>NW_027072045.1:14162188-16907188 GCF_038088225.1 Cyrtonyx montezumae | reverse complement strand
TGCCACATCCCTGGAGTCGCTCAAGGTCAGGCAAGATGGGGACCTAGCAGCCTGAGCTTGTCACAGGTGTCCCTACCTGTGGCAGAGGTTGGAACTGTCTTTAAGATCCCTTCAAAACCAAACGGTTCTATGATTCCATGGGATACAGATCAAATGGAAGGAATTCACCTCAGAGCTTAAAAAAGAGCAAAGTTAGAGAAAATGTTGTCAATGAAGAAAGACTGAAAACAGAATGGGTTTACTTTATAGAGAAAATACAAGAGTTGCATGATAAACTTGAGACTGTAAGGAGAAAGTAAGCAGACTGCCCTTTGTGCCTACTGGGTGTGAAACAACAATAACAAGAATGAAAAACAAAAACAAAAACAAAAAAACCCTCAACTGCAAATAGCAGTATTGTGATGGAAAGGACGTTTGGTGGAGAAGGGAGTCCAATCAAATTAAAGGACTTCTCTGCATGGATGGCAGTTGAGGAAAATGGGTGTGGGTAGTGTTGGCTGGCAAAACCACCAAGACAGAAGTAGCAAAGGTTGTGAAAACAGAGGCGCATGGACAGGGGACTCGTTTACATGAAAGAAAAGTCTTGTGGAGAGAAAAAAAATCAGGTCATTGAGTGGGTGATGGCACAGCAGAATATAGGATAGGAGGTCAACAGGAACATGATAGGGAAAATAAGCCAATTCATAAATTATAAAGCTTACGGAGATACCTATAGCTATTCTCAAACATGCTTTATAAAATGTCATTTGTTTTAACTCAGTAACCTCTATTTTAAGCTCAGTAGTTGGTAGACAGTAGTATTCATGCAAAGCCTTTGGAGGAACCCTTAGAACAACCATCTACCTGCTTTTTCCGGTTGTCACTGATGCTTCCAGTCATAGGTGTGTGACTTCTTTCTCATTTGAGCTTGTCTGTCATCAAGTACCAACTGTTTATCGTTATGCTTTTTTTGCTGTTGAATTAAAATCTTTAAGAACTGATTTTTTTTCCCCACTTGAAATTTTATAGCTCTTTTGTGCATCCTCTGTGGCTTGTTCTCAACTTCAGAAAACAGAAGATGGATCAATCCCTTTTGGCCATCTCCTTTCTTTACCACCTTAAAAAATGTGGAGTTTTGTTTTGTTTCTTGGTGCTGTAATTGTAGTTATTCTAACGCTTTGCTCAAAGCAAGACTTGAGGCATTTTGTCTACACAATAGTTGACAAAGTTTTCATGTTAGGGAAGGATGACAAACACCTTTTCCTGTACAATCTGATAAAAGCTAGTGACAAAGACACAATTCATGAAGTAAAACTATATTAAGTCTTGTGACTGTTTAGCAGAGGTTTGGTGTAGTAGGTGAAAAAAACCATGGAAAAGAAAAGAAATAAGTAATTTTAGTTTTACTGGTGACAACAGTATAATCTATATAATTATGCTTCATTTACTTGAACTTAATTTTGTCTAACCATATCCCTTCTAATTCAGCTTATACTAATTCCCAAGTAACATGAGCTAAACAAACAAAAATATAGAATCATTGCTCGTAGCCTAGCTGAATTAGAGCTCACTACTGAGTCTGTAAAAAAGCTTTCTTGGGTAAGTAGTATTTGAATCTCTCATATTTAAGGTAGGAAGAAATAGGTGATGCTGTCAAAATGCATATATGTTGAAATCTCTGTTACAAAGTCAGAGTTTGTTTAATGCTTTGTGTAGTTTGTTGTTTTTACTCTCAGCTTCCAGACATGTGCCTGCCCTGTTCTCTGCAGTTTGCTGTATTTCACTAATCCTTCCATGGTTTAAACTTCTGAGTCATCAAACAGATTTGAGTTCTAAGGCCAAATGAGGCAAGCGAGCTCATTCACTGTAGTTCAAACGCATCCTGAGGAAAGAAACGAAGTCTCAACTCTGACATCTCAGCAGTTCTTGCGATTGTGCCGAGTGCTTTTCAGTAAGCTACACTATTTTTGCTGCCTCAGAGCTACATGTTCTTTCCTTGACTTCACAGTTTGTTAGGCATGCTGGCATTTCTGTTGGGATAGATGAGTACTTCAGTAGTAGTGGTCAGCTTCTGAGGAAAACTGTCAGGTTTCCTCAGATCTGGGCCCATACCCGGTACTCTATGACTCTAGGAGTCAACTAACAATTCAGACGTGTTGTTACTGATTCTCCTAATAAATTTGCAGATCAACTTTTATGTATTGTTAGGTAGCTCTATAAATAATTCGGGTAAACAATTTAATTACATTTACTGGATCCAAATGTAGGGAGACAATATAAAAAAAATTAACTGATGGTTTCTGTTCTGATCTCTGAGTGCATTACATGAATGAGTGCGTCTACTGAAGTATATTTGAAGCAGTTGAGAATCTTATGCGTTATTTTGTTGATTGCTCTAATCTATGTGAATTTGAGTATTTCATTCAATGGAAATGTTCTACATTCATTGACAGCTGGGGTATGTTTACTGTGTTGTTAACATATTTGCTTTCCAGTACCTTTATGGATAGTTTTTAAGTGCTGTAGTTTGTTAATACTGCTGTACTTTTCAGTTACTGAGATTTTTCTTTCCGTATAGGAGTAGCAAAAGCTTCAGTATTTTCTGACAAGTTTAATTTTAGGTCACACCACTATATTCCATGGAAGATCAAAGATGCTCCACCATTTGTTGACATATGTGTGGGTGAATTTTGCTTTTGGAGGTAGTAATTTCATATGTGTATTTATGTAGGTTTACCTACATATTAGCCATGCATTTTTTGACCTCTTTCTTTTTTTCTGAGAATATAGAAATATAGACAAGAAAGGCATTTTACTAGCTTATCAAGAAGTACAGTAAGATTTTTTTTAAAGAGTGTGCTCATGTGGAGGTAAACCTACATAAATACACATATGAAATAATGATACATTTTCCTTATTGTATATAATTTTCTTATTTCTACACTCACTGACTGTACATTGAAGACAATTATTTGCTGTAATTAATAGTCTTTTAGCCATAGGTGTACATGTTGAACATAAGAATCTGTTGCTAGCTCACATGTAAGTGACTAGAATTAGAAGCATTTCTGTAGTATGGGTTTACATCATGAGGAAAATGTTCATAAGGTGCTATCTTGGCCCAATCAGTTAGCAAGTAGCAAAATAGCCAGTGACATCAGTGGAGTCAGGATTTTATGCAGTATGTTTTTATGTTTGAGTTAATAAAATTTTAATCCCTTTATGTCTTATCAGGATTCATTTCATTGCATCTAACCATCCTTGACAAAAGTCAGTCTAGGCTAGATTAAATTACTTTAAGTCATGTATAATTCAAATGATTGTTACAACTTCTTGTCATTTGCTACGTGACAAATATCTGTCAGACTTACGGTCAGTGATATCTGTGTAGTGTCTACTTTCTGTTCGCATGTCAGAAGTAACTGTTGACCCAGCTATGCTGCTCCTTAGACATAATCTTGCAGTCAACACTAAATTCTCTGTTGCCTTTAGTAAAATTCATGGGTACTTGATAGATCACCTGGCTATGTCTGGACTGTGCTGCTGTCATGGTTCTTACTGGAGTGTTGAGGTCTTGGGTACAGCCACAGAAACAGTATCCTTATGTTTTCTGTGCTCTGTGTGGGAGGGTCATGTTGACCTGGCCTGAACACAGGTTTTGCTGAATTTAATTTTTCTCTTACATTTTAAAATGTCATACATGACTTACTGTGATGGGAAGTTGCAAAATCATGCTAATCCTTCATAAATAAATGCACTTATTTTCCTTAGTTTCCCATCATCTTGCTTGTACAGGAAACAGAACTTGCTAAGAATGCCTGCTGTTAAAACTCATTTGAAAGTTTTCTTGTAATTGAGTTAGTTAAATGTTTTCATTAAGAAATGCTTCCTGCATTTACCTCTTAAAATTTGTAAATTGCATTCTGAAAGGTAGAAAATATTTAATATATTCTTTCATTTGTGTGAACATATTGTGCAAGTTTGTTCTTTACACAGAGTTAATTATGAGAGCTATAGTAATTATTTTTCTACACTGGAAAAGTACATTCAAATTGCAGCTTAGGAAGGAATATGAGAGAGGAATAACTAGGAGGACTGCTGCTGCTCTAGTCAGAGACATTGGTTTGTTTTTCCCAGATTAGACAGGGAAGAAAAAGAAATTACTTCTCTCCCGAAACAGTGGTAGGGCAAAAATTAGATTTAATTCCTGTGTAGTTACAGGGTTTGTTTTTCTCTGACTGGGTTCCTGGGTTATATTTTAACTCCACATGTTAAACAAAACAAAACAAAAACAGCAACAAAAAAGCACCAAACCAACCACTTAATTTATCATGCTTTGTAAATTTGCAGGAATCTAATTTCAATAAATACAACATATTCACCAGTGAGTTTGGAGGAAGGAAGATGTACACTGATTGACTCAAAAGACAATAATCACACGTTAGGAAAAGTTCGTGTTCTCCTGCACTGACTCTTTTGTATGTGCTGTATGGGAGGTTACCTGAGATGCTCTCCAGGTGTCTCTGGCTACCTGGGTTGGCAGATATTTCTGTGCTTCCCAAGCTTTCAACTAGTGTGATTCCAACTGCTTCTATCTTCAGTAGTAAAGAATGTATGTGAAAGAAACATGTTGCATTACCATTATATTTTTAAAATTTCCTTTTAAAGCATTTGTAAAGTAACCAACTTTTTGATCAGAAAAGTACTTGCAGAACTTAGCCCATTGTATCATATATCTCAGAGAAAGAGTAAAACCTGTTTCTGGTCGTTTGTCTTCTTTTTATATCCTCTTTTATTATTTTCGTTATGCTTCTAAACTTCAAAGACATTTACTAGTTGTTAAAATAATTTTTAAGCCAAAATACCTTTTATTCTGTCTCCAAGTATATTTCTTTAAAGGATTCATTCTTAACTCAATGTGACTGTGTCTGTATAATCTGAAATTGTTTTTGCATTAGTTAATGGATGTGCCTATTTTAATACTAGCTTTGAAGATAGATCATACCTAACTCCCAGCACAGGAAAGAAATGCAACTATGTATTGATTATGTCTCTACAGAACAGGAAAGTTTCTCAAGGTTTTCCTGTTCACTAATGGTGCGATTTTCACTTTTAAAACAACCTCCTCTCTTTTTGACCAGTTCCTGTATAAACTCTTAGAATGTCTTGAAAAACCTGTGTGACACTTCTTTAATAATGAAGTGCGAGTGCTAAACGATTGCTATGTGCTAAATGGCCCTATATTCTATTGTTAAACTGATTCATTTATTTCCAGTTCATCATTTTTCTTTATGTGTTTAGTTTTGTTTAAATGTGTCCTTGGTTCATACATTTAGTCATGTATGAGATTCCTTTCAGATTTTTCTTTATATAGTTAGTTTTGAACCCAGAGCAAAAATTACAGCACTGTAATAAATATTTCTTTATAGCAGTATAAAATTCACTACTCTTATCAACCTTTTTTTTTTTTTTTTTAAAGAATCTTTCTAATTACTGTTAGGAAACAAACAAACAAACAAACAAAAAACTGTTATAACAACACTTTGAAAGAATGTACTGTTCTGGTTGGTATTTCCTGCTATTCACTGCTGGCTTAAGTAACAGAAAATTATTACCACAATAGTTTAGTGATGTTCTGTTTCATTTTGTTGACTGATACCTTGATACATCATGCTACCTTCTCTATTAGGTATGTCCAATGTCTTAGGGTTTATTATGTATAAGTTGTTATTACTATTAAACTCAAAAAGATTTCCTGAATTTTATTTTTATTAGAAATGTGAAAGTGTTGGATATCAGTGGTTCTCCCATTTACAATATATTCTCATCATGGAGCATTGTAAAACGAGGAACAGAATTCTTCCCAAAATTAATTGGCAAAGATGTGTGCTGGAGAATTTATTCTACAGTTATAGGAATTGTAAACTGAGTCATTTGTAAATGAATGTAGTTTCTTAGCAAATCACACGAAGCTACTTTGAGCACAACTGAGTATCAGCAGTGTTTTCTCTTAGGGGTTCTATTCTTTCTCCTTTCACTGTGAAATAATTACACAGAGGACAGATTTCAAACTAATGTTATTATCGGAATCTGTTTGAGTAAATGTTGAGAGCAGGCCAGAGTGATGAAACCTCTGAATTGATCAAACATTTTTTAAATGTATTACATTCCTTTAAAATTCTCCACTGCTAAACTTCAGGGCTTAAATTGGGAACATTTAATCAAGTGCTGTTTTTACTGGACGTGAGTTGAATTCATTTTATTCCAATAATCACTAAGAATAACAGCAGAAATACCTTATGCAGCTCATTTGCCTCTTTTGGTTTATGTGGAAACTTTGGTAGCATCTGTCACACGTTGGATAATTTTTATATGAAGATTCAAAAAGAAAAATACACGAATCATTAGGACTGTGCATTTATCAAATCACACTTGATTCTCTTGTTATTCCTTGACACTATTGTCCATTGATTTCTCATTTTGGCATCTAGTCTTCATCTTTTACTGCTGATGTCATGGGTAGTTTTGCTATTTGCTTCGCTATGTGTGACACTGAAGCTGTAGAGAGTTTTTGTATCATTTTTACCTTAAAGTACTGTATTTAATGATTGTTTTCCAGAGTGAAACAATGTTCATTAAAATAGTTCCTTGAACTTAGGCTTTCCTATTCTCTGTGCTATTTGAGTAGCTGGACAAGGTGGGAAAATATACTTGTCTTTCCCCCATGTCTTTGAAGAGTCTGTAGTTGCATGTAGCCTGGCCTTCAAGGTAAGACCAAAGTAGGAACGATGATGTTTGTTGTGAAACATATTTCTGAGGATCTTAAAGATGAGAACTCATTTTTGGGTTGTGTTCATGATGGCTGTTCTGCAGCTGAGGAGCAAGCTGCAGCAGACCATTAATTAAATTGAGAGGTTACCAGCATGGAAATCCAGCACTTCTAGGCTAGAAATGTTTCTAGAATGTTTCTAGAATGAGGCTTTGAAACATTCAAGATGTCTGTTGCAGTGGTTTTACAGTTATTTACATTGTAAGTGCTATGACTACCTGTATCCACTCTTCATTTAGGTTTCAAAATTTGAAAGAGGTAAATATGAAAATTAAGATCATAAGCTTCAGCTGAAATGAGTACCTGAGGTTTTTTTATTATTATTTGGGTTTTTTTTCCCCAATGTATCTATGTGCAAGAAAAGAAAAAAATATATTTTCATTCATTTTGACCAAAATATTCAAGTACTGGAACCTGATCTGAAATCCTTGTGTTCTGTATAACCATCAGATATTTCTCTTTTACAAAGTTAAGTCAGAGATATATGCGCTTTATTTTTTTTTCTGTCAGTGCACAGAAACTGTGCTATGGTTTTGGAAGTATTTTGTATCAGTTTTTGTGGATGATGTTATAGCTTGGGTTCTGCTTTAACTCAGGCAGAAACTTGTTCTTTTTGCAATGGGAATCATGCACTTCTTTTTCTAAAACACTCCTTTTTCTCCAAAGTCAACTCATAAATCTTCCCTTTCAACTGTTCTTTTTAGGTGCTGTAATCTATCTAGTAATTTATATATACGTTTATTTAGCATTTGAACTTAACATTCCATGCAGTACACTGCATTTCTATCCACTATTTTAAAAGCTTTTGAATTCAGATGCTGCATACAGAGTTGTCCTGCTAGTTAGTGTCCACATTGCCAGAAGCTCAGGATTCTGATAGGCTACTAATGTGCCAGCCTTTAGAAGAAAGATTAATGAAGTGTATGTTAAAGCAGAATATTGCTGAAAACAACTGCAGGAGACTGGCAGAGGAGAGGATTATTAGATGAGATTTCATTGCAGAAAAATAAGGTAAAACCTGAAAGAGTTCAACAACAAGCCTGGCAGCATACTGGCAGAATTTCTTTCCACTCAAGGAGTGAAGCATTTTAATTTGCTGAAGAAATTCTTCAAAGTAGTTGCTATTACAGAATGATTTGAGGCAGCAAGACTGAACAGTGTGACAGATAATCAGTGTCTGACAGTGCAGTCTTGTCCCAGGTTACCAGGAGATTAGCATTTCTGTGTTTCTGTCAGAAGAGTTAACTGAATGGTCACCATTGTTTCAATCCAACCACCATTTTGTATAGTAATAATCTAAGCCATAGTGAGGTTTTAAAATGAAAGACAGAGGAATTGAGGTTAGGACTGGAAGAACAGTTTGAAGGAGAGATAGTCCTTCTGAGTAGGCTGGGTAGAAAGGGACAACCAAAACATTGTCTCAGTATAATCAGAGGGGGTTTTCATCCTTAACTGCTGTTATGAGTAGATGAAATTCTAGTATAATTTGAAAGCAATTAGATATTAAGTACCATATAATTCTTTTCTTAAGAACAGTCAACATAAAGAAATGGCTTAGGCTTTAACACGTGAAAGTTAAAAAACAAACAGAAATCACCTAAGTTTCTTTTCCATCCACAATTGTATGTCCTACTGTTCCAAACTAGATTTTGGATTTGTGTGTTCGAGGAATATTTATTTCAGCATATACTGCTTGTTCTTGTAATCTATCACATTGAGATTGATATAGAGTTATGCTGTTGCTGACATTCAGGTGCCTCAGTGTGCATGGATCAGGTATTTCAGTGCAACTGTTGAAGAGAAATACCTCTTTGAAACAGGAGTATTTGACTTCTTTTACTTTTAATACTGTGATGCGACAATGAGAAAGTTAGGAGCCATCTGCAACTACTGGAAAGCTCCTGCCACTTGAGAATCTTGTTCCTCTTCTGTCTTCAAGAATTTTTCACTGTAGAGGAACTCAAACTTTAGTCAGTAGTTTCTGAAGCTTTCAGCCCCTTGCAATCGCCTGACGTGCTGTCTGGATGTAATCTTTGCATAAACAGATGTATTTCCAGAACTGGCTTGAAAATTGGATGTGTCCAATATATTAGCATTCTTGCTAGGTTTACTGGCATGAAATTTAGTCAAATTTCTACCCTTAATCTGATGAGGGATCTGAATTGTCTTATTCATCCCCTGGTCCTAAAAGCATCTCTAAAAATGTTGATTTGGTATTTCAAAGTAATGAAATCTGACAACTTTGCACTGTAGTGATGTCACTTGCCAAGGTGGCCAGAAGTTGCTTTTAAATCTGCTGTTGCAATGTGAGATGCAGTGTGTTACACACAAGGCAGATGCTATGTTGGCATCAAATAGCTTTTGGGATCTAATTTGAAGCTGGCTGATTGCACATTCACTATTGATCCACCAAATTTGTAATTAACCTTCTTCTGGCAAGTGCTCTGAAATCAGGATATATGAGGTGAAGGTCCCCAGAAATAGCAGAGCTCAGGTGGCTGATTGCCAGGTATTGACTGGAAGCAGTAAGGCTGCTTACTGAATAAATGTGTAAATGGTGGACCTCTTCAGACCTTTGGCAATATGCATGGTACTGATTCATCCCTCCCTAAAGTCTGAACAAGCATTTGTGCCAGACAAACCTTGCATAGAACCAAGTGTCCTCTGTAGCAAAAGTAGCTGTTTGCTTCGGTGGTTGGTTGTTCAGCCCCTATCTTCAGAGCCTGTTATTTCAGGCACACTAAAAATGTTTACTGGTCTAACCCACAGTATCAGACTGATCGTTGTGCAGATATTCTGGAGGCTTTGCTAGTTATCCCCATGCAACTGCAGGAGGACAGAGTCCCAGCATTTTGCTAGTTGCCTTGAACTTAAAGGCAATTAGGAAATCAGCACAGAACATGACTTTTTCTAAGATCTGTTCCTGCTTTGGCATAGTCAGAATTACTGTTAAAATGACACTATCTGTATCTTTTTTTTTTTCCTTCCAGTGAGAATACAGCCAGAAGTGAAAGCAACTCATGCATTTCTTATGGACAAGTCTGTGATTGTTTCTATCAGTTGTAACCAGTACCAGCCAAAGAGCGCATGGAGCTGGAAATGCTTGGTTAAACGTGATGACAGTATTCAGAGACAAACAGCCAAATTTGTATTTTCTACACTGCAGAATATTTCTGTGAATGACTCAGGCTTGCAGAGTGGTAAATCTCTGGGCTGCACTGCCATTATCTGAACAGCAGTGTAGATGTAATTGCACAAAGCACTTTGTAGTTGTTCAGGTGAACTCATGGTGATACTTCACTTTAAATTCCTTCTGTATATTATGTCAGTGTGCATATATTTAGATTACACACAGGTTCATCTAAATCCAATTACAGACAGTGTTTAAATGGATTCAGTTCATACTTATCAGAAGGAATGTCTGAAAAACCTAAGGATTGTTATTTACCTGTTAATTCAACATTAATGTATAAATAAAATCTTCATACTGGTTTTCTTTAAACAACTTTAAAATTTGAATTAATGTTTCTGTGCATAAGTTTTGCCCTGTGATAGCATCTCCATACCCTCTGTGGTAAAAACAAAACAAAAGCAGTCATTTCCCAGGTCTAAACATCTCTCAGAAGTCCTGTTGCATATCCTATTTGTTTAGTGAAAATTGTTTTCAGTCAGAATGGATGAAGGAAGGTTGTATTTCCAACTATACACAATTTCTCTGTTTTTGTTGTTGTTGTTGTGTTTTGTTTTGTTTTGTTTTTTTTCTGGGATTTTGTTTGACTGCTGTAACAGAGCACAGATCAGCCTGCTTTTCAAAACAGAATTCTTTGCTGTTTTCTAAAGCAAGAAGTGATTTTATGATTAAGCAGTCGTTTGTAATTTGCTGCCAGGGTTACAGCCAATACGTGTATTTGTCTCTGATAAAAGCCACTGTGCTGCACAGTTCATGAGATCAGGATTTTGTGGTATGCAATTGTAGTTTAATTCACTTATATCTCATTGTGATTGTTGCCTTTTGTCAAGTCCTCTCCAGGGGTTTCATAACTCTGTTCAATGATAAAATCTCAGCCTAAATAGAAATATAAAGGCTGTTCTGCAAGTAATGCCTCCTAGTTTATTATGTTGGCCCTCAACATCAGATGTGGATATTGGTGGTATGGCAGTAGAGGGTGAACCTTCCCACCAGTATTCCATTACATGTTGTTGCCCTGTGACAGATGGCAGTAGAGAGGCAGTCTGACACAATGGTATCTGTCATGGAAGTGTGTGTGAAGCAAAGATGTGTCATTGAATTCCTCTATGTTGAAAAAATGGCACCCACTGACATTCATGGATGCTTGCTAAATGTTTATGGAAACCAAACAGTGGATGTGAGCACAGTGTGGCAGTGAGTAGTGCATTTTCACTGTGAAAACAGTGGGTCACCTCTGCTGGCATGCAGGTTCTAGTTCATCACTTGTGAAAACGCGTAGCTGGTGGTGGTGCCTGTGTTGAAAAATACTGTTTTGTAGTTGAGAATTTGCTCTATCAAACATGTTCTTGTGCTCTTTGTATCTGTTGTGGTTTCCATAGAAATAAATAAGAGGCGTTAGTTTTGGAATGACCTACATATAGATGCATTATGGTTCCTTAGAGATCTGTTTCCAGCAAAATTCTGACTTCTCCAGGTGATGTCCTCCTGTCCACCTTTTTCCTGTTGTTCTGTAGAAACCAATGTTCTTTTAATCTGGCCTGCTGTGATAACTTGTGGCTGCCACAGTGCAGGGCCCCTTCTCCAATTGTCTTGTCATTACCACAGTCAAATTAAACTCAGAGCAGCAGGTATGTGGTTCCACAGCTTCCCTGCTACTAATTTACAGTGTACACAGTTTTTAGGGGTAACTCGTATTGCTTGGTTTAGGGATATTAAGAAAACATGTAGGTCTTTTATTTTTTGATTACTTACCAGTAAATTTGAAGAGTAAATAGGATCCATTGGTTGCAGTTATTTCTGCAGTGAAACCAAACTTGCTCTTGATCCTGTTCTATGGCAACCTTTCTACTGAATTTAGAATCTGCCCTTTGATACTGGAGTGAGTTATTTGCATTCAAAATTGATCGCAGTGAATTCATTTTTGTTGAAAGATAAAGATATGTTTTTAATTATACAGAAGAAGAACAGGAAATGAATAAACTTGTTTGTTCAGTTGTTGCAATACTGAGATGGGTTGCAGCCGAGGGACCGTAGAATAATGATTTCTCAGATATGATGATCTTTATATTAAGCTTGTGTTTAATTAAACTGCCATACGCTCCATATCTAAGTGTTTTCTGTTCTTGGAAAGTTTTTATTGAATTTTTCCTCTTTTATTGAACAGAATTCTTCTGTATTATCTATATTAGTAGTTATTAACCTTTGTCTCTTTTTCATTTTTTCATTGTAAACATAATGCATATTGCAGAGGAACAGTTCAGTTGATGTCTATAGCACTGTTTATTAAAAAACACTTCTATTAACGTCCATTTATGGCATGATAGTGATACAGTGGGAATATTTTTCTTTTTACTGATGTAGATACTAACAGTACACATTACCTTTTAATATGACTGAAAAAAAATAATCCTCTAAGAATTTTGTATAATTTCAATCGCAGCTGTATAATTTCAGAGAAGCAGTGTTTATTATCAGTCTATTGTCAATTGAATAATGAGATGTCATAATATCCTGAATAATTACTTTTATTGCTATGGTTATTGAAACCCATTTTCTGCTTTATAACACTTGTTCTTCACAGGATCTTCTCCTAGGAGCTTTCTAGAGAGAGAACACTTGTTTAATCATGATAATTTTCACTTCTATCATTTTCAAAATGTCAATTTTGAGTTGTAGAGGATATCTTTTGTTTTTCTTCTCAAAATATGTGCAGAAGGAAAAGCAGCCTAGAAATAAGACTATGACAGATCCTGTTACCTCTGTTACCTCATTTGTCAAATCACTAGACTTCTCTGGAAGTCAGCATCCATTTTTTGGACAAGTTTACTCTTTCCAGATTGTACTTATTTCAAGAACAAAGTGGCTTTTTGCTGGGTGTATTCTCACTGTAACGATGCATAGCACATTCCTAAAAGTATCAGTTTAAGAGTTACTGTGTTTGAGTTTGGATGAAAGTAAGTCTGTGCCTCCATCCTTACTTGGTCAGAATTCTCATGGAAAGTGATGCAATTTTTTCAAAGTACAAATTGAATGGTTGGCAACTGAATTTTGAGCAGGATTAGCATTTCTTACATTCATGTGATTACTGTCAGGGTGGTATTTGTTTTCCCTTCTGTCTTTCTATGAATTCCACTTATTTACTGAAACTGAATTTCTGCTTAGAGAAAGCTGAAGGCAGCAGCTCATTATTTATAACACATTGTGTATTAGTAAATAATCTGTATGAAGGATGAAATAAAATCTTAAGAAATAAGCACCTTTCAATTTTACCTTTACGAGTAATCTGGTAAATAAACAAATTGTTTTGCTTCTGTTGCTAGGAGGTATTGCATGTTGTACAAGGACTGTTTTTAGTAGAACATGCAAATGTGGAAAAAAATATGAAAGATTACAGTAATTAACACTTGCGTTCCGGCAGCATTTTTAATGTTTTTATTGATGAAAGTTTCTTTGCATTTCTCATTGAAGTGCATTTCCTTCATATTCAGAAAATCACAGATCAGTCTCATGCTCATCAAATACAAACATAATAGAGTTCGATAAAGAAAATAACATCAGCAAACATCCAGGTTTTCAAGGCTGTCATGAAACTTTCATGTACACAAACACACACACAGTGTTTTTACATACTTAAGTACTTGAACTTTGTTTATTCAGCATAGAAGAATTAAAGATCTGTAGAAATTCTAATTTCTACTTTTCTAATTTTATACTAATAAAAGTTGAGTTAACCTGCAGCTAATTTGTTGATGCAAGAGATCCTTAGTAAAATCTTGTAAAAAGTTCCCTTTTTTTGAGGAAAAAAAAAGCAAAATGAGCACTTTCTTCAGATGACATTTTTTTCAAGAGTTTTTAATGTGCTGAGACTGAATAATTCCCTAAAGCAGATATTCTGTGTTTTTCTCCCATTCTTAATAGGTTATTCTTTGTTAGAGAAAGAAGACGAGGCATTTTGTTCCCATGTGTATCAGAAATGTAGTCAACCTGTGAGTCCTCTTTTAATGCTTGCCATAGGTTATCTTGTTTTGATTAATAGATGCAGTGCTTGCTATTTAAAAGATTATCTGCTTAGACTGTTTATCAAGAGGATAAACTAATCTGTCTATTCCAGAGTTAGACAGATGAATACTGAAGGTCTTTCCCATTTTCTTCTGCAGTTTTAGCTACAACTTGACATGGCAGCACATAAAGAATATCACAGCTTGCTACAGAGGCAGCTGATTTGCTGATTTTATTGAGGATTATGTCCTGCCTTAACTCTAAGGAGAAAATCTCCTGGGATTTTGGCTCAAAAGCAGTTCCATTCCGCAAATTAATTGCAAGACCTGGTCTTTGAAGCACAGAAAGATAGCATCTGTTTCCTGAGGGACTTAGAGTGACAAAAGAAAGCTGGAGGACTTGTAGATGGGAGAGAGAGGGAGTTTCACAGCAGAAATTAGCAAACAGAGCAATGCAGATCAGTTCCTGGCATGAACAATGATAAAAGTTATAGACAGGAAAAAGAAACAAAGAAATAGTCCAGAAAAAAAAAGGGCTAGATTAGTACAAAGAGAGGGAGTGTAAGAGGAGAGTATTGTGCAGGGTGTAAATCATGGGTGGGGGTGGTGAAGCTGAGTGGGGATCCTGGATTTTCTGCAGCAGAATGCAGGAGGCTGGAATGGAGAGAGATGACAGATCAGAGTCTGGAGAGGTGACGTGTATCAACAGTCAGTGCGTGCAAAGATGTGAATTATGGACATATTTATAGGTGTAAAAATATTCTGCAGGAATAAGTTATATTTCCACTTGTTCGGTATTTATATCCACACTTGAGCCATGAGGTATGAGCCTTTACAGTTCTGCTTGGCTGTGTTCCTCTCTTCAGATGTCAGCGGCACTCTGCTGCAGCAGCTTCTTTCTTGAGCTCTTAAATTAAGGACAGAATGTTTTTCTAGTTCTTTCAGTTTAACAGAGACTTAGAAATACTAGTCTGCAATTCAGTTTTTGAAACAGGAAGGGTTTTATTTATTTTGTATTTCCCTCCAAATGCAACAATAACAGTGGTTGATCATATTTAGCTTTGTGATGTGCTTTGTGATTGCCTGCAGCCAAGCCCAGTTCTACAGTGCTACCCATGTTGAGCTTAGATCCTGTCCCGAATATGGTGCCACTGGTGTTGGGCTTGTTGGCAGTGGGATGCATTAGCTGCCCCCTGGGAGCACGTTATTCAGGTATGAGACTCTTGTTTCATCTGACAAGGATCCAGTTTCTTTGCTCTGTAAGCTGCAACACTATAAGTGGGGATGCTTGCAAGGATTACCTTCAGAAGTACATAAGTAACATAAATTGGAATCCCAACACAGGCTCAGCCTGTATACCCCAGTTGTAGCATGAGGCACAGGAGAGGCTGACACAGTGGCACTTCTCTGCTCTGCCTGGCTGCTCATCCTGCCTGGGAGGTGTGTGGGGTAGGGAAGGAGTCTTCAGAGGGCAAATGGGTGGAAATAGATTTTCTGTTGTGAGTTTATTATCCTCTTCTTTCTTTTTTCTGCTTATGACAGTGACAGTTCAGTCCGTATATGTAAATATGCAACTTCTATAATACCAAATTAGCATTGTTTTTATTTTGACACATGCTTATGTTGTGTTATAAAAACAGTTTTCAAGAGCCCTTTTCTTACTAAAACAGTCAGAATTGTTCTGCATAGACGGAAGAGGAAACCAAAATTGAGGCAGAACTGGAGCCTCATGTAGAACCAAAGGAAAGACTGTAAAAAAGCCTAGAAACTCACAGCAATTCAACCACTGCCCAAAACAGGATCAACATGACAATGTGGTGTTCTTAACTGTCTTTTTTTCTGATCTTTCTTGTAGGAGTTTCAGTGACAGAGTTGTTGATGCCTACACTGTCCTTAGAGTTGCATCTGTTCTGCACTATCTAACCAGAATATTTCTGACAGCAAATTAAGTCCATTACTTTTTTCCTTGCCAGTCTATGCACAGAAATGATCACTCCTTGGCTCTTTTAGAAACATTTAAGTACTTGAAAATTTCTCAACAGGTTTCTGTTAGCCCAGCGGCTTTATTTAGGTCTGATATAATATATCTTTCAACTTTCTGTGAACTATATTAAGAAAAGGCATTTTTCTGTCTTATTTGACCATAGATTTTCTGAATACCAGGGAAAAATCATGTAGCATATTTTTTTGCTATAAAGGCATGAATCGTAATCAGTTATTATGAACATTTTGATTTAGAGAACAGGAGGGAGATGTGCACCATGTATGAAATGAGAATGCATTGATATGAAAAAAGTTGAGTTAAAGAGTAGATGTGGAGTGTATAATCCATTATGTGAGCAAAAAACCTCTAAAAGTATTTTATGAAGCAACACTGAAAAATAAACTCTTTCTTCCTGGGAAGAAAAACGAATGCAGAATATCCTAATATGACTGTTTATATATTTAAGTAATTTTTGAAAAATTATTGTTCAGAGTACCAATTCTAAACGTATCTAGTCAGAAGACTCATACTCACTATTTTGGAATCATTGTGTTGATATTTCAGGCTTCCCACACGCTCTTAGAAGGCTTGGCTTCTTCCATCTTAGGAAAAGTTTTATTTTTCTAGGGACGTTGCTGTTAGGACATCATAAAACTACCATGAATCTTTTGTAATAATGGATAAAACATGCATACTCCCAAGTATATGCATTTTCCCAGAAGAATGAAAAATATTTTGTAACTTTGGATATTTATTTTTGCAGTACAGTAAGTTCAGATGAGTTGTATCTTACGGGGAGAGGAATATGAAGAAATGCACTAACCACATGGGTTTTGCTATATCATGATACGTTATTTCTTATGCCAAGTCTTAGTCTGTACTGTAGGCTCTGACATGGAGCTGAAGTAGAGTCAAGATGATCCTTTTGGCATGACTTGCAGGTGGTTGCAGCAGGTGTTTGGATAAGTCAAGAAGCAAGCACGTTTTGGCAGGTAGCTTGACAATCTCCAAAGATCCTATTACCTGCTGTAGTTTTATAGATGTATAAGGAAAAAACGTATTAGGTTTTTGAAATATGAAGTAATTACAAAATGCCTTATTGCTGAGTAAATGAATGAATGGTTTAAAAGAACAGTGGGAACAAGCTGTCTTATTTTTGCACAGTCCAATCCAATAGTTAACAGAGAAACCTAATAAATGTTTTATTTGTTTTGTTTTAGAACGTCAAGCCTGTACATCTATGGCCGGCTCCAGTGTCCTTCCCTCCAATGTGGCTGGTATCAGCAAGGAGCTCATCGACCTGCAGCACCTCATTCAGTTCCCAGAGGAGGTTGCCAGCATTCTCACTGAGCAGGAGCAGGAGCTTTATCGGAAAGTCTTACCCATTGACTACCTCTGCTTCTTAACCAGGGATTTGGGTAATGCTGAGTGTCAAAGCAAGCTTCCTTGTATTAAAGCTTCCATATCTGCCGCTGTTCTTTCTTCCCCAAATGGTGAACATAATGCTGTAGAAGATCTTGTGACAAGATTTAATGAGGTAAGACAAAACCTTTAAATTGCTTTTTGAAAGTTTTATTACCTGGTATGTCAGTAGGGTTTTATTTGTTTTTGTTGTTGTTGTTGTTGTTGTTATTGTTGTTTTGTTTTGTCTTTTTATCCCTCAGAGAACAGTTCAGCTGTAAGGACAGTTTCTTAACATGTAGATTAAGAAGATCAGTCAGTTTTGCCAACTAATTTCCACTGAATTTAATAGGAGTTATGTGACTGTTTTTCTCAATGAGTCTGGAAAACTGCAACCTAAGCTTGTGTTGCATGTTGCAAAGGAAATGGGAAGAAAATGCAGACATATACTTCGTTATTCTGGCAGTGTGGGGTTAACTTTCAGTCAGTTTGTTATTTTGTTCAAGAGCTACAGTTTTATTTATTTGTTTTGGGGTTTTATAGACTAAGCATGATCTTAGGAGCCAGGACAGAAGCATTATAAACTACAAATTTCTGTGTTCTGTATAATGCAACTACGTTAACCTGCAGTGTTTGTTTATTTACAGTATCACTGTGTGTGTTTGAAGGATAGTGCATAAGAGTTGTTCTTTGGCATGACACAGTTGCATGAATCAAATCCTGAACTGTTTACTAGAACTTTTCTTCTTTTTCCTTATTTTTAGTAAGGTGATCTCTTGATAAGCTCAATAGAAATCTGAAATAAGGAAATAAAAACAACCCAAACACACTAAAAAAAACCAACAGAAAGAAACCCACAAACCACAAAATAAATAAATAAATAAATAAACCTGACCTAACCCAAAGAAAAATCTGAATAAAACCTCAGGTCTCAGAGGTTTCAGCTGCAGGAAAATGGAGTAATTTCCTTCTTTTTGTTCTATGAACCACACGCAGTATTAACTTTTTAAATTAATAGAAGTGGAGTAAAATGAAGATAGCCTTGTCTTCTACTATTTTAGTTTCTTATTCAGGGCCTTATTCTTTTTTAAATAAGAGATAAAAATTGTGCAGAATCAAGAAGTCAGCAGAAAATTAACTAGACAGGGCAGAAGGTGTATTAACCCTCTGTGAACTTCCTGTTTGCTGGACACCAAAGAGTCAGGGACTGAACATTTAGCATTTTGAAGTGTTCCTGATTCTTGTATGTTCCCTAGATACAGGAACTAAGATACTGTAAATATATTGTCTTCTGTGACCTAATGCTATTATAGGAACATAAATAAAAATTGCAACTATAATATTTGGCCTTCAGACAAAGCCTAAAAATTATTTGCATTAGCTATGATTGCTGTGTTTCAGAAAATACTGTATCTGGTGCATAGCTAGAGAAGAAATCAAGCTTCTGGCCCTGCTCAATCCTCCTCACTGTGATATTTCTCTTACTCTGATCACCATAGTAAGGGCAGTGGGAGAAAGGTGAAGTGGCCAATTTCCTGTGTGTGTGGTGAGGCACAGTGCCAGAAAAGTTGTTTGGGGCATTTTGTGGCTTACTGCACATAGGAGGTTGATCTACGTGTGCTTCAACACTGAAACAGTCAAGAAAACTGGAGATCAAATAGGTGGTGAAGAAGTTTTGTCATAAATGAGAGTTATTCCATATCAAAATGAAGTTTAAATTCTAAGTTGTAGTTGTTCTCTTAGTAAGTTGTTCAATATCTTTTAATGTGAGAGGTTTGTGAGTTTGCAATTTCTGTAGCTTAGCATTACTCATCTGTTGATTTTGCAGGATAGTTTTTAACAGCATTTGATTGAATTCCTGAATATATTATGCATAAATCATGTAATATTTAGTGCAATATATTATTTTAAGAATAGGCTGTAATAACCACTTTTAACATAGATGTTATATGTTTAAATAGAGTAATTGTAAAATATTTACTGTTTGTTATAAATCAGTATTTTCTATCTTCTTTATCTTATGGTGGGCTGTACCAGTTGCCAGAGCCAATCACAGGCATGGATTTCCAAAATGTCTCTGTTTATAAATGGCAAAAAAATTCTTGTGCGAAGAGTCATGCTTTTGTTGGCAAAAGTCAGTGAGTGCCTGCTGATTATTTTGGCATTGCCTATAGAAATACTGATGTGTATTTATAATGTGGGAGCCAGAATGAATTTTGAGATGACAGTCTTCTGACACATAATGGGAGAAAATCGTTTAATGCCATTGTTCTTTTCAATGAGCAATTATAGGTTATAGGGGGGTTTTCATATAGCAGTATGCTTTCTAGTCATTTTTCTGATATACATTAATGAGGAACATGCTTGTAACACTTTCAGAATGACACTCAGTAGTTGCTGTTTTATGATATGGAGGAACTTTGTTATTGTTTAATAGAACAAACACTGACATTTGTATGAAAGCTTTCAGTGAACACTGGAGCACTATTATATATAATGAATTAATAATTAAAAGTAATGAGTATCCTAAATAATTGTAATTCCATTTATAAAATGAGTTTGGGTTGGTGTTTCAGTAAGGCCAATTTTACCAGTATTGTTAATTGCTTAATTTCCAGTAACCAGTGGCAGGATGTGAGGATGTGGCACAGAGCTGTGATAGGGGAGGCTCAGATGCAACACAAGGAAAAGTCTGTTTACCATTAGAATGGTCAAACACTGGAACAAGCTTTCCAAAGCCTGGTTTCCCCTGGCTGCCAGTGTTCAGAGGCATTTGGATCAGGCCCTCAAAAACATGATTTAACTTTTGGTTAGCCTTGAAGAGGTCAAGCAGTCAACTACTGTATGCTGCTCATTCTTCCTGGCTCTTATCTGGATGGTATTTCAATAAACTTTATTTTGTTTTGTTTTGTTTTGTTTTACATAAATGACAGTATTTAGACCTCAACAGTGTCTAAAAGGAATGGGGAAAAGGCTTACACAGGGAGAACGTGTTTATGGTGGATGGTCAGCCTTAAATATTTGACATAGAAATGGTCTGTGAGAATTGCAGAACAAAATCAGAAGTCAGTTGCCCTCTGCAAGCAGATAAAATTGTCACTTAAAGACAATTGCATACTAAAGAACTGCTGTTATTTTTCTAATTCTGCTCTTGTTTGTGGAATAGTGTAGAAGAGTGGGAACACTAGAGAAAAGCCCTAAGGAACATTTTCTTTTGCTTTATTTGCTGGATAAGGTGTTTGGACTTAAAGTGTTGGAAGTGATTCACCTATCAAATTAGTACTGATGATCCATCAGGAACAGTTTCCAAAGGTATGAGTCTTTTTTTCTCTAGACAGACAGGAAGACAGTAGTTGGAGCTCTTACCCACTTCAGTGTTTCACTATCAAGACTGATAGGAAAAAAGCTTGTAATAGTAAGTAGTGTAGAGACACTGAAGATGGATAGCACAGATTAAAGCCACTGTCAAACACTCCATGAATAGTAGCACAAACTCAGTGGCTGGCAAATACTGCACTGTTGAGGCTAGAAAACAGAAACTGCCCTTAAGAGAGCATGGTTATGGCTTAGACTTGACACAGTTACTGGAGGACATTCAGACATTATATATTTCCTTTTGTTTTGTCTTGTCCTGGGTTTCCAAGTATCAGTTTATTTCATATGTGTTAATTGAGGTGGCTGCTATGACAAGGAGATTGAATGCTCAATGAGTTGCTTCAAAAATACAGTGGGAGAAAGATCACATGTTAATACTTCATGAAATTAACACAAAATACAATCACTTTCAAAGTCAAACATATTTTCTGATTACGTTTCACCTATATTCTTAAAATTTGAGGTCATTCTGGCTCTCAAGCTTGTTATTTCACGGGATAATAAAATATTCACAGGAAAAAAATTCTTATAGCCTGCTGAAGTTGCACTTTGTTTTCAGGATTTACAGTCTCTGATGAAGTTCCAGAAGTGTTGAAGCTAATATGACATCTAGTTCTGACACTAAAATTTTCCATTGCTTACATAGGTATATGTATAGGGTGTATAGACTTCCCTAGAAGTGGCTTATGAATATGACAAGTCATTTTAGAGATTCCCACTGAAGTTTAAATGACTTATGTGATGCTGCTCTAGAAAAACTGATAATTTCTTCTTAAGATACACTTGGAAAAGTTAAATTAAAAACAATGAAAGAATTAGAGGACTTTTCAACATGTGGAGAGCGACACTATATTTGAAAAGGGGAAATTTAAAAATGACAGATAACCACAGAAGGAAAAGAGATGCAGATGAAAAGTATTAGAGAATCACTATCATTACATCGCAGAACACAGAATTGTAGGAGTTGGAAGGGACTTCTAAAGATAATCGAGTTCAGCCCCCCTGCCAAAGCAGCTCCCTAGCCCAGGTTGCAAAGGTAGGTGTCCAGGTGGGTCTTGAATGTCTACAGAGAAGGAGACTCCACCACCTCTCTGTGCAGCTGTGCCAGTGCTCTGTCACCCTCACTGTGAAGAAGTTCCCATGCACATCTGTGTAGAATTTCCTATGCCTCAGTTTGTGGCCATTTCCCCTTGTCCTGTCTCCACGCACTGCAGAGAAGAGTCCAGCCTCGTCCCTTTGCCTCCCTCTCCTTAGATATTTATAGGTGTGGATCAGTTCCCCTCTGAGTCTTCTTTTTTCAAGGCTGAACAGACCCAGGTCTCTCAGCCTTTCCCCACAAAAGTGTTCCATGCCCTTAATAATCTTTGTAACCCTCTGCTGGACTCTTTCGAGGAGTTCCCTGACTTTTTTGTACTGGGGAGCCCAGAACTGAACACAGTACTCCAGGTGAGGCCTCATCAGGACAGATCACCTCCCTTGACATTTCCATGAACATATTTTAGTTAATGAAGAGCAAATAAATAGGTTTCTCTGCTTAGGAAAAAAAGCATCCTTGTGTTCTGCAATTAATAAGGTGCTAATTCATATGTGCAGAACAGATCCAGGCAGTTGTTTTGGTGAAGTAATGCAGTAATTTGGCATCAAACACTGAAAACCAAGCAAGGAGTTTTGTTGGATTTAGAAAAAAAAAAAAAAAGTTACGTTGTGTTGACCTGCATCTACTGCTCTATAAGGCAATATGTTCATGGATATCTAAATGTGGACAAAACTGAACATTTGCTTATTGGAAATGTTCTATTGTAACATTCCTTAATTCTGAAGTTCAGACCAGACTTAACAAATACACAAAGCCCAAAGATGAGATAAATAACTATTAGGAAAAAATTTAACTGAAACTTTTTTAGACTTGAGATACGTTCCTTGGATTTCCTTGTGCTTTCCAGTGGTCATTCTGATTTTCTGGGATAGCAGGTTGTAATCATTGTGATCTCAGCTATTGTAATCTTTCTATACTATGTAGCTTTTAAGGATTAATGGTTTTAAAGGGTGTTATAATATGAGCTCACAGAGTCACCCCTTCAGTGTTAAATACTGCTTATCAAGTTTTGGATTGTTTAAAATGACTACCAGAAGTTTAATTTCCATGGATATATAAGAGCTGTGGGAAGAAACTGTTAAGGACATTTTGCAGTTAGCAGTGTTGGTAGCTAGAAAGTGATGAGGAGAATGGTAGCTAAGTGGGTTTTAAGACCCAAAGAATTTTAACAAGATTTTCTGTCCTGTTGCCTGATATGTCTTTCTCTTCTGCATTTAGTTCTGATTCCTCTGCACTGCTACATGCTTTTCATCCTGTGTGCCTAGTGGTGCTTATATCCTTACTCAGGATTTGCCTTGATCATATCCTGCTCTCCTCCTGGTCACCTGTTGGTTGTTTTATTTTACATCCTTACACTCCTAGTCTTTTGCACATTTATGGTTTTCACTCCCAGCCACTCTTATGCATCCTTCCAGCAAACAATCACAGAAACACAATTTCAATGTACGTATTGTAAGTGTGTATGCTTGTAAACATTTTAAATGATTTCAAGCATTGCTTTATATTAACATGAAAACAGCCTGTTTTGTATCTTGAACTTTTTTCAAGTTCAAATTCCTCTTCTCATGAAGCTTCAGCTTCATTTAATAGAAAGCATAAAAAAATTAGAATGAAGCATTTAATAATCCATACTGAGATACAGCTTGCTCAATACATAAAGTTGTTTTCTGGAACCCAAAAAGCATAGTGATAAAGGTAAAAATGTGTCAGTGACTCCATATAGCTCTGCTACTGAGGTGATCTCATCATTCACTAGGACACTCCTGTGTTCAGTGAAGGTAATAAAGTATCTGGCTGTTTGACAAAATAAATGATAGTGATTGTCTCATTTTTAGGGGGTTA
The DNA here is from genome assembly GCF_038088225.1 of Cyrtonyx montezumae. Classification (NCBI taxonomy): domain Eukaryota; kingdom Metazoa; phylum Chordata; class Aves; order Galliformes; family Odontophoridae; genus Cyrtonyx; species Cyrtonyx montezumae. The sequence continues at coordinate 16,883,494 of NW_027072045.1, read as the reverse complement.
AATGTATAAGTTTTCTTCATTGTTATATAAAGATGATTTTAAACCCTTACTAGCAAAGCAGAGACATATCATTTTACTGAAATTATGGAATGTAAATAAATATTATGCTGTGTCTCTTAGTTCAGTATTTCTTTGCTATGCCTAAATGGGTTTGCATAATACTTTTAAACAGATTATGTTTGTACAAATATCAAACTGTTTCCAGTCCTTGTTTGGAATACTGTTCAATCAGATTTAAAATGGTAAATGTTCTTTGTAAAGTTACATAATTTCACTCCAGCACCTAAAGTGAACCATCTGTTTATAGGATATTCAATATCCTTCAGATTTTAGAAGTGCATCAGAGAATTGTATTGCGTATTATAATGAAGCCCAACAGTTTATTAAAGAACCTTTACCAAAACCTGTTTAAAATAAAACAGTGCTGTGTTCTGACCCTTACATCCATCAGGTATGCACTGATGGGTGTGTGAGCAGATTGTGAGACAGAGGAACTGATGGAACTTGTGGCTGCGAGCTGGTCAGTTCTAGCTGCATTCCAATAGTGTTTTCAAAAGCCTCGTAAGCATGAATCTTCTCCATAGATTTTTAAGAGTAACTTTCCCTGGAAATAGTTTTACTGTGGAAAGACTTTGTAGGCTTGTGAAAGATGGAGGATTTTATTATTATTATTATTATTTAAGATAGAGAAATGACTTTACACTGATACACTAATAGTAATGCTTTTAAACAAGTAAAGGTATGCTTTTCCCTCTTGCCATAACTCTTCATTAGATGTTTAGCAGGATTTTATTTATTTACTTAGTGTTTTATATGTTTTTTTTTTTCATGTTCTTCAGGTTTTAGTTAAGTTTCCAAATTTTCTCAGAATCACTAAAGATGAATACCTTGGTTAAATGGAATACAGATCACCATGCTTTTCTTGTGAATAGCTGCAAAATCGTCTGCTTGTTTTGTATTTGTAGAATTCACTGAGAGAAATTTCTCACAAATATCCTCATTTTGTCAGTATTAAAGTTACTATATTTGCTTCAGAGTAGGTAGCAGTTGAGTAAGTTACAGAGGTGGTCATGGTTAATTTTGTATGTTTGGAGTTAGAGAAGGTCTGTACTGTAATCTTTTTGGCTTGGTAGTGATGGTATGAGCTAAACCTCAGGCAGGAGGCTGTGATTGCTACTTGCACCTCTGAAAGCTCCATCCCTCGGGTATTAAGAAGTTGCTAAGAATAGGAAAGATTGTTTCTTCCATGCAGTTACACTCTGACCTATGTAGCATGCTGCCAATGCTGTAGTGTGAGCTGAGAAATGAGTGTAAAACGTTAGAAGGGTGAGCACTGGGCTTCATAGGTAGACATTGTTAACAGTTCCCTCTTCCCTCCCTCATTTATATTTGTATAAAAGTTAATCAAAGGAAAGATAAGAAATACATTTTTTCCCATTCCAAAATTCATGGAGTAGTAGCAGGTGTATGAATAGCAGTACAGACTGATGTCTATTTATATGTGTGTGTGTGTCTGTACATATATATATACACTCGTGTATATGTGATTTATGTTGATCTTCAGTATTAGAAGACTAAAAGAAGAAAAGGAGTAAAGTAAATCCACCTCAGATTTTGGAAGACAATTATTAATTCACCATGCAGCAAGTACTATTCCATCCTCTGTGCTGCATGAAGCAGGGTTCTCCCAGAGCAAACGGTGACTCACAGGATGTTAAAATCAAATGCCAGCAAATGTTGAGTCCATCGTAGATGTCTCTTCTATGTCTGATCACAAAGTCTTTCTTACTGTGTTAGTAAGAGCAACTGAACATCAGTGATAAGCTGTATCCTGCCCCTGTCAAAACAGGAGATTCTGGCCTGTGTATAGACGTGACTTTAAGTCAGTAATAGATCAGTGACCAGGTTATCAGGCACACTGGGTTATGCTATTTTTTGAATGTGTGATATGGATTTTCCCCGTTTAAAGGCTTTGGGAGGATTAGTTTTATTTTTAAATATTAAAATGCTGTAAGGTTAAAAAATATATTCTGCATATTAATTCTGACAGTTGAGCATCAGGAACTTCTCTGACAATTTTGTTGCCTTTTTTTTTCTTTTAATGCAAGTGAAAAAGAGAACTTAAGATTATTTGAAAATTTGTTTAAAGTAGGATAAGTCCAAAAATCTAAAAAGAGTTTACTAAGTAGATTTTATTGTAATGAAAATAGCAAGAGCTGATATGAAAAATGCAATAAAAAAGAAAAAGAAACAACAAAACTAGAACTGTGTATATGGTCGCCTGTTACTGTGTCTGAGATAATTTCAGTTTGCATTGCCTAGATGTGTGATGCAGATCCTGTTGCACTCAGACTCAAATTTGTACCTCTGAAAATTTCCAGCTGGAGCTTTTTTTTACAGACTGAACCGTAGTGTGGTGTTAGAGTGCTTGCCTGTAATAGGTGACTAGAAAATAATTAAATTTTCTCTAGGTATCTATTGGATACGATTTCTTTTTTCACACCTAAATATTGTCGAGCATGAATCATGAGAAACACTGGTTTATATCCACCTGAATGGAAAGACGGATGTTATTATCAGCTCGAGTGGATTGTGCTTCAATTTGTGTTGTTGAGTGTATCTTTCTATTGTGTGTATTACAGCAATGAAGCCAGGATACATTTTCTCATACTTTTTAGACTCATCTAATTATAGGTTTGTTGTGATGATTTGTGTTCTAAAGGGAGTTTACAGTGAGTTACAGAAACAGAACTATGTAAGTAGAATGTGGATAACAAAAATAATCTAAGGAAATAATCTTAAAGATGTAGATTTTGATCTGATGTTAATTGGATATCTAACACAAAAACTTGATCCAGAAAGTTTTACTGCTAATTCTGACGAGTACTTGAAATGCATTTTGATCCTCTGGCAAAGCTTCTGCTGTATACCCTTCTGGCCAGTGCATACTGCCTCTAGTCCCAGAGCTGCTTTGTCTGAGCATTGCTGAGCTGCAGAACTCTAGTGCAGCAGGCAGAGCCTGATACCTAGGCGGTGGGTGGCTGCTGGGCTCTCCTCCTCAGGTAGCTGCTCCCCAAATACAGTCTGTGTTATGCATGTGCTTAGTGCAAAAGGAAGATTTTCGTGGCAGCTTCCATGTGATTTCCATACAGAGCTGTTCTTGTCTCTCCTGTGTTGTGAGGTGCCTCTGGCTCATATATACTGGGCAGCATCTGAGGAATCGTGCTTTTGAACTCTCATTTGAACAAATATTTTGAAGAGCTCATTAGTTCTTGAATACCATCTGTGAAAAGGAGGCCTTACGCACCCCAGGCAGCAAAAATGTGTTATATGTGTTGTTGGGTACTGTGGGCAGCTGTGCAGTTGTTGGAGAATGTTAGTGGTTCCTACAGGGATGTACCTGAGAGCACGGACTCTAAACTGCTCATCTAATTATTGGCAAATCAACACATTCAGAAGTATGTTTACTGAGTATTGTTAAATCTCTATATATTTTAGTGTTCTTCAATGTATATGTACTTAAGTTTACTGAGGTTTCCTGTGAGCTATTGTACTTGATTTTTCCTAGAGATTGCAGTCCTTTCAACTTGCATGCATTTCAGCATTGGTTGTACGTGTTTCATTTTAGCTACGGCCATTACAAATAATTGTTGAAAATTAAGGCCACACCCAAATTATTTCAGTTTGCATTTATGTAAAAGCTTCAGAGTATTGATCTTCAGGATAACAAATTTTGATCCATCAGTTCCATTTATCTAGGCAGAATGAAATTTTCAGGGAGTTCAGAGCTTCAGACAGCTGTAGTTCAGCTTCAGTCCCATGCTCCTTCAAAGCTACTGATTCAGTCACATCTTCCAACAGCAACATTTTTATGACAAAAGTCCCGGGATAAACAACTGTTCTGCATATTAATTACGTTTGCTTCCTAGCTGGGCTCCAGGACCAGATTTAATTCGGGGAAAATGCCCCTAAAATTCATTGACTGAATTCTCTTTGTTTTCTGTCAATCCTCACCAAAAAAATGAGTAATAGAAAAGCTGGTGCAGATATTAGGCCCAGTGCTCAGCAAAAACCTCAGTGAATGAAACAGAATGGCCTTTGTTCACAGCTCTTTTCCTCTGCTATCTCCTCTGTGACAATGCTGTTGCTTTTTAATGGTCTCTCTTCTAATCTCAAAGCGATGAAACCTTCCAAGAAATTCATTTTGGAGTACTAGACTATTCTGGTTTTTGAAAAACCCATAATCCCCATTTCTAAGAGCTATACAGTATATTCAGATTAATCAAGTAACAGTCTGAGTAGTTCATAGAAAAACTGTATGAAGAGTTGCTGCTATTCAGAACCAGCAGAAAAATCAGTGAATACTCTTGGCTGTTACTAATTATGATTTAAGTGCCATATGAAAAAGAGAAGCAGCCTGTAGCGAATGCAGAGGGACAACTCTATTTTACTCCTAAGTTCATTAGTACGTAAAAGAACATGAATGAAATTTTGTTATCTGGGTCTGACTGAAGCCACACAGTCTTGCTCTTCACTCTTTTTCTTATCACCAGTAAATACAAATGTACTGAAGTTTCTGAAGCAGGCACGTTCTCCGTTTGTCAGTAGTGGGCTCTATGTTTAGCTGCTTTGTTCTGCAACTTGTTTCTGCCTTTATATCTTCCTTTGCCCATCCTGTTTTGTTGTGTAGACATGCAGACACTTAATTTTTCCTTCTTCTTTAGTGACAGACTTTCTAATTGTTTTCTGCTCTTCCTGTGAGTCTGTTCTTGTCACGCAGAAGCCGTGAACATAAACTTCAAAGGAGACTCCTTACTGCCTTTTGCACCCTTATTTTGCTGCAAAGGCTTGTTTGTACTAACCTTCATCATTTGTGTTTGCTTTTACAAAGTGTTTGTAAAAATTCATCGTAACTGTTTATGGCAGTTCTAAACTCTGTATTAAATAAATTTTCAGCACATAACTACTCTAGCTTCAAGGTTTCTTGTTAGGGAGTCTACATTCAAATGCATTTTTAGACATTCTTTATCTGCTTTGATGCTGTTCTCTCCTGACTATTGCGTGTAGACTACCTTAGATTAAAACAGATCTGCTTAAAATTATATTATTCTTTAAAATATTTAAACACATATTAATCAATCTGTCATTACCACATTTGGTATTTCATACCAAACAAATGTTATTAATATTTTTGTGTGTGATTGCATGTTTAGCTTTTGTATTCTCTAACGGAGCCATTTCTGGAAAATGAGAGTAATATCCAAAACCAATATGTAATTTTATTCCAGCATACACAAACAAGTCTATGCCAACCTTGAATCACATATTTAACTGTTTTGTTTCATAATTTCTGATTATTATTATTTTACATTTACTTAATTGAATTTCATTCTGTACATGTCCTCATCTGACCCCTGTGTCATACAATTCTGTTTTTTATATTCTACTGTACCCTGATGCTCTCCAGGTATACACTTCTTTGCTGATTGAGTTTTACATTTTAGGAATCACCAGCTGAGTGTTTCAGATAAAATTTCAGCAAAATTCAAGTGCACAGCAGTGTTGTTATTTCTTTGTGTTCTGACCTCTGCAGCGACAGCCTACATAAATTCTGTGGCTGGGAAAGGTCCTACAGCATGTTCTTGTGTACAACATGGACCTCTCCTGTTTGTTCTGCCTATATTGAAAGCTTTCTACTGCGGATCTGCTCCTAGTCTTTTCTATTGTTGCATGTTAGTTCTAAAAACATACTGAAACAGGAGCTAGCCATTTTTCTTTTGATTATTGCTAGGTTAGGAACAAGTTTCTTCCAGCTCTTACCTTTCATAACCACATTGTTTGGTGAGGGTTAGGGCACAGAGAACACTGTTTCAGTATGACTCCATTGTTCCCTGATCCTCACATCCCAATACCCTGTGTTGTACATTCCCTAGGATGTCCACAAGGGAGGAATTGCTTATTTGTTGTTCTCCACTTGGGTGTTGGGAACATTAACGAGCAACTTACATTTCTCGTACTCTTTTGCTGTTCTCCCTCAGGAGTGAGAGGCTGAGACTGTTGTATAGATGGAAGACCTTTATATTTGTAGGGTTTTTTACACTTGTTTTTTAAAATAAAATGATCTGTGCCCCATGAAGACTAAAATTTTCTGGTTTTTATAAGCTGCTCCTCACACCAGTGTTGCCTATAAACACTTTGAATCTTTCAAGACCAAAGAATGGAACTCAGTGTTGGTGAACAAATCACCTTTATTGCTTTCTAAGCATTTACATAATCTCAAAAAAGAAGCCCTGTGGAATAATACTTTGCAAAGGGACAGTTGATTTGAATTAGGCTTCCATCTGAAATATAACTACCTTTTATAGATATTATGGGGTCATAAGCTAGAAGGAAAATCTGCTCACTGGTAAAAGGAAGGTTTGACCTTTTTTGTAATACAAATAGAATTTTGCACCAATTCCTGATTCTGGCATGAAATAATCTCTGAGCAGAGACTGGTATTGTAGTCACAGTCACACTTAGGAAGGGTGGATTTTTTTGTTTTTTTACTTTATTTATAAACTCACCAGTGCATGAAAACAAAAATGGCAATATATAACAATTCACTTTCCATGTTGAAAGAACAAGGGGTATCCAGCGTGAGGAAGCTGAGATTTGTAACCTGTGTTAATGAGAATTTGCACTGCAGATCTCTCTGACAGCTTTAGAAATCATCCCTAACTTAAGCTGCCTGTTTTCTTCTGTGGCCTGAATGTACATTCATAATATTTATATTGCCATACAGTCATTTTTTATTTAAATAACTATTATGAGAGTAGTTAAGATTTAACTTCTGGAATGTGAGTATGTCTGCGTGTGAGGTCTGTTTGTAAAGTGTGTAGGATTGGGCCACAGGTGCATGTGTAGCATCTTCACTGATACCCTTTCCACAGGAGGAAAGCAAGAAAAGCAAACATGCATGAATGCTCTGTGACACTGCTTTGACTGACTGTACTGTATGTTTTATTTTACAAGGTGAGCTCGTGGGTTACCTGGCTGATCCTGACTGCAGGTTCTATGGAGGAGAAACGAGAAGTCTTCTCATATTTAGTACATGTGGCAAAATGCTGCTGGAACATGGGCAACTACAATGCTGTAATGGAATTTTTGGCAGGACTAAGGTGGGCAACTCTTTTTGCAAATGACTTCTCAGTGATAGATTACACTGCAGCTTCTGTTGAGCAGATTTCTCTGGAGAACAACGAAGTACAGAGATCTGTTGCATCATCTTGCCCTCTTACTTGCTAAGAATCCCTTTTTGAAAAAATTAAACATGCTAAAAACCATTTTTTTCATTATCATTTTCATTTCTTTTCATTTTCTACATTAGAAAGATAATATTTTTAAGCAAAATTTTTAAAATGTAAAGAAAGGTGACAAGCAGGTATGCTTTGTCTGAAATCTAAAATGTAAGTTGGGATTTGAAGTGTTCAGAAGACAAATGAAACATAATCATGGTATCATTCTGATAGTCAGACTGAAACTGCAAAAGAAAACAGACAAAACACATAAAAACATGCACAAACAACAAACAGCTAAAACTGTCTTGTTAAACTCCTCAGATTTATTTACACTTACTTAAGCTGGGATCTCATGCTGTAATTATTTCCTGTAGCCAGTCCTGTAGTGTCTCCAGGAGGAAAACAGAGTGTGAGGTTGCTGATTTTCCTGCAGAATGACAGTTGTGATGAGGTGCTGCCTTGACACAGGCTTGCACTTCAGAGAACAGAAAATTAGACTGGACAAGGAAGAGTTAAGATCAGATTTCCCATCACTTAGCTCTGACCCTCCTTGTATTTTGTGTTGGTGTAGCTAAGCTTTCATGTGTTGTACTGTTACTCTTTCTGGTTTAGTGAGGATTCTCTCTGAGCAAATTATTTACATTTTTGGTACATAGAACACAAATGCTTGTAGTCAAAAGGAGGTTTTTTAAGCAGAAGCATCCATGTAAGTTCCCTAGCCATGTCAGTTGTGAGGAAAAATGGAAAACAAATTAGGGCCTTAATTTTATCTGTAATGCATCTGCATGGCAGAAGGGAAAGTGAGGAGTAAGGCTGGTGAGGAATTAGCAGTGTGCCCAGGACTGGAACAGAAACTGAGGATAAGGATATTGAGCTGCTAGCAGTTCTACAACCCCTTTGGTGTGTCTGAGGGCAAGGTTGAGTAGAAAGGCCATGCCTTACATAGACATATAGATCAGAGGGTGAGTGGCCACAGTAATGCCAGCTGTCCTCAGAAGGAGTCATTTCTCTTTGAAGTCAGAACTTGGTCTGCAGCATGATGCTGGTTCCTGAGAACTGGAAGATTGCCTTGAGTTATATATTTCCATGGAAGAGTTAGAGTGTAATGGAAATAAATCAATGTAAGGTATTTCAAATTGTTCATTTTGTTGTTGTTGTTGTTTTTCTTTTCATTTGCTAGCTATATGGGTTGTTTACTCATAATACAGCTGAAGGAATTTGTAATAAACCATCTGGTTTATCTTCACACCATTTCTTCTCTTATTTCCTACTATGACCTTTTAACTTTAAGGCAATGACAAAATGAAATGAAAGCATTGGAAAACCTTGCCTTTTCTGTGTGCCTGAGCTTTTATTAAGATCCCAAATGTTATTCCAGTCTTATGTAAATCATACTGCTTGTTTGCCCTTGTTTCTTTTGTTATTTGGTGATTAAAATAAGGGAAACAGTCTCCAGCCAGAGTTTTCATAAATATAATGAGCTGACTGTGATTCATTCATTTCTGAGTAATGATAATAATTTCCACTGTTAAGTACATGCTGTAGGTGTTAGACTTTGGTGTAAATTGCTTTTATTTTATTTTACAATTGTTTTTAATAATTGTTCTGGACTCTTTTTTCACTAGGTCAAGAAAAGTTTTAAAAATGTGGCAATTTATGGACCAGTCTGACATTGAAACCATGCGAAGTCTGAAAGATGCTATGGCACAACATGAGTCCTCATCTGAGTACAGGAAAGTGGTCAACCGGGCACTCAATATTCCAGGCTGTAAAGTAGTTCCTTTCTGTGGTGTATTTTTAAAAGAGCTTTGTGAAATTTTGGATGGAGCATCAAGCCTCATCAGACTCTGCCCACGGTATAATTCCCAGGATGAGACATTAGAGGTAAATAGGATTGCTGTTCTAAGAGGTTGTGTTCCTTAGCCATCCAGTGCTTTATTTTATCCTCTATTACTTCATATTAAAGTTTCATCTAATTAGAGTTCTGTAAACCATACTATTATCCATAGTTCAGTTACATGAACATCAATTCAATTCCTGTAGTGACTGTAACAACATAGATTTTGTTATTAATAAGTTGTTTAGTACAGGAGTACTGAGCAGTTATTATCTATACCAAAGCAAAAAGCTTTCACATTGGTAAAGGAAGTATGTAAATACTTAAAAATGCAGCTATCTTCTCTTAAATGCTCTTATCTTCTGCATAGCTGAACTGGAAGGTTTTCAATTCCTTAAAAACAGAACTTAGAAGATCAATGAATCAAGCTTTTCCTTTATAAAATAAAACAATTCCTTTTTTTTTTTTTTATCTCTTTGTTTAGAAAATATGTCCCTGTTCTATGAAAACTGGGACTATTTAAAAAGTCTACAGAACTTATTGTAATTTGTGTTTCTTGATTTATGCAGTGGTTTCCTCTATTTAGGTACAAAATCCCACTAGAAGCTAATGGGAAATGTATATACTAAATATTCTTAATTATAAGAATTTCTCAAACAAGAAGTAAATGACACAGTGTTCCATTGCTCCTGTTACAGTATTAATCTATTAGATGTCTTTAGTTTGTTTCAGATTACAGTGGACAAGATAATTTCTTGCAACGAGTAGGCCAAGATGGGTTAAATAATCCTGAAAAAGAATCCACAGCAAACAGTATATTTCAAACTATTCGGAGCTGTAATCGCAGTTTGGAATCTGAAGAGGGTGAAGATAATCTTAGTGAAGGAAGCAATTCAAGAAAAAATTCCTTGAAGGACAGAAGTCGTTACCAGTAGGTCTCGTGTTTTATTTTCCATCTTCATCTCTATATTTCACATTTTTAATTTTTTGTTTCCTTTTACCCAAGCTCACTTAGGGAATCAGAGGCGACTTTTAACCTCTTCTCTTTCACATATTGTCTTCCAATTCAAAACTTTTTCCCACTGAAATTATAAGCATTTGATACCCAAATGCATGAGAACTCTGTGTATAGTTATATTTTCACTCATGATGTAATTACTTCCTCCCATGATAAGGGTAAATCCTTTTCATCTTACACACAGAGCTTTAAAAATCTACAGTTATGAATACAATTTTGATCTGTGGTGCCAGGAATAGCACCAGGACATATCTGTTATCAGAGCTCAGAACATTATATTCTGCACACCAGGGCAGTGTCATGCCCTTTCCAAAATAAAGGTTATTTATTATTGTTCGTAAGACCACTTCTTTTAAGGACATGTTCACTTGAGGCTTTTAAATTATGTCCAGAAGACATTTGTAAGTCATTCCACATTGTGAATTTTCAGTTTAATTTAGTCGCGCTATTTTGCCTAGATGTTTACTTGATTGTGCCCCATGAAAGATCTCAGTGCTCAAAAACACTCTGATTTTGACTGAATACCCAGTATAGTTTTTACTTTTCAGCAGCAAAAAAATATACTAAATGAGAAGGTTAAGATATGACTTTATCTTGAGCGGTGCTTTAGTGAAATTGCAGTCCAATTAGATATTGATGTATCAGCTTCAAATGAGGTAACTGTTAATGAAGCATCAAACAGAATTGTGCTTTTCAGAGGTTAAATGATGTGGAATCATAGCTTCATTTCAGTTGGGAGGGACCATAAAGGTCAGCTAATCCAACTCCCCTGCACTGAACAGGGACACCCACCACCTCTGTGGTCAACCTGTGCCAGTGCCTCACTACATTTAACGTAAATAACTCCTTCCTTATATCCAATATAAAGCTCCTCTCTTTTAGTTTGAAGCCATTTTCCCTTATCCCATCTTATAAAATGACACGACCAGGATTACATAAAAAACATGCTTATGTCCCTACTTGAGTTATTATATTGATAATGTCTATGAGAAATATCTATTACGTTCAGAAGTATCCAACCTATTTTGGCTATTACCCACAGAATCTAATAAGTGGCTGCCTGAGAAGGAGCTATCCTCTTCCTGTTTTAAATGCATTTATTTCATTAACATGCAATTGTAAATCTCATTTCAAATAAATAATAATTCTTTCCTGCAAGAATGGTTTCTAATAGAATTATTCACATCTGGCTTTACTTCCTTCTGGGCAGTGGCACAGTACAGTATGCCGGGAAAGGCAGTCCCACTTCTCTGTATGTTTCTGTTATCTCTTGACTTATTTCAGTGTAGGCATTTTCTTCCAGGAATTATTTTTCTTAATTAATATAGTTTGAATTCAATTCGTAGCTCACCATTCGAAGGAAGAATGAGCTTCTGAAATCAGCCTTTCACTCGAATACACAAAGCAGAATTTAAATGTAAAAGAACAACAAGGGAAAAAAGAAGTCCTTTTTGTTGTGTTTATGAAATCAGCTTTTTAAAATCAGTTATTTATGCTTTATGTCTAAATATAACTGAGTTCAATTCTAATTAAAGTATTTATTAAATGCAAAAACTTTAATGTGATATTGAAATGAACAAAACTGCAGATAAATAAATGTTCCTGATTCAGGTGTCTGATCATTGGTGTCTACTTCTGGTGCAGTAAAATGTTAATTTTGATGTTCTCATGGTTTGCAGAAAAGTACCTGTGAAAGTGTTAATTTACCTCTGTTTCTCATTATCTTGCCATCTCTTTGATGGAAATTGAAAGCTGGCTGAGACACAGAAAAAATTGCTGCAGAGAGGCAGAAGGGCTCTGTGCTGTTTTCCCTGTTGTACAGAGGCTGTGATATTTGGTTCATTTTTAATGCTGTAACCAAGTAATAGTCTTTCTTTTGAGACCTAAGCCATATCTGTTATGCAGCATTATGTAATCAAAATTTTATAATTAGTTTGCATCTTGCTGCTTTGAATTAATATTGTGAAAGACAAGCCCAGCAGAGCTGGGTATATTAGTTTGATTTGGAGAAAATTAAGGGCATCTTTTAAAATCGGTGAGCACTGAGTACAGCTGTTATTTTCCCAAATAAACTGAGTGTTACTCTACAGTCAGTGGTGTGTCTAATCACCCTAAGGTACTGAATATGCCAAGGAAATACAATTAAAGTTCTGTTAGACTTAGACAGTTCTCAAAGAAATAACAGCTGGTAGGAAAAAAATAGATGTTGAAATGCAATCTTTATGGAAACGTTAATCGATGAACCCATTAAAATTCTCTAAACTTTGTCTTAACGTTGTTGACCTTATCTCCTCTTCCTCTTTAACCTTTCTTAATTACGGTAAATACCTTCAGAATGAATAATAGGGAAAATCCTTATTTTTTTTTTCCCTTTCATATCTCTTGCGATTACCTCTTTTAAAACTGCAGTCTGTTTTAATGTTTCCTGTATCCTTTCTTCTCATTTTCTTGCATCTTAGTGCAGTACGTGTAAAGAAAGCTTCTGGTTCAAACCAAGTTCTGTAAGTTTGTTCCCAGTAATTGATGGCTATGTTGCTTTTGCCAGCTAATGCCAGAGTCTGTTTCAGAATATGACTGTGTGCATGTGCTTGGTTTACCTTGTTGCTGCTTGTGCATTTTAATCTACATCATGGCAGTGCTGTCACATGTGAAACAAGGCATGAAAAGAACTCCGGCATTTCTGTCTCCTCTATACTAGACTCCACCAGTCTTGCATATCTAGTCTTAGAATATATTTTCTAAGATTTTTCAGAGACTTGTTTGGTTATTTTGAAGGCATGAGGAAGAAAGACGTTTTAGTGATTGTTTTAATTTGAAAATCTGAACCTTGAGTAACCAGATAAATTCCCTAATGTGTGTTGTGTGGCAAGACTCAGCAATTTTAACGCCAGATTATACCAGCTCAGGTATATGGCATGACCTTTATTTTAAGGGAGATTTCTTAAGGAAGTGCAGTTACAGTTAACCCTGATATTATTAATCTGCCATGATTTGTCTGTCACCTCACCATCACTATTAGAACTGATGTCTGGCATTAGGGAAAAATCAAGTGAATTACTACTCTAGGGAGAGTGAATTTTGAGGAAGACCTGAAGGTTCCGTATGGGGTTTAACTCAGGGAGATAGGTGCATTACTTGCAACAAGTCCTAGTGTGAATCATGTTCTGCTCAACTGGTAGGAAGTAGCTGATAACATTCTTGCTGCATTCTTATGAGAAATGCATGTATTTTAAGCCCTAGTTTACAAGTGTTAACTAGAAACAGGTCTGTACATAAAATTAATAGCAGAAGAGGCATTGAAAGTCCTGTCTTCATTCCACTAGATATTGTTACCAGCTTCCACAAACAGTTCTTGGTATTTCTATTGGAGTGATATTGTGCTGTGGGTTTAGAAACTGGAATCACTTAACTTCAAGATCCAAAATGAAGTTGTTTCTAAGGTCCTTTGCAGCCCAAGCCATTCTACAATTGATTCTATGATAGTGAATATAATTCTTGGAAAATTCGAGGAAAACATAATTGTTATGGGAGTTGTAGTTAATTGTAGCAACATCTATTACTTCTGAATTGCAATAACTTAAATTGTAATACTGTAAAAACTACTGTAAGTCCCTGTATTTTTAATTTAAACTGCAGCATTAAAAGAAATAATAAGTTGTAGCATGAGTCAGCACATGAATCGTGTTTTATTAGGTAGAAAGTGGGTCCATTAAGCTGAATGTAAATCCCTCATCTTTGTTCACATACAGATTTATAATTGGAGATCTTTCGGATTCTGAAAGTGATATATTTGAGCAGTTGAAGGACTGGGACTCAAGTTCAACAGAAGAGCAACAAAAGGCTTTCTGCCATGGCATAGAACTCATTCCCTGGTACGTGTTGTCCATCAGAGCTGATGTCCACCAGTTCATGCTGCAAGGGGCAACTGTCATCCATTATGACCAGGAGACACATCTTTCAGCACGATGCTTTCTTCAGCTTCAGCCTGACAATAGTACTTTGACTTGGACAAAGCCCACAACAGTTTGCCCAGCAAATACTAAGGCAAAGCTGAGTGCACTGGGTAATACTGCTGAGCTTGGTAAATACCAGTTCCTTGGCAATACTGGACTGAATGGACTGGTGGAAGGTTTTCTGGATTTGTTTTCAGCCAAGGCTGTGTATATGGGACACTCTGGCATTGATATGCACACTGTGTGTGTTCAAAATAAACTTTGTAATATGTCTCTTGAAGAAAATGGTATAACATTACTTTATGGACTTCAGACTACTGATAATAAGTTGCTGCACTTTGTTGCTCCAAAATATACTGCCAGAATGCTCTACGATGGACTGCTGGAATTGACTAAAGCTGTAAGAAAAATGAGGAGATTCCCTGATCAAAGATTGCAGTGGCTACGGAAACAGTATGTCAGCCTTTACCAGGTAAATATGGTGTGATTTTTGTATGAGAAAAGTTCAAAGATGTCATCAGCGTATTGTCATACAATTAGTTTCTATTATAAGTAAACTGAGATTAGATGTGAATGCCAGACCTCCAACTTAGTAACATGGTTTGAGTGAGAATGATCTGGTTCTCTACATAATAGCTCATCAAGTGGTGCACATTTTTGATACATTTAAGTTATTTTTTATTGTTAAGTTCTTTGGAGTTTTAGAATAAATATTTTCTCAAAGAGAAAGCAATGACTGTACATGAAACTGGTGCAGAAAAAAATGAATGCTAAGATCTGAGGTAAAAAATATGAGATGGTGAGGAAAATAGCCCTTTTGCATTCATGCAGTAATTAGAAATTGCATGCTTATATCAGTTTGCCTTTCATTGGTTCCTTAGAGATGTCTTTATGATACATTAAGAAAATTTGTCTGTTCTTTGGCAGTTATTCTCCTTGCTTTGTTAATGCTGAGAATTTTTGTAGGAGGATGGAAGGTTTGAAGGCCCAACCTTGGCTCAGGCTGTCGAACTGTTTGGAGGCAGACGATGGAGTGCAAGAAACACAAGCACAGGAACTTTGACCAAAAGCACGGAGAAACCTAGTGTGCAGAGAAACAACACTCTGGGAATAACTGCAGCTAAGAAAAAGAAGAAAGTACTCATGAGGGTATTAGTGTATTTTGTTACTTATTTGACTGACTTGTTCTTACCTTTGCTCTGTAGCTAGCTGTACTCTGAACCAGGAGAAAGTTAGGTGGGAGCTTTAAAACAGTTTATTGCAGGTTTGGTATGTTTTGGCTTGTAGCTTACCATTAATTTGGTGGGGTTTTTATCATGTTTGAATTTCATTTCTAAGGATATGTGAGTGCTAGCAGAAAAGGAAGGAATCTCATTAAGAAATTTAGGTGTTACTTCAATATAGAGGTAAAATATTCTTAAGAACAAAAATAGTAACAATCAGGGTGATGTCTGCAGGCAGTAGTCAGTTGATTTGTTCCATATTGTTTTCATGTTGCTGAAAACATCAGCACAAATCTGCTTCACATTAGCAGGGGGTAAGATAATCTTACATGGCTGTCGGGAACGATGTCCTTTCTTTTTCTGGACTCAAGTACTTTTAGCAATAGCTAGTAAAGGGAAAAAAGCAGGGACTAGCAGCTGAATGCTGTACACATGGTCTACTGGGCAAGTAGGGGAGATGACAAGATCCATCCTCTTCAAATCTCCTGTGTCCCAGTGGAATAGTATAAAACCAGCTTGACTAATATAGAGGGGTGCAATCTGTGTCATCTTCTGCGTCATGTCAAACTGAGGTAACCACTGATGTTCTCCCAGTTATTATGCATCCTTCACCATGTTTAGGTTGTCTATTTTCTACTTGGATAATTTCACTGACAGCACAGTTATTGGCCTTAGAGAAGCTATTTCATAAGGAATAGCTGATTTATTTCATGGGTTTTTTTTACAGATTGCACTGATAAAGAATAAAAAAGTAGTAGTTTTGGAATGTTTATTATGGTGCTTGTTTCATTTCTAGGGTGAAAGTGGAGAGGCCACTGATGATGAAATGGCAACTCGGAAGGCAAAAAGCTGCAAGGAATATCGAAACAGAAGTGGTTCAGATCCTCAAGATATTGATGAACAAGAAGAATCAGGTAGATACATAGCTTCAGTATTTAAGAGTCTCAGGGTTTTGCAGAAAAAATCTTTATGCAGATGTTCTTTACATTGTTGAATATGTGTGTGTTAATGGTACAAAACTACTTTTACAGCTGAAACTCCAAATAAGTGCTGTGAAGTTTTGAAACAAGTTTATTTTTTAGTTTTTGATCGCTTTTTCATTATATTCAGTAGCACTGCCTTTCTAGTCAGAATAAAAGCATATATGAACTGTGTTCGGTATATATCTTTTTTACTTGTAGACAAATCTACAATCCCTGCAGTGTTTTATTGAGCATTAATGAATTATGGTTTAGGACTCTTGGGTGAAAGCATTTTTATTGGCACAGAAGCTGTAATAGTGCTGCAAACTTTTGTTTCCTTTGTAGATCAAAATATTATTATTAATGCTTCTCCATCTAACACCCTGTCATCAAGAAGAGCTCACTCTTTGACAGCATCTGGGCCTCCTCATTTAGGAGCTGCCACATCCTCACCAGCCAGACCAGTGTCCTCTCCTGTAATGTCTTCAAGCAAGAGTCAGTCAAGGTAAGGATGAAATGAATGCTTTGATTTAACAAGAAAAAAATTACTATTATTCAGTTACAATCATTTTTCTTGCCAAACTGATGAAATCTGACAAAATCAGTGCCAGAAAAGCTGTTCATCTTTTGATAGACATCTGAAACTCATTGTAGCACAACATCGGGCATTTAAGCTGAAATACGATGAATCTATGGACAGCATTGTAGACAGTCTGCAAGCCAGCATGCTTAAGTTAGTAAGCCAATTACAGAAGAAAATTGGAATGTGTCCCAAAACTCGGCAAGTTTAATTCTTTCTCCAGATTGTCTCCAAAACATAGTTACAGTTACTTTCTGTATAAAGAAACCCCAGCAAGCCATTTCTAGCTGAGGGAGAGTTAACTGCTGATGTTCCCAGTAAAGACTGCAGTAGTATCTCAGGCAATTGGAGGAGCCATTTTGAAATCTTCATTCCTTACAGCCCTCTGTCTTCTCCTTTAACATTCATCATTTTTCTATCACTTACGCAGCGCAAAAGATGATGCTCTAGTGTGCAATGACATATTTCAGTAATGTATTAATTCCAGAAATAGTAATAATGACATTAGTAGTAGTAGTAATAATATGGCAAGGATAATGTATGAGAGTTGTGGATGGTACTTGTTGATATACAAGACAGTGTCTCTGGAGACCTTCCAGTATCTTTTAACATAATGAAGGCTGTAGTATGGGTGTGAGACGAATATTGGGATTTCCAGGAAAGCAGTGGTAAACAATGAAGAGATTACTGCTGCTGGCAGAACATTATTTTGAGGAGATATGTCTTCTGTAATGGTTTATTTTGTTTATTTCCTAGTAATTTTTTACATTTCAATTGTTAGGTTTAGTGATGGAAGTGAGCAGTAAAACCACCTGTGGGCATCTGTGACTGGCTGCTGCTCCATGTAACATTTCTCTCTGAGACTTTCCTGTATTCTTCACTTCTTGTTCTTCACTGTCATACACAACTATGAGATGAACGTCTCAGACTTGGATTTATTTCTGTAGGGCATATATAGGGCTTTTGGTTGTTGTTCTGTTTGTTCATTAAGGATGGAAGCAATTTTATTTTTATTAAACTGAAGAAATGCTGCATTACTACCTCTGAAGAATGCTCCCCTGTTTTGCAAATCTGCTTTATGTTCTTTGTGCTGAAGGAGTTATTGTTCTGTAAATGGGATTAAAAGGCTCAGCTGAAAGCTCACATTCCCAGAGGAAGGACAGCTAATGTTGCTTTAAATCCTCTCAGTTCTGGGTTTCTGCATAACTTTGCACTCTGGGTTTCCCTGAGCTATGATGAGTTTTCCCTGGCAAAGTTGTTTGGAGACTCCACCGTGTCTCCTGGTAGAGCTCTCCCCAACGTGACAGGACCCTCCACTCTGCAACTTGCAGAAGATTATTCTGGAGAGGGTTCTGCCAGGCTCCACAGAAGCCTTTAGAGCACAGAAGGCTGAGCTGCTAACAAATGATTGAATGTGCAGTACAGAGCTTCAAAAGGGAGAGCATGGAAGATTTCTGATTCTTTCGTTTTCTGTCTGTATATTATATACATTAAAATTAGCCCTCCCTAAGAATCACTTAGATCCATGTCTCTGCTACGTGTGAAACTCTAAGTAAAATTGGATGGAAAAGAAACAGAATATTGTTAACAATTTTAAATGAGAAGGAGATATTTTTGTATGTTTTAAATAATAGTACCTGCAGGTAGAGAATGAAAAACTGTATTTTTACAGATATAGTTCACAGTCTTGTTATTTCGTACCTCCTTCCTAACAACTTCAATTGGAAATAAATCCTTATTGAATCCAGATGTGCAGATAATTTCACACACAGGGAGCCTGCAGCTGTCTTCTGTCATTCTTTTGAAGTAAATGTGCATGCAGCAAATTCCAAAGTTCTTTGGAAGTGTAGTGCTGCCCCTAAGGTGGAAACAAGGGAAAGGGTGGTAATACACTAGGAATCATATAGCAGAAAATGAAAAATAAAGATGAAGGCTTATTTGTGGAGAAGGTAAAGTTTGTTCTCGTTGTCTGTATACAGGGATAATCTAGACTACTCCTAATTATACAGTTTTGATGGTTGGTGGTAGTGGGCTTTTCTTGTTTAGTTGACTTTTTTTTTTAAATCATCTTATGTGGAATGATTGTGGAAGATGATCATTAGGGATCAATTCTGGAGAAATGGTAAGGTTTCTTTATATGCTGCTGGTTTTCCCTTCAGTGCTCTGCCATTCCAGTCTGTAGGAGTCAAGAGACTTTCTTCATCGTGGTTTATTTTTCTTGTCTGATAAAAATGTTAGGAATTATTTTAGCCCCAAAGTTATATGCAGTAAGTCAGTACTTGCCATAGTGATGTCAAACAAATTGAACACTATCAACCAAAGTAGATGGTATTTTTTAATACTTCACATCACATGCTGTTTTCAATTGCATGCATCCATCCCAGGCCAGGAGTGAACTGAGGAATCTGATCTAGTGTATTTATGTGAAGTCTGCTTGTAGCACTAATTTCCAGGGACTGCAAAATGTCTTTAGGGACACTGGACAACATGCTGCTCCTGTTTTTCCATCACAGCTGTTGGAACTGTTTGTACTGAACCTGATGTCAGGATTCCTAGATTAATGGATTTGTAGATTTGTACATTATGGAGCAATAAAAGCTGACATGTGGTCACTTAGTCTTGTGTTTTTAAACAAATACTGCAATTTCTGGAGTTCTGCTTTGAACTAGACAATTCTGACTGTTTCAGTTCCTCCCTTTGCAGGATGCTGGTGGATCCCAGTCATCCAGGTGTGGTCCACAGGGGTTTAGGTGTGGGAAGAAGCTCAGGAACTAGGCCTATCTGGCTGATACCCTTACAAAATGAGTACTTGAAATTCACTAAGGACTTGTCCATGCTGCACAAGGAATAGTTCAAGCTGGGGAAAAACTAAAGATACTAGTGCCAGTCCTGTAGTAGCTTGAAGACTTCAGGGTACAGCTTTTAGAAATTCGTTGTTTTGCTTCAAAAACTTTATGTTCACTTGCACAACTTAGATTAACAATTACAAGTATAAAGAATTTGGCTTGGCATCACTGAAATCAACTAAAATAACGAACACACAACGGATAGTTGTTTCTGTGATTATTTTCTCCCTTTGCACTCAAGAAATGCCAGTTTGCTTTCCTTCCTTCAGTCCAAGAAGCTGCAAGGAGGAAATCATTAAAAGGAACTGGTCTGCAGGGGTTAATGCCCAAGCTTAAAAGAAGTGGTCTGTAGCTTGACCTGTCTTTGAGGTATCTGAGGATTGTCCCAACTGTTTTTGGAAAGTATGTGGGAAGCCTGTGTGGCTGGGAAATGAGGAGGCTTGAGTGCTGGGGGAAGGGTTATACTTCTTTAGATATATGCCTTTAATTCTCCCAGACAGGAGAAACCCCAGGTGAGTGAGGAAAATATTTGTTTTTACTGTGTATCTCCTTGTAATGTTACTGTTTTATTTTGATAGTTATAAGGAATTATATATCCTTCTTTTCTTTCCCTTAGCAAATCTTCAGTGAGCCTCATAGGCAGCAGGACACATAAAGCTTGTGGTACTAGTGTACCAACGCTGTTTTCTTCAAATTAAAAATGAGAATGCATTCTTTTTTGCCATTTACATCAGACCCTTCTACACTTTGATATGTTTTAAATATGCTTCAGTCTTTCTGGTAAAGTTTGCAGTTATCTTGTGAGAAACCAATAGCCATTATAAAACAAGAAAGTATAATTGTCATTATTAATCTTACAACATTCAACTTTATTCGCTGTTAATGCAGTAATGCATAATATTTCAATACATGTAATATAACCAAATCACAGCAGTCTCTTTGTGATTTAGCGCATGGAGCAGCAGTAGCTGGCATGGCCGCGTTAAAGGAGGAATGAAGGGGTTCCAGAACTTCATGGTTTCTGATAGTAACATGACTTTTGTGGAATTTGTGGAGCTCTTCAAATCTTTCAGGTGAAATATTATGTTTTTTCTGTGTTGATCACTTTCATCCAAGTTTATAAAAGAGTAAAAAAAAGACTTCTCCTGTCTTTTACAGTGTCCGTAGCCGCAAAGACCTTAAAGACCTTTTTGATGTCTATGCTGTGCCTTGCAATCGATCTGGTTTAGAGCCTACTCCACTTTATACTAATTTGAAGATTGATGAAAACAGCATTGGATTCCAACCCGATTTAGGTTTGTTAAAGAAGAAAACTCAAATGGTAGACTACTGAACAGCTTCAGTTAGAGGCCTCAAGAAAACATCTCTCAGTCAATCTCATAAAGGGAAATCAATTATAAATCCAAGCACAGCATAGTTGTCATACCTCCAGTAATGCCTGGTTAGTGGGATGTAAGACAGGTTCTTTGTTCAGAAAGGATGAAAAGTACTCCTGTTTTATGTTAAACAGCTAGATTTGTAACTAACTAGTATAGCAGAGGCAAAAAGCTTTTTTCTGAGAGGCTGGGCCCAGTACAGGTAGTGTCTGGTTGCAGGAGCTCTGGAATCTGCCATAGAGCTAATACAGTGAGCAAACCTAGGAATCAGAAAGGAAAAGGCTGTGCCCTGAGTTTCATCTGGTTGTTTTTTTTTCTTACCTATCTGGTTTCCATTAGATCTGTTTTATTTGGGCCAAGGGGAAAGGAAACCTTTGTCCCCGTTTACATTCCCTAGTTGCTATAATCTTAAGTTTGGAGCTTTGTTCATATTTAAAGAAAGTAGTATTTCTGCCAGGCATTATGTGGGGAGGGTACAGCTAACATGTGGAACTGGAAGCAGATAAGGTCTGTAGGCAGGCTACGGGATTGCACACAGCAAAAGAAAGACTTCAGTGGTGTACATGGCTGTGAGAGGATGCAGGAAAGTCCTGGATGACAGTGGGAGAGACTGTGGATCCCTGTTAAGACATTCCAGGATTTTGTGTATAATAGTTAATTGCTTACAATAGTCCACTCCCACTGCTTTGCATATGCAGTTAACTCTTTTTCTCCTATGGGTGGATGGAAACAAGATGGCTCACGTTTACAGTGGTCAATAAGATATTCATGTATTTTTACAATGAAATATGTTAAATTCACTTCTATACAATTCATCCAATACACACAATGATGTATCCGATATTTATTTTGTTTTTTGTTTATTTATTTTTAATAGATTTATTGACTAGGAACGTTTCAGACCTTGGTTTGTTCATTAAGAGTAGGCAGCAGTTGTCAGATAACCAGAGGCAAATATCTGATGCTATTGCTGCTGCCAGCATTGTAACTAATGGTACTGGAGTAGAAAGCACATCACTGGGGATATTTGGTGTGGGCATCCAGCAGCTGAACGACTTCCTTGTGAATTGCCAAGGAGAACACTGCACCTATGATGAAATCCTCAGCATTATCCAGGTTTGTAATGCAAACATCTCTTTTACTAGGAGTCTTGTTACTTCTCTTTTCCCTGTATGTGTGCCCAACAGTATTGTCTAAAGGCATGGAGTATTTTATTTTGTAGTTCTTGTTTCCAGCTGACAGTTCTAGTGTTTAATATTTTCTTTATTACAGGCTGTAAAGTTGTGCAAGTATCTATACAAGCACACCCATAAAAAGAAAAAAAAATGATGCAAATAAACAGGAGTGGGTTTTTTTTTGCTATATATACTTTACATAGGAAGGGACACAACACTTGGGAAAAGTGTTCTTGGTTGTGCATTCTTTTCTTCTTGTCTGACATTACCTTTGATAAACCCTAAGTTGGAATTGAAAAAAACCACATTGTTTCCACATATGTTTATTTTATTGTTTAAAAGCAAGCAAAGCAAAATAGAAAACAGCGCTTAATTAAATCCTTCACCCTCTCAGAGCAGAAGCAAATACAGACATCTTGCTCCCTCCTTGACTAAAGTGAGCATTGCATAGAAAATGAGAAATTTACATTAAAAATCTGGAATTTCACCAAATGTGTACTTAATACAATCCAAAACCCACTTAGTAGTTCACTGAGGTTAGAAGTTGAGTGTTTGAACTATTAATATACATCAGGTTGCAAAGCCTAAAAGACTGAAGTTCTGAGGCCAAAAGCCTCCAGTTTGACAAGGTGTTGTGTTGTGTTTGAACAGGAAAGGAAGAGCAGGAATGTTTGAGCAGGATAGGAAGAGAATATGATTATAGATCTTTCTAATTTCAGCTTAAGTTCTGACTGCATTTTGAATGGGAGATTGGATCCAACATCCCTTCCAACCTGAATGATTCTATGATTTTGCAATTAATAGCTTAATTTGCTTGTTTACTGATTTTTAAAGCAAGCATGAGCATTCCAGACACCAAGCTGAGAAACAAAAATACTGTTTTTTAGGCACGGTAACTAGTTAGTTCAGTGTGAAAACTACACAGTGAAAATACAAAATAAATAAATACATAAATAAAGGTATTTCTAAAAATCATTATTATATATCTCTTCCTTCCTGTAGAAGTTTGAACCCAGTGTCAATATGTGCCAGCAGGGGCTACTATCTTTCGAAGGATTTGCAAGGTAATTGTTAATTTATATATATGACACCACTGTATTAATGTGTGCAGGACATTCACAAAATACTCAGCACAGCGTAAGACTTCCTCACATCTTCTTACTTCTAGGTTTTTGATGGACAAAGACAACTTTGCCTCCAAAAATGATGAGTCCCAAGAGAATGCTGAGGACTTGCAGTTTCCACTATCATATTACTACATTGAGTCTTCACACAATACCTACCTTACTGGACATCAGCTTAAAGGGGAATCCTCGGTGGAACTCTATAGCCAGGTAAACAGGGTTAGATCATTGCGTAGTTTTCAACATTAATGTGTTTGTTTAACTGGCAAGTGCAGGCACATGATCTTTTTGGTTTGTAACTCTAAATGTTCTTAGACCCTGCTTGTAAAAAGCTGGAAAACATGATGTGTGGGAAAGCTGCCCGTAAGCACAGTTGTGCTCAAATGCCTTTTCTAAGGCAAAAAAATAAAAAAGGGCTTTGAGATTCATAGCATCTAGACACCAGTCGGTCTGACCCAACCTACTAAAATTAGACTTTCCCACAGGAAAGACTGATCTAATATTTTAGTTCATTCAGATGTCAAAACCACTATTCAAATATTGTACATTGCACTGCAAAGACTAATTTCAAATGGAACTATAACATCTAAAAACATTACTTCTAGGAATATTCTAGAGTTTCTTAGACTTTTTGCCTGGTGAACAGGAAAAAAAAGCCATTTTTTCCTACGGCATTTAGTTCTGTGTTTGTTTGTGTACACGTGTGGGGGTGTCTGTGTATTTACCAAATGCTAAAGAAGGCACCACATTTCCTGTGAGTCGTGCTTTTGTGACTCACTATTGGAAGGGCTCATCTGGTGTCCCATTTGTCACGTCACTTGGAGATTTAGATAGAGGGATGAAGCTGTGTTAGGAAGGCCTGAATAACGTGATGGTGATGAAAAGTGTGAATACAGAGGAGGTTCCCATAATATCGTTGCACAGAGTGCTGTGATTATTTTGTTGGGAATATACTGGCAGTGAGATAGATCTCAGTTGGGTCTAAACTAAGTGCAATGCAGGAAAGCCTCTGCCTGTCCCTAGGCAGTTTTCACAGAGGACAGGGCAGTCTGTCCTGGCTCAGCGTGCCTGGCTGTTGCATGGGCGGTGATGCCAGCCATGCACACAACTCCCCAAAACATTCTGAATACCAGAAGTAATTTTTTTCTAAATAGAAGAATTTTTTTGTTATTGTTCATGAGTGTACTTAGTAGGAATTATTTTGATTGTAGAGATTTTCAGAAAAAAAAAGGGTAATAAAGATAACTTCTCAGTGATAGGTAGTTCTAAATAAACAACAGCAATAAAAAGCATGGGATTATCAGTAGATAATTCAGCTTATCTTTCTCACCATCCTTCTCTGCTTTCTTTGTTGGTTTTCTAGACAGCAAAGAAATAAGTAAATTAGCTCATTATCACTAAACAGGATGGCCAGGCACATTTGCATTCTGATTATCCTTGTGGAAATTCTTCAGTAGAAATTATTTTCAGACCACCTTCCATTTAAAAAAAACATCATCAACAACAAAATATTCCAAAGTGAAAGCAGCAATGCTGTGCCCATAAGCTGTCATGTTAACAACCTGCAACGAATTGCCACATTACTTGCCAACTGCTTCTGCAGGTGAAAATGCAGAAATGTTTTCCTCCCTCAGGACACCGAGGTATACATTAAGAACCATTTTCTGCAATCAGATTCCACATATTCTGTAAAATACCATGAATTCCCAAGCTTTACAGTACTTCTCCTAAGAACATTTGTGCCTTCTTCATTTTCCCGCTAGGGAATGCCGTTAGCTGGGGACTGCAGCTTCTGTGGGATGTTTACAGAGACTGCTAATTCCAGTTCTTTTTCTGAATCACTGCACTTTCATTTAGCTCTGCAATATCTGTCTTGTGCTTTGATGATATCAGGCTCCAGCTTCTACATGCTCATACTGTTCAATTGCCTTACAGGTTCTCTTACAAGGCTGTAGAAGTGTTGAATTAGACTGCTGGGATGGCGATGATGGAATGCCTATCATTTACCATGGGCATACTCTTACAACTAAAATCTCTTTTAAGGTATGCTAGTAATTACATATAGAAACAAGCACACACACACACACACAGAAAAAACAACAACAACAACAACAACAAACCCTGTACTTTTTCTATAACAAGGCAAAAGAAAAAAAGCCTACTAGAAAAATACAGGTCTGAATAGGCTAAATCCTAATAGAATATGATGTACTACTTCAGATATGAACTCTCTTATTGTAAACATTATGCTTTTTAAATTTGTTTTTGTAGCAGATGAATGATAGTTCTTGAGGGTGTTTTTTTTTAATGTGTCAGTGTAACTCAAACTGTTTTAAGTTCCATTATAAGGAGATGCTAAACTGATCTGTAGGAGCTTGTTATGGAAACAAAGTATGGACTCTTTCTTAGAAGGGAAACCAAACGCCTTTAAACTAAAGTGAACTAACTGAATGCTGCAAATTAATCACATTCTTTCAATGACCTTTCTTTTAGGAGGTAGTTGAAGCCATTGATCGCAATGCATTTATCACCTCCGACATGCCAATTATTATATCCATAGAAAACCACTGTTCCTTACCTCAGCAGCGCAAGATGGCTGAAATTTTCAAGGTGGGCCATAAATTGCAGTAGATTTATCTATGGACATGCCTTGGGGCCCTTCCATAACATATCTTGTTCTCGATATTTCAGAATGTATTTGGAGATAAGCTGGTAACCAAGTTTTTATTTGAGAGCGACTTTTCTGATGATCCCATGCTTCCTTCACCTGGCCAACTGAAAAGAAAAATCCTTCTTAAAAATAAGAAGCTCAAAGCCCATCAGACACCAGTGGATATATTGAAACAGAAGGTATAGTCCTTCGTTAATAGCGAGCAGTGAGACTTAACGGTAGCTAGAAGTAATTCATTTATATTTTATACTTTCATATGAGTTATTAGATACAATCAGTGAAGAAAACTCTTATTAAAAGTACCTTCTAGTAATTTAATAAGTGGTTCTATTCTGATAGGCTCACCAGCTGGCACACATGCAAGCACAGGCTAGCAACGGTGCTAGCAACCCCACACCTACCAATGAAGAGGAAGAAGATGAAGAGGATGAATATGACTATGACTACGAATCTCTTTCTGATGGTGAGAATGTATATTTCTTTCTTACACTGCTGTTGTTAGGGAACTGTAGCAATAAGATTTGTGAATATTATTCTAGTTCAGGAATGATAAAGATAAGCTGAGGAAAGTGCTAACTGTCCTCATTGGCACTTCAGTGTGGTATAGAGGACTCAAGTGTTAACTCCAACCATGTGATATTTTAACTGTGTAACGTATAATAATTTTTAGTCTCTATGGGTTGTTTTTATATTCCTTATTAATTATGAAAACAAAAATTACCTTCACAGTTTAGTCTGTCTACATTCACCGATATTGTCTTTTCTAAGGAGCAGAAACACCTGAAAGCTCAAGGTTCACAACAGGCTTAGTCCTTGCATCTGCCTGAACTTTATCTAAGATGCAGATTCTTCAAAACCCCCCCACTGTTTGTTTGTAATTCCAGATACCCTTGAAATCCCTATTTTAGTTCGATTCTGTTATTTTTCATATTCATTATTTTTTGTTATTTTAATAATTTGACAAGAATATATCAGTGTAAATCACAGTGCATTTGAAAGATGAGACAACAGCAATAACTGGAAGTCAGATCAAGCTCTTTGGCTAGGTAAATGCTCAACTTTGTTCAATATCTCCAGAAATGGTTCACAGAACTGATTAAGGGACAAAAATTTACAGGTGTGCCTCAGAGTAGATAAATGCAAGGTGATAAATGTAAGGGGAAAAATAAACTTTGCTTATGTGATTCAAAGTTCTAAACTGTCAGTAACCATTTGAGAGATGTTAAGAGTTGTTTTAAGTATTCTGAAATCCTCACATAGTATATATGGAGACAGCTAGTTGTATGGAGACAGCCAAAAGAGCCTATAAAATATTCTAGATCCAAAAAGATGATCATCAGGAACAGAACTGGAAACAATGCATCTTTTTGCTTTTATATAAAACCTTGTTGTGCCACAACTTGAGTTCTTGCCTCCAGCTCTTAAAGAGTAAGTTAGAGAAAAGGGCAACCAGAGAAGTAAATGGAATGGGCAGTAGCTCTGCAGGAGTATGAAAAGGCTGGAATTTGTCAGTTAGTAGTGAAGGGGACCTAGGGTTGCTTAGAAGAACGTTTACTAAATGATGATTTGGTGGATAAAAGGGAGTACAGGAGTGTTACAGTGTTTAGGAGGCTCTCAATAGAACAAGTAAATCAGCCTAAAACAGGTAAAAATACACACTCTTTTACACAGCTGGCAGTAAACAGTGGGAATTCGCTGCCACAGGAAATTGTGGAGACAGACAGTATCAGCAGATCCAAAAAAGGATTGAATGTACCGTGGACAGAATTTTAATCAAAAGTTATAGCTAGAAATGTGTGGCCCAACATTCCAAATATTCAGCAATTGTGGATGCTTGAACCATCCGTTCAAGGGAAATGGACCATGCCGAGTGCTCTCTTTATACAGCATCTCCTGCTGCCTCTGTCAGAAACAGAATACTGTGCTAGATGGACTACTGGTCTGATACAGCTGAGCACATTCTCCTAGCTAAATTGTAAAATAGTTCACTTACTGAACCCGTAAGTCTAATGGGTACCTGGTCAAGTTCTAGGTGCCATGTTCAGGGAAGATGTGAGGCTTAAGCATGCACACCCTGCAGCACAGGACCTTGACAACAACAAAAAGTAGAAAAATGAATGAATGCTGAATCTGAGTGTTACTGCTTGCAGGACAGCAGTATTATTCACACTAATAGAACACTCAAGAGGCTAGTTAAGGTGCTGCCTTCGGTTGTGTTTTACTAGAAGGCTGGCCTAGATGGCTGTCTCTAGTATTCTCCTTGTAAGGAGCAGGGTGGAGAAAACATAGATAAAGCTGCTGTGAAAATTTTGCTGTTAGCATGTTTGTCAGGAAAATATTGCTAGCTGACTGCAGTAAGTGACATTTAAGCAGTGTTAGTTAAGAGATTTCAGAAATCTGAAGCTCACAAGAAATAGTCACATCTCACTGTACATGAAGGAATCTGAGGTATGGTTTACTGCCTTATTACGACTATCATTCTCTGGGCTTTTTACTTATGTTGATGTTTTGGCAAAACGAATCTAAATAATTGTCCATAAACCTTCTGAAAGATTTTCATTTTTATTTTCCTCACTGATACATTAGGTTTGCAAAAGGCTAATAGTTTTACAACTGACACTTAATTTTCATTTCTCTGGCTGTAAATCTTAATTTCCTTTACTCTTATTCCCCTTCTGACCCTGTTTCCCTGTAGCAGATGTCCTTAATGCTTCTCCTGCTCCTAACAGCCAGGAAGGTAAAGGCCGTTTGGTTGAGCATTTTAACTGCATGAAATAAGCACTGCATCACCAGCCTGTTAAAAATGACCGTGTGATTATACAGATTCTACCTCGTAGTAAAACTACAAACGTTTTATATGGCATTGTTAATTGGTCAGGAAATGTTAGAAGACTGCATGTGTGACACTGGTTATGCAAAGAAAGAGTACGGTCAAAGCATCAGGGGTATCAAGAATGACTAAAACCATTCCTTTTGTGACAGCTACAGTATTTTGATCCAGAGAGACCAATTAGAAGGTGTAGCATTCTGTGACAAACACGCTGCTTTGAAGTGGGATTTATTGATATAAAAAATATTTGTGCACAGTGAACGTAAGGAGAGAGAAGGCAAAACTTTCTGTACAAAGATACGTACATGTTTGGTGTGGTTAATTGTGTTTGGACTTCAGCAATTCTTTCTTGTTCAGAGGTATTCATTATTGTCACATGGCGAGCTTGAAAAAGTAATATTAATCCATGAAATGATTTTGTTTTAAGCATTTTCTGAGCACAAAAGGATGGGCTTTAAAGAAGTGCAATATATTAACCAAAGCTCAGCATTACAATTTTCAAGTAGAAAGTTACTACTAAAATAAAAGAATGCTTTGCCCAGTAAATGCATTATGATGGCATCTGGTTGTTCAGATAAAATTCACGTGTTATCCACAACTACTATTATTCACATTACATTTCCAGTTGACTTTTTTTGCCTCTATGTTTATTAAAATCCCATTAATTTTTAGATAACATTCTTGACGACCGACCTGAGAATAAATTATCAAGTGATAAGCTGCAGTTTGAATATAACGAAGAGACTGCCAAAAGAATAAAGAAGGCTGATTGTGCTGCTTACAGTAATAAAGGAAAGGTAGTTCTACTTTTTCCCCCTTTCTTCTCAGCCATACTTTGATACATAACCAGCTTCAAAAGGATTTGCACAGCTTAGGTAACTGAGACACCAGATGGGAAATGTACTTCAATGAAAACAGATAGTAGAAAGCGTGGAAATACACTGGGGAAGATATGTAGATAAAATAGAACATTCTCGATACTGTTCAAGTGAAGTCTTTAGAGGTTATTGTATGTGCAGGTTGTTCAGCTGAAAATTGTAACTGTTGGTGTTGTCTATGAAAGATGTAATTAAAGCTTAAATCCTGAGGTTTATGGGGGTGTCTGATACCGATTGACATGAATGGAGCTGAAAACTTAATCTTCCACATCTTTGTTTCTCAAAATAACTTAATGTAGCTTTTTATGATATCAAATAACCACATTTGTTTTCATTCAATGATCAGACACCCAAACCACTGCACAGCTGTGGAGTTTCTCCCAGACATGGATGTTTTAGTAAAAATTTGTAGAACTGACTCTAATGGATGTCTTTGCACACTCTCCTGGTATCTGTGACAGAAATTAGTGCATAAGCCAGAGATCTGTAAGGCAAAGACAGCAAACCACAGAGAAAGAATGAGATTAATTATTTTAAGGACATAAGATGTGCTAGAGTACTTCCATATTCAGTAATTTTGTTATGTATGTTATGGGAATTGTCAGGTTTATGACATGGAACTGGGTGAAGAATTCTATCTTCCACAAAATAAGAAGGAAAGCCGACAGATAGCCCCAGAGCTATCAGACCTTGTCATTTACTGTCAAGCTGTAAAATTTCCAGGTAAGTACAGTTCTCTGTTTTATTACCTTAAACTTCCTGTTTCATTGAGATACTTTGTTGATGTTTTGAATTGGTTAGTAGAAGCGTCTTCATGTTTAAGAAGCTGAGGACCTCTTTCTTGATGATTTGGTAGTCTAATTAGAGCTGAGAAGCTTTATACATAAATCCATCATGGGAAAACATAGTGCTTGCCATATTAAAAATTTTACCAAATGGAAATTTCCCTGTCTTCACAACTTAGGCCACTGCTTGATTACTTCAGGAGGGATGAAATAAAACTTTATCATAAGAGCTCTGAATTACCATGTAAAGAGACACAAAATTAGGAAGGAAATTATTTCTGAAACTTTCCAGGAAGACCTAGTCATGTTTCTTTAAGTGATCCCATTTTACTGTGTTTCACTTTTACCCGCAAGCATGAATTTCCTGTTCTTTCCTAAGAGAAGAGGAGGGAGCCATTTGAGGCAGTAATGCAGAAGGCTGATATCACCTGAAATCACACATTTTCCAGCCTCTGGGCTGGTAATTCAGGGCGAAGAAAAACAAAATGGCCCTTTCATAGGGTGAGTGAGGACAGCTGACTGCACGCTCACTCACATGTGTCTTACGGAAAGGGTTAAGGAAGTAAGATTTTATTTTATAGGGTAGGAAAGCTAATGTTTGTAGAGCAAGAGGAAAGAGAGTAGCTGAAGAGTAGATCACTGATAGTTACTTGTTCATAGAATCATAGATTCTATAAAACATGAAGTTTGGTATATTTTGGCTCATACATTTTTTGTACATAAATTCTTTTAAATTGAGATTGTATTGTTTATTGATGTGTTTAATGTTTTGAATGAAAAATATACTTTTTAATGGAATGGTTCTCTGTGGAAAAGTTAGCAATTCTGCCAAATCATGACCTTACACAAATAGAACTATAATCAGATTAGAGGAGCTAGCCAAACATAAAATAGTGTCAAATAGGCAAGATAAACATGCTGAAAAATGGAGAGGCATTCCTTTATTATCTTTTATAACTGTAAGAATTGTAGGTGTTACTTGTAACAATAATAACTCCTAAAAATTCAAATTTGATACTCTTTAGAGAAATGTACAACCTTTCAAATAAAATATTTTCTTTTAAAGAATGATATTTAAGATTAAGCAGAGGTAATTTAAGTTGTTCCAAACATTTTGACACTCAAAGAAGTTATGGTGATCTGTGATATCTTTAAAACATTTTAGGTTTTTAATGTAAGTTCAGTTAGAAAAGAAATGCTTTCCATATGTGATTCTTGCTTTAAAGGGTACATGAATGGAATGATTGGGAAAAATAAGTTCCACTCACAGATGAACATACAGAATGAAGCTGTATGCATTAGTTTTCCAACAAACTCGTGTGTTTTTCCTTCTTTGAGACAAATACTGCCTTCTCTGCAACACAGGTAGACATCATGACCACTGTGCTGCTGATTGCTCATCTGCAGCTCACAGATACGGTACATGCCACTGTTCCACTGCTGTATCTCCACATTCTCTGTCAATGACAAGACTGCTAGGTCCATGATTATGTAGTTCTGTTGACTAGTTTTTTTCCCCAACTCAGAAAATGACAGACTTTTTGGAGATAGTGAGGGCACAGTCATCATGTCAGAGACTGATAATAATATGAATACTTCATTTCTCTTGTCACCATGTACTTCTATTCTGTATTTGCAGTTGTCTGTGTCTCTGAAGGTAGATTTGTGACTAAAAAAGAAGACAAGGACTATTCTTTTCATTTAGCCTTACCGACTAACAGACTTTCCAAAGTGCTTCTTGTCTGAAACAAAATTCATCATGTGTAGAAAAAATACATTTATTTTTCATAAAGCCTCTGGTAACCCACCACTGTTCTTGTTGTGTCAGTGGTATTTGACCCGTATGGTCCTTATTTTACTCCAGTTTCAGTCTGTTGGATATAATTGTACAATCACCTCTGAGAATGAAGGTTTGTTCTTTTAGGACATCAAAGGTGAAGGCAGTGAAGCATACTGAGTACAATATTACTATAACTCACTCGCATGTGGCTTGTTGGCTTGGTGCTGAGGATCCTTACACAATGAGTAGGGCAAGTTAAGTATGTGAAAACAGCATCAGTGAAACCAAGTGCATAAGGTACCTAAGCAAACCATCGTAGAATTCAGTTATCAGCTCCGCTGTATCTGCCAGTATGGTGTAAGTAAGTTTAACAGAAATTAAGGTTAACATAAAAAAAAAATAGCACCCAACAGAAGTACTGCTAATTATTTTCAGGGTCTGCAAACCAGAAGCATGTGGTGAGGCGGTGACAATTGCAGTTTGACCTGTAATTCCAGCATGTTTAGAATAAGAAGGACAGGGGAATTTGCTGCCTTCTGGATTTAAACTCTCAAAGTAGTAAAGCAATAAACCAATGCCTAATGAGAGCCTAGGACTAAATTCTGTAACCTAAATTCTGTAGTGGTTGAGGGGAGATATGAAACATTTGTGCTGTCCTTGTGGTAGAGTGGTGGGCTCTAAGCTGATCTGGCTTAGATCAGAAGGTTGGACCAGATGACTTCCCAGTCCTTCACAACTTCCATTATGCTATGAGTTTATGATTCTATGTATAGGTGATGCTACATTTTGGAGCCCAGTTTACATTGGAGTGAAATATGGAGCTTGCTTCAGGGAGGAGGTCTATCACTTGCAAAGCATGCCCATGGGAAAGACTAAAAGAAAGCTCCAGGCTACAGTCTACCCTGTGGTCATCACATATGGTTCAGCTAACCTTGGTGTTTTGCATTGCAGTCTCTGGTGATTTATGAGGTTAGTCTGTTTCCTCAGTGACTGTCTCCACAACAGGATTTTGAAACCTGGATCTTGCTTGCCAAATCCATTTGATCCATTGAAAACTGGGATTAAATCATTCTGGAAGCACATAGTGCATAACTCCTTGTTCTTTTAGTCACTTCATATTCCTTGATCTCTGCCTCTACCATCTTCTATTGTTTATGTGTATTCTTTGGCCCAAAGAGACAGTAAGTCTCTAGCACTGAAAACATTTATGCACGTACTAAATTTTACTAACTCAAGGCAGTTACATTGAAACTATCAGCATAATTTTACGAACTACACGTAGACATGCTGTAAAGATTGAGACCTGAAAATATACAGCTGTGGTCTTGTCTTCAGCAGAACAGAGACCAATACATTCTCCTTGTGATTTATATTTGTAGATGAAACATTGGTATATAGCCAGACAGTCTTTAGGCATGTGTGAATTGATGGGAGAACATGAGGGTCTTTTTCTGAGTCACCGTTAGGCAAGTAATGGTGTACTTACTTCGTTATATTTTATATCACAAGTACAGCATGGGTCACTAAGAGCATCCCTCACCTCCTTGTTGTGTTTGTGTCAGAATGAACATCATACGTTTCAATTTAGATTTGAATTTTGGTCTGCCATGAAATCTCTCAATGTCAGCAGAAAGAAAATGACCTTAAGGGGAATGCAGTCTGTTTACTTCACTTGGATTTAGATTATGATTTTAATGATTATTTTGCTGGAATGCGTATACTTGAATAATAGCTAAGGTAGAGCTTTCCAGCCCCACTTCTAGTATGTATTGGCCATTAAATGCCTAATGGATTTCACACACCTACCAGTTTTCTCATCACTGAGATACAAATTCTAAACAGAAGATAACTCTGAAAACACTTTGAGGTTAAACTGATTAAACAACAGCACTTAGGGGTTTTCCATCACATTATATCTTAAAACAGAAATTATTAATAGGATTTAATTGTATAGGCACCATATCCTAGACAAATCCCATAATATTCAATACCATATGGCTTTTTTGCTTCTGTAGAAAGGAGATTTCTTTTGAAATTTCTCTTAGAATGAATGTATTGGGACCATTACTGCAGAAATCTTTAGTATTAATTAGGACCATTTGGTAATTTGGGACAGAGTCAGTACCTTCCTCAAGTCAAAAAGTAAAATGAAGAAAAGTTGTATCACAGAGACACATCTGTATGTCTTTATTGCTTCATGTATGTTCTATAAACATTATATATGTAAACACGTATGTATTATATGCTTATATAATATATAAAGGCATGTATATATCTAAGGATGTTAAAATTAAATTACGGAGAAAAACACGTGGCTTGCCCTGTGTACTATATTACAGGAGTATTCGTGGCTCAAAAATAATGTGAAATATGATGGAAAATGTCATGCCCCCTTGGTCATGTTTTTTGGCTCATTTATTTTACATTTATGGGAACAGGCTTGTCAACTCTAAACCCATCTGGCTCTAGCAGAGGAAAAGAAAGAAAAAGCAGGAAGTCCATTTTTGGCAACAATCCTGGCAGACTGAGCCCTGGGGAGTCAGCTACTCTTGCCAAAGCATCTGGAAAAGGTAAAGTTAGCATCTTCTTTCAGCAGTCACGTGAAATGGCTGTACCAGACCAAGCTGTTAAAGATCAAATACTTAACAATGTGTGAGATGCTGAACTTGGGAGTGTTTTTTTGTTAGTGCCACAGCTATTACAGTAACGCTGTTATAAAAAGTGTTGAGTGCATTGTAGTGGAATGTGAGAACAGGAAAATAAAGACCCTAATTTATAAGCTATTCAAAACCAACACACTTTTTAAGTGACATATCTTAAAGTTTATAGTCCAGAAGATACAAATAAATAGATTTTTTAAGTTCAAATACAAGGCAGAACTATTGTGCTGGGTCCTAAAGACGAGTTTTAATGTCTGTTGTTGGACTTAGTTGTCAAAATTCAGCCAAATCCACATGTGTAATGGCACAAACACCTTGAAAATATGTAGCTCCACAGGAGCTTCAATTTGTGAACATGGGAATTGTACTTCTGCACATGAACAGATGTAAAGAAATACAAAGGAAAGTACAGAAAAGGCCTGGAGCCGGGATGAGCCCAGATCCCCTGCCTTTCAGTACAGTGTTGTTGATAGAAAGTTACAGAGCCTGTACCCTTTCTTGCTCTCATTTTCTGGCTCAAAAGAAGGTTGCATTTCTTCCAGCCCACAGGCCTGGCTGCAGCAAACACAGTTGGTTCCCTCCTATAGGCCAATGATCTAAAAAAATGAAGAACTCTAGTGCTTAGTTCATAAGTATTTTGCTGGCTTTGTCCTCTAAGTCTTCTGGCACTCTGTAGACTGCCTGTTTGGGGACTAAGCAGATGGCTTTCAATCTTGCCTCTTTTCCTAATGTAAAATGTACGAATTAGAAGAATGGCATGGTGTATCCTAGAAGCTGCTACAGCTGGGTGAGTATGTGAGAGTCTGGGACACAAATCTACAGATACCAACACTACAGTCAGTACCCTAAGTACTAAATGATTTCCATACTTATGAAACATCATGTTTCTTCTCATGGATTGCTCTTACTCTGAGGAATTTGATGTTTGTACTGAATGGTATCATTTTCCAGGAACATCTTTTTCTGACATAACCAAGGTACGCACACACTATTTGCTAACTAGACAACACTGAATTCCTGGAGCCTTTGGATCTACAGCCATGACTTGAGGGTACTGTTTACTTTCCAGGTCCTTTTGATGCGATGCGGCAGACATGGGAAGACCCTTCCTCTCCTTATAATTCTCCAGCTTCTCTCAGTGCTATCATAAGGACACCCAAGTGCTACCATATCTCCTCCCTGAACGAGAACGCTGCCAAGCGGCTGTGCCGGCGGTACTCCCAGAAGCTGATCCAGCACACCACGTGCCAGCTCCTGCGGACGTACCCCGCTGCCACGCGCATCGACTCCTCCAATCCCCATCCGCTCATCTTCTGGCTCCATGGTGTGCAGCTCGTGGCTCTTAACTACCAGACAGAGGGTATGAGTCAGTAGTACCCAATTCTATGATTCTGGTTATACGTTTTATATGTGAATTAAGTCCTTAA
The DNA here is from genome assembly GCF_038088225.1 of Cyrtonyx montezumae. Taxonomy (NCBI): domain Eukaryota; kingdom Metazoa; phylum Chordata; class Aves; order Galliformes; family Odontophoridae; genus Cyrtonyx; species Cyrtonyx montezumae. Next base: position 16,847,089 of record NW_027072045.1, on the reverse strand, counting down.
ACTGTGAAATAGCACTTGACCTGATTGACAAGTGGCAACCTAATTTTTAAAAGCAGCAATCCTTGGTTTTAGCAACTTTTATGCCAGGTCCTACAGATGTGTGAGGACACTAGAAAGAAAAGAATGCACTGTTCATACAGCTCTTTATAATTAAGAATTGGATAAATCGGATACATAAACTACAGCTTCCTCTGAAAACCAAGCCTGAATTGCTTGAACAACTAAAACTCAAAACCAGATACTTAAAACATGTCATTGTCCTGCTGCTCGTTTTCCCATTGTACCATTGCTTTGTATCAGTGTTGGCTGCCTTACTTTCACAGATCTTCCTCTGCAACTCAATGCAGCGATGTTTGAGGCTAATGGTGGCTGCGGATATGTTCTGAAACCTCCTGTTCTGTGGGATAAGAATTGTTCAATGTACCAGCAGTTTTGTCCATTAGAAAGAGATCTTGATAATAAAGAGCCAGCTATATATTCTTTAACAGTAAGTACATTAAAAGGGAATCCCATATAGCCAGAGTGACTGAAATAGGCAATGTTTAATTGCACCCTCAAGCCAGCATTACAGTCATGCTTCTGTGTGAACTTTTAATTATTGTATCTACTTCTGAAGGTTAATTTAACCACAAGAAATTGGAGGGGGTAGCAGCAGATGGCCATCTTCATTTCATGTTATTGACTGCTTTGTATCCATAGTCACTTTCTCCTTTTTCTTCACAACATTTGTCAAAATCCAGTCTTGAAGATTTTTTTTTCTGCCACTACCCAACTATGAGTACTTGCACATGGGCCTGGATGTTTCAAGTCTGTGAACAATTGAGAAGCTACACAAAAAAGTCATTATGAAAAACCATACTGAATATTAAAAAATGGATTTTCAAATAAGCCATATAATAGGGTGTATTATTCTTGGATTGGTGGCAAAAATTGGTATTCCCTTCAGGAAATGTTTCATAAAATTGAGGTTCATAAGAACCAAAGGTCTCCCAGCCAGGGTGACTGCAAACCTCATGCTTCTGTTGTGCCCATCTAAGTGAGGCAGAGGACAGTGCCATCACCTGAGGGTAGCTGAGAAGAAAATTTGATCTCTTTTGTCTGTGTTAGTGGGACATTCCTTCTGGATTAACTTTCAAATGCCTTGAGTGGTTGTACTCGTGATATGCAGTATATTTTTTTCAGGGAAAAGATACTGTAGCATTGGCATGTGAGGTTTAAGCAGTGCTGCAGTTATTGCCCTGGAAATGACAAAAGTTAGGGGGGCATTGAAATTAAATCCACCAGTTAGCAAACCGTGCTTAGGGCTGTGATTGAAAACAACTTCTAGCTCAAAACAGAAAAGAACAACTCTGCTAATTCATGCCTCTGTACTCCTTGGCTTCAGATCGTGTCTGGGCAGAACGTGTGCCCCAGCAACAGTACAGGAAGTCCGTGCATTGAAATCGATGTGCTTGGGATGCCACTGGACAGCTGCCACTTCCGGACCAAACCCATTCACCGCAACACGCTCAACCCAATGTGGAATGAGCAGTTTCTTTTCCGGGTTCATTTTGAAGATTTGGTCTTCCTTCGTTTTGCAGTTGTTGAAAATAACAGCTCGGCTATAACGGCTCAGAGAATCATTCCACTGAAAGCTCTGAAAAGAGGTAAACCGGTCTGTAGTAACGTCCTATGCCAAAATGGTTTGTTGGATTCCTGGACTGAATCCTGCCGGAGGGATATTTTTAATCAGCTGGAGGAGGAGACAGGGAGCAAATACCAGGCTGCACGCTTTACCCCAGCAGTGTGGTGCTGGTCTGACGTTCCCTGAGAGCTGGTGGCTGCCCCGGGGGCTCGGCTCCGCTCAGGACTTGCTGCTCCCTCAGGAACACCAGAATGGTTTCTCTCCATTACTTGCCCTTTGCCAAAGAAACTGTTTTAACCAGTGATCGCTGGGGCAGAGGTGAATCTTGCAGCACTGTCTGCAGGAGATGTGAAAGAAAAGTGAACAAAGGAGAAAGAAAATCTGAGCAGCACTAATAATTCTGTGACACCTGGGCAGGCAGTTTCCATGATGCCAGCAGCTCTTCAGTGGAATGGCAGACATAGTTGTGAGTTTACTTCGTCCCACTGTAATATAACAGGACAGTTGTAGCATAGGAGGAGATCTGGACACAAAGATATACACGTTTCCCTGTGAGACTGTGTCCTCGCTTCATTCATATGCTAATATTTATTAGCTTTTTCATGTGTGAATATATTGAATATTACAGCAAGGTGAGGGTGGATGGCTATATTTGCCATTCAAAGTTGCTAACATTTGGATTACACTGTTTAACAGACAGGAGTCAGTGCAGTATTTTTCCAGTGCTATAAATAAAGCAAATACTAGCTACAAATGCAGCAAATCTGACTTTTCAATTTGTGAGGCTTTTGTCCCACAGTGTGGTAAAGTACTTAGGAAAAGCTGTTTTTTCTTTAGGCTATAGACATGTCCAGCTCCATAACCTGCACAACGAGGCACTGGAAATCTCTAGTTTGTTCATAAACAGTCGGAGGATGGAAGAAAGCCCCTCTGGAAACACTATGCCTGCATCTATAGTAAGTTAATTATTTTTTGTGAATGCTATGTAGTTGTATCTTAATGACCTGTGGTCTTGAGACTTATACAACCAGATGTTCAAAGATATCACACCTAAACCTGCACATTTTTTTTTCAGAAGTACCTCAATGGCTAATTCTTCTGGGTGGGGTTATCCCACTGGAACTGTGGGAGGAATAAGCACTTTTTGTTTTAAATCCCTTGTTCTGTAGTGTAAGAGCCATGCCTTAGCTGGATAGCTGTGCTTGGTCAAGTTCCTTACAACTTGTCTACACTGTATGTTTTAATGCAACCTCAAGCACTCAGTAACCCATTCTCTGAACAGTTGTTTAGCTCGGGCGAAAGGAAGGCCTCTGTGCCTTACAAAGTGACAATTCATGGAATTCCAGGCCCGGAGCCCTTCACTGTTTTTAACATCAGCGGAGGGACCACGGCTGCACAGCTTCTCCATCAGGTGCGTGCTTCTTCCCTTCTTGGAAAGGGTTTTTAACCTTAGAACATACTCCCTATTCGTATCGTAATATTTGGGCATCTGAGAGCAACACTCCGTCTGACCGACCGTCAGAGGGCTGTCCTTAGAACAAGGGCAAACTTCTGTACGCAGACCTTTGAACCTGAGCAGCACGGGAATAGAGAGTAAGAGAGGGCTATGTTTGTGAGCAGAAAAAGCAGTTAGCAGGGCTGTTATCCCAGCAGTGGGAAGGACCGTGCTGTCCTGAGATGCTGCATTCATTATCTGGCCCACCCCACAGGACAGAAATGAGCTGACACAGGGCGGCCTCGTCTGGAATAGCTGTGCTGCCTGGCAGGCCTGAAGAGAACAGTGCGTTACCCTGGCATGAAATAACTGCATAATGAAGAGCACATCGGAAGTCATGCCCACGCTATCAGAATAGTTACTGATTCTTAACAGTTCTTCACTCATATTCATTTATAACTCCTAATTATGCAGTGTTTATATTTAGCATTCTAATTGCTTTGTGTCTATTGCGGTCTGTCTCAGCTCTTGGTGACCACGAAAGGCACGGAATCATGTGCTGCAGACTATTTTCTGATGGAAGAGAAAAGTTTTTTATCCAGAGAAAAGAGCGAATGCAGAAAACCGCCATTCCAGAGAGTAATTGGTCCTGAAGAAGGGCTCGTGCAGCTCTTGAACAGTTGGTTCCCAGAAGAAGGATATGTTGGAAGAATCATCTTTAAAACCCGAGAGGAAGTAAGTCTGTTTTAGATGATAAACTGTTATTTACAAAAGTAGCTAAAAATGGCCCAGAGCAGGAAACAAAGGGGTGCAGTATTTGCTTCGCTCCTTGGTGAGCAGTGTCACTGAAAACCAAGCACGAGTCGTGCACCTGTGCAACACTAATAGCAGCTCTGTGACTCCAAACTCCACTACCACTGGCTTCCTGTTTAGACTGATTATAGTTCTAATTTATAGTTCTAATTTAATGTAAGTAAGTCACAATACTGACATGATAGGAAATTAATATGAAGACAGTTAATACCAAAGGATTGTAGGTAACAGAACTCCAGACTACAATTACCTATCAGTTTATATGTCAGCAGCTTTTTTTGTTGTTGTTCTGAAAGAATAGAAAGGATTTTACTTCTGAAGAACTTAAAGCATTGAAGGGTGATAAAATTTTCAATGGTAGCCTAAAATAATGAGATACTTCACATTTTTTAATTTAAAGTAAGATGCAGTGATTTCCTCAGTTTAAACAATGGGTCAAATGTCCACAGCTTGCATGTATGATAGTGTTTTATATTACACCAGTCAGTATTTTGTTTTTCGTTTCTAATATTTGGAGCCAAGATAAGTAAGTAGAAGTTTGTGCATTTAGCAGCCTCCTTCTTTCAGCTGACTGCAGCACTTAGTGAGTGTGAGAGACTACAAACGTGACACAGCTGAGCTGCATTCCTTCAGAAAATATAGGTGAAAATCTGCCTTAGCGTGGATGGAAGTGATGCTGTGGCTTTCCCTGTGATGCTCTATTGGCTTGTCAAAACTGCTTTATACACAGCAACTGCATTTAATGAAACAGGGCCACAACTGTGTGTGATTTTCAAGTGATGAAAACTTTCTATGACCACTGCTTTGAGTTACACTCTGCAATAGCTGAATTTGGCTCTCTCTTCAGAATTTAAATGAGAGAAACGTCTTCCAAGAAGCAAAGGAAGATGCAGCCATCACCTCAGAGGACGACAGCTTCTTCGTTCAGGTACACGATGTGTCCCCCGAGCAACCACGCACTGTCATCAAGGCGCCCCGCTTCAGCACGGCACAGGATGTCATACAGCAGGTGAGCAGCACGGTGCTCCCATCTGTGGGTCTGTGAGGTGTGGGGTGAGGCTGCTTTTATGCAGCATCGGTGAGCTTTGTGCTCAGCTCTGGCTGAGGGATCTGCCTGGTAACCTGAATCTGAAGGAATGCCTTTTTTTTTTTTTATGGTGGTCTTTTTTTGCTCTTAAACAGACACTTTGCAAAGCCAAGTACTCCTACAGCATTCTGAGCAATCCAAATCCGAGCGACTACGTCCTCCTGGAAGAGGTGACAAAAGAGCCAACAAACAAGAAGTCCTCAACATCTAAACCGTCACAGAGGATTCTCTCTGATCAAGAGTGTGTGTTTCAGGCCCAAAGCAAATGGAAGGGAGCAGGAAAATTTATCCTTAAACTCAAAGAACAGGTTCAGGTAAAGGAGGGAGCACTTTGCTGTCAGTGTTGGAAATGGTGCGTGGTGAGCTGACTGGAAACACACTGAATGGTCAAGTGAGATGATTTTGAATGACTTTGTTTCTGGAGGCTTGCTTCCAGATCTGTCTGCTCTGTAGCGTGTAGGTTTGATGGGGTTTTGTGTTGTTTGTTGTCTCAAACTACTTGCATTTCCACAAGACATCTGGCTGCAAAAAGCCAAAGTAAAGTAAGAGATGCTACACTTACTTAAAAGTGCAAACCTCTTTTTTTAATCTGAATATAGTATGAAGTTTTTTGACAAAGCAGAGCCTGTTGCTGCTTGGCTTTTGGGGCCAAGCCACCAGCTCTTATAGCTCCGGGTTGGGGGAAGAGACTACAGCAAAAAGCAGCTCCTGTTCTCACCCCACTGCCCCGTTCTTTGTGAAATGACATCAGCTATGTCCTGCAACGTGATTCTCACAGCTTGCAAGTCCCCTGACAACCTTTACCTTCTGCTACAGCTTTCTCATTTTTGAAATTTTTCAGAGGGATTTGGATAGGCTGAACAGCTGGGCTGAGCAAAATGGGATGAGGTTCAATAAGACCAAGTGCCGGGTCCTGCACTTTGGCCACAATAACCCCATGCAATGCTATAGGCTTGGGGCAGAATGGCTTGAAGAATGTAGAGAGGAAAAGGACCTGGGGGTGTTGGTTGATGCTCGGCTCAACATGAGCCGGCAGTGTGCCCAGGTGGCCAAGAAGGCCAACAGCATCCTGGCCTGTATTAGAAATAGTGTAGCCAGCAGGAGCAGGGAGGTGATCATCCCCCTGTACTCAGCTCTGGTACGGCCGCACCTCGAGTACTGTGTTCAGTTTTGGGCCCCTCACTACAAGAAGGACATTGAGGCCCTGGAGCGTGTTCAGAGAAGGGCAACAAAACTGGTGAGGGGTCTGGAGCACAAGTCTTATGAGGAGCGGCTGAGGGAGCTGGGATTGTTCAGTCTGGAGAAGAGGAGGCTCAGAGGAGACCTTATTGCACTCTACCACTTCCTGAAGGGGGGTTGTGGTGAGGAGGGGATAGGCCTCTTCTCCCTGATAAGTAATGACAGGACGAGAGGGAATGGCCACAAGTTGCGCCAGGGAAGATTTAGATTAGACCTCAGGAAGCATTTCTTTTCTGAAAGAGTGGTCAGGCACTGGAATGGCCTGCCTAGGGAGGTGGTTGAGGCACCATCCCTAGCGCTGTTCAAGAAGCGTTTAGATGAGGTGCTAAAGGACTTAATTTAGTAGTTGGTTAGAGATAGTGATAGGAGGATGGTTGGACTAGATGATCTTATAGGTCCTTTCCAACCTTATGAACTTATGAACTTATGAACTTATGAAATCTGGCTACGCGTGCCCTGCTCCCCATCGCAGTAAGACAGATGGGGCTGTTCCAAGGGGCAGCACTTACTTAAACACTAATGAATAAAGTCAGCTTTATTCCTGCCCAGTTAAAAAGAAATGTTCTGTTGCTTTGCCTCAGGCTTGGTGAAATGGAAGGACTGAAGTACTGTTCTGCTGGGAGGGGGAATGCTGTTCTCCTTTCCAGCAGATGCCGCCAATCCATGGCTGATGCTGCTTTAAAGTAACTGTGTCAGAAGCATCCATGATAAGAGTTTATCCCAAATGTGCTATACTTAATCTTTGAAAATACATCACTTTCAGTCAGCCTGGTCTGAACAACTGTAAGAATGCAGTTATTTTGAAAGCACAGCCTCCCTGAATTCCAAAAGGGACACCTGCTTAGAAAAGCGTTGGCTGATTTCTTATTAAATTCTGCATTTCATAGCTAACAGCCAGTTCAACCATTTCTGTGATCTGTTCTGTTTTCCAGGCAGCACGAGATGACAAAAGAAAAGGCATTTCCTTTACCAGTGAGCTCAAGAAGCTGACCAAGTCAAGCAAGCAGTACCGGGGCTTCATTTCACCACCTTTACAGGCCCTGCCTGACAGCCCACAAAATAAGGATGACAGGTCCACGTGCAGCTTGACTCCCAGCGACGTTATGGAATAGCCACCACCAGTGCCTCCAGTATGGTCTGTGCAGGTATGAGGTGCCACTGATTCTAATGCTGAGCAGTGTAGCACGTAACTTACAGAGTGTCTTTTCACTGTTAACATTGGTTAAACCGTAGCGAGGCATAAGGGGCTGACAGATCCATAAAAGCCTTCAGTGTTGTGTGCAGTCACAGAAAGATGGGTGAGATCTCCAGGTATTTATTAGGGCATTCTTGCAGTGAATCACAACGCCGTGGAGCTTCACTCACCTTTTTTTTTTTTTACCCATTTATAAAACAAAAGAATGCTGCATACTGGTGGATTTTATAGTGTGTGCTGATGGGATAATTGCTTCACTGTCACTGTCCTGTTACAGCCTTCTGCTGCAGGCCTAAGTAAACAAGGTGTCCAGTAGAGCTTTCGTTACCAAACGTTACATTGCACGCATGCAATAAAATCACTGGGATTGATGATCTTTTTAGCAAAAACAAGTTTATAGCGGCAGTGTCACTCTCTGTGGAATTTTAGCCAGAACTGTTTAAACATTTTTACTGTCCTTTCTGAAGCTCTTCACTTTCTCCTCGCTTGACTTAAAATAACAAGTGAAATGCAGCAGCGTTCCGTTTACATAAGGACACTCATTTACACTACGCAGACATTAGCATAGTGCTACTACAGCACTGAGCTGTCCTCTGAGGGGCTGTGGCCCGTTGTAAAGGAAGAATAAATCTTTTCAGCGTTGGTAATCCCATTTCACATACAGAAATTTAAGGAGATTGCAATTCCTTTTCACTTAGTGTGCTATTATTAAAGCATTACCTGACACACAGTGTCACACCATTGCTGAAGCACTGTATAACTGAACAGAATTCAGATAAAATCTCCCTTTGCAAAATATTTCAGATACGATCACACACACTGGATGTCTTCTTCCTAGGTGAATAAGGTGACCCTAAATCATCACAACAAAATTCAAGCGGAACACAGTAGATTGTGGAAAAATCCCGGTCACATTCCTTCCTCTCCAGCATTTGATCTTTCATTTATTCCGCAAACTGGAATTTACAACACTGAACCCTTCTCAGTGCCCTTGAAGGAATCTGCTGAGCTCTGAACTGGGCCGCTGTTGTTTGGTCTGTGCTTTTAGTGCTCAACCAGGCAGTGCTGCTGGATTTACATCCAGAATCTGGGAATGCTGAATGGAATGGCTGAGATCGGAGAGCTGCCTGTCAGCTGCCAGAAGAGTCCCCTGTTCCCCTCTATCTTCACTTCTTCAACGTCTCGGCAGGCACACGGAGATGTTTTCTTGGACTGTATGTTGTAAACAAACATGTTACCACCTCCTTTTAAAATGAAAGATTTTAGCTAACTGCCTTAAGGGAAACCAAAGGCAGAGAACCAGAGTGTTCTTTTATGTGTGTTATATTAAAATAATGCACTTTTACATGAAGATTCCTGTTGAACACTGTGTTTAGTGACTGTAAAGAGATTTAAATATACTGTAACTTCCTTGGCTTATCAGTTTAACTCTGGTGAAGATACAGAAATTGCTCAAGTTATTTATGGTTTATCTGCTTTAACAAAATATTGTACAGTAGTTAAATCCACCTAACTGGTAGTGATACTTCAACAAGGAACGACATTATCGTCTTATAAAGTCTAGTTTTCCAGGCTTGTGTTTAAAGAAAGACTATTTATTATCATGTTCCAACGTATGTGTCATTGTGTAATATATTTATCATACACTACTTTTTAGAAACTGCAGCATTTTCACCTCCCTCTGGGTTTAGAGAAAAAAAATGTTTGATCTTTTCTGCTTGTTTCTTTTCAGCACAAGAAGTCTGACAGCCCAAACTGACCAAACACAAACAGCGTACTGAAAAACGTAATTAACACTTCAGAATTGTATGGAAAAGTTGCTTTTTTTAACCCAGAGAGCATAAACACCTCTTACACTACAACGTTTGACACTTTGTTTACACAGAAACACTGTTTAAAGTCTGATGTTTGCTGAATTCATCTTTTGGTATTTAAGAGATTACCATTGTCTCTTTTTTTCTCCTTCAGAGTTATTCATGTTCTTAGTTAAAGCAATCTATACCAACTTAGAGGGGAACAAATGGAACAATTGCTGAGAATAACCATCCCTTCCATTTCCCACACGAAGTTTATCTGTGGTGAATAAGTGGCCCTGCACAGTTTGGGTTCCCTGGAGCGCTCCCTGTAGCATGCTGAGTGAGCTGTCCCACTAAAGCAAGAATCTGTACCGTAGGGACTGGTTCTCGTGGTCACAGATTGCACAGCAACTTCAGTGTTCCAGCAAAAACTGCTGCTGCTCCTAAGAGTCTGCATCAGGCAGAGGCTGGAACAGCACTGCAGCTACAACAGCGAGGCGTACTTTTGGTAGCACAAAGATGAAAGGGAAAGGTCTATTATCTGCAGGTGGAAGACCTCCTCCCTCCTCCAAGAATCACAGAATAAACCAAAAGAAAGCAAACTCGTGCTCTGACATACAAGCAAGCAGGTAGGAGCTACCTTCTCCAACCAGGTCCTTTTACCACACAGCTAACTGAGCCTTCCTGCCTATCCCCTGCTAACAAGGCACAACGTGCCCCCTGGAGGTCATTTGCAACCTTCCAGAAAAGTAACCCCAGAACGCAGTCACACATCCCCCCCCTGAGGCTGTGCACCTCCCAGTGCTTATCTTTAGTACTGAAACAGAAAAACAGTTTTCTATGCATAATTTGCTGTGGCATACTTCAGAATTGCTGGGAAATGCATCAACCTGCTGCTCAAGTCAACGTGATGGGGTTTTAGATGCTAGCCTTATTCTCTGTTAATTTAACACAGTAGCAGGTTCACATCCCTGATTTTTTTTTTCTTGCAGTGCTTTGAGGTACTTTTAGAAATAATACTTACTTACTTATTTTCCTGTAGAGTTTATCCTTGACTTCTTTTAAAAAAAGCTTTCAGCAGTACTGAAAAGAGAATTCTTAACATCACTCTTAGTACCATGCTTGCTGCAACACAGAAAACCCTTCCATCCACATCATCAGCCACTGATGGTTTTCTGTCACACAGACTTACTTAAATTTAAAAAATTAACAGAAATATTGTGAAATTAAAAGGCAACAGTAGCCATGTCACAAGGTGTAAAGCAGCTCCACCGCTGCCCTGAAGGCTAATGGAACTTAGGAACAATAGTTAAGTACTTTTTCTGTTGATACAATAGCTCTTCAGTTGTGAGAAGCTGATTAATGTAACTGTCCTCCTCATCAGTCACAGTCTAAAGCTGCTTTTTCTGCTGTTTGTCGCAGTAAAACAGAACAGGAAAATATTTATCATCTAGAATTTTGTCAGGCTAATTATATTGATGTTCCAGTATTTTCATTAATGCACAGATATCACAATCTCAAGTTGCAGAAAGGTTCTGGTTAGTGCCAGGTGACAGAGTGAGGGTTTTCCTGCTGGTGAAATGTGGTTCCTTTTTGGTGCAGTTGTTGGAAAGCAAGAGCAAACCCTTCCATTTGTGTTGCTTCCAAATAGCCCACGAATGAAAGTGTGCCACCACCTAAAGCACTGAAGAGGTTTGGGTTTTTGTTAAGTTTTAAGAAATCCAAGTTAGTTAAACAGATTTCATGTTATTAATTCTACCAGGAAAATTTATTTTACTTATCCACAGATCATTTGCTCTCTGCAGGAATACTTGCCCACACATTCCTCTGACAGAACAGCTTTGTCCTTCTCTGCACTTTTGGCTGCTTATGGACTTACTTCAATTAGGAAAATACATTCGTTTTCACGTTACAAACTATTTACAGGAAGCTGCTTCCAGGATAAAGTCTGAAAGAAAGGAATGTAAATAAACAACACCTTCCAGAAAAAAAAAGCACTCTCTGAGTGGTAGCAGGCCCCACTCTGATGAGTTCACAGGTAAAATGCTCACACTCTGTTGCCTCTTGGCTTTATGGGAATATTTTACTCAACTTTTATTTTTTTTTAAACCACTTATTCTTATCCCAGTTGATTTTCCTTGCAAAGCATGTGCTGTTTGCATTGCTGGGACTGGATGGGCCAAAACTCAGGCTGTCAGGGATCCCGGGCTCACTGCATTACTGCTCTGTTTGCAGGAACTGGGGCACACTGTGGGCTATTTCCTCTGGGCTGAAGGGTTTCCTGTTTATATCCAAACAGAGAAGCAAAATACTGTACAATTTTTATATAGCATAGTTACAATTTTTAAATCCTAACCACCTATTTTTATTGATACTATAGAGCTGTACTTGATGAAGGCTCTCAATAGCCATTTTTAAAAAGTGGTCTGCTTCCAGAAATCATATGCTTCTAGGCACTAATTAAAGACTTTAACCAGTAATATATAAGCTGGTGTTCCTGAAATCCTTAGGAACACGTTCTCATAAATTAGTAGTTTGTCTTCAAAAAAAAAAAAAAAAAAAGAACACACCTGTAGCTTTCCATTTCAGTGCAAGGTTGAGTCTGCAGGTTCTGCAGCAGCACTGTCCCTTCTGCTCTGGCTCCTTGTTCTTTCATCGCTGGCTGTTACCACACTGCTACAAAACACAGTTCACTTTTAGGGTATCCCACTAAATGTAACAGTGGTGGAGTTCTTTCATTATGTCATAAATACTTTGTAACTGCAATATTGATAGACAGTTGGCAGGGTTAGCAAATGAAACACAAAAATAACAGTGAAGAGATTTTGCTTCAATACGTGTATAGACTATTTCAGAATGACTGACTTCTTAGTTGCACACTCATCGTCCTCTGCCTCCTAATCCCTGTCATGGTATCCTGACAGTGCAGCATCACTACGTGCCAGTCATGAGATTGTTTGAAACTATGTAAAATGAACAATTCTAAGAGCAGCTTTCCACCCCTGGGCTATTTCCTCCCTGCTGACTTGAAGAATAAACTCGTATTTGTATATGTTGTAAAAAATAAATGGTTTAAGATGTCAACTCTTTCCTTTTGCCTTCCTGAACTGCCAAAGGCTGATGGCACCCGTGGAATTGTTTGCTTGGAACTGTTCTGCCCTAGGGAGCAGAATTCTGATTACAGCCATTACCATTCCTAAGTTCTTTAATATATTTCACCTACAGTTTGTAAAGCCAGTACACAGCTGCAAATGCATTCTGAAACAACCAGGCAATAGCTAATACCTGGGGAATGCAGAGAAGAATCTAGATTTAAAATCCTTACCTTGAATTTATCCTGTATTCTTCACAGCGAGGGTTTTATTGAAGGCTTTGTTGTACAGCTGTCAATTACGAGGGTAGTTCAGAAATGGAACTCAGTAATCTTAATTTGCTAATTAATACTACAGTCTTATTGTAAGAAAACAAACACACATAGAAATCATCTCATAACGTGATAAACAGTTTGGAGACATCAAAAGAGAAACTGAAAAACATGCACAGCAATAAATATTCCAAATCTGGAGGTATCTTGAATATCAAAGAACTCAATACTGTATCAGGAGTTCCAAAATATTTATTCATTTAGCAACATAACCCATGATATGCTATTACAAAAAATTAGAAGTTATATAAACAAAAATCCTATAATGCACAGTTTCAGGCAAATTTAAAGTGATCCTGCTTTGTATCTTTTTGCACTACTGATGTGACCGTACATTGTAGATCCCAAGCCCTGAGAACACGGGCTAGTGAAAAGCTTCTCTTAATATTGAGTGCTTCTATATTCAAACAAAAGCCTACTTGCATTCTTACAATGGTGAGTGGAAATTTCTTCCAAGAAGCCATCTGAACATGACTGATAGATCCATTTATGACAAGGACGACTCCCGTAGGTGTTTAGCAAAATCCAAGGTTTTGTGACTAACAGTCTTACTCATGTGTTGCTGAAGCTGTTCAGTTAGCTCCTCATTTAGAAATGAATCCACATGTGAGAATGTGTCCTGACAATAACAGAATATTAGATGGATTAATAAACAAGTCCAGTATCTTTAATTAGCGGTCCTGTTTCTCTCCCATGCCCCTGTCCCTCTCCCTAGATCTGACCTACAGAACTGTCAGCTCACTGAGATCCAGCTGCCAACTTTCACATGGCAGTCACGTGTTCAGCATGCCTTCAGGTGACCCTGGCTTTGGTGAGGATTTTTTTTTTTGCTTTTGCTGCTAATTGTTGTCTAGAAGAATACCTATTACATGTAGCCACAGCTTCCAGTCCTGAAGGAGCTTACACGCTGCTTCCTGTTCAAGACAAACTCATTTATAAAAAAGTAAACTAAGCATCTCAGACCCAAAGGCCAGTGAAGGAAATAAATAAAGCAAGCAGTGGAGACTGAGAATCTGAGAAAGAAATGCCCTGACACTGCCTCGAGAGAATCCTTCTGGCTGGAGCCAACATGGACATCTCCACTCCTCCCCAGTGATGCAGGAAGGTCAGATAAGGAAGGTCATGTGCTGTAGCTCTGTTAAAGTTTTAACACTCATGTAGCTAAGTGCTTCATGCACTCAAAGACAAATGAGATCCTCTCTTTAGTGGAGCGCAGGAAAAAAAATTCCAACTCAGAGCTTCTGTCAGCAGGGAGAGGTGCTGGCAGACACTAGCAGTGTGACACACACACAGACTTGCAGGACAGAGTAAAACTCTGTTACACGAGTCAAACAGCAACACAGTTAGCAATGCTGAAGCTAATTTCCCTAGTACTGCCATTGTAACCACATAAGACAACTTGTTTTCTTACTTTCTGCCTCCTTTACACATTCCCTTATTCAAGCACTACCCAACCTCTCTCCTCTCTGCTGTCCCCAGCCTTGGTCTGTCTGCAAATGTCCCAGCAGGACAGAAACATCAGGCAGTCATTATCTAAGGACAGACTAGCTAAGTAGAAGCTTACTAGTTAGTTAAGTACTAGCTTTGGAGAAGTTGCTTCTCTAAAATAGAAGAAAATACTGCTCAGGGCTTTAACAGACATTACTGAGTTAAAAACTGGAGACACTGACAAGGTTAATAAAGTTTTCATTAGGAAGAAAGAGAACTAGTTACCACTATTTAAAGGATGCAGCATTCACTGCACGATTAACAGAGGTTGGCATCTGGAACACATCTAGTGCTCAAGAGCTAAAAAGTGTTCACTCCTTTCTCCTCTTCATACGTTAGCTCTTTGTTCAAATGTACACTTCAGAGCTGTAAACTGACACTTAGCGGGATCGGTGTGCTACAGACTGAACCAAAGGCTCTGGGATTCTGGCTGACCTGCCAACTGCCAACACTAGGAAAGACAGCTGGCTTTTTATTACTGCTTTTTAAACAAACATTACTTATAATTACAGAAATGGATACGAGATCTGCACTGAAAGACTGCGAAGAGCAAAAGTTAAGTAAAACAAATACCACATTCATTTTGCTACGTTCACTGACGCTATGGGAGAGGAACTATTCGTACAGCTTTTCTTCTGTTAAAAGGCAGTGCTACCTTATCCCAGTTAAAAAATATTTGACTGAGAAATTACACAAACCAGAAAGCCAAACTGAGAGTGCTAATGTCTGCACATAGCAAATAAAGCTTAAACTGGTACATCCTGTGGTCAAAAAAAGGAGTTACCTTTCGCCTGGGTGTTACTGACGGAACAGGAGGATTGAAGGTCATTCCTCTCATACTGTATGCCTCAAAAAGTTCTGTAGCAGGCCTGCAGCAAAACCACATTTAGTTTTTATGGATAAAAACCAAGAGAATGGGGTAAGATCATCGCATGAAAAATAATGGTTAAAACACAGCAAACAACAGATGGGAGTCTGTGACCAGTTCCTGCAGTGCCTGAAAGACACTGCGTTTCCAGAAGGTCTGCACCAGGATCCGTGGCTTTCAACACACTCAAAGATCTGCAGAAGATGGTGAATAACAAATCATCTGTGTTACTCAGAATGGACTGTTCCCTGAGAATTGCAGGTAGGATGCAGGACATTGCCAGTGAAATGGAAAATGGAATTCAGAGTGGAAAAAAAGAACTAGAGAAAAACGATCTAAGCTCAAACATGCTCTGAGCACTATCCCTAAATGACAAGATCTCCTTACTACAGATACTGTCATGGGACTGTGACCTCAGCACTCTGAGGAGTTGGAAAGAGACAGAGAACAGAAGAGAAAGTGCTGTTACATTAGTGTGTAATTCACAAATCACCCACATCTCAAATAGTGCATCTGCCTCCAGTCTTCTCATCCTGAAATACTTGAACTGAGTTCAGGAGCAGGAAACAAAGATGAAGAAACGTATACAATAGTTCCTGTCAGGACAAGATCTCATCAACCAAGAGAAGAGATAGCAGGCAGAAGAACAAAAATAAGGACATGTACAAAGTCACACGAAACACAGAAAGTGGCTGCTGGAGTAGAGTGTTCATCTCACAGAGCAAGAACCAGGGACCATTAAATGATGCACACTTGTAGTAGGTTCAAAACAAAAAGTGGCTCCTAACTAATAAGCTGTGGGCTCTCAGAACCCATATCAAGCAGTGCAGTATTTTCAAAATGTATACTTTGGTTCAAGGGATGTGGAACAATTTTGAAGTCAAAAAGAACCAAACTCAAATCAGAGGCTGGGAGGTGGCTCAGGCCTTAGAAGCTTGCCCCTTTTTTCACTCTTCCTGATGCACCTCTTTCCAGCCACTGCTATTTTGCCAGTACACTATTAAAAACAGAACCCTTTGATAGCTCACCTTCGGCTCAAATCGAGTGAAAGAGCTCCTGATCCTTCAGCTGGAGCTCCAGCAGCAAGGTGAGCTGCAAATTTCTGCACTGTTGGATGATAGTGTCTCTGAAAGAAAGGGAGGAAGAGGCAGGTGAGTGAGGGATAATGGTAATGTGTTTACCCATGGGTTCTCCCATTTATTTTGATTCCAATATGATGTAAGGATCTGCTTCTAATCTAGACAGAAAAAATGAGCATTGTCAAAATCAGTTTCTAGGGTTAAGTGAATGAGAGCACCTAGTCATACATTTATTCACTAGGAGCTGTTATGCTGAGAGCAACGTGCTTCGTAGTTAGGTTAACTACTTCTCCCATGAAAAAGGGCAGAGATAATCCTCTGCAAGCCCCAAACCATAAACACTGCCTGGAATGAGTGATTGAGGTTTAAGTTGCTCCCTGCAGAAGGGCTATACCATCTGGGATCTTAACAGATTGAAAGAGCTTCAAAAGGAGGTTTATCATGCAGTCTGCAGTAAGACTCAGTGTGGTACTATCGTTAAGTGGTACGTATCACCCTCTTTAAGAGCTTGTTCCTTTCCTTACACCACTGTGCTGCTGTTCCTCTGTAAGGTACAGGCTCAGCTCATGTGGGCCAAATCTGACTGATAAACCTGAAGAACTCCACTCTGTATTTGGTAGCAGGTATTTGCTGCTCACCTTCTTGAATTATTCAGCTACTCACTAACCTGCAGCAAATGCAGCTCCCATAGAGCTGTGTTCTGGGCATTGCAGTGCTCTGGTTCATCTAGTTCCGGGAGATAAACTCCACTGCCTTGAGATTCATTGTCTAGTAAGAGATCCATCTTTGGGAATGTCTGCAATGCAAAGAGAAAGGCTTAGTTGCTTATACTATACATCCAACTACAGCACAGTTAACCTAAGTCCAAGATTCAGTTCGTGATATTCATCCTCATGCATTTAAGGATACTCTGTCTTCATCACTCCTGTTTAAGACGATTCTAAATCTTTTGCATAATATTGATTTGACAAAAAACTTAATAACCTTTAACCAGTTAGCTAAAAGAATCCAACAAGTGAAACTTACTTGCATTAATATCCTGTTTGTTGCCAAGATCCCAATGCCAGAGTTTGGAAGAACATGAAGAGCAAGAGTGGAAAGCCTCTTCATGAAAGCAAGAGCTCGCTGCTGGGAAACCTGTTTTCTCCGCTTGGCAAGCATGACATCCAGGCACTGGAGCACAATCCCTATGTCATTGTTGGTACCACCTCAAAAGCAAAGTTTCATACAAAGAGTAACTAATCATGACCAGTAACATAAAACTAAACATTCTGCTACTGACGGTGTGCTGGAGCCTGAGAAACAGCATGAAAACCCAAAAGATTCAAACACAGAGTGACCCAGGCATAACCATTCACCCCTTTTTGTTAGAGACCATCCAACTGCAAACAGAAAACATGTATTGTTGCTTCTGTGCTAAGGAAATATTCCAACAAAAGTTCTCAAATTTAGTATGTGTTTTAGCTCAATGGGGGCTCATCTTTTAAATTGTTAAAAATAACCATTTGCTGACATCGTATTAAAGCTGTGGTATCAAACAAGCAGAACAGACACTATCCAGTTAGATACTGAAAATAAGAATCTGGACTTACCAGCATGTAGGCTGAACAGTGTCTTGTAAAGATGTGTGTAAAATTTCATCGGATCAATGTTAAGAACATCACCTGTAAATTAATGGAGTAAATATATTTATCTGTTAATCCATGATGTTACTAAAACGATACTACATGTAAGGTGTTCGTTGTTTTCAAAAAGGATTCTCACCTTGTCCAGAGAGTATTTGAAAAGCACTGAGAATGCAGTGAAGACTCTCCCGATAGCTTAAATCCTGTAAATACAAAACTGATTGAGTGGCCAGAAGTTAATTTTAAGAAAATTCTACAACTAAGGTCTACTTACATCAGAAGCGATGAGAGAATGAAGAACAATCAACAGGTCATCAAAGAATTCCACGTTTATGAGGTGGGCAAACCTTGAATCAAAGAGATTTTTAACCTGTAACTGTCCCCTGCAAATTCAGCTCACAGCATTCTGACTTTGCAAAACCCACACCTTAAAGCAGTGCTACATCAAATGCTAAGCATCTTACACAGATAATTCAGCCCCCAGCTGATAATTCTCAGCTTCCCTATAGCACTAGAGACATGCTCAGGCTCTTCAGGAAGCAATCGAAGTTACACAATCACATCACACCAGCTGGGTATGCATCATACCAATGCAGATGTGGCAATTTCACATTACACTGAAATGTTTGTAAATTAGTAGGGAACCTTAACACAGAAATAGAAGAACTTCAAAGTATTTGTCAGTCTTCTCTCATTGCTTACAAGAGTCACACAGCCTGTTGGCAATGCCTTTTCTGATACACACAAAAGAAGGTCCATTGTGTCCTTACTTTGCGAGGCCCTCCAGCACAGCCGGCAAAAGCGGAGACTTCTGAGCTCTCTTCAAGATTCTGAAGTATGTTAAAAATACAATATTCAGGGTCTCCGTGTGCTGATGGGAAGAAAACCAAGTAAAATATGTAAGCACAGGAAGCAGACGTATCTTGTTCACTTAGAACTCCATTAAAAACTTGCCTAGTACTAGTACTGTCATATTACAATGCTGTACCATAGCATTACATTACATTAATATACTTTTAAAGTGCCAATATCCGTGACAGCACACTGGAGCTGGGCAGCAAAACCTACTGGTGAGGTAAAAGACAAGACAGGATCTTCAGGAAAGGGTGGAGCACAACGTCTTCCTTGCCTCCCTCCAAAAAGATCAATGCAGCAGAAAAAGCCTCACTGCTAGCCCAGCTGTCACACCTCCTCTCTGTCCAAGCTTGACTTAGGCTGTCCAAATCAGTCCTGGCACTGCCATTTCTGCTCTTCTTATGCTGAAAAGCTCAAGTCCTGCTCTCCTGCTCCATTACTCTGTCCCTTTACACTCTGAGCTGAATAGCCTCTCTTCCCTTCAGTTCAAGGTAGCCACAGTCCTCCCTTGCCTAAAAGCCACTCTGTGAAATTGGTGAAAGCCATTACCTAGTGCTGTCTGCAACAACAGGGCACCTGGAGGACATACACCGACGGGTACAAATACCTTTCTGTGCAGACAACAGAAGGAAATAAGAATAAGCTGGCTTTCCTGCGTACAATGAGGGCTCTACTTAATAAAACAGAGACCTCTGGCACAGGCAAATGTTTGTCTGCTGCTGACAACATCTAGAGGTGTGAAATGGTGACAGTTTGGGTTAGAGGGGAGACTCTTGGTTAAAAAAGGATCAGGAGCTGCTACTTGGCAAAAATAGGAACATCATTTCTAAATTACTTACCAGCTTCAGTTTTTTTTCTTTACTTTCCGAAGCTTCTGCTTCCAGGAGTTCTCTTTCTAGCTTCTCTTCTGCTTTCTTCCACTGAAAACACACAGTTGATTTTAAGTAAACAGACATTCCAGTAGAGCAAATGTTTCCAACCAGCCTGGATACCCAGGTTCCAAGGACACTCAGTGAACAAATCTTCCAAATGAACAATTCATGCTCGGTGAGTTGCTTAAGTCATCCTGTGATGCTACAGAGCAACCAGAGTAGGTATATTCCTTCTCAATAGAAACAACTGATCGAGTATGTTATCAACACCAGAAGGCACAAGTCATTACCTTTCTTTGCATTCTTGAAAGATTTTTTCTTTTCTCTTTGAAAGTCATGAACTTTTTCTTTGGTGCAATGTCTTCAGAATCTTTTTTTAGTTCTACTTCCTTAATTCTTAAGTGAAGAAAAACTTTCAATACCTATGGCAAAATAAATGAATAAAATGAAAGGTGAACAGAAGAAGAATGGAGAGGCTATGAAATTCTGAATTCCACACTGGTTAGTGAGCTTTGCTGCTCACAGATTCTTACCTTTACTCTCCTCATGTTCCTTCTCATCTGTATCATTTATCTCTGCTCACAGTTCCTTCCTCAGCAATGTTAATTTGTATCCATCTCTCCATTTGCCTCTCTTGCTTCAAGTCTTCCAGCCTAACATAACCTGTATCTCTGTAGAGATTAGCTCTTCTGCTACCAGTTTCTTCCCCAAACCCTCATCTCTCTTTCTAACTTTCTGGCTCAGCCCACCTCTCCTCTTCCTGTGTGTTCTGACAGTGATGAAATCCTGCTTGTCTATAGTCAGCAGTGCACTAACTTCAGCTTCCAGATTTTTTTAAACTATCAGAAGATAAAAATTGTGAAATATAAGAGGAAGACTCGTACCTCAGGTCTGACGTTGTAATTTCTGCCCTTCACAAGGCCAGAAATGACCTTAACTACACCAAGTGAAGCAAAGCCCAACTTGTCTTGCTTAAAGAGCTTCTTAATTGCTTCACAGCACAGTTCAGAGATCTGAAAGGTGAATTCAAACACATTTATTTTTTTCCATGCAAAACAAGAACTGTTCCCAGTCAGAAAACCACATACCGTTTTTGATGTATCATTCATGAGAGGAACAATGAGAACAATAATGTTATTGTGGAAGTTGAAGTGTGGTAGGGCCACAAGCAGTTCGCACAGACACTTCACTGCAACCTCTGCTAGGCCTTTATATGCCTTTAATGAGACAACGTTGCTTTTCTTCAACTTCCTCTGTTTCCAATCTGCACAAAACATTATCATTAGTTAATACTTTCAAAACATACAGGGGCTTATACACAGTTACAATTTTAGTTACTTTAGGCATTCTTCCACAATTACATGAAACACTACTACTTACAGAAAAGATGGGTATGGTTAGCACTCAATCAGCAGGGCTAAAGTGTGACCCCAAAAACAGTTTTGCATTTACTATAAAAAAGTGCTCACAGTACCTTTAATTGTTTGTTCCAGATTTTCCAAGTAAAATTTATACTGGCTCACAAGGCCTTCTTCAAATTCCCTCAGTTTCTGAGTTTCTTTTTTAACCTGTGAACATCACACAAGTAAAATATTATTTGATGAAAAGCTAAAAATTGAAATCAGCCAGCACTGCAAATTAATTAAATAAATAAATAAAGCATGTATTAAATATCTAAGTTTTTTTTCCTCTAGACAGGCACTACTAGAAATGTATTAAAAACAAAATATTTCTGCTTATTACCAGATATGCTCTTGGGCTCAGAGCACCTTTCCCAACTAGGCCTATATCATTTATAGGGACTAAAGTGAAATTTCGGTCTAGCTGTTCTTTTATAGCCATGACTCTATTAAAAGCACCTAGAAAACTGCTTACAAACAACCTCCAGAATCCAACTTGGGTTGGAAGGGATCACCTAGTTCTGATCCCCCTGCCTTGGGCTGGTTGTCAACCACTAATTGAGGCACCAGATCAGACTGCCCACGGCCCCATCCAGTCTGGCCTAGAACACCTCCACGAGTATAGTGAAACAAAAAGAATCAGAGAATCACAGAATTGCAGGGGTCAGAAGGGATTTTTAGAGATCATCAGGTCAAACCCCCTGCCAAAGCAGGCTCCCGAGACCAGTGCCAGTGCTCCATCACCCACACTGTGAAGAAACTCTTGTGTAAATTCACAATGGTGACAATGCCATTTAATTTGCTTTCTTTCCAGTTCCCTCAGTGTGACAAAAAACACTGTCTTATTCCAAGGCTTATGATGAAAGTAGCCCACTCAGGTTTGGTATACTACTTTAGTATGCTATTATTTCCTCTGTTACCATCAGCATGTCACCTGCTTACTGAAGGAATTATGCAAGAATTAAGGTTCAAATCAAACACCTTTGCTCCAAAAGTCAGTTTCAGAACTTCCCTGGGTGCTTGTGTATTTGTGTATTGTTCTAAACCAGAAATTCACGTTAA
Organism: Cyrtonyx montezumae; assembly: GCF_038088225.1. Classification (NCBI taxonomy): domain Eukaryota; kingdom Metazoa; phylum Chordata; class Aves; order Galliformes; family Odontophoridae; genus Cyrtonyx; species Cyrtonyx montezumae. The sequence continues at coordinate 16,825,227 of NW_027072045.1, read as the reverse complement.
AGTAACAGTATTTGCCATGACCTAAAAGATATGAATGACTTGGAAAACTGTAGAGAAATGTGGTATTTCACCTTGGTAGCCTTTTCTGTTTCAGTCAGAGGCCGAATTTTGTACGAAGGAACAATGTCTTTGAATACTTCCATGAGAGAAACCATGACCAACTTTCGAACAATCACAGCAACATTAGGATCCTGTTCCATCAGCATGGCACGCAACTCCTTCAACTTCTTAATCTGATTAACAAAAGAGACCGATGAAGTCAGCTGAAGATCACCCTCCAAACCAATTTACAAGCACAGTATACAATTCAGCAAGTCTGTCCCAAGAAATGTGCCCCATTTCTAAACACTTAGGAAAAAAAAAAGCAAATAACTGAGCTCTACTTAGCATTGTACAAGGAAACAAGAAATGCTGAATAACTCATCAAAATTTTATCTTGGGAATGTTAAAAGTACTATGCAATTCTAAAACTACCTAGAATTATAGCAAATTACTAGTGTATACTGAAACACTGAGAACGTCTATATACAACCCTGAAATCAGAACTGAAATAGGGGTTATCCTTAAGGAAAAAGGCAGCTTGGATAGGAAACACCACAGGGAATACTACTCCTGCAGCTACTCAGATGGCCAAATTACTCCTGAACAGAACCAACACAGTTACCTGGACCTACACACGATTCAAATTCTTTGCATCAAGCTATAGCAGCAGTTTCACCCCTTGCAATCCTCAGAGAGTGATGCAATACTGATACTTGCCCCTGTTCTACTGATGTATTTTTCTGCTTTTGCTATTACTTGGTCACTTCAGATCTTTACTTAATGACTTGCTGCACAACACAGACATACACATAAGCACATTAAATAAATGCTACCTACATTGTTTTCTGGGTCAGAAAGAATGGCAGATGCTAAGGCAGCAATGTGCATCTTCCTTTCTTGCAGTTTGATTTTCCTTTGAGCTGCCATTTCCTCAGGAGTGAGAACAGGTGGAGGCTCTTCAGTAAAGTCTAACACAGTGTGTAAGAGTTAAAGACAAGAGTCACTGGGGAAGCCACTAACAAATACTATACTGTAAACAACAGTTCTAGATACTGCACTTCAGATGAGTGATAACCCCACTCAACAATACCACACACAGTTCCAGAGTAGAAGCAGTTTAACGAATGAACCTGCTAGAGCTTGTATTAACTCAGAGCTTGACTCTTCCACTTCAGAATTCTATGGTTGCAAAAAAAAAACCAAAAAAAAAAAAAACCAAATCAAAACTCTACAATCTTTTTGAATCTGTAAATATCCTTCCCCAAGCACAGTGACACTAATGTGTAAATTCAACATATGACCTCAGCTGTACCAAGAAATTGCAATGCCCTACATTTCGCAGCATATTTTTCACCAATAGTTCCCTTTTTCTTTCAAAAATACAACTGACAGATTTGCATTTTCTGTTCTTAAAGAAAGAGCAATTCTGAAGCCAGCCGTGGAAATCTGTTCCCAAGATCCTAGGATCCCAACATGTAAGAAAGTAAACTTTAACTCACTGTTTTGTGCTTGGGGGTAACACAGTACTCCATGTCCTAAAAAGTTCACTTAAATTACCAACATCCTTAGGGAACAGCAATGGACTCCTCACATCTGTCAGTGATTTGGAAAAAGAAATAAACGTGATGCTTTATTACCTTCTGCTTCCTCCATTTCTTCTGTATCTTCTTCATCCTCTGAATCATCAGGAACTGCAAAAACAGTCCAGGGTCAAGCTGTATATACACAAGCTGAACTATACACATCTTGGATACTTCTGATTCTAAGATCTGTGTCTTACCTGGCTTTTCTATGGTCTGGGGAATAATGCCACGTTTGTCTTTTATAGGGAGTAGATGGATGAGCTCTTTTTCTGGTTCAGTGTTTATGCGCCTTGGTATCTTCTCATACTTTTCAATTACACTGTCATGTTTTCGTTTCTTGATGTGAACAGGTTCACTGATAAAATACAAGACAAACAAAATCACTGCTTTTGGCCTTGTAAACAACAGAATTTCAACTATAGATCTGTGATGGACTCTGAAAGCTGAATGTTCAAAGACTTGTAGGCTTCAGCAAGGAAGACCACTCCTGTAAGTCATTTTACATCACACAGCCACCCTACAAACACACTGTAAGATCAGCACCAGACTGCCTCATGGCCCTATGTAGATCAAACCTTCCCTATGTGCTCAAATTCTACTCAACAAGCACAGGATCTCTAGAGCTGTGACTAACATGAAGAAAATACAGCTGTTATTCGTGAGACTGGCCTCATTTGGGACATCTGGAAACCATAGAGATAGCTGTTCCCATTAGTGCAGCGGTAACATACTCAGGGCCCCTCGAAGTAAGACAACAATGAAGAAACCAGATGAAGTTTGTAAGGTAAACATCCTTCGGAAATACAATTTCTGTCCTAAAATCTTAACAAATTTGGAAAATAATATGTAAAATACAGAGATGCAAAACAGAGACTATTGGGATCTCAGCACACTTTCTCACCTAGTGCAGTCTGCTCTCTTCCTTTACCACTGCATGAGCAGCTGACACAGCTGAGGCTCACTGAAAACTTCACCCTGAGCAGTTCTGCCACGAAGGACTATACCAGCAAGCAAGCATGCAGGACTGGGACCCTCATATACAGGTTATCATTTTATTTAGTTTAAGGAATGCTACTCGTCTCACAGCCATAAAACTCACAGGAGTGAACACTGCAGAAACGATATCGTGAAGGGCAGCAGAGCCTGAGTAAGAACTGATAGACATCAATACATTAATACTGAATGTATCAACAGACAAAGAAAACACTAATGGGAACTGAAAAGCAACACCAGACCAAAAGTGACCTCCTGGCAAATGCGTTACACTACATGGAAGCCAAACAAAGCTGAACTACTATAAAAAAGTGGACATTGCAAGAATACTCACTTAGAAGAGATATCTCTGGTTAGAAACGATGCTTTTCGAGCCAAATCTTCCATTAATTTCAAGTCATCTTCATCCATCATGTCCAATGGAAGCGCTTCATCTTCCTCTTCTTCTTCCTGTTTTTCAGCTATTTCAGAGATAACATGCACAAATTAAGACACTGTACATATACCTAAACTTGCCAACCTGACACCTGAGACACTTTGCTTCAACTTTTAGCTAACAACCTTCAAGCACGTTCATGCTATCCAAGAAAATACCCCCTTTTTGTGACAGTCAGTGAGAATTAGAGCAAAGACATCTCTACCATCTCCAGCTGTCAGATTCTGTAGTCAGAATGGCTGCATTTTAAGTTTTTCATAACTCCCCTTTCTTACCTTTACAGAAGTAATCGTGTGTGCATAGTGTTTTCTTCAAATGTAAACTTTATAACGTAAAACAGCAGAACATTAGCAACAATATCTTCCCTATGCAAAAACAGCTTTGAGCAAACACTTACCAACATGTTTCTTCTTGTAATCCTCCAGTGGAAAGGGTTTTTTGCAGACAGCATCTCTGACAGCCTGCCTTAACTTCTTTTGTTCTTTCCGATACTTTTTAGCAGCACTCTGCTGCTTGTACTGTTTGTTCTTTAATTTGTTGTCAAGTTTTATTTTACTAGTCCTCAGTAACTTGCGAAAGCTTGGGACGCGCTTCGTGTTTTTTCTCTGGGGAACAAACAGAAAATTCCACGTAAGTGCCGCGTTCAAATCCTCAGTCACAGACAGCACACGAGTGACCCAAGCACTGCCAACAGCCCGGGCCCGCCTGCACACCCACAGGAGCTGAGCGCAGCAGCTGGGTGCGCCCGCAGGAGCCACGGGCACTCAGGCGCGGGCCCCCACGCCCAGAAAGACAGCACGCCGCGGGGGGTCGGGACGGAGAGGAACGCAGGAAACGAGCTCAGAGCCGCGCATGGCTCTCACGGGGCGGCCGCGCCGAGACGGCCCCCAGCCCCGCACCCCCACCCCGCAGCGCCCTTACCGGCTTCATGGCGGCGGCCCCACGCGCGCCGCTCGTGCGGCGGAAGCGCAGTCCCGGGGCGGGGTCGGCGCCTCCCGCTCGCGCCCACAGCGCCGCCTGGCGGCCCGGCTGAACAGATGCCGCGGCGACAGACGGCCCCGAGCGCCCGCAGCAACAGCGGCAGGGAGCGGGGAGCTGGGGTTTTCGACACGAAGATGCTTTCCGGAAAGAGGAGACCGCGTTTCTGCTGTAAGTTTTATTTACACAGGAATTGTTACTAGTGGTCTTCAAGGAAGGCTTCATCCTTCTATTTACAGTTATATACAGATTTATACTTGAAAAGTAAGAAAACTGTACAAGATAACGCAAAAATATAAGACAAATTGGATCCAATTAAAGTAGTGAATACATAAGTTAAGAAAAAATCTGACATATTTCAAATTGTAATGTTATGAATAGTATATATGTAGTTTTAAACCAGATAGCAATGTAATTACACCACACTAAATCTTCACCCCAATTATGCAGACTCTGCTTCAAACACCAGACAACCGAGAGCCTCCCGCACTTCAAAATACATCATCATGGTAATTTGGACTTTATTTCCACAGAGGGACCAGTTACAAAAACCCACATGTAAGTAATTTATTTACAGTAAATATTAGCAAAAAAATGGACCAAGGAGTGCAAGTGCTCCTCACCTGCAGTGCTATCCATTTTAGCTTGCCAACCCCCATGATCATGAAGTTGTTGTACAGTATCTTTGAGAAATAGGAAGCGTTGAAAACAGCCACTGTGACACACAGCATGACCTCATTTCTTAGAGCTAAATGATGTTAAAGAATTAAGAACCGCTAAACCATACGCTTTTCAGCTTTCAGTATTGCACACTAATAAGAGAGCTTCAAGAGTGTTACTCTGAAGTGTCTGCATGACTCTCAAGTGTTAAAACCCAACCCAAGTTCTGCAGATAGCTTCGTCAGTTTGTAGTGTTTACCACTGCGTACTCGTGTATGTTAGCTAACAACGGCTCAACAAAATAAAACTTCTGGCGGCAAAACCCTTTCACAGAATACCCACCCCATTTTTAAGAAGCTGCACAACCAGTACACCAAAACAAATGCTTAACACCACTTACTTTGAAAGCCCTGCATCTGAAAATAATAGCCCTGGTCTCACCACTGTTCAAAGTTCGTGTGATTTTTGCTCTAACAGGTTTGGGCACAATACTTCTACAGTTCCTGAGTTAATTACATTTGCCCAGACTGAAGAATGAAGCTGCAACTTAAAACAAACAAACAAACAAAGAAGAAAAAGTAAATAAGACCACATCCCTTCCCAAAATTGTAACCATCTTGCACATAAACATACCAAACAACCTTATTTGGTCCTCAATACTTTTTAAATGGTTCATTTTGGAGGTAATATTTGTACCAAAGCATTTGGTTTGGATAGCAGTTTTGGAGCCTTTCGGAGTCAGCATTTCCCTCATCCCCAAAAAAGTGCCTTTGTGGTATTTGTAAAAAAAAGTTATGCCTCAAAATTTGTTTTTAAAGTACCAACAGAAGTTAATAGAAATGTTTATTGCATTGAGCTGATTCTTTCAGAGTATTAAATATGAACTCCCCTACTTCTCAGTTTCATAGGTTTTAGTACTGTGTGAAAACAAATCTTCCCATCAAAAAAGCTAATACTGGCAAAAGGGCGAAGATTTCATCAGTTCATTACTCCACTGAGAGCTGTATCATTTTTCTCTCACTTTTCACACTTTTCTGTAGTGATTTTCCACGAAGAAGTGATGTGAGAAGTCCTTTGTCATCAAGTGGTTTTCCACATTTTCAACTGACCTCAACATCGTAATGATTAGCTTTTCAGTGCTGGGCTGTGGTTCTTGTCCCCTTCTTTGTTGTCCTTCATAAGTGAGGCGAACACCTGGAAACACAAATTTAATAAAAATATAGAAAAGTTAGTCCTACAAAATTTAATCACAACAATACTAGCATGGAAATAGGTTTCTAAAATGAGACACTAGAAGAGTCAATTTCCTCTAAATACTTTTAAAATCTAAAAGGCTTTTTCCTCCATCTTAGGAAAAACACATTAAAAATGATTAGGAAAAACTTTTCTTGTGGATATGGGAAGATGCAATGAGGTTAACAATTCCCAAGTCCTCTTTTGCTTTCCAGCTATTCCTTGCATCTGAACTAGCACTAGGAGTTGAGCCAAAAACACAAGCCAGTTTTCCTGCCAAACCTGACTACCTCACCCTTTTACTTAGCTGTAGGTTTCAGCAACAGCAGTTCCACTCATTTGTAATACAGATATTTTGCATCAGAACTAGGAGGAATTCCCATACAGGGAACAGAAGGTGGAGAATTATTTTAAAGGCCCCACTACAAAGCTGTATAAAGAGCTTTTTTCTTCCCTTTTTGTTAGTTGGGTATTATTACAATTCACTTTAGGCCATATTTGAGTCAGTTTCACATGCGGATTGGTTTACATGTTCATCTTTCTCTAGCATACCATTTTGTACTAAAAGCTACAGATTCTTTAACAACTATTCACTTGCTCCCCAAATTAATATTCAGTACTGAATTTATTTTCCAAGAGGAGGGAAAGAAGTAATCATCTCAATTTCAAAAATTGAGATTCTCCTTGAATACACAAACAAGATGCATCTCCAATCAGAGGCAAATCTAAAAACAAAATGTCACATGAACAGCATTACCTATTGCTTAAAAGTCAAGATGAGTAGCATAGTCACTAAAATAAGTTTATGTCCTGGCATGAGCATGTTTTCAGATGTATATACATCAAACTCACCTGTGCCCATTTTTTGTTACTATTCTGCATCTGAATAGCTGCAATACAACTAAAAAGTTTCTCTGATGTAATATCTTCTGGAAGTTTTGTTAGAAACTGTGCTATATGAATAAAGTCCATCTGTAGGAGAATATCTTCATATAACCGAAGGATTCCTAACCCTGTCCTAAACAAAAATTCTTCCCCATCTCTACAGAAAACATCCCAGACACGACAGGCCAGATCAAGTGGCAATGACTTGCTGTAGAGTGTAAAAATCCTGCAATTGATAAAAAAAAAGGCAGTGTTATAATGATCCGTTTCAGAAATATTAAAGTACAACCTCCTTTAAATCTCAGTCAAATTAGCTAAGAGAGCAGGCACTTACTTCAAGCATTCCTATTTGTACTTTACACACACAAAAGTTTCCATGTTTTCCAAGTCAGAACTGCAATGCCAAAACCAATCTCCTTCCATGCTACAGGAAGCTCTCTATTTGAAAGCTACCTCCTTTCGGAAGCTATAGCTAGAGGAGTTACAAACATCTTTACACTGAGCCAGGTGTCATATATAAATATGAACTCAAAGAGTGTAGAACTTAAACCTTCCCATTATTTAGGCCATGCAGTCTATCAGCTCTGTTCATCATTCAATTTTAAACTAAATCTAAAGTTATAAATACTTCAGTAAAATGCTACATCCCACAGCTACAAATATCGTTACTGAGATTTCAGTGCAATATATTTAGAATTCCTAATCATGTTAAAAATCACTAGAATCTATGGATAGTCAGTGTTTTGCTATTAAAAGACAAAGTTCAGTTGTGTTTATTATTAAGAAGCCTATTTTAAGAAAGCATTCATAATATATGGGCAGAGAATCCAGTCTGCTCTAGGCAGCATATTGTAAAACCTCACTCAAATTTAAGTGGTAGTGGTTCCTTTGACACAAAGTGCAGTCTTCTGTTTGGCCATTTCTAGTGGGAAGTGGTTCAGGAACCATGGAACACTCCTTATCAACAGCTATCACAACTGCTTCTACTTGCCCTTCATAAGCAGTGCTCTCACTGTCTCAAGGCCACCTTTGGAACACACGCAGGAATAACAGTTTTCATTTCCTCACAGATAATCTGAAGCAGACTATTCTGGGACTTAGTACAACAGCACTACTTGCACAACATATATATCTGTCTAAACTCTGGGCTGCACCACACTCCTGGCTCAGTGCTGTTATTGTATTGTCTGAGCTCCTGCTAAGACATCCCACATACTGCAAAGCTGCATCTTACAGCAGATTACAGCAGAAGTTCTTCATTCCCAAGTACTTGGATGACATCCCATTTTTATATTTTTAAATTCTAATTCAATTAACACTAATTGAAAAGTCTAATCCATATATTAATGATATACGAACAGACATTTTACAGACACTTTGGAAGAGACACTCAATATCTGGCAGCACCACACATGCTTGAAAGATGCCGGCACTACTGGCTTCCATTACAGAAAAAAATTGTTGGTTACTTTCGAATATTCAAAATGTTCATTGTACCTCCAATTTTACCCTTTCCTGTAGTACATGCTGTATTTCATCCATCCTCTACTTTAAAGACTATACTGCCATACTCTTAACTTTCCTCAGCAGCTGATTTTATTTTATCAAGCCACTTACAATCAGCCATAGACAAGTACAATGTAGTAGCCTCCTCTCCCCTACTTATGTTATGCATAACTGACTCATATCCAACAGGTGACTAAAAGCCCAAACTATAGCAAAATATAAAGTGTTCCAGCACTTTAACATAAGGTTAGCTATGTTCTCTGAACTCACCAGTCTATCAAATATATGTCTGGAGTGAGACTGTACGATTTGAAATGAAGAAACAATTTGGGAAGATTTTCTTCAAAGAATACTTCAAAGGCTGCAAAATATTTCAGCATCTGCAGAAATAGTAAAAGCACTTCATAAGCCATCATTAAAAGAAAGCTGAGCAATAAAATAAATCCCACCAAGACTTGAGGATCTTGATATAGCACAATATGACTCCCTAGGATAAGGAAAACAATTAAGTGTTTCCAGAGGAAAATGTCAAAACAGGAGAACATGTTCTATGGATTAGTATGTGGTATTCTTAATTTTGTAACCACAGGTTAGAGTTCTCCGTTAAAAGAGGACAATAGGAAATCATCAAGAAGTCAAATATCCTTCAAGTCAAAAGAATGCTGAGGTTCAAAACCAGAAAACTATGTGCATACCATGCTGTGATCCACACGGAAAAAGGCCAGCTGGCATGGCTTGTTTAGAAGGTTAGCAAAGGCAATGAAAGCATCTGCCTCTTCCAGATTGAGAATGAGCACAGCAGCAATGAAGGACATCCCCTGTACCTTCAAGTGGGAAAAGCATCAGGCAAACAGAGGTGAGTAAGCTCAGTACATCTCTGGAAATGCAAACATTTTACAGCCTGCAGTACATCAAACACAGTTGCATATAATTTCCAGATGAACAAAAGCAACATGGGTAAATAATTTCTATACATGCAGCTAATTAGATTTAACACAAATGTTTCTTCAGATGCAGGTTTTAAGTGCATGACAGAAGTTCCTCAGGACTTGTAATCATGAAACTTCCCAGAACCTGGAATGCAAGAAAATGAAAACCACACAGGCTGGAAACGAGACACAACTCAGCTTTAAGTTCATTGTTAAGCTGTGAGAAAAGCAGGCATGAGGAAAAAATCTCACAGATGGGACAGTTCAGACCCAGGAAGATACGTTGGAATTGAGACAAAATGCTGTTTTAGAACAGTCGATATGTATCTTCCCAATTGCCAAACAGTATTTGTTCACACACCTAAAATTACTTTCAAGTGGTTAGCTGTAATAGTTTTTACATTTTTGTGATTACTTTCTTTTAAAGCAACACTTCAGTCTGCAGCAATAAGTGGAGACTATCATTCATGTAGTTAAGCGATAATCTGAATATTCATTATACTAAAAATAATTTCAGCTGCAATTAAGATAACTGCTGTTTCTAAGCATTTATGCTGCCTGCTCCTCATTTTAAAAATGCACTTGATATTTTAACTGTCTAGGGAAAAAGTACTGATATGCATCAGAAACAGTCCAGTAGCTTTCCATTTTTTTGTGATACAGATAGGTACAGAGATGAGACTAAATTTAATGTCATATTAACATCGAGAAAGCGTGATCAGAAATATTCAGACTAGCTGCAGTTGTATCATCTTTTCCTAGTAAGAAAGTGAAGACTCATCCATGAAAAATTAATTCTTTGCCCTTTAAAACTCCACCCTGGAACAAGCAGTCTCAGAATCTGCAGAGTCTGTAATCTTACTTAAAGATTATGGTCTCCAAAAATGATTTCACATCTGACTGGATTAAAAATATTTAAACATGAAAAGCCAACTAGATATTGATGTGGAGTAGTAAGCATATCTGACAGAGGAAAACACACCCTGGGCTAAATAATGTGTTGTTGCATGGATCAGTCTCAAGTTCTTCAGCTCAAAAGCAATTACAACTTGTGAAAAGCATTACCTAGGATCCCTCCAAAGCAAAAAGTAAGAATAGCATTTGTTATTTAGCTGCCTTCATATGCTGATGCAGTTCAGATTTTTTTATTATTATTTTGTACATTTTTAAGTTTTTGCTGCAAACAATCTTATCCTCACTAAACTCAGATAGAACAATTAGTTTTTGATAGGAAAACCAATATGGAGTTGCTGGATTTTAAAGATACGACCTACTAAATCATAGGGCATCGCTATGGAAATAGCAGCAGTGGGAACAACACTGGGATAGACCAGACAGAGTGCTTCCTGGAAGGCTGCTGGCAGGTTTTTTTTTTTTTGTAGATAATCTGTGAACATATCAGTTTAAAAACAGTTCCTTGTACAAATCCAACAGTATTCTCATCTGTGACATCAATACATTTTTAACTATTTTACTAACCCCTAAAAATTACAGTCACCATAACTACTACCAAATGAGTAAGTGCTACGGTTTGAATTGTTTTGAGGTTCTAGTAGCATAAAGTTTAGAGAATCTACTTATCTAATAGGCAAATATTTTAAGCACATCTGTTAAGCTATAAACGTTTTGGATACTTACATATCCCACATCCGGCCTATAACATGTATATGCTCCTAAAACACTATGCAGGAGATCATGATAGGGGCCACCCTAATTGGACAGGAGAGAAGAGAAGGGAAAAAGAGCTTTTCAAAACCAGTTTATAAATATAGGTAGGTATCCAGACAGTACAGAAAGATAGAAGTGAGTCTGTGATTTATTTCTTTGTTAACATGTAGAACAACACCAGTTTTTACCCTGCATATTACCTTGTATGGTTTTTGAGACACTAAGGGAAAAGTAGAGAACTAATAATTCATTAGTTACATAACAGAAAATGAGGATATCTGGTACACAAACAGGGTTGGCTTTACCCTTTGAGACTTTGGATATTTTAATTCTTGGTAACACAAGTTACCACAATACAATAATGCAAATTCTTTTATAAAAACATGCATGCATATCTCTGTATAAAAATTGTAAAACTTGAAATTGTGCACTAAAATGCATCTGGATTTCTGTAGAAGCCATAAGAACATTCCCAGTTTGGCACATAGGTAATTTCATTAAACAGCAATAGGAACTGCATGCAGTTTTTCCAGAAGAAAAAGCCTCATTAGTCCTTTATTTACAAGCACTTACAAAACCACTTTAACACAGTAAGCATTCTAATTCAGTCTAATCAGAAAAGGCCTGACTCTGCTGTTCTATGCAGAAAAGGACCAAGTAATTTTACTTTTGAGAACTTCTGAAAACTTTTCCATGCTTGCTAGCTAGTTTACTCTTCTTGTTTAACTATTCAGATATTTAAAGTTATAGCTGGAGTTGCAGAACTCTCACCTTCTGGAAAATATACAGGGATGGAAATGTGCGTGATATATCCAACTTAATCAGCTCCAGGCTGGCCTCACGATCAGCAACAGATGCACTAGCATCTGCAAGCAAAATCAGAAGTCATTGAAAGTGATAAATAATTCTACAGATTTCAGACTACAACTGCCATATGCATATAAAGTCTTTCAGGGTCTAAGGAAAAAAGTTGTTTTTTATTCTTGGAGTGTATGTATATGGAGTGTATACATATATATATTTCATAACAGTAACAAAAACAGACAGATTTCACTAAAGTTTTCAAAAATTGATTGTTTAGGAGCTGCAGAAGTTACATTGCTTCTGAGTCCTCATTACCTATCCAATGACTCAAATTTTCTGTATCCTAGGACTGGCATTCTTTAAATCACAGCAAAGGGGCAGCAGCATTCACTCAAGAACTTCCAGAAGAATTTCAAGTGGGTTCTCCTCTTTTTATATTTCATCTAAAATTTTTATAAGTGCAGCCTGACGTAAAAACAAGTAGGAAATGACCCAGAGTATTTTAGCAAACATTTCTAATGCTGCAATTGCACACCAACTAGCAAATCTGTGTGTTTGTAAAAAAATAAAATAAATAGGAATCGCTTTAGCATTCAGGTCTTACCTTCTACATCATTCTCAGAACTTGTCTCACTGAAGCTTTTCCATCGTTCCTTAGCTCTAGATAAGAATATTTCATAGAGTTCTGCAAGTAAGAACAACAAGAGAAGAAAAGTATCCATGCTATGTATGCTTGGCTCTGCTTTTTTTCTTGTTTTTTAACTTTGAAGAGTGGGGAGAATGAGGGGTAGATCCCTACTGCATGGTTACTACTAACCACTGGAACACCACTACACAGTTTATGCCTCTTTCTGTGGTGAATATTCAAATGACAAGAAGAAAATCATATTTCAAATCATACAGATTTTTTATTTTGTTCATAGGTTGGAAAGGACCTACAAGATCATCTAGTCCAACTGTGAATGGGTTGAAACACTTTCTGTTCATCAAAAACATTAGGTATGAACAAAACAATTTTCCCTTAACTCTTTTTTAAGACTAAAAGCAAGTTTTGAACTCTACTTCCATTGCTTCACAGGTCTATTTGTAAAAAATACACCTAATTCTACGCAAATAAATCCCAAGTTTCAACTGAAAACAAACAAAAACAATCCTGCATTTTTCACAAAAATATAATCCACTAAGGCATACCAGGAGTGATATTTAACTCATTTCCCACTGCTAGACTCCACACCTTCCCACGAACACTCGGTGGTAATCCCTGCCACCACAGCTCTCGAACTCTCCGGGTAGCACGCCTAGAATAGAGAGGCAGGGAAGAAAAGCAGGCATATTACACACCTTGTTTTCTGAAATGATTGAGCAACATCAAATAAAAATAACATGCTATTTCCCAAATCAAAATTCAATGTTCTCTGCTTATGTTAAAGTCCCATTAAAAAACGAACAAACAAAGATTGAGCTCCCAAAAGGACACTTCATGTTGCTCTGTAATGACCTTGTACTATAACCGTGGCAACAAAAACTGACTTCACAAAACAAACGGAGAAGAAAATGATGTATGTGGATCCTCAGGTTCCAGAGAAGAGAAAAGCTACACTTGCTGGATTTACAAAGCAAAGCTTCACTTACACGCCTTCCCAGTTAGGTAGTATTTCATTGACCCAAATCACCATAGCACTAGCAATATTGTCTTCTTGCTTGAAACGCTCTCTCATTATTTTCTTCCTTTTATGTGCTTCTTTTATTTCTGTTAAAGAAAACATATTAAGAATTCTGTTAGTGTATATGAGTGATTAGGTAAGTAATTCAGCTGTTGTGTAATTATGTGGATTGAGGATGAAGATCAAGGGTAAATTACCACTGCACATGAGATAACCAATACTTTTCCTAATGACTGTAGACAAATATCAACTAACTCTATAATTCTATAAAAAACAGACATTATGAAAGCAATGCAAGATGCAAAGAAATAGTTATCACATGTTCTACACTGAAAAATAACAATTAAAAAGCAATACAAAGTTCCATATTTGCTGTAGCTATTTCTATGCCAGATTTGCCCACATTTTTCTTCAACTGTCAAATAATAAAGTGCTGAGTTAAACCATTCTTCAAAACCATTAAACATGAGGACTTTGCTAGAAATTCATCATTTGAAGATTCCTTCATGTTAAAACGGCCACAAAGGACAGAGCTTTGCCATCATTAAAAAAAAAAACAAAACACTGGGAAACAGCAAGTCATTTTTTTTATTGCTGCATGCATTAGACAAATCACAAAAGGAAGCTTACCATCCCTGGTAAACTTATATGGCTGAACAGCTTCATTAAGTTTTTAATGAAGCTTTGTGCGTAACAGCTGTTAATGTAATGAATAATGGGGCACACATACTAAAACATTACACATCGTTGGCCTTTCAAAGCTCATACTTGTGTCATATGCTTTGGATTTCCCATTACATCTTTCAGAGCAAGCTGCTACAGATCCATACAGAGGCTCAATTAAGTTCAGGAGCTTGTATCTGACTGACAGCAGCCCAAGTAAAATATGCAGTATGAATTCCTGAAATAGCTTATTCCCTGAGCACTAGGGATGAGAACACAGAAGTCCTTTCAACAAACTATTCATGGATTGCCACAGTCCCAAATGAAACAAACGCATTTAATTTAAAAAAGCGCATCTAATAGAAACAGAAAGATTCAGAGATACAGCTGATTTGAAAAACAAAGTTTTCATCTGTCTTCACATTGAAATAAAATAATCTTTAAGCGGTCAGCTTCATTCTACTTTAGTTCTCAGCAAGAACTGCAGCAACAGTGCTTGAAAACACATTATGCAAGCAGTTAAAAACAAAAAATCAAATTTCCACTTAAAAATGAAAAAAAATTAACTGATATCCAAACCTAGTTACATTCACTATAATAAGAAATAAGAAATAATAAGAAAAAAAATTGAAAACTGAGCTTGGTTTTTAAGTTATCTGAACAAGTATATCAGAAAATAACCTTAAATGTTAAAACAAGATTGTTCTTTGCTGTACCTACTAGCCAGAAGATATTTCTGCTGTATGGTTAAATAGAATTATAGCAGTTAACATACCTCGTTTTTTTGCCTCTGCCACCATTTCATCATATTCTTGTCGGTGACGTAAAGCCTCTTCCACTGATTTGGCAGGAAGATTTCTGAAAACAAGTTGTTCCTGAATTCAGTACACACAAATAACATACTGAACCATTTCAAAACACTTATTTAATTATTTTCTCTCTGAAGTGAAGTTTGGAGTTGTCACACTGTCAGTGCTTCAGTAACCACAAAGGACGATTGCTATTTATTCAGAACTACCAGGTTTTTACTACTTCTGTTGATCTGCTGTCCTACAACTTCCTCCACAGCACGGCCAGAACAAAGTCACACTGTGGTATAGCCAAGTTCTTTTCAACTTGTAAATATAAACTACTGCTAGAAGAGTTTGTTCTTACTCAGAGACTGTCACCTGTCTCTGCAGTTAATGTATTTGTTGAACATTTGAAATAACGTCCAACTGAAGTTTCCATGAAGCAATAAAAAAGAAATACTGATGTTCTTTATGCAGTCACTTATTCTGATACATTTTTGCATGTGTATTTTAAGCATTAAGCATAACCAGATCTATGATTATGTTTGTTCATTGACAGGTAAAAGGAATATGGAATTACCAAAGAAAGAAAGGACAGACCCCAATCACACGAGAACTAAAATTAAGATGCTTGCTACAGAACTACCAATAAGCCTGCTTCAGGATTTTGTTTGGTTTGGTTTGACAATCAGTGATCCCGACTGCCAAATACACACTTCCTTTTGACTAACTACTCTAACATTTGACTAACATTCAAAAACAAAACTGAATGCAATCCTTGGTCTCAGTCTCTTACCTAATCTTTATTTTGCTCTCTTTCAAAATAGACAGAAGGCATGTCTGTAATTTAACACACACAAAAAAAAAGATTCTCCACTTTATTTATTTGTTTTAAAGTATAACTGATCATTTTCCTAAAATTTCAGAATTCACTGAGAGCAGAATTTATTTTCAAAGATGATATGAGAACACGTTACTCACTTGGAATTGCACTCAAATTTGAAATGAGCAGAAAAGGCATTCTTATAAACATACTTTGGTTACTGTCTTTGTCTCTTCCAGAGAATAAAAGGAAATCATGCATTTACAAATCTTATGCTCATCTGCACCACTGTTCAAGATACTTGTTGAGGTATTTCTGTCTTAGCACGGAAGGAACTTATACACCACTTGAGAGAATCTCCAGGGAAACGCTTCTAATTGTCATTTCTTAATTGAAATTAAGTGAAGAAAATGAGTGCCATCACGAGTTTCCTCAAGGTGTGATCTGAAAGCTTTGATGGATTTGCTTTCGTCATGGCATGTGTACCTAGTCAGCTTGTCCTCCTCTTTCTTTCAGATCGCTAAAGGCAATATAACTAAACGGATCAAACAATATATTACTCATTTTTCATTACTGTTCTCATTTGTATTTAATGCAGTTTTTTTTGCCTTCAACTGTAGTTTCAAGTAGCCAAGAAAACATAACTGCAGCAAGGAACAGTTTTAGGGAACTCCTTATCTTTGTACCAACAAAGCAATTAATTACACTGGCCAAGTACCTTCACGTCAGAAATGCTGAACAGTCATTTTTTATTTCTTGTGTTTCAAAAGCAATTCTTTCTACCCCTGTTATTACTTAACCTAATACTTCTTTCTTTTTCTGGTAAGCCACTCCCAAATTTGCTGAAGCACTAACTGCTGCTATTAAGTCTTCCTTACTGATCTCAGAAACTAATTGTCCGGAAGGAGAAGGGAACGCACACTAAGATGGCAGAGAAGAAATCCATTCTTCAGTAATTTTTACTGATTAAGGGTGCCTACAACACCGCCCTAGTACACAGCAGATAACTTACCAGTGGCCCCCATTATGTTAAGAAAATTTCACATATAGTCGCATATGCTTGCAGGCTCTTCTGGAAATAACTGTTGGTTTTATTATGAGGGACGGAATAAAGCATATGCCTGTTGTGTGAGAATTACGCTTCTGATGAAATAAGCTTCCCATCTATCAAATCCAGTCACCATCAGATGCACAGCAGAATTATACTTACGCTGGTCGATCCTCCAGAATCAAAGCAGTAGTTGAAAGTGGTTCAAATTCAATGTTTTTACGTCTTGCTGATGGAGGTGGAGGCTTATACATTCTTCCTGTCCGTGCTTCATATTCCTAAACAATATTATTGACAGAAATGAAATTTCAACTTTTTCAGACTCCCTTGTAACCTAATGAGCATATATTACTTAACACTTACTAGTAACATTTACATAAACATCAAATCACTTAAGACAGCAAGGAGCTAACATTACAAATTGAAATTTATAGCAAAACAATGCAGCTTCCCAGAACTGCTAAACAAAAATGACCGAGAAGGCAGTTTCTTCTATCAGCTTAATCTTTAATTTATCCTAGTTCAAACTGAACATCTAGGGGTGAGTTATTCCTAGAAAACCTGCATAATCTTCCTGTAATAGTTAGCAAACAAGTACATTTAAATCTGCGAAGCTGAGAAAAAACACATTAACCAACAGTGCGTGTGTTACCATTTATTTCCTCTTGATTCTAGTCCCCCTTACAATGTGGTACCCTTCTTGTTTATGAAGCCTTTAGCAAGACCACTGAATCCATTACCCATAACCTATTCTGTGCTCAGTGACAGTACATATAGAATTACAGTCTGTTTCACATCATTTCTTTCCTCAGAAGAAAAAACAAGTGATCTACTTGAAAAAAATTCACGAGTCTTTAGTACACTGAAGACAGAGGAAGAAAAAATTCCTATTCCTTTTTCCACAGAACAACTTAAAAAACACAAATAAGGCAGTCATTAGGAAAAAGGCTTGACAGAGCCAAATGAAAACCTCAAAAATTACACATTCCCTCTTTTATAGCTCCTGTAAATAAAAAAAATACTGCCAAGTTACTGAGGAACCCATTCTTATAGTTTAGCAAATACAAGTTTGTCTGTGAGAAGACTTTCCACTTCTTCCCGAGCAAAGGTAGCTTGTGGATTCACATACTTAGGCACGAAGGTTAGATAGATTGGCTCTCTACATACCTTCTGTGTGCTGGAATTCAAACAGAACGTTAGCATATCTTTTAAAGAAAACAAATTCAAGGTATTTTGGTAACAAACTTTCGAGTTCAGTCACCAAAAATAAAGATAGATTACTAGTTAGGTCATATACTTTCCCAATCAAACATTCTCCTCTAAAAACTGCTCCTCTCACCTAATGCATAGTTTCTCATACGTATTCATTCTCCCAGGAATAAACAGAGGACTTTACACGTTCAGTGTTCACTGACAGCATTAAACAAACATAGCTGACAATTTTAAATGTAGCTTAAAGCTTTGTATACAGTTGAAGCCCATAAATATAAATGGGAAAATACTTCTTACAAAACTGACATCAGGTCCTCACCTTTCCAGAGAAGACACAAAGCGTTGATTCACTTTAAGGTGGCTTAAGGTTTTATACTCATCAGACTCCTTACTGTACCTGTTTTAATAACCTCAAACAAGGTTTCTGTTCTTCCACTTTGGGCATAATCCAATGAAGGTGTCCAACAAGTATGACTTCAAGGAAGTCATATTGCTCCTCCCTCAAGAGAAAGTCACCACAGAATCAGTGAGGATGGAAGGGGATCCAGCCCAGCTCCCCACTCAAAGCAAGGCTGAGCAAAGCCTTACCTACCCAGGTTCTGAGCATCCCTGAGAACAGAGGGCCCAAACATGCTCAGGAAAGGGACAGCACCCAGTGTTGCCAAGGAGTTTCCCAGCCAAGTACTAACCAGGCCCAACCTACAAGCTTCAGAGATCAGAGAAGATCAGCTGAGCTCTCAGTGGTACATCCACACGCAACAGGCTACACAGGCTTCCTACAACGTAATCCTCTCCTGAAGGGTAATTCCTGAGACAACATTGATTGAAAACAATATGTATGCAGTATCACTTGACACATTCAAAAAAATATCCTCAACAACTGGATTTAAATGACTGGTGTTAGTTCTGTTGTAACTTACACAAGCACAAGAAAAATGAGACAACTCAAAATTAATTGTATGAATGAATATACATATTTAAGAGACTAAATTTTTTTCATCCCACCCACAACTATATGACATTACAGGCACTCCTGCCACCATGTGTATTTCAGGCTATCCTAACACATTCTTAACTAGGGATGATAGCCCACAGTCAGCATCCAGCCTGCAGTACTGAAGAACTAGACCCAAACCATTGAAGGACAGTAGCATTCCCATCTCTCAAATTCTTGACTGAATTTCACACTTTCCAGTACTGTCACAGGAGCAACACAATATTAAGTTCAGTGAGCGGTCAGAGACACAGAAATTCAGCTGGAACCAACTTTTTTTTCCATGCAAATTGGGTATGGGGAAATATAAGTTAAATAAAAAGCACCAGAAAAGCCATAAGAAATGAACATTTTCACCATCTTATTACAATCTAGACATCTGAATTATCCTAGTGTCTCTGTCTGTCATATATGCCAGGAACTGACACACTTTACCAGAAGTAACAGAAACAGTTAAGAAAAGGCATAAAAATCTTCACAGTGATTTCCACAAAAGGCAGAAGCCATTATCCAACTGTGCACCTGGAACTAAGGATGCTTCACAAATTATTTTTTTTCTTTCAGTGTGAAAATTCTAAGCATTACTAGGAAAACAGACACCAAAATAACTTCAAGTTCAAATTGCCAAAGTTACATGCTTCCCAAGACAAAATAGACTCCAAAAAGCAGAATCTCCACACAGAAGATGTTTCTTGCTCAGGAAACATATCCACTATGAAAGATTAGATCCAAGAATCACCAGAAATCATGAAATTCATTAATTTGAGCAACTGAAGTACTCATTCCTTTTTTGAAATGAGCCTATCCTTGTGTTACTAGACTTAGAGATTCCAATAAGCATTTGAGGAAGGATCTGAAATTCTCAGCATTGGATAAAAAGCTCGAGCTGACACAGAATTTCACTTTAAAGGTAAAAAGTACAATTTAAAACAACTGACAAGGCAAGAGCATAAGGTGTAGGACATAACTGTCAACTGTTTTATCCTGTGAGCTAAGATTCAAGAATTGCAAGATGTGTTTACAGGAGGAAAAATAACCATTTAGGAAGTGTTACATGTATCACAATAAGGAACTTTGACCCTAAAAAATCTTCATTGCAGTGTATCTCAAGTTACCATCCCAAAATAGGAAAAAAAATATCAGCTTTAATAGAAAGCAAAAATAATTCACAGAATCACAGGATGGTGATGGGTTGGAAGGGACCTTAAAACCCAAGCAGTTCTACCTCACTTGTCATGAGCAGGGTCCAGGGCCCCATCCAATCCAGTCCTGAGCACCTCCAAGAATGGTGCACCCACAGCTCTCTGGGCAGCAGTGCCAGCACCTTAACTACCCTCTTAGTAAAGAATTTTCTCCTAATATGTAATACAGATATCTCCCATCTTTTACTTTTCTCTTTATTAATGCCAGAACTGCATCTTCTCATCTACTGACAATCACAAATCTGCAAGTAAACAAAAAGCTTTTTTTTTTTCCTGGAAAACACTGTGACAATTTAGTAAGAGCACTTTGAAACGTGGACGGACTAGAATTTCCAGTATTTATTCCTACAGAAATACAGATAAGCATATTAACCTAAAGACAAGGTAATATACAAATGGGGCAGGATGTCTTCTGCTTATGGAGCTGCTTTTATGCTTACCATGAAGATATGCCAATTTGCAGGCCTTCTCATTCCCTTTTAAAACTGAGTCTCTTAGGAAAGCACCCTACATCACACTGGGAAAACTGACATTAGTACGTTATGTAAGCAGAATTTCTGCTTAATGCATAAGGACTCCCTCTTGCACACCAAACTCCAAGCTGCATGTTAAAATTACTGAACCAGAATTAGCTATAAGTCACTTAAAAACAAGATGGTGTTTATACCAAGAACAGATGTCACTGAAAGATTCTCAGAGTCATGCACTAGGTATTTTTTCAGAACAGTACATTTGTTTCTAACTTCAAGATCACATAGGCAGGGAAGAATACCATCTCTCATATAATACGAGAGAGCAACCAAATGGATGCTGAACAGTTTCTAGATCAACCTTCCAAAGTAATGTCATCCATCTCCCCTCTCTGACTTCATTTTTCCTCAAATGGATTTTTCACAAGTTGCATCAGGTTTCATCTCTTCTTGCTTACAAAAACACATAAAGGCATGGGTTTCTGGGCCCAGTAAAGAAGAGATGAGAGAACCTGAACCACGTAACATGAACCACAGGCATCACATATCAGCCAGCAGTCACATTACTGCTCTATTTCATACAGTGTAACAGACCCACAGAATGAAAAGCAGCAACGTTGTTGCTATTTCTGTTTAACATTGGGTGTGGGATTACTGAAGAGTTTTCGAAGAGGCAGATGCATTGGACCAATTTCAAAAGCAAACCAGTCACAGCAAATGGAAGATACAACAGCATATAACAAAAGAGTTTCAACAGCTGTACCTTTCTAGAGTTCCATTTTTTTACTGGAAAGTATGATTAAAAGCATCTGGAATTCTGAAGTGCTACTGCTCATGTGACTTAAAGATGGGAAAAATCAGCTTAGATGATATCAATTCTTCAAATTTATACTGAGTGTTCAAAAATGAACATTTCAGCCGTTTTAACAACTTTTACCATTAAGTACAGATGCACAGCAAACACAGGTAATGCTAGAACTTGATGGTAATTTACCAGTTTATTCTTCTGCTATTCAAGAACATGCAGCAGTATGTTAATAAACAATAATACTCTATCACTTGAAGTTGTTAGTGAGATTCATGTGCAAAAGTTATTCTTTTTTTTTTATTTTTACTAATGGTATCTAATGAGTTGATGGTTAGTGCCATAAAATATTCATGCTACTGTGAAAATGTGATGTTTGTTCTATTTTTAATGAGTGCTACATAGTCCCATGCATGGCATTGAATACAACTAGAAAAAAACATATTAAATTCCATACCCCTGTGTTTAACAGACTGAGAGCAGATATTGACGCAAGACTGCCAGAACTGTCATCCTAATGAGAAAAACAGAAGCAAAGCCTTAGTGAATAAGTGAAGGAAAAAAACATTATAATACAGCAACATGCAAGCCGAAGTTTAAATTCACATATCAAGTGTTTATCCTTAAAGAAATGCAGCTGTTCCTCCTCCTCCAGCTCTCAAAATAGACAAAAACACACACAAAGACTTCACACTTGAGCAAGATGTGTATAAGCTCCCATTGGGTTATTTCTTCTTTTAAGTTATGTAGTTTATTCAGTCAGCACCTTTTCTGAAAAGGAGATCTTTTTCCATAGCACCTTTCTCTAGTGCATAACAAGAGGGGTTGATGCAACATCCCTCCCTAGACCACACCTCCTATAAGCATTACGCATAGTTCAGCACTACCCTCAGCAGGTACACTGTGAGAACAAAATATGGTCTTGATGCTGACACTCCTGAAACGGTTAGCTCTGATGCTGTATCTTCATGATTCATTTTTCATTCCACTCATCTTCTGCACCCAACTGAATGCCTTTAAGCCCCCACTTCCACTACCACAGTCTGATATTATTTCTATATTGACAGCTCAGAAGAGCATTACACTTCAACTTCACCAACAAGCTGCTGAGAACCTGGACATGGTTGTAAGGCTCTAAATAGTCATCTGGGTTACAAGGGACAGATTAAAGATTATAAATAACAACGTGTAATCCTTTATACCATATTCGAACAAGGTGATCAGGCAAAAGCATGTCCAGCTACAGGAAACCCTATACAACCAAAGCTCCACTGGCTTCCATTTTACATTACACCCAATTATCTAATTGAAAGTCCAAACTTAAAAAGAGTGCCTAAACAGACATAGCCATTGCTCACAAGCATTTTATTACAGTACCAGGAAGAATGTGAGCAATCAAGCTCTTTATCACAATTTCAATCTTACTTCTGTCCTGTTCTTGCACCATGCATACCACAGGAGAAGAAAAAAAATTCAAAGGCTTCCTTCTATGCTGTCACATTACTTTCTTCTTTTCAGTAAGGAAATACTATGACAGCCTCATAAGAAAAACGTTGGAAAAAAAGTGTGTACATCTTTACCATGCTGAAAGCATTTTTCTGCTAATTCCTATGCTCTTGGCATTTGATATAGCCAACCTGAATGATGACTTTGCTACCACAGCACATCAAGCTCACCAAGCGGTCTGCTTGCCCTGCAAAACCTCAATTCTTAAGAGAAGAAAACACAATCCTTTTGTCACCCTTTGCTAAAGGAATTCAAAGATACAGTAGAGAAGGAGCCATCCTGTCAAAAAGCAGATCCAGAAATTCTCCTTGACAAATTTTCCCCGTCAAAGCAGCTGGGTGAGTCTTTGTAGCTGGACTATGTTTTATTTGCTTTCTACAAACAGAGAAGCCTGAGATCCTACAAGCTTCATCACCACTTTGTTGACAAGATAATCATTATCGAAGCCTAAATTACTGGGAAGGTCTTTGAAACACTTCTAAACACAAATGTTTTACCTACAGTACAGCATTTCTGACTGCATGTACGCTCCAGAAAGTTGACAGACATTTCTTGAGAATCTGACTGCTACCACATCTGCAAATAAGACTGTCACAGTCTTTTCACTCCCACTAGCTGACTAAATACTACCTTGGTGCTATGTGATCCTTGCAAGACTTAACAACACATTCATTGTCCATACCTGTCTCAAGGAAATTTGTTACCAATGCAGTTCTGACTGTATCTGAAGAACACTCAGAATTCTTGCCTTTCTTCTTTAGTTTTTCCAGCAGTACATGCAAAATGAGCCAGTGTGACCTCTATCTAGATAAGAATCACTTGTGGAAAAACTTTCAGCCTCGTATTTATGTACTTCTTTCAGATATTCCATCCTCAGATTTGTTGACAAACACATAACACTTTTGAAGCTTAACACACAGTTTAAACTGAAAGCACAGTGACTGCCTTGAAGTATTACTATTGCAAGTTAGAAGGCCTGAGCTGTCTGAAAGCTGATTCAAAACACATCTGTTCCTCTGAAGAGCAGCCTCAGACAATTTTTGTCCCTGGGAGACCACGGGAGTTGTGCTGATTCAGTGAATGATTTCACTGTTAGATTTCAGACGGGATATAACAACACTGGAAAAATATGCACAAGTTTATTAGCCCTCAAATACAGGTGGTGTTTTTGTTTGTTTGTTTTAAAGATTTCAGAGCAAGCCAAACCCAGTATTTTCAGAGGTTAGCTGTAGGATAGAGACTCAGCCATTTAAATCACAGTTAGCATGTAACTGATGGTCTGAAGTTAAAAACCTGCCATCTTGTATACAAGGTGGCAGCTCCTGGAAAAAATTATTTTGCTTTACTTCCAAAGAAGCAATCAATAAATCACTGCAAGCTTTGCATGTGTCAGTTCTGAAAAGAAGCCCCCCCTCTTCATTTAAGGCTGTTACTGGCTGTACTTTGTTACAACCATTGATGAAATGAATTTGATATACGCTTCATTTCTGTTTGCCTTGCAGCACAAACTCATATATTTTGAGGTTATTTTAATTTGGGCACATTAGGAAAAGAGAGTTTCACAATGTTAAACAAATTAATAAAAAATATTCAAGAGTGCTTTAATAAAAGGGAGAGCATAAATTGGCGATATTCAGAATCATTTTGATCACTAATACAAACCTCTTTTCTTTAACTGTAAGGACAGAAAATTAAATTCAGTTTGCTTTTTTAAACAGAACTTGCCCTTCAGTCAGCACACATCATCCCACAAATCAGCTCTGGCTTCAAATGCTTCTGTGTTAAAATACTTTGGAGGTCTAATTGAAAGCAGATTCCTTTACAGACTGAAAAGAATGTATCATCGATGACCACATAGATCTCATAATGGCTGGTTTTACTAGCTGCAGTTCATGAAAAAGGTGCACTTCCTAAAACCATCAAATGCATGTGACATTTGCAATCCTAAGGAGTTGCTATTTTCCTTTTTTAAAAACACAGCTAAGGAAGGAAATCCAGAGGAGGGAGATGTCCAGTAAAAGAGTTGGCCTCGATCACATCCTGCCTGGGCAGCTCCAAATCCAAGGGGAGCAGTGCATGCCAGCAGCTGAGCGCCGGCAGGGGCGGCTGCCAAGACCTTTCAGCCTCCAGCCCACTTGGAGCTCGAGCACGGCGCCCCGAGCATGCTGATGGCAGCACAGCTGCAGAGGGGCTCTGCCACCTCCACAAAGATGCAGGCCTGCAGCGTGCTTTGGGCAGGGTATTTGTCTTCTACACGTGCTCCAAAACTGCAAAGAAATTTACAGCTGCGCTCATTAGACAGTCTCTGAAGGCAGAGCTGGCTACACTGTTGTCTGAAAAATGCCTGAAAGAGGATCTCAAATTAAGTTTCCAGGCTTTCGGGGGAAGTTATTCAAGACACTGCAATCACCACTGGACTTCTTTGCAAAGGCATATATAGCAACATCTATTGACAAACTGTGACTGTGAGCCACAATTATTAATTTAGATGCAGTTGTGAATTTACCCCGTCATCCTCACCAAAACAGGTAATAAAGGAAGCTTCCACCAGCCAGGAGGAAACATGGAAATGCAAGTCCAAGGCTCATCACATATTGGGTAACAGAATTAGTAGTGAACAGGACAAATTAAGCCTGCACCAGCTTTTTATAGACCTTGTAACTATAATTCTTGCCTGCACTCCTTTTGGTCACATCATCGGTAGTGAGGAACTGTGTCTGGGAACCTCAGACAGCCACTCACAGTGCAGATGATATTTTCCACCCATCTTCATTAATAAAGCATGCCAATATTAATTTAAGGCTATGGCCAGATTAACAAATTGGAATGCTTTTGATAAAAACTATTGCCTTTTCTTCAAAGACGTGCACAAGGAGCTACACTAAGTTTTACATGCATGTAAAATATAGAGACAATAGGGTCACCTCTCAATTTAAGAATTCAAGTTCTCAGATACAGTAGATTTAACTCTGTACTAAATATGCCACCAAGCTGGATTCCTCCTTTCATAAGTGTGGATTTTAGACCACGATGCTTTATCTAGAGACCATACATCTCTACATTAAAACTTAATAATATTACCCATAACTGATACAACACTCAAGATTATATAAATCTAATGCTGATTTTAATCTGGCAACCAGTCTAACACAAATCACATGACGGGACTCCAAGACCAACCCAGTCATGTTTAAAGACAATACATTATTCTATTTCTGCTTTTCTGCCACTTCAGAGAAATTAAAAAACAAAATTACAGTTTAAAAGAAAAACAGTCACTAAGAGACAACAGGATAAGAAAAATACTTCCGCAGACTAGCTCATTTGTCAAACAAACATCTTCATTGCTAGAAAATGGGAAGCAGATGATTGGTAAGCATTGTACACATGTTCATTTCACAAGATGGACGAGACATCTGGATTTTAAGCACAGTATTTTCACAGCACAAGGCCAACAGCATTCATCTGCATGCAAACTAAACACACCTGCCCTCTCCTCCTGAAAAAGGAAACAATTCCATAAGAAAAATAGTATTTGAAAGTGGTGAAAAAGCACCTAGTTTAATTCAGAGTAAATAGCTCATCATTTCCTTATTTTCTTAAATTTCATTGTGTGACAACTCTCATTACATTGAAGTCCTTCAAAAAGAACCTCTCATTTTTCACTTAAGTTGCTCCCAAAAGGCCCTCTTTCAACATGCAGTTCTTTCTAGAAGATGGCTGAACACTGCTTCATTCACAGCCATTTGCACCTGCCAAAAACATCAGCTCATACAGAATTTAAGAGAGGAGACAAAGAAAAAAAGCAGCTCAAGAGATTCGGTTACCGTTTCACCAACGCAAGGGACATTCATATTTCTTAACTGAACAAATCTCTCAGCCTCAGCACTGTATGTTAACTTTACTGATATATTACCAATTCCTTGTCTTTAAAGACAGAGTTGTTTTTATGATTATTTCAGCCACAGGAGTGAAAATGTAGAAGTGTCAGTGACAAAACTTGGCATCAGGAGATCGAAGTTAAAATTACTTTTCTGTACTACCCCAGTAAATCCCAAACAAGTTCAGTTTGCACTGCTGCAACTATTCTGGAATAAACAAAATACTCAAGTGAGATTAAAAAAGCTAAGTGAAAGATGATGTGCTCCAGAATTCTACACAGTTTTTCCCTGATTACCGACATAGCAAGCTTACAGGCAAGAAGCAAGGACTATGGAAACACGAGCTATATCCAAAAAGATCAGTTCTGTAACATGACTATTCAAGAATTCTTTAAGAGGAAACATTTTACTAAATTATTATCTAGCTTGAACAAAAGCCAATCTATAAGCCTAACTAGGGTCCTATTGCATAAAATATGCAAAAGTAACTCAGAATTGAGCCTTAAAGAAAGACTAGAGTATTTTGCAATTGCTTTACCATTACAAAATTGTAACGTGTTACGAGAAGCAACATTTTATGGAAAATTAGTAAGAGTGTTGAAGTTTTGATTTAAACAACTTAAATACTTTTGAACGTGTACCAATGTTTTATTAAGGACTGAGATGTGCAGAGGAATGTAACGGTCATAAAACTCCAACTTCTCCTTCTCAATAGCTAGCATCCTTTAGACACAGCCCCAGAGAGTCTTCCTAGAGCACTGTATGGCCATATAACAGCAGCATGGAGGTAACAGCTGCAGTACCTACACAGTAATTCTCACAGTTTTTCTGCCTACAGTTGTGTGATGTCCACTCACCTGCTGAATTATTTTGGAGTCTTTTGGAAGGTTTTCCCTGGGAGGGACTTTTCCAAACAACTTCCAGCCAGGAGCACTTTGGACAGCAGGTCTGAGTTCCTTTGTCCTTTTAGTGAAAAAGTTTCTGAAAAATAGAGGAAGGGGTTTTTTTTTGTTTATTGTGAGCACATAAATATTTTCATCTACTTTAAATTTAAACTTAATTCACCACTTCAGAGATTTACTACTCAGCAAATACAATGCTCTACCTTCACTTTCTCTTTCAAGTAACTAACTTCAAGTGAAGTAGCTTTCATCACAGCCACTTGGATACCAATACAGAATTACTTAACATTCAATATAACCTTGGAATCCTAAGCTACTCTGTGCAATACCAAAGCTGTTTCAGCAATACCAAACACTTTCTCAAATATAAGTTAGGAGCTTGCAGCAGCTTCTATCCTTTTGTTTGGGGCTTAGCAGGCTATTTGAAAACCAAAGAGCAAAAAGCTGGAAGTCACTGTGCAACACAGCAATTTAAAAAAAAGAAACAGGGAACTACTATTCTGACGAACATTTTCCGCAAACTTTGTTGAACTTCTTGAACTTTCGTAACATAGACCAGAAAAACATGGAAGATGAACACAGCTCCAGTTTAGCAGATATCCTTTGCCAGTGCCTAATGCAGCTGCACTCAAGCAGACAGATGACTGTGCTGCAGCATTACTTTGAAGAAAGCCATCCGTCACACAGTCATAGTAGGAACCATTTTTATCCTGTTCTCTGTTCTAAGTCCAAGATCCTTCCTGATATGCTTTCTCTAACTTCCACTGCTCGTCTCTACCCTCTTTGTTGCTTCCTTGCACTCACTGTAACCACACAGGCACTGCACACACTAAGGGACACTGCCAGCACTACCTGTCAGCTTAACCTCACTGCTGCCTGCCCCGGGGAAGCTAGAAGATTTAACCCTGGTGGCAATCTGCCAGCATATCAGGGCTGGTTTATTATTAACCAGGAAGCTGGTATATCTAAAAGTGTGCAAACATACAGAACGCATATTTAATTAATATCTCCATTTAAAAAAAAAAATCATGTTTGTGGCTCTTAAGAAACTTTATTAAAAAAAAAAAACAACCCCAACACTAAAACAAGCATGCCAGAAAATAGTTCCACACATTCTGTGGTGTGCTAAGGAAAGGCTTGTTTTGCTTTTCCATTAATGTACAAGTGAAAAAATATACAATTTTATTTAGAACTCAACTAAAGTCTGTCCCTTCTGAAGGCAAAAAAACTGACCAAGCTTTGCATCATTCATCAGAATAAACCTTACACAGGAATTCTAATCCAAGAGTAATTAATGGGAGGTTTACAAATAAGCTTTGCTTAACTCAGGATGGAAGGATACTCTTAATACATTATTTTGGCAGCTAACAACATCTCATCTTCTGATGTGCTAGTGACAACAGTGAAGCCTTACAAAAGCACTATTTAATGAACAGCATCTGTGAATGCTTACAGATTGCATTCACTGAGCTGCAGGAAGTGCACTACATTTGCTGTTCAGAATATTCATGAGCTCTGCAGAACTCAGGAAAACTCCCAGAAAATAGCATTTTTATAAGGAATCTCAAAATCCATTTGAGAATTTGAAAACTTCTTGACAAACCTACACTGCAAAGCTGAGCAATGACGCTTGCTGAAGAGGGACAGAAGCATTACATTGGCTCACCAAATGAAGTTCCAGTTTACAGAAGCACAACGATAGTTGCAACGTTTTCTCCCTTCTAGTTGTACAACCACACTGTAGTGCATAGAAGTGCACTCAAACCATACTCCTGCTGAAGTATCAGAAGAGGAATAAAACCACCAAAAGCTACAGAACAAAAAAATCATCACTACCACACAGCAGGAAAATGTTAAGCATATGTTGTGTTACACTACAGGCTGTCACAATCACACAGCTACAACAGCTGCAGTGACAAAGCCAGGGTCAGGCTCCCTCCTTACCCAGCCAGCCCTGTGCCCACCCATGGCAAACAGACTGCTTGCTTCCACCCTGCTTTTCCTTTCCAAATCATTTTTGTTGGTAAGATAAACTGGTGAAGTCTAAATGCAGCTTGGATAGCGCTTTGCTACCATTACAGCAGAATCAGACATGTTTATCTTCCCTTCCACAGCTCTGAGGCATGCAGGTAATAACAAGCTATGAGCATTTCACATCTTTGGGCACTCAACAAAACCTGCAGTTGCTTTTCAGTCCACTCTCAATGCACATCCTTGGGTTTTCAGTCTCAGCTGTGAGACTCAAAGGAGCCTGCCAGAAGACTCATCACAAAAATAGCTCTGCTGGTATACAGATACAGTGCTGTATTATTGATAGCAATCAACTTGATTTTTCATTTCCCATTTGAGTCCAGCAATCTTAACAGTAGCAATAAGAAACAGCACTCGTGGCCTTTATCTGTGTTCAGCCCTCTAGCTTTAAACCAAAACATGGATTCCGATTCAGCCACCACTCCCACCAGAAAATCCCAACCCGCAGCCTGCAGGCCATGCACCACATGCAGTTAGTCTGAGGGCTACGAGAAGAGAGAGGCTGCTGAGCACTTTGGGTATAGAGAAGCAGAAGGTGGCAATTGTGCTGGAGCCACAACAAAAAAGAAAACAGTGAAACGCAGCTACGTGGCGAGGTAGGAAGTTAAAACACAGTCCTAGCAAGTGGAACTTACTTCACATGGTTCGGGTACTTCTAGCATGACTACTCAGAAAACCAGCCCAGCTGTTTAGTCAGCAAGTCTAGCAATGCAGCTACAACCAGATGTTCACAAGGCAGAGCAATCTGACAGCAATCAGTCAGCCATGGCACAAGGGGTCCCAGGAGAGCTTCACCTCCTCCATCAGAAAAGCTAAGGCATCATTCCTCTTCTTATTGCATATCAGAAAATCAAGTAATCGCAACCCCACCCAGGGAAACACTGAGCAAACAAGATTTGAAAGCAACAAGAACCAACAAAGGAAGTGAGAGCTGAGTATATTTTTAACGAGCATCCTAATACCTGATATCAGACACTGCATAAGACAACTTTCTCATATTTAATCCAATGTAGCAAGACATCAACAGGAAAGAAACAGCATCACATCCATCATCGTGAGCTTCTTCTTTCCCTCCCACACAACGTTTTGTCACAGAATCGTAAAGGCTCAGAAGGGGAATCCAGCATGGAAATAATGCTGCAAATGAGCCCCCTGCAGGAGTACAAACAGCTCAGGGGGTGGTGTTGTATTGTTTCTGTTTTCGATTTTGACTGTTTGCTTTGGTTTCCTTTTTTGTTTGCTTGGTTTTGCTTCTTCTTCTTAGGGGTTGATTTTTTCCTTTTTTTTTTTTTTTACTTTAGCTAAAATGTCAAAAGAATGATTTAAAAAACACTGGCAAGTCACGTTAACCTGCAACAACAAGAGTACATTAAGGTCTACCAACTGCAATAAAATCTCCAGATGAAGAAAAGGAATCTGAAGTAACAAGTCAAACTCATTAAAATACGGAATACATATTATGATGAAACTGATCTTGCACCTCCACAAAGAACACTGTTCTGCTCAAGCACAGAGTCTGTTCTTACTTCACATGCAGTTCATTTTTAAATTAGCTTTCTAGATGTAGAAAATAAGCCTGTGACATCTGAATCAGTGGAAAGAAGTTGTTTAGGGAGTGACTTACATGTACTTGGTAATGCTTATCCAGACAGCTCCATGACTGAAGAGTTAGAAGAGGTATATCCCCAGGATTGTTACATACACATTTTTACTGGCATAGCATTAAGTCAAAACTATTCACTTCTAAAAGCATAATTCCAGAACAGTGCACAAGCTCTGATGACCCCCGCAAGATCACAGTCTCAATTCCTTCATGGCTATAACTGAGAATAACACGAACTCCTACATTCACATTGGCAGGTTTTTACCACATGTAGAACACGGAAGCTGGTTAAGTTCACAGCTTTTCCTCACACTCAAGCCTTGGTTGCTCTGTTAAGGTTTTGTGTGCAACAATTTGGAAACAGTAGCATAAAAGCATTGCTTGACTATACCCAATTACCTTTGCTATGCTTTAAAGAAGACTTTTTAATAATTTACACACAGAAACAAATGTAACACAACTCTCAGCATAAATAATGAATCGTTAAAAAGAAATGAAACCTTTTGGTTAGTATCTTACAAAGCCTGCACACCAAAGCAGAATACTACTGCTATTTACACATAGTACACAATTCACAGGAATTCATAAAGCATCCACAAAAAGTCTGCCACGTGCCCAGCGGGGTGCACAACGCCTTACTACAACAAACACATCACTGCTCACCCCATCTTAGACTTCAGCTGCACACGCAGCTCCCATCCTCCACCTCTCTACAAGGAGGTACACGTTAGTACCTCCAAACACAGACCTGCTGCAGCACACTGCTAGTTTTAGCAGCTTTCAGCAGCACTGAGCTCTCCTCGTTCTCCACACTAAGACAACTCAACATTTCTCAAAGTACCTTCTACAAGGAACTTCTCTGTTTGCATCTGACAGTTTTATATGTATTACGTATTAAAAAAAACCAAAACCACAAAAACAACTAACCAAGGGGTTACACAACCCCTGTAGGACCAAGCTCACAGTTCGTTGTGGTTTTTGCTTTCTTAATGACAGATCATTAACATCAACAGAAACAGCACAGCACCTAAAGCCCCAGCTAGAATTAGATATACCTGGAATCTCACAAACTGACAAGGAGTAGCTGTGAGTGACCAAGGGGTAGGGAAGGATGAGGCTTCTTATCACTCGCTCAGGACACCTAGACAAACAAATCACCACGGAACCGCCCTGAGGAGCCCAAATTTAATCAGCTGAACCACTCAGGTTCCTCATGGCTGATACCAGTCCCCAAGTGGATTTACCAGCTCTGGTAGCAAAAGGTTTTATTACAGACACAAGAACATTTCAGAAGTTTTATGAGTATGCAGTGTTTAGCAATACTGCAGAACACCCTCTGTCCAGAATGCTCACTGGCAAATGGTGTTTTAGAAGTCTGAATTATCCTTCTAACAAAGAGGTGTTTGCACGGGTCAACTTTATAAACAGGCTCAAGTAGTCAGGAACACAGGTAGCAGAAGGTGAATTTCTGGATGCCCAAGTACAAAAAGAGTAAAGGAAGATGACCACTGCAGCCTCACAATTATTTCCAAGTGAGCTAGCAAAACATAGCTGTGTGACAAGGTCCTCTATCACCTTTGTATTTAATCAGGCAGCTCAGCAGCTCTTCAGACATTATACCTGACAAATTCCACGGTTAATATTTTGTAACCATAATTATCACTTGCCTATGTAGTCAAACTCAAAATCCCAGATCACAGAGCTGCAACACATGGAGAACTTTTACCTCCTAGTTGAGTTCCAATAGTTATTTCTTGAATGAACAAGAAAACATATTCCTACCAAGCCACAGCTGGTTAACCATCAACAAGCCCTGAACAAAACAGCATTACAAGAGTAAGAGCCCTTTCCCTACCTGTCCTACAGCACAGCTGTTTCAGCTCCACTAAGGGGAAGCCCCTTCTCTTCCTTTATCAGTGATGTCCAATATTCATCTGCTGCATCCATCCCCACACACTCCATACTTTACAAGTCAATTCACCCCATTCCACTCATCCCACAAAGTCAATCATATTTGTCAGTCCCTAGCTTGATGAGCTCCTGCAGCTCATAGAGGATGATAAGATAGGTACCAGCAGCAGGGAAGAGGCATTCCCTCAGCTCTCTGACAACAGAAATTCTTATATTCATTCACCAAAATGTCTCTAAGGACAACCTAACGGGGCAAAACTACCTAAAACCGTTCTCATTGTGACTCATTTTCATTAAGGCAGTCAACAGCTTTATCATCAACCAACACAGGCACTATACTGAAGTCCAAACAGTCCATCCAAGATACATTTTCATGACAAAGGTGAGATGTCTCAAGCCTCTGACAAAGCATGCAGATCTGTGATTCAAGTTCAGCACAGGACAACATCATATCAAGGACTGCACCTGAGCTCATGGTGCTTCCTGCTCCCAGCAGCCTGGCTCAGCCTTGGCCAACAGCCTCCCACTCCAATCCCAGGGAGGGCCTGTCACTAACTGGACTGTGCAATTAGTGCTGCAACATGCTATTGTGATTTGTTGCCAATAAATATACCAGATTTCTAGTGCACTTAGCAATTCACAACATATATAATTAACACTAAAACAATGATGTTAAATAAATATTACAGAATGCAAGAATACATTTTTGATCTGTTATACTTCTTACATTAAAACACACAAATGATTCCTTTCAGTATCACCTGACGACTGCTTTACAAAATGAGCAAGATGCTCCCCAGGCTGCCCCCAGCAGCCTACAGAACAGCAGGAGCACCAAGCCACCTGGGCAACACCTAAAGTTTACATCAAACCAGAGATACTTTGTGCTCTGCAGCCTGCTCCACTTCCCATTGACTGCTACAAATACCTTTGATACCTTTGGTAGTTGATAGCTTGTTTATCTGGCAAGTTATTCTGGTATCCAGCATATAAACATCTTCATTAATGCCTAGCAGCAGCACAGAGAAAATCCTATACTGATGGCTGTTCTAGGAACTGAAGCAACACAGAGAGAACTGAGCTTTGCTAGGGCTGAGACCTGGCCAAGGCCGAGCCTCCCCTGGTGCAGAAAGCAGAGAAGCAGCATAAGAGCTCGGTGTGCTAGTCACCCTTCTCCCATCGTGTCTAAAAACCAGACCCTGGTGACAGAGTGGACAGCAGCAGCAAGCCTGGTTTCCTGTGCCTCCAGCAGAAGCAGAAGGGCTATGTAAATGTTTCGTTAATCTCTGCACATCTCTGTCTGGAGCACAAGGAGTAAAGAAACCATTTGCTTTGTTTGCTTGTTCCCATGGCTGGCCTTCAGGAAGTTTGTTTAGATCAGAGCTACTGAAGCAGATTTATTAATGTGATCTGTACAGGGGAGACATTCTCACTTACTTGAGAGCACATTAAATAAAGATTTCCAATGCAAAACAGAAACTCAACATGACTTAACATAGAAATACCTTGACGCTGGTTGAAAAAATTGCCAAGAGCTTCCTTCCACAGTCTAAAGGTATGAGTTTTCCCCTCACTGAAGTCAGAAGTCCACCCACAGAGCATGCACCCACAACTCACACCGCTACCCCAGCGCGGGGCCAAAAGTGCTGTGCTCTGCACAGCTGCTGCCAATGCACTGCCCATCAGCAACAGGCTTTTTCCTTCCACCAAGTCTTCACTCAAAATGTAGGATCTTTCTATTCGAGTCCTCTGTGTCTCAGTGAAGTGTGACAAACCTGGCTACCAGGCTGCAGCATCAAGCAGTTTCACTTCCTTAGGAAGTAATAATAAACGGACTGAAAAGTACAGTGCCATTAGGACCCCAAGAAAGCTTAAAGCACTGCCTATCACCTAAAAAAGAAAAAAAAAGTCTCTACCCAGCTGAAGAGCAAACATCAGTAAGGGACATAAAAAAGGGGTGGGCTTTGTATCATGAACATCTCAACAGTCCCAAGAAATTGATGGGAAGGATAACAACCTTTCCATCCACGTGAATAAAACGTGACCTACAACATTAGGTTCCTTTTTTAGTCTTAAGCAACTGAGACAAGTATCATACTGAATAATTGAACAGTTAGAATAAGAAAACTGACTCCAGGAAAAATCCTGATTACGAGACTCCCAGTGCAAACACCTGTACTAAAAGCATTACACTGTTTACCAGGAGAGCATATTTTGGGAGCTTAAACTAATAAAGATTATTCCTACAGCAACAAGGTCTTATGTGTGATCTCTTTAGCTACCTTTTTAGTAAAATATGACAGGCTGCAGACAAATGCTGTAGCAATACAGCATCCTTAGACTTGTCTAAGGATGCTGTATTGCTGCATCTAAAACACCTGTTGCTCTTGTTTTTCAGGAAGAAAACACCCTTTAAAAACTATATAACACAAGGCCTGGGAGTGAAACTGTCTAACAGCTATTTTCAACTCACAGACCTTGAGAGCTTGTTTGTTTTCTTAAGCTGCTTGGAATTAGTTCACTCATAAGAACAAGGCTGCTGTCACTTAGGTAGCTTTGCTACAGGAGGACACTTGTGGAGAGCCTTTACACACATAGTAAGAAAATCATACGATTCTGGTAAAGTTTTCTATGTGTGCAGTTATTAGCAGAGTTTGGAGCTGAAATGTTTACTACTGTTTATCTTACACTGGGGACTGCATTTACTTTGGTTTCCATTATCTGTTATTCATATGACTGAAAGACATAAACCGACCACCATGTCAGCACAACTGTGTTCTTAGTGAACAGCGAGTGAAGAAGCTATGGAAAAAATTACATGTTGATTATATGAATGCTTCTTCTTAGTTCTAAGAAATTGAATATGTCTCTAACTCAACGAAAAAGAATGGTGGTTGAAGTGACAGTGATTCTTTTAAGATCTGGAATCAGTTGCTCTTCCCCACTTCCTCCAGGCAGCTGTAGTTCTCATCAGTTGTAAGCATCTGCTTGGTCACTTCAGTTACAGTAACAACTACAGCAAACGATAAACTAGGTCTGACAGAAACAGAAGGGTGAAGAACACCTGCACAATTCCTGGGGGCAAGCTTTGTTTCAGTCCCTTAACCCCTTTTCCTGTCATCTCTCCTTCTGAAACGCTGCCATTATATTTCCTTGAAGCTCTGTAATCCTCATTCCCTTTCTCTCTCACCCCATCCCTCAGGTCTGACAGAAAAAGAAAACCCAAGTCTTTCAGGATGACAACAAGAACTAATGTAAAGGCAATACATGAATATAAATTAATCACTGTGAAACCCCATCAAATCAGTTCTTTGATCTTTACACAGACAGAAGGGTCGGAAGATCTGGGGCAGCAAGGACAGTTCACATTCCACTCGATTCTTTTTTGACCCAAACCCCACAGTGTGCTTTCCCTGCAGATCTGTAGCCATTTATGAACCAGAAAATCTCTGCATACAAATAGACCTATCAGTTCTCTATTAAACTTTCACAAGATGCAATTGTACATGAGGTATGTCTGATAGTTCAAAGAGCTGTAAGTGCCACTTCATACCAACTGACAGCGAGTTACAGCTCTGCAGCACGTGAGCAACACTGCACAGAGGAGCAAACTGTTCTGCAGCCCCTATAGACCCTGTCAAGGACATTTTTCCAAGCCACAAGCTGCTAATCTTTTTAAGAACTATCTACTGAATGAATCACAAAACTGTGTTTACAAAAAGGGAAAAACAAGTGGGCTTGAGCTATTTCTCAGTTCTTTGTTCCTACATACATCGACTCCATTCAGCTTCTTACAATCTCCAAAGAGATTTTTCAGGACTGCTGGGCAGAAAGTGCAGCAGTTCTGAGTGAGGAAGTAAGGATGAGACCAATGGCAGTTTCTATAAACGTATGTATGCCAACACCATACATGTTTTTGCAGCCCCATGGAACTGCAGCTCACCACAAATTCTGAAGACCTACCAGCAGTGGTAATTTCAATTCGAGTTCTTCGCGATTTTATCAGGAAAAGAAAAGCTTGTTAGATTAATCCTGGAAAACAGCATTTGGAAAAATTGTGCTTTACAGCAACAAAGGCTGAACCACTGCTGTTGTCAACATTAAGCTTTGAACTCAGGGATCAGAAAGCAATCAGGAGCTCTGTCAGCTACCAGGTATGTACATTTCAGGAAGGAACAACAGCTGCACGAGCTGAGAAAATGCCTGGCACATGCACGTGAAAAGTGAAGTAAAATCACCTTTAAAAGGATCTGCAGTCAAGGTAATCATCTCTGCCTTAATTCTACCGTCCAATGAATTATTCTGTGCTCAGCAGTAAGCCACTGGGACCACCTAAAAGCAGCTGAATAACCTAAGAGAATGCCACACTTCTAAGCTGCTATGCAAGATCACAGAGCTCAGAGCAGTGCCTTTACACAGCTGTGCTGTGAACCCTATGCAGGAATACAAAGCAGCAAGAGGTGATCCTCCAGAAGCCACCCGACCATGGCAGTAGGACAGTAGAGACGAGGGGCCTTGCCACTGCACCCTGCTCCACACACCCTACTGAGAGTCATCCCGCTTCATACACTGAGAGAATAAAAAGTAGAATAGAAAGACAGAAGAAACTTATTTTCCATGAAAAAGCTGTTAGCATTGACTTGATAGGATTAGTAATTTGGCATGGAAACAAGATAAGACCCTGGGAGGAAATTCTACACCCCACACTTACTGAAAAATACCCGCAAGCCTTGTCAGTAACAATTACTCTGAGATAGTGGGAAAGTTCCCCTCCACCTGGAGGGCACAGGCACTCTCCCTGCAGCAGAACCATGCATGAAGTTCTTTGTGCTCAGCTGCCCGCTCCTCCCTGCCTCCCCTCAGTGGCTTCTCCTCCAGCTCAGCGACACAAAGACTGAACACAGATCATTTCAGTGAGCTGCAGAGCAGGCTGATAGCTAAGGAGATGGAAATAAGCAGCTGGAGAGAACGGCCTCCTAACCCAGATCTGCCATGGCAGGGGAGTTCATCTGGTCAGGCAGTTACAACACAGAGCTTTCATGCAGACTCTTCTTCCTTGCCTTCCCACAGTTCTTAACGAAACAGCAGCAAGAGAAGCCCACTTATTAAAAGAAAGGGCCATATAATTACAGTTATTGGGAAAAAAATAGGAGCTATTGAATTTCAGACAGCTTGTAAACTAGACAAAGAGCATTACAAACGTGAAGAGTGCTATACAAGACACACCTGCACTTAGCACAGCCCACACATTTTCTCCAATGTTGAGAAAAATGTGTGCCCAGACAAAGCAGAAGCAAGCTTCCCTCTTAACAAAGACCTTTCATAGGACACTGCCACATGTTGCAATCTAAAGTTCAGGATAACAACAGCATTTATGGCTCCGTGCTGATTTAAACATTCAGCAATCACCTGTGGGGAAAGTTCACAAGAGGTGAGCATTGGGATTTACAACAAATACAGTCCCTATTGCTAAGAGTCAAGGCAAAGTTCTCTTTGTAAAGAACCAGAGAGAAACCCACTCACAATGGCAACCATGGTTTCAAAAGAACCTGAGCACTTTAAGAAAGTGAGAAGTCCAGGCTTTTAAAATATCAGAAGGTCAGAAGAACTGACAACCTCCAAAAGTTATGAAAATAAAGTTTTATTATCACTTTTTCAAGCAATCGAGAACAGAAACTCATGTTACTCTGCACACAAGACTATCAAGGACGAGAAGCCTGGGCTTCTTTAAAAAAAATAGTAAAAAAAACTGGAGCTGGATTTCATTAATGAATCTCACTGTGGCTGCCCAGATGTGATCAGATCTAAATGCAGCACTTTCACCAACACATATGCAGAGCTGGAAGCAGTCTCTGAGACCAGCACCACTCACCCAGTGCAGCCAGTGGGGCCAGTAAGAGGCTACAGAACAGCTCCCTGCAACCCCATCCTTCATTGCGGCGTCACTGCTCTGGCTTCTGCCACAACAGATGCAATTAAACTTCTTTGGATAATACAGCGAAAACTGCAAGTGTCCCTGCCTGCTGACAGCAACTTCCGTGGCATGCTGACTCCTGCTTTTTCTAGGAGACAAAGTTCTCCAGAAGCTCATTAAGCCATTGCTCTGGAGCAAAAAGCAGCAAGGAGGCAAAAGGAAGGCAACATACCACAGCACACAGAAAGTGGGGGAAAAAAAGGGGAGAGGATGGGAGGAAGAACACTCACAGGAAACAGTGGGAACAAGGGACCAACTCGTAGTCCACACAGCACAAAGCAGAGGCATCACAGCTGTGATCACTTTGCTCAGTAAGGATCCCACCTCTTTGCTTTTGTGATAGCAGGCAAAAGTGACCTGTTTCTGTTTGGGATTATGCCTTGATACTCACTGGTATTCTACATCAATTACTTTCAGTCAGTAAATTTAATCTTATTTTCTCTTCTGACAACCCGATGACCCTCTGTGCTGTCAGAGCAACTATCACACAACAGCTAAAGACCAGGGGTCTGGGAGAGCACAAGAACTAACAGAAACCAGGAAATGTTAGCTCCCATCTCTAAGGCAAGTCAAACAGAGCGTGCTGTAAATTACCACAGCCGAGACGGATACATCTCCTGCACGGCACGATGAAGAGCTATGACAGAGAGAGTTCCACTTTAGCCCCTAACCACTAATACGACTAAGTACACCCAGACAGCACAGTGCCCTGGTGCACGCAGCAGACTCCGATGCAAGCGTACGGGCTCCACAGCTGTGACAGCACCTCAACCGCCGGTCCCCGCGGGGCTAAGCCGCGGCCCAGGGCCCGGGGCGGCCCTCCCGGCCGTACCTGCTGAAGAACTCGGCCAAGCTGCTCCCGGCGCCGGCGATGCCCGCCCGCCGGGCCCTGTCGGCCGGCTCCTGCGGCGGCTCCGGGGCGGGGGGCAGGTGCTCCGGGGCGCTGAGGCGGCGGCTCACTTCGTACGTGTTGCGAGAGTTCAGACTCACGTCCGTGAAGGCGGGGGCAGCGGCGGGGCCGCTCGGGGGGCTGCCTCCCGCCTCGCCCCGCAGGCAGCAGCTCCGTAGCGGCTCTTCTAACGCCGTGCCCGCGGCGGTGCCGCCCCCCGGGCCGGTCGGGCAGAGGAGAAAGCCCCCGTTGTGCAGCTTCGCTTCCTCGCCCTCCTCCTCCTCCTCATCCTCCTCCCGAGGCGGCGGCCCGCCCGGCAGCAGGAAGCCGGCGTCCCCGTTGGTCATCCTCCCGCGGGGCCCCACGGCGCAGGCGGCCCCGTTGGCGGCCTTCTCGGGGCAGCGCCTCCCGCCCGCCGCCGGGCCCAGCGCCGCCAGGTACCGCTGCAGCAGCCGCTCCCGCCCCGCCGCCGGCCCGCCGCTCAGGCCCCGGCTCCCATCCCGCTCCCCGTCCTCCTCCTCCTCCGCCGCCGCCTCCTGCTCCGCCGCCGCCTCCCGCCGGCCCGCGGGAAGCACGGCCGCGCCGCCCGGAGCTCCGCCATCGTCCGGCCCCACCATTTGCCGCCGCGGAGCCCCGCAGGTGCCGGCGGCGCAGCCCCCCCGCGGCGCGGCGGGGGCCGAGGGGGGCGGGGCGGGGCGCGCTCCTCAGCACCGGCGGCGCCGCGACCGCTGACAGCCGCCGCTCTGCGCCCGGATCCGCGGCCTCGGCGGGGGGGGGCAGCGAACCCGCAAGGCGCAGGCGCGGGGCCCGCCCCTAGTGGGGTCACCATAGAGAGGGGACGCGCGGAGAGCGCCCTCCCCCGGCAGCGCTCCGCTCAGCGCGGCGGGACGCGCCGGGGCGGGCTCTGCCGCCGGCTCGCAGTTCTTGTTTCTTTCCCTTGTCTCCTTAAGAAGATAGTTGGAGTGACCTTGAGCTTTTGGAGAGGAGGAGGTGGGGAGAGAAAAGAGAAATAGGATGCGTACTGTGAGGACGTAGGGTGAATTGTCTCTGGAGCCGCGATGGGATTTCACAGCTTCCCCCGGTTAGCAGCAGGAATGTGGAGGTTAGCAGACACGTGAAGGCAGCACTGTACCTGTGCTTCCCACTGCTTCTCGCAGAGAAAAATAAATTAGTACAGTATCCTCTTTCTCATAGGAGAAAAAAATAAAAGTTCTGAATAGTATTTTACCCATCTCAAGCTGCAGACTTGGAACACAGAAACAAGGAACCAACAGTGATTTCATTTATTGTCTGTATGTTCATTGTTACTCTGGGCAATGTGATATAAAGTGAATTGTTGTGAAGACACAGCAGCACTGTATGCCACATAAGCAAGGAAATGGTGGATGCAATGTGAATAAATAAACTATGAATTATCCAAGAGCTCATTCTGTACCAGCTGCCTTGATTAGAGTAGATTTTGGGTTTAAACGAGCACTCGGAGATTCAGAGTGTGTTGTGCATATTTTCAATGGAGTTCATTGTTTAACTGGGATGCTGTATAGAAGTGTCACTCCTGAATATACTGCTATTATCTAAGAAAACCAAGATTTTAATGCAGAACTGGCAATACAGTACAAGATGCTAAGCAAAGCGAAGACTGGCACCGAGATTGTTGCGCAGGATTGGCTTAGGATGACTTATTTCAGTCAATGCAACTGAGATTGTTGGCAACTACAATAGAGATTCCAAAGGACAGCAAGTTGTTCCTAACAGTTCAGTGATTAGCACTGATTCTCACCTTAAGGACTTGCTAGACGGACAGATTTTTATGTATTTTTCAACACATTTCCAGAAAACTATTTAGTATTCAAATCAATCCTGTATGTTGAAATATAGAAACTAACAAAGATTATGAAGTTCCATCTTGTACTTTCCAGAAATTGTCAATCCTGTGATTCACTGGTTGCATAGCCTAGCATCAGAACACAAAAGCTATATATTCTTAGCTTCCACTGATTTTATGTGAACACTGACAACTTACTTCATCTTAATGCCTCAGTTCTGATCTTGTAAAATATGTATTATGATTTCCATTATCTTTCTGAAAGAGGGAAAATGTTATATAAAGCATAAAATAGTGTTACTATTAGATGGAAGGGTTGTGTTGCCTCTCTTTTTTATGTAACTAAGAAAGTACAGAGGGTGTTCGCAGTGATATGAATTATATGGTTCCCACCCAGCTGTTACTGAAACAAACAACTTTTCGTCAGGTCTATGAAAGTCAAGGCAGTAATTGACAGAAGTGAGCACACATCTCTGAGCAACCAGCTTGATGTGGTGTGGCAGAGCAGGGTGAGCAGGTAATCCAGAGTCTGTAGAGGGTCATCAGCAAAGCACAAGGAGAGCTGGGGACTCAACAGCACACAGGTGGTTACAAAGCCTGGAATTTTAAAAGCAGGATGGCAGAAAATCCTACAATAATGACTAGGAGTGAAGGAACATATTTTGAGCCTTGTGAGAATGCAGTCCCATGCTGCAATTGTTACAGATCTGTGAAAAGATCTGCTTCAGAAAATGAAAAATCTAGATCGTTTCTCTGATTCAGTTTAGGGCAAGATTCCCAAAGAGGTGAATCATCACAACAGAAAGAGATTATTCTATGGCTGTAGTTGAAAATGATTGGTCAGAGTAAAGATGGGTGCCTCCTGTCTTTACTGACATGGAAGAAATTGTGACATGAGATACTACGTTAACCACACCACAATGTAACTGTGCTGTTTCCCAATACTATTAAGAATTGCATTGTTTATTCTACAGTTCTAACTCCTAGTATCCAGTGTTTTAGACAAGAAATAGCATAATTTGTTAGTGAAAAGGAAATAGCAGCTTAGCTGAATATTGTCCTCAAACTGACTAGGGCAACTTGCTTGTAATAATATCCTTTGTGCTTCTGGCTCTCTAAGGTGACCACTATGAAAGAGGAAACTTTACCAAACAGAAGCCCGTAAAGAAAGAGCGAGTCACACCACGTAATCATGAAGCTGAACTGTTTTTCCTGTGCTAAGAACTCTTCTGCAGGAACTCAATTTATAAAATATCTTAACCCTGGAAAAGATACTCCAGGTGTTTTGGATCACTAAAAGAAAAGAGCACCTTTTCTACCTTAGCTGTGAGTGAGATGCCATTTGTGGGAAGGTAGCAAGGGAATGCATATGAGACAAGAGCTAAGTAACAAATGAACTTGGCTCATTTGTTTTCACTTTTAGTCAGTGAAAGAGAAAAGAAGCAATCATCACTGGTTTAATTATTTTATGTCACAAAGCACACATGGAAGTTCCATATAAGCAATTCTCCACTGGGTGAGACTGTATGAATAAATAACGCAGGCAGACTTTTCTCCAAAGAGTTTACAATTGAAGTATTGCGTAAGAAACAAGCCAGGCTTCTCTATACTCCTTACTCAGGGACTTACACAAACTGAAACCCTGCCTCTTGTTCCAAAGATTTATGGTGTGCTGCAGTGACCCAGCCCCGACGCCTTCGGGGCTGGTAAATACACAGGCAGCACAGAACTAGACATGCCTGCATCCTTGTCTGTTTTTGACAGCTGACCTTTCAGTACACTCCCATGTTAGGAATAGCTCCTGTCTATCACTGCACTCTTTCAAAGGTCTGGACAATTAGAAAATGTCACATATCTCTAATATAATTAACATAGTTCTAGGTCACTAGTTTTAATTATGGTTTCCATTTTGATCGGTTCATTCTAATTGCTTCATTTGACTATGAAATACAGTGATACAGGCCATTTTTTCTTCCCAGGCCTAAAGCATAAGGAATATCCTGCATTAATATAAGCCAAGCAATTGTTTTCAAGGAGGCTGGGTATACAGGCAAAGGGTCCAATCCTGCAAATGTTTATAACAAGGTATACTGTGAGCAGCGCTAAAAATACACGGTTATGAATTTTGCATGCCTTGGTGTATGGTCCTTGCAGGAAAGACTTATACAATGCTACTGGCAATACTGAGAAAATACAGAGGAATTTTCTGAGGAACAAACTAGACAAAAACTAAGCCAATGTCCATCATCGCATTATTCTTTTCTAAAGAACAATGTAGCTAGGCATCAGATTCTGGTTAACCAATAAAGTTACACACATAACCAATCTGCTGGTTTCCCTGTGCCTTTTCATTACCTTTGTAATCAGGAGATGAAATGGCTTCCTCAGATCAATATATAAGAAGAACCATACCCCCAGGCTCCCCAGACTTCAGATGGTTCTTTATTTGCAATACAGTTGTACTGTTTGGCAGCTCACTCCAGAGTCTCTATTCCTTTGGAAATGCTGCCTTGGCAAGAACAGCCTTACTCTCCACTCTAATAACAGTTCACACTTTTAATACAATGCCTTCTGGACAAGATCTCAATGCAGACTCTAGCTAGCAATTAATTAAGACACTCAGAGATTATGCTGTTTGGCAGGCTCCCACACACTGCAGCCTTCTCCCTAGAACATTCCCAGTTGTGCT
Organism: Cyrtonyx montezumae; assembly: GCF_038088225.1. Classification (NCBI taxonomy): domain Eukaryota; kingdom Metazoa; phylum Chordata; class Aves; order Galliformes; family Odontophoridae; genus Cyrtonyx; species Cyrtonyx montezumae. Next base: position 16,780,627 of record NW_027072045.1, on the reverse strand, counting down.
GCAGTCCCAGAATTAAATTACACTCAAAAGTGTTATACATTCGAATTTAGACAACTCAGTGTGTGGTGCCTTGATAGTTTCTGCTTATGCTTTCTGTGAATCAAAGAGTGACAAAACCTCCCTGAGCACTGGAATGCGTTAAACTATATTTTCTACTGCTTTGCTATGGGCTTGAAGGCTTTCCAGACACTGGAAGACTCTCCTTGCACATAAACTCCATGTTGCCCACTGCAAAACTACCCTGTGTAGATGACATCCCTACATAGAGACTTAATCTGTTACCCACTGAGTATCATCATCAAGATACTGAAAAGCCAGAGACAGCTGACATCCCAGTATTCCTGTTTCAAATATCATCTTGGTCCTCAGGCTACAACAGAAAATAACTTTATGACAGCTTGTTCAGCTGCAAGGATTCTACTTTGTACTTTTCCTGCCAACTTCTAATGTCATATACAGCAAGAGTTGTATACATTTTTTGTTTACTTTTCTAAAGCTAATACATCATTGATAAAAAGCTGTTAGTCCACCCACATGGTGATTACAGCATTATCACAAATTCCTGTCGCAGCCTTGTACTCCGTTTACTTGCTGAATCACTAATATTAAGAAAATCACTTAAATGGATGATAAAATACAAGTAGAAAAATAAAAATCAGATTATTCTGTTTTTTGCCATGTGAACTTGGATTTTTTGTTTGTTTGTTTGTTTGTTTTGTTTCATTGTGATTCCTTTAATTTGTGTGGTAATACACTTTGGGGATTATGAGAACAGGACTCTGCCTTTGCATTCTACAAATGTAGGGCTTTTTTTTCACAAGCTATATTCATATTAACTCATTAGGAATAATCTAGCTGATCTGATTTTATGCTACTCTGAACTTGCCATTGTTACACATGCACGTACAGAATAGTTGTAAACATTTGGCGAAACTGCACATCAGCCCCTAAACACCACAAACTTCCATCCACACCAGTTAGTGGCAAGAGAAGTCCACTAAGAAAAATGGTACGGTGCTTCAAACAGTCTTTCCTCTTGAACTCAGTGAGAATGGAACCGGGCTTAGAACTATATGCAGATGGAATTGTTTTGATTAATTTTATTGTCTCTTCTTGAGATTTGACTGCCATGGAAGCCCTCAAACTTTTCACAGAAGTTTGAGAACATTGTTGCAGGGTGTGTAAGAGCAAACAGCAGAAAGAGCAATTGTCCAACACAATGTTGGTGTGTACACCAATTTCCTTTGCCCCAGCTCCTGGACACGCATTCACCTTCTTAATCCTGCCTGCTGTTACACCATCTCAGCTTTTTGGTAGCAATGCAATGAATCAGGCTGAAGGACTGATACAGCCGGAAAATACCTTAATTTTCTTGCCATACTACTTTACATCCCTAGCAGTTCTGTTGGTTCTGCAGCACATGAAGCCAGATGATGCAGTCATGAATGAACAGCTAGAAGCAAATCTACAAAGTGCTGTTTGTGAATGCTGAGCCAGGTTCTGAATAGTAGTAAACATAAGTTTATCCTTAAAAGAAAAGCCCTCCCTTACCTTGGGCAAACAAAGTAACAGGGAGTGGTTGGAAGGGGTAAAGTTCAATTTTCTGCTCTGTGTTTAAGCTGTGCAAAGCTGGCAGACAGGCCCTTAGGAAATGCTGCAGTCAGACTCAGCTGGTACAACTTGCGGTTAATCACAGGAAAGGCAAAAGGACAGAAACTTATAACATGTATTATTTCTTAAGGCCAATTGTTGAGTATATTCCTAAGAAATATTTGAATATCTCTAATAACCAACAAGCAGCATTTGAGACCGTGGAAGGATAGGAATGAGAACTGAGTGGGAAAAAAGGAGAGACGTATATTTACTATGCAGTAATGTCACCTAGTATTTACCCAGTGTTGCATCCTATGCAAATCCTGAGCTATTTTCCAGATCACACTGAAAGCTCACGTTGCTGAGTTAAACTGTGCAAGTTTTTGTGCTATTTCTCACTACGGTAACCCAATCCAGCACTAACAGTGCTAAGTACAGCCATTAGGTAACGGCTATGTTCAAACTGTAGGACTGAGGAACACTTCTTATTTCTCCAAGAGTATAACTCATTTTATCCCTACTTGGTGTCAAAAGCTAATCATACATCATGCTGCCCACCTTCTCCGTGAACGGGTGTGCACAGAAGTGAAGTCAAAAAAGGGCTGAAAGGGACACGGTTTCCAGTAGAACCAGAACTCATGTTACACCATCAAGACAGCCAGCACAACAAATGTTTGTCATGTTCTGCCAAAGGGAAAGAAGTACGTACTGTAGATAATGATTTATGTTCAAATACAAAACAACCAAAAATGTGTCCACTTTTGCTAGAGAAGAGCAGAAGAGCAGTGGATAGAACTGCTGGGGCTAACACTACATCAAGTGACTCCTGTAGGATGAAGCAGAAGCATAGAGAGATCCTAAGTTGTTACTAACCATTATCTTTGCTTTGAACTCTTCATCTTGTCATTACAAGCTTGAAGTATAGGGAAGCCCTGAAGATAAAGAACAAGAACGTGAATCTAAATCAATTTCTGAGACAGTCAGATTAGGATGTGAGGCCTGAATTGTTGTACCCACATCTGTAAGCACCCACATGTCTGCTGTAAGTGTCCTCAAGCACTTTAAATGCTACACACAGTCCAGCCATAAATTTATGGAAATTAGGCTTAGCATTGCTTGACAGTGTGGGATAATAAGCCAGCTTAGATAATAGAAAGTTTGTGCTGTCAAAAGAGTATTCAGGAAGAATCTCAAGATCTCTCTAAATACAAGTTGGGTAGGTTGTAGGGGTGTGGGATCTTCAAAGAAAGAGTGAATACAGGCTTGTGGAATCTTCAAACTGGCATTTATCTGTCTTCTGGCATCACTTCTGTCTTGCTTACACACCATGTACCTGATAGTTGTTACTCCATGGACCCAGCCCATCCCAGCACCAAGCTTTACTGCTGGCAGTGGCTTGGTCATGTCTTCAGGACAGAAAAAAATGCACCTCATCTCTGTGTTGCCTGACCACATCATCCAAATAGATGCAATAGTAGTCACATGCAAACTTTTAACATGATAAGAGCTTGAGATAGTCCTTGTGAAAAACTAAAATTCAGTAGCTATTGTGTGTCACACCTGCTGGGAGCTAGAAAGCCTTCCAGGTTGCTGGCAAGCACTGTTTCATTAAATCTCTAAAAACAAAGCAAAAAGCAATGCTGTGGCTGTCTGCAATCCTTAAAGTCAAATACATTTGAGTACAGATTAATCTGCACTTCTTAATGCTGAGCACTATGCTATATAGACAGAAAATCCATTTTCAGTCTAGCCCCTGAAAACACCATGCATCTTCTATCCAAAGACTATTTACACATCATGGGGACCTAGACAAAACAAAGTAAGAAAAACACACTGATTTTGTGAAAAATTGAAATTTGCATCTTGTAAAACAAACCAAGGAGACACATTCCCAACCAAACCTTCTGCCAGAAGTAGAACACAAATTATCAATTTATACAGGAATCTGAATATGATTTGGCAATAATTCTGCCACATCAGTTAGTACAAGAAGTTATCAGAACATTTTAATCCAGCAAAGTGCTACGTGTGCCCTCTATTGGAATCATACAATACATTGCATTTCCTAATTTTAAAGCTGGCTTTATAAATGCAATGATAGTGAATGAAATGTTTGCACCCTAGAAAATATGGATGTAAGACTTTGAAATAGTCAAGCAGAGATGGTCAGAGACCTACTCCTCCATCTGAACTGTCACAAGTCCATGGGACAAGATGGGATCCACCCAAGGGTGCTGAGAGAGCTGGCAGAGGGGATTGCCAAGCCGCTTTCTGCCATCAGCATTCCTGGTTATCTGGAGAGGTCCCACAAGATTGGAGGCTTGCCGATGTGACTCCCATCTACAAGAAAGGCCGTAAGGAAGACCTGGGGAACTACAGGCCTGTCAGCCTGACCTTGGTATCAGGGAAAGTTATGGAGCAGATGATCCTGAGGGAGAACACATGGCACGTGCATGGCAATCAGGGGATCAGACCCAGCCAGCACGGGTTCACAAAGGGCAGGTCGTGCTTGTCCAACCTCATCTCCTTCTATGACTGGGTGACCAGACATGTAGATGAGGGAAAGGCTGTTGATGTAGTCTACCTGGACTTCAGCAAGGCCTTCGACACGGTCTCCCACAGTATTCTCCTGGGGAAACTGGCAGCCTGTGGTGTGGACAGGTTCACTTTTCTCTGGGTGGAGAACTGGCTGGAGGGCCATGCCCAGAGTAGTGGTTAATGGAGTTAAGTCCAGCTGGTGTCCCGTTATGAGTGGTGTCCCCCAAGGGTCAGTATTGGGGCCCATCTTGTTTAATATCTTTATTGATGACCTGGATGAGGGGATTGAGTGTACCCTCAGTAAGTTTGCAGATGACACCAAGTTGGGAGGATGTGTCAAACTGCCTGAGGGTAGGGAGGCCCTTCAGAGGGATCTGGATAGGCTGAATAGCTGGGCTGAGCTCAATGGGATGAGGTTCAATAAGACCAAGTACCGGGTCCTGCACTTTGGCCACAATAACCCCATGCAATGCTATAGGCTTGGGGCAGAATGGCTTGAAGAATGTAGAGAGGAAAAGGACCTGGGGGTGTTGGTTGATGCTAAGCTTAACATGAGCCGGCAGTGTGCCCAGGTGGCCAAGAAGGCCAACGGCATCCTGGCCTGTATTAGAAATAGTGTAGCCAGCAGGAGCAGGGAGGTGATCATCCCCCTGTACTCAGCTCTGGTACGGCCGCACCTCGAGTACTGTGTTCAGTTTTGGGCCCCTCACTACAAGAAGGACATTGAGGCCCTGGAGCGTGTTCAGAGAAGGGCAACAAAACTGGTGAGGGGTCTGGAGCACAAGTCTTATGAGGAGCGGCTGGGGGAGCTGGGATTGTTTAGTATGGAGAAGAGGAGGCTCAGAGGAGACCTTATTGCACTCTACCACCTCCTGAAGGGAGGTTGTGGTGAGGATGGGGTGGGCCTCTTCTCCCTGATAAATAATGACAGGACGAGAGGGAATGGCCACAAGTTGCGACGGGGAAGATTTGGATTAGATTTGAGGAAAAAATTTTTCTCTGAAAGAGTGGTCAGGCACTGGAATGGCCTGCCTAGGGAGGTGGCTGAGGCACCATCCCTAGCGCTGTTCAAGAAGTGTTTAGATGAGGTGCTAAGGGATTTGATTTAGTAGTTTAGTGAGTAGGGATGGTGATAGTAGGATGGTTGGACTAGATGATCTTGTAGGTCCTTTCCAACCTAATGTATCTATGAATCTATGAAATAATATTTTATTGTAGAGTTTTCTGGTTATTATCTTGATTACTTTGATCTAGACTGAACACTGGTGAGAATAATGAAGGCAGTGATTGCTATAGGAGTGTAATGTATTTTGCATTCCTGTTCATCAAGAAAGTAAAAAAGCTCTTTACTCTGCCCCACCTCTTCAAAAACGGGCAGCCTCGGTCACAAAGTACTTGAGCAGCTGGATGCATTGCTCTGTTCAAGTTCTGGCTCTTGTGCAGCAGAACTTAAAAACAGTTCAGACATGAGTTCAGACATGAGTTCAGACATGAGAGGGCAAAGATTGCATTAAAATCATTTTTCTGACTCCTAAATGATGATTAGAAGTCGACTCAACCCAGTGCTACTCCAGGCAGCACTACATGCTGCTCTGCCTTACAGCAGTGCTCCCTGCCTGCCAGACATCAGAAAGTCAGGAGCACTACACCACGGCTGCTAGGGCACCAAAGCTTCTGGGGTTTTGGACCATTCCTAAATGTCATACTGGACTTTTCATTTCTGCCTGAATTATCTTCTTTATTAAATGGGAAATATTTGCACCTTCTATAAGTGCCTTTGTAGGTGCTGAGTGGAAATACCAGCACTCGGTCACTGCCAACCTTTGCAAGGAAGCTAGAGCCAGCAGATCAGGAGTGATGCATGAAAACCAGCTCCTGTTCTGAGCTTGGTGAGAGCAGCTAACTGCAGCTGTGCTGGGGAGGGATGGGCCAGGGAGCTGATAAAAGCTGGGCCATTATGAACAGCAGATGGAGAAAACCAGAGTGACTTGTTTTTGCCAGTTCTGAAGAGTGATGACAGGAAAAATGTCTCAAGAAAAGAAAATTATGTGATATCATTATTGATATGATATCAGTTCAGAAATTCACTAGAGAATAGGATGAATTACTGAAGCTGGTCAGAACAGAGCTACCACCAAATATGGTTTTTGCCTTTAAGCTGAGCCTCACTCAGCAGACTGAAACAGATTCTTTTAGCCTTATACATTTTGGAACATGAACATGATTTTTCTATTTAGTAATAAGTATTCATTTGTTTCTTGGCACAACGCTGAACTCATCTGTTCAATCATAAGAATTTATTCTGAAGTTATGATTCTTTCTGAAGGAAAATGTCTAGAAATAATGTAATCCTTTTTGTACATTTATTGCTAACAGAAAAGATTAAATAGAAGCAATTGAAGCAAGATAGTTCTGATAAAATGCATAGTTAAGAGCTGTTCTTTGAAAAGTAAGCTCTTCAAATTAGTTTTCTTTCATGTTTGTTCACATTAATGCTGCAGTTGAAGTAATAGTTGATTGAACCTCCTACACTACTTCAACCTCCTCATATATTGATTTTCATAGTTTTTCAGACTTTTAAATCTACCAATTATTTTTAAAATTTTATAATTCTAACATCTTTTGTACTCTTGTTATTAACAATACCTATTATTTACAGTAGACACGTGCTAATCACATTAATTATATGTGAAAAGGTAGATTTCTTTAAAAGGACAGCATTAATAAAATTGCTCAAATAAGGGCACAGTGCAGAAGGCAGAATCTTACAGCAGTGCTAACTACTGCTTAAGGAAGTGACAGAGACATTCAAACAGAGGTGAACCTCTAGATAGCAGGAGGTACACTCAGAAAAAAACATGCAAGTTTTGTGTCAGACCTGGAAGGTAAAAATATTGCACCTATATTTAAATTACTCCTCTACAATGATGTCTCCATGCATTTCCCATGAGAGAGATTTACTCAAGACATCTGCATTGAGAAGAACAGCTCACTAGAGTCTCAAGCAAATGCCTCAGTATCAGCTAGAAGCCCATGCCATGCCCCACACAGCATCTGCGATCTCCACAAACTCTGAAAATATCCAAACATTTAGCTCCAGATATTCTTGAGTTTATGTAGAAACAGTTGATTGATCTGCAGGAACCCCTGTGTGTGCTGACCTCTCTGGCACATGGAAATCTTGGGATGGAAACTTGGGACAAGAGCAGAAAGGGAGACAGGTTGCGCTCCTGTAAGTCTCCGGATCTGGATGGAGATGGTGGAGCAGGATGCAATGCACACCCACAGCTCTCTGTAGACAAAACTTCAATGATGCAATCATTAGGAGTTGGAACCACTCTGTTTAGATGGCATAAACCAGATACACAGAGAAGGCAGAAACTGCATCTAGAGAATTTGTTAACCACACTATACAAAAACACCTTAGCCTGGTATGAGAGGCTTCTCAAAGAAACACCACCTTCTGCTGAGCTGGTGTAAAATACCATGTTGATTTTGTGAAAATAGCAATAAATAAACGATGGCACTTTTTCTTTAACATTGAAACTTCTTCTCCAAAAAAAGGTTAATAAAAATATTAGGCAACTTCCCCTTATCCCTCAAGGATACTTATTTAACTGCTTAGTGGCCCCAACGTACAAGAACTGGTGTCTTTGCTGCTGGGTATCTGTGGAGAACTGGCTTAGGGAAGGAGGTTGCGTGTGCTTATCTTTGTAGCAGTGCGAACAAAACAGCACATTCGGATCACTGGGTTTTGAGAAGTGGTGCACTGTTGACCGGGCAACGATGAGGGAGCAAGTTTGTGGTGGAACCACATGGTCCTGGTATGTGTGGGAAAAGAAGAACTAATTGAACACTGCTTATCTCACAAGGATAGAGCAAGAACCACTGCTTAACAATTATTCTAAAAATAGCACGTGTTCAAGGGGTATAAAAGTATGTAACTTGTGCAATAAAGTTGGCTCAACTGCATAATCATACTGATGTCTCTCTGAGTCCTTGCACTGGCATCTTAAGAAGATGGTTCTGACGTGGCCGTGGTTCATCCTCCTGGGGTCACCGCAACAGGTATCCATTGCATTGTGACACCAGCAAACACTGTGGAAGAACAACTTGCTGGCAATTATTGTTCTCCTGCTTGTTGGTCTGAATTCAAGAGTTGATTGACAGCTCTCAGTAAAATCACTTTAAGAGCCATATTAATTTCAAACAATGTGAAGAACAACTGTGAATTCTATATTGGACATCACAAATTCAAACTACTTCTGTTGGGCATGAAGAGACAGCATGCTTTTGATACTTTGCTGCTTAGTTACTCTAACTAGTCTAGACAGCTTTTGAAACAATGAATTATTCAGTGAATTCCAATTCTACTATGCAGGTAAGACATATCTCTGTAATAAAAATGCTATTTAATTTCAACAATAAATGTTGGCTTCACTGTACAAGTAGATTAGCAGTTTCAATGTATGATCAGGTTAACAAAATTCACATAGCACTGAAAGCAAGAATAACTTACCTAGAGCCAAGATGATAATACACATACACATGTGTTTAAGTGCATGCTTGTGTAAAACTGGCTATATTTTTTAGTTATACAGGGCAAATTAAACAGGTAGAGAGACATTGAAGACAAAAACATAACTGAAATTCTACAGGATACTTTCTTCCAATGCATTTGAAGTCATTCACAAGCAGTAGTTGTAATCACAGAACCCAGTTTAGTGCAATTCACCTGCTGCCATTCTGTCCGTAAGGAGGACCACATTTGCAGAGCATCTTTTTACCAACACCTCAATACATCTTTACACGGTGTAATCACTTTCCATTAAATGATGTTACTTCACACGCTTGATTATAAAAGTTCTCCCTCATAAGAACTAGCTAATGGACCACTGTTGGCATTAAATCCATCTGACAAAGCAGTTAACGACTGGCCCTGGATGAGCGTGGCCTGCAGAACGCAGTCATTACCTTTTGGACCTCACAGCACTACATGCCTCCAGCTGAGCCTCAGTGTGGAGCAACTCTGGCAGGCAGGAGCACAGTGGCACAGCACATGAGGGCTGTGTGCCTACCCAGGAGGCATCTCCTTGGGCCTGCAGGTCGTGGCCTGTCTGATGGCAGAGCTAGACCTGTTGCAGTTATCCTGCCAGCCAGTGCAGTATGGACTTATAGAGGCTTGAGCTCTGAATGCAATAGTAGTATGCAATCAAAGGCTTAACTTTAAGTTCTATCAGACTTCTTCTTAACCATAATATGTGCCATAAATATGTGAGCACCAAGTCTTGGATGAGATAGCTTTACAAGGGAGAAGTGAGAGAAGCAGAAGGGAAAGAGAGGGAGAAACCAGTTTGGGTTTCTGACAAAGGTTTCACTGAGCAGACTTCTTTCTGATCTTGGAAGCAGGCAATTTCCCAGTACAACAATGACATTTCAAAAATGCACAATGTGGAGGGATTACATGTGTTTATGTACGCCTCACTATGTTTTATGTATATTCTCTGGGAAAGTTTCCTTTTGAGAAAGAATGAGCTTGCAAGTATTCTGGAGTCACAAGAAACTGATTCACCCAGGCTAGTAGCATCTTCTACAGTATTTTTCTCAGACCCTTTCTATTTTATCCTGGATAAGCTTAATGCATGGAACATCCACATCTTAAAAACAAAGCCTGCAACATTTTCAACTCACTGCACACACTGATTTTCACACAGTGTTGTGTTTTTCCCCCCATCTCTCTTTCCTCCCCCTGTGATCAGCTTACTTTCGCTCTGCTATGCCCAATATAGAAAGATGAGTCGGGCAGTGTTTCTATTCCTGTCATTGCCACTGACTCACTGTATGGTTTCTTAAGCATTTGCATTTTGCATCCTGGTATCTAGGAAGATGAACATGACTGTCAGTGTTTTCTGTAGGATCAGGGCATTAATAACGTCTTGCTTCTTGAACTCTCAGTTGTGCTTAATAAGAGTTGTGTCCACAATGCTGACTTCTACCAGTGAGACTATCAGTAGGGGCTCTCACTTCTACCTAGATTCCTATTTTAATTACAACTCTAGGAACTTAATTTTTTAGAGCTCTGTCTCTCAGCTAGATCTGACTTCACCCAGCAGTCTCAAAAATTCAAGGTAGGGCACTTGCATAAAAGTGTATGCACACAAAGCAGTATGAGCGCATTCACTTTCCTTTTTGATGAATGCTAAACTGGAGATAATACAGAAACAGGTTTTTCCACAGCGCTGCCTACCCTCTGCTACAGAGCCCTGTAGCAGCACTGCTGAACGTACAAAAACATTGTTCTTTCCTTTCTGGCATCTTTCTACCTTAATCCCATCTCCTGTCATGTTTACAGTTCTTAACAGCCTCTGTTCTACAGGATCATTTCACTGATTATCAAAGAAAAGTAAACGTACTGAATAACATTAGCAAACACGTAGAGAATTCTTACAAAGATTTAGTTCTTAGCACTGGACAAAAGCCAGAGACCTATGACAGCTTGCAGATGCTGACAAAATCCACACACGTGGAAATACAGATGGCTCCAAATAAGCCAAGGTGTGCAAACCGCTTGCATCTTACAGTCTGTGTTATTTTAACAAAGCATATATTTTACCAGAGAACATTCTAAATTTTTAAATAATGAGCTTGTCTTACAGACAAACACACTTACAAGGAACGTATCTCAGTTCCCAGTGACACAGCAAGAACAGTGCGTGGTGCTGCACTATGAAGAATCTGGTCTCCAAGGCACAAAGCAACTTGGATCTTAAAAACCACAACCAAACGTTAACAATCTGTTAAGAGCTGACACAATGCAGCCAGCTTATTCCAAACATGCTGATACTCACAAGGTAAGCTGCCAGCTTTACTATTCAAAATTTGTTTTATATGTTCCAGTCTCTATCTTAACTACTAGGAATATCTTCACTGTACAATGGAAATCAGATAGCTCCTGGCTTGGTAATTATTTACATTGACACTGGTGGGTGAAGTAGTTTTAGCTGGAGGCGAATAAGAAAAAAAACAAAACCTTGTCTAGAAAGAGGTGCCGGTTTGATGTGTTAAGTAACAATGAGCTGATCTTTACTATTCCCATGCCAACATATTTTTTGCAATGGGATTATCACACATTCTCAAAAAGAAAGGATCATGCCCTATCTGTGTTAGGACACCTTCTCTAAAGCAGGCTGTAAATGTCTGCAAGGCACATTTATATAACAGGTATGTCATTATAAAAGCGAACACAAATACTGAAATGCATCAGGAAACACCTTTGACTGAAATCTCCGCTAGCAGTTTTTGGGCACTAATTTCTGTGGGAACGCACGGACAGCCCTCTGCCAAAATAAAAAAGCCACACTGGAGAGGTCTGAGGCTTCCACGCTCCAGGTTTCTTTACTCGAAACTGAAGAGTAAAAATAGAGTTGCTACACTGTGGTGAGAAAGCAGCTTCCACCCAGATTTGGTAGCGCTCAGTGTAGGCAGATGCCAAGCATTACCCTGCTCTGTAGCAAACCAGCCATCTCATTGCAGCCTCCAGCAGCCGACACTCGGGAACGTCTCCCCGGCACTCACGCAGGAACACGGCGAGCACCGCGAACGCTCCGACGGGCACCGCTCCTCCGCTGGCAGGCGGCCACGGCTCCTCCCAGCACGAAGCAGCCCTCGGGGGACCATCCGCCCGACCTCCGCACTCCTCGACGATGCTAAGCGGCGAGCCGGTGCCGCCGTCCAGCAGCCCCAGAGCAGCACGGGGCACGGCAGGGAGCGGTGAGTAGCCCGAGGCGCGGCCGGAGATGCCTCCGCGGCCGTGGGGTGCCCCATATGGCGAGCGTGGCGGGCAGCCCCAGGGCGCTGCGGGCGCTGACTGGCTGCCTGCTGGGTGCCTTGGTGCTGGGCACGCTGGTGGGCAATGCGCTGGTGTGCCTGGCCGTCCTGCGCTTCCGCCACCTGCGTACCAAAGTCACCAACTGGTTCGTGCTGTCGCTGGCCGTCTCTGACCTCTGCGTGGCCGTGCTGGTGATGCCCTGGAAGGCGGTCACTGAGGTGGCTGGTGGCTCCTGGCTCTTTGGCAGCCGCTTTTGTGACACCTGGGTGGCCTTTGATATCATGTGCTCCACCGCCTCCATCCTCCACCTCTGCATCATCAGCCTGGACCGGTACTGGGCCATCGCCAGCCCCTTTCGCTACGAGCGCCGGATGACACAGCGCCTGGCCTGCACCATGATTGCTATGGCCTGGGCCCTCTCCATCCTCATCTCCTTTGTCCCTGTCCAGCTGCGCTGGCACAAAGTCAAGGACAGGAGGCAACCCAGTTCACACTGCGACGTCAGCCTGAACCGCACCTATGCCATCGCCTCCTCCCTCATCAGCTTCTACATCCCTGTCGCCATCATGATCATCACCTACACCAGGATCTATCGCATCGCCCAGGCCCAGATCCGCCGCATCTGCACCCTGGAGCGAGCAGGAGGGCAGTGGCCAGCACACGGCAAGGAGCCCACCTCCACTCTGCGGAGCTCCTTGCGCAAGGAGACCAAGGTGCTGCAGACCCTCTCCATCATAATGGGAGTCTTCGTTTGCTGCTGGCTGCCCTTCTTCCTGCTCAACTGCCTGCTACCTTTCTGCCAGCCTGAGACCGACCGCAATGGGCAGTCACCCTGCGTCAGCCAAACCACATTCAATGTCTTCGTGTGGTTCGGCTGGGCCAACTCCTCAGTGAACCCAGTGATCTATGCTTTCAATGCAGACTTCCGTCGGGCTTTCAGCAACCTACTGGGATGTCAGTGTCTGTGCTGCAGCACTCCAAGGGCTGCAGTGGAGAAGGTCAACATCAGCAATGAGCTGGTCTCCTACCACCAGGATACCACCTGCCAGAAGGATGGAGCCACTGCCACCATGCCACCCACCACTGTCACAGCCTGGGTGCAGCCCATGCCCCATGCAGTGAGCCAACAGCAGGAGCACAGAGAGAAGTTCTCCAAGGAGGAGAGGCCTGGGAGTGCCCCAGCACAGGCTATCCCAGACAGCAGCCCCAAGCGCTGCCATGAGATGGCTACTTCACAATTGGACTGCAGGGCAGAGCTGTCTCTGGAGACTATTAATCCCTTTACTGGGGTTAGCAGACACGAGGGACACTGTCACCTCATTCCAGAGGGATAAGTAACTGCGTGTTTTACACACAGATCCATCCCACAGGGACAGCTCTCTGCCTCCGCATAAAGTCAGGCTATACTCCTGACAAATTCCAAACCAGAGGGGATGGGAAACATTATTTTTATCCCGGGGGGTGCGACAGGACTCCATTCCAAAAGTGTGCAGCAACCACACATTGACCTCTTTTCACTGCCACCTTCACCCCTTACCTTCTTTTATGGTAGGCAGACACCTCCCACGCATCTGTTTGCTTCCACTCTTCAGTCAAACTTGTGATACTGAGAATTGTGTAACAACACATCTTATATCGCAAACTTACTCTTAGATGTAGTTTCTAAAAACAGTGTGTTCTTCCCCTCCCTCATGGTTTCACATCATATAGCTACTTACAGGTCTGAAAGTTTTGTTTGGTTTTGGTTCTGGGTTTATTTCAAAGCTGTGTGCCTGGATTTATACAGCAGAATCTGTGTTTAGGCTTTAAAAATCGTTCAGTTAAAACATCATCTTATGTTGACTCAGAAGACTGCTCAACCCCTGGAAAAATCCAGCTGCTGTTATGCAGGACCCCAAGCACAGTTTCAGGTGTTGAACTTCAGGATCAGGTCAGTGACAGACCTTGGCTCCTCCTGCTGATTACCCACTTTTCATTTAATGTCACCCACCAATCCAGCACTTTACAGCTGTCACTTAGCATGTTCAGTGCCTCATCTGGGGAGCAATACTGAACAAAGCCAGTATTTTCTTAAAAGAGATTTCTTAAAAGAGATAGGTGATCATTGTTTTTGTAGGTTTGATTCCCTCAGTACTCATATAAACTGTGCATGGATTCAGAAGCTAATGGGTCAGTATCAATTTGTTTGAAGACTTTGCTTGCTACGTTTCTTCCTTCTTTTACAAATCAGAAAGTCATATGGTAAGACTGGCATTATCTTTTATCTTCTCTGAAAGAACAAGACTACATTTGAGGGCTACAAGGAGTCTCATCTCACCCCTAGTGCTCCACAACAGAGCCATCATGGGAATGCCCTGGCACCCTGATACAACAGTCCTGAAGCACAGCCCCTCACTCCTGCCACACTCCTGTCTCTGGTGCAAGAAATTATCGTTCACAGGAAACTTTAACATCTATTTTTTAGTGTGTGCACAGTCACACTGTCAATAATAAGACTTGTTAATTAATGGAAGGGAAAAGTTTACCTTCCCACAAGATTTGCTCTGCATTTGAGAGCTGTCTGCCCTAGCAAAACTTTTGGACTCAATACATATACTGACGAAAACATATATGAAATAATATGTTGCAGAAACAAGGTGGTGAATGTGTTTGAGTAGCATTCTCTTAAGAATAATCAGCAGCAATGCCTGGTAGGTTTGATTTAAGAAATTACATTTGTGCTAAGAATGGAAAAGGCTTTTTGTATCAGTTCTTATGGTTATGTTTTAAAATACTATGAGGTCAGATTGTACCGAGGAATGAATGGGTATTGACTTCAGGAAGAAAACAGTTTGGCCTTTACTTCCAAAGCTTACTACATGGACAATTTAGCTCTGCTCTTTGTAAGGGATTCTGGAGAGATTTCATAGAATTGTAGAAAGTTTGTACCTAATTTATAATGGTCTTTACTGATGTGCAGATTATAGACATTACAATATTCTAGAGCTGTACAAACTGTAATAGTAAATAAAGTGCAATGCTCAAGTCTGGAACAAACTTCAGAAATACTGATATTGTATGTATTATTTTCCTAAACTGGGGAGGTTCCCATCTGAGAACTTCACTACAGCCCAAACAGAAATCTAAGCAGTAAACGAGCAAAACCTGTGTTCCTAAGAGCTTTTCTCATTGATCAACTGTGACTTCTGATTGACATTTTTCTTTTAACAGAGCAGAGTTACATTAGGCAAGATTCAATTAAAACCATTAGGGTCAAGCGTGAAGAGATGTATTAAAATTACTACAAAAAGCCAATGGTTCATTCCAGCAGGATTTAAAAGACAATCCATTCCTATTTACACAACTGCAATCCCTTAGAAGACATACCTTCCAAAGCAGAACTTCAGCAGCACTGTATATGCTTCTGGGTTATAACTTCCAAACAAATCACAAATAGTGAAGGCATTGTTTTAGGGACACAGGGCTGTTACTGAAGCACACATTTCACAACTCAGATCAATAAACACCTCTTCATGCACTGACTACATGTGAGTTATTTTCCTGCTTGAAAGCAGTCCAGTTCCATGCTTAGCTCCATATGTATGCTTAACTCCAATGTATCATTAAGGTCAAGATGATCAAAAAAATAGCCTTTAAATATCTGCGGTGTCAAAACGGTCCAACCTAACAGATGCCATAAACACTTATTAGCCAATGTCTAAACGTGCTAATTAAAACATCTTCCAGCTCCAGCAAAGCATACCTTTCAAGGCCTTATTATGTACACCAACTGCCTTCTCTGCTAAGGCAAATAACTCCTGCTACCTTTTCCTTCTGCTAGTTGGTGGGAGGAGCAGCTCATGGTAAAGATCACAGAATGGTTTGGGTTGGAAGGGACCTAAGATCACCCAGTTCCACTCATTCACAACCGCACTGGGCAACCTGTGCCAGTGTCTCATTGTACACAAATTTTCTGAGATTGCCATTTTCTAAGAAGCCTGCTACAGCTGCAGCATTGCCCCAGCACGTACCTGTTCCAGGAACTAGAAGGCACTGAAAAAAAAATCACACACTGCTTGTTTGGCATGAGTAAACATGAAGCCTTGCAACACTACTGCAATTCAAACCTTATCAACAAGAGAACAGTCACGAAGAAAACTCTCTATCACCCAGTACTTGAAACCTGGGAAGATTTCCTCCCAAACCCCTTACCACCCTTCTACCCATAACCTAGAGAGAAATGCTTCTGTTTCACTCTTCATCTGTCTTGTTCCCAAATGCACATGGACATGCAGCTACTGCAGAAGGGTTTCCAGCTTCAGCTCTTCCCACAAAATTCCATCATTGAATGATAAACAAAGCATTAGAAAAGAAAACCAAAATGAAACCATCACAGAAATAAACATGCTTCCACCATCTCAAGTCTAAGCTGCCACTTCACACAGCAAAAACCAGCACAGTCATATAGATGCTCAGATTTACATTCATATAAGCTTTTCAATTCTTCCACTTGGATGTTTTCATGATGGGCACTTCACAGAAGCTGTGACAGTTCTGTTAGCCTTCACATATTGCATAAAGTGATTCCAAAGTATTGGAGGAGATAATGCTTTTCCAAAATTAGTCTTCCTTCCTCCTCCCTTTATTTCTTCCTAAATGCACTTATTTGCTTTACTGAGTTGAAAATATCTATGTAAAAGAAGCCAAGGTCATATCTCAACTGTATATATATGTATATATTTATATCCTCCAGGCACTAAGATGATATTTTAACATTGCATTTAAACCTTAATTTCAGTGAGAAACAGCTGACCTAGGTAGCAAAAGAGAAATCTGTTGCACCACTCGATTGTCACAAGCATCTGTTGCTTTGATGTTGCCAAAAGTCACACCTCTCGTGTTGGATTTCAGATGCTGCAGCTACACACACCACATTAAGTGTATTTCAGTTGGTTGACTTTTTCCTCAGTGAAAACAACGTTGAAAACTTAATTCTCTCCATAAGCTGCTTTCTTCCTCAGCTGGATGGCTGAGAATCACCACCCACCGCCCCAGGCTCTGGTGCCTGGAAGTAGTTTCAACACCACGGTTACAGGTCAACCACCACCAAACTATTTATCTCGCTGTTATAATCTAAGACATTTTACTGAAAAAGAAAACACACCTTCTGTGCCCTTCCCCATGCACAGGGACACGCAGCAGGCTACTCCTATTCCTTAGAGTTTCATTTTAAGCAGTGGTTTAAACTTACACCAAAGACACATCAGGCATAAAGATGTTAGAGCACAGATCTCCTAGCATATTTGGCTTTAACAACTTTCTAGTAACTCGGGTCTGGGCTTGTTGCCCTTTGTCCATTCTTGCCACCTGTAATGACAACAGGATCAGTGCAATGAGGTGTTACAAAGAAAGAAGAAAATAGCATGCTCACCCATCTCCAAGGCTCGAGGCTCCCAGGAAAAACCCCACAAAGGAGAGATTTCCAACAAGAGATCCTTCCTCAGTAGCAATCAGCTCTTAAATGAAGTCTAAGAGGGGTTGAACCCAGCTCCATCTGTTTCAGTTGCACAGGTGAATTAATTGCCTTCACCTGCGCTCCCAGAGCTGACCAAGTCCTCTGCCCAAGAGCTCAATCAGTGCATTGACATTATAGAAAACCCACGCCAGGTGTCATTCACTACACCCTCAGTCCATATTTTTCTGTGCTAATTATCTAAATCATAGGATAACTGCCTCACAGTGGAACTTCTGTAAACATTAGGAAATATGTAGCAACTTCACGGGGCTTTGTTGCCTTCCCTGCTTTTACTTCCAGTTGCATATTGTAAGGCTCCTGTTTTGTCCTCAAGCTTCAGCACCAATCACTGGTGTTCACTGTGGGGCAGTCCGACCACATGAGCTGCTTCTGGACCCAGTGTGACAGTGCTTTACCCATACGAAGCTCCACTGAAAACTTCTATGGACAGAGCTGCAATAAAAGTTGTGCACCACTCACATGTTTCAGTAACATTTTAGAGCTGGATTGTAATGACTATTTAGCTAGCTTGCTTTCAAGGAAAAGAGAAGACAGCTGCCCAAATGATTACATAATGTGTACCTACATGAGGCACAAGAAAGCACAATGGAACAATGTTAAGCAAACAGGGTCCAGTTGGAGCACAGCTAACTTTGTGCTTCTTTCAAAAGCAGGCCAGGCTTCCTCTAACCTAGCCACTAACACTGTACTGCTGACAATCTATGCTACCAAACAGGCATGTAATAGATTTACAGTTATTTGTGGTCAAATTCATTTCCTGGACAGAGAGAGCACCTCACCTGTGATATTGCTACAATCATACTTACACATCATAGCACATCTGGGGCTTGAGTAGGAGTAGGAATACTGATAAAACATTATCACTTTGTGCTGGGCTGATATCTGACCCAAGACTTAGGTAATTGTTATTTCATTGGAGGCACAGGCCACACTACTACTTACTACTACCATCTCTCTGACTTCCAGGTAACATGCAATAGATGCTTATCTAAATAAACAATACTTTTATTTTTTATAGAAACAAAATTCAATTTTGCTTCTGAGTAATTCCCTTTGTGAATTTAGCTCTAACTTATGGAGACAAGCAAGCTGGGCAAACAAACATTTGAATTGTAGATGTCTTGTTGAGCGTTAGTGGTTGTCTTACTTTATAAGGCTGAAATGAGTAGCTTTGGGGTGATACAAACTGAGCTCAACCAATGCTTCAAGTAATATGCTTTCATACACATTCCCTGCCATGTACTGCTGCACCCTACTGCCTTACAGCAGAGTCAAAAGGCTGTTCTGGTAAAAACACTGATTAAAGATTAAAGGAATTTATATAGAATAACAATACAAGAAAGAGAAATAACCTTGGAGACTGAAGCAGAACAGTGCCACAGGGGAAAGCATTCATGTAGTTTAATACTACTGAGTACTGACATTAACATTTCAGTATTACCTAGAAAAATCCTACATTTCCATTAAATAAGTGCTCATCATTCCCAGGCTCAGCTGCACCGTGGTTGCAATGAAATGTGGTTCCTCCTCACTAACACTCCAGTGATCCCAAATTTGGCAAGGGATAGCATGCGTTAAGAAAGGAAAAACTCATCACGGCATACCACTATTAGGTATATTATAGCTCTACTAAAAGACAATATCAAGCTGATTTTAACTTTTTAATACAAGAGCCGTGAACTATAAGTTCCCAGAGTTGACATGGACTTGTATAGCCTGTGTATTCTGGCCTCTTAAAAATCATTACTTTGTAGGCAGGGCCTGCTTCCTCTTTTGATGTCATATAACAGTGTTCTCCTATTGCTTCAGATGCATAGATAAAACCTCAACATAAGCATCAAAATAAACACTATTCTACAGTCAAAATGTGCTATATGGGGGGGGGGGGACAGGACATTCATCATTAGAAACATGACATCTTTCATAATTATCTTTTGACATCTACTCTTCTTTATAAGTCTGCATGCCAGCACACATTGTGGAAAACCAACGTCCAGCCCTCAGACTGTTAGCAGCTTGATGAAAGGATAAAGCTCTGAATAATTTGAACACCTGAACAGGTGGTTCAGGTTGGGTACCTGACTGAGATGACAAAATACATTATTCACGTTACTTTTTTCCCCCTAAAATAATAGGCTACTTGTTAACAAAATAAAATGTTTTGTCAAACCTACAGGTCAGTTTCTTTATAATACATATCCCATCTAGGTTCTCTGGAATTTGTACTGGAAAATCACAGATCAGACCTTTTGTTCTAGCAATCAACATTTTAAAACAATCACATTGCAATATTTAGATTTGAAACTATCTATTCAAAGCATAAGATCTTTAATCTATTTTCAATAAATTAGTCTTCCACTTACTACTCATTTGTCAAATAATTACCATTTTTATTTCTTTTTTGAGAAAACGTGCTTCAACATTTTCTTTTAATGAAACCTTCAAAAGTAACATTTTCAGAACGTGAAAATTCTTCACATTTCACAACAAGAAAAATAAGAAATCCCACCTCTGAGTTCTCTTGGCAGTCTGTATGCGTTTCCTCCCACAGAGGGAGGACAGGGAGCTCATGCTGCAGCACCAGGTTTTACACCAACAGCCTCCTGCTATCCTCACGTTGTGCCTGCTGCTTCTTCAACAAAATTGCTCTCACACACCATCTGATACAAATATTCTACGCTACCTTTTAAATAGCTGATCTGCCTCATTTAGCTCTCTCTCTCTTTTACTCTTTGCTGACTTTTCTCATTTAAATTATGAAATGAAAACCTTTCCTAGCATGCTAGTCATCTCCACCATACTGTGAAAGCCAGAAATGAAATAACCTTGAGATGCATTTCTTGTGTTACAAAAAGCTTCACTTTTCTAGAAGCATTCCAAAGATTTGTTTTTCCTTTGGTGTGTCTAAGAAAGGGAATTAATTTTCACCCTATAGCACTTATATGGTTTTTGACTTAAGTATTTCTATATGTTGCTAAAACAATGAAAAATATATTTTCTGCCTCTTAAAATGAATTTAGGATAACCAGCTAAAAGTTCTAAGAAAGAGGGTCTTTTTTGGTATTCCAGTGAAGTTCTCTTAAGCAGTAGAAATCCTTTCTCTCTGTGATTTCTTTTACTATGACAGGGTATATGATGAGTTATTTTGAACCAGATTAAATAATGAAAGAAGCAAAGCTGAAGTTCAGCCTTTCAAAAGGCTTATGCTTTTGATCAGCTGATAGGAAAGCCTGGAGTGGTAGAGGTATTTCAGCACAGCAAGCTCAACATGGGGCACTGTCAGCGTCTAGGTAAGTCCATTATTTGTGGAATGAAGACATGAAATAGCAGTCACATGGTTTCCCTGAAAGGTGACAATAAATCTCTGACATATATCTGAAAAAACAAATGAAGAAAAATCCTAAGTTTTTTGAATAAGTGGAATTTCAAATAAGAAAAATTACATATGTACAAAAATTAGCATGTACTTGTATATCTCTTATCAAGAGTACAAACAGTCTGACTGGATAAAGAGCAAGATGAAGCAAGGAATGAAAATGCAGGATGCAGAGAACAAAACAATTCCTACAGAGCAGTGGAACGACTATCAAAGTCCCATTCACAAAGATCTGAATTCCTCTGTGAAAAACAGCACTGGAGAACACCAGATGTGAAACTCAGATCAGCCTGTGAAAAAAATAAAAGCCTGCATGAGTGAGAGATGGAAAAGGTGGTTAATATTTTTGTTTAATCCAATGAATTAGGGACAGCGTCTTATTCTGTGGGGAATCTGAAATGCACTACGCTGATCTGGCCACCAAGAGGGCATTCAGCAGCAGCACAACCTGGTAGCTGAAAGGCAAATTTTAATCAGATTCTGAAGCATAAGAAACTGTAAATCTTAAATCTCTGATCAATGCTACAAATTTTCCTTATCATCTCTACAATTTTTTGCAAAAATCAGTCTTCTTAGATGAAAGGCTGAGTAGAACGGAATCTGTTTGTCATGGAAGATAAGAATCGGACCACAAACAGCCAGAAAACCCAGACAAAGCCTTCATTCTGACCTCGGAAAAGCACTTAAGCATGTTCTAGAAGAGGCTTAGAGGAAAACAAAATTTCAGCAAGGAAGTCCTCGCTTCATTTTACTCCTGCTGTACTCTTGGAATCAGGACACAAACCCCCAAAATTTCAACTGTCTGCAAGTCAAACCTTCTAATAATATATTAACCTTCAAATACTCTTACAAGACCTCTCAGTAGCCATGCTTATTGACCACCTTGTGTTTGAAGAAAGATGCTACATGCTTAGTGACTTTGCCTTGAAGTACTCTATAGCTTGGAGAGCTGGGTACCCTGTGGGGTAGGCCTAAATTGTCTTTCTGCTGGGAGAAATTGAGACATCTGCCTCCTCATAGCTCTTCAGCCACCACTTCTTGTCTTTTACACATGCAGAGCTTGGCAGAATGAGCCTCTCAATGTTGTCTCCCTGCAGACAACATTTATTACCACATAAAATGATTTTATTCTCTTGAGCCAAAAGCAAGCAATCTGAAGACTGGCATCTCAGACAAGTAGGTTAAACACAGCTACGTTCGTGCTGTGTATTTAAATTCAGATTTGTGAATCATCATTCTTTACACCACCCACTTCTCTGAAAGGGAACTTATGATGACAGGACTGGAGGCTGTGGCTACTTAACACCCACAAAGTAAGGCAATAATCATTGCTGCAATCTTACCGGCTCCAGTAAGAGGAATAAGTATTATTCTTCCCATTGACTGGAACTCAATTGAATTTTGAAAGATCATAATTCTGAAGTCAGAACTCTAGCCCGATTGCCTGTACAGTACCTTCTATGCATGCAAAGTGGCCTATACATGGAAGAACCCTTTTTTGTCCAAAGAGTTAACAAAATAAATAAATAAATTACAACAACAAATAACAGGATAATTCAGCCACTGGTAAAATAACTGTCATTAAAGCCACAGACCGTGCTTCTGAAATGGAAAGATGCATTAGGTGACAGCTTTATGAAGTGTTTGAATGTCTTCTATTTCAATATTCTATATAACTATTTTCCCCTTTTAGTACTTTTCTTCTTCAAGTTAATAAACCCACAGCTTAAAATGCTTCATCAGAAGTTACATTCTTTAGGTTTGTAGCATTCTCACTGCATTTCTGACCTCAGTCCAGTTGATCTTTGACGTAAGTGCTTAAAATTGCATGCAACACCCCAGTCAAAGGCTGACTTCGAGTATAAGTGATACCCTTGATTCCACCTGCCTCTTTTGTAGTTCCACTACAAATGTCTCCTGTTCAGCTTGTGATTCTCCACAGCTTTACATGGTTTTCTGCAGAGGTGTCACTCAGTCAGCATTCCTCACCATGGAGCTGCACAGACCATACTTCTCTGCACTGAGCTGAATCCCGTGTTTTAGACTGCTTGTGTGAGTGCTTATGACAGCTTTAATCCAGATTCCAGCCTGATTCCAAACTGCAGTCTAACCCAGCACATCTGTACTTCTTTCCAGTTTCTTCCTGTATGAGTCATGCTATTTACTCAGAAGGACAGGGCCATTAACTCCCAAGAGCTTTGTCTCAGATTCTCAGTAGATGCAAGGCAAGTATCTCTGTCCTGGTGTACAGGTGAGGGGGAGGAAAGAAAATTCAAAACCAAACCACAGCAGCAACGTGGGCTATGTTATTAATACTAACTGCAAACAGAACAAAAGGATACAGAGACACTTAGGTAAGAATTAGCATTTTTTCCCCCATATGTCCATCAAAACCAAGAGAAAATTGTAGCATATTCAGGAAAACTAATATAGAAGTTACCAGTATTGCGAACTAACACCCACTTTACTACAAAAGTTGAGTCTCAATCATGGAGGAAAGTGTGCAAAAGCAGTAAAAAACATTAGGGAAGATACAATTACCACATGGGAAGTCTAAATATTTTTTCAGTTTCATTTTATTTCCTCAATTCCTGACCAGTAATAACCTGTATGCAAATTAAAGCTGTCCAAAGCAAAGTACAATAGTAAAGTGCTCATTAATACAGATATTTCCCTCCAAATCTGATACGCTCAAGATAACATGCTTTAGAAGTGATATCAAATGTGAGACAACTTCATTTCACATTGCATAAACGATACTAAGAATGTGGAAAATGGAGAAGGAGCTCAGTGCAATAGAATATAGCAATTATAGGTGGTCAGACCTTAATCTGAATGCAGCACCACGATTTGGTGGACAAATAAGCTAAGGCACATGATGTGCCTTACGCTCACTGGAGTCACAGAGGATCTTAAGAGTCACAATGCAGTACATTATGGTGCCTCATGGTACCCACATCCCTAGGTTGGATGCAGAGATTCCTCCTGCAGCCCATGGGAGGTCCTTAGCACTCATGAAGGGGATTTACACAACCCAGCATGCCAAGCAGAGCACTGTGCTCAGGTAACAGCAGCTAAGTCTTGTCCTGCATAGGTAGTTACATATGTAATTCCAAGGCAGAAGGACCTATTGGCTTCTATTTGAGATTTCTGATCATAGAGCCTCTCCTATGGTTTGTTTGTCATTTTATTTCCTTGTCAAGATCCACTTCCCCCTCCTTTTTACTACTCACAAAACAATCAAATAGGGAGAACAATATCGCTATGCTTTAAATATTAAATACAGCTGGGAAATGGAATCCCAACCCCCCAGTCTTCCCTTGAACTGGAGAAAGGACTCCACATGCTACACCTTGGACAGCTGTTTCTCGATCTCTGCAGAAAGGCTTTTTTAGGACTTTAAGACAAACGAGTCAGTATCAGTCCACCGCACTGACTCCTGCTGGAATGCACTTGCTGAAAGCAAAACAGCTCCATCAGGAAAGATCAGAGGATGCCTGGATCCCCTGAAGACCCCGGGGTAATCATGGCACACTTCTGCCAGCACTGCCGCCCCAAGCCAGGTCCCTGCCTTCAGCCACCGGGGCAGCTGTGCACGAGCCAGGCACGGAGGCAACCAAAGCTCCCTTTGCAACTGCCGTAGACGCAGAGAGCCCAGGGGAGGCAAGGATCGAAGCACACTTAACCCAAAGAGCCAAATCAGGTCCTAGAACAGACGTATGATAGCCGGTATGCACACGGCAGCTGGCTCCCAAGGCCCCCGCTCCCCACACGACCCTCCCGCACTGTACGTGGCCAGGTGTGACACTAGGTGTCCCCCTCGGGCCGCGCACGGCTGTCCCGAGCCGCGGGGACACAGCCGGGCTCTGTCCTGCGATGACGGCGCTGCTTCACGGACCGCCCCACCGACGGCGAGAGATGGCGTACACCTCTACGAAGGGATGCGCGCATCTCTACATAAAATCCCCACGTTCAGGAAAAAAACCGCCCTAGAAATTCCCACTTCGCTACTTCTGAAGCGAGAACTCTTTTCTTGTTCTAAACTCGCTCAACTCAAACGCAAAGCCATTTCCGAGCGACGTGCCCGCACAACTACGGGACCACGCCGGAACGCCCGGACCCCCGAGCGGAGGGGGCGGGCAGAGCCGGGGGGCCCGGACAGCCCCGCGCGTCCCCGGGGGCGGCGGCCGGGGAGGGGCGTGGGGGAGAGGAGGCTGGCAGCCCCCGGCCCTTGATAACCCCCGCGCCCGCCCCGCCGCCGTCCAGCCACCGCTCGCCTTCCCCGCACCTGCAGCTGTTCGCCGCGCACCGTGAGTTCCCGGGGTGGTTGGGGCCAGCGGTGCCGTGGCGGGGAGGTGGGGGCGGTGCGATGGGAGCGGCTCTGTCCCCAGCTGGGTTTGGCCCCAGCAGCGGGACAGCCGCACCCCGACAGCCACGTGTCTCCGCAGGGCGCGGGGCATGCGGCGGGTCCCCCCTCGGTCCGTGCCGTCGCCGAGGCACCGGAGGAGGCTCCCGCGGCGCCGAGAGATGAGGCTGCCCCTGGCCCTGCTGGCGCTGGCCGCGCTGGGGACCGCGGGCGGCGGGGCGGGCCCGGAGGCGGCGCCGGCTGGGCGCTTCTCCACGCCGGAGCAGCACCGCTGCGGCTGGGAAGTGCGCGGGGCGGCGGGGGGCAGCGAGCTGCGGCTGAGCTGCCGGCCGCCGGCGGGCCGCGGGGCGGAGCAGAGCTGCGCGTACCGCGGGGAGCCGCGGCGCTGCCCCGCCTACGGCGCCCGAAGCCGGCAGTTCTGGCGGCAGATCGTGGCCCGGCTCCGCCGCCGCCGCCGCCCCTGCGCGGAGGGTGCCCCGCTCAGCGCCCGCTTCTGCGGCCCGGACCGAGCGCCGCCCGAAGCGCAGCTGCGCCTGGTGCCGCCCGGCCCCGGTCCGGCCTCCGCCGAGCCGTCCCCTGAGCAGCTGGCAGAGACCTACTGCGCCCAGCGCTGGCACTCGCTGTGCAGCTTCTTCGCCGGCTTCTGGCAGGGCTGAGCTGAGCTGAGCTGACCGCCCCGCCGCAGCCTCGGCCCTCGTTGCCCCGCACCACTCTGCTTTGCCAGTTTTGTTTTGTTTTTGGTTTGTTTTCTTTTTTAAACCTTTCTTCCCCCAATAAAGTGCCGACTTTGATAACACTCCGGAAGCTCGCCTAACTCCTTTCTCCCCGGAGCCCGCAGCACGGCAGCCGAGAGCTGCAGAGGTGCGGGGACAGTGATGTGCGCGCTGAACTCTGTGCACGAAATAAACAACCACCGCTTTATGTAACACGTTCAGGGTGCAGTGAAAGTGCCCAGCTAGAAACCACCGGTACCAAATATAGCACAAAGACTTCACCACGTAACCCTAACGAACCTGTGTCACGAAATAGTTGCTACCCAGCCACGATCCCACTGAGCAGATCAGGGCAAACATGAGCACGGACAGACGTGAGAGAACAGCTGTGAAGAGACTCTCACGGCAGCAGTTTCTCCTAACTGATGTTTTGGAAACGAGGGGATGGTTCATTGAGCTATGGCCAGAGCTGTTTACAGGAAAAATAACTTCCCTCACATTGCATCTGGATTATGCGGAATTAAGAGACATGCACTGAACAGGCTTTGAATTCAAATCCCTGAAAACTAAAAGTACCTATGTTTCCAGGTTAGGGACCTACATTCTTATCACTTAGTTGGGAAACATTATCTACTAGGGCTGATAAGAAGTGCTTCCTGGTGGTTACAGCAGTTTCAGTGGGAACAGTGACATCCTAGCTGCAGCACTGCCATCTGACTGCTTCCCAGACCACAGGTGCAGCCCACTGAGAGCCAGAGGCACCACAGCACCTGGGGTCTTGCAGGAACCTTGCAAGACTTTTCCAACTATCCCTCTATTTTCCTGCATTCAGCACAAGAGCAAAACAGCAGGAATTAGGCTGATTTTCTAGTTGTCGCCATTCAAATTCACCCTTGCACCACATAAACATCTTGAAGCAGACAAATCACTTTACAGAGGAGGAGGGGTTTGAGATATTAAACACTTCATCCACTTACTGAAGCAGAACTCCTTGGTACATGTTGATGGAGGTAGTTCAGGTTTTCCTCAGTCTTGCTTTTTCATTTAGACATCCCACTGTCATCCTGTAAGAAAAGGAACAGCCATTTCTACAGCATACGCTAACTCAGCATTATTTACAACAGTGGACAACAGAATTCCACCTTTACACAGAAGGGAAGTAACATCACAGAGGTTTGATTCTCACAGCTAAGCCAATGGTGTGTTTGTTAGGATGAAGTGTGATCCCACCTCACAGGTGAGCACAGCAGCCTACAGGCACGATGCTACTGAGTTAAAACAATTTCCGTGAGCCAGTGCTCCCCAGCTGCCTGCAGGATGTACCCCCATGCACATTCAGGCACCTGTGCTCCTCCACAGCCCTAACTGCCGGGCCACAAATGGGAGCACCTGCAAGCTCTGTGTGGCTGGGAGACCACTGAGAGGTGTTAGGGATCTGCCCAGTGGCTCCCGTAAGGGGATTATGGGAGGCTGTTGTATACATGTCTTTGTACCACAGCATTTTCTTCACAGCAAGTAGCTCGGATGCTCCTCAGCAGCACTGTGCAAAAAGTTGACTGTCAACATGTAACTCGCATTTCTTTAAATTCCATCTCACTCTTTTAACACAGAACCAGCCACGCAGCAGGCTAGCGGCCAAAGCATTGCTCTCTTGCAGTAACATGCAGCTTTGTTTTACCTCCATGGCATTGGCACAGCAGCTTTGTGCAGTGCCTTTAGAGCTTGTGTTTCATACAGTCAGACACAAAGGTACAACACCATAGCAACTGAACTGCTAATATTACCACATCACACTCCATTTAAAAAACCAACTAGGAATTCTGAACAAATACATTGTTTTACCCTAGGAGGAAGAGGAAGAAGTGGATTCTCGCTCAGCACTTTTCTGTGTTGTTCCCCTTTCTCTCTGAAAGAGCGCCAAGTCCTTCCTATGCATCATGAAATAATGAAATACAACAACCCAAGAGACCACGTTCATTTAATCTACTGTGGTTAATAATACTGATGTCCAGAGTCAAATAGCAACAAATGCTGAGTATTTTGTACCTTGGGTATTGCAGATCTCAAAGGATGGAAAACTAAGTCAGGGCTGTAGAACAGTTTTTAAGGGGCGTAGATTTTTGCTTCCTCAATCAATAATATATTCAACTTTCTTTTATGATTAGGAGGTAGCTGACTGTAGCCATTAAGCCAACCAAGTACAGGAAGTGTCTATAGCCAAGATCTTTATCTCCTCCAGAGTCTGTTCCTTTCCAGCCCCACAACAACACAAGCTCGTCACACCCCATATCTAACCCAGGCACCCAAGTCTGTGCAGGCCCCTACTGCAGCCAGCCTTACTTCTGCTCTCCCACTGCAGCTAGGCTTGTCCTTCACCACCTCCCTAATTCCTAACTTGGATGGCTCCTGCCATCTCATCCTTCCCTCACCAGTTCCTTCTGGCCAGGGCCTACACCAAAACAAGCAGCCTGACCACGCTCAAGCCCAGCTGCTTTCCCCCACAGGCCTTACGAGCTGTGCTATCCCACAGGCAGGTGATCCCAGGCACCACTAAGGAGAGGGCATTTCCCCACAGGCAGCTGCAGGTGTTGTTACCCTCACAAGGGTGCTGCCAGCTAAACCTGTCAGGATAATAGAGCTGTCTTTCAAGGAAAAGCATGACTTACCTTTAAAAATAATAATAATAATTAAAAGAAAACAGTTTAGTTTGTAGTTTCTGGATTTTGAATACCAAAGGCTGCAACCTTTTTCAAGTTTTAAGGATTAAAAAAGAATCATCTTTGTCCCATATTGTAGGCAGTCAAAGTTGTTTTCTTCCCTTCGGTTACTCAGTAAATATGGCAACCAGTCTGAATTCACACACGTTCAGTGAGATTATACATGCAAACAAGTGTCTCAGTGTCTGGAGTTTCCAGCAGGATTACAATATCCATTTTCCTTAGGAGAAACCTCAGTGATGCTGAATCTGGGCGCATTTGTAGTGCAGCTGGATTTGCCCCTTGTTTTTACACATAGAAACCCTTGAAATTGATAAATAGCAAACTGAAAGTCTCTTTCACCACATTCTGATTTTGAAGGTACAATTACGACATGTTACTCTAACTCGTGAGGTTAAAAAATACAGCATGTTGTCTTGTTTGCAACCCCTGCCTATAAAGCGATGCCACAAGGTTAATATGAAATAAATCTATCTTCAGTAACTGAGCAGAGCTGAACTAAGAACAGGCATCTGCCAATGTTTTACATAGCGATGACATCCACAGCGATGACTGCTTTAGGGCTCACCATGGTTGTGGGTTGCTTTACAGCGTTTCCATTTCTTTAAGTCAGTTTTGGACCCGTGGGTCTGGAACAAGGTGGGAGAGCAGTCCAACATGTCCTCCAGGCCTAGTAAAACCCTGGCCACCTGGAGAAGTCTTACTCGTCTGTGGGCTGTTGGGTTTTAGGAAAGGGGATGAGGCTAGAGCTGGGCTAATGTGGCACCTGTGATTATTTGGTATTGTTTCCTACCTGGGTTTGAGCACAACCTGCTCCTGGGGGGATCCCACTGAAGAATGTTGTGTCTGTGAAGACCTGTAGTTTAACTTAAAAACAACTATTAACAAATAATAAGACAGAGGAAACAAAAAAGCAAGTGAGAGCTGGTTGGATAAAGGGACCTTAAATCTCTGGGAATTTCTCTTTAAATGACTCCAGTGTATTCCAGGCTCTTCCTTGTGCCTTGAGCCCTTTTCTAAAGCCACTGTAAAGCAAAGCAAAACAATACAAGTGAATGGCAGGCTTTGTGGTTTTGCCAAGCATCAAACCCTTTCCTTTGTAACAATTTGGATTTATAAGAATTCCAGGCTCAGTACATTAACATGGTTACATGAAAGAGGCCTTTACCCGTACAGTATTACAGAGCTCACATTAACTCTCCCGGCCCTCACAGCCTTTCGTTAAGTGGATGGGATCCATGTGCAAACACATATAAAATATCTGCAGCTTTAGAAACAATTCTGAGTTTTAGGGCTTAACCTCACTTGATACGTGCCACACTTTGTACAACGCATACGCTCCTTGTTGGCTGCTCCAAAGGCAAATATTTTGCCCTGTTTATTTCAGACATTCAGGAGGTTAATGCTGCCATGTTTCCCTGAGGGGGACGAGGGCGTGAGAGGGACAAGAGGCAGCAGCTCAGCCTGCATTCCCATGGTGAATAGCATCCTGGCCTGCCTGCCGTGCTGCCATCCCACTCCTGGCTCCAGCATTCCCACAGCAGAGCCCCACCCCCCCCCCCACGACAAGTGCAGTGGGCCCACCCATGTGGTCATGAAGCCCCAGGAAAACACATGGATGCCCATTTGACAGCAACAGTACGATTCATCTGTGTGTCCCAGCTCTGTCCTTGCTGCTGGCCCTCGCACCCTCCTTGGGTGCTCATGTTTCTGACTGCTCTCTATCAGTGTGTGTGTTGGGAAAAGGGTTCTGCTGCCTGGGTCCTGCACCACTGATGTGTCAGTGACTCTCTTACCACTTTGCTTTAGGAAATGCGATAGCATAAATGTGTAAAACTACTGGGTACATAGAGCTCACCTGTTCAGTTTTGTCTTGTGCCATTCAGAAATGTTTTGTTATAAATGAATCATAGTGAATAATTCTGATGTTACTTTGATTTTACATCCACTGCAGAGCTATTGGATCATCTCTCAGACCAAATGTAGGAATAATTATTCCTTGTAAAGTAAGGAATTTACTGATTTCAGACTCTAATATTCCACTATTCTCTATTTAAACTGTCATAAAATGAGAAAATGTTTGCTGAAAGGATCACGGTGAACCCAATTACACTGTAGACTCTTTAAGGTTGGAAAAAAAACACTAAGATCATCCAGACCAACTATCAATCCATCACCACCAAGCTCACTACCAATGTCCCTCAGTGCCATGCATTATTTCTTATTATGTGCTTACAAAGTACTGAAGATAAAGTAATTATTTATCAAGGGGAATACAGTACCTCTTTAATATAGATAATATGTACAACAGATGGATTTTTTTCAATAAATGACATACAAAATCCTAAAACATAGAACTGATCTACTTCAGCACACACAGTAGATTGAGTATGAAGCAAAAAGTCATAGGGGATCTTTTTCTGCAAATCATAACCAGAGGCACTATTTAGTCTGAGCAGACCTACTGCAGTCAGCATCTTTTGTTTCATGACTAAGTGAGGGCCTCAGGTCCCAATCTATATGATTTTAATTGTTAAGAACAAAACATCCAACAGTAATACTATTTTTTTTTTTTAAGATTGTGCTTGGACCTCGAAAATATAAGAGACATCATCCTCTGAGTTAAGTTACTGAAAAGCTGGGAGTGAAACCCTAGTGGCTGACTTTTTGAAACGGTTATTCTTTTCAACTAAAAAATTGCTGTTTCCTTCCCAGTCATCATCCTTTGCAGCAATAAGATTTGTGCTCACAGGAATAAACCGAGCTTGCATTTCCACCTCCTTTTTTAATTTTAAGAGCAAAACCTTTCAAAATTGTGAATGAATTTATCACGTTTTCTTTTGATGGGAAAAAGGTAACAAGACAGCCACACAAGAGAGTATTATTTCATGTTAGTTGAGACAAGATGTTGAGGGTTTAGAGCTGATCTTTTGTCTCCGCTCAAAGACAAATGGTATAAAATTTATATGCATACTTCTGTCCTGACAGCAAAGGGCTTCGACACGACTCTCACTGAGAGCTAATGGCTCTTTGGGATTCTGCTCTCTAAAGTATCCCAGTATGAAGCGGTCCCTCACGATTCATCCCCTGTTAATAGCAGCTCCAAGACTACGGTCTCGCTCTTTTTTTTTTTTAAGTTCCATTATCCCCAGCTGAAGCTGCCTGTGTTCTCATTGGATCCAAGGCCACGTAGCGTGGACGCTTTCTCCCCTGCACTCTATTCTCTCACAGCCCTCGGCAGACATTGAGGCAAACTGAAGGCCCTATTGAGAGCGGGGCCTGATGTCATCCCACCCAGCGAGGGGCCAATGAGCACGCTGCCGTGGTCAACACAGACAGCCGGGGATGTGCATATCAACGGCATCCTAATAGCTTCTGGGGGCTTTTGAAATCTTGATTAGCCCATGGTAAACAGCAGAGGTAATGTGATGGTTTGTTGCAATGGACCCATAGCCAACAATTTAACAGTGCCATAGTCATGCAGCAGAACAGCACCAGATCTAAAGATGACAAAGCCTCCTGTTTTCACCTCTGGGAGATGAAAGCAGCTCCACAGCCAGGGCCAGCCGTGTGCAGGACACACACATGGAGACAACACAGCACTGGGCCACCAAGAGACCTTGGGCCAATTCTTTGTGCGAGCACCAGGCTGGCACGTGTAGCTCAAATTGCCTGGAGCTGATTCAAGCAGGATATGAGCCCTCTCTGTGGCCAAGCCATGCTAGCCAGCTCTGGAGAGCGGTCATCATCTAACTTTAAACGAGAATGGAAGTGACTGCAAAAGCTGGAGTGGGGAGATCAGAAGATGGTGCTAGAAAAGGTCATTATTCCCGGAAGATGAATAGCTAATTTCTATTATTACACATTGCAGGTGAGGATTAAGTACATATAATTACTATTTGTAAACTTTAAAAAGTGATTTGTTGGACACCATCCCTTTCCCTATGTGCTTACATGCAGTTAACTCTGCTATCTCTCACTGACAAGCCAAGGCTGAGGATCATTGCTTACACCAACAGCTCCCATGGGCAGAAGCTGGCCTTGCAGCTGAAAGAGCCAGCCTTGCCCATCTCCTGTCTCTTTCTCTCCCCCCTGCTTTTTTTTTTTTTTATGTCAGCGCAAGCATTTATGCAGCTTTATTACAAAGAAGATCAGGGATCCAACCCAAGTTAAAGCGCTGCAGGGTGAGGGAGGTTTCAGCAGGGAGGACATCACACAGGAGATGAAGTGAGGGTCCAAAGCCAGGCAAGCATGGCTTTCAGCAACAGGACTGCTGAAGTCTCACTGAAAACAGCAGTAAGTCTACAGCATAAGCTGTTCATGTCTTACAACTGAAGGAAATTAGGAGTGCACAAACACCCATTCATTTTCCTTTCCCTAAACCTCTGAAAAAAAGGGTGATTTCAAACTAGCTAACAGCATTGTGTCCCTTAGCATAATGGACAGGGAATCATACAGAACAATCAAGGTGACCCAACGTAGCTTCCAAATTCTGCGTGCTCATTTCCAAGCAGCTGCAGACGATGCCAGGCTATCCCCAGCAGCACCTCAGAAAGACTGATCACAGACATCAGAGAGACAGGACTTCATTTGTGCCACTCAGCAGTGGTCAGACAAACTCCCTCTTTACAATCAGTAAATAATAATAAGAAAGACTATTTGAAGATAAAGAGAGACTCCTAGAAAATAAAATGGCTTTGCTACTTCGAGTCATAGAATCATAGGGGTTGGAAGGGACCTCAAGAGATCATCGAGTCCAACCCCCCTTGCCAAAGCAGGTTCCTCACACCAGGTAGTCTGTTTCTTAGCCTAGAGGGCATGGATAAGGTGATTTTTGTGACAAAATTAACAGCTTTGCTGCTGGAATAAAGTAAAGCAAAGCTCTAATACCTGAAGTTCCTATCAATTATGTCTGCACAATCTGCTTTTTGTCAAGAAAACCCACAGTGGGCTGTAGCAAAACGCATCAAAAGCTGTCATCGTAGACAGGCAGCAAAAAAGCTCAGCTCACCATACATACTGTTGAATGAAACCCAAGTGCTACATAAAAGGCAGAACAGATACACTGGTGCTTAACAGCAAGATGAAATGATTGTGCTTTAAATTACACACAGAGACACAGCCTTCTACTCTTACATTTAATAGCTGCAGTTAACTCTGGCAGACACTTCTGGCAGCTGTTCTTGGGCCCTTGTCGGAAGCACTGACAGTTCAGTGGAGGAAGGCACCAACTTATGAACTTATGAACTTAAGTTGTGGGCATTCCCACTCCCCTATTGCAGCAAAGGGGCAAAATCACCTGATTCTGACCTCTGGTTCTAAAAGTCACCAGACATTTGACATCTTTGTTACAGAGAACTGATTGCAGTTCTGTTCACCTTTTATCTGTAATTGCTGTGTTGCATTTTCTGGGCTTGGCTCGGCTCGGATCAGTCAGATCTCCTCTCTTAAACTTCTAGTGACAACTTCTGTGAGCTCTGCACTGGTCATTCAGTGCATATGTATGCATGCACACATCCAAGCTCATCCCCAGGGAAGCACAACCTTTCCCCAAGTGAAGTTTACTGCAACAGCTGCTGCTCTTGATTAATATTTTAACTGGTAGAGGTCAGACCAAGAGGTATGATTTCTGCTACGTCCCTTAAACCAACACATCTGCATCACTGCCAACAGTGACTGAAAAATAGCAGGATGTAAAAGGGAGAAAGTCCCCCCACAAAAATCCATTAAAATGAGCCACAAGCACAATGCCAATGTGGAAAGTCAGGGGGATATGCAAATGCCTGCATGTCCCAGAAACCCTAATCCTATCAAGAATGCAGAAGATGTTAATTTGACCATCTTTCACAGCTCATAAATCTATCTGTAGCAAAGCCAGGCTGCCAGATGTCATCAAGTAGCACTTCTTTGATGCTGGCACTTTCAGCATAGATGCTGATCATGCCTCAGTAAAGACCAATAGGGAGCATTGTACGTGTGGCCTTGAGAGCAGCTTCTCACATTTTGCTACAATAGGGGAAAACAGTGGGAAATGTGAATGACTGATTGTCAGAACTGGTGGTCTCCCTTGTGCTGCTTTCCATATATAGGGCTATAGATTTCCCATTTGTTTTACAGCATTAATATGCAGATTACTCTATCTTGTTCTTAACAGTTAGTGGTATATGCTTCTCAGTTTAATTTCTTGAATTCTGAACTATAAATACAAGTGGACATAGTTCCCTTCTTGGAGGCAGATACTCCTTATTCTGAAACTGCTTAAAATGCCTAACAGCTTTGTCATGATCTTTCCCTCATGCTTTTAACATCAAGAATAGAAATATTGTACTTCAAGTACAGTTCTCAAAACCAAAGACCTCCAGAAATACATACACACATTTACTCTATTCAAATACAAGGTTGAAAATCATCCAGTGCAATTTAGGTTATTATCAACCTAGATCAATTTATTTTGCTTTCATAGGTACATGCAATAAAGAGCAACAGCAGGTGTTATTGTGTGATGGTCTTACCTAGGAGCAACCTGGACAAATCTTTCCATCCAAACTGGAATGCCTTTCAGCTTCTTGCTGGATCTTGTGGCTCTCTGAGCTCTGGACTGAACCACACAGCTCGGCTGGAAAAAAAAAACAGGCAAAGTTAAAGAGAATGCTGCAGAGAAACAACTGGAGAGAAAAAGAGGACTTCACTTTCCATTATTACAGATGATACAGGGCTGACTGCTATCAATAGGCCCAGAGATCCTGATAGAAATTATGATTTATCTAGGACTTGTTCATCCCTGCCACATGCCATCAGGCAGCCTGTCAAGTGCCCAGCACTGAGCTCGGGAAGTGCCACTGCAGCCAAGCTGTGTGCAAGGCCATGCTCTGAATCCTGGTCTGACCTCTGTGTAGTAATGACAACACAGTAAAGCTTGTTTTTCCTCTTTAGATAGCACTATTAAATTAGAAGAGTTCAGTTGGAAGGAGCCTATGAAGACTGAGTACAAATACATAAAGGAATTGCACTAGGTTGAACGAGATAATCACTATGAAAAAGAAGAAATCAGAATAAATAACTATATGACATATATCATTAACTAACTTGGTGAATCTTGGTTACATTTTACCTCCAGAATTACATACAGAAGGACAAGTGAATTGTGGGCGAGTTCGTTCCAGTTCATAACTTTATAGTATCTGTACTGCAAAATTAACAAATACAGTTCTGATAAATTTTTTCTGAAAATACTGAAATTCTGAGACAAACACATGGGATTTTATCCTGTTCAGAGATATGAGAGCATTCGTTATGCTCAAACCAGCCATCAGCTCAGCAAGCCCAACCCTGCTGCCTTAGTACTATTCCAGTAGGGTAAAGGCAGTGAACCACCAAATCCCCCCAGACCTGTACCTGAATCAGTCCAGCAAAGGAGACATAGTAAACATTATGTTTAAAATACTTTTTAAAGGAAAATACATTATTTATTGATATCACAATAAAGCATCTGCAATACATAACATTTCACCCTATTACACAATTAACGACGTTTAAGCTATTAATTGTACAACATTGTATCGTTACTTATTCTTCTTCCCACAAAAGTAAACGCAACTCAAACTTGATGCAGGAAATATTTAAGTCATACATTGAGTTATGATTCCTTTTTTGAAAAGCTGGCAGTTCTGGGAAATGGGGAGGGCTCAGGAGGCAGAAGTGGCCATACCTAACGCATAACTGCTTGCTTGCAGACCCCTCCCTGCAGGTTCTTGGCTATTAAAAGCTGCTACGTGTATAAGGTGAGGTTCCTGCTTCTCTTGCATATCCTTCTCGTGATTTCACTATGCCTCCCAGCCTACTTCCATCCAGCCACACGCCAGGTGTTTCTATAGATATAGCTATCCAGAACCGGCTTTAAAGCCTGTCTCTCAATAAACATTGCCATTTATATTAAATGTAAAATTCTTTATATTGGTTCCAAATGTGATTATTTCTCTTTCTTTCATTATACAAACACCTTGCTTCCTGTTATCATTGACAAAGTGAACTTCTTAAGAGCAATCTCATCCATAACATACGACTCCCGTTAGAACTCTACCCTGGCACTAGTTGCCATGTGCTGGCACCCACACCTTTGGTGCTGTTGCAAGTCTGATGACACAAACACTCACGCAAAGAGGTTTTAAAGATAGCTGGAACACTTACAAGGCATATCTAAACTGGACTTTGGAGTGAAGGTTCACTATGAAGTTGGCTTTTTTCAGTTTCAGAAGTTTAGCAATATGACTTACTTTTCCCCAGTGTAAAGAACAGCAGTTTTACCATATATATAAATATATATATATATTTGCCTTTTAATCATGACACTGCCTGTTCTGTCTTTAGAACTCCATCTGACCAACCACACACTGATCTGATGTCCATTCACCAACAGAAGAAATTTTGCTTCTCTTTTTAAAAACCTATGTTGTTATTGCTTCTTTCACATCTTTTGAAATGAACTGTCATTAGTCTCTTTATTGTGAAGTCAGATGTACTTCACTGTCTGATTGCTGGGTTCTGAATCCTTGCATTCAATCACACCTTTATACGAAGGGCTTCAGAAGCCTATGACATTTTTACTGGGACTCTACTAGTCTATGCTAACTGCCCTTATTTCTATCATTTCTCCTTTATCTGTAAGTATTTTTAATAATGTACTGTAAATTCTCCCTGAATCCTGACTGAGACTTTGCTTTACGAGAACAGGTGCACTACCATGAACATTTATTACTCGAAAGGAAAGTTTCTCTTTCAGGAATCCACTTGACACTGAACCAAAACTGATTTCTTTGACTGCACAATTGCAATGCATCAGTAAAATACTTCAAATTAGGGAAGCACTATTCATCAGGCATTGCTCATCACGTACAGATTTGCTTGCTTAAATATGACACTTTGCTTGGTAGTTCATTCTATCATTAATTAAAACAATAATTACGGTAAATGTAATTAGTAGCTTCCACATAAGTATGGTAATTAAAAGCTATTAAATGAAATATATCCCCTCAGCTGTCTCACAAATATTATACACACTAATTGATTTGCTCCTATTTTTGCAACAAAATCCATTTTTTCCTCTGTTGACGCTTTTCCAGTTCTTCCTTCGTCAGTCCCATTTTGCTGCTTACCCAGTATTTAGCTGCTGTTTTACCAGGTTAGCAAGAATCTACAGCTCTGTCTGACGTACGCTGCCCAGTGCCTCACAAAACGGACTCATTTCCCTCCCTGTGTTCCCACCCATGGAGACCTGAGCTCAAACGTACTCTAGCTGCACTGCTTTCCCCTATGGCAGCTGAATCGATTCAGCAATTTTATCAGGATCACAGAAGGAGATGGAAAGAGGCATCTGATCTCCCTCCTTCCAATTTTCTGGTTGCGCTGCCAGCCCCATCTGCATATATCCTACCCACTCCTCAACAGATTTTAGGTGGTATGTTCATTAAAGGGTATGAGCTGCGTTGTTGTGATTGGCACTTGTCTCTCATAGCACTTCCCAAACAGACCTTCTAAGAACTCCTGCTGAGGATGTTTGCCATCAGGTTTCGAACCCTATTTCTTTTGCTTGCACACATTATTTCCCAGGTCTAACATGAAGGTTTTCAACTGGCTGCAATTTTCTCCTTATAACCAT
The DNA here is from genome assembly GCF_038088225.1 of Cyrtonyx montezumae. Taxonomy (NCBI): domain Eukaryota; kingdom Metazoa; phylum Chordata; class Aves; order Galliformes; family Odontophoridae; genus Cyrtonyx; species Cyrtonyx montezumae. The sequence continues at coordinate 16,742,326 of NW_027072045.1, read as the reverse complement.
TTGCACTCTTAACAGGAGGAGCTACTTCGAAATCCCTGTAGTCTATACACCAACATTTGCTTGCCATTTAAACTCAAAGCGAGACAGAAATAACCATAAATTTACAGTACCCTTACAATTTGCATTGCTTTCCTCAAAGGTGATAGCATCTCTCTCCCCTCCTGCCTCCTCTCAGTTATCAGCCTTCCCCTTTTCAGAGCAGAACACATTAACTCCAAACCAGTCGTCAACATACTTTTTGTCTTGCACTGAGCACTGTTCATCTGCAGCTTTCCCTGGTCACCTGGGGAGGCACAGGCAGAATGAAAAACCCCTCCCTATGCTCCAGGGCACCATTCCCCATGCCTGCTGCTGAGGGGCAGCTAGAGGCACATGCACCCCCCCGCTGCCACCATCCTCAACAACTGCAGCTGCAGTGTTACTGCTCCTCTGCAGTGAATGAGGTAAGGGAAAAAGCCCGTGTGTGTGTACCCATAAATACACATGTATGGACACACACAGCACGATGCTTAATGAGGAAGTTCAGGGTAGAAAAGACAGGAGAAGCTCCTTGCAGACAATTTCCTCATTCACAATCAGTGCCAACACAGCTCTTGAACTTTGGACGTGCGATGTATGGATAAATGTTAGTTTTCAAACAGTTACATACAGCAGAAGAGTCTCGCCAAATTATTTCTGAGTACTGAAGTCTTACTATATGTATCGTCTTGAAAAAAAGTAAGATTTTCAAATTCTTTAGCTGCAGCATTTGTCTTTACACTGATTACACTTCATAAAATGCAGAACAGAAAGCTAAACTTGCTTTTTTGTTTGTTTCTGGTAACAACCTAGATAGGCAAAACCTTCAGAAATGGTTTTCTTTGTAATAACGCTCCCCCAAAGCCGAAGGAATTTCACCTTCCGTCTTCCTACAGATTTACTCTCCTGCCCTCTAGCGATCATCTGTGTTCACAGCGTCCGTTCAAGTCTGGTTCTGGAAACTCCTGCCACACAAACTCCTACTGAAAAAGAACTACTGATTACTGCAAGGAAGTTGCTTATCACGCTGCTACCAATACAGTAACCTGAAAGATCCAAGATTTCAGGCTACTCTTCATTTTACAGAAGCAATTCAAGGCCATTTTCTTCCAGCTCAGGACCAGATAATGGAGTTTTAAATGCATAATAAAACCAGATGGAAGCTTCAGCATACTAAAACATCTGTGCTGCCAGCTAAAGCAGTTAGTTAGCTATACACCAAACTACAACTTCCCATGGGATTTACAGGTGTTTGTCCACACATCTCTAATGCAATCAACTTCCCCTCTGCTAATGTCGTTTGTTATATTAACTTGCATGCTAACATTCAAAACAATGGGTTGACACACTACATCTGTAATTACTCATGCTACCAGAAAACTGGTGAATTAAGTTTATTTAGTGTTAAATGAAAATGGAATGTTATACAGTACATGTAAAGACACTTCAGGATGAGTAAAGCAGAACTAATTGCACACGAGATTAAAGATTCACCTCAACAGTCAATATTATCAAATCATTACAGCTTCCATCTTCAGAGTGCAAGGTATGTCATGCAAAAAAAAAAAAAAGCTCAAAAAATCCCCAAACAGACAAAACCAGTGTTGTGGTACCACTTAAATCTATCATACCACGATACTGTACAAGACATCAGGAGATCATTCATAGAGAATGAAGCATTTTAGCAATAACAAAGAAGTTTTAAACATACTTAACAGGTTTTGCATGAACACCAATTCCAGAGTTACTACACCAAAGGAACAGGCAACATGCTGGGAGAAGTACCTAAAAATCAAAGCCTGTTTTATTCATAGCCAATATTACTTTCTGAAAGAGTTAAGTTATGCAATCTTATTACTCAATTCCCCACATAACTGGGTAAGGTTCAATACATTTTTACATAGAGCATAATCACATAACCACCACATCAGCAAGACACTTCCATTATCTTGACCAGTTACTACATTTAACCATGGTATGATAACATGGCCAGCAACCAAATTGTCTTCTGGGACACTGCGCTGTATGTAGAAATATAAAACAACTCAAATATACTCATAACTACTTTAAACTCAAACGACCTCTCATTTGTATTTACATATTTTTTGAAATACGCAGGCAAAAATCGCAGATGGGAGTGAAGTAGACTACACATGAAAGCTACAAGAGGGCTGACCAACCCGATCAGCGCATTCAATAACCCTGAACGTGACTTGGCACGGGGCGATACCTTTGGCACTCCTCTCCCACACCAGTGGCCTCAGCAGGGTGCTGTGGGCAGCTGCCACCGTGGGAGAACTGCCCGTCCCACTTCCACACTGCTGGTTCAGCAGCCTGAGCACAAGGGCCCTGAGCTGTGCACCCCGATCAGCTCCTCTCAGCCACAAGCACTGCAGGTAAGCACGCTGCTAGGCGAGCAGCTTCAACATTAACATGGAAGGAACGCAAGAGATGACGGGATGGCTTCAACATTTCCACCTCACAATACTCACATCCTGAGGGCACCAACAAGGAGATGAACCGACCAGGAATAATCATAAGGAGGCCAAGCTGCCTGCCCTTGCATTAGGAATGAAACTTCCTGGCTTAAATGGAAGCAAGACAAACTCAAGACAGACCTCCTTGAGGTTAATTTGCCAACTACATTCGAGGAAAATAATTTATTAAAACTAACTTGCAAGGTCTACTAGGCCTTGAACTGAGGATACAAGTTAACTATAAGCTACAGTTAAATAAAAACCTTTTAAAAGACAATTTACAGAAATAAAAATACGAGACTCTAGTAAAGAGGTGGAAAAACACGCATTCATTTGGAATATTTTCATAGCCTATCATTCTCAGGAATGTATATTTCATAAATAAAACTACAGAACAAAAACTTGAATATTCAGTCTAAAGACGGCTATTTCTAAACCTCTTCAGATAAAATTTGTTTTCTCCCTCCAAAATGAGTGATAAACCCTGAAAAATTTGGCTTTTCAAATCTACTGCGCATGAGCAAACTGAAGAGCAAACCAACATCTGGAAAAAAACATTTTGTACAAGGTTGCAGTTCTAAAACACTTATATTACAAAGCAATGTAAATAAATACCAAGCTAGTACAAAAGCTCTTATTTACAGTTTTACAAATGAAAACATTTTCAGTGTAAATGCAGTGTTTTAAAGAACATGATATTAGTAAAGTGATTTCCTTTATAGAACATTATAATTTCTGTTAAATTTCAATGCAGTATTGTATAAAACCATTGTTTCAAGTTATTTTTTTGTTTATAATTTAGTACAGGCAAACGGCAGTTTACGTCTGGAATGGTATCTGTTAAAGTGCTGAAAAAGAGGACAATTCTGAAATTTTAGAAAAACGTACTATACATTATTAAAGCTTTATCAAGTCAAAAATGGCAGCTTTTATTCACATTTGCTACCACAACACCTGCGGATGGAAGGTTTTTTTTCCAACAACTCATAGCAGTTAAGAGGATGGCAGCCATTGGTATCTTCGCATTCGAGTCCGATGGTTTCTCACACGTAATTTGTGTTAAGCTTCAGTGGTGGATTCAGGTTTCATGATCTGGTAAGTAATCAAGTATTCTGGATATGCCTGAAAGAGTGACACGTTCTTTATTAAGATTACATTTTCTGGATAAATAATGCTTGCCAGAGAGGAAATAAATACATTTATGTCAAAGAAAAAGAAGACAAAACGTCAAATGTCGGAATGCTTTGAGTATTCAGGCAACAAGGAGGAAATTCATGTTCAGTCACAGCTGGAGTTTTTTAAGACAAAAGCTACTCCTAGCACATGGAGTATAAGGTGAAAAAAAACAACAAAACAGGAAAGAAGTCTGAAAATCCAAACCAAAAAAGCAACTTACCTGCTCCCCTCTGTAAATGACATATTCTGCCAATGCCAGTCCATTTACACTGGGCCGCCCAGTAACTGAGTGATGTCCAGGGGGAGAATGGGCCATTTTCATAGCACTGAACTGCAGGAAAGACTTGCCCAGTGTTACACGACAGAACAGCAACTGCCTGCATCAAAAGGGAAAAAAGGATCGTGGCTACAGAACCTTGCACAGCGCTAGAAAGACCATCTTTCTAATTTTAAACTGTTGCTTGACAACTGTGGATCTTTACAGACACTTCAGACTCTGTAAGTTTGCAAAATTCTGAAATTTTGTTTGGAAGGACAAAAAAAAATTTGGCATGTTTGGAAAAACTCTTCAGTCTGAGAAAAAGATTGGTATTAGTAGTAAAAAAAACAAACTCAAACTTTATTACTGGAAACAATATGCTTAACAAAGTACTCAAGATTTTTCACTAAGCTTTCCCTCTCCTCCCCTCTACCATCTTAATTTTCTGTGGGTCCCCACTCCCAAATTATTCATGCTAACATCATAGTTCACTTGTGCTCTAACATTACATTTCCACCTAACAATCTGCACTAGACTCTGTCATCCTCTAGAACTCTAGAGCATTTTTTTTTTATTTGAGATTACCAGAAAATGGTAACAGTATAAAGTGAAAATGGGCACAGAATCAAGGATTTAAGAGCCTAGGGAGTGGCAGAGATTGCATAAATTCATGTCTCTATTTTAAAGTCTGAAGCAGCAGCAACATGGCAGAGATGAACTATTACAAAGAGCATTCTCCTCAGTACAGCACCTGACTATCACTGAGTTTTTCCTGTTTCTCTAGCAGGCAATCAAGTGGATGGCACACTGACACTGCTGCATTTTTCACACAAGCACCTAGCAGATCCTCCTTGCTCTCTACCTAACTCTGATTTTTACAGTGAGTTAAGGGCAAAGGCTTGGTTTTATACACTGAAGGTGGCTCAAGGTTCTGTAATACAAATATCAAAGTTCTTTGATCATCTCTGCTAGGCTCATTGTATAGCAAGTGCTGAGAAGGCCTGGTTATGGAGGAAATCTTTTCTCACTGGATCTGCTGACTTACATGTTTTGTTGTAGACCACCAAATGAAAATCAGATTCTTTTTTGAAAAAGATCTTAACTTACCTGTGGCAAACATAACAAGATCTATCTTTGTGAATTGGACATCCAGTGCCACCTCCAATCCCATACACATATTGATTGCTTTTGGAAGAATTTTCAGCAAAATAAATCCCAGCTCCAAACATGCCACCTATATAAGCATGTCTCTCATCAAAGCCTTTGTGAATGATTGCATTCACAAATGGGGAACCTAAGAGAAGGGAAATAAAATATTTGAAGTACAGCATATAGAAATTTGTAACAATTTTACTATCATCCCCCAACTTTTTCGTTTTTCGTATACCACTTCTGCACACACACACAAAGAAATGAACCTCCAGAAATCCTGAGCTCCAACTTACACGACCAGTTTGCCAAAGATTTTATGGAAGGGCTAGGAGCTGAAAGGTGGCAGTTTATCATATATGTACAAACAATATTAGCTCAAGCAACTCTTGCTATGAGAGAAGGCTCAGTGAATCTGCATTCCCTTCGGCATGGCTTCATGCCATAGATTCAGGACTACACTAATACACAAAGGCCATTCTCTTCTTAACAGTAAGTCACATTTTAAGTTAAAAAAAAATACACTCCAAACAAAACTGAGCAGCAACTGCCTAAAGCATTCCTGTCTCTCCAGCGTTCTTTTCACCATTTATTTACTTGCAACCAATGATCTCTGGATACTGAGATGCATGATGTTATCCACTCATTTTGAAAAAAAAAAAGTTTTCTTTTAGTAAGCTTTTATATGACAGAATGAATATGGGGGCATTTTTAGAGAACAGTTGTTCTAAGTGAACATGACATTTCAGTTACGTAAGGAGTTACGGTGAAAATAATCACAAGACTTTAAAGAAAGGCCACTCCATCAGGTGGCTGGTTCCCCTTATGCTGGTACAGACCACAGTCAAAAGACAGTATTTTGTTCTCTACCAGTCCTGGCAATCAATAACTACTGTGTTACTGAGACTTCCAAGAGTAACTTTGTGTTGGGAACTAAGAAGTTCTTTCACTATAAGGATGCACAGTAGATGTATTTAATTTGTCTATCAGGACAAACTGCATTACTGTACACAAGGCATCTTTCAACTAGCTCTGATGCGATAATTATAACCTTTATTGATTTATTCATCATTCCAGCAAAGGCTATAAGAACTAAATTACCAAATTAAACAAACAAACCCCAGAACTCACAGTAGAATAGCTTGATCCTTCATCACTTCCATCAAACAACCAATAAAACAGAATTAGTAACTGAATGAAGGATGAGGCATGTCCCTCAGACTCCATTCATTACAGCTAAAATGTTTTCACTTAGAATTTCAACGTCTCCTTTGGGAGGGACAAGGAGGTACAAGCTTCAGAAGAATCCAGTGCACTCCACGCAACGCCTTAATAAAGTATATAAAAAATCTAGTACATAAATCAAACAGAAACACTCTGCTAAAGAATACTGATGGTTAAATGAGAATCTAAGACATTCTAATATCTCACCATGAAACAGCATCCTTTCATTAGCATGGTTATGATTCTCTTCAGAGACCTCTTTCCTCCTGTGAGTGTATCTTTCCCATAGCTTTTTGTTGCAGACTTTCTGAATCTGAAACAGTAAAAATGTCACTTTCACTCCTAAACTGAAAACCTGTGTTTACCTGACATATTTTAACATACATTAGTTATACCACAATAATTTTAAATGCTCAAAGAATACTTAAAGAATATTTATTTTCATAAACTCAACGAAACACAAAAATTTCTATTTTATCCTCAACAAGTATTATTCCAGTTTAATATCGAGTAAATTGTAACTATATGTTTAATTAAGAATCAATTACTTTTAAACATCTTAAGCCTTCTTAATTTGCGTTTAGCAGGCCTAGTCACAATTACATCTCTGTATCCCTCCAAGAATAGATTGATAAAGCCACCTTTATAAAGAAGAGTCTTCATGGAAGACTTCTAGAATACTTGTCAAAGAAAGTAAGATACCCCAAGCAGAGGTACAATGAGCACTGATGAAGTCCTATGTGTAGACACTACATCCATTCTACTAGAGAAGTGTAGTATCAGGTTAGCATAAAATTTGCAGTTAAGAAATTAGCAACTTGTCATTTTAACCAAAGCAACCATTTCTTCAGGAGAAAATGACATTCTAACAAACTGACATTCTAACAAATTAATTAAAGGAAGGTTGTCTACTTCCTGTTATTTTAAGCTGCTTTGATTCTAAACCAAGTCATGCTAGGTCCCTTTACTTGCATGCCTCAGAAGTTTCGTTTTCACTTGCTTCCTGCTTTTCCCTGACATTTCCTCAACAGAAGTAATGTTTCCCATAAAACCTTCTATATTTTAGTTCAGACATTCTGCAATTTTCTGTGAGGTCCTTTTATGTCAAACTAATGTCAAAGTTAGGGATAATTTCAGCCAGAACACTGAAGGTGTTAACTGTAAGTCATGAAAACGTGACAGTTACCTTTAAAATGTTGTATCTATTGAAGACTCCACCAGCATGTCCTCCATCTCTATGCTCTCGGACAGTACTCTGCATCTGAAGATTGAGAATTTTGAGGAGGGTCACTTTTTTCACACTTCCAAATGACCAAATGAACTAATTCTGTTTTATGTGCTCAGTAATGCCAATGGTGTGGATGCACATAATCAGCTTTTATGATTTCAAGATTTTTTCTTTTAAACTGAATCTTGAGCAGCCTACGGGCTAGATTTCAAATGAGAAAGATTCTCTTTGTTCTGTTTGGACTTGTTTCTTCCTAACTTTGTCTTGTGTGATTACTATACTTTGGAAGGAAGTGACAAACGCGTGCCTTAACAGGCAGGCGACTGGTAGCACAGAATTTGTGTCGCATGCATGAGCTCTTCTATATTTTAGAGTTTTAAAAACATGACTAGCAATAACGTTACTAAGAAATGGTGTCAATCTCATGAGCACGGATTGCAACCATGGTATAACTAAGATGGAAACTTCCAGTATCCTTAACGCAAATTTCTCAGTCTGCTTAGAAACATAAATCACACTTAAATTGCCTAGCAATGCTCTTCTGGCCACATCTGTAGTGGAACTAACAAACACCAAGGAGCTACAAAGAAAGGCATACCTCCTCTTCTACTGACTGAAACTCCTTATCTTCAGAGGAAAGATCTATGAGAAGAGTTCCGCTACTGGAAGTATTGAGAGTCAGGTACGGGTTAAGTCCTGTGAATACAATGAAACACAACAGCAGTTTCAGAAGCTGCATTAAGACGGCCGATTCAAAATGATCACCAGTAACAGAGTTTTAAGGGACCCATTTTTTGAAAACTCATTTTACAGGAGGAAGGGTTTTGCCAAAAATAAGGTGGCAAACAGTGACAGTTATCTACGTTACCTCCAATGAGCAGCCTATGACATCCACAAAAAGGGAAGAGCCATCCTCAAATTACTTCACTGATTTCAAACAAACTAGAAAAATATTTCCTTCCATAACCCCTCCCCATACATTATTATGAAAAGATCACACATGCCATTGAAACACAGTAGCTGTGTTTGAATACAGATCAAAATCATTTTTATTTATCCGAGGATACTGATCATTCATTCTGTCCACAACAGCGAACATTTCAGACACACAAACCCATGAGCCTGCGCTTAGCTTGGTATTTCCAGTGTTCATGACCGGGCAACTACATGTGAGCTGCTGCCTGCTTGAGAGATCATTTTAACAGCAGAAAGGCATGCAACCTGTCCTTCTGCAGAGTCCCAGGTTCTGCAACTATGATAATGGCTCATAACAAATAATCAGTCTGAAGTGCTAACTCAGTAGGAACGTATTTACCAGAAAGAATGGAGAACAAAACTAAGACAGGCCAGGAAATAAAAAGGTCTGAGTGCAACACTGACTGCTTAGAGGAACCTTAGCCTTACTGCTTCAAATATGCCAAACTGAACATCTGAATGCTCATGCAGACTTCAACAATATCTGGCAAGGAACAATAAAGTAATTATTTTAAGAATATATGGACCTTTTGCTTGCCTTCCCAGACAATTAACAGGACCAAATTTAGGAGCCTGGTCACACATAACATCTTTGGAAAGGAATAGTTTGGAGAGCAGGGAAATCAGAAACTTCCCACAATCAAACACCTCATGATACTGATGTTCAACGGGAAGATGCTGATTGGGAACACTGAACTCTGACACGAAAACACCATAATAAAGCTTTTCTGTAAAAGCCTTTGAAATAATGGTAATACCGTGTTCAGGAAGAGCTACCAAAATAGCAGCACAAACATACTCTTAAGTGTAAGAGCACAAACGCAAGATAAAGAAAATTAAGAAAACCATTGACAGATGACACTGGTTGGGATAATCTGAAATATTAACGAAACAGATTCTATAAAAGCAGTATTACATAATAACTTGAAACAATATATACCTTGCTGTCCAGAAATCAGTCTTTCAACTCCTTTAATGATTTTGTGCCTATGGCCGTAAGCATTAATTCCAATCTCCTTCAATTCTTTGTGTCCCATTTCAACCAAAACATCCAATGTTATCTAGAATGGGAGACATATTTTTTGTACAGCAGCACAAACAGAACAGCACAGCTGTCAATGACAGCAGAAACATACATCACAACCACTGAGGCAAAAAGCGAGTAGGAAAATATACACGACTTAGTACATTATTCTTGTCCTCAGCTTTGACTCCACTATTTTCTCAAAACCTATGTTTTCAAATAAATATGCTATGAAACACACACCAAGCAACTGGCATTATTAGCAAGGATCATGTTTCTGACAGAGAAATCAACACAAATTACTGATCAGTATGTATTAATATTCATCATTTATACCACTGAAAGGAAATACAGCTAGACTCCCAAACTGGTACACTGTTGTTCACAGGTTCTACTTATATGAATGTAAATATTCATACATATAATACACATCTATATCAACATATATTAAAAAATTCCACAGGTACGAACCCTTCCTTCATTCCACTCCAAGTAGGAAACGCTGACTTAATTTAAATAAACCTAACTACACTATTCTAACCATTCAGCATTCACTTCCTTGCTTTCTAGCAAAGTACCTGGAAATAAGTGTTTTACTCACCTGTTCCCTCTCAAATATGTCAATGAGATGTTCAAGGCCAAGGTTCCGCACAAACTGATTTATGCTGAAATCTACACCTGAGACTAGATAGAAAGAAAAACCTCAGAAGAAACATTCATGAGCGTAGTACATAACAAAACAGACACATCTTACACTGAGTGGCAATGATGGGAGATAAAGAAATTCCTGGCCATGTGAAAATAGGAAATAAATACTGTGTCACTAACTAGTGACAACAATCAGTCTACCCTAAGACTGTGACATCTGTGGACATGTACGTGCACACAAAAGAAGTAGTTATTTTTGCCTCTATGACATAATCAACTACCTAATAGAAATGCATGTTCAAACAGCAAATACTTTGAGAACAAACACATTACAGAAGTAATCTGTTCAGGACATCTGATGCAACCTGTTGGAAACTGGGCAAGGTTAGTTGTAAAACACTGCCTGGGATGGAGAAAAATTTCACTTGGTTTCTCTTTTAAGACACAGTTCACCATTCTGAGACTACAGAGAAGAAAGGGAATCTTTGTAATATTTTCTCCTTACAGAGTATCTTGAAATCTTGTACTTTTAGATTTTTAGACTTCTGCTCTTCATTAATGCTAGCATGATGTAGTAACCTAATCCATTATGATTCATATGTTGTAAGTTACAGAAACTGTGTACATCTGTGGGAAACCTCACATGTATTCTATAAAACAGTAGAAACTGTTACACATTCATAATTGAGAAAACCTCACCTTCTTTTTTCTCTAGAACAGTAGCTCCCTCTGCACTGTTTGTACCAACAACGGATGGAAGTTCAGAAAAACTACCAGACAAATTGTCAAGACTACTTGCAGCAGACAGACTGGATGGACTGGATGGAACAGACGACAGGGGATCAGCTGTAGAACCTGCTGTCTGGGATACACTTATAACCTGAGGTTTGTAGCAAGACGGTAAGGCAGAAGGAGGCATTGCTGCTGTCAGTAACGCGCTGACATCATCTGCCTAAAGATCAGAAAACAATTTATTAAAGCAGAGGAACATTTTACAGGAACATTTACAGAGTTGTTTATCCTAAAAACACTCTCATTATTCCAGACTTATTCCTAAGTACACTGAAATCCAAACAAATGCATACTGAAAAACATACTTTACAATGTAGTTCACGAAGAGCCTTTTATGCTAATAGAACAGACAATTCTGTAAAATGTTCATAAATGCAAATATTAGTAAGAGAAAAAGTTTTGACTTTGATATTTCTTAAAAGCTTATGAGATAATTACATAAAATTAAGTTTGCAGGAAAAACTACCATAAGGTTCTATGGTTTTGTTTTTGTTTGTTTTTCAGATGTTAAGAAATAAAATTTACTCTGAGTAACTTTGAATTGTATTATAAAACTTGGGGGGGAGATACATCATGAAAACCTTAACTGCCAGATTGTTTCCCAAATTCATACTGCTATAAAGTTTGCTTATATTTGATTGATACAATTAGTTAAAATGTAGTATTGAATTAAGAGCACTAATTTATAAGCACAAATTTTTTTGGTCTTTTTTTTTTCCTTGCTCCATTTTGAAGCAATCCTCAAGCAAGAAAATATTTATAGGCTTAAAAATGCTCTACTGGCGTTGCATGTCAGACACATACAAACAAGAAAACCCAACTCTGCAGGAGTTGCCATATTAGTGCTCTTTTTAAAGAGTCATTTTGATATGAGCTGCTACAAGTAGAAGGTAAGAACAGATTTCCCAAGAACCCCAGCACTTACAGTGACCAGGTCTAAAGGTGTTTGTCCTTCCTGGTTTTTCAGAGTAGGATCAGCCCCATGTGCCAGCAACAAGGCACAAAGCTGTGTCCTTCCTTTCTGGGCTGCTTCATGCAAAGGTGTGAAAGCCCATTTGTCTGTAGCATTCACACATGCGTTATACTTTATAAGTAAAGCTGCCACATCTACATGCTGGAAAAATAAAATCATCCAGTGTATTCCAATGTACTACCAAATATTAAGTGAACTCACAAATACTGTTGATAACTTCTCTGTAACTCTCATTCTGAATTTCCGTAGAATGCATCTGCTTCACAATTACTATAAAATTAGGTTTTAAGATGACGTGTTTTCTTCCTGACCTATTTGCCTTTTACCAGTATATAATATTTCTTCTCAAAAAAAAAAAAAAACCAAACAACTACAACAGAATTCAAAATCCAGAAGAATATGAGGGAAAAGTGCTTGAATTCATGCTTCCAGTTTGGAAAGCAACCTAACAGCTTAGATTAAAGACTTGATCCAAGCACAGAGATCGTAAGCCACAAGCAACTAGTATCAACACAAGGAGATTTTGCTGATAAAATCACATTGGCACAGGTATGGAAATTAACGTTGCGAAAAGCTTTTGAGCTGCTGACTTTGCACTTGTTCACAATCAGAAAACTGAGCTCTGTCAATTCATACCGTTGTTTTACAAATTCAAAGAAGTTCTCACATATGACAATAAGCTTATTATGACTGAATTACTTTACCTTTTTACAAATAAGATTACATTACAACTCAACAGCAAAAGCTTTCTAAAGAGCATTGACTCATAAAGCTGCCATCAAAAGGCATTGCTTATTTTTTTCAGTAATAAAATATCCTAGAAGTCTGACATATTTACCCCATAAGATGCAGCATTATGCAGAGGAATCAAACCTCCTTTATCCTGAGCGTTCACATCTGCTCCATGTTGTAACAGGTATTCTGCAACCTCCAAATTATTGTAACCAGCTGGAAGGGTGCAAAAGGACAGAATAAACACAACATACCTTTAAAGACTACTTCAACAAGCTGCAGAGAACAATAATTTACTTAAATAACTTCCAAGTTAATATGCCCCTTTCAGGGAAGGCAGTGCATTATCTGTTACAGAATACTGCCTCATCCCACTTAAGGCTAAACGATTTTAAAACATCTGTCAATATATGCCCAATAAAAGAGCCTCTTGGACTAGACAGAACAGGAAATTGAAGTTGAACAGTTTAGAAGAGTGAAGAAACAGACTAATGTGCATAGAATACTTAATCACAGACTTCAGCTTGAGGCTAAAATAAAACTTAGACACAGTAAATACAGCTACAACTACTACCAACCCTGAACAGTTTTATAAAACACTGACCTGCTAAATGTAGTGGTGTTGAATGCCGTCCTTGAGTGTCCCGACAGTTGACGTTGTCAGGTGAACACAGCTTTTTAACCCGGGCCAAACAACCTTTCTTAGCAGCATCTAGTAGAGCTGCATCTCCTCTAAGTAGGTCTTGAATATCAGTATCACCATCTTTAACAAGGTCTAAAGGAGTATTTCCATCTCTATTTTTCTTTGTGGGGTCAGCTCCATGCTGTGCATACAAAAAACAGGTGTTAAGTATGCACATATGCAGAATAAATATTGTGCATCTTAGGAATCTCCCACCTTACTAAGCAAATACTTTTACACACTCTTGACTCCTTGGAGAGAGACTTCCACTAACTATGAGAAAGGACAATACATTTACCAATAGTTGTCCTTCAACTGAAAATGTTTACCTACACTCATTTAGAAACCACACACCAATTTCTCCAAGAAGTACAATCACATTTCAGGCTGAATAAGAAAAAAAAAAAGTAATCTCCCTCAAGCATACATAATACCTGCAATAGGAGTTTGCAAATCTCATATTTTCCTTTTGCTGCAGCTTCATGTAAGGGAGTAAACTTCCACAAGTCAGCTACATTGACAACTGCACCATGTTTAACAAGCAGCTCTGCAACCTCATAGTGACCGTATGAGCAAGCGTTATGTAAAGGAACAAGTCCCCTGAAAAATAATTAATAAAAAACTTATCTTAAAAAAACCCAAAAAACTAGAATCTCTTTTCACAAACAGATATGAACCTAAAACACAACACACCTTAAACAATCAAACCTTCACAAAAACTCTTTTAAGAAAATAACATTTTCCATAGTATTCTAATGCAGTAGGAATACCTGCTACCAAAGTGGTATAAATGCCATTAGCATCAAATAAAAGTAAAAATACAATTAAAAAAAATTGACACTAGTCTCAAGTGCTGTGAAGTGTTTTTTCTGGATATTCTAACAGTTTCATTGTAACAGAAGCACTCGTGAAAATAAATGACTGATTGAAGAAAGATGGGATGCATATCAGCTATCAAAACCCAAAAGCTCACAAACATAACAAGTTACAACTGCCAAGAAAACACACAATAAACTTGAATACATACCCCTTATCTTTTGCATGCACATCAGCTCCGTGCTGAAGTAGGTATTCAACAACAGACACCCTATTGTATCCAGCTGCAAAGTGAAGTGGTGTAGACTGACGCCCTTCAATATCTCTGCAGTTCACACTCTGAACCGTACACAGTTTCTGTAAAACCCAACAGACAAAACATGCATCACTATATATAGTGCAGAAACACATTAAATTTAGTCATAAAATGATGTTATACACTCTCAATTTTGGAAAATCTTTTTTTTTCCAGGTTAAAAGCTGACTTTTATACAGAAATTATACTTTTCATAGGTTGTATCTGCTGAAAATATGATTATCTTCTCTTCCCAATCTCACATATGTGACTTACATACAGTTTTTATGTGAGAACTGAATATAAATTTAGGAGGTGGTGAACATCAGATTTTGTTATCTGTAGTTCTTGCACAATAGAAAGGCTTTAGCATGAATCATAACTTTAAACAAAGCAGTGAAAACAGCTGTTCATTTGTTTGTTACGAAAAATGAGTCTGGCATGCAATTCCCAGTTATTTTTAGGACAAGTTTGAGCTTACTTTTACAGTGTCCACATCTCCAGCCTTTGCAGCCTCCAACAGTTGTCGATCTGCATCTGAATTACCTAGAGGAATACCCTCTGCAAAATAAATGAGATTGTATCACAGATAATTAACTGTACATGGTTCAAATAATTTAGGATAGGAAATTTCTGTATTTCAAGAATTTAAAAGGAATTCAAGGATTTAATTGAAAAAACTATTAAATTATAGGTAGGTTTTGTATTTCCTTATTATGTACAGCTGTAGCTATTAGCTCCATAAGTGTTTAAACAGTTGCCTGTGGGAACATGATTCTTACCAATCTTAGAGTGTTGTGAAACCAATCAAATATTCAGTTTCAGAATCAGACTTATCTGAAGAAACTTATGCAGACAGTATCTAAACCTTACTTGTTAAAATCTACACAGCCTGTTGCCTCTGCTAACAAATGCACAGCAACCCTTTATTTTTTTAATTTTTAAAGTCATCTTCTGCTTACAAGATTGTACCCTCTGTACATCAGAGCTTTTACAAAATGATCCCAGGTGGCAATATCATTGAACATTTTAAGCAGCTCTGACAATCTACATAACAATACTACAGAGTTAACCACACCTGTAAGCATGACTTTTCCATGTGCATGTGGTTTTGGAACAGAAGAATGGAATAACTCAAGACAGTTTTTATATTTTATTACAAGTACTTTTTTTGTTTGTGGTCACTATGATTCCTTGACAGTACTCAAAATAGCAAGTAAAACTTGCTATCACATGAATTCCTGAATACATCTTAAAAAAAATAATCAGTAGTACCTTGAAGTAGTTGTTGCACACTTTCATTGCCCATTTGTAAGGCTGTAAAGCCCTGCAGAGACACAATGGAAGGATCACATCCAGAACTCAACAACAACCTGCAAGTCTGGAGGTGACCACAATGCGCTGCTCTGTGAAGAGAGGTCTGCCCAAGGTTATCCAATGCATTAACCTAAAAATAAAACAGAATCTTTGGAATACATTCTTAAAAGAAACAATAGCATCAAAGCTCTGTCAAAGCTATTTTCATGGCTGACTGGGAGCATTTCACAACTATTATTCCTACTTTGATTAGAATAACATTCAGCATATTTTCAAAGGTCATGACATTTCAAAAGAGGAGATAAATAATAGCAGTTCATAAAATTAGAACTGCGTTTACTGAGGCAGAATAGACTCCTTTTAGAACCATGGGAATAACCCACAGCGTGAACAACTAGTTAAAGCAGTTTTACCATATACAGAAGTAGTGCATAATTTTCATTGCGCAGCAAGCATCCTTTGTGCCAGAGTGTAGAGTCACTTTATCTACATGGACTTACTGCAGCCTTTCAGATTAAGGACTTTACAACAGTGTTCCAATCAAGGCAACCAACATGCATTAAACAATTCAAATCCAGTACTCAGGGGTTATCTGTACTTCCTACTGTTCCACTGGCTTTGATTATCACTTAGTAAACTTCACAGCAGTCTGCATCCAAAGGCTGTATCCATGCTTCCATAAAGAACTTGAAATACCAGTTTGGAGCAATCCAAGCCCAAAATTACAGAGCATCTCCTGTCTACATTATTTTTTTAAGGAAATTTGGGTCAAAACACTGTAATGATTTTAACATTTTGCTTTCACTGTAATTTCTACTGCACACAACAAAGCGTACCTGTTTTACAGCTCAGAATAACCTCTTGGTCATGCATATCCCATCTTTTTTTTTTTTTTTAAAGTAGAGTATAATTCCTTCTCTTGATAATACAGCATGTAATAAGACAGTTTGCAAATTTTTAATTAACACTGAAAAGAACTGTCTGCAAATTTTACAAAATAGGAGCAATCGAAGAGCATAACTGTACTACTGGATTGATGGTCTGTCCTGAGGGTATAAACCTTTAACTTGCACAACAAATTAGGCCAAGTGTGTACTCTGCTGTCCACTCTCATGACAAGATATACAGAAATTAAACAATACGAAAATAATTAATATTAAATCATACCTTAGCTTCATGTTTCACAACCACTTCAACAACATCATTATGAGCTTTTTCTGATGCCACATGCAGAGGAGTCAAGAAGCTTTAAAGAAAAAAAATAATTCAGAAGGTATTTTGCAAAATCTTCTAATCAAACATTTAGGAGGATCCACTCATAACCACTCACTCTTTTGTCTTTTCATTAATGTTAGCTCCTTTCCTCAGCAGTAATTCACATACTTGTTTTCTCTTAGGATATGGAGATGCAGCAGCACAATGCTGAAAAACATTACAAACCAGTAACATTAATAACTAGTTAGCAACACAAGGCTTTATTAATTATTAAGAGCTGGTTGTGTGCAAAGTCAGCATAAAAAGAAATACACGTAAAGGCTTATTAATTTAAGAAGTTCCAGATGAACTCTAGATTCACTTTGGTATGTTCTCAAAACTTTCTCTCAAAAAATATTAAGCTTTACAAAGCTAATACATGTAACTTGCTAATACTCAAAATTAGAGCATTCTATAGAAGAGAATTCATACAACCTACATAAAACAGGCAATTCATATTAGTCTTAACACTTTCCTAAAAAAAATGTTTAAAAGATAGATACTAGTCTGAATTACACAAGTACGCTGTTTAACAGTGCAACTGGGTCTTCAACTATTGCCTACTACATTTAGGTCAGTCACAACACATGCAAGACAATTAAGAAATTCTGAAATGTTACCAGCGCTGTCTCATGCGTTTGAGGATGCTTGAAGTTAACTGTCTCCAAAGAAAGATGCTTCTTTATACGAGCAACATCTGATTCTCTTGCAGCTTGTAGCAGAGAATGACCTTTGAATTCATCTTTAAAGAGAAATGCATACATACCAGAACATTACATTCCTTAACACTACAAAGATGAAGACTGATTCTTTCAGTGAGATATAAACAATCATTTTATTTCCTGGTAGGACATTTAAGGGGCCCACCAACAGTCAACGGTGCAAAAAAATTTCCAACTCACACTTAAGCTTTTATACTACATGACAGAACTGACAGAATTTCACTTTGTTTCTAAACCAAAGCTAAAGACATTAAAGTTGGCTGAGCAAGATCTACCTCACCCACTGCTGTTCTAGATTCCACACTTCACATATGTACCAGTCCAAGAATATCTTTACTTCTGATCTCTATTTGGAAAACTATTTCTAATTGCCACCATGAAGTCTAATGTAGGACTTATTAGTCATTTTCAGCATAACCCAGAGTTACTGTTTGACCACACAGGGACAGAATTTGAAAGCATCCTTCTCAACCTGTTAAGTATGCTAAACAGCATCAGCACCTTTCATCGATTTCTTTGATCTTTCAGGGGCATACTCAAAACAAACAGTCAATATTTAAAACAGTTAATTTTTTTTTCTTCCAACAAAGTGCAATGGAATAAAAATGAATATTTCAGCAGTCCTGATGCAATGAGAGAAGAAAACAACAAGGTCAAAGGGAAACTGCTTGAGGAAGAAAGGTCACAAAAAACATTCTGACCGCATATAAAACTGACCTATGTTCAGAAAAATTCTAGCAACTTTAAGCGTAAAGCATAAGCATTTTCCAAAACTGACTTCCAGTGAGTCACTGTCCAGGGAACCTAAGCATACAGTCCAATCTAAAACTGCAGAACTGATCTCACTTTATACTCACATGCTAATCGTTCCTTTAATTGGGGTGTTGGAGCCAAATCGATAGTGCTTTTGTTGTGACAGTTCAATAGTGTTGGGTCAGCACCATAACTTAACAAAAGAGAACACACTTCCACCCTGTTCTTCGAAGCTGCTTCATGCAGAGGAGTGAACTGCCACAGATCCATTGCGTTCACACATGCTCCATGCTTGAAAAGGAAAGGAGTAAAAAAAAGATACAATATAGAAACCAAATTTTTAGAAAAAACCTTGTCATTCATTTCAGTGCAGCAGACTGCTAAAATAAAAATCAAAGCTAGTGTGGAAATGGTATCCAAGACATTCTTCAGCATTCACATTCTATATAAAATTTCAGCATACTGCAGTTTTTAATCCTCTAGTCTCTTCAATCTTCTCTGAAAATCAAACAGTCCATCTACAGGTCAAATCAGACAAAGAGTCTAATTCATCTACCTCAAATCACTTCTGGACATGTTCCTATTTCTTACTGCTCTACAAAAAGTCTACAGTGAACAGCTGCACTAACACCAAAATACTTTCTGTAAATACCCCCAGGTAACAACAGCCTAGATGCCTAGAAAGAAATAAGCAAAGTCAGTCTTGATCCAAAACATCAAGTACAAAGTTCTGCAAGTAATACTCTGGGACTTCAACATCTATGTAATTCTTCTCCAGACACCTTCGGTTCTAACCATAAGCAAGTCTGATTGGACACGCTCATTCCTACTGCTCCTGTTAACAATGGGCTGTGAAGTCAAAACAAACAAAAAATATGTCTGTTCATACTTAATATATGCTTATTCAATCATTTTAAACTTTTTTTCTTCTAAACATGAGATTGGTGGGGACTGAGACTACAAGATAGAAAACCAGCTACACCCTAAGCACCCAAGCAGCCTGAGTTATCTGACAGCACCCCCTCAGCTGTTCTAATGTTCACGATTTACTGTGACAGATGAAAATGGGAAGAGTTTAAAAGTCCCACTGTGGCACAGACTTCTGCAGGGCACATCTTGAAGCCCTTGGTTTAATGTGTATCATACTTTATTTTCAAGATTAACTCAATTCAGATAAGCCAATCCAATTTCAAGAGTTCATTTACATCAAAAAAGTCCACACACTTTCTCTGAGGTGCAGACTGATTCTGGGCCAGAATTTATGATGTAGTGTTCAAACCTTTAAGAAACTTATTGTTTAATGGCAAACAATCTTTAACAGTATTCTTACTGAAAATCTGCCAACATTCCATCTTCTGAAATACTTTTCTATTCTTGAATTTACAGTATCACTCTTTTGTTTGTTTGGCTTTTTTTTCTGGGTGAGGGAAGAAGGTTTGAGAGCAGTAGTACTTCCTTGATGGCATAAAACCATTTAACTTTCAAGACAAGAGAGTTAAAAACACAAAGCACGTTTATAAGAGGAAAAGTTCCTTGGAAGCAGAAAATTATGTAGCTTCAACTTGATAACTAACATACAGCAAGCAGAATCTATCACCTTTTAAGTTTTTAAAAAGAATGAAAAATATGCAAATCTAATCAGTCAATTAGTCTAAACTGTTCTTATTTGAAAAAAAATAAATTAGATCGGATAATATTAAAGACTGACCTTCACTAGAAGCTCTGTTACTTCATAATGACCATAGGAACAGGCATTGTGAAGTGGCACCAAATCTCTATACAGGAGAGAAGGGAGAAATTATCTTAATATGCCCATTTAAATTATAAATACATCCAAAATGTTGCTAATAATACTAAGCTCCATCTTGAACATTTAAAAAAACTAAATCAACAGTATCTGATTTGTTCAAACGAAGATGAGGGGAAATGAGAAGCTAGAAAAGAACCCATATAAACTAAACAGCCTTATTCAGAACAAGTACGTAAGTTAACAAGATGAGAAATGAATCACACTGTCTTAATGCAAATGAAAGGACTCCTCCAAGACCCGGAACCTTAATCAGAAAGAAGTAATGGCAGTAACTGTCTACAGTGAAAGTCATTATTTCCTTTTTCACAAGAACACTGCTATAAAATTATCTTCTCCCTTGGAAACCAGAGGAGTTCTACTGGTACTGTTTAAGTAACTGCACATTATTGCACAGTAACAGCAGAGCTAGCCCTAGAGCCCATTCCACATTCCATCAAAATGAATGTTCTTAGTAGCAAGTGAGAAATTACCTAACGTGTATTCTCTACTGTGGGCTAGGAAGGGGTTAATAAGAAAAATGAATTTCAAAACTCAGCAGACAAAGCTGACTGATCAGACAACTACAAAGCAGTGAAGGGATCACAGGAAAAAAGGAGGGATAAGAGTTTGCTTCCCATAATCTTTAATGTACATAGGCATACATATTTTAGAAATATGTTCTTCATTGTATTTTATGCAATCCTAAATAAACTCAGCACATCCACATTACACTACATGCTCTGAGATAACAACCAAATACTTAGAAACTTAAGTCCACAGATAACTCTGAAGAACAGATCCTCAATTTTTAATCACTGTGCAAAAGTCTAGACACTTAAAAGTAGGAATAAAATCAAGACAGGGCCATTACAATATTTGCAGATTCCACAGTGATTTACTGACGTATTTTCTTAAAAATAAGTTGGCTAGTGATATCTCAAAGGCTACATATTTTATGGTCAGTTCAGCTTGGATTCTTCTGCTTCACAATATTTAAGAGTGTCCACATTGTATTTTTGTCACAACAAAGATTCACTGTCTCAAGTCAGAAAATCTTCATGGTTAAAATGGTACTACTATTCCTCACCTCAAATTTGAATGTTTTCTGTTTCTTCTGAACAAAGGAAAAATGAACCTACCCCTTATCCTTAGCGTGTACATCAGCCCCATGTTGCAGTAACAGCTGTACTATTTTTACACGGTTATACCCAGCTGCTAAATGTAGAGGAGTAGACTGAAATGACAGAATGTAGAAGTAATCAGCAACACAAAACCAGCAGTTGGTTTTATTCTTTTTTTTTTTCCAAACTTGTTAACACTACTAATTACTGAAGTCCTTACAACACTTGCAATAGCAAAGAAGTCCAGAGGGTTTGAATCAGATGCACAGTAACTACATTCATTCCCTACTGTCTACTTTTACAGACATAATTAACACAAATCCTGTATCTGCTTTATTTCTAATATGTTCTGGGACAAAGGTCCTCTTGACAGATTTTTGAGTCTTGCAAACCATTTCTATGTTTTAGACTGCCACATCTCTTAAGAACTTTGCCAGGACAAACAGTGCCACTTGCAAAAGGGCAATGAAGACAGCCAGTACAATCAGTGACTACTAAATGATAAACAGCTTATGGTAAAAAATAAGGAGCTTAAATCAGGTTTTTAAAGAAAAATACCTTTCTGCCATCACTTGCATGACAGTTAACATTTAATGGTGTAAGAAGAGACATCATCTTTTCTTCATTTCCACTCCTGTAAGATAAGACACAAAACACGCAGAATTCTTTAATTAAAATTGTTAGCAGTTTACAGTTTCTTATCTTTCCTTGCTGTAACATTCTGCAAATCTGTTCTGAAGTTATACGCTTGCTTATTTCAGTACTAAAGGCAAAGCAAAATGTTTATGTAGCTATTTTTGTAGCTTTATTTACAGAAACAGCCAAAGTTTACTACCTAGATGGGATGTCAACTCATGAATATATATATTCATTACACAGAAAATCCCTATACAGTTCTAAATAATGTAACTACGTTCCAGATGTGTTCATAAAAACACATACCTGGCACTTTCTAAGAGTTCGTCCTTCTTGTATTCACCTGGAAGATAAAAGGGAGTTTAAGTTAGTAAATCAATATCCATATATTTAAGTTCATGAGCTGTGGCTTACTATTTATCATCCTCTTCCAAAGCTGCAGGGAGCTAAGTACTAAAACTTTGACACTCCATTTCTGAACTGTTATGATAAAGTATGTATCCAAAACGCATTCTGTGAATGATCCTGTAAAGCCATACAGGGAATTCCTACCTAGAATTCTAAAACAGAAATGAATTAAAGTAATTAAGGAAAAAAACAATCACACAAATAATGTATTACAATCATTGGAGTGTTATTAGTTAAAGTAATCTAAAGATTATCACGTACCAGTCAGCACTGCTTTTGCAGATGGGTCTGCTAAATCCAAAGCTGTTCTTCCATCTGTGTTCCGGATGGTCGGTTCAGCACCATGCTGCAGCAATACTTCAAAATGCAAGAGTATGCCATGAGAAAACAACGTGACAAGACAGGGCTTATGAGACATTGTAAGCAGCAAGCAACAACAGCAACAAAAAAAACCCATCACTGTTCTCAACTTCTCCCTTCAACATTTTACTGACAGAATTCTTTAATGGCACCTGTGAACTAATGAAACACATGAGGGAAAAAAAAAACCTGAAGTGAAACAATCAAAAAACCAGTAGGAGGCAATTCCAGTGACAAATGGAGACTGACACAGTCCCTAAAACCAGCAGCTACTTCTTGGCAGGCCCAGAGTACTGCCTCAAAAACATGTGTGACTGATCCCTAAATGAGACACAGCAGCAGCAAAACATGCATCTTCACAGCACTGGGGCCAAACAGACCACATTAGATATACTGAACTCCAGATGTGCTCCTGAATAAAAAAAATGGAGGAAGACACAATCAAAATGCTAATTTCTCAACCTTGATGTGCTCAACTTCTTAGAATGTACTTTATATCCTCATCTAATTTAACATGACTGCTATGAAAAGAGTCTGAATTAATTCATTATTAAAAAGTTCTGTTATTTCTAGCGCACTGTGAGTAACAGCAGAAAGCAGAATGAGAGGCTAGGCTGAAGCAGAACAGTACCTACAACTATCAGGCCACTCTAAGGCTCAATCCACTCAGCATCTATCATTGTACTTGGGCAACCAAGAGAAACCAATCTAAAAATTACAGTTACTTTGTTTCTCAGAAAACTGGCAGGAATTTAAGTTTCTAAGAGGTTTTTAAACCCTTACAGACACAGTTTCATAAAGTAAAAATGGCCTTTCAAAGGTTAGCAGTTTTTTACTGTGAAAGAAAACAAGTCACAGTAGAAGAGCAAGAACATTACCGATGCAGACATCTGTCTTGCCCTTAATGGCCGCTTCATGAAGGGGAGTGTAATTCCAATTGTCCCGAGCATTAGGATCTGCACCATGCCGCAAGAGGAGATTGACAACTTCGGCGTGACCAAAAGAGCAAGCATTGTGAAGTGGGATAAGGCCTCCATCATCTCGTGCATGGACATTGGCACCACTCTGCAGTAAGTATTCGACTACGTCCTTCCGACCAAAACCTTGAAGAGAAAGAGCTTTGTCTCATCTGCCAGGGATGAAAGAAAGGTGTAGGGGAAGACAAATGCCCGTCCTGCATACCCATACTGAAACAACACATTTAAATTACAGTAAGCACTCTAAGCAGAAATCTCAGCTGGCATTTCTTACAAAAGGGGCGTTTACGCACAAAGGTTATTTCCAAAAACACTCAAAATTATTATATTAAAATCAGCAGAAAAATAGTATTCAAGATTATCTTGGTAGGGCTCCCATGAGCTTACTGAAAAAGTAGCCTAAGGACAGACTACTGACAACAAAGCCTCTTTTTTCAATCGCTTTATATGGCTGGTTAAAGCTAACAATATTTTGTATGGTGCTCTGCCACCCCACAGCCCGTCTGCAGAAGGATGAGCTTAGGGAGCAGGAGTGCTGAGTGACTATGCACCAGTTCATGTACAATTTACATTTTAAATAAAAATAAGCGTAACATATAGCATAGTATGAAAGTTATTTCACATCACTTGTTTATAAAAACAAGTGAGCAGCTCTCTCAGGATAAAACCAGCTGCGTGGCTACCTGCTCTTTAAGCGTTCATTAGCGTAACGAGCACACAGTTTTCATCTTGAAATTATCTCGTAAGAAAATGGTTCAGAATGCAAAACATTTATCTAAAAGTGTTTATGATGAGTATGTACAACCATAATTTAAAGATATCCAGAAAGTCTACTTTAGTGATTCCCAACATGACTATAAAAACTTGATCCGAAGCACAGAAATGCTCTTATGCCTTCAGAGGCAATTTCATACTCCAGTCATTCATGCTGGTGGACAACAAGAACGCCCACCTGTGGCTAGAAATGCATCGTAAGCTAATGGCTTCTTCAAAGCCAATTCTATAGCTGCTACTGTTTACCTTCAGCTGTACCTTGCACATATATGCAGCAGCACATACACCAGCACCCCAGACTACTGCCAACTGTGCCCATGTTTTCTCTGGGACCTTTATAAGAGGACAGAGTGACTCAGGACTGCTACTCCTGCACCTACAGAGAGAAGTGCTAAGGGACACAGCCTACGAAATTCTCTCAAAGGCTTCATGAAGACCAAACTGGGCCTCAGAGTTACTAGGAAAGGTAAAGAGCCATATGTCAGTGTATGTGTGCCAGGTACCTGCTGAGTAATGACCCCTTATGCACGGGACTTGGCCTTCCTTACTTTAAACACCTGAGACGCAAAACATTTTCCAGGAAAAAAAAAATCAAGAATTTGTGAGGTGAAGCCTCCTCACATGAGCCTTTCCTTCAGCCCAAATCACCATGTGATTGCAAACAGCAGTGCACTCAGAGGCAGTGGGTTTAATCTTTGTTACAACCCACCTGCCCAGCCTCAGCAGGCAGGAGTCAAGGCAATCAAGACCTAAAATGGTGTTTATTCCTGACAACTGTACACTGTTCCAGTGACAGAACCACAGAAGCATGAGATGTGCCAGCATTTTAGTTACAGCAGAACTTTTCAGTTTTAGCTTCATCGCAGCTAAGTTTCTCATAGTGTGTTCCTCTCTAAAACTGAGTTCAGGGCCTCCTTCTCCCAGACAGACAGCAACCACGAGCCTGGAGCCACGAGAGAAAAACAGAGGCTTGGTGCTGCACAGTCTGGACAGAGAAGACTTAGAGGAGATCTTATCAATGCTTACAATTATCTAAAGAGCAGGAGTTGAGTGGATGGGGGCCGGGCTCTTCCCAGCAGTGCCCAGCAACAGTATAAGGGGCAACAGGCAAAAACTGGAACACAGAAATTCCACGTGAACATGAGGAAAAGCTTCTTTACTGTGAGGGTGACAGAGCACTGCATCAGGCTGCAGTGCTGTCCACTAGTTGGTGGACACACATAATGAAAACCCACCTGGACAAACACAGTTATTCTATTTGCTATCACCTTTGTGAGAGCAATCTCTACAGAACTAATAGTCAAAAAATCAGCTCCCATAAAAGACATTAAGAGTCACATTGTCTACATATTAAATCATAGGCAGCATATTCTCATTCTTCCACTGAATTTCACTTGCATCTTCAAAATGTCCAGAAATTCTGTTTCTAGGGTGAACGCATAATCACAATTTGCTAAATGCTTACATTATCTATTCAGATGAGACTTTTCACAAGTGCCACAGTCCCGCTAACATATCAAAACTACTGCTGTTTGATGACAGACTGTTTGGTATCCACCTTTGGTACCATAAAACATTTTCCAAAAACTACTTTACTAGTTATATTAGAAAAGCCTCTGATCCAACTTTCTGTCTCACAGTTACGCATCTGATGGACAATCATCACTCATTCTTGCAAGGAAGGCATCACTGTCCCTCAAAGCTTTGCTGTGTGCTCACAGTTCTGAATACAGAAAACCATCATGAGCATCAATCCATGCCAATACGCTTAATGAGTTGTGGCAAGTCTCAGTACAGGTGTAGATAATTCACTCCAGAGCCCTCCAGTTAGTATGCAGATTCAATCAAACAACTCATACCCACAGCTCCTCTCAGGGCAAAGCCCAGCCCAGCAACCCCCAAACTACCCACAGTTATGGTGGTGTGGAGGCAGAGGACCAGAAACTGGTCTGATGCCACGGAACTTGGCATCAGCATGAAGTGTGCTGCAGGGGCTCCACTCAGCCTCATGGGAGCATTCCCACCAGAAGGCACCACATATGGAAGCAGAAGCTTTTCCTATAGGAGTATGTGCTCAGAGGTGGTGGCCATGCTCTGTACAGTCACCTCTCTTATTCCCACTCCAAGCTCAAGGAACGCAATCCTTGCTGGCAAATGCTGGGTAGAGGCTCCTCTTTGACAGCAGTCCACTGTTTCAAGAATGGCTTCAATACTCTTCTATTCTAAAGCTTTTCTTTTTGTCTCTTAAGTTTCTACCAGAGGATCAACTAAACACTACCAGAGCGTGCAACAGTGAATGATAGCTGGTCTCACCATCACACTTCATTTCTTACTGCAAAGCAGCAAAGCTACTCAGATACAGGAAAAAAAAACCCAGCATTTGTGGTTTCCATTACATTGATAGTTAAGGGAAAAATGTAACCAAGTTCAGGACCCAGAATATACCTAAGAGAGGAAAAAGGCAACACAAAAACTGTCTTCGTAGTACAGTATCACCTCTTCCACAAAATAAAGCCATGCAAGTGAATGGAACTAGTCAGAGAAGTTTTGTAACATTTTTTCTAAGAACATGCACCTAGGTTGAACAAAGCAAGAATACAACAGACTTTTGCTTTTACTTCCTGGAATGCAATTCCTTCAGGCGCTGGAGACTAAAGAAGCTGGTATTACTCAAACTGTGAACGACACAGAAAAAGCAAAACAACAACATTCATAACCCCAAAATCGAGGAGCTGCTTATGACCAACTTCCAGGCTGAGACTACTGCAGATAAAGTCCGTTTTGCTGTCAACCCATCCTACGCAGAAGTGTATATACATCAAGACGGTGCATGTGCATTTTATATCCTGCTTTAGTCATAAACTTACTGCACATCCTACAGCTCTATGAGGAAGGCAGTTAAATTCTGTATCAAGCTTGAAGGAAACAGGAGCACAGACAAAAGCACTTACAAACCATCTTGCCTCATGTTAGAGGCCTGTTTAAAGGAAAAAAGCTTTCAGCAAGTTAGGAGTTCCAGTTTTTAAAGCCAAGACAGATGAACCCTGTCCAGAGAGGCAAACTAGGTCACTGTCTATGGGGAACACCTCAGGCACAAAACAAAAACAAGCAACAACAACAACAAAAAATAAAAAAAATAAAATAAAATAAACCACCAAAAGCAACAACCAACCAGCCTCAAAATCTGACCTAACAACCGACCTCTACTTCTCCAAAATGCTGTTAAATAGTCTCACTTACTTAGAAGTTCACAGTTTATGAGTGAACAGGCAGTGCTAGTGTTAATAAAATCATGGCTGCAAAACTCTTTTCCTCTGACAGGATGCTTCATGTTGTCCCCTGGGCTCTCGTGCTGATCAAGTTTCCCAAATCTGAACTTTTTCAGCCATCCTGAAAAAGTAGCTCTCAGGAACTCAAATCCATTAAGTCTACTGAATGTGAGAAATCGACTTCTTAATTAGAAGCCTTTTCCAAAATAATTCAGTGAGGAAACAAACTTATTTATGAGTTATACACACGGCCGAGCTAAAAGCTGCTGCCCCTCACGTGCCTGCCTGACAGTCCTGCCATTAAGGCTGCAACGCAAGCAGAGAAACAACACGAAAACAACAGTCACAATCGTGTCTTTGTCTGAAAAGGTGGTATACAGCCTTCCGGCCAGCCACGACAGACAGCAGTTGTTCTATGACGTCAGCTATTGGCCTAAGCGCCAAATTAACAACGTCTATTTGTTAACGACACCAATGCAAAAAACAAAACTTCAGAACCGCGCTGTCGGGCGTCCTCCGTGGGGCTCAGCGAGCAGGCCTGCCGGGCCCGGCAGCAGGACGGCGAGGCCGGCAGCGACCGTGCCGAGGGCCGCCCCGCCCGAACGGGCTCCGCAGCACGGGGAGGCGGCGGTGCGAGGTCCGGCCGCCCTCGGCCCTCCCCCGGCGGCGCGGCCTTAGGCCGTACCTGCGGCGAAGTGCAGCGGGCTGGACTTCCTGCCCGCCGTGTCGCGGCTGTTGACGTTCTCGGGCCGCACCAGCCGCTTGACCCGCTCCACGTCCCCGTTCCTGCAGGCCTCGAACAGCTCCCGGGCCGGCTCCACCGCCGCGCCGCAGCCCGGCGCCTCGGACAGGGCGGCCGCGCCGCCCGCGCACCGCCGCGCCGCCATGCCGGGCCGGGCCGGGCCCGCTCACAGCCTACGGCACCGCGCGGCTCTGGGCCCGGCGCATCGCGGCGGAAGGATCCGGGCGGAGCGGCGGATCAGAAAGGGGCGGGCGGGAGGCGGCGCGCATGCGCCACACGTGAGGCGGGACGGCTGCGGGTGGGGCGGAGCGGAGCGGAGTGTCCCTGCTTCGTCTGCGGGTTGTGCTCGTATATCGGACTTTTTTTATTCCCCCAAAAACCTAGCAGTGCATTCTGGTGCTAATAACTTCCTGATACAATTAAAAAATAAATCCTGAAGCAGTTATTTACGTAGCAAAGCGCATTGCTCGAAAGTAAGCGTGTGCATACTTATGAAAGAGGAGTGATAAAAGTTAATCGGTTTTCTTTACCCCGGAAAAGGGGGCACTGCTGCGCAGAAGAGCTGTGCGAGCTTCATCCCTGCGCGTGTTCAGGCCTGCGTCAGATGGGGCCCTGACATGGGGCTGGGGGTGGGCTTTGAGGTCACTGAGGTAATTTCTAACCCAAGCTGTTGTAAGACTGTTGTAAGATACTGTGATTCTGTGACTGCCCGTACAAGAATGGAGAGCATCTTTTTTTTTTTTTTTTTTTTTTCTGAGCTTCGATGAGACTAATTAGAAAAGGATTAATTAGGTAATTTTGGAATGTATTTTTCCACTCGTGCTATAATCTTTCAACAAAAACACTTTGGGAAAGGTAGTTGACAGAAGGCCGGGAGCTTCCTGTTCCACAGGCAGGAAGGATAAGTGCCTCCAAACTCATTGAACTTTCATGCTATTGTTACAGCAGTAAATTAAATGGCCTGAGAGACAGGAAAGGGATCTTGCTGCTAATTTGTGCCATTTAGTTACTTCCATTCTGTTAAACACCACTCCTCTCTGTAATAAGACAGTTAAACCCAAACCGCCTGTCCCTGCTAATGTCTAAATTGCACCCAGGTTTTTTTGTGGAGGGAGTACCAGCCTCCCAGGCTGCAACCGTGCTGCAGGAACAGGGCAAGGTCCACTACCCCTGACTGTGTAGCTTAGCTGAGAAATAGGCACCCAGCCAACAGTAGAAGTGTGACCAAAGGATGCAGCCAGCACAGGGACAGCAAGCACACGCTGTGACAAACAGCCTCGTGTCATCCCATTGGCTCTTCTCCCCTTGCAAGCTGTGCTCAGCAGGCAGGAAAATGTCAGGCCACAGCCACAGTCACTCCTCAGCTTGTCACACACATAATTCATCTGCTGCTTTGCATGTGGCCATAATGCTCTGGCACAAACTGCCACGGATACGGTGCGTGGGCCTGCAGCCACCTCAGAGCTTCCCAGCAGCTCCCCTGCAGTGCTGTGGTTTGTTTCCTGCAACACCAGCTAGGCAAACAGGGACAAAAATACTACTGAGAAAACCCAGAGTAAGGAACAAAAGAGCATCTTCACGCTGAGAGTTAGGATCCTGGTTACTGAAGCACCATGTTGCCTTTCCTCTTCAGATCGTGGTGATTGGAGAGGTGGTGTGGGTAGCAGCCAGCAGACTCCAGGCAGTCCCTAATGTGGTGCAGATGGGAAATGGGCATTGCCAGGCCCCTCTGAGCCTGTCTTCTGATGGGGAGACATGTGGTAGAGTACCTCTCAGAGATCTGAAGTATTTATTTGTCACATCATCCCATCTGGAAGAAGCAGGCAGTCTGTAAGCAGAACAGGAATCACAAGGTATACTTCTGAAAAATGCTCTTCATTTTACCCATGATAATAGTGTTATCTCTGTGATGTACAAAGTTTAGTAAAACAGGATCTGCAGAGAGAAAATATATGGATTTATTAGCATTGCAGGAAAAAAATATACAAGTTTTTGAGTTCATAGACTCTTCCTCATGCCTATGGCAGAAGTAGCAAATGTATTAAGTACCACCTCATAGAATCCTAGAATCATGAAAGTTGGAAAAGACCACTAAGATCACCTAGAAATCAGCTTGGTTGGTCGCTAGAGGGCAGGAAAGAAAAGGGGATGGTTGAGTAGGGACAGCAACGATAATTAATGCTGTACATCACTAAATTATAACATGCCAATAAAGAAAATAAGCTTTTTTTTTTTTTGAGAGAGAGAGAGAATTGGCCTATAACTGAACTTTTAAAACAATGAACAGAATTTCTCAGTGCAAGCTATTTTTGCAAAATAAAAGAAACGAGTAAATTTAAGAAGAGCATACCACAAAATGAAAGCAGAACAAGTTGCACAACAGTGAATGTGTGTACAGCCACTGCTTCAAAGGAACTCACTTTTTCCCTTCTCACCCCATCTCTGAAGCACTTACGCAACTTGTCTTAAGCAAGCAGGAGCTCTGCCAGTCACTCCCTGTAGTTACTGGTTTGTACGAACCAGCTTTGCTTTACCAGCAGATGGAGGTAAAGGTGAAAATATAAAATGTTGTTCTGGAAAAAAACCCACAAATATATACATATATATTTGCTATATTCTGCCATAGGTGTGAAGAAGAGAGACTGAGTATTGCAGTAGAGGAGCAGATACACAGCCAAGTGGTCTCTATAGGAGATGGAGCTACAGCTGTGTGATGCTGACAGGCTGCAATGGCAGAAGATGCAGTCATCAAAATGCTGCATCTGTGTATGCAGCAACCGTAAGTGCTGTTCAGCAATGTGGTGACAGGCTGTAAAGGTGATAGTTCACACGACATGTTTAGGGAAGATTCTTATAAGGAAAAGATCATAAGCTTGTGTTCCTTATGCCAAAAGCACAGAAAAGTGTATTACAGTTAATGGAAACTGTCTTACTCAGGAAAAAAGCCTTTAATCCCAGATCCTTGAGATTTCTTTAAAATGATTCCATTTTTTCTATCAGAGACTACTAGACAGATATATGCATAGAAAGCTTAAAGAAAGCTTTTGTTTGCTTTTCTGCAGTGCCCCAAACATGTCAGAGATGACAGGGAACTTTCATAGAAGCCTAGGCTCCGCACGCACAAAGCCAAATTATGTGCACTGTCAGCATGGGAGCATGGCAGAGCCCTGGAGTATTGGTGTTTGTTATTAGGAAGAAAGCCACAAGCAGCAGAGGAGCAGTAGGGCCAAAGATAGGCACTAAGAATGCTAGCAAAACAGATCCATTTATATATCCAAAGTATAATAGTAGGAAAAAGTTAAAAGGATATGGGCAAACTACAATATCTATCCAACCATTATATATTCAGCTATTCTGAAGCTACCCAAGAGAAAAAAAATGTGGGGCACCTAAGTATCTTAGCTTAGAATCTGTCTAGAAGTCACTGAGATGGGAAATAATAATTCTTTGGGAAAATTCATTTTAGCAGGAAAAAAATTCGGAGGAACAAGAACTACTGAGAGAATCTCCATTCATTTCAATTGCAGGTCAAGTGACATGATTTTAATTACATCATCAATTAATTCAATATTTATTTGCTGTTCCAATTTTAAAACAAAACAAGCAAACAAACAAACAACAAAAACCTTTGGGAATGTCCAGGCATCCTCATGTCTGATCCTGGACGTTTAACAGAACCATCCAGGTTCTGTGCAATTAGCAAGGCAGGCTGGCTTCTTAATTGCCCTCTGAAACATTTTACCTCTTGGCACTGATGGCATAAGAAGCCTACACTTTTAATCTGGATACCTAATTTGCTTGCCTACAGTGTGTAATGTAAACACCATGAAGAACATGCATGTGTGAAGTGTGTGAAGAAAAGCAAAGAAGCAACTAAGTCTAATCGTGTTTTTAAAAGGTGCTAGTGCATTGCTCCAACTACTTGCACTTAGACTGGCAGAGTGTCATTTCAGGACAAATTTCTGAGATATAATTTCTCAAGAATTCAAATGATGTCTTCTTGGAACAGCTAGTTCCTCAGTCTGAAAAAAAGAAGGCTATTCTATTCTATTCTATTCTTGACATAAGCTGAACCAATGCAGTTTTTTGATTCAAGAAGTAGCAACAGTTTCACTATGAAATGGCAGTGATTAAATCAAGTGAATTTCTACATTTCTAATAGAAGCCTTCTACTGAAAACTAGTCCACGGCACTGGTTCAGAAGAGGAATTGTGATGAAAAGAAAGAACTTGGTTACAGTGTATTAAAAACAGATATGAAAAAAGTAAAATCCTGAGACTTCCTGTGAAGAATACACTTATGCAGATTCCAACTGTGTGGCAAAAACTAGGAAGTAGGTTGAAAAGCTTATAGGATTTAAGCTTCAATTATCTTAAATTGTCGGTTGAAAAACAAAAACAAACAAAAATAAAAAGAAATAGCCTATTTAAGAAAGAAGGACTATGAGAAGTGAACACAGTTATGTGTATGTCTTGCTGAATTTAAGTTATTATGGAGTTAAGCCAGTACATAACAACCAGATGCTTCTCCTTTGGGATTTTTCCCAGTATCTTATCACTTCCTGTGGCCAGAAGGAGATTCTTGGACCATGCATAACTCAACTTTAAAATTGCTCTCCTTACGGAAAGAAGAGATGATTCATATTGACAAGCTGTGTTACAGCCATTATTATATGTTCAAAGGATGGAAAAATATTAGCAAATTGAGTATTGTTGCTTTCTATCATAGCTGGTTAATGTAAACGGATGGACGTAATTCAATGAAGTACAGATAAAACTTTTTCTGATTTCTGTAAATTCTATCAAGAAAGGAAAATTTGTAGAGCTTTATTCATATAGTTTATTCTAGAATTATTTATGTGATCCACTTATTTCTGTAATTCCATATGGTGACAGAGAAGTTTCTTCTGCATGGGTTATAGAAAGCCTTAGAGCAGTTCTTTATGTTTTTACTGGTGATAACTGTTTTTTTTTCCTTGGGCTGAACTTCATTGTTGAAATACTACCTTTTGGTTGCCCTCATCATCGTGGTCACACAGTGAAATATCCCAGCTGCCTAAAAATAGTAAATAGTACTGCTTGTATTTCACCTGAGACTGATTATTTCATTTCACATGGCATGTACCCACTGTGCACTTGGCCAGTACACTGAGTCCCTAACACCTGATAAATTCCTCTTTAGATGAAAACCATTTCAAGTGTATAGTATAATCCTAAATGTATGGTTTTATAAACATTTCAGGAAATCTATTTGAAAGTTATCAATTTTGGATTTTGGAGGTGATTGAATATGTTTCTACAAAAATATAAAATAGGTCCTTTCTATTTTACAATTACCTAAATGTCAGCTATTGCTGTTAGGGTTAAGTTACACATGTCGTTTCAACAGCAGTGTAACTTGGGGATAAAACTAAATATATCTCAGGGCTAAAACTCAATATATCTGGAGCCCCTCCAGGAGAGCGAGTGGAGTTCTCCCTTTCCTTCTCAGTTCTTTCCTTTGCCTGGCCAGGCTTTTTAGCCTTCCAGATGAAGTCTCAAGGTGCTGGCTGAAGGCATCTTCTACCTCACTTCTCCAGTACTCACCCAATATTACATATGACATCAGCCTCATAACCCAAACCATTTCAAGACTGAAAAGTGAACAGCTGGAAAATTACACTGGTTGCGGAAGTAATGGCTGTAATTAAGATCTCAAAACCTTCAGACATCTGAAATGCAAACACAAAATAAATGCTCTATAAGCATCTAATAGTGCAATTTAGTTTTCACTGTAGATTCTTCTTCACAAGTGGCTTCACCAATGATCATTTCTTTGTTGTCTGGACAAATTTTGCAGCAGTGCTCTCGTTTTCCTTTTTGATTCTGTCCACACATAGAAACTCTTCAGTGTGCATCAGATAGTCCCCATAGTGTGTATGAGGACACAGGACCTAGCTGTGGTCCTCTTCACTTGTAAATAAAAATCCTATGCAGCAGATAAGCAGATGACAAAAATTCGTCTCACTTGTATTTGTTTCCAGATAAATCATAATCCTTCAAAAAATTTATTGAAAACATGCTGGTTGCTAGGGATCTTTAACTATAGGCAAACAAAACATTTTTGTAGGTTGTTGTAGCTGGACACACCTGGCAAAGCCCCAGTGTCAGCCGTGCACTCAGTGGTGCACAGCACAGTAGAAATCATGGCAGCATACACAGGAAAATACACAAATGCTTTGTTGCTTTCTTTGCTGTTCAGGCATTTTCAACTAGAAGATCTGATAAGTTAATTAGTAATACTGGTTTCTCATTTTGTAGCTGATTAATTGATCTGAAAGATGTCTGCTTGCTTTAGCAAACACTCGAGTGACCAAAGTACAGACTTTTTTATGGTCGATGGTTAGATATGCTGCAAGAATTAACTCTGGTGGAAGAGTTAAGAATGAAAGAAGAGTTAAATGAAAACAGATACGCTGCAGAGCAGCAGTACAACCACCTGAGTAGTTAATTGTTGTAACCTTGCTGTTATTGGTGGTCTGAGCATCAGAAATACAGGAACTCCAAACCATGCTCCCACACAGGCTAAACTCATAATGTTACTCAAGATAGAGATTTGTAAACGTGCATCTAAATCAGGTTTGGATACCACTGAAGCTCAAACTTTGGGACAGAGGAGCCTAAATAGCCAGATATATCCTTTAGTTACTGAACTACTTCAGAAATATATTTCCTCTTCAAAATAAAACAAAAGCCACCTAAGGAATCCAAGACTGTTTGCATTTGGAAACTCTCCAGTTACTGTTTTTTTTTTTTTAATCTCTAAGCTGCAAATTGTCCAAGTACTTTAGAAAAAGGATTTATAGCCAGTTATTTTTTCTTAGGCTAAATGCCAGTGTCCTCTTTTAAACTCATGCTTCTGCTCCAGCTGATCCAAGCACAAATGTGAAGGCTTCGGTGACTTCATACACCCTAGACAGAGCTTCCAAACTCACAATGTGTAAAAGCTTGATATAGCACCTCTGTGCCTATACTGGGAGTTGTGTAAAGCACCTAGATATGTGATTACTGTGACTACTGGAAAACTCAAATGCTTTTCTTATTACTGGTGCCAGGCACTCTAATACCTCTTGGAGAGAGGTCTGTGCCATTTGGAAATTCCACCTTCTAACCACTATTCAAAGCTGAGTGAAGAGGAACGAGCACAGACGCAATGTGCAGTATGTGTCCACAAGCTGAAAAAGGCCTTTAAGCTTCAGGCCAAAATTGTACTTGTTTTGATAACATCTGCCCTAAATACAGGGTTAAGAAATGATCATTTGATGCTCTGTGACTATTTTGTATCTCTATCTTTTGCCAAACACTGGAACACTTAAAATTAATAAATACTAAAATATGAGTATAAATGTTAACTACTCTCAGCTCCAACAACAAAAAGTAGTGAATATTAAAAACAAACAAACAAACAAACAACTTTCTCAAGATAGGGGAATATTTCACAGACATGTGATGATTATCCGTGCTTTGTGCTTGAGAATAAAATTTGTGTTGCTTCTCTTATAGGAAAAAGTATGTTTGTAAAAAGACAAACCATAATACATTTCCCTGGGCTTGATCACAGAGAAGGAAAAGAATTTTCGTAATTTCTTGGTATCTTAACTGGTGTTCCTTTTCACATTTTGCTTTTCAGTTCAGGGATATCTAAGCTGCCTTCTAACTGGCAATTTTTCCATAAGCTACTGGAATACTTTGAACTGCCAAGAGATTACATGGAAAAATAACACAGAGATAGGGGAGCTGCTTTTTGTTTGCAGCATAGATTGGGCAGCTTGTGCTGAGTCTGAGGACCTACAATTCAGACTGACTTGAAATGGGTATTGACTCTCTAGGCTAAGTTCAGAATGACCACCATGACCTGCAGGGACTTACAGCTGGCATTATTTGTATGTTCCTTTCCTGTTGTGTGTCTTACTAGCTTTTATCACTCTTACCTATTTGTCTGTAGGAAAATAATGTCCTCCTGTTTTTAAATGGCTTCTAAGTTTGACCAAGGTCCTTTCATTTGAAAGATATGTTCACAATTGTGCATTTGAGCTCCTGAATAGGATCTTGTTCTCAGCAGACCCACTAACATGAAAACTTTGTTTTTGCATCTGACATGTTAACATATGGTGAGTCTAATTGCACAGTTGCAGTTTGGCACTGCTTTGGAGCTGACAGGCTGATAACTTTTTTTGCTGCTGCTCAGCTGCAGCTGAGAACATGACTGCTTTTAGTTGTTTTCAAGGCAAAGAAGTTCATCTGAACTCCTGCTGTGGTTTCAGCAAAACTGTTTGACGTGACCTAGAATGAATTAGGAAGACTAACTGATCAGTTAGCAATGTGTGAGAAGTACGGATGGATCTGATCCCTTCCCCTCATGAGCACAGGCCAAGAGTGGCAGGACAAGTGCCTGTTGTAAGGAGTTTTTCCACCAAGGAATATTGTGCTGGCACACACAGGAGCAAGACATATGACTGGGATAGTTAGCTCCTCTAACTGTTGACAAAAAAAAAAAAGAAAAAGCAGTAGGAGGAGGAACAGGACAGCATGAAAATGTGCCTCTTAAAATGTCACAACCATTTTAGCTCTCACCTTCTCCTAACATGACTATTACATTACTTCAGATATAATCTGAAGGGATTGGAGCAAAGAGTGGGGAGTAGCTAGCATCGCCTCTGAACTAGGATCCTTGTGATTAGTTCTGCCCAAGGAGAGTGACTTCTATTTTTTAATAAAAACCAAGAGGGAAGCTCTGCTAGAGAAGTGATGGTTGGGTAAATCCAAGTGTGCCTACAAAACACTGTGCTGTAGCAAAAACACAATTTTTGAAGATGTAAAATTTTCCTTCACGTTTTAGATGCCATGTCTAAATAAAAAGGTTTTTGCTTACATACTTCTTGGAACGTATTACATTTAAATTACAAAATATGCAATAGGAGGAAATGACCACTGTGAACTGTCAGAGCTCTCTTCCGGTTCTCCTCTGAAGAAAACCAAAGACACCACAGTGAAGTGCTGCATCAGCAGCCATTCTGGGGCAGCCTCTGGACATGGAGCCTCCAACTCAACTCATCACCTAGCCCGGCACGCGTTCTTTCCATCACCATTTCCTCCTGCTCCTAGCCTTGATTTATTAGATAATTCTAGACTTTCTTATTCAAAAGTTCCCCATTTTTCAGCATAAAAACAAAGCAAATTAAGAATTTCTTTGAATATATGCTCATATCTCTCTTACTCACTCTAAATCCTTACATATGCTTCTGGCATTAGTTAGCTTGCCACCTGACCTAGCCTATGACAGACAAACTTAAGGTGAATGAACAGTCAATTACCTGCAGGAATGAAGTCTTAGAGCGTAATTGAACTAATCTGCTCAAGACTTTAAAAGGAAGAAAACTGGTTTTAGGTATGATGCTGTGCATCAGTAATGCAGTCACAATGCATTTCGATACTCCTACCATGCTGAAAATATGCTGTCTCAACATTTAAAACATAGTACAGCACAGCAGTGGATCAAAGAACTTTACAGCAGTCTGACATTTGTGTAGTAGCATGTCTGTGAGCCTCCTTTCCTTCTTCTTCCTTGAAAGTCTTCCTCTAGTTTCATGTTTCAGAAGTAGCACAAAAAAAATCTGAGTTCAGAAAGTTCCCTGCATTGGACAGAATGACTTTTTACCTTCAAGAGGGACTAGTTTGCCTTCATTTTTGTGTATGACTGTAATAATATAACAGCAACAAACACGGCAGATGCAAGACTCTGGATTGTAGTTGACAAAGCTATAATATATTATCTATTTGTAAAGTTCTACATGCCATTTGAAAAGACAAAAGATAAAACTAATGCAGTATTACCTGTAAACATTTGACAAAGGAGACCAGAAGCAGAGCAGGCTGGAAAAGTCTCTACGTATCAATGAGTCTACAGCTGATCTAGACCTTGATTTAGAACAAGATTAATAACAGAAGGCACAGGCACACTCCTGTACCTAGCATTATCTTTTTCTGAAGAGATTTTCTGGTAGTCAGGAATATGTTTAGACTTGAGAAATTTTAGGATGTAGCATATGAATCAGTATCTTGTTTTCTGGGTGAACAGATAATGAATCATTGCTTTTCATCCTCTATCTGTACCTACAATATGTTGCATAAAGAGGGACAGGCATGCAATTTCACTTTCTGGTATACCTGCAGGGTGTTCTCAACCTGATTTTGGAGGTAACAGCCTGGATGATAAGATGTCTTCTAAAATGAAGACATTCCATTGACCAACACCCCATCCTGCTCTCAACATTGCATGCTATGACTAGCTGAGAAGTTTCTCCTCAAATACCTTCTCCATAGAATGTTTAAATGTATACAGTATGAATTATGGCTATTATTCAGAAAAACCAAACACGTAGTATATAATGGTAGTGATAAAATGAATATAGCATTTCTATGCTACCACTCTTACACAGAGATAGAATTTATTTTCCCTCATGTTCACCATGAGATTACAGTGAGAAAAAAACTACAAAATGGGATGATGTTCCCTTTCCCTTGGGAACGGGGAGATTAAAAAAGTTAGTGTTGGATGGAAACGGATTTATTAAGCTTTACTGTTTAATATTTTACTTCCCATCTTTGCACTCAAAGGACATAATCTCAACTTCCTTTCTCACCTGTTAACTGGTCTGTGTGGCTGGGCACTTGCTCATTCAGGGACAGCCTGTTATTACTGTCTACTGCAGTGCAATACACCTATGCAGGAACACGGAAAAATGATAAGAGATTTAAGAATGGGTTTTCTATAATCCAAGAGAACAATGTGAGTGCTCTAGCACCCATACCGTGTTTTACTCCTTGTCCTCTCTTATTCTCTAAGAAGGGATCTTGGTAGAACTTGTTAAAAAGAGAGAGAACTTTAAAAAAAAAACTCATTAACAAAGAATGGCTAAAAGAACTTGCCAGAAAGGATGTGTGTGAGTTAGACTAGCATTTGAGCAACCTTAAGTGGTCTGAAGCAAATGTTTGTTGGCATAGGAGCAGCATGGCTTAGAAAGAGCTTCAGAGAGAAAAACTGAAAGGTTGCCAGTCAGAATATTTAAATGAG
Organism: Cyrtonyx montezumae; assembly: GCF_038088225.1. Taxonomy (NCBI): domain Eukaryota; kingdom Metazoa; phylum Chordata; class Aves; order Galliformes; family Odontophoridae; genus Cyrtonyx; species Cyrtonyx montezumae. The sequence continues at coordinate 16,702,624 of NW_027072045.1, read as the reverse complement.
GTAAGGTAAGGTAGTACTGAAAATCTTAGTGGCTTCTGCCAAACTAAGAGGGCAGTAAGCTTTGGGTAAAAGTTTATGGGAGAGAAAGTGGAAGTGTGGTGAAACTTCAATGAAGACTTGGAGCCAGAAGGACTGAGAAGAAGGTTAAACAAAGAGATAGGATGATGAAAATGACTCACAGGAAAATAAAAATGTAGTGCCAGAGCAAAAGCTTCTGAAAGGGTCTGAAGGAGGCCTGCATCCATGACTGATGCAACAAAGTAAATAGCTTGTGTACCAGCTTTTGGGAGGGATGAACAACAGTTTTATAGATAGATGTGAATGGGTGTCATTTGGAAATGACAGCAGATGTTAAATCAAAAGTCACGAAAGCCTGAGAGAACAATTTCAAGTCTGTTTCCATTGTCTCTTCCACTCTTCCTACTGATGACTGAGATCATGTATGAGAGAAGGATTTTCAGAGGTCTCTCAAAGCTCAAATAAAATGTAACTTATTGTATGCCAAAATACAGATATCTGCTATTTCTGAAACAAACCAAAGAGCACTGAAGAAATTACATAAATACCAATGTACCAAACTTGAAATCTAGAGACTGCTACAGCCAACAAAGTTTTGTCTTTGTTCTGCTGAGAGAACACCGTGAATTTTGTTTAAAATCCTGAAATGAAGGCTAAGGGAAGTGATTACTCCCCTTCACTGGGTACTTCTGAAGTTGCTTCTGCAGTACTGTGTCCAATTTTGATTCCCTCAGTATAAGAGCCTCATGGATTAACAAGGAGGGGTGAAACCAGTGTAGGGTCACCACGAGGGTTAGGGGACTGGAACGTGCGACAGGCAGCAGGACTGCCTTGCTGCAGGAAACTGCTGAGGGAACAGTTTCTTGGTTTTGCACGGGAAAAGGCTGAGTAATGATGATCAGAGCATAGCCTTCACCTACCAAAAGAGGGACGATAGAGAAGATGGAGCCGGACATTTTCCCAGGGGTGTGCAGCAAGAAGAAAAAAGGCAAGTCAGATGCTGCAGCAAACCTTCCACTTATAAATGGAAAAATACTACAAGAGTGATTAAGCACTGGCAGAAATTGTCTAGAGAAGATGTAGACTCTTTCCTTGCGGGTCAGTTGGAAAAGCAACTTCAGCTCAGCTGGACAAGCAACCTGAGCAGTCATATCTAACTTCAAAGCTAGCCTTGTTTTGAAGACAGGACTGGAACAGATGACCCCCAGAGATCCCTGTCTGTCCGTCATTTGATGACTGTAGTTCTCCAGGGAAGTATGCAAGATTTTTCTCACTGATTAAATACATTTTAAAGATTGCAAAACATACTGTAAGCATTATTGCATATGTGGAGCAAGCACATTTTGACAGCAAACTCACTGTGTTCTGGGAAGCAGTATCCAAGAATAACCCAAGGAAACTAATTTATTGCAAATGTTATTTAGGCCGTAGATCTTTCTACACTCAGGGGCCCAATATCCCCACCCGCTGCGGGGTGAAACAAGACTGATGCTGTTTCAGTCCTAGGGTTTGAGAGGCTTCATTCTTTCCAGCAAATCTAAAGATGAAACTAATCTCTGCGTGAAGTTTGATCTGTGTGAAACTGAACAAATAAACATATGTGTGTTTTTACACTATGCATCCTAAAAGAATGCTGAAATAACTAGGTCAGATCCTAGGAAACTCCCATTTTAAGGTTGAAGTGATTAGAAGTCAGACTAAACCTGAAAGAAAAAGGTTCATTCATCCCTCAGACCTATGCCATAGGGGAGCTTTCTCCCTTAACAGAGCAAATCCAAGAAAAACTCAACACAGAATTTCACCGTATTAATTTTCAAGCACTGCTCTTCCCTTGTGATACACAAGACAAAAAGGACCTTGTAAGAGAACCTAAAATATAGAAATGGCTCGTTTATCTTTGGTAACAGAATAAGAAAAGGAGCATTATTCAAAGATTTCCAAATGCTGTGTGAACATATTGCAGATGTCAGCTGGACTGCTGTTAAATACAGCAATGCTCATTCAGGATGAGGGCTTTTATAAAACTGTTCAACATAAATCTTACAAGAATGGAAATCATACTGAAAAATCACGGCTCGTGCAAGGCTGTAAGGGATTTTTCATGGATAAAGAGGTCACCTGTTTACTTGAAAGACTGTGAACAACAAAAGTCTTCCCACGTAACTGCCAAAAAGTGTCTATTCGATCAGTATTTGCTTGGTCACACAGAGTCACATAGAAACCAAATTGCACAAAGCAGAACTTCACTTGCTGCTTTTTTTGGAAAAGATCAATATTCAGCAGAGTTATTTTGTCCACCTGGCTCATTGAAAAAAGAATAAACACTGATTACCTATACACAGCAATACCATTTATATGCATGAAATGTTTGGTAACAGAATCTCACAGAATCTTTTTGGATGCATAGTTATAAATAAAGGAAAAAGAAAATTTGTTTCCAAAAATACTGAAATAGTAATATAGAAATATTTTATTTCTTTTAGACATCTAGGAGAATCTTTATGTTCTCAAAAGCTCATCTGTATTCATAAGCCAGATATATAGAATCATAGAATCATAGGGGTTGGAAGGGACCTCTAGAGATCATCGAGTCCAACCCCCCTGCCAAAGCAGGTTCCCTACACCAGGTTGCACAGGTAGGTGTCCAGGCAGGTCTTGAATATCTCCAGAGAAGGAGACTCCACAACCCCCCTGTGCAGCCTGTGCCACTGCTCCATCACCGTAAAGTTCTTGTGCACATTCGTGCAGAACCTCCTGTGCTGCAGTTTCTGTCCATTCCCCCTTGTCCTGTCTCCACACACTGCTGAAAAGAGTCTGGCCTTGCCACTTTGTCCCCCACACCTCAGATATTTATAATATTAAAAAAATCAGGTCCCATCTCATTCTTCTTTTCTCAAGGCTAAAGAGACCCAGTTCACTCAGCTTTTCTTCATAGGGGAGATCCTCCAGGCCCTTCACCATCTTTGTGGCTCTGTGCTGGACTCTTTCCAAGAGATTCCTGTCTTTCTTATACTGGGGAGCCCAGAACTGGACACAGTACTCCAGATGAGGCCTCACCAGGGCAGAGTAGAGGGGGAGGATCACCTCCCTTGACCTGCTGGCCACGCTCTTTTTAATACATCCCAGAATGCCATTGGCCCTCTTGGCCACGAGAGCACACTGCTGGCTCATGGTCAACCTGTCGTTCACCAGGACAACCAGGTCCCTCTCTACAGAGCTCCTCTCCAGAATATATATACATATATATATATGTATATGTGTGTATATATATATATGTATATATATGTGTGTGTGTGTGTATATACATACATATATATATGTATGAATATATATATGCATATATATATATGTGTATTTTATACATATATATGTATTTTAATTTGTACACATCTATACAATATATGAAAGTTTCCTTTTCTGTATTCTAGTGAATCTTTCATTGAAAGTTCAGATTATTCAAAGAATGAATACCTACAGTCACATTCTTCCTTCTTTCAGTTTTCCTTTCCCTTTTTACTCCAGTTATCAGCAGTTTTTAAGTACCACAGCATTGTTTTTATTTCATTTGTTGCTTACTACATACAAACAAAGCAATTATATGTGCAAAAGACAACATTTTTATAAATGCTCTGTAAGGAAATCTGCTTTGAAATATCCTGAATTTAATATAATCGTCTAACACAAACTTTAAATTACTTTATGATGTAGCCCCTTGCTTTTCTAAGACAATTGTTCCAGAAAACAATGCACTTCTATGGAGTGATACATTTCCAAAGTGATGACACATCTACCATCAACTAACCTGTCATCAATGTCTTATTAAGATTAAAAGTTTTAAATGAATTTTTAGGCTCCATTGAAGCTGAATGCTTTCAGTTTGTAGGAACTTAAACACAACCTTACAAGGTTCTGTGATGCTGCCCTGGCAAGAACCCTGGCTAGAGACCTAACAAGAAGCAAGCCTAGAGCCCCTGCCCATACTGAAAGATTTAGGCTTCAGTTAAAATGACCATTCTTACAGTTGCTGTAAGAAAATTTAAAATTCATCCATCTTTGCATAATTTCTCAGCAAGTTTGGTGACTTGACTCTTTCTCTAGGGGATAGGTGTATTTTGCTGGGCAAATCTGCAAGGCAGCCTGATTTCTACAAACAAATAGCAAATGTGTAGGAAACTGTCAGACTGACAAAGCCTGAGTTTTCAAACACCTAACAATGAAATACGTAGAAACATGAAACATGTTTAAAGCTTGGTATTTCAATCCCCAACAGTTTATGTATTTCTTTTTTTTTTCTGATTTCTTTTTTTACCTTCTTTCATTCAAAAAATAAAAGCTTACTCCAAAATCAGCACATTAAAAAAATAATAATAAAAAAAAAAGAAGGAAAAAAATACATTTCCAAAGTTTTCAAAATCTTAGCATTGTCATTATGAAGAGGAACTTCGTGGTCACTGGAGTACTTTTTTTATATTCTGTGATTTGAGATATGGAGTAATAAAGACTGTAAAAAGATAAAAACTTAATTATTCTTTTTACAGACTGTGACAGCACTAAAAAAATCCCTAAAAAACAATGGAGTTCCCCAGGAATAGTTTTCTTGATCCACATTTGTAACCGTAAGAAATTCTCAAAGTTCACTGAAGAGCTGTGAAGAGTAAGTAAAGAAAATAAGTTTCTGTTAAGGCTAAACCACGCTTTTGTTAACTGTAATTCATCAGATAAATCATTGAGACTATGTTTTCAAAGACCTACAAACTCAACTCAGTTTGAACTTCCCCAGCCTTGATGCATACCGGAGTAATTATTTGCATCATAACCATGGTCATAGAAACCTGCTGCCCAACCTCATAGATAACATCCATTTACAAAGATCATTCTTGGTAGCAGAGAGCTGATACTGAACAACAGAGCTCAATTTAACAAATGTCTGGTGGAAGCCTTTTGTGACTGCAGTGTCCCCTGAGCTGATGGGCCATGACAATGCTAGCACAGATACTCTTAATAAAGCCCTTCTTTATTAATGTGTGTTGAGTGACGTTGTGGGAACCAAGTGTGCGCCAGCGAAAATCTGATGGGTATTTTCTATTTTCTATCAAACACAGTATTTTGCCTTGGATTAGGAATTGATTTTAGCCTCAAGTCTAAAATGAAATCAAGAACATCCCTGCTAAATTGTATAGTATTATAGCATTGAGCTAGCATTACTCTCTGACCCGGCAAACAGCAGCAGTTTTTCAAGGGAGATGTGGTTATGCAAGTAAATGGAGATTTATAATTTTTTCTCTCTGAGGTTTATTCTACACATGTGGCTGAGACCAAACTATGCTCTCAGAAAATGTCTTATCTTTGCTTACAAAGGCTTCAGTTAAACACCAAAGGCTATTCAACTTCTTCCATACTCACAACTGCAATATATCTCCTTCCTTCCCTCCTGAAGCTCTGGAGGAAGACAACAACACAGCAACCTAAAGTAATGAAGTGAAAGAGTAAACGACAGAAACACACTCAGTTTTGGAAAACGGATTGAGAGAAGCAGCTCTTTCATTCTCCTCTGCCATGAAATGACCAGAGCCGACAAACAAATGACCAAGCTGTCTGATAGCTGACAGAAACCCAGCCACTTATTACCTGCTCAAAAATCCACTCATTGAAAAAGGAGCTAGCTGGTTCAGACAGATGAAGAACAGCAAGACCTGCAGGGCTGCCTGTACAAACAAGCATTCGCAGGGGAGCTAATGCTGTTGGTCTTCGAGCAGAACCTTGAGCCTGACTGCCTGGATGCCACAGAGCGACCTCCAGGGGCCCACCGGGGAGCCAGCCCGTGTGCTATCTAGCTTAGGGTTAAGGCACACTGCAAACTATTTTGAAATGCATACATTTAAAGTTTTCTGAAACTACAGTAACAATTTAGTACAGTTAATTCGTTGCAGTTAGGCTTTTACTCATAAAATGCAGCATTTTCAGAAACAGGACCAGATGTAGTACAAGAGGTCAGCTTTGGTTTACTTGCTACAGAGTCAGTGAGATACAGCTGCCTCCTATGTGACCCCCCTTGCCTCTCCCAGCACTGCATTTCTCCCTGTTCTGCGTGCACCTACAGGTGTCAGGGAAGTGGCTATGACACAAAGTGCTGTCAAACACACAGTGAGACTATTTTTTTTTCTCTGCTCCTATTTTAGCAGCCTTGTTCTAAAAGAGAGACGGGCAGACAAATCTACATGTTTAAGCTTCCGATGACAGGAGAGCCGCTGAACCAAAATAACCAGAAACCTGAGTCCTCTATAAAAAGTGCAGACAGAAGACCATCACTGACAGTGCAAACTGTTCTGCTACCTCAGGTAACCCCAGCAGTGTGCCTCAGTGCAGAGACATCTCTTCAGGTAAGGAAAGAGCAGATTTAGCTCTACACAGCCCTCTCTGCTTGCAACCAGAAACTGAGGCAGCACACTGTGGCCATGAACAGGGCTTCAGGTCACTGAACAGCCACTGAGCTGCTGTGTGCAGTCCATATTTACTAACTTGGGCAACAGCATGTCCATGAAAAGCTCTGCATTTCACTACTGTTGGGTTGGTTTTTTTTTTTCTTTTTTCTTTTTTCTTTTTTTTTTTTTCCAAACATATCACCTGAAGTAATCTTTGAAAATGTTTTCTAAGCCAGGAAAATAAAAAAAAAAGGAGTATTTAAAACCAACAGAAACAAATGATTTTATGCTGTCAAAAACTACAGCAAGCTGTTCCACAGTAGTAGAAACATGTGCAGCAAAAGGTACTTGGTGCAACTGCTTACAAGCAAGCTTCAAGCATGAATCATTCTGGAATAAAACAGCTGCCCAGATCCTATCTGTGGCCTGCACATGGAGGGTGCAGCCCAGCTGAGGGGTGTGCAGGTGGATGTGGCCCCGCATGGCCCAGTGGTACTATGGGACAACTTCAGTAGAACAGGCTTACAACACTTCTCTTTAGTTGCTTGCTTTCCCTTGGGGGGCTTGGGCCTCAATTTCAACCCCTGGCAGCAGCATTTGTAGCTCAAAAGCAAAAAAGAAAACATGCACTGCAACCAGCAGGGCTCGGAGAGCAAGTTTCTGGCACATTCCCTAAGCAAACAATGAGGAAATATCATCTGCCATTGAGAGGGAGCTAGCAGTCATCAGGAGATAAGGAAACGGAGAAGAGGGATGTGACATGGGGAGCAGAGGATCACGGAAGGTCATCCTGAATAGATAGCACCAGGGAACAGGCAAGAACCTTCCCAACCCTTGTCTGCACTGCCAGGTAGTGCTTCAGGCTCCATCTGGATGACATTTAGTGTCACATACTGGCACAAAGGGCAGGAACTTCAGTCACCAAGGGTCCTGCTAAGGAACTGAAGCCTTTCTGTGCTGAGTGCTCACATTATACACACAGCAGTGTGCAAGTCTGTATGTCACACTTCAGTCACTAGAAGAGCCTTCTCTTTCCAGCACTTCCAATGCTGTTTGTTTCTCTGCTTCTATGCAGCCTGAATCCAAAATGGAGTCACCCTTGTCACCTGCCATGCCACGGCCTGTGCATACGTTCTGTCTCTTAACAACCTTTCACACACAGCAGTAGAGCCTTTCATTCACAAACCATGTAAAGAAAAATAATTTGGATGAGCCAGAAAAATCCTGTTACCTTCTATTCTTCACTGCGAGCCCCATTTGCTTCGTGTAGAGCATAGTGCTTCCTGCTATTCATCGTGCATGGTCTCGTCTACTGATAAAAGCTCAGAATAGCTCACAGACTCAGTATCATGTTGTACAGCATGAGTGCAGAGCTGTCCTTGGGAGAGCGGGCACGAAGGTGACAATGAAACCATGCAGCCATACCAGGCTCACAGAGCCAGGCAGCCGTGGGGGCAGGCAGTGATGGTGTGGCTGTGGTCATGCTGCAGAGGCCGCGTGCTACTGCTTTCTGTCCCTCTGCTCTAGAAATAGCTAACAGCTAAATGTGAGAAGTACAGCGGGTCCTCCAGCACCCTCAGACTGCCACGTGTGGGAGTTGAACAGCCAGCAGAACCATGCCAATGAAACTTCCAGTTTTGTCACTGAAGATAAGGACAGGTATAGCCCAGGATGAAAAGCTTCAGGCCCTGGTAACATAGCTCCCCAGCTCCTTTTCATCAAAACTGACAGTTCGTAGTTACAAGCTGGCATTACTCTTGTTCTGCTAGGTAGCATCCTGATAAAGGAGCAACAGGAAGAAGCCCCATTTGACACGTTAAATATTCACTTCCCTGGCTCTGGGAAAGGCCAGCTACGAGCGAGCCCCATGTGAAGCTCCTGCCGCCCCTGAGCTGTACTGAGGCCGTGTCACTCCCTCTGCTTTCCAGGGGATGCAAGGGATGCGGGCACTGCGACTGGGTCAAAAGAGAGCTCCCCATTCCAAACGCTGCAGCGAGACACGCATCTTCCAACGCAGCCAGCGCCAACAACACAGCAGGGCGCGGGCTCTTAGGGGCAAGATCATCAAAATTATTCCAAGCACAGCAATTTTGGAAACGACTCTGCGGTACGGGCGGGGGGGGGGGCGAGAGGACAGCCCTCGATGCAGCGAAAAGCAGCATCACGCCGACACCCCCCGGCCAGCATCACACCGCGCAAACCGTAACCATCCCCGAAGCCGCAGGGGGCGGCACTCGGCCCCGCCCGCCCCGCAGCCGCGGCCACGTGGAGCGACGGCGGCTTCTCCCCCCCTTCCCCCTCCGCGGGGCCCCGGCACGCACAGCCCCGGCACGCGTAGCCCCGCCGCGCCGCGCCTCGGGGCCGGGCCGAGCCCGGCGCATAAAGGCTGCGGCGCCGGGGCGCTCCGGAGCGTCCGCTCCGCGCTGCCGCCCGTGAGCGCTGCCCGGCCCGGGACGCGTCCGGGGCTGCTGCCCGCGCTGCGCCTGACCTCGCTCGGTTCGGTTCGGTTCTAGCGTGCGCTTCCAGCCCCGCACAAGGAAGTAAGTAAAGGGGAGGGGGGAATAAAATCGAGCTTCATCCTTCTGGGGAAAGAAACCTCAAAACTTGCACTGTGCTCCCGTGGTTTTTATCAGCCTTGCAGGAGCACTTGCGTAGTGCCTTGTGAATGCTGCTGAATCCCATCACCTTTTGCTGGCCGATTTTTGCTTCTTCTAGCAGCCTAGCTGTGCCGTTCCGCTTCTTTTTTTCTTTGTTTCTTCTTTGTTTTGTTTTTTAATATTATAAAACCTTGGGAGCAGCAGCCTGTGGGGCTGGCCATGAAAACTATGGAGAGAATGCAGTCCAGCTTCTGCTGAAAGCCAAACAAAACTTGATAAATCTGACGCTGGTGCTCTGCTGCCTATTATGGTAAATGCTGCCACGGTTTAAGAAAGGGAAATAAAAAAACTGCAAGGGGAAGAATGAAGAGGTCAGTGCAGATTCTGCTTTTTTGGCAGTGCTCTGGAATACCAGTGAGAACATGGGGAAGGAGAATGCCATTTATTTAAGTGACAAAGCAAGTGCTTTTGCTTCCCATGACTCAACAGAAATTCATATTTCCAGCAAGGACTGGATCTTTACCAGAAGAGAGGTACTGCAGTAGGAGCCCCTTCTGCAAATACAGTCATAGAATCACAGAGTATCCCGAGTTGGAAATGACCCACAAGGGTCACAGACTCCAACTGCTGGTTCCATGTAGGACCATCCAAAACTCAAATCATATTTCTGTTATGGTTTTGTAAAATAAAAATGGCTTTCATCATCTGAGAGACAAGATTAGATCTTAACAAATAAAACTAGCATTCTTAGCAAATGCTTGCAGTGGGCTTTAGGCATGGACTTTGGGGGATATAAGGGATGTTTTTAACACAGTACTCTTCTCGTAAGGTGAAGAAAAAGCCCTTCTTTAGCTCCTTTATTCTTTTTCCCATTTACTCAGCAGTCAATGTTCACAGTGCAAACCAGCTTTCTCTACTAGACATAGGTTAATAGCTCATACCTGATTTAACCAAAGCCAGATTGCTGAACAAATGCACTTCTGGTTATTCAGAGTGAATAGGGTGATGGTTCTGCAGTGTGGTACGTAGCATCGCAGCTGATGCTCTGAGGGGATAGGTGACTTGATCAATCTAGTGCTGTCTGCTCAGATGCAGCAGCTGATTGAGCTTGTTGGAATTTTAAGACTCGGCTCAGAGTCTCTGAAAGGAATTGAAGTGGATGAGCACTTTCACCATAACTCGATCTGTTTGTACTGGTACACTAGAATGTTCTTTTGTGCATTTTCAGGAAAATGTGTTTAATCATCTGTTATCAAAATCCCATGTTTTGGAGGTTTGGAAAAAGCATAGGGGGTTACATTTATATTGAAAGATTGCAGAACTGTCAGGAAATGACAATATGCTCTGTTTCCTATCTCAAACTGCCAATATTAATTTAGGCTACATTATTTAAAGCTGTGCAAAGAGCAGGTCATGAATAATTAAGATGGCAGATGAAGTAAATATGCATTCTTAACAAGCTTTTCTCTGCTGTAACAAACAATAATGTTGTCTTTCTGCTCATTTCAGAATGATTCAGATCTTAGATCCGAGGCCCTTGCCAAACTCCATCATGCCTGTGGACGTGGCCATGAGAATCTGCTTAGCCCATTCACCACCACTGAAGAGCTTCCTCAGCCCCCTTGAGGGCTGCCAGAGAAATAACTTTGTGAGCAAATTCAAGCCCCTCAGACCGTGTCTCCATGTGAAACGTGACTCTGAGGCACAGAAGAATGACTGGAACCACTCGGCAGCCCGAGCCAAGAAGCGAGTTGTATTTGCAGACTCGAAGGGGCTCTCTCTGACAGCAATACACACCTTCTCTGAATTCCAGGAGCACCCTGGCTGGGACCTCCAGTTTGACCTTATAGGCCTTGAAAACATAACGTCTAACCTGAAGCTTCACGAGGAGAAGAACTTGATTCTGGATTTCCCTCGTCCCTCAGCTGACTACCTGGACTTCAGGAACCGCCTGCAGAAGAACTTGGTCTGTCTGGAGAACTGCAGCCTACAAGAGAAGGTTCTGTCGGGCACTGTCAAAGTAAAAAATGTGAGCTTTGAGAAGAAGGTTCAGGTTCGAATCACCTTTGATACGTGGAAGACATACAGGGACTCTGAGTGTGTATACATGAACAATGTTTATGGTGATTCTGAAAACGATACCTTCTCATTTGCTATTGACTTGCCTCCTGCCATTCCTTCTCAAGAGAAAATAGAGTTCTGCATTTCTTACCAAAGCGGTGAGCGTACCTTCTGGGACAATAACGAGGGGCAGAACTACAAGATTCTCCACGCAGAGTGGAAATCTGATGGTGTTCGGATACCATCTGCCACGAAAGACTGTTTTGATGTTCCACCTCCAAGGAGAGGGCAGGAGAGAGAGCCTGATCAGCTCGGCAGCCCAAGGCTGTCCAGTGGCCTCTTCCCCCGCTGGCAGAGCTCAGGTGGAATTGAAAGTTCATCACCATATTGGTGATAGACACTAGCTTGGAAGCATTCTTCCACTTGCCTACAAACCAACGTTAGCTTTCTGGTTCACATACTTTATAGCAAAACTGCCTGGCAGGTGTGGCTGTCTGTACAACTCCAGAGTCAGCAGTCTGTGGGACTCGTTAAGCCATATTATGTTATTGAAGTTCTTAGCCAAAACTTATCCTTGGAAAGGAAGACAAACAAGATAAAACCCATGTGTATACCACCTACTAGAAATAGCATGCCTGTATCTTAAGTATATGCTGCTTGCTTTCTGCTGTTGTCTCTCCTGAGTCATTAGGGAAGAGACTCTTTGTGAGGAAATGGAAGGTGACAGTATCTTAGCAAGCTGTAGCAACTGTGTGTGTGTGTGCGTACACAGATGTCACAGAACAGAATAACACAGTCCACTTTGTGCCTGTTAGTGCAGCAGAGCTGAGGTGATGCTCTTAGGACTGAGGCTTGCAATGACCTATGTGCTTGTAGCAGTGCCAGGTAGGACTGCATAGCTAGGTTTTGTAGCTTCCATACAGGTTTAGAAATTTGGAGAGGATAATGGAAAAGTGAGAGAAGGGGAAGAGGTATGGTGTGCTGTATAACTTGGAGATGGACAGTGTCAGAGCTGGCTTTCTAAATGAAGGAAAAGTTTATGAGGTTAAAAAGGAGAATATAGAAAACAATGCAGAGCAAGCGTTGGAAGTGACTGCTACTTTGGGAAGGCATCTCTGAACTCATTGGCCTCAGGAATAATGGATATCTTGCATTTAAAATCAGATCTAACCTTGATGTCTACCTTCATCATCCTACTCATTTGTCAGGCAGATGGTTATCTTTTAATGTTAAAAGAAAAATGTGCCTTTAAAAAAAGTCACAGTACATGCCAAAAGTAAAGGCTGAAGCCTAAGTGTATAGAACAGACAGAGTGGTTTGTAAGTGTCTCAGTCTGTGGCAGCATTAGAAAATTTGACTCATTGCCTGATCTAGTCTTACAGCACCTGATGGTTGAGTATGCTGCTCCCTATTGCAGAGTCAGAGATAACTTTTGAAAAGTGTGATATAGGAAAGGTCCTTCATATTGAAGACAGTGAATTAGCTGCAGCTGGTGAAAGCTAATTTCTTTTAAAGAGCAGAATTGCTGCTAGTTTTTTCTAGGATGAATATAGGGTTGCACATAAATAGATCTGCTCAGTTTCATTGTACCTCATTTTTGAAGTTTTTTTTTAAACTAGTATATTTTATATCATACGCTTGTAATTTAGCTTTTTGAGCTGTCAAACTGTAAACACAGTCTGTGTTTCATGCAAGACTTGTATGGGAAATTGTCCAGCACATACTTAGCAGGTGTAAATCATGGCACAGCTTGTAACTGTACAGAAGTGGTGTTAACATCAAAATACATGTGACTTGTATAATAGCCTGAGCCTGAAGCTACTTGCAATGCAATGAGAAGATAAATGCTACAATGAAGTAAGTCTCTTCCACTAATTGCACTTTTTTTTCTATGTAACCTGTGCTGTTAACTATCAACTAGCTATTTTAAGAATAAATTGTATTTTGATATACCTGGTTCTTATTGAGTCAACTCAGTCTGCTAATTTCATTACTTCTTTAAACAGCTGCAGCTCCAACATGAGCACAAGGCACAGCAGGTTTGCTCTGTGCCACCAGCTACTGCTAAAGCTGAATGTGGCATGGTATCTCAGCACAAATCTGATGTTATCCTGAGGATAAAATCCAAACTCTTCACTAAATAAGAAATTATCAAGAGCGTTAGCCTTCCAAGTTGTCATTTAAAAAACAAACCAAGAAAAAAACCCTCCATCTCACCCAACTGGAATATTTTGGTTTGACACATTTCACTAGGGCTTTTCCTGTTCTAGGGGTACATCTGTCTCAGTCCAGTGGCCAGTTTCCTGCTGAACTATAGCATATGTGATGCATGCCTGAGTGCACCTAGACAACGGTACTTAATGTCTTCTGGCTCATGTTCACCTGGCATTAAGCTTGTCTCATTGTCTCTGCAGCTATTGCTGGTGTCCAGGGGAGTGGAAGGTTTTGTTTCTCTCCTTATGCTTAGGTGCCAGCTCAACTGCCATCAGTACCAAGCAACTCACTGGAGAAAAATGTCTGGTTTTGAGCTAGTCTTTCACCTTTGACACTGTTGTGTGGACCCATCCTTGCAGTTATTGAGGGTGGAGAAAACACTCTAAATAACTGCTCAACGCTCTAAGTCCACAGAGGGCCTGACACACCCTTGCTTCTGCTAGGTGCCAGTTTAGACCAGCACAGAGCAGAAGCAGCCTAGCCAACATTGGTTGTACACCAGGTACCTGGAATTTCCCAGCACGTTAAGAAGATTCAGTGACAAGATGCAATCTGGTTCAATCTGCTGCACACAAACTCAGGGAGAGCGCTGGTTTTAATTATGAAAAAGCAATTCCAAAAAGACCAGGGACAGCAGGGCTTTAACAGCAGCTTCTTGAATGGAGGAGCAAACAGGGTTTCCACGCTACAAAGCCTGCAGTAGATGCAGAACTCTCTCCATCTACCAACCTCAAGCTCTACTAAAACAAAACAGTACTCTGTAAGTACCTCAGTGTTTTTCTGTGTTGGAGCTCTTGGACTGTGACACATACTGCACCACCCCGTTCTAGGAAGAAAAGTGAACTGGAGAGAGGTTTGTAATGAGTGGCTAGATGGCTCCTTTGTCTCAATGTGGGACTTCACTCAAGCAAAAACAAGCAAAGCTACTGGGTAGAGTGGAAGCCTTCCACTATGAGGAAAAGCAGCACTTCCTGTCCTCCAGCCATGTTTTGTGACCAGCCATCACAACTCAAAATGCTTGCTTGTTCTTCTCTTGACTGAGACATAAATCACCTCAAAATACCAGAAAACAGCTTATTTTAAACAAGGCTAAGCTTTAAGCCAACTTCTGTGCAAAGATGCCTTGCAAAATCACATTTGCCCTGCGGACAGGCAGTGCTTTTACTGTGTCTCAATTAGAATTTACACAGGCAATGTTATGTTCTCAGAAATGCTGGAGAAACGCTTTTGTTTTCTCTTCATGGTTCAGTCCATCATAGTGTTTCATATGCTATCAAACTGGAATCATTTTGCACCTTGCACTGGAACACGATAGTGGTGCTTCTACACTCACAGTTGGTGGCAGTTCCCCTCTCCTGCTGCACACCACAGGACTCCAACCACGGGAAAGTCCTCTTCTCTCAGTTACAGCTACAGTTAACCTTGAGCTCAAGTCTGGGGAATTGTGATGTCAAGAGCAAATAGCTACATTTTTAAAAAATAACATCTTACTGATCCTCCTTTGAGAAAATATCTTTTTAAAAGAGGAAGAATTCATAATGCACAGCAAGTATAGTCAACTAGGATGAGGGAAAAGTCAAGAGCGAGGGTTTTTTATTTTTAAATTTTATTTTTAAAGGCTTTTCTTTGCAAGATCCTTTTGTCTCCTGCCTTCCCACTTTCAATCTCCCTACAGTTTCCTTCGCCTCAGAAGAGCAAACCAGTGTGCCTGGAACTAATTCAATGTATAACCAGGAGACAGGCTCTGAAAGCATCCAGCTGCTTCACAGTAAGAAAAAAAAATATGTTTGATTTACAAAAATATGATTTATGATTTACAAAAACAACAATACCGAAACAAACAAACAAAAAAACAACCCAGCTCTGTTCCTCAGCTAATTACAGACCTCATTGCAGCTCGGTCAGTTTAGGTCAAGATACATTACACAGACCTCTTTGACTCTCTCTGACCCCTAAAGTGAACCCACTGACCTCAGTAAAGCAGCTCAGCCCATCACTGCTTTGCGCAGCCATAGCCACTGACTGATCTGCCTCCGCCAATAAAACGTTGAGGCCACATACTGCAAGAACAGGCAGGAGTTGCAGAGTTCAGTGGCTACAACTAAAGGTAATTCTGTGTTCAGCTATCAATCAGATATTCAATATCAATTCCCTTCAAACACGTCAACTAGCACAGTGAAGGCGAGAGACACAAAAGCTCATCAAATATTCTGCCTTGGAAGAATTCCAGCCTCCTTTCCCCCACAAAGATGTGTAATCAAGACTAGCACATGATCTCCCAGTCTCTAGCTACTACCTCTGCCACTGCACAGTAAAACCATTTACTGCTCTGCATAGGAAAGTCAGGAACTGCTAACTTCCAAGCCATTTTCCCTAGCCCTTGAGTTTCAGGCTATAGCCTTTCTTACCTGGTATTGTCTTCTGGAAGTCTGTGAGCATCCTATTTGCTGGACTGTGCCACTTTCAGAGGTCTGTCATCATCTTCAGGAAGGAACCAAGGCAGATGCATAATCCCACCACAGAGGAACCACCTGGTGGTGGGAAGGAGACCCCAGAAATTGAGATAATACACCTTAGGACTCCACATAGGTCTTCAGGACAAGAACCAAGAACCAAGAACCACTCCCACCAGCAGATGAAAATGATGCATAAGGGATAGGTGCTACTGCTGCAGTTAATCTTCAGGGCTTCTGCCTGCCCAGGGGTGACGGGTTAGTGCTGAGTGCTGCATTAGCAGCAGCTGAGAAAATGGGAGTAGCAAATGCTGATTATATGACACACATGGTAGTTATTTGCTGAATAACTGAATGGCATTTATCCTCCTTCAAATCAAACATCTCCTCTACTAGGAAAAATAACAGGGAGGTTTCATAGCCCTTATCTCAGCACCCTAGCTGCACTGGAACCATCAAACCCATAAGTCCAAGGCATCAGTGGAGAAATTAGCAGAGAAAATGCTGTTATTTTGATTTATGGATATCTCAGAGATGTCTCAGGAGCACTTGCTGCCCTTGCTTGTAGAAAATGAACAAGGCAGATAAAAGCTTACCCATCCTCTAATTTATTTTTTTTTTAATTTGCACCTTTGCTTGCAAAAGACAAGAGATTCGCATAGAGGTGTTCACTTCCCTCTCATAGCAGCTTGGATGGGCAAGAGGCTGTAGGAAATCCCTGGGGCAGCACAGACCTTGTTAGAGGAAATAAGAGTCAGTGCAGGTGTGAGGTGTCTATATGTACCTATAGGGTCCACTCTGTTAGAGGACAGAGCGATGGGGCACCACGCATGGAAATAGAGCCTCCATTCCAAGTTCCTTATGCAGTTTGACCAAAGAGCCTGATTTGGTCAAGTTGTAGCTAGAATTACTAGCTGGAATGAAAAATTCTCATTACCTTGTTTTATCTGGCACAGAAACATGCTGGAGCATTATTTCAGGTGACAAGGGGAAAAGTGCTTTTCATCTGTAGCCCTTCTGGCCAAAAAAAGGACTGGATTGTAGATTGATGGTTAACTGCAGTTGTTAGCAGTCAAAGCAGTTTGACAACAGAAAGTAAGAGATATTCACTGAAATTCACTTTCTGATGCACAAAGCTAAGATTCTTAAAAACTATGGAGAGAATGGGAAGTGCATTTTCTCTGCTCCTAAACCAACATTATTAACAGCTCCAGCTGGCACTTTCTGAATAGCCACTGAACACTTTCCAGACACCATTCTACTCCTTTTCTATTTCCTCTTGTTTACTGAGTGTTTTTTAAACCCTCCAGGCAAAGCTTTACCTACAGAAATGCTCTCATCACACTTCTGGAGCTCTGCTCAGACTGCAGGGCTACCACCTCTCCTATGAGACTAAAAGCCAGAATATTTTAGCTAATATTTTAGCCTTATTTTTATACTGTTCTTTTGGTAAATAGAGCAGTGTAATTCATAGGCATAGACCCATGATTGAGGTACCACAAGGAGATTTGCCTCAGGTTTAAAATAAAAATTTTGAGACAGCAATGGCTGAACTTTCATCAATGGTTTCATTTTTGTCAGAGCAGCTTCTTGTTTCCTCCTCTGAGTCACAGTTCTGTGCATGACAGCAAGGGATCCTCTGCAGCATTTTGTGTGAGTATTTGTGCTCCTTTATAGAGACAACCCTGTGCAACGTATTCTTTTCAATTGTTTTTTAAATCACAGCCTCCTGCAGCTCATCCTTGATGTTGCTGTTAGTCTGCCTGTTCTGGGACTACACAGGAGGTTTGGTCTGCTGTTGCTGCTGGAGAGCTCTCTGCAGAGTGGTTCCTCTTGAACCACTGCCAGTCCTGTAGGAGGGATTCTGGCCATTCTGTTCAAGCATCTTCTCAAAGTTATTTTTCTCCTAGGGGCACTCCTTTTCAACACTGTAAGCCCACATCATTTTCCTGGACAGTGTGGATTTCCCTTCACATAATGGTTCAAATTAAGTGCCTCCATCCTTCAGTAAACTGGGGATGTGTGTGACTGCCTCCTAAAGTGGCAAGCAGTACAAAAGGGATAAATGAAAGAATGCAGACTGGAGTCCCTGGATGTTTTCCACCATCCGGTCCTTAATGCTTGCCATGAGCTCCTTGCTTCCCACGCTGGCTGCCAAGCACCAGACAAGAGTTAGGGGATGGCTGGGTCAGCAAGGGCTGTGCTGCAGCCCTGTCTGCTAAAGGAAAC
The DNA here is from genome assembly GCF_038088225.1 of Cyrtonyx montezumae. Taxonomy (NCBI): domain Eukaryota; kingdom Metazoa; phylum Chordata; class Aves; order Galliformes; family Odontophoridae; genus Cyrtonyx; species Cyrtonyx montezumae. The sequence goes on along the minus strand of NW_027072045.1, from coordinate 16,684,630 downwards.
GTTCTTCTGCTCTAAGTAGACACTGAAATAGTTGTGCTGACAGCATCTGCTTCCTCTTAAACAGCTATTTTACTCCTACATTTGACAGATGGACCAGTGACAGGGAGATGAGTGCTGAAAGCCTCCTAATTTTACTGATTTGGAAACATAACTGAGAAATACATGTATTTTTATCTCTCCCTATTTTCATAGAGTTTTTACTCCTTTCATTCAGCAAATGCCAGAGCTACAAATCAGATTTAATTTATCAAGAAATGGAGTAGAAATTGGAGGTATGAAGCTTTGGCTGATCTTAGTCAACTATTTGGCCAACCTTCACCCATCTTCATGTTTTTGCAGGCCAGGTGAATATTTCAAACATAATTAGCAAATGCATTTTCAGTGCAGAGATTGCTTCTGGAGCAGGAGGACCTACTTTTGATTTTCATGCCTGAACCAACCAATTGGATTGCCTACTCTACTCAGAACATGCTCCAAATACAGAGGCTACTCTGAAAGTAATGCTTTCTTGTTTTATTGTGTTGATCCACGATATCAGAGGCAGATGTTGCTGGTATGGCAGCAGAGGTGAACCTTCCCAGCACTATTCCATTACATGTTGTTGCCGTGTGACAGATGGCAGCAGAACGTGTCTGACATGGAAGCATGTTTGAAGCAAAAGGGTGTCACTGAATTCCTCTATGGGGAAAAAAATGGCACCCATTGACATTCATCAATGCTTACTGAATGTTTATGGTGCCCCATCAGCGTATGTGAACATGGTGAGGTGGTGAGTGGGGCATTTCAGCAGTGATGACAGAAACACTGGGTCACCCCTGCTGGCACAGCATGCAGCTCTGGTTCATCATTGGTGAAAATGAATAGCTAATGGTGGTTACTGTTTTGAAAAAGTGCGTTTTGTAGTTGAGAATTCTTGCTCTATCCTACCACCTGTTGTAGCTCCCAAAGAAATAAATAGGAGGCATTATTTTCAGAGCAACCTACATAGTACATGTCTTTCAAAATGTCCCTTCCTTTTATCGCCAGGTCAGGCAATAGCAGTTCGGCCACCTTGCTTGCCTCCATTCTTGGGCACTGTGCATATTTCCCTCACACTTCCTGAATCCTTAAACTTGCAATGGAGCCGTTCTCGCCTTACATCCTGCCTGAAATTCATAGGCTGTATGCGCTGCTGTGAGTCAGCAGTACACTCCATCTGTTGGAAAGTCACTGGGGATGGAGTTGAAGGTGATTCAGCAAAAGACTTCATTAGCAATATCACACTGGCAGTCATCACGCCTGAGTCATCAGCTCCAGGCTGCACAATCGCAGGCCATCGTGTAATAGAGCTGTCCCTAACAGCTTTCTGTAGTAGCCCGAAATATGCTGTCCCATTACACTTACAGACTGCAAATCAAAGCACTATGAAAGGGCAAAATTGGTGCCTAAATGCTGTGAGCAATTTCACATTTGCCTATCCTGTCAACCATTCTTCCCTCAGTTCTCAAAAAACACAGCGCTGTATTCAGAAATCAGTTTATTCTGATGAGTCAGTGCTCATAGTATTATCCTGGCACACTGAGACACTAGCAATTAAACCTTATTCTCCAGTTGTTCTGCATTTCTAATCACTGCCAGTTCCCATGTGTTTCTTGCTCTGAAGGAGATGGAGGCAGATGGCCAAGAAGGTATCAGAGTCGTGCCGTGCTGATGTAAGTCTAACTGCAGAGTTAAAATCTGCTGTCTGAACAAGCCAGATTGAATATATATATAGTGAGACTACTGTGGGGTTAAGCTGCCACATTTATTAAAACAAGAGCAAAACAACACTGGATAGCAATACTGTAAAAGGAACCAGCGTAGTTAATTGTGTGATTGGCTTAGTTAATGTTTGTTATAAATGACAGTAATTAGCAATGTAAACTAAAGTCAAAGACATTTATTCCAAGATTTAACTACCTCTAATTTCTTTTTAGACTGTTATGGAGGTGGATAGCTATTTATGAGACTGAGGGTAGAACACTGCTGTGTGCACAGGGAGGCTGTTCTGCTGTACGTGGGCACACTGACCTCATGTGCCCATGCCTCCCCCTGGCTCACCTTCCACAACAAAGCCTACTGATAGTGCAATATTTTGTTTAGGTGAATCGGTTAAGGGCCAGCATGAAACCAGGAAACGCATTCTAGTTTGGTGTCTGTTTAAAGAATGAGTTGCTCAATACCTTTTGCCTATCAAGCATTTTACAGCAATGACATGCTGTCCTCTCCGTGCTTCGTAAGGCCAAGTGGATAATCTTTCCTTATCTCCTAACTGTGTTTGATGCAACCACCTGAACAGCACTTGCAGCAGCTAATAAGGACAGTATTTTGTATGGATGTTCTAATTTTGCAGAATTGCAATTTATTAATTGTTCAGTTAGTACAAAGAAGACACACTCTGCAAATATTTTCTTTAATGCTAACAACACTGTGAAAGCATGTCAGAAAGGAAATGCTGAATTCTTAATCTAAACTGGAAAGAGTGTCTGAATGCAGAACAGAGAAAGAGAAGAGCAAGATGACTGCAGTGACTGCACTGAGAAAGTCAAACATGACAGCAGATCCGATGGTTCCTAAGTTTGCAGCTGAGTCTCATACAACAACTTTTTCCTAAACTCAAAATTGAGGCAGCTTGTGCATTTTTAAGGCAATTCAAATCTGCCCCTGTAAAATCGACATGGTCATGGAAACCATTCAAGTTATCAAGTGTGAAACTGTGTCAAGTTTTGCTCCTCTCAATAACGTATTCAGCGCTTTACTTAATTGTGCTTTTAAAAATCACTCAATGCAACACTGCCAAACACTTCTATGCTTTGTTTTAAGTATTCACCTGGTTTGTCTTGTCCTCTGAACACATATATTTCTACACTAGATTGTCATTGGATAAGATATTCAAGCAATTCCTGAAGCTATCCTGGGGTAATTCCTCCATTCAACTGGAATAGAAGTGAGTTTGAAGTAGGTACATGGTTGCTGTTTTCACAGTTGATGTACTTCTGGTCACATATAGTCCCATAATTCTAAACAGCTGGAAAATATTAACAGTGAAACTGCAGCTGCTGTAGATTATGCCTGCCTGCAGGACTAAGCAGCAGCTAAATAAAGTTAGAAGCAGAGAGATTGTGATGCTAAAAGTCCTTTCTGGAGCTGGACCTCAGTGCAGTGAAGCTCCTGCTAGATTTCAACGGGGAATCTAGCATTTGACCTGTGCTTTGACCTCCTCATTATCAAATGCAAGGTGAATTCATAATAAGATTACTGTATACCTCTGATAATACTTGAAGTAGCAGCTAAAGAGATAAAGGTGATTCATATGTAACTTGTATATACTCAGAGGAAATAGATTTCCATGGAGAAAACAGCAAAATTGCTCTCTGAAATGCAAACAGTATTTGCATTTTCCAGAATTCCAGTTAATTTCTTTCAACAGTTCTACAGAGATCTTAAATAGTTGTTCAGTGTAAAAAGATGTTTTGTTCAAATATATATAGTTTCAGTGGCTATTTAACAGTGACCAGAAATAAAATCTGCAGTATGACACATTCAAAGTTGAATACACTGTTATAAATATAGTCAAGCAAACCATAGCCATTTATTATCCTGATTTTGGTGATGCTGATGTAGCAAAATTCATAAACTCACTTCACCAAACAGTACCATAAGGACACATCTATCAAATTTCCAAGAGAATCCCACAGGAACCCTACACTTCATTATGAAGCAATGTACCAGTTTCATTTTCAGTGAATTGTGTTTTCTTTTTAATTTAAAAATGGGGCATCATCTGAAAGGTACATACACTCACCCAGGCCCTAGAGTTGTTTTCATCTACTGCCTATATTATAGAGCTCACAACAAAAAATGTCTTAAGCTCACCTTAGACATAGCTCTACTTACTTTTATTTAAAGCTCTTCCTCTTCTCTTTAGGGGAGCTGATAGCAAAGGTAAACACACTCAGAATCTTCTTATAGACTAATTGGAGTGTTTTCTATTATAATTCTTTTATTTTCTCTAGGTTATGCCCACTTCATCCTTATCCTGGATAATGGAGCAGCAAGCTTACAAGAACATGAGATGACGAGGAAGAAATATCTCAGTCAGACAACTGTACCCCACAGAGCTTCCCAGGAATTTTCAGGGAGGCTGAATAGAGACAGATGTAAACTGTTGGCTTTGCCTTCCAGATTTGTCCCCAGTATAAGAACTCAGGTAGGTGAGGAGCTGCTTTGAGCAGCAGAGTAGGTAGCTCTGAAGTTAAGAGGCAGTTGGTGTATAGGGTACTCTGAGGATGTTTCTGACCTTCTAGCTTGACCTCTAGACCTTTACTGAGCTCAGCCAGAGTCTGAGCGGTCACATCTAATCTCTCAGAAATGCTGAAAAGGTCTTTGAGCAAACCAAACCCAAAACCACCACCATCACAGTTTAAGAGCTGAGATGAATTATCAGAGGTGACAGTGTTAGACACCTTGCCTACTTCCAGCCCAGGAACTGTGTGCTCAGTGGGAAGTTTCCTTGCTGGACCTGCATTAGGAACACTGTACTCAGCTTCACTTCCATGAGGAGGACTCCACATTACCCATGTCAGAGCTCGACCTCAAGATCACATTTCTAGTACCAGAAGTTATCTTATTTTTTGGTTAATAGATGACCTGATTTCAACCTGCAAACCACCTGCCTAGGGACAGTGCTCCTTGGATGACCACAGAGGGCAGAACCAGCACTAAATGGGCTATGCTGCAATCTTTCTTCACCACATCAAGCCCAGCTGCGTCCGGACTGACCAGGTAACAATCTCATCATCACGAGTTAGCATGGCACAGCTCAGATGTATGGCTGTCAGTTAAGCAGACTCAATCTGGGAATAAGTTATCAGTGAAAGTCACAGACCAAAAGCTTGCCAAAGTTTTTTTTTTGCTAGAGATTGCAACACATACAAATCAATAGTAAATTTCTATGGGAAGGCAGAATTTTGGAATCCACTGTAGACAGGGTGTGAGCTCTGGTTATGCTCCTGAAAATACTTATCCTACTTTATGCTTCTGAAATATTGCCCTAAGCATCCCTAACATCACTACACAAACTCCAACCGCTGCATCCTTTGAACCCCAGATGCACTGCTTTGGTGTTCCACTATTTTGCTTCTATTGAGGGAGTGAATTCCTGTGAATGCTACTCCACTATAAACATTTATTCTCTGAAGAGAAAATCAAGGAATATCCTGCAAGAGAGCAGCATTCGTGAATTGCTTTGGTATGACTCTTGTTTCTTGAGAAACATCTCTCTGGGTAGTTCTCTTAAGAATTCATTATTGTCACGTTCCACTTGTAGGGGGAGGGAAGGGTTGACCAGATTCCACCACTGGCTTGAATTTATCCCATATAGACCAGATATATTTAGAAAAAGTCACAGTCAAAAGGATACAATGCCATCACTGATTTATGTGCAGAGCAGTAGCAAATGAGCAATGAAGTTAAAAAGTATTAAGAACGGTCTAGCAGATGGGCAAAGTACCAAAATAAACATTCTGATAAAAACACAGATTCAGCAAACCAGCAAACCCAACATGTTCTCGGGAACTTGGATTTATTTGGGCTAACTAAGTAAATTTGCTAAGAATGTTGTTAAACTATTATTATACAGACACACAGAACATGACCAAGGACAGTTCAGCTTAATTTGGATACCAGAATATCAGGAAGAAAATGCCAATCTTATTGTAGCTCAGCCACAGTCCTCATCACAAAATGGTGAAAGTCCATCTAAAAGAGTTGCCCTTTCCCACAATCTTTGTCACTAAAACTAGATGCAGTAATGGTATTTAGGCACCCAGAGCCCTCAGCTGCTACTCCACACACTGTGTCATTTTCTATGAAATTGCTTCAAATATCAGGATTTTTTTTTGGGGGGGGGGAAAAAAAAAAGTAGAGTAATGCAAGTGTATGCAATGTTCTGCCATCTTAACAAGACACAGCAAGTAACTTCTCATTAACAAAATTTTTGATCAACTTGATTCCCATCTTCTGCTGCAGGAGAGGAAATGTTAGGTAAATAATACTGATGTTTGGGGGAGCTTACAAGCAGATTTAGTTAGGAACAAATGCTGTATGCTGTACAAAGGGAGTGAGTTTGGTCATGGGAAACTGTACAGCAGTTCTCTCAAATATATTTTTGTTGCTTATGGCTGTCTCAGTCTATCGAATTAATGTTTCCTAAATTAAGAAGTGTTTATATAAAGCAAACCTAGCCTCTAAGGTACTTTTTATGGTCTATCTGGTATAAAAACTTATGACCATTCTAGAATTACTGATTTCTATAAACTGTACAATTGTTTAATATAGCTCCCAAGAGCTTCAGTGATAAACATTCAGGTTTGTTTTTTTAAGAGGGAAACAGATGCAATAGTGAAACCCGTTGTAAACAGTGCTACAGTGATGGCTAGTCAACAGAAGGTAAAGCATTCTCATTTAATTCTAAGTCTACTTCTTAAACATCCCCTATTTGCATTCAGTCTCAATGGGAAGACATCAACGTGAATATGGTAAATGCTCCAAAACTTTTGGAGAAACAATAGACTTCCATAGGACATATTATAGTTAAAGAGCATCTGTTATGGCATAGCTGTCTCTGGAAATTCAGACAAATAACTAAATAATACGCTTACTTAGGTGAAAACCATTTTCCTGCACAGAACCCTCTTTAAGCTCAGCAATCAGCTCTAGAACTATCTGGGTTTTTTGTCTGTTTGTTTTTAATGTAAAATCTTACAATTAATCATTTGTAATTTTTAAAACACAACTGTCCTGAGACAAATCACAACATCACTCAGGATTAGGCTTACCATTGACAGGGCTGGTGCTTCTGCAGCTGCCTTGCTGGCACTTTTGCCTGGGCATAATCTGGAGCTGGGAAAGGGGATAACACCTTCTCGTCTGCCAGTCCAGGGTTCTTACATCAATGCTGCAGGGATAAAACAAAGCAGATACTCAATTTTCCTTAAAATTAAGTAGTTTTCATGTCACATATCTACTGAATATATTCCAGTGAACATCACCTTGAAACAGGCTCTTTGCTTCCAGTGGTATACACCATACCTTCCTTGTAAAGTTTCAATGTGAATGTAAGGCAAAAGGAACACTAGCAGATCTCTAACAGGAAAAAAGAAGGGCACGGGTTTTCTCTGGAGGATTTTGAAACACTGAGTTTATTTTGCATCTCCTGTTTCAAAATATTGCTGCTTTGTGCAACTCTGGATCCTTCTTAATTTTGTGACAGGAGGCTGTATCATGCAGGTAATTTTAGGCTGTCTGAAATTGTACTTAAATGGTGCTCATCTCAGAATATATGAAAGCACTGTAGTTTGTTTTTCTTTCTAGTATGTTTTTAAATACCTTGGTAAGAACACACTCCAAATACTCAGCAATAGCTTGTATGCCCTTATGGACATGATTAAACATACACATTAATATGTCAAAACAGAGGAATATGGAATTGCTGCCATATGTGTGTGGCACTTGCAAACTACTTGGTTCAGTGCTTGTGTGGTAAAATTATGTAGAAATGTCACCTATCCCTCTTCTGTTTAATCACATCACCTATGTGTAAGCACAGTTTGTAAGCACGTAAGTTTCACTATATGGGAAACACACATTTCTTTATTCTCAGTGTATTAACGACACATTCATAAAGCACCCTCCAATTATTTGAATTATGTATATAAAGCCATGATGGGTAGGGCACGTCCAGGTAACGAACACAAACACTGCAGTTTCTACAGCCCAAAAGTTGAAATTTGACTAGAAGTGGCTGTGACCATTGACTGGATGGAAAAGGGTTAGGGTTTCACAGAGCTGTCGTACAGAATGCCTTGCTCAGCCATGCCCAGAGTGCCTGCCTCTTAATAAGTAATCCAGGATTGCTAAAATTAGCCTGGCAAATATTTTCTTGTCTTTCTGCCTGGTGGATTTTTTTTTCCAAAAGTAAATTACTTTTGGCATTATAATTCTTACTCTCATCACATTAGTAATGAGAAAGTGACTGCAGATCTTACTTGAAATGTTAGTGGTGACGTGCATAGCTATTTGTTGCAGGTCTGTTTCTCATTGCTTATTATTGCTGAAGAAAATTTGTACCAGGACATTTGGAATGAACAGTTTGCCTCATCACCTTTAACAAAACAACTGAGAAACGAGTTATGAGTTTTGCTGAAGTTGTGAAAAAGGTGCATCTTTAATTACAGTTCAAGCATTGTAAATCAAATAATTGGTCTATAAATAAAAGACCCTGCAGCCATTAAGATTCCAGTCTGCTATGTTACCAACCGTTTTCTCAAAGCCAAATGAATCTCATGCGCTTCATGTTGTGCCATTTTCTGCAGGCAGCGATTACTAGCTGCACAGAGAAAGTTGCTGAGCTTCTTGAGTCTCAGTGATGAAATGAATTCCTGCTCATCACGTAGTATTCTCTTTGCAGCCAATGGATCTAGTCCAAATTTCTTTATCCATGTGTGTTGCTGCAATACCATTCCAGACTGAATCTGACCAGAAAGAACATTGCATTCTCCTCTTCCTCCTCTGGCAGAGGCTTTGTGTACCAGCTAATTTGGTACATCCTTTGCTAACTTGCTGGTTATTTGGGCTGCCTCTTCTCCTTCTTGCCTCCCTTTTTAAAAATTGTTCTCCTTTTAATAACATTCATATCGTTTCCGTGTGTTTCTGGCCACATTAAACTATTGGTTCTTTTTTTCCCCTCTGATTTCTTGCAGCTTCTTTCACCACAAGCTGCATTTCATGTTTCTCTCTCTTTGCTTAGTAGTTAACCCTGCCAAGAGTTGCTGGTGTCATTGTGCTGCTGTGCACAGCACTCTGTGAGGCTGCTTGTTATTAAGTGGATATTAGTCAACCCTGGAGAGAAGGGCTGCATTGTGCTGCAGGCAAAGTTGAACCTTGACCAAATAAATAAAGCTCAATTTTGCCTTCTTTCAGAGATCAATTTATTTTTCTGCAGCCCGCAGCAGAAATAAATGAATCGAGTCTCAAGGCTGCCAGAAGACATGGAGATTTCTGGATTCAGATTGTTTAATTAAAGTGGGACAAATCTCAGAAATCTCTTATGAACAGCAGCAAAAAATTTTGCAGCTACAGAGAAAGCACAACTGAGAAAGCAGCCGTTACTGAGCTGACTGCAGGAAGCTGACCATGGCCAGCACTGACAGCAGGACTGAAATTTGGGTATTTTTGGGCCATATATCCTGCAACTCATGTATAAAAGTCTACGCTCAACTCAATCGGTGTCTTCAGGTAAGACTTGCAAGCTTGCTCAACTGTGAACCCGTGTGGGCTCTCTACTCTCTGAAAGTGATTCACCTCTAAGCACTTATTCTCAAGTGACATGATCCTTTCCTCACATGACCACGATGGCCTTTGCAAGAACATTAGCCATGCCATGCAATGATATATATAGGAACAGACAGATATATACTGAGAGGAAGTGCTGAAGTTAATATCTGCCTCCTGCAATAGAGGTAATGTGATCACATGGAGTGCATCTACTTACTCAGATCCAGTGTCAGAAGGATAATTCATGTCATCTCTGCAGAAGTAAAAATAAATAAGGTTCAGGTGGAGTTCAACGACCTAAGGTTGCATATTAGCAGCTCACAGTGTAGATGAGAGATACCTTAACTTTTCCTGAGATATGAGGCCTTTTAAAGTTCACACTAATAGAAAATCACAGGTAAAGGCACAGTGCATGGGTGAAGAGCGTGGTGCTCACACTTCAGTGACTCATACTTTGGTCGTGACTTTAGTGGGCTTTTGTGAGCCACAACTACAGCTTCTGTCTTTCAGCAGGATTACCTTGAGTCACTGGCCTGACTGTTGAAGGTGCACAGAGCTATGGAACCTGAACAAGTTTACAGAATAAACTGTTCCTGTTCATGCACTACATTGTGAACTGCAAAGTGCAACTGTGGGTAGACTGTCAATTTATTTCTATCTTAATCTCTCATTTGAATAAGGAAGCTCTATTAATAAGCAGTAACCAAGCCTTTGCCAGATCTCACAAGTAAAATTTACTCTTACCTCAGTGTGAGAGAGAGAAGTAAAAAGTAATAATCAACTGCAGATTGCTATGAACTTCCAAATCTGACCCAATTAGGACTTTCAAACAGTGCCCCCTCCTGTCTACATCTTCCATGCCCTTTGTTATATTGCATCAGAATACTGAATTCAGAGCAGAAGCAAATTCACTGTGGTCCTCCACAGATGTGCTTCAGCACATCTGACATACACAAGTGATTTAAAGTTACTAAGAAAATTTACAATGAAGGCTGAGAACTGACATACGATAAAGTGTCCGATCTACTGTTACAAATTAACCTGCATGAGCTGGCAAGTTTTATGAGTAATATAATGTACATTTGCAAATGGGAATAATTTTTTCCAGAATGGAAGCAGACAGTCTGTAGCCACTTACGAGGGAAGAAATGGACTCTATAAATAATATGGGGCCATAAGGAGCAATGAACATGAATGTTTAAAGATACCTGGTGGCGGTCAAGGGGAGCAAAAGAGAATAAGCCAGACTCCTCTCTGTGGTGACAGGACATTGACAGGACTAGAAGCATAGGGCAAAACCTGAAACACATAAAATTTCCTTTAAATGTAAAAAAAAAAAACAACAATCCAAGATGCAAGTTTCTCACCATACAGTAATCAAACACTGACCCTGAAGTTTTGGAGTCTCCATCCTTGGAGATGTTTAAATCTAGACCGGACACAGTCCTGAGAAACCTGCTTGGGATGGCCCTGCTTTGAGCCCAGGGCTTGGGTGAGGTCCCAGTACCCCCATGCCTGTGATCCCATGGTACAGTGGCTGTGGCCTGTCAGTACCCACACAGACATCATAAATATGAGGAGTACCATAAGCTAATCTGTGTGGCAAGATCGAGGAGCCGCAAAGTTTTGACAGTCTGAATTGATGGGACAATTTGCTAGAGTGAACTCTCCATCAGTGTCAATTTTAAAATGAAGTTAGATGATATTCTAAACAGCACTGTGTCACTTACCTAGGAACTAATTCAGAAAAGTCTCTAGTCTCAGCTGCATTATTTTTAGCTTAGGTTTCTTTTAACAAATGGTCTCTAGTCTATATTACTGAACTTCTGTCGAGTTGAAGCATCTTGGTGCATCTGTTAGCTGTATTTCTCATTACATCATTTTGGCCTCAGAAAATTGAAAAAAAATAATATTAAATAGCATTTTCACCAGGTAGGAGAACCCACATTGAAAAGAACAGCTGATATAATAACTCCAAAAACTTGTCTTTGAAGACATAAAAATACTTTTGAAAATGAAAATGCATCACAAGAGAGCCCAGTACATCCCATATTCCTCCCTGGGGTGTCCTGCAGCACCGCTCTTCACAGGGAAAAGATCTCAACTGATGCGACATTTAGGCTATGGCTTTAAGAACTTTTAAAGAATAAAGGAATTATTTCATCTCAAAGTACAACTATAACAGTGTTGCCAAACTTCAGAAATATTTGTAAATTCATGGAGAATATGCATGATCTCCCACCCCTTCTGACGACAGAGGATGAACAGTTATCACAAGTACAAGGCTGGAGGTTACCATAACTGAATTTTGAGCCAGGGCATATACATGCCAAGGGCACGTACAGCTGAACAACATATTTTTCTTGTTCACTGTGTCACTGGGACAGAAGTTGGAGTATGTAGCATGCTCCACACAAACAGAGTCCTTTGAGAAACCTGCTTTGGCTCAAATATTTGTTTTGTAGATCATACAAGATAGGCTGTTTAAGGTCTGTGAGGCCCTTTTTTTCCCAGCTATAGCATGCTGGCAGAAGCCACTCACATGATAGTGCTCAGGAATACGCATGTCCTAATTTTTCAACAAGTTGAGTATTCTGTCCATGCCTCCCTTTCAGTCTGGTAGTTTTAAGGACAGAAGGCATGAGTACTGCATCTTTTGTGACACATCTGGGTGGTGGCTGAGGTGTAACACACCAAAGGCAGGGGCTGCCAGTCACAGCCAGACTGAATCCCATCAGACAATGAGGAAAGGTTTAGAATAACTAACCTTCACCAAGCGACAGAGCGGCATGTTGCAGAAAATTACTGCCCAGGAAAGAAGACTGGAGATGCGATCCTCAGCTTTAGAGTCACCTCTTCCCCTCCCTGGAAGCACTCAAGGCAAGGCTGGATGGGACTTTGAGAAACACAGTCTAGTGGGAGGTGTCTCTGCCTATAGCAGGAGGGGTGGAAGTAGATGATCTTAAAGGTCCCTTTTGACCGAAACCATTCTATGATTCTATGAAATACATGCCATATTACTAAGCTGAAAAGGAGGAAAATTAATTGGCTAAACACAACAAGCACTTTTTACCTTCTTTATTTATTTTTATTTTTATTTTTTAATATCAGCAAAATCTTAGACTTGAGTTGAACTGTCCCTCATGAAAATAACAACAACAAAGAAGTTTTTCTTCTATTTCATCATTCCTCTTAAGGAACATGAAAGGTGATACCTGTATTGTACCCTATACTGCCCGTCCACCAGATCACCTTGGCCATAAACCCACACACAGGCAGACTGCAGGACTCCAGAGAAGATCTATCACCCCAGGGGGTGGGGATGCCCACAGGAACAACCTCTGTATTGCTAATTCTTCACAGCAGCCTGGAGCTGACCTTTGAACTGGCAAGAATCAGGGCCTCGAAATGGCCATAATGTGCCTCGCCAGCCTCCCTGGAACCTTTTACTCAACTTTCATTGACAGGAAAACAATCAAAAATGTCAACAGAAAAAAGACAAAGGAAGCACGAAGAACATTTCTCACTGTTACAATGGTAATGAAAACCTCAGCTCTCCTCTCCCCGATCCTAAAGTCTCCAGTCCCAAAGGGAACAAAGCTGGGGTAGCCTCAGAAACCCTGCCATGAGTCTGAAAAGGGCACAGCTCCCTCACACACCTAAGCATATTTCTAAGCAACAACTGTGGCTAAACTAAATACCAACATGATTTGCTGGGGCTGCGACTTGGCTGATGTGATTCACTCACAAGATTTATTTCATAAAAGAAGTTCAAACAACCAGCACCATTTCTTTTTTAATACCTGAGCCAGATGACTGGTAAAGGTCTGCACCAGCACACAACAGAGATTGCAGAACGTGTGGAAAAAAAACTCCTCCCATTTATGGATTCAAAGAAGAAAGAATTTATTTCAAAAATTTGCTGATTTGCTACAATTCAATTGAAAAATTTTCAGTAGCAGTGGAACAAAACCTCTTTCAGTCCAAAGATGAAATAATTCCAGTTTATTTAGTTAGTAAGTTAGTCATTCTATTAAAAAAGCTGCATTCAAAACCCAGAGGACTGGGACTTTCTTGATCAATCTCAATCAATTAACTACCGCGCAGGTGGCTAAAAATATGTATTTACCAATCATGGGTTATGTGAGTTTAATACAGCAGAAAAATGCTAGTTAAAATGTAACAGCTGCCTTTTTCCTTGTGTTACTACAAACCCTGAAGCCATGTCCAAAATAAAGTAGGAGTTCTCTGTGCAAGTAACCTGATTTGAGCACCAGCAGAAGGTAACCCTTGAAGGACTGCCAAGGCAAATGATCCTGTTTGATAATGTCTGCCTTGAGCATGATGAAATATGGCTCTTGAATCCGAGTCACTACACGTTTCTGTCCTCTTGGAGTGCCTTTTAAGTTTAAAAAAAATTCACAGAATTTTAGCCCTAATGATAAGTCTACATTGTTGACACAGAGCAGGGATTGCCTAATCCCTTTTTTATGTTTTACTAAATGAAGATGTTTACTCTAGTATGATGTTAATGAATAACTCTCCGATGGGCTGAGTTGGAGACCTCAGGATGGGAGACAGCTATCAAAAACAGAATCTTTCCTCATTTAATCTGCACTTTATGCCAGTACGAGTACTTTATTAGTAATGCTTCTCCATCCCTCTTATGATGAACTTAGAGCTATGGAGATTGTGAAAAATGGTCAGCTCATGCCACTTTAACTCCTTCCCTCCGCAGTAAATAGTGCAGTTGCTCACATATATATCTTGTGCTGGAAGCACTGCATAGCCCAGATGTAGGCAGACATACACTACTCTGAAGCAGAGAACGTTAGACCATGCAGAACTGCAGATAGCTGCTTTAGGTAGTGTCACATGGGAGTCTGGCTGTGCCCTGTATGCTCCTTTCTTTACAGCTGGCAAGGTGGAGACAAGCACCAGGTACATCTTTTCTATCCACTCAATTTAGCTTCTCCCAGTGCACAGATTAGGGAAGGATTTGCCTGGAAGTCCAGGATGACCACTTCCCCTTGGCTGTAGCAGGGCTTCCTAAATTGTGAATGCTGCTCCTCCTGCTTAAGGAAATGAGCAGTTCTGCTGCACACTACTGACGTCCTGCACGTTTCCTTGCCATTCCTAGCCACCTTGGGTAACACTGAGACATGTCACTGCTGTTACATACTTCACTTTTGGAAGATGCTGCATCAGATCTCTGGAAATGGAAGCCCCTGTCAGTTTTGCCAAAACTATAAAAGGTTACTTGTTGTCAGTGCTAATATCAGGCCTGTCCTGATCTACATACCCCGTACATGACACACATTTCTCCTGCTATCCTATTAGCAAAGCATTACCACATTGAAATCCAATTATCATTAAATGCAGAGGACAGCCAACAGCAGACAGCTTTGCTATTAATTTTTTTAACGCAGTATAAGGATTTGCAGGTTCAACAACATGTTGCTTTATAGGATAAATAAATGCTCACTTGATTTCCAGGACAAACTTTTTCCTCCAGCTAGGGAACTTGCACTAGTTGCTGCACATCAGAGTTTTGGGGCTCTCTGAATTGCTGAAGTGATTTCAGACTCTGCTCCTAGTCTGGAGGTGCCACAAAGCACACTTCCAGCATGCTGAGGAGATTCCACTTAGAGTAAAGTGGTCCAAACTGCCACAACATGTCAGCAATTATATGTTTCAA
Organism: Cyrtonyx montezumae; assembly: GCF_038088225.1. Lineage (NCBI taxonomy): Eukaryota > Metazoa > Chordata > Aves > Galliformes > Odontophoridae > Cyrtonyx > Cyrtonyx montezumae. The sequence goes on along the minus strand of NW_027072045.1, from coordinate 16,669,578 downwards.
TTCCATTTGCCCAGATCAGTAGCACGTGTAAACTTTGATTTTGTAATGTGACACTTAAACCAGTAATGTAGGCATGTGAGGAAATGGTAATAAAACCACAAGCCTTCGTCATGGCCTCTGCAGCATCATCCTACTGCAGTAGGAAGCAGAGATCACTTTCCTGGTTATGTGAGAAATACCATTCCTGCCAAAATTGAGTGTCACTTAGGAACAATATGAAAGCTGTTATGAAATGTAGTATCCAGCGCCCAGCCTCTAATCTTCAAAAAATAAATAAAAAAATAATGATTTCTGCTGCTAACGTCTTCCAGAAACATACAACTCCACAGCAGCATAGAAAGCCACCCTTCTGCTCTGCTTATTCATCTGTTTTGTATTTCAACACATTTTCCCAGCTGCCACTATCAGCTGAGATAGGTGTGCTATTCCTACACTTAACAAGCGACAGTGTAAACACTGCAGTTTAATGAGCTAAAACAGCAACATGAGACAGAGACCTTCCCTCGCTCTCCTGCCTTTTCAAGCAAGTGTTTTGTTGTGCCTCTAAACACATATTTAAACTTGTTCAGAAGTAATACGGTCAAAAAAGAAATTATTGTGGCTTTCATTCTCTCTCTGTACCTACTAGCTAAGAACTACAGAAATATCCTAGGACTCATTAACTGACAGAAAGCTGCATGCTCCTTTCAGTTTCAGGAGAATTTGCTTAGTTTTTCCAATCTCAAAACAAAGAAAGCAGATTTTGCTTAGCAAAAATACGTGCATGTTTTAAAAAAGATTTTTAGCGACTGTAGGAAAGCACATAACCCTCCCAGCTGATATATTAACATTCTTTTGCTAAAAGCAATAAGGTCAGGTGGCCAAAATTTTACAGAGGGCCGTTATATCAGCAAACAGATGAACTTCTGGGGACAGAGAGCTCTGGATCATGTGGTAGGTAGGCAGCTGTGTTACAAGCTCGTACATGGAAAGGATCCACTGTACTGCAAATTCAAAGCACAGAAGCTGAGAATGATGTGGTTGTCCCAAATGTAGCCCACCTCTGTAGCATTGAGCTCTGAAGGATGCTAGCCAACCTCAGTGCTGACTTTGAGTTTGATCCTCTCAGTTCACTAGACATAAGCATCTGTTGGCTGCCAAATAGCAAATGCTCACCTGACTCTGTCTGTAGTGTCAGAAACCGAGGCAACAAGGAGAACCTTGTGGCTGGTATCTACTACAGACCACAGATTTGATGGGTGGAGTGTTCAATAGATGAGAAACTGGTTGCAAGGCTGTAACCAGAGAGCGATAGCCAATGGTTCAATGTCCAGATGGAGATTGGGGTCATTACAGGGACTGGTGCTCTTCAGCATCTTCATCAATGACATTCGCAGTGGGATAGAGTGCTCCCTCAGCAAGTCTGAGGGTGATAGCAAACTCTGTTCATAAGTTCATAAGTTCATAAGGTTGGAAAGGACCTATAAGATCATCTAGTCCAACCATCCTCCTATCACTATCTCTACCCAACTACTAAATTAAGTCCTTTAGCACCTCATCTAAACGCTTCTTGAACAGCGCTAGGGATGGTGCCTCAACCACCTCCCTAGGCAGGCCATTCCAGTGCCTGACCACTCTTTCAGAAAAGAAATGCTTCCTGAGGTCTAATCTAAATCTTCCCTGGCGCAACTTGTGGCCATTCCCTCTCGTCCTGTCATTACTTATCAGGGAGAAGAGGCCTACCCCCTCCTCACCACAACCCCCCTTCAGGAAGTGGTGCAGCTGACACACCCAAAGGATGGGAATTCCTTTCAGAGAGACCTAGACAAGCTGAACAGAGCACCCAGGTGAACCTTGCAAGGTTCAACAAATCCAAGTGCAACATCTTGCACCTGGGCCATGGCAACCTTTATTACCAGTACAAGCAGAAGGATGTAATGATAGAGCACAGCCCTGCTGAAGAGGTGCTACGGGTACTGGCAGATGGCAAGCTGGACATGAATCAGTAATGTTCCCTCGCAGCCCAGAAAGCCAACTGTATCCTGGGCTGCAAAAAAAAAAACCCCAAAAACCAACCAACCAACCAACCAAAAAAAAAAACAACTAACCAAAAGAAAAAAAAACAACTGTGGCCAGCAGGGTGAGTATAGGAGAGATGTGGACCTGCTGGAGTGCATCCAGAGGAGGGCCAAATAAATGATCCAGGAGATAGAACACCTCCCCTACAAGGACAGGCTGGGAGAACTGGAGCTCTTCAGCCTGGAGAAGAGAAGGCTTAAGAGGAGACATTCAAGGTCAGGCTGGATGGGCTCTAAGCAACGTGATTGAGCTTCAGGTGTCCCTGTTCATAGCAGGGGAGTTAGACTAGATGACCTTTAAAGGGTGCCTTTTAACTCATATGATTCTATGAATAAGAAAGCTGTATAAGGTACTTTTATTTCAGAGACCAATAACCTCATCCGGTGTAATCTGCTCTGAATGGGATTAATTTACCATGTTGAAAATATAGCATGTTGATGAGGCTTATGTAATCTAAATTAGATATTTTGTCTGCTTTGATGTGAGATAAATGGATATGTCTGAGGGAAAGGGAAGGACAGAGTAGGGACACACATTCAGCTGTTCCTGGCACAGAAAAGCCAGCCAGGATGTGCCATACTTGTGGTGCTGAAATGTCATTCCTTTAGCTGATGTTTGCCATATGGACTCTTGCAGTGGCTTCTTTGCACACTTTCTCTATCCCTGAGGAAACCTGATGCTGTTGCAGGTATAATCTTCAGAAAAGAACCAGTGACTCAGGGCAGTTTGGACATGTGCAGAAACAGTGATAGGAAAAGCTTTCAAACTATGTGGGAATCATCTTCCTTTTGGCTGGCTGGCCTGTATGCTTGGCAGCCTGCTCTTTACTTCAGCTCCTGTCTGCTCAGCCCCAGAGCTCAGTGTTTATATACGTTGAGTGCTGGCATTTTTCAGTAGGTGGAGAAAGCCAAGCCAGCGTGCATATGCATCACTTCTGGTTGTCAAAGCCATCATGTCTCTCTTCCCTTTCCCCTAGCCAAACAGGCTCTGGAAAGCACAGAAAGCCAGTGCACATTGCAAGTGAAGAAAATCCTACTGAACTCAGCTGAGCAGGGGCTTCTGGAGTCTTCCCTGGTTTCAGTCTTCCCCTGCTGAAGCAGCTTCAAAACTTTTTTCCCAAACATTCCCAACCCTGCCTGCCTCTGTTGCCTCAGCCAGCATTGTTTCTCATCTCTGTTAAGCTCTGTTTAGGGAATTCTACTCTTGTGATTACGAACAGGGTGTTCTGGTGTTGCTAATGATCCTAGCAGTACTGCGAGGGCTGCAGCAGCAAGATGCCATACAATGCAAACTTGCCTGCCTCCTACCAGCTGTAAGGTGGCTGTTATTGAGGTTACTGAAGAGAAAGAAGGGCTAATGCAATATGAAATTAGTGGCAGACCAAAAGCAAATTAGTAAAAAGGAATTACAGAAATGATCCTGGCACACCAACACCTTGATCTGACACAGGAATAAGGAATTCTGAAGCATTAGAACGCTTTCAGTATTACAATACTGGCTATTACAGATTCAGGACATCATGCTGTTAACTCTCCACAAATGCTTCCTATGAAGAAACAAAATAATCTCCTGAGATAAATCTGGTTTACAGCTGAAAACCACCATAAAAATAGAGATGTTGGCATCACTTTCCTACTATGTACTCAAAATGCTTGCTTGTTCTACCCTCCAAGATAAAACAGGGCAAGGTAGTGCTTACCATGAAAGGAAGTCTTTTATCATCGAGAGAATTTTATTTCTTTTCTTTGTCCAGTAAATTGTTTTCTTTCACATTCTGACTAATTTCTCTTGAATTTAAAAATGATTGTGAGCTACAGGAACGCATTCAGGTTTTTAGTGGAATTCAGCTTACATAATGTTATCTGAAATATATCTGAAAAAGGAAAATAACAACAAGAATTGTTCTGGAATAATTATCATACTAGTTAATTACTTGTATCCTAGCTTTGGAGATCTCTGTAGTATTTAGAACTGTTAAAATCGAAAAGACAACAAATGGCAGACAGATACATTTATATATCTTTCTTGTCCTATCATAGTTTGGATTAATTCTAAATACACTGATATTAGTAAAAGCCTTTTTCAGTGGTGCTGGGCAGGGGCTACACTGATATGGGAATATATCAGTGTATATATATAGGGGAATGTAACTGAGCTGATTACTGCCACCAGGATATGCAGGTGACAGCCACTTTCACTGCTCACAGTATACTAACATTCTCTTGTACTTTCTTACCTGGATTAGTTCCCTTTTTTCCTTGACTGTTTCGCCTTCTCTCAGTTGCACTGGCCAAAGACAGAATAACCACTGAGCTTCTGACAGTTCTAGCCCTGGAGAAAAAAGTAATGTTCTGTGGTAATAGCTGAGAGGGGAAATCCAGGGTTATCAGAAGTCACTGAGCATGGCTTAATAGTCATTTGCCATCTTGGACGTTCACTGGTTCTAGGTAAAGAGAGAAATCAGTAAAGCAGAGATGCACATGGAGCAGCTTCCTGAGCTGTTCTGCTAATGCAGTGCTAACAGAGCATGTTCTGGAGAAACCCTTTTCTTCTGGGAATATAAACACGTCCTACTTAAATATGGTGAGGATTTGGATGAAGATTTATCCCAAATGAATGGAAACTCTGCTGCTCATTTTAGAACAAGTTTTTTGAAAGCTGAGTATGCATCAGTCTTAGGGGACAATGAGCAAGAACAATGTCTCAGGGTGAAAGGGCGGCTGCTTTAATTTTATTTCAGAACCGTTCTTTGCTGATGCTGTCAGGTTTCAACAGTTGACAAAAAGTCGTGGGCTTTGTACCCTTTCAGCGTAAAAAAGCACCATGCTATTTTAAGAAATCACAAAGAGCCCCTGGAGACACAAAGCTTGTTTCTTAATCTGCAAAGAGATTGTTGGGAGTAAGTTCAGCTAGATGCAGAGAAACATGAAAAGTCATATAAAGACAGTCTACTGTAATCACGGACTCAATTCTATCTGTATTTGTAAGAAGCATGTGAATGTATCCAGCAAAAGTTAACAGTTACGTGTGTGCGGCCAGTTTTTCAAAGGAAGGCTGAATCCAAAACAAGACTGTTTTTATTCTGGCACCAGAACACTCTAACTGAAAGCTCAGCTGTATTTGCTCTCAATCCAGAATTCAGTTCATTTAGCTCAAAGTACTGTCAGTCCTCTCAGATACATATGCATTCCTAAAATCAGTTGACATCTACAGCCAGAGTTTAGGTTTTTAAGGAAGGTTAATTCCTGTGAGGTTACCTGACCACTGTACAAGCGACTGAGCCCACCTGCAGCACTCTTCTCACTGAGGCCCTCCAGCGTTCAGAGCTTATGCCAAAACCTTGCAAGCTCCCACTGCCTCATATTGGGAAATTGAAGCCCTGGAGAGAAGATCTGATAATCCGTACTGCAGGATCGATAACTTCTGATCTTGTTGCAGGTAGGTATCATTGGAGGAAAAAAAAAAAGACAGTGTACCATTATTCTCAGGGAAAAGCTATCAGCTTTCAAACTAGAGCTGTAAGTATCACTTTGCTGCATTACAGAGGGAATGCCACATGCAAGTGATGTAGCTCAGGGAATTAAGGAGCCACAGAGTCCTGTGCAAAGGCACATTTCAGGCACTGCTGCCCGTGCCTTCAGGGCTGCGCTTGGCTGCAAAATTTAACAGAAATTTGAACACCAAAAACTATAGCTAAAAGTCTATGGATTTTTTTCAAAGAATTTCATTTCTTATTTTCATCTGGACCTATATTCCCACTATAGAATTCCATACCAAGCTTAAGAGAGCATTTAGATCCTACATAAGGATTACCAGGGAAATCATTGTTTTCTGTAGATTAGGAGTTTCATACTCAAATGAGAAAGCTCACTTTCATCAGAATTCATTATTATCATTATAATTGAACATTTTTAGCTGACCCTTTCTAGTGAAGTATGGCAAGGTAGCAAAGACATTTTTATGTCTTTAGATACATGCCTATTAATAATGCCTTAAACCAGTTTATTTCCAGGATACACAACAGATACTTAAGACATGAATGCACAATGTCACACTGTTAAAGCTCCCACAAACATGTTTTTTACTCATAGCAGGAAAGGACTTAAATTCAAAGCTAGATTTGTATCTGCGCTCCTGTAGATGCCAGCTACTACTGGAAGCATTAGATAACACCAGTAACCAGTTGTCAGTGCCAAAATACCAGGGGACTTAATAGCCTGCTAGGTCAGTTTTAAATAAGATGCTTTACCAGCATTGGTTGATACACCTGCAGCCAGCATGTGGTTGCTGGAAAGAAGGACTTGGGCAGAAGCCCAAGGGCACTCCTCACCCAAAAGAGCAAAGAGGTATCAAATCCTGAGTATGAAGTGGGGGTATCATTTTGCAAATCATTTTATCCAGACTTATCATGCATTAGTCAGTTCTGAATTTAGTCTGTGCATGAACTTATTTTCCTGCAGAGCAGATGTCAGAAGGATGGATTTTTATTATCCTGCTAACGCTAATCCTGAAGAAAGCCTGATGAAGTATAGGAGAGAGATTAGATCCCTGCCTGGGCTATGCAGGACAGTTGTGAAGCTTAGAAAAGGTCTGAGGAAGCAGAAATTCAGCATCAGGTACACAGCTGTCAGACCAGCTGGATTAGCAAGCCTGGTGCAATCACTGGCTGTAGGGAAGTAGGACAGGGCTCAACGATGACATCTTGCACACTTAATGCTATACCTGAAACCTTACAGTTCGCATGAAATGCTGCCTCAGCTCAAGGGGCTGACACATCACTCGTCATCTGTAAACCAGCAGACAAGGGATGAGCAGGCACTCACCGTGTGCTGCTGCTGATGTGGCAGATGGGCTATTTCCAGTTGGTGAATTTTTTTGTTTGTTGTTTCCCTCAGCACCCGACAGAAGATGTGGACTTTTCTGTATTCCGCTGAATCCTGTCATCATTTGGGGTGTTGCAGAACCAGGAATGATGCAGGACTTGGGAACAGACAGAGAGAGAAAGGGCTGTTTCACATTGTCTACCTTTCTCTTTGTCTTATACGTGATGCTTGGATCTGATAGTCTTAGTTGTCTTTTCCAACCTTGGAGATTCGGTGGGATTATGAAGCCCACTGCCTGCAAGAACAAGATAAGAATGCTGCTGAGTAGTCTCGGAGAAGTGTGCTTTGCTCCTGAGAGGCTCAGGGCTGTCACTGTCAGTGAGGCCAAATACAAGTTTAAAATCACAGAGCTAGATATTCTAGGTAAAAAAAAACCCTAAAAATGGTCTTGCTTCACTTCATTTTCCATCTATATGTAAGCTGCTACACAAGCCTTTAAGATATACTTCTGCAGTAAGTCGTGACAGTGGGAATATTATCCCTGGCAATATATTCAAGTGAAGTCCCAAATAGCCCTTTGACTTGCCTGCAGCACACCCTGTGACTGCCAAGAATGCCTTGGCCTGCTCCGGGGTCATCCAGACCCAGGCAGATACACCTTGCACAGGAGGTTCTTCCTCCAGTTGCCAATCCCACCCAGAGCATGAGCCAACTCCTGCCTGGTCAGAGCACGAAGGGAAGGTGCTGATGGACGTGGCAGAGCTGCCAATGAAGTGACCTGTGGGCAGTGACTGGAGGTACAGCCAACTGCTGGAAGAAAGCTCCCGTGATGGGCTTTGCCACCTGTGCAGTGGGTACAGGGCATAAATCCATCTGTATGTGAAGTGTCAGGGGTACAGGTGCTCTTTGGGGACATTTTATCAGTTTATCAATGTAATTTATCAATAACAGCTCAGACGTGAAATAATGAGGTAGTGATTTGGTCTTAGATAATAGAAAACATTCAATAGTGGTCAAGGAATTTATAATATAAGATTTGTATCATGATACATTAAAGTGAAGATAAAAGCATAAAATGGATTCTTACCAAGAGTGAACGGGTACCTTTGAGAGGAAGCATGACTCTGCTTGTTTAAATATCTGCTAGTGCTGTTAATCATGTTTATTGGTGCTGACAATGTACGTGACCTGAGCAAGCTTCCCAGATGAACGACATATCAACCGAAGAACACCACTTCTTGGCTTGGACAGCATCAACGGACTTCAGTAAGTCTACAGGACAACTGGCAAACACCTTCACTCTTATATAAAATAAATAAATAGAACCAGAGAGAGTGACTAAGTGATCATTGGATAACAAAGTAACATTTTTGAATAAATATGAAAAAAAAAACAAATCAAACCAAACCAAAACAACAACACTAGAGTGGAAAAGATATTTTTTTAAATTAAAAATATTCACAAAACATTACCTTGATGAGGCTACAGGTGATTACCTGCTACACTGAGATCCCAGTGCAAACACATACCTGGAGAAACTGCAGAGGACACTAACTTAATTAATTCTGTCTGTTAAAAACAATAACAACAACAACAATGAATTAAAAAAAGAACAACAACAAAAAAAAACAATTAAAATACCTGAAAGATTCAAAGGCAGTCAACAGTTTTGGAAGATGGTATTCCTATGCATGCTATTACCTCCAAGGTATGCTTCTACCATCTGCAGTAGCCTCATTCTCAGAATAATTACACAAAAGACAGTGATGGAAGGTGTTAGAAATGGAAAAACTCAACTCAGGGAGAATCTCACCACAGCTGATGGAATCAGAAAGTGATTATGCACAACCGATTCCAAACATAGAACTATAGCAGTGATGTAATGGTACAATTAATTACTACTGAATAGCACAGACGTAAAAAATTAAATACATCTATGCTGTAAAAATACCAGAGGAGATGGACTGACAGTTACTCTGGTTTTTTTTGTTCCTGTTTTGATGATTTTTCTCCTTGATGAATTCAGAACCACCGTATACCTGAAGCTATTATCTCTCCCCTGAGACTGGAGAGTTAAAAGAGCATTTCAATCTATTTTACTTTTGTTTACAAAATCATTTCATTAAAGTACAAGAGATCCCTTGTAAAAGAAACAGCGTAGCAGTACTTAAAGGCAAAGGGAAAAACCAGCAACATTATTTATCATTTGGCATCTGAAAAAAACAGCCCCTCAGTGTGAACTTGGAAAATATGGGACTCATCCAGAGGCTGTTGCAATAAATGGCAGTCTCTTTTTGGCTTTAATAAGGACTCTATGCCTCAAAATGTGGGTAACACAGCGTTCTCAATATCCATCTCTGCAGAACTGCTTTATAATTGAAATGGAATACTTTCAGCTAAGAAAGCATGTTAAAAATACTACATTTCATAGAGACTCCAAATGTTTTTTTCTTTCTTCCCAACCCGGTATTTTTCAAAGCTGTCTGTGTTTCAGTTATAGGTAGAGAAAAGCAGATAATAATTAGAACAGAGAGCCATGAGTCAGGAAATTCACGTCGGCTTTTGTATTGTATATGATTTCAAGCAAAATTCTCTGTTCTTGTGATGAAAATAATTTCAAAATTCCATAGGCATGCCCTCTTCTAGCACTTGAAGGACAAAGGTTTTTCTCCTAACAAGCAATAAATACATACCAAAGAGAATTATACTTCTTTCTGTAATCAGAAACAATCCAGAACTGAGTTTTTCAGAAGAAATGGCCCAGAAAACATTCATAAGCATCAATTGGTTTGTGCAGCTTCTTCTAACACCCACTTTTTTTTTTATAAATTGCATTTATAAATCTTTCCATATGTTATAGAAGCAGAAATTTTTGAACGGCTTAAACTGCACGTCTTCACACAAAATTGCTATCTGATGGATGGGATGCTGATTGAAACATTGAAAAGAAGCAGTAAATTATTGGTGATAAAGTCTTTTGTTCTCATACAAGAAAATGTTTGCAAATAAATTGGCATCAAGAAATAAACTCCACGCCTGATGGGAAAAGCAATGGTGTCTGGGATATTAAAAGTTCCTGTCTTGTTCTGCCCAGGGGTTGTCCAGATTGTGGTTCTGCCCCTGATCTCCCCAGAGAGAAGGCAGTTTCCCTGGAGAAAATAATCTCTTTAATGGGTCAGAGGCCAGATAAGGCCTTGTCTTGGGTTTAGGATGCTATGTAAGCAGCTAAAAACAGCTGTAAGAATACTGCATTGACATTACAACAAAACGTGTGTCATTTTCTGAGTCCAATTCTAAAAAAGAATTGGTGCTACGTAATATCTGGAACAATTTACCATAATGACTTTTACAGCATTTTCTGTATTTTCAGACAGTAATATCTTTCTGGCTCATTGTTTTTCTTGTTCTTGCACACTGCTCAGTAGGATTTCACACCAAGACAAGAAGAATGATGGTACTTTAGTTATTAGAGTTATCACAATTTGCTTAATGATTTCCCATTTCCAGCCTCCTCCTGCTCTCTGCTTAGGTTACAGCTCTCTCGCAAGCAAATGAAAAAGTTTCAGGCAGGACCTCTGAGCACAGTCAGTATCTTGGTTAGCCAACTAGACAATTTTTACAAAACAAAGATAGAGATCAAACCCATCTAATAGTGCAGTGTTTTACTTCCCTGAGATGAGGGGAGAGAAGGCTCTGATTCATTCTGAAGCAACAAGCTTGTGTTCCATTTGAAAACATTTAACCCACAGCAATTAAAAGCTATACCTCAAACATCATTCACAACAGTGAGAGATCAGAGCTGGCTTTGACTGCCTCATTTCTCTTACCTCTAGTGTGAGAGGCCCAAGCTTCCTCTACCCAATGCAAACACTGGATTTAGGAGCTTGCGGTCTATGAGAAGCCCAAGATCAAGTTCTGCCCTCAGAAAACTTGAATGTCAATTTCCCCCTCAGCAGCAAATGCCATGGCCATCTGAGTGCCGAGGGGACAGGCATGGCACCACTCTCACTTCACAAATCATGCTATGAAGGATATTGTTAGTTGAAATTAACCATTCAATTTTGTCAGTAACTTTGTAATGCACCTCAACAATCTCTGGTAGATTCTGAAGGCATCAGGGAGAATTGTCATGGTTCTGAATAGCTGTAAGTATGCAAAACACTGTAGATAAAATTTATGGATAGTCTCTTCAAATGTATTTTCTGATGTGCATTCATATATCTTGCAGAAAAAAACAACAACAGAAATTTGTTGTAAAACTAAGTTGTGAGTGAAATAAGCATTAAACTGTTGGCTAGATCTAATACTGAAGGTAAGGACTGGCTGTAAACTAGAACCATTGTCCTGGAGAAAAGAAAGTCTGTTCCTCAGTATTACTAGGCATAATGCACATTCTATACAACACCCAGCATTTATCAGCATAATACGAGATATCTTTATTTGTATGCTTTGCTCAAGTAATATTCAATTAACTGCAATGAAGCTCTGACCTAAACAATACTTCTCCAATGTTTTTATATCACTACTTATATGTTTGATAAGCTATGAGAAAAAATCTCTGCTAGCAACTACTGACATAAAGCTCTAAGACAGCATTTGTTGCAGATGTTTTGTCCTTTAATTCACTATAGTAAAGACAAATGAAATTATGATATCAACACTGTACATTTCTGATACTGCCTTGACTTTAGAAAGTGGTGACAACATGTCAGTGCCATCTGATCTGCCCAAAACTCATGTGTCTTCTGCTTCAATTTTTAGTCCCCGATCCCTGACTTGAAAAGATGCTGAGGTACAAATCAAATGAGGTCGTGACAGAGATTCCCACATTCACCTAAATAAAGAATAGTGCTAATTGCAGAAAGGTAGCACATTAGGGCTTTGTATTAATAGGATAGCAATATGCCTATACACTAAAGAGCATGAGCAAGTGAAAGTTAAAAAAGACAGATAATAGTTAGGAGGAAAAAAATGACTCACAATTGACCAACTACCACTATCAGTTTGGTAATAAATGCATTTTACGCTTTTTCTTCACCTCCACTTACCAAATTCTAGCAAACCTTATTTAAACAAGGACAGGAAATCAAACACAGAATACAGAGGCACTACATTCAGAGTACTGCAGCTGGTATATAACCTTCATTGTCTAGCTGGTGTGAATAAACATCAGCTTTTTGCTCTGGAATCACTAAGAAGCACCTGAAAAACACAAAGAAAGAACAAAATTCTCTTAGGATCAGCAGGCAGCTCGCTGCATCCCTGGCACAGTGCTGCTGAGTGAAGCACAATGCCAGCTCCCACTGCAGCCTCAGTAATGTCTGGCAGGGCAGCAGGCTGTGCCATGGCTGAACAAACACCAAGCAGCGCTGAAATCAGCCTCAGTTAAAAAACAATCAATTTAGACAGATGTGAAACATGTTAACTCCTCAGCTTTCTAAATGTTGTCGGGGGGGGATTCCACGTGGTTCAAGACAAGCCAAACTTTCCTTCTCATAATGGAGCTCAACTCTCCCCTTTCAATCTGGATTCTGAAAATCCAAAAGCACGTTAAACCCATTACCAGGGTAAGGTAAGCATGGGATACGAGAAGATGAATAGGAAAAAAAGCAAACATATGCAAGTAATTCAATTACGAAGTTAATGACAAGAAAAAGGAAGAGATTAAATAATAATGACGTATGACTGGCCTGGAACTCAGAGTTACCACAGATGAATTTTTCTTACACAGGTCTCAGAAACAAGAGGTGAAGAACAGTGCCCCCACACTTTCCTTCGACACTTCCCTGAACCATTCTTTTTAAACAAAAAATAAAAAATAATGATACTAAAAAAGCAGCCTTTCCAAAATAGGCAAAGACATTTACAAGACTGTGCGTTCCTCAGAGATTCTCATTAATATAAAAATCACTCTGAATTATGAAGCTGTACTGCAAATAGAGGATTGGCGTTGTAGGTAGTGAGGATAAGGACTGACAGGAAAACAGCCACCTAACTCACGTACACAAGTGACAGCTGTTCTAAAAAGCCTGTTAAATTACCCTATGTCATAAAAAAAAAAAGTACCAAGCAAAATAAGAGTTCTAGACGAAAAAAAAAAAAAAGAAAGAGAGAGAGAGAGAGAGAGAGAGCGAAACTTTAAATATGTCACGAATAGCCTAAAGGGATTGATTCTGTAACTAGGGAAGTTCAAAGTGAAAGCTTCGATTTCTTCATCGTTCTACGATTACATCCCTGTTGTATTATGAAAGATAGTAGATCTTGAAGACAAGCGATGGCAGCAGCAGTGTGAAAAGAACATGGGTTGTTGCTGTAAGTGATGACAGAAGGGATTAGCCAGGGATTGGTTCTGCTGTATGAAAGTAGTAATTTCTTCTTCACAGTACACCTACAAGTAGGACAATTTCTGCTGAATGCATGATTAAGTATAGCATCCATGCTTATGGCATATAATTAATAATCTCTGCTTATAAAGTCAGCAACAAATAAACTGAGAGAGGAGAAAGGATAAATTAAGAATATCTTTGCACCATAAGAAATAGATCTGATGCACCAGTTGGTGCCTTGGAGATGGGGAAGGGAAAACCATTAAATCAATTTCTTCTTTTGAAAGAAGTGTGATATGAAAAATGACACAAGTAATTACACTGTCAGATTCATAAACACAGTGTATTTGAAGTGCATGCATTGCATACTGCTACAAATGAAATGAACCCCCAAATACAGCTAGCACACAGTGCAGGAAAGATCAAGCAAAGCTCAGAAAAATCCATATAATATCAGCTTAATATAAAAAATTACTCTTATTGCATCCTTCACATTTGGTTACTGCCAATGCCAACGCCAAATCCAGGGAATGAGGAAGAGGATACACTGCTTTAAGCATACAGGACTCAATAGCTTTGATCATGGGATGATGTTCAACTTAGAAAAGCAGGCACAGGAAAATAAAACCCCATCTTCTAAACTCATTGAGATTTTGTTTTTGTGCCCGAGATGTTGACCAAGAATATAGATGACAAAAAAGAATTCAATGATTGAACTGAAGAATTTATGGATATTGAATGTTTCAGTGTAAGAAATACATTTTAAAACTCTGTAGGCATATGCAGGCCATTGCCAGTGGAAATCAGTTGGGAGATGATCAATAGAACAAAAGCAAACAGCCTCTCAGAAATTCAAACACACCTTTATCACAATACCCTGGGAGATGGCAGCCTCCATCTGGCAACTACTGGAGCAAAGTAATTATTAACGTGGAATCCTTTCCACAGATTTAGAGTAATCTCCAGTGGCACACACTACTCTAAGCAGGATTTTCACCTTCTAGAATGCTTGATTTGAGATAACAGCTTAATGCATTTAAATCAATACACAGAACTATGCTATTGAATAGATTCCCAGTCCTGAAACAAAACCACCCAAAACCAAAATGCAATTAGGTTGTTCATAAGCAACATGCCCAAACTTACATTTTTACCTTAAAAGCTTCAATTTGCACGAATATCAAATGCTTCCAATGCCTAGGAAAGCTTTCCATTCACTGAAAAACAATTACCACAATAGTTAGGAGTTCTGAGGGAACAGTGAGGCAGAACATTGCACTGATGTCAGCATAAGCAGACAGTTCTGTACTGCACAGGTTTACTCAAATTTTAGCTTTCCTATTTTACATGGTGATTAAATTGAAGAAAACAATTGCAGTTCTGAACTAAGGGTTTAATCAAACAGTTAAACCATTGGAAAAATAAACCTCATCAAGTCAGAAGGGAATAAGATCAGATTTTTGTGACTAAAAAGCAATTCTATAGAACTATAAGAATGTAGATTTTCTCTTCTACTAAAGATCATATTTTTCAACTACTCTTGAGATTCCTTCTCCTTGTTTCTGTGTTGCTCCGATACACCAAAAAAAATAATAAAATATACCAATACTCATTTTTGCTTCTGTTTTATACTTCTCTTACCTTTAGCCTCACCCATCCTATGGGGAAGTGAAGTCATTGGTTACTGCATGAAAAAATAACATGTTGAGGAATAAACAAAAAGTTGTTTTCTTTTTTTGTTTCTTTCAAGCACCTGTTGAACAGCCAGCCCATCCTCCCTCCTCTGGCTTTTACTCTATTATTTATTTCAAAATTACCCCCTTTTTAAAAATATTTATTTATTTATTTATTTTTCCAGGCACTTTTCTCTCTATTCTTAATAGAGCCACCAACAAAATTCTCCACAGTTCTCTCACAGCCAGCTACAAAGAAATGAGCCTCAAAAGGTGTGAAACGACTTTCTAGGAAAAATCCCAGCAGCATTAAGGAATAAATTAACCTGTCAGAAATTTAACACACTAAACAACATATTGAAGAAGCAAAAACGTGAAATGTAATTCTTTTTTTTTTTAATTTCTGATGGCTTGATAGAAACATGGCTCATTTAGAAAGAAGAGAGGATCGCTGCTCTTTTAAAATTGGAAGATAACTGGCTTCTCCCAGCTATTTCTATTTTCTGTTGTGAGAATCCTAGCAGAGTCTGAGATCCTGTGCTTGCTTTTTTATATATTAATCTGTAATTTATGGAGGTAGTATTTACCTCCCGTAATCAGATCTTTTCTGTTCTGACTTGCATGAACTTCTCCCACCCTTCTGGATTTAATGAACAACTACTCCATCATGTAAGGGACGCAATCTCTCCATCTTCCTTGACCACAGAGTTCTTTCCTACATAGGTTGTACACAATGAGCACAATAACACTAGATAGAACAAATTCTCAGCTACAAAACACTCTTTTTCAGCATAGTCACCACCATTAGCTATGCATTTTTGCCAGTGATGAACCAGAGCTGCATGCCATGCTCATGAACATTTGCAGAGAAAAGGTGACCTACTGCCACTGCTGGAAAGCACCACCCACACCACTTCACTGTACTCACATCTACTGTTTGGGCTCCATATTCAGCAAGCATCAATGAATGTCAATGGGTGCCATTTTTTCTGCACGGAAGAATTCAGTGACACATCTCGGCTGCACACACACTTCCATGTCATCTGCCATTCTGTCAGACTGTCCCTCCACCACCATCTGCCACACAGCAATAACACGTAACAGATGAGTGTTGGGAAGGTTAATCTCTACTGCTGTACCACCAAGATCCACTTCTTGCATCATGGGCCAACATAATAAAATAGGAGGCATTACTTTCAGAGCAGCCCTCAAATGTGGTTTGTAGAACAAATTCCTTTTGAACCAAGTATCTATTCTACAGTTATGAACGCATCCAGGAAAAAAGTCGAACTAAAATAACCCTTGCTGTTCCTGTTCCCTTGTGGTATCTCAAATAAAGTCATGGAGGCTTAAAGATCCTAATAAGAATTTAATTAAAAATTTGAAACATGAACATCTCCAGGGACCTACTTTTCCTCGTTAATTTAACAACAAAATGCACCTGAATATGAATTAGAGCATTGTTATTGTTCTGAATGCTACAAAACTTTAGAAATAGAAAGAATTTCAGCATATACACCATCACAGATTCTGAAGGAAGAAAAAAAATCAAAATAGAATGGAAAATTACTTGATCCAAAGGAAAAAGAGAAATTATCTTGAAGGGAATATAGCTGTTCTAGCAGAAAAGACAAATGCTCTTACAGTCTTGCTCCTTACGACAAGAAAATGACCCTTAAGGGACCCGTGAGAGCTTTCAGTTTTTTTAGGGGAGGATTCTGAAAGAACATGAAATACCACATCTATGAAAAATAACAAGAAACATGGGATTTTCTCTTTTGAGCAAGTCAGCCAGTATCACCGCCAGTTACAATTACTGAGAAAGAACCTCATTATTTTTGGCCAAAAAGGAGGGAAAAAAACCCCAAACACCACCACAAAAAGGAAATAAACCATTGCAGCTCTAAGCCCCAGCACCATCCATCTGACACCTATTTGAAATAAGACAAGGCAAGTTAAGCTTTCTAACCTCTTTCTAAATATCAGCCTTAGGCTATCTCTTCCTGTTCAGGCTTTGTGTAGGTCTCTCATTTATCTCAGTACACATTAGAGTGTTTTCATGGAAGGAGAAGGTATTTTCAAGAGCCATGGCTATGACAGAAGCAGTTTCCTTTCTCTCCTCCATATTCATTTATTAATTTATATTTGCTGATTTTGTTAATCTGAAAAGACTAGTGGCAAACATATGAAGAAAAAGTTAAATTTTTTAAAATTATTTTCTTAAGAATACTTATACTTTGTATCTACAATGCCTATTCTTAGTTAAGAGGAAAGTCTGACATCTAATTAAGTGATTTTGATCCTCCTCTTTACTGCCATCTGTAGGTAACTCGGGTGGTATAAAGTAGACAAGAAGCAAGTTTAAATCTGGTCAGATGCCAGTCCTATGATGAGGACCTGTGGCAATGGGAAAGCATGCTGTCCTTGTTCCTTGCCCCTCCTGATTTAAACGTGTCTATAAAAGAAAAAAGCAGAGATGTAGATCATGCTTTCAATCCCATTATGATACATTCTAGAAATCTAAAATTAAATTAAAAAAGAGCAGGAACTGAAATACTTGATTTAATGATTGCACAATTTTAATACATAAAAATAGATACTTAGGAATGAACAAGTTTATACAAACCAGATTTCTTTTGTATGTTACAAAACAATGATGGAGAATAAAAAAAAAAGTTGCTGGATTACAGGCAAGACTAAAGAACAAAAAAGCCATTGTTGAGGAAAAGTTTTAAAATGATCAAAGACTTGTTTCATAAATACAGTGCAATGCTTTCATTTAACAGATACAAAATTTACTATTTATCAACATCAGGAAATATATAAAATGTTATTGAATGATTATCTTATTTAAAAACCAATGCAAATACAATAGCTTTTTTAGAATTCTGAGGTAATATTACACAGTAAAATCAAAAAAGCATTAATAAATAAAATTAAACCCAAGCCAAAGTGCAATTCAGTGAAAATAAAATAAAGCTTTTATTTTAATAATAATAGATAAAGAGCTATTAAAAGTGGGCTTCAGCCATAAAAAAATATTCTGGCTAATTTGCCATGTTTTCAGATAAACTGTATAGATATTTATTCACAAACCAACATTCTGTTAGCCCAGTTCTATAATGAAGGGAAAGAAAGGGAGGGTTTGTACATCCATGTTCAGCTTTTAGCTTCAAACAGCTTTAGATTTCTGTCTAGATCATTCAGTGCAGAAGTGAATGTTTCATTTGTTTATTAATGTGAAATACTGTAAATTCAAATTTATTTTAAGATCTCCATTTGAGAGCAACAAAATAAAATGCACAAGTTGGAAGTGCTGCTTTTAAAATACTCTGTGCTGACCTAGCTTTGTTCCAAGCACAAGTCAATTGAAATTTTAATATCAATTCTGAGTAACGCACAACGAATAGTGCCAAATATCATAAAATACACCACTGTTTATCTCTTGTTTAATAAAACTGTAAAATCACCAGTAACTATATCAGTATCTGTAGGAAAGAGAACAAAATAAAATTTGTGCTTAGCTGCCGAAGCAACTACACAACAGCTCTGAAACTACAAATTAGGGAGATTAATTTGTTAATCATGTGAAAATCTGCTGGTTGTAGAAGAATAATATACTCTTATTACAAATAAATAATTGAGCACAGACACAACAAGCTATTTAAGCATCCAACTCCCAGCAGAAGTCAACTGGGAAGACTGACAAATTGGATGCCTAAATATTTTGAAAGATCTGGGTCTTGTTCAAATGAAAGAAAAATCCATAGAACACACAGTAGCTATTCATATTAAAAACGTTTCTATACTGCACGCTGATAAATTCTTTCAGTATAATGGATAAAACCTAGATTTACAACTACACCTGCATTTTAGAACCAGCATCTTCCCCAGGTCCTAATTTACTAGTTCAGAACACTCGCGCTAAGAATTGTTTTCATGTAGCTGTGAAGGGAAAACCACGAAACATTGTCTTTAAACTCTGGCCTTCAGGCTAAGGAGAGCTTCAACATTCTTCTGTTACTGTATCCACTCTTGCCATAGTTTACTTAACACTTTCATAAAAGTTGCTAACAAAACGATAGGCCAATAGACTACCTATCGGTTTTCTATGTGTTGCACGCTTCATTCTTTCCCTCAAATATTTCAACGTATGTGGAATTTACTTTAACTATCTAGCTTTGCTTACTATCACATCAGCATAGATCTGATTAGTTGCCATCAGTTTCAAAGAATGAAAGAAAAATTGCTTAGTACCTGTAGTTTGGCCTTGATTCTCTCATGGTAAATAAAATACCTTTTAACATTCTCTGTACAGTCGGCGCAGTTGATTTGTAAAAGCCAAGTATAGAACATCTAAAAACCTCTTATTAATAATAATAATAAAAAAAAAAGCAGTAAATGGCACTATCAAAACTCTGTTTGTTCACAGGCAGTTATTTACATGCTTCTTATACAGCCTGTTTAACTGAGGAAACTAGAATATTAAAACTGCATACATTTTATAAAGACTAAAATTCTTATTTGCTGTTGAAAAAATATGGCTACATGCTGTAAGTTATATTCTTTTCTACTATTTATTTTAACTGAAAACATACCATCACTGGGACTAGCTAATGAAGAAATATTCTGTATATTATTTCCCAGAGGGATACATATGATGCAAAGTAATTACAATTAATGATAAAGTGCTATTAAGAAAAAAAAATGGAAACAAAATATAACTTGGAAATGTTCTTCATCAGGTTTCTTCCATCGAATAGACTTGTTTTTCATGTGAAGAAAATTACTTTCTGTGACAAAGCAAGCAGTGAATGTATTGCCGTTAAGGAAAGAACCACAAACTTCACATTGAATTAAAAATACACAAGTGGGATAAGACTTGCACAGTATCGAGGCAACAAAAAGCTTAAAGGCACAATTAGAGGAGAGTGAGTGCTACATAACAATGCTGTTTTTGAACTATTTTGCTTTATTCTAAACCAAACCCTTCTGCATTTGAAATTCCAATGATCAGCTTTTGCTTCAGTTCTTTCTTGTTCTTGTAAGGAGGGAGACAAAGCTGGTTGAAGCAGGTATGTGCCACAGGCAACCTAGAACAAAAACACAACCAATGTCTTATTAAATAATACAACAGTAGCAGGGCACTGTCATCTGCCAAAAAATTTTCATTTAAACAATATTTAAGTAAGAAACCATGCAAAAGGAACATTACAAATAGCACTACTCATATGCACCTCAAGTATTTGGGTGAAATTTGCCTGCCTCTTCCTCCCCAACTTTTCTTCTCTGCCTCTCTCTTTTTTTGTTTGTTAATAAGTTGTAAACCTACGTATCCAGGTTTTTCAAAGTCCACGTAGCCACATGACTTCAAAATTAGTTCTTCTCTACACAAAATCCAGGTATAGTCAGTATTCACAACATGAGGAAGGAAAATTGGACACAGAGTTGGTATAAACAGAGCTAGCTGAACCAGTTACTTTAAGGATGTAAATCAGAAAGTTTTGTCTGGTAAAAGGCATCCTCTCAGACATGTGCCTCGGGGAAGAGCACTGAGGAGCTGAGTGAAGCCCTGGAAAAAGAACAGCTCACAAACTTTGGTATTAGACATAGCAACAGTCTAAGTTGCAAGTGTCTTCTGAAAGTTGAGATCTGAATATTGTCAATTAGGAATAACTGAACAGTTTCTTTGAATTCCGGGACTCAAATGAATAAAAAATTTGAATCTAATATAATGGATTTATACAATCTATAAATTTAGTAACACTTTGAAGATAAATTAATGGACATTGTGCATTAGTATGCTCTTCATTAAGAGGATATTCAAAAGCAATAAGGACTCACAGGAAATAATTTGAAGACAAAAAATTAGAAAATAAAACAGAAGAGTACTTACCAATTAGTGGATGCTTCACTCTTTGAAATCTTGAAATTCAAATCAGCCATACCTCCCACAGGTACTCTATCGCTTCCTGTAGCGAAATGCAGTAACTTTTTTTGAAGGTCAAGAGAAAATCCAAGTACCACATCCCAGAAGTATCTGTGTTCATGGGCAGGAGAAGAAAATGGTTTATGGAACAATATCCTGACAAAGAAGTATTAGGATATAATACAACAAAAGGTATGTGATGAATTGAAACTCATTAGAAATTATTTAATGTAATATATAGGTTATTAGTATTACCCTGATTCTCAAGGTTAAAAAATTCCCAAAGACTTGACAAGCACCACGTTTTATGAATTTTATGATCATGTACTATCAAACAATGCCCAAATATATTCTATTAAATGCATAAATAAATGAAACTGCTTAGTATGAGGTAGAATTGATGAAAAGCAAAATTGAGTGAGAAAATTTTTATAAGACTAGGTACCAAAATTAAAGACTCAGATTTCAATTTCAGGGATTTTAAGCTTTTTTTTAAAAAAACCAAACCAACCAACCAACCAACCAAAAAAGCTTCTTTGTTTTCAACTAATTACATCATTTGAAACGTTCCTTTCTAGCAATACAGTATATAATTAAGGCTCTTTATATATGCTGTGTCAGTTTTGCAGTGTCTAAAACCACTAATTAAACAGCATTTGTCTTATTTTGAAATAAGCTTTTAAAAATAACAATAATTTATGATTCTCTTTCAGATTACATTTGAAGAGATTACTCCAACAGCCTACCATGCTATGGTAGCTGCATATACTGCTGCTAAAGTTTAAAAAGAAGAAACCATCAAGCCTACCGTATAGTAACATCAGTTTTCTGGTAGCCCTCATATTGGGTACTTCGCTGTAAAGCAGACATATCCAGCTCAGGACTACCACAGACAAGAATTTCAACTTCTTCGGGACGAAGCAGCTGCCAGAAATAAAAGTGTAAGACAGTTTACTTCCATTACAGATGAGAAATAATTCTACTAGAATCAGATTAATGATTGAAAATTTAACAGAATATTATTAAATACAATTTATAAATTAAATGGATACATATTTTTATAGAAAACTACTTCAACTGAAATTGGAGTAATCTATTATATTATGTACTACAAACAAAATTAGCAGATAATAAATTTTAGTATATTTATTTTGTTCTTCACTTCCTTTTTGTTCTTACATTTGTTACAACATCTTGTCTTTTCATTAGATTACAATGAGATCATGAAGAAAATTAAGTTTTATATACAAAATCAGGAAGAGTACCTTGATTTTATTTTTTTAAACAACCTCCATTACACTTGTACTGAAAATCTTGATGTATGTAGCAGTGGCTGACAGAACTTACTCTTAGTTGTACTCACTCCTGTGCAAAGCATATAAACATAAATCATGTTTTGCTATCACTAAGCTCACTACAGTAGAACCTACTTCTTATTTGTTTACTAAATCATCTTTTAAATGCCTGAAAATACTCCATTTCACATCTATGGATTACAGTTCCTCCTGAAACTGCCCCGCATTTGGTCACATCCTACTTCACTGCAAGTCTGCCATACTTGTCTAACTTCATAGGAATGCAGAAATTCTCATGAAAATTGTGAATGCCTCTTCTTTCTCTTCCTACTGCAGAAGGAACAATGTAAAATACAATAATAATAATAATTCCAAAAGCCAAATATGACTGAATAAACAAGAATCTCAATTGAAAGTTCTTTCTGCGAAAAAGTAATGTGATTTTCAGAGTAGTTACTTAAGACACACACACATAGTTGCTTTACTGCTTATAACCATAGTAAATGCAGGCAAGTTCTGTAAAAATACATGAGAGCCTTTGAATTATCTGTGAATACATACTGACCAACGTGATGTGTGGAGCTTTATTTCTCTGCATTATTCTAATAAAAGCAGTTATCTGATTGCCTACTTAATTCTCCTTTTCAGCTATACCCATTGACTAAGATTCTTCATGAATCCTAAAGCCATCCAGTGGAGATACTAAGAGTAAGTTACATAATTTAGGTCACGATCACATATTTGAAACAGAAGTATTTTCTTTCATTCTTACCAGTAATGCATATGAAGCACAAACACTATGAAATCCATAATAGAAAGCTGCAAATTGTTTATAGATTGACTTGTTGAGGAGAAAATCAACATAAAGTTGTACGTATTCTGAAAAAGAGAAAAAATAATTGTTTTTGTTAGACAGTAATAATGTAAATAGCCATTTGTTGTGCTCTCCAAAATTGTACTGAATTAAAAAAAAAAAAAGTATTTCATTTTATCTACTACTACATTGTTAGGCATACCACAAAAAAAAGCAGGAATTTCATTTTCATACTTTAAGCAAACCAAAGGCTTATAATTAGTGACAAACTGATAAACTTAATACTGCCAAATGAGCATAGCTAACTTGTATTCAAGTACCTTTCCTATTCTGATTTGTGACAGGAATTTTATCTCCATTTGACTTTAGGTTGTAAGATTTTATAACACCAAATTCTTCCTGAAAAACCTGGAGAAAGAGAGAATTCAAGTTCAGTACTTTAAACATTCAAATACCTGCAAATAACAAAGCTTATGTTCATATCTCTTATGTCTTTCTTCTCTCTCTTCAGCACATTTTAATCTTGTAGGGTTTTTTTTTTCAGTTAAATAATACAGTTTTCAAGAAAGTGCTTAAGAAATCCTGTATTCAAAGTAGAAAAATTGTCCCCATTAAACAGTGACCTACCAAACTGCAGGCAGCGGATTCAAAATCAAAGTTCAAAAGAATATATTTTTAAGAACAATTTAGGAATAGCGAATATAATTAAGAAGGTGTTTCTTCCACTGTAGCTCTCTAGGAACTCAAAAACAGCCACTTTAAAAAAGTTCTCACATAGTTTCATAATAATGAAATAGAAAGCTGAGGTAAAAAAGTCAACAAAAGACCAATACAAGTTCATAAAACAGCATGAAATTTTACTAAATAATATACATCCTAAAACAAAGACTAAATGAAAAAGCTTTTCTTGACTGAATAGAAATGCAGTCATTTCTTAGATGTACAGGTCTGGCAAAACTGAGTGAGTAAGTATAGGCTATGCTTTTTCCAGGAAATCTCACATATAAATTAACAGAAGTAAGCTCTGTCTAGCACTTGGATTAGACAGGAAAGAGACTGTTTTGCAGCAGGTCCACTTACACTGTCAAAGAAAAGTAGCTTTAAGCCCCGTAACGAAGCCAGCCACTACATGCCCCAGGCATTATACTGGTTCTTGAAGCAAGCTTTAATGCTCATGTAGGTACATTATAACCAAAAACCAATCATACAGTAGTAGACCACTACACTGCAGAAACACTGGTGAAATTACTAAACAAGTTTAAGAATCATTTATAGTTGAGTACGTAATGACCTGAAAGGTGGAGTAAAAATCTTCTTCAACATTGCCTTCATAGGACAGAAGTTCATTCAGTCCATGGGCTAATTCCTACAATACAAGTACAAGCTCTTTAGAAAACCCACAATGCAAATTGATGTACTTCGTAAGCACCTGCCAAAGTTACTCTTTATAAACTACCTTGGAAAAAGCTGCATATTCAAAACATGTATGTGACAAAAACAATAACCCCACACTGAGTACTTAAAGAGTTTTTTTTTTTCCATCACTGATTTTGAGTATGAAATTAACATTTCCCTTTCTCTATGGAAAAAATGTCTAAAATGACATATCAAGTTTTGTTATTCTAGTTTCAAGTAGACCTACAAAAGTTCTGCTGAGCAAGAAAACACGGAGAAGTTAACACTTTCAACAGAAAAAGATAGACTGTATCAGTTGGTGCTAAAAAGGGTCATTCTGAAACAGTCTATATCTGAAGCATTTATTACAAATAGAACGGGTTCTAAATAGGTAATTTAGCCTCTAAAGCTTAATACTTACAGGCATTATCTGAAATAGGTCATCTAATGCGACGTCACAGATGCCCACGAGTGTGTTATGGTCACAAGGAACAATAGGAGGACTCAACAATTTCTTGTAACAACAAGGTGGGAAACGAATATCCAAGGTGATGCTGTTATAGACAGCAAGGCCCATAAGCTATACATGTTAAATATTAAGGGCAAAATGCACATATATTGATCATGGTTAACACTTCAACTAACTTGGAAAAACATCTACAATTTTTACTAAGCATACTCTAAAACCTGGTAAAGAAATTGAAGCAATTGAAGTTGTTTTTTTGTTGTTTTTTTTTTTTGAATATGCTATTTTAAACAGTATTTTCTAGTAGTGTTTAAGTAATAGTCAGAATGATCCAATGAGGCACACTGCCAAAACACTTAAAAATCTTTATCACATTCTCTACAAGCATTTCCTGAAGAAATTGTTCCAACACATTGTTATGAAAAAGCTTTTTGTTGTGTTTTTCAAAGAAGTACAGATGCGTACATTTTTAATTAAAAAAATCCAGAGAGATGTCAATATAGAAATTTTTAATTGAAATACAATTAAAAGCATAATGACAAACCAGCACTGGCATTACAGTGTGCTAGCTCATGAGCTGAAGTGTACCTGGTAAGAGATTATAATTCCACAATTTGAGTCAAGTAGGATTGAAAAGAGAGTAGGCTATCACTCTCATTTAAAAAGACCTGCATATATGAGAAGCAGATCCCTCCCCTCTTAGGCTTGTAGTACCAGATTTGCTATTACAGCCTTTTGTACTCATGTTAATTAATACTGAATAGCTTGAGTTTTATGCACTGCACCTCATTAATTTTTTATTTCATAGCAGGGACTCCGTCCACAGCAAGTCATTGCATACAGCCATCAAGGACTAGACATGACAAATGAGAACATGTCTACCATGTCCTTATTATACATAAGGCATAAACACCAATAATGACAACTACCTGAATTAACTGTTCATAGTAAAAACTTGAAACTACTACCAAAATAGACAAATCCAGTTCATGATTCAGCTTCCTACTAGTAAAATGGAGGCATCACCCACTACCTCATCTGAGTGGAGTTATGAGACATCAATCATCTGTCTGAGGACTCCATAAACTAGCACAACAGAAGACCTAGGAAACAATCTTATGTTCACGTGGAAAACACCCAGCCTAAAACAAAACAAAACCAGGAGAAGGTCACATGTGTCCCAATAAGAACTGAAACAAATGATTTTTTCTTTAGTCTACTTGAATGACATCTTTTTATACATTTAAAACGGAACATACTTGTAGATACACCAGAATGAGTTCTGATCAGACCTTCCTGTCTTATTTTATCCTTGTAGTAAAAACACTGCTTGTTTACCACTGTCACGAGGACAAAAGGATACAGCTCCAACTAGTCGAAATTCAGAATAGTTATCGCACTTAAAGCTGCTGAACCAATGGCAGTGAGAGTCCTTGTGGTATGTGAACATGCCTGAAGAAGAGGAAAGCTGCACTTCAAAAAGCCTTATTTTTAATAAAAGGCCACAGAAAACCTTTATTTTTTCCCCTGCATATGCATAATTAAGTACTTATCTCCATGCTCATTCTCAGTTCTGTCTTCCTTCCTGTAGCTGTGCCCTGCAGGTCCCTTGGGCAAGGACCACCAGGAGCAGCTCCAGCTGAGGCAATACTAGGGCCCTCAACCCCGATCTTCTTCACGTGCCTCATAATCTGTACAGTCAGAAATAACTGACCAATAGTTTTCCTGCTACAATGCTAATCTACTTCCTCCCCCCTTCCTGTTGCAATAGCAGATGACAATCATAAAAAATGTTGGCATGAAACCCCATGATACGGATACCACAAACAACTTTACCATCTTAGAATCAAAAGCTGTATAATTTTATCTTGTCAATATACTAGCATGAAAGGGTATGTTTCATATTTATCTGTTCAAAAAGTATACTAGAGTAATTTACAAAAGCCATACCACAAATATCCTAAAAGCACCACCCACTGGTCTAAATTACAAGCCAGATCCTACCAAAGTCAAAACTGGAAACTAGCTTGACTGATAGCTGCTTTAGATGAAGGTTGCTCTGTTTTAAAGAGTAAAAGAAAGCAAAAACCTACAAAACAAACCCACATAAAAGCTTTAAGACACCCAGGCAAGCAGTTCTCAGACAAAAAAGACAGTGCACTCAAGGTTAAGAGTGCACTAACAGCTTCTGACAAACACCATTTGTAACTCAAAAAATAATAACAGTAGACTACACAGTCCCTTTCCAGAGGATAAGCACATTTCTGAATTCTTCCCACACTTGGCTGATAGCCACATCAATGAAAAAAATTTGCATTTTAAAAAGAGGAAGCCTGCCAAAGCTGCTGAAAAATCAATGAACATTTTCAAACTCATCAGTTACCAAATTCTGCTGACAACATATTTTTATTAGTAGAATTGTTACCTCTCCACAAAGAGTCCTTCCTACTAGAGTAAAAACTTCAGGCAAATACTGATTTCAGCAGATTTGAGCTGATACTTCTGAACCTTTAGAAGGAGGCCTATAAACAATCGAGCACCACACATTTGGGGGACACATTTCCAGGCAAAGACACACAAGCTCTTGGATTCTATCAAGTACTACCAGGTGTTATGCTGAAGTCCCTGGAAATCAATGTTTCTAAACGTAAGTCAGCTTTGGAACACTTTAACACATTGTAGCGTTACTAATGCATCCACACAGAGCTGAGGAAAGCTGACTCATTAGTAAAAAAAAATTAGCGTGGGAAAAAAACACCCAGTTCCACCCACAGCAATATACAAGTACATTAAACTGATTTAAGAGTGTTCATTCATGTCTTCTGACTTCCTATTTACACAAAGAAAACACTAACACAACAGATAGGACAGGGGAAAAAAACTTCAAGAAACTGCTACTCTCAAATCCACTCTCCTTTGTACCCAGAATGCTCGCTTGCATAGGAATACTAACAAACCAAAAACAATGAGTCCCTGACATTTGAAATAATATTTAGCGTGACTAAAGTGTTCAAAAGCTGATTCTCAATTTTACTTCTAAAACTTCTAGTTGATTAGAGCTTTGCTCACCCTCTAATTTTCTTCTACCAGTGAAATGAAATTTCATTTTTTCAGCCACACTTGAACCTCCTTGTCCAAAGCCAAGACCTTTCAAGCTTTTCAGTACTTTTCGGTCTCTTCTGCAGTCCTCTTTTCTCTTCCTATACTCATGACATAAAATTTTAACTTGCCTGCTCTCCTTTTTTTTACCTCAATTAGTAAATGATTTGCCTAATACTGGAATAACAAAGAATTCTTATCCATCACTGTTTCGATAATTTAAAATCAACACATTTTCAAGTTGTACTTAACATTCATACTGACTCACCATAGTCTGGGTGGAAAATCTGGCGAATGAGAAGAAGAAACCATTCTTTTGTCAGGCCACCCATATCAAGACCAGCTTCTCCTACAAATGTGACTTTCAATTTCTTTTTCAAATCTGCCCTCTTCCTTGTTAGCTATTACAAAACATGCAGGGAGAAAATTTTAGACATTTAACATACGACCAGTATTTCTATCCATACAGAACATGCCTCTCTTTCTCTACCACTCTTGCTTTGTTTAAACTAGTAATTTGCATCACAAACTCTAGATGACTGGTTGCTATTTGTGCTCCTATCATGGAACTGGATCCTTCACAGTTTGATACTTGTTCACCGTACTCATGAGACAAAAATTGCAAACATACACTCACACCCCACACAAGCCATGTGGCATTCAAACACATTTTCATTATGGGCTTAGTTATGGAACAGCTTAAGGACAGAAAACAAAGTTCTGATTTTTAAAATCTATTTTAGCAGTGCTCCTACTGTGATGTGGTAATTCAGTTTCTTTTGTTTTGTATCACATAGATATATTTCCTGTCTTAACATGGTAAGATTTAGACACAACTTATCAAGTTGAATTCTAAGTGCAACAAGAATTTTGCAGCAACACACCATTTAATTTCATTTTTGATACCTCATCAAGTGAATCACTAACAAGGTGTGTCCTTCTCACTTTCACATTTAGGAACAGCATGTTCATGTCAGGTTTCTGTCTTCGAGAGACTTTATCCACAAGGCTTTGCTATTTGAATGAAAAAGAAACACCATGCATGTAACAACTCCATTTAAAAAACAAAGTGCCACACTTGCTAAACTTAAGAAGTCCTTATCTTGCATTTATAGACACATGACAGCTGCTTCAATACATTCTACCAGGTAGAAAGCAATGCACTCTCTTTTCTAGTGCAAACAGCATTCAGATAATGTAATTCACATAATGTAAAACCACTGAGACACATAAGGAGGGGGTAATAGTATGGCAAGCTTTTAAAATCCCTAAATAGTTAAGAACACCCATAGGATTCTGGAGAATGGCTTGCACATTACTTAGCTATTCACAAGATATATCTAGCAAGCCTGGAAGGGAGACATGGTGCTGCCACATATTGAGCACCTGATGATTGCTAGCACCTGATGAAAGTTACTACCTAGACAGGCAGACAAAGCCTCTTTCAATATGCAAGAGGTTGCAGTCCTCTTCTGCAACTTGTGAACATACAGCTGCATCCTGGTCTTCCATAACAACACATATTCACAGAATAACATATGAAACACAAAAATTCTCAGGAACTTTTCTTCATAATTAGATTGTTAGCATCATGGTTTCTTACCAAACCCAGTACATTATGTTGATTCCTCCAATGAATGAATCAAAAGAAAAATGAATCCAAAGAAAACCAACACATGTACTGCAACCTATTTCCCCAACACAGGCATTTCGAAGCATATTAAAAAGAAAATTACTGAGAGGATCTAGTAGGGACATTTGTAGACTAGTGATAATAAAATGGCTTGCATTTTTTTTCACAATAATTGAACATATTAAAAGTTGTGATGAAAGGCTATATGGAATATTTAGCTAAGAAAAATGTATAACATGCCAATTGATTAGACAAACCCATGTATCACTAAATGACTTACCCGTGCAATGCTTATCATTTGCTGCTCTGAATCCCTTTGAATAATAACTTTCTTCGCTGCTATAGAGATAATAAATGGGTATTGACAGAAAGAAAACCTAAACGATGAGAAAAAAGATAAAACATTCCATGGAATGAATTTTCACATTATCATTCAGTAATATGGATAATAATTTAGAAACAGCTGCTGGTCTTTTTTTTTTTTTAATGAATGGAAAGCATACATAATTAATAAGAACTCAAATTGTTCAGTCAGAAATGCTCCTAGGAATTCTAGTTAGTAGTGATAACCGTTCTGAATAAAATTCTTACGTTGTTTATCAGTAGATCTAATAAAAAGCAGTCTTCAATTACAAAAGTCAAGGAATAACTTCTGCTTTAAATATTAAACTCTAACTGCTACAGTGAATTAAGGATTAAATACAAAGTGGACAGTTAGCACAGTAGTCATAGGTACACAGGAAATGTATTTCTGATTTGGCTTGTATCTCCAGTTTTCAAAGGCACTGATTTTCTTCAGGTCCTTCTTATTTAAGTTAGGGCTACAACAACCCAGGGCTTCTGGATCACACAACATCTATATTCCACTGCAGTCAAATAATACTAAGAATTTTTAAAATTTTCCAAAATCATCAGGATAAAAGATTTTTTGTCACTTGTCACTTTAGTTACTTGTTACTTTAGCTGATTAGCTCATGCACTGCCTAACAACTCCACATTGAGATATTCAGAGCTTCAGTGTGCACTCTGAACGCTGCCTGTGAGGAGCTTTGGATTCTAATGTCTTCAGGAAATGAAGGAAAATGAAAAAAAAAAGAAAAAAATTCTCCGCTTGTCTGCTGAAAATACAAGTACAAAGTGTCGACATAGTTGGAAAAGCTACATATTTCAAAATATTTCACATGCAAGGTAAAACAGAACTTCTTCATACTCATTCTTCTTAATTCTAAGTGTACTGTCTTGACTGTGATTTATTTTTTAAATAAAACAACGTATATTTAAAGATGTAAAATTGGAAAAAAAAAAAAAAAGTAGTTGTGACACAGTGCAAGAACTTATATTAAATATGTTAGAGCTAGTCTGCACTACTTCCAAAACCATGCATCACACAAACTTTGTTTTGATGTATATTGAATTCACACAAACTTTGTTTTGATGTATACTGAATTTCCAGCGTCCCAGCTAACTGAAAAGAAGCAGGTGGAAATTTCAGAGCTCTTTTATAAGCTTGGATGTGGGTGCCAAAGCAGCCAGATGGTCCCCGTGTGAAAAATAAATAAATAAATCAATCCGAAGCTCAGCAGTACAGAGCAGAATACAGATTCCAGTGCTTTGACTGAGACCACACAAAGTTTGCTGTGCATTTACTGCTGTCATAGCTGTTTTTTCCTCCTTTCCAAGTAGATTTTAAAACTTAGAAGAAAGATTAGATGCCTATTTCTCCACATTTCTAGATCACACTTCTGGCTGACAGTCTTGTAAAGACCTAAGTTTCATGGAACAGAAAAAAGCACAACTGATATCACTGGAATAAATACGATCAAACCCACATACACACAGGATATTTAGCTATCATCCGTAAGTGTTGTGTGCATACTTAACACTTCCTATGCATGTGTCAGAAGTTAGAATATGTTTGTAATAACATGCTATTAATAAACAGACACTGCAGAATCTACACTAATAAACAATAACCTCATGTTATTATGGACATTTTACATCTTTTCTCCAGTTTGCATAGGTAGAACTAGACTTATTGCATTCAACCTCACACCCATGCATTTTCTGCAAGCAGAATTACGTTTTTCCAATAAAACACAGTATTTAACACACATGGATATGGCACATATGCCATATACACATGTACATATTTATATATGTAGCAGTTTGACATACTACATAGACAAAAAGAAAGAAGCAAATTTTCTGTACCTGTGAGAATTTCCATAACATTGCCAGTTATGATACTCTTCCATAAGATCAATATGATCAAGAGTAGAATTATAGAAATCCGTATATGAAATAACAGGAGGGCTAATCAGACTATTTGCAGCATCTACAAAGAAAATATAAGAGTCTTTCAAGGTGCTCCTTGGATTCAGTACATACATCTTTTCCAAGCATTGGGAACAACATTGAAAATGAAGAAGCCAAGACAAATGGGCTACTAGTAACTTGGTTTCAGTCTTAACTACAGCACTGCAAGTACAGTAAACAACAACGTATTGATAGTTGTGATTTCCAAGGTCAGTCTGATTATGGTAAGAGAAATGTGATACACTGTATATTATTTCTGAACTCAAGATAACTTCTTCATGGCATTTGGCTCTAGCCCTCCTAATGACACACATGAAGTTAAGACAAAGAATGCTGTATTCTGCTGAAACCTATGAAAAACAACAGATTTCTTAAACATTTTCACTTAATATCAAACATACCGATGGATATAATATCCTGCATGCTTTCCCCTTAGTATCCATTTGAATTTGATGTCTATTTGCAAAAAGGACAGAAATGGAGACACACAACAAATTACGTTTGTTCTCATCTAACTACCATACCACAAGTACAAAAATTCAGTACTCAACAAATGAAGAAAATTAATTCACACATAAATACCCTCACTATATAAAATTCACATAACACACAACTAATATGTTTTCTCTATATAATTTAATTTTGAACATTCAGGCAGGAAGCAGTATATTTTGAATTACTGAATACCTTTTACCCCCTGCTTTATATAAATAAGCAACTCTTTCACATAAGATTACAGAACACAAACAAAAAGTCTTGGCTTTGGATACAACTGAGCTTGTGCGTCCAAGTTACTCCTATGGAGAGGCAGGACGTTATAGGATCATTATACAGAAAATTCTGGTATTTTTTGTTTGTTTTTAAGAAGCTGGGGATATGAAAAGGCCCTTGCCCCAAGCAGTTCTCTTGATGCTTTCATTTTCTCCTAGAAAGAATAAGCAAATAAGGGTTTCTACCCCTCAAGAAAAGGGTACTGACCTCAGGCCTTCCATTTCCATCAAAGAACTGAACTACTTAGGGTTGGACAAAGAGAAAGTTTGCATCTGCAGTGGTCATATTTGCTGTGTTCTACATTGAACTGGACAGAAATTTACTTTTCCCAGACTGTAATTTTGAACTTAGGAGGCATAAACATTGTTTAACTTACCTAGATGTTATAAACATCCATGAAGCTAAGCTAGTTACAGAAGAATTTCTAGCAATTGCACATTCTAAACAGTTGCTTTTATAAATCTACGGGAAACTTTTGCCATTGCTAACCTCTGTGGATTTTTCTTTGAATGGCCTCCTGTTGTTATTACAGGAAAATGATGTCATAGCAATTATCCTTTACAAAAAAGCAAGTACGAGGGCTTGCTAATAGATGCTTTTGCCTTATACATTTTGGCACTCCTTCTATTGTAGTTCACACTGTGCCACTACCAACATCCAACTTTCCCCCTGGAAGAGGAAAGTTATAAAACACAGAACGTAGCCAGAGAGTGGTGGTCAGTGGCTCAATGTCCAGATGGAAATCAGTGATGAGTAGTGCCCCTTAGGGGTCAGTAGTGGGACTGGTGCTCTTTAACATAATCGGTGACACTGACAGTGGGATTGGATGCACCCTCAGCAAGTCTGCAGATGACACAAAGCTGTATGGTGCAGTTGACACATCCAAGAGACGGGATGCCATCCAGAGAGATCTATACTGGCTGAGCAGCAGGCACAGGTGAACCTCATGAGGTTCAGCAAATTCAAGTGCAAGGTCTTGCACCTGGGTTGTGGCAACCTCCATTAATAGTACAAGCAGAGGTTTGTAAGAATACAGCACAGCTCTGCCGAAAAGGACTTGGAGGTACTGGTGGATGGCAAACTGGACATGAGTCAGCAATGTGCTAAGGGCACAGAAAGCCAACCATATCTTGGGCTGCATAAAAAAAAAATAGTGTGGCCAGCAGGGTGAGGGAGGTGATCCTGCCCCTATGGGCAGACCTCACCAGGAGGAACTGCACGCAGATGCAGAGTCATCAGTACAGGAGAGATATGGATCTGTGGAAGTGCATCCAGAGGTCCACAAAAATGATTCAAGGGCAGAACACCTCCCCCATGAGGACAGGCTGAGAGAGATGGGGCTGTTTAGCCTGGAGAAAGCTCCAGAAATCCCTGAGAGCAGCCTTTCAGTACCTAAAGGGGGGAGCAATAAGAAGGAGGGGGACAGACTCTTCAGCAGGGTCTGTTGTGATAGGACAAGAGAAAATGGCTACAAACTAAAAGAGACAAGATTTAGATTGGATATAAGGAAGAAGATTTTTTACAACATGGATGATGAGGCACTCGCAAAGGTAGCCCAGAGATGTTGCTCTAATCACCCCCATGGAGCTGTAGGTGTCCCTGTTCATTGCAGGGGAGTTAGATGTTTAAGGGTCCCTTCCAACTCAACTCATTCTACCATTCTAAGAAAGCAAATCTTCCCATTCCCACATATCAAAGAATTGTAATATTTACATATACACACCAAAAAAGATGCACATGTATACATTTGAGTATACATTCATATAACACACGAATACACAATTTAAGAAAGAAACCTACTAAATAAAGCCAGGACTTTGGTTGCTGATGGAATCCACCAGGTACATTTCTCCATTGGTGGAAACTCTTCAGGTTTTGCAGGAAACAGGCGTAAAGAAATAAACTGCAGCAACCTGTCCACTATCTGCTTGAATCTCCTCTGTGAGATCCTAAAACAAACATGCTGCAATTACTCTCATGTGATCACTGCCCACAATGAAGCCAATATTATTAGATTTCAATGTTATGTTCTGAAGAACATGCTTTACAATAATAAAATTCCAAATACAAAATTTGAAGGAGCATAATTTGAAATACTGGCATGCAGCAATACTTTTCAGTGCATCACTTAAACATATTTTTTGATTTCTGTAATTAAAAAAAAACACTACAAAAGAATAATACTTAATTCTTCATTTTTGATGAACAAAAGTAAACAAGAAAAATAATTCCTTCACAATGTAATCTGGGTAATAAAAGACTATGAATTTCTGGTTTTCAGAAGCTTAGTCCTATTGCACCAACAATGGAAAATACTACATGCATTTGTGACAACTGCACATGTAAAGCTACATGCTGCACTTCTTCCACAATACAGTAAAAACCTTATGAATCTGCATAGATATAAGCACATATATCAAAGCATCATTTTGAAAACGAAAGGTGTTCTCTGAATGTTGCTGATTTTCAATAGATGTTCTCAGAATATCAATATACCATTTGCATCCTTAACCAAGAAAGTTAATCTGGTTTGTAAACATTGATCAAATGAAATAATAAATCACCAAAACTTTAAGCAAATCTGGACATATTTCAGGGGAATAAAATAAATATACCATACAATTTTCAATCTTACAGAGAATAAAATCCTTAATTATCAGATTCCCTAGGAGATAAGGGAATTGTAAATATAGACAACATTTACTTATTTTTAAAGTCTAGGCTGAAACCTTTTCATAGTCATTATCAAGAAGGTAACATACATACAAACTTAAAAGCCACTCTTTGGGCAGTTACCTCCAAATGACTAATGGCTAGGTGCTAGTAGATTTATTTCATTCAAACCTGGTACCTTAACTGTACTTTGTAACCATCTGTATTACACTATGAGCAAGGACTTTATTTCATTCATGGTATTTACATAATACAGAAAAGTTATAGTACCTTTTGGAAATAATGCAAGAGAAAACGTCATATAAAGGAAGATCATAGAGATGTTTGTATTAATAATATAATATAGACATCTAAAGTCTTTACATATAATCTAAAAATCTAAAGTATTTACATTCATATTTTTTTGTGTACGTTACATTAAAATAACTTACACAAGTTATTTTGCAATCCAAGCTTTTTGCATAAAGGTAACTTCTATATATCATATACAGTTTGCATCTATAAATCAGTATCACTTAGTGGACTATGTCCAAATGTACTTTGAAAACAACAAAAACAATCTCTGTAGTCAGTTAAGTTAACT
Source organism: Cyrtonyx montezumae (assembly GCF_038088225.1). Taxonomy (NCBI): domain Eukaryota; kingdom Metazoa; phylum Chordata; class Aves; order Galliformes; family Odontophoridae; genus Cyrtonyx; species Cyrtonyx montezumae. Next base: position 16,633,724 of record NW_027072045.1, on the reverse strand, counting down.
TTCATATAATTTATATATAATATAAAACAGTCAACATCAATGGAATTACAGTAACAATTTTAATCCTAAAAATGGATATTTTTTTTACTTTTATTTTTATTTTTTTATTTTTACTTTTTAGACCAGTGCACTAGGAAATGATGGTCAGCTTCAGTTAAGGCTGCTATCTGTCTTAGCAAGTGAGCATAGATGACATAAGTAGAAGTGTTACTAAATTGAGGATTCTGAAAAAGATTAAAAAAAATGTGTTAGGTTAATAAACTGCATAAAGGGAAAGAAGTTATTAGGACTGTTTCTTACGTTAGTTTTTGCCAATATAATTATGTAGGACAATTATGCTGTGACAGTAGTAAAAATATATAAAAAAAATACTTGCAACTTCTATATTCAAGTGAAAAGTACATAACTTCTATACTGTAAAAGTATGAGGATCTTTTTTTTAGTGTTTTGTGTTTTGAAAGAAAATCCACAGGTAACAAAGGCAGTATTCAACATTTACTTCTGGATTATCATCTATTGTATAGCACAAATTACACTCTTCTGCATGATGAGCTTTCCTTTTCAGTAATAAATATCCTCCTTTCTTTCCACACAACCCAAACTTATTTTCCCTCTTGCATATGAGTTCAAATCCCCACTTTTGAGATGGAATTATTTCTCATAATTCACAGCTAATACACCCACCCCGGAGAAGATTACTCCAGAAATTATATAACTATCTGATCTTTTCAAGTAACAACAGTTCTCTCATGCAAAGTTGTGGTATCTACACATGCAAATCTTAAAGGGGAAATTTGCTATGAAAACAAAATAATTTTAGTACGAAATTTTACTGGTTAACACAAAAATATCAGATAATGCAGTCAAGAGATGGATGTGGAGAAAGACTGCTGGATAAACTGCAACACCAGAGAAAGTTACAGTAATACCAGGAAGTGCACACACTGAAACTGTCTGGAAAGATCGGTGTTGCAGCACTTCGATAAAGGAAATCTGGCAATAAATTGGAAAAACGAACTCACTGAGACATTTGCTCTTTTACCATTGTGGTAGGAAACAGTTGCATGTCTGATGCTTCTTAGTTCATACTTAATATATGTGACCTTTACCCATCAACTATCTGTCATTAAGTCATGCACACACTTCCATATGTCAATATATTCTCAAAACAGGAAATGAAATGTGAATTTTTTCATTTATACTATCTTATTTGCATAGTATACTGGTTTATAGATTATTCAAGTATATTGCTGCACAATTCCTAAAAATACTGCATTTTTCTTACCTGTAGAAGTATACAGTATGCTCTAAGATCATCTTTTGTCCGTGGCCTATGAATGAATGAAACAGTAAATGGAAACATCGCATATCCACACTGTTTCAAAATATATATAATACATACACGCTAATAGTCATGAAATCACACACACTAGGATTTAACTTTGTTTTGTCAATATGTGTTGAATACCATATTTAGGATTCACTGTTCTCAGAGATTGACCCTCTACTCTTCACAGGCAGCTACCTGTTTTAGCATCTGTCTTCCATGGTACGACAGAAGAGATAAAGAAAAATGAATTGAATCTGAAGATGTTCCAAAGGGAGAACTACATGCCATTACCACTGGTAACACTCCAGAAGGGTTTGTTTGCCCCACCTACAATAGTTCTTGCTAGAATTTTCCATACATTTCTACCACTGCAGCCTCTGTGTTTCCTTCTGTTTATCTGCTGCAAGGACTTAACGTTCCCACAAACACACATGTAGCAGAAGCAGAAAAAAGGCAGGCAATGTGGAAAAAGGAATAACTAAGGGCTGGGTCACTGATGAGTCACTACAAAGACCTGTCTCCGCCTATATCCTTTTTAAAATCAAACTAAGCATTCCCCCTGCTATTACTTCTTGCTAAAATTTTGCCCTCTCCATGCTTCCCAGCTATCCCTTTCTCCATTCTGTACTGCTACCCCCCCCCGGTGCTGCTGCCACACATGAATGATATTGCAAAGTGAACTTCAGGTCAAGGCATTATCTAGGTTAAAGCACATTAGCTGAGGGCAGGGTGAACATGTTTTACTCTAGATAAATTACTTAATTCATCTTACAGCAGAGATGCCTAAAAAGTTGCCTTGGCAAAAAAACAGTTGAGATTTTGTAGGGGTATCTATGGCAAGGTCTGCCTCTCAGAGGTTCAGTGTCAGCTTACAGAGCTCAGGTATATTTCAGCAGATTTACCTGCCAAAAGGAGACAAGCTCTCATGAGCCAAGCAAGATATATCAAAACATTTTCCTTCTTTGTCTAAAACAATAAAGTAAAAAACAAGAAGTAAACCCAGTTGTAAGTGTTGGAACAGTACTAACGCAAACATGGCTTATGTTTACCCTTTCCATTCTTGTAGCAGTCCATTAATGATTCCCTTTAGAACTGACTTCTGAACATCTTGAGGCTATGGAAAAAGGAACAGGGAAAAAAAAAATTTTATCAAATTACATATATACTCTATAAAAGATACTGTACAAAAAAGCAAGTCTGTTTTTCTTGTGATTCAAGCCAGTTATAAAGTCTTTGACTATGGTGCTGAATTCCACTGTACCTTCCCTCCCAGGCTATTAGGTGAGGCCTGGTTGTGTCAGCTGGGGCTTTCGAAACTTTAAACATCAATTCAATATTATTCCTGTTCTGAGTTTATTGGGCATGGTATTTACTTTTTTGCTACCCCAGTCCCCACATTTTCCTAATTTACCATCATGCAATGTCCCATCACAGTCATGTATTATCTTTCAAACAGTCTTCGAGATCTACCACAGTATGAACTGCAATTCTAACAATTTCCTCATCTTTTACTAGAGTGGTTTTTATGACTCTATGGCAATTCTCAGGGGATCATTTTAAGTATGTTTTGAGAGATTCTTCAGAAATCGTACCTAAGAAAAATTTTTTATATAAATTGCTTCTTTGAAGATTTCTTTGCTGAAGAAATTGTTACAGTGTTATCAAACATGAATTCTACTCTTCTACTTACAGAATTTAATAAGGCATCATAGACAGCATTCACAAATTTAGCATTGATTCCAGAGTCCTCAGTTGTATTAAATGGAGAATTGGCATCTTTCTGCAAGTTAGATAACACATTAAATATTTTGGTTTTGAAATATTTTAAATATTTTATGTCTTTAAAAATTAAATATTTAACAGTAGGCTTAAATGAAACTCATACACACGTAACTACTCATTTTCCTTATCAAAACATAAGGATCCAAGTCACTTTCATTAATATGCAAAAGATGAAACTAAAGCGTACTAATATTGCACAGTGGCAGCTGCTCTATTTCAAAATCTAGGAGGGTCTCAAACAATGAACGACAGAAAGCACAGAATGTTCAACCCATCTTTGCTGCAGAGCCTTCATGAGATAAGAACAAAGTTATGAATTTTCAATATTCATTAAGTAACTAAGAGTTAATGGGTTGTTTTGCCTAGGTTTTTGTTTGTTTTTATTTTTAAAAGGGACAGATAAGAATTTTATTTCTTGATTTACCTGGGCCTCTTTGTTAGCTGCATTAGCTTGAACCTTTTTAAACTATAGCTGCTGTAGAGAGTACTTTACACAGTCATAGCGTCAGAAAGAAAACCAAATACAGGAATTTTAAAGTTTTATATTTGCTTGAAATATGCTTACTTAGACTGGAATGAATAAATCAATGCCATAACAGATCATCTACTAAAGGTGGTTAAGATGATGGTAAGATCATCTAAGTGAGTTTAAGTAACAAGCTGCAAGCCTTTAACTGAAGTTTGTTTAAACACTGAAAATCGAAATCACTGTTAACTACTAAATAATATTATGAATTTTCCACCTTAAATGCAGCATTTATCTCCAGGAAAGAATCAAATGTTGTAGAATAAAAATCATGTACAGCCTTCCAATCTCCTGATGATTTTGCCTTTTCCATATCATCCCTAGAAAGAACGCATTAAAATATTAGAAATACAAGAGTTAAATCCTCTCAATGCCTCAAACTTCCAGCTGTGCTGTAGCTCCATGGCTACCTCACTAAGCACACTTAAAAGACAGGTAAGTATAATACCAGTACCATCCTATCATGTTCCTTGTCATTGTAAAATCATGGTATTACAGGAGAACAAAAGCACAGTTTGTGTTTGATGTATCTGAGCAATGTCTCTTATTCAAAATGCTAATTCACAGTGTCACAGTTCAGCACATTAAGACAAATCATCAACAGAACAGGATCATGCTGAAGAATCACAAGCATGATAAAACTTGTGAGATTTACTTATTAAATTAACTACGTAGCTGCTCTTAAGGTACTCAATTTTATTTTCACTGTACTAGATTATCTCCCATTTTCTTTAACTTAAATTTAATCTTTACAGGGGACCACATATATTTTTTGACAACAAAATCTGTATTTACCCTTAAAGTCTTCTTAAAGTACAAATCCAAAGTAGAAATATGAAGAAATCAATCACTGAAAAATACTTCTTGAAAGAATGAAACTTCTAATAATTACACTGAAGGACAGCAGTCAATAGATACAAAAATCTGAATGTGGAAAAAACGACAGCTCTTCAGAATACCTGAATGCCAGTAAAAGATTTTCCACCAAATAAGCACACTGACCAATAATCAAGCATTCCTCCTCTTCACTGAATGCACAAAGTTTCAGACATTGAAAAGAGCAATGAAAAGTATATGCTCACATGCCTCCTAAATCAACTGTGATTTTTTTTCCCCAAATCTGTTTAAAAAACAGAAGAAACAGGCTTCTCCTTAGGAATACTTTTCCCCATTTCCTAGCTAAGATTTTCCTACCAAGGATATTACAGGATCACAATGCTGTTTTGTAGGTACTAATGCTAAACAACAAACAAACAAAAAAGAAACACTGCCAATCAATATAGGCATGCTCATGAATGCAAGCAGCCCCTAGTGCAGACATATTGTGCCACTGTTTTATTCATAAAATTATGCCATCTCTGCAATTGAAAGCATCGATTTCATAATTCTGGTGCACACTGCTGTTAGCTAGAAAAAAATGTACTCTCTACTCCCTTACACCCAAAAGAAACTGAGCAAATCCAGCTAAATTAGTGGTGCAGACCTGGCATCAGGAAGTCAGGCTGTATTAGTTAAAAACAGTTCTGCTGGTTTCCCTGGGGACTTCCGCAAACCTAACCAAGCCAACCAAGCACCTTCTGCTGCACAGCATGATATTGCTGAAAAAAGTGAACATAGATACAGGTTTGACTAAGGGTCTGTAATGAACTGGAAAAACAGAAGTGCAACAGGATGCTATTCAGCTCATTCTGATTTCCTTTTAGCTAAATCACTGTTATGGGATAATAGCGTTAAGTTCTGTCTGTACAAACTCTTAAAACTCTTTATTTAGACAAAATATAGTATTTCCCATAGAGAATGCTTAAATAGCTTATAGATAAACTACTTTAAGCAGTAGTCACAAAAGCACAAAAACAGTGACACGTGAATAAAAAGTTTGTGCCATAAAGATAATACTGAAAATTAATGCTTTTTAAAATATAATGCATAAAAAAATGTGTTATCCCTTCCAGTCCTCAAATATGATGTTATAAATTTAGATGCCTGATGTGCAGTGTTTTATAGAAGACTAAAAAATGCTCAGTACCTACATGAACAGGCCACACCGTAGCTGGCAGTTCCAAAAAAGACTCAGCATTGAAAGGTATTTTCCAACATACAGAAAAGCCATATGTATTTATTCTAAAGCCTGACATCTACTGAATCTTAGAAACAGAATTTCCAACTCTGAGTTACAAACTTTGCCATTTCTTGACCAGAACATCAAGCTTCCACTAGAGAAATGCTTTTGATAATTTTCCACAGTAACAGTTATTCAGCTCAGCCAAGCTAACTACTTCTGCTACTTGATGGTCTTGCTGAATTACTCCTTCAAGATGAACAAAAGATCAAGCATACAAGTTACAACAAAGTCCAAAGAAATAAAGTATACTTTTAGGAACATCAGTGAAACTTACTGAAAGTCTTTCACAGTTTTGGTTCGGATGGGAAGGGAAGGTTCAGGAGGAACTGGAGCCTTCAGTTCTTGGGGCAGTGTATCTATAGAGATGCGCCGCTTTTGTCTAACATCAAGGCAAATAGGGGGCAGGTCTCTCACTTATTAAAATAATAAAAAGCAAAATACAATAAACACAAGACAGTTATGTAGATAACAGCTAGTAAAACAAATGTAGAGGAAGTAGAGAAGAAAAATGAAAACTCACACTGGTTGATTATATTCCTTTAAAGCCCAGCTCACCCAAACACTTTTCCTACCATATGCTCATCCCAAACAGGATGGAAACCTCCACTAACTGAAGTGAAATAAAATCATACACGTAAAAAAAAAAAAACCCTCTACCTTGAGTCCATAACTATGTCTTTATGAACAAAGTGCTCCTACTGCCAAGGGAGGAAGAAAATTGGTCCCTCTGTCTCCTGTCTGAGGCGTTCAGAAAGAAGGGAGTCTCTACTACTGTATAAATGAACTAATGGACCTTGTGGGAAAAAAAAATGATCTGCCCATTACAAAGCGGAGAAAAACACACCAGATTTTTCACAATCGAGTTGCTAGCATGTTGATTAAAAAAAAAAAAAAAAACCCACACCCAACAACTCATGAATTGTGTTCCAACTCATTACTAGGGAAAACAGCAAAATATTGTACTTAGGGGAGACAGACTCATATTACATCTAGTGCTACCACAACAGCCTACCACACAAGAAAACTCAAATTGATACAGTGCTGTTTTCAAATGAGTGCTGCAGAATTTTCTTTTGCAGAGCAGATGCTTCATTTTCTGAACATTAAGCCTTCTGAAGTCAGATTCATAATGAATGTGCCTATTCTGAACATTACATCCACCTGAATCTGTGAGGAACTCCAGGTAAACAAGTTAAAACACAAAACCAAAAATCAAAGGATGCCATAGAATTCTAGGTATCCAGCGCGTTCCTGTAACATTCACTGCATGAAAGCCAAACTGAGCAGTCCACAAACCAATGGCTACTGATCAAGAACAGCAGCACTGCCCTTGTATTTGACTCAAAAGTAACACCCCTGCCAAAGCAGCTCCCTAGCCCAGGTTGCACAGGTAGGCGTCCAGGAGGGTCTTAAATGTCTCCACGGAAGGAAATCCCACCACCTCTCTGTGCAGCCTGTGCCAGTGCTCCATCACCTGCACTGTGATGAAGTTCCCATGCACATTTGTGCAGAATTTCCTATGCTTCAGTTCGTGGCCATTTCCCCTCATCCTAATGTCACACACCGCAGAGAAGAGGCCAGCCTCATCCCTTTGCCTCCCGCTCCTTTGATATTTATAAATTTAGTTCAGATTCCCTCCGAGTATTATCAAGGCTGAACAGACCCAGGTCTCTCAGCCTTTCCTCATTAGGGAGGTGTTCCACACACTTTATCGTGTTTGTAGTCCTCTGCTGGACTTGTTCCAGGAGATCTCTGTCTTTTTTGTACCAGGGAGCCCAGATCTGGACACAGTACTCCAGTTGAGGCCTCACCAGGGCAGAGTAGAGGGTGAGGATCACCTCTCTTGACCTGCTGGTCATACTCTTTTTAAAGCACCCCAGGGTCCCATTGGTCTTCTAGGCCACCAGGGCACCCTGCTGGCTCATGGTCAGCTTGTCATCAATCAGGACACCCAGGTCCCTCTCCTCAGAGCTCCTCTCCAGCAGGTAAATCATCCACAACCTCCTGACAAAATTCTTCCAATAAATTAAATGGGCTGCGCAAGTCTTCTGCCTATCAGAAAATTACTGCTGAAATAGCAGTACATTTAAATATTTCTACTCAATAAATTCACTTGCCTAATACTAATAATATACTTACACTAATATAGCAGCACTTTAACAAGGTCTCTCTCTTCTATTCATTATTTAATTTAAACCCAATACAGAGTATTCAGATAATGTGGCAATATTTTGATAGGGATGGGAGTGGCAGAGGTGGCCTCCACAAGAAGAGCCCTGGGCTGCCCTCATGCCACACAAGGCCAGGTCCCATCTTCAAAATGGACCTTCTTTTGGCCAAAGATGTGCTCAAACAGCAAAGCTGGCTGTGCTCCAGGCACACAGCATTAGTTCCCAGCAGCCCAGAAGAGATCCACGGACACACCATGCAGAGCAGATCTCCACACATGGCCTGAAGGAGCCTGCAGCACACGGACAGACCCAGCAGGAGCAGGGCCTGGGCCAGAGCTGCAGCCCATGGCACAGAGCCACATTGGAGCAGTGCTTGGAGAGTCACAGCCTGCAGGAAATAACCACAGTGCACCAGCTTATGAATGGCTCTATTCTACTGGAGCGGAGAAAGAGCATAAAGAGTAGAAAGAAAGCATAATGAATCAAACACAACCTCCATTCTCCATTCCCCTGCACTGCCATGCAGGAGGAGGTAGAGACTTGAGTTTGAAATGGAGACTGGGAAGAAGGGGAGGTGGAAAAAAGGTGGTTTTGTTTCTCACTACCCTACTCCATTTTTAATTGGCAAAAAAATTGATTTTCCCCAAGACAATTCTGTTTTGCCTACAATGGCAATTTTAAATGAGCTCTCTATCCTTACCTTGACCCACAAGCTTTTTCACCTTACTTTCACCTCATTTGCTTCAGCAAGGAATCAATGCTTGGTGGGCACCTGGCAGTCAGACAAGCCAAAGCACCACAAACATGAAAAACAGATTGTGATACCATGGACATAAACATCTGTTTTAATATCAATGCCTTCTCAAATATCCTTAAAATGCACTTTTCTGTGGTTTTTTTCCTAGTATGATATCACACATTTTAAAAGCATTTATATGAGTTAAGTCAAACATATTGAACCAAAATTCTCTACGAACTGTCTAAGAACATTCTAAGCCTTTCCTCTGTAATTCGCAGAGTTTCTGTCTGGTTGAGTTTGGTGTGCTTGTTTTTTCCCTTCTAGATTGTTCAGGTTTTGTTTGTGGTTTTGTTGTTAACACTGTATCACTAAAACACTGTATCAACACTGTACTAAACACTGTATCACTACTGCCTACTCCATTTTTCACAGCAGGGAAATATACACTAATAAAATCCCCAAGGCACAAAGGAGATTCTTTTCCCTCACGCTAATGGCAGGCAAACTGTCAATGTCATTCAACTCAGCTAACATTCATCAGAAGTTCAGAGCTGTTCTCAGTCCCGAGCGCGGCTTTAATTACAGATGTTGAACATTGTAACTCTCATAGCTGAAATTTAAGACTATTTAAAGAAAAGAGCAGTAATAATAGGAACAACAACACCAGTGGACACACACCAGATTAATTCAAGCCAAGGTGCCCAACAATCTCACTGTGCAAGTGCTGTGCTATTACAGATGGGCTGACTTACAAAAAGCTAAGATTATGCATTTTATTTCCTACTCCAAGAAAGACAAGTCATTTTAATTTCTCATTCTGTCTTCTCAGTGTTTGAACGAATTTAACATAGAATTACAAACAGCTGAATACACTGAGATGAGGAAAGTATTCTCTGCATCTGCAGAAGTGACAGCTGCTGACAGAAGCCATTTCTCATTCCAGTAACAGAGGCTGCACAAGCTAAGCCTGGTAACTTCCACCCAGACAGTGATGCAATTTGTTCTGAAATATGCTGCTTAAATTAGAAATACTAAAATTGAGTTTTAATAATATGTTTAATAAATACTGTCAACTTTAGAATGTTTTGCCATAACTCCAGTTTATTTGTAAACAGATTCAGTTGCCTGTCTAACATGCAAAAATATTTATTAAGATCTGCCAATTTAATTCCATTGAGGACAAACTTTAAACTTCTATGTATTGCATTGTCAAGCAGCAACAATCCACTATTGCAAGACAAGAACTGGTAATCATTTCTGGCTGTTTGCCCAGTTACTTTACATAAAAAGACTCAGCAGAATATGAATGCTTGGGAAACTATCAAAAATTGATGAAGAAAACCTTGCTGTTACAAATGAGAATTGACAGCTACACAGAAATCTAAGGAGAATGAATCTAAAGTAGTAGATATTTTCACAGTGACCAACACAACCACTTGGAAAATCTCCCAGTAACTAAGAATTTTCTAAGTAGTCAGGCAAACAAGAATTATTCACAATTGTAGTGGAAAAATCTAGTTCGTATGCAGATTTCTCAGAACTTATAAGGAATCTTATAACACAGCAATCATTTGGTGTAAAAAAACAATCTCTGTGGTAGCTACATAACAATCATCAACCCAGCTTTCATGCTGTATTTACCAACTTTTATCAACGTCTTTCCCAGAGAAATGAATATTCTTCTAACTCAAGTGTTAAGTACTACAGTATGTGTGCACACACACACATTCAGAGGGAGAGACTAGAAACATATAAATGTACAAAAAAAAGACAAAAAATCCCTAAACAAGCATCACTCATGAATCCAAGATTACCAATAGAAGCATCCTAAACTGTAAGGGTTGCATCAGTGTTCATTTTTTTTTCCCATGGAATATAAACGTATGTCCTGAAACAAAACTGAGTGGACCTTGGACTGTTGAGACAAAAGAATCCATTCTCATAAGGACCGACTGCCCTGACCCTGAAATTACCAGAACTTCTGCTCCATTATACATGTTCAGCTTTCAATTTCAAGAAAGTACCTGTAACTCTAATAAATGTTGTCATACATTAGGATGGTGAAAAATAACAATTCAGTACTACTGTAACAATAATTACAACCAAGATTGTAGCATGAGCGGCAAGAACTACTTCATGACTAACCCCAGACATTGCCCTTGCATACACTGCTTCTACTTAAATGTTGCTAAACTGATATATGTAAAACCTCATGTTCTCCCACACAGCAGCGAAAACATTCTTCACTGGCTACCTCTAGTCAACCTTATTGTAGTACAAAGTTGCCTGAGCAAAATACAAAAATCACATCCAAACTCATTTACACATAACTGCTTTTTGTGTTTCAATGATTTCCTCCCCTCTTTTGTGCCTTTTTTTTAATAAAGTAGGAAACACCTTCTTACCACATAACAAAAGTTACTTAAAAAAAAAAGCCTTGCATTGACTTCTGCATTTGAAGAATAGAAGGCAATGACAGCAAGATTACTTCATTAAGGGAACCAATTCTTCAAGTTAAGTGAATGCACAATACCCATCTACTGTTTTGTTCTTAACCCATACTACTTAAATCTTTCAATTAGCACAATCTTTTCCTTTCTAGCCTCATATTCATTAAGTGCTCTGAAGACCCAGGGAATCACAGAATACTAAGGAACCTGCTCACAGGCAAGATCACCTACGGAGAACACAAACATGACAAATTTTTGTACAGCCTTTCATCAAAAGACTGAAATTACTGGAACTCCACAACTTTTTCCCAAGATGTTTCAACAGCGAAATACCTTTGCTATTAAAAATATCAGGTCAGACTAAAATGTCACCTCATCAGGCTGTGTGATTCTAGCCCACCAGACTGAACACCCAGCTCCACTTGATACCTTCCCATTGATTAACTTTATCTCATCATAGCACAACAACTTTTCTCCTCAACTATTAAGTTCTTCAGAATGCACCATTCTTTACCTGTAAGTTTTATATGTTATCACTGGCCTTTATCTTCACTGAAGAACAGCAACTCTCTTCCTTAAAAGTATTGTGAGCATCTCATTGCTGCCATACCAGATTCAGTTAGCAGGTTTCTCTAGAAACTGTCAAACTTCATAGAGAAGTGTCTATCTGATTGCTGTTAGAAAAACAGTATCTGGAAACGCAGTTCTGAATCTGTAACTTTTACACTTCAGAAGATTACTTCATTGCTCAGATACGCTAGTTCTCCTCTTCCAACTTGTCTCTATGACACAACCTCTACTGAGGATGGACAATACTGACTTACTGTCAAAACAGTGCAAAGCACAGCATAACCTAATAAAACCTAGATTCCTGGGTTTTCTGGCACCAGTGCAATACAAACGTTGGTGGAATGATCAGCACCTTCTTAAATCACTGACTGAGTAACACAGGGCTTTTATTCTCTTACCGTTTTTGATGTTGGGTATTACAAGTTGCGTGGGTGAATTTCTGTTTCCGGTGCCTTCTTTCTTTTGGTTGATAGTTGTGATGAAATTGCTGAAAGTAGAAAACTGATTTTTTGCTCCTCTTTCCAATCCCTGTAATTAAGATGACAGTATGCTATAAAGAGATAGTACATTTCTAACTGCAGCCAGCTCAGTTTAAACAGATGCAAGTGTCACACATTCCCTTTTCAAAGGAAACCTTATGCAGTGAAGTAGTTTAGACAGAACTCCCCAGACTTGAGATAGAGAGGAAAAAATTCTATGCTGACTACCTACTAATAAAATTTTACTGACTACCTGATAAAAACACCTGACTCAAAGTTCTCAGCACCAGCTGCCACTGAAGAAATGCTATCCAACAAACACCTGCTTAACAAAATGCTGAAAAATCTGCTTAAGATTTGCATGTCCTGCAAATTCAGAGTCTGCTTAAGTTTTTGCTAAGAAATGTAGGGTGCTGCTGTGTTTTAAGAGTGAGCAGAAGTGAAGTAACATAACAGAGTTTTAAGGGATGGTGAAAATCAACCTGTTAGACACCAAGTGCCAATAGTCACTAAATGACTAGATAGAGTTATTTATGTCTAGATACAGTTATTTACTTTGGAGAATTTGCAACACACAGAGAAGGTAGCAGACTTGGCCCAAACCAGTCACATGGTGGAAATTTTCATTTGTATCTCAGCTCCAAGCCATCATCTGATGTCCAGTAAAGCAGATATGCTTGTCATGGCTATAACTTGATTGTTATATGGCACACGTGCTCTCAGTGAGAAAAAAATTTCATGCAAATCAAGACTGTAATTTCACAAAACAGAAATTCCGAAACAATTCATATTTCTTTTTAAAAACTCACACATTTCCCTTTCCTCTTCAAAGAACTGAATTTTGAGTGAGACATGCAGCCAGAGTTCTGAAAGAGCTTCACTTCTATCGCAACACCCTAAAACACCACCAGGAGGGTAATAACGCAGCCCATAAACCTGCCATGCTGTGGTGTGTGCACACTGGTACACTGCCAGGAATTTTAAATAACTGCAGCAAAATGAGCTATTTCTCCATGGCTTATAACTCAGCAAATTACAAAGCCAAGCAATCAGCAGGATTTCTGGCTTAGAAACTTTTACTTTCTCGCTCCTAATTCCTCATGGGCAATAAACGCACAAATGCAAAATGTAACTACCACTATTCTCACATTACCTGCTCTTTAATTATTATTCAATAAACTTTAAAATACAGTTAAGATGATTCCTCAAACTTACCTGGCATGTGATTGGAAAAGCCCCAACCCTGAGCAAACACAGCAAGATGCGACTGAGCGAGAAAGGACTTCTAAAACAAATCCAGACCTGAGGTTAATCTGCTGGGTCACAAAACATATGCTCTAGGTGGAAAATCTTCTGGATTAGTCCAAATATGATTAGTAGGGAATAATTAGATGAAAATAATAGAGCTCTTACAAAGCAAGCTGTTGTAACAGCCATTTTGATCAACACAACCTTCCCCCCGCTCTCTAGGTTTTACTCCAGCCCCACCATTGTAATAGTTCATCGACAGTTTAGTTGAGAAGTTACACTAAAAGGTTCTTCTTAATGCCACCATCTAGAGAAGTGATCAGAAAAAAAACAGAGCTTGCATGTGCTATTCAGTTCCATCATCCCACTCCAAGTGCGGTTCCAACAACATTAAATAAACAGTTTGGATAAAAGCTTTACTGGAAAGCCCTGGTAGAATACTGGGGAGCTACATGCTCATTAAAGATGATCCCTGACATCTCCTGGGAGAGTAATCTAGGACAAGCATGCAGCACTGTGCCATATTTATAAAACTCTGTAGGAGGTCAGTGAGCCTCTAGAGCCTAAGCACTGCACACGCACTGCCATCAGACAACTGAACCCCCACATAAGGAATGAGTATGCTCAGAGGAAGTATGTGGATCAAAGTGATCTTTAATCCTCCTTTTTAAGAGCATATTAATAACTCACAGCACTGTTGGCTTCTTGGTGGTATTTTTCAAGAGCTTGAAGCCTTTCACGAGGCCCAAAAGGTACCAGCCTTTTACCTTATAAATGCATGTTTTTCATTGTTGAAATTAAACCAGACCGTGAAAACAAATCAAGCTGTTTGTGAAGAGCAGTGCCTTGGGAAGAGGCAAAGAGACCATCTAGAAATGCTTCTTGAACACCCTGCTCTTCAGCTCTAACTTGCTCACTCACTCCACATGTGTGGCAAGCAAATGCCAGTGAAGAGCAAAAGGTTTTCTTCACTGTGCAAAAAACAAAAAAAACAGAGGACACTGATTACCCAAAGGCAGCTGTCAGCACAACAGCCTGCTCAGGAGGTGAAATTTTCCCTTACATCTTGAAAGGTGTAACATAGGAATAGTTTGGCCTTACAGAAACCCCTACTTGCTTCTGCTTACAAGAGGGCAAGCTTTGAAAAGAAATCTGTGAAAATTTTAAGAAACATGAATACTGACATCTAAGCCCTATGTACTGTTCAATCTGTAAGAAAAACCTTGGTGTGCTGCAGGAGCACATTGATTTATTCATGGAGTAATTCAATCTCTACACGATTCCTTAGAAAGCAAAAGAAAAACACCCCCAAAGGTTATCCTCTTTCAGTAACTCCACATGGTCCTCAGCTGGAAAAAGCCACAGTGCAAATGAGAATATCAGCAGTCACACAAACACTTGGTTACAACTTGCAGTCAGATGTGCCAGCTTGCACCAGATGTGACATCTTTCACACTTGTGCTCATTTAAGAAAAAGGATACTGCAGTTTTCTACTGACTTTCTCAAATCCCGACCTTTTCTACAACTACTGTAGAGAAAGGAAACTGTTTAAAAGATGTGTCACATCTTCATGCTGCCTTCTAGGAAGCTTTAGTCATGGCATATCAGTGGTGGTGGGTCTTGAACACATTGCAGAAAATGTCAGTTACACAAATAACTTGGGGAGGTGTTCTGAGCAAGGACATCTGAAGCTCACTCATCACACACAGACTAGGTAAGTCATCATACAATGGCTGTCAACTGAGAAATAACAGGCAAAGAAAATGAGAAAGTTTGTCATCTGGAGTATCTTCATGTTTGTATCAGGCATTTGTTTCTGAAGGAAATAAATTTCAATGGAAAAAAAAAAAACAAGGGAATTAACAAGTATTTTTTAAGACAATAATTTCCCGCTTCTGCCACCATATCAAATTACAAACTTTCCTACAGATTAGTGAGGAAGATGGAAGTGAGAAAATGTGCATCTTTAAAAGTGCTTAAGATGATCTGATTACATGGTGCTCATTTTTGATGTTCACGCAGAACATTTAAAACAAAAACTTCCACTGAAATCATGTTGTATCAAATAGTGCAATCCACAGCATACTCCCCAGAGCTTGGAATTGGATGTGTAGGTTGGTCAGCACTAGGGCTCAGCACACCAACTGTCCAACACCTTATTTTCTGCAGCTGATAAAAGTCTTGCAAAAGCATATCCATATTCCCTATTTGGCATATTTGGATCAAAAACTGAAGAAATCCAGGGCTACAGGAACATGTATTACATCTTTCAAAAAAAACAACCCTCTTCCCTGTAGCATGCTACTATAATTTGTATGCATCTCTGTAAATTCAGAATCCCACGTGCACCTGACAGAGCAAGCCAGATCTGAGCTCTGCAGCAGCCAGCTCAGCCAACAGACATGCACAGAAAGACCAGCTGCAAAAAAGATTTATTTCCTGATTCTTTAAGGCAGTGGAAATTCTACATGGCAGACCAGCTGCACACATTTCTCATTCCCTAAGCTAAGCCCATCACATTTTAGAGCATCACTGGCATCTTTATTCTACAGGGCTGACGCTTGCCAGTCATTTCAAAGTCTCATACTGATGTTTTCGGAGGTGTAGATCACTCCTGGGTACTTGTTCATCACAGACATCTCCAAAATCTCTATTTGAATCACAACAACAAACACGTTCCCCTGAATTCTGACAGATTTGCAAAGCTGAGAGCCTTTCAGAAGGTTGGAACATTGTAGGCAAAACACAAATTGGCAGAATTGCTCAAAGGAGTTTGCAGTTTGCCTACAATCACTTGGTTTAACATTGCAATTATTTCATGACAGTCATAACCACTAGACACTCAATCACTTAGACTCAAATTATATATAAGGATAATTTCCAGTTAATCAGATACTTTTCAAAACCATTCAATTAAGTCTCATATCCGTATTACTATGGGATGGGCGACACGTTCATTCTGGAGTGGGACTGAAGTTGCAGCTTTCACGTGGAGCTACAGACAACGAGCAACTTATGCCAGGAAAAACGGATGTTTCATAACACTGGGCAGTCAGCAGAAAATAACTCATAGCTGGAAGAAGACTGAAGACCTCTAATAAGGTTTCTGAAATGGAGTTATCCCGGCAAAGAGCTTTCTCACGGCATTTTATTCTACCTGCGTGAACTCATTCATCAAGCACGGAAGCGTTCTGTCAGCTTTGCTTCAACACAACAGAGAAAACGGAAAAGACCACGTCACATAAAGTTAAAAATACTGTGGCATTTTCCAGGAGGTTCTGCTGCCGTAAGCGCACGAAAAGCGGTCCACCCCCCCACAACCTCCCCGGGCAGCGCTGCGGAGCCGCGCCTAACCCGGGAGCAGACCGCCGTAAAACGGAGCATTTCTAGCTCCGTTATTTCACCGCTGACAGACGCAAGCGTTATTTTTCTCAAACTTGTCCGCCAGCCGCCCCAGCGGAGCGGAGCACGGCAGGAGCCCCTCCCGGAGCCCCGCGGAGCCGAGCGGAGCGCCCCGACCCGCCGGGCCCCGACCTACCCGTGCCGCCGCGCCGCACGCCGCCGGGATGGGCGGCAGCTTGTCTCCCTCCTTCTCCTCTTCCTCTTCTTCTTCCTCGTCCTCGCCCTCCTCCTCGGCCGCCGGCGGAGCCGCGCTGCCCTGTTCGTGCTCCGGCTCCGCGCCGAGGGGCAGGGCGGCGGCAGCCGTGGCCGCGGGCGGGCTCTGCAGCGACATGGCCCCGCTGCCCGCACGGCACCGCTCAGCGCCCGCCGGACCCCGCGCCCTCGCTCCTCCCTCCCGCCGCCGAGGAGCCCCGCCGGCACCCGCTGTAACGCAGCGGAGGAGCTTCTCCCGGGCGTTCGGACACCCCCGCACGGCGGGGCGGAGCGCTGCCCTGCCGCCCTCACCGCGGCCTGGCGAGGAGGGGCGGTGCGGGACGGAGCGGCGCGGAGGCGACCGGACCCGCTGCCCCGGCACCGTAGAATTACACCGCCGCGCCACCTACAGCCCGCGGGCAGGCGGAGGGGCTGCCGCCGCCATGTTGTTTATAGGCGCCTCATAGAAACGCGCTTGGCGACCGGGGGCGCCGCGCGGGGGCAGCGGAGGACACGGCTACGGAAATGCCGTAACGCAGGAAAAGGCGCGGAGCCGGGAGCGCTGCGCCGGCCGTACGGGAATCGGGGCTGGTACGGCGGACTGCGCAGCCGCGCTGTGAGGGGCTCCGCTGGCAGGGGCGGGGGGCGATGCCTGGGAAATGGATGAGTAACGGGAATGTGGAAAGAGACTTCGGCGTGGGCACCAGCCTGGCGCTCCCATTCTTCCTCAGCACTTGAGTGGTGGTGTATTTTACACTCGCAGTCAGTGCATCCGCGAGGTAACACTGTCACGGTTTCAAGTTACACTCTTTAATGAGCAAAACGTATATTAAACACGAAAGGTCTTCTCCATGTGTCATTGGCAAACCCAGAGTGGGACAGGGCCCTCCTGGTGATGGTGGCACTGCCCTTGGCTTGGTCTGAGCCCAGAGTGTCAAAGCCTCCATGCTGCAGGCAGGAACTGCTGAAGCTTTGCTGTACAAAAATAAAAATATATATAAAAAAAGGAAAAAAATCATCTTCATGATACCTGTTGTGTTGAACTGGTTGCAGTGCAACATCCAGACCAGCTGTAATGCAGTGGTTGAGCACTGGGCGCAGTTGGTTTGGTAGAAGGAGGCCTTGTAGCTTTCCTGATGTGAGAGGGCCCTCATGGCTGTGTATACTGAGCAACAAAACAGTCCTTCAAACCCCTAGCTGCCAACGGAACCTTTCAGCCCACTCTTAATTTTATTTAAAGACTTCCCTTCCCAGCATTGTGATCCAAGGTGTGTGAATAGTTGCACACCACTTGGCACAAGTCATCAAGGTGGTCTCTCAGGTGGAGGTAAACCACATGATAGTTTTCCTCAGTGCTGGCATTACATGAGTAGCTCCTGCAGATCGAAGCAGTGTTAAAGATCTCTGTAAGCTGCATAAAAGCAAGTACGTAATAGGTACTGCAGCAGTAATCTAACACATTGAAAAATGCTTTCCCTTTCTCAAGGAACTGGCAGACCTAAAGTATATTAGGTTTCATTAAGAAACCCCTTTGTCTCCTTACCATGTTAAATTCAAAATTTCTATGAAGTTTGCTTCTCACTGTGCTTGCTTCCTAGTAGCTCTCAGTGGCTGGCATGAGTAAGTGGCCCACTGCAGTTAAACAAAGCACCCCAGACACTCACTTATCTTTCTCCTTTCCTTGCCAAGAAATAACATAATGATAGTAATTGCAACAACTTCAGTACAAGCAGCTATACACCCAGTGGTAGTCCTCAACTGGAAGTAGTTGGCACAGCTGTTCTGTGGAGCCATGCCAACTGGAAACATGGAAGGATCTGCTCCCTTGAGCCTGCAGGGAGAGAGAAGAAGCAGAGAGGGATGGAAATGTAGGAAAGCAAGTACACAAATGAATTAATTTTTTTTTCCATATAAAAGTCTGTTTTTCAATAGCTTCAGAAATACTGAAATAACCTTTTACTAGGATTATTTCATGAAAAGCTAATGCAACAGAGTAAGACATCAATTTCTGCTGTTCACAGAAAAAATGAACAATATCCTGCACTATTTTAAGCAGAAATATTCTATTGAACTCAACTGATTCAGGGGAATATTTTAACCCATGACAATTATGAAAATAGGCGAAAATATACTGTTAAAAATGTTTGTTCTTATTTTTGTAAGAGAGCAAAAAGGCCACATACGGAAGGCAAATGAATTTTCCTGCTTCTAATAGAGGTAGCAAACATCTGTTGCCTAGGGTTTGTAACTAAAAGTATTTCTGTGTAATTCTTATATCCACGGTCCAAGAAGCAACCAATGATGGGAAAGTGACTTTAACCATACAACAGTAATTGCCAAAGCGATAAACAAGGGTAGTGGGCAATGGAGCAGTCAGAAAATAGGACAGTCTGTTTAATAACGCACAAGATTTGTGGGATGTACAACCTCCAAAACTTTGCAAAACTAAGCAGAGATATACAAGTCCTGTTTAAAAGACTTTGTAAATTTGTTGGGCAAGTGTCCTCAATACCTAGATGAAGTTCCATGCCCATTCAGTACTTTTAATATGGAAGTGTTTGCAGACCATTTGTTTGCATCAACTTTCATATTTCCAGTTCTTTGTTTGAGGCCAATATTACTTTGGCTTAGCTCAGTGGCAGCTTTTCTATCCTCCACATTCTCTCCTTTACCCTTCCAAAGACTCTCTCCTTGCTTTTTAGAATCTCATGTAAGCGGCTTAAAAATCTTAGATCACATGGTGCCAGCTCCTTCACAGCATTTTGGTGGAAGACAGGGTTCAGTCACAAACTGTTCCTCATGCCAAGAACATGCTGCCTGGGCCTACACATTCACCCTGGTTCCTGGATGAGTTTGCAGCCTGTGCCGGGCCCCATGCTGGCATGCCCCACTGCTGGCTCAGATAAGCGTAACTACAGTAGCTCCCCTGAATGACTATGTAAGGGATACAGGCAGTGCATGACCCTGAATGCATTTTCTTGTACTGGTGGGAGAAAAATATCACCTTAGCAGTGAGTCCTTCCAAGCTGGAGAGAGTTCCATCAACTTTTTTTAGGATTATCCTCAAATGTATTTATTCTATCTTAAAAGTTTGCGTTGCCGGGAAGGGGGGAAAGTCAACTGCACGTCTCTGTGCTATGACGTGGCCAGGCACAGACAGTGACAGGAATGACAGATGGAAACAAACCAACTGCTAACATTTGTTCATAAATGATTAGTAAATGCTTACAAGTAATAGATACGCTCACAGAGACTGGCATTTGGGAATGATACACAGACAGACAGACGCACACACAAAGTTAAATATCCTGGCTAGTATTTTCATGACAAATAATTGAGTGTACCTTGTCACATCTTCCTATACAGCCAGAATTCAAAATTCAACCCTAGCCAAATTCAGCTCTGGTTCAATGCAGGAATGTTAGTGGTGGTTTTTGCCAACTATAGTGTTGCTTTTTTTCTTTCTTTCTTTCTTTTTTTTTTTAAGATGTCCCTCAACTGCTTCACTAGTGTTTGCAGGAATGTCAAAGATCTCTAAGGCAAGCTGTTATACCTCCTAGTACAAATATATCTGGACCCTTTAACAGATGTGTGCTTTATGAGATGGACCTTGAGTGGGCACAAGAGGAAGCATTGGAGGGCTGATACATCGAAAGGGGAAGCAAAGGCTGGAGACAATCCATTTCTTCTCTATGGGAGTGAGAGAGTCATAAATGGTTGGGAGTTTTCCAACGCAACAGGTTTTCAGCAAAACATTTCAGTTTCAACAGAAAGACCTGATTCATTGAAATGGAAATGTTTTACATAAAAGCATCTTCTCCAGTGACCTTTTAGCAGGACTCAGGCAGAATTCCATCCAAATCCACCTGTTGCTCTGCCAACACTTGCTGTGTGAATTGTATCAAAAACAGGGACTTCATGACTTCTGAACTCCTGAGCTGCTTTGTCCTCCCATACCACCTGGCCACATCATCCGTAAGGAAAGATGGAAGGTCACATCTGCCCCATACCTGTTCTTAGACTACAGGGCCTTGGCACTTGTAAGGAATGACTCCACTCTTGCATAACATCTGTTGGTAGCAGCCATCCATTTCCCTTGAATTCAGACTAAAGTAAAATTGTGACTTACAGAACCTGAATACTGAATATACTCCAACTCCCCCAGCTATGTCTGTGTTGTTTCCCCTGTGTCTAATATTAGATGCAGTGATCTATAGGTCTCCCTTACTTTTAGGATCTGTCCTCCAGTGTTTGGGGATCCCCATTTTTAAAGTGTTTATAAACAGGAAAATGATGCAGAGAACTCATCAGCTAATTCATCTGAGGCACTTACATGCAAGTTACCCAGATGTTGTTTCGTCTCGTCGGATACTCAGTTTTATTCTTCTCACTGGCAAATGGCAAACCTTTGATTGAAGATACACCACCAGACAGGGTACATCCTGCTCGTGCATTCCTAGTACAGAGAAGGAATGGCTAATAAGCAGTTTTGTCTTTTCAGCACTGTTACATTTTCATTTCAGGTTCTTTGACATTACTGACTGGTGCAATACAGTGTTTGTACCAGCAAAATGTGAAAGGCTCCTGGTCACCGGTGTCTAGGCAACAGCCGATTTTTTAGGTCACTGATTAACTCTTTTTGTTTTTGTCTACCAGAGTAAGCTGAAATTTAAATTACCCCTTGCCAGGGAACAGGACCTTTGGGTTGAAAGAAATAATTACCTTCTCTTTTTAAAACCACTGTGTATATTTCAGTGACAACCAGAATGAAGTTATATGCTATGGTAACACTGGAAACAAAAATTCACCAAGTGAAGAGAGCAAACTTCGTAACCACACAATTCTAAAAAAGTTTCCAATTTTTCTTTCCAGAAAAATGGCATTAGTGGGGAATTGATTTTGTCCTGAATATATTTTAACCACCACATTCAATTTCAAAAATTCAATCATAGTTAACTTCACTTAAACTCTTAAAAGATGCAGTAGTAGAGTGATCTTCCCCAGGTGCTGCAAGGGAAACAGCTGAGGCTTGGAGATACATGGTGCCTTGGTTGTGTCTGACCTGGAAATTCTTTTTAAATGGGGGGTAGATATTAGATGCAGGATTTTAGCCAGCTCCTGTTCAAACATTACATAAAAAAAAAAAAAAAAAAAGAGAGAGAAATGTGCCATGTTAAAGGGGAAAAATTATACAACAGTGATTAGAATTAAGCTTTCTGTTCAATGCAGCTTCGCGGATTTTGACTTACTTACCGTGTTAGAAAACTAGCTTGTCTCTCTTTATAAAGAGAACACGTTCTTGAGCTGCAGTGAAAGCGAGATGCCAGTCAGAGCCCTGCAGCGCGCTCTCGCTCTGCGCTCAGGGCTGCCGCAGCAGGCGCGGTGCCCGGGGCAGCAGCTCCCTCCAGCGCCCGCTCAGCGCTTCCCACCCCGGGGCTTTGCTGGGATCTGTTTGCTCACGGGAGTTTTGAGTTTGAGCTTCGAAAATAGGAAGTCTGGGATCAGATCACGTGTGCAATCATTCGCGTATTTTGGGAACTAATTGTACCAAATCCCATTCCCTATGTGCAGCTGAAGCCAGGTGTGAACCCACCTGCAGCTGTGCCTCACAGCACCCTTCAGGATGTGTTCTCAGGCAGTGCAGCTGCACAGAAATACTCACATTCAACCAGAACTTGTCCCTTTCTAAACAGTTTCTATTCTAGTAAACCTCCTTTTCAAACTTAAAGCACAATAAAGTCTCATCGGTGGGCACGGAACAAAAGGAATGATCCTAACACAACTGAATAACATAATGAAACAGTGTTTAAATCTATTTGTAGAAACTTTATGAAAGCCTAGCATTGGTCTAGATAATAGGTCTGATGTATCTGACTTTTTCCTGAGAAGCTCTTTTAAGAAATGTTTCCTCTTAGTGCTTTTCCTGTGCTGCTGCTTCAAAAAAATAATTCATCCAGCATTTTTCAAAAAGATCTTAACCTCTACATAATCTTGTAGACCCCCACTGGGTCTGTAAACACACACTTACTGGAGTCCCGAAGATACACAGCAAAGCAGGGAATCCTGCTGCCACAGACACTTTTCACGTAAGAAAAGCAAGAAATATATATCAAGTAAGAGATACTGGAACTAACAGCTATACCAGGTCCATGTATAAACCATTACTAGTCTTGAAGCTAAAATCTCTGTCTCCCAGAATTAAGTCTGATATATATATATTTTTTTTTCTTGACTGGCTTTGTCTCACAGCAATTGTTACTCAGTGCTAGTGTGAGCAGAACATCACTTTCCTTACAAGTCTGGCCGATGAATGGGGGTCATCACACTTTTCCATCCTGAACTGCTCCTACTCACCTCTCTAGAAAAAGAAACGAGCAGAGGAAGGGTCCCACAGAGCTTCCTGTGAGCCTCTGTCCAGCAAAAGAGGCAGATAAGGTGATGGGAGAAGATCTGCCCTGTGTCACAAAGCCTAGAGAGGAACTATGCATGTAGAAGCATCTCCCATATTTTCAGCTGATAATGCAAAATCCACTGACATTGAGTACAGAGGTATCTGATTTGCTGGAGATCACAGTAAGAGTACAGACCCTCTCCCAAAACAGCAGCACCAAGTGATAATTTCATTTGTATTCAGCCAAGTTGTTCTATTTATAATAACCTTTCAGGTGACCCAATCATATTCTTGGTGCAGTACTTCTAAAGACGGAGATTACTTTCTGTCTTTCCAGTGTATGAAGTAGTGCACTATATAAATAATGCAGCTTAATTACCATCTATTTGAAATGTCAGTTAGGATCAGGTACTGTTTATAAACTTCTGATTTTTCACAGTTTTTATCCAGGATCGCTCAAATTTTCATCAAGCTGAAACTTGGTATATAAGCTGCCAGCACAGACACTAGCTTATTCCCAAAATAGAGTGTGTTAAAGTTTGTAAAGGTGTTGAATGGCTTGTTTATACAGTAGTTGCAGATGTTTTAGTCACTTTGAACTAATGCAGAAGCTTACGTATCACCTCCCTCCCTCCCCGTTCTCCAACATTACGGTTCTTATCAGTAAAGAATAAAAGGTAAAAATCCCAGAGCAGCATCCCCTAGCAACATTCATTAATAACACTCATTTTGGGTGAAACAGAACTATCCTAATGGATTCACCATAAGAGAAAGAGAGAACACCTCAAGTGAGCATAACATCATCCCAAAGGATGACATATTACCAACAAAATCCTGAGCACCACAGCCTACCGCTACCAACTAGGTTAGGAAGATTCTCCTCCCAGAAATAACTGTGGCCTCCTTCTCAGCAGTGATTACTGCAGGGGACAGCCCTAAATCCTCTATCATATTTAATAAATCTAAAGCATCACAGTTAAAAAAAAACAACCAAAAACTGATATATACCATTAGAAATTATGTTCAGTGATTCACAGTACTGCTTGAACGGCCAAAATCTGCCTCTCATAATAAACCAAATCAAATCTATTTCCACATGTGAACATTTGTTCAATTTCACACAGGTAAAGAAATGTCTTCTGACAGATCCTGCTGTTAACAAAGCTGAGTTCTAGTAGATTAGCAAATAAAATCAGGAGATTATAAAATACAGGGTCTGTCATGCAGAATCTCCTATCAACAGCAGCAAGTCAATGTGAACATTAACCTGCATGCTTTCTTCTGGAAGAACCCTGGAAGACAGAAGGGGAGAGAGAACCCAACTAGTGAGGTTTTGCCTGGTCAGGAGCCTGCCTCAAGAACAAGTTTCCATTTGTAACAAATGAAGACAAACGACACATAATTACTTTGCAAGCATTTTCAATCATTGGTAAGAAGTATCCAATATTATAAGATCTAGGTTTTAATTTTATTTTTTTTCCTAGATTTGAAGATTAATTACAGAATGCAAAGACTGTAATGAGGCTTCAGTGGAACTTATTCACTTGATATGAACTTCAAATACTTGGCTATATATTTTCTTCCAGTATGCAGTTCTTGTTAGAAAGCAGCACATCAATTACTCCTTTATTCTACCCCACTCGGAGAGGAATACTCCATCTGTTTGTAAAGCAAAGAGAATTTACAAAAATTTTTACAAATATTTCTTAGGTTTAGAACTCTTTATTCCATGGAATTCAACTAGCTTCAAATATAAACAAAGACAATATTACACATTTGCTCATAATAATGCAATGTACTCACTACTCAATCTTTTTTCCTCTGAAGAATGACAGAATTTCAACAGTCATTGGGTATACTTCTTCACAGAGCCATTCATCAGTAGTTTTTCCTCTAAAAATTACATCATATTATGTTCAGCAATGTGAAAATAACAGATAATGAGACCATATCAGGCACTTAATGGCCAAGATTTAGCAACACATACCCATGGTAATCACAACACGCAAATGTTTTAAGCTTTTCTGTCAGAATGAAGCAATATGAAGAAGCTGAGTTAATTTCTTATGATTTCAGATAGCTGTGGATGAGAACTAATTTATAGCCAAGTTTTGAAATCATACCAGCAGGAGCTTGCTTTGCAAACAAATACTCCAGTATGCAGTGAGGAAGGTCACACACAGCTCATGCCATCATTTGATGGGAACCTTGTCAGGAGGTCTCCTCCCCTCCTGCCACTGCTGTCCTTGCAAAATAGCAAACGTTTTCTGATCATTATGTGCTCTGTGAACAGTTTCTGTAAAAGCTTGTTTACAGAAAACTCAGGGATTCACTTTCTTAACTCTACAGGCCTAGAGGTTGATCTAAATCATATTTGTTAAAAAAAAAATCCTCAGTCATACAAATCTGAACTTCAAAAACTTAAAATTCACTTAGCAATTAAAAACAATCAAACACAACAGCAAAAAACCCAACCAAGCCTACAAGGAGTTCTTCATCATAAATCATTTGCTCTTGAAAAGATAAATGAAAAATTAAGGATTTCATTTTCTTCCTAACATTTTTCCTAGCATAGGAGCTTTCAATCTCCTACGAGTTTTTTCTGTTGCTGCCTACAAGTGAGACTAATACAGGCTGGGGTTTTTCTTCATAAGTTATCCATGCTGGTGATAGCCAGCAGAGGCTCTAATGCAATGAAAACTTCCAGATAGTAGAAACCACTTCTGGGGTGGAAAGAAGCTCTCACCCTTCCTGCCTTCCAGCTACTGGCTTTCATTCCATCACGTCTTCCTTTATGTATGCAGGGATGCCTTTTGTTGTCACCTGTTTCTGCTGCAGTGAGCGAAAACAAACAAACAAAAAAAAAAAAGAGTGATAGAACATTCATGAAAAGCCATCCTGATGCTGCAAGGACTAGCAGTAGTGCCTGAGCCCAGCAGTCCTTCTCTGCCTGCGCTTCAGGCACCAGTTCCAGGC
Source organism: Cyrtonyx montezumae (assembly GCF_038088225.1). Taxonomy (NCBI): domain Eukaryota; kingdom Metazoa; phylum Chordata; class Aves; order Galliformes; family Odontophoridae; genus Cyrtonyx; species Cyrtonyx montezumae. Next base: position 16,607,345 of record NW_027072045.1, on the reverse strand, counting down.
TGGCATTCACTCCACTGACACAGGTGTTTACAGCAAAAGACACCAAGATCAACCTACAAGGGAGACTCAGACAGGTACCCCTTCAACTTGGGGTTTGGAATCCAAATCCACTTCTTGCACTTAGCTGCGCAGAAAGGGAATGCTAACATACATTGCATATTGTGAAAACTGCCCAAAGAAGGTACAGTGAATGTTTTTTGCCTGTGGTGTAATTTGACACATGGTATGCCACAGCAAGTTTCAAGGGCAAAGAATGTGATCCTAGTATGTATCTGATATAATTAAGGATGTATGACTTAAATGCCAGCTCATGGTAGCAGTCTGAAGTGATACTATTGGACTGAGATAAAACATTGTGGCTTTGCTTCCCATCTAGGGAATTGCAATATGTGCTAAAAATACTGTTGAGCACATGGAAATACAGAGTGTTATTGCATACGGAGAGGAAGAAGGAATGTCAGACCCATTAGAAGCAACCGTAGAAGAGGGACAACTTAGCACTGAATGTTCTGAGGTAAGGCTTTTGAAGCTGCCAGCGAGATAAGCTGGGACTTGGTTGCCATTCTTTCCTGCTCCCTCCCCTTTGTCCCTCACAGGATGAGAAAGCATTCTGTTTGGAAGTGAGTGGTAAGTAAATAAAGCATACAGGTAAGCAAGTGAACCATATTAAGGATCAGTTTTTTGCCACACATTTTATCTCTGTAACTCCTTGGGGATGTTGTTTTGTCACAGGAAGAGTCATTTATTATTTAGCTGTACTTAAAGTCACTCATCTCTGAAGAAACATGGAAGGGGATGCTGTTTGATAGGGAGGAACTGTAGTGACTCTTGCTCCCTGCAGCCTGTCGCGTACCTGGGCACTGCTGTCCCAACTCTGGGTGGCACACAATGACTGTGATTTAAGAGAGCAGCAGAAGAGAAAGGTGCTTCTGACAACCTTTTTAGAAAAAGTACCCACAACCCTTTGTGAAATTCAGATGACAGAGGGCAGCATCCACTGAATTATTTAAATTTGTACATAGAGGTACTACAGCCATATAAGCAGAAGAGAGAGTTACTTGTGAAGGACAATAAAGTAATAAACAAAATGTTCTGGATAAATAACTAACTAACCAACATGATGAGATTTCAGCCTTAGAGAGCTATCGAGTTAATTCCTGCCCATTTTACTCATATGAGTAGTCTCATTAAGAGCAAACTGCTTCTTAGTAAATTGCCAGTTATAATAAAAACAATTAAACTTGTTTTTGTTCTTCTTCTTCCACATTTTTATAATTCTAGTCATTACTATTAAAACTTGTACTTTTATACTCTTTTTTGCAAAAAAAATTGCAAAATACTCTTCACATCACTCTGCTAAACCACTCAGTTTCCTTGCTCTGCAGGACTTTGAGTTTAGCATATGAAAAAGAGTCAGAGCACAAATAAATACATCCAGAACAGGTGCACAAGAGGGATGATGAAACTGTCTGTTCACTGCCCACAGGAGATACATGGCTCTGCAGAGCTATGAGGGAGGTGGATCCAGAAAGTGGGACCCGGAGAATTCCATACCAAAACATTGATAGCATCTGATGCACACAAGAGGTATGCTGAGCGTCCAGAACTGCCTGTCCCACTGTACACAACACCATGCAGACAGTGATCATTTATTTGCCATAAAAAACAGGTGTGCCTTATAAATCTATCTGAAAGGTGAACCCCATACCAACACGAGGATAAAGGTTTTGTAACTTTAATAATTACTTTTTTGCTCTGACTTTTCTTATCCCTTAAGTAGGGGTATTAGTGACATAGTGACTTCTATCAAGTTATTTTTTTTATCGTTACCTTATTTTTTTTTAAATTTGGTATATGTTTATAACGGTTCCCCACTCTACACAGAGAAAATTGTGGTTACAGCTCAAGGTAACAGCCTTGAGCAGCAAGTTTCTTCTAGAAGACTTGTTTCTCTATGCTATTCAAGAAGCCCTTAAAGCCACCCTGGTGAATGCCTACCTAAAAAATCATTATCTTTAATACGTATGCATACAATACTTAGAAAAGCCTGAGAAAATGAGTTAGCATAATTCTGTTAAATGCCGTGGGTAATATTTTCCCTGAAGAACCATAGATTTAGGAAGTGGCTGTGTAGGGTGAATAACCCAAAAGAATAATATTCACAAGAAATAATGAGGTGGATGGTATATTTTCCTTAGCTTATCTGGATGGTAAACAGACAACCAGTAAATAAAGAGAGGCTCACCTTTTACAGATGGTCAAGGCTTGCCAATAACTCCACAGGAGAGGGATCTCCAACAAGAGACCCTTCCCCAGTGCTGGTCAGCCCTTAAATGGGGTCTGGGAGAGTTGGAGCCAGACTCCAACCCTTCTGATTACACAGGTACATTGCCTTCACCTGTGCTCCTACAGCTGATTCAGTGCTCACCTCAGGTGATCAATCAGTGGTTCAGGCCATGATTCAGCAGTTCCCATACAGGCTGGAAGTTGTTTCTCCTGCTCATGAGAGGTGACACTCCAGAATACTGTTCTGTGCCTGTTCTTCTCAGTAGAATTGCTGACAGGGAGACTGGTTCTGTGTGCAGTGCGCCAGCTACAGAGGGAACAATTTCCCTTTACTGCTGTTGTGCACGAAAGAGGACAATGAAGAGAAAAAAACTGTCAATCTGTGTGTGATGCAGAAAAATGTAAGTGATGCTAATAGCTGGAAATAAGGAAATAGGCTGCTCAGTGATCTGAAGAAAGAGTTTGCAAGGAAGATAAGAAAGTGAAACTTCCTGTTTTCTAGCAAAAATATAATTTCCAAAATAGAAAGTCATTGTTCAGTATTTTCTTGGTTGGAAATTCTCCAGGAAACTACAGACTGTTTAGTGAGTCTGAAGTAGTTAATCCTTACTTCTTGCACGCTTGATGAACAGGTATGGAAACGTCCTGGATGGCCCTAAAGCTGGAATCTCCAGATTAAGGAGGGGAATATGGTCTGTCTTAAGGCTGAATGTGGTCATCGCAAAGTTCTTCATTGTGCACTGTGGTGGTACTCTGCAGCCAGAAACACAGTACTTCTGGCTGTGTTAAAGATTTGTCACGAGAATCAGACAGAGGACTATATCCAAGTGCTTATGGGTCATGGCAAACACATCCCAAACTGAAAAGGTCTCTTGGGTCTATGTACTGCATCAAGTCCTGATGTATACTGGATTTCCTACATGTTTCTACAACACAAGTAAAAACTATTGATGGTAACGTATTGCTGAACAACTGAAAGCACAGGTCAAGGATACAAGACAAATCCTTATCCCTGTTGTTTTCCATTTGCTCATGTGCAGTGAGTATCTGTTCCTATGGCTTGTTCCAGTCTTGTGAGCAAAGCACTCATTGTGTTGAACTTGGGGCTTATGTGAGCTCAGCTCACATGGGAAAGCAGATTACAGAGGGCAAGTCTGTAAGTTGAGGTGTACCACCGTGCCCTTTAGTTTCTGCTGTATAAACTTAGACCCATTTAATTTAGACAGTTCTGCCTGAAATCAGTGGCATAGTGGAATTTTTGCTGAAAGGTGGTTGAAAAAGGAGATAAAAAGTTAGTGATAGAAGTGAAGCCAAACTATAAACGGTGTGAACCTTGTTTTCCTTTTCAAAGTAAAATTAAATGTATGTGATCTATTTTAAAATGACAAGATGCTTTTGAAATGTATATATATATATATATAACATCTCATTTTAGTAAGAAGTCTCACTGATATTCATTTCAGCTACCAGACAGATATTTGGATGACAGTGCCTGTCAGTTTGCTACAATTCAGTACAAAGGGAATTTTTTCAAACATTGCCACAGTATGAGGTTTTTGTTTGTTTGTTTTGTTTTGTTTTAAATTGAGATCTTATTACTATAAAGCCAGTCAACTGGGAAGAATTTCTCATGCTTTAGGTGGCAATAAATCTTCCAGAACAGTGCTGACCAACACTTGCATCAGTCTTCTAGTTTGCATTATTTAGTATCTCCCAATACAGATTGCTGGAATTAGGGAAAGGTCTTAGGTATAAACTTCAAACATTTCCTTCTGAGTTTTGGTCAGCTTTGTATGACTTTGCAAGAGAAATATGAAGGAATTCATCAATAATACAGACATGGCAAGCTCCAGCTCAAGGCTTTAAGTTAAAAAAGAAAGCAAAACCAAAACAGCACTTCCTTCTCTTCTCCCCCTCTTTCTTCCCAGCTAAGTGTTTGACAGACTTTGTGAGACGCCTTGGAACAATTTCCTTTTTTGACACTTCTAATTTAAATGACTTACTAGAAATGAATATTTTATGGCAAATCAGTACTCTGCTCTTGAGAGATTCTTCTCTTTAGTGCTAATTATTTCAACAAGACCTATACTAAAGGCAAATCCTGTTACTTCTCTAGATTGTCTACATTTACACTGTAAAACTAGTTTCATAGAACAGTTAAATTTCTTATGTTTGGTGTTTCCTAATTTTTACTTTTTAGAAACTCCCACTTAAAGAAGTGATACAGTTTAAAGAGACATAGAGTTTGGAAACTGTAGTTAACCAGATATAGCCTCATTACTTGAAAAAAAAAAAAGCAAGACTACTAAAATGTAATCCTTACCTTCATTCTTGAAGCCAAAGCCATCTTTGATTTCTGTACTACAAATTCCAAAGGCATTTTGTATATAATAAAGCCATGTTTAACGCTCCAAGTCAGTTTGAAACTGTGTATTGACTGAGAAACACAGCAGAGCCTGTTTAGACACCTGTAAGTGTGAAGATAAGAAACTTAGTTTCTGCTAGACTTCACAACTCTCGTCTGAATAAAAGCAAAATCAGGAAAACCTTCTAGCTGTAATAATTTCACAAACTGATAAGCCCAGAGGTAATAAAACACAACACTTATGCAGAGACTGTCATTTGATCAAACAGAAAGCTGGGAGTCTTTTGAACAAGACCAGGACAACTCTGTGTACAACCAGATTTTCATAGATCTGGGTTGTCAGTGTGTTGGATACACTTTTGAAAGCTCTTGCCACAGTCTCTAAATACGTTGTGCGTGCTGAGGAAAATGAGTAAAACAAAGCCCATGCTCTTAATCTCATCCTTTGTAGCTCCTTCTTCGTCTAGTCACACAGAACATTCAGCAGACCATTTCTCATGAGCTGCAACTAGAGAAGAGTCCTCCTGCGTCCTGGCTTCTGCCTGACCCTCATGGATTAGCTGAGCATACAGGGGGACCCTAGCATTTTGAACCTGGATAACAAAAGCAGATGGGAATGTCCTGCACTGTAGGCTCTGCAGTAACACAGCACAGGGGTTCACAGATGCATTCTGCCTGTCCCATGCTGATATAATTCTCCAGGTGACAGCATTAAGTGCTTAGGGCTACTCTGTGTTGCTGGAATAGCAAAAAGTACGCAGCAAACAGCACGAATGACAGTGGTAATAATATCCGAAGTTGTGAGCAGCCTGAAGTTTGGAAAACACCTCAAAGGAGGAAAAAACTGGAATTTCTTATTTCCACTGTTTGTCCTTCAACCTCTGAGCCCAGTGCCCAAGATCAATTTTGTCTTTTTGAAGTTGTTCACGGGAACCAGACTTCACTGCTTCAGGTAATCCAGACAGCTTTTCCCTCAATAGCCACACATGGCCTTTAGACAGCACCACTACGTTTTCTGACTGAGAGCTGGAAAGCTTTGCCTGCTCTGAGCTTTACACACTGTTACCACTTCCCACATCCAGTCTCCTAGAGGCTTGGCATCTTTATTTCCAGTAATCAGGTGTCTGAAACAATTCAATTCAAGTTTTATGAAGTGCGCCTTTCTATAAGGATGGAGTTATCATCACAAAACAAACTGCCATTTATTATCAGACTCTACAGATTTTGACAAGTTTATTAGTTTTAGATGTGGAACTTAACTACCTCCTGTTCCTTGACTATTACAAAAGTCACTATGGCCCCTTAAGCACTTAATAAAAATGATGAAACAACAAACCAGCTGAAATGATAGGTAATGCTGTAGGATTAGCTCTGCATTTAAAATGAGCTTGTACTGTATTATTTAGCAAACACAAGGGTAAATGCTTGTCAGATGGTTCTTTTGAAAGAGCAGAACAAGTAGGACAATTTGGGGGGATATAATATATTTAGGATTAAGTCTTTTAAAGGAAAATCCCTTATAACACTGTAGCTGAAAACAAACAAGGTGTAATGCTTTCCATCTGTCCATAAAAAATATTGCAATTCTGCAGCAAAACTGAGCTGGTACCTGCAAACACTGATTTGGACCTCTCTGTGGTACAACCTTAATGGTTCTAAGTATGAGGTGTTCTATTGTGCACAGATGATCACAGAATCACAGACTGTAGGGGTTGGAAGAGACCTCTAGGGATCATCAGGTCAAACTCCCCTGCCAAAGCAGGCTCCCTGCACAGGTAGGCATCCAGACAGGTCTTGAATATCTCCAGAGAAGGAGAATCTACAACTTCTCTGGGCAGCCTGTGCCAGTGTTCTGTCACTCTCACTTTGAAGAAGTTCCTTCTCATATTGGAGCAGAACTTCTTATGCTTCAGTTTTTGGCCATTTCCCCTTGTCCTGTCCCCACAGACCTCTAAAGTGATGATCTTCAAGTGCAAGAGATTGTTTCTCTATTTTCCATGATGAAACATTTCCAGTAGTTTTATGACATTCAACAGCACTACTTATGAACAAAGGACAGATTGAATTATCTGTGTTCACAGCTACTTCGCTTTTATCCTCGGCCTTTCTCGATTTTTCCTCAGTTTTATCCCACCTGTGACCGTATAAACTACATGAGCAATTGTACTTCTGTCAGGCTGGTGACCCTGCTGGAACTGCCAGAATCAAACTGGGCTGATAAATCTCAGTTTGGTAGCTGCTGCCAGACATAACAAGGACATCCACTGGCGGCAGTAAAGCTCTCTATGTAGAGAGGTGCCTCTCAAGGAGAGTAAGGGTGTCTCATGTTGTTCTGCTTGCTAGGAGTTTGAAAGTCGGGGGAATAACAGCAGCCAATTATTAAGAAGTTTTATTGAGTGGTTAAGCACTTACTATAAACACATATTAATTAGGTAAAGACTAAATCAATTAAAATGATTCTTCACATGAAAGCTGACACACAACAATGGAAAAATTACATATTCCAACAGAAAATCCATCAGTATTTACCTCCTTCTGGTAACACAATCATAGTTTAGGCTAAGCTCATCATAAAACTTAAATGAACTGGAAAAAAGAACATTCTGTTTTGCAACTGTTAAAAACAATTGACTATGATGTAAAGTTCTCCATCAGCTCTGGCAGCAAGTCCTTACTCCTTCAAACTCTTATGTACACACTTTTTAATCTTCTGTAATAGGGACTTAAAAAGACATTAACTTGGCTTAGTTTGCATGGGAATGATGCAATCTGGAGAGTAGTGTTTGAAAAACATTGTTTGCAAGGTTGTACTGGGTGACAGCAGCACTTAGATCTGTCAGAAATCTGAAACATACACTCACTCTGAGAACGACTGGAACAGGAAAGCAAAGTAAGGTGATTCAAGTCCCTGAGCTGCAGTTCTAAGTGCAGCTCCAGAGTCCTGTGGCACGTGGCCAGGTCTGTGGGCAGGCCCAGAGCACACTGGCTTTCTCCATTAGCAGAAATCCCAGAATAGATCTGATACAGAGCAACAATAATTCTCACTTCATCTGCGCTACTTAGCAAATAAGCTTGCTTAACTAATTTTTCTTGAATCATGTTCTGAAATAAAATAATTCTTGCTTCAGATGAATTGAAAAGGAGAATATTCTAAATGCATGAACAACTGATAAGACATGAAGAAAATGACTCCCATGTGTATGTGATTATTATAAATGTGACTTCTCTTTTAAAAAGAGTGCTGTAAACAAATGCATAATCCAGTTTATTAGCTGAAATTGGCTGAATTACAGCTTGGAAATAAGACACACATGGTGGCAATTACCATACTTCACAACAGTTAGGCCTCTAAAAAGCCTAGTTCATATGTTTTTCCTGTAGAAATTGCAGTCTTTTTAGCTTGCCTCACTAGATTTTCAGAAACATCTTTTCAGATGCCACTGATTCATCATGGGAGGTCAGACCTAGGATCTGTCACTTGCATGAGTTGGGGGTAACAGTTGCAAAAGTAAATTATACAAAGAAATAAATCTATTTTTTTACATCAGCTTTGAGATAAAAGCTTCTCAGAATTAAGAGAAAAGATCCTTTGGGGCAGAAGTAGCTTGCATTTAAGGCACTTGTAGGATGGTCAGCCAAGTTCTTGCTCTGTTGCTTACGTAGCTCGCTGTTGCTCACCTACTTACTGTTGCCTTGCTGGTGTAATAAGCCCTGAGCACAGGGCCACTGGCCATTTTGGAACAAGCTTCTCTCAGAATGTCAAGAGGAAAAAGCTCTCACGCTACAAACTGACAGCTCAGTGTATCTTGTGGTTTGTGAGTGCTCTGTGCTGGAATGCACTGGTTGGAGTGGAAGGAGTAAGGTGGATCCTGTGGAAAGGAGCAGTGATACAGGCCTGAACCAGAGCACCACATTCAACATAAGCAAATGACTATTGTTGCAGAGTTTGGACAGATGGCTGGCAAAACCAGCCAGAGGCAATTCAAAGATAATATTCATGTGATGTCCCACTTCCCCACATTAAGGAAATGCATGTTAACCCACTACTGGCACTAATCCAGCACTGAGCTAGGACGTTAGAAGGTCTCAAGCAGAAAGCAGGGAAGAGTCTGCCTGGAAACGACCATTCTCAGAATGCAATGATGTAACAGACGTAGAAAAATGAAGAAGAAATGCTTTTTTTCTTTCCCTCTACAAAATAAAGTTGTGGAACCTGTTGCAGGGTGTTGGTCATAAGTCTAAACAGGCTAGCAAAAAGAAAAAAAAATGTAAATGGCTGAAACTATGGATCATGATAGACAGAATGCAATCTTGCACTCAAGATCTTCCCAAACTACCAAAAGATGCATCAAGAGAATCTTAGAATCATGAAGATAGGAAAAGACCTCTAGGATCATCAAGCCCTACCATCCACCCATTACAGTCCACTAACCTCAGTGCCATATCTACACTGTTCTTGAACACCTCCATAGATGGTGGATCCGCCACCTCCCTGAGCAGCCTGTTCCAAAGCCTCACTGCTATTTTTGAGTATCCATACCACAGCTCACAGCCCAGATATTTCAAGAAGATTGTGTAGGTCCTCTGGCCTGTACCCATGTGAACATACATGCTGTTTCCCTTCCCACATCGTCTCAACAAGAACATGCATTGTAGGTACTACAGACAAATCATACTTCAGATGTCAGGTCTAGTAAGCTTCAAGCTGATTATCTGAGAGCAGAACAGCCACCCACCTGTCCAGCCACAGAATGAAACCTTTCTGTCCATGAACACTTCGCTTAGGTATGAGGTGGGGCAGCAATGGGACTGTTTCGGTTTTGCTTCCCAAGGCCTGGTGATGCTGTGGGATGTTAGTGGGAGCCTCCTTGGATAGACTCCTTTATACTGAGCAACTCATCTGCCATGGGCAGAACCTGGGACCCAAATCTGCCCCAAGCCTATGGTAATTGCCAACACAACAACCAATCATGACATAGTACTTTGCAGACATTATTGAAGCAATAAATTTTGGGTAATTTTGCTAAATTTTGGTAATCTTATCCTGGAATAACTAACATGCAAGAAGGAGAAAAATAGACCTTACCTCTCCCATCCTAACATGTGACCTAGAAAACCAGTGAAACATGACAACTGTTAAAACAACCACACAAATAAAGCTCTCTATCTGATTGATTCCAATACCAATGGCTCATGGTTAAAGTAGCTGGAAAAGTATGAAGATAAAACGTCAAGTTTAAAGCTAAAGGAACTAATCGTGGCCTCAGCTGGGATCTCCATGACTTGAAAGCTCTACTTCTACCCAAAGTAATTGCATTTACAGGCACGAAGCAACATCCCATGAAAAAGGTATGGTAGCTCTGTCCTCTTTCCTGTGCAGCATAAAGACAGACATGCCACAGGTTAGCTCATCATGCTGCACTCTGGGATTCAGCAGAGGATAGTAAGAAGTTACTTTCCATGCAACACATGGGCTAAAATTACATTGGGGCCATGCCAGTCCCCACCTGCCCTGAGCCAGTCAGTAACAAGAAGATTTTTCCCTTTCTTATGTTACAGCTTCCCTCTAGTTGCCAGAAAACTTCAGATTATTTTTGGATTTCGTGCTGCTTCTAATATTACTTTCCAATAAAGTGAAAGAAATTGTCACTTGCAAAAGGAATGAAGTTAAAATTGAACCTGTCATAAATCTCACAGAAAAAGCTGTTCAAATGACATCAGATAGGAGGGTGATTTGAAAACTCCCTGAAGGACCTTAAAATACAGTATGAGAAGAGAGATGCCATCTAGTCAGTCCTCTAGTCCTACCGGCATTCATAACTACACAAAACAGCAACATAGGAAGGATCAGGAAAGATGAGAAAGAATAATGAGTGAAGGACCCAGGAAAGTGAGTGTTCCCCCATCTCTGTCTCTACTTCATTTCAATCTACAAAGCCAAAGATTGCTTTCCTGTCTGTAGAAAATGAAAGTCCTGCTCTGTTCAGTTTCAAAGCGTGATCTTTTCATACCAGCAATCTGCCTAGACAAGCAGAACAGTTCAGATAAATCTTTCTAAGCAGCTTTTTCTCCCCCCTTTTCTGTAGGGCTCAATAAATGGTTGAGATATTTCTTGAAAGAATAATAGCTGATCTTCTGCTATGCCTCTGGGCTTGTGGCTGTTAATTGGTGACAGCAATTAAAAATTATTGCCTTGTAAATTGTTTTCATTACCAGACTAGTTCATGAGTTGGAGGGAGGCAAAGGTGAACAGGGCCATGGCGTGCAGTGCATTTCTCAGGTTGGCAGCCAGCACTAGCACTATTGCTGCTATTTCTTCCTTCCTGTGAAAGCTGTACATGGAGCACCACTCTGCAGCAGGACTGGAAGCATGCAACTCATGTCATAGCAGATTCAAAGTGCTGGCATAGCAATAGTCCCTGCGTGTTTATGTTCTCATCTTTGCTGCTGGCTAGGCTGAGCCTCTATGGCTTGCTGGGTGGACCAGCAGGACATCATGACTAAGGTTTCATAGCAAGGCTCCTGGAGGCAGTGGTTCTGGCCTAACTCTTTCACTAAAACAAATGGAAACAAAACTAGATACTAACTTATTTACATAAACAAAGACCCCAGACTGTAATTTCTATAACTCTTCCTTTGATACAGCCCATGCACAGCTCTGTGGAAGCCATGAGGAAGCCTGTTAAATCCTTTACAAGACTGATGGTGGCACATAGCAGAGAGAAGACACTACAGAGTGGGCTGCCAACTATGACAATTTCATCATCATTCAAACTTCACCATCTGTTTGACATTTCTTCAGGTTCTATAGCCACAATCTATTCTTTTCAGACCAAGCATGGACATTCTCAAACTGAAACAGTTTGCCAACCAACTCTACAGGGGGCTTAAAAAAGAAAAATGTCACTTCTCCTTTACATAACTAAGGGAAATCCACAATGAGAAAGCCCTAATAGATACTTCACTTTCATTAAAAATTTCCAAGGGTTGAAGAGCAGACGATCCAATAGAGTACACGCCAAGAAACAATCCTTAAGAAGAATGAAATGTTAGGTAACTTTCAAGGATACCCTAAGCAGATATTACTGTAAGAATGGCTGTAAGAATCTTAGGCTAGAATTCCAAATTTAACTGGAAACAGAATTTTGTCACAGTGATGTAACTGTTGCTGTAAACATTTTATATTGGAGAAATAAGCTCTTTGTAGCTAATAAAAACATATATTTAAAGACAGTGTACTTTACAGGTCAGCATTACACTTCACCCCCAGTTTCCCTTTTTTTTCCATGTGCCCTCCACATTGCTTTCTTGCTGAAGGCTGTAATCTTTGGGAGAGAAGGTAGTTGGGATCTACATGAACCTAATAGTCTAAACTTGTCTTTTTTGTTAATTGAGACCAAAGAGTTTAATGATTTACAAGACAACACTTCTGCTTGAGGCCTTCTTTCAGCTTTTATTAGCTAAATATGCAGATCTTTGGTGAGAGGCATTGCAGGTTCCAGTACCTTTAACAGAAAGCATCAAATAGATGCAATCTGGACACTTTAGGTATTGCTCATTTAGAAATGGTTGAAAAGTCTTATGTTTAAAAAACTTCAGCATGTTATGGCTAGCCAAACAAGAAAAAGAATGAAAATTAAAAAAAAAAAAAAGCATATTCTCTCAGGAATCTGTCTAAGGAAGTTATGGGTGTAACTTCATGTCTCTTTGGCATTGGCTAAAATCTGTAGCAGGAAATACTGTGGAATGTCCCTGGGGAAAGTTACAGAAACAAAAGCTGTAAAGTTAAAAGAAACTATAAATAAGAGAACTGATACAGATCCTTCAGATAAATGAATCTCCTATTAGACTGGAAGTCTAGAAGAAGATGGTTTACCTTCTGGAATTAACAGCTTATGCAGAAAAAGAAAAGCAACACTATTGTGAGGATGGGTTCCCTGAGCAGTTCCTGGGACTTCTCACTTGGAAAAGGAGAGGAATTTTCTTTTCCTGTGCTGATATGTTTTTTTTAGTTATGGCTGCAATGGGAATGAAGGAAACAGAAAGAACTCCTAAGCCATGTGAGGATGTAATCAGGGTTCTGTGTCTGACCACTCTTTTACTATTTGTATAAGATGTGCAGGTCTCCACAAGTCACCCACCTTACCACCACTGGATCCCAGCACTGCTCGCACAGTGATGCCGCAAAAGCCCATGATTCTGCTGGGGAGATCCAGTCCCAGAAGACACGGTCAGAAAACATTCAAAGGATTTGTGTGGCTTATTTTTCTAAAAGCAGGAGAACTCATTGGAATAGAGAAGCAGATACGTGCTAAGAAAATGTTTCAGCATCTTATGTAAGTACTTCTGTAGCATCATTCAAAGCCCAGGGACTGACTGATCCAGGTAGTATTGACAATAGTTGCCTGATAGCACTACAACAGCTCCTCAGGGAGATCTCACCTTAAAAATCAACTGCTGGCAGAGTGAGGAGGGAAGAAGCTCAGGTGGAAATTCTCCTTCCTACATCCAAATCTTTAGGATGTCATGTGGACCCAAGTATGTGAAGAATACAGCTTTCACCCACAGATGGCGATGAACACAATCTATATATCCAGAAAGATAGAAAATTACATATTTAGACTCAAAGAATGCCAGCATATACCCTGAGGAAAGGGGATCCGTGTTGTGTTGAAACAGAATAATGAATTTGGCATGAAAAAGTTAAGAGTCAGATTGGTATAACATCTCATCTGTCCATTCACCAGGCTCCTGTGCAGCACAGAAAAGTGCAGACTCCGGCAAGAGCACTGCCTCATCCTAAAAAGGCAGAGCTGTCTGCTGGCAACATAGTCTGGATGCCTTCTATATGAACTAATGCAAACCATCAGAGAGATGCTTCTGTGCGGCTAAAGGAGCTCTATCATCTTTCCATCAGTAACAAAGTACGGTCATCTTTACAGAATTATTCGTGCTGAGTTGCACATAAATGCTGTGCTCATGGGTGCGCTGTATGAAAATCTCATGTTACAAGAAAAGGCACTTACTGATGTCCTGAGTTACCCTCTGCATCTCCTTGGACTGGAAAGCACAGGGAAAAAAACACAGTCATGATACCTGAATAGCAAGCATTATTTCTGCTCAGGGAATACGATCTTATTGAAAATACTTGATTTATTTTTTCCTCTGTAGTAAAATGATTTTGTTTTTTAGTTTGACTGTTTAGGACCTTGCTTTGTTTAGATTTAACTTGATATGACTGAGTCCTTTAGAAATAATAGATGTGCTTTGGAAAAGAAGCCACAGCACAGAGGGGCACCTATCCAAACAACCATACTTCTGCCTACTGCTGAGAGGAGATGGCAGGGTACCTGCTGAGGTAGGAGCTTTGGCTCCCTTGTTTTGAAGAAATCTCCTTATTTCTTGATATATTTATAACATTCATATCCACTACTTTAATGTGTTTCAGAGAGAGCCAGATCTCCCTACTGACGTCAAGAAAAGCAGCTGAAAACAGGCCAATAACAATTTTTAGGCTTTAAAGCAGGCTCTGTGGCTGTTCAGGAAGGAGGAGATTTATTGTTACAAGCACAAATAAGAAAAAAACCATTTACAAGAAAGAAACTCAGTAAATCATGCCCAAATTATCCATGTTCTGCTGTAGCTCTTATATTTTGTTGCCAAAGTAAGGATCCTTCCTGCAGCAAGATTTTCACTGAAATTATTTGGAGATCTCCTTGATTAAGGATCACAAGGAAGGCTTACTCCAAATCTTTGTTTTGGTCTATCTGCATTTCTATTTTTGTCTATCTGTGGGCTTTTAAGTTCAATCAGAAATACCCAACATTGTGCAATGAAAATGAACTTTCAGCCACAGCTACCATGTCTTACTGTTTTGTTTCAACAAATATAACCCCCCATGCAAAACACAGTGATGTTTAGGACTCGTGCTATGGGTTATGTTAAAGCAGTGGGTGAGCACTTCCTACTGCCTGCAATAATCAATGGGGCTCTACTGCCTCTTAATCCCTCCCCATGCCCTCCTCCCAGGTTTCTTCCTGGAACAGGGTATTAGTGGCTGGAAAGAAAACAACAACCTGTGGTGAGGGAAGGAGAATGTGCTGCAGTGCTCCCAAGTGAATAGCACTGCAACTCAAGATTCTGATTAAACTGTGATCTTTATCTGTGAGCAGAAGAAAGCCTGAGCTCATTCAGCTCAGTTTTTACGAGGTGGTTTATTTTTGTTTATCATCACTGGGGTTCCCTATAGTTTGTTTATAATTAATTTTCAGTTCAGAGAAGATGCTTTCCTTTTATCATCAGCTATTCAGGAAATGATGGCCCAGACGTTCACATGCAGAAAGGATCCCCTCCTACAAACCTGCTAGCTCTTCTAAGCAGCTCATTTAGTGGCTAAGTTTTGCAAATACACAAGATACACAAGGGATTAATCAGTCCATGCACAAGTATACCTCTATTGCTAATGAAACAGAAAAGGCGACGAAATTTTTTGACCAGGCTCTAAGCAACCTGATCTAGCTGTAGATGTCCCTGTTCATTGCAGAGGAGTTGGATCAATTAGTCTTAAATAGGCCCTTCAAACTCAAACAATTCTATGAACCTTCAATTCTTAAAGGTAGTTTAAAAAAATGTTCTAATTAATGCACATTCAGACAGACAGGCCAAATTATGGTGCTTGGGTTAAGATGTTTACTCAGACCTGCCTTCCCCTACAGATAGGTCTCTTGTCTACAAGCAAACTACACACCTCAAACTCATTCTCCTCTCTGTCTCAAACAGACAAGGACGAATGCTGACACATCAGCATTTTGCACACGACAGAAACTGACAGCTGTGGCCACCTCTGCACTTTTCATCTTTGAGTAGAGAGTTACATTGCCCTGCACCAGCATCTGTCAGCACACAAAAACAATCATGAAGTACCTTAGTGTAGGTACATAGCACCGTGCCCTAAAGCTGAACAAGTGATTCGTTTAGTAACCCAAATTTGGGACCTCATTTTTCTCATCTTGAAGAAATACTCTACCATAATCCCACGGCTTGCACACCTGGTCTGTCATCCAGAGAAAACCCAATGATTCAAAGTGCCTACTCTTGTGTGAAAGAAATTGGAAGACACTAGAATACAGAAGCACAAGAGAAGAAGCCTCCTAAAAACTCAGATTTTTGTTTTTGTTTTTAAACTGGACTAACTATAGAAGAAAATATTTCCTCTTCCTCTTTGTTGCTTGAGTCCTCCAGGCATGCTCAGGGTTCAGACTGTGGTTTGGAAGGATCTCAATCATATTGAACATCACTTGTATTGAGGGATTCACTGGACCGAGTGCTCTCATTCTGGTTGAAAAACAGTTCTCTTATTTCTCTTCTTTCCTTCCTCACTGAAGTTTCTGTCTGCCCTCTCCATGTCACACTGATGAGACAATGCTGAGTCCAGTCCCAAACAATGATTCTGAGAAAGTATTTCAGCATTGTTGTGGTTAATTAACTTGTCAGATAGCAATCCAGGAGCAGCTGGATATACAGTTCCCTTGGGCACACTGCATATTTTATCTTTGCTGTATCTCTAGCTATAACCATAGCTGCGATTAGAATGCTGAGATTCATGTTTTTACACCTCGCTCTTCCCTTGCCAATCCTAACTTCCATTTCAGCTTTCTCTCTCCAGCTCCAGAGGCAAAGAAAACAGGCATCAGTGATGGGAACACCTGCCAATGCCTCAGGAGCAAGCCAACGCTGATCCCTCTTCCAGTAACATGTCCTGGCTGAGCATGTCCAGGCTAAAAAGTCATTGCAGTCAAACTTATATGTCTCCAAAAGCAGACAGCATCAGGAAGTACTAAAATGAACAGTGATGTCTTGGCAAGTTTCTTAAACAGACAGCCTTTAGATTAGCATAAAAACTGGAAGCAGGACTAAGACTAGCTTTTCCACATTCTGCAGGGCATTTCCCAATCTTAGTTACACTAATAACACATAATGCCTTGAATTGCTCATCCTTTCAGAGAGCTGTTAGGGTCCGAGCAATGAAGGAATTCAGACTAACTGAGATGAAAGAGACATAAAAGAATAGAAGGCAACACCAAAAAGGACCTGGGAAGGACTCAGGTGATGCTAGACTCCCCTTGCTTGGATGCTTTTTAGCTCTGGAGAAAAGTCTGCTTGACAGATAGCCACTTTCTCCACCGCAGTACATCCAGGCGCCCTGAGCTGCACTGCTTTAGGTGTCTGGAAGAGTCCTAGCTTGGTCAGAGGAGGGGCTCAGCCTCCAGCTCTGCTCCGCTCCCAGAGCAGGGTTTCAGCTCAACTAGGAGGCACCAGTCCCACTGCTCTCAGCTTCCAGATCTCAGAGGTGCAGAAAAATGCCACAGTGGCTGTTCAGGTAAGAACTGAGAGCTCCCTGACAGCCCTCACCACGCTCAGGGAAATCCAGTGTAAGTAGCAAGCTCTGGTTCTACCCTCTGCTGCCAGAAATGCTCTCATGTATTAAGTGCCAAACACAACTCATCTTGGGGGCAGGAACCACAGTTCAGAGCTCCCCTCTTCCTCCTCAGTGCCCTAAGCACTAGCCCACAGCCCTGCAGCTTTTTGTTTCTTCTATTCATGCTTTCCTTTCCTTCTAATTAATTTCAGCTTGGTGGCATGCATTCAAAAGGAGAGGGAAAGGGTGTTCTTTCAGGATAAGCTGTTGCCTTGAAAATAGGACATGTAGATTTGAATTATCTCAGGCTGAGCAAGGAACTGAATGCAAATCCCCTGCTTTCTCTGCCAGTGCTGTACCCACCTCTTGTTGCGGGAAAGGCACGCACTGAGTGCTCCCAGCGAGGCTCCTTGCAGGACAGCTTCTCCCTGGAGTCTGAAGCCCCTAACGGGACATTTCAGTCAGGGAACTACTCAGCAGCCTCTGGCCGAGCACCTAGACTTTGCATCAGCCTTTACTCAGGGCTTCTGATAGCTAATCAAAACAGAACAAGTCAGTGATTATGTCTAAAATATGGTACGGTAACAGTGCATCCAGGACTGAGCCAAAACATACAAGTGCTAAGCTGACCTCAGGGTTTGGGTGAAACAGCATAAGAGTTGATGTTTTCTGGGGAGGGCTGGTAAGTGCTTTTCCTTCATAACTGCTGCCTAAGTAGCACTAGCAACAGACCTGGGTTACTCAGAGCCTGTCATATCACACGCTTCACAAGGTCATCTCTGGGCATGATCTTTGTGAAAAAAAATCAAACAGATGTTCACAAGTTGGGCTTACATCACCTGCTGGGCTTACATCAACTGCTGGGAGGGTGTCAAAAGATGACAGACAGCTCATGGGGCTTCTGCTGACCCAGGCACGCACAGCAGATGCCCAGAGATGGGAACTCACCTGGTCCTTTAAGCCCTACTATCCAAAGGGTCATCAAAAGCAACCAAAAAACTGATTACTGTGTTATGTTGGTTCAATACAAGCAATAATAAATACTCACTTGTCTGTTTTCCCTATTCCCCACCCCAGCTATAAAATTAAGCAAATGCCCACAAGCAAAGCCTCATGCTTTGCAACATTTCAGTTAATTTACACTAACAGGATTTTTTAAAATTCAATATATTTACACCACCGTCCTGCAATAACTCTTCACAGTGTAGTACAGTTCACTACCTTATTTTTCTTCTTGGCCCACAGTGAATACTCCAGCATTGCATGTTTCATAGTCTGAGTCATATAAATGTTGAAATTGATTACACAGAGGCGCTGGAATAGTGTCTCATTTTGCTTGTTTCAAGTTCCGCTGAAATTTGCTGAGACATTTACAATTCCCATGAAGCTCAAAAGCTTTTTATTTTTCCCACCCACTGTCAGAACAGAGACTCAAAGAATGCAGCACGTGTTCAGAAATGGCAAGGACACTGAAAGCCCCAGATACTGTCCAAGAAGTGAACGTGTGACAAGTATTGCTTAAGCTGGCCTTCTTCTGGCAGGGTGCAGCTACCAAAAGCACATGGGCACACTGCTAACTCTCAACACAGGGCAACCTCTGTGGCAATCACTATTTCTCTTCCTACAAGAAATGTTGCCATTTAGTGAAGTCTGTGCTTACCAAAGTTACCTCTTTTAGCCCTCCAGCACCACTTTAGGCATCAGAAGAATGCAACTGGATCCTCCCAGTACCTTCTACTCCAGGAAAGAAAACAAACCCAACCCCTTAGCACTATCCTGTGCTGTACTCAGCCTCCTCCTAAGCCTCACCCATTTTTGTGGTTTACCATTTAATTAGTCTCAGTCTATTGATCAGTAAGTGCACTTGTTAAAAAAAATAAAGTACATCGTTAGCTTTCAAACTTGGATTTTGCTTTAAAGAGCAGTCAGCTCCCAAGGGTCAGTTGTGCCCTTGTTGGAACCCATACAAAGCTGGAGGAAATCTGCTACAGGGAATCGGGCAAATGCAGGGCTGTTTGTCTCTGTTCTTCACACTGGTGCAGCCTTCTAGATCCTTTATGCTAAATACAGTGACAAAGTATCATAGAATGGCTGCATTGAAAGGGACCTTCAGTGTTTGCCACTTTGGGAAAGATCAGAAGTGCTGTTTGTCTGACTTTCCCATGACTATTGCAGGTTCCAGCTAAATCTCACATCTAACAGGAAAGCGCAGTTCAAGGCTAGAATAAATGTGGATAGAGCGAAAATGGCAATGGCAATACCTACTTCAGATTCAGAATATGCTGTCCATAGAAAACTGTGAATGAAAGGCTGTAAGAATTTCTGAGAATTCGGTCTATTTTGTGCTACACACAGTAGTGCAGATCTTCATCCCTCTGTAAGCACTGTGCAAACCTGTCAAGCAACACGTATTTGTCTTCCCTCCTTCTGCAAACCTCTGAGTGCTCTGGGTCAGACCAACAGAGGCAGTGGAGCAGCCCCTCCAGTCCTCTCATTAGTCCTCCTACATGACCAAGACTGAGCAGAATTTTCTGCACAGCATGTTCTTCCTCCCTAATCTCACAAGGCAAATTCAAACACATCCAATTAAGACACAGAGGAAGCTTTAGCTAGAAGGAAATAACCTAATTTGTATTTCACTGGGACATGAGGGTGATGCATCCATCCTTATTAATGCAAACAGAACAAGGATAACAACACTCTGCAGTCCAGGACCAGAACACAGCCCTTACTGCAAATTATGGGTTCAAATATTATTTTAATGAGGATTATCTTTAAAGGAGCACCGCAAGCCTCACTGGACAGAACCAACACCCTTGGCACAGAGTCGTATTTCCAACCTGTTTTATCCACATGACAACCCTATTTCCCTGTGCAGGGCCACCCTGCACGTGTCCCATTACACTTTACTTCGGTACAGCTTACTCTGTGTGTTTCACACTATACAATCCTCCATTTGTTGCTATTACTTGCAACACAGTGCTTCAATACTGCTCTGATCAACTGGTTTCCCATAGTAACTTTGGAAGTTAGATCTTCAAAAAACTACACGGCAAAACTAACGTGGCCTCTCTGCAAGTCCCCACCCCAGGTCTCAGCACACTGCCAGGCCCACTGCACTGCCACAGAGCCTGTCCACCACGAGGCATCACACACCAGCTCCTGGCCCATGCTGCTCTGAGCTGTCTTGGGTTCAGGGGACGCTTCTTTTGTGCCACATTGTCCTCATCCAATGCACTGCTATCTCTCACCAGTCTCTCCAGACCACACTGACACTGAGCAGGTGAGGCTGTGACATCCCCTCAGGAGCAGGAGGAATGCAGGAGGAATGCAAGAACCCAAACACCCACAGACTGGTGGAGTTTGCTCTGGGATCTACAGAGCCAGCTACCAGATCGAGTCTGGAAAACGTCTACAGCTGCTCATTTTAGTTTAGCACCTCCAGGTCAGCATCTCTCCCCCTTCCTTACTGTGATTCTGTTCTTTCCCTGATGGAGATAAACCAAAGGATCTGCATGCTATTTTCTCACTGACTCATTTTCCAAATGTGGCCATTTAACACATATTATTTCTGCAGGCAGCCATCCCCTTCAGATCCTTCATAAAGAAAATTAATCAATCAATAAAGTTAATTTTCACTCCCCCCACGGCAGCCACCCACCCCAGCAGATGTTCAGAAACAGACTACAACAAAGCTGGAAACCCACTCGGATCTAAACATCTCTTGCCAAAGTTCTGCAGTTAACGCTGAAATTGTTATTTTATGTACAGTAGAGAACAATGCAGAGAGCAAGGCCTTGTTCTGCTTCCTTAATTAGCTAACTGGAAGATTAATAAGCAACACTGATGAGTCCAATCTCACTATATTTACAGTCAGCTCACTTCTGCTCTGAGTACCATGGGACAGAAGAACTCATCTCACCATGGCTCTTCCCATAGGAGATCCCCCATGGAAGGGGAGCACAGACTGACACGGGGATGCTGAGGACAAGCTGCAGCTGCATTGCTGCATCTTCTGGAGAAGTCAGCACCAATACGTCAATGAAAGTTATTAGTTGAAGCAGGCATTCACTGAGACAGAAGGTATAGGGAGAGGAGGAAAAAAAAACAACCCTCCATTATGGAGTAAGGGACTTAATGCACAAAACAAACCTCATGGAATGAATGAAATGCAATACCAGTGTAGGGAACTCCTGCTTGAAGGATGCAGAGCAGAGAGCTGGGGCCTCAGATGTGCCCTAGGGGTCCTCCCCCTCTCCCACGGGCTGGAAGGGGCTTTCCCAGGGAACAGAAGCTGATTGTGGAAGATGCGAGGATGCCCCTGTCTCTGCTGTTGTGCTAGCCCGGAATGAGTAGCTGAGGGCTACAAATTCACATTCAGACCCCTCACAACAGCACATACCTGTGACTATTTAGCAGCAATTTCCATCCTTGCGATGACAACTGGCACTAGGAGATCCTGTTGCAAAGAAATTAATTGCTGTAAGTGCGAGCAGAGCTTGAGTAAACAAAGACTTTTTTTGACAAAGAAAAATCTTCTGGAGATGACAGCACCTGGTTCATTAGGAGCTCCAGCTTGAGAAGATGGAAACAGGTAATGCAATACAGCTGGCTTCTCAGAGAGACCCATGGTGTGCACAGCAAACAGAATAGGCACGGCTGCAGGTGAAAGTCACAGCTCCATAAAACTATTGGCTTCTGCCACTTAAGCACAATTGATAATAAAAGATGGTGAGCAAAGTCCTTCTTCTACAATTTAAGTATCTCTAATGTATCATTTCTAAAAAGCTTAAAACATGGAGGTCCATCACGTTCCTGACAACAGCTCCTGAGCATGACTACCTGTTTTCATTCTGCTTACTGCTCGCTGGCAGAGCATCAGGGCAATTTACTGAGGATTTTCTATATAATTGCCTAGCACAATTGCTAGCAAACGAGCCCAGCACCAGCCACATCACCTGTTGAAAATAACAGATCCTGGAGATTAAGGATGTGTTTGGAAATCTTTACCACATAAGAGAGCTGGAGGAGTTGAGTGCTGTTTGGTATGCCTGCTGGCCTGGCACTGGAGCTGCACTATTTAACTAACGCCAAGCTCCTAAAGGTCAGGGCTGATGACAGACTGCACACAGATGGGGTTTCCAGCCTTAGCATAACTCCAAGCAGCTGTCTCCTGTATTTAAAGCTAGTTTTTACCTTACCACTGTTAAGGCATTATTTACAGTTCAAAATCCTCTCTTGGTCACATCTGAACCCAAGAACAGCTGCTCTGCACTGATCATTAAGAGCAGTAAGTTAACATTCAAGTGTTGGCTTTGCACAGGAAAAAGGCCAGATATTAATGAACACGGAAAACATCTCTAAAGCCAATAATCAGTTGCTTTCTTTCTATTCACTAAAGTGTTTTCCAGCCATGGAACCCTTTTCCTTTGCTGCTGCAGCATTTGTAGCCTCCCCACGTTGCAGAGGGGCTCTCACTGTTGAGAAAGGATCTCAGCATTCTGCCCCTTCAGTATAATTTTTTTTCTTGCTGCTGACTTTAGAAAAAAAATTGCCCAGAGTCTTTGGGAAATTGTCAAAAAGTAACTTTTCTTTCAATGCAGAGCAGAAGCTCTCCATATGCAATCCACCCTTGATAAAAGCACTGGGTGTGAGTAACAGCCCCATGTGCTTCTGGAGAGCCACGGAGGAGCTTCCCACCCCATTCCATAGAGCAGACTCCTGCCTTCTCTATGTCCTGCTCTGGAGCTCAGGCCTTGCATGTGTCCACACTGCTCTGCTGACAGCAATCAGCTATGCACTGCTTCCCATTTTCACTCCGCATCACTCTGGCGTCTGGCTCTGCTGCTCTGTTCATGTACCCACAGAAGTCAGGGGAAATATTCCTGCCTTCCCT
The DNA here is from genome assembly GCF_038088225.1 of Cyrtonyx montezumae. NCBI lineage: Eukaryota > Metazoa > Chordata > Aves > Galliformes > Odontophoridae > Cyrtonyx > Cyrtonyx montezumae. Next base: position 16,584,380 of record NW_027072045.1, on the reverse strand, counting down.
TTGTGATTTTGTAGAAGCACAACTGGAGCATCCAAGTGCTGCTTGGAAGGGACCCATGGTGCTTTGAGCATTCTTAATTCAACCTTCATGGGTCATTACCCAACCAAAGCTGGACTTCTCCTTTTCTAAATATCACTGATGCATAAAGAGATACACATTCAATTAAGCTTCAACTCCTTGAATTCGAAATGTGGACGTGCCCCGTGGCCTGCTGCATCAGAGGTGTCTGTACCTGTAGGCTTTCAGAGATATGTATAATTGATCCTTTACTGAAGTGGAAAAAAACAGACTCGACTTAGAGAGTCAATGGAAACAACCATCAGCCTCTGTGGGACTACCTTTAGGTAAGTTCTCTTAGCAGCAGGCTGCAACCCAGTGTGCTTTTCCCGTGGGACACAGTATCTTTTCTTAGAGGTTATTAATAGTATGAAGCACTATCCTGTGCTTAGTTTCTCACAGCAGTGTTTTATTTATGTTCACAACCACACACTCCTTACAACATTGTTTTCCACAGCCACCACCCCTGAAGAAGTGGTTGCCTTATGGGCAGGCCATATGGCCTTCCCACAATACCTCCCAATGAGCACTGAAGCTGGTTCATGGTCTGCCACTGGCAGTCGTTGGTTGAAAATAAGATTTTATCCTTCATAGTGTAACTTTCTTAACTAAGCTGTATCATTATTTATTGTATTAACACAAGCTGGCACAGCCTGTCACCTTGACCAAAATTCTATATCAACTCTATGAATAAATTGTCAAATTAGATGGGTAATGCACTGAACGAGCACATTTGTCCTCTCAAAGTACCAGCCAAAGAGCTCTTCAATAAAGCAGTTTTTCAAATATGGAAGAACAAGGTACCTATCACTTAAGTGAAGCAGATTGGCAGTGTTGTTCCATTTATTTCTAAGGAACTCTTGAGGCACCTTTTCACTGAGGAGGAAGGTTGTGGCAATGGGCAGTATGTGGCGAGGGGGAGGTTGACTGCAGCACGTTATAGAACTCACTGGTACAGCCCCACGCCTTTTGTTGTCATTGTTCAGGAATTTTCATTAGTAGACAACGAGGAGAACATTTACAGGAAGAGAAAGGGTCTCGATGAAATCCCAGAAACTGCTGTTTAGCAAAAGAATGCAGTCAACACCAGAGATGAAAAAGGAATACGTAGCTCAGCACAGGTGCAATTCCTGGAGGCTGCTTGCTTCCAAGGGACACCCACTGGAAGTACACCTTCATTTTGATTCAATGGATTCAAATACATTCCAGAATTCAGAGAAAACAAATGCTGTCCAGATAGACAATTCCGATTGCTGTAGCAGAAATAATATATGGGACTATTTAATACGTGTTATGAAATGAAAGACATAATCTACATACACTGCTACAGAATAGAGTTTACAATTAATTGCAGTAGATCCTGTATCTTCAGCTTTGCTAGCACTGAACACCAGAAGTGTTATTTGTTGCAGTGCTCAAATTCTTTTCCATCCAGGGCAGTGGAAGGCAGATTGTTCACATTAACCCAGTTTTCAAGGTACAGTTCTGAATTTATTGTCTCCTCTTGAATTAGGTAAGCAGCCCTTGCATCACAGGCAATTCATTTATTTATTTGAATGAGTCTTGTATTATCTGTCCCAGAAGAGACCATTAGATCAGCTGCTCAAAGGTGTTTTCCTGCTGGGAATTCTTCAGGTGCAATAAGTTGATTTTAAAACTCCACATCAGAAAGCAGCAAGGCACGGGAACAACAGTGAGCTTCCCAGGATCTCTTCATAAGAGCTTCGGGAGCCTTGCTGTTGGGTGCAACACAAGGGCATGAAGATGAGCATACAGAACACTGTACGCCTCGATCCCCTTGAGTACTTCAGAGGGCGTAGCATGAGAATAAAACACTTTAAAAAGCAGTCAAGAGAAAAATCACACAACGTTGGGAAAAACCTGAACAGAAAAGGCCAAGGAAGAACACTGACCAGTAGATGCATTGCGACACTAAACTCTGTGCAGGCTACAGCCAGAAGGGCTGGAGGTCTGCAAAGGCACACAGGTTACACATCTTCAATCAACAGAGGATGAAATTTAATCTAAGAAACGTTAAATTTCTCCTTAGCTGCTCTAAAGCACAGCTTTCTTATCAATACCTTTTAATCATAGTTATTTTCTGCATCTGTAAAGGCAATTAATGTAGGTTTTTTGTGTGTTTTTTGAAAAGGAGAAAATCTCACTTATAAATAGAAAAGATGGACAGAGTGTTTTTGAGTATAAGAATGTTTTCGCTTCCTGTGTTAGCTTAATGGGACAGATGCCAATGCTTTTTTATGAATTATGAATGCAGCAGTCTCCTTTCCAAATGAAGATGTTGGAAGTCTGCCACTGGAACAAGGTGCTCGCATTACGTACTGCCAGCAAATTTCTGTTTCTTTAATGAAAACTAGATACTAAATCACCTCTCTCTTGAAAAACTTGCCTATGATGATGTTGCACAGCATATTCCCTTCTAAAATAAAACAACAGAATATCAGGACATAAGGAGATTTGAATCTCAATTCTATTAACAGGGAAATTCACGTGCTACAGCCCTGATGTGAATAGCTGTCTGTACACCACCCACCTGCAGCTCTGGCTCCAGGAAGGACTTATGGAGTCCTCCTTCCATAATCCACAGGCAGGACAGGTAACTGTCACACATTTGCTACTAGTGCTATGGTTTTTTCTATCGTCCTCCTCATGGCTGTCTTAAACAAGGAAAATCTTTAGAATAACTTAATCGTCAATTTTTTTTTTCCTCCTGGAAATCTAGTGTGAGGAAACACTGCTTAGTTCTGCAAAGTGAACTTTGTAGTTAAGTACTATTCAACAAATGTCTGTTTCATTAAGACTATAGAGGCATCATGGAAAGGTTTTTCTTGAGTGACCAAAGTCTCAAGAATGCTTCTAGGAAAAGGGAAATTTATTGTCTATGACTAGCAGACAAAACTTACATATTTCAAAGCTACAGAGGTCAAATACCCGACACAAAAAAAGGTTCCAAGGAGAGCTGGAGAAGCTGCGCTCCTGTTGCTGACACGCAGCAGCAAATACTGCCACACAACTACTCCTGCACTGCTGACAAACCCAAACCAGCCACGACAAGCGTGCCGCATTTTAGCATATGTATGCACTGCAACATACCACATAAGCTTCACACTTGGAGTTCAGGAGCAGCTGCTACCTCTTTTCTGCTGGCATCTAGAAGAATTGTACAAGAAGATGCCAAATGCTCATTGTCTCAGGTCACTTTAACCAGCAACCCTTCTATTGTTTCCTAACCTGGAACATAGCTCAGATCTCAAGGGGTGGTAGTACAGTTTTCTCAGCAGCGTCTCGGATTAAAAAGTAGGAGTTTTCTTGAATCCTCTTCCTCCTTTATTTTCCTTCTCAGTAACTCAGCACATGCATGTATTTTACAGATGGAGCATCAATTCAGTCAACTTTCGTGTTCAGCAGGCTTTGTACCCACTAAGATTAATGGTAACTCTCCCTATGACATTAATGTGAACAAAATCAGGCTGCAAAAGTGCATTCTGTTTTTTTCTATGGTGAAATATTTCTGTTTCATTTTCTGCTCTGCACTTCTGTGAGTTGATAGCACGCTTTATGTCCTGATAAAGATATAAGCAAAGGTTTTAATTGAAGTATTATTACAAATTAGAGAAAAGTCAGATAAAACCAGAGATTTTTTTATTGCACAAAATAAATTATATAGAAACAATGCAACAAAACAACTCTTATTGTAGGCTGCACAACAGATGTCACAACATGAATATATTTATTGCTTTGAGAAAGGAGCAATTCAGTGCTAGTAAGCAGATTAGTTATACTTCTTGCTTGTCTAGATTTTTCATACAATTAATCCAACTGGGCTAGAGGCATCCTGCAGCACGTGCGCCATACCAAACTGTAATTTGTGATCAGCGGTTATAAAGGTGCTGTGAACATTCTTGACATTAGCATGAAGCACTCAGTTTTACATCCCTGGCACTGGTATTGGCAGGCAGACCATTAGAAATACTACAGATGAAATATAGTTAATACACAAGATTCCAAGAAGTCCATTTACAGAGTTTGCACAAACTACTGCTCTGAAATCAACCTGGTTAACACACGTGGAGATGCATGTTCAAACAGGCACATGTCACTGCAGCAAAAGGCAGAACTCCATAAAACTGTTCACTATTTCTAACTTGGCTACAACCTTCTCTCTTTTTTTTTTTCCCCCATGGCCACCACTCAGTTTCTGATGATTTTAGTGCAGATGGACACAATATTCATTTGGTGAGTTAAATTTCATTGGGTGAAATTTACAGTGCTCTAAAATTCTTCGAACCCAACCTATTTGACTCCTTAAGAGACACAAGATTGCAATACTGGCATTGCATTCATAGCTCACGTGGATTTAAGCTTCCAAATGCTACTCTGTGGAACCTGAGATGTTAACCACCCAGTGAATCCATATATATAATCCATACATCCAATATACAAATTAATAAAAATGATAAAAACATGATATTCAAATAGCAGGACACATTAGAAACTGATCACTGACAGCTCTGTGTGAAGCATGCATGTTCATGAGACGGCAGCATGCCCAATGTTTGCTGAGTGAATTTCTCTGCTTACTTCACAATTCTGCAAGTATTTACCCAAGTGAGTTTACAACACCGAATCTACAGCTAGTGAAGGCTATTAGATCTACAATATTAGATGTTGAACAAGCCACCAATGAAAGGAAACTCGGTAAGGAAGAGGAACCTCTGGGCCATTTCAAGTCTTAGCTTCAGTGATGGGTAATCAAAGTAACTCCACTGATGATGTCCACCACTGGGAAGACCCTGGAGAATCCCACTGAAATTAAAGAGATGCGGACTCTACACAAATAGCAAACCAATGTGCTACAAGTACTTCAATAAAATTCCTTGGTTTACTTTTTCAAAAAACAACAACAGCAACAACAACAACAAAAAAAAAACAATGTAAAACCCCTATGTAGAACCAAAACAGATTAAATCCACCGCACAGAATTGCAATAGATAAGGATGAAGTTTCGATGATCCTTACAACATTATAAGAAATTAATTATTCTGAATTTTAAAAAGATTCTATTTGTACAAGTGCTCAGATACTTCAGCAATGCAGTCACATCCCATGCACGTACCTGGCTGTAGGTTCCTTCAGAGGAAAGTTACTAAACTTGACTACTATGATATATTTTATTGTCTGTGGGAACTATACTGCCTGTAAATGTAAATATATTTACATATCAATCTTTACAGGTTTGATAAAACACAAAGAACAACCAAATACACCCTGAAAACATCCACTAAAACACAACCAAAAAATTGTTTGCATTTTTATAACCATTATGAAGTAGTAATGACACGTGGCAGGATGAAGCTAATATCAAAGATGAAGAACAGCACCACCAACCCATGTTTTGCAGTTGGGTCTCTGATGGACAGAGTCAGACACACTTCATTCCATTAGGGTAAGAAATGCATTTAGCCCAGCTGTACTAACTATACAGCTTCACACAGAATAAACATTCCATAAATCAACAGAAAATGCATCTGAGCACAAAAAATAAAACACATTTAAGTGATTCTCTAAGCAGCATTTTGTATTTTTTTTCCAAAACATTAACATAGACAGATATTGGACTGATTAAATATCTACAAGTGCTTTTCCTTTACAAAAATACATATATTTTTTATAGTAGGATAGACTGTCATTAACAATGACCTGTGTTTTTTCACTTCAATTTGAATGATTTATAAGCTAAGATTTACAACCACAAAAAGGTTTATTTGTAATATGATGTTACCACTTTTGACAAAAAGCTTAAAACATTTTATATTTTAAAACAAATCAGCAACATAACATCACAATATGTTCTATGAGCTCCTAAGTACCGTGAGGGCTGTAACATTAAAAACTGATAGCTACTGATCAAATGCAAGGAAGCATTACAACATTATTACTGCTCACCATAGGCTCCTTTCTTAACGTAACTTGGATCACAGCTTATATAAGGACACTTAGGCCCCCATCCCAAAAAATTTCCATTGAGACCAACTCTATTCTGCAGCCAGGAACATCCCACCATTCCGGCTCTGTGTTCATTAGAAAAAAAAGAGAGAGAGAAAAAAAGTTTTTTCATCTCAATAGTTATGTCTGCACAAGGGAAAAAATTAAACGCTGCTTCAATGCTCCCTCAAGTAAGTTTGCACTTGAGAAAAAAAGGACTATCGCTAAGTTTTTAGATCAAAATATCTCGGAGTCAGCTAAATAATTGAATTGCCCTGTTACTTTTCAATTTAGCTGGTCGCTATCCTGGAAAAGAAAATTAAGGTATTTAGATGTCTTTATTCTGTTCTGCTCTGCGCAAATAAAATAACTGACTTCTCGCTATCCAAAGGTCTCATGCTGAGTACAGCAATGCCATTTGCTAAAAAAATATGTATAAAAATTTGTACAACCACCTTAGGATCTCCTCATTATCCTCCAAGTCTGTCCTTTCCGCCCTCCAAAATATCACTGAACTACAGCTAGAAAACCCCACAGTAGCCTGGTGAATATTTTGTGCTTTGGAAGGTTCACGGGACGGACAGCACACTGAAATATTTTGCTAGTTCACAGGCCAGGTATAGCTGACACATCAGTAATGCAAGCCTTTGCACTGCTCTTTTCCAGCATCAGCTACACCCACAGAGCCGCCCTCGGTGCACCAACTCGACCTGCACGCTAGTCCCGCTCACGCTGGCTGCTTTCTTTTGGGGCTGCTGGGCATGCAGCACATCCCTGGGCAGGGAGCTCTGCTCTGCGGGGATAACCCTCACCACTGCACTGCGGGAACATGGCCCTGTCTCATTCCCTGCAGTTTCTGGGTGGTGTAAGTAAGTAAGCCCCTTGAAACTACTAGGCAATCAGATTATCCATAAAAATAGTTTATTTCTCTTTTAATTTTTTTTTTAAGAACAAACTAAGTATCTGACAGCAAAGAATAATTTTAAATCAATCAGTACGTTATATTTTTCAGAAAGAAGGGAGCACATTTCATTTTACTGCATCAAAATTCATGAGACGACAGAAACAACATCTATTTACTCAATATGCTATAATACAAAACACAATTTTAGGAGTAGAATACCATCAGAAAATATGTGCCTTGCACTTTGATAATAAACAGCTTTATTACAACTTCATTTGTAACACAAACCTCAGTATGTTAACTAGCAGCACAAATTTACTGTTGCAGCAATTCTGTTTATCATACAGCAACTGCCTTCCACTCACTCTTATGAAAAGCACAGTAACTGCTCCTGTCCATCTCAGCCCACTAACATTAGTAACCCTGTCACAAGTATTTGCTAAAAATATATGTAAAATTGATTTCAACAAAAAGCATGTGTAATAGTTCAGATAAACACGCAAATTCCAACCAACACCGCTCTTTGGTTAAAATTAATGTAACTACAAAAGCTTACTACTTGCAGACATATTTCATTCCAGAATGCCTCATCCATCCTGAGCCTACAGAAGCAGGATCTGGCTCTCTACAAGCACGACAGGTAGCCAGGACCTTCCCACCAACCCATAGTGCTCTTCCATTCCACTGCCACACCCAGCGCTGCACGGATCCACATCTCTTATAAGAGAATTAAACAATATCCTTCCTCAACTGCATTAGCAAGCTACCTGAATTCAGAAGATTTATGGCACGCACCGTGGGTGAAATCCCTTAACTAAATCCCCTGTGCTGGAATCTGCTGTCTTTATCTGATCTACAGACAGCATAGTAGTGAGAAAAAAACTCAACAGGTAGATCTGCTCATGAAAAAAAAAAATGCTACTGCTATAAGATAATCATCTGGGGGACATTCCCACAAAAGGATCTTTCAACTGGGGCCTGAAGGCCAGGTTTCCTATATGCCATAAAAGTGGTGGAAAGCAAGCAGGTGGAAGCTTCTCACATTTCCTTTAGCGTGGACCGAAACCTCATGTCTTGGAATCCATCCTGGAACATGCTCCAGTAGGTGCCAGTCCGTCCTCAAACGGGTGTCTCTAGCTGAACACCATGTGGAAACTTTACCCTGTCCAACTGGTTATAAAGGGTTCAAACTGTAGAACTGTGAAAATCTTGCTGAAGTCCAGCAGAGACCTAACTTAATCCCAAAAAAAACCAGGAATCTCTCTGGCATTAAGCACTAGCTTTCTAATGTCACAGTGGCACCTGATTCTACCTTGTTCTAAAACATGCAGTGCAGTCCCAGAATGCCACGTACTGCTTCTCAGGAAACTGATGCTCTGGTGCTTTTTTGGACTTGATTAAAGCACGCCCATAAAGTTTATGTCCTAACAGTCTGCATATTGGTATCTGTACTGCAAAAGGAGGCCTCTGATGTATAGCCTAGCATTGTTCTGCTTTGCTTTCTTCTGCAAATTCTTAAAAGAAAGCCCCAGGCTCTTAGGATGTATCTCCATCCTGTTCAGTCTTATCTATTCTATGACTCTTACACAGGAAGACCAGAAGATTTGCAGGATGTAACTGTGAAAGGACACTCCACATTAGTAGGGGCTGTAGCTATGAGAATGCCCCTCTGCAGGGGCAGATGAATTATCACATTATTCTTCCACAACTATTCACTTCCTCGAACATATTTAATTCTTACCTCTTCAAAGCAAATCTAGATGACTATCACCATTTTATGTATTTGACCAGTGGTTTATGTAGCCCCTCAGCCTGTTTGTTTTGCCATGTCAGATTGGTTTTGAGCAATTACCTCTTCTGCATAATTTCTATCAGACACAGTACCTGGCAGAGCTGGAGGCTGTTCCTTCTGTTGCAAACAAAAGGAACAACACCCTTCAGTGACTGGTTCAGTGAAAGGACTATAAACACTGGCACATTTTGTTATTTCAGAAAGCAGCAGAGAAGGAAAAATTCTTTTCTTCTCTAACAAAGTAATGCCTAACACTTGCACATTGATGGGAAAAGATGGAAACTCCGAACCAGTGGATAAGAAGAATCTAGCTTATGCCTAAAGGGAATGTGATCATTCTCTTTCCTCCTATAGATATACTGGAACTGCTTTCCATAACTGCAGAAGAGAAAAGAAGAGTCAAATCTTTGGAGCCTAGGAGAAAAAAAAGATTCAGAATTCAAGATCACCTCATAGAGAAAATGAAATAATTTCAATATGAAAGTATTCTTTTCACATAGCTTCCGCTGAGATAGACAATTGGAAATTGGAAAAAAAAAAGAAATAACATTTATTTTTCTGCTTGTTTCATGTGAAAGGCTTCTCAATACAGAGCGATCATGAAATATTCTTGCTGAAAATATTAAGACCACTGATAAGATACAGAAGCAAATATTACCCTGCCAAATACAAATAATGGGTTTAAAAGATATTCCGCGTTAATAATCAGGCACTTTATATAATATCTTCAGTAAAATCAAATACTTTTTAGAATTTTTTTGATTTTTTTGCATAATAGCTCAAGCTAGCTGAGCACGCCCAATATAGCATTGTGCTGCACACTGCTAGGACCCAATCCCAGAAGCACACGTGAGCAGTAACTACTGTAGTGATGAGTCACTTAAGCATATTATAGCAATTTTATTTGGCATTTCAACCAAATAAAAATGTCTTTTATAGCACTAGGCTCTCACCTACACGCAGTGCAGTAACACACGATGGAAGATGCATTTCTTGATTATCAAATTCCCTACTGTTTGAGATTTTATAGGACCTCACCTGTAAATTCTAGCTTATAGTTCATTTCTGGACTAATCCAGCATACAGCAATAGCCAATGAAAAGTTGCTTAGAACTTTCATTAATAAGTGAGCCCAGAATGAAAAGCAGATAATTTTTTTTACTTTCAGGGGGGAGAAAAGCACCAAATGTGCTCAGTAAGAGAGAGCAAGGTTAGGCAGTAGTGTGGATTTTTTTTTTTTTTTTTAGATCTTATTCCTCTGCAGCTAGATACTGGCAGTACAGAAAAGGTCAGCAAGTGTGACTGCGTACAGTAATCTGCTCAGTGATGGAATATGGTGCAGTTTTAATGGAATGCTTAATACTCATTCCACTTATTCCATCTTTGGCACACAGGAATCTGTACATGCAATACGTAGGCCTATGCTGTCCAGATATCATTAATTGGCACAAAGGAATCAAATATGCCTATATGTAGATAAATGGCACATAGAAACTACAGAGAAGAGAAAAATTTCCTGTAAGAAAGCTGCCCAGTTAAGATATGTATTTCACTGGTACTTTGCTGCTACAAAGACTATTAAACTAGCACAGCACTCAGGAGCTTCGCCATCAAGTCAGAAATGCATTAATTCTAGGTAGTTGTCTAGATTACACGCATTTAAAAGCATTTAAGAGCATAATTCTCAGCTGGGAACACTGAATCATGTATGTCTGTAATTTCCATGCTTAAAATGAAGATTTGCCTTCTGTAACCCAGCCTGAAGTTTCATCAAGAAAATACCATGAATTACCAGCATCCAATTCTGATCAAGACAAACTCAGGGTCCTCTGAACTGTGACTACAAAAGTCCTCAGACAGCCAAATCTTTTGTTAGGATGTCATTTAAAAGCCACTACGAAGCAGTCTAATTTTGAGGGTCCCATTAGCTGGATGCAAACTTCTGTGTAAGGTAACTGAAAATGAACTAAAATTAATGCGCTGGTTTTTTTTTTCCACAAAATCTGTTCAAACTTGCCAAACCAGAAAAAGCTGAGAAAAAGGGTCCCCTGAATCAAGCAGAAATTATGCTTACGGGTACTACTGCTAGTTTTGTGATTAAACGAAACAGGCGTTGCATGTTAAGTGAATCTACAGTGAAAATTCTGGTGTAAAAACACATGAAATATATAAAAATTGTCAGGTGTCATTTGCACGTGCATGTCAATATTTACAAATAATATCTATTTCTACCATACAAAACAACTGTATATAACAAAGATAGCAACGACTTGCACTTAGGATGAATGCTTAGATCTGACGAGCTGCTCCACGTGCACAGACGAGCAGGGCCCTCCGGACACGGAGCGGAGCAGCACATCACAGCTCAGGTGGGCAAAAGGATGACGCTTCCTGCAGCCCGCAGCTGCACCTGTTCCCATTACGGCCCATTTACGTGGGCGAAAGGATGCCTACACCAGTCGGCACGTTACGCGTGCGGAACGGAGCAGCAGCTTCCTGAACGTTTGGCTTCCCCAGGTCCACTGGCATCTGCACAATATGTGCAACCTTGACCTGCAATGGCAGGTTTCCTAAACAGACTGCTGCTGACAGCATCGCTATTTCGGCACGTTGTATGGGCTTTGGAGTGCGGAGGCGGGACTTAACCCAACGATACAAGGACTCTTCAAGTCATCAATTTTACAACTCCTGCAAGTATTAAAGGGGCCAGATTCAATCCATAACATGCACGTTTCTCCTACAGAAACATCATAATATACGTGAATGCACATTTACAAAGAAGTTACAGCCTTGTTTCCACCTTTTATACTTGATCCCATGCTAGTCAAGATGGAATTTTCACTTCGTCCTACCCAAGTATGATCAGAGTAGTTTCTGAAAAGCTAATTTGGTTCCTTTCTGTTGTATGCAGAAGGCTTAAGGGCATAAATAGCTATCTACAATACTAGTGGGTGTTCATTAAAAAGGAATTATATAGAGGTACTGAACTACAGTTATCTCCACAGACTTTGAATGAAAAAGAAAACCAAACTCATTTGACTTGTAAGCAGAGCAAGACAACGGAAGACTACAGAAAACATGCGCATTACTATGCTCCCTGCAACACCACCAGAAACCTCAATAAACATTCTATACCAGAACCATTACGCTTGCAGTACCTAAGGCAACAATCACTCTTTTATCCAGCACTATCAGGCCTCAGGAAAAAACAATGACCTGAAGAATTATTTTGGTCAGACTGCTTATCTTCAGTATTGCATTGCCTCTAATTTTATGGAAATATAATTATATGACGAGACTTAAACTAGTGAAAGACTTCTACAATGAATTCTATGCTCCAGATACTCTCAAGAGAGATATATAGCACAGCTAAAGCTACATGGTTTTTTTAAGCTTATTTTAAGATTGGGTAAAGGTTTATAAGGAAGCGCTTACCACAAAATGCAGTAACTATGTGTAGATTCTGCTTTGACTGTAACCTAACAATGAAATTTATTTCATAGACACGTTATTTTAACTTCATTTCTATAAAGGTTTTATCAGAAGAAATGTTATCTGACTAGAAGCCATTTTCCCCCCAAAAAAGCTGTATCCAACCTTTAGGGTAGCCATAAAAAAGTGCAATCTCAAAGGCTGCAATGCTTTTAAGCAATATTGGTAGAATCTACTTAGACAAGGATTCCTTTTTTTCAATTATCACGTTCTACACTCTCGTTAAGGGTACACTGCAAAAGGACTGTTGCACACTCATGAGTGAGCTATACCTGGACCCATGAGAAGCTTATCAAGAAAAAGGCTGTGGCCCAACCACCACTTTTCTAAATATATTTTCTATACAAAATATTTTCAAAGTATAATCCTCAGCTATTTGTACAGTACTCTATGATTTAAACAACAATATTCAGTAAAATAGTAAGCGTGTGAAACTGCAACACCACATGGAATGAGCACTGACATTTTGCTAGTGTGATCAGTACGAGAACCAGAAGAATTTTCTAACACGCAAGCAAAAAATATTCCAGAGGTTTTGAATCTTGACTGTACACTTCATGATTTTGGCTATGACTTGCAGCACACTGGTAAAATTCACAAATATCTTATGCACATTTCAGTAGCAGAATGGCACTTGGCTTGCTCTAATAGAAACAACAGAGATGCAATTGACAATTTTAAGAAAGACAATGTCCTTATTTGCATGCTGAAAATCTGGTTGTGTCCCCCTAATCCAGGCACATCCATTCATTGTGCAATCTGTCGATGGGTAAACAAATAGTGCAGGATTCATCACAATGGGATTTGGCCCTTTGGTCTAACCGAAGTCAATTCTAGGTCGATACTGAAGTACCATAGGGTAAGACTGAAAACAAAAGCAAGAGAAAAACAACAACAAAGAAAAGAATAACATGAAGACATGATTCGGTAAAAATACAAACGAAATGCAAACAAACTTTACTGTAAGAGCAGTAAGAGCTTATTCCTAAGACACATATATAGAACTATTTAATATACAAATAAAATGATTGCAATATGCATTTCAACAATTCCATAGCTGTACTTCAAAGCTATAGAGATATATCGTATCTCTAAATCAGCTGTAATCACTTGTTATGAACATAAAACTCTTACATCTGACCTTCGTGTATTTAGTGACTTATGTTTAATGACAAACATGTTGGATTATTCAAACAACTTATTTGTATTGCTGTAACTGAGAATAAGCAATTCTTTTTTAACTTTTATACTACCTAAAATAAGTTCCATTTACATATGCTGCATATAGTTTGATTTTGAAATATATTGAGATTCCCACTGACATGGCAGTAGTGAGCACTAGTTAAATGGGAGATAGGTTCCTTTGGTATTAATAACGAAAGGAAAAGGGGGAAAGAAGGAAAGGGAAAAGGAAAGGAAGAAACAGATAAAATAGCTGTCAACTGATATACTGAAAAATGAAGGCTAACTTTTCCCCATCCCTGAAATCCAAATTCCTCAACTTCATAATAAGTGATACATATTCAGTAGTTATTATTGGGAAAATAAATAAATATATAAAAATAATTTTAAAAAGGCAAATAATTTAATGGAATCCCTGCATTGGCCAAAACTGTTGTGGTATTGGAGGTAACAGAGTTTCCAGAAAGTGCAGTGGAACACCTGAGCACCTGTTGCTAGAAGTTCTGTTAACATCTCATTTTTATCAGTCTTTCAGCATTTTATTGAAGATGTTTTCCTCTTGCCTTATTAACCTGTTTCGATAGCAAATAAAACAGGCTAATCTTACTGATTCAGAAATTGTACAGATCTCTGTCACAAGGCATAGCTAATTCCAGTCTTGATTTTTCCCAATTTGGAAAACAAACAAACAAACAAATCCCCTGCATCCTTCAAATGCAAGACAGATGAACTTCAGGTACCAAGAAAGAAAAGAGATCACTGCAGAGTCCTTCACAGCTTAACATTTTTTTTGTACTACGGTAGAAATGATCAGCAGAACTAAAAGTGACCATAGTTGCTGATGATTTACAAACTGGAGTGCAGAGGAATCAAAACATAAAAAAAATTCAACAGCTGCAAGAGCATTTAGGAAGAGAAGACATGGAGAGCCATGCACAGTCTGCATGAGCAATTAACAAATGCATTAGTAGACCAACTGACTTAGTCATTTTTTTTCGCACAGGATATGACTATATTCTTATATTATTTAAATGCTATTTCCCTAGCTCATTTTTCAAAACAAACATTTTGATTGTTTAAATTGTATCTGAAAGTACTCAGTTCTAACTGGAAGTAGACAGAGGTGGAGATGGAGCAGTCACCTTGCTGAGGAATGTACCACGCAAGCCTACATCACTAAGGGCTTTTGCAAGCAAAGTCTGAGTGCTACTCTGAAAAACCACAAACCAACTGTACAGAAAAAAATGAAATATGTTGGAGTGATTCTAATTACTGAAGTAGGTAAGACCATAAAACAGATGACTCCCATCCATAGTGAGAGCAACCCTCAATCGTTAATTTTTTGCTTAAGAAAAAATTATTACTTCAGACTTTCAAAGTAATTTTTAGAAGAAAGTTCAATTCAAAATTATCAATAAACAAACTGAAATATTGTTTGTTCACTGTCCTTGGAGGTGCTTAAAAAATGTGTAGATGTGGTAAACAGGGATACAGTTACTGGGCAGTACTGGTGGCAGGTGGATGGCTGGACTAGATGATCTTCAGAGGTCTTTTCTAATCTTAATGACTCTTCGATATATACTGAAAAAGAATACCAAACTGATTGATGAAATTTAGGAATCAACCTCAATTTGCAATTTCTCTACTTGTTTAAATACGAATTATCATAAAAATATGAAACCACCAATACAGTCTCTTTTGCTTCACACTCTTCAGTTTTGGTCCTGTGTCAGCAATTGCCCAATGCTACTTATTAGAAGGATGAGATAGGAAGGTAGCTAACATTTCCAGTCTGATGCATTTATCAGCCTAAAGAACAAAACAAGAGAACCAGACTAATGGAAAATATAGAAGTTTTATATTTCAGATCTACAAAACCTGGTAATTTGAAAAGGTTCTGTTAGTTTAATAAAGCTTTCTTTGAACGAATGAAAATGCTCAAGCCTTGCTTGTGGGATTTCTGCACTTTGTAGTGGAGTATCATAAAAAATGAGTTTGGATTACAACTGTAGTGTTCACAGGACCTAACTGACTGTAATATGTACAGTCGTGAGTGCCTCTTACCTGATAAAAAGTGCCATCCTGTGAGTAGACTTGCGAAGATGAGCAGTTCTGACACCGAAACTGCGAAGGAGATGATTTTCTGATCAGATAAGAGGCATCCACAGCTGGACATAGACATTTATCTTCCCTTTTTTAAAAAATTCAGTTGTAAAGTTTAAAACTTATTTACTTGTTTAAAACAAGAAAGACTTCTGTAATGAATAAATGGATATTTCCACTTGACTACACTACCTCTTGTAAGGTCCACAGGTGTGCCTGTAAAAGTTGGTGGTAAATGGTACCAAGGACAGAAATAATGGATTTACTTGATTTTCATCCAAAAGCAGAGAATTAATTAGCACTGCAACTACTTTTATTTAAAAAGACCCAACACAGATATGGAAAACAAAATTACAGAAGCTGGGATGTTACTGGATTTATCACCAGCACAATATAATTTACTCAGGTTTTACTCTGTCATCTCTGACTTCAGGGGAATTATTTAACAGTACTTAAAAAGATGTACACATAGCTGACTGTACTGTGTATATAAACATAACCTACAAATCCAAGCAAGAGCTGTCAACTCTCCTAATCACTTAAGGTTAAAATGATAATACTGACGTTTTTAAAAAGTTTTAATCAGTACAAATAATGTCCTTTCTGTCAAGATGACAGTTACTGCTGCTTACAAGCCAGCACTAGGACCAAAGGTCCATTTGTAGGCAGGGGCTGCAGGATTAAATTATATGAAAAGAACTCCATTATCAGTTAAGCTGTTGCCTCAAAATTTCCTATTAGTAAAGCTAATGCTAATAAAAGAAAAAATGGCAAGGCAAACAGACACTGCTGGTTTCAAGGCAGAACTGGAAAAATGGTACTTACTGGTGCAACTCCAGGGCTCCAGTAACCATCAAATTCCAGTGCAATACTACTTTCTAATTTAACTAATAATTGCCTATACACATTAACTCCCTTAATTCCTATGAAAATATGTCTTTATTTATTCTCCACATCAGGTTAAACTAAGAAACTTGTGAATTCTTAAAACCACAGTGTGCCTAATCCTGTCCTCTGCGTCCATTTCCCACTGCATTTTAAATCTGAGTACTAGGAAAGCTTAAAACAAACAAATGAGTATAGGAAGTTTGGAATTTTCTACAGACTAATAAATTATGTTAATTGCCTAAACTTAGCTACAGTCCAATACAGCCTCCACTGTTAGTGACAAGCAACAAACTTGCTTATAGCATAAAGCAATAAGAATCAAAGAGCAACCAATAGCCAGCCAGATATAAACAAATGAATACATTCAGAAAATAAGAGAAAAAAGGCAACATAAGAGCTACTAAATCAAACAGTTTCATACCTGAAAGAAAAGTCTTTGAGTATGTAAAGTATTGCAGTTCTAAAATATATGCACACATTAAGGAAACCCATCTAGCTGTGTTACCTTGTTGTTAGTCTTCGTTATACACAACTAAAAAACATGGGTGTATTATTCACTGAAACAACCATAAACCAATCAGACTGCTCCAGTGATTGCCAGTGTTACTGTTTATTACTGACTGAATAAAACAGATTCTGAATAAAGAACTGCTGGATGTAGATTTGTAAATATTGTGACATAAAATGTCACTAAAGGGAACCTGCAGAAATTGAGTTAAGTGTATGGGTTTTCAGATACCTCACTTAAAATTCTGAGCAGACCTTTCATGCAAACTTGGTATACCTGCCAGTTCTAAGCTTCAGAATCTACACAACACACTTGCAGCAGGGTTTCCACTCACTGGATTCTTTTTGACATAAGAAACCCAGAAAACATGCAAAACACATTTTTAAGGACAGGTCTTTTTGAAGGGTCACAGAAGACATTTTGTGCCAAGCTGTGAAGGTATATATAATTATCCCCAAACACCACTTAGGAATAATAGAACAGCATTTACGTTTTCGCCTCTTAGTCTCCATCTTGTCATATAGATGAATTCCATAGTGTGATCCTTTCCCATGATTTCTCCATTGCATAGTACATCCAGCTTAAAATACAACAGAACAAATGGAAAGACAAAATGATGTAAAAATTCATGACTAAATGAACTTTTAAGAGAATCCCTAAGAATTAACCCCAGAACTTCTGTTATTACAAAAAGATTAATAAACACAACAAATTGACAATAGGCTATTTTGCACAGCAGTATTCCAATTTACTTTTTCACTTGTTTTCAATGAAGTTGTGGTCAGAAAGAAAATATATTAAACTAGGTACGAAATTATTATTAGGCAAAAATTATATTTACAAATAGTGCAGTGTCTCTTCAAAGAGAAAACTTTATGATGCTTACTGAAGGCCTTCTTGCTACATCAATGCTTTTTCAAAACCAAACATATACAATCACGGTGTTGTAATTCTCAGCTTTTAAAATTAAATTACAAATCAACTTTAAATGTTTTAGTTTAAAAATAACTATAATTACAAGGAAAATGCATGTATACAGACATGTTTCTTCATTATCTGAAGGACTAAAATGCATAAGAAAAAACAAGTTTTCCTCTTACTGTGAAAGATATCACAGCACCCACTGAAAATCTATGACTATTCTTTCTTTACAATAGCCAGAATGCTTTCCTACTTCCAAGCAGAAAAAAATGTAAAAAAATTTGAAGTAAGCAGGCACCACATAACCATATCAGAGATAGATTAAATCAATGTAAAACAAAACCAATGACACAAATGGCTGGTTGGTTCATCATAATACTGCGACAACTCCTGCATATAGTTCTACAATAACCTATGCACCTGATCTTACTCAGCTCTACCTCGACGAAGCTGGGATACTTGCGGGAGCTTCGGGCTCCCTGTCTCAACCCTACATCACAATTTCTACCACATCAGGAAATCCCACCCGGAAAACAGTTCTAGCCAAAATCAAATCACTCACATAAAAAAGACATGTCTCTTTCTCTATTATAAATTCTGGAAAAAAGCATAAATTATTATAAAAATAAAATCTTCCTTTTGAAAAATTCAAACAGTATTTTTGTCACTTCTTCCTATGGACTGCATTGTTATTACAACTGTATGAGCTGCACCACTAGCAACTTCTAGTCGTTGTGATAAATAAGGACTTCCCACTTGAGGGCAGAAAATACACCTTAAAATATTGAAGTACACTCAGTGTAAACTAGCATGTAAATATGGTTCAATTTCATTAAAAAAAAATATTACTTTGCATGAAATAAAAACATCACATCACACTTCCAAATGTACCTCATAAGAACTTGGAAGTTTTAATTTTAAGCTGAGAAACTTTTTGATAGTTCCCACGGTCACTCGAGTAGAGCAGCGGATAAATTTCTTCATTAAACCCTAAAGCAAAAACAAAAGAAAAAACATGTTCGAAATTATAGAACCATGCCTTCTCATTTTTCATTAAATAGCATGCAAGCAATTTTCAGTCCAAGAGCAGCTGTAAGTAATATTTTTCCCAATCAGTAACCATTTTTACTACTCCCTCTTCTAACTCATAATAGCATCATAGCTTCATTTTTCTCACTTCTTTACAAGAAGATTTGGATTCCAGTCACTCCGAACACAACATACATAAGAAGTAGTTTCATGCTGGCATGTTAAGACAACTATGCTCAAAGTGTGAAACAGCTTTCTCACAACTAACTTTATGGCATACTAGGGAGTTGCTTTAAATCTGCTGTATAAAGCAGATACATACCATTGAGGCTGGAATACATTAGAGTTCAAAAAATAAAATAAAATAAAATTCCACCATAATCAATAGATAATGTTATGATTTTTTTTTTTTTTATTCCAAGATACACTGAAATGTCTCACACAAGAAACACAAACTAAGGGGGGGAAATCAAGACAGGTCCATGTTGTCTCACTAGAATTTATTGTTACAGAATGCCTTAGTCCCAACAACAGTAACACCGCAGATAATCCTTACTACTCACTTTTACTACATTATCTCCTGACTGCCCATTGTTGCGTAAACAGTCGAGGCAGATAGCAATCTGTGGGTCACTCCTGTGATAGTCTTTATCTTCTTCATTTTCATCACACTCCTCATCTACTTTGGGTTTATCAGTTTTGGGGCTTTCATCTGCAGAATATGAGGATTATTATTTAAGCGTAAAACAGTTAAAAGTCACCATAGCAACAAACATGTATTTGAAGTAATACTTCATTTCCAAGAGCATACTTCCCTTCAAACTACCTCTACAATCTTAATTTTGTGTATTTTTAAATTGATCAATTATAACCTATGAAAATGAACTTTTACTGTTACATTTGGAAGTCAAACGCACACAACAGATTCCTACATGATAGGAAATGATGTGCCCCTAATATTAAAGCTACCTACTGTTGCTTGCATCCACTGATTTAAAGGCTGCAATCTTGAACACATCAAACACAAACCTACTCTGTGGTGTGGCAGTTCACTACTAGGAAACACTGCTCGTAAATATACTGTGGAACAACTAATCTCAGCACTTGTCACATGCATAATTAACACATATTAACAGTCTGCTGTAATAACCGCAGAGAGAAGTTCCTGAAACGTTACTGTGAAGTAAAGCAATGGAGCCTTTTGAAAGGCATTTTAAAAGCCCAAATCAAGTAGGCTATGGTATCAAAACCCTGAGGTAAACCTTCAAAAACAGTTAGACGTCCTCCTCACTTGGCAGCTCAATAATGAGCTCTCAAAGTTCAAGGGTCAACTCCAAAAAAAAAAAAAAAAGAAAAAGCATTTTGGAATCTCCATAAAACAATTGTTTAGAATGTGTGGAAAACTGTTTTACAACTTGTTGTAACTCATTCTTGACAACCTCCTACTTAACAGCTGGTCAAACTCAGTAACATAAAATAATCCATAAAAAAAGACTCAAGCAGCTCTCCATTTTACTCTATGTAATATGAAGAAAACTTAAGAACTCAAACGGAAAGTTGAATGAGTGATGACCGTGAGTGCTTAGAGAAATGCAAGCAGAAATGATGCTAAAAGAGCAAGCACTGTAAGCCAAGAGGTTGAAAGATAAGCAGTAGTAAATGGAAGTCCAGATGACATTTACAAAGATTTGTTAAGAGTTTGTGTACTATCTTTGAATTCAGTAATAATAAAGAACATGCATGAACATCTGAAGAATTGGGGCTTAATGAGGAGCTGTGACATTACCTAATGTACAGGGGAGGGAGGGAAAATTAAAAAAATAAAAATAAAAATCACCTTGCCCATTTTCTTGAGGTTTATTTTTCTTCCAAAACTCAATCTCTCGCTGCAGTTCCTCTAGTTAACACCAGAAAACAGTAACATAAATTTTTAAATCAGAACCATGGACATAGCATTAAAAACAGTCATATTCCCTCCATCAACCCAAACAAGTACCCAAAACCAAATCAGAAACTTACGCTCTCGAAGTCCAGGCACCAGCTTAAATATAATTTCCTCTAAGGTGTTATCCAGCCTTGCAAAGGGAGAAAATACATTTCACATTAAGTAGAAACTAGCATTTTAAATATTTTTAGCCTTTAAACAACAAATACATTTTTAACAGCAAAATGGATTGCATATTTCTGGTAAACAATAAATCATGGAAAAGAAAAAACAGCTGATTTTTGCTTTAGAGAAAAAAAAGCATTAAAAATTATCTCAATTACCACTTGAATGGATTTCTTCTAGAAATTACCAAGAAATACACTTTTAAACAGAAAAAGACAAAAAAGTAAAAAAGAAAGGGAAAAAATATTTTATCACGTTTTCCTTGTTTTTGTGTTACATTGAACCAATTATGCTGTCAAAAAGAAAAAATTAGAAAACTAGCACCAAATCTTAAGGACCAAGTCATGCATAACAAGCACAGAAAATTATAAACTCCATTATCATATTGATTTTAAGGAAGCGTTGACGTCCCTTGAAATACGTTTTATGAAAGTTTAACAGATTCTCTATTCAAGACAATGCATACAATCTGGGCAGGATAGAGAAGCAGCATCCATGCTGCTCTGGCTAGACAGAACTCAGCACTGAAGTTAATTCATTCTAACTATTTCTATCTGCCATGAGTTTGTCTAGCAGACAAGATGCAGCACAACCACCTCTTCCAGTGCCCTGATCTGATATGATCTATTATTTCCTATAGTGTCAAAAATAGCTATGACTGTGTCTTCCAGAGGGACACAACACATTTACCTTCATTGTTGAAGCCAAACTACTTTCCTTCCCCTTCTTTGCATTTCATTACTCTTCTATTCATTTAGTTTGCCGTCTGCTTCTACTTATTACCTATCTCACCTAACTTTGGTTTCCTCTGTCTCTCACTCTGCTTCCTTCTCCTTATCTTCTCTGCCCCCTACATTTTTCTTTCCTTGTGAATGTTAACTCAAACTGTCCGTATCCTAAACAACAATCTATGACAAAACGAAGCAATACAGCCAGCAGAATTGTCAGAAATCACAATACAGTAACTTCCTTTGGTACGTTTTTAATTGCCCTGATTTGTCTTCTCAATAACGATACATATCTATATCTCTATATATACATATATACTTGTATTTGTGTATGTACATACACGTATGTGCATATGCCATTAATAAGACACTCTAGGCCAGCTATAAAGCATATGACAATTCACTACCACTTTTCTGCTAGCGGTGGCAAAGTAAGAAGATGACCCAAAGATTTTACAGTAGAGGAATGTAAGAAAGCATTTCAGTATATGGGGATTCACTTCTTAAAATAAGTGCACCACCATTCCATGTTCTCCTCTCTCCATTATTTGCATTTGTAATTGAAAGTTTACAAGTAGGCATATTAACCCGTGATCTTGTTTTGAGATCAGTTCCCTGTATCACTTCTTGGAGTGAGTCACGTTATAAGAACATTTATATTTAAACCACTACTGTGATACATTTTTCAATTGTTTCTTCTTGTAAAGAAAAAAAAACCAAAAAACTTCATCAGGAGAAGCAAACTGTTCTAAAGCAAAGAAGCATGGAGAGCACTTATTTGTGGATAAGAAGGAAAACAAAGTCATGTGATATCAAAGCGCTTACTGTCTGATAGATAAAAGTGTAGGTCTACCTTTCCAAAATGCTCTGTTTGCTCTTCTAGCCTCTCAAGATCAAACACAATTAGATGGCACTACTTTCTCTGAAGATCCCAGAGCAGAGCATTAGGAACTTGTGAATCTATCCAGGAAATGGAAAATATACTACGATTTGGAAACAATTCTACTTTGCAAGAAAGTTCTTTTTTTTCCATAACTTCATAGGTTCATAGGTTCATAAGGTTGGAAAGGACCCACAAGATCATCTAGTCAAACCATCCTCCTATCACTATCCCTACCCAACTACTAAATCAAATCCCTAATCCTTACTCAGCAATTAAAATTTGGACTTCAAAGGAGAATCTCACTGCACCTTAATTCAAAAACCCTGCTAACCTTTCCTCATTATGGTGTACAGATGCTGTTTTTTCTACATTTATTTTTGAGAAATATCATTTTTCCCCAGACTTCAGTGGCCCCTAAGAAAAGTCAGTGGCAGTGCTTTCACAGCAAGAAACCTGTATACTTCTCAATTATAATGCTAGTACCATGCGCTCATACTCTACTCAACAGCTATTTTCTTTCAATAAGTAAACTGAAAGAGCTACTTCTTCCTAATGAAACAAAAACACTAATTAAAGGAAAACATCCTCATGACTACAGAGAAAAATGAAAAAAAAAAAGAAAGTAGTAAAAGAATAACATTTATCTGATCTTAAAGTACATGGTAACTAAACATAAACTATAGGAATAAACTTAGGAAATTATAAAAATATTCTCATTTTCAGGTGCATCCAAGTCCTATCCTCCTATCCTGCTCCTATCCTCCAAGCCTATGAGAACTTAGAAAGAGATTTTGTTTTCTGCATTAAACTCATTCCAAAATGCAATTACTTGACCTAACTCTGAAGTTGCTCAGTCATTTAGTATGATGCTTCCTGCTGAAGCCAAACTGAGAACGTTTGTGTTTTAGACACCTCTTTGCACTCCCACATCTTCCAACCATCAAAACAGACTGTCTGCCAAGAAGAACCATGCATTTATGCTAGCTTTGAATAGTTCTCGTCTCCCCCACCATCTATAATATTGAATGAGCTTTATGAACAAAGCAGCTCTCTGATAACTGTTAATTATCTGAAGTGAAGCAAATGAAGGCATCAGTCAGGAAAACCTGTAATCCAAGTAAGCTTTCTAAGAAGCGTGCCTTTATAGTGCAACCAACCCAAACTGCTGAACGTCAGCAATACAGAATTCTTCTAAATTAGGAAGGTGATCTCCAGAATTTCATAATCTTCCTGTATTTTCAGTTTAGAGCTCAGTGTTGAATTTCAGACTCACAGTTTCAACAGACTTTAAGTAGTGCCAGCTGAAAGATACATCTAAATAACTCAGCTATGAAGTTACTCAAAATTGAGTTTATGAAAGAGTTTATAAAGTTTATCTCAAAGATTTCAGACACAAATACTACTTACGGTGTTCAGTGCCATTTCTCAGAAACTTGCTGCATTCCTGAGCAATGACAGGGCTGGTCTCTACGTCAGAGTATAATGTGTGTATAAAGTTATGCAGTCAGCATCCAAAAAAGGTAGGTCTATTACACTGCTCACGCGCTCTTCTGATTACCAGCTTAACAAATGCTTAGAACTGTTTCATAAAATGCAACCAGCAAACATAGTTACATGCAGTTTGTTGGCAAACGAACCCAGTTAGTTGCTCTAGAAGGAGTTTCAGGAATTAGCTGCAGAGAAAATATGTCTTCCCTCATTTCTCATTGTAACTTTTCTCACCCTTCTAGCCCTTCCAGCTTAAAGCAAGTTTTTTTTTTTTTTTTTTTTTTTAACTAAACATCTACTAGACATTTTCTGAGATGTCTTTTCAGCTCATGGTCTTGTCTTGGTCTTGTCAGAATAAAAGACACATTTCTAGAGTGTTTCTGTTTTCAGTGTGTTAGCAGCCTTATAAACTCTGTACAGCATCTCCTGCTCTGGCAGACAAAGTGCTCCTGATGCTGACAGGAGATTAGAAAAACACCCATGGTAAACATCTACACAATCCCTTTTAACCCTACCTCTCCAAAAATGTTTGGATGACAAAAATGTCAGCTAATGGTCTCTCTCACCTACTGTCTTGGTATCTAAGTGAAACACACAATTCTCTTGAGAAAGTGCAATCAAAAGCACATCAAAGCAAAATATGGCAAATTGTAGCAAACTCCACTAAATTAGTAAGTAATACCACCTCTAGTATACTCCAGGTGTAAATATTTATTTTAGCACTGACAAAATAGTATTTCTTCCTGAGTTCACAACAGTATTAACAACTAAATAAAAATTGTACCCTCAGAATGTTTTGTTGTTGCTAGTGGCTTTTTTTTTGTTTGTTGTTGTTTTTAAATTGTATGAAAGGCAAAAGGCAGCTGTGAGAAGAAGACAATACGTCCTTCAGACCAATCAGTAACATCAAATTATGATTTTAGGCATAGGAACGAGACACTCAGAATAGCCTTGACAAAGTGGATGGTGATTAGTTTTAGTTGTTTTCATTGCATACACAGTGATCAGGAAACAGTTTCCTTTTTACTGCTTTGGTTTCTCCAGTCCTCTGAAGATCTAGCTCATTCAATTCTTTTTTCAGCTAAAAAAAAAAATCTCAAAGAGATTCCATGAAAAATAAACAAGGAATGAGCTCTCGTAAGCACAACCATGCTGGCACTTTCTCTGACTCCCTCAGTGTCTGGCCAGTTAAGCTTGTTATTTGAATAATCCAAATTCTAGACATAAAAAAATCATGTGAAAGATCAACTAAAGGGTATCTCTCCTAAAACTTGCTGGATCATATCAGGTGACACTGACATATATGAAAGCAAAGTATAAAATGTGTGAAAATTGAGCCTATAAAGGTATTCTAAGAATCAGAGTCCAAAAAAAAAAAAATAAACCTCCAAACAAACAAACAAAAAAGACCCCCACAGATCAAGAGAGTAAAAGCAGACCCTTTTATACAATTAGTAAACACTAATTCATGGGTTGCTCAACCTAACATGTTCCCTAATGAATAGGCAGTACTAGCTTTTCTCAGCTAATTTTGACCCTAGATATTTCCTTTCAGTAGTCCCATGCAATAATGGCTAATACGTTGCTAACTTTGTGACTCAAGAGGGACACCCTAGGCAAGCAAATCCAAGTAGAAGATCCCAGTGTATTGCAGCAAACAGCCCGCATGACAGCTGCCAGAAATGCTCATGCTCATAGGAAAGTAAAAGCTCAATCTTACAAGGACAATATGCTGCCCCTAGCAGTGAATGCTTCAACCCATTGGTTGGTGGGAAGTGTACTTCAGCACTTTTCTGTATTTACAAATAAAGATGAACGTGCAAATAGCAAAAGTACAGTAATATGTTATAACTAGCAAAAAGGTGAAGGGTTTAAGTCCCTTCTGAGATTCACAATATCATTTTCAACAATTGCTTTGGTTATCAAACATAAAGAGAAAGGTGAATGTCAAATAGAAATCCAGCTAACTTCTTTTGAATCTACTTCACTAAATATGACTAAAAGAAACAAACAAAAATATCTCCATACACTTTAAAATTACAGGCTTTTACTAGGAGATGCTCATCAGCATAAACTTGCTTGTATTCTGTAACTGGAGTTTCAGAATCTGTCAGTCTGCCTTCATAGCCCTGTACTGATATCCTGTCACCTTTCTTGCAAGACTTCGTCGTGTTAAATTCTTGTTTAATTTCTGTGTGGGCTTACAACACACATACTGTGGAAAGCAGGTAAACCAGTAATCTTGGGGAAAGCAGGGAGTGGGTTGGAATGAGAGTGGGACGAGGCTGGTGGCTTCACCATTTTAGGAGCATGTGAAGTTTTACTTATAATGACATCTCAATTTCTCCAAGCATGTCTATCACTTTGCATTTCCACACATCACAATAACTTATGCATCTTGTCCCAACAATTATTTTTCTTGAAATTCTGCATTCTCCTTCGGTGATGTTATGGTGAAACAAACTTTCAAGAAACAACATTTTCAGCGACAAAACCATCTTTTATGCTTCTCCTGACTGACCAGCAGATGCCAATACAGACTGGCAAGTCTGACACTTGGAAAACATTCCGTTATTTGCATGACCCTTTTTATACATTGCTGGAAGAACAGAAAGGTTGCATCCAGTTTGAAATCCCCTAAATTGATGAGGAAGTGAAGGAAGGAAGGAAAAAAAGACTATTAAAGTTCCCAATCGTGTAAAGCATAAAAGGTTTCTGCTTCATTTCTTTGTTTAATAGAGGCTTTAAAATATTTAATTTGTACAATAGACCCAGGCCTTACTGCGATTTTTCTTTGTCTTTCCTCCTTGTATTATATGTGAAAAATTTCAGTTTGCTACAAGATGAAAAACTGACAGAATCTCTGGTCAAACAAAGTTGACTCAACTTAAAAAACAGGCAAAAAATTTTAATTCCATTTAAGGACAACAATATTCAAAGCTTTTTGCTTGGTTGTTTTAATTTTTGCGTCCTTTCACATCAGCAGTGTTGTGTAACGTCTTCTTACCTTAACATTTCTAGTGGGTTGGTCTCATGCACTTGGTTGCCACACCTGGGACAGTCATTGCTGTCTTCAAAGTGCTGAACAATGCAAGTCTTACAAACTGTGGGACAAAAAAAAGAAAGAAAAAAAAGAACTTAGGTGAAGATCTAAGTAGCATTTCTTGAACACAACCTAATGATGCCAGCTAGCTACTACTTAATGCTCCTTCATTTTTGATGCATGATTTTAAAGCACTAATTGCTTTACAATTCTTGTTCCTCAAAGCCAGAGCCAGCTCTGCTAGCTCTTTGTTAAAGAAAAGTTCACAGAAACACTACACGGTTCAAAGCAGTGATGCTTCCCTTCGGACAGAAATAACAGAAAATATTTAATACTTCTATATTATCATGAAAAAAAAAAAAGTCATGACCATGACAAGTACGAACTCAGAGCAGCAATCTGAATTTAAAATCCAATGAAATGAAGTCAAACTAGAGAAGGTGCTGCACTACTGTTGCTTTCAAATGATTAACTGCAGACTGTAGATTTTACAGTCATTAATAAGAAAATGTAACTGGAGCAGACAAGAACTAATAATCTTCTATTATAAATGCATTATAAAATTCGGGATGGAGATAAACTCTATACTCTGTTTATTATTACTTTACTTAAACTGAAATGAGAGCTGCAAATTCATCAGCAAATGGACTACAAAAAATAAATGGACTGCTGCAACTGCAATATGTTTTTGCTGAAATACTGCAATTTCTTTCTTCAGTTACCTAAGGAACTAATAGCAGCACTAAAGCAAACTTGTAAACTCTAATTATATGACAATCTTTAAGGACAATCTTTTTTGGATTGTTTGTTTGAAACAAATGTCACATAATGTGCTAAGTCTGCACTTATCTTTGCCTTAGAATGCCCAGAAGAGTTATTACACGTCAGCTGACTCTGATAATGTAATGATATTAAGTGTCAGCTGAGTCTGTGTAGGCACAGGTTTTCCAAACTGGTTTCAGACACTGAGTGAAAGGCATGAACTTCATAGCTTTGGTGGTGGAGCTCAGCCTGGCTCCTGGCACTCTCCCCAAGTGAAACTGCTCCAGCAGCGCTGCATATATGGCAGATCACGATGATCTGGTAAAAGGAGTCCAGAAAGCCCTAAGTGTTGCCAAGCAAGTCCAGCAAGTGAGGCGCTGCATAGCCCTCTGCACACAGGGACCTCAGAACAGAGCCAAGAACAGGGATGTACTGAGCTCAGTTCAACCCCTAGGACATGAGTGCATTTCTTCTTAAACCAAAGGCAAGAAGTATTCAGCACTGGCATACAGATGAAGGCATTTGTAATCATAGAACTCTCCTTATGTCACACAGTCTTTGTAATTTGTTAAATTACTGCACCTAATTGATTTTTGCACTTGTGTTTCCTAACACCTCCACAGGGTAAGAAATCCATTACAGAATGCTGAGTGTGATGTTCTCTACTGACAAGATTTCCTTACTTTTCTATATGCTTTTTGTAACTAATACTCACAAAAAACCACCACGTTGCCTCTCACCTGTAGCTGGATAGCAGGATGCTCGATACCCTGAGGCAACCAAGTGTCACAAGTGGCAATCAAAGTCACAGATGAAGCAGCATCACTTTCCCTAAATAATACTTTTCAAACAGATGCAGCCACAAGACATAATGCGCTGCAAAAATATACACTAGGGCACAAATAGAAGCCCTAGAAGTGTCCAGAGCTGAATTACTTGAAAACAGCCAACACCACTTGAGTTTGTATAATGTGCACAGACAGATTTTCATTAGTTGGCCAAACAATCTAATCCAATACCCTCCAGAAACATTATTCCTCACCTTCAAATGCTAGCTACGATAACTTTACTTTTCTGATACTTTGAGTAGTCTTAAAGATTGACCCCAAAAATGGCTCTGGAACATGCAAAGCTATTTGAATTAAAAAACAAACAAAACTCACAAGCAATGTACAATAATGCTGATGAATACAAATTCTGATACACTCTTCAGGAAAAAGATAGGATTAAATTTATTTGTCTTTCTGAAACGGGCATTTCCAGCATCAAGTCATTAATTCATCTTGTTATTCTCCAGTAAGCAGAAACAAGCCAAGCACTAAAAGGTCCAATTCTGAACATTTGGGAAAAGAGTGGGGCATAAAACCACGATAGAGAAGGCTCATTCATTAACAGCAATATGTCCTGTACTCCCCATAGGAAAAGGGGAAATATTTCCAACTTCCAGATGTTTAAATTTATTTTACGTGAAACTTTTTGGAGCACGTAGATAGTCTAGAAAATGACACATTGCCAGAATTTCAATAATTAACATTGCTGAAAATTAGATCTTTCCTGTTTATTAACAAAGGAGGTACCTTCTTTGTAATAATAAATTAAAAAAATAAATCAGGACATTCTAAGTGAATGATTCTTATATATTGATGAAGTAAAGAACACCAAAGCAAATAAATGTAGATGTTAGGACTAGGGATGAAATAAATAAGATGAATCACTAAGGCTCAAATCAAAGACAGTAAAAAAGTCAGTAACAAAAGTCCCAGGATAAGCACTTCCCAGATGTTTTGAATGAGAATCTAAATAACCCTACTTCACCCAGTTTTTTCTCAGGGAATCTGAAACATGCTATTGTCAATGGAGCTCTTCAAATGCAGCAGGTGTATCTCAATCATGGTATCTACACTGTGTTGAAGATGGAGATTGTATTTTACTTTGGACACGAGAAACTGTAGCAACTACTGGCAAGAGATGACAATGCTGATGAGAACTACAAGGTTAAGAATCGCCTGTTATCCCAGAAATCCCATTAGAATTTCAATTGGAGTAGAATACACATGGACAGGACATCATAAAGAACTATGAATTGTAAGCCAGTCCTACATGGATGCATTCCCCACCCCCAACAAAGATAAAGATCTGAACCAAGTATTTGTGCAGCCAACACAAAACATGAGGTCATCTTGTACTATAAAAAAACCTACAACACTGAAACTGTAAATCAATAACGTCATGATCTAAAACATTTTTTTTCTCCTCATGTAAAGTAATGGTGCTAAGAGGATTTCCCCTACAAAAGTTGAATGTGATTTACTGAAAGCAACATAGTCAAAAATATACACAAATTCTAGCACCCACAAATAATGAACTGATACGTGATACTCCCAGTAGGAGGAAAATAATCAACCAGTATTTTCAGATATGACACATATAGACTTATTCTTCTCAATATAAAACACAACATTTGTCAAAGCCTGTCTCTTTGAAGCTTCAGAGAATGAGACAGTCTCAACGTTGGATGATAAAGGTAAGGAAAAAGGGACTCTTAAAATTAAATTACATATACATTTAATTCACTGCTTCAGGGAAAAAAAAAAGATCTTTAACACTTCTAGTTCAGATTAACAATTAACATGGTTCCACTTGCTTTATGGTAGGTCACAGTGATGGTGAACAGGCAAAAGAAAGCAGTTTAACCAACAGCTGTGCAGTCTGTAGGTACATGCCAGCAAAATGAAACAAGGACCTGTATTTCCTGACTGTGTTATGACAGTTTGGATGAGCTATTAAAAAAAAGTTAAACTCACACAAGACGATTCATTACAATTGATAAAAGTATTTATGCGACATATGCTAATTGGCTGGCAACCATAACATACTACACAATGCTGCATTTTCCAGTACAGAGCGATCTGCTTCACACATTCTTTTAGATCTTTGTACTCAGCTGCAAAATACATACACAAATGTCAGAACTGTGCTCTATGTCATCTCACACTAACAAAGAAGTGCATGCCTTGTGCACCCTCAGATACTGTTTACTGTGGAGAGGGTATTTTTAAAGTATTGATCACCAAGAAACCTAAATAAAGTTTCATACCACATTTTTCTTCTAAATATCCTACAAAAAAAAAAAAGTTTAATTTGTTATTTAAGGGATAAATTCTTTGTTAGAACTCATCCTAGCACTCCTTCAGCCAGGGAAGAAACGAAGAATGCAGCATACACACAGCTGGTGGAATATCAAACTTATCTCAGTGATGGCACAGACCTGAAACAAGTACTTAATTAGCTACCTTAAAAATGCATTAAAAGCACTTTTAGGGAATGTCTCTGCATAAAACCAGGACAAAAACCTTTAATATACTTAACTGCCCTTCTCAGAGAATAGACACGTGAGACAACTCTGCTGTTAATTACAGTTATCAGACACAGTCGGGCAGGTTTCCTTCTGTTAGAAAGCAGAGTATTGACCAGGAAGGCTTGCTTGGTTTGAAATCTCTTTCAAGGTAAGACAGATGTGCTAAGCTGCTCCACGTCATTTACTGGAGCTCCTGCAGGACAAGGAGTACAGAAATAGCTAAGCTTGCCTGTCTGAGGATGGGAAGCCTTGCCGCAGGCCTTGCTTGTTCTTTTGGGATCTCTTGGTGAGAGCACTATTTTCTTGGAACACAGAGCAACACCTGAAAAACACTTAATGTTGCTAGATAATTTTATATTGAAATCTTCATCTCTGCATGTTTTCCAGATGGAAAGGCATTTCTACAGTTCCCGGATTACATTGGTTGACAATGCAAATGGTAGAGAGGCCAGGTAGGAGTAATGCATCACTTCATCTCCTCATAAACAGCAAGAACATGGTGATGAATGCAGCCATGGGTTGCAGTTTGCCTTGCAGTGACAACAAGATAACTGAACTCAGGATTCTGATGAAGGCTGCAAAGTTAAACAGCAGCTAGGATGATGAACCTCAGGAAATGATTCAAAACTTCAGCTTCTTCAAGAACCTTCCAATCTGAATTCCCAAGGAGGCTGTCATTAGAAAGAGAGAGACCCAGGAGGACTGGCTGTTTTTTAAGATTTATTTAGATGTCGAGAGTTAAGCAGCCTACTGTATGGGGAATTTTGTCACAACTGCCAGGGATGCAAGAACTGCTTGGTGCACAAGCTTCATAATTAGTATGCAAAAAGAGAATATATTAGAAGTAGAAACAAGGATGGGAAACAAAAGGACATAAAATCACTACTCAGGCACCTAGGGATCAAATTAGGAAGGCCAAAGCATAGCCAGAGCTAAAACTAATGGAAGACTTAGAGGGGACTCTACAAGTAGGCCAGTGGCTGTATGAAACCCATAGAAAAGATGGGCCAGCTAATGAATGAGGGAGACAGCTGAGGAATAGGTAACATCAAAAGGTCTGAAGTCCTCAGTATCCTTTCTTCCTTCAGAGGCAGAGGCCAAACTCAGATGTCCAAGTGCATCAGAGTGATTTAGGAAGGAGAGGTATGACTAGCAGCCAGGAAGCAGCAGGTTAGGGCCTACTTACAAAAAGTGGATGAATTCAAATCTATGGACTAGGTAGGATTCACTAAACTGAAAGCTACCTCTGTAATCATGGTGGCTACATGGGGTTGGTCTGATTGGAAAAGGGTAGTGTGTTATGCTCAGCTTTTACAAGGATGAGAATGATGACTGGGGCAACTACAGCTAAATAGCCTCCCCTAGCTCCCAGGAAAGACAATAGAACATGTCACTTCCCCTGGAATCAATGCCCTACTATTAGAGGGACAAAAAAACCAATCAGGAATAGTAAACACAGATTTGCCAAATGGAAATAATAGTCGAGACTAACAGGTGCCCCAAATGACAGCCCATAGCATTTGAATGGCAACTATAAAACTTAGGGAGCCAAACTCCTTCTAGTAGCAGCAATGGTGTAACAAAAAGCAACAGTCACAAGTTGTTTGGGTGGACATTAGGAAACATTTCTTCATGGTTATTCAGGCTGTGAAGGCTTCACACCTGTAAGTTTTCACAGCTCAGCTATTCAGAGCTGTGGCTAATCCTGTTGTAGTGCTGGCAATTAAACTGCTTCATATGTGAGGTTGGCCTAGACAGCTCCAGATGAGCCCTCCAACCAACACCTCGGTAGTCATTTGAACAGTCTGACATACTATAGGATGCTAAAGATTGTTCCTGAGGAAAGTTTATTTGCCAGTTTTTATAACTGTTCACTGAGCTAAACAATGGAGTGACTCAGAATGCAGATAATAGGACATACCCCCAGCTCACATCTAGCCTGGTTCAGCCAGTAGTGCTTCTACATCCTTGACAATTATGTAGGAGAATAGAAAAAGGTCTCAGTACAGAAGGCAAAATCCTTCTGTTGAAAGTAGCAAAGAAACAAAGCATTGCATTTGTAGAATAATGCATTATTCTGGTAGTGTCATAAGCATTTCCTTCCCACTAAATGCAGGAAAATTCATGCTGCTGATGTCTAAGCTGCATTTAATCTTTTCAGTAAATAGTGAAATAGTGGATTTCAGGTGTCTGTCCAACATTTACAAAAACTCATCAGAAACACTGCTTTTAGAAAGGCACACATTTCTCAAGCGGAACTTCACTACTTAACATTTTTCAGTAAACACAGATGTTAATTAACCACTAACTGATGTGATTACTGTTCATCACATTAGTTACCATGATCGCCAGGGAACATCTATGTCAATACGCACTTGACATCTTTTTCATAAAAATAGACCACATTCCCAGCATCTAAAGAATTGATCTTGCTTCTTAAACTGTTAATATCTACAGATTTTAATCATTTGTGCAACAGTTTTAAGTTACAGCAATGAGAGTGCAAGACAAGCATCAAAGGAGAGCTCAAATTGTTAGAATTTGTGGTAACTATTTAGCTGTGGCTGAAGAATCAAGCCTACATGGGGAAAAAAGAGAGGGAAAAAAAAGTCCACATATTTTAGAACTCTGAGTGTAAAACAATTCATCACATTTCACCCCTGAATTCTGCATCTTATGCACACATACATAATACCTCTTTCTCTACAGAAATAAGGCTTCCCTATCAAAGTTTGAAGCTTTTAAATTCTTTCCATCGTTGTAAGCATCACATATTGGCAACTAAGCTGCTACAAAGATCCAGCACCTTCTTTCTTGCATGTTTACTTAGTGACCCAAATACAGGACAGCTGTTGGAGGAGGAGACCTGTGTAGCTACCTGGAAGCTCAGTGAGCCTCACTTGCACTAACCAGCTGCAGAAGTGGGGCCAGGCAATAACAGAACTGTCTCAGAGAAGAGCTCACTCACTATCCACCAGTGAACAAAAGCAACAGATGCTTCTGAGAAAAAATGCTCCTTCTGCCATTATTGTTTTGTAATGGGAATTAAAGTAAATAAATAAATTAACTAAGCAGAAAAATTCCATAATAAAAACAAGGTGAGGTTTTTTGTTTGTTTATTTTTGGAGTCTGAGATAATTTCTGATGCAATATTTTTGCTTCATCCCAACTATTAAAAAGTTACTGCTGTTTACTACGCTTCATCCAATAATAATAATAATAATAATAATAATAATAATAATTCAACACTGGACGTTCCCCATTTTCTTTAGAGGAAAAGATTAACAATAAGTTAACATATCTCTCTCCCATTTTATTTCAAGATGTTATAAGGGTGCTCCGCTTAACTTTTTTCCTCCTGTATTTAAGTTTCTTCACCAAATAACCAGAAATAGAATTTTATAGCCCTTAGCTGACAATAAGACTTGGAAATTATATTTTTTCTCAGAAAGTAAGCTAATAATAAGAATATTGTAATGGTAAGCAATACTGTCTCTGTACTATGAACAACATATGGGAACGACAGGTTTTAATTCTCTATGTGCTTGATATACCCAAGTATGTCAAGCACATAACCAGAACATACAAGGCCTTGGATAGGTAATAATGTAGCACCAAAAGTAACAAGTACAACAATAATGTTGCACAAAAAGGACAGGGAAATGCGAAGATGTGGCTTTGAACTGCCATTTACTACAGGATTAAGAAAGGGAAGTCTTGCAGAAAACACACAGTTCCCCTAACTCTTTTCTGGAGAATTCCAATCTTTATTTGGAAATACACCAAGTTGTCAAGATGATTCAAGCACGTTATTTTATATTCAGGAATACATCTTAAAAAACTTGTGTGTAAGCAATCCCACTTACAGAAGTAAGCCTACTGAGCCCGACAGGACTACTTGATACTTCCAACATCATTCATACACCAATGTTTCAGAAGCACTGGGAGCATAAGACAACCTGAATAATCTCTTCTGAGTCAGTTTTAAAGAGATCTACTCCCTAAGTAAGCATCCTGCCAACTTTCAAGTACTACTCACTGTGCCACAGCACGCACTGCAGAGGGAGGCCCAACTGAAGTGGTGTACCACAACACACACAGGCAACAGTTGCACCAGCGTTAGTTTCAAGCAGCGCAGCTCCATTATCAGTGTACCACACCCGATCAACAGTCTCATTCTGAGTGAGCCATGGTGACACATGCGTGCTGCATCCAGCACCACCACCTCACTCACAGGAGAGGAAAGGGGCATCGTCTGCCTATTGGATGCTGAAGAGAGCATCCACAGCCTCAGGGGTACCCAAGCGGTAGAGAGGTACCTAGGACACCCTGCCAGAAACCAGCGTTCCATACAGCACACCACCAGTAAACAAAGCACCACACAGATGTCCAACAAGACTAATATTAAACTTCCAGGGGTAGCACTTATAAAGGATGGATATGCTACAAAGTACTCACAGGTGTGGAGGCACTCCGTGACTGTGGTGGGCTTAATGAGATAGCCTTTGCAGATGTAACAGGTGATATGAGGATTGAAATCTTTCACCAAGTGCTTCCTCTGCGCAGCCATTCGTGGGGCAGGACAGGCTGCCGGAGTTCTGGGGGTCAGGGAGCGGATCTGCGAGATGCTGCCGCCCGCCGTTCAGGAGAGCCGCGGTGCCGCTCTGCGCAGCGGGACTTCTCCGGGCATTTGCTCGCGGTGCGGGAGCTCTCAGGGGGCCGTGGCCGGTTCCTCCCGCCGCGGCGTCAGGAGAGCCATCTCGGGACCTGCAACACACGTGGAGGCAGAGCCGCGTGAGCCGGCGGTGCGGGCCGACGCCCGCTGACACGCGTCGCCATCGGCCTGGCAGGGCGCGCGGGTCGCCGCTTATGTAACCGCGGCGGCCG
This sequence comes from Cyrtonyx montezumae, assembly GCF_038088225.1. Lineage (NCBI taxonomy): Eukaryota > Metazoa > Chordata > Aves > Galliformes > Odontophoridae > Cyrtonyx > Cyrtonyx montezumae. Next base: position 16,548,242 of record NW_027072045.1, on the reverse strand, counting down.
ATCTCCGATCTCCGGCCGAGCGCCGAGCCCGCCCCGCCGCCCTCCCGGGGCTCCGGCGGCCGCGAGGTGACAGGTGCAGCTCCCGCCCGCCCCGCCGGGGCCCGCGGCCGTCCCGCCGCCCGCCCGGCCCCGAGAAGGCAAGATGCGTTCCGCAGGCCTCGCCGGGCTCCCGCGGGGAGGAGCCGTGCCCTCCTCGCCCCGCGGCCCTCCGGACGGGGCGGCCCGGCAGCGGGCGGGCTCTCCCCGCTCAGCCCGAACTCCCGTTCCACCCCCCCTCCCCCGCGACCCCCCGCCGTACCTGGCGGAGCCCCGCGGCCTCGGGCCGGCAGCCGCCCGGCGAAAGAGAAAGGGAAACGGCGCGCGCCTCCCGCCCCCTCCGAGCGCTCCCTCCCTCTCTCCTTCCCTCCCCGCCGGCTGCCGCGGCCGGTCCCGGGGCGGGCGGGACGGGCGCGCAGGCGCTGCTCCCCGGCCGAGCCCTGCTGCGCCACCGCCCGCCGCGCCGCGCCGCGCCGGGAGCCGCCCGCAGCCCCGAACCGCCCCGCGGGCGGCGGGAGCCGCAGGTAAGCAGCGCCGGAGCGGGCACCGAGCGGAGCGGCAGCGCGGCCCCCGCCGCGCTGCCGCTCCGCTCGGTGCCCGCTCCGGCCCGTGGCAGCGTTCCTAAGGGTCCTGAAAGGTAACCTCAGCTTCTGCCCGCGGTAAAGGGGACGCTTCGGACCTTTTCCCTGCCCTCGCCTTGCGTCTCTCGAACTTTCACGGAGAAATAGTAAAGTGCCGGATCAAGTCAGGCCCGCAGCCCGAGGGCGGTTAGACGCGTGACCCCCTGCCACCGATCAGCCGGGGAACGCTAAGCGCGCGTGAAAGCTGTCCCCGTGCTCAGACCCCCTGCTCCCAGAAACGCTCCGGCATCGGGAAATTCTTCATAAAACCAAAGCGGCCTTAATGGTCTTTTTCAGTTGAGGTATCTCTAGAAAATGTTAACGCTCGCTGTAACACTAATGGCAACAATACGTGGAGGCATTTCCCCTGCAGTGTCCTCGCACTACCCGACACCGCGCCGGGTCTTTGCCCTTCCACTCCGCAGCGGGACACTCCCGCAGCGGTGTCGCTCCGTTCGGGTCCCCTCCCCTCGGTTCCTGCCCCTGGCACGCACCTGCCAGGCCGGGCCGGGCACAGGAAGGTGTTCTCATTAACGTTCATGAACGCGCTACAGAGCGGCAGCACTGACATGAAGAACTGACACCGAGGCTAATCGTGCTTGCAAGTCGAAACTTGAGGAAGCACTGTCCTGAAAGGTGGCGAAATCACTGTTAGACGAACATCGCTCCTTTGAAAGCACAGCTTGTGAAGCACGTTACTAGGGGAGAATATAATTTCTTCCTCATGTACTCGTTTTACTTAGCAAAAGGGAGTATTTTAGTCAGCAGACGCGTTCTGTCAGTTTAGAAGAAGTTGACAATTTCAGAATGAGCACGAGCGACCCAGCTTGGACTACGCGCACATTTAAAACAAACATCTGCCAATGCTCTCCTGGCTGTTTCAACATGACTGCGGCCGCTAAGACTTGTTTTAGAAATAAACTGGATTCTAAGATGGAGATTCCAAAACATGTTTTATCAAATCTCACTACTGGGAAAAAATAAACAAAAAACAAAAAACCACCACATTTCCTAAACAAGTTTATCAGCAAGGCTCATGTTTACACAATAATGGATGCACAATGTTCTATCCAGGCACATTAAAAACACAGAGTTGTATCTCTATTCTGTCACGCAGCCCATCCAACAGAACCAGAGACGTGCCCCATCGGCACGGATTCCCACACACCATTCTGAAACCTTTCTGAAGAGCACCAGTCACATCCCAAGCACAGGACAACACATTCTTGTTCCATCTCCCTAAATTATAGGAGGTCGGCCCTGCTGGAACAAAGCTGTATTTATGAGGTGCTGAATGCTTTCAACTCTGAAAACAAGGCTGAGGCACTTAGCACCTTTTAAGACCACAACATAAAGCAGAAACAAGGAGCACTGCAAAAGAAGCTCTTACTTCATTATCTGAGGAAAGTAGAGTAACAAAACTCTCTACATACCTGTTCCTACTTTACATCAGGAGGAACGAAACTGCATTAGTAAATGCTTATGAATTTATTGTTATTTCAAAAGTAGTTAACTCCCAGCATCTTACCAGGTGTAGTAAAAGCACAGGGCCGTGGCACTGAAGTGAGCACTTGGATTTACTTAGTGCAGTTAGAAGGTAACGGCGCAGTGTTTGAATCAAACAAAGTGGTCGTTTTCAGGTTAAGAGAGAAACAGAATTAAAAGAATAAACAGAGCTAGCTCTAGTAAATGTATATCATATATTTGCAGCAGCAAATGTGCTACAGAGCACATTACAGCCCTCAACGGGGCAATGAAAATACAGCTCTTGTTTCCCTGCGTGTCTTAAACCTCTGACTTCACTACTGACTGAACTGTACTCAGTGTCCTCTAACACAGTAATTACTTTTTGGTTTTTGTTGGTTTTTTTTTTAAGTCTTTCTTTTACATACATGAGCTGTTCTAACAAAAAATAAAGGTTTCTGTCTAAGCATTATTGAAGTAGAGGTTTACTGAAAACCTTGAAGAACTGCTGAATCATCCCAATGCAAAACAAAGTAATTCTTTACGTTAGATATGAATGAAGTGCATATTTAAATGTCAGAGTAAGAACTAAACTAAAAAGAATTAAAGTAAGAACTTGTGACCTCCACGCATTTCATTAGTTTTACTCATTAATGAAGCTCTGATGTTTTTGGAAAGTATCAGTGTTCGATGCCAGTGCTCAAGTAAAATCCAGAGAGAAAAAAAACCATTGGTCAATATAGCCAAGCTCCAGTAACATCTGAAATGAGGGAATAATTCAAATTCTGCAGGTCAATCCACATGAGCACAACCCTGCATCTGTGCTGAGCCTCACTGGAGCCTGTTACTAAGCAAGTGTCCAAGCACCCTACAGTGACCCTAAGAGTTACCTAACAATTTCTGGGACACATCTGGCCTAGAAAATAAGGAAAAAAAATCCCTAGTTTTGAATCGTAGAGAAAACAATATTTAGAGGGAAGCCTCAACGTCCACTCTAACTGAATACTGTGTCTTTACACATTTGATGGGAATTTTATGACTTTCAGAACTTGAAAGCATCAAAGAATTCCTCAGCTTAGAAGAGATCTAGGGCAAGACAAGCAGGGCCAGCTATAGATAGTTGTCCAGGACTGTGTCCAGTTAGGTTTTGAGTTTCCCAGCAGGCAAGAGACTCCATGATGTCTTGGGGTGATCTATTCCAGTGACTAACCACCCCCTCAGTTAAGTGTTTTCTTGTGCTCACATGGAATTTCAGGTGTCCTATTCAATGAGTACAATGAAGAACAGTTTGACTTGCTCATCTTCATTCCCTCCAACATTTATACCCATTGTTAAGAACTCCCAGAGCCTCCTCTTCTACAAGGAGATTAGGCCCAGTGCTCTCAGCTTCTCCTCATACAAAAGTTGCTCCACACCCTTTCTCACCTTGTGTCTCTCTGCTGGACTCACTTTGTATCTCCTTTGTACTGAAGAGCCCAGGTCTGGACACAGCACTCCAATGCATTCTCACAAATGCTGAACACAGAAGAAGGATCACCTCTCTTGATGTGCTGGCAGCTCATGTGAAATCACCATATATTTACTCAGGTATGAAAAATAGATCTGATGTACTGGCATTACGTTGGCTTCCAAAGCAGTTCTTTCTTCTAGTATATAGTCTTGCATTGTGCCACAATGGTATTTTTTTCACATATAACTGATTTTTGGTGACAAGATGGAGAGAGGAGTTTGCCTTTGAGCCACTGGAGACTGCAACAACAGGAAGGACAATGGATGTGCATCCATTTACCTGGGCACTCACCTTCAAAACAGTGACATGAGATGGGGTTATAAACTGCTAGCAACTAAAATATTGGTGGTATCCTTCACCTCTCCTGGTTTGGTCTTATGGTGGACTACAGTTTCAATGGACTCTGGTCTTCTATTCATCATCTTTAGTTTCCCACAGGAGACTCAAAAATGTTTTGTGGCTTGTGGTACACTCTGTAGAGTGAAATGGAAGAGGCATTATTTCACAGTTGTTTGTGATTGTGGGGAACCACAGAATGACCAAAGTTGTCCTTTATAGTCCTATGTTTCATTTAAACTCACAGCAATTCTGCGTAAAGTTGGGGCAAGAAAAGGTCATGCATTTTGATAATGGTTCAAGACATAATTTGAAATGATCCACATCAGCTGTCAATCAGTTGCTCTCTGTGCACCACAAAGAATTACTCTTCTGGTTTCTGCTGGCCAGTTATTTCGCTTCCACTGCTTGTTAGTTTTCCTCCAAACTCATGACACTAACTGTACGCATTGCCACTGCTACTATTGTATACTCTCAAACACTTTACCTGTACTGCTGTCTAATTATATGCTTCTGCCCATTCAGTTTCCTTTCTACAAGAGTATTAAGTCCTTATTCTGTGGCTTTTCCAGGGAAAAGCTACTCAGGAATTAATGATATCTCAAGTCTACTACTACTACTACTGCTGCTGCTACAGCACAAGAGGGGAAAAAGACAGAGAAATATCAGTTTGTGAAAATCAGTGACATTATCAGAAAAACTGAAGCAATGTAACATGCATAGGTCAGCCTGAACATTGCTGCTGTCTGCACCAGCAAGACTGTGTCTCCTTTGTAAATGTTCAAGATACACTGGTCATGCTGGTCATTCTCCATACACATATCCTTTGAGGGACAAGGTAGTTCTCTTTCAGTATAATCATTTGTAGTAAGTGTTCTGATCACTTCTTTCCCTCAACACTTCCCAGTAGCTATTTGCTATATCTCAATTTTTCATCCTTGTTTCAGTCAGCATTATGTTTCTTTTGCTCTATACTGCATTATATTTATGCTATCTAGATGTATATTATACTGTTTTCAGTATTTTTCCCTAAACACATCGAAGCCACTCACATCACCATATCACGCAGCTCAACTGAACAATCATGCGAAATGTTCAAATACCTTTAGAAGAGTCTCATCTTTCAGTCTCTGGGAGATGGCAAACTGTAAAATCCCTCCAATGGCTCCCACTGAAATTGTTACTAACAGATTTTGTTTCTTACAGTTGGAAGCTGGCAGGAATGCAAATCAAATTGTATCACACATGTCAAACAGCTTCACAATTATGCAATCAACTTGCACTGCAAATTAAAAACAAGACTTGCTACTAGATCTTAAGTCAAAACAAATTTAAAACTCCAATAAGCTCAGCAAAAGCAATCCTCAAGAAAGCTCCTCATGCCAGTTATAATGGCAGAACCAGCAAACAAAGAAACTCAAAAGCAACAGAGAAGGAGCAACCAAATTTCCTCATCTTTTACAAAACAAATTAATGATATTCAAAAATGTTGTAGGGATGTTTTTTTGTTTTCAAGTAAGTTAAGCATCCTATTTCAATTGATTTTCAACAGGTGTTCTATTTCCAGACCCTTAAGAATAAAACCTTGAACTCAATAACATGCTGTTGGATGGACTGCATTTCATTTGCACTGCATGGGGAGACTCGTTCATTCATGGGAACCATCATTTTGTTACCAATTAAAACAGCAGACTTCACTGAAGGAAACCTAATATAGATATCAGTGAATTTCATTTTTACTTCCTAAAATAAATAATGCTTGTCATTTTTCCAAGTAAATTAACTAAAAATTGAGGCTAGGGTAAGATACTCCAGCTTTAGCTTCATGTTCTCATACTATGTTGGTTTTTTTAACAGCACTTTAGAACATCTAGAGTCGAGCTCTGTGCAGCAGTATTTTCTGTGTCTATCCAGTCATACAACTATTGTCACAGCTGAATTTGGCCTACTGAGTTAGATAAAAGGCATTAATTCTATACTTCCCTACATTTAATCAAAACCAGAAAATCTTCATGTATTTTGGATGTTTATAAAAGTGAATGTTAAACGAGAGTCACTCCAGAAAACATTTTTCTGAAAGCATTCTCTCAAATACTAATAACATTTATCAATATACTGATGGCAAAACATGAAGCAAAACTGATACTTTTAACTGATTCGTCATTTCAATAATGTACCAGTTTTAGGGTGAGACAAGCTGAGGATTCCAGCCAGAAGCTATTCTCAAGTGAACAACAATCACTCCTCAGCCCATAACTTGGCACCATATGTCAGTTCTGAAGTCGTATTAGCTTAGGAAGTTGACAGTGCTGGTTTCAAAACTTTATTCCCATGACTGCAATAAATCATAAAAGTTTGCATAAGCAGTGCCATTGCTAGACAGTACCACCTTCAGAGTTTTCTAAAGAAATCATTTATAAAACAATCATCAAGTATGCAAAATATTGTTTTTCTTTTTTGATGATTACAAAATCATGGCCTTCAGATTCTGTTTGCATTCAAATAGCATATTCTGTGTTGATGTACATTTGATCAGACTGAGCATCAAATAAACTGAAAACTGGAAATTGTGTTTGTGTCCCTACATCTTGAGCTTTCTCACTAAAGTAGCTGGAAGTCTGGGCTCAACATGGTGCTAGTGAGATCACGTGGCTTTTAGCAGTGCAAGGTAGTACAGTTTGGACTCTTAGGCTCTGGACAGAACAGGCCTGAGTCCCCCCCAGAATACAAACAGTATACATAATACTGTCTTCAGGAGTTCATTCTCAACCCAGTAACTTGCCCAATCTCATCAACAACACAGGATCATGAACTACTTCCATAGGAAGAAAATTATGCTAAGAAATGTAGGTAATACTCCAGGAGATTACATGACTTTTTGAGTAAAAAAATATAATCTGTGCTTAAGCACACTAGCACAGGCAAAGACCTTCTAGAAATGCAGTTGTTTAAATAAAATAATGTCTGGTTTGGTCTGCAAGGACCTAACAGCAACTCAACTGAAAGAGTCTGACAAGTGCTCAAACTGAATAATTCTATTCAAATTGTTGATTTACGTTTAAAAAGACACCTTCATCTCCTCTTCAAAAAGCTATTATTTAGCATTAGTGTCCAAAAAGCTTCATCCATTCTCCTGAAGAAGTACTATACTTAAACAGCAAGTCAACTACATTTGTACTTCATATTTAGGCCCTGATTCTACAAATATTACCAATCATGATGCACTATGCACGCCTGTGGTCTGCACAAGTCCACAGTCCAACTCATTCATATCAGTGACTATTCACATCCATCAACCTTAGCACCAAAGTCCATGCAGCAGTGTACACATACATATAAAATACATATACAGCGCTCATCTTTTCATATTTTTCAAAGGTGTATAAAATGAACAGAGAGCATGCACAATTCTTTACTCATGTTTTATACCTCAGTGCTATTTCTAATCTGTACTGCTCCAAGTCCTGCAGTCACTGTCAAACACTGGATTCTAAGAGCTGAGATTGATCTCAGATATAACAATTGTTCTTCAGGTTGCTAGCAGCTTTTGTATTATTTAACCATATCCATTCATTAAAAAAAAAAAAGACAATCTTATTTTCAAGATTTTCCATGTTTAGTAATGATTTGAGCTGCCTATTAAATGCATTTCATAGAAGTTTTCTAATGAGGACAATAAACTATGCTAAAGATACCATACAATATCTGACTATTCTACATTACCACAACCTGTTAACACTTTGCTCAGTCTTTTAGATGCGATTGTTCAGTGCTGTGGTAAATTAAGCTCCTAGAGGCCAAAAGCTAGGAGTTTTCATCTATTTCATCTATCAAATTATGTGGCAAATCTCATTCCATTGCCTAGTCTAAAATCCTTCGTAGGTTTTTAAGAATGAAAGGAATAATACTCTTAAAATGATTTGCCTTTATCACAAATGCATAGCTAGGAATATGAATTTTTGACAAGGTATCAGGCTTATGAGAACTTGTTGATACATAGAACACATATCTTGCTCCTATCATCATCATGCTGTCTATTTAATAATTCACATTTAAATACAAGACCTTAGTTGCCACTACTCAGTGGGAATAAAATTAAGGAGATTTACATTTTCCCACTGAGAAATCTGGAATGCTGTCTAGTGTATTATCCCTGTGTCTTCTAAACTTGTCAGAAATGCCTGTGCCATCATAACCCTCTGTCAGTCAGGAATTAAAATATGTATGTTGGGGCTATGTCTTCTACTAAGCAGCAACTTACCAAAGTCACAAGAGAAACCACTGTTATAAAAGACAAAAAAAATAAAAAAAGTGGTACCTTCAAACACAGACTGCCAATTTACACTTGTATCCAGCATATTTTAAATCTCTTCTACAATTTTCTTCATTTTGCTGTTCATCCACATCATTTTCTCCTGTTTATTGCTTTCATCCTACAAAGTGCTTGAATAACCAGTAAGATTAAGGGATTGGAGCATCTGTTACATGAGGAGGGGCTGAGAAAACTGAAATTCTTCATCTTTGCTTAGTGGGGAACTTACCAATGTGTATAAATACCTGAGTGGAGAAATAAATAAGAAGAAGTAAGAGACTTCTTCACATTGTTGAACGACAGGACAAGAGGCTGTGGACACAAACTGAAACAGATATCACATTTAAACATATGACAGGTTGGTTTTTTTTTGTTGTTGTTGTGAAGGTGAACAAACACTGGAACTGTTTGCCCAGTGAGGCTGTGGAGTCTCCATCCTTGAAGGTTTCAAACCCAACTGACAAGGCCCTAAGCAACTAGTTGTAGCTGTGCTTTGGACAGAGTTGCTGGGCTACACAGACTCCTGAACTGCCTCCAAACCTCTCTTCAAAACCTGTCTCTGATTCCGTGAGGTATACTGGACTTGAGATTTCAGAATAACTTACGCATTAAGATGTGTTTCTGTGTACCCTCAAACACCCTGAAGCTAATTCTACCTCCCTGCACTTCTGAAAACCTTACTCACATTTTTGGGAGAATTTTCAAATATTCTGAGGATGAAATTCTGAATATAAAATTCCCCTGCTCTCCCACAAATAAAAGCTGCAGGCATTCTTGGCTTCCACAATTAATTATCAGAAAATCTATGTCTACATCTACATCTAGACACTTATGTCTTACATGGGGCTGTTAGGATATCATTCTACTAGGCAATTTATTCTGAAAATGCACAATAATAAACTGACATTTGCGGATTGCACCAGAGAATTTTAGCACCTATTCCTTAATGACAATAATGAAGGGCAAAGCCAGGGTGTTAGTATTCAACAGATAAAATGTAGCTGTCTATGTCCCATTCATCCTGACAAACACTTGAAACAAATTGCAGATAAAAATTATGTTAAAACACAATTTAGGCTAGAAGTATCAAACAATTAATTTATAGTAAAACACACTATAATAGATGTTTGGTGATTGATTTATGAGATCATCACAACACAATAGTTTATTCTAATCTCCAAATTAAAAAAAGAAAAAAAGAAAAGAAAGTCGTGCTTGTCCAACCTCATCTCCTTCTATGACTGGGTGACCAGACAGGTAGATGAGGGAAAGGCTGTTGATGTAGTCTACCTGGACTTCAGCAAGGCCTTCGACACGGTCTCCCACAGTATTCTCCTGAGGAAACTGGCAGCCCGTGGTGTGGACAGGTTCACTCTTCTCTGGGTGGAGAACTGGCTGGAGGGCCGTGCCCAGAGGGTAGTGGTTAATGGAGTTAAGTCCAGCTGGCGTCCTGTTACGAGTGGTGTCCCCCAAGGGTTGGTATTGGGGCCCATCTTGTTTAATATCTTTATTGATGACCTGGACGAGGGGATTGAGTGTACCCTCAGTAAGTTTGCAGATGACACCAAGTTGGGAGGATGTGTCAAACTGCCTGAGGGTAGGGAGGCCCTTCAGAGGGATTTGGATAGGCTGAACAGCTGGGCTGAGCTCAATGAGATGAAGTTTAATAAGGCCAAGTGCCGGGTCCTGCACTTTGGCCACAGTAACCACATGCAATACTATAGGCTTGGGGCAGAATGGCTTGAAGAATGTAGAGAGGAAAAGGACCTGGGGGTGTTGGTTGATGCTCGGCTCAACATGAGCCAGCAGTGTGCTCAGGTGGCCAAGAAGGCCAACAGCATCCTGGCCTGTATTAGAAATAGTGTAGCCAGCAGGAGCAGGGAGGTGATCATCCCTCTGTACTCAGCTCTGGTACGGCTGCACCTCGAGTACTGTATTCAGTTTTGGGCCCCTCACTACAAGAAAGACATTGAGGCCCTGGAGCGTGTTCAGAGAAGGGCAACAAAACTGGTGAGGGGTCTGGAGCACAAGTCTTATGAGGAGCGGCTGAGGGAGCTGGGATTGTTTAGTCTGGAGAAGAGGAGGCTCAGAGGAGACCTTATTGCACTCTACCACTTCCTGAAGGGGGGTTGTGGTGAGGAGGGGGTGGGCCTCTTCTCCCTGATAAATAATGACAGGATGAGAGGGAATGGCCACAAGTTGCGCCGGGGAAGATTTGGATTAGATTTGAGGAAAAAATTTTTCTCTGAAAGAGTGGTCAGGCACTGGAATGGCCTGCCTAGGGAGGTGGCTGAGGCACCATCCCTAGCGCTGTTCAAGAAGCAGCGTTTAGATGAGGTGCTAAGGGATTTGATTTAGTAGTTTAGTGGGTAGGCATGGTGATAGGAGGATGGTTGGACTAGATGATCTTGTAGGTCCTTTCCAACCTAATGTATCTATGAATCTAGGAATGAAAACCTGTACCTTTGTTAAGGGCAGGAATGCTTTATCAGCGCATCTGTAAACAAGCCTACCTGCGGTATCAGTTTAGCAATAGTCGTGTACTCATTATGGGCTACTTAATGTAATCCAGGATCAGAGACACTTAAAAAGCATTTGGGAATATTGGCTGTTCCCTGTGAAGTAATATCAGAAAATAAGCAGCTAGGAACTTGGCAACAGCCCTGTTGCCAAAGCTCATAACAGGGATACATTGAAGCATGCACTGTCTCTGTCACCTTGACCTTAGTGTCAGGTACATGACTCCTGGGATCTGTTGTGGTTAGCATCGTAAGGTAAAACAGACAAGTTCCACCAGGTTTTCCTAAAAATCACTACAGACCAGTATGATTCTATTACTCATCAGCTTTGAGTCTGCCTCTATTTTCTCCATAACTTGTCAAAAAACTTTTAAATTATTAAGCAGCTACTACATATGCTAAATAATTTAAGGACACATTTACCATTAGAGTAAGCTTCCTAGACTACAGTAAAATAGTAAAAGTACACAGTCCTGATCCTAAAGCTGATCAAAATAAAACAAATTTTAGAAAGCAAGGAACAGATCTACTTTTTGTTCTCTCTAGTTTCAGCAGCTATGGAAGCAAACACAAAGAATGTCCATCAGCACAACGTCGTCACACAGAGGTACAGAGCAAGCTGGGTACCATTTACTGTAATATCTGACACTATTTTTATTGCTATTTAACCAGCCTGGCATGATTACACTTAGTACAAATATATCCATTCAGCATACAGCAAATATGAACAAACCTTCAGCTGCAGTGGAAACATGCCCTTAGAGAGTCCACCTGTTCTTAAGAGTCTGCAGTCTAGTTGCATGAAGAAAAGTATGCATTATTGAGCCTGCTTTACAAAAAGAGTAAAATATTCTCATCACTTTCCTAAGAAATTTCTGGTGTCAGCCACATCAGAAACATGACTGCCTAGGAATTAAACTTCCAACTTTCAAGTTCCAATACAACGTGTTAATCACAACATTATTCTTCAGCTGAATGTTCATTTGACATGGATTTATACGAGGCAGCTAATCTCTGAGGTGAGAGATTTTATTTTGCATAAAATAGTTATATTGTGCACTAAACCTACACATTGCCTTGTACTGGTGTTGCTACTAGATCCTGAAAGTAATCAAGTTATCTGCAGTTACTTTTAGAACAGCATCAGTAAGGTATTAAAAGGTAAGTCTCCAATTTTCTGGCGAGGAGGCAAGTGTAATATTATACAAGAAAAGACAGTTGGAAGATAAAAAGCTGGACTGTGCAGAATTTCATACCTTATCCAGTTTGTGTATTTATATATATAATCTTGTACACTTGCAAAATAGGAATGAAACAGAATGTTGCTTTGATTAAATTTCTGCATTCAATTTTAGGCAGGAGTAATGACCACTTAAGATGACAAAACATCAGTCCTGTCAACTCATCTTTCTTCTTATTAACAAAAATCTAATGAATGAATGTGAATATTGCTATTTGCACAGCCCAATCCCAGACAATACTGCCATGACTTCCTGGAACAAGTTATTTTTATGTCTCTATGATGTAATTAAATGTACTTTTACCACTGTAGTGATGAAGACGTTGTTGGGCAATATACATCTAGTATTGATAGACCACTTTACAGCTACATATTCATTATTAAAAAGGAAATAAAAGTGCACAGTTAGGCTCATTTCCAAAGCAGCAGTTAAAATAAACAGTAGTAGAAACAGGAATACTGTCTCACCATATATTTTTAATTAACTGAAAATACTCTGGGTGCCAAATAAAAGAATGCTATTATAGATTCAAGTACACACACACATTATATTCTGCATCTAGATTTAAAGACGACATTTTCATCACTGCACTATCTGCAGCACAGCTAGAAGTGTACTTGTAGTCTGGAGATGCTAAATCTTATTCTACAAATACCACGAACTCCCAAAACCTAGGAGGGAAGATGTGAAGCACAAAATACCACCAGGGTCCACAGTGCATTAGTAAGTGAGCAGAGAAAGTACTGTTCCTTCTAACTCCTGGAAGACTTTCTACACTGCACTATCTAATAACAAATGTTCTGGAAGCCTGTGGACATGGTTAAGAACAGAGGTGATCTTCTCCTCTATTACAACTCTTACTCTGGAAGCCACAAAAATTGCATTTGAATCCTGCAAATGTCACTTATCTTTGAGCATATAGTTAGGTTGTGATGAACACGGAACATGCAAAAATACTCATACAAATACAGCACGTTTCTATTCCTTTTCATAGACCCTGCCTTGCACCTTCAAGGACAGGATGTTTACATACTAAGTACCTCCTTCTCCACCTTCTGCAATACCTCAATACTTCATAAGCACCCAAATGCTAGTTCACAGTGACTGATTTCACTAGTGACATGTGAGAGCAGATATCTGAATAAGGTTTTCACACAAGATTCAGATACTGTTCTGGAAGAAAAAATTATTACATGATGAATGCTGGACTGCTTATATCCTTACAGACTCCATGCCAACAAAAATAACAGGCACCTGTCTTCTCTATTCCCAAATGAGCACTGTTGGTAAACCTACAAAATTCTTAAGAGATTCCAGCAAAACAAACAAACAAACAAAAAAACCCAGTTTCACTAGATACAACTGCCAAATACAATTTTTCAGTTCTCATTTATCTATAAAAGAAATACATTATGTTAGACATGAGTAGGTGGAAACATAAAACACCTAAGCAAAATGTCTACAAGACTCCAGCAAAACAAACAAATAAATAAACAATCTGTTTGGAAAACATTGAGTATAAAATACTTCCCCAGTTATTGCGATGCACATAATTGTGCATACAGTTTGTTTTCTATGCTTATTGGTTTAAGTACAAATTTCTGTAAAAGATAAACAAATTCTTATTTTTTAATTCGTTCAAGACTTGAGTAACTTCAGTGGGACAGACTGCTTAAACACGTTTAAGAGAATTCAGCTGCAGATTCATAATAATCTTTAAAATGTTTAATACTATTTCACTATTACCTGATTCACTCTAGATATTAATGGAAAATGCAGTGTTTGAATTCCTGTATTAAAAGATTGTGGAGGCTTCTTGAAAACCTGAGTGTAAGACAGCTCTTTACAATTTTTTTAAACTAAAATTGGGTAGGCTGAGATTGGATAAAAGGAAGAGATTCTTCATGGCAAGGATGAGGAGGCATGGAAATGTTGCACACAGAATGCCTCATACTTGGAGGCATTCAAGGCCAGATTAGATGGGATCCTGGGCCCTGACCCAGGGGAGGTGTCCTTGCCCCTTGTAACGGTTGGAACTCATAGGTTCATAAGGTTGGAGAGTACCTACAAGATCATCTAGTCCAACCATCAACTGGATGGTTCTCCAGGTCCCTTCCAATCCAAACTATTCTGTGATTCTACAATAACTTGCAAAATAAATAGAAGACATTCACTTAGGTCGGGCTTTCTTCTTTTAGACAGAAACTCTTACGGAAAGCTGATCTTGGACCATTCTGTACCCTAGCTAGTTTGCTTTTATCAGTTGGTAAAACAACACATTTTGTATGTTTATATTCTAAGAGTATAAAAATATAAATGAATATAAATACAATGCATAGCTCTTCCTCATATCCAAAGGAAAACTTTTGCAGGGCTTCAGGATTATCTGCTACTTTACTTTCCATATACTTTTTTAATACAAACAACCATACAGGATACAGAAACTCATTTAAAATTTAAATGAGCAAGAAATTCAAAGGACCATGTCACACCTTTATAAACTGACAACAAATTAAACTAGATATGCTATTCTTGAAAATGTCTCACCTGTTTAATAGCACCTTACAACCTTCTCGATATACATGTGATTGGATTCTGCTTTTACTCAATTAGCAGACCGAATCCTGGGGAATATTTAAGAAATCACATGCAGAATGTTCTCTGCTAGGGTTGTATATAGTTTAACAACCAAATGCTGCAGTAAAGACTGACTGCCTAAACTTTAATATAATACATACCAAGTCAAAAAGGCCCCTATGAGTGTCTAATTTGAGACGCAAACAATCTCACTAAATAAATAAATAAACAAAATTGGACTTAAATGTGTTCATCTCCATCTAAAGTTCAACAGACCACTTGGACTACATCATCATTCTCTGTTTCCAAGATTATAAGCACTGAGGAATCCACCACAATAATTAGTAGCTTCAAATAGTAAAAATAAATAAAACAGCCCTTAATTGTGACTCTCTTACTATCTCATTCACTAAGCTACAGTCATTTGATTGCTCAATCTTCAGGACTGAACAATCTGTTTTTTAATATCAACTACTTTCTCTCAAGTGTTTCTATTTAGTACACCAAAAATATATAATAATAATAGATCATTTGATTACTGCCTAGAAGTTCCACCTTATATTTACTTTTATTAAGCCAAACTGTGTGCACAGTCTTCCATGATAAAGTGTGTGTCCCAAGTGCTATACTATTCTTTTAACTCTTCTATGTACTCTTTTCAAGTTTTCAGCACCTTCTTTGAAGCTGAACTGCCAGAACCATGTTCAGTGTTTGAGTACAGATCACATTACTTAGAACCACAGAAGAAGTAACTCCCAATTCCTTCCCCTGCTCATTATTCCATGACTACCTTCATTCTTTTGTCACACCTTGACATAGGTGGACAAGCATATCGTGACCCTTCAAAACTCTTTCAGAAGTCTGTGCTTTGTGCAAAAAGAATAAGGTACTCTGCAAGTAGAACCTACGAACAGTTTCTTCATATATGATTTCTCGTTTGCTCTTTTCCCATTCCTCCATTTTATTATTTTAGACCTTTGAAGAGATCTGGAACATGTCCATGTTAAGACTTCTATTCAAATTCTATTCTAAATGGTTGTTTTTATGTAACAGCAGCTAGGATAGGGGCCTGAAGACATACATTGTGACCTTCCAGTCAACTCATGGGAACAATTTCCAAAGCTTACTCTAAGTCCATCTACATTAGCCATAGAATAACTGAGCTATTTCTCTAGGATTCACTGACTGAAAACAACAGCCTAGTAATAGAAAGTTTTCCTGTCTTTTGGGACAGTTTTCATATATCATTTTTTTCTACCTGTAATGTACTTCAACCTTTAGATATAGCATGAAAAATGCCATGGTGGATATCTTATACAACAGAGTAAGAACTATGCTAGTCTGAACTCAATTAAACTTAGATTTTCTAGTAAGAAGTAATAGTTGCTCGGGCAGCAATGACTCAGTGGAACTATTTTACATGCTCCATATTAAGTGAGGTTTGTCTTCCAGGGCACTGATCTGAATTCCAAGGAAAATATTTAGAACTTCATACCAGAACTTGTACTCTATATTCTGCTCCACAGTCCTCCTGTGACTTCTTTTTCTTTCTGCTAACTCAGAAACATGGGTGTTACAGCGAAAAGTACAAGACTTCAAACCCAAAAGACTGCAAATATGATGAAAAAGGACAGCAACTTTGCAGTCAGTATTTGGATATCCCTACACTGTATAGCTCATACAGAATCATTGCTTCCATGTATTTAGTATAAATATCCAGGGAATAAAGCATGCAAAGCTGGTGACTTCCATGTGAGTGTTGCTCATGTTAACATCATGAAATGAGCACTGATGGAGTACCAGGCTTTCTAGCCACTGCAGCCCACAGAACGTATGGGTAGAAGTGATCAATTAAAAGAAAATTTGGTATTGTTTAGCAGCTAAATTAAAATACAGGAAGACACTTTCTGTAACACTACTCTCAAATTCTTGTCCGAATACTCACGATCACTGATGCCAAAATATTACCACTCGCTTTTTGAGCAGTGCTGCACTGAGCTGCCTGACATCCCCTGATTACAGAATGCTCCCACGACACAGGCTCCCAAGACATCTTTCAGCACACAATGCTCAGCAATGCTTATGCTATTCTTAGTGGTAGGAAAGCACAGGAATCAACATTTATCTGTCAGCTGACACTTCTAGGGAGTGATCAGGCTTATCTCCATGAACAAGGTAGATCTCACTCCCTCCAGTGCTATCCCACTCAGCAAGATATGGAGGAAAGGCCAGCTGTCCACTGTCCAGCTTTAAGCAGTGTGGGTTTTCAGTGCACAATTACATTAGTTCTTCCCTACATTCTGCCTGTCTCTTCCCACAGATACCATGTTCAGACCTCACCCACGAGATCACTGTCACAGCTTTCCAAGTTACAGATAGTTTCTTTAATCAAGTATTGTATTGACTCTTGTTTGGACGACAAGAAAGGCTGAGCGTTGGGTCCCAGTGTGAGATCTGCCTGTGCTGTAAGCTGGCTGGAAACCACTACGGTGTTACCATGACACTGAGCCACAGCTAGGACTACCTTGGTGCTGCTGACCACAGGCAGGGATGGATCTCCCCCACTTCTCCAAGCTCAGGCAGCAGGAGCTCTCAGCTGCTAAAATCCCTCAGATGTACCTTAACACAGACTCCATCTGGGGATTAAAATAGAACCTTTGTGCCTCCAAACAGCACATCCAAGTACTTCACTGAAAAAAGTGGTACCTGTGTGACTAGCACCTCTCCCTGAACCTATTTCTCTATTACACGCCCTTGTCTAATTAGACAATCAAAGCAATCTCTTACATGCCTCCATGAAAGTAAACTCAGCTGAATCCCATAGATAGATGGAGTCTTCTGAGATTTATACACTGCAGCAAAAATTACAGACTCCAACAGAGTTTCAAAATAAAATCTTTTCCACTGAATAGTCACTAAGCATGTAAGATGGGTGGAAACTTGTGATCCAAAGTGGCATTAAGCTTCCCTAAGCAGTAGATCATTCTTCACCTTCCTGTCTCAGCTCTTTTGCAGATAAATCCTACTGATACATCTCCAATTCATTCCACGAACACTTTACGCCAGTATCAGGAACAAGAGGATGCTGCAGAGAAAACTTTTAGAGAACAGAATTTATGAGTATTTAATGGATAAACTATGGTCATGCCAATAGCCTAAACTATGAAGCATCCTACTTTTAGTCCTTTAGTCTTAAAATAGTTATATTAGAACTACCTAATTTTTACATTCAACAGCCTGCCATGCTCAAAATACAGAAATTCCACTGCAGAGTCAGTACGACTGCACACAGTGTACATTAGCAGCAGATCGACTTCTGCACCCACGGAGCACACCTCACATGTGCAAATAAGGAGGATCAACGTAAAATAGTAAGGCTTCAAGGGAGATGTTCTCTGCCCGTTGTTCTCTCTGCTATTTGCTGATAGCAGAGGATAAAATGAGGCTTAAGAAGTTTGTTCCCTGCTGGTCTTGGACCCAATACTTTCCCAATTACTACCCCTACCCAATTACTCAACCTTTGTCTTCAAATTTCCCTGTGTCTAGATCTCCCGGGTAGTTTCCAGCTTCCTCTACTCTCTGATATTTGCAAGCAGACACCACCTGCATTTTTTACACCACCTGCATCTTTTGCTCCACTGCAGAGCTGTTACCTCTTCCTCCTTCATGATATCTGTGCCTCAGAACACAGCTGATTTTTTTCTTTTCAATATTTACTGATATTTCAAATATCAGTATCAAAGTGTATACTGGGTTTCACAGAGGAACAATGTTGGGGAAAGCTGTACTCCTACTTGGCTATAGGCGCCTTTGGAACATACAGCTGCCAAACTCTTCCCAGAACATATACAAACTCCGATTTTTTTCAAAGGCTCATACTTTGATCTAACACTGTTCTATTTTCACAGGCACGCAGAAAAATACATTCATAATACAAGGGGCCATATCTAAGCCAAATTTTAGGTCCTGGCTTAATGAAAAGATTACAAAAAATTGTTTAACTGGGCAAAATAACAAATTTTCCCTAATCTTACTTTTGCAATCATTTAATAATTCACAATTTTGTAAGCGATTGAAGACAAGGCCTGTGAAAGCTTAACTATACCAAAGCACAAGCAGTAGTTATGGTTAAGATTTCCTCTACCTGTAATCATATCCAACAGCGGCATAAAGTTACAGATCAACTGAAGTTTGAGTTACAGCAGTTGTCATCAGCTAAGGCTGAAGATCTAAATGATTTGTATTTTTATGTATTCTACCTTGGATTCCTGAGGCTCTCGGCATTTCCTTTTAAAGCATACAGCAACAAGAACATGCTAATCAGCTATCATCACTGGTAGAAAATTTCTTTTCGACCAGTAAGGCTGAATTACATGTCAAAACTGCCTCCACAAAATGATGGAAACTATAAATCTAAATGTCCAGTACTGAGCATGTCTTTGCA
Source organism: Cyrtonyx montezumae (assembly GCF_038088225.1). Taxonomy (NCBI): domain Eukaryota; kingdom Metazoa; phylum Chordata; class Aves; order Galliformes; family Odontophoridae; genus Cyrtonyx; species Cyrtonyx montezumae. Next base: position 16,529,183 of record NW_027072045.1, on the reverse strand, counting down.
AATACTATTTACATGTCAGAGATGCTTGAGAAACCTGGCAAAGGACAGGCAGATGTGGGAAGGCAGGGGTCCTCCGGTGCCAGCAAAGAAGTCAGATGCAGAGTCTACATCTGGTGGCCGAGGACCAGAGGACACCTAGCTGGCACCAGCATCTCACATCCATCTGAGCCAAACCTACTTCCAGTGCAACAACCCAGTAAATATCCAAGAAAGGAAGCCCAGAAACTACCTTAGGTAAGTATTAAATAACTGCTTTCATAATGTATACTTCAAACTTGGAAACTAGAATTCACAGGCTTTCTAGGTATCAACAGTTACAGAGTTGGAGATAACTGCCTATACAGCACAATGACTTTTCTCACCTATTTCACCTCCAGCTAAAACCTTCTGTGTTCTGACAACAATAATCTCTGCAGTCTCTGACCGTCACGGAGTGCGACTTCATGATTTTTCCATCTCCAAACATGGACTTTATTTTACAGGTGACAACCACACTTTTCTCTCAAACTATTTGATTACTCCAACTACAATAAACTCAAAGCAACTATTTCCAACTCATCCTAAATCTATGCTTACCTGAACCATGGAGCAGATCTAAAGGATCAGTTGTACCAGAAAAGGGACACCCCATCCTGGAGGCTGTTGATTCATTTCTAAGTCCACACCAGCCCAGCAGGAAACTTGTTTTTATTAGCTTCTGGCTAGGTAAGTTAAACTTAACAAGTTTTGGAGTTCAGTGATTGCCAGGGTTCGTACAGCATAAGACATTTAACTCTTTAACTCTCAATACACCACATGATGTTATGATGTGGAATATCAATAATGCAACAAAAATCATAAAACCATAACACACAGCAACAGCATTTCCTTCTCCCAATAGCAGTGACTGTAGAAAGCTTCTAAAACCACCCTTAGTCCAAGGCTTGCTGCTATTATTTTTTAAATATACTCTGATATATTGATTTTGAATTACAGAATTGTAGGGTTTGGAAGGGACCGCTAGAGATCATCTAGTTCAATCCCTCTGCCAAAGCAGCTCTCTAGACCAGGTTGCACAGGTAGGCATCCAGGTGGATCTGAATGTTAGACCTGAATGGATTACATGCCCAAAAGTTTGCATCCTTCCCTATTGGATTAGCTGGTCTTCTAAGAGCAGTTAACACCTTGAGAAGCCATATGTTACCGAAAAGTTCCTCAGCTAGAAGTTCATCACTGGTTTCCTCCAGCTCCATGCCAAATTCACTGGAAAAGCTCCTCTGAATTATAGTCTAATCCCAAATAAATCTGTGTTCTGAATTTTCAGCAGCAAATGCACAGAAGTTATGTATCAATAGCACATTTTAAACACTTGCCTGTGTGAGGCACTAACTGTCACTGAGTCAACTATCATTCCAAATGTCAACTATCATTCCAAATCAGTTCATTTGCATTCTTTGACCAATGTCTGCACAAAACAGTTGCAAACTTTGGTAAATATGTATATGAGATGAAAGCATGAAAATTTACTTTATCTGTGGTATATCAAAAGTCTTATGACAGAAAGCTGAAAATATTGGTTTGATTAAGCAGCTCTTCAAAATCACTTTGTAAACAGGGAAATTCTACAGCCAGAATCAACCAAGAGTACTTAGTCAAAATACTATTTATATCACATGAAGGCTCTTTTGTCTCTGCAGCAATTACTGATGATTCTTCAAAGTAGTAACTAACAATTTTATAAAACCATGACGAAAAATCCTTAACTTCATTCAATCCACACATTGGCTATTAAGATCTGATCTTCCACAAAAAAAAAAAAGAGTTTTCATTATGAAATTAATCAAAAGCCTGGTTTCCTACATGCTCCATTCTTCTTCTAGAGGGAGGAGACAATTATAATCACACTTCCTTTAATTAGTGGTGACACTTCTCTAAGAATGATTCAAGTCATCAAGACTTTACTCCTCTTATCTCAAGATCAACTGCTTTTTTGTGGCAGAGAGAATTAATCTGTCTGTCAGATCTGATCAGCAGCAACTAGCATTGAAATCTGTCCTCAGAATATTTAATGTTTGGATTCTGCTACTGTAACGTGCTTTGTTAGCACATAAAGATTCCCACAGATATAATATAATGCAAAAAGTCATCTGAAAATGAAATAAACAGATAATCCAGAACGTATTTTACATCCCAAGGGAAAGTGATAGTTTCTCTGAACACAGACTGCAATAATCTAATAAACAAGCCATGAAATCCAAAGTAAATTAATCAGGCAATGATATTTTACCAATGCTGTTAAAAAGAGGAACCAGAACTAGGAAGCACAATGGGAAGTCTTCTGCCACTGAAAGGAACTCCAGCGTCTCTACACACAGCTTCAGATTCAGGAAATTAATAGCTTGTTCTAGGTCATGTAATCAGTATTACATTGTATTAGTATGTGCTAGTATTTGGAGAGCTTCTTTTGTGACTCAAGCCTTGCTATTGATCAAGGCCAGCAAGTGCTGTCACTGTAGTGAAAAAAGCTACAAGAGAAATTATGACCTTACAAATACTTTCAATCTGCAGGTACTTCCTTTATGCATCACAAATTCAGAAACTGTGAAAAAATGCAGTGATTAGAACACCAAGACTGGAAACTGAGATTACTGCATAACAGCATCTTAGGATGCCCAGTGGGAGCTGCAAAATAACTAAGGAAGAATACATGTCACAGCCTACATTCCTGTCTTGTAATTAGTTTACTTCCATGATTGACCCTCACTTTTATATGACTGAAAATGAAAATAAAATGTCTGTAGACAGATGAAAAAATAAAAATTAATGTACTTGTGCCCTCCTATATTTATCCTGTCTCTATAAGTAGATACTAAAATACACTGAATTCTTATATGGTGGCATAACCTTAAAAAAATGCAAGTGTTAATGCATATGAAAATGTTCTATTTTATAATTCTAAAGAGAAATCTCAGATATTCTACTTCTGAAAATCAGTTTGTAAGCTGCAGCCACTGATAAAAAGTAAAAAAAAGTCCTCAGTGATCCTACAACTACAAGATCGTAGCTGTTGCAAATGAACTTGGCCACGTTTTTGTTTGGCTTGGTAATATGGAATTTGTTCGTCCTGGATGAAACTGGTACAGAACAATTACAGTTCCAAAAAAGTAATAAATGAACAGCTGTGCTTCCCAGGACCACCATAAAGAGAAATTAATATAAATGTATGAGTTAACCCTGGACTGTTAATCCATATACTCCCTATATTCTGAAGCAGCAACAATGTGAAATCACACTTGTAATCAGCTGAAGACAACTTGCCCACCCATCATCATCTCATAACCATACCACTTGGTACCTCATGGAAGAAGACAGCTGCAGCAAACTCATCTGTCTACGTAATCAGCACAAGTAGCCTCTGACTCTACACCTCTGCAGAGGGAAGCTCAGGTGTGTAAGGAACTGTGTGATTCCAAGTCCACAACTGAACAAACTTCTCCTTGATGCACTGCAGGGTGTTTTGGATGCAAATCAAAACCACGTTTTATTTTTAAAGAAGGTCTAGAAGATTCTAGTATTCATGAACTCCCTCATGTGAGCTTTGCAATAGTCACAAAAATGTGAATTCAGATGTGTTATTCTCTTTCATTTGTACTGTTGCCTACTCGGTCTTATTTTACGCATAGTGGTGGTCACTGGACAAATGTTCTATGAAAAGTAAAAAACTTTCAAAAAGCTGTCATTTTGTTCATTTTTTTTCTGTGCACTGGGATAGAAATACAATAGAGATTCATGCAAAAACATAAAACAGAAGGTATTCTTACTACTTATTTCCATAGAGACTGGAAGCCAAATCAACCAGGATATCAAAGTGCTGAAATTTTTACCAGCACAGCAGGAATGACAAAGTGTTCCCCAAATGTCACAGTACAAAAACTAAGCTGCAACAGGTGAACTAAACAAATGCACAGGGCAGAGTTGGGAAGACGGGAGCAAGAAAACGGATGCAAGCAATTCTATGGCAATTACAGACTCTGACCCTCCCTGCTAGTATCAGATTTTACTCTCTTATTCAGCTGTCTGCTATCCATACTGAGCCATAGATTTTTCCGACAAGTAGGTAACTGCCAGAAAGTCGCCAGAAACAATGCATCTTTGTCAGAAAATGATTTTGTAAAGCTGCCATCAATAACATGCATAGAATGAATCATACCAGTGAATCAGGATAAAAACACTATTTCACCATTTAAGTCCCAACACCATTTCTTGGTGCAGCTACAGTAGTGATTTACTGTGCAGAAAGAGTTCTCATTGATAAGAATTTTGCTTCGAGTAGAAGTGGTATGACTGCGATGTGGCTTTCCTCCTCCTGGAATAGCCAGCACTGACACAGGAGGGGGTCCCCAGAAACACCCTATTTGCAGTGCTTGACAGTGTACAAGTACACACACAAAGAACACAGGCCTTCAGCAGTCCCCACTCAATGCTCTCTGGCACACTCTTTTCAGCAGCCAGAGCAACCCCAGCCATCAGTGCAGGCTCAGTGTGACCCACAGCAGACTGCGACCAACCACAGCCTGGTGCCTCCTCCCATCAGTTCATAACACAAAAGTACCTCAACAAAGTGAAGATCCTCCCCGTAACTTTTCCTCTCATCTTTAAATTGTTCAGAGACAGAAAAGATTCTTTTCCTTATCAAGTCTTTTATGAAAATGAGATGATTATTAATACTATGGCAAACTGGCAGGCTGTTTTTTAATTTCAGCGAAACCTAAAAACATACAAAACAATGACAAAGAGGAAGAAAATTCTCTCCCAACAGGAAATAAATGACTGATGAGCAGTAGCAAATGACCACTTTGGCCAGATGTTAGGAAATTTGCTGAGACATAGATGAATTCAGCTATTAATGTGGGACAAATGGTTTCAGTTTTAGGTAACCAGACAGATTTATGCATTTCACATGTAAGAACTAACAGTGGCAGCTGTTGAAACCAGAGTGGTCAAGTAACACCACATATCCTTCATTCCAGAAGTGCCCCACATTAGGCAGTGGACCATTTTTATTTTATAAACAACAATTAAGATGGAGTGGGTAGCAGTGCTGCTTCCCACACGCACACGTGCAGCTTTCACACAGCCTGGCCACTGCCTGCATCGCACCTGCTCTGCTCATTGCCAACCTCAGCCTCTCTCAAGCTGTACTTTTCATGGCTCTACACTTACTGGGAAAAATAAAAATAAAATCCATGAGAGAAACACAGTAATAGGCGAAATAGGCTTCCCTGTAGGAAATAACCAAGGCACAAGAACAGAGTAGCTATGACTCCAGTAAAGTGATAAACCGAGCTACAGCCTTGCTGTAGGGTCAAATGTCTTTTTTACTTAGAATGGACTGGGAAAGAAAGGACCTTTAAGATCATCTAGTTCTAACCCTCTGCTATAGGCAGGGACACCTCCCTCTAGGCCATGTTGCTCAAAGCCCCATCCAGCCTGGCTTGAATGCTTCCAGAGAGGGGGCATTCACAACCTTGCTGGTCAACCCATTCCAATTCCTCACAGTACAGGATTTCTTTCTAATATCCAGCCTAAATCTACCCTTTTACAGTTTAAAGCCTTCACCTATACTGTAGTTATTAAAACCACGTCCTACACTATAGTTCAAAACTCAGTGAGAAGTGGCATCCATTTAGAGAAAGCCTTCAAAAATTAGACTGGAGAGAGGAAAATACCTATTTTATTTTATTTTATTTTTGCACTGGGACAGGAACCATTCATTTCCAGCCAAAACCTGAAAAGAGAACCCCATGAAAGCGCTGCAGCATCAGCCTTTCACCACACAGAATCTGCAAAGCAGGTGTAACACAAACCATCTTCTGAGCAAAGTGTCATTCCTTTCAAATAAACGTTGAGTATTCCAACATAACAAAAACCAGGATGCAAATTTCAGATGCTCCCCTTCGAGCTGCATTGCCCTCTGCTGTTCCCAAAGTTGCTCCTTGTCAGCCCCAACATGCAGAAGCCACCCTCAAGCAACCTGTTTTACCTCATTTCATTTGCACACTCTGTGGGCTTACATGTGAACTCTAGAATTTTTCACTTCTACTTTCAAACCCGTGGTGGTGCATGCAGAGCAGTGTGCCCAGTGATACTGTTACCCAGCTGCTCTCAGCTGGGCTCTATCTGCGGGCATACAACGTGCCGCAGACACTGAATGTTTGTACCTGGCCACCCCACAGACCAGCAGCACATCCAGCCACACGCAGCCCTAACGTGGGTAAGCACAGAGCCTTCTGCAGGGAGCTGCGAGCCACACCACGAGTGCTGAAGTAACAGTTCTCCTACACTCAGCTGCTCCAACTCTGGAATCAATGAGTGCTACAACACTGTTTGTCAAGGGCCAAGGCACCTAAATCAAACCAAACCAGAAACACACCCTTTCTCCCAGCAGGAAAAAAAAAGCAAACCTCAACCCTTTCCACAGCCGATTTACTTCCCTGTTCCTGTTCAGAGAACGGCTGGTGGTACAGAACACACAGCTAGGTAAAGGATCCCAGATGCCCAAGGCAACAGACAGGCCTAGCAGCAAGATGCTCAATGATCCTCACATGCTTTTATACTTTGAAACCACCTGTTTGGGAAGCTCCTCCCCCCCTCTGCAACCCGTGCCTTCACTTCTGCACAGGGGCAGGTATACCGAGAGTGCAAAGAGGAGCCGATCTCACAAAATCCGAGCACTGCCTCTGTGCAGGGAGAGATAAACGTGTCAAAGAAAGCAGGAAATGGAAATTCAGCTCTGGAATCACGTCAGGGTTGAAAGAAAAACTATATATAGAGACAGCCTTAATCTCATTTGAACAGCAACAGGCAGGAGGATCAGGAACAGGACTCCATCTAGGTGCAACTCCAGCATGCGTTTGTTAAACACGTTTCATTTGTTTTCCAAATACCCATTTACCCTGATGCAGACTAACTATTTTTGCTTAACAAAACAAATCCCACACTGATAGGATCTGGGTTCAGCCTCTGGCTTTAGGCTACAGACGCGGCGCGATGCCGTTGCAGGCGTTTGGTTTGGCGGCGGTGGGTTAAATTCGATTTGAACTTCCTCCACACTTCGGTTAGCACAGCTCCTCAAATCCCATCAGCAGCATCCTCGGCCGGCTCAGTGCGGAGCGAGGGCCGCACGCGGGATGCGCGGTGCCCACGGAGCGCGGCACAGCCCCGCAGCTCTCGCACGGCCCCGGGGGCTCCCACCGCGCCCCGCGGCCCCGCGCGGCTCCCCCCGCGCGTGTGCGCGACATGATTCACCCGCGTTTATTCCATGGAAGCGATGATTCATTCAGCCGGCTCCGGATCGCGCTAACGCACCGCACACGCACGGCACGGATGGAAAAAAGCAAGTTCGCAAACTTTGCCACGCTGCAACGTTTATTTCCCCGACACCGGAGCGGGGTGGAACGACGGAGCCCACCGGGCGGAGCCCCGTGGGGTGGGGGCAGCGTGCCGGGCCGGGCCGGGCCCGGTACCGAGGGGCACGGCCCCTTCGCTCCCTCCGCGGTGACATCTTACATAACGCGGAGCTCCGCACCGCCGCCGCGCGTCGCCCGGGGACGGTTCCCACGCGCCGCAACGACCCCGGCGGCAGCGCCGTCCCCTCGGGAGCCCCGCGCTCGGAGAAAGTTCCTCGGCGGCCGCGGTGCGAGCGCGGCGTCACGTCCCGCACAACTAGTTCTGACACGGGATCCCGCCGCGCCGCCCCGCCCCTCCCGCCGGGCCCTTACCTTCCCCTGCGCGGCACCGCGGGTGTGTGCGGAGCGGGGAGCGGCGCGTGCGGCGGCGCGGGCGGCGCCGGCGGAGGGCGGGCGGGGGCGGGGAGGGCGCTCGCGGCGGTTGGGCGGCGGGAGCGCGCGCCTCGCCGGAGCTGTCGGGCGGCGGGGGAGGCTGCGGGGCGGCGCGGGGAGCGGGCAGGGGGCGGAGGAGTTTCCCGGGCTTGTTTACGCATCGCCGCCCCGCTCGGTGCACGCACATCACTCTCTGATTGGACGCAAACTGGGGCACGGCCCGGCGAGGGCGCGGCCGCACCGGCGGCGCGCGGAGCCGCTCGGGCTGGAGCCGCTCGGGCGGGCCGCGGTACGGGCACGGCTACGGGCGCGGCTACGGGTCCCGCCGCCGCCGCTCCCGACGCTGCCCTGCGCGGCTCTGCGCACGCGCGGCGCTCCGGCGGGTGGGGGGGGTCGGGTGCCCTCGACGGCGCATGCGCCCCTGCGGCCGCGCATGGCTGGGAGGGCGGAGGTCCCTTCTCCCCGTCCCGAGCGGCGGGCACGGGGTGGCCCCGCTGTCCCGGCAGGTTGCCCCCCTCCCGCCACCCCGAGCTGCGGGCCAGGTGCCCGCCGACACAGCCCCGGGAAAAAAGGGCTGTATGTTTTCAGTTGGTTCTTTTCGCAGAACGCGCTGTAACTCATTTTACCGTTGGTAATTTCCAGTGAAAAGCGTATTTTAACGCAGAGGATGTAACGACTGCGTGACATCGCTCGTGCTCGCTCATTCTAACCAAACAGCTCCTCGCCGTTCCATCCCACAGGTCAACAATAAACATAATATGAAAATACGAAAAACATGCCGTGAGCGCTCTTCGCAGCAGGAATCCCCGCCTCACACCGCAGGAGTTCCCCTAACTCCTCTGCGAGCGAGGGACCTCCATCAACTTTCCCTGAAATCCAGTGCTAGAGCGCTCGGCTTCCTCCCGCTGTGACGGAACCGGCGCCGCGCCGCCCCGCTGCGGGCTGCAGCCCCCGCGCACACGGCGGGCACGGCTGCGGTTGCGAGGCACCTGCGCCTGCGAGCCTGCGGCCTCGGCCAGGCCGACTTGCGCTCCTCGAGGCGGAACAGTGAGTGTGCAGCGGGGGATCTGATAGTAGTGATACTTCCCCTATGGCGTTCCTTTTTTCATTTTTTAAAGCGTTATCTAGGGAAGAGTTCTCTGCTCGCTGGCATTTCCAAGGGATGGAACGCTTCTCCTGCAAGGACAGGCTGGGAGAGCTGTGGACGTGCAGCCTGGGAGACCAGGCTCCGAGGAGACCTGCGGTATCTAAAGGGAGGCCGCAAGAAAACAGTTTCTGTAGCAGCGTTTGTTGCTATGGGACAAAGGGAGGCGGTTTCAAACTAAAAGGGGATTTAGATTGGATATGCAGAAGTTGTTTACGCTAATGGTGGCAAGTTGCTGGAACAGGTTGCCCAAAAAGGCAGTAGATGCCCCATCCCTGGAGACATCTGAGGTCAGGTTGGAAGAGGCTCCAAGCAACATAATCTTGCTGTAGGTGTCCCTGCTCATCACAGGGGAGTTGGACTAGGTGGCCTTTTATGGTCCGTTCCACCTCAAAGATTTTACGATTTGTTTTCCTTCCCTTCAAGCATGGAAGCACTGCCCAGGTTGTCTCCATTTAAGATGCTTTAGTATCATCTGACTGGGCCACAACAACACATTTATTTAGACGCCAATGTGCACTGTCAGGAAGTGGGTATTTTAAGGATTTGTTGGCCAGACCAGTGTTCATCTTGACTGCCAGGTCAGCTGTTGGTTATAATTGGATTTGTGATAATCAGCCAGATTTTTATCAGAACTGTGCATTCAGCTCCTTTGAGCTTCTACTCAATGGATGTCACACAACACACAGAGTGTTTTTAGAGAATTAAGAGCAACTTCACAAAAAAAACCCAAAAAAAAACCAAAAAAAAAAACCACCACTGAGCTGTTCATACTTTGACCTATTGCATCAGATATGCAGAAAACTGAGATGGCTCTGAGTTGTTCTACCTGGGTCCGATCCTTAAAATTTTGTTGTTGTTTTATTTCTTCTAGCTATTAGCTTTAACTTGCAAAAGGGAATCATTTGAATTTGAAGGAACTTTTAAAGGTCATCTAGAAGTCTTAAAGTATGAAAGAACACTTCCAGAGAGATACAGCACTTCTCACTGCAGCTGTTAATCCAAAAATAGGACAAAGAACAAATGTCTTCCTAGTCCCTCCTGTATTTGAAGACACTTGAGCTCTCACAATGATTTTACTGGGAAATTAATGGTTCATTAAAACACCTAAGATGCCTGTTTCTGGGAGCCATGACAGTAGAAGTTCAGGTTCTTCACAGAAGGAGATGTTCAAGGAAAGGTTCTTCACAGGTTCTTCACTGGTCAGCCACTGGAACAGGCATTCCAGTACAGTGGTTATGTCCCCATGAAGTACAAGATGTGGATTGACAACACTTACTTTCAGTCATACAGACTGATTTTTGGGTGGTCTGCTGTGGTTCTGCGTGGAGCCAGGTGCTCAGTGTCCAGGAGCCCAATGATCAGGTCCAGGAGGTCCAGGAGCCCAATGATCCTATGGGTCCCTTCCAACTTGGAATATTCTATGATTCTATGACAGCACTGAACAGTAACATCTACAGGGCTGTCTGCTTACACTGGAACCATGGAAGAAACCTAACCACAAGATACAGCTATTGTCAGAGTAGAAGTTGTAGCTACTGGCAGTCATCTGGACATGGCAAGTCAGAGCTCAGATCTGCTGTCTGTAATAAGACAGTAAGAAAAGGCATGTAATAAAATCAATATAAAACAATTCAGTATTAAGGTTCATCTCTCTGCATATTCTTTCTACCTAAAGGATGGCTATGGGCTTCTTCTTCTTCTGAGGTTTTCTTTGTGACCGTGAGGACTAGAGGTTTAAACATAAGTACATACACATGAAACCTCTGAAGTAATGTCTCCTATTTATTCCCACAGAAGTTATAACTGATATAAAGAACACAATTACACTATTTGGTAGAGCAAATTTTCAGCTACAATAATAATGCTATTTTTCAACATATTTACCACCATTAGCTACGCATTTCTTCCAGCTGTGAACAAGAGCCTGCACACTCATGAACAGCTGTACCAGAGGAGGTGACCCTCTGTTGCCACTGCTGAAACATACCATGCACTGCCTCACTAAGCTCATGTCCCCTGTTTGGGCTCCATAAATGTTCAGAAAGCATCCATTTTATTCCACATGGAGGAATTCAGTGACATATCTTTGCTTCATACACACTTCCAAGTTATATGCCATTATGCATATATGCTGCCATCTGTCACACAAAAACAAAATGTAATGGAATATTTGTGGGAAGGTTCAACCTCTACTGCCATACCACCGACACCCACCTCTGATGCCGTGGGCTAACATAATGAAATAGCAGGTCTTACTTTTGGAGCAGCCCTCGTATATACGTAACTGTAAATGTAGATGAAAGCTTATTTTTTCACACACTTGCCTTGTTCCTTGGAGACATCAAAGGGCAGCACACTAACTAACAAAACTCAAGAACTGGCACCTCTCACTCTGTTTGTTGTAATGCAGGTCTAAGCTGGCTAAGCAGCTGTGAAAACCTCCACTACAGGTACCAGTTCTATTGTATGTTTTAGATTATACTGAATTTGTAGTGTAATTAACTTTCACAGTAAACTTTGCATATGGCAGAAGAGGTTTTATCTGATTCAAGACTCAGATCCCTAATTATACTTCTTTCACTTCTGCTGATTTTACTTGTAGTGACGTGTGGAGCATTACGCTACTCTGTGGGGCTTTGTGTTCGATCCTGGGCTTTTTAACGTGTAGGTGTTTCCTCAAAGTGATGATTTTTGTGGGCTATTGGTTAATTGTGATCAGAGCACACTCCCATCTCTGTCTCCTCTTCTGATGCATATTTGGAGAACTACTACAAGTGTGGTTTTCAACTGTAAAATTTGTTGCTGCGAAATACTTTTAAAAACTAAACCAAGATAGAATCCAAGTGGTCAGCTTGGTTGTCATGCTGCTACATTTAGAGTCGTATGATAACTCACAAGCCACTAGCAGATTCTGCCTGCCCAAGGAGCACACAGAATTTCCTCTGAAGGTCAAGCCATAACCTTTAGGTATATGTTTATCCTTCAGGTCCCTGGCAATCAAGTCTCTGGCAGTCAGTTTCAGGCTTCAACTGCATAAATATCACCAGACGCCCTCCCTGCCTTCTCAGGAACAATGCCAGGACCCATTTTTCCATTTCCAAACTGCAATTCATGGCTTTAAAATACCTAGCATTAATTGCACAGCTTTCTTATGAGCTAGGACTCCTTGCCAGAGTGACTGATGAGTCCTCTCTCCTTTCACCCCAAACGTGACTACTGAGCTCACTTGTTCAGCTGAGTACCAGGGCACTCATGACCACTTCTGTTCAGAAACAGATCATCACCACTCCAAACATCTGGCAGGAGGAGCTGCCAGATGATCTCTCTGTTCTGTCAGCTGGGGTAGCTGCTAGTTGGTACAGAGTGTACCACAGGAAAATGTAGGAGCTTACTTTCTCCTCAGGACAGAGCCATAGAGATCAGTGGATAAACAGCCTGTATAATATTATTTATCAGTGTACTGTAAATGCATAAATGAATGACAAACACCTTTTAGGTGCCATCCACCATCTGGCACTACAGACAAACATTTCCAGTGCTGGAGCACAGCATTAGAACAGCTACAGCAACCCCAGGGATAGAGCCCAAACCAGCACTGTGCACTTGCAAGGAGGGCAGCAGCCTCCACTGACGTGCTGTGCTTCAAGATGACCCATCTCCAGTCACTTAATTCAAGAAACTTCCTCTAAGCCTTTCTATTAAACTTTTTCTTTCTTTTTTTTTTTTAATTGGCTAAACCAAGGTCCACAGCTCAGTGTTACTGTGAAACATTTTGGTATTAATGTCAGGGAAAAGTGTTTCCCAGCAGTAATTTGAATTTCATCATTTTATGCAATATGAAACAAGGTATAATTACATAAGAGACTATTACAGCATGTCATTTAGTAGAAGGAATAAAGTACCTGTGAATGACTATGGGCAATCTTCCCTCCAGCTCTGACAAAGGTACAGATGAGTGTTTTGTTTTATACTGGGAAGTAAAGCTCATAAAGTATTACTACAGCAGGTTTTAGTAGATGGCATTGTTAGCGTTCTCTTTGGGAGGGCTAGCAGGGCTTCAGCACAGAAACACACTGGACAAGACTAATTCCTGTGCTCGATAATCACAGCACCTATTTCCAAATTGTTTTCTCCTGTCAGTGATGCTACTCTTCTGAAGAGATTCAGGGCAGAGACCAGGCTGGGCTGACACTATAATGCTGCTGAAAGGAAAAGAGGATGACTGAGCAAGGTCTCCAGGAATACTTCTTGTTTACCAATGAGGACACAACTGATCTACCATCGTAGCCCGTGGTTTACTAAACAACTCCCAAGTCAACCAAGAGAAGCAGCAGTTAGTAGTGATTATTAACACACCTAAGCTGGATACCTAAATTTGGATTGTGTACATACTCAACCATGTATACATTTTGGTATTGTCCTACAGAACTGTATTTTCTGCATTTTTTATATTATATCTATTCGATTTAATGTAAGAAAGCAGGGTTGGATTTTTTATTGTTACAATCCCTAGAAATCTGTTTGGTTTTATTTCTAGAGTCTCTACTAAGACAGTTGCAGCGGGCCTTGCTGACAACATGAGCAGTAAGATAAATTGCATCCATTCAAGTTCCCCTATTACACCAATTTTTAAATTAGAATTCAAAAACCCTTAAAGTCACACGTGTTTCCTCTGCTATGTTTCGCCATGATCCTCACTGCAGCATCTGAACATGTTAGTAATAAAAGGAAAAATGCCTCTTAAAGTTGTATTTATATGTCATCTAGAATGTAGAAATAAAGATGTTTAGAAAGTAAACAGTTATGCAGTATTTATTTTCAGTTTATCCCACAGACCTTGCTGAAAACAAACATATATTTAGGATGGGACAGAGTAGGTATCCATGTACCTGACTAGAGCTGCATATACTACAGATTTACTTTATGACAGGATCAGCAGTACAAGGAGGAATTGTATGGCAACTGCAGCCCACAGATAAAGAACCTCCTTGAATTTCTTTAAAAAGAAGCAGCTGCTAGGAACTCTTCCCACAGGACAGAGCACAGATGGATTGAAAAGTTCTTCTATAAGAAGCAGCTTTTCTAATCATTAAGGATCAACACGTTCCCTAGCTAATACTTAAGATGACACAGCATACATGATGTTGCAGGAAAAAGCTATTTCTTAGCACATACTAAAATGCATACAATAAAACTGTATTTTTTCTGCCCCATACCATGAACATACTTTTTGGCCATGTACTGCACGTACCCAATGGCACCATCACTTGGACACTGTAACACTCCTCAAAACCTTCAGTCCAGACACCAAAAAAAAAACAATAGTTTTTAATCCTGAATGATTCTCAAAACCATTATAAAAGCATATCTGAGCTTTTCAAACAGTTACTGTTGAAAGCCTTATTGTTATTAGACATTATATGTATTCTGAAAATGACTGAGTGAAAGATTTGCTAATCAGGCAGTAGTGTACTTGTGTATTTTCTTGTCAAACACAGAAGAATTTCACCCAAGAGATAGCGATGAAGAACTTGACAGACTGCTCCTTATACTTCTAATCAGAATGGTTACCAGGGTATTTTGGTTTATGAAATGCATGAAAATTCTCCCACTATGTGAAAATTTTCACACATTAAGACACGAAGAGTCTATAGCTGCAAATCCATGCAGAAAAACCATAGCACTTCCATAATTTGATCTGTCATATTCAAAACCAGGTGCTGCAGTTCCATAATGGTATATCAAGCATTATTTATCATTATCTCATTTTATTTAATGAGATGCCTAGTCCCATTACTATCAGGTTCTGCTATTTACAGATGAATTTATAGCAAACTGAAAATGTCACATGTCCGATGGTTTATTTTCCTGAGCTCATTGTGCTCAGTATCCCTGTCTCAGCAGCTGGGCCAGAGCTCCATGGCAGGCAATGAGAGTAATCACAGGTGGCCTTTATTTGTTCAGCGCAGGCAAGACAACACCTTGGACTGCTATATTGAATTCTTCACAAAATTAAATATGCTGTCTTTTAATTAATTTTCAACTCCGTATATAGAAAGCTGACTTAAGTAGGGCTGCTGGGCACCCTGTTCCCAGGTAACTGTCAGCATCAAATACAGCTGGAATTGTCATCAAATTCAAATGTTATTAGGGGAGGGAAGCCAGAAGATGGATGAACTCTGATTGTAGATCTTGTTTCCTTCAGAAACCTAGCTGATCTCCAGTTAGAACCAGCCTTCAGGAGGTCTCCTAAACATAACCAAACTGCTATAATGCCAGTTAAAGCATCAAGCTACGTTTTCAGTGAACTTAATGATAGATGTAATGGGTCTTCTATTTAAATTCGAAGTTTTGAATGTGAGCTGTAAGCAACCAAATTTACAGACATCCTTAGTGACAAATCAGTGGGAGCAGGTGGACAACTAAGCTTAACATTGAATCTATTTTCACACAGACAAAACTGCAAATTGGCAGAATCCACAAGATAAATTGATGAAACTGAAAAGGTTTACACCCCCAAATTTTATGTAATGGAAATTTCAAGATCTCATGTAAATCCCTGCCAAATTCAGGATCCATATGTGCCGCTCTCATATTGATTTGAATTTCGAATTTAACGTGTTCCTTTTTCACTGGCTTATAGCCTGTTTGATAAAGATATTCATAATTGGAGAGGAGATGAAATAAGGAAGAGATGAAATGAAGAAGAACAGCAGAGCATGCTGAAAAACTGGAGAAAGAAGAATGTCAGATGCTGGTGTAGACAGAGTCACAGCAGCACTGGCACTACCAGTGGGGCTGGGGGCAGTGGGAGGTTGCTCCATGCTCTTCAGGGATTTCATTCACAAGCTTTGGAGAGGGAAGCCAAGGAAATAAATACACAAATGGCATTTCTTCCATCTGATTGCTTGCAAGATCATGTGAATGAAAGCTGCCAATAATACTAAAAGCTGGGTGACTGCAATTATTGCCACTTCCTTCTTCCTCCCTCTATGTTTAATTTGTATTTTCTCTGCTACATTCAGTTCAGCTCTATATGTACTTACTCACTTGTAGAAGTCACTTACTTTAAACATAGATTATGGAGAACCATTACAGAGAACTGTCAAGATGAGCCAAAGGAAAACAGAAGCCTTCATAACCTCTTAGAGACATTGATGAGAGACTAAATATAAACATAGGCACACAAACTATACACTAGACTGCACAGTGAGAAGCAGATAAGTTGTTCACCTCAGCTGATAGTCTCATATCCCTCTTGTGAGGCTGTAAGCCAAAGATGTTTTGGAAAGTCAAGGAAAAAATGCATCATTTAAGTACAAAACCACAAGTTCTCACATTATGAAGGGTTTCTTCCTTTAAACCATTCTACCTATTTTCCTAAAATAGAAAGGAAGTAATTTCATAACTTTGAAACTTTAAAAAAGTCCCCGTGTATATGAACTGAAAAAAAAAGCTCATTTTATTTCCTAACTGGATACTAATTTTCATAGTCATGTTGTTCCCACCAAACAAAATACGCTGGTGAAACCTGTTTCAGTAACTGTTGTAAAGGTAAAACTTTGTAGCTATGTGCATATGCAGAAAATATACTCAAAATAATATCAGATTTTTGAAAAATAGCCAAAGATAAGGAGATATTTGAATGTTGACATTTTCAGTTCTGAACAGCTTTATTATATTTTAAGATTTGCTTTGACAGATGGAGGCAAGCAAATTTTGCTGCGCCTGCAGCATTTTGGACTTCAGGTTTCCAGATTCAGGCATCCCAGTCCTTAAAGACCTGAGATGGAACTCCATTTCTCTGCCTGCATGGCCCCTGCTGCACTGCCCCAAAGGACTGGAATGAGTTCAGATGAAGGTTTTGGATCCAGCATATGGTATCCCTGCAAGTACACAAGGAATGAGCTTGGCCTTATCCAGGGATGCATTAATTTAAGCACAAAACAGTCTCAGAACCAGAAACTCAGTACCTGGGTTTCTGTTTTTAGGTTTTTTTTTCTTTCTGTGCAGCACGTTTCTCTAGGCTTACATACTTTAGCCATGCTTCTTCTCATCTACTTAAGAAGTCTGATGCTGGTTTTATATATGGCTTGGAACTTGCAATCCGTCTATCCTAGTTTTATCTAAATAAGATGTAAAAAGTCATCACAGTCAAGTAGGAAAAGTTATTTTGCCCACCATTTTAGCTGCAGGTGCAAAACACAACTTTTCTCTCAAAAGTAGGTTCTAATTTTCTATTTATTACCACGTTGACTTGAACTTGTTGGGGCTGGAAAGCTGCCTGTGCTGGCAGCTGCAGCAAGATGCATGTTTGCTGCCTCAGTCTGCTGGGGAAGGAGGAGGCAGAGCAGCGTGACAGGCTGCACTCAGGCCAATGTTGGCTATGCTAAGCTAGTCTGGAAGATAGACTTCTGTCTCTGGAGTTTAGGCTCCTGACATCACACTTACTTTAATGAAGTCTTCCCATCTGAAAAGTTTCACTCTCTTTTCCTTAACAGGTTTTCCCACAGAACTCCTAGGTAAGCAGGTGGAACTGTGTGAAGGGTGCAGGACTGTTAGCAGATTTTGTTTCTGCTATTAGCAGTACAGTGCATATAGCTAAAAGCTTTAAGATTTTTAGTATAGTAGCTCTAGACAGTTTCAGAAAGCTCCAGCGTCTTGCTTCCTTCTCCCTTGATTCCTAAATAAGCATCAGTGCAGCACACACCACTTGTAGCCTGCACTTTGCCTTTTCAATTCCTGCAGCAGCTCCCACTTTTGTCATCTTTACTGTCTACAAGGAAGGTACCTTAGCTGCCTCATACTCTGTTCTCTATTCAGCAGAACATGGAACAAATGTTCAGTGCCAGCCTGTTGCACACCAGTTTAGTAGTCCAGAAAACAAAAAGGCTACTGATAGAAGCTTTTGAAAATTCAGCATTTTGTATTTAAAGTTATTCAGCTTTGCAGTAACATGATGGTTCATTCTGCAGCTAGATTTCCAGAGACATGAGGCTCTGTGTATAAAGCAGTATTACTGCATTGTTAAGACACTTTAGGAATTCCAGTACAGAGCCCTTTGTAAGCTCCTAAGAAGTTTCTTCCATGTATTACAGCAGGAGCAGTTAAAAGTACAGGTATCTCACTAACTTGGACAGAACAACTCATGCACCGTGACCTCTCCAAGAAGTCAAACATTTTTGAAGATGTAAAATCACAGCAATATAAGTCGATACTGACACAATTCTCTGGTGACCATGTACTTCTGAGCAACAACAAATCTTATATACTGTGTAGACACTTCACTACAAGATGTCTTGACTACCAGCAAAGCTGTGCTTCAGTGTTAAGTGGTATTTGTATTAGAAAGGGAAAGAGAAGCCTTCAAAACTCATATGCAGACCTGGTGAAATGCTGTGCCAATTTTCCTTCTGCCTCCCCAGTGTCTCCCACTGCTCTCATTTTATCTTCTAGGAATCCAAGCTGCTTCATTTTTTTCTCAGGGATTTTCCTCCCCCAGGCCACTGCTTTACCATTGGTTATTTACTGCCTGCATTTCTGTCCTGTGGCAACTTGGAGGCCTTACACCCTTCCCCTCCAGGAAATCTGTTTCTTCCTGCATGACCAGTGCCAAGAGCAGCAAGAGCTCTGTCTGTTCCTGCCTGTGGGATGCCCTGTGCTGCTACACGCTCTGCCCACTGTGCAGAAGAGTTTCGTTTTTCCCTGGGGCTGAAGATGGCAGTGCAAACCTGTTCCTATTTTGTTCACTCAAAATGCCTTCATGGATTTCTGCCTGTTGCAGGACGGCTGCATTCCCAGCAGACAAGGCTGAAGTCTGCAGAATGAAACTCTCCTGCTGAGAGCATCCCAGGGCTTGGAGAACACTCCAGGACTTACCACTGTCTTCTCTCCTTGTTGCACTTATACTCTCATTGACAGTCAGCTCCTCCAAGCCAGGCAGAAAACACTCCTGTTAACAGAGCAGAAGGTAGTGAGCTGCAGGAGCCACCAGCATCGTCTTACACATAGTGCTCAGTTTAATGTGAGCATTTTGGGAGTGCAGCATCATTCTCTGCTTGTATTCAACACCTGTGGAAGGTTTTAAGCATCTTCATAGACAGTTCTTAGTAGAGTCTTCCTTTTCTAGTTGCACATCAATGACATCTGAAGACTTACTTGTGTGTCTGGTCATTCCCCAGTCTTCTAAGAGTAAGCTAACAAGATGCAAATTAATTCCTAATGGCACATAATATCAGTGTGATGAAAATATCCTTCCAGGCAGTACGGTTTCCTTACTATCAAAAAATAGAAAGATGTCCTCATGGAGAAGGGTGGAAGTGATGCAACAGCAATGAAGTAATCCTACAGCAATACAGGCAAGAAGCCGTCAGATTGCAGCTTGTTACTGGGTGCTGGCTGCCACCTGCAGCTGCTAGGAGAGCTAACGGTGTGCTGCTGAGAAGTTGCTCAGTGGTGTGGATTTCTTCCATTTACCTGTGGGATCCCGGCAGCATTGCTGGGGGAAGGTGAGCTGTGAGGACAGCTGACTGCTAGTTAGCATTATTCTTCACAATTATCAGCTCCGCAGTGCTGTAAGTCATTAAACAATGTTTTTAGAACTGTTGTCTCTTCTTTGACTGTGGCAGGAAAATACATTCAGCATCTCAGGAAAATAAAGCTCAACATAAAACAACCAGTGGGTCCCTGCATTTAATTTCCTTCAAAGCCATCAGAGCGCTGGCCAGCTGAATGACAGTTCCAACAGCAACAAAGTGCCAAAATGATGATTTCACTCAGTTTCATTTATGCAAAAACAAAGCAGCAAATTACCCCTGTCAAGAGAAAACTGATGCGCAGAGGGCAGCGAGGGAGTCTGTGTTTTTACCTTTGTTCATCCGGGAAGCGTGAGGGGAGGTTTGCAGAGCTCATTGCGGTCTGTCAGAAACCCTCGCTTAGCGTTTGAGTCACCACCGCACCGCGACCTGGAACGCCCACAGCTTTGTTGTTGTTGATTGAACTCCGGGAGAGGTGAAAAAGCTGTGTGCCACCACGAGGGAGGAGGGACAGAGGAGCTCACAGCCTGCTTTCCAAACAGATTTCCCAGAAACGGAGCAATTAATGAGGTCTCCAGAAGTGCTTTCTGTGCACTTCTATTTGTTATGTCATAGTGTCAGCTGAAAGCTTAATGAATCATGAAATGCAGCGTTTTTATGATTATTTCTTTGCATCTAATCCAGATATTTCAAAATATACAGAGTATTAGCACCACTCACACAGCATTTGGATTTAGCTTCCCCTTGACCAAGGTCACATACACAAACGGTTGCAAAGAAGGGAGCTAAGGGATCCTGCTTTGTTTGGATGCTGTCTGGAAGCTGAGCTCACTGGTAGCAAGCTGGGTGTGAACTGCAAGTTGTACTTGGTCACTGGATACATGTAGCATAGTGTAGAATGTGAGACAAGACTTTCCCTAGAAGTCTTTTCCCTAGAAGACTTTCCCCTTGAGACAAGACTTTCCCAAGACACTCCTGTAACTGCCTCGAGTTCATGGATTTGCAGGAATATACGTTTTTGGGAAAGGCTGCTGCTCTTAAGCTCAGTTAGCACTGGCAGTGAGTTAACAAGCTGCCACAGCAGGATAGATGAGTACATGACCACAAGATTGCACAGGCCTTGTTCCCTTAAGAAACCAGAACCAAAATTCCCAGACCAACAAAAGGAAACTCCATGGAAAGAAAAGTGCAGTTTATGCAATGTATTGACAACAGCTATAACCCGCTGCCTACCCCTATCCACAGCAAGCAAATTCACACACACGAAGTTCTTGAGGCAAATACTGTTCACAGATTAAAAACATCTTAATGACTCATTTACCACAGCAGTTTCACTTTCTCATATAACACTGCCAGTGGAATGAGTTTCCAGAGGACATCCTTTATCATCATTGTATCAATAAGCTAATACAATGCATTAAGAGATGTTATCCAGTGAATGACATTTCTTAACTGTAGGATAAGAAAGACATTGGTAGATGTCCATCTTAGTTCTCTCTCTTGCAAAAGAACTAGAAATGAATCCAGGGAGAGGTATTTCCATTCAGATAAGTAATAGAATGAGTATTCAGTCTCTTTAGAGACTTGGTTTGATTTTACTCTCTATTGATCATTAGAAATAGGACCAAAGCAGACTTTCCAAAAGTGTGCTGTGGTTCCACAGAAGCTATGATCTGGATATGCGTATCTGTAGGACACAGCCTCCCTTCAGTTCACACAGAGGTGATTGCCTGGTTCAACAGAGCTGCAGGCTGTGTGATGAAAATATAATTCTGGCTAAAGACCAAGCTTACCTAATGGACCTGAGCTAACAAGAGGCTTTTGGTAAAGAACTCCCACCCAGACACAACAGCTAGAGCAAGTCTTCCACACTTAACATTTCAGGTGAAGCGTGTCAGCATATAAAATATTTCTTTAATCATAATTTTTATGGTTTCTTTTTTTTTCAAACCAGCACTTCTTTCAGTTGTTTTTACACATGCACCAGTTGGCCTAATACACAAACTTGGAATTTTAGGTGGAATATAGCACAACACGCATTATGCTGAACATAGTTGGTGGGACCCATAAGTAACGTCACTGGGGATATTTGCTGCTCCCTATTGTGATTTATGCTTCTATTACAATACAGCACCTTAACAGAGGTGATTTGAGGTTTTAGATGCATATATATACACACATTTTACTTCAGAATGCTTCGGGTAGTGTAGGATCCACAAGCAGAGTACATGCACTGGCACGGTCCTTTTGTGGGTCTGTCTCTGTGATCTGATTCTATGGAAGGTGAGGGAGAAGACAACATTTTCAGGTTGTCTGTCTACCTCACAGGGAAAGGCATGACATAAGACCTAGCTAGTAAAGAAAGTAATTGACAAACACCAGTAACTGTCTAGCCTCACAGGCAGCTTATGACTTTATGATGCTCTTACTGATGTGGTTGTTAGTAAAAGACCTCTATATGAAAGTATTTCTTCAGATGTAAGACTTTTCCTCTCCCTTCCAGAGGCTACTCATACCTCTTTCCTACCTTAGCTTCAGCTTTTTCTTAGTTTCCACCTTTTGCTTTGGGAAAGAGTTCTGCTTTGGAAATATTTCTTCCTTTCAGTGTCCTTTCTTTCCCATCCCCATGAGCTGTTGGCAGTGTTTCAGAGTCATTATGAGTTAGTGAGCCTGGAGAGCTCAGCAGTGAAGCCCAGGCAAGATGTTCTCTCTGGTAGCTTTGTCATACCAATGACATAAGAACTGCAGCACCCAGGGCGTACTGATGCAAGCTGCATGCTGATGCAGCTTGCTTTTTACTAACTTGTTCACGTTTCTAAGCAAATACATATTTTTATAGAAAACTCTAAACAGAGACCTCATCCACAGGATAACTTAATTTCATTCTGGGAACATTCATACACTAGCAAATACAAGACAGGTTTGTATGACACAAATAAGGCATGTCTGCCCTAAATTAGATCTGTAATGCTAATTATTACATGGCAGCAGAACTTCTAGTCCCTTCCCAACTTTAAATCCCCCTCCTCATCCTTCCTTTTGCCTTTCCACTTAGCTCTAGTTCTGTGACCCAACTCAAACCTCCTTCTCCTCCCCCTCCTTCCCAGCCACCACTGAGTGGGATGTCCTTCACCCTTCATGGACACTACAGCACTGTGCAGTGCAGTCTGAGCTCAACGGGGTGCAGCAGAGCTGGAGGTGCTCAGCCAGCGAAGCTGTGCTTCTGAGGCTCCATAAAGGGTGCAGGGCACTGGTGAATATTTTCATTGGCAGGCAGATTAGATTTGCTACTGGGAGAAGAGATTGTGAAACAGAGGTAAACAATCTGCAATGCCAATCAAAGGAGTGAATTGCAGTATTCTGCTCTCTCCATTCCTTACCTCTGAATTAGCTGCTAAAAGATAATATTTATTTCTCTCAAAATTTGCAGTATATGCTGGTTAAACTACAGTCAAGAATTCAATGCTTTCCTGTTTATGGGGCACATCACGTCACCTTACAAGCGATACAGACCTCCCCTAATGAGTGTCCTTAGAGTTTTGTTTTCCCTGAGGGTTATATCACTGTCACAAATTCTCAACAAATACCCAGGTATGTGGAAATAGCCAGTTGGGAAGTTTTTGCATTCAGAGAAGGGTTACAGAGAGCACCAAGTTCCAGGAGCAATGTAAGAGGATGCTTGCAATAAAGGTGGCAGCACTGTCACCACAATCCTGCTTTGTGTTTCCAGCAGGCAGGCTGTACCAGTTGCCATGAGTTTGTTTTTCTGATGGCCTCTCTTCTCACAGGAAAACAGAATCCCCAGCAAGAAGCAGCAACTGCTATAATTGCTGGGAGCAGAAACAAATGCACATTCAGGAACTATCTAATAATAACCTTTACCCTCCTTGCCCCTATCCCATCTGTATTCTATGTTTTGAACTGTTACATCAGCGACATGGCAGCCAGAAAGTAATCAGACAAGGCTGAAACCTGAGCAGAACAGATGAAATTATTTCAGTCCCTCTTGACAGCAAAGAGCTCCATGAGTCTGTGGCAAAAACATAATGGCTTATAAACAAACTTTCTCATTCAATGGAACACAGACATTTTTCAAGATACACACACTGGACTTGGAGAAATTCTGAAAAAAAAAGCCAGGTATTAATGCAGACAAGAATCCTGCTGCTCTCACATGGGCTGCTTATAACTTTCTTACAGCATTTGAATTATTATTCTCTCATCTCCAAATGGCAGTCTGCCAGATGCCTCTATCTCTTGAACTGCTCCTTTTTATGCTTGCTCCAATACAAGCATCAGCATGCATTAATATTTCTATTTTTGCACAGAGCAGCAGCTCACAATATGACAAATGTGATAGCACAAAAACAGAATTTAATCGAGGCTGCTGATGATTGGAATCATATTTTTCCTGGTGGGAAGTTAAGAGATTTTGATGGAATCTTAATGGACTAGAGATCTTTGTTATGTGCAGCTTTGGGGATTCAGATGAGTACTCATTGGAATTTGCCCTTTTTGCTAAATACAAGGTATTTAACCTCTCTATTCAGCATTCATCTTGATAGAGAAGAATATACTTTAGAGAGGTTTGCTGCATTCCCCAGCTCCCCAGCCCACTCCCTTATGATTTTATCTCAAGTTCACATACAAATAGTTTGCTATCATTATTCCACAATGAAACATTCAGATTTGGCATTTAGAACTCCTTTGAAATGAGAGGATACAAGTTTATACACCTTTTAAAAATAGAAAAAGCTCTTTCATTTATACATAAATTGAAACACTTCTTAGAGCAAAGGGCTTGCTTTTAGCTCAACATCCCACCCTGGAAAATTTTTCCCCCACAATGTTCTTGTTTCCATTTAACTATAAGAAGTCAGGATTCAAATCCTTCATTTCCCAGTGTTCTCTTTCATTATACAGCATCAGAGCTCGCAGTATAACCTACATCAAGTGTTCCTCTCAATTCTGTCTTCATGACAAGGCATTTCAAAGAGTGAGTGGAAGAGGTTTAAACTGCTTACTGTAATGGGGCTAAGAGGATGAAAGGCAAGAGAAAGCCATCACGCAAAAAGATTTCTGCAGAAATTGGTGTTCTGACATGCTTGAACAATGGGACATTGTTTTTCATTCTAAGTGACCGCTAGCCAGGTATATAACTATTTTGGGACAGCAGAACCTACAGCGTTTCAAACAATCAATTTCTTTTAAATTGTGAGTTGCAGCAGCTGAGATGACCACGTTAATTCCTGCTGCTCTCAACAAAAAGCTGGGATTGTCAGGCAGGACTGACAAGCTCCAATTAATGGTATGGCCAGCTCTGCTTGGGAAAAACTGCAGGGAATCTAAGTAAGTCTTGTCCTAACTAATGTCTGAATGTGGCCTCAGAAGTTATATGAACACAATTACATATGTAACTTTAAAACAATTGAAAAATAAATATAGAAATAAATACAGAAAAGCATAGAACAACAGCTTTGTACTTCCCTTGCCCTTACTGAGCTGTTTTTACCCAAATGCTAGTAGGATGCAGCTAGCTTCCTAGGTAGGTATTGTTATGAACAGCACAACTTCAGATAGTCTGAGTTTGTCAGTTCTTAAGAAAAACGACTATTTTGGAGCAGGTTACCCTGAACAATGGTGTAAGGAGGAGGCTTACTCAGGTCTGTCGGCACCTTTAACGCCAATGTCAGAGTTCCCACTGGACCTCTTGGAGGTAACTTCAGAAGGGGCCACTAGTGGCTGATGGCTGGCTTTAGGTAAGCACTCGCACAATCCGCTGTCATTCCTAAAGCACAATTCAAGGAAATCTCTCTTACATCAGCATAAGCTATAACCACCATTTATCAGATGACAAGGTGCAGGTGCCTGGTGTCCAGAACATGTACCACTGCCACCTACAGGAACATCAAGGTGTGAGTCAGCTACTGAGCCCAGGCTTTTCCTTAAGTCACAACACTGCTTCTGACCAGGATAATGAATCTGACAGTCACACCATTGCTTCTAAGATTTAAAGTCTGCTATTTGTGGATCCAATTTTGAGGTAATACCAGAAGATATAGGTACCACTCCAGAGACCTTGGTTACTGTTACACCAAAGAGAAGGATATTAGTCACAAGAGTCTGTTTTTTATAAGGCCATTTACTTTCCAAATATCTTAGATCATTTTCTGCTGGGAAGGAGACATCCTCTCTTGAGCAGAGCTAACTGAAGCACTGGAGAAATGAGGTGTTGGCACCACCACCTCACTCCCCATTAACATTGCTCTTCCTCACCACAGCTGGTCATGCAGGTGAGTTTGGTTTTGGCCACTCTGTGACTCGAAGCTCCTGCTGACTTCATTCAGAGTTAGGCCAATATAAATAACTTTTCAAAAAAGTGTCTGAAATGTATCTCTTTTTTTTTTTAATATTAAAAATTCAAAATAGGGCCAATGTGGAGAATACCATATCACTGCTTAGTCCACAACAGTGTGAACGGTCACACAGAGAGCTTTGAAGCACACTTCAGCTATGATCTGATTGGTTCTGTTGCTTTCAGCTTACTGGACATACCTCTTCACTAGGCCAAACATCAGCTCCACCAGAGCTTTCTGCCAGCTTCAGGACTGTAGTTATCCTTCTCAAATACGAAAACAGTAGAGGGAGAACCCACATTCACACACCTGACATTTCTGATAGAACTCAGGAAATGCTGAACTGTACTGCTTAAGATTTTCACCATTGCTATATTGAGTAGCAAGCAAACTTTCACTCAGACTTGTAGTAGAAGTAAAGCCGTAATTAATTTTTGGAGAGCACAGGCAGTCAAGTCAGAGTGTGCTTCTCCAGGTTCAAAAGAAGAAGCTGAATGAGGCTTTGACTCATCTGTCATTTATGCTGCCCTAAAATGTGTGGACTACAGAACTCTTTATGAGAGCATATCAGACTAAAGAGAAATTCTCAAAGCTCATTATAAGGTACTTGCAAATGAGTCAAAGTGTTAAGTCTTTGATTTCTGGAGCTGCCAAATGCTGGCTGAAAGCCCAACCATAGCACACTGTATGAATAACTAGGACATACGCTAAGAAAATCAACAAGAGAAAGCTTCTCCTCAGAGTTCAGGTCAACAGGAGAGCCACTTTGCACTTAACCATTCACAAACTGCATCTGTAATCATTCTCAAACATCTTTTCTCCAGTGCAGCATTTTTCTTTTCCAGTCCCTGAAAAAACCCTGTCCATCACCCTCTGGGAAGCAGTTTCTGCATACCTTGAATTCTGAAGAGTAAAAAATCAAAAGAAACTTGACAAATAACATTGCTATTCTTTCTTGACAGTTTAAGGGTGGTTGAGGAGGAAAGGAAAAGAGTTTTCATCTGGAAATGCTTTTAAAATGTGACGTCATCCAAATATAAAGTATTAAATCCTCTAACATAGGCTGACATAAATCAATTGCCTTAAAACATTAGATCTGGCCTAGAGCTGCTTCTGTCTTCTTTTGGTCATCAGATAATGTATCACTAGTTACTTTTGGCATCACTAGGACTCCTTCACTTCATTCCCAGAAGGCAGAACTGCTATGGAGTTACACGACTGAATAGGCATCTTCCATGTGATTTATGTCTCTGATCACTGAACATTGTCTCTGTTTACCTTGTCCGATTGAGCTGCCATAAAACTGAATAGCAGTCACATTTTAATGGTGCAGTTAAAATCACAATAGAAGCCTTGCACTTTCTCCATAGGAAACAGTCTAAGGTAATAGCTTCAGTGTTTTTTCCTATTATATGTCTCAACTATGTGTTTTTGTTTATTTTTATTATTCTAAGCTAAATAAGTCTGTACTGTATGGGCTGTTCAGGGTGCTGGCAGAAACATCAGGGCTGCATGTGATCACTACGGTAAGAATTGACTAGATAGCAAGGGGTTTGTGCATTGCATATCCAAGAATAACTGGCAATTGACAGCCCAAGGGTTCAGAAATTATCACCTTAATAAAACTCTGCAGTAGATTTTGTAGAGGCTGCATGGGATATGCAGACTTGGGTTTTCAAGAAGAGTGGCAGGGAGTGCAAGTACCAATAGACATATCATCAACTGGGCTTAAGGGTGCATAAGGATATATTTTCTACTACTTCGTGGAGAAAGTGGTCTAGATTCTTCCCTTTGACTTTTAATCTGCTTTTTTTAGTTGTTGGGGCCCACTTTATTTCTTGAATTCACAAAGGAAAAGTTACAGGCTCCTCAAAGGTACACTGCAATCCATTTTGTGGCTGTTTTTTATTAAATAAGTGCTTTCATGAATTATACATAGTTATTGGTTTGATTTTAAAAGCTGTTGACATTGAAGGTATAAATAATCTAATTAGTCTTTTGTACAATAAACCTTTCCTTTCTTCTAATGAGGATAGTGCATTTTAATTATGTTATTAAAGCTAGGCCACAGATGAAATAAAACCTGAAGTAGTTGGTTGGCAACATTAATGTATTTCCATTTAGTGTTAGCACATTAATGGTTAAGTTGGGGAGGATGTGTTCTGCAGGTCCCTTTGGGATTTCTTTTTTTCCTTCCACAGCCAGAGGCATGAAAATAGCACCTGTCTGCTGAACAGGACAGTGGGCATCCAGACTTCATGCCTTGCAGAATGTTATTATAGACTTATCTCCAAAGGACCTTTCTTGTGTCCCTCCTTAGTTATAAATAATGATGATACATCAGTTTGGTCTTCATAATAGTGGAGATATCCATCTGCCCTGCCTGTGAAGGGTGTAAGCTCCCAGAAACCACTGTGATCACATGGAGAAATTGACAGCAACTCACTAACCTCCAACTGTAGCTCTTGCCTCCTTTTCTGAAGTAGTCCACTACAGCAATTGATTGCCAGGTTTTTCTTCCCTGTAATTACAGCCAAACAGAAAATCACCCTCTCCTTAGCCTTGTAGATAACACTTTCCCGGACCTCATTTTTCTTTAAGGTCTACTTAGTAGTTTAAAAACAGAATTTGTTTCAGAGATTTTGTTTCAGCTGCCTGCAGCAGAGAATGTATCTTGCATTACCTTCAGCCTTGAAATTCCCTGGTTTCCCATCGCTAAGCAGGAAGGAAAGTAGGCTGGCTGGCGAGCATCTAGAGCTCAGCTCACTTACTGAGGAAGCCCAAAGACTTATTATCTCATAAAATGAGGAGACAGAATTTGTATGATGGGTTTACAAGATTAGACCATCAGTTTCAAAGCCTCTTGCTCAGAGACTTGAATCTGAAGAGATACTGTTTGGTTGACAGATCCCTGAGTGCCTCACTGAACTTGCATTTCAGGTGCTTTCAAGCTGAATGAGCAAAGCAGAGGAGACCAAAGCTGAGGGAAGAAGCTGTGTTTTGGATTTGGTGATCAGGAACACTGGATGCAGAACAGGTTGCCAGAAGGACAGTAGATAGCACCACAGTGTGTGAATGGATATATTGTGAGCAGCAAGCTACAAGCTGATCACCCACCAGAGTTCAAGTTACCAGAACAGTGAAGTTCAGGGTTGCTTTCTGAGATATCCAGGATGCTTTGCTTCAATTCTTTAAGGAACTTAGAATTCATCCTCCCTAACATCAATGGTAAGCCTCTGCTGAAGAGGATTCCATGAAATACGAAGTGCATTGCAAGACTTTGAAAAAAATCTAAACTGTAACAGCAAGCATTGTTTTTACTTTGGGGATTTATACAACAAAAACCATTCAAGAAGTTCTCTTTCTGCTTTACCCATATTTTTGTAAGTGCTAATATATTCTGATAATATAATTCATAGAATTCCTAACCAAAATTCTGTGATTTTAACTCTCTGATTTGGCAAGCCTAAAAATTAAATATTTTAATGCATCCGTTAAGTCAGATACTCCATGTATACAATTAAGCATGGAAGTAAGCCCGTAGTTTTCTCACATTATCTTGTTTCACAGTCATTATCAGAATACAAGAAGAAAAATTAGTGGATCACTTGTTTCACAACTTTGGCAGCAATACCAACAAATGCACAAAGCCTTTCTTTCAAATAAAAGCCAGCTCTGATTAAAGCAAAAAACCACTTCCACATCAAAGATCTACATACACACAAACATTCACACTTCTGTTGTCCTAAAACCTCTGCAAGAAGAGTGCTGTACAGCCCACAGAGAGTGAGGGCACTGAGACCATTACAGTGTCACAGTGCAAACTGGGGACTGAGGTTGTGCCACTAGATGAAAATATCTCATCCTCTATTGGGCCTAATGGAGGCATAATGGTGGCCAAGAAGAAAAAAAATGGAAAGTAAATATTTGGCAATTTAGCTGCCATTTGAAGCCCATCCCTTCAGAACTGTGATAATTTAAGATTTCATAAAGTTATTGTTCTGTCTGTATTTTCACCTTCTCGATTTAATGAAGTCTTTGTAAAAGCCATACAGTTGTTCAAGTGTAAATATAAGAATTTTATTAAAATCTTGTTTTGGAATAGGAAGAGCTGCCTGACATTGAAAACAAAGTTGGAGACCCAGAGAATCTCAGTCATTGAGAATGTGGTGCTGTTACTGTCATACATTACTGAAGATTTTTAAAGGCAAATTAAAGTAGGATTAGTAGGAATTATCGTGACTTTGAAAAACAGCGAATATACTTTTGACAGCTGATTCAGATACCTTTCTCACCTCAACTTGTAGGGCTAACAAGGATTTGAAGGAAACTCAATTATTCTACATAGATGAGACACCTGTTAAACTGATAATTTTATTGCTGCTTCTTGTATCTTTCAAGTATTCTTGCTGCTTCTTTGTGCAAGCAGTAAACAGAGACATTGATTAGCACCAAAGAAAACAACAGCACCTAAGTGCAGTGTCTACGTGACAGTTTTCAAAGAAACCAAAGCCTTGTAATGGCCACCCCTTATTTTTCTACTTGTACCCCTCATAACATATTTACTTGTGCTTCGAGTGCTGGATTGCATGGAAAAATTAAAGAAATTTGGTTTTGAAAAAATGGGGAAAAATGCTCACAAATCCCTAAGGAAACCAAAGCAACCACTGCTGAAATGTCCTGCTTATAACTCCCCCCCCCTCCATTGTGTCCCAAGGGACTCTTCCTGTATTCTCAGCTGTATCAGTTGGAGCTGGGAAAGCAAATCTGTCATTTTAGATGGCAGAAAATCTTTGTTTTCTACTGAAGTCTAGATGGTTTAAATGTACTCTTTCTCCCTCTACAGCCTTTGCTTTTGGGGAGGAGAGTGATGTCAATTAGACTGCCATGAGTTGAAGTCAGTCTTTATGTGTCCCTAACAACTTGGTTGTTCTGTGACTCTATGAATCAATTTGAGTTACCCTGAATTATTGCTCTTTTCTCCTCTCTCTCCCATCTCAAGCGTGGAAAAAAAATACATGACATGACAACACAAGCTATATTTTGTATTGGACATTCCCAATGTGCGAATTCCCAGCTGCCACAAACAGGCAACACTTAGCATCATCTTTCATTAGGAAACTACTTGTTATTTCAGGTTCAGTATTTGCTTTCTACCCAGATTCTGAAACACTTATTTAAAATCACCGTTACAGTGTATATTACTAATTTTACGTGTAGATGCTGGGATAGCTGCAGAAAAAATAAAGAGCAATACAGAAATGAAGATAAGTAGTAGCGAGCTTAAGAACTGAAAGGACTACTCATAGAAGCTCAATTTGTACCTTTCTTCCAGTTTCAGTTTCAGGGAGGTATCAACACAAGCCTGCAGTGTCATAATACACTCCAAAATGAATTTACAGCCACGTTATTCTTAGGGAATCAGTGCTGGGAGTTTGGTGGAGCTCCCCCATCCAGCTGGAGCTGGTTGCTTCAGGGTAAGAGGCTATTGCAAGCTGTAGTGCCCCACTTAGGCTGTCCCACCTGCACCGCAGCAGCTGCCTTCTGGTGCATGTCCTGTGACTTGTTTTTGAGCTGCTCAATGAGAAGTTCACACACCTATCACAGCAGAGCATGAGGAATTCTAGGAGCACAGAGACAGCATGGGATAGGAGGACACACAAAGACACCACTGGAGGACACTAAACATTTTAGAAGGGCAGCATGAAGGATTTACCCAGTTGTCAGCTGAGTGTTACTCCTTGTTGATGGCAGGCATGGTCATAAGGTGTAACAGGTTCAAGTTGAGAGCAAATTCAGCAGCCTGGGACTTGACACGGAGATGTTGATGGGGGGGAGTGCAGCAGAGGCAAGGACAAACTGCATAGGGAAAAGCATTTACAGGGAACAATAACCCCATCTGGGATCAACTCTGTTCCTTCCCTAAGAAGGGAGTGCACTGCTGCAGCAGATAACCAAGCATGCATCAATGGACAAAACTACTCCTGCGCTTCCATACTTGCTAGGATCTCTTATCAACTTCTACAGAACGGATGCCAAGCATCATATGTAAGTGACGTTAAAGTGCTTCACATTTTTTGTCTCACTTCCACAGAGCTAATTTTAGCTGATAGAAGTACTTCCAATTGTTGATATTTTAGTATTTTATGTTTATTGCAGTACTTTCCTTTGGCAGAAAGGCAACTGTTGTTTGTACTGAAAGACAAAGCTATTAAAAGCTATTTATCCTCACGAGCATTTATCTAGGTATCCATATGGCCCCTGGCTACGTGAATGTACTCTTACAAAACAGGATTTAGGGTTTAATCTGCAAACATATTTAACAAATGCCAACCAACAGCTCCCTGAGCAAGCCTCCACACATGACAAATCAAATATGCAACTCAGAAATAGAAATTCCAAATAAGGTTAATGGAGTTTTATGGGAAAAAAGTATTTTGTTATATAAAGCTCTGAAGACTGAAGGAACAGAGGAAACCTCCTGGTATACGGACATAAAATTTATATCCTGGAATATTCCAGAGACCCAAGAACTCATATGGGACACACATAGCGTAAGGTGTTCACCACATCCTATTCTGACAAGAGATTTGAACCTGTTTCCTTTGGACAGGAAAAAAAACATTACCATCAGCAGCTACTTGCTACTCTGTTTCTGTATTAAGGTGAGAAATGAAGAAATGATCGTACATGAAGAAATGAAATTAATTTCTTTTTTCTTCTTTTTTCTTCTTTTCCATGTAAAGTCACTTTAAGGTGTTCAGAAGGCTCTCTACCAGGCATCCTGCAGCAGCACAGCCTGGTCCTGCTGGTGAGGCACCTGAATGTCTTTGGGACCCTGCACAGAAACAGGAGCAGTATGAAGAAAGCTAGGAACAGCATAAAACAATAGAATTACAAGGAGAGAGGTACAACCTGAGAGGATATTTAAGGTCTGAAGGGTGGCAGGAAAAGAATCTCATTCTTTTTTAGATGATAGAGGTAGGTTAGGTGAGGTTGTGATTTGGATTTAAGCTTCTGAAATAAATGGAGGTGGAAAGATGGTAATGTTAAGGCTATAAGGTTTAACAATGATCAAAGAAGGATGACGAGCTGGCTGGGTGCTATATGAAATGCACTGTAGATAGAGGGAAAGATGGAAAGTGAACAAAGGAAAATTGCTACCTGTGCAATTGCAGGCCCTAAAATGTGAGTAATGGAGACATAAAGAAGTAAATAAGCTCACACTGGGGGAACTTAGAGTTATTGGAAATTTAAAAACTAGAGCCTTCAGGGAAAGCTTAGCCTCAGGATCATTTTAAAATGAGAGAAGAAAATGAAAAATATTTGGAATAGAAGAAGGGAAATTCCAGCACCTCCTCTCTAATATGAAAGAAATAAACAAGTGAAGGAAACAGTAGGAAAAGCCAAGAAGTAAGACTTACTTGTTTATGTGAATGATAAAATTGCCTTAAAATAAAAAGATGATCAAAACAGGATAAGAGCAACCTACAGCTGCATTCCTCTGAGTTTTGTGATCAGATAGGACTCCATTATTGATTAAAGGCAATTGCCAAGTATCTGTCTACCCTGAATTAGGTATTTTGGTATCTTCATATCATTACCATAACACAGATTTTCCGCCTGACCCAAAAACAAACTAGCTTTTACTGAGCTGGCAATACTGGGATCGACTCTGAAGCACCTTGTAAAGGTCAGCAGCAAGAAATTTTATCCCGTCTTACTCAGTGGCCAACAGCTGGAGACAAGAGCTACAGGTTGTTTTCATTATCAGTGTCAGAATTTTAATACCATACCTTCTTAACTTGATAATAGCAAGGGACCCTTATTACAAAGCCACCAATAATTACTGCTGTAGTCAGAGGGGGGTGATAATCCCCCTAGCGTTTCACAGTTGAAGCCTGATGATGGCTGCTATACATTTAGCAACAATAAAGCTTCACTGAATTCCTTGGAAGAGTCTAGTATAAATGTGTCAGCTTGTTTTGTTATGAAACATCTGGGACTCTCTGATGCAAGAAATTCTAGAAAAAGTGTCTTGAAATAAGTTAACAATGCTTTCCATGCCACAAATCACAGTAATCTCTAAACCCTAAAAGCCCATTATCTAGAAAAATTATGAAAAAGTTCCCAGGGAGTTTTGTTTCAATACAGATATCAGCACAGAAAGCAGTTGCCTATGGTTTTATTAAATTGATTTTAATAGATCCCTTAAAAAAGCCTCCATTTCCGCACTGATATTTTGTGGAACAGTCTGCACAAGTTCAAGCCTTTATCGTTTCTCTCCCACCCAGGTAGTGCCACAAAGACATACCCATGTTTCCTCTACCCATTACATTTGGTCTACACTAGGTCACCAAAACCTTGTAATGTCATGAAATCAAAGAACAGAAGGGAGAAGCTGATCAACTGTTTCAGGTCAATAATGAAGACTAAGGTAAGTATTTTCCAATTTTTCAAACTTTTCATAGCCAGTTTTCTCTGCTTGAATGACTCGTCCTTGATTAGCAAGATGATGAACAACCAGGTCTTGAAACAAACTGGGGGGGAACCTAAATTCCCCCCTCCCTTGTATCATGAGTAGCAAGTTCACTTTCCTGACATCTCATGTGCCCTTTTTTTTCCTCACCTGTTTTAGACACTTCACCATAGTTTTCCAGGTGATGTTTTCTATTTTTGATTTATCCTCTTTTGTCACACTAAAAAGATAAAATAAAAGATAAAAATAAAAAAGCGTGAATGAGTGCTTTCTTTCAGGAAACAACAAAGGTACTACTCACCCCAACATAATGTTTCAAGCTGTGCTTTGTACAGCTGATGACCTTGATAAAAATACTCTCCATGTCCTTCCAAGAAGATCATGACACCTCTAAGGAATCTCATTGAACTTCTGAGAATTTCAGAGCTGGATCAACTGTAATGTTCTCTTTTTATTGAATATCTAAGAGGACTGAAGGAGACTGCTTAATGCCCTGGTAACCAAAGCACACTGATCCTTGGAAATCTCTTCAGCTCTATTCTGCCTAGGTTCCTACACCCAGCTTATCAGCTGAATGCCTTCCAGTCCAGCATCAGAAAGCTATGTGTTCTCATCTCCTTGTTCAGGAGAATGCTTTGCTTTGGTAGATTTTTTTTCCCTGTCAGAACACATATACTACTATGCTTGTGTTTAAGCAGAAAGAAGCATGCCTCATTCTTGGAATGTGTTTTGTCAAAAGTTGCACTGTTCTCTAGTTTGTGGAAGAATTATTTCAACATCTTGGAGGCAGTCCCAGGAAAGATTAACCTCCTTCAAAAATCTGCATGTTTGAAGTGCGCCTACTGACCATGGGAGACTTGATCAACAACTCCACAGGATGCCAGTGTAGAGATGGTTTAAACAGACAAAAATCACAATTTTGTGTAGGCTACAAGCATCGCTGCTCTATGGCAAAGACAGAGCAGTGCTGGTATCTCCAGCAGCAAAGGACTGATCATGGGTGCACACAGCTGGGTGAGCACCACAACACAAACAGCACCCATGCAGGGCAGTGCCTAAACTGGCCAGAGTGCTGCTTGCAGCCCTGATAACAGCCAGTTTGCTTTTGGAGCCCAAAAGTAAGTGAGGAATGGATATGCTGAGCAGAACTGCCCCTTGTAAAGTGAAGGGGCAGTGCCAGCTGCACATAGGGTGTTGGACTGAGTGCTGTTACACAAAGCAGTCAGACTCCTGAGAACAAAACATGGTTTCAGCATCTGCTCTTAATAGAAGTGATACCACATCCCCCTAATACCTGAACCAAATGGGGAACTACTGGGGGTTTTGCACTTGTAAGTAATGAGGTGCTGCAGAAGCATTAACAGTGTTACGTGCGGCTGCAGTGAGAGGATTGCTCCCATCCTTGCAGAGCTGCTGTTAGAGAAGCCTCACTTGCTATATGGTACTCAAGGCTCTGTTCACAAGAGGGCTGTTGCTTCACCACGCGGCAAGGCTAAAGTGTTTCGCTTCTCATCCCAAGGCTGCTAACCAAGCATGGCCCTGGGAAAGCCTGAGCAATTCTATAGTGGCTGTTACAGGAGCTCCCCTCCCTTTTCCCTGCTGGCTGGGACATGGGGTCTTTGGTCCAGCAGGAACAGGGCTTCAAGATCTGCTCCTAGGGTACTAACACCAGCAGGCCCAGCCTGCTCACCACTGCTGGGAGACCAGAGCATTTTAAGCACTGATGCTAGAAATTCCCCCAACTCCTCAGCCTTCAGCATCTCCTCCTCTGACTGAGCTAATAATACAGTTCTCACTTGCCAAGTGTTTTCAAGTTGAACTGCCCCCCCAAAGCCATTGGTGCAATTCTTTCACTTCACATAGCAGCCCCACAGGGTATCAGCTTAGCTCTTCAGAGATACTCTTTAAGGCATTTTCCTGCAGATGACTGGATCCAAACAGCTATCTGCAGGCCTGCGGTGGCAGATAATTAAACTACCAGGCAACACTGCTTGGGTTCAAGCATGGGCCTGCAGATGCCCTGGCTGTCAGCCAAAGCTGAATAAGCCCTATCAGAATGGAAAGCTAAAGTTCCTCACAGCTGAGGATGGACTCATGAAGTATTAGAAAAGTCCAATTTCACCTTGGGGACTGGGAAGACAACCACCAAGCATTAGAGTTTTTAGTTCTTATTCACAGTGATCTCTAACCAGATCAGTCTGTTGCTTATCACATCCACTTCTCCTTCCCCATAACTTCTCTGCTTTTCCCTGCAAGAGATGTAGCCCTCTCCACTATGGAAGCATCAGACTGGCTTATCTCAAACACAATCACTTTGGTCCCACGATCATTCTGCTCCATCTACTCCAGTGCCTTGCAAGCAGCTTGTTGCCTGCTTACTTCAGGTAAGCACATAACAGGGTTGTCATATGGAAGCTCCTGCAAATATCCAACAATTGGATTTGGAGGAGACAAAAGTGGGATGGAAAGGGCCCTTATTTCCTGATATCACTTATATAACTTTTGATATCTCACCATACTACAGAGTTTCCCATCGCAAGAACAAAGCAATGATTCTGATTTGGAAACCATTGAGTACTTGGTTAAGGCAAGTCTTATCTTTGTCTCACTATTCCTGCCGCAGTCTCACCCTGTGGCCTCTGAAAAGGCACCTTTTTTGTTAGCATGTTTACCCCCACTTTATGTGTTTTCCCAGAAAACTGGCAGAGATGTTGATAGCTGTATAGGATGTTTTTTTTCCACAGGGCTTATTTAGCATGAAACTTTGAACACTTCTTTCAGGAGCCAAAATCTAATCAACCCAAAACTGTATTTAATGTGCATTTTTCCCCTCTAAGGAAAAAAAATAATCTAAAGCATCTACCACCTGTTAACAGTACTTTCAAGCAGAATCACCTTCATTACTATCTTAAAGTGTAGGTGGAAGATCACGTGGCTCCTTCCTGCTTCAAGCAAAGAGATTTCACCACAAAGTGCTGTTGTGTCTCTCCACCCCCTGTTCAACATACATGTTGGTAATGCCATCTGACATCATAGTCTCACAATTAGTTCTTTTGTTTCTGGGAAATTATCTTATGATCTGAACACAGACATATTGCATTTCTGTGCATAGAGGATGCATGGAATAAAACAAATCAGCTTCCAGCACTGGTTTTCTGAAGTCAGTGATTTCAATTGGAATTCACTTGCAGAACAGATTTCCGAGGCACCAGAATGAGAAGACCTTCATCCACATCTTTAGATAAACTCTTCTGAGTGCATCTATAAGCAGAAAAGTGAGGAGGTATATGTTCTGTTTGTCCTTGCTACAAGTCTTTGGCCTTCTTGGTCATAGATTTGCAGTGACTCTGGGTTGGTACCTACCGCCATATTCAGGCATGGCCTCTAGGTAGAGAAATGCGAGTAACTCTCACTGGAGCTTTCTTGGAGAGATGCCTTCCTCAGGGCAATGCTTGCACAAGTGTGTGCAGTATCCTGGCTCATCTTTTGTCTTTTTACTTCAAGTCACAGATAAACTAATGCTTAAAGGACAATAACTTGATTCTAGACAAAGGCAGCCTGCATTACTGAGGGGTGATTCAACCACACCGCACTAGCCAAGGTGTCCCCAGAGCTGTGCTCCTCACATGCCAGCATCCAAGGTACATGGATATGCATGAAGATGTTCATGAAGTCTAGACTCTCCTGCCCTAGGGTATGTGCAAACCTGCCAAGGTCACGCTGAGATTGTTTTATCCTATTAAAGCACAAGCTGGGAGTACATTATATCCATTAAAAGAAAACAGCTCTTTATACCCAAGACATAAAACCAGTGGCAGCAGCTTATGTGAGAGAGCCCACCATCACTGATCTCCTTCCCCAGTAACACTACATCAAGAAATCCCACACCTGCTTCCAAATGCCCTGCTTTTGCTTCCAGGTGAAGACATAGATCTAGGATCTCTCTCCAGCAAAAGGTCCAGGGCTAGAAAGCATGCCTTCCAAAAGGCAGGTCCAGGTTGTTCTTCAGCTGCACTTTGTAGACAAATCTTTGGATACAGAGCCCACAACCAGCTGAGGCTGTCCCCACACATGCCTTCACTATTCCTGAAGGGGGGTTGTGGTGAGGAGGGGGTAGGCCTCTTCTCCCTGATAAGTAATGACAGGACGAGAGGGAATGGCCACAAGTTGCGCCAGGGAAGATTTAGATTAGACCTGAGGAAGCATTTCTTTTCTGAAAGAGTGGTCAGGCACTGGAATGGCCTGCCTAGGGAGGTGGTTGAGGCACCATCCCTAGCGCTGTTCAAGAAGCGTTTAGATGAGGTGCTTAAGGACTTAATTTAGTAGTTGGGTAGAGATAGTGATAGGAGGATGGTTGGACTAGATGATCTTATAGGTCCTTTCCAACCTTATGAACTTATGAACTTATGAACTTATTCAAGAAACAGAAATGAGCATGTCATCCTTTACCTCCCCAAGCAGGATGTTCCTAAATCTCATAGTTGCTGCCAACTTAACATGCACACGTGAAAGTGACAGGACTCAGCCCTCAGGCAGGCAGGGAGAGGATGTAGGGAAGTTGTTAAAGTGAATAAGTTCTGTCAGGAGCAGCAGTCGATTAATAAAATTAGAGAAAAAATGATCTATAAAGGTGGGCTGTTCAAGCCTGATTAAGGTGTGCTCGTGGAAGGTTCAGGAATTCCACAGCCTGTGCAGAGATGCTTCCTCTATCATCTGGTTCCAGCATGGGATTCACGATTTCTAACAGTTACGTTTATTAACATTTGGGACAGCGTGTTAAGTATCTGAAACATGAAGTTTTCCCCAACTCAAACTGCTTTCTTTGAAGGTACTTGTGCTGCAGTGCAGCGTGGAGTTGATTAGGTGCCTTCTCACTAAGGAAATGATGACATCAGCACAGTTACTCTTATTCACCCCCCCTATAATAAGCTGCAGCAATTCATCCCACTCCAGCAGATGCAGCCATGTATCCAGGAAACCACTGCTGACATGCTGAGCCCACTGCCTGCCCAGGGACGCAGCTGCTGGAGCTCCATGAGGAGCACACTGGACCTGTCCTGCCAAGGTTCTGTCACCCCTAGATCCGCAAAACACGAGCTCTTTCCCCTTCTTCCCCAGAGAAGCATGACGAAGGTGTCCAGCCACCAGTCTGTTTTGTGAACACGGGGCTATGTAAAGCAGAACAACACAGAAAAAAAATACAGAAAAAAGCAGGACAACCTCAATAAGTGAAAGAGGCATGTGCATGTAAGCAGAACACTGAGTCTTTTTTTTCCTTTTCGTATTTCCTGTCTTGTTTCTCTGCATCCCCACGCACTAGAGCATTGCCTCCCCATCTCCCAGCAGCAACAAGCCTGCCCACCAGCAATCACCATGCAGACTCCCATTGAAAGGCTACCAGCTCAGCCTGCTTCCCACCCCTTGGCCAACCAAGCTGTCATTTCTTTCCCTCAATGCCCGCCTCAGGTGATTCCTTTGGATCTTCATGAAGAGCACTGCTGTGCTGCTGAAGCCATCGCATCAGATCTTATACCAGCTGTATTCAGTAACAGTTGACAGAACTCCCTCATCCCCTATAGCAAAGATTATTATTTTTTTTTAAGTAACCCCTGAAACAAAACAGGAATATATAGTTTTTTGCTTCAAATAATACTATTACACAACACTTCCTCCACATAGTCAGATGTGAGTGTTTTTCCAGTGCCTGCACAGTCAGTTATTTCATAAGAAGGTGCTTTATGTGATATCTGAGGCAGCATTCATACAATCCCACATACCCTCACTGTTGCTATGGAAATCATTCCTCTTTAAGCCAATGTGCAAATGCAGGTCTTATTGCTGAATGCAGAGGCTAAAGGTGTGTATGAGTCAAGTGATTTGTTGTGTGTTATTTCTCTGCAACATCTCTGCTGCTGAGGGAGGAAAAGGGAAGAAGGACGGGTGCCTGAATCAGAAGCGGAGCATGCAGGAGATTGTTTGTAGGATATAGGCAAGGCCATGAAGCTACAGGAAGGCTCTGACTGAAGACCTCAGCCCAGCATGGTTTGGTTGCCCAGCTCACCTGCTGCAAGTGACAGAAAGAGCAGGATGCAGGCACAGGAGATATCAAGCTTAGAAATGCTGTTGGGATGTGCATTTGAGATGGGGGAGAAAGTCACCATGCACCGTGTTGGATTTAAGACAGACATTAAACCTGTCTGTAAACCTGTTGCCACTTAAAGCTCAATTATAAAATTAAACTTTTAATGTGGACTTGCTGTTGGCTACAGGGACTGTAGAGGTTTTGAGAGAGCATTCTGAATCTGGAAGAGGATCAAGACCAGAAAGGAAACACCTACAGAAGTCAGGCTTCTTCTCACCTACCACATCTGGCAGCAATTTCAAGTGCTCTTTTTCATATTCCTTGAGACCTAAGGCTAAGTACCAAGGTAGATACCAGAACATTCCCAGCCAAAATGCAGCTTAACATTAGCAGCTGCTTTTAAGTATCAGCCTCTACCCTCCCATAACATAACATAACACAGATACCTACTGCCTCCAGCACTCAGTGACCCCTCTCCACCAGAAATGGAGAGGCAGAGAACAGCCTACAGCAGCCAGCTGCAGAGCCACCCTCCACCTCACTGCCTAGGGGAGCTTGTGGTCATCACAGCTGACAGCACACTCTACACATACCTTATACAGAAGGCTGCAGCAGAGAAAGGCAGATCCATCAAAAAGCACATGTGGGATTCTTTTCTTCCATCCCACTGAAAGAACTGCTCCTGCAGAGGATTGGCAAGTGATCTGTCACAGAAACTAAAGCCACATCCCACCCCTTTTCTCACTGCTGCTACAAGAGCCTTAAGTGTCACACCCATCAGCACTTCTCATTTAACCTCATCATAGACTTTAGGGAAAAGCACAGCGAGTGGTTTAAAGTTATAGACCCAGAGAAGCTAGTGATGTTTTTATGTAACTGTTTTGTCCTTCACTCTGGGGAAAGGGAATAAGTTGAAGAACAAAATCCAAACACCCACTCCACATCTCAGCTCACACAGGAAACAACCCCAAAGCACATCTCCTTTGAGGCACTATTATACACGACTATTAGACAGAGAGTAAACAATCTACAGCACATTACTGTAAACAAACCAAAAAGATCTCCCTCAACCAGAGCAAAAAATAAAGATAGCACTTACTTCAACTCACACGTAAGAAGGTTACTACCATGAGCACCCAAAGCTACTTCCCCTCTGGCTGATCACCCCATACAGCCCATCTGTTCCCTGCCCTCCTGTTTTTTTGTTGTTGTTTTTTTTTCCTGCCTTCTAGGAGAGCAGTATGTAAGCATCCTGAGCAGGAGCACCTGTAGGTTCAGCACAGCCTGCTAGCAGTGTGTGTGGGTGCCAAGGATTTAAAATAAAAGGACAGAGTTAGTGGTGTCATGTAAAGCTTGTTATGAGTCCAAGTATCTGTGAGTTGTGATGAATGTTTTTATGCTGTATTTGGATGATCAGTAGCATCCCCATATTCTAATAAACTGTTACAGCATTCTATGAAAATATAATAATCCACAAGTAGCAGTGTTTCCAATGCTTTGAGAAGCTATGATATGAATGTTAATAAATTACATTAAATCATGCTGTCACAGGGGAGAATGTTGAGATTTGTAAGTACCTACCTATGTAAATTAATATTAGAATGCTGCTGCCCTGTGGATATATATCTTCTGTGTTGTGGTATGAACATATTTACTATGCCTCAAATGTTTCCAAATGTGTGGGTGGGAGATGGAGAATGTAATTGATGAAGGGAGCTAAAGGGTTTAGTTAGAAGGGTATAGTATGCTGGAATATGGAATCATGGATTGGAAGGTATGGGTTAATGGCTCACTTTCATTGTCTTGTTAGAAAGTCCATAAGAAAAATGCAGCAAAGAAACAGTAAAGGAATAACCAAGAGCAATGTATTGTTTCCATAACTGCAATTTTTTTATTTTTAGTATAACAGTATTCATGCTGAATCATGCTGTGTCAATTTCCAAAATGCAAATGGATTTCATTCCAACCTAACATGATCTGCTCAGGACATTCATAAATGCAGATTCAGTATCACCAACAATGAGGAAGAATCCTTCTCATGTGGATGAAAGCCAAACCTCAGATCCTCTAAAAGTCTCACTTGAACTCCATTTCAGGAGGAGGCAATTCCCTCATCTGATAACAGACCTTACAGTGTCTCTTTGCACCGAGCCTACAGCACAAAGTTGCTCTGGTCACAGACACACAGACCACAGTCAGTGCAGAGTGTTGTGTAACAGCTATGCATCCTGAGATAGAAAGACAGGATGGATATTTTCATCCAATGAGACTGCTAGTGAAACCAAGGATGAGTGCTGCTCAGCTTCCCCACCATTCTACTGCTGGGTTTGTTTGTCCTGTAAACAAGAAAGAAATCTTGTGGGAGTTCTCTTCATTTTAAAAATTATCCTGAAAACTTTTAAAGGTAGATGCTGTGTAATACAGCGTCTCTGTTCATTCAGAGGAGTATAGCTGGGCTCCAATGTTTTTTACACCATAAAGCAGAG
Source organism: Cyrtonyx montezumae (assembly GCF_038088225.1). Taxonomy (NCBI): domain Eukaryota; kingdom Metazoa; phylum Chordata; class Aves; order Galliformes; family Odontophoridae; genus Cyrtonyx; species Cyrtonyx montezumae. The sequence goes on along the minus strand of NW_027072045.1, from coordinate 16,486,278 downwards.
AAACCAAGTAATGCTTCCTTCTCATCCTAAGGAGCCTTTGGTTCTGAGTTCAAAACCGACCATCAAACCTAGATTTGGAGCTGGAAGAAGACAGACAATCAGATTTGATTGCCACGTGCACCAGCCCACTGCTTCACGAGGAAACCTCCCAGTTATTTGGCTGCTGAGCACCAGGAAATCACAGCCAAGTTGTCACTGTGCACGCAGCAACATGGTTCCAAATGTTTCATTGAGTCCAGGACGTCCAGGATCTGCCTGAACATGACACATGATCAGAACAACTGTGCCACCACCCACTTGTGCTTGGACTGAAGTGTCCTGAGGGCACTGGGACCCACGCAGCACACGGATCTGCACACATGAATGTACCAGGCCTGAAGCATGGAAGGCATTGCCATATAAATGGCCTGCACTCTCACCCCTGTACACTTGGGTGGCTTTTTGGGTGGTTTGCAGTTCTGGCTGCAAATGGCTGTGATGCAGTGAGGCACCAGTGGCATATACCTGACTTTGGGAGCTATCCATAATCTAGAAGAACTGATAATGCCTATATTAGAAAACAGCTGCTGGATACAAGGAGGCATCAGCAGGGGACAGACCTTCCTGCTCGGTAACCACAGCTCCTGGCCCAGGAGCCCAGATAACTTCAGAGTTAAAGCTCAGTATCCCACCACAGTGGAGAATACACAGTTGTCCCCATGCGACATGAAAGATGACACTGCCCACAGCACACAATTTTAGCAATCAGACATTTGTTATGAATACCTAGCAGCTGCAGCTGGGAATAGTTTGTGGTGTGAAGGGCTTGCATTCCCTGTTTGTACAGAGAGAAGGGAGAGCCAGGGATTGGTGAGGTTACAGTTCTCAGCTCAAACCCTGCAAGCTTGTGACCCCATGTGTTTTGCCTGGTCCTAGTGACCCCATGGGAGTACAGCTGCAGAGGTGGTGTTGCCTTGCTCTGATGGGGATGGGTGTTCCCAGCTCCACGTTCAGCCCCTCACAGCAGCTAACTTTGTCCATTTCTGACTGGTATTTCTCACAGTTACTTGATTCCTTGTTCTCTCTTAGGACTGTTATGACTAACGAAATGTTAAAGATAGTTAGCAGCTATTCCCTTTCATCCCTCATGCTCAAGACATCCTAATGAGGTAGAACACATGCTAAGATCAACGAGATCATTACAGATATTCAGCCACACAATAATCTAGAAGCTAGCAGTCCTTGCAAGCTAGGAAGAGATGATCAAGGAAGCTCACCCATGCATAGAACAAGCAGCACTTGATGAATTTTTCAAAACAGATGCTCTCATCTCTCTCCCCTGAGCAGAACTGATATTAGCTTGTTCCTGTCAGTAAGGTTTTGTGGCTGACTTTTTGATTCAGTTGGCTTTGGACAAATACTGGCCTACTTTTGATTCAGAGACAAGCCATGCACTTCAAAATGGTGAGTTTTGTGGTCATTAACGCACCTAGCAATGCCTTCCTTGGGATGCTCTCCTTCATCTGATGTCTCTTCACGAGCCACCTCACTGGTTGGCAGCTCACAGCTGTCAGGACAGAAGTAAGATAAATTTGCTATGCGCTTGTCAAGGAGAGGGAAAAGTGGTTCTTGGTCATCTTAAGTGAACTGGGGCAACCTATGTCAAATCCTGTAAAGATACAGCACAATGTACTGGGAAGGTAGCTCCTATTTTGTGGTTATTGGGCTACCAAAAGCCAGTGGAGACTAACAAATGATTTGGAGATTTGTTTTTAAATGATGGTGCTCTTAAGTAGTAACAGAATAGCTCAGAGGCTTTTTCTGTTAGCACCACGTCTGTTTTGGATATACTAGCTCAGCCAGCTGGTTTTTAGCCAGTTTGAGGCAAGAGCTGATTATGGAGGAGGCTTCACACTCACTTATGGCATCTCAAGGGGCTGACAACTCTAAGCTATAGCCTTCAACTCATGAAAGTTATGTACTGGAGAGCTTACTACCCAAAAAGAGAAATACAGAGAATAACCTGAGGTACAGATAATCCACAGGTAAAACTATCAGATTTTTTTTTAATTGACTTATTTGCTTGAATGAAATGCTGGAATTTCAAGAATACAAATAAAATATAAAATCCTGGGTTTGAAAACTTGGTTTAACAAACTTTTTGACTACTCTGACAAGTACAGAATTATAACTCCTGCCAGCAACAGTTGGTCATTCAGTACTGATAGCATAGTAATGCTTTTTTTTTTTTTGCCTGAGATAACCGTTCTGTATGGGGCTAATAGTTCATTAGTCTTCTTATGCTTCAATAATCCATACTCCACTAATTCACTTACGTGTATCAACTCTCTATATACACTAAATTTATGCAATTTATGCTCTATGTCAAAATGAAATTGGCATATCCTTACACAGTCATTAGCACTCTATATTTCAAAGCCTGTCAGCAGGCAGTAGAAACCATCAGCTCATAAAGAAACTAGTCAGGCTCCTGCACAAGGATGCATCTTGTGATGTGTGATAGAAAATTCCTGATAAACACAGAAAATAAACAACTCCTATGTGCAGAGTGGGCTTTTCACTACCTCTCAGATACCACTCAAAATAGATTTTATTCTTCATCAATTTGAGGAAGAAGATGAGTCCAGAATTGAGCTCAGCCTGAAAGTAAACATAAGATAATTTGATGATGAACAGTGTTTTGTTTTTTTCTCAGATCAAAAGTCAATGGAGCACAGTATACGCTTATATTAATCCCCAGTTTTGTGTCAAGAAATTCTGTGACCACTGAAGTAATCACTTCAAAAAAAAAAAATGCATGCCTAAGAGAAAGTACTCATTAAGCTCTTCATTGTTGACTTCTTTTTCTCCAATAAAAGATTAATTCTTATGCGGTTGGATCTTCCATCCACTACATCATTCTGTTTTCTCATGCTCTACTATCTTTTCTATGATGCAAAAGATCATCTGAGCATGCTCACCACTAGCCTGTTCCTTCCTCAGAAAAGTGTCTGCACTAAAAGAACAATGAGGGTGACAATCCATAATAAGTGGGATGGTACTAGGCCTCTGAATCCAGAACAGCAGTTTCTAACACAAAGATAATGGGAGGTGATTTTTCTGCAAGTCTTGGGGTACATGCCTTTCTCTGACTCTTAAACTGATAACACAATCTGAAGTCACGTGTAATTGTCTCTCATAGAGAAGCTGAGTCACGTGTCGTTGTATGTCTTGGTCCTGATCAAGCCTCCACCCTCTAGCATGGATAAAAAACAATAGCAGTCACATGAGAGAGAAGGGCCAAAGATGAAAATGAACTTTGAATGCTACTTTTCTGTTTATTTATTTATTTAATTTACAAACTTAACATTTATTTTTTTTTTCTTTATTGGTTCACCTGTGATAATGCAATAGTAACTTTGAAGAACTTCTGAAAGGCAACCACTGACTTATCATTGGGATAGTGGAGAGTTTTCAGAATGTGCTCCATAAACTTTATCATACGCCTCTATGTTGTAACTCTGGAAGGAATCTGTTACCATAGAAAGGGTGAAATAGGAAAAATTCCTGCATCACACGTTTCTTTAAGCCAAGTCAACGTGCAGATCTTCATATGGTGAGTCACAGTGGGGAGCTGAGGAGCCAGGAGCGGTCACAGTCAAGATGACATAACAGCATGTCAGTATGCCTAACATGAAGTTTGTATGGATGGCTATGCCTATCATGACTCAATTAACATGGTGCAGTAATTTAGCTTAGTCATAAAATTTCTCGACTATTCATCTGTTCAGTTATACATCTGTAGGCTTACGCTTAAAATCTGCAGAGACACCACAGGATCTGATTCCACACAGCTGTAACTGTTATGTACATGGAGGCCATTTACAGGCTGAGAACCTACAAGTTAACTGATTCCAAGCTGACACCTTAGATCCTTGCAATTCCTGGTGGCTGCTTGGTTTTGTTTTTAGTAACACATGGATACATTACTCTCTAAGTGTATTAAAAATAGTCTTCAGAGATGTACATTCCATTGGAGTAGTTCTGTGCCAATTCAATGGGTTTGGGACAGTCTACCCATGCAATATGCTTCTTGTATGTAAGAATGATCAGCACCTCCCTGCAAGCACAGGAGAAGTATGGGACTGCTTCAAGAACTGCCTATTCCACTTGCCTTGTCATTTATAAGTGGCAGAAGTCATACCATTTTCCAGCTCAATTTGAGGTCCAAAAATTTCTCTTCTTTTTTTCCTTATAAAAATCTCCTATAGCCGCCAATGAAACACTGTCACTCTGGGAAAGCTGCTACCATGTGTCCCTGCCATTGTTCTTACACAATAACAAGCAAGAAAATCTTTGCTTTTTCCTCACTTCTGAAGGCTCCATTAATATGTACAACTGACAACTCCCTAGGTAGCAATGAATCACATTAATTAATGAACATGTGAAATAAAATACCAAGAAAACATGCGCTCAAGGGGACAATTCATGTGTATGAGTACATGAGTCTTCAATAGAAACAAATGGGAGATGCACATACAGGCAAAAGGGAGAATACATTCACCACAGTGGATGGAAAAAGGCCAGCATAAAACAGAATGGAATGTATACAGGGATTTAATGCTGGATTACAGATGCCTGTGGCAACTGCTCTCAATAAATTACAGATAGATCAAAGAAAAATGGAATGCTTTGATAAGAGATTAACAAGTGCCATTCTCATATGTACAGCTGCAATTAAAAAAAACAAACAACACATTTTAACCCCTTACTTGAGATACTAAGTTTTTTTCCAGTACCATTTATGATTTACTTCTGGCCACCCAGGGATAAATACAACATTGTCAATGTCTTCCTTCTGTTCCAACCAGCCACCAAATAAACACACAATCATAATTTTTATGCATACATCAATAATTCTGTAATAAAGAAAAGCGAAATTTGATTTGCTTTCATCTATTTTCTACAGTCTTTTCTTGCTTTAGGATATACTGAGCACATGCACACTACTGTTTACAGCTCAGTAAAATATATATATATATACATTTGAAAGATCAGTAGAAAATTAAGCAATAAAGTCAGAATTTACTATAAATGTGAATATCCTTCCATCACCTTACCTGAAATGTGAAGGCTGCTTTTTTGTTAACTCGCACCTTGCATGGGAATGTGTATTTCTGACTGTTCCCTTCCAGTGTCAGAAAAGTGGGCAACCCAACACATGTTCTTCAGCGATTCTTACACTGCAGACGTTTTTGCAGGTGCCTGATGCTGAAAGGAAAAGACTGCTCCAAATCTGAGCATTTTAATGCTGCAATCATCTAGTAATTCTATCTTTGATAAAATTGTCTTCACGTGACTAGTTAGTTCACGTGTTAGTCACCTTTTTTCAGAATCACTTCACGTGATTCTGAAAAAATATACTCAGATAGTAAAACTCAAATCTTGCATTACATCCTTATGAGTTCACGTCCAGAAACTGCTTCATCGACACATTTCTCATCTTAAGGTAAAACCTACTATTTTCCCCTACTAGTTCCCGGCTGTACAAATCATAAGTAGAAAGTTAACTGCACTTGCAGAGTGTGTTTAATAGCTGACCTTACTTCTTAATCAACTGGCACTGACAGTTCTAAAATTCTACTTGTATTAAATTCACTTAGTTCAACAGGCTGGAGGCCTGCTTCACAGCTACATGTATTCCTGTGATACTGCAATGCTCTGAGAGCTCATTTTGCCTTACATTCATTTCAAATAAGATGATTTCATCTTCCCATCCACATTTTATGGTTGATACAGTTGTGCTCTTCCTCCTCTAAAAAACCCTAGGGAAAGCAGTACCATTTCCAACATCATTACCAATGAGCTAGAAAATTTTCCATGAAATCTGATATATTAAGCTGAGGGAGTGCATGCATGTTTTTGGGATCCATGTCTTTATATTTACTAGAGCTGGTAGCACAAATTCACTGTGTTTCTGAGACAGAGTATGCATACAGCAGTGAACCTCTAAAATGAAATGACCACTGCAGTGAGAAGCACAGAGTATACACTGATAGCATTCTTACTGCTGAGTAGAGCTTCAGAAGCACATGGCGGTGTTCTGTTTTGGCTCTTTTCAGAATGAATCAGCAACATTTTCTCTAGTTGCTGATTGATCGCCCGAATTTTCATCAAGAAAACAATTCTTACCATCTGTACAGGTCTCTGAGTCACCTAGTGTGACTTCTGAGAGGAGGTGACAAATATCAACGATTTTTAAAATGAAATATTTTATCCCCAACTCAAAAGAGGGTGGGAGGAGTTCCTCTGCCTTCTGTGACCCAACATGAAAGGAGGAAAGCCTAATAGGAAGTTGTGAGGACAACCACAGATTCATCTGTACATGCATCTGTACAAACTCAGTACTTAGGTATGCCAGTACAGCATAGGCAAATGTATGAGTTTGGCTGTGACCATGAGTTTGACCTTTTGAAAATAAGGCTCAAAAATACTGAAAATGAGAGAAAATAATTTCTTAGATATATTTGGGCTGGAAATCAAGCAAACTCATCAGTCTAAGATTTCCCTAAACTTTCTGGACACAGGAAGCCCAGCAGATGTGACATGTTTCACTATTTCTCTTCCTGTCTCAACAAAGAATTGCAGAGAGATATAAGAAAAACAAAATCCAAACACACACACAAAAAAAAAAACACCCTAAAAACCATCACCAAAGCTGGGCTACACGCACAAGCTGCAGTTTCTTGGCAATGATCTGGGTGATGTCCCATTTCCTCCAGACCAGCTCTCCCACTCCTGCTGCTGAACTGAGAATGGAAAATGGTGCTCTTTCCTCTCTTCATAATACAATGTGATAGAAAAGCACAGGATTACTCAGCAAGATTGAATGGCCACTCACTTAACAAAAGGACAGCGCTGTGATCTGGATCAAAGTATCAGAGAATGCAGTGACCTCTTCTTTCTGCTCTGATGGGAACATCTTTGGTGGTCATCTAGTCAGAACCCTTGGTTATCAGACAAGGCAGGTGTGTCTGAAGAGACACACAAAAAGCAGATCTCAGAAATTTTGTACTTGGTGTGTGACTTCGATATAGGCAGGGTACAGGTCTAGCTCAGGCTCAGCAAGAGCTGGCTTGGTAGTAGCAAGTGACTTTCTACATTCTTTAACACAAACTTTAATGAAATTTGGGGAACAAAGGCCAAAGCACATTCACCTTATCCACCTGGCTCTGGTGTGAAGATGCCTCCACTGAGAGAAAATTGCTGTGGGGGAAATATTTGGTATTTTCTCTTTTGAAATATCGACAAACTAAAAACACTGCCTGCAGATTAATGTGTTGCAATTCCAGGCCCAGAAAAAACAATTTAGATCAATTGCTCCTCTTTCTTTTTCCTTCATGCATTCTCTGCATTTGTCTTGAAATGAAACGGAATACAGAAGTCCATCCCAAAGTGCCATAACAGACTCTTTTAATACTTCAGTGTGTTAGAGAAAGCACAGGGTTTTTTCCAAGTCCATCATCTGACACTTTTTTTTGTTTATTTGTTTAGCACCTAAGTTCTTCCAAATGGCTGAAAATTATGAATGAAAACGATGACAGGCTGACCCGCCTACCTGCACCCTTAGAAAACAGGGAAAAGGATTAACCAAAACTTAATCAAGAAAGAATTGGACCCCTTCAAATGTAGTGAATGCCAATCTATGTGGTCAGGTGCAAAGCAGGCCTTGCTAAACAAGTCTCTTTCCACACCACAACAGGTTTGGTTGAGAGTAGCATGTGTGTTACTGTAGTTTATATTAGAGTCTTGCCAAAGCATTTCACTCATAGCACGTGTTGGTATGATTAAAAAGCATGCATTATATGGAATTAAAAGGATGCACTTTGGAAGAACGAGAGCTGGCTCCCTGACAGATTGCAACGTCAGTCTCAGTGTGGAGACAGGAAACCGTGGAACTATTTCCAGCAGATTCCCACAAGGATCAGTTCCTGGCCCAACATCATTTAGTATTTTCATCACATGTCCAAACAATGGTGTAAAATCAGTCCCAAGATGGTTGGGGGCTGGAGCACTTACAGAAGAGTAAGTCCCAGGATATATTGTAGAAGTGTAAGAAGGGGTTGTGAAGAAGGCAGAGTCAGGCCTTATAAAGGTCTTCAGGAGGAGAGTGAGAGACCATGGTCCTAAGTTGAAATTGGGAAAGTTTCAAGCGTATATAAGAAAATGAGTTTGCTATCAGGATACTCAGGTATTGGACCAGGATGACCAGAGAGGTTATGAAATCTTTGTCCTTGGAGGTTTTCAGAAGCTGATTTGATGACACCCTGAGAAATCTTATCTGTATTATGTTTTGACCCTGTTTGGAGCAGAAGTTTGGACTAGATGATCTCCCACAGTCCTTCCTGCTATAGCATATTATGACTACAGCATGGTTGCTTCTGCCTGGAGAGGGATTTGGGAATCCTGCTAGATAACTATTTCAATGCATGCTGTAATGCAATGCTACAGAGAAAAGCAGTGGTCGGACACAATTTTTGAAAGTATTCAGGGAGAAGTAGATGCTAGTAGGATACCATGTCCAGACTTAAAACAGTAGAAACTCTGATGAGCACTAAAAAGAGCACTGAAACATCTTCCTGAAATAGAGCATCCCCTTATGCTAAGAAAGCAAAAATGTATCATACTTGGGATACTGGTACTCACAAGCTCTCAGGCAAACGTAGAGTAAGATTCAGCATGGAAATCTCTAAGTTGAACAGCATGAATTTCAAACTAAAACACTGAAAGAAAGGTAGAAAATGTTACTTTGGAATGAAGCTGAATTCTCCATTGCTAGTCAAAAGCACTAGATGTGTTTACTGCAGAGCAGTTGCCAGTCTGGGTACCTGTTGGATTATCAACACGACCAGGATTTCAAAGCACTCTCATTATATAGATGAAAATTTTTTCTGCAGCCCTCTACTTTGCTTTTCTGACTGTTTGAAGCTGTTCTGCAGTACTTATGAATGGCAGAAACCTTTTTTACAACTCCATATTGGCACAAACAAACCCTGTTGCCACAGCTGAGCATGTAAAAACACAGTAGGATGTTACGTGAACATAACATTGGCACAGGTTCTGGATACACAGAACTTGACCAACATTGCTGACTGAAGGCCGAGTGTGCAGCCAGCAGATAACCCCTTCAGCAGATAACTGTTGTGGCAAACGTTTTGCTGCTTAACTGAGAGCCATTCTGGTGAACTAGACAGATTCACACGTACTGCACAAGTGCAATTGTGATAGAGCTCAAGGTCTCAGATACATTCCAAACCCTTGTTTTTAAAGTAGAAATCACTGATTTTTTCAGATTGTGTGGAAATCCCAGCCCTAATGTCATCCGAGGAGGGTTTTTTTTAAGCCCTACAGTAAGTGATGCAATCAGTTACTCACTGCTGGTTTGGGTTTCACCAGAGCACCGTGCAGCCCAGAGCAGCAACCTGCTGGACTGCAACTGTTTTGCTTCTTTAACAGCTGATATGAACAAATGGAATTATAATCACATCGTGTTGTTAACTTAATAATTTCTTATACTATTAATTTTCTAGTTAAAACAAACTTTGCATTCCTAGGTGAAATCGGTTTTGTTTGTTTCCCCCAGGAGGCAATTTGTTTATCTTCAACATTTTACCCACAAACACACCCATTTATGAGAAGTCTACAAGTTGATTTAAACAGGTGATATAGTAATTCCTGATCATTTAAATGAAACAAACATACATATATACCAGTATGCTGAAGAAGTATACAGAGCATATATACCCAAACTGCTCGGTGATAAAAAAAACCACTGAAGAGTTCACATGCTAGACAATTCCTGACTTTTATGGAAAACAAACAGATAAAAGAGAAAGAGTTCTTACAATGCACTGTCATTTAGTGCTCTACTGTGTATGAATATGTGTGACGTATGGATGCTCGCTCAGAAAAAGAAACAAGCTGCTGCATACAGAAGGAGAAAGCCATGGATTACTGCTCCTTAGGAGCACCTTTGGGTATGCATTACCCATAGCTGCACACTCAACAGCACACAGGTTGCTGAATTCATTCCTTCTGTGGTGCACAAGCATGTCCCAGCCCCTGCTGCCTGCCTGCCTTTGCCTATCTTGCAGCAGGAGATGCCAGAGACAGCCAGGCACCATGCAGGACAACACCTTGGGTGCAAGGGCAGAGCCAAGGGCAGGGACATGCCTGTCAGCCAGGATAGTGATGACAACACCAAAAACAGGATGATGATACACTTGATAGGAGGTGGTAATATTGTTTGTATCACACATGAGGCTTTCCCTCTACTATTAACAACTTTAAAAATTACTTAGAAGCATTCTTCACACTGCTCTGATGACTTCTTCAGTATCTGGGAATGGGCCTGCTGCCTTTTTATGTTTCCCTCTGCGAAGTTCTTGTGGCAGTATCAATTGCTTTTACCTTGCAACTCATTGCAGATCTGTTAGCAGACCAGCAAGTGTTTTCCAGATTCCTGTTACACATCTCCCACTGACCATCTGCTATTACCACCTTAACAGAGATACAAGAAATCACTTGTTGAAAGGGGATTAAGTGGTTACAGCCCAGCACAAGGCTGCAAGCCCATTAAATTACTTTTCCCGCCAACATTAAGCAATAAGTAGCAGGCCTAGAGTCTTAGTAAAAATGCACAGGTTCGTATCAGCTATCTCAGAATTATTATCCTGACATGTTCACATGACATACAGCTTTTGAGTGTTCCATTTGGTCAATTTAGATTACAGCCTATGGTTAAAATGGTTTAGCATGCGCTGGTTTTTTGTTGTTGTTTTTTTTTTGTTTGTTTGTTTTTTTACACAGCAACTCAGGATTATCAAGGAAGATTCACTTTCATTCCTGATTCTCTGCAGTCAGCAAAGACTGGAAGCTTTAATTGTTGCATGTGGCTGAGGTTTTTTTGGCAGCACAGTGTGAGAGGTGGGTCTGTGTTTCCCTGCAGAAGACTGAGGTGTAAAGCTCATGTGGGCTCTGGATTCACTGACCATTTGCAGAGAAAGGTTTTGCTGTCCTAGTTTTATATACTAGGCTGTCAGTTCTCTGCTGTGATCTGTTACCACTAAACAAGGAGTAATCTTTTCAGCCACCCTACTAGGACTGTGGATTTCGAGACAGTATCCCATGTAAGATTCACTGAATAATACGGAGCAAAATAATTTGTTACTGCAGATTTACAGACAAGAAAAAGCCAAGCAGAGCTGTCTCTGATCACAGACACGTGTAGCAGGAGCACAATGCTGCTGTGAGAAAGTGCCCCACAGTGATTCAGGACATACCACTCACTGGGAATGATATCCTGACTCTACTTAGGTTTGGAAAAAAAATGTTCCGAAACGCTCTTGAGCTGCCACATACTCTATTTTTGTTCTGGGGCTCATCCTCTAATGTCATATATATTCTGAGTGGTAAGGGAACCACCTGATGTCCAGCTTCATTTCAGGGAAAGGGAGGGCATAGGTATGATGGGCACTAGAAGACAAGTTTGGACGTACTCACATTACTGGTAGATAGTTCAGAGGAGAGACACCTTGAAAGGTCAGTGTCATGAGCATACCATGCTAATGATGCTAATGAAATAAACAACACCCAAGATAGTTAGGTCTTAATGTGGTGGAGCTCTCATGTACATGCTGTAATGGAAGCACCTGAGCTGGACTCTTTTCATCCAGGTGACTTGCCCTGCTTGTGCCCCAGCAGATAGAGGCTCCGAGCACTGCAGAGCTGATTTCCTTGGCATTTATCCACCCTCTTTTAATGCTGAAATTAGTGCCTGTACCTGTTGCTTTCCACTGGTGCTCATCCTCGTCCTTCCAGGCTATTCTGATTTATGACACGAGAAAAGTTTGCCCCATTATTTTTTCCAAAGTACACCATAACTCCCTGTACCCCAAACACACCCAACAACTGTATTTCTGTTAGTCACCTTAACAACCAAAACTTACCAAATCTCCCTTGTGCACCTATTTTCTTGCTGAGAAAACAGCATCAGTTTTACTTTTTCAGCATACGATAATTTATTATTTTGCTAACGATCACTGCCAATGTCCCAGAAAAATGCAGTTTGCTGTTGTGACATGCTACACTGTTAACTTCTCATGTCATAGGCCTTTTCAGCACCAGAGACATCATTCCGTAATCCCTTCAGAAAATTCCTCCCAACAAATATAGAAGACTGTCATCACGATGAGAAAAGCCCTTTCCCCTAAAACTGTTTATCATCTCAGAATAAATAGCAATGAAAAGAATGGCTTTCCGAGACTTAAGGGGTCACGATCCTCTTATCAGGAAGGTATGACTCCAAGTACTGTACATAAGCCACTTACCCTTCCCAGTATCTTGCTGAATGTCAATTAAAAAAAAAAAAAAAAGATGAAGTTATAGTGCAACATCAACAGACAGCTGTCCTAGTGGGCACTGGGAACGCAGGATGACTCGCATTGCTGAGCCATGCGGTCACGGCCAAAGGCACGATGAGCTCACATTTCATTCCGATGCACATACGCGGTGCGGTCAGACTGCGGGACTCGGCCGCCCTCACCCGCCTGACGCCCCTCGCCCGGTCTGGACACTAGATCTGGCTAGTTAACATGTCTGGAATGAGCGCGAGCCTACCTCCCAGCTGGCAAGTCTTCAGGCGTATTCGGATTCCAAGGTTGGAAGATTATCTCATTCAAGCATAGCTCTCCTAAAGATATATAAGCAAAGCTAGCGTGGTGGTCCCAGCAGACCCAGCTTGAGCACTGAGAGGTTCATCCACAGGGGAGTACAGCCTTCAAACACTGGCAAACATGATGATGATGAAAGTAGAAGAGCTGGTAGGTGCAACCTTCTTTCATTTATTCATAATTACTTTCCTTTCTAGACTGTCATTGTACCAGCCTTTATGGATCACTGAGGTGACAGAGCAGGTTACCAGCACGGAATGCTCAAAACCTGTATATGCTACAATTTGTTATCCTACTGTATTTCTACTAACTTCTGTTAGGGAAGGGGGCATGCCACTGGTATAACAACACAGTCATTTGAATCCTGCACCAGAATATAACTCACCAGGAAGTACAGAATGACCAAAATGTAGCTGTGTATTTTCCCTTGATCTTGACTGACATACATATAACGTGTAGAGCTACTAACTTCACAATCCTAATCCATAAGAGACTGGGGAAAAGTCAGCAATCCAGGGAAACCACATTATTATCTTTCCACTTTTAAAACAACACGAGGCATTGTTAACAGTTCCTATGCTCACTGCTGTTCATGGCATATCAAGCTTTTGAAAATCCCTATCTAAACCAGATCACAAGTAAAAGAACATTGCAGAGTTTAGACTAACAGTGACCAACAGACTGGGAAAACCAGAGTAATCCAGTAAAGCACTGGAGCATTAAACAGGAACTCTTCCTTTTTTTTCCCCAGAAGTAACTGTTAAGATGAAACTCGCATACACTGACTAGCCAATATTGCCTTAAACTCTTGGCAAGGCCCTAACAATTTCTCTAGTGTTAAACTCTATAACAAACTCAACCCTACAAGGGTGAATGAACAGACAAGAACGCATGCATTTACTGAACCACACCCAAAGTTCATCATAACCTCCACTAAGTTTAACAAGTTAACTCTTTGAACATACTTAATAAAGCATTCGAAACATTTCCAAAAGCTATGAAGAGCTGCGCTGCAGCACAGCATCACACAGCTTCAGCACAGCAGCCACCTCACATTCATTTGCCAAGTACTATAAATGGGGACTTCGGTACTGACAGCAATGGGTAAGATCAGCCTTGAAATTACTCAGCAACCCGATTTAACTGCACTGCATGTGTTTCAGTCAGACTGTAAGGTCCCAAGGGGGAAAGCATGTCCTCCCACTCGGGCTGCTCAGTTCCCCTGCTCTTGGGGTGATAGGGCCTTCTCAGGGTGGCTCCTCCCAGCACTGCCTTTTACAGATTTCTGACAGATCTGACACATGCTGGGGAGCAGAAATGAAAGAAAATTCTGAACAAAAAGGATGCTGTTCACAACTCAATGGCTTTTGTCAGCACAGTAGCAGCTCAGTGCCAGCTGAGCAGGGTGGTGCACACTGAGCACACTGAGGTGGCCTCATGGACCTGACCCAAATCCTGAGGATGCCAGCAGGGGGTTCCTCTGGGGATGTGGAAGGTCTGCCTGCAAGCAAGCCTGCCCCAGCTATCCACACACACCACCCATCCAGGCACTGGCTGAACCAGGCCTGCAGTCAGTCTGTCACGTGCTGACCCATGCTCCCAGGGGGTGCCTGCTGCAGTCATCAAACTGATGCTCATAACGTGTTTTCTTTACAGGTGACTGGAAAGAAAACTGATGATAAAGAGACTGGCAGCTTCCTCCCTGAGGACTTCAAAACTGGAGAGTATGAAGCTGCTGTAAAATTAGAGAAGCAAGACGACCTAAAGACAGCCTCTGACCACCTACCAACCCAAGATCTGGCTCACAAGAAGCAGCAGCAGCATGAGGCAGAGGTAGGCTCTTGGATTTTGTGCTTGAGTTTTTATCATCTTTTGTACACTTCCTTCAGCACTCCATGAAGCCTCTTTCTAAGTTATTATGGTGCATGGTGGGCTAGATAAACAAATCCCTGAGAAGTCACTGCCAAAGAAAGTTGGTCTAACATCCACTGAATGCAGAGACCTGCTGACTCCCGCAGCTGACTGACGCAGGCAGTAACTGTGAAGCAGACCCTCTATGCCCGCAACAGCCAACTCAGGAAAGGCAAAGAGGCACATTTCTGAAACCAGGAGTCCTATCTATCATGAAAATAATATTTGTATGGAAATTCTGCATTGCATTTACTGGCACATTAGGGGAAAAAAAATGGAAATGATAATGAAACATTATCTACAGAAACATTTCATTTTGTATTCCTGCAGAATGACAATTCTCCCATAGCCCTAAGAACTGATGCGTTTTTTTGGGTTTTTTTTTGCCTAAAATAGTATAGCTGTAACATTTTACACAATGTGGTGAATTAGCAACCAACTGATTTTAAATAAAAATAAGTAATTTTGGATTGAAAGTGTTGAACTAGCTGGGGGCACAAGGCTTAGTTCTGAAACAGAAGGGTGGAAAAGTGAGCCGCAAAAGTACTCAAATTAATGCAGCTATTGCCATTTGCCTTCAACTAGGAATTTATTATTATTTATTTTTGTTCCTTTATCCAAATCAATCACAGTGCCCTGAGACTTCCACAGCTTTTTCAGCCTCAGACTGTTTTCCATTAAGTCAGTGATCAAACTCCAAATGC
Source organism: Cyrtonyx montezumae (assembly GCF_038088225.1). Lineage (NCBI taxonomy): Eukaryota > Metazoa > Chordata > Aves > Galliformes > Odontophoridae > Cyrtonyx > Cyrtonyx montezumae. The sequence continues at coordinate 16,470,953 of NW_027072045.1, read as the reverse complement.
AGGGATCAAAAAAGAGATGGACATAACTTGAACAAGAATTCAGTTGGGAAAAAAAGCATACCATGTGACAGGTCCTCACCAATTTATTTACCAATATATTATTTAAAGATACCATGGGATAGAATTTGTCATGAGATAGCCCTTTACTGTGAATCACTCTTTCAAAGCCAAGGACACCTCATGGTACCTGAAATCTTATACTTCAGCAAAGACAACACACTTGTCATTGATGCTAGCAGAGCCCCCATACTAACCTCACGAAGGGATGCTTTAAACAAGGAGGCTTGAAGAAGGCTTAAACACTTAGTGAATTGTTCCTTGAAGGACACAGGTACATTTTCTAGGTTACTAAAATACAACACTTACTGATTGAAATGCTAAAATAGTTATAAATCACACACTTCACTTAAAGTGTGTTTGTTTTAAAGATTTAGTTACAATAAATCAGAGGCTACAACATGAAAGAGGTGGTGGAAGTCAGTTTAACTGGCAGAGGCCTGTCAGAGCTATAAGCTGCAGATGTGTTAAATTGTTGGGCCAGAAGGGACTGCAGAGCTGCTCAGACTCCTGGCCTTGCACAGGTCAGAAAACCTCATGATATCCCACAATATATGGCTGAGGAAAGCATTTAGGGAGAAGCACAATGGTGTATGAAAAAAACAGTAAATGATGCAGAATTTCTTGTACACTTAGCAACTTATGCTAATGGTCCATTATCCGTAGCCCTAATACAAATCAAAAGAAAACAACTTATTTCAAAGTTAACTTGATCTGAACTAGATAGTACCCACCGTCCTGCCACTCTGAAGGGAAGAGGTATTCAATCCCAGCTCAAACTGCTGCCTCTCCTTATTTATTTCAGCTGAAGAAGAAAAAACTGCAGGAGAGATCAAAACTGGAAAGCTTGGAGGACCTTGAAAAAATTATTCAGCTGAAGAAGAAGAAGAAATGCAGGAAAGTGAAAGCTCCCGTCTTAAAGGAACCTGAACCAGAAGTTATTGTAAGTTCTGCTGTGAGTGACTCTGGGAAAAGAATCAATGGGGTTCTGTGCCACTCCCATTTACCTCCTGCCTATTTCTCTCCACTAGACAGGGCCAGTGGATATAGCCATGTTCTTCAGAGCTGCACTGGAGAATAAGTTGCCAGTAATTGAAAAATACTTGTCAGACAAAGGGGATCCCAATGTCTCTGATGAGGTATGCTCCTCCTTCTTACTTTGCAGCCTGCTGCAGAAGAAAGTGTATTACAGAACAAAAATAACTTTCACCAGTTGGTTTTGTAGTATCCAGTTTTGAGGAGAAAAACATTGGGAGTGGGGTGGGATAAATGAATCCTGGAATTTTAATGTATTATATATTCTACTGATAAAGGAGCTGCTGGGATCCTTCTAAGAAGTATTACTTCAAAAGAACCCTTAAATTTCAGAGAGCTTTTGGTGATGAGACGACCCTGATTTTCTGTAACAGATGGTCTTCTAATACTACAGATGAACAGACCAAAAATTTGTCTGCAGAAATACACACATAAAAAAGTGTTGCTGCCAGCCCTCATACTCCTAAATGCATAAGCTGCATTTGCAAAATATAGCCTAGCATGTTGGATGAAGGAACTTAACAAGCATCATTTTAAATTTGAATGCCACGCTGCAAATATTCCTCACACCTTTTGAAATGCTGGGTAGGCAGCTCACTGCTATTAGGATGCTATTAAAATTTAGCAGATTTCAGGTCTCTAAAGCACTAGCTCTTGAAAATGAATCAGCATAAAGCATGGATTTGCCATCATCCCACGGAGATAGAGAGAAAAGATTTAAAAAGATCTTTGTGCCATATTTGATATCTGACTTGGCACTGTTTTAATTGACAGTACAAGCGTACTGCATTGCACAGGGCATGCTCTGAAGGACATCTAGAGGTGGTCAAGAAGTTGGTGGAAGCCGGAGCCCAGCTTGAACTGAAAGATATGGTATGTCCATCAACTTGTACTTAAAAAAATTGCTCACTGTTTCACAACTGCTAAAACAAATACACAAGAGAAGCACTAGAAAGGCTTTACACTGTCTTTTAAAATAACAATGCTGAGAAGGAAGGGATGTCTGCCTCACTTGGCCAAAATGATTGAAGGAAAATGTAGGAATTGGAGGAGTGTGTTGGTCAACAGACTGCCACAAACCATAAAGCCCCAGGTAGGGTAGGACAGCTGAGGTCAGGCTACCACATCAAGTAGTGAGCAGGTGCTGCAGATAGTAGGGTCCCACACATCTATTGAGGGCCCAAGGCAAAGCATACGTTCTCCACCAGGAGAGCCCTGCACTCAGGAGAGAGCTCTGCTCTGCTGAAATCTAGCTGCAAGAGTTCTGCAGCTATTCTTTCACTCCTCCACTCCCAGCTCTTTGTTTGTTTGCTAAATAGATGGCGTCAACTGTCCACACTCCCCTTACTCAACCAGCCATGAAAACAATGCCATAAGAAATTAGAGGAACAGCAAGCAGAGAGAGACCTCCAGGCAAAGGGCAGCCCTCTCAACAGAGCTAGGTGGAAAGAAATAGGTGTGGGAGAAATGGCTGTTACTAGAAAGAGCTCAAAGCCCACAGAGAAGCGCTTTAACTTAAATTGCATGAAAAACAATTTTGAATTCATTTAGAAGTCTGATCAAATTAGCTAAATTTCTTCTTTTGCATATTATGGCGAATTTAAATTACTTGTGTTTTTCCTGCCATAGCTTGAATCTACTGCCTTGCACTGGGCATGCCGAGGGGGAAACCTGGACGTTGTGAAATTCTTACTGGACAAAGGAATAAACAGAAATGCAAGAGACAAGGTATGTTCCTCGGGGGCTCAGCCACTTTTTAGAGGCAATAAGCTCCCCAGACAGATCATTTTTGGTGGCTCTTGTACTGTCTTTCCCTGCTCAATGCCACTGACTGCCTTCATGGAATTATCTGAGTTGGAAGGGACAATTAAAGGCCACCTGGTCCAACTCCCTGCAACAAACAGGGACACCTACAGCATCAGGTTGCCCAGAGCCCCACCTAGCCTGACCTCGGGTGCCTCCAGGAACAGGGCATCTTCCACCTCTCTGGTCAACCTGTACCAGTGCCTTACCACACTTACTGTAAAAAACTTTTTCTTTATATCCAGTCTAACTCTCCTGTTCCTCCCCACTCAGCTGCGCAGCACCCCTCTGCACGTAGCTGTGAGAACAGGGCAGTACGACTGCGCCGAGCACCTCATTGCCTGCGAAGCCGACCTCAATGCCAGAGACAGAGTAAGTTCCACCCAGTGCTTACCTTCAGCACTGCGCTGCTGCTGCCAGTCTTCCTGGCTCTGCCTCCCTGCGAAACCCCCCTGGGACATAGCACAGCCTGGTCTGTGGTGTGGCTGACCCACGTCTCTCCCCTTAGGAAGGCGACACGCCGATGCACGATGCTGTCAGGCTGAACCGCTACAAAATGGTCCGGCTTCTGATTCTCTACGGGGCAGATCTAACCATTAAGAACAGCGTAAGTAATTTAAAACGCTTTACAAAATTTTCCCTTCAGAGCAGCTTCGTGGGTTTTAAGGGTAGAAGAGGCTATTGTGAACAGACTTAATTAGATCACTGCAGAATTAATTAAGGCAGAGCTGATGCGTGGAAGGAGTAACTTGGGGGAGGTCAGGGAGCAGAGAAAAAAAGCATTACCTGTATTAAAGCACAATCTATCAGCTGCAACTTAAAACCACCACCACACCCTATTGTAATTATACATATTATCTATTAAAAAGACAGCTGCTACCTGCACAGCTCCTAGGCTTCAACCACGGTGGGAGCCCAATAGACTGAGAGATCTCCTTTAGCCAGCACCAATCAATGCTTTTGATTAGCAATTAACTACATCTGGAGGATGCAAAGAAGAAAACAGCCTTTGCCCTAACCTGCAAGGCCACTCCCAGCATTACCCCTCACCTGGGTACAAAAATGAGAAAGAGCACAGCCCAAAAGGCACAAAACATGCTCGCTCAGGCTTTGTCTGCACAATGAAGTTGCCCTTGTTTAATTTAGATAATGTTCATAATCTAATTAAACCTGCACACACTCTTATCCAAATGCTCAATCAAACAGAACAGCTAATTGAGGTTTCACGTAAATATATTTGTATTCAGTTTAGACTGGACCCAAAGAAACAGTGGCACACTCTGGTAGTGACGCTACTTCCTAACATGGTGTAGGCCCACTCGCATACACGGAAATAGCAGGAGGCTGACACAGAATAGATAGGAGGGCAAAGGGACTCTGATCTCAGGGATGAGTACCTCTGACCCTGTGTGTGCACAAGGATCTCACATCAGGTGCACTGTACATTTAGGGAAGAACAAAGGAATAAATCCACCAGCTGAAATTAGATCACGCTTCTGTTTACCTTAATCAGGATGGGAAGACCCCTATGGACCTCGTTCTCCAGTGGCAGAATGGCACCAAGGAGCTGTTCAACAATCTGAAGAACAACTCCTACAAGAACACACATCTAAACAAGTTTTGAGGAGACAAAAGCTAGACTGCTCTCTTTTTGCTGCTTTTAAATGCTTCATATGAACCTGGAGGAAAATAGCCCTGAACATACTATATTTATTAAAGACATTCGTTGTACTAGATTATTTGAAATACCTTCACTGAAAACCACAAATCAGGCAGATTGAACATTAAGTTTCTACCGGTTTTAAAATAGCTTTATTTATTTCTATTTATTTTAAAGGTAATTTTTAATGATTCGTGGCACTGTTTTTTTATAGTTTTAAATTGTAATGCAATCTTTGTCAGCAACGTGAGCCCTTTTGTCTTGATGGCACTATTACCAACCTTTGCAACTTCCATCAAGCCTTCCCATAGCTCTTAATAGTTAACACTTGTAATAGCTGCCATGCCTCTGCAAAATTCTCACTATCAGAAAAATACGTTACGTGAGTGGTGGTACGAGGAAGAGACAAAGAGCAATGGAAGAAGGTCTGCTGAGACCCCAAGTGGATTTAAAAGAACAGTTAAGTAATGGGGGTTAAACATGCTATAGTGAGTGTGGCTGATAAAGAGCTCAAGGACAGAGCTCCACCATGTAGCCATAGGGATGCAGGATTCAGATGCAGTGTGATGAAGGTGAGAGGAGACAGTATTGGGAACTTGAATTTCTTAAAGTAGGACTGCAACAAAGCCTGATGACTGAAGAATGTAAAAACAGATGATGTATATTTGTAAATTTGTACTGCTTTTTCTGTACATTTTGTACTGACTTATCTCAGATTAAATAAACGGAGTGCTTCTTTGTACTTGCTAGAGTGTATTATGGAGCAGTGAGCATGCACCAGACAGTTCTCTCTCTCATCAAAAATCATACCTTGGCCTCAGTAAAATTCATAAATACTCAAAAAAAAAAAAAGTTTCATCAACCTAAAGAAGCCACCCCCTGAGTTATCTTCCTGCCAATGTTAAATAAATGCTGCCTCATTTTTACCGTTACACTGAAACACAAATACAGAAGCAGAAAGCTTGGTACTTAAGTAGCTAGTAAAATATGAAGCTACAGTTTCATTACTGAGTTTGATTTAAAATCCCCATTTCTCAGCAGTCAGTACTTACTGCATGAAGCACACAAGGCAACTTCAATTGCCCCAGTCAAGGAAGATGTGGAATCCTGCTAGGAAAGGGAGCTATCTCTCCCTTTATTTTAGTAAAGGCAGAACAATCTTAACAGCCTGCCAGCACAGATACTGATATGCAATTTCACTGGGACATTACATGCCAAATTTGGTTAAATTCTGAGCATCCCACAGAGCAGCTTCCCAGTGAAATATGCCATAGGCTCCCACAAAGATTCACTAGCCAGCTGACTTTACAGTGTGGCCAAAACAAAATCCTGGGCAGTGAAACAGGGTCAGGAACAGACAGCAATGAGTATTTGCTACTGGAATGTCATTTTGGGAAATGAATTTACAGAAACCCTACAGAGGAGCAGGCAAAACAAATGCCTATTCTGTCTACAACCAGTTACCCTGCACTGAAGCAACAGATTTAGACAGATGAGACTTTTCACACACAAGCACTGTAATTTGTGTCACCTGGGAACACATTTTTCTCTCTAAGAACCATGGCATGTCTCTGCTTGCCATCCTTCTTTGCACACTATTTCTGTACTTGTTTCTGCACAATTGTCTGGACATTGGGAGCATATCTTCCAGAAAACAGAAATGACATCAGTGTTGGCTAACTCATCTTGACTATCTTTATAACTGAGCAGTAGTTCAACCGTTCAGGCACCAGTGCAGCCAAAACAATGGTCCTGGAAAATGGGGGAAAAAGAATCTTCCCACACAGTTTATGAAGAACTGCATCTACTTGAAGGGCAAAGATGCAAACGTATTTTTTAGATCAGGTCAGACAAGTGACAAGTAGGAAATCTCACATTCTAGAGTCTCTTTCTGAGTGCTAGTTACAGAACAGCTCTTCTTGTGCTCAAGGTAGATGATTCTCTGGTCAAGGCAGGGTAGTCTCTAACTCATAAAAGATACACTGAACAAGCACATTTCCAGTGCTTCTTTATCTGCTTAGAATCTTACTTTGGAGGCATGTCCTTTAATGAGAAGGCACTACATATACATGTATGTAAAATATCAATAATATTGATATTATATATCAGCACCAGTAATAAAAGACTCATATAACGATGTCAACAAGTAAAATAAAATCAAAGGAAAACCTATTTTATTGCTTGCTGAATGAAGCAAAAGCTGCTGTGACTTACACCAGCATTTTATAAAACTGTTAGTCCACTGAGAGCTCTGTTAGCTACTAAGAGCTCAGAGATAACTCACTGCAAGATTTCTGCAGTACTTTCCATGTCACAACTTGCATTTCTCAGTTTGTTGTCAGATAAAAGTAGAGAATCATAAACTCATTAAGGCTGGAAAAGACCACTAAGATCATCTGGTCCAGCCATCTACCAACACCAAATCCACTAACCATGCCACATCTGTGCCTTTCTTGAACACCTCCAGGGACAGGACAGTGACCCAAAAACCTCGTGGGCAGCCTGTTCCAGTGCCTGACCATTCTGAGAATAAAGTTTTCCTAATGTCCAATCTAAACCTCTCCTGCTGCAACTTGAAGTTATTAACTCTTGTCTTACCACTGTTACCTGGGAGAAGAGGCTTACCACCTCCTCACTATAACTTCCTGTCAGGGACTTGTAGGGAATAATACTGTCTCCCCGGGCCTCCTCTTCTCCAGACTGAACAATTCCAGCTCCCTCAGCCTATAAACATGTTTTCCAGACCCTACACAGCTTTGTTGCCCTTCTCTGGGCATGCTCCAAGGCTTCCATGTCTTCCTTGTAGGGAGGGGGGAGATTGAAACATTCAGAGTAAAGCTGGCACAGAAGTATCTTAAATACAGTATTTTACATAATTTCTGTATTGGTCAAAAGAAACACTTCAGTCAACATTTGGAAGAAGTCTGAAAATGCCTCACTGATTACAAATCTGCTGTGGTATATATATATATATTTTTTTTATTAGATTCACTGAAGCACTAACAGGAAAGAACACTGGAAAGTCAGGAGGCAGCAAAACAATCAGGACATAAAAAAAAGGACACAAGGCAGTAAAAGCGTGACACAGAGACTGCCCAGGCCTAGGTGAGACAGCTGTTACACTGCAACTGCATACCATGCAGAGCACACATTCAGTGTAACCTTGGGCTCTTCCTTCCCCCCATGGCAAAAGTCTCACGTTACTGTTTGATTTCAAGTTAGGATGGTTTGATTTCAAAGACAGGGACATCCTTTGTGATGTGTGTCTAGCAGGTTGATTTAGTCAGTGTTACTGTGATACAAACTCAGGATTTCTCCTAGAAGGCAACAGATGCTGGGATCTTTATAGTTACTGAACACAAAACAGAAAGCAGATAGATTTTTTACTGCGCAATTATTCTCTCAGGCCATCGAAGGTAAACCTTACTGACTCATGGTTCTAAGGTTTAGTATAGAGATACATTTTAAAACTTGAGGTGCTGCAAGGGTGAGACTTCACAGACATGTCTTCTTGAAGACTTTTTTTATTATTATTAAAAAAGAATGTGCTTGACGCAATGTTTCTATAACTTAAGGTCACTTTCTATTCTGCAAGTTCACACTAATGCCAGAAGACCTAGGACAACGTGGAGTGATGCCCTCCTGCCCTTGACCAGACGCGCAGCAATAGGATGACTTTCCAGATGTGCTAAAATACCATTCAGCAGTTCCATTCTCACAGAATTCCTCACTTGAAAACTAGAAGAATAATTCTTCTTCAGGCTGAGAAACAGAGCTGGCTGGAGGGTGGGGAAAGACTCAGCCACTGGGTAAAGACTGGGTGGAGGTTCCTGCTGACAACTGGCTCAGGCTTCAGTCTTAGCCTTTTTGCAAGCTGGCACTGCTTCTTCCTCCTCAACCTTGCGAAGCTTCTTCACTGTGTATACTACCCCACAGGCACTCTTCCGAGTTTCTGGAATATACAAACAAAAGCTGAATTACCTCAAATAAAAGGACACTAATGCTCTTAATGCATGCTCACTGGAGGCATCCAAGCCCAAACATGCAATTCAGCATGTTTCACAGCCAGCCACTCAGCACACACAGCAGGTAAGCAACCTGCACAGGCAGAACATGGGACACATTCAGGAAACTAAAGTGGGAAACGTGAGGGTGGGTGCAGAATTACAGCAAGAATAAGGGAAAATTGAGGGCTGCTGGGACTTGGGGGAAGGAAGAGCACACTAGAAGCCATAGGAAAACAGGCTTCATTAGTTTCATACCCACCAAAAGACACATTCTTGAACACATGTCAAAAAGCATTTTGGTATTTCTGAGAAAAACAATGTTCTCAAATAAAATTAATAAACATTGACATACTCCAGGGTTCTTAAAAAGACTATGCTGGCGCAGCTATATTGGCAGAGGCTTATGTATACATACCAAATAAGTAGCTTCACAGCATTCAACCATACTTTATTTACAGAACTTTCAGCATTACCACACCATGCTGCTACTCACACATTTGCCAAACATCTAGTAAAACCACTCAGATTTCAGAACCACTAGTAGCAGGCTACTCCACAAACACTGAAGATTTGAGGCAGACAAGGCTACTAACAAATACTCTTACTAGCAAAGTAGCTTTGTAAGAACCTTGCCAAAAATATACTGACTTATTCTGATCTACTATTCTTTGGGGCTCAGGAAAACTACATCTGTGTTTTTGTTTTGTTTTTTTTTTTTAACTTCACAGATAAGAAAAACGAAGGTCTTGAGAAATAACACAAACTGAACAGAAGTTCTTCCAACACACTGTCACTGTGTAGATGAGTAGCGTAGCAGGTTGGATGACCTTGTTCATAGATATGTACTCTTGAAGAGATCAAAGCTACTTGATGTGAATTACAGAGCATTCAAACTGCACTTCTACTGAAACAACAGATGCAAACCAAATTCTACTGTGCCTTTGGAACTTAGAGCAACTGAAGTTGTTCACAAGACTAGAAGCTACCTAGCCAACAAATCCTGGAAGAAACAAAAATTAGCAACTAGTTATGACTACTCAGTGACAAAATTAAATTGCCACTAGAATACACAACAAAAATCCAGAAACACCAAGTTCCAACAAATAAGCATGAGAAAAAGAGGTTAAAGAAGGTGAATGAAAGGTAGGTTAGAGAAGGTGAAATCAGGGTCACAGAGCAAAGTGAGGGTCTAAACTGATTGCAAGAACAATAACTGACATCAGGACACATAATACAACCTTGTAATTTTGGCAGGAGGCAAAAAGCTAAATTTTTACTTCCTTTAATATTAATATGGACAAGTATAAAAGAAACCTACTGCAAACTTTCTCTCTTGAGTATAAGGAAGCAAATTTCGTTTCACCAAAACTTCTAGTCATTGTACAACATAGGAAACACCTCCTAAGCATCAAGCACACATGACTTCTGATTTTGCATCAAGTTTGAAATGGCCCACAGCAAAAACTGAGGTAGTCAGAAGTAAACCATATAATGAAGTATCAGAGAAACACAGCAATTACTGCTTTTGTAGTCACACTGCAAGAAGATAAACGCAAGGAAATCTGGATGAATGTGTTTTGAAGTCAGTGACACAGTTCCTGCTGCTGTCATAAATATCAGTATTCAACTCTTTCTGAAACAAGTGGTATTCCCAAAATGCAGCAGAACAGGCAGATCTGTGTTATGGCTAAACAATTTGAGTCTTGCTGCAGAAGTTCCTCTTCATGCACTGAACTAGGGAGAAAAAACCCCAAGCTGACTTGCTCTCTATGGTCTCAGGCCTTTTGGAAAACATGCACTGACATGAACTTATCTTAACAAATGCAAGAATTAGCTTAAGTTTGCACAAGCTTTTCACTTACCTCCATGAAGCATGGTGGCTCTGCAGTTGGTGGACACAGCTGCCTTGGCTTCACCTTCTGACAGGCCAAACAGCAAACCTCTGTCACTTTTGTTCAGGATCAAAATACACAGGAAGGAATGAAAAGAACAAGGAAGACTGTACGACATATTTGCTTACTCTACAAATAACTGGGAATTAACAATGCTGTAACTCAGAGTGACATTTTGCATAAGGTTACCCAGAGGCAGAGAGACCTGAGGCACCCAATTCTCCTGGCTGCAGTTCTCCAGAAGCCCTCCTGGAAGGCTCCTGTCAACGCTGCATTTTTCCAGACAAGCAGCTGTCACTCGAAAACAAAGGTCTGTCAACACAGGAATCTCTTTATTTAGAATGTAAAACCAAATGAAAAGCTACCCCCTCAAAAAATTTAGCTCTGTGGGAAAGGGCAGTATCTGATACAAAAGCATTACACTGAAAAATTCCCAGCCACTTTCAATAGGGATGACACAAAATTAGGTATGTTAATTTGAGTTGAGTCTCACTGCTTTTTTTTTTTTTTTTTTTTTAAAGAGGGAAGAAAACACTACACGTAAAATCCCTCCAGCCTGCACACCCTCCCACACCGTTCTCACGACTCAGAGCACATGCCTCTCCTTTGAGGGGCAGTCTGAACACACACCTGGAGCAGGGAGGAAGAAAAACACAGCTGAATTCCTGAAAAAAAGGGAGAAAAGATGCTCTCTACCAAGAACACAATCCTTTATTTGATAGTACGCATGGAATTAAGGACTGAAAAATTAAGAGCAGAAGTAACTAGTACTAAGATAGAGGCTTTTTTTTCCTAAATATAAACATGGTTTTATGGCTTCTTCTATCAAAGATTGAGTGCCTTTGAGATCATAAGTGATTTCTGATTTGGTCCACAGTGCTCACTGACTTTAAAGTTTTTTTATTCAAAAATCTATGATTATGTTTTTTCTACTCCTTTTTCCGCTTACACTCAACAGAAATATCAATACATTTCACAACACAGAACACATCTGTAACTGCACTCAGACATTACTGTTTACAGCAATGGTTCAGCTCACTCCATGACCAAGATCTGTGTTGCTCCTTCCACACCCACGCAGAACTCTGATTCATTGAATTAGTCACCAAGCATCACTGGGTAAAGTTCAAGGAGCACAATGGATGGAAAAATCTCAAAACCAATTAACTTTCACAAGTTACTATTAATTGTCATCTCTGACTTGGAAAAAGGATACAGATTAGCCACATCATAAGGACCTCGCAGTTCTAGAGGCTAGAACAAAACAAAGAAGGTTGGAGGCTGGCAGAATGAGTGCACATAGGATAGAGCTATTTGGAGAAGCAAGCTGCTGAACAACGATCAGGAAAATACCATTATTTTGCAAAACAGAGTCCCTCTCTGTGAGAAAACTGTCACAGAAAATACCATAGCAACAAAGACAAAGCAAAACAAACAGATTAAAAAAACCCCACACAATTCTTTAGTAAAGCAATTGATTAAATACATACAAGGTGGAAATCTTTAATTACATACTAACATGTAAACATTGTAATTTTAAGTATTTTGAGCTGCAAATAAATGCTCAAATTGTTTTCTCTTGAACAAAAATACAGAACTTACTCTTTCAGCTGCACTAGATATAACGATGTTCTGCAAAACAAGAGACCAAATTAACAAACATTCATCCATCTGACAGTATCAAGAAATGGAAAACTTAAAAGCAGAAAAAACTTCATGATCATTAGCTAAGTTGAGGCTGACAGCCCAATTAACTGTGAGTGTCCGGTGCCCTCAGATGAAGAGAACTCCAGCAGGTATAGACATTAGTCTGAGGAAACAAATGAGCCCACGTTACCTCCCCAACCCCTGCAGAGAGATATCCACAGGGGCAGGTCCTCCCATGTAGCTATAAACATCAGTTCCGAGAGGTCTGAGCTGAACAAGCACTGCACCTTTTACAGGGCAATGGCTAAGCAGTATAAATCTGTGATGCTATTTTAAGCACACATGAACCTGTATCTCTTATAAGGGACTTTAAAAGGATTTGAAGGGAAAAGAAGAAATGCAGAGTTGTCCACACCATGTTAAGTACTTTGGTTACAGTAGCTGAAAGGGACAGGGAGCCACGCAAGAGCAGTCAGGCACAGGGAGTATGCTGAGCATTATACTGAGGAAGACCATGACAAATTACACAACTCAACCTGAGTTGTAACACAAATGAACTTATAAGAGTTGCCCAGGATCCCACAGACGCAACTTAAAGACCATGGCTTTAGACTGATTCTCCCAAATTTTCAACCTACTCTTTGTGTTGTAGTAACACCCAACCCATTCATGTTGGCCTTAATCAAACTCTGATGGAAGAAACCAGTCTGCAGACAGATAAAGGCAGCCAACTCACACCATGCATTGAGTTTCCTCAAACCCGCACCTCCAGGAAAAGCACCAGGCAGAAAGACATCCTCCTCCCTTCACTCCCAAAGGTTTCCTACAGAGCAGGTACATGACTGCTCGGGCTGGCAGACAGCAAAGCTCAGCTGCCAGTGCTCTTCTAACGTTAAACCTCCAAAGATGCTCACTCAAGGGAAGATTGTTTAGTGCAGGCAGAAACTACTAGTACAGCAGAAAAAGATTCACACTTAAGTATATATATATATACTTATCAAATAAAGGCTTTGGGAATTCCTGCTTGAGTGGGCAAGAATGAAATTGGTACTGAGACAGCAAAAGACTTCCCCTCTCTGACGTCAGTACCACCAACACATTACACTACCTCCAGTTACACAGTGGGGCTTATGATCCCTTCCAAAGCACTGCTTTGCTCATCCTACTGCCCTCCCTGCACAGAGCAGGGCAGATACTGGAAGAAAATGCTCAGTGCACAGCTAGAACTCAAAGCATGAAAGAGCTATGTGTATGGAAATGAATGCACAGCTCACACTGTGCCCAAGGTTTCCTCATGTGTTGAGAAGGAAAAGACAGGGCACAAGACTCTGCACAAGCATCAGGAAAGCCATACATCAAAGCAACTTAACAGCATAAAGCCTAGGACGTTTCCTTCTGTGTAGTTCACCTTTAAAGTGACTGTACTACAGACCTCAAGGGTGTTTTTGAGCTTCATCGGTGCTGACTGTGAGAGTTCACTGTGAAAATATACGTCTGCTGCTCTGAGCTGTAAAAACCAATTCCTGTCTTCCTGACTCAGAAAAGCTCCCAGAGCAGCTATGCCATCTTGAAGCCATCCCTGCAGGACTGCAGTTCACTGCTGTGTATTGGAGACATGCTCTGGCTGATTCAAAGCTAAATGACTTCCAGTTAGAGGATGGGTAAGAAGGGAGGAGGTGAGCAGACAAGAAAAGTACAGCTAGCAAACAGAGGAGAAGCAGGCAAAGGCAAACCCAAGGCAAGGGCTAAGGGAAGAACTGTAAGGCAAAGCATTATTTCCTCAGGTAAAAGAGAAACCAGCTGTTCAGCACACTACCCTGGGTGCAGTAAGTAACACAACTACCAAAACACAGAAGGTGAAGGACTGTGGCTATACACACTCTGTATGACAAGGTAAGTAAATCCCTCCCCCAGTTCCCTGCACATGTTACAATATTTTAGGGACTCTGCTCAAGGCCAGCTCCCTGGCCAGTAAGTCTCCGAAGTTTCTCTGTGCTGCTGTAACAGAGGAAAAAGAAAAGAAAAAAAAAAAAAGGATCCAAAAGCTGTTAAAAGCTCATCAAGTGTAGGTTACAAAAGGCGACTGGTGTGCCAAGTGCCGATGTGAGCAGCCCATGGAACAGCCTAACCACACTGTGGTAAAAAGGGTCTTTACACAACTGATAGAAACTGCCAACAATCACTAATTGCCATCTCTGCTGGCCCACCAGGTAATGATCCCAGAGGCAAAAAATATTGACAAGAAACAATGACAAACTAGTAATCCATTCCTCGCTCTTCTAGTGGCTTACAACAGGCACAAATGATGTACTAGATAGACACATACAGAAAGAAAATGCTCTTGCACACAGACCAAACACCTCATTCACTCTGTGATGCAAACTCAACTCATACTACTGAGCAAGAAACTGTGCAACTGAGTGAGAAAAGTATCTTCAGCTGCACACAGGAAAGAGGAGAACAGGCAAAAAGGAGTCCCCACATGTTTCTGTGTGCATGCACCTTTTCTTTAAGTCAGTATTTTGCATGATAAACCCCCAGAGCTGGGCTTTTCAGGAAAAGCCATGTTAAGTGCTTGCGTTTTTTCTGTAGCACCAAGGGAACTCATCTGTTTAGGGACCACTGTCCTATAGGACAGGTCATTACTAGAGGAAATTGTAATAATGACAGATCAGCTTCTAATTGGTCTCCCAGTCTCTATATCCTACTTCAGATTGCATCTGCAGGGTAACGCTTTGCTTCTCTAGACTGGTGAAGTGCAGCAAAAACCCTTTCCAGTAACAATAATGGGAGCCACCATCTCTTTTAACCCCAATATGTATTATGATATGCTTCTCTGTTAAATGCACGCAGCCTGAGAGGACCCACATAGCAGGGAGCTTAGCCTGCCGGCCTGAGAGGAGGTGAGGTATGAAAGCAATGGAGTACCGGCATCTCAGCTGCAAGGATTATCTCTTCACTTGGTTTCAGTAGTGGGGAAGAATGCAGTTGATCTGATTTCAGCAAAGCCCTGGCTTAGAGCCAGCAAGCTGTTGGGTCTGTTCTCTACACTGGGGATTTCCTAACAGTTAAACAAACAGGATTTCTATCTTATTTTTTTCCCCTATGTTCAAGGCATATTTTCAAAAAAGTGCTTCTGGTGAATAAGAACTTTGAAGCAGGGGATTTTAAAGATGCGTGGATCTCAGTTCTAGTGCAAACTTTTTCCCTTTTGTTCTGGGTACTGCATACCAAAATAGGTTGTTCTGAAAAAAAGAACCAAGCAGTCTGACAGCTTAAGAAGAAAGCATGCAGTGGTTCACGGCTGGAGGTATATGGAGCCAGAATAACTGTGTCCTTCCATTAGCAGGCAAAGATTCAGTCACAGCTTCAGAAACTCTATCATCAACACTCATTTAAAATGGCTCCAGCTGTACAACTCCAAATTAATTAGCTAGCTTTCACTTTAAGAGCTTACCTTTCCTTTGCAGATCTGCATCAGGCTGATCGCATTTGAAATTGTGTATCTTCTCATTGTGGAGTCTTTGATGGCAGGCGTGTAAAGAAGTTCAAAGTAAATGCCTCGATCTATTGCCTTCACATGAAAGAAAGTGATCAAAAATCAAAAGGAGAGAAGCAAAACAATCTAACCACCACCGACTATTGTTGATGCAATTTATTTGCAATTTAACTGTGTTAGGAAAAAAAAATGAAGAAGAAACTGTTCCAGCAGGAATACAGCATCATATGAAACGCAGGGGGAAAAATTTCACTGTACACCAATTGTGCATCTTGGAAAGATAGAAAGATGAGGCTTAATGAACAAAGAAATAACATCTACTTAATAGTTTTAATTAGCTTTCCACTGTCACAGAGAAAATGAGGCAAGTAACTATTACTGATCAGAAACATGTCTGGAAACTTCCAGGACCCTCCTCCTCTTGTCCCACTGTCAGTGATAAGGAATAACACTGCTTCCCACAGCAACCACATCCTGCAGATGAAGAATTTGCCCTTGCACAAATGTAGCAGTGGGGTCCTGTCTCCTCTCTCTCACAGCACACTGTGCTGCTATTTGTGACCATTTTAAAGAACAGCAGGTCACAGTAAAGTTTCCAAATAGAAGTACTTAGTGTATTTTCAGTTGTTTTAACACCCTTTGCTGTCTGTGAAAGTACCTCACTCTTGTGTACTTGTTTTCTCAAACATTCAGACTAAGGCTGAGCAACTTTGTATAGGATATGCAGCAAGTTAGTGGTAAAGACAATTCAAAGCTAGTAGTTGATCATTATATATGATCCTATAACACATTTGCATGAAATGCTACTTTGAATGAAAGCACATATTACAAAAAGCTAGAATAATAAGACAATAAGAGAGTCCAGTAATTGAATATAGATGAAATTAATCCAGCTGTAGCAGCTGCATGGAAGCTGAGTAGAAACTATACATGGATCAAATGTTTTATACAGAGCTAGTCCAACATCTGCAAATAAAACTACACACACAAAAAAGCATGTATTTATCACAACCAAAACAGGTAATGGCAATACACCAATTTCAAAGCAAGGATACTTTTAACTTCATCCCTGCTCCTCCAGCATCCAAGCCAGCCTGTCTGTCTGGCATCAAAACAACCAAACTTCACTGCCTGAGGATGCACAGAACCAGTCTGAAAAACTGTCTTGAAGCTCAGAGCATGGAAGATGAGAACCAGCTTGTGAGGAAGTATCTTCTCACCTGAGTCAGCTCCTAGAGTTTCAGGCAGGTAGGGTTCTTTCAGGCAACATTTCATACAACATTTTTATTCCAAGTGGAATACTGAATTTTAAATCTGTGGTAAATTCCAAATTGCTACTTTTGTTCTGTTTCAGGATTAATTCTAGTTTATTCTAGGTCAAGCTTTCTTTAAAAGACAGAAGCCGGATTTCCAGCCAGTTCCAGCTTTAAATCCTAAAGCACTACAGACTACACAAGCCAAGAATGTCCAAGCAGAACAAATCTTAACATAAACTTAAGGGAAAAAACTAGTTCACATAATTGCACGTTCAGATTAAGTTTTCTGCCAAACTTCTTACAGTAGGCAGAATTGGATTAACAAAATACTTGATACATGCAGATATTTAGCTTGAGTCCCACAGCAGATATTAAGCAATCCTGAATTTGGTTTATTTCCCAAGACATTCCTTTGACTAAGTATAGATTCAACACGTCATCCTCTGAATATCTGACACAACATTCTTCTCCCAAATTAACACTGTCATTCACATTCTCCCATCTTTTAAAGTACAGGACTATTTATCTGACACAGCTGTATCCCTTCTGGTTTCAGAGGCAGCTCTGACAGCAATCACAACACACCTCACTAGTTAGCACAGCAGTAGTCATAAGATTCTGTTTCTACTCCTTGGAAACACCTTCTCTGTCTTCACAAGTGGAGGACCAAAAGGAGAAAGAACAAACACATGCCACTGCGTATTAAGTGCTGCAGTGGAGGCCTTGAAGTGAAGGACATCTAAAACAATACATTATGCAAGAAAATAAAAAGAACCACTTTAGTGGGAATGGTGAGAAGGAAACTAAAGGAATTCAACTCATACTGACATTAAATAAAGAATTTAATAGCAAGAAAACAATATAAATTTCAACTTACCATATTTACAGGAGGCCTTCGGAAGTAGAAAGGAAGTTTCTCTGTTACATTTATGCATACCAGATCCACATCAAGAGTTGTACAAGCAATCTAGAGCAAAGAAATGGGAACAGATTATTAGATGTGCCAAAAGAATAAAACAACCAACTTCAAACAATCAACTTTAAGCACACCAGTACTCTTAATTTCTTAATGCAAAAATATGTCTCCCCAGAGGCAGTTCAATTTTAAAATGAAGTACAACACCTTGCAGGTGTGCCAGTAAAACAGCAGTTCTCAAAGTGCATAACTAGAAGATTCGGGGCTAAAAATCCCAAGCCTTTTCTCACTTACAGAAGTGCTTTTCCAATCAAATAATGACCAACTCAAAGAAAAGACTTACTGCTTTATTCTTATCTGACATCGGACATGCAGAAGTAGTGCTGTTTTTTGGCAAAAGAGCTCACAGCTAATAAAGGACCCATCGTTCTCTAATCCCAGTGTTGCAGCTGTTTAAGTATTTTTACCAGCAACAACCAAGAAAAGACTGAAATGGGAGAAGAATTTCAGAAGTGATGAGTGATGTTACAAGCCCAGTGCTGGGTCCATGCCATGGTGCCTCACTTTCCTCGCTGGATAAGAAAGACAACTGATTCTGAAAACCAAACCTCTAGAGAAATCTCAAGGTGGCACAACACTTAGCTTTGAACTTGCAAAACAGTTCGTATCCTGTATTAATAGAGAAGGAAAGAACAAAGGGTGGAGAATTTCCACAGTGACACACACGCAGAAAATTAAATGGATATAAAAGGGAGCCCTTGCTTTACATATAACCTCATGTACATAAGACTTGCAGGACTATACACGTCTACCCCGTATAGATGATTACACACGACCAGATTAATGCCTGTAAGCAGTGTTGCAACAAAGAAGATGAAGTGTGTTGAACCTGCTCAAAAGGAATTTTCAATCTGTAGAGGAACTCTCCACACTCAGAAACCTGCCAGCCACTGCTTCAGATACACCTGGGCCAGGCACCAGCCCCTTCTCTCTCTTCACGCCAGCATGAAAGCAGCAGGGCTGCAGACACTCTGCTCTAGCACAGGGCTCTTTAAACTCATCTTTCAATGTTCTGTTCACATGAAATCTGCACAGAGATGAGAGCAGAGGCCCAGCTTTAGGAACGTTTCTTATCTCAGCCATTGACAGAACTTCCTTCAAACTGAATTTTATCTTCACACCCTAACCTTGCTAACTCTGTGAGACAGAATACAGGTCGAATCTACTACAAATGCAAATCTGAAATGCAAATTTAGCCCTACTGCAGCCAGTTTTAATCCCATCCTCACGTGGAGTACAAACTACCACCTGGACAGAGGTGATTTACAGGAATTTGCTCAAAGCAAATAGCCCTGCATCATGTCCCAAAAAACATGTCAGTGAGGCCATAGAAAATTCAGGAAGAGAGAAATCCAAGAAAAATGAAGAGCGAGAATACATACTAGAAGCAGGCAAGCTGCCCTGTGTGACGAGAAAACAAGCCCTCCTAATCAGTTCCAGAAACACTGGAAAACACTTTTCCATTCAGCAAATTACGTGCAATAAGAAAGGAAGTGACCCAAATGCAAGGATATCTACTGGATTCCAGAGACAAGAACTCAAAAAACAGCCCTGGGAAAATAAATAAATAAAATCAAGAGTCATAATTTCACATAAAGAGGAACTCCTGAACTGCATGGAAAGCTACAGAGGATATTTCTCTAAACTCCCCCCATTCAGCCCAGCTTTGGCTTCTGGACAAGTGATACAAGCAGGCAGGTTATGGTTACCCAGCCTCCTAAAAGGATTTGAAGTACAAAAACTTAAAAACACCATGCAGCAGTTGGACAGCCCAGCACCTGCCTGGCCTCACTACGGGCAAGAGCCCCATCTGCTGGGAAACCACAGACAGCCACGGATAAACACAGCAGTGCTTGGATGGCCTGAAGACAAGAGGTTTGCTTTGGCAAACATTTCACAAATAAACGCTGAAATTTGGCTTTGCAGTACATCTACAGACTTATGTAAGCAAGATTTCGTAGATTCTGGTGCATTACTGATTTCCTACAAATAGCAGGCAGAAGTAATGTGAAAAAAATAAATCTTAGAGAGAAAATATTCTAAAAAGCAACAGGCCAGGCCTCACTAACAACTCAGGGCAGGCATCCCAGATGTAGCCCAAAACAATTCTCCTTGGAAACCTTAAATAAAGAACATGTCCTACAACTAACTTGGCAAACACAACTTCCTTGTAACCCCAAGGATAGAAATTATTTGTAGAATTCAAGTGCATTTTTCAGCACACATCACTGCCTATCTCAGTAACAGGAAAACTTCCTTTGCTTGTGAGAAGAGGGGACTACCTTTAGATGGTGCTAAAATTAAAGCCCATCTACAATAGTCACATACGTCTTCCATAAACTCAGAAAAATCTTGTCCTATGCAGAACAAACGAAGTGCCAAATAGTTGGTGAGAAAGATGATGCTACTGAGGCAATGCAGTTACCAGTTACCAACAGCCAATTTTAAAATATCATTTGTGGTGCAAGACTCAACCTAGAAGGCTCTACCCTTAAGACTGAAAGTCATTAAGAGCCAAACACACATACTGAGACTTCATATGCTAGATATTCCCTGTTGATCTCTCTACAAGCCTCTCCACACACACTTAGAAAACTTAAATCTTTAAACAAAAGACAAACATACAAATCTGCTCTGTATATGAACACATAAGGAAGATGTTCTTTGACTCATGCACTTTGAAAGAAAAATGTCTGGTTTCCTCCCCAGCTCAGGAGAGTTTTGAGCATGATAGAAATTAAGATGGTCTCAATACAATCCCTCTTTCTTCCTATCGTGCTTTCTGTCACCTGTGAGATACCTGTGCCAGCTTTAGCTATCTGTACTGAGCTGCTCAGAGTACAGCCATCCTCTTGGTGCTAGCAGAGACTCAGAGCAGCAAAGCAGATCTGTCTGCAAAATAACTTAGTAAAATCTGTGGTTGTTTTGCAATTGAGTTCTTCCAACCAAACAGCCATGGAGCTAAGCAAGCTGCCCAAGTGAAGCAGAAGGGACCTGCAGAAATGCATGGCTGAGGGCAGCTGTCAGCTTCAGAGCTGCTGCAGCTGGATGTTCAAGTGCACCAGCAGAACTCAGGGACATCTCAAAACAAAAGACAACCACCTTCAGATGACAAGCCCCTGCCCTTCCTCCAAAGCCTTACAGCATGCTACTGCTGCCTACCTTTAACAGGCTTCAGATGCTTGTTTGAACACATCAATTGAGTGAGCTTACTTGAGAACAGAGATCAACGCGAAGCTTCTCCCTGCTCTGTCTCATCCAAGTCATTAGGTATAAACAATCATAGAATTGTTTGGGTTGGAAGGGACCCTTAAAAGTAATTTAGTTCAACTCCCCTGAAGTAAACAGGGGCACCTACAGCTCAGTCACAATGCTCAGAGCCCCACCCAGCCTGATCTTGAATGTTTCCTCCTGAGCCTTCTCTCTCCAGACTGAACAGCCCCAGCCCTCTCAGCTCGTTCTCATAAGGGAAGTGTTTCAGCTCAGACCATTTCTGTGGCCCTCTTCTGGCTGTAATACAACAGGTCCACATCTCTCCTACACTGAAGACTCCACATGTGGATGCAGCAGTCCAGGTGAGGTCTCACCAGCAAAGAGCAGGACAGGATCACCTCCCTCACCCTGCTGGCCCTGCTTCTTTTGATGTATTTCAGGAACAGTTGGCTCTCTGGGCTGCAAGGGCACACTGCTGCCGTATGTCCAGCTTGCCATCCACTAGTACCCCCAGGTCCTTTTTGACAGGGCTGCCCTCCATTCTTACATCCCTCAACTTGTACTGATAGTGGAGGCTGCCACAACCCAGGTGCAAGACCTTGCACTTTTTCAACCTCATGAGGTTCACCTGGGCCCACCACTTGAGCCTGTCTAAAACTCTCTACATGGCATCTAGGCCTTACTAAAGTCCACACAGGTGACAACAGTGGTTTACTTGTTTACTGACACATTCATATAATCATAAAAGAGTAACTAGGTTGATCAGGCAAGATCTGCCCTTGGTGAAGCCATATCACCTCCTGCTCTTCTACATGCCTTAGCATAGCTTCCAGGAGCATCTGCTCCCTGACCTCCCTGGCACAGAGGTGAGGCTGACAGGTCGGTAGTTTCTTTGGTCATTCTTTCTACCCTCCTTAAAAAAAGGGCGTGACACTGCTTTTTTCCAGTCACCTGGGACTTCATCTGACTGCCATAACTTTTCAAACATCTTTGAGAGTGGCTTGGCAACTACAGCAGCCAATTCCCTAAGGACTCTGGGATGCATGTGGAATAAATCACAATGATTTTCTTTTGGGCTCTGTCAATGCCATAAAACTATGGAGAGTAGTGAAGTGTTTTAGATGTTTTTTTTGACTCTTGCACACCCTCAGAAGTCCAGAGAAAAAAAGAAAACAGTTGGAAGTGAGTTTCATTAAGTTGTCACTGTTGAAATTAATGCTTGAGTTCCTCTGCTTCTTTAAAGTTTACCTTCTTTTATTGCCCCTTGCCTTATACTTCACAAGTTTTCAAACAAGAGAGGAAATAATTAAAATATATACATATGTAGTTCTAATGTTTCAAGAATAGGTATTAGGCAGTACCAGAAAGTAGCTTTAACCTAACTGGAAAAACTCAGATTCCTGATAACCTCTCTTTTCAAAGTACGTTATGGCATTCTTCCAAACAGACTCAATTTGAGGCTGGTGTCCCAGTGCCTTCTTCAAATTGCACATCTGCTTGTGGTCTGCCAAGGGCAATACAGGCAGATCTACCAGCTCTTGCAATTCACCGTTAATGATATGCCTTATGAGCCTACAACAGGTCAGATGTGTCACTGTCTTGTTTTTGTTGGTTTTTTTTTTCCTTTAGCTAGGAAAACATTTTGACAAGAAGTTGAGCTGAGCATCTGAAAGCAAGTCAATCAGATCACTTGCACTGGCTATTCCCAAATATTTTGACATCTATTAAAAAATACACGAGAAAAAACACCTACTACTCCTCAAGTTGAGCTCAAATCATTCCTCTTTAGATAATGTTTTAAAACTAGTAATTGTTCCAGCAGGAAGAGTCTATTGAAGATGGATGAAGTAAGACAATATGATGTTTGATACCATTAGTAACTGTGTTCAAGTATCAGCTCTCAACAGTAAATGCTTCTTCCAGTCAAAACCAGGTTCAAAATATTTGCATTTCTAATGAGGTAAACCAATGCAAAAAACAAACAAACAAAAGCCAACAAACCCAACAGTACAAAAGAAAGCAAACCACAGAGCAAGAACATACAACTTCACTGACCAGGTAGATCTTTCAGAGTAACAGATCACATCAAGACCCTTTACTCTCCCAGTCTGTTAACTGACCAGGGAGCCTACATTGTTAAATTAGCTCCACAACACGGCTCTATAAAGTGGAAAACAAAATCTAAACAAAGCATGCACTCAAACTAGTCCAAGGCACTGATTGTTAGTGCCAACTCTATACCAGCTTACACATAGTACTTACATGGAACAATTTCTCTGTCTTTGGAAATACAGCTATGATGTCATACAATCTTATGTTTGTAGATGTAGATCTCTACAAAAGATGGAAATGATTATTACCTTGATTTCTAGAAAGCGTCAAACGTATACACACTGATTACAACCAAAATAATAATGAGGGAATCTCCTCACCATTTTCAAGCACTAAAACAAAGCCAATAATCTAATTAAATAGCAGCTCTCTATTGTGAGCAATTTTGAGGCCTGGCCCACCCACTTATACACACCTTCTGTCTGAATCACACAGTCCCACAAGCAGACACAGGCCTTACTCCTGGTGTTCTAGCGTACACACAGAAGTTCAGAAATCAAAGAATCAAGGAACAGAACCACTACCCCATACTAAGAAGTCATCATCATAACCACATCCAGTTTTATAAATCTTCATCCCTTCCTGACATTTCAGATCTGATCAAAGAAATTAGTACCAAGTATCCTATGAAATCCACAAAATCTTTCCCTACACAATTCCCCAAACGTCATTCTTTCATTAAGAAAATAATAATAATAATAAAAATAGAAAAACAGGAACACTGAACGTACTTACCAAGAGATTACAGTGCGAAGGATCAGAAACAACAAGTGTCAGCCGGGTTAAGACTTTAAGTCTTTTAGATGTCCCCTATGAAGGAAAAGTAAAACAAGACTTAAAAAGCAAAACTTTGTGGCAACTTCCATCCTCTCTATTATACAAAGAAAGTTGTGCCTTGCACCAATTCTTACCTATAATTATTTCCTATAAGTCTGTCGTTATGCTTCCCTATTATGATATATATATATATGCACATATTTCTTTATATTGATCAGCTGGGTATTATATCTGCCATTCAGAAGGAACACTTAATGTGTTTCTCTGAGGAAATGATCAATCAAAAGGAGGAAAACTAAAATGGGTAAGGAAGGAAAAAAAAAAAAGGAACACCATACAGAAAACACAAGCATGCTTTATTAATAACACTTTGATTTTCCAAGGAGACCACAACTGCAATCAAAAACATTTCCTGAATTAACACACATCGGTGATTCAAAATAAGGAGTTGGCTCACTACATCCAAATCTTGTTCATCAAACACAGGAAGCAATCTCCAAACCTCAGGCTCAAATTCACAGAATTACACTACAATTATTCAAAATTCATAAGCAGCAATTTTAAAAAATCATTTCTTAAATAAAGCACAAAGCCTCCTCCAACATAAGAGTTAACATTCTCCCAGTGCTGGAAGTTTTAAGAATTGAGCAATTAAATTCCTCTTTTTTTTTCTTTTTTTTTTTTTAACAGGCAATGAAAAAAAATATTGTGTGAAAACACACAAAGGAAAAAATACAACTCAGCATAACATAGCTGGAATACAATCAACTTACTTGTACAATAGGCAAAGATGGAAACAGCTCAGAAGGAGATACTGGCTTAGCAATTTCCTTAAAAGAGAACAAAATGAAGTTATCCAAAATGTAATGGGTTGTTTAGAATGTACACAGACATTGTGTTGCAACTCCAAAAATAAGTTTGCAATGCTAATAAAAGTATTTCCTAGGGAAAATTCACAGAGCATAGTTAAATTAACTCCAGGGCAGTAATACAGACTTATGAAATGGGAGCTCCATTATTATTTAAAATTGACAACATGATTAAGAGCAACTGCAGAATATCCAATTATAAATGAAGCCCTTTACGTTTATACTTAAATGAGTATTCTAAAAGCAATGGTGGGAAGGGAGGGCACATGGATTTACAAGACAAAACACACCACCAACAAAGAAGCTGAGCAGAAATTACCTGTTTCTTTTCTTTAAAATCGACGACATGATTAAGGGCAACTGCAGAATATCCCACTAAAAAAAAGTGACACATCGTGAGACTGCTTTGTTCAGCAAATGATGGGAACAGATGCAACCAGAAAGTTATCACATGCTCGTTATTTAAATGACTCAAAATTAACACCGATGCGCAGATTTACCTTTCACAGTGAATTTTTCTGAGCGGGAACTCACCAGAGATGCGTCTTAAGAGTATCAGATTCTTTTAACACAACCCAGCCATGACAACACATCCTCAGTGACTGGCAGAGATGTGGGCAAGGACTGTTTGCTGGGGTGCATGATGAACAGCTATCTGATGGATGAACAGCTATCTAATGGGGACAGCTGGGCAGGCTGAGGCGTGGTGGGGAGCGTGGCAGGGAGCAGGGTGAGCCAAAGGCTGCCAGGGTCAGCGTCTGCACGAAGGCTGCACCTTTCAGCAGCAGACTGGAAGATGCATTATGAGGGGAGACGTGACCACGTCTGAAGAGGCCAAAGGACGATACAAAGGGAAACGCTGGACAGATCGAGAAGATCAGAAACCGCGGAACAAGTCGCCTACAGAAGCTGGAAAGCAACCGGATCTGTTAAAACGTGAGCCGGACGGCGCTGCACAGGCACGGCACGCGCTCCCTGCCCTACAAGTCGCAGGGGAGGGCAGGCCCGGTGCGCGGAGCTTCCCGCCCCTCCAGCCCCGCTTCTGCTGCAGTCCTCCGCCAGCCCGCACTTACAGTACGCCGCAGCCTCCAGCAAGCTCTGCACGGCCTTCCTATCCGCGCCCAGCGGGACGTTCAAGTCAGCGAAGCCGGCCATGCTGCGCTGCGCGGGGCGGATCAAGGGCTGTGAGCTCAGACGGCACCGCCCCGACGGCCCGGAGCAACCTGGGGCTTGTAGTCCCGCTGTGTGCGCTGCTCGGAGCTCCGGAGCGCGTCCGTGAGGGCTGCGCTGGGAGCGGAGAGTGCTGCCCAGCAGAGGGAGCCGCGCTCCTGCTCCTCTTGCCGGCGGGGCCGTCTGCTGCCAGTTACGGCAAGCCAAAACCAGCAAGGCTGGGAGTCCTTCACAGCTTCAAGGTGTTAGTGCAAGTCCTCACAAGTCCTCTGCTTCCTCTTCTTTGAGACTGGAGGTTCTGAAACCTTAACCAGGCAGAATTGTTCCAGCGATGCTCCCAAATCCCGGGGACATCCCCGCTCACAGCGCTGCTCCTCAGCATGCCGAGGCCAAGGAGTTTATATGCTCCCTTTAAATATTAGAGGGCTACAATGTGGTCTCCCTGGAGCCTTCTCTTCTCCAGACTGAACAAGCCTATCTCTAGAGCAGTGTTCCAGCTCTCTGAGCACCTTCATGGCCATCCTTCTGATCCTCTTCAACAGCTCCACATCACTCCTGTACCGGGGACCACCCTTGGACACAGTACTCCAGATAGGGCCTTAAAAGGGCAGTGCAGAGAGGGACAATCACCTCCCTTTCCCTGCTGCCACCCCTCTCTTGATGCAGCCCAGGATACATTTGACCTATAGGCTGCAAGTGCACACTGCTACTTCGTATCCTACTCTTTTGTCCATCAAGACTACAAGTCCCATTCTGCAGGGCTGTTCTCAGTGAGTTTTTCTTCCAGTCTGAATGTCTGGGATTGCCCCGTCTCAAATACAACACTTTGCACTTGGCCATGTTGAACCTCACTAGGTTTTGTGGGCCCTCTTTTCGAGCCTATCCAGGTCTCCCTGGAAGGTGACCCTTCCTTCTGTGTTTCAGCAAAGGAGTTCTGCTTTGGCCTACCTGAGCCCATAACGTGTTCCTATTGAAACAGCCAGGGTTGCTTCTCTACCAGATATCTGAACACACAGCCCAAACGGTCTTCTTAAGATTTCTCTGTGAGGTGTGTGAACATGGAAGAGCTCAAAGTATTGTTTCATGTTTTCTTCGACAATGTATGATGGAATTTGATTTAATTTGTCTTAATAAATGCAAGAAGAAATCCATAAACACGTATCAATTATTTTTGAATAGCCCTATTGGGCTAATATTCAGAGACGTTAAACAAGATTAAGCAGTTTTTGTGTATGGCAACAGACAAGCAAAACAAACCTTTCCTTGAGGCACTTAAAATGGAGAGCATTTAAACAGATATTCATCATTCCTACAGAACCCTATCTCTGCGATGGCACTCCCAGCATTACATATCATCAATTACTTATGCAGACCAGTGTGCAACCTTATTCCTTCATTAACTGGATGTTAACATTTTCTTTTAGGCCAGCCCCAGCGACCCACTTAAAACATAGCTGTTGTCCTCACTGTTCACAAACTTTGAACATGTTTTGTCTCACATGTGTCCTGAAGTGCAGCCAATTTTTCTCTTCCTGGGTACATTTTTCACACCGTATTTAAATTAAAGGGAAGACCTTTTCAGGTCTTATGAAGTGATATTCTCCTAATATGCCTCCAGTGGGCAGCCCAGGGTAGCAGCTGTCATGTATATATATATATGTTTCTTTTGCTTTAGTTCTGCATTTAGCATTTTAGGGAGCTGAAGATATTTGGTACTACCTGTTTCAGCAACTCAGTAGCTTGAATCTCAGGGTCACTTTTATCATAACCTTCATATTTCACTTCATAAAGATGCAGACTGAATTTTCAGGGTTGAGAACTCTGTTTTTCAGAGTGATCAAGGATTTCTAGAATAAATTTCATTGTAATTGTTGGTGGGTCTTTTTTGTTTGTTTTTGTTTTTTTTTTTCTTTTCAGCTGACAGCTTGCTGCTCATATTTGCTGGTTCCAAAAAAAGGAAGACATCACATTTATTTAGCTTGCACAGGTGTGAGTATTTATTTTGACAATGATAAGAAATGCCAAAGATGTGAATGGTTACCTCTCTATTTCACTGCCACAGAGTGGGGATGATTTATTTTCACAAAGGCAAGAAAAGGCAGAAAAGAAACTGCAGCTGCAACATCTTTGCTGGAAGTTGGACAAGAGTGTTATTTGCTAAACTACATGCTGGGAATAAAAAACAAGGTTCCAATATTTGCCCATGGAATTTTACCCAGCCTGTGATAAAATATTCTAAATATTTTGACAACGTATTTATTTCCCCAAGGTAGAAGAAATGTGTACCTACACTTTATTTATTATTCCTACAGCAGGTCTTCACCAGACTTATATTGGTTTCCAAGAAAGAAGATGAAAAGGAATGGAAAAAAATATACAACAGGCAAATGAAAATGACAGCCTATGAAGACAGACTGGCTCAGGAGAGGAAGACAACAAGGGAGATTATAAAGAAATGGAAAATAGTAAGAAAAAAGGCCTCTTTATCACATTTCATACTCGTGGTATGAATTGTATCCAGAATTAAATTGTTTCAGAAGGAAAATATAGCAACACCTTTAAGATTTTGTGTTAAGATAAGCACAGATCTTGTTTTCCAGATACGGCTGTGTGAAGGAAAGAGATACCGGGCTGGGCTGTCAGCGCTTACTCCTCTGCTGGTGCAGTTTCGCATGCTGCAGTCCTGGACCCACTTCAGGCAGCCGGGCTGTGAGCTAGCAAGGCCTGCTGTTCCTATGGACTCTGTGAGCAGCACGCCCTCAGCAGGGGGATGAAGCACCCAGAATATAGCACCAGTTCTTTTAGCACAGGCACTTTCATAGAAACAGAGTGGCCTCACCTCATCATGTGCTGGTGACATTTTCTTCATTTCCTCCAACCATATCTATCTTACTTTACCTTACCAACACAGAAGCAAATAACTGATACCAATACCCATTGCTGTATTTTAAGCTTTGTATGAGTATCAAATTCTAAATATGTTCTGTGGCTTTTTAATCTATTTCCCACAGAGTTAATTATTTCTGGAGGGGGAAAAAAAGTCAAAGAAAAGCTTAAAAATCAAAGAAAAATCTTCAATGAAAATCAAGAAAATTGTCGGTAAGTGCCTGAAAAATGATGGATGAGAGATCTACAACAAAGGCAGGGGTATACAGAAATATGAAGATTTCAGAGGTAGACAGCCTAAAATACTCAAAGGATAGGCTATTAGTAAGCTAAGCTGTGAAAAATAGATTTGATACTGTTTATTGAAGCCTAACATTAGGTAAAGAGGTAATGTCCTGAAGGGGGAGAGAGGTGTCACAAATGTCATCTTGTTCGTGACAGACTGTCAGCCAACCATAGGTTTAATTTCTGTATGCTGCCTAGAACAACAGTTAAAATTTTTATTTAGGATCTCTGAAGACAAAAGCAGAACGTCAACTTGGAAGGATCAACTTCTAACGTCGTGTGTGATTGATTTTAAATTCATGGAACAGATGTAGTCCCGCAGAATGAGGAATGCTCTCTGCTGTCACAGGCACTGGGGATGGGGAAGCCTCTGAAGCACACAAGGAAAGCAGCTCACCAGATTCAGCCCTGGAAACTGGAACGTTTTTCTAAGTGTGTCCTGTTGTCAAGCTTTCAAAGAAAAGATTTTAGAGAGGCATCAGCTGCTTCATCTTGCCAGTGTTTCACCTTTTCTCTGTGATAGTACATAACCTCCCTTTCTGTTACAGGATATAAATCTTTGACTTCAAATGACTCGTTTCTTCTTGGATAATATTAAGAGAGAAAATACAAAGTGTGGTTGCATGTAACCTTTAAAAAGGAAAGAAATCAAGCAATTAACTTCTAATGAATTGCATGGGAATTTGATGAAGATGAGACATTCACCTCCTTTTAGGTTGAAATGGGTACATGTAACATGCAAATGGTTGTACATATAATCCTCTGAGAGTCACGTTCCAGAATTGTATCGAAGGGCTGTCAAAAAGAATGAACAATTCAATGAATTGTGTCAACACATTTGCAGGAAGCCCCAGATTATAATTTGCTCTGCCTAAGTGACATTTTAAGTAACAGAAAAATTGCCTTACAGCAATATTAAACTGCATGATGTTATCAGTTCTTATGATATGAACCTATTTCAAACAAAATTTACCCAGTTCTGATCTCAGATACTATTTTAGAAAAATGTATTCACACAATGAGGAAATACTCTCTCCACATTTTGCCTTAACGCTTTATCTTATTTTGATGTACCCTTGCCATTATTAAAGATTCATTTTTCTCCTACTATTTGCTTAGCTGGGGACAGGGACAAGGGCTTTATCACCTGGAAGATAAGTTACCTGCAGCTCTAGATTCTTGAACATGCTCTAAGTGATTAAACAGGGAAGGATTTATTGTAAGTGGACACAGTAAGGCAGATAACACAGAAGTGCTGGAAAATGTGTCCCTGAACAAGAAAACACTTTTAGCTTCATAATGGTCAAAGAGCTGCCCAATGAGATATCATAACTTGAAACTTGCTTATTTTGTGGTCTTACTCAAATCAAGATGTGAGGACAGCGGGGGAAGCAAACACCTGAACAGCCCAGTGCTGTTCACCACTTAGGTGATGCTCTGACCCCAGGGGGCTGCCTGTGCTCACACCTGACCCCAGTCCTTGGTCCTGCCACATGAACGGGGCCAACATACTGCCGTGCATGATGGGAGGCCTGTTCTGAGGGTCGAGTGATGCTGACAGAATGGAGGATTTCATTACAATTCAGAATGAGAAGTGTTGAAGCCTCAATTGCTGTGGATTTATGCTAGCAGTGTCAGATGAGTTTTATCAGATAGCAGCGTAGTTACCAGGTCTTTCTTCAAAGCAGGATTTTATGGCTGCATGATGTGAGCTCATTCTTACTGCTGGGCCACACACACAGTTCTTCTTTCTATGTGCATACTACAAATAGTGCTGCTGTGCCATTACCTCCAAGATCTCCTCTCAGATATCACTGAAATTGGTCAATGGTTACGCTCCATCTGGGGGCTCCTGTTTCCTCTGTATCATTTTGTTCCTCTGTTGGGTTAGAAATATGTAAGGAGCAGGTGTGTTTCATGCTTTTACTATTTATTGTGTGGCACAACAGCATCCCAACAAGTGCGATTCTCTGTGGGCACCTCACTGAAGACTCAATTAGTCCTTGCTCTGCTTAGAGGCAGGGATGTGACCTCCAGAAATGAGGAAGCTCTGGAGTGGCAGGAATGGGATCACGAGTCCCAGTTCTGGGATCTCTGCAGTATCAGTAGTAGTTCAAAGAAATGTTCTGGTTGGTTTTGGCTATCGCTTCGTTTTTTTTTCTTTTAAATTTACTGAAAGGATTACACGCGGGTTAGCGAACAAGTTGAAAGCAATGCAGTGTGAGTTATTAAAAAAGGAAACACAGGTACTGGAATTCACATCGATAAAACAATAAGGAAGAAATCTAAATCCCGAAGATCCGTAAGCCTGCAGACACGCATACATGGGGGAGCACCACGAAGCGCCGCGATCCCCGGTCCCCGCAGCGGCCGGTGGTCCCCTCGCAGCCCGCCCCGTCCCGCGGGGCTCGGCGCTCCGGCGCCCTCCGCGAGCCGCCCGTGCCGGAGCAGCTCCCCGCCGCTCCCGTGCCGCTGCGCTCCGCCGCCGTCCCGCCGTCCGCGGGAGGAGGGAGCGGGGGCGGAGCGGCGGCCGCCCCGCTCCCATCTCGCCGCGCCGCGCTCCCCGCCGCCGTCGGAGCACGCCGCCGCCGCTCGGGCCGGAGCGGGGCACGGAAGGGATGGTGCGGTGCCCGCCCCGCAGCCGCGCGGGGAGCGCCACGGGCGAGCGCGGCCGCTCTGGGGGAAGTTGAGGGTCGCTCCGGCGGCTGCGAGGGGGCGGGCGGCTCCGGGCTGCCGAGGAGGAGCCGGAGCATCCCGCGCGGCGCGGAGAGCCGGGCGGCGGGGCTCGATGGGCAGCTCGCGCCGCCATGGTCATCGCCCTCAACGGCAGCCACCTCTACGGTAACCTCCGGCCCTTCGCGCTGGAGGAACCGCGGGCGCTGGGCGGCGGGAGGATGATCGCCGGCTCGTGGCCCCCGCGCAGCCTGGCCAAGCTCGGCCCGGGCGGCACTCCCCCTCCGCTGCCCGCCGCCAGCCCCGCGCCCGGCAACGACTCGCAATGCGGGGAGCAGATCCTCAGCTACGGCAACGTGGAGAAAGTTGTCATCGGGGCCGTGCTCGGCCTCATCACCCTGCTGACTGTCGCCGGCAACTGCCTGGTGGTCATCTCCGTCTGCTTCGTGAAGAAGCTGCGGCAGCCCTCCAACTATCTCATCGTCTCGCTGGCCCTGGCCGACCTCTCGGTGGCCCTGGCCGTCATGCCCTTCGTCAGCGTGACCGATCTCATCGGCGGCGAGTGGATCTTCGGGCGCCTCTTCTGCAACGTCTTCATCGCCATGGACGTCATGTGTTGCACGGCCTCCATCATGACCCTCTGCGTGATCAGCATTGACAGGTGAGTGACCCCTGATCCTGCCATGCTGGGCACCCTCTGCCCCCGACGTTTTCCCGAGGAAGGAAGGGGCTCTCGATGGGCCTCAAGCACAGTGCAAGCCCTGCAGCCTCTTGTTTGAAGGAGCTGGGTGCCCCATTAGCTCTCAGTTAGCCATGCTGCTCTTCCCGCAGAGCCCCGGAGGTCACAGCCTCACAGCTGTATGCGTCTTTTTGGGGCTGCCTACAAATAAAATAAGTGGGCATTTGTTGCTGCTTTAACATGTGCGACGTGTGTCTTCAACTGCTTTATAGCAAGGCTGGAGCTGAGCTGCTTCTGAGGCTGGTGCTGCTATGACTCACTGGGTCTGGTGGAGTTTCACCAAGGTCGGAGCAGGCTCATTAGGTTTTTACTGCTATTCTGGTACAGCCTGGGAATAGCTGAGTTTCAAGTAGCAGAACCATTTTGGACAAGTAATCTTATGACTAAAGGAAAAATTGCACTGAGGTATTTGCCTCTCTCTATGTATATTTCATTTCTCCTTAAAACAATGATCCGGATATCCACATGGACATACAGCTTCTTCCAAAAACTACTCCAGACAAGCACTGGAGTAATAAGAAGGTGTCGATAGGGTGCAGGAGGAATTCAGGCATTTCCAGTGTTAAGGCCATCCTTGAGATCTCACATGTGCCCATGTCTAAGCTCTCCTCTGCAGAGGAAGGTTCACAGGTTCCTTTAATCCATGCAGGTCCCATTCTGAAATCAGATGCAGCCTATAACTTACCTTTCTCATAGCCTAAATTCTATGCTGGGCATTTTAACATCTAGAGGGAGACTGTTTTCCTTACAACTCAGCATGGCTAGCAGAAAGTGAAGAACTTCCAAACTATACTATGGGAGTTAATTGGAGTCCAATATCAAACAGCTGCTTTGACTCTTGTTTACTTCAGAAAGTTTTTGGAAAGGACTCTGCACTGAGTTTCTGCAGAAAAACAACCTTTCAAAAGAGCCCAACAATAACCAGAGGTTGTTTCATTCATTTCAGGCCAGTTTCCATTCATTTCAAAACTTCAATTTCTTTGTAAGCACTTTCTGCTCAGATGTTCTCTACTCTGTGAATTCTGCTTGGCTGGCAGTTATGTGAATGCTGCTAAGCATCTTGTAACAATGAAAATTGTACAGAGCATCAAAGGATTTTGTTATTGTTGTTTTTGCTTCTATATTTCCCATCTTTTAACTTAATTCCAGTATTGTAAGAAAATACAAGTAGACTTATTCTGTTTTCCTCACCTAGTTACTTTTGAGATAGGTCATTTCCTTTTTTACACACTTGCAGCATGAAATATTTTCATCCATTAATCATTGTTGATGTTCGTGTCTGAGCTCTCAATTTCTATTTCTAATAACCTTCTTAAGACAGGTTAACATAATCTCTCTTACCCAAATAAGTCTGTGTGACTGATTCACATAGTGGCAGTTTATTTTTCTTCCTTGTCATTGCTTAGCTTAACATCAGAGCTGACTGTTGTGTGCTGAGTGGAGGCTTTGGCTGGGCTGGTCATGGGGATGAGGAGGTCTCTCACTTCTTTCTTTCCATTATATTCCCCCTCTCAAACACAAACTTACAAGAGATATGGCTGGGTATTTAGAACAGAACATAGCCTATTATGAATGAGCTGTTTTCATTTACTGGCTTAAACTAGAATCATTCTCCTCTTGTCTGTTCCTGCCTATATTACTGAATGTTTGTGGAACACAATATCTTCGTAATTCATTATACTTTTATCTACTCCCTACTAGAGATCAAAATTCTGTCAATCCATGATGATGCTCTAACTTCTGTTACTCACAGCTGTGAAATAGTTAAGATAGGTAATATTGTAAATAGGAGACATGCCAGGAATTCATTAGCAAAACGTCTTGACCACTTGGCTTTAAGGCATTTTAAAATTCCATGATTTGCAATCCTATTTAAAAGTAAATCATCTTCAACTGCTGTAAGAGTGCTCAGACAGACCAAAGATGAACTTGAGAGGATAAGTAAACTTCGAATGGTATGTGGAAAATATGCAAACCAAGGAGTTGAAAAATAAATGCAAATGTTGAAGCGTCACCACTGTTAGCTACTGGTTCTTAGCTTACCTGCAGTTCTTTGTACATCTACTTAGTTTGGAAAATTTTGACAAATCTAGGGGAGAGATACCTTTGAAAAACCGAGTGCTTCTAGATAAAGTTCTGGAACAAGAGCTAGCAAACCACTGTGTATGAGGTGCATCAGAGGCCGCTTTCACAGGTGCCATTTTCTAAAGGCACAGTGGAAACACTTGCATGTTTTATGTTACTTAAGAGAAGACCTCTGGTGACAGAGCCCTCATAATAGCAGAGCAAAGAATACAAATATGAGATGAGCCAGGAAATCCTTAAGCAGGGCATCTTTGTAGTCTTGAAAGAGTCCAGCTGAGGGCTACAGAGATGATAAAGATGATAAAGGGCGTGGAACACCTCCCTCATGAGGAAAGGCTGAGAAACCTGGGTCTGTTCTGCCTTGAATAAAGAAGAATCAAGAGGGGATCTGAACCTCATCTATTAATATCTAAGCAGCAGGAGGCAAAGGGACAAGGCTGGATGCTTCTCTGCAGTGTGTGGCAACTGGACAAGAAGAAAAGGCCACAAACTGAAGCATAGGAAGTTCTGCACAAATGTGCATGGGAGCTTGTCTAATCTAAAACAAAAAGTTTATTACAAACGGTTAGGCAAAGTTTTTGTGGAGAGGTATTATGGTTTGTCGGACAAACAAATGTAGCAGGTAAAAAAGAAGTTTGAATCCCATCCAAATAGGATAAAATGAGTAAATTCCAGAGGCTTTTTGGGTTTTTTTCCACTTGCAGCGATATAAGCTATTGGCTCATGTCGCTGAATGCCAGCAGCTGGTAGGTCTACTGAACACGTAGAGGTTGTACTGCACAGCCCTTGGGGACAGACACATTTTTCACCTGAATTTCCAGGAAGATGCAGATTAACATGGAGTCTACAAATGGACCAGTTTAATTCTGTTGCACAAAGCATTTTTTTCCTGGTAAGACACATCCTGGGCGGCCTGTTCCTAAAGACTGTGTCACTGCCTGAAATAACACAGAAATGTCTTGGAGGACTCCTTTTACCATTCTTTCCTTCCTCTCTTGCTTTTATTTGTTTATTTATCCGTGTAGCAAAGTGTCAGCAAAATGTATCACTCATGTGTATAGGCAGCTGGTTGACAGCGGCCTGCAGGACAGCAAATGCAAGGCTCATGTTCTCTTTAACAGCATAGTAGCAGGGCCAGGCAACGCATTTATCACCCCATCTGTGTCTAAACACAGGCTCCCAAATAGGATACCTATTTGAGAAGAGTGTTCTTGAGGGCAAGGGTTTGAGATTCAAAAACAACCTCTCCTTTGTCTGAATAGAGCTACTTGTGCTTTTTAGTTTGCTTCTACTCTTGAGCTGTATAAATATTAAGGCTGCAAACATGCTAATATGCAGATCTCTTGACTTTGTACAGGGAGCACAAGGAGAAGCCAGTCTGAACAGGTCATTGTCTTCTATACAGAGTTCTGAACTGTGGGGTGATCATGAGAGTAAGGCCATAAAAATTTCAAGCTGTGGACTGTTAGGGTTTTTTATCTCCTATCTTTACTTTTATTTCACAGCACAAAAACCTTCACAGATCTTTATTACAGTGACCTGACATGAATGTATTTTTCAGGAATCTCTCATTTAAATCCTCACTTTGGGAAGGAAGCTGTCTGCTTACAGGCAGAAGTAAATCCAGATGTGACACTGACAAGTGTATTTCTACCTTTCCAAATTTCGAAGGAATAAACAAGTAAGGCAGCTTGATACTTCCACAGTCAATATTGCCTTTGTTATACTCTATCCATGATATGATTGGTAGCTTGGGAGAAATGTAGGAGTTACTGAAACTGGTGAGATATTTGTTCTTCAATGTATAGTAACCTACTTAAAGCATTTCTTAGGTTTTTTTGTTTGTTTGTTTGTTTGTTTACCATTTGTAGCTCTACTTTTCTGACTCTGAATTAAATAGATTGCATTACATTTAGATTTCTTTACATTTAGGAGAGCTTGAACAGCAGCAGGGAATCACAAGGGAAAGCTGCAAACCCTGTCTTAGTGGGTGAATGAACATTGAAAAGGAATTAATTGAATTTAATCTGGTGTTGTTTGCCTGCTGATTCATCATGTTATTCTGACCCAAGATAGCTACAGAAATCCTGTTTTGGAGAGTATCCACTGAATAATTGCATCAGTAGCAATTTTTAATTCAATTTAAAAATAACTTTTTGCCTTAGAAAGTAATAAAGCAACGTAACTATAGCTGAAGAATTATAACACTTTCTCCACACCCACATATGTAATGAAACACTTTTGGGGGAACTTTACCAGTCTGTATCCTAGCCAACAATGTATGATTATTCCAGATTTCCTTTAAATTGATAAGGATTTTCAATTCTCATGCAAACAGCATAACAGTATGGCTTTTTGTTGTTCCTGAGATTCTTATGCACAGGGAATGCTTCTATTTCCCCTATCTGTACGATATGTTTTACCATGCTCCACGTAAGTATGCATAATTTTGCTTTACATTAGCTTATGGATGCTCTGAAGTACTCACCCATTTCATGTTTCCTGGAAGCATGGCTGGAACTGAGGATTGCTCTCAGGAAGAACTTGTACATAACTTGGATATGAGGTCTTCACTACTTTAAATAGCATCTAGGTGTCTACACATTCTACATCCAAAACTGATTACCCAACCTGAAAACCATCAGCCTTTTCCTAAGCCTAATGACATCTAGGATGTGGCTTCTGTTCAGAATAGAACTCCTTTGCCTCTAGGCTATGGGTGAAAAGGCTGCAGGCTGTTCTGCTAACCTTGCTCGTTTTCTTCAGAATATATGTGTAGACAGGTATGCACAGCTAGATACCAAAAAGTCGTGTATGTCATTTATTTTGGATCTAGAATAAATGTAGGCGCTGACATGCAATGCCCCTGGCTCTAAGGCATTTTGTTCAGTGTACAGAATGGAACAAGGTATAGAGCAAAAATTTTTGTCATTGCTTTAGGCAATTCCTGTCCTTGCAGTCCTACGAGGTAGCTAGCACCAGCCAGACTCTGCTGCTTGAGAGGGGTGGGGATTGGCTCAACTAGGGTCCCTTCTGAGGTCCCCTGCTTTATGCTCTATTTAGGGAACCTTGGTATGGGGTGGATACAGGAGACAAAAGTACTGCAGTGTAACAGCTTTCTTCAAGCACAGACTGTGGGCAGTGAGTCTTCTAACTTTCACTGCTTTAGTTGCAAAGTGTGTTTCTTTGCAAGGTGTAGGTCCTCAAACCCTGCAAGGAGTGGAGGTCCTCAAGTCACTGAAGGCTTAAAAAAATTATAAAGCTTTGATTCATCTAAAAATAACTTAAGAGATAAAAAAAAAAAATAAACAAACAAAAAAGGAATTGCAGGAAAAGTACATGATGGAGTCACTACAATTAAAGTCAGTGTTGCAGAAGAAAGCTATCAATTTGGTAGCAAATTCCTAAATCTCAGAGGTATTCTTCCCATTGCTCAACCCAGCAAGCAAAGGTATTCTTTCTGAGTCTGTAAATAACTTATTTAGCTCACAAATATACAGGCAATAGTGATATACTAAAATGAAAATCAGAAGAAAAAAGGAAATGTTTTTATTACTTTCTACATAGTTTTTCTGATTTAGTCAACTTGAAGAAGAGTTACTCACATTGTAACCTGTTCTTGGCCATAGGGATTGTTCCATTGTCTTTTTGCACAGAAATCAGGCTTCCTAACTAACCTTGTTGTGCACAGTAAACAAATGGGAGGAGCAGATAAAACGTATTCTAACAAACAGGCCATTTTGTAAAGACATAATGACACAAATAAACCAGAGATCCTTTTACTACCAAAGCATGTGTTAGCTGTGTCATTCTGGAGTGGGAAGAGACATAAGATCTGAAGTTTGGCAAGAGTCTTGTGACTGCACTGTAGAGGCTGAAAAACAGTGGAAAGCTGGAAAACATTCTTTTACTGTTATGAACTGTGTGCATTTAAGAAGGGAACCATGAAGTGTGCAGATGCAGGATAACCTGGAGGTGACAGGAAAATATAACTGCAATTGATCGCGATCCAACATATATATTAATGAGGAATTATAGTTCAGTAAGTAGCAAGAGATTTCCAATTACACCATATTTACATGAATGCCTATTCTTGGAACTGGCTTGTTGCATTTTCCCCCCGTATTCCAAACTACCTTCCGTTTGCTTAACACTGGATGAGCTTTCAGAATTGATTTCAGAAGGGGTCTCTTCATTCTTGGGGCATCATCCAGATATTTCAAAGGAGCCATATAGCCTGAGGTAAGGAAATGTTAATTCACATTTTTGCCAAACAGGGCATTGTGGAGACACCTGAATAGTGTATTTCTTCCTGTCAAGGTCACAAAAGGAGATTGGATTCATTTCAAGATTCACAGGAATAATACAATGCTGGAAACATCTGTTTTTGAAAGGGGCTTTCAGAAATATCTTGTAACATAAATCACAAAAATACAAATATCTATCACACTATCATACAGGTGTGATTGGGCAGTGTAGCCTACG
The DNA here is from genome assembly GCF_038088225.1 of Cyrtonyx montezumae. Taxonomy (NCBI): domain Eukaryota; kingdom Metazoa; phylum Chordata; class Aves; order Galliformes; family Odontophoridae; genus Cyrtonyx; species Cyrtonyx montezumae. The sequence goes on along the minus strand of NW_027072045.1, from coordinate 16,431,827 downwards.
TATGCTGATACCAAGCTTTATTTGCCCAGAGTTTATTTTCTTGAACTGAACAAGGAAGTGTTTGTAGTCATTACACTGCATTTAAAGCAAGACTACTCGTACTGCTGGTAATGTGTTTTCACAACCTTATAAAGGAACAGAAATGAATCAAAGATTGCCTTGGAATTTTCTGGAATAATTTTCTCAAAAAAAGATATTTTTTTAATTTGCAAAAATCCTTGTAAATTACATAAGGGAAATATCTTATTTCTTGAAAAGAAATACAACATTATTTTTAATATTGCTTTTAAGTTTGAAACATTTTATCAGAAACATTTGTGCCAACTTTTTAAACAGAATATCCTACTTAATCTCCAGATGACAGTGTACATATGTCTCTGTCTGCTGCAAACTCCTCATGCAGCTAAGACTGGAGAGTGGAATTACAGAGTCTGATATCTGAGTTTACGATGTACTGGCATCATAAAGCAGTTATCAGTGCAATTGTTTTCCAAATGGTCGCTACTATTCGTAAGGAGCTTTTGGCTGGAAGGCCAAGGTTTCAGTTTTTCGCATTGCACTGGGGAGCCAATTATTTGTAGGATTGTACTACTTTTGTCAGGCATGACACACTCAGGCCAGGAAGTTCTCTCATTCCAGGTTTATTCACCCACCAAAACACTTGATTCTTCACAGTATCATGGCAAAATTTCATGGAGAGGTTGCTGCTGGTGATGAAGTGGACACGCCTCAAATCTAAATGGTATGCCTAGCGGGACATGAGAAGAGATTGCAGAGAAAGAGGGAAGAGTGAGCTAGCAGCTTTTAAATGGATCTGAGTATCAAGTCTGCCAGTAGAAATGCTGATAAAACACTTTGGTTCTGCCAACTTAATTTGAAACTTGAGTTCAAACCAGAGTTAGGTCACAAACTTCAGGCAATATGTGCTCTCATAATAAATATCATATGTTATGGCTCTTCTAAGTACAAGAAAGAGAACTAGACTACTTTATCATCCAAAATATATATATAAAATATGAAGTAGAAGCATCTGCTTTTCAGCTCTATGATTGTAAAGACTCCTATGAAATGAGACTAAGGATGTTAATGCAGGAATATCTACCCTGAAATTCAGAAGTTGCCTTTCTTGGTCTTCGGTAACAACATATGAAAATTATTGCAACCATTTGAAATCATTTGCGAAGAGTGTGAATACACAGAACTGAACCTTTTGCAAAGTTAAGGGTAAAAATCTTCAGTTACAGAGTTAAAGGCACAAGGACTTTTATAGTCTTTGCCACTTAGTCACGTGCTCTTCTCTTCTGTTGACTTTGCCACAAGATTTGTACGTATCAGTAAAACTTGTTTTTATTCTGTTTGAAGAAATATAACAAAATTAAAGAATGAATGCAGCAGCTTTTATTTTCCCCTTCTACCTTGCTGTTCCATCAGAAGGCTTTATATAGAACATCTTGATTATCTGATACATATGGGTGGTTCCATAAATATTAGCACACATGTAAATGAGGTAGTGATTCACATCTAGCAGTAAACAAGTTTTCTGGGCAATGTGCAGAGAGGAACGAAAATTCTAATAGTGCCAGCTGTTCTAATAGCATGCAGACCTGAGACGTGCAGGGAAATCAAGTCAGAACTGAGTATGTTCTTTCTGTCTTTATGGCCTCTGTTATCAAACTGTGAGCTAGCACAAGAGATCACCAAGGGGGTTAATCCCATCATGTACAGTACTTTTCTGTATATAGAACAAAATGATTATGATTTGTGTAAAAGACAAAAGCAAGGAGGGACATTACAAAAATAACCTTTTTTTTTTTTAAGTAATGAGAAACCAGGGTGAAGTCTATTCTTAGAGGTACATTGTGTCTTAATGAAAAAGCTGGCAACAGTTTTTTCCTGAGATGTATCAAGGAAATGGGTGGTTTTGGGTACTGTCAATAACTTGAAACCAAGTTTTTTAGCTTGCAGAAGTATATATTAAAAATATAACCAAAAGGAAGTGTACTTGTCCATTTTTGCTCACAGTGTTTTATGTTCTTTTAAGGGGTCAGTGGGAAGTGAAATTGGAGCCATGTGGAAGAATAACACTTTCTCAGGCAGAATCATGGAATCATTAAGGTTGGAAAAGACCTCTGAGATCATCTAGTTCAACTGTCAGCCCATCCCCACACATCCCACTAACCATGTCCCACATCTACACTGTTCTTGAACACCTCCAGGGACTGTGACTCCATCACCTCCCTAGGCAGCCTTCTAATGCCTGACTACTCTATCAGAGAAGTTTTCCCCAATAGCAAACCTGAAAAGCTGGGGAGATGTTGGTCCTGCAGGGTTTGTCAGACTGGGGAGCCTGAAGAGAAGAGCAGGCAGCAGTTAGCTTTGTCTTAAGGGTAATAGAAAACTTCTCAGGGAGCAAAGTAAGAATTTTTGGATCTCAGACATTCACTGAGTTGGGTAAAAGCAGAACCGAAATCAAAGGCTTGACTGCAAGGGGACAGTTCTTGTGGGAAAGCTGTGAACAAACTACTTTTCTGTAACACACAAATATACTAATTTTCATTTAAATAACCTTTGACTTTTCTAAGTTGGAAACTCTCAGGTGTTTTGGGTTGAACTTGTTTTTGTAGATGTAGCCCTTGTGGGGTCTCCACCCAACAGCCTTACGTTCAGTTCTGCTGACCTTACTCCCACTGAAGAACACTGATCAGTAACCTTGCTGGCATCGGAATAATCATTTCTCATCAGCTGAGTTTTAAGTACCTTCATTCAGAGATATGGCCTGTAACTACTGCAAGAGAGATGGAACCCCAGAGACAGAGATTTCTTTAAGTGCATTATTTATAATTTGACTCCTTTTCTTTAGAGATGCATTAGAAAATAGGGTCACTGGTTTTCAACATATGATTTGCACGTCTCTGGAGACAGATGCAAAATGTAACTGCAAAAAAAGAAGTCTGTAGTGTGTCAGAGGACTAGGAAATGTAGGGATTTATGAATCAAAGTGAAGAATACTAAAGGATTTACTCCAGCATCCCTTATTTAGAAATCAGCAATAGGCATAAAAATTAGAAGGAAAAAATGTAAGTAATGAGCACACGTAACGGAAGTGTATACTATTATCCAAACTTATAGTAAAATTTGCAACATAACTGTCATCATGAATACAAACTATGAAAATACGTTGTTATTGCCATGGAATAGTTCAGATATGCAGACCATTTACCCGAATTATTTTCTATAAACAGTTCTTCATGTGGGTTGCTAAATTTTGTTTATTTGCTGTAGAAGTAGACATTTAACAAATATTTGAAATACGAAATTCCCTGAACGAAGTCAGCATGTGTTGTCTGGCCACAAATTACTTGGAAGCTTTTCTATGCGTGGCCCAAAGCAGCTGCTGACAAGATGCAAAGCTTCTATTTAATAGCCTAATAAGCTGTTTTGATCTAAAAATAATACAGCACCGGCTCTAAAGACTTTATTTTTGCACTGTTGTGTACTTGTACTTCAGTTTCCCTTTTACCTTAAGAGTATGCATTTGAAGACCCACTTTGCAGCACAAGCAGTTTTATCAACAATGCTAATTGTAGTCTCTCAAGAGTCTATTGTCCTATATTAAAAAGCTCTTTTTGCTAAATGAGTCTGATCATTAGCAGAACACAAACTGTTTTTTCCAAAAATAATCCAAATTAAAATGGTGTGGTGAGATGTTCACCTGTAAATTAGACAATATAAAAGGAGGCTTAACATTTCTAAAACCTGGTATTTGACATTAAGCCTCTGCACTGCTGCCTACTTGGTGAAATGAAGGGAACACGTTATCAGGTAACCCAAATGCCTGGTGAGCTCCCTGAGATCTCTGTAGGCTCAGCTGTGGTGATTCATCCCACACTGACAATGAAGTTCTGCACCTAAATTCTAGTAACTTTCTGGAGACATTAGCCTGGCAAATGAGAACTGAGATTATTGGAAACTAGGTGCAGCAGTGCCCTTTGGGTGTTTTGGTCTTTATCCACAGATGGTTGATGCCACCACATCTCAGAAGTACCTTAGAGTTGCTAACCTACTGATAATAATAATAATAAGTATAAATTTTATAATAAATAGGTATAAATTATATTATAAAAATAATAATAAAAATAAGCAATGGGAAGATGTACTCACAAAGAGGTGGGAAGAATGGCTTCCTTCTGCTGATCCCACTTATTTCACTACTTCCACGTGTGTTATAGCATCTGTAAAATGAGCAGAGGAGGTCGTTGATAATCTCAGAATCCTGCTGTCATTAAAGGCTGAAAGAGGAGGGGGTCTATCATGAGCTGTGCCTATTTCTGATTTTGCTTGAAGTTATATAGCTAAATTCTGGAATGTGAAAGGACGTTTTAGAAGAACTGTGATCATGAAACACAGTATGGCTCTTATTCTTGGCACAGCACCGCTAGATAGATACCTGTCAGTAGTGGCTTTATGCAGAGGCAGCTTATTCTTCTAGTGTTTTGACCTGAGATGACTGAGTTGCTTATAATCTGGAAATCTATCATAAACTCCTTCTCATGTTTGTGGTGGTGTTTCTTTTGTTTGTTTTTCTTTTGTTTTTCTTTTTTTTTAAATTTGTCTCACCCTTGCAAGCAAGCTTTGCTTGCTGGTATTCACAAGTAGAGCATCACTGACCTAAATTAGAATACACATGTGTTTGAGCAGATACAGTGTCTTTTTCAACTCAGATGTTTTTATGAAACTGAGTTACTAAGATACTTGGGCTGTTTTTGTACCTCCATTGCAGTCCCAAAGTAGCCATTTCCCTCTTTTATTCAGTTTATGGGTTTCCATCTCACTTCCAGACCTACATACATTGAGAGTTGCTTTGTAAGAGGGTGACATCAGTGAAAAGTTTTACACTGAAAGATAATGACAATATTTAAAAAGTACTTTTCAAGAAAGGAGTTAAAAATGGTGCTCATTTTCTAGGAACAGTAGGTAAATGTGGCTAACATTTCCACAGCAGATATTATAGAGAAACCCAGGCACTATACAGACACTGCAAAAGATGCTTTGTGCCTTTGACAGATATTCCTGCATGTGCTAGCAGGATCTATTGATATACTGCGCTTCTTTTCCCTTCTGAGCTTTGGCAAAAAATTAAGTTTGAGGTAAACATTCACAATTTTAATATACATTACCAAAATAAATGTAGCAAACTTTTCCTGGGATTTTTATATAAATTCAGATCTGCCTTCAGGCAAATGCAGCTATGGACAAAGAGAAAAATGTCCAAGCAAATCAGTTCTAGACTGAGGTTCACCCATATTGGGGTTTAGTAGGGCACTTGAAAAATCATTGTCGGAATGAAGACAATAATTTGGATCATATCCTTCTAACATTTTTCCTGTCCCTAAAGAGGCAGGAATTTGGCTCTATAGAGACAGGAAGAGAAAGAAAGAAGAGGAGGAGGGAAGAAATGTGCTAGAAGGGTTTGTTCTGTAAGTGCATTGTCTGGGAAATTATGTTTAAGTTGTTTGTATTCAAGGAAGGAAAAGAGGGGACATAAATATTTTAAATAAAGATATTCCCTGAAGATACTTTCTTTTAATACAGTGGTATTATCAGTTCAATGGACTGTGGTTTTTCATTTCATTCATCACTTACTTATACTATGGAAGTTTCTGAAATGGTTCATTTAGTTGTACTGAACAGATCAGTCATGATTTTCTAGTTGGAGCTGTAGGAGGCTTTCATTTTGAAACACCATTATAACTTTCAAAATAATTCCTTTTAAGCTGATGTGTAGTGTCAACCCAAGTGTGACTCACAGTGGAGCTGGAGAAAATCACCTTAGCCATTTTTACATTATTAGTGTCTAACAATGGTTTTCTTTTTAAAAAAGACAGCTTTCATAGCTCTGAAACCAAGACCCCACACATTTTTTGCTGAAGATACCTGCTAGCTTACCTCAAGCGAAATAAAAAAACCCTTTGTTCTTGAGAACAATGTAATGGCCTGGCGTCCTGCCTGCACCACTAAAGCTGAGGAACGCTCCAGGCTGCATCGGCTGCTTCCCACGCAGGCATTGTCCCACGTGTTGAGCACAGGCCTTTCAGTACCTTCTTTGGAGGCCCTTCTGCTCCTTGCTGGGCTTTTCACTTTTCTGTAGCACATACGTCTTGGGACCCGCCTTGCTAGCACACACAAAGGAATCATCTGGTATGTGTATCTGTGTATGTGTGTTCCTGTGTAGCTGTAGGAGATGAAAAGTGACGCACATTGGCCAAACTGTGTCACAGACACTGCGGGCATCCGCCTGCTTCATTGCTCACTTAAAGTATGTTTGTGTTTGTGTGTTAGAATATAGAAATGAGAGAAAAAACACTGACGTGTTCATTACAGCCTACATGAATGCTTGCACAGAGCAGGAGAACCCTGGGCCTGAGGCACGTCTGGTGGTTGTCTCCTGGCACATCTCCTACATCCTGGCTGAAGCTAACAGGTTGGCCAGGCGTCGTGAGCCCTCATCTTGGCCACAGGACAACACCAGCCAGGATATGGGAGGGAAAGAGACGTGTGTTCCTTTAACATGTTGCGAGTTTGAGAAATAAACCTTTTTCTGAAAGCAGTAAAGCAGGGGAAAATAATGGTTGATTTAGAATAAACTTTGGCAAGAATCTGAAATCTTCATTGGTTTCGATGCCCAAGGAAGTATGGATTTGGTACATTTTTCAGTTCCTAATCTGTAAAATTTATTCTTTTAATTCCTCTGTGTTCTTCTTATGGGAAGCTGCCTCTGTATAACAAAGTAGGCACTGCATCTCAGCTGGAGCTTCAAGTTACTCTCCCTCTCAAATAAAAAAATAATAAAAAAAACCTTTTCCTATCAGCAGCTATTCCCATTCTCTACAGTGCAGCATTTCTGCCTATCAACTGGGCAACTTTTGTTAGACTGCTGACATGCAACTCATGTTTTCCAATACTGGGCTGCCCATAGAATCAAATTAAGTTTAGGAGCTTGAACCTTACCTTCAGAGGCTCATTTGCCAATGAGCAAATAGATCATCTAAAGCTGTACATTCTCTAATCTCATAGGCATTCAGCAAAAGATAGTGGTTAATGCCAAACTTCTGGCAGACTGTGTAGTTGGAAGAATGGTGAAGCTTATTGTGCAGGAAATAGAAATGCTTGGAAATAATGATTAAAACATGAGATTAACTCCAGAGGAACTAAAGGCCATCATACAGATGACTTACAGTGCCAAAGTGTTCCTCCCTAATTTCCTTATTACAGCAAAGAGAGAATGAAGCCACATAATTTCTCTGCTAGTCTCTTACCAGCATCCAGTGGTTCAGTCCTTCATCCCATCCCTCCACTTGCTTTTTCTGGTTCTCTAGGCTGGTAAGAAGAAAACAAAAATAAAACCCAGTACATCCCTGCCTCTTCTGCCTCGTGTGTTCCATGTAACCATGCAGTGTGTTATGGTTTTGTGATTTTTGTTGTATTGTTGATATTCCACATCATAACATCATAAAACCATAACACAGTGACATTTCAAGTCAAGCTTCATCCCTCCTCAGTGGCTTTGAATCATATGCATTCATGCTCAGCATCTTTTCTGCTGCTCCTCAAACTCACTGCCAGAGCTACAGTCTCCAGCCATTGCACACTAGTTACAAATCAGAACAAGTGAGTGTGTTTTCCTTTAAATTCTTTTCAAGGACAAAGCTTTCCCTACTTCTGGTCTCCTCAGTATCTGAGTGCTAAAATATCTTCTTTATCCTTGCAACTTGTGATAACTGATGAAGTATCTCATCATACACAAAGAACAAATAGTCACATAGACCCATAGGTCTACATATGATTAGATACTCACATGTAACTGTTGACCTGTCAAGTTGCACTGCATTTGTTTCTAGTTTTCTTTAAAAATTTTGGGCAATAAAAAGGAACAAAATCTGTAGTAAACAGAAATATGAATTTTAAATGAAACAGCATTTTCTGATACAAATTGAATGTAGTAGAAAACAGCCATTTTGTAAAAGTCTGTTTGTTTTATTTTTGTATTTATTTTTTCCTCCTTGAGTGAAGGATGACTTATCAAACAGCATAAGTCATACGATAGTGTGTAAAGCTGTAAGAGCATACCAGGGCCTGGCTATCTGGGCCTGTGAAGCACTGTGCATGTGTGCTGCAGTAAAGCACCCGAGGAGCTCTCAGTGACGTGAGGCGTTGCTTAAAAATCCCGGAAGCATTTCTGTGGGGAATATTCCTGAAAGATCTGCATTTTGTGTTGTAAATTGTACATAATCGTGTATTCTGATTGTTTATATTTTTTACTTTTTTGGGGGAAGAAGAGCAATATAGGAAGAGCCCTTTTGCCTTTTTCTCACTTCTCCTTCTACTATTGTTTGCCTGTTCTCACAGAAGAAAAACTGAGAACAAATATTACAAAAAGCGAACTTGCAGATCTCTGAGAGGGTGAAAGGTCAGAAGTACACAGTGTGTGACACATTTATAGTGTTGCTTTTAGAAACTATTTTGAAACTATTGTGAAATTATTTTTTCCCCCTCAACCCTGCAGATGGTCCAACAGTATAAAGAAAAATGGGAATCTACCCATGTGTGGCTTGCCCAGTTTTAGAGTTTTTGAAAAGCTAGAGGTTATTTATCAAGTAGTGGTGTGCAAAGCACAACTAAGCTCTCCGTAAACTTATCCTACTACGGTCAATAAGCAAACCACACATGTATGCAGGAGACCAGAGGTGAAGAAACCCACAAAAAGACTTGAGATGCTTTGAAAACAATTACAAATGGGAAGTCTTCCATTACAGCATACCACTTTGTTATAAATAATTCTTTGCCAATATTCTTCAGTTTTAAGATGAATTTATATTCTAAGAGGCTGGTGCAGGATGCAGTGAACTGGAATCTATTTCTCTTTTTAACTTCTATCTTTACACCACTGGTGGAGATGCAAGAAAGGAAAGTGTACACATACTATGTTAAAGAAGAGTATTTGCTGAAAACATGTTATCTCTTAAGAGTGTTTAGTCTATAATATAAAGTATTTATTTGGGTAATTGCATATTATCAGTCATAAAGTGTATGTTTATATGTTATCTAACATTTAGGCAGTGTTGAAATATAAACACATATATAATGCTTGGATCTTTTCATCCATCCAGCATATCATCAGGGGAAATCCAAAGGCTGCTAAAGGGTTTGTCAGGTAGCTAAGAACAGGGTAGTGACTGGTGACAAATATGTGATGACCATGCAGAGGGAAAATGAAAGGCAAAGGATAAAGTCAACTGTAAGATATTTGCTGAGGTCTAAGAGAAAAGAGGAATATCTTTTCAGAAATTGTGATGAAGATAAGGAACAAAAAGACACTGAGGATCTCTTTGTGGAAAAACAGCAACAAAAAGTTATGCATTTGTAAGAATGAAGGCAGACACATCCCCCTATCTGTGGAACAGAAGTTCTAGATGAGAAGGGAAAACTGATAAGAAAATACACAGAGCTAAGAGAGAAATGGAAATAAGGCAGAGAAAGAAATCAAAATAAAAATACCGTGGATTGAAAGAATGAAAATGAACCAAAATAAATGAAGAAAAAAGTCCATGAAAGTATAGGAAAAATGTAAGAGAGGAGAACACAATCTACTATGCAAATTATATCCTTTTATAATGAACAGATGTTTAGTTTTGATTGACTTAATCTTCCCCCACTACCAGGAAAGCATGCATTTCTCAAGTTCCGTCAAAAATAACCAATTATTTTTGAGAAAAAGAAAAATCAAATCAGAACATACTATGTACAGTAGCAATACAGTACTGCATTTATCAATACCCACTCCAACAGTGGGAATGAATGTCTTCCTTTTGTAAAAAAGTTTATTAATAGGAAGTGTATTTGATTAAGAGCAAGAGAAGGAATAATGGGAAATGTTTTTGGTGTTTTGATTTTTTTTTTTCTCAAAGCATAACAAATATTTCATTCTCGTTCTTCCGAGCATCAAAATTTAAGTATCACCCTTTCAATAATAACAATAACATCAGAAAAAGTAACCACCTAATGCTACAGGTACAAAAACATACACTGAAGATCTTTTTGAAGATGATGTTATAGCATTCAACACTGACTAAGGAGAAAATAGAGCCTTATCCATTTCTAGCAAATGCAATAAAGAAGCAGAATTTGGTGACTGTGCTGAGACTTTTTATAGCTATGTACTAATTCCCTACATGGAAAAGATACATTGTCTAACTAGATGGAGCACGGTAGTTAAACATCATCCTTTCTTTCCCTCTCAATAAGGGTTTGATTTTGTTAGTTGTCTCACTCTGAAATTGCACAATACTTATGTTTAGTTTTTAAATACATACCCTGTAAGCTGTCATACATGAAATGAAATCAGTAACTTTTTTTGCTCCTGGGAAGGAGAGAAGTAGTTCTGTTACTGCCTCTGAAATATATTCCTCTTCCCAAAAATAAACTGATGGTTATCATGAAGAGATGATACAGAAAGACAGGTACCAGGAGTGTCATGCGAAAAGTAAGAAGGTCACTTTTCACATTGTAACACCACAGTCTTGCACGTTATTGCTCATGTCTCACCATTTAAATGTGTTTCTATTTTTGCCCCATTGTTTCCATCTAAGTTACTTAAATATGTGATGAGAATATTTTCCTCATCAGTTTGTATATCTTGTTTATTTAAATGCAGTTCTCTGAGACAAAGCTTCTCCTATTTAGAGTGTACATAATAAAAAGAGGATAATTCTTCTTGTGTGTTATGACACAGCTATAACAGAAATAATACATTTTATTACTGTTTCAGCATCTTATATTTCTAGTTAAGTTTCCCTCTAGTGTATCAAAATATAAGCAAAAATAATAATTCCAGATAGTATTCTAGGGGTGTTTCTGAATGTTGGATAGGTTTCAGAAATGACATCATGCTCCTATTTTTTCTCTCTCTTAATGTTAATCTGAATTGAAGGCAAGAATTATGGAAGATCTAAGAGAATCACAGACACTACAGGAAGAGATTTGTATCATTCTTCAGAATAAGTTATTATTGCAGGTGAATCATTAGACAGGTCTGCATAGCTGTGGGCTGGCAAAGAAGCAAATGCAAGGAGATACAGATTGAAGCTAGAAAGCTGCTGGACAAGTAAAAAGAGCACAGAAGCAGGCAAGCATTTTTGTACCTTTAAAAAAAGAGCAAAACAGTTTTATGACACTTAAAAAATAGGAAGAACAGAGAAAACTTTGCATTAAGCTCAACTCCAATTCCAGTAGTAAGAGATAACAGAATAATATATAGAAATTCTCAATAGAAATAGCTGTAATATGTATCGATATAATTTCCACTACATCTTTTCCAGTTGTGCTCCATAGTAACACAATCTGCTTCATAAAAGCGAGGTCAGACAATGACAGCTGGTAAGCTGATTCAGGAGTGGTCTGATAGATCAGGTCAGTGACAGTGACTGTCCCAGCCAGATTAACTCTTAGAAACCATTGTGAATCAATTAAAATGGAATTCCAACATCCTATAAATCATATAGAGACCAGAGACAAAAGAATTACGTGTGCTTCAAGAAAAGCATAAATGATCTCCATGTCCTGGTCCATTCAATCTTTTATTGGGTTGCACTGGAGGCTTTGAAACAGTTTTAATGCCCTCAGCTGTTAGATTTTCTGCTACTCTTTCACTGTACTCTCATAGACTCATAACAATAATAGACAAGAATAGACTCATCTCAGGGTTTCCCTGTAGCTATGAACAATTCACCATTTTACAGACTAAAAATAACAGATGCATTTTGCTTTCTCAGGTGGGAACAGAGGAAAGGAAATGGATTTTCTATTGCTGAATAAAAGAAACACAAACACGAGGTTCAAGCCACAAAAGCAAGTGTCATGCTTGGTTAACCTCGAACGCAAACATGCCTGGCACTGCTTTTAATTCTTTGAGAAAGAATTGGTATCTTCTGCATTTGTAGGATTGCTTACCATTTCAGTCAGAAATTGAGATTAGTTCACATGCAGATTATGAGAAAGATCTCTCTGAAAAGTCTTTTCTTGTGAAGAGGAGATGCCTATGTCAACTCACTTCACAGTAGTGCAGGTAAAACAAACTTGTTTTCAGTTTCCTAGATTAGAGAATAATATACATATATTTTAAAGAGAACAAACTGCATCAAACCTTCCATCTACATTTTTAATAGAGCAAGATTAAATGACACACAGTGGCCATTCAGATTTTGCTCTGCCAGCAGTAACATAAATCAGACATCACAACAAGCAAATAGCTCTGAAGAGAATGAATGGGAAAAAGGAATACAGAGATAAAACGACGTGTCAGAAATGGAAACCAGGATCTGCTGTTTTCTGTTCCTTCTGTGATATGCTCTCTGCCCTCTGTTTGTGTATACAGCCTAATACATGCTGTAGCATTTGGGATATTGAGCATGCTAATAAGAAACAGCTGTGTGAACTGCAGCTCCAATGACAACGGAGTCTATGTAAGCCCCTGTGGGATAAAAATTGTTCTAATGCATTTTGTAATGCATTGACACAAAAAAGAAAAGCCAGAAAGAAACAGCAACAACAACAAACCCAAACCCCACACACTGATGTCCATTCCTCCTGATCTGGGCACCCACAGCACAGGAGGCAACTTCTAATCTTCCAACAGGGAAAGACTGAAGAAATGAAATTAGGCCAGAACTGGGGATGTGCTCATTCATTTGCAAATAAATTTACTCTGCCCCTCACTATTTGTCTTCTGATAGGTCTCTGTGGTCTGCTTCTACTCTGAGCTATTTGAGCATGGGACTGTCTTTCAGATGTCAGTGATCAAGCATAAGAAAAGTTCCCATAGTCTTTCTGTCACTGTATCCACTAGATGCTAGCAGCAGGTTGTCTAAGACACTTCTTTCTTGTATGAATGGCTGAGTTACATGAAGTGGACTTTTTAGGGAATTCAACTTCATTCTTTCCCAGCAGTAGTGCCTCAGGGTCCTACATATATATGAAATGATACCATAAGTTCAGCTGATTCACCTGTAGTGATTTTTGGAAGGTAGTAATTAAAGAGTAAGCATTAAAAAGTGTATTTTTGCAGTGCATTAGACACAATACTTTTGAAGCTCACAAATGTATTAAGTCTTGCACACTCTCTGGTGTATTAGACAGCAGAAATTATTTACATTATTTTGAAGTTGCAAGTAAGTTTTCAAGGGTAGCGGATTTCAAATAGAGATGAAAAGATAAAGTTCCTTCACTTGTGCCTGCTGACGTTTTTTCCTATCATACTACATTTAGCAAAATGGATAAGACAGAAAGGATGCTGGTGTATTTTTATGTTAATTAATGTATTTTAATTTCAAATAGCATTTTTGAAGCTCAGATAGCTTCCCAAAAAAGTGGTGCCAGGGCAAAACTAATGCATTTTAATTCTTTTCAGTATACTTCTGCTTTCATGAATTCTTTTTGTTATATTCTGATGCATCACAACACATCAGTAGACATTTAGCGTGTGAAGCCTACAGATCTGATTTTTACAGAACTCTAACTATTTTGGCTACATAATAAAATTCACCTTGTACTCATGTTATTTTTAATGACCAATCGTATGATAGCTAGAAAAACAGATACCTCAGGAAGGTGGATCAACTGTTAAAGATTTTTCTTTTAAGCACTGCACTGTGACATGTAAGCTTTCTGTATAAAGGATGCAGTTAGTTTTTGTGCAGCTCAGTCATGCTCAGACAAATATTGAGGGTGTGCCAGTTCTGTCCCAGAAGGGCTCCTGGTAGCACTGCATTTACATTACTTTGAAGGGTCTAGCCCTTAGATAGATGAACTCCAGAACTTCATCCAATTAACTATACTTTCCTCAATCTTGGACCACCTTTGGCAGGTCTCCCTTCTTAGCAGTGCAAGGAGTTTTGGCCATGATTGTGAAAAATAGAACTTTCCATAGCACCTACAGCACACCCAAGACCACTGGCACTTGGTTGATGGCTGTGTTCTAATGCTGATGGAGACATGAACAAGAAACAATCATTTTTAACACCACAATCAATGTTCATAAAGCCTACTGTTTCAATTCCAGCCAGTTTTAATACTCCCAGCTCACAGAACCACTGGGTGCAGCTTTACTGGCACAATACTGGGCTGCTAGAATTTGCTTGTGCATACTGTCAAGAATAGGATACAATAAGTTAGCTCTCTTCTTTATATAAAACTTCCAGTCAAGTAATGTAGACGTCAGTGACGTCAAGAGTGAATGTTATTACTCATCAAAACAGATCATTAAATAACGCATCCTTTTTACTTCCAAAACTGTAACATACCTGGCCCTTGTATAAAGCAGCAGCACTGGCCATAATTTACTGCATTGCAGTAAAATCAACAATGCAGCATTCTCCAGAGCTAGGGATATACTCATATTTTGATTTGCTAGGTGAAGAGAGAGAAAAAGTGCTCTGAAAAAATACTTATTCTCTCATCATTGCTTCTTGTTTGTAACCTTCAAAACCTTCACTGCGTAACTGAACATTGGTACCTCTTGAAACCAAAACCTTGTACACAATGTTTATTTTGAGAGAAGTGAATTCCATAGGTTTTCTTCAAAACTCTTCCTTTTTTTGGGGGAAGAGGAAAAAGAAAAGTGAGAGAAGTTTATGGGTAAGTTCCAGCAAAGCAGAAACCAAATTTCAAGGTATAAATGTTAGAGGGATGGGGAAAAAAAAAAAAAAAAAAAGCAAGCATCCAATTCCATAGAATGGAAAGATCCCACCATTAGAGAGGACACAAATATGTCTTCTGTAGTTGAGAGTAAAATAGGCTTAGGATGTTACTATTGCCTTATGTAGCTGAACAGCGAGTAATTTTGAATAGGAAAAAAATAAAAAAGTGGTTTAAGCTCTCACAGCTTAGGAAATGTATTTATCGGCAGACTTCACATTTTTCTATGGAAACTTGACACGCTATAAGCATGTTTCTTATCTGATTACAATTATTTAGCATTCTAAACTTAGCTTCTGGTAAAACAACATTTTTTCCCCCAGGTCTTCCTGAAGCAGCACGGCAGTAGATTGTTATTCTGTTCAGTAGAAGTTAGAATGTTAAATAAACACAATTTTTAATTAAATGATGATAAAAAAATATATTGTATTATTGAAATAATGTTTTCAGCATAAGTTCATGGTTTTTAATTCCTGACTGAAACATGAAGGCAAGATAAGTTTAGAGGCAGAGATCTTCATTGCTCATCAGTGCATAAGGTGAATGAAATTTAAGACAAATGCACGTTTCTTTTAACTTCAGAATTCACTTAAAAATACGCTATCTACTCGGCGTACTGAGCACTCTTCTGTACATCATTTATTTCAGAAATCAGCCAAATAAACTTTGGTTTCAGAATTTCCTTAATAGCAACAACAATAACAAAGGAATTATCTGTATGAAGTTTGTACAAATGCGTTAAAATCCCAGTCCCTTACGGCTGGAGATTTTCCTCTAGAAAAGAAGAGCTTTTACACAGTGCTCCAGCACTATAAATCTTGAAGTGAAAGATGCATATGAACTCACGAATTTGAAGTATGTGCATTGAAAAATGTAAAATGCAAACATAAATAGCCAAAGGTGTTATATTTAATGCCAGACCATGTGAAATAACTTCTAGCATTTAATCACTACACCGCATAATAACTGTGTTGTCATTCCAGGTACCTGGGAATAACAAGACCGCTCACATATCCTGTGAGGCAGAATGGGAAGTGTATGGCCAAAATGATCCTGTGCGTGTGGCTCTTATCTGCCTCGATCACCATACCCCCGCTCTTTGGTTGGGCCCAAAATGTGAATGATGAGAAGGTCTGTTTGATCAGCCAAGACTTCGGCTACACAATTTACTCCACAGCGGTTGCATTTTATATCCCAATGTCAGTGATGCTTTTCATGTATTATCAGATTTACAAGGCTGCCAAGAGGAGCGCTGCTAAACATAAGTTCACTGGTTTTCCCAGGCCAGAAGAAATGGAAGGGATTTCAATCAATGGAGTGGTAAAACTACACAAGGAATCTGAAGAATGTACTAATTTTTCACGACTCCTGAAGAATGATAAGAAAAACATTTCCATTTTTAAGAGGGAGCAGAAAGCTGCCACCACTCTTGGGATTATTGTTGGGGCTTTCACTGTGTGCTGGCTACCGTTTTTCCTCCTCTCGACTGCCAGGCCCTTCATCTGCGGTACAGCGTGCAGCTGTATCCCGCTGTGGGTTGAGAGAACCTTTCTATGGTTGGGTTATGCAAACTCCCTCATTAACCCTTTTATATATGCCTTCTTCAATCGGGACCTGAGGACAACTTACCGCAACCTCCTGCAATGCAGATATAGGAATATCAACCGGAAACTATCGGCTGCAGGGATGCATGAGGCTCTGAAGCTTGCAGAAAAGCCAGATTTTGTTCTGTAAGGTCACTTATCTTTTGCTATGATCATTTTTTGTTTTATCACTTTAGCTTTTCCCCTCAGATTTGAAAGAAGAGCAATGGGAAGAAGGCGGCTTCTTGAGCACTGTGATTCTGGTCACCAAGAAACTGGAAGGTGGCATTGTTCTTTCCTGTACAGCCTGCCAGTCTTAGTGAGCCTGGAGAAATGAGACAGCAATGAAAAGAATTTGGGTGCAAGGGAAAAGAGCTGAGATTCTAGATAGCAGAAAAGGGAGGATAAATGGTAGGGCAAGTCTTTTGAGCTGCTAGTAAGGAAAGAGCAAATTTGCTCAAACCAACCCTTTCCTTTGGTTCTTGGCCTTGAAATTTTTGCTGTAATAAAGACCATGGTGAAAAGTTGAATATAATTAATTGCTTTCCACTTTGTTAATATTAAAATAAAACGCTTAAGATGAAGCTGAATCAGAGAAGTTGTATTGCTGAGAAATGCTGTTTATAAAATATATACATCTCCATTAAGCTTTAATCTACTGGATTGCCTGGGAATAAAGTACATCATGAAATTTAATATTGCCTTTGCACAGAAACTGTGACACTGAAGGGACACATTGCACTTTGAAGGTGAATATTAGTTAAAGTAAACCGACATGGATTGCAGTTACTGCTGCCACGCAGCATGATTATCTGCATTGCTTCTGTGGCATGTAAAGATCTTGTCCTATATTGCTAATAGAACAAATGTCTTATTTGTTCTGTTTGTTTCAGGAGGTGTCTGGTCTTTGTCTGTCTTTTCTTCCTTAAATTCTTGTTTTTGTAAGTTGAACCCTTCTCTAGAGAGAAGAGACTATCTACACTCAAGGCTTGGTTTCTGTTGTTCTATGCCTAGTCCTTGTTCCACTATAATAGTTAATTCACTGTCTGGGAACACTTCTTTCTTGGAATTACTTTCCTTCCTAAATTCACTAAGAAGATGACATTAGGACATCTAGGCTTTATTCTTACAAACTGAATTTGATAATCACTTCTGATTAAAGTAGCTTAAAACCTTGCCTTGTGTAAGAACCAAGAACACGTACAATTTCTAATTATCATTTTGTTCTACCACAGCAGTCCACCCAAGTATGTGATTCTACATTCTACTTGTCCTCAAATTGGTAACAAAACTCTTCCATCTGTGGAACAGGGTCAAATATAATGTCAGATTCCCTCAGAAGCATAACACCCTTTGAGATAAATTCTGTCCCCACTTTCCCAAGTATTAACCCAAAATATCTTAGTCTGAATTAACATTCCTGAATTAATTTTAGCAGCGATAACTTTGTTCTAGAGTCCTAGTTCAAAGCCCACAGTGAGCACTGCAAACACCTGGGCTTGTGGGTAGTATTTAGTAGATATGTTAGACCTGGATTGACATGCTGAGCTCTGCACAGTGGGACAAACAAGCCATTTTAGATAGCTTACATTTATACAGTATGGCTTTAGATTTATACACTACGATACATACAGTCAGAGATACATTTTGGCCTTGTTTTTAGATAAGGTTAACTGTTTTGTAACAGTATATGATATGTTATATCTTTGCTTCAAAGAGTTTTACTAAAAAAGTTTCAAATCAAGTGGAAACATTCAAATTTCCTTTAAATATTCCCAAAGTGTTGTGTGGACCAGAAAAGATTTTGTCCAAGAATATCTAAAGCTCTGTTTCATAGAGCAGAGCTCATGCTTATCCAACCAGATTTTCCATATTCAGTATGAAATTATGATGTTTCTGACCCTGTTACCTATCAGATAAGCTTTTTTTTATTGTTTTGGTTCCTAGCAGTTTTCACATCATTTCACACAGGACAGAAATTGTCCTTTGCCCAACTGTCACTAAAGGCAATTGCTTTCCTCAGGGAAGGTATCCTGCAGGACTCCTCGTCTACCATCTGTTTCAGGTAACGGACCCCAGAAAAGAACAGGAATCCTTAGGGATTATGTCAGTCCCTGAAGTTTTGGAGACAAACAGCCATCTTTAATCTCTGACTGTGTTTAAAAAGAGAGTGCGTTCAGTGGAAAAAGTTAACATATTGAGAAGCTTACCACACTGCATTTCCCAAGCACATGGATGACACAGTGTTGAGAAAGTATTGAGACAGAACTATCACTGAGAGAGGCTCAGTCAATAAGCATAAATAATTTCTCGGGCTCTAGAACAATCCTTTATACTTAAAAAAAAAAGAAAGAAAAATGGAACTGCGGCAAAATATCCAACCAGCAGTAGTTTGTTCTTTAATGTGATGCTGCTCTGCTCTTCTGACAAAGTGTATTATGTCCATAGGTGAGTGAGAAGTCACCCTGTGTCTGGCATGTGCTAATACCAAAGCCTGAGAGAAGCTGCACCTTTGGGCTGTACATCCTTCCACATGTTTCTAGGAGAAAGGGAATCACACAGATGGGGCTGGGAGATAAATGGTGATATAAATCTCCCAGAACAAATCAGAGCACAGGATGGCCAGCTTAAGACAGAACAAAGAAAGTGAAAGGCAGGCATGGGCAGGCAGGCATGGAAGCACTTCTAGGTCTCTCCTTGTGACTGGCTGTCTTGTGAAAATGTACAAAAACATGGTGGGGACAAGGGTACATATTCAAGACTTTGAGGATGAGGACACCAACCTAACATATGTTGTATAGCCCCAGAGGAAATACTGCTTTATCCTCATTTTCTTAAAGGGCACCTGGGTTCTATAGCTCAGGGCTGCTCTGGAGTTACAGAAGTGGGGTGGTTTTTTTTGCTTTTTGATTGGTTTTAATACCAGCATGAAGTGAATCTCGAATTTAGCTAACACCTGTTCAGATATAAAAGCAATGAAATCTGAGCCAAATTATTTTTGAAAGAGATAGTGCACAGTGTCTAAATGTATAAACTGTAGTCACAGGAGAACATGGGCAGCTGTGAGAGCTAACAATGTGACCCCACACCTGGGAGTCTGGAATGTTTCCATCTATCATCCTTAAGCTATAGACTGAGATGTGAAAAATCCCACATTAACTACAGAACATGAAATATTTGAAATATTGCACACTTTCAGGTTTTCTGTGCAGACAGCTGTCTGTGAAATGATCGAGTGCTACACAGGAAAGGTCCAGGCAGGTCCATTGGGTTACAGGACAGCACAGTCTGGGAAACAAGAAAGCCTGGGAAAGCTATTGCAGAGAGTAGTTTTGCCTATTAGCTATAGTGCAGAACTGGCCTTGCCCCAGCTGGAGATATTGTCTGTGGAAACTCATTGCAGCATTTGTTATTAGGTGTGGCACCCACATGCACTATTTCTTGTTTGGAAATCTTAGTCATACTGCTGTGCGTCCTAGACCACCTTCCTACCAGCCATTACTCCAAAGCTGATTTTTGGCCACTGCTATGTGATTTCTGGGTGATGCTGATGGCAAGAAAGTGGGATGAAGTTTTGTTTCTGTTTACTAAACTGACACGCTTCCGTAATAGTTGCGTTTAGTTCATACGTGCACTGAACTTGTGTTTGCTTTCCATGGCCTCATGAGGCTGCTTAGCTTTTTTGTTTCCTCTATAGCTCTCAAGTTGGAATTTATCCTTCCTTGTTCTGACAGAAAGAAGCCTTTTTTTTCCATTTGGAATCCCTCTGGTTGATATCTCTGGGTAAATGTGGCCAGTTATACTGCCTGAGGAATTGACTGCTCAGATGTGCTGTGCCTAAACACTGGGAGATATGAAGTGATACTGGGCACAGTTTGTGCAATTTCACAGCGATTACCAAAGCCTGTGCTAGTACCTGGAGAAATCAGAAGACAGCCAGCACTGCTGCAGCCCAGTTGACAGCAGAAAGCATCTGCTACGCCTCTCTAAAAAGCACAAGCAGCCACTCAGGGTCGGCTACAGTCCTCAGCTCAGCTTGAAATCTCCTATTGCTGCCAGAAGTATCTAGCTGTCAGCACAGGGAGATGCCAGCCAGGCCTGCTTTGCTTGATATGCCTTATTTGTTCAGCATTAGAGTGGTATGGGAAGATCCTCAAGACTAGCCATTAAGTGAGCCAATTCCCTAAAATGAATTAGGCACAGCTGTGTCAGAGGTCCAATCCTTGAGCCTAGCTCTCAGTACTGCAGACACATTTTCCTGAACACAAACATGTTAGACTAAAAATAGTCAGCTATGGGCTAACCCAACCCCCCGGAAAAACAACCTAGCAAAACCCCAACACATAAGCAAGGAAGGTAAAAATATAACCACTGCATGGCTCATGGTGTGATTTGATGTGTAGAGTTCCTGGCATTTCCTAGTTCAATCCTGCTCAGATGTACTATATTTATGCCATTTTTTCCTCAAAAAGCTGCAAAAAACAGCTTCAGTAATGGCTTTAGATGAGTAGACTTGAACTGGAAAGTTCTTCTGCAATGCCCTTTGCACAGAATTGGAGATAACAGTTTTGCGAAGAATTTGGCTAGTTTTTCTATCCAAGCATAGCATTGATGTCAATCAGATAACTCCACTGTTAAGATAGTCTTACTGTGTAAGTATAGAAACTGCAGAGTAGTAAAAATTCACAGTACCTCTTTAAGCCCATTGTTTCACACTTCAGTTTCATGAGAAGTCAAACATCATTTTTAGCTTTCCGTTCAGACGTTTTACTAGCTAGCACCACCCGCAGAAAGATATGTCAAATGATGAAATAAATCTACTACACTGAGACATAGAGAAGAGAATCTGTTATCAGATTGATTGTGTAAATACTGCTGACAGTGCCCATGCAGCCCCTGCACCAAACGCTGGGGTCATTGTAGCATCTTTGAGATAACATCATTGAGGTAAGTTTTGGGATCACTGATGCTGTAGGTACAAAAATGGGAAGTGTTTTGTGTCGGTGCCATATGGTTTCCTCTAGCTACCAACTTAGCTTTCCACATAATTTTTTGTGTACTCCAAAAGAAAATACTCCAGGTAATGTATACTCAGAAGATATGCAAAATCACTGTGTTATCAAATCCTCTTCACAACTTGCTAAAGAACCAGTTCTTGTCTTTTAAAATAATGCTTTTCAGTGAGAGAGAAGGGAGAAAGTCAGATACGTGGGGAATAGTCCTTCTGTGCAAAACTATTAGTGTCCTGGAATATAAGACACTCAGCCCTTATTGCAAAAATTAAAGCAGTAGGGAGAGGGCTGCTTTTTCTTAAAAACTGAGAAAGGCTCAAACAAATTAAAAGAACAGAAGTAGCGAAAGAAGCACTGTGCTAAAAGAGCAATCTTTACAAAGCACAAAAAATACAGATTTATATCCATCTTTACTGATTTTAGTCCCTTAAGTAGTTATTGCCACTAAAGTGTGGACTTGGCACAACTTTAAAGCAAGTCCATACTGTTCCCATGCGTGCTTTCTAATCATTTTGCCAAACAGGTCTCTCATCCTCCACACTTGCTCTTTGGCAACCTTTTTGGCTGCCTTGCCAGGCCCTTTCTCATGACACAGTATTTCTAATGGGGCAGAATGGCTTTTACTCACTGAAATACGTTTACAATTCCCAGATTAATTTCTCTGTTAATGTTACTGATGAAGATAATTGTTTCTTTTATTTGTGATCTTTCACATAAATCTAACCAAGTAAGTTACACACACAAAAAATGCTTACAGATGTATCAACAGTTTTAAAAGTGAAAGGTCAATGCACTTTCATAAACTGACACACTGGACTGAATAAATATTTGGCTTTTAGATTTGTAGTCTACTCAGTCAAAAATGACAGTATTTCATTAATTCAGCAGTTGTGTGGTCTTGCTAATTCCAGAAAATTGTGTTTACAGAAGGCTTATTTTTTACTTCCTGCAAGGAAAGGAAAGGCCGCTTTACTATCCTCATTCTGCTCTTCTGGAGGATGTATCATTTAAAGCACGGAAAAAATACAGCAGAACTCAACTGGACACTTTCATGTTTCAGAGAACTTTGTGCCTTTGGCTGATCTAACCACGGTTTCTACAGGCCTCTGTTATAATGACAGATCCATCAGGTGAATCTGGTATCCCGAAGAAAACTCAAACCAATTAAGTGAACATCTATTTCACAATGACCGTTATAAGAACAAAACATCTCCACCAAAAAAGTACAAACAACACTGATATTTTGGTAATCCTACCACTTAAACAGCACAACGACAAAACACTGCAACTGCTTTATAGAAACACTGAACTGAATATCTTAATTATATGCGTTTCTAAAATGAGTAAGAGCCACCTACCCACAATTTTAAAGGTTGATTTGTATATTTACTTATTGGAGATTGTCATTAAGGAATGCTAGAGCAGCTTCCTGTTATTTGTGGTCTAGTAAAATAATATTACATGGCTCTGCTGTAAGGAGTACACTGATATGTAGAATGTGTACATCCAGTCTGGGCATACAGATATATTCATGGTAAAAATTACCTCTCTAAATGGCCCAAATATTTATCCAGACAGAGAAGAAGCAACAGAAATAACAGAAGGGTAATGTGGGAACCAAACAAACATAGTGAACTTGAAATCTTCTGGATATTTGGTTACCAACATGCAGGGAGCCTGGCTACTCCAGTCTGGAAACAATGACTATAATCAGTGCCAAAATGACTTGAAATTACTAAGCCCAGTTTAGCCCCAATAAGGAAATAATTGTCTTTGTTTCCATTTACATTCTTAAAATATATCCATCCAATGAATGTAATATAGAAAATAGAAAGCTAATATAATTTGGCTTAAGAATTATCAGAGTCCGTAATTTGATTTTGCATTTTAAAAACGCCCTTAATTAGCAAAATATAACATCTGAAACATTCTTGCTTTCATATATGTTTGGCATTAAAATTTGAAATGATTTCCCAGTTAGTTCTCAGAAGTCCTTCCATGTAATATTTGCAATGAGAGGAAGTGCAGGTTTGTCTGTAAAAATGCCTGCTCCCAGTACTTTTGCTGATGTAAATAGAACAATTTAAACATGAGGGTTACAAGAAGGCAAAAAATTACTGTGCTTCACAACTCATCCAGACAGAATTGTGTTAAGATGCCCTGAAAATCTTATACTCTCCCAGATAGTTCTGTTACACAATTTCAACCTTGTTATTGTAGAGAGAGTTGCCCTTCCCCTTACAAAACTTGAGAAAAGAGGCAGAAACTGCCCCTAACTGCAAACAGTAATGATGTTATAGGGAGGATGAGATACAATGCCATTGCAGCTGAGATGAATATCCTGAGCAAGGTTTTTGCAGTAACTATAGAAGATTTTATCAAAGTGAAGGAGAAGTCTTTATTCATTACTCTGGCTTCTTTCTTTCCCTCTTGAAGCAAGGTTTCTGCAACCAAGGGCTGGGAGCCTGGGCCAGATGAAAACTGATGGATTTTCTGTCATTTCAAAAGCCATTGTGGGCATCTGCCACCAAATCACATAGAAAGGACTGAGAATTTCCTCAGTTCTCATAGCAGCCCAAAAAGAGATGAGTACAAAGGACTGGAAATCCACCAAAATCCTCTGCCTTTCCCAGGCTTCCTTCTTTATGCCTAACCTCTGACAATTATCTCTTTTAACCATCACATAATTGCCTCTAGAAATGTTTCCATTAATTTCTGTGGTATCTGGATTTTAGTAGCTCTGGGATACTGCCCATCTAATTCATCCACTTTTTTTTTTTTTGAAAACAGGAGAAGTTCTGATTTCTCCAGGGAAAAGGAGTCCTGACTCACAATCTGCATCAAAGCAGCCAGAAAAAAACAAGCCAGAATTGGAAGAAGAAAAATGAATAGTTGGCTTCTGAAGAAATAGATAGGTTTACAAAACGTACTTCATCTTCTTTTGATGGGAATGTACTAAAAATACTCAATGAGCTCAACACATTACATCAAATATATTCCTACTGAAATTAGTCACATCTTGTTTGTTGTGGAGAAAATTGCCGCTATGTACAAATCAGAGTAGTTTTCTGCCTGAGAAAGCTGAATTATTTCAGCAATAAGAGGTTTGGAACACATGGATTTGGAAAAAAACGCAACTGAAATTAAAAGATAAAGTGCTGTGCAGTTTTCCACTGCATTAAACAATGTAGAAGAGATTCATTTATGTTTATTATGATTGTTGATCCCAACATTGGTGTTAATATTCAGGGATCATCGGTGATATTTCAAATGTATTTTGTTGGACTACAAAAATATATTTTCAAGCACACTGCAGCTCTGTGGATGCTTTCAAGGCCTGTGATATTTTATGCACCTGGAATAGGTTTCAGAAAGGCAACAATAAAAGACTGATTTTTGTAAAAATGTTCCAGTGTATGACATGAACGCCTGTTTACTTGTAATGGTGAGCATAGCTTGTTAGTCCAGTTCCCAACCTGCTAAGGAAAGGAGTTGCCTTCAGGTATGCTATGACAAAAGTTATGGGTCAGAAACAGAACACACACGTATCACACTGTGGTTAATTTAGCATAACTTAAGCGATCTCCCAAATTATATAAAACAATCATTCTATTCTTCTAACAGAAGTAAGAAAGTCTTGAGAAGTTCCATAGCACTTTGCTTGCTGTCTTACTGACTAGTTAGATGAGACTGAGAGTTACAAAGTCTGTTACTTCAAAAAATAAAAAAGTAAAAAAGTATATTTTCAAATACTCATTCTGGAATCCCTACAGAATCCCAGACAGATGATGTAAGTTACCTTTTGTCTATTGCTATGAAATGAACACTAAAAGCATCTGCCTCTCTCCAAGTGCAGAGAATGGAGCAACAAAAACACACAGAGATGTAAACTGGTTTTGATTTTACAGTTGAAGTAAACCCCTTTGCTTTGACAAAAACTGAATAGGCAGTTGTCAATGAACAAGTTTTTGGGGGGCAGAGGGGAAAATTGTTTTGATCTTCATTTCCACCTGGAGTTTCTAAACTACACAGGGTTATATAAATATATACAGCGGGATACATTGTTCCTAAAGCCCCTTTTCTTCAGAGTTACAGCTGTATGAGCACTTAGCATATAGACACTGTTATGCAATTTCTGACAATATTCCACTTCACTTTAAACAATAACTCATCCCTCATGTCATCCACTGACTCTGCATGCCATTCCAGCACTGATTTCCTACAATTTCATATACACACAATATTTACCTAGAAAAGAAGAAGCCATGCTTAGCAGCATGGGTCAGTTCATTACTTAATCAATGAGATAGAAGTATCGGACACAAATCCATGTTAAGCCTATGTAAAGTGTAGGACAGAGGACACACTACGCTGACACCCCAAGCCAGCTCCTGTAGTCACACCAGAGTGTATTTTATAATCATACTGTCTCATGGAAAGAAAGATGATAATACATCTACTTCCAATAAGTACTGGTTTTGTTGCTTTTTTTTTTTTCCAAAATTATACGAACATCTGAAAATAAGTTGTGGTATCATATACCTATAAAATGGCAAAGTACTTTGTTCTATAAAGTTTTTCATGCCATAGTTTTCAGACACAGACACACACACACAAAAAAAAAACAAAAAAAAACACTGGGAACTGCAAAGTACCACTAGCTCATTTTCTTAGCAGCTGTCAGGTCTGTCTCCTCTCAAAAAAAGGACACAACCCACACGGCAACTAGGAGAGTCACTCAAGGCTAAAAAAGTATCCAAGACTACCAAGCCATGTAACATCCCTGAGGATTCAAAAAGTAGGGTTGATCAAAGGAAGCTGAGATGCCCTAGGGGATAATGAGTTTTCTTTCAATAGTTTCTGCAGCCAGTAGTGCAGAAGCAGTACAAGGATCTGCCTTCCACTGAGGCGACCCAAGTTGCCAGAATGTATCTGTGTCTGTCAGACTGAACAGATTCATTCTGAATCAACTGGAGGTACTTTTCTACCTCTGTCACCAAGCTTGTCCTGGGGCATGATGGTCACAATGCTGCCTTTTGTTAGTTATCACAGCTTATGACAATTTTAATAAAGAAAATGTTAACTGGGATTCATCCTAGCTTTCCAAATAGTGAAGTAACTGCTGCAATGATAAACAAAAATTGCATAGAAGAATCTTTAAGCTTTAAGATTACTTAGACAAATGAGAGAATGGGAATCACAAACCTTTTACGTCTTTATCTGTATTAAAACCGTATTTTCAAACATCAATTCTAGATAGCTTTAGATTGATCTGAGAATGTTCCATAGCACAGCATCATGTAGTGCAAGGATCAGATTATGGCAAGTTAAAGTTCCTTTGCTCTCTTTCAAGAAGCAACTGTCCTCATAGAGAGAGAAGTATATACCCAGCTATACGTGTTACATTCATTCTCAAGGAACACTACAGTAAAACTGCTTCCTATCAGGCCAAGAATGTTACATCATTAATGTATCCAGAAGAAATGTACAGACAGGAAAAAATACAGACTAATTAGTTTTAAGGAGTGTAGGAGCACTGACTGTTGTAATCTAACCTGAGTCTTTTAAGCCTCATTACTCTCAACCCTCAAAGCAAGTGAGCACTATGCTCCCGTGTAGTGAGTCCCCAGCATTCATTTCTCACTCATCTACTTTTTTCCTTCCTATAACATTGTTTCTCCTCCTCTTGTCTAAATCAATTATCAATGCTGTTACCATACTGAAATGTTTTAAGAGACTATCACTAGCCCAGATTAGGTCAGGACTTGGCTTAATGAGAGACAGATGTTTTGGGTTCTCATCACTTCTTCACAAAGACCTACAGCAGCCTCAAAGCGCCAAAGTAGCCCCAGTTGTCACGAGGGTATACCTGCAAATGCCAAGGGTTGCTCTGCAAAATTCTGAGCAAAAAGAGCATGAGAATAGTTTAAGAGAGGAAACTAAGTGGCTAAGGTCTTCTAACTAGCAGTAAAACTCCCTTAAAATCATCAGAGATTTTTGTTTATTTATTAATTTACAGTGAGTTGTCTCAAAATTTGAAGGAATCTACAATCAATCTCATATCTGTCTCTTAAAAAGTGTATTTTGGTTTGGTTTACTGGATTGGGATTTTCTTTCTCTCCTAACTAAAGCCACTTGTAATTGTAGGGCTATGTTTGCCTGCATTTGACAAATGATAGGATTAAGTGTCTTATAAACCTCCACAGTACACAACTTGTGACTCTGAAACCAATACAGCTTCTCTGAAGTAGTCTTACTTACTAAGTAGATGATGTCCACTCTGGAGTCAAGAATTCTGAGGCTTTACACATCTTACAAATACAAGAAAAATATATTTTCTTCAATTTTTGCATGTTCTTGCAAGTGCACATTTTACCAATCTACCACTGTTCCTTACCAGCATCAATGTCTGAGTTTGCAACTCAAAGATTTGCAGCCTGATATTTACAATCGGTTAACCCTCATGTAAAGTGTCACATGCCACTTTAATTTAGATAAATGTGCAAATGTAACATTCTCTGCTCCATACAAACGTTTTTCAAGATTCTTTGAAACAAGACAATTTTCAGCCTCCTGCTTTTAAAGAGCAAGCAAAGAATACTGAATCTTCTGTTAATGTATTCTTTTTTAAAGGAGTTAATTTAATTGCCTCTCTCTTCAATATCAGGATTTTCCAACATCTTGAATCACACAAACAACTGTTTCCGGAGACAGGAAAATTAACTCTATTTTTAATTCTTTCATATTACTTTAGAAGTAAGGTCATCTACTTTGCAATTGCCATAGCTATGGAGAAACGTTTTACTACTGAGATGAAGACACCTGTACCAGAGAGTTTCCTGGGCATTATTAGAACTAGTTACCTTGGATATCAGAAAGATGGGATTTTACTCATGGAAAATCATCAAGGAAACATTTGAGGAAGACCTTTAGAGATTAAAAAAACACTGTTTGAGAGTGCTCTTACACAGGATTTCCCCTGGGCAGAGCGCAGTCAGTAAAGCTCAACTGTCCCCATTGCCAAGTACCTGTTGTCCACAGGAATCAAGCAACACAGGCAAGGGAAAACATTTGTGCTTGGTTTTATTCATGCCTTTCATCCTGTCAACTGCCAAATACATAGGTACGGCCTAGGTACTATGTATAGAGGCAGCTGCTGCATTTACAGCTTTAAAATAATTGCTTTAACCAATACCAATAACCAGTTTGTTGTTTTGCATCTCAGGAAAGGTCTGCCTTCATGTAACATGTGGCATTGTCCCTGTTTGATGCATCCTTTACAAATATAAATGTATTTCCTGTCTGTCATCTTGATTCTAGTTTAAAGTTCTTGCTAAATTAGCTGGTTTTCTTAGTATGACAGTGATACACTTGCTTCAGGCCTGAGTATGTGACAAACACAATGACAAAAGAGGAAAGCTTCTCATATTATCAGGAGATGCATTGTTGAAAAAGTTATGTGAAAGTATTAAAAAAAAACATATTTATGTTCAATATAGTAAGTCAGATGTTAAAAATTTTAACAGATAAAAATGAATTTTATATATAATTTTGGTTATCCATGGCTTTTAATATGCAAAACTCACCAGAGAATTAAGCTGCATATGTTGTCTTATATTTTTCTCCGATGAAATATAGTAACATACAAAGACATGAAACATAAGAGACTATTTTCCACAAATACCTTACCAAGAAATACAAAGAAATTAAGCTCTTCAACTTGTAAATGGCCTCTGATTAAAATATTCAGTCTTTGGTTCTAGCATAAGCCTTACTTGGAAAAGAATTACTGCTGCTCGCACTGAAAATGATTCAAATTTATACAGGAGACTAATTTAGAAAAATGGAAATAGGGTTTTTCTGTATTAAGTACTGAGTTATACTACGCTTCTAAAATGTGTAAGCCCAGAGGGATATTAAAATGTTAATTTGGATACTATTTAAAAGGTAATTATTTTATATAATAAAATAAGAAGTCTGCTGAATGCTAATCCCTGTGCTGTGATTTTTTTTGAATTAATGCTACAGAAATTAGAGAATCCAATTTGTTTAAGTGATTTTAATTTAGATTCATGAAAGACATTCTCAACTACAAAAAATTGTCAGGGATTTTTTTAGCTCCCATTTAAAATCCTTACGATACCAAAATTAATGTTAAAGAGAGATACCTAAACTCGTTGCATAGCACTGCACTGAAAGAATGAAAACAAGGAGATCTGAATGAATCTCCTGAAGAACATTGTTAGTTCTGCACAAGCACCGCAATGAACAGCACCAGCTCAGGCTCTGCCGAGCAGGTCAAGATTTGTCAGTCCTAAGCAAAAGCTGACTTCACCTATCCAAGCCTTATGAGTGAAGGGAGTAGGAAAGCCAACTGATTCCTCTCTCCCTCCTCCATTCACTTCTGTTCATCTCCCTGATACACTGCTGTTACTTTCCATTTCACCTGTGCTTCCTGAGCTGCCACCTTGCAGGTCACGCTTCAGCGCTGTCCAGACCTTCATCTCCTCTCACACAGTCCTCTTCTATAGGCTTTTAAAATACTTAAGCCATCTTGGAAACTGAAAATAAAATTAAAAGAAACCTCTCATCTCTACCTTTCCCCCTCCTAGTTTCATGTCTGATGTTACTGTTATCCCCTGTATTCTGTTGCCCTCTCCGTCCTCAGCCACGAACAAATCCTCCTAGACAGCTCTTTGGTGCAAATGCCCAAGAATATCTGTTGCATTCCAATCCAGAGAAGATTACTCAGACCATAAAATATATTTTGCTGACTTCTTGAACAATATAATACAAATATAAATATAGATCTCTATTTTTTTCTAGTTCTATTTAAAGAAGCCACAGAGAACATCATCTAGGAAATTCTGTGACACCGTCTTGTTAATTACAGATAGATGCCCTAATGTTTCTTCTAAAAAATCCAAGTACCTTGGCTAGTGTAGTCAAAATATTTTTAATCTACATTTTTTTTAAATGTAGATATCTTACTTTCATTTACACTCATTTTATTTGTTTCCTTGCAGAGATGCATATATGAATATTATATAGTTTTTCTATTTTACTTCAAATATTTTTTCCATAATTCAGTTTCAGAGATTTTACTGACGGTGGTAGCTCAAAGGCCTCAAGGCTAGGAAATTATGATATACAAAATATACAATCTCCCAACCCAAATATGCCTTATATAAACTAGGCCTTCCCAGCACATACTTGACATTTGTATTATGCCTCTGATGATATATTCGTTCATCAGGGTATCTCATCTTTTGACACCCACAGAGAAAAATATTCTGACCTTTCATAACATATTTTTTGCTCATGGAAGTGTTTACATCGTTTTCTCTCTGTTGTACCAATGCTTACTTCTATGATGTCATCTCTTATTGCAGAGTACCTACCTGATTTCTTAAGAATACTACACATCTAAGATAGATTTTTACTCAAAAAAGCAGAGGTGGTTTCTGGTGGAATCAAACCAATAAATGACACAGCCCACATGATTACTTTTTTCAGCATATCATGTACAGACTTTTAGAAGACAGAATATTTTGAAACTGCTCTCAGAACTGCTCTCCATTCTTAGATGATATCATTTGAATTGTTCTGAAAAAAAAACATACCCCAAAAATGTATCCCTTATAGTTTCAATGACCAACTTCAAAAAAGATGAGACACAATTACAACAAAAACCAGTGTGGGAAAGCGCATCAGAGAAAAATCAGTAAAGTATCTGATAAATCAGCTTATATTCTCAGTACTCCAGAGTAAACAAAACAAAAACAACAAAAATCACACAGATTATAGCTATATTCAGCCTAGGGATATTGCCCAGGACCTCAGCCCAGATGTACAGGACTCTGTGTCCAAACCTGTGCAATAGATGGCGAGCACATGATTCCTCCAGCGCTATAACACTTCTCAGGCTCCAGACAGCAAGGCATGTCCATGGCACAGTGTATGTCTACCCCCAGAAATACAAATTACCATGGAGTAGCACTTCAGTGTGACCTATAGACTGACAACCAAGTTCAGGTCACCAAATGTTTTCCTAGAAGTGCCAGGTCATCACCCATCCACTCTTTTGGGAGAAATGCATGGTTAAAGGTCTGACCCGGCTCCCTCTGAGCTGCAGCAAACAGAGTAGCTTCATCTTCCCAGTTTCCATATTTGTGAGTTAGTCACCACATCATCTAATAGGAAGGAATCTTTCTGCCATCACAGTCCTTTATTTATTCTTGCCAGGCTAGACATCTATTAATTACCTATTTTTTAGCAAGAATATGAAAACCTTCTTAAATCATTCCTTGTCAAGTTACAGCCAGGGCAGATGAACCATGTAAGCTTCTTTCACATGATGAAGTTCAGCTTGATCTATGCTTAAAATGAGAAATGCCAAGAACTTCTTTGCTCTCCTCGGTTATTTGCATATATGCCCACTCTATATTCATTACTTTGACATCTACTGCTCTTTTTCTGACAGCAGAATGTTGATTTGATTTTCACTCTTGCTATTACAATGTCACAGGTGTAACAGCACTGTGAACGACACGGTAGATTTACAGATTGAATAAAACATGAGTTCTGAGAAGTAATTGCTGGTAGGAAAGTAAATTTTGACTTACAACAGGATAACAATTAGCTAAATAAAATTATTTTATTCATTATCATGATTTATAGATCAATCCTTGGAGAAAAATGTCCAACCGGAAGCTTTTTTCTCATTTAAAATATTGTAAGGATTGATATATGGAGATCTACAACTGGAAAAGCTTGCTTTGGAATCACAGTGACAATAAAGTGAAAATAAGCTCTATTTTTTGCCACACATCACAAGTAGATAGTAATTTCTGAATGGGAATCAGATATCTCTAATAAAAACTTAGTCTAAAAGAAAAGTTTGTGGGATTGGGAAAGCACAGCATGGATGCCTCTGAACAGACACTTCCACTGATAGCTGCAAGCTCCTGCAGGGCACAGACGTCTCCTGATGCAGAGGGCTGCAGGGGGAGGGCCATCAGTACAAGCAAATAAACTGTCCACGTTATGAATGCAATGAGCATGGACTGAGGGGGCTGACTGAACACCATCAGAACCAGAACCATCAGAGCATGGCAGGCTAAAGATCTGGCCTCTGTCTTTTAGAGCTGCTTGTGACAGTGATTATATCATGTAAGACTGTCAAAGTACTTATTCGACACAGGAAAATCTGGCATCAAGTTTCACACCACACCCACAACTCCTTACTGTCTGAGTCACCAGGCTACCCAGAGTGACAGGGGAAACCATTCTACCTCCAAGTTGGAAAACGTTGGTAATTAGGTGCTTTACTGAAAAACAGCTAATGATTATCTCTCTTAGAGTAAGGACCACTGTGTCTTGTGAGCGTCATAAACAAGAAAGCTTTTCCATAACATTCTCACAGTACAATTGCCCTTTCCAAGAAAATAAAGAACCCCCTGAGATCTGATAGAAAAGAGCCTCTACAAATGAAAAAATAGTAACCAAAATAAATAGGTACATCCCAGTTCCAGAAAGCAGCTTCAGGTTTTTAACAAAGAATGTTAAACTGGCTAACTGAAGGCTTTACTGCTCTCAGACCCCACCCTGAGGCTCCGAGCCACCCCGCAGGCATTTCAGAAGAAGCCCATCTGTCTGTGGCAGGCATTCAATCTCATTTTGGGCATCAGGTACTCAAGAAGTGAAGCCCGACATTGGATTTGATACAATTACTTCCAAAGTGTACTGGCACAAACATGTGGATGAAGTCATGGATATTATATTGCTAGCTTTAATTAACTGAGAGAAAATACATGCTGTTCTCTTTGAGGATTGACGAAGATGTAGTGAAAATTATTAAGTATGTAGAGCCATTGTGCAACTAGCATAGGGATAAAAATTCTATTTTACAGTGAATGATTATATTCATTAATATAAGTTACCAAAGAACAGCTTAAACCTTCATTTGCAACTTTTCATTTTTGTGCATTTGAAAGACATCTTTTTATTAGCAACAGCAATAACCCCTTCCTTCGTATGCATTTTGGAGTTGTGCTGAAAAAGAAAAATCCCCACCGTTACTAATAACATGGAAACCAGAATCGTTTGTTCAGTAAATTTAAATAACTTGCCTAAATCTTTGATTTGGTGTTCGTTTTACTGCTTGAGTCACTGCTTCATATTTACTTTTCTAGACCTGAGTGCAGTACGTCCACTACCTCTTCTTATAAAGTTCACAATGGTTACAGAAGTCTTGAGCCATTATAGTTATTTTGATTCATTATGGATTAACAAAAATGAAGAAAGTTAATTTATGTGTAACCATGCTGAGATAACCAGCAGCTGTTTGTTACTAAACACTTCACTCCATCTCTCAGAGCACGCCAATATATGATAGTAAATGTCTTTCCCCATATAATTTCATTTTACATGGGTGCATATCTTCCATACAGAATTATGCCTTTATGCCTTACCAATATTTCTCAATGTGCCTTCCCAGGGTTTTCTTCTAACTCTCTACAGTTTTAACATTTTTAAATCACAATCTCCCCTTATATCATAGGACTTTCCTGGAAATCCTGCATCTGAATATATTTCTGTGCTTTATTTCTAAGTTTTCGTTGCTCTCTCAAGGCCCGTATTTCTAGATCAGCCCAAATACCCAGTCCAACCACATCAGTACAAACCCTGAGCCTATAAGCTGGGACATTCTCCCTTACACTACAGTTCAATCATTCTCTCTTTTACCTTGATCAGAAGTTGACCTTTGCCACATAAAAGAAACCACTAGTTTATTTTCAAGATCACCTTATTTGTTACTTCATTTTCACCTCTACAAGGATCTCTTCACGCTATACACTTTATGAGAACATAGGACAATGAATTTCCCACTTAATAAAAGGCAGATAGAGTAGGAAGCAAATGTGCTCTAGAAACATGGCAAAAAGGAGGAAGGCCAGATAAACCCACAGGGGCAGCTCAGCAAGGAAACCCAGCTTAGAGAGGGCTGAAATATTATAGTCATGTTCTGATTTTTCGCACAGTGTGTTAGTGAGTCTGTTCTCCAATAAACAAATACACTCTCAAAACACAAAAGTGAAGTTCTCTCACATTCAAGTGATAAAAAATAAAAAATAATAAAAAATAAATTATAAATTATAAAGTGCTTAATAAAAAAGCACTGATGTTTTTGTCTGTTCATGAAAGTCTGAACAGGTGCAATGAATATGCATTAAGAACATCCTGAAAAATATCACTTCAAGGCAGAGCTCTAGACTAGAGACATTTATTCAGCTGTTGCATGAATACTGATGTGATATTAATGGCTTCAATGAGGACTCATGAAGAATGATCAGCAAGCTAGCACACAGCAGCTGGAGCTCACACCAAAATTTAAGTTCCAGTAAGGGTTTGCCTGACTGAATTTATCCCCAGCTCCTAGCTATTCACACAAGTTTAGTTGGCAATAATTACTTTCACAATGCATAACTGAAGCTAGCAAAATACTTGCTGTGTATCACGTATTAATACTTCACATTGCATAAGCTAGGATTTAGCAGGGTAAGCCCGGGTAACACCTCCAAGAACATCAAAATACAGAAAACTTGGAATTTGTCAGCAACTTTGCTTGTGTGCAGTCACTTATTTCTCTGGTCTAGTATTATTTTTCCGGTTGAAAAATCTTCAGACTGTTAAACATAAAAGCTTTTATATCAAAGCATGTTTGAAAATTTTATTCAAAATTATTCTGTTGCCACAACAGAACGCTTGAGCCTTTAAAAGGCTCCCTTTGGAACTGTCCCAGATAATTGACAGGATGAAATAACACTGTTTAGTTTGTTAAATTATTGCATAGAAACAGCTGTGGAAAGAAAATTTTCTTCTTTTCTAAAAGCAGACCTACCTAAACTGCTGGTTAAACAGAGTAGCAGGGTTGCAAAATGCATACCTAGAAGAAAAATAATCTGATAGAGCTCCAAAAATGTATTTGTCCTTATCTGCTATGGTTGCATAAACCACAACTCACACAGATATACCTTTTTCCATTTACACTTCAAACTCCTATCTGTACGTTGCTGTCTGTAACTGCAGTTTATTAAACAAAGTGGTAGAAAAGACTGACTAGTTCTGATAAAACACAGGGAAAGACTGAGCTCTTATTTGAGAAAACAGCCCTGGGATTACTCGTGATACAAACTCATATGGGTATCTCTGTCCTCCAACTGACATTTGATAAATATCTGATTTTTTTTTATTTTGCAGTACAGAATATTGTTCCTTAGTTAGCAAAAGCTTTGTAAGAAACTGGAGCACACCAATCCTCTGTGGGCAACAGAGGAAACAAACAGCTGTATCTACTGCTGGTGCCGTACAGACACGTCTGCCAGCTGGCCAGTTTGAATCCAAGCAGACCCATGAAGCAATCTTGTCCCTGCCATTGTTTACAGAAGCTGTAAAATTAATTCCCTCCCTCTTACAGGAAGAGATAACCAGAGCACACAGTCTTTTCATTATGATTATTTTTTAGCACATAAATTGTTCAAGAAGATGGGCGTGTGACTGATAAAATACACTGTGGGCTACATACTTGACTCTGGGTGCAAACTGCATCCCTATATCTTGGTAACCATATTAGCAGCCCTTAGAAAGTTGTAGATTAAACTGGCCATGAAAGGTCACAAAGAACCAAACACAAAAAAGGGTTCTCCTTCTACGTGTCCTTTTGTCAGCCATGCTGATGACTTAGCACAAAAAACAGTGAACTTCTGAAAGTACATTCTCTAAATGCTGGCCCTCAGACTGGTCTTTACTGTTCATGCAATATTGTTAAGATGTACTTAAGATTTAAATTAGCAAGCAAATAAGCTGGTTTGAAATGTCAACTTTAATCTTTGCATTTGTGCTTCTTGCCAGTTTTCTGAAGCAATAATTATGTCTCCAGAGCCAGAAATTATTGGTGTGTATTGATTTGCAGACAAGCACAGCATTTACTTTAAACTTGATGCTTGTCTCTGCTGACTAAGAGGATACAATACAGATATTCAAGAGCTTACAAACTTTAATGCACATGTATTCAGGGTCTTAACATTTAAGTTTGGAATTGGTGAACAGCATTTTTAAACACTTATGAGACATAATTTAAAGTTTTTTAAAATGGTTGTGTGTCCAACTGCTTTAGAATGGATACTGAACACTCACAAATTTGAAGAAAATCACCATTTTATAATTAATTTGATAATTTGATTCAATGGAGAAAGGATTATAAGTCTTCTGCACTTCAAAAACTAACTGATATATTAACTTATGGTAATGGAATCTGTATTCAGTGGGCTGAAGGAATTGTCTCCTGGTTCTTCTGCCCTTCAGTGTTTCAGAATTCGAGGTAAAAACCTCATGCATGGATTCAAAGAGGAAGCTTTCCCATTTTGGAGTAAATTAAGATGAGAAATCCCAAAATTGGCAATTTTGTTTGCATTTGCTGGTGAAATCACATTTACTAGAAGCTGGCCTTTCAGTCAAAGGAAATATACAGGCCTCTGCCATATACTTATCACAAAAGAAAACCACTTATCTATTTAACTGAGTCATATATTTGACCATAATCTGTATCCATGTAGCTAAGTTGTCGATAGCAAAGGAAGCAGCAGTCCGTGAATGAGGATTACATTAAATTGAAACTCAGTTGCCTGCCTGAAACATCCCTGTGCAGCTGGCAGCTAGAGTTCCCCATTAGTGAGAGCAGGAAAAACATGGAATTTGTTGATAATCCACCAGAATTCAAAATTCAAAATCAAAATCTGCCTCAGTGTTCTGTAACGCTACTAAAATACAGAGGCATACAAACTGATTAGACTCTGTTCCAAAGGCTTCTGCTTGACTGGAACAAAAGGAAGTTTCTGTTACCATTTGGTTCAGCTTTCTAACTTCTGTCAGTACAAAGCAGTGTCTGAAAAACAGGTAGGTGACAGTAGCAGAAGCTGCTGTCTACATGCCGCATAATTATTTCCTTTGGGAATCAACAGCATTCTAGAAAAACAGCTTCTGAAATGACTAGTTTGTTCACACATCCCTTTGTTGTTTTCCTAACTCCACTGTGATTTATAACATGCTCAGGAACTATTTTCCAATCAAGGGTAATTATTTGTGATTTGTTATTGAAGTTACAGAAGTAATATCGATAACTGGTACTTAAATTATTTCTCAGTGTAAATAATTTGACACCTGCAGGTAAATTATGAACCCCCTTGAATCTCCATACATAATTAGTACAACTTTTTTTAATCATAAAGAGCTCTCTTGCATCAAAACTGTAACTATATCAAATGCTTATCTAGCATGCTATCTCTGAGAAAATCCTCATTCATCTTATTTTGTTTTGAACTAGATCTTTGGTTCTCAGTACTTTACCTTCGCATGTATATTTTCAGAGTTTTTGTGCTGATGATCCTAGATTCAAACCACATCATTAGACCAAGAGCAATGCATCCTGACTGGCAGGATGTGCAGAAGTTGCATCTTCTTGGAGATGCAGGAGAAGGTAGGGGTTGCAAACAATAAATACACTGACAAGTAATAGATAAAGATTTTTTTGAGGAGGGTCTAGGTGAAATAAAATTGTTTTGTTATGAAGATGCTCATGGTGGCTACACGAGTGCTATAGTTTATATCTGAAGTACCACATGACTTATCAGTGGGTAAAGCAAATGGGGCTTGAAATTAAAGCATGTGAGAGTATGGCATATGATAGAAGGAAGAAAACAAATGCAAACTGAAAAGTGACCAGACACTAAAAGAAGAACATTGTTGAAAAATAGTATCAAAGTGAAATCAGGATAGCAAAACTGATGTAAAAGGAGTAAAGATTGATGCAGAGTGTCAGGAACCTAGAGATACAGAGATGATAAAAGAGCTAAAGTGAAATGTCAGCCTTTCCCAAAGTGAAGACAACAGACTTGCTGGGTAAGTTTCCTATGTTTACTCAGGACTATTGAATGTTTTTAGGTATTGGGCCTCAAATCTATCTGAATATGATACCTTATTTACCATACCAAACATGGTGAAGTTTCATACCATTATAATACCATCTGCCAGAAAATCTAAAGAACAACAGGACTCACTGTATTTTTACCAATGCTTCTGTTAGGCTTGACCAAGTTTGGTACTCCCATGAGATTCTCCTCTGTAGGGGTCAGGCACTCAGCACTTCGAAAAAATGCAGAAGTCTGACAAGGCAGAACACCAATCCTGAGTCAACTTGGTTCTGGGAACTTTCTAAGTCCATTTATAGTTCTACTTGCTAACCACCTGAGAAATGTTTACATATGTGTGTAGGGTGAATAACACCAAAGAGTGGTACTCAGAGAAAATAGTGAGGAAGATGGTATATTTTGCTAGGCTTATCTGGATGGTAAACAGACAACCAGTGAACAAAGAGAGGCTCACCTTTTCCAGATGGTTGAGGTTTGCTGATAGCTCCACAGGAGAGGGATCTCCAACAAGATACCCTTCCCCAGTGGTGGTCAGCCCTTAAATGGGGTCTAGGAGAGGTGGAGCCAGACTCCACTCCTTCCAGTCACACAGGTGCATTGCCTTCACTTGTGCTCCTGCAGCTGACTCAGTGCTCACCTCAGGTGATCAATCAGTGGTTCAGGCCATGATTCAACAGTTCCCACACAACGTGCAACTGTGTGTGTGTGTGTGTGACATATAACAAAAATGTATAACAATGGTATATATCATACATGTGCGCTCATATTTAAAAGGAAAGCAAATAACATAGTTATCTTTAGTAAACTATTCTAACATATGTTTCTTTATCTCATTAGTGAACAAAGCATATAGGCACACATTTAATCATGCAGTCAATAAGAATAAGCAGAGCTCAAGTGGTTTGATGTAACAAAGCCCTATTAGATAAAATAAAGAGGGGAAAACTCATACAGGTATGTCTAAGACATCTTCTATGTGTTCACTATTTTCTTTGAGCATCTTATTCTAAAAGTATAAATATGTATAAAAACAGTTTTGTGAGACCATAACAGTGGAATTCTCTCTGCATCAACATAGCTGAAAACAACCCAGAAGCTATTTCTGATCCCGTAAGCACTTCTGATGTCTAGAATGCCTGTAACAGAACTATAGATGGGAGAGTAAAAAGATAACTATAAATCTCAAGCTTTGACCCTAGGCCAATGGATTTTTAGGAAACAATTTTAAGAAAAGTATTCATACATATTACATAAGTTTTGATAGAGTACTTTTTTCTGTTTTTGTTTCTGTTTTTCAATATGTTAGGTAACTTCCTTCAGCACTTTAATCTGTTTGCTGTTAAACCTACTACACAATGACCTTGTATACGCTTTAACCATTTGTATGCAAAAACCAAAAAAAAAAAACAATACAAGGAAAGAAAAAGTGAACTTGGACAGATACCTGAATTCTAACAGAACAATAATAATAAAGGACTAAAACATTTCATGAAAACTGGAGAGTAATGGTTACAGAAACAGGAATATGCAAAAGAAGTCCTAAGAGAAAAAAGACTTATCAGAAGTAGGATGCAATTTACAGTTAAATGCAGATATATTCTGTGACTCATTTCCCTTCGGTTTGAAAAGATGTCACTGTCAGCAAGTGGTTAAAAACCCTCAGAGAATATAAAATACAACAAGTTTAAGAGTTTGTGACTATAGTTTTTTTCAAATTTCAAAATCTGAGTATCTCTATATAATGTAAGTCAAACCAGATTAAAGTAAAAAGCATTTAAAAGCATTGAGAGCATTCCTAACAGACAGCACTGCTGCAGGAGGAGTTCACAAAGGTAGATTAAGACATCAAGAAAGAATTCTTTATATTAAGATGGCGTCTAAAATCACTTCCTTCTCTCTATCCTGCCACATTCAGCTGACTTGCAAAGATGTTCCCCCATTTCATCAAAGACTCCAGGATATCTTCTATTTGTTTTCATCGTGAGTGAACACCATTCAGGTACTTTCCTAGACAATTTCTCTTATATGCCACACAAACGTAAACCTACTTCTCCAGAACAGAACATCACCTCTAAACCACAATGTAGTTTTCAATAAGGTAGGGACACAAAATCAGTTCTGTCTTTTTGCAGCTGCCTGCATGTCATTTAGTCAGGAGTGACCATCAAGTTAAGCACATGAAATGATGTGGGTTCCTTAGGAATGAAAGAGCTTCCTTTGTTGGGGAAAAAGTTGGATATTGTCCAAACAAAACACAATAAATAGTGTAAATACGTAATTTTCTGTACTCTCTGAGTCTTACTGTAAAAGAAAACATTCCAGATTATCATCTTTCATTAGTCAAGCTCTAATGGCGTGAAAGGTGTTAAACTATCTGGATGCCAGCAGGGGCAAAATGGGTCCCAATCCTTCTCTTCTGATCCATATCTTTGTGTACATTACTCACAGTGATTCACCACACTTTGTTATTTGTTACTCAAATAACACAACTTACTTTGCTCTGTCAGTGCTGGCTGTCAGGATGAGATAACTATGACTGAGAAGCTGATTTTTGCTTTCTCATAGGAAAGCTTTTCTGTAGAGAAATAATTTCCAACCAAGGCGATAATGTGATACAGTGCTATTATCCCAGTCCCAGATACACTACACAACTAGACACAACTGAAATCAGCTTGCATGCACTGAAATTAAATAACCTGACAAAGTACTTCAGATAAGCTGTTTTTTGTTTGTTTTTGTACACCACAGGTACAGATAGCTCTTCTTACAATCTTAATGATATAATCTGTTCAAACAGCCTTTAGATTGTGGAAATAATTTCATTATATATGTCACAGTGGCAGGTTTAGGTAAAATTCTTCTCATAATGAGACTATTTTTCATGAAGGATCAACTTCAGCAATTTTGTGAACCAATTGCACCACTACAGACAAGAAAAAAGTCTGTCGTCAGAAATCTTTCATCATAATTGTCCTAAAACTTCTAAATTACTCTACACTTGATTAAAAACTTCAACTATACCTCTGCACTTTGAGACTTTGCCTAGATTTTGCTGTTATTTATCGTTAGATATCTCTAATGACTGCACTATTCTTTCTGCCATTCCAGCTGCACCTCGAAGGCATATTATGCTTAAGCTGCTGCAATTTCATTTTTAAAACCTCAATTCTAGTCACTATTATTCCTCTATTTAAAGCAGTGACACTGAAACAACTTCCTCTGATCTTCCACACTCCATTTCCTTCCAGTACTGGTTGCTGTTTTACCCCTACAAGTCTTCTCTTTGCTCATTAAATCCTTTTAGCATTTAAACCATCCATGCATTAATTGAGCACCTTATGTTAGAATCATTTGTCTTTCATGGCCACCCATCAACTTCACCCTCAGAATTTTTCTTATAGGTGAAGCTTCTGAATTTTTCTCCTGATATTTTCTGCCCAGCAAGAGCTGCTTATAAAACATTCAGACAGTCTCTCACACTAAGCTCACCTACACACCTTGTGGAGATACAAAACATAATTCACTATTTTACTAGACGATGGGATTGTTACAGTGATCTACTACGGGAATGCAGGGAGCAGCTTAGAGCATAACCACAAAAAATTCTCAGTGAAAATACTGTTTTATTTTCTTGACTTCGGAGCATTATGTTTCACCCAATCTAGATCAATTCTTTTGGTAAAATTTCATGTATTCAAGAAACTCTGCTTGTTCCCAGAAAAATACTGATGTTCCTTTTGTAACTAATTAGTAATCAACATTTGTAGGGAAATAAATAATGATAAACAGGATTCCTTTTTTTGGGAATACAGTGCATAAAACTGCAGCATTTGCAGCGTACTGTAATATGTATAGTCAGTATTATACTATAAATATATCTAATCCTGTAAAGATGAGTAATTAGTATTTCTGGCCAGACAGTTGGCTCCTCCCAGTATTTGTAGGAGCAGTACCACACTGTTCATATGTTAGAGTTTTTTCCTCATCCTGCATAATCCCAAACCAGGAGGACCTGAGTTTGCAACAGCCTTACATGAGCTAATGGCCCTCACACCGATAAAGCGGCCAGGGAGCAGAGGAGGGCAGCTGCCTTCTGTGTGGGCAGCTGGGATTCATTAGGGGCCACAGGTCCTACTTCACAGTCTCCATAGAAGAAAACACTCAACATCGTATAGAAAGCAAATGAGAAATAAACATCAGTATTCCACCTCCCATTAGAAATGTAACCATCACTTTGACTGGGCTTTGCCCAAAAATGCATATGAATGCAACCGTGGCTGCTAGTGTCTGAAGAGACACATTAGCATTCACTAATAGAAAGCATTGCTAAGTGAAGAACCTACTTTAATGTTTATCTCCTCTCATTGTTATTCAGCTCAGTGCATAGTTACCTTCCACAGCAGGCTTTAAGTTCCTTTTTCCAACATTTAATTAGAACATACATTTGAAATTCGAAGTTTAGACACAGAGATAATGTTGCACAGAATAAAAATTTTATCAGGCTTACTAAAACTTAATTCTTGCTTGCAATTCTCCCTCAGTGTACTGAAGATTTATGCTGACAGGCCAATTTTGATTGGCAGATGCAGAATACCAACAAACTGGAAAAACATGACATGCCTGCAATAGATGTGATGCTGAAGGGTCATAAAGGCGTCCTGGGCTCATCTGGGACAGAGCTCATTTCTCTTTCATTGAATTTGGTACGATGCTATATTTCAGCTTTAGGAGAAAAATACTGTTGATAGCACACCAATGTTTTGGTTGTTGCTGAGCAGCAGTGCACAGAGCTAAGCCCATTTCAACTTATACTGTGCTGCCAGTGGGAGGGCTGAAGGGGCACGAGGAGCTGGGAAGGGAGAGACCCAGAAGAGCTGGCCTAAACAGGCCAAAGAGATATTCCATACCATATGACAGTGAAAAAAAAGCTGAAAAGCTGTGGGAAATTTGCTGAATGGGCAGCCACTGTATGGGGCCTGGCTGGGCTGATATCAGTCAGTGGGTGGTGAGCAATTGCTTGTGCATCACTTACTTTGCATATGTATGCATATATAATTACTGTTACTAT
This sequence comes from Cyrtonyx montezumae, assembly GCF_038088225.1. Taxonomy (NCBI): domain Eukaryota; kingdom Metazoa; phylum Chordata; class Aves; order Galliformes; family Odontophoridae; genus Cyrtonyx; species Cyrtonyx montezumae. The sequence goes on along the minus strand of NW_027072045.1, from coordinate 16,388,428 downwards.
AATCCTTTTTTCCTCTCCCTCCATCTTAGTAAAAGTAGTCTTTATTTCAACCCATGAGTTCTACTGGTTTGTTTTTGCCCCATTTCTCTTCCCTATCCCACTGGGAGGGGGAGAGTGAGTAAATGACCGACCATGTGCTGCTGAGCTGCTGCTGGGTTAAACCACAACAAAAGGTTGCAGATTTCTGTCTAGAAACAGCCCAAAAATATTTAAAACAAATTCATAGAAGGAGAAACAGGAGATAATGCACATCTCCACGGCAAATAGCCCATCCTAGTAGTGTCAGTCAAGCATTTACATCCTCCTTCCACCAGGAAAAGTCAGTAAAGCTTCTTTTTCACCCTGTGGATCTCATTTTAATTGCTTCATGAGCTTCCAAAATGCAGAAAGTGATACCTAGTGCATCCCTAACAGCCCCCAGCTTTGGGCAAAGCATAGCAGACATCCCAGTGGTGACTGCCTCTCCAGTTCCCTACCACAGATTGCTTCAGAAATTTAGTATCTCCTTTGAATGCATGCATAGTTAATCGTTAAATTTCTATGTGTCTTCTGCTGCTGTTATCAGCACTAACAGCTCTGTCAGACTGGACTTGCCCACTGGACCATGACATTTCCAGAAGACCCCCTTACAACAAAAGGAGGAAAAAGGCATTTCATTCATAAACTGTATGTGGCACATCTAAAACGAATCCAGCAACAAATAAGTAAAGATGGAAGCAAACTGATGTTTTCTGATGTTGACACTGCTTTCAGAAGAATACCAGGTTTCTTAAGACTGTCCTGGTTCTTGTGATTGGAAAGTACTTTCAGGCATAGTCTGGACCTTTTGAAGCATACTTACTGTAGGTAAACTCCTGTCTTTCAGGGCAGAAAATATTGCTGGCTTCTTCCTGATAAAGCTACACTATTAGGGCTGCAAGTATGTATCATGCTTGATACTGCAAGTAGAGGAATACTTCCCAACTCATTTTTTTTTTCCTGTACAGGTAAAACAAGCAGGAAATTAGAGACAAAATACATGCTCGTTCTGATCTACTCAGCTCAGCCAAATTTTAAGTAGTTGGAAAAGCTGGTGGCAAGGAATTATGTATCTGTCCTCTACTATAGATCTATTTAGACAGAACTTAAAGTTAAGGATTTGTCAGGTACTCACCTCAGACTTCGACAAAATGCTTAGAATGTGTTTGTTTCCTATATTAAAGCTACACCACAAAGCTAGGGCAAAATATGCAAAGAAATGCAGCTAGAAAACAAGAAGTTGCATAATAATTATACTCTTGGAAAAGAACTGCAAAAAATGGAGAGAGAGACTCATGGGAGAAGTTACAAAGTCAAGTGTAATTATCTTTGCGCTTATGGCTTATTCCATATGAGGAAGAAGTGCAGATCATAGATAAAAGAAAAACAATCACACACTTTACAAAGCATCAACAAATACAAAGATTTCCTCTTTACCCTTTTTTCCCAGCAGCTCTTTCTGAATGGGGGTCAAACACCCTGATGCCCCAAGATCCTCTCAGCACAGAAGAAGACAGATAGAAAGGCAGAAGCACACAGTTTACTAGCATTGCTCCCAGCCAGGTCAATGCAAAACCAGCAGCCTCTCCATCAGCCACAGGACCACAAGCTCTGCTCCATGGATCACCAAACTCCTTTCCATAATCTAAATGCAAGAACATGATTTGTGCAAAGCTTGATAAAAAGAAATATGAGCTGCCTTCTGCTGTTGTCCATGATTGTTCAAGATTGTTTCTGCTTCTTCAAACTTTTGAATTCAGAAATGTTGTGGCGATACTTCCCAAATAACATAACTGGGTGCTTTTGCTCTACTGAAGAGCATGCTAAGCTCTTTATGCTTCTATGCACATGATAAAGGAAGCAAGACACAACCTGGGAATTCCTAGTTAAGCATTTGTCATCTACATAGGACATAGAAAAACTTGTGCCATGACAAAGGTAAAATTCAACCCTCATCGCACACAGAATCAGAGGAGCCTTTCATGTGTACAAGCACTTGTGAAAGAAAAATAGCCAAAAAATATGGTAAAAGTTCAGCACTACACAGAGTCCTGCTCTCACTGAATGGGCCCTGTATGTGACATAAGAACCCACAGCAAAGGGGCTGCTTCTGGTTTCTCTTCTGCTTCTCCAGAGCATAGGTTATGAAAGCTGGCTGCTTAAGGGAGGCTGCCATCAGCTCTTCACTTGCTGTTTATTAATGGGGGAATGTTGAACCTGAGAGGAGCCAAGTCTTTTGAACTTCACCCATTTTTGGGAAATTCAGCAACCTTAGTCTTTTTGAGTATGTGTAATTCTTAATCTTATCTCTATTTGCATAAGTATCACTAGATTGAGTGAATGATTAACAATAGCAGTCAAATTTAATATGACAAGTTTCTCACTGATCAATTTGTTTTAGTTTTTCATTTCTGAGTTGTACTTAAGCATAAAATGGAATCTTCTATGTGACCTATAGGTATTGTACATATGTTCAGTGAGCTCCATCTAATTTGCACATGCAATTTACACACAGCGAGCCACTCATCTTACAGAACGTTGGTCTTTGCAGAAAGATTGGCTTTAAATATTGCCTGTAGATCACCAGTCTCTCAAAGCAGAGCTCATTTACATCATTCAGAGTGACCTATGCTTTTATATTATATATACTCCAGCAGTAAGCAGCTACGTTCATTTTTTATACTCAGCAAAAGAAAATTATCTTAACAAAATGACCCATTTTACTGTATTTTATTATCTGGGAATTATTCCAAGTGAATAAATGGAGCTTCATTAAATTATCATTCTGCAATTAGTCTGCCTTTGTAAAGATTTCTGCCTGAGTCATCCCTAGAGTGATTTGCCTAGGTGATAGTACTTCAGCTCAAGCCCCAGGACAAACAAAAGTAACACACATTATCAAGATAAAACATTAATGGAACAAAATAGGATTTAGAAGCTTCAAGAATATTTGAGCAACAAATTTAAAGGATGCTTAATAAACTTCCCCTGCTTTTGCAGAATATGAACAGAGACTCTGCAGTGAATCCTAGTAGAAGATCCTATTTCTAAATGTTGCACAGAATACTATTAGGAAAGTTGCTTGGAAGAAAAAATAATAATTATTTAAACAAATAATAACAAAACAAAACATATTCAGAGATTCTGTTCAAAATGTGACCACTTGTTTGATCAGCACTGGAAAGATACAGGCATTTAGTAAATAAGATCTAGCAAAACAAAGCTGTAACAATGTTTTTTCAGTACCTCACAATGTTTCCAAAGGCAGTTTTGCCTGTAGAGCAAAATAGGAGAAATGTCTAGAAATATTAGTCCACAAAACACAGAAATTCCCACACAAGACAATTAGAGAAACTTATTTAAAGGCTGACCTGTAGAACTAAAGAAAATAACATTGAAAAAAACAGACTTTCAAGATAAATGTCTTCAGAAATAGTCATCAGCCAGTAATAAAGTAACTTCCTGGGCTTACAAAACTGTAAAATGAAAAACCATGAGTAAAAGCAAAGAGTCAGACCTAAGCATCTTTCTGTGCTACTATTATTACTTATAAGAATCTCATTTCCAGTTTAAGTCTGTCTCCATAAAAGACAAACTATTCTTGAGAGGAATTTAAACAATTTTCAGTTTGTAAACTGTTTCTACCTGTTCATTTTAGTCCACTGAACTGTTTTGCAGTTCTAGAAATGTAGATATATTGAACCAGAAAAAAGATTGCAAGAATAAACCAACTAGTTAGAGTATTCATTTCTGGTTTATTTTATAGGATGTTTCACCTGATTTCTGAACAGTCAGGGAAGAAACTTGAACCATGGACTCTTCTCTCCTAGGTAAATATACTAACTGCTCATCTACAATGTCACAACCTGACTTGACTGTATTCCCAATGCACTGAATTATTTTCTGAATAGCAGAGTGAAGAAAGGGAATTGTTCCCATCCTTACTATAGTATGTGACCTGGTATATTAGTACAATCTCTGAATAGGTTGAATGATGGGAATTTAATTCTTCTAGATTTATTTAAGACTTGAACTTCTTTTTCCTACACCTATAGGAAGTTTTTTAAATGTCGCATTCATGGATTTTGCAATGAGGAGATAGGAAGGGAAATACTATTCCAAACCCACTTTGAGAGAAGCCCAGTTCAACTTATGACCATTCAGGCATTTTCTGAGGAGGGCAGATAAGGAGGCTTAAAGAAGCTAAAAGCCACACTATCCTCTTAAAACATTTCAGAAATCAAGTAAACTTTTTAATGACTAGCAATGGAATTTGATTCCATTCCAGCAGACCTGGTTGTTAAAGGTGGAATAGCATTGTTGTTGATGGATCAAAACAGTATGCTAGGAAAGTTTCACTCAGAGAAACTCAGAGGTGCTAAATAGTAACTCCTTGATAACTCAGGTCAGCTTTCCATGGAATCAAATGTTCACTACAAAATAATAAACTGACATATAGTAATTAATGTATTGGTTTTCCCTAACATTCAGAAATTCACTTTCTAAAATACTGAGTGAACAGATGTGATTAAGCTGCACTTGAGAACTAGAACAGAGAATGGGATGCTTTAACAAACACTGTAAATGTGAGCTCTGCTAAGTGGAAAGGCTTGTATTTCAGAGCTGAGACATGAGGCGCTACTTTTCTTCTTTCATCAGCAGTACAGAATATTCCTGTCAATCCTGCAGTCCTCAGGAGGGACTGGTGGATCTGGCCCCAACACTTTTCTCATTTCTTTTATACAGCTTTCTTGTTACAAGCTCATCTGCAATTGGGAGTTGAAGACAGTAATCAAGCCAGTGAGCTCAGTCACAGCAAAATGCTAGCTGCAATTTCATTCCCACTGGGATTTCAGTGAACACTGATAAGCAGACATTCTTGTAGGCAGGAGCAAAAGAGGAAACTATATGTAAGAAACGTCAAAAATATTATTTTAAGCTGAGTTTAGAGAACTATTTAAAGAATAGGCTCAAGCAGTCATCCCAGTTGGGAAACTAGCGCAGACATGCTGACCTGTAACAACATTACAGATCATCAGCACCCAAGTCTCATTCTCAATCACATGATTCTTTGTCTTTTCTATGATTTTCTCTGTTTTTCAAACTTGCTCAAACTCTATTAGTTTATCTGTGTTAGCCCCTAGATTATACAAGTTAATGAGTGGTCTGTCCTATCACACCTTGAGTGAGCAGCCTATGCAGTATAGCCTCGATTCATTTAACCAATAGATATTCTGGTTAACACCTATTTGCTTTCAGTGATTCTAGTTGTTGTAGTGAAAGAAAGGACCAGAGAAAAGTCACTTAATCTAATGAAAACATCAAACATTGGTATAGAGCAATTTCAGATGCAATTTCAGATGAATGAGGAAAACGAAGTCTTGCTGTGGCCCTCAGACATATGGCACAGTTAAGATGAAGAGGTATTCTACATATGAAGAAGCAAAAGGCACACATTTGTACAGAAGCCAACCAACTCCCCCACAAAGCACAAAGAAGAGCTCTGGCTTTTTCCAGGATGCAAACACTTTAAAAGCCTGTGAATAATCTGAGTCTTAACACAGCTCTTGAGAAAGAGCCAGGCAATAGTGTGTTGAGCAATCTGAACGCCTGCCTGTTGGAGAACCTGAGGTCAACGGGAAGCCTAGCTGTTAAAAAAATGATTACAGAAGAAAGCATAAGTCAGGGGTCACTGAGTGTTATCTTTGATAAGTAATTCTCAGGTCTTTTTATCTCACAAACAAATATAGACTGACAAAGTGAATCACACAGTGAGGAAGTATATTTAAAAAAAAAAAGAACATTTAAAAATTATCATGACAGGATTTAAAGAAGTAGTGAAGGGCTTGAAATTTTTTTCCTGAGGTGTATTTATTAAAAAAATGTAATAGTTGTATCATTTTTTTTTCAAGAACTTGAGGCCCTCATTTATTTGAACAAACACTGGTGACTGTTTTCCCTTCCTGTTCTCTTATTTACAGAATGTACTTTATCTAAACCCAAAGTTGTTATAAATAAGCAGTATCTTCCCAACTCCACTTTGCATGATCTCTTATCCATGTTTAAAGTTGATAGCATTCTTCAGTACGATTTTCCCTTCCTATTTTTTATCAGTTTTACGTAATGTCACTTATAGCTTTTAACAACATATTCATGAATCAAATTTTCCAAATGGTTTGTATGATAATTAGAATTGATTCTTTTTAGTGTGTGATTTGTTGAGCAGGTTGTAGTGTTCATTTTATTCTTTGGTTATGTGGCTACTGACAGCAAAGTGATGAGGTTGATAGCCAGAGATTTACACTCTCAGACAGTAACACATAGGAGCAGCAACAAGCTGCTTATTCAAACCAATGGCTATGTGAAAACTCAGAAAGGTTCCTTACTAGAAACCTGAGAAGACAGCTCAGGCTCAATTCAGTTCTCCAAATTAGAAGTTAAAATTACCTAGAGACTCATGCACTAGCCAATCACTTGGAGAACCAGGTTTTTCCTTCCATTACCATCTATTCTGTTTTTTGTTGTTGTTGGGTTTTTTGTTTGTTTGTTTTTTTTGACCAGTGGTTGTTTGCATATTTACCTTGATATTGCTTCTGGAGATACTTTCAGATCTGTTTTGTGCATGGTTTTTCTTGTTCATTTGTTTCCATAAAACATATGATTTGAAAAAATAAACTCAGAACTTGAAGTATAGTGCAACAAGCAAACTACGGTCCTCTGATGTTTCTATTTTATTATGACAAAAATAAATAGAAATCATTTGTGCTAGTACTGCTGTAAGTATACACAGCAGAGTTTTTTAATATGTCCACATTCAAATATTGACTGCAAGTGTCTCAGATGGAGCCTATCATTCCATAGCCATGATACTGAATATCTAGTGTTCATGAATGGCCGTGTTTATGTACTTCTGTATTGATGCTACCTTTTCTGCACCTTTGATACATTGCATCAACTACCTTCTCCCTTTCTTTTTGCAGTTCTGAATGAGAATAGAGCTCCACTTCCTTACCAGCCAGCCATAAGCTGTCTTACATCCTTTAAACTTAGCTTAATATGCGGGGCAGTTCATTTAGGCTTAGGATAAAAGATAAAGAGACTTCTAAAATAATACTAAATGTGACAGCATCTGACCCATGCTTCTTAAGAAGTATGATGGGATCAACACAAAACAAGAAGTAGGAAATTTAGAATAAGTGCTCCTTCAGAACATTTCTAAATATTCACCCCAGATATTCCTGTAACAGAAAAGCCCTTCTGTTCTGTACAAAGCTAATGAAGTCACTTGTCATAATGTATTTTTACTACCTTCCTCACTGCCAAAGAAATCCTTCTCAACTGATAAAAACGGCATCTATAAAATAACATTGACTTCCATTCTTGCTTAAGTTTATAGATTACCTTAATGGGTGTTTTTAATTTGAGAAATTAAATATTTCATAATTTTATTATTTTAAAGATCAACAAAAAAAGGAAATTAAAATGATTTATCATGGAACCCAGGTCATATTAAAATCAGAGTCATTAACAAGTATGATAATTTTCTTTTTTAGTCCAGATGAACAGGATTTATGAGCACTAGAAAATTTTGCAGATTGCCTGTGGGTAGAGCTTGGCATCTGTGTAATTATGTGGGATCTCTGAAGGCATTTAAAGGCCAATTGATTGCATTTAAATCTTCTTTTTAAACTGGTGACAACTAGGATACGAAGATTTTGTGGCCAAATGAAAAAATTCTATTTCAGCATTTCCAATTCTAGGCCAACCATTCATGACTCCTGAAAGTTCATACTTAGTTATATCATATAGAGTATATATTAAAAATTAATCACAAAACTGATGTTGGAAAAGACTAACTAACTAATTTTAAAAGAAATGAATACATTCTTGAGTCACTGGAGAAAAAATTAATCACTGAATACATTAATTATAGGAAGCAAATCACACTACTTGCTTGGCTACAGGAGTCAGATCCAGGAAAAGCAAGACTTCACAAGTTCCTCCAGCATTAGCTCTCTGGCTATCTTTTGGAAGAAAATTATGTGCACACTACTGTCAATCTGCTCAGTTGAATACAAATTTTTCGTGACAGCACATGCACTGAAGCATACCCAGAACCCTAATTGACTGCCTGTTGTCTTTAGAAATGTGGAAGAACATGTTTCTTTCCTTCTCCTTTGGTGCTTGTGTACATATCACCCCAGTACCTCCTTGGACCCCAGTAAGGCCCTTTACATCGTTTCAGTTCTTCTTAACTTCTATATTGCAAGTGGGCTCTATATTTTTGTATCCTGATAAAAACAGTTTTGATTACATAAAGTAATCTGCCTCAAATTAGACTCCTAGTACAAGTTGTTTTGAACGTGAAGTTCAGTGTAATAATAACTGGGGTTGCTAGCTTTCCCATGTAAGAAACACAATGAAAAAAATATATTCTGTTTCTAGCTCACCTTCTGGCTTTTGTGCACCAAGTCTCATACCATTTGGCATGCTTAGGACAAAGGCATGAGCAAAAGGGTTTAATAGCTGTCAGGTTTGCTGTACTCAGGCTTTCTGTATCCTTCCTGTGAAGTTCTGCTGCTTCTGACACTTGCACCAGTGCCTGCAGCTAGATGTGTGGGGCAGCTGACCCTTATGTGGGAGCCAGGCTGTTTAAGACACAATACTAACACATCAGCACTGGTATACATGTGTCATGATGCTGAAAAAAAAATAATGAGGGTATATCCCCATGAATGCTGTCAATAAGTATATCTTATGTTAATCTTGCCTACAATATTCTGACTACAATGAGCTGTATCAATTCATTTCATCAGTGTATCATCTATCTGATGAACTTGGAAAGATTTCCAAAAATGTGGGCAGAATTAATCATTATAGAAGAGATATTTATTCACAAAAAATCGTGATTGCCTGTATTACATCTGATTTGAGCATAACATACAGGGAATAATATAGGGATAAGAGAGTGCACTACTCTGAAATAAGAGGAAAAACAAATTATTTACTTCTACTTCTAGGTGAACATAATTTGTTTCACTGTAACTAATAGAAAGAAAAAAATATGCTAGTCTTTATGCGATTGAAAAATTGCTTCACTTTTATTAATAACTCAGGTTGTTAGCTACACATAAATATCTATTTCTATTAGTAACTTAATCACAGCTTTAAGTTTTCTGCACATAATAGTAAGATTCTTGGATCTGTCAATTATTATGATGGTTTATGAATACACAGTTGATAATAACATTAATTTTATTATAAATATGTACAACTGCAGCATAATACTTCATGGAGTTTCTGAGTCTCTTTACACTTTGTGGCATTAAATGAAGATAATTATATTTACTTCTTTTATAAAGTGATTTGTGATCTGCTAATGAAGCTGCCGGATGAAAGAGGGAACTATATGATTATGATATCAGTACATTAGCAATGCAATTATCTTTTCATAAGCGAAAGAAAGAATAAATGGATTTCTTGCTTACAAAACTGAATTCACAACAGGATTTCCACTCCTGCAAATCAGTTTAACAAAAACTTTTTACTATCCAATCTCTCTTTTCCCTTGAAGCTCCTTTAAAATTTAAAATTTAAAATTTAAGCTCCTTTACATTTAAAATGAATGTAACTAAAACGCAGAGAAAAAGTTAGCAGTGCCATAGAAAAGGAAGTGGAGAATCATGCTATTTTAGCATATTAAATTTTGTAAACTCTAGCTGGCTGATGTACTGTGAATATTTCATCTGTATAGAACATTGCTTCAAATCATATTAAAAACCACTGAAAATAATTGATTGCCCTGAAACTTTTATAGTTTTACATACAACTATATCCTGTTTTTACTCTTTTTTTTTCCCAAAATAAGCTCTTCTAAAATATTTTTGCCACTTCTGGTTAAGTACATACATATATATATGTATTAAACAGAGATGTCTTCGAGAAAGCTGAAGTCAGAGTTCTTTCTAATTTTTGATTAAAAGGTAAGATTCAGGATAGTTATAAATGTGAGAGATGTAAAAATAAAACACTAAGCATTTTTTATTTTGGAAAAAATGAAACTGTACTCTGATGTATAAAATGGTACTTGGAATTCATGCAACCTCTGCAATATGGCAGGCTTGGCCTTTTAAATGCTAATACAGAAAACTAAGAAATGCTAGGGCAGACTCTTTCACTCACTCCAGAGATGACATTTTGTAGGGGTAATGATGACCAGGCACCCAGTCTCCAGAGGAGCTACAGTCCTCTTTGATCTGATCCAAAGCACCTGAGAGTCAGAAACTCACTTGCATAAGAGCAAATTTGTTTTCTCATGTATCTTACCACAAATCTGCTTCAATGGACAGCTCCACAAAACATGGGCCTCCCTGGTTTCCCTCCAGGGCCAAAACCACTACTACTTGGCAGGTTTCACCTATGTAATGCCTGCACATCTCTCCGACAGCCCCTACACCTTTTGCTTCTTCCAGGGATTGGAAGATAAATCACAGTTCAGGTATACCAAGAATAAAAGGCATATTTATTGGTACAGATTAATTCTAACCTTCACTGTTCTACAACAGACCTCCTTCAGAGTGAAATGTCACTTCATCTATCCAGACAGTAGCATAAAATTAATTCACACAGCTGTCTCTTATTTAAATAAGTCCACAGGGAATTTTGTTATGACAGCAGCGGACACAGCTAGCAGTAGCCACCAATGTTTCAGTTAACTACAACTTTAATATTAACAGCACAAGACTGTAAAAGAACAGGTTAGTTTCTGTCACATTTTCAAATGTTTTACTTAAGTTTCCAATGTATTTCAAAATGCTATTATTTATTAAAATATGATTTACATGCTGTACGTAAGAGCTACAAGGAATACCAACAATATACCAGATTTTGTAAGTATGAAACAGAACAAAAGAGAGTAAAACAGAAAAGAAATATAGTTCATTGTGACTGATATTTAGGAATAAAATTTAAAAATACACTGTGGGTTAACAATCTCTTCATATACTTCATGACAGCTTCCTGACATGAGTGAAACACAACTCATTCTGAGGCACAGACATTTCTTTAATGGAAAACTGACAAGGGTAAGTTAATACCTCTAAAGGAACTGAGAGTTTAAAAATAGAATTTTAGCTGTACTGTGTGCAATAACCTTTAGATTACAGCTACTAAATACTACAAGCTGTAGGATGAATTAAATTGATTAAATTGATTAGTTGAAATTATAGTTACTTAATAAAATAAGAGGAGAGATGGGTGAATTGAAAGTTAAGGGTTTTTCCTCCCCCCCATAGATAGAAATTATACCTGAACTCTTTTTCATCACATTTAACAGTTGAATATTAAATAGAATTATTTGGTGATGCTTTCAGGTTTTGGTGAATACTGCCTGAGAAATTACTTTAAATGCTAAATACCATCACTGACACTGTGTATTTCCATTACAAAATATTTTTAGAGTTTTATCAGCTACTCTTCAGAAAATAACTAAGCCTTACATATTCATTTTAGCTTACAGATATTGCAATGGAAATCACATTCTTCTAAACCCACTTTGTGAAATCTGAGCTTGGAATATTTTGTTTTATTTATATTGATATCTAAAAGCATGCAAAAGGAGCATGAGCTATAAGGCAAGATGGATTTACAGGAAGAAAAGTTATGCGTGTGGTTGCTCCAGCATAATTTCTACTCATTTTCAATTTGCCCACAGAAAATCTGAAGACCATACTCCAGCAGTGTTTTCCTGCTTCAGCTCCTGTTTCCCACTAAGGTTCTAGATATGGGTGAGAGCATAAGAGAATGCTATCAGATTCATTGAATCACTCTTGCCATCTCTGGCCAGTGCTCTCTTCTCACTAGAAGCTCACTGCAGAGTAGGTAGAGCTGAGAACCAGCAGGATGTTTGGTCTTGAAGAAACAGAGGCACAGGACCTCAGCCACAAACTAATGAGGGCTTTGTACCACTCCTTGATCCTGACTGTCCCCACAGCTGCCCTTGGCTACAGCATCCTTTAGATCTGACATAAAATCCACAAGGACTAAGAAGTCAAACACTACTCTGTTCTCCCTCATATTGTAGATTCTGTGGTAAAAAAAAATTCATCTATGTAAGATTTTCTCAGCAGTTAAGTTTAGAACACATTCAGAGTAGAAAAATAAAGCTGTTCTAATAATTATTGTGGTTGCTTCCTTGATACAAGGTAATCATCAGGTTGAAACGCTATTGCTATCATTCTAATACCTAATTCAGTGGGGGTTAAATTCCTGTGATCAAATGAATAGTGAATAGTGAATTAAGTGCAGATATTTACTACACATTAGCTACTGATAGTTATCCTCTCAAGTCTTAAATGCATATGTGTTTAACTATGCAAGAGTGCCCTTTACCTGATCAAAAATATACATCACAGCAGATAATTCATGGTATAAACAAACATGTTGCACACAGTGCACACAAGTTCATCTCATTGCTTTCATACGCACAGAGTTCTAAGGAAGCAGTAAACGTGACTTTGTAAACATTAAAAGAAAAATCAATCTACAGTCAATTTCTATTTAAATACTAGTTAGAAATCAGTACTCCACTAAATAGAATTGTTTTATGCTTTGACCAGAGAGACTTAATGTGCTTTCAGCTATTTGAACAGTTCAAATAGAATATGGAAAAAAAACCCCAAACAAATAAAACAAGGAGTAACGTGAACATTTTGTTATTTGGAAAGTTTTAGAATCCATCCTTCCAAATTTCCTTAGAACAATAGTTAATATTGAAAATATTGAGAATATACTTCCAACTTGATACATGATTGCTCATTCTTCAAGGAAGCTGGGTGAAGAAAAATGTGTAATTCTGGTGCTTCATGACCAGTATACCAGAAAATAAGCACACTAATAGTTCATTGCAGCCTTCCAGTATCTAAAGAGAGATTACAAGCAGGAGAGGAATCAACTTTTTACATGGTCTGATAGTGATAGGACAAGAGGAAATTACTTTAAGAGAAAGGAGTCAAAGTTAACTTGGAACCTCAAGCATTTCCTAAGTTGTAATATGCATTTAAATATATTCTATAGGTTTGAAGACTTTTGAAAATGTTAAAGATAAAAGAATCATCATAAACATCTTGTTCAGTCTCATATAAGATAGACCACAATATTTGTTGTTCAAAACCCACCGTGGAACTATATATTTTCTTTAAAGACCTTGGAACTAAATCCAACAAAAGAGTGACACGTCTTAAGTGGGATCTTGCAGCTTCCACAAGAAGTGCTCTTGGAAAATACACAGTCTCAGGGGATCAGCACATCCTTGCTGTAAGATCAGAATTAATCTGACAGGAAAATAAAGACTTAAAAAGCCATTTATTTCTGTTAATACATTATTTTAAGGATAGATGAGAAACAGTTATCTCTTACATTAAATGGGCTTGTTTTTACCAAATTCAGACTGGAACAATGTTTAGTGCTGGATCTTCTTACGAATTTTGTTCCCATTAGAAAAGAATAGAGCCCTTTTGGATCAATAGATTAAATCAGGAAAGAAAACACTGACCATCACAGCAAGGAATTTCCCTTCAGACAGTGTGAAATATGTACTGCAGAATGTAATAGCGGCATTTTCAGACATGAAACAAGTCAGTGGTTCTCCTGCTATTAACGTGATAGTACACAATGCATAATGATGTCAGAGAGGTCACTAAAAAGAAAAACTGTGAAATTTGGGGGTTATTTATTTATTTTCAGGATTAGTAGGTAAAGTTTTATATGTAGACTGAAATGAAAGAAAATGATGAGCACAGCAGAGCTTCCAAACATGAAAATACTTCTACTGCTTGTCACCACTGTGTATATCATCACTAAAAATTATTTTTACAGAAGAATATATGCATTGATGCAGATACAGTTGTATGAAGCATTCTGTGTAAATTCCAGATGTGTCAAAAAATATCAGAAATATATCGCTCAAGGGAATTAAATTCACATCAGGAAAGTTTCAGTTGAATACCAGCTGCAATTTATAGAGAAGAAGACATATAAAGTCATGGAATAGGCCCAGTGTCAGGAAGGCATGGAAAACTTCAAGAAACAAGGACTAAGAAGTATAAAATGACGTTCAAAAGAAGCCAGGGAAAAATAGATGGGAAAAGCATCTTTGTTAATAAAGGAAAAAATGATAGTGCATACACTAAAATTACTGAATTATTAAAGCTTTGCTACAGTACCTTTATCATAAGTGAAACAGCAAAGATAATATAAGAAAGTTTATAAAACAAGGATACTAAACACCAATTTATACAAGTTGCCAAGACTGAAGGAAACATTTTGCATATCAAAGGAACTGATTTACAAGACTACTGCTAAAACATTAAAAAAAAAAGAAGCATCAGGTACTTAAAAGGAAATGAGTAACCTACCAGCTTTAAAAATAACAACAACAAAAAACAGAAAAAACACGTCAGTCAAAATTTCTAGTTTTATTCCACTGAGCATGGAATTAAATATTCAGAGAATCAGAAATACTGAATATGAACATAATGGAGTCGTCATTTTTTTTAGATTAAATCCTTTAAACAAACCAAATTGTTCTCCAAAGAGAACCAGGGGAGTCAGAGGGAAGAGAAGATGAATACGTAAATCTATCTATCTAAATTCCAGTCAAGCACTTCTTACAGCAGGAACAATTCCCTATTGTGTTCCTTCCCTTTGATACTACTGCAGAGATTTGAAAAGCTGTAAACGAGGTAGAAATAGCCTAGGGAATCCATCAGGGATAAAGGTGAGAACTAACAGAATGTCCTTTTTTGTTTTTTGTTTTTTTGTTTTTGTTTTGTCCTGAAGAATATCAGAGTACTTCTTTGAGATGTCTTTTTCACTAAGTTATAGACAATCATTCCTTCTTTTTGCAGAATGCAGAAAGCTCAAGTGTGGCTCATAATGCCAAGTAGCAGATCTTGTTCTGATTTTATACCAAGAGTTCCCAGCTGCTATACATATATGAGGGCTGCTTCAAAAGAAATACTCTATTTTATTCTGTTGCCCATGACATCAGAGGCGGACATTGGTGGTATGGCAGTAGAATATGAACTTTCCCACCAATATTCTGTTTCTTGATGTTGCATGACAGATGGCAGCAGAGGGGCAGATGACATGTTAGTGCATGTGCAGCAAAGGTGTCTCATTGAATTCCTCCATTTGGGATAAAATGGAACCCACACTGACATTCTCTGTGAACATTTATGGAGCCCAGACAGTGGATATGAGCACAGTGAGGCAGTGGTGGCAGCATCAGTGGGTCACCTCCACTGTTGCAGATTGATATGAGTGTGGTATGCAGATTCATGACAGCATGAATACCGATTCATGATAACCAGGAAAGAATTTTAGTGAGGTTTTACTTTAACAGCTGGGAATTGTTGAATAAGTGTTACTAAAAAAGCTGATGTTGGTTAGGTAAAGGTTCATCAGAGAAAGTACTTTGACCTGGAAAGACTGGAAGTAAAGGCAGAAAGTAAATTGAGTTGGAATATGGCAAATAGAGTCTTGTCTGGACAGCAGTCATACCAAAGGAAGGGGAAAATGATAAAATTAGTCTTATCAAACCCACAGATTATATAACGTAGAAGCAAAAATCAGATAAATGTTCTTACAAGAGCTAGGAAGCATAAACGTTGTGCTATCTTTTGTAAACAGCTCTAACACCAACGTATTTGAAATTCTTCATTTTATCCGTGATTTCTCAGTTCCAAACAGCATATTAAAAGAAGAGGCTGTTTCCAAAAACTATTTTTACTGCTCCATTAACCAGAACTCTTCAGGTGTGTTTGGGTAGCTGCAGAATAAGAGGCATGCAGGAGAGAGCCAAGACATGAATCAAATAAAGAGCTACAAGACAAAAGGTGAAATAAGCAAAAAGGTAAAATTTAGGTTGAATGATACAGAAGTGTCCCTTCTGCAAGATGCATCATATTTATTCATTCAGCTGGATAAATGACCTGTATCAGCAAAACTGAGCCTGTTCCATGTCAAATTTCACTTAATTTAACAATTTAAAGTTGCAACTTGAAATAACAGCAGAAGTAACGCAAGCAGATTCTAAAACATTGGTAAGCACAAATCAGAAAACCCTTCTATTAAATTGGCTGTACATCCTGTCAAACAGCATGTAACAATTGGTTCTCTGGCTCATTTCAGACATTTCCATGCTCCATTAATGGCTGTGACTTTCCAAGAAGTTTAGAGTGCTGCTAGGCAAATATTTAGCCCTACAGCAAAGGTTAAATTCTGCAGAAACACTATATTAAAATAAGTTTATGCAGGAAAGCTATTCTGAAGTCTCCATCTTTAAACTTAGGTTAACTTTGAACTTCTTGGGTGCTCTGCTATGGAAATGGTTATTACAGTAGCAGAAAGGTAGTTTAGTTCAGTAAGAACATTAAGACTGCATTTTAAAACATACTTTGAGAAACATCAGTGCCATGACTGTGCTGTTTTGCTGAGCTGAAGATTGAATGTGAGTAAAAATACCTCCGTGATGTTGCCTAAGGGTAAAACCTAAAGCTCAAAGAGGCGGAGCTATGAGGATCATTACTGTCAACCGAGTGAGCTGTGTTCCTTTCCTCTGTTGCCCAGCTAATGGGCTTTCTCATCCTCTTTATGATGAGCTGTGAAGGCTCCTTTCTGAGGTCACACCTCGTTTTCAAAAAGCAGTTTCAAAATTAATGTACTGGAAAAAAAGTAACTGAAATCAAGATACTTTCTCGCAATTTCTGCTTTCTCTGTAATTCTTGGTGACTTCCAAAGCAGTTCTAGCATATCTGGAACTTATAAGCCTCACCACTGCATAAATACCAATCATCTGTCAATCACTATGGAAGAGGCTAAGTATCAAAAAACTAACACAAAGTAAAGGGACACTGTAACTTTTGTCAGTATTGCTCTATTTACAGTCACTGGCCAACAACATAGACTCTATCTAGTAATCTAAGCTTGGTACCTTATAGCTCTCTTCATCTCCCTGAAAGGAGGTTGTGATGAGGTGGGGTTTGGCCTTTTCTCCCAGGTAACAGCGATAAGATGTAAGTTGTGCTAGGGGTGGTTCTGGAGGGATATTATGAAATATTTCTTCTCAGGAAGAATTCAGAGGCATTAGTGCAGGCCGCCCTGGGAGGAGGTGGATGTGTTCAAGAACCACAGAGACGTGACACGAAGGGTATATGGTTATAGGTCACGGGTAGGGGTGGGATGGTTGTTGGACTGATCTTAGCAGTCTTTTCCAATCAACCTTATTGATTCTGTGATTATATGATCCCTGACTAACCAGAAACCAATAAATAAATAAAAAAGATAAATAAAATAAAATAAAAAATAAATAAAATTTAAAAAAAGAATAGATGTGACTAAAAACACCCATAGCTTGCACAGGTTATTTTCTTTCTGGAAACAGTCATAGCATATTCATAGATGAATATTCCTGTTTTATGCTGTAATAGAAGTCCTTCTGTAGGTATTCTTATGCTTTTTTTTTTTCCCTATTGAAGACAAATTTTGCTACTCTATACAGTACATAAGTCCTGTTTAGGATTTTAAAAAAATAATTATAATACTAAAAATATCAAAGGGATAAATTAAAGGAGGACCATTCTGTCACACACACAGATATTAAGTATACTACAATTTTATACTGATGTTATCTCAGAATGTAAATTCAGTGGGAAAAACCTACTTTATTAGGGATAAATTTGAGTGTTACAAATGCTAAGATGCCAGACTGATAAAACACTGCAGAGCAGATACCATGAAGTTTTTTTGTGATAGCAGGAGCTCATGGGTAGCAAGTAGTACTTTGTTTTCACACAACTTTTCAAAATGGGTTACATAAAATCCAAGCAACAGTATTGAACTGTTTACTAAATGCATTTATAACAAACATTTACTTCTGAAGTTATGCATGATAGAATAAATTGGTGCTCCTTATCATCCATATTAAAACAGAACTCTCACTGAATCATTTTAAATACGGGCTTGAACAGAAAACATCATTCTAGGAACACTCATTTGGAAATTGTTTTCAGACACAACTTAATTGGGATAAATTTCATTTAAAGCATTGTACCTGTGCTGACTCGTGATATTTCCCTTAGAAGCACACACTGAAAAAGCACTGATTTAAGAGATCTCTTTGACTGCCTAAAGATGCAGACAAGTAACTGGGGGATTTTCAGAGTGCCAGCATGTTTTTATGCAAGTAGTGAGCTCCAAAAAGCTGGCCTAGCAATGTTACTTACTACTTGCTTATTTTATTCCACTGTGTCAATAGATTTGACCTAGATCTCAAATTAATTTCTGTTGTCCATTTCCTCCCTACATATTTATTTTCCTCCAGCTTAGTACAAAGTTTTCTCTGGGAAAGACAAAAACCAGCTCTACATAGAATAAATCATTTCAGGATTCCTCACTCATGTTTATACTCAAAGTTTCAGGAACATATAGACTGTTGCCTTCAGATATTTTAAGATTTTTATCTTCACTATATTCTATACAGAAACTTGAATTTGATGCAAAAAGTGTAACATTCTGTACACACAACTTTTACATGTACATCTTTTCCTCTGGTTTACTTATTCATACTGCCAGCAGAAGCCTGCAGATATGATTCATGTTCTCTACAGTGTAGCAGAAGTAGTGTCACTTTTAAAATTGCTCTTGATGACTTCAACGGAGAGGAAGCTTAAAGCATAAGAGTATACCACATTTTTGGCCCTGGTATTAGGGCCAAAACATCCTCACAGATTCCCGTTAGAATTTTCTCCTTGGAGGACCTGGTTCTTTGCATCATATCTACGCTGTCAATCTAGACATTTATGCCAAGCTTCTCTTCACAGAAGCTAATTATGTTAAGATGGTTTTTTTCTTCCTGTGAAACCTGGATTTTCTTAAGTAAGCTCTAATTTACCTGCTGCAGCTTCAGCAGGTTCTTTTTCTGACCTTATATGGGAAAGAACTGTAAAAATAACCTGTAAGTAAATTTGCCTCCATTTATCTTTGGAAATTGCTGAATGAGTTCAATGGCAGCAGCACGGAAAACCACACCATATGCACATGATGGATGGCTGACCCCCAGTGCTCTCACCCATTAAATCTGACATGGAATCTCTTGGCCAGTGCAGTGACATCAAGCAAAAACACCTGCACTTTTCAGTGACCTGATAGAACATGAACAATACCATGCAGCCGAGGGAAGAGATATGACTACTGAGAAACTGCTTTCACCTCTTCGTAACATTTCTGGGAGCTCAGCAGTGCAAAATCTTCTTATTTCTAGAATGAAAATAAAATGCTTCTCCTGTTTTCCAGAATTTCTGACTGAAGTGTACTTCATTTACAGCTTGTGACCCAGAGTCCCAGTAACTGCAGCAGTTCACAGCTTGGATTCATACTGAAATGAAAATTTCTTCAGTGGAGAAACAGCCTGTGTTGAATAGCTATTCTGCCACAATTAGGCTGCTTCTGGAAATTAAGCTAGCATAATTATTTCCATATTACTTTACAGCCTGTTATGTGGAAATCAAGTGTCAAAGCATTTCATTGCAGCGTAACTAGATCTGGAAGACTAAATTTTACTATCAGAACTTGTTACTGGCTGCTGATGACTTTTAAATTGCATAAATATTTCCTTTCTATTCTACTTTATTTCTTATTTCTATCATTTGCTGGTTCCAAGAATAGCAGGATAACTACTCTAGCTCTCCCTAGACATTTTCTTCCTGTACTATACGGAATTATGGATGAGAATTTAATACATATTTTGTGATAAATCCTACATCAGAATGTAGTCATTTTATTCTGACTTTTTTAAAGTCCTTTCTGAAACAAGCTGCAGGAAGGAAAAGTATAGGAAAAGTATTTTGTAGTAATTCTATTCTGCATTTCATTGACAGATCAACATGTGAAAAAACAGCTGCATGATATAACTGAAGTAGTTTTATATACAGATTTTTTTTCTTGAAATAAATAGATAGATAGTCTTCCACACACCACCTTCACTTCTAATCCCATGTGGAAAATAATATTACCCCAAAAATTCTGTGATCACCCAGTACTACAGACCATTACAACAAACAATGGATCATGTGGATTTTTATAAAAACAGGGAGAGAAAAACTATTTTCTGCTCAAGAGAGGCTCCTCCTATGACAAAAAATTTCAGTTTCACTGCCGAAGACTACAAAGAGGTTTTCAGTGTCCTGCACTGATATGGACAAAAGGTTTAGAAAATTGGATGCATTCAACAAATCAACAATTGGAAACACACTAAACTGTATGTGACTAAAAATAAATCTGGAGAAAAAGAAAGCAGTAGGGAATATTCTATAACTTGTACAAAGAATGTGCATTTGTTTAGTTTCTTAAGCATTATTTAATGTGATGCAGTGTGAAATTGAGCATAGGTAAGAAGTGAAAGAAAAAAAACAATTCTGTGTCCAGGAAAGACCAAAGATGAGATAATGTCTTTAAGTTGCATCTGGGGAGGTTCATGTTGAATATTAGGAAAAATTTTCTCAGAAAGAGTGGTGATGCACTGGCACAAACTGTGCAGGGAGGTAGTGGGGTCACCATTTAAGAACCGTGGAGATGTAGCACTGAGGAACATGGTCAGGGGGCTGGTTGATAGTTGGACTACATGACCTTAGCGATCTTCTCCAACCTTAGAAATTCTACATCGTTATTGACAGCGTAGCACAATCCTAATAAAACCATAAGGTAGTATCAGTACTGAGTTGGGAAGAAGGTATTCAGATAAACTCTTTATTACTCTTTGTTCTCAGAGCAATTGTGTTATCTGATAATACTTACTGACCCGACAATTAATGTCAAGGTACAGGCTCCCAAAATTTCTCTCTTCCAGGTGAAACGTAGCTTATGGAAGGATACAACGAAGTTTTCAGCTGTTCTTGGATCACTATTGAAACTTCTCTATTTTCTACACAAAGAAAAAGTATTTCCGAAAAGAATAAGAAATAATTGTAACCGATAGTAACGAACAGAAAATGCAATCGTTGTTGTTCGGTAGATGCTATCAAGTTTACAAACAAAATGTGGATTTGAACTAAGATTCGGGGTATACACAGCAGCCTATCCACTAACCAGTGTCATATCAAACTTCAATATGAAAAGTGATTAACTATAGTCAGAGGGTGAATATTTACTCACTGAATTTATGAACGTTGTCCTCCACCCACTACTCAACCTCCTGACAAAGTTTCTGGGCCTTAAATGAACTGATTTTGCAAACAAAGCCAAATGCCAGTTATTCACACAACTCAAACTGAATTGGGAAAGTCATTTGATTCCTCCAAGAAACTCTGAGTAACACGCAACCACTGCAGCTTATACCAAACCCTAGAAGAGAAATCATTTAATTGGTTTCCAACACCTGTTATAAAAGTGCTTAAAAATCCTATGCAAAATAGATATTGCCCAGTATCTTTCCACTCTATCATGTCAGTCATTTTAGATCTAAGACACTCAACATGCCTGTGGAGATGTAAATTCAAATACTTAGAATTGTGATTTCGTTCTTAAGGTCCAGAAATAGTTTAAAATATTACAATAGAAAATATCTTGAAAATATTACAAAGTGACCATTTACTGTAAATTATAACTCACTTTAATGTCACTTATACAGCGTGAAGATAACTGGTTATGATAATTCTTATCTTGAGACATCTTTACTGGCTGTTTTCCCATTCCATGAATCATTTCTCATGTAAAGAAAATAGAGAAAATTAATTGTGAATTGTATTTTGTTTAGTTTGAACTGTAAACAGGTAGGACAATCAAGCAGTATCTTAGCTAATAAATAGCATTGCTGATAAACAAATTCATTTTCCCCAGATGCTGATATATATGGACAGCATTAAAAAATGTAGGTTGCACACCTCCTGCCAAGTTTATCCATCTGCCTAATTCTGGAGATTTCTTCTAGCTTCAAGAAGAAATAGAATGAAAACAACCATACTCATCTCTACTACTTGTACAACGTATCCTGAGGGATACGTTTACATTTTCTAAATGGTAAATTTTTTGCAAAACTGTTTAAATTGAAGGAATGAAGAAGAAAAGAGTCACAGTGGAGAAAATAAACAGAAGTGAAAAAAGCAGAATCAGCAGAAATGGAGAAAAATGGGAATGCAGGCAAAGGATGTGTAACTTGCTGTTTTCTGATACCTGCCCTACTTGTAGTCTCCTTGCTGCTAACTCAGCAAGACAGAAAAATTAAGACCCTTACAAACAGGAGGAAAACCATCCCTTCAGACTTGCAAATGTCTTAGGTTCTTTTTCATCTAAAGTACATTTTTGTAATGCTGGATGTAGTTCATCTCCATTTTCTGATTTTAGTTCCCAGATTGAAGAATCTGAAATAGAAAGCAAAAACAGCTAGAAAACCAGTCTTCAAATGACTCAGATAATAGCACTTTATCAGAATGCATAACAAGAGAACAAAGAAGAAATGTTTTGATGAAAGAGCTTGCTGCAAAAGGAACGGATTTGCAATGCAGAACACTCGATCCCTCACAGAGTAAGAAAAGTGGGATTACGAGAGTGGTGTACAGTAAATACATTTTCTACTCCAAGTGAGTTCAGCTTGCTGTTATACCCTTCTTGTTCTAGTTTCACTTATTACTCAGAGAAAGCCGTGATCCTGCTTAGAATTGCTCAGAGTCATGTCAGAGGCCAAAACAACTAACATATTTCTGCTCTTGCTTCATATATGAGAAGGTATATTTTCCTTTTTGATAAGACCGTGCTTCTATGATGTAAAACATGAAGTAGAGGCTTGGCTTCTCCCATACCTAGATAGCATTGCTCAGCAGAGCTTTCCAGTCTGCACACTCTCTACACATATGAGCATTTCAAACTGCTTGCAAAGAAACTTATAATTTCACATTATCAATCTAGAGAAAAAAAGCTGCAAACTGCAGTGACTAAAAGTCAGAAAGCAAGTAGGAACAAAGATGAATAATGGTCTTAGGGGTGAGAAAACTTTCAAAAGGCTGAAGGAGATTGGAAAGAGAGCTCAGAGGCACCCAGGAGATCTCAGAGAAACTTTGGGGAACTGTTCTATTGGGTCAGGAAAGCCTCTGAAGAAGTAGAATGGATGTAATCTATGGGCCGTGAAGCTGTAAGGAGCTTTGAGTGGAGGGGAGTTTTCCACTGGCAAACCTTCTGCATCTCCCGTAGCACTTTCTTCTTCCAGTCTCTTGAGAGGCAGGATCTTCTGCATCATTCACAACCTTGCTGATACTTACAAAGACCATCTTCCTTGCTCTCCTGTCTCTGATACCCAACACTCTCCTCCCCTCAGAAGATTTCCTAGGTACTGATCTGCAGATCTATAGCATTACTAATTATGTGAGCAATTCCACTGATGTTTCTCTCAAGTTCAGGTGAAGTGGCAAGAATATTGAGGAACTTGAATAAATTGTTCTCTGTACAGTAATAAGCACTGCATTTACAAAATAAGTGAAAATAATTTGTTGATAAGAGGTCCTTTGAAGCATTTTTTCCATGGTATGTATCAGTATTATTTTCAATAATATCATTTAAATGCTGAGAATCTGCTGCTGGATTGGCTCTTTGACACACTTCCCACTGTACGGATGACTTACCTCTTGTCTAGAGATAATCAACACATTTTCAAATGAGAAAAGCTTTGTGTATATTACCTAAAAAATGTCTAAATTAAGCTGTTAATGCCTAAATAACTGGACTGCAAAAATGGACAGATATCTAAATTCATCCCATTGAAAAAGAAACATGTTGACATGCTATGCCTGAAGCCTTTCTTTCTTCTTTTAGATGTATGTCATATTCTGGATTTGCTTTGTGAAACATTACATATGAAATAGATGGGCTATAGGTTCTCTGGTCATAGTTTGTTATTTATTACCTACCTTAAAATTAAATGCCTTTAAGACTACCTAATTCAGTGTGCTTGGATATTTTTGCTACTAAACTCACAGCAAAAAGAGAATGAAACAAAGCACTATCAATCTTTTTTGTCATAAAAATTGCGTGAGAAAGATTAAAATTAACTGTGGTTGAAGAGTATAATGTCAGAGTGCTCTTTGAATGCATAATTTATGAGATAGACAGCTGTTTTCATTTAGCCTGAAATAAGGCAGAAACAGCTTTGTGAAGAGAGAAGAAAGGGCTTTGTATTCTACAGCCTCAGTTCCTCAGCAAGATTTATGTATCCTGAAGCTGGGTAGGTATTCCACTGACTGTCTGCTACCTTTAGAGGCAAGAGTAATGAGTGGTGAGTTCAGTTGTTTTTTCTTATGAGCTCTATCTTATGCTTAAGCGTAAACAGGATGCTGTTCGTGATAGATGCTATCCATTTTAGTATCCATGGAAATAAATAGGAGGCATTACTTTTGGAGAGACCTACATATTTAATACTCTTCTGATTTATGAAACAGTAGCATGTACATGCTACTAGGATGCAAATTAAAACATAACAAAAATATAGTAATTATTAGACTAGTGAGGGGGAAAAAAACCATTTTCAGAGACTGGTCTGATTTGGGTATTATTTCTGAACTTGAGGACAGGACACTTAAGGACAAAAATATTAGCCTTTATGTGTCTCCAGCTCAAGAAGATTGATAGCACTGCAGTTATGCTCTCTCTGGCTTGCAGAAGACCCAATCCTATACGTGCCTGAATTCACAGAGTCTATTGAAGGATTAATGTCCAAGTATCACTAGGTGCTTGTTCTGTTCTTTACTGCCCAATGATCTGTTGCTGTCTGCACTTGGAAACAAGGCCTGGGCCTATGTGGACTCTTGGTTTGACCAATATTGACATTCTTACAACAATTTTCTACTTGTGAAGATTGAGAAACAAAGCCTGAGAGCAGTGCAAACCATACATATGTCCTACGAGCCATTCAGATGATCAAACACCTTTGATAATCCATTGGATTTCTACCATCAAGGCTGGTCTCATCATTGGAAAGGACTTTCTTTTGTAGGCAGGCTATCATTCATCTCTCTCTTTCTGTAGAAAACACAGAAGAAAATATGCAGGCAAGAAATTGCATCTACTGCAGCTTGAGAATCAACTCAGAGTAAGAAATTTTTTGGTGGAAGAAGACGAAAGAGTACTTAGGCCACGACATGCAAGTGGCAGGCAGGATGCAGACACCAGGGCAAAGACTTCTCCAGAATCTCACATCTCTTGCTGGATCATTGCCAAACACAAGCAGAATCACAGTCCTGGAAAAAGCTCAGTAATGGGCTCAAAAAGCCTCTGCAGCCCGAAGATATACCTTGCAAATTCTGTTTCCATAGGGTGGTCTGGCAAAGATCAGCACCTGCCTAGTTTTAAGCAAGCTAACTGGATTTAAAAAGGAGTTTGAGGATCAGATTATAGAAAGCAGTGAGTCATTTGAGAGGCAAAGGAGGAAATATAAACAGAAAGCAGGAGAAATGCAAACTGAGGGAGTACCTTATTAGTGATGCTCAATACAACCACAAAGCCAAACAGGGAAATACATGACTTCTGGCACATCATAAACTGTTACTGCGTGGATGTAGAAAATAAAAGAATTCAAAGCACATAAGGAATTTACAGGATTTAAACTCTTTAGAGTCTAGCAAAATGATCTTACATGATGTTTGCCTCATTATATTTGAGACTACTGAAGAACTTTCAGACTTTTTTTTAATTATTCAGTAGAAAAAGTAATTGTAGATCTTAATACCAAACAGGTATAATATTCAAAGACTTCATCTAAATTGCACTTTTCCTGTTTATTAAGTAGCCAATTCAGCCTAATGAAGTATCCTCTTTATGACTAATGGTCTGTGTGTTGCCATGACAGTGAATTGAATATCACTGCACCAATACTACAGAGAATCCTCACAGTTAGGAATAAACAAAAACCTAAAACAACATCTCTGTTCTCAGTGCCTGATTGTATAACTCAAGTGACCTAGTTCTGTAAGCTTTCAGAATGCAGAAGATTCACTTAAAGAGAATCAGTACCTGCCAAAGGCATTACAATCTGATATTTTTTAATCCAGAAATTGGATTATGTTTTTAGTTCCCTAAGCTTGGTCAGCCTTAGTGTCTCCTTTCTCCCATAAACCAGCAGCTTATGGGAGCATAACATAACCACTACTTGGTCTTTACTCAATTAAAATGTGTGAGAACTGACTGACTTCTTTTCAGTCCAGATTTCATAAAATACACATTACCAACTTGGAACAGACCAATTTATTGCACCAGAATTTTTTTTGCTCAAGCTTGTCAACTATTCTAGATTACCATCCCATTTTCTCCAGTTAAATAACTGGAATTTGAAATAAAATATTATGGATATTATGTAATAAGGCTAATAGAAATATCTCAGGACAGAATATGATCAAGACATCCACTGATAAACTGGCCAGCAATGAAATGATATTGCAAAGTAAAAATGGAAAATTTTGAGTGTATTAAAATTTCTTTCCCCCAGGGAGTGACTGAGCCAAAGGAAATTTTGAAGGTTCTCTCAAGCATGATACAGTAATATTCAAAGCCAAGTATGTAGATCTTTAAATTTTCCATCTGCTCTAAGTGGCACATGTTACTACCTTCCTTTCACAGAGGAATTTTTAAAGAGGTGTAAAACAGATATCTAAGACTATGACTTGAAAACAAAGTGGGAGAGAGTTAAGTTCGGTGTCCACAGGAAATGGTTTGATACTTCATTTTCACTTGGCACTATTCAGCATGTCTTCCTGGGAGCACAAAAGAGGTCTGACCCACCCAGGCACAGTGTGACAAATAATCTAGGTATCCAAAAACCCTCTGCTAAAGAACTTAGCAATGACACAGAGCACTTCTCGAATCAAAGAAGTATTTCATGGAGTTCAATGGGAGAAATCACTGCAGAACAGCCGTGACACAGGTAGTGTCTCCATCATTGCTAACTGACAAGAATCACCGCTCTTTCTGCTAACACTAACATTTGTTTGACAGTGATGCTAATCTCAGAGAAGAACAGCATTAACAGAGAGGACTATATTTTGGCAGACACACTCCACAGGAAACCATGGTGCTCAGTCTTCCACAGAAACAAGAGCACGTCCAGGAGGCCACTCACTTCCTCAAGCTTCCTTTCTCAGAAGCTCATCTAAAGGGCAGTTCCTACTGCTGGAATCGCTGCACTAATAAGTACATAGAGTATCATGATTTCCTTGATCATTCTGCAGGGTACAGTGCGAGCTAAGGCATAATCCAGCATTAGGTGCAGGGTGGATCCCCTCCTGCCCCATTCCCCACACACAATGCTCCCAGCACTGCTAGCATATTGGGTCTGAGAAAACTCCTGAAGCCACCACTGCAAGCTTACAACTGCCAGGAAACTGCAGCCTGAGCATGGCCAAGCTGCTTTACTATGTGCATTTGTGCCACATGGGATTGGTAAATGAGGGAAAGAGAATGAGACCACAGGGAGACATTCACAGCAGCTATTGCATAACATGAAATCTTATTTTCTGCAGTTAATGTTATGATGAAGTGGTGTAATTTGATGTTTGTGCCTACTCCCCCAATACTACTAAAAAAATAAAATTTGTCATACTTAATAGTGACATATACGTGAACTTTAACTCTGAAGCTCATAACTGTGTGTTTACACCAAGAAACTTAAAATGACTTTTAGCTACATAATGGTTATTTATTGCACAACTACACATTGGTCCCACACACAATCATACCATGAGCTCAATAGGCTTTCTGATAAAGTAAAGTGTTCTCATCCATCAAACCAAAACACCAGTCATGCCTGTGTTACAGGGAGATAAAAGTACTGAGTGTGTATTATAGGCTGTAAATGTTTTTGCCTAACATAATTGAACTGAGAGTAAATGCAATACTTTTTCAGAGCCAACAAAATTAATCTGCATAAGTTTTCATCATTAGGGCTGTATTCATCAATACAAATAAAATTGTTTTAGAAAATTGGTGAAGGACGCTGGCAAAAAAACCGTGCATGCACATAATTTCAATTTTAACTAACTTCAATTTAGATTCCATTTAAAAGTTTTATTAAATGTATTCTAATTCTAAAAGACTGTGCAAACAGACAGCATCAGCAAGTATTAATCAGCAGATAAAAAGCTTTATTTTCTCAGCAATTAAAATATCAGAGGTAAACATTTAATCTTTTGACTAGGAATTATCAACAAGCTTAACACAAAAACAGGGAATTTCTTGGCAAGCTTCCAAACATTCATGCTTTGAATGCTATATTTTGAGCAGCAGCAAAGGTAACCTGCACAAGGGTCAGTACGCACTGTGGAGTGTCAAGGGCTTAGCAGTGTATTCATTCTGGAGAATGAAAAGATGGAGACAGGAAAGAGACTTCACCACCTCTGGATATACCATGGTTTGATGAAACCAAATGGAATCAAATGAAGTAAAGATTTTATCACGCTCATGGAAAAAAAAATGCATGGAGAAAAGAAAACAAAAGCACTGAAATTGGTGGCTTAGTTTTTCTTATAGCTGCTGTAGAATTATTTTTAGTTTAAAATTTTAAATCAAATTTATTGTTAGTTCCCCCCACAGGTTTTACACCACTGTTCCCCAAGCAGTGAACATGACCATAACAAAGCTCCAAGATGAGTGCTGTGATGGCCACTTGTGGCTCTCCTAACACGTGTTTTCCAAACTAAGAGTAGAGTTGTTCTCTGCACAGTGGATGAAAAGTTCAGGGCCACTGTGAGACCATAAACGTCCCCAGAACTTGAGAGTGGTTACAAACCTTGCTGTATTTCAACAGATGTGCTTAGTGCATGTCCAAGCCCCTTGGCTTCACCTAGGCAGCACTGGGTGAGCAGCGCCAGGCGCTCACCTAACCAGCCATACACTGACTTACCCTATTTCTCTACCTACAGCAGGACCAAACCCAGCCCAGGTAACAAAAAGGCTGTTCAGAAGAGGATAGGCACCTGGATATACTAATAATCACCATTGAGTCAATCTCTGAGTGCAATCTGGGTGGCGTGTCACTGCCGTTACACCTCTCCACCTGGAAGGGTACTGAGCAGGGAACAGAGGACTGCTATTATTGCAGGCACCTTCCCTACTCAGTAAACAGATGTTCAATTCCTAATGTTGTAAAACTGGAAACACTTATGCTGCATAGAAGGAAGAGGAAACACTTACTGGCAAATATTTTAACAGCTTATCATACTATCTCTTTGGAGTTTGCAAACATGGCTGACCAGTCTCTCTAGCAACTTGAATTATCTTCCAAAAATACATCCAAACAGACTCATTAAGGTGGCTAGATGAAAATATAGAACCCAGAATGAACAGAAGTAAAGCAGATCGTGATTTTGTAAAAAGTATCCCAATACCCACACCATCACTGCCAACTCATCTCCCGAGATAAAAGGGAGAGTGGGATAAGAGCTCAAAGGGAAAGAACTGGCCCAGCTGCGATGGCCGTTCTGTTCTTAATGCACATGAATAAGTACACATCAGCTGTGTCAAATTTTGGGTGTGGGGAAATAAACTTTTAATTTGTGCAACAAGTCTTGCAAAAAGTACATATTTCATTTTATTATAAACTGGCATACTCTTTTCCCAGTTTAATTAATGGGATTTATGCCACTGAAATTAGAACAGGAGAATCTGGACCAGCAGACCAACATTCTGAGAACTCATAATAGAGAAGAATTCATACAAAGTACTAGACATTTTATTGAATAGACGTGCATGTGGTGACCTACTGGGAAAGTGTCATTCTATAACAACTACTGAAAAGGAAACTGTGAAAATAGGGTAAACATATTTTCAGGATACTACTATGCCGCAGCTTCAAAAATTTAACTAAATTAATCTATTTATGCAAAATAGTCAATTTGTGCTTCCATTTACTAAGTCTGGGAAGGATTATAGTGTTAACTTTGCAGTAAGCTAATGTGTTTAGAGAAATGTCAATGACACAGCAGACAATTTTTCTCTTCAGCATTACCAGAACTACTTTTATCTTAAGAGAGGAAAGGAGATATTTACATTAATGAATCTGCGCCTGGGATCATTATCTTCATGTAGTAGTTCTCACCAAAGCAAAGAAGCAAAACCCCAAACTAAGTCAGCTACACTTTTACATATGCAAACATATTTTTTGGTCATATAAAAAAGACAAATAAGCTCCTTTCATTTCTTATCAAATAATTAATGCTACACATAACTGCAAGTCCAGATGCTACCCAGCTATCTTACCATGCTCTACTAGGCAACTGTGTTAAATTAATGTGTTAAAACATATTTATCTACCTTCATTTTCATGATCCAGTTCTGCAATTCAAAAAACCAGAAGGTTT
Source organism: Cyrtonyx montezumae (assembly GCF_038088225.1). NCBI lineage: Eukaryota > Metazoa > Chordata > Aves > Galliformes > Odontophoridae > Cyrtonyx > Cyrtonyx montezumae. The sequence continues at coordinate 16,358,021 of NW_027072045.1, read as the reverse complement.
TTGAGCATACTATCATGCATTCATGATACAGGCTACTTTTTAAAATGAAGATCCAAAAAAATTCAGTACTGGTTCGGATGCTGCATCCTAGACCAAAACTTATTCAATTAGTAATTTAGTAGTGTTATATCATTCTGGGCTTACTGGTGACCCACATGAATTCATGAAACAGCACAGAATTGCTACGTGATCTGCCACAGCCACAGCTCTTGTCAAAAGAATACAAATACCCTTGGTCAGTACTTCACTAGATCTCAACACATTCTTTACAAAGAGCTTTACAGATGGGAACTCCTGGTTTTCATATTCTCAGGTATTGCTACCTCTGTGAGACAAGGCTAGCACAGGTCCACAGACACAGAGAGCACAGTGCTGGTATCATCAGCATCCTGTACAAGCAGGATCTTGGGAGAAGAGCTCAAGACACTCCACTAGTAGAGGACTCCAGTTACTTGCTAATATGTGGGCTCAGTGGTCTGTCATCCCAAACATTAAATAAATAAATAGATAACTAAGTCACCTGATCCAGAGCAACAGAGGCTTTGTTCTATGCTTCCACAATCTTTAACATGTTTCTTTTGTGTTCTTTGTTCATTTGTCACTTATGTGTAAGCACACAAGTTGGACAACATGCAGGACCTATGTAGATTATCTAATTCAAAAAAGAATATCACTAGTGGATATTCTTTCTTTACAGGAAAATTAGTCTTGAATAGAGATGAATATAGTGAAAAAATGTGGGAGATTTAATCCACTCATCCAGTTACTTTTACAAGGATACTGTATTTATCATTTTTTTAAACAACTATTATACGCTAAGGGATTCTAAATTCTTCTAGAAGCAGAAGTATGATTAGAAATAGTTTTATCATTTAGAGATTAAAAAACACTTTTATAAATATTTTTTCAAATTTCAGAGCTTTCATAGGTGTGGAGGACAGCCTTGCAGATGTGTAAGCTCTGAAAGAGCTCTTAACATATGGATAAATCAGAAGTCTAAAATATTTTGAAACTTTTCAGAAGCCAAAACCATAGACTCCTTTCAGCACTTAGTTAGAATTGAGGAAGAATTGGAATTTCAAGACACAACACAGAATCCATACAACTGAAACAATATGCTAATTTAAGCTTTGATCTCCAGAACAAGCTACACTATTTTTTTTGATATACAGGACAAGAAAAATCCTCATCATAATATCTAGGTATTCAAATCAAATCAACAAACCACCTGATGTTGGTATCGGTACTTCGTAGTACACCATAGCTTCTTTTATAACAAAGATATTAGAGAAAGGCAGATTTGATTACATAAAATGCCTTTAATCAGATCAACCCAAAATATATGAACAAAAGCCTTGAATTCACAGCACACTTCAATGCCTGTAGATGCTTCTAGACAATCTTTAAGAAAATGTGTTGGAAGAAAAAGTTGAAGCAAAAATACAACCCAGGCCTCCAGGACATCACAAGTCATAATTGCCTATCCTGTACATCCAAATTGGATTCGAAGGTCTGCTAGTATGAGAGAATAGCAGAGAATGTGGAAATTTCAACAACATACTTAAAAACATGAAAATCATAACATCGTGACCCCACACAAGACTGCTTGAGGTCATTCACAATGCTTCTAAATTGCTGGCCAGCTATTTCCACATGGCAGGAAAGAAGGGAGAAAAAAACAAAACTCTAAAAACCCTGTGGTTAGGTAACCATGACATGGGTGGCAGATTACAAATAGCAAACACTTCGAGCCATAAACAGTAATGAGTTGCTGAGCAATTCAAAATGTGAAATATGTTGTACATTTCTGTAGAAAATGAATTGGATACGAAGAAGGAGAAAGCAAATAAAGCCCTTGGCTAGAGGGACAGATAATTTCTACTCCCCTCTTATGGATCAAAGGTGAAGTATGTGATGTTAATCTCTCCTGTGCTTTTCAATAGAAGCATATTCTTGAGTTTCAAGCACAGCTTCCTGAGAAAGATTTGAACCAGAGACAAAAGGGCAACCATGACTAGAGCTGCTAACCCCATGATCTAGGGGAGGCATTTGAACAAGCAGCATCTATTGAATCAGGTAAGACAAGACTTGATGCCTTGCTGTAGCTAAATACAGACAGAAGCTACTTTGGAGCCTGAATAAGACCAGCCTGGACAAACATCTGTCAGAGGTGATACAGGCACCTGTATCAGAATCTGCATTGTGATTTGTACACAGTAACTGCAAGACTATCTAGAGCATTAAAAACAATTATTCAGGTCAATTTATTCACAGGAGTTCTAAAATATGTTTTAATCTAAGTCAGATAAACAGAGAGATGGAACTGCGCAGCTCTGTTCCACTGATGGTGGATGTTATTACTATATGTAGTAGTTCTGCAGATGTGAGCATTGGACTGCTATAAACATTACTTGCTCCTAGCAACTTCATACCAGACATTGGGGTATGTAAACTGCAAAACAACCATTCACTCAGAATTAGTTTTACCAACACTACCATTCTGACAGCAGCAAGAAAGGCAGCAAGGCAGAGTTTTGACTGAGGTCAGATCTCATTGTTAACCCTGGATCAGTAGCATTGCTACAATCAGTTAAAGTACTACCCCCAGCTTCTTGTTACGATGCCACTCAGCCAGCAAATCGTGTTAAAGCAAAATGCATGCACAATCATACCGTTGCTCTAACGGATTGTTATTAAAACTCATGTGAACAGCTATGAATCAGATATAGTGGTTCCTGAGGATGGTGGCTGATAGCCTCCCAGCAAAAGGTAAGTCTGAAACATTCTTGCAGTTATAGAAGCTAAAGCTGGAAGTTCTTGTATTTTTACGTGAGCCCCAGGAATGTTTGTTTTCTGCTTCTGAAATTTACTTGCTCCTCCCATTTTATAAGACAGCCACAGGTGGTAGATATAAGGAGCACTGGCACTGATGCACTATCATACCTGTACTGCTCTCCATAAAAAGAAACATCTCTGAGGTGTGGCATCATCATTTAGAGCTGCTGGCTTCTGCTCAGAAACATGACCTCAGCTGCTCTCCTTCAGCTATATATAGATATTATAAGTATTAGCATACCATAAAGTTGATCTGAACTCTGTTTTTTAAATTGCTGAGGCAATCTCTTCTCTATTCTACAATCCAAAAGTGAGAAGTTCTCAGTAAAGTCCATTTAAAATCTTTAGGTATAGAATATTTAAAACACATGTGCTAGGGAAGCAGAGCTGCACACATTTGCAGAACTGAGCCCAGTCCTCAGACTTCTCAGATTCTGTTCTCATGTGAGCTACTCTTTTCAACACTGCTGGATTGCTCACTGACATCAATTAATAAAACAGAGGAGGGTAACACCAGAATAATCAGCCAAGCAAGAGTAAAAGGCAATCAATCACTGGATTATTATTATATTTCCATTCTAAATAGGTGCTAAAACCTTTCCTAAGGAGAGTGTCTGTTAACGTGATGTTTTATGCAAATTTAAACTCATACACCTGTCACTAATTAGCACCTAGACCTAGTGCATAAAGTTTTGCTTGTTTCTAGACCTAGTATTTATTAGGTGTTGTTGTTTTTGACAGTTACAGATATCTCATTAAAGGCATTTGAAATAAATGCTCTAAGAGTTAGCATCTTGGTATTTAAGGTAAGAAATAACTAGTATTGTTGACTGCTATCCAAGATTACAAGAGACATGCTTCAGTATTAGCAATTAGCCAAAGCATTTTGGATGAAGTTCTTGATAATGTTAAGTATGATTTTTTCAGTGAGATTTAGCATCCATAAAAGGTCAGTGCTTTCTCTGATGTTTCTAAACTGAATTGTTTTTACACAAATATGTAAGATTAATGGTAATTTTATGGAGCACTTTCATTCACTGCTTGATTTTTGTTTCTTTGTTCTTTGTTTTTAAGAAAAAAAGGTAGAAATAAAGCAAAAAAAAAATAGGGGTGAGACTTTATTTCAAATTATATACCTATGGATCATTAGCTCCTAGATATGCCTAAAGACTCCAGAGATCTTAACATTTGGCTCCAGAGTGAATGAGTTTGTTGAACTAGAGTATTGTTTTAATCACTATTGACAAATTGGAACAATTTCTTTTGAATTAATTTATATATACTGCACCAGTCAAGAATTTTTTACTTCACACTTCATAACGTCACGCTAGCACTTACAGAACAAGTTACACTTTTTAAAATATTTTCTTGAAGTACTGCTTTCTTTTGGGCTTCCAGGTAAATCTCAAAACTCTGATTGGAATTCCTGCTCAGTGAACTACTGAAAATTGTTTCTACATGGCAATCAAGACCTTGAATCTCTTCCCATCACAGTCACGCAAATTTAATGCAAGGAAAGGTATGAAACAATGTGAAGGTCACTTAATTAAATACAAAACCTATGTCAGAGAAAACCCCAAATAATGGATTTTAAGTTGAAAAATTCACCCCAAAGACATTTCAGTACAAACAATCCAGTTCTGCTTCCATTAAATAACCCATAGAGCATTTGAATTTTGAATTCTTTGATGGAGTTTTGCATTGGTTCTGAAAGGATGCATCTCTTTAAGTGACAAAAGTAAACTGATATCTTCACACGATTATCTACACCCCAAGAACAGTGAGAGAACAAACATATCTGCTATTTTAGGCAACATAATCATACATTTACAGCACAAACTGATTTTACTCTTTGTGCAGCACTTTCAGAGTGGCAGCCACACACTTTGAGGCAGCCCTTCCAGACTTCATTGCAGGTAAAGCCATTGGATGGCACAAGCATTTTTGTTCTTGGAGCATTTCAGCAAAGCCAGCAAAAGAAACAGATGCTCCAAGTATTAATGGTGTCAAGTATTACACAGCGCCATATGAACCACGCAATAAAAAGAACAATAAAGCTCTCATTTTGCCAATTTAAGAAATTAGCAGTATGTCTTAAGCACTATTGAATTAAATATATTGTTTCAAATTGCTGGAATCAATCTTGAATTCAGCTTTTGCTGAAATTATGTTAATTTTTCAGCCTTCAACTTTTTTCATTTTTCTCCTCACAAACATTAAATTTTAAATATATATTTTTATATTAACTACGTAACAGCTGTTCTATGTCAAGGATGAATTTGTAAAGCAGAATGTCTGATGCCAGAGTTTTTATGAACCACAATACAAAGAAAATCTTCTTCCTCTTTTATATTGATTCACTGCACAGGTTTAACGTAGCGGGGTACTCAATGGACACCTACTTGTTAAACTAATTTCTAAGATCTGTTACAAAAAGAGACAGAAGCATTGAGTGCACCTATTCATGAAGTGCCATTGGAGTAACTGGTTGTGTTCATGCTCCAGGGTCACCTCTGTGAGATCCAGAGAGGCTATTTCTTGGCCTCCTATGCACCTGTTGTAGCTCTAGGCCATCAGATCAGTTCTGTTTTCTCTTCATTCTCTTCCCTCAATTAAGCTAATAGCAAGTTTTGCTTAGAACTGCTGGCACAAGGTGCAATTATGATGACAAAGCAGTTTTAGGAAGTTACCGTAGCAGTAATGTGTGTGGTTAGCAAATCAGCTCTCACAAATCAGAATGCCCATCAGTTGCAAGTATTTCTGGATTTCTTACGGTAATTACCATCTTGTTCTTGCAGTGATTTTTTTCTAAATATAAGATTTTGTTACTGGTTCTCAAATGATTATCACTTGGGAGTTACACGTATTTCCTTCTTGCTTTATTACATGGAAATGATGAGTGCTAAAAGCAGGAGAAGGAATAACTACTGGAAAGAACAACTATGAAGCCACAGTAGCTTTTCCTGTCTGGTTCAAATAACAACTGAACGAAGTATTCTGTCTCCAGAAAATCATTTTCAGAAGCCAATTTACATATTCTTATTATTTGAATGTAGGTGCATAGCACATCCATTCTTGAATTTCTTGACTATGGATAATAGTCACAGTAATTATCAAGAGGACAAAAACTTCTAAGTCATTTCATGCCAAGCACATTACTACAGAGCCTCAGACTTATCCCAGCTGTCCCTCTCCTGCTGTAGCAAGCCAAGCAGGCAGTGTTGTCAGGACACTGCAGAGATAACGGAAGCACATCTGAACCATAAATAAAGTCCTCAGGGTAGAAAACCACAGGAATTGTTCTGGATTTCTGCCTTTCATCAGTGCAACGCTGCATGTTGATGGTTGGACTAGATGATCTTATAGGTCCTTTCCAACCTTATGAACTTATGTGGCAAGACAGGCTGTGGCCTTCCTGCATCACACCCTCAGCACTGCTCTGGGCATCCCAGCCCTTGGATGGCTACTATTCCTCATTTCATATTCATTTTACAGCTGCATGAGGAATATTTTTAACACAAGATGTTGTAATACCTTAATTTGTTTATATTGTGTTTAATTCAAATTTTAAACTAGCAGTAATTACTTTTTAATTAGACAGGTATATAGTTTTCCCAATCAGAATCATTAATTAAATTTAGTTAATAAGTAAAATATGTGAACTGAGATCTACATGCAGTTTTACTTGAGTGAACCTGGTCTAAATTCAAACAAGTGAAGCTAACAAACAGCAAAAAATAAAAATCAGCAGCAAGAAAAAGCAAAGTTTGATCACATTATTTCAGCTATAAATACATTATGAACACAGTTCTAAATGGGCACAGGTGTTCTTAGACATTAGGAAGAATCTCTTTGCTGCCAGTGGCGGGACACTGGCACAGGTTGCACAGAGAGATTGTGGATGCCCTCGCCGAGGAGCATTCAGCACCAGGCTGGATGGAGCTGCATGCAGCCTGGTCTAGTGGTAGGTGTCCCTGCCTACAGTAGGGGGGTTAGAATAAGATCATCTTAAAGGTTCCTTCCAACCAAAACCATTCTATGATTCTAACAGCCTAGTCAAGCTGAAACAGCATTTGGTTTCCATCCATGTTCACTCAGAATATTCTTTATCAAGTTCAATACTCTGGTTAGCTTTACTTCACTCAAAACATCATCAGATGTGATCCACTAAAACTATTTAGCTCATAGTTCGCCATTTGGAATGCAATTTTTGGATGGACTCCTCAAATGAAGGGAAAAATGTTTATCCCATCTTTGAAAATAGATTAGACTAGAACCTGCATTATCAGTTGTGCTTTATAACTTAGATTGTTAATCATTTTAGAACTATTTGCATGAAACCACTGATATCCCTTCAGATAAACAAGCAAAAGGAAAAAAAAAATGTTTATTAGCAGAGGCTGAATTTCAAAGCAAAGTCTATTATTGATCTCACTCCATATTCGTAAAATATTTATGTAAACATCCATTAGAAAGCAATCATCTTGCAAGAATTACACTCTTGGAAGATTTTCTGTGCAATATTTGAATGTTTCAATTCTTCCTTTTTTTACAGTTTGTAACTTCAATAAGCTGTATCTTTCAATGTGCTGTGAGTCACCTAAAGCCAATTGCTGAATTTTATGATGCAGAAGAAATTCCTACTTACTCTGTTTTCTCTCAAAAAAGTCTGCAACAGTCTGCTGGATCTCTGCTAACAGACTGAGATTACCAACACAGAATAGAAAACAGACTGTTCTTTAACAGTTATGGCAAATTTATCTTTTACATTAAGTTTTTGAGAAGAAGTTACCTATTAATTCTATGGCAAGATTATTCCATTGCTCTTTGACAATAGACCTTTTGTTTTGACCCACTGCAGCCAACTGGGTGTGAGGCCACTACCTCCCTCCCTGTCTTTGTTTCGTTCTCTGATATTCCTTTTTTCCTGGGAAGGGACCAGACACAAACTCAAACCTCAGAACAATCTGTAAGCAGGAACAAAAGGAAAGGAGTGTAACATAGCCTGCAAAATACATTTTGTTAATGTTGCAGAATGACTGAAAATCTCATTTCAAAATGATGTGATCAGTGAGGATATCACACAGCACACGTGTTATAGCAATTGCCACGAGTCCCTCTGCTCTTTGAATCTGAGGCCTTTTGAAGACATTTACGGTTTGGCTCAAATCCTCACCTCTGTCCTGCAGCAATTACCATTATATTAATTAGCTTCCAGCTCTTTTGGCCAGCTCTTGTTTTGACTGCTGTTAAATACACGTGTCTGAGGGATTTTTCCTAGCTCTGTGCTTACAACACTCTAATTGCTGCTACTCTGCATCAAAATGTATGAGATTATACCCTTTTCAGCATCCTAGCTCCCAGCTGTCTGGTGGCCAATTGCAGTTTCAGTTCTGAAGCACTAGAACCCCAACACTACTTCAGGAAAAAGAAGCTTATTCTGTCCCTTCATAAAGGAGAAATGGACAGCAATGTGCCATCCCAGCTAGATGCCTGGGGCACATCTTAAAGGATGCATGACATTGTCTCCCTTGGTAGTTCACTGCAGTGCTGTGCTGTTCTCAGAGTTTTTCCTCATGCCTAATAAAGATCTTTTACTGCAATTTATGCACCCTGATCATTAAATGTGACACAGAGAGGTATGAGTTTCATTCTTCTTACCTCTCAATTCTCTGAAAATAGTAGCAGCATAAAGACAGTGTTGGCTTCAGACAAATTCATCCTCAACTCCTGTAGCCTTTCTTCATGGAATATTTGCTAGGTGTTGGTTCCCACGCATATTCCCTATCGACCTTTGTATTTAGTCCTTGTCTTATCCATCCATAGGAGTCACAGACCCCTTCTGAAGCATTATCAGAACAAACCATCTGGATTAATAACTACCAAGTGATTCTTCTAAACTGTATGCCAGCACCTAATCTCTATTCATCGCTGTATTCTCACTCTGATCATAGGTTAAGTTGAAAAAATCCAAATTAAACAGCCTAATAACATAGAGAAAGGTAATCAAATAGCTCCAAGGAAGGAAGCTGTGCCCAGCAGCATGACCATAGCTCAGCAGGGTGGAAGAGCATGACAGGAAATATGAACTCAGTTGGAAGTCAGGATTAAAAATACATTTTAAAAGAAAAATTAATAGACACCTTTTGCTCTCTTTGTTGCAAGAAAGAGAGCAAAAGTTCACTGGGGAAGCTGGAGCATGCTTGGCAATCTGCCCAAAAATAATACAGAATGAGTCAATAAAAAAGTATGGCATCACACTTAACGTGTGAAGAGGTCTTAATTAAGAAGCACAAGGATACCATAAAGAAAACTCTCCCTTACCCCAGCTGGCTAAGCTGACCAAGAGAACAGAAGACCTCAAAGACAGAGTGAAACATACCCTAAGGATGCATCCATTCATCCATGCAGCCGAAATGGAGTAAATAGTGAAGGGTGAAGAGCAGAGGGCTCACTGGGTGCTATACACCATGCTGTTCTGAATGTCATGGAAATGATGGGAGGCATCTGGACTCTGACTCACAGCACAACATTAACACCATTGACACATCTCTGACCTTGGTTAATCTTGCTTGCTCTATTGTAAGCTAAAATACCATTAATGCTTTTCTTGAAACGTCTGGAAGCTTTTTTGCTTTCCTCTATTGGATTATAAATTAAATTGAAATATAAAATATAAGACAGTGTTGTTCTTTTAACAAAGATGGTTCTTTCTGGATCAATATCCAGGGGGAGAAAATAGTACTTCTAGCCATACTTGGGGTGCTGCTTCATGCTGCAGTGTGTTGCTATAACTTCCTCTAGTATCATGTGTTCTGCTGTAATAACACTCTCACCAATAGCAGCAGGCAAATAGGCAGGAACCAGGTGGGACACGCTTAAGTGCAAAATGTGCACTCTGAAGAGCAGAAGGCTCAAGAGCCTCACCACGCGTGCCATAAAGCTTGTTTATTCTACACCAGTTTTAAATTGATTTGTACACATTCCTGCCTTGCAACACTGAACTAGGAATGACAGCTGGAACAGCACATCTTTTGTTTGTTTTTAGGAATATTCAGTAATTCCATAGAAAAGAGAAGAAGAAAGGTTTAGGAATTAATTTTCAAACCAAAGCTCACACCAGTGATCCTGTTTTTATTGCAGCCCTGTGGCCATACAGGCAGAGCTCAAGGTTGGCAACCTGTAGTTACAGGTCAGGAACCAGCTGTCATGGAGGGACCATCTGGCAGACAGGCAGTGAGTGACACTGCACTGAACTCCTGAGGTGGAGGGACAGCCTTACAGGAGACAAACCACCACTAAATTGACTTTCAAGATGATTCTAACTAAAGTATAGAGAGTGGCTTTCAGTTCTCTGCTTATACAGCACAAATTCTCAACTGTAATGGAAGAGTGGAAGATGTAACAGACAGAGAACAGGCATTGGACCAGGTCAGAAACAATCTACTCTTGTGGAGAATGTCAGTACATCGGCTGAGTACTTTTAAAAACTGAGTTTTTAACATCAGCTTGGCCTGAGTATTCCTTCACAAATTATGATTTTTGTCAGCAGCACCTGGTATTACCTTTCTAGAATCTTGTCAGAACTCAGAGTTTCACTGTGGAGCACTTAGCTTGGTGTCTCCATGCCACTGCATTTATGAACCCATTTACATGAATATCCTACTGCTTTCTACTAGCTTGTTCCTACCATTATCATCTCTTAAAACTTGAGCTATATATTCTCCATTGTTAATCCAAAATAGCAGTTATTTAAGTGATGGCAGTAATCTGTGGGATAAACTGGGTCTCACTAGGTTAATTATAGGAGGACAAGCACAGAAGGAGATCATCTATAAACTCATCAGGCAGAGAATATTGAAAGCACATTTCCAGCACCACTGATTGGACTAAGAAATTCAGGAGGAAGCAGGCTTTAGCCTGAAGAAAAAAAATAAAAATCAAGCCTAAAATTAATGGCAAATAAGCATTTATCTATGATTGTTTCCTTAGCAGCAACCTCTCACAGTCTTCAAAATATCATAGAACGGTTATTGTTTTTATGTTGGCAACACTCAGTCCTAATGAGGATTAAGAAATCATTATTGAAGACACTATACAAGCAAAAATGATCACATACTGAACTGAGGGACTGAGCAAAAAAGGGTTTGGGATAGGAGGATGGGAGCCAGGAAATCATTCACAGTGGTCTGAGAAGGTCCAGGTGTTTTTCTCTGCCTGTGCTCTCAGTGATAACAACATAGGAAAGAAAGAGAAAAGTAGTAAGGCAAAGAGCTGAAGGAAACAAAGAGGACAGGAAGAAGGAAACGGTTGGATCCTATATATTGTAACATGTGAACTGCAGCCTCTAGATGCCTGTTAGCGCAGCTCTGCTCAGGCACAGGACCCACAGCTTTATTTTAAGGCATCTGTAACATGGGGAACTCAAAGGACGCTTTTGAACATCCCATAGACTAAAAAAGCAGCTGAGTGGTCCAAGGGCATTAGGGCAATAAACACAGCACTCAGCCAGTGCAGTCTCACCACTCTGTCCGAGCACAAGGAATGCAAATTCATTCCTCCCAGAGGACAGAGTAAACACAAACTTCCTGCAGGGAGAAATCCAGCACAGCCACCTCCACGCCCTAGCACATCCAGTAGGACCCTCTAGGAACCTTTCCCTTTCTCTTGGGGTCACATTTGAGCTTTGGAGAAAACAGCTGTCCCAAGATGCTGTAACACGCACCTTGTGCCTCACACTTCTCCCTCTTATTCTCCTTACCTCTCCCTGAAAATCATATGTAGCCTGAAAGCAATTTTGAAACTTATTTTTTATTGTTTTGTAGCCTTGAATTGTTTGAATCCAGCACTATTCTAATTAAATCTTTTGATGATGATTATGCAGTTGCTAGCCTTCCCAATTCCATATTGTGTTTGCTTTCATTCACCACGCAATGCCTCAAAAGCAGCTAAACCCTGTCCCTGTGATGAGATCATCTACCATTTCACACATAAACAGTTATCTAACTTCTCCCAGGGAAGAAGATAAAGTCCCCTTCATATGATTCACAAAAGGGGGTAATAGGAACTATGCACATTTATGCTGTTAACAGCCTCTGTACAGGGGAAAAGTGATGACAACTGCTGCTTCTGAGCAATGCTGCCTTCAGCAGCACAATGAATAGGGGCCAGCAGGGACATTTTGCTTTACTCCAGTGCATTCTGGGGGAGGGACTTCATCTTCCTCACAGTCTTTTTAGGTTAGCACATGAGAGAAATAGTTTTTAAACAGGAAAGAACCAGCAAAGTGAGCCTAAAGGCAGTTCCTCAACAGTGGTAATTTGTATTATCTTACTTGAGTTTATCTGTGCTACAGCAGCACCCTTCAAAACAATAGAAACATTTTCAAATTGAACCAGATTCAAGTGGAAATATCACTTCCTTCTACAGAATTGGTACTGAGAGGATTGAAACCACTTGGTTGAGATGCAGGGAAAGTTTATAGGTCAGTTTGGATGGGAACTGACACCTGATACAGACCAACATGCAACCCAAAGGACCAGCTTTCCTGGGAAATGCTGCACAGTGGGCATTTGCTCAAAGTGATATTGCCCTAAAGTTCTTAAAAGAAATTCCAGTGAAATTGAAAGTTTACTGGAAAATAAATAAATAAATAAACCTCTAGCTGCTTCAAGAGAAAAAATGTTACCTTCTGCATTGTGCTTTAAATATATGCTTTTGTGACTGTTGCACTTTTTATGCCCTGAAACACTGAGTTTGATTCCACTGAAGTTCCAGATTACAACAGTACCTGATGGAAGACACACAGCTTGCTAAATTCATGTTTTCTACTATGATTTAACTCCCTGAGCATTTAAGGTGAAGCTATCTTTTCTATGACTAAAAAAATTTATATAAAACAATGATTACATCAATGCTACTTGCATGGCATATGGTTCTGGTCAGCACAGAGAAGTATCATCCCCTTGCAGTGTGCGATTATTGTCACAGTGTCCTGCTAACTTTGTACTCCCTCAGATATCACAAGAGACATTTGGCACATATGGCAATTTGCCTATAAGAAAATCATGCAAAGGTGGTCTTCATCAAAACACTTTGCCTTTCACTATCACTTCAGAGAACAACAACGTCTCTGAGCTAGACCTCAGTGCACGCTCATTGGCAGTGCACACTTAAGGGGATATGGGGATATTCTGTTTCCCTGTATACTGCCACTACTATGCCACAGTGTGGCTGGATCTGTTTGTCAGCTTCAAGGGCAATTACTGGGGTCACTGGCATTTGATGTTTGCACACTTCACAAGCAGAACATTAGATCATCGTTTCAGTGATATTCTTTTAGTCACTGAGAGTCCCTGTGCATGTTTATTTCAATAAAAGTCAAAAAAGTCCAGGATGAAAGTAAACAGCATTTTCTATTTCCTCTAGCAAAGCCAGAGCAATTATAAGAATGAAACTGTCATAAATCAAAATGTTTAGAGATAGCAAAGCAGCAGCTGGGGAAATACACATATGCTCAGCGACAAAAATTCAATTCCGAACACAAAAATATTGTCTTTTAGTGAGAGAAAAATGCTGTGTTACACTGAACTGAACAACCTTATCTGAGAGGAGTTTTGTGCAAACCAGTGGTACTGAAGACACTGAAATAGAAGTACAAGCAAGAGAACACATTCTGTTAGTTACACTGAGATACTTCTGTAACAAAAAGTGCTTTTGCAAATAAGCCTTTGAACTTGGAGTGAGAAGACACAAAGGAGGAACATTCTAATTTTCTAGTCAAGGAAAAATGTAATCTTTATTTCATCCTTTTTTATAGGCTTGTCTCAGGACAGATATTCTGTCAGATATTGTTCAAAGTAGAAAAGGGATAAGAAAAAAAAGAGGAAACTGCTCGTAACCTTTTGTTTAGACAAAACTCTGCACCTACCTAAGAGCAGCAATGAGACAGGTCATTACAATTTATCGCTTGCATGTTCTCATTGTACTAAAAACTGTGCTGAGGATTCTGTGAAAGCTAAGGAACTTCTCTCTCAGCATACTTGGTTTCAGCTTTGCATTATGAAGCCCTCAAGCTGCGTGGCATCTAACAGAACTACGCTTACCACTTTTTGCTGTATGTATTCCATATGTGCTCCATAAGGCAGCATCTGTCATGCCCCGAGGATGAACTATACTCACATGTATGTGGAGATTTTACATTCGGTAACCTGCCCTGAAAACACAATTATGGTAACACTTAAAGGACAACTATGTGTCATCATTTCAGGCTTCCTTTCAAGTACACCCTCTAATTATTTTTTCTTGAGAGAAAGAGAGGGAAAAAAAATCTTAGATGGATCAGAGTAGATTCAATTCTTCAGCCATAAAGGACTACAAAGTGGTTTTGAGCTATCAAATATTTTACCAATTGTTTTTCAGTGACTTAAGCTAGTAAGGAAATTCATAACTTCCAATAACAGAGAGATAAGACCACAAGAAGAAAGAGGAGTAGTGACAAGAAGAGAAAATACCTTCCTTCCCATACAAAAAAAAAGATCAAAGATTAAACTAGTCAGAGTTCCTCCAACACTTCAGCTTGCCCTTATTAGATTACCCTGTACATGCTGAGTTCACACTCAAACCCATACATCAGAATAAAAATTTTTAAAGACATATCCACAACGTGCACACACAGTCAGGAAATTACGTTAGTCACTGCCCTCTTAGTAATAAATCACTTCATACTAGGTCTACAATTTCAGAAGAGCTGAAGAGATTAGAGAAATGTTATGAATTTCCTTGGGTGACAGAAGCAAATTGTAGTGTTATAGGTTGTATTTGCAGTCCTGAGTCACGAGAGACATTATGACAGTACCTCAAAATTAATATTTTAAGGGATTGGTACAGGTGTCTCAAATATGATCATGCTTTCTACTCTCTTGCAATTTTAATTCTTTCAGAAGCTATTCAGATGGGTGCATCCAAAAGTGAATTTATAGAAAAGTTTGGGAATCAGATGGGAATCTATTCTTCTGCTCATAGAAGATGATTTCTGATGTTCATGTATAGGAAAGAAAAAGAGGAAAAAAACTTTTAAAATGAACTTGATTTTTTTCTATGCTATTGAAGCCATTCTTAAAACATTTGGTTTTATTTGTGTTGTTTTTTTCCTCCTGGAAGAAGTCTTCCTAATGTATGATTCAACTTCTCTAACTTTAGTACCAACAAATCCAACATTAAGCATTGTTAACATAGTAATTACACTTTCCACTCCATAAACCAGTCTGTCGTCATCTCAAGATCTGTGCCATCTGGAGAGCCAGCTGACAGCACAGTCACCTGGGATCCAGTGGGAAGCTGAGCTTCAATTGTGCATCTTGCTTCTACTGCATTATATGAGCAAATAGATTTTGTGAAGCCATTCATAGTGCCTTGTATTGAAAGCAAATTTCATCAATTCAAATGTAACCATGAACGCTCATTTATTAAACCAAGAAATGAATTATTCATGGACATTCTTTATTCCAGACACTTTCTGCCTCTTCTCATCTGAAACGATCAGAATTTGCCTCAAAGGAAACCTTATGTATTGCTGCTGTTCTGGTATTTCTGATGGAAGAGAAGGTTTTCAAAAGGATCTGCGTAACTTCAGAGCAGAAGCCACTTTTGAAATTGTTTATATATTCTGGATTATTATTGTGCTCTTCTTTAAGAACAGATCAGGGAAATAATAGTGTAATAATAGTGTACCCAAAGTGTTGCACTTCAGTTAAACCAGACTTCAGAGTTTGCAAGACCTTTGCAGACAGGCTTGCAGATACATTTTAGTGAGTACATCTAACGTAAGTTCCACAGATTCCAGTTTTCTTCCAAGTACCCTGGCAGCTCTCACAGCTACCCAAGCACAGCCATGCAACCACAGACATCTACTGCCCTCTCCCTAACTGAGTTCCTGCCTTCTCCTCCATCCCAGTGAGTTAGAGACCCCAAACACCTCCCCAGTTTTGCAATCTCCGTGGCAATAGGTTTTGTTAATTCTTTGTTATTAACAAGTTTATAATCCCACTGTAAGGCAGCTTGACATTTCTGTATTATTTTTAATAAATACGTGAAAAATTATCATAACATACTTCCCAGTAGGATAAATCAATTAGTAACTAAAAATATAAAATCACATTTAGAATTTGTCAACTGATGCCAATGAGGTCTCTGTGGAACCCACATGCTCTGCAGAATCAGCTGTTGTTATGCATGTTCTAATAAAATAACTTGATTTCTCTGTATGTGCTTCAGCTGGTACAGTAAGCTTTTTTTGTTCAGCCTCCTACTTAAAGCTCTTCATAAGACTGTCAGCAAGTTACCCGTGTGAATAGCTTTCAACCAGCAAATTCTGCTAAGCACGACGAAAACGTTTCTTTCACCTTTCAGTTACCCCTAATTCTAAGAACAAAGCAAACAAAAGAAAAACAATAGATAATAACCAATAGCATAACTCATTTTGTAAGTTGATGTGACTGTATCCTAGTCCAGGAGGTGGACAAACAGAAGCTAGAGAACATCTCTTATGTCACAAGCAACATCACTGATACTTTGTACCTGATCTGGAGTGTATTGCAAGATTAGGACCTCCATTCTGGGTCACTGAAGTGACTTGAATGCACCAGTGATGATCTTGGAGTCAAAGTAACTCAGTTCAAGCCACAATCATTTCCTCCTGTAACTTCAGTTACTGACTGTACTGAATAATTACAATCTGCACTTCTAAAACACTCAAGCACAACAGGTCTTCTACCCAGACTGCTTGCCATATCATTAGAACTACTCTGAGCTTTTCAAGTTTTACCATCGGACAACTGATTCTTCCCAGCATTCAGAAAAACTTGTGACCTCTTCCAGAAGCTTGCAGAAGATCTCAGCTTGGACTGTGCAGCTCCCAGTTAAACACTGGGAATTACTGCTACGAGTTAAACATCCGTCAGAGTGATGTTTCAGAACCATGCAATTCAGTATCTTATTACAGCAGAAGCTCTTTTCTGGCACAGGAAATATTAAACAGAGGAACACAAATGAACCAGCAGAGCTGTACTTTGCACAGTCCTACTACCCAAAAGAAACCCAGCTATGGTAATAACAGAACGGTCTAATTTGCATCCTTGCCGTATCATTAGGAGTTTTGCAAGCACAGTAATATTTACTGGAGTGAAGGGCAAGTCCTCCATCCCATGAGCAGTTCTATCTCAGTTCTCCCTTCTCTCTTATATAAACATATCCCAGACTCTATAAAGGGCTGAAAGCAAGCTGGTGATTGTAGTGTGCTCTGCCCAATGTATCTACTCTACTACTGACTGCTTTAAAGAAAGCCATTGGAAACCATACGGCCCTTGGTTCCAACCTTGTAGCATTATGCTCAGGACTTAACCAATAAATAGCTTCCAGGTTCCTAATTTTTCTCTAATATCATATTCAGGACTAGCAAGATTACTCAGTTATTAAAATAAGAAAGAAGACTCCACTTTTGTGAAGAAAAGAGTTGTTATATTAAACACTCACTCAACACTGACGTGAAGAAGGCAGCAGATCATCAAGGCAAGAGCAAAAGAAAGACAATAAAAATATTGAATTTTTGAAGAACTTCTATTGAAATTACTGTTACCCAACCTAATTGCATGGATGAAATACCTGAAGTGTTACCGGGGGTTCATTACTGACTATGGATGTTTAAGGTTCAGATACAGAGAGAGTACCTAACATATTACAGATTTATTATTTCCCTTAAATCAGTGGTGGAAAGAGAGGAAATGCAGGAAGAGGGAGTACAGAGATGCTCTGACAAAACCAGAAAGCCACAGGTTACATTTTGTATTTTAAATGAAGTCTTTCTATTGGAGTTTGTCACAGGAAAACTGCATTACAGCCAGCTCCACAGATTCTGTTAATACCATCATTGCTTCATGTTACATTATGTTCCCTTTTCAGGGAAACAATTTGGATATCAGAGAAAACCTGCCTTAAATTAGATTTAAGATTGTTTTCTTTGTTTGTTGTAATAATTTATTATATTAAGCTTTAAAAGCAAAATTTGTTACACTTTAAAACCACTAGGTAGCCTTTTCCAAATAAATTGTTACACATTCATGCTCATTTATCTGAGATTTCTATTAGTTTGGCAATCATCGTTCTGAATATAACTGATTTCTTAAACTTCATGAAAAGGATTTTGAATAGGATTTTATTTTATTTGTTAAAACAAACAAACAAAGACTAGAACAAATTTCATCTAGTTTTGTGTATTGACAGTCTAACCTCGCAGATTCTATGGCAAAATTCCCAGGTGACTTTGGCAAAACCAGAGTTTGACTCATGATGATAGAGTCAATTATTAGGATTATATAAGCTTATCCCACCTTTGGCTTCTTTTAGACTCTTTTAGACTCTTCCCACTACGTTAAAATACAAAATGGGTTTTTGCAATACTCAGAGGAAGAATACTATTAACCTTGCCCAGAATATAGCCAAGTCTGATCACATTCCTTCTCCAGTATACAAAGGCAGGCATTCCGAGTACTTTACTGTCAGTGTTGCTCAGGGTTTTAGAGACTATCTGTTAATAATAAAGGAGACAGCACAGTAATAAACGAACAGTCAGAGAGTTAAATTTCAAAAGCCTTCCAGCAGTAGTCTGCACAATGGGGCAGAATAAAGAAGAGCTGGCACTTCTGAGAAGCCTGAAATTAGCTAATATGCTAAAGGTATTTTTGAAGAAGAATATTTATATTTTATTTTGTATACATGTATGTGTAGTTTATGTTCTTTCACAGTGAGTGATACAGCTGACATAAAGGACAGCATTTGTTGCCTATACATAGAACTTAAGATAACACTGAGCAGGAGATAGTGGCCAATGGAGGTGGACTGACAGTATTGTTAAGTATTAGTCATCTTAATTTTTATTTCTTATTGACTTTTAAAGTTGTACATAGCAAAGCACAAAATAACAAGGGATTCTGGTGTTACAACTACTAACACCACCCACTAATCAACAGTCAAACAGGTAAAAGAATTAAAGTCCAATTTTAAGAAATTTAAATGTATGCTCAAGAAAGGTAAATGATCCAGCCTACACTTCCTGATAAACCCAATCTATTCTCACAAGCCTGTTGCTGAGACACACACATTGCAACCACTGAAAGTGAGACAAACAAGGCAGGCAGCCTTGACTTTCAGACACGGAGAAAAACATAGCGGAGTCAGATACAGAGATGCATCCATTTCAAAGTCACAACACTTGCAGGAAATGCTGGAACAAGCTGCACACAGCTCTCAGTGAGAGACAGCAAAGAGGGAAAAATCTAGTATAAAGGATTAGAATGATAATTCAGTGCATGGACAAGTATTAAATAATCTTGATAAGACAATCCTTGCTCACAGTAATTCACCCTGGAAAAGACACAAGGATGGTGGGGGGAAGGGGAAATAAAGTCATTTATTCCCATAGCCCCACTCACAAGACCTGAACAGATTTCTCTAATGGAACAAAACCCCTTGGGTCTGCTGAGGTCTCACAGGAGAGCTGTGAGCCAAGGACTCTGAGTACAGTGAATTCAATTTTATGTGAGAGAACAGGCACAGGTCTGTGAAGTCAAACTTGTATCCACACAGAGCCTACACAAAGGCTCACAGAAATAGCTTGCCCTCTACCAGAGACATCACATCACTCTGCTTTGGTTCACTAATCCCTTTACAAACCAAATGCTTTCAAATGCAAACACAGCGAGTGTTTTATGGATAATTTCAGCAGAGTTCCCTTAAATCACATAGTTCAAGATATTATGCAAATTATTTGCATTTTGATTGACTAATCAGCTTCCTGAACAGAGCTCTCTCTATATGATTACTGTCTTCATTGTAATTCAGCTTTGCCAGCCTCCTCCATTTAAGTGTATCTATACATATAGCTAAAACAGCAAAGGTTCTTGAGATTTTTCTTTTGGAATTCCTAAGTTGTTTTTTCTTTTTCTTTCAATAAAGTTAAAAATAAAAGTGTTGTCCAAGGTCAGTAAAAGCTTTCATTTGATTGTATTTAAAATTAAACATAGTCCTATTTATGCTGGCAGCTCCAGCAACATTCACAGTTTGGAAAGCATGTGAAAGATTTTATTTAAGAAGGGTGATTTTCCACTTCGTGTTTGTTTCTGTTCAGAATCCATTTCCAAGATCCACACACTTAGCTATTGTCAGAAAAGGAGCATGACTCCAGCAGGCATGTTCTCAGATGACCTTCTCTCTTTCTTAAAAAGCAATATCTTTGAAGATGTGGCAGATAATGACAACTTTTTAAGTTCAAAGAAAATAAAATGAAAGATCCCACTACCTCTAGGCATCATGAAATCTAAAAACAGTCAATGTTGAAGAGCTTGGCAGCTCTCAGAAATGTGCTCTTGCTAATTTATGTAACGCTCTCTGCTGTTTATGAAGGCTGCTCTGAAAGTTATGCCTCCTATTTTATTAGGTCAGCCCACAATGTTAGAAGTGGATGTAGGTGGCATGGCCACAAACGTTGGACCTTCCCACCATTATTCCATTACACATCATGTGACAGATGGCAGCAGAGGGGAAGTCTGGCAGAATGGTGCCTGACATGGAGGTACATACGAAGCAAAGGTGTGTCACTGAATTCCTCCATGCAGAAAAAAAAAAATCACACCTTGACGTACATTTATATTTGCTGAACATTTATGGAGGCTGAACATTGAATGTAAGCACAGCGTTTCAACATCTCAGCAGCACTGATTTTGACAGGCACAGCACGCAGCTCTTGTTCACTGCTGGTGAGAACACATAGCTAATGGTGATGACTATGCCAAAACAGTGTTGTATCTGTTGTAGTTTCCATGGAAATAAATAAATAAGGATTACTTCCAGTGTGACTTATGTATACTGGTCATCCTTCTAAGAAATGCTCCTTTTATACCAGAGTGAGCAAAGCACACCAAGCAACATACACCAAACCTGCTGCAACACCACTGTGCAAATGGCAGCAATAACCGTACCAGTCACAAGAGGTAAGAACTGATTTTCCTATAAGACAGAATATTTATGACTTTTTACATTTGTGGAAAGCATGAAGGCAACACACAGATTCCCTTTCTCCTCCTGATCACTCAAATTACAAACAAACCAACCCATGCCAGAGTGGGGCTGAGCACTCACCATGAAACACAAATGGGTTTCCACAAGTGGGTGGAAAGAGGAACAGGAAAAAGCAGCACAGGTTATAAAATGTTCTCAGGGAGAAAGCATGCTCTTCTTCTCTGTTAGTAATAAGGAACATACCCAGCTTTCCTTCTCACACCATCACTTCAGACAGGAATAAAACAATTGGACAACATGATATTCTAGGGGATTATTCAAAAGGGGAAAACATACAACTGCATGAAAATAAAAGCTAATCAGGTAAAAATTGAGAAAATAGCAAGACCTTCTGTTCCTGACAATTGGAAGAAATGTATAACATTGAACAAATAAGGGATGTAAAATATGAGCATTTTTGGTTGAGACCTTTTAAAAACCCATTCACCCACCTGCTGTCGTTATATTAGCACTAAAGTTTGAGAAAATTCTTCCTTTCAGACTCATTTCACTACAATAGACAAATTATAGGTGCTTTTTAAATAGCATATTTAGATTTAAATAACTTACTTAGATTAAAATAGGAATGAAGGTCTTGCTTTTGTTGTTGTGGTCTCACAATTGATTTAAAGTTGTTTATTTGCAAGAACTGATGAAAGTTTCTATAACCCTTGCATGGCAGGCATTCTCAACGTCAGAACAAAAAACCTTTCAGACTGACAATGGTAACAATACACAACAAAGCCGGCCAAGACAATGTTAATTGTAGAATTACAGATTGAGTGAACAAAGTAATAGACTTATGACTATTAACACTTTTCTACAATTGGAATTTTCTCAGAATAGCTACATCAGAACTAGTTTGGTTGAAACAAAAATTACTACTGCAGAATAATTACTGAGGAATTTTGTATGGCACATTTCCAAGTATAACTTCACCTCCTGGAATCTATTTCACTCCTCAGGTTGCTTTCCTTGCTTACAGGACTGTCATACTGTGAACCAGTTTCTAGATAGTGTTCACTGTCCAAATTTCCCCTTGCAGAAACATTAGTTTCTATAGGTCCAAGGTTTCCATCCTGACAGCTCTCACAGAGACATATTTTTACTATCTTGAAGAGCATACTGAGCTTCTGCAGTGGTCAAACTCCCCCTTGAAAGCTGATGCAGCATAAAAATGCTCCTTCTGATGGTTTCTCTATCATATACAGGCCTCTGAGCTGCACAAAGCCTTGTCACTTTACTTGAATTTGAATATTTAGTTCTTCAAAATTAGAACTCACTATTTCTGTGAGAAGCAACAACCAGAAAATGGTCAAAGCAGGCTTCCAATGCTCAGGCAGCATCCTGGTATGTCTTTTCAGGGGCTGATGTGTCTCTAGTATCAGTACAATTTCAAAGGAACATTCCACTGCATACACTCATTTGGAGAAACACAGATTATTTGCCCTTCAGGAGCCTCTCCTTCTAACCCAATCTGTCTCTGGCATGAAAAGAAAATAACAGAGTACATGCGCCTACCAGATCTCAAGTTGCTCAGCAACAATTTTTGACTTCTAGTCCAAATTTTTGTTTGTTAAGAAAAAGTAGCATTTATAGCTCTCATCTCCTTGTGAAGATTATAATAAAGGAGATAAAAGTTACTTCCCACCTACTCACTTTTGATGAAAAGTTTAGGAAGAAAACATTAATTTCTTGGATATTAACATAGAATATGTTTTATATTGAGTAAAGAATTCTACAAGCCTAATTAAAAACAACTAGCTGTTACTGAATAGCAGGTTGTGTTTATTATATCTATCAGAATGCTTGTAGCATGTATCAAATCAAGCTAACGATTGTCTGTTAGGAGAAAAAGGAAAGCAAAGTAGTTTCAAGGTGGTGTTGCAATTCCACCTGTACTGAGACCACCAAGTTCTTCCTACATAGCCCGCACATTCATTAGCGCAGACTTTTACACACAAAATGTAAAAGTTATAAGCTTTTATAAGGCCAAAGAGATTTTTAAAAAGGTGAAACTAATTTCAAAAGTAGAAAAATTGCTTTAAAAAGCTCAATAAGGACCCAAAAAATATTTTAGTTGGCAATTGAAGTACGGAAAGAACATTTACATTTGTTATCTCTATTCTCATCAGAAAAGCCATAATTAAAACATATTTTACAGGCATTTATGGAAGAAAATTGCTCCAGACACAGCAGGAATTTTACTCACTAAAATCACGGGTCTAGAGTAATCTTACAAAAGGAGACAGTGCTTAAAACAGTCAAAAAGCAAAAGTGTGTTTCAGCTGCTTTTAGAGTATTTGTACATTTTACCCCCTCAATCCTAAGATTTGCCATTACGAAACCATTATGAAGGACATACCAGTGATGACTCGGTTGAGAAATGAAACCATACTACTAACGTTGTACCAAGGGATCTCACCTTCCTAAGAAAAAAACCATGGGTTGCTAGCCCTTTTGGGTCTATGCTACAGTCCAAGAAAATGCCTTCTCTATGAAGATAGGAAAACCAGTATGATTTTGACTGAAGCAAGAGGTCTTGAAAGACACTGATATGAGAAATTCTGCCTTGTAATTCTACCCAAAAAGTACAAAAATGTAATCAGTGGTACTCTATCCCATGGAGGATCAAAGTGTTCCTGCCTCACTGACTGTAATAACATACCTTCTACACAATAGCAATTATACCATAATCTCCAAATACAAAATAGGGGAGCATCAAGCAAGATCACTATCTGGTCTAGATTTACCAGAGTTTAAACTACTAGATACACTACCTCTGTATCTTTCTACCATTGCTTGGACTACAGGAGGCTTGTATATCATCATTTGTGTAACAGATGCCTATACAATGATCTGGGATACCACAACTAATGACAAATGCAATAAAAAGATCTATTCATCAAGTCTCAGATATGGATAAGATTTTCAGAACATGATTAATATAACCTGTCCATTAGCTTTACAGAATGAACAGACTAGCTCTCTTTTGTCTCCACTCTGTGGTCTTGACCTACTTTTAATAAAGTTATGCATGCCTGAGCTCCAGTCTAACAGTAATAGGCAGGCAGGTTATTTCGGGATTCAAGGCCAGGCTGAGTTTGTCTAGGACACTAGTGAAGGCCAGCTGGCTGCCTTCCTTTTCTTTAGTTGTGCTTCTTCATGCAGTCCTCCCTTCACAGGGCACGTAGGGATAAGGGGGAACCATGCATATTCATAATCAGCCATCCTTCTCATCCTCCACCCAGAGCAGTGAATTATAAAAGAATCAAGACTAATGCCACTGGTCTGCAGACTGACACTACTACTTGGGAAACAGTGCCCTAAAGAACTGAGGTTGCTGCTGTTTAAAATAAAAATAAAACAAGCAAAGCGTATATACAGCCATGAGCATTTCTTATCTTGCATTTGTTTTATCACAGCTGCAGTCACCCTTGCTCTCAGCAGACTTTCTCCAGGTTGAATGCACACATTTTAGAGGTTCAGCCTTGAAGATGTGCAAAGCACTGCACAGTGGGGTAGAAGAACAGAAATAAAGCTGTCACCACAAATGGTATGAATAATGTTCAGTTATGTTCACATCAGATCAAAGTCTGAAACTAGAAAGCAGTAATTCATGGGGAGACTTTTCTGATTTCAGCAAGACATTTGTAGATCAGTTCACGTTTACACAGAATATATGGGGGCTGCTCCAGAAGTTATACCTCCTAACTTATTCTGTTCATAAATGATGTCAGAGGCAGATTTCGGTAGCATGGTGGTAGAGGCTCAACCTTCCCACCAATATTCTGTTACATTTAGTTGCCATATTACAAGTGGCAGCAGAGGGGCAATCTGACACAATGGCACCTGACAAGAAATGCAGATGAAATGGAAGAAAAAATAGAAGGCATTACTTTTGGAACACAATGTATTCTTAGAAAAAACGTGAATATGTATACTGGAAACCTTGAAAACTCATAAGAAAATATTTCTCTGATAATGCACAGTCATAAGATTATTTTAAGTTCTTTTCACAGTTAAGTTCACCTTTTATTTCAAAGAATTTGACATATTCTGCATTAATCTGGCAAGAGAAATTCAACCCAGCTGAATTAAATATGTTTTGATGCATCTTCCACCCCTCCCCCCCCTTCATTTCACTTGAATTTCATTGTCTCCAATGAAAATTCTCCAAGAAAAACCTCAATGCAAGGAGAGGGAAGTAGACAAATAAACCACAATGAAACGCAACACATGCAAAACTATAATTTGCTCTGGGATAGGAAGAAGCAATAGAGTCATAAGGAGCAAACAAGTGTAAGGAGAAGGAAACAAAGCGAAGCCAAGGTGAAGTGTCACTTGTCAGTTCTGGAGCTCAAACATATGAGCTGTGAACTGCAAATCATGATTATAAATCCTGCTCGCATACAGAAGCTAGGTGCCAGTTATCCTGGTTCCTGTTAACGTTACCTCCTTCCACGTGTACAGGAGCCTACCTCTTCTCAACTCCCATTGAGATCTGCTAATAAATCTCACTCATAGCACTACGATTGCATAAGTTTAGCTTTCAAATAATTGTAGTTTGAAGAATTTAAAAGCCAGAGACTATCAAGTTTTATACTACTGATTTCACAAACTTTTCCTCACGAAGACTACTTCCTTACCAGGAATAAACTGTACACCTCTTGTCATTACAGATATAGTACCATTCTAAACAGGCTACAGTATATGTATATATATGTACAGTATATATAAGAGGAACAGGAGATTGGATAGGGTGAGGTGTGTTGGGAAATTACGAAAAATGCATGATAACTAGAGACTGGAAATGGCAATTAGAGTCCTTCCCATACCATGTCTAAAGCTTGAAAGAAAAAAGAATGTTACAGTTATTCTCACAATCAACCTGCTATTCTATATCTCTCAGAGGAGGGACAGAAATAATCCAACTAGTTTTCCCACCTGTGGGCAAGAATGGTTGCTTGCATTATAGCCTTTCCTCTGAAGTGTGGCTGTTACCAGACAAGTCAGGAGAAAAATCATCTGAGGACATGAGATTTGCTGTGCCTGCTGGTAATTTCGTAGAGTCAAACAAAAAAAGGAATAATGTATTTCATTGCAACACCTTTCAAAGGAAGGAAACTTGACAGCCTTATCACATTTAAGTGCTCTTCACCTGCATGAGCACAGCTGAGAAAAGGGATAAGGCAAGGTCACTGTCCTGCAGGGAGAGCTCAGGGTGGAATAGAAATCAAATAACAGAAAACACACCAGTATTTGTACCTCGGCAGCACAGAGCGAGTGCTACTATCAAACGTGCCTTTTGTGTCTCCCCTTCAGTTGTGTGATCTGTACTTAATTCTCCTCAGTCCTCTCCTGAAAGTCACAAAAACTTCCACTCTTCTGAAGATGTAATGCAGAGGGGAACCACTGCATTATTCTAGTGTTCTGAATGAAAAGAAAGAGATGGCAGGCACTGAGAAAAAGTAGTTGGATTAATTTGGCTAATCTGTTTGGTAAGGAGATGCCATAGCATTTCATCCAGTTGTTCACGTGTTGAGCCCTACACATCACATGATTGGCAGATGCTAATTCTAAGTACACTTCTCCTGCTTTTAATGAAATAGATTCCACCAGGGTATTAAGGTCCACAAACTCTACTCAAGGCCTTCTAGTCCACTGTTTTGCTCTTTGGCTTAGTATTGGGTTGTGTTTTTATTTATGGCTGCATTTAGTTAGTTTTTAAGTATGTTCATTTATGTATCCATAAAGTGTCAAAGATCCTCATCCACACCAAAACCATCTAAGAATACAGCAACAAAATGCCTACTTCTTCACTATCAAAAATGTAAGGAACAGTGGTATTTCAGATGTTTCAGCTGTAATCTGGCAATTGATAGAGCTGCTCAATAATATCTCTATATAACAGAGCTTGAAGTTGCCAATTAATTTTACTGTGAGACAAAGAATAAGCGCATCTGAACCAGAAAAGGTTTTCCTGGGAGCTGCGTGGAATAGCTCATGTTCAGACCAGAGTGGACATCCAAGAATAATACCAGGTGGTGTTTGCTGATCATGCAGTCCTGTCTCCTCAGAAAAAATCCTAACAAAGCAGAAAATAACTTGGAATAAGTTAACCTGTGTTGCTTACATTTGACTAACTTTAATTATTATAAGTTAATCTCCTGAGATAATTCCTTCTTCTGCTCCATTAAGAGATAATCCATCATCACTTATGAATCTTATTTGAATAAATGTGAGGCTTATTGCAAGCACAGGGAAAACATTCTTCTAGTACTGTATGAATAAGAAGTGTGACTTTGAAGTCAAAACAATTCATTTTATCATTTAACTTACAAAAAGTTTTTCAAGTTACTCCTCATGGTCTTATGAAACCTTTTCAGTCATTTTCCAGTTTCTTCCAGCTGCAGACCAATTACTTGTTAAATGATAAAATTTGATCAGCATCTAAAACTGTATGTTACACTGCACAGTACTGTGGCAGATTACATACAAACAGGTATTACTTTTTTGCTGTTCGAGAGAACATTATTTTAATTTCTACATTAAATGTTATGGTGTTTGAGCCCACCCCTACAGTTGTTTTCATGGAAGACTGATGCTGCTTTTTCATATTTTCATACTGTGAACTGTAAACTACAGTAGACACAAAGCATCTTTCTCCTCCAACACACAAAGCATAGAGATGACATCCATCTATTTAAGTCAGTTATTTCACTGACATCAGTAGAAAGAATTGTAGGTTTTTTCTGTTTAAAGGAAAAAAGGAGTGCCAAGAAGATGTTATTTTGTGGGTTTTTTTGTTTTTTACTTTTGCATGTGAAAAGTGCCCCAACAGAGAAGTGAGCTTTCAAAGTATCAGCAAGTTGAGACTGAGAAGTCCATAGGAATTTCTCATTTTTCAAATTCTTTACAAAGATTTGACTAATTTTCCCCAATATGTTTCTGAAGCATTTTTTCCTGCATGATTGGAAGGGACACAACTGCTGAGCCATTTGTTAACTCAGCTGTGCAAATGTATTGTATTTCACTGGTTATTTTCTGCAACACATATTCTGTATTTGTCTTCATATCCTCAGATAAGAAGAGGAATATTTTGGCAAGGTATATTGGGATATTTGTCAAGACAATGACAGGCATTACTTGATCTTTTTCCACCTCCTGACTTTCAAGCATGAAAGCTCTCATTTGATGTTCAAGATAATGAAAATCCTTTTTCCCACTTCCCATTCCCTTCTCAAGTAAGAAATTTATCTGCTGATACCTTCTAAGCCATTAAGTTTAACTAATCAGAGGGCATCTTGACATTTTCCCAATATTTTAGTAGTCTGACACTAAGAGGGACTAAATATATCATTATATTTCAGGAACTGTTGTTTCATTGAAGTCAGAACAGGCAAAAAGGATTCCTGTGTCAAAACAGCTGCTAACAGTTCTAAAACTGTTTCAGGAGACAGCTAACTACAGATGTACACATGTAAAGCTGCATGCTTTTCCCTTTCAGTGCTGAGAAACACTGGTCCTCAATAGCCAGGAGTTCACTGGCGGAACGAGGACAAACACAGAGAGCTGCCCTCGTGCTGACAGCAATGGCAGAACACTCTTGCATTGACTGAATCTGCACAGCTTGGAGCAGCTGACACCAGAACTCTTGGAGATGTATCTGCTGATGGCAGGCCCGCTCATCTCTAGCTCACAGAAGACAAATAGCATCATCCTCTATTCACTAAGCACACGGTGTGAGAAAATAAAACAAAAAGAACAGGAGACACTTGGAAGAATGAGAAGGTACAGAGACCACAGTAGGGAGCCTACAACAGCAGCCACTTGCAAGTAGTTTCTTCAGGGCAAACAAAATAAGGGCCCCAAAGACCTCTGGGTATTTACACCACAGAGAGAAAAGCCACTAAAAGTTTTAAATAAAGGCTCACCATTTCTGGTGACACATTTTCAGTGGTTTCTTCAGGGTATTTTCTGATTACTAGGCTATTAATTACTGAAGTCCATGAAAACAGGGAGAAAGCAGGAAAGGATTAGAGTGGAAGTGATTTTCAGTGAGATGATCAATTTTGTCAAGTTTTTCCTGAATTTTCAACTTTTATTTCCAAGGAAACATAAGATACCCAGGTTAATAATCTGTATCAAAGCTACGCAAGCACAGTAAAAAAGAACCAGTAGTACTGAAAGCTGATAAATAAGTGCAGTTTTGTCCCACACAGTGCAATAATCATAATGCTGGAACAACTGCAACTAGACAAAGAGGAAGTAAAGGAACAGGATACAGAAGAAAGGGAAGACTATCAACAAATGAGAACCCTGAAGAAATGATTTAATGACTTAAGGTGAAGACTGTGGCAGACACAAATGAAGTAAGAGGACAGACCGTAGTCACTTGGGTACATGAGTAAACAGACAGATGAAAACCAAAGATAGGAAGAAGCAGCAGAGGTAAAAATGGGAAGAGACTACAGCCAGATTATGTTTTCAAGTACTGATAAGGACACAACAGTTAAGTTTTAGATATGAAGACAGTTTACAGATTTGTTCTTTTCTACTTGGCTTCTACAGCAACTTGGCCTAAACCACACATGACTAACCACACTAACAGACATTAGCAAAAGAAGTTCTGCTGTGAAGGTGCAGGACTTCATTGCTGCAACCCAAAGCATGGACACGAGTTTCATAGCTGGCCTTATAACACTCCACACACATCAGTTACTTGACGGATAATAGCATTTCATTATAGACAACCCCAGTGAGACAAGGATGCTGAGGAAAGGGGTCAAAAGTAAAACCTTAGCAATTAAGGACACTTTACACTAGAAGGTTTTAAACTAGGCAATAGGTATAACAGAATTTTCCTTCAAACAAATACCCTGTGAGTATTCCTCAAGTATTTACATGTTGGAGGAGGAAAATGTGTCTGTTTCACTTCTTTTCAAGCACTGTTCCAGGAAGGACTATTTACACCATTTACAAGTTTTACAAAACTAGTGAATTTACCAAAAGAAGACAGGCAAATACAGTAAATATTACAAGCAAGTCCTTTATTTTAAGGTGAACTGTTAATGCATACAGCACTACTTACTCAACTAATGTACCTCCATATAGAACATTTTCTTTTCCACAATTAACTCCTCCATTTTCCAAGTGATAAGCATTCATTTAAACTGTGCCCTGAACTAGAAAAATTTAGTAAGAGACTTGTACGCTACTATCTCTGCTTGGAAAAGTTTATGCATTTTGTCCTCAACAGAAATAATACTATCCTTCTCCAGAAGCAGCATACAGAAGCCTAAAAATTAAGGGTGGGGGGAGTGATATAGAAGAGACCCAAAAGCTTGACCACTGTACCAGAAAGGTTTTTCTTGGTTAAACCACTGGCTTATATCTGTTCATAGCGTAGCTCAACCAGACAGACCTACCTGGCACAGGATTTACCTAGTCAAGAAAATAAAAATCCACTATAGCTTCCTATTACTTCAGAGTGACAACATTTACTCAAGTTTTGGCACTAGAACTTTACTCATCATCATCAATGGTATTCCTCCTGCAGAATCATTTTGCAGTCAGTTCCATTTTCTGTGCTGTCTGCAATCAGTTTTTCCTTAAAGTGAGACTCATATCAAGGAGTTAACTCTGCTTGCAAGGATTTGAGATTTGAAATAAAATCTGTAGGAGGGAGCTAAAGAGAAAGGGAATCTGGAACAGCAGTATGACAAATGCCTTAGAAGGTATCTTTGCAACTGCTACTTTCTAACTTATTTAAAATAAGCACCAGACAACAAATTATTTTTAATGCCATCTTTTATAGATACATACAATTTCCATGACTTTCATTGAGTCACAGAGCCTCTTTAAAAAGTACTTTAGAATTAGCTAAAAAAAGACAAACAATAAAACATTTACATATGGTGGTAAGCATTACAGAAGTTGGTTCTTCACACCATTATCCCTTACATAGAAGTGAAATAGAGGATGTGAAAATTCCTACTAAGGTCAAGAATGAAAAATATTGACAAAGTGGCAAAAAATTGAAATTACTGCCAGCTAAGGATCACATTCTGACAATGAGAGCATCATATCGCCACAGCCTCCTAAGAGTGCATTAGTAACATGGGAGAACAATGAAGTAGAGCATTGTGATAGACAGAATGACTCTGAAGGAAAACTAAAAATATCCATCAAATCTTTTATTTTCATTCATTGATTTCTCAGAAGAGTTGAAAACAAAGTTCAGCAAGAAACACAATCATACCAGTCTTCCCAGAAAGGGCACAAATCCACAGGCTAACACTTGAGTCAGAACTATATTAATAGTGTTGCGTTTGGGTCCTGAAGAGCAACAGCAGTAACATTTTTGTATGACAAAGGCAGAAGTCATTACAGAAAAAAAAAAAAAAAGAGTCTGGCTCTCAAGGATACATCTTACCAGAGTGCAAATCGTTTCATTTGCTATTTAAGTTTTGCAGTGGAATAGCGTGAAGTTGACATGAAGGAGCATTAACTCATCATTTATATAGGGGAGATGGAAAACAGGTTGTAAGAGATCCTTGGGAAGACAACACTTATCTTGAAGAAGGTTGTAAGAAAGACTGCTGTAAGAAGAGCACCCATAACTGAGAAGTGTTTGTTCTATTTGTAGCAAGAATTCTAATCTACACAAGTTCTATGTTTGCTCACTGCCTTTGCCTTTCCTACACATGGTTCTCATTAATCCTAAAGCAATTGATATTCAGACTGTATGTTTCAAGTCTTTTTGTCAGAAATACCAATAAGTAACTACTATCTACTCACTGGGACACACTACTATCTTTTCTCATGACAATCAAGCAGTGAATTCTGAAGGTTAGTTTCAGATTGATTAAACACAGGATTGTGAGGGATGCACAACACAGCACAGACTGGATACAAATTGGAGAAGATAGAATGGTCTGAGCCAAGAGAAAATTGAACCATCGCATCATAAATAGATATTATTTGGCTGAGGAGATGCACTTACTCATCAGGGCTAAAATCCAGAGTTATGATAGTAAATCACTTAACTGGCATGTGAGGCAACATAAAACATTACACAATTATACTAAGCAACCCTCCCCAAGAAGCAGAGAGGAACACCACTATAGAATCCTCAATTATGAGATCTCTAGCACCTAAAGGCCCTTAAGGCTACAGCTCGTGAATGCAGCTGCCAGGAAAAGGAGCATTTTGTCATACATGCCAATGGCCCAAGTTTAAGAATGCCTGCATATATCAGGGCATGTTACAGGGGAAAGACAAGGAAACAAGCTCTGGACTTAGATATGAGCCAAGAGGGCATAATTCTACTTAACTATACAACCCAGAAACTTCAGTTCTTATTACTTCTTCTTGACAGACATAGGACACTCCAGAAGTAGAGTCTCAGTTCCATGAAAAATAGGTACAAAGAGCACAGTTAACACTAGTTGACAGAGAAAGTTCTTACCTACAAAACACTATTTTTCCAAACACTATCACCAGCATTAGCCAACTCACACAGATGACCTGGTTAAGACTCTCTTATTTCATGGTGTGACAGCTATGTATGACCACATATATAATTTGTCTTTCACATCACTGCCACCACTGCTGAAATGCACCACCCACCACCTCACTGTGCCCACATCCACTGTTTGGGCTCCACAAACATTCAGCAAGCATTGATGAATGTCAATGGTGGCATTCTTTTATTTTACATGGAGGAATTCAGTGATGCACCTTTGCTTCACATGTACTTCTATATCAGACACCATTCTGTCAGACTGCCCCTCTGCTGCCATCCATCACATAGCATCAGAATGTAACAACATTGGTAGGAAGGTTCAGCCTCCACTGCTGTACCACCACCATCTGCGTTTTGTTGTCATGGGCCAACGGTATAAAATAGGAGGCATCATTTTTGGAGCAGCCCTTGTAAAGGAAATCTTAAGTAGAAGTCCCTGAAAACAGAGGCACAGAGCTAATTATGTCATGAAGGACAAAGGAAAGGTCTTGTTTCCTCACTTGTTTTAGAAGACCAAAAATGTATTTAGTTTACAAAAATAAGAGACATCCCAACTAAGACCCCACTGAAGTTCAGAGATGACTATTGTAAGAGAAATCATTTTATAAGCTACTTCTCTGCAAAACTGGTAACTATACTGTCATGCTTCTGATTTTTTTTTAAACCTCAGAAGGTATTAATGAAAGTCAATTTTTTTTTTCATTATTGATTTTAAATTTACTCCATATTATCTCATTTCACATTATTTGTATTATTACATTAGATTAAATGAACTGTGGTTCAGCAGTACTGCTTACACAGAATTCATCAGGCAGCATAACACTACTTACAATGAAAACAGCATAAGGGAAAACTGAAGTTATTGCCTGATCGGCAGACCAGGAACATGCACAACTAATAAAAACACTTAGCTGTCATTTTTATAAGTGTTATCTTAAAAAAGAAGGGTGTAATGTGAACATTTTCACATGGCATTGTGGAGCTATAGCTCCTGAAAGGATAGCGGGCCTAGTCCATCAGCATAGCAGCACTGCAGACAGAATCACATTGCTGGATCCTCCTTGTAGCCACTGAAATCTCATAGTCTTTGAAAATACAACAGTGCTGCAAAGGATAGATTGTTTTCCCTGCTAGCTATTAGCTGTGACATACATAGACATAATAAAGGTGATGGAAGCTCTTTAGTGACAAAGCAGAGCTGAATGGTTCTAAATAAGCAATTTGCAGGATATAATTGAAGGAATCACATAATCAGTGCATTTGTATCAGCAGTATTCTGAGAGTTGGCATTATA
The DNA here is from genome assembly GCF_038088225.1 of Cyrtonyx montezumae. Classification (NCBI taxonomy): domain Eukaryota; kingdom Metazoa; phylum Chordata; class Aves; order Galliformes; family Odontophoridae; genus Cyrtonyx; species Cyrtonyx montezumae. The sequence continues at coordinate 16,324,251 of NW_027072045.1, read as the reverse complement.
AAAATATACATTTCAAAGACAAATGAGACAGCTTCAGCTGATTTATGTATTTAAGTTCTAAAACTTGATTGCTATTAAAACTACTGATACATATACACTCTCTCTGAGAGGCTGTTACTATGTATTTTCACTTCAGCAAAACTCTCCAACGCACGTTTGCTTCCTTGCTCTGTGCAAGGGTGAGGAGGTGGGACTTCTGCTGGAATACCTGAAGAAAATACAACCACAGCAGCAGTCCAGTCAGAGCTCTTCCCCTCCCAGATTCGGCACCTGCCCTGCCTACACAAAGATACCAGAGTAGAAATTCCAGCCCTCTGTTGGAAGCTGGCTTTCTTTGACCCCAAATCCTTCAGCATCTTTGATGGTTTAACGCACATACACCATCATCTCCAGTGTGCCAGATCAACAAGAAGGAGAAACAAGGAGGCCATCTAAGTCCCTATGACTGTATGCTAAGTATTTTGTCTCAAGGAATTGTCAACTCAGATTTTAGCTGCATGGCTGTCGCTGACACTTCTTCCAGCCGCCTGTACAGCACACAGTTGAACTGTTGGCAATACAACTAGAGAACAAGCTCTACAGTTCTACTGCTCAAGATGCAGCATTTGCTCTTATGCAATACTCATTCCTAGAAGGAGAGTCAAAAAGCAGTTTTGCTCAGGTTCATGTGCAATCTCAACCCAAGAGGAAACAGGAAAAAATATAATACCCACCTCCAAAACTTATTTAGATTCATTTTGTGTTTCATAAGCGTACCTAGGAAAGCAGCTACTTAAATTCCTTATTAAAAAATCTGAGTAAAACTGTGTGATAAATGCATACACTAGTAGGTAAAAACCAGGAAGATCTCTACTTACACAGTACATTTGATCTTTTAATCCTGTCAGTCATATCAGTACCTGCATCATATGAAGTTACATGCATATACACACAGGCATCCAGCTGCAGAGGTCAGAAGAGGACAGAACCAGAGAGGTCATGCTAAACTTACTGGGTTTTACTTCTATTTTAGAAAAAGTTATGTAGAAGAATAATCAAGTAGCAATAGTAGGGTCAAATATTACTTAGATTCAGAACTGTGAATACTACAGTTACCTTGGCAACATCTGCTTCTCCTTCTGTGTAGATTTAATCTATGCGAAGTGAGAGAAAACTCAACTGAAGGCTTTCAGAAATGTTTTGGTTCTATAACTGAAGCCATGAAAAAATTAAAAATATAATCTTAGTGGACAAATGTCACTCTATACATTAAAAATGTGTGCTTTTTATCATAAAATTTTATGAATGAATGCCAAAATACTTGAAAACCTTTTAAGTAAATGCCTTGGCCAAATAAGCTGCCAAAATTATTTTAATACTATGATTAACATTCAAATAGGTTCATAGGCTCATAAGGTTGGAAAGGACCTACAAGATCATCTAGTCCAACCATCAAATGAATTGTGCCTGAGATAAATAAACCAGTTCATGTGCAAGATCATCTTAGCATCTCGGAAAACAAAGAAAACTCAAACCAAGAAATAGGATAATTGCATCATGGTATTCTGTTAGGTACATTGAGAGCACCAGACTGACAAGATCTATTTGTTTTCTAAGCCCATTGGGTCATGCTCTGAGATATTTTGGAGTTAATAGAACACAGCCCAATAAACTACCTCTGGTCACTTGTTTAATATAGTACTGTAGCTGGAGAAATTATATTATTGAATTTGTTTTCATTCAATGGCAATTTTTACTGCTGTTAAAATCTTTTGGCATAAATGAGTCAAAAAGCAAATTTGTATCTAGGAAGAGAGAGTACTGTATTAAGATGCACTAACATTCTAGCTGCAAAATGAAAAGAACAATTATCAGATTGGAGCAAAGAACAAAATGACATTTCTGAGGCATTAATCTTTACAAGATGCTAAATTACAAGTAAAACCTCAAGAAAAAAAATTAGTCATACTGTCATTTTCTCAAGAAATGAGAGTGACTAAGCTAATTGGATCACAAAATATACTGAGGACATGGTTCTCCAGGAAGCCTGGTGAATTTGTCAGTAAGAGCCAGTGAACACAGCTGCCTTGTCATAGAAGACAAAAATCAGTCACTTATTTATTTTTATCTCTACCCAAGCCGGTCTTGAGCAACAAGATGGGATCCTGAAGGACTTAAGAATGGAGCACCACATGTATTTTTGGAGTAAGGTGAGAAAAAGAATTTGACTGTATGAGTTCATAGAAAAAATAATAATCTCCCTAATTACATGGAAAATAGAAGCATCTAGTTCTATGTATACTAAAAATGGATTAAAAACTTGGCTCATAACTCCACTGGTGATATCTATCCATTTGGATAATTATTGAACATATCTTAGATCCTGAATACCCAATTTAGTTGTTTGGCTGTACTTCCACACCTTAATTATTCATAACATTCAAATTAGAGACTATTGAAGTCTCCACCCAGTCACTGTGATCTTTCCTTATTATTCTATTAAAAAAGGCCACGTGCGTAATCACTTCTGTGTCTTTGAAATAAAGTACCATTTACTCTTACCCAAATGCAAATTACCATTTCAAAACTGAAGTTGTAATTATTTTCCTGTAGTGACATTCCATGGCTGTTCACAGACCAATGACTTCTCCAGATTTTTTTGTTGCTATTGGTTTTGAATAAGCATTTAAGAAGACTTCCCTCACCTGGTCTGTTAATTTTCCTTGGGAGAGTGAACACCTTCAGAAATGTTGGTCATATCTATGCAGACCAGGCACCCAGCCCCTGAATCACAGCTGTTCCTAAAATGCCCGGTGCCTGCATATAAAATTCTCCTGCCCTTGAGGATGAGCAGGCAGTACTCAGACCTGCTGCCAAGACATAACCAAGACAGCTTTAGTTACAGTTCAGCATAACTCTCGTATTCTCTTCTGTGATCTGGCAAATAGAGAAGTGGTGTTAGGCATGGGCCTTGGAGGAGGCTTCTTGCCCACTCCAACAGGACTGTGCTGGAACAAGGTCACAGCACCCCCACACCTGTGTTTTAACCTCATACACAGCTGTGATTTACAGAACATATTTCCTTATACTTTTGTAAGATCTTTCACATAGAAGTGCTCTCCACCCCATCCTCTGAGAAGTTTATCTAAACACTCTATTAACTGCAAATAAAGGCTGAAAGGCGATGTCCAGTACTGTACCATGATCCTGAGTTTGGTGATACTCAAGAAGAAATATTTCTCTTTTAATGCTGGTCTCCTTAAGTGGCACCCAAGAGAATCTATAGATGGTACTTCCAGCAGCACAGTCATCACAGTGGCAACAGTTAATCAAGTTCAGAGATCAAATAGAAACACCCAGCTTTGTTCTAGCAGGGCTCAGCAACAGAAAACAAATCTACTGATAAAAACTGCTGTTTTTTAATATAAATCATTTAAAGACAGATCTTTCCCCCACTTCTGCACCCCCTAGACTCTTATTTCTAGCTCATAGTTACCAGTACTTTGGCAATTAAGTTCCTGTAACACTTTTGTGAGAGAAGTAGAAGAGGAATTATACCTCTCATGCAAATCACGTGTTTCAACCAACAACTTGGTATTTCAGAATGTCTCATTGGATGGAAAATTGTTGTTATTTCCCTCACAGGCTGCTTGCAAAGGAATTACAAAATTAACAGGTTTGACAGAGATCTCAACAGAAAGCTGCACTCCATGTCACCTATGGATCCGCCAATTCCACATCTCATTTACACTTCACATAGTTGTTCCAAGCATGTTTCCCCCAGAACAAAACATTTGCTTCAAACCCATTCCTTTGTTTTCTGGTTCTAAACCAGTAACCACATTAAGTCATTCATCTGCTCAGACTCCCCACAGGTATCTTTGTGCAATCTCAAGGTCACTTGGATGCACACAAGCCCAGCACGCAGCCTTATTTGTCACCTTTGTAACATCACCTGGCAAGGCTGCCCTCTCCTCACAGTCCCCAACACCACATTCTGGGATACAAAATAAGATGTGAGGAGACATGGAACTGGAATGGATGCTTCAGCACACAGCTGCTTTTTCTAGCCCAGAAGAGTTCGTCAACTTTAAATTAGTCAGAGAGCTTTCTTCCTCAGATGGACTAAGATTTCAGCAACAGCTCCATTGCCTTAACACTCATAAAGAAACAGGTATTCCCCCACTTTAAGGGGCACTAGATGACAGAGGCAGCCAGCAGACATTGTACCAGAATCACTTTAAGCTGAAATACAGATATCTATCTTTGCAAAGTATTGCTAGTCCAGCACTGCCTTTTGTGCTGACTGGTAAGAACAACTCTGCAGATAGCACAGGAAAAGCCATGCCAGATTCAAGCAGAATGGTCTTTCTGGTCATTAAGACAAAACTCATCCCCTTTCCATTGCTATCTTTCACCTGCTCAGCCAAGACAGTGGCAACAATACAGTATTCTCACCATGCTTGTAGCATATTGTATAAAACTACATGGTCTTTGCTCCTCAGCATGTTTTATCACTAACAAAAGATGCACTACCGAGATAAGTGGGTAGGGCGCTGGACAATACCCTCCAAAGTGTTCAGTAACCTTCAAATGTGTCGTCTTAGTCACTGAATTCTCAACTACCTGGTCCAAAATCCTTCCCCTCTGCAGCTCTTCAGCTCCAGCCAGAAACACAGAAAAATAGAAGGTACACCAAAAGTAGAAACTTATTCCCATTTCTACTATCTGAATCAGTTTTGCTTTCATTTTCAGTTTCCTGTGGTATTCAAAGCAGTGAAGAGTTAGCAAGGCTAGGCTTCATCCTATAGAAACTGCTGAACTCCTACACCACATTATCCCCAGTTTTAGGTATTGGTGTTTCTTTCACTTTTGTGAAAAAGTGAGACACTCTCCCTCTGTAGCTTCAATAAGAACAAAAACATCAGTGAAGTTCTGTTTACAGACTCCCACTTACACACAAAACATTGCATTAGGCTGCACATAAATAGCTAGTTTTTAAGTTGCTCTATAGTTCAGAATTTATGAAATTAGATATGCCAGCTTAATACCACTACTTTATTTTTTAGTCCTTATGTCAGTAGAGTCTAGTCTGACCTTGGAGAGAATTCTGACCTAGTGCACTAACTTCTTTGCAAATTTTCACAGATTTCCTAGGAAGACACATCATTTAATCTCTTGGGAAGTTCTCTATGTATTGTTGTAAATAGTCTCTCATCAGTCATTTAAGATGCAAACATATGGCCCTGCTATTTAGAGCACCAAAATATGAAGCCTCCTGCCATGGCTGCTTGAATTTCCTACTTGCTCACTTGCACTTTTCCACTCTTTCCTGCTTCACAGTCCAATTTCAAAAACAGTGCTATAAAACACTCAAATCATAGAACCCAGGTTTGAACACCTCATATCTGCCTCCCCATTGTTCCTTCACCAGCTGAGGGCTGTACTTGTTTCTAGTAGACATTTGGAAGGTCCTTCAGGAGATCTTGTTTGTAGTCAGGCAACACTGCATCTCTTACAACTCATGGTTGACAATAACATGCGCTAGTGATTTTGGACAGATTCAGCATACTCTGCATCAAGTTTCAGTATGAAGCAGTTTATGTACTGTCCCACAAGCACACATCCATAGCAACGTTTATCTGCATGAGACTGAAACCCAGGACACCTAATTAGAAGAAACTGTTGGAACAGTGAGACAGTGATAGCTCACATCCTACATAAATACATCAGATTTGTGCCCTTTTTGATTCTGCCTACCCACATCATCAAACAAGCAAAGCAAACAACACATCTTCCAAAAAAACCCAAAACAAACAAACAAAAAAACCAAACCAAACATACACTATCTAAGAAGTAGAATGTTATTAACATTGCTCACAATATTTAGGAAAAGGTTTCTCTTACATGTATTGATTTTTCAAATTATTTTTTAAAATCTGTATTAGATTATGGTAGCATGTCCTCATAGAGTAGCAACATAGACAAAGTGAAACAAATTCTTCCCACTGCATTCCAGTAGCTACCCAGTTTCTCCTCACACGTATCACAAATACATGTTGTATTACACTGCTACTCAGGTATTAAATCACAGAGTAACTGTAGAATCTAGCTCCCGTATTTGAGTTTTCTGTATCAGAGGCACAAAAAACTGAAGATAAGGCTCTCCATTTACCAGCAGTGCTACAAGTGAAAGTAGAAATCTGAGTAATATTCAAAGAAAAACAAGTGAAAGTAGAAATCTGAGTAATATTCAAAGAAAAAAGTGCAAAGCACTTACTCTGTTACAAAGGCTTAGTGATAAACAGAAGGCACCCTCCTATAGAATTAGTTGTTAAAGTTGAAGAAGTAGTGACACATATTTAAAAAAAGGACTTAATACTTTCTGACCGTATGAGAACTTGGAACTACAAAGATTCAAAAACCTACAGCCTACGGTCTCAAAGCTTTAGTCATCAGTTACATTTGTGTCTGAGTTTCCACAACTGTTTTCTCCATTGTATCCTAGAAAAAACCTAGACAAGTTTAAAACTGGGTTCAGTGCTCACTTGAATCTAAAATAACTTGATTTTTGCCTTTATAGACAGGATACAGAAAGTTCTGAATAACGTAGAAATAACCCTTCACGTTCTCTGCTAGAAACATTACAGAGGTATCTGTGTTAAACCCAACAAGAGGGCAAAACAGCTGTACAGATTGAGAGTGAGGTTGCAAAAACATCATATTTCCCACATTATACTACAGAGGAGCTTGAATATTTTTTGAATGATCGCGTACTAGATTTTTCATTTGCAATCAAATGAGAAAAACAAAGAATATTGTTTAATATTCAGCTAAGTACGTATCCTTCCATGTATTATTTACCTGCAAAAATATTTTAAAAACTAATTCCTGAAGTATTAACAACAAATAATATACTGCTCGCACGAAAGCCCAAGGTCAACACACAAAATTCAGGGAATCACTTATCAAATAATCTCTTCCATGGCACCAAACACACAGACCAACAGAATAAGAAAAGCATTCAAGCCTCTCATCTGCTGCAGAAATATCTGTTCTGTGAAAGTCTTACTTCAGTTCTTGTGGAAACAGAACATTCTTCGTAATGAAGAAAAGTTCTACAAAATGCAGGCTAAAGAATGATCACAGAACCTGAAAAACCTTTGGTACCTTTATCTCTCTCTGTACCACAGAAGATAAAGCCCACATCACAAGTCACTTCAGAAACCTCCTAGACAAGCAGCAAAACATTTTGCAAAATAGGATTCTGAGCACAATGAAAAATAATAACCTCTTGAGGAAAAAAAATTAATTAAGGATAAAGAAGAAAATAATCATAACAGTGATTATGTAGATGCTGACCAAGCACTTACCTCCCAGAGGACTGAATCTGCAACACTTCCAGCAACGTCTTCAGCAGTCAGAGCCCCAAATTCTCCTTCAGCAGTGCAGACCTTCACCAGCAGCTGCCCCCCAAAGCCTTCCCCCATCGTTTGTAACCACACAAAGCAGACACCACCATATACCTCCACACCACACATCCCTTCTCTCCAGCAGCAGAAGACCTATCTAGCTTTTGGCTTCACCTGTCAGCAGTCTCCATCAGCTCTATCATTCATCATCACTAACACCTGAACAACCTCACTGCCTCAGATTACACCTGCAGCAACACCTGATAACCCCAGTACCTTCACTCAGCTTACCTCAGTTCATAATTCTGCTGGCTGTACACAAGCAACAGGGCCTGGCTTCTTTGCTGCATTCTGGAAGGCCTCCAAAAGATGCTGGTAGTCTCTAAAAAATTGAGGATAAAATCAAGGAGTGTTTAGAGGTGAAAGGGGATGTTTTCAACTTGTGTAAGATCTCACATTTTAAAGAGTGCAAACAACAAGAGTCTAAGACCCCCATCTTATTCTCTAAATAACATAAATTTTAAGGAAACTCTGCTGTTTGGAAATAAATAGTTATATTTCCCTTTCTTGATCCAGAATTTTGGAAAACTGGAAAAAGAAAAATCAAAGTAGTTCTCCCTGCATCAATCAATTGAGCAATTATATCTTTCAATATACTCCTCATTTTTTCTTTCTCAAATAAGTTCTCAGTGGCATATTTGTGTTCATTATTTACCTTGTAACAAGTTAGGGACCTCAAGCAGAAAATTTCTCTTGACATTTATTGGCAGTATTACAGTAGGGGTTATGAGACAGGAATGCAGTACTCTTGACTTTATGGATTTTTGGTCTTGGCATGCCCTCTGCTGCCATCCTACATGGAACAAGGTGTGTTTGCTTATTTGAATACTCTATAAAAACACAGAATTAGAAAGCAAATTACATTATTTTGCTGTTTCTATCTGCACTTGTTTACAACTAATTTCCAAGCCAGTGAAACACCCTCATTGGAGTTATCCTTTCTTACAGAATTACAACAGCAGTGAACCTGATAATCAGTGACACTGATTTGAAAAGAACTCCCAAAAGAGATACTCCTCCGCAAATAGCATTGGTTCTCTGTGAAGCTCTTAGCAGTTCACAACAGTTAAAAAGGGACCTGCAGTGGCTTCCCAACGTGACTCACACTGTTAATTTTCACTAAGGGTTTTTGAGGAGATATTGATGCACTTATATGCTACGATAGTATAAGCTGTGTCTTTTGAGAAACCCAAAAAGAAGAAAAGCCACAAGTTGCCCCTGGCTCTGTGCTCTAGATGTGCTGCCAAGATACAACGATTTTTTAGACATCACAAGGTATCACAGATCTATTTATATTACCTTGCAAATATGGAGTATTTTTACTGCAGCCTACTTTGACCTCTGGAGAAAATAATTAGGATTTCTTCGCGCAGCGTTAAGAAATGTTGATGACTAAATTTCTTGCACAGTTATTCCTTCTGAAGAAAACAATTTTAATATATTTTTGAACCAAAAGACAAACTAATTTTTCAGGCAAAGGCAGAGAGAAAGGACTTGTCATGAAAAAATGAGTCTTGTGACTAATGTTCATGTTCAGGAAATTCCAGCCATTTGAGGCCCTGATGAAGCTGTCTGGGCAGGCTTGCTGGAAGCTCTGTCTTCCTCTCTTTCAGACATTGTCTTTATTCCCAACCCACAACCCCACTGTCTCTGGAAGCAGATATTCCATCACAGCTCACGTTGTGAGAAGCAGCAGCATGGAGATGGAGGCATTCTCTTTTAAAATGTGATTCAATCAAAATCTGAAGGCAGAGCCTCAGAGTTGAGAGGCTTTTGAAACAGCTCACAGTAACTGCAAATCTGTATTCATTTTTTTTCTTTATTTCAATATCTATGAAAACCACCTGCCAAAGACAGTATTATTGATGTATAATATACTCCAAATAAGGAGTAGACTAACCATTTTATCATCTAGAAAAAGACTGTTTTCATACCATTCTGGTTAGAACCCTTCAAATGAAACTTCCCTTATTACTTCTTCCTCTCTGTGCCTGTATATAAAAACAAGCAAAATAAAAACTATTCAAAAACAAAACAAAATAAACCTTTGGTTTTTCTATTGCAGTTTCTTTAGGGAGAGGTAGAGAGACATGGATGTTTCAGTGATTTGGCAATCTCTACAGGCATCGCTGGCTCACTTTTTGTGAAGCCTTACATATCTTGTGCATCTTTCAGATAGACAGATAACAAAGGTAGGCAGTCTGAGTACCAGAATCACAGAGATGTATCTAAAGCCAAAGAAAGAGGCACTAAATGTTTATAGTTGGATAGTTCCTAGAACCCTGTTAAAAATCTTTCTCTTTTTCTCTTTTAGGAAGAGATACGTGCAGATACATTGCACTGTTATATTGTTATCAGCCACAGTAAAAGCTCACCCTCGTAACTGCACAAAAAAGTTCTCAAAGGAAATCAGTATCAGATGAAGTAAGGAAATGTGGACTTTTTCACCCACGTTCTTCACCATTTCCTGGAGTACTGAAGCCTAGTTCTCTTTTGATTCATCTAGTAAAATAATTTTGGGTTTCTTCTTATGTATACTTATTTAAATTAGCATCTGGCACTGCCCTGGCCACCCCCTCCCAACCTTCTCCCACACCTTGCTGTGGAATGGGCTCTGCTCCCCAGCCCTCATCACACCCTGATGGAGGCATAGGAGGAAATCCACCACACTACTCTCGAAGTGGTGTTAATTGGAGGTAAGGATGTATAAGTTTATCATTACCTTGCACCAGGCCACAATATAAGTGAGAGGGTTTTCAGTTTGCAGAAACACAACAGTCCTTTCAGTTTAATTTACAACAGGTGACAGCTACAGTCCATAAATGCCTCCCCAGAGAATGTTACTACCCTGAGCCCAGAGAGCAGCAAAGTCAGAAGGACAGCTGCCTTCGTTTTTCTAAATCAAACATTCCTATACCCAGCCCTTCTTTATACACCTTTTCCCACTGATTTTGTAATACATATAATGACATGAAAGATCTTACTGTAACAGCACCTTGAAATGTTAGAATGTTCGCCCAGGTTCATATCTGGTAGGTGAATAAGGATGAGGGTTGCAGTGCGAAAAGACACAAATTCACAGAAAATCATTATTAGGTAATTGCATGTTGCCCTATGTCTTGGATACTTACTAAAATTCATTTGCAAACATTATGCTTGGAATGTAACTAAATCCCAGTTACAAAGGTGCTGTTTGCCAACACCTTCATTCCCTTAAAATTGGGAAATTTAATGCAGAGGCCCCACTGTGATTTAAATGCTTCCTAAATGTTCAGTTGTAACGTATTGCCTTTGAAAGAAAAAGAGAAACGAAGGGAGAAACCACTGATGGCAATTTCACCCACAAGCTCAAAGGACAGGAGAGGTTGGCTAAAATACACTCTTACTGTGATTTACGGCAGTGTCCAAACTTTAGGCATGCCTGGGCAGTTGAGTGAAAAGAAATTGCCTTGGACTACAGGTAAAATACATGATACAGTTAACGTCTACGAGTAACAAAACTTTATGTACATATGTATAATTAAAGCATTACAAAGGAGGGCAATGAAAACAAAACTGTGAGTTGGACATGTATGATCTACATGAAGATCTGGAGATTATGTATGCCATCTTTAGAATACCTTAGCCACCAGCTGTGGCTGTCTGTCCACCTGCCTGATCCTTCTCACCTCCACCCCTCACGGTGAACATTTGAGATATCCTTGCAAAGTGGGAAAAAAAAAAGTCAATGGGACGAACTGAGAAGGTGCTTAGGTCTGAATTGTTTCAAAATGGTGAGAAGCATTGAACCCATACTCACTGGTATAAAGTTAAACAAGGTTCTCCAAGGCAGGGAATCACCATTGGTGCCTTGTTCCATCATTCTTCTGCTTTGCATCTGGTAAAATGTTTTGTTCTATGCAGCATAATGCATTTGCTCATTTATTGCAGAACCAACAAATTCAAATTTCACCTTCACTGAGTCTACATTGATCTTAATGTTTTTTACCCCAGTTTGGCTGCCACATCATCATCTCATTAATAGCTACATTATTCTAGCTACCTTAGAGCAGTATCTGGCTGAATCAAGGCCTAAATGGAAAAATACTATGATATTCAGAACTGGTTTAGGAGTAACAGGGACAAGCCATTGGAGAAAGCAACTGTATCTTCTTCCTTTTCCTAAAACTATTTATAACTGAGAGCCACGAAAGCCTTTGAACTGAATTTCTTTCTGCTAATTTCTTTCTGCTAATTGCAGATTTTCTTAAATAGAGAAATCTTGATATAGAAAGATTATAGCCCAATCACTGACACAGAAAATAAACCAATTTACATGAGAAATAACCTCTTTTAGTAGCAATTTCCCAAATTGTTGGATTTGTTATAGGATTCAGTCACTGTGAACATTATCACTGGCTATATCTTGACAGCAGACGCCTACATCTTCCTGGCACTGAGATCACAAACTTCCAAATGATAGATAGATAACAATGCTATTGGATAATAGCTGCTATTTCAGGCACTTCAAAAGACATCTTTCACTCGAATTACAACTCAGAGAATTCTTAATATAAAATAACGTCTCTCAGAAGAACCTTACAACCTTGTGTTTATTGTACTTGTTAATGTAGTCAGGGTTTTGTTTTCTAGCCAGAATAAAATATATGTACAAATAATGGCTGCATACCTTGGCAGTTAATACCAGTTCTGGATTTATATATGAGAGATTGAAAAGCCTTGGGAGGAGGCTGGATTGGGCAGATAAGACATGCATGGAGTGTGTTGCTGCTCAGAAACTGCAATGAATTGAGTATTAATATTAGTATCACAGAAGTATATCTCCTGCAGACTTCTGCCTTCTCCCTTGTAGTACCTACGATGACATCAGTGCTGCCCTGCAGTGACCATGCAAATAGCTGGGACACAGCCATAGTCCTTGCTTAAATACAGCCACCTACTCCCCTGCACCAGGTTAAAGGGAAAGGAGGCCAAAAGGATCCGTGGAGGGATCTGACTGACCTGCCCCTCCTCACTCTCACATTTCTCTGATAATGTTTAGAATACAGCAGCACTCCTTAACTGAAACTACTGGCTTGTGTTTGGCTAACACTTTTGCCAGAAAGGCCTGACGACAACAAACACTGAGTTTTCCTATTTCCAGAGTAATGTGCTAGAAAAATGTAATCCTTTAAGGGGAAAAGGCAGTGGCTAGTTTCTCACTTCCTTTCCTTGTCACTCATAAAAAGCCCCAGAGTTGTACCAGACCTAGAGCAAATCATTGCCATTCCATGGGAACTACTGTTCAGTGATGATCTTCCACTAACAGCCTCTTCAGGGGATTTGCCAGTCCTCATGCCATTTCTTCAAGACTTTTTTGTTACCAGGTAGAGGATGGGAGAGGATATTTAGCCATTGTTGGGATGCCTCTGGGACATACTGCTGAATAAAACCTCTAGGTTTATTTATAGACCACGGGAGAAAGCCTCCCTGAAGGCATTCTCTCCCACACACTTGTGGGTGTATGATGTTGTAGTGGAGCACCTATAAACTCCCTCCTTAAAACATTCAGCAATATCTTGCTGCTGTGTACTGCCGCCACACAAATGGCTTAGAACTGCAGTTATCCTGGGCACTTCGACAGAGGACTTTCCACCTGATGATAATTTAGGTTTCATGAGACTTTCAATTAAAAGAGAAACTGTTAAGTGGCTCAGGGAGTGAATTCGAGTGCCATTTTTCCTCTACTAGGAGAGCTTAGCTTGCAATCCTGTAACAGATGACATCAGACCAAAGGTGTGGAACACTTCTGTAAGTTGTCCCACATTTGACTGATTACAGTGTTAATAAGCATAATGCTATTTGGTTTACAGAACAGATGCTCCTCCAGAAGACTGGAAAATCCTTCAGTGCTCAAAAATGAGCTGGGAAGTAGCAGTGCACCCTGAGCAGAGTATGATGGAGCTGCAACATTGTCCCCTTACCAAGAAGCATGGAGCAAGGGTACAGGCTGACAGCCCCTACAGGCTTTCACTCATTGGCAGGAGATATTACACATATTTCCTGCACCCTTCTGAGAAAGGTACACAGAAGTAGGTTAAGTCCTCAAGGGAACAATGCTGAAAATAAAGTGCAAAACCAGCAGAATAGGCCTGCTGTGAATTTAAAAGCACTCAAGGGACCAGTTGAAGCAGCAGCAAAACCAATTTCATGTTATGGAGACAAATTGTACACTGTTTGTGCCTTCAAACAGCAACTCATTTATTTATTTTTTAAATCTCTCTACTGTTCCTTGCAGTTCTAGTTTAAACTGCTTTTCTCATTTGATTTGCGTGCAAGAGAAATATCATTTAATTCTCTGACCCTCATTTCCAACACCACCAGGATCTCACTGGAGAGGTAGACAACACAGACAGCAAAAATTCAGTTTGCAGTAGAGGAACTTGGCCTGAATGGATGAGGAATGCAATTTTTCTTTCTCAGATCACGTAAACATATCACACTTACAAGGCACTCAAGACTCCTTTGCAACAAGCTTTGACCACCTGGGGTACCACAGAACAGCTCCAGTAGTTCAGACACTGAGATCAGCTGAAGCTTGTCTAAGGAATATCCTTATTACCCTCCCTCCCTCCCTCAGGACATAATGCTTCTGTGGAAGATTCAAATCCTGTTACTTTCAGTGGAAATAATTGGTTTTACCTGGAATTGTTGACTTAAGGTCAACCCACTGCAACAATGATGTTCAAATTCACTAGTAAACACCAGAATTCTATAAAACAGGAATTGTTGATATAAAATAAAACAAACAAACAAAAAAACCACCCAAAATGATAAAAATAATAAAGATAAAAGCAATCTCTTTTTAAGAACTCAGTTCTGGCTTTGAGTTCAGGCTGCTTCCTCCTATCTTCCACAACACAGAGGGAAACTTTATGGAAAGTCCAATCTTACCGCATAGTGTAGCGCTTATAACCAAATGAAGCTCAATCTGAGCTCTCTGACAGTGGGTTGTTAAATGTTTTTGGGCAATTGGCTTAACTGAGAGCAGCTGTAAAATTATGGTAAAAAAATCAGAGCAAAGGCTCGCCTATCGTAATAGAGTTTAGAAGTCTTATTATTCACTCGCAAGTACAATTAAATTCATTTACCATTTCTAAGACTGAAACAGCCTGAAAGGCAAATGGGAATTTCACAAAATCTGATTTAATAGAAAAGTGCAAAAAGTTTACCCACAAACTGCTTCAGATTAACTCCTTATAATGCATGAACGTTATCCAAGATTCCTTCCTTCCACTCATTAATAGAGATAAAAACCCCAAGGTCTGTGAAGGAGAAAATTTATCTGATAGCTGGGACACCGTAAGATTTTTCAAACTAGCCCAGTGGCTTTTCTAGGAGTTTTAATTAACACAGTTAAAATATTTACAAATAGTGCCAAAGAAGACAAATGATGCTGTGCCACACCACACCTTCTGACTCAGATAGATTTTCCTCCTATATTATTTACAGGTTTTCTGAGGTAAGAATGCTTATTAAGGTGCACGCTTCACTACACATCAATTGGTAAGGGAAATTAAGCATAAATGTGTTGTACATAGATCCATGTGAAGAAAGAGATCAACTAAGCTGCAATCTCTTTACTACTGCGTTATTTTACATCATAATTTTATTGGTTTATCAGTTAATACAAGTTCTAAAAGGGAGATCAAACTGGTTGACATAAAGTCAAGGCCTTACCATCCTTTGTGGAGTATTTCTTGCAAAGTTAAGGTAAGTGAACAAAGTCCCTGTTAGGAACAGTTGTTAGATCCATCTCAGGCCCACATGAGCCCTTAATTTAGCATTGTCTTTTCTGCTGCCTGCTGGTACAGCCGAAGGGAAACAAAGTCTGCAACCAAGTACAAGGGATGTACATATTTCATCCCCAAACACCATGACAATGCAACCACCCAGCAAAGCGTGAGCAACCATTACTTTGGATTTCCTTTAAGTGTACTATGACTAGAGCAAAGACCGCGTTTATAAGAATGCTATTTCTTTTCAGAGTTGAATACAAGTTCTCCCTCATTCCATATGCTTGTTTGAAGGCACCTCAGTGGATGGCTATTGATTTATGGTCAGTATAAATCTCAAGTAAGGGGGCTCTGATGGACTGCACACAATTTGTCTAGGATTCCAAGAACTCCTTGCCACATGCTGAAGGCAACAGCTGGAAAGAATGTGCTTTAGGCATTCACGAACATTCCAAGGCTCACCTGTTGACTGCATTCTGTATTTCCACAGAAACATGTAGATTAACTCAACAGGGCATCTGAAGGGAACGCGAGTTCAACACACATAACCTCTGAGGCAAGTAATAAATTTATGAGTCCGGGAAGACTGAGCAGGCAGTTAGAATTTCATCCATGATTCCAGTCCCCTCCCCAAAACTCCAGGAACATTAAGGGCACAACTGGCTATTGACCACTGAGATGTGAGGAGGAATATTTATATTGTCGTTATCATAAAACCATTACTGAAATCCCAGTGTGAATCAATTCAGACTTCTAGACGGAGACAAAAAAATTCACAAGATGGAAATTCAATTTGCCTGGTAAAGAAGGGCAGGTCTCTAGGCAGATCATACAACAGCTATCCACGGCAGTGTCCTTTCCAACATCTTTTAGTATGCCTGGTCCCTGCTAAGGAAAAAGCTAGTCACACTGAAGAGTATCAGTTCTTGGTAAATACTGATGATCGTTCTTTCTAAGGAAAAATTTACCTCAAGTTTTATCTCCTATTTTTAGAAGGTAAACTAAGGATGAAGTATAAGCTTGCTACAATTCTTTATTTTAATCTCTACAGAGACTAAAATTATGCTCAGGTTTACACCTCTCGATCAAGAGTTTTTACGTTCATTTACAGATGCATTTACTCATATGGATTCCTGGAGAGGTTGTAATCTCGAGGTTAAAAATAAATGAAAACTGTTCTCTTAGGTTTTCTTTATGAGAATATAAATCTTATTTATAAAGTCATTTATTATGCCAAGTAATAGCGGGAAGAAGTAGACTAGCCTCTAAACATAACCTTTCCTTAGTCTCATAAACACAATCTCATCCTTTGACTACCAGGCAACTGTAAATCCACCACAGAAGATAAGAGAGCATTGTATTGCTGTACAAAGCAATAACTGAGCTTGAAGAGTTTACGTGGGCACAAACTCATCCAACCTTTTCAAAAATATCCATCAGCCTAAAATATCTCAAGGGAATTATCTGCATTTACTTATGTTGTACTGTCTTCAGTCCATTGACATATCATACAAGTTTTAGCACAAGATGTAGATCCTCAAGAACACAACAATCTGTGAAAACCTGAAGCAGGTGAAGCTGAGGCAAGAAGGTGACTGTCAACCAGTGATCTCCAAGTGAGAGCACAGGGGGAACACAACAAGAACAGCTGTAAGTCAGAGGACATAAAAGGCTGTCTTCAAACGTGCAGAAGTAGTTACAAAGATGTTATATCCTATGAGGACAAAACAAGTAATAAGGAACTTGCAGCAAGGAGATGTAGAAAGCAGGGAAATATAAGGGTAAAAAGGATGAGCTCTAGATGTCCAGAAAGGTCTGGACTCCTGGCTCTGGATAACTTTGATACTGGACTGCATTGCCATCTGCCAGGATTGCACAAAGCTGATTGCTGGAAAAAGCACCTAGTCCCACATAACGCTCCTCTAGTAGTTTATTCCTATAGTTTTCTCTTTCCTCTTACTTTTAGCTTTGCATGTTGCTGCAGCACACTTCAGGCCATTTCAACTCTGAGCTATAGTCCTTCCCTTAACTTTTTATGGAGATGTTTCACCCAATTTGCTCCTCAGTTTCATTTTGTTAGATTTGCTGAAACTCAAAATGCAAGAAACACGTGAAAAGCGTCTGAAGTCAGTGAGATCAAACAGATGTGTGCTACCTACATCGAGATATATTCTGTAGCTTGTATTGTTTGAGAGAGAAAAATTCAGAGATACAGATAACATAGGGCATTTTTGGAAGGCTAGTTGCTGCAAAGGTTGACTGCAGCTACTATTGAAGTTAAAAATTAGCTTCATCCTTCCTGGAGGTGTGTTATTCTTTTGTGCTTTCATTGAAACCTCTCTGACAGGCATCACACACCTGAATAGCCTGAAAAAGTAGTTTATTCCTATTTCAGGAAGAAGGCAACACCAGTGTTAGAAAATGTTTTTGCTGGTGGGTAAATTCAGATAATACCTCCTCAGATTTTTATCCTCAAGATCATCCCCTTCCTAGTTTCCTTCAGCTCTGAGTGCAAGCTCACAGCTTTCAGATAACAGCTTTGACAGAACACAGATGAGAGCTGAGAAGATGAGCACAGATGCTGCCAGGCTGGGTTTGCTTTTGCTGGGCACTGAGGGTGCTCTGCGAGGTTTCTCTGATGCTGAAAGTGCTGATGCTGTCACTGCAAACATTTGGAATTTGATGTGAACATGCACAGGCAGACTTGTAGAGGCACTTTTTTGTTGAGAAAGTTGCATTGTTCTCTAAAGGCAGCAGGCTAGAAACATCAGTTTTCTTCATTTGTTTTTAAGCCTTTCACTGTTTGGAGTGCCCCAAGGAAGTACTGAGAAGACTCAGCAGTCCACAGTAGAAAAGTAGCTAAAACAGCTGAGATAGTTCAAGCTTACACTTCTGCTAAATCCACACTCTTTGTAGTAGTTAGTGAGAGCTTCTCCAGCTCCTCCTCTCAATAAAATGAAACCCTCAGCATCCGTATGTCGATGAATCTCTGATACCAGCAGCCATTAATTCAGTGCTTTGTTTGACCACTGCCCATGAAACAGCAATTTTTTTGTTGTCTCGGCAGACTCTTCACTTTTCATTCAGAACGCATAGATCATTATCTCCCAAGGTGATTGCTTCAGAATATAGGCCTCTCACAGAGCCAGGCAGTCAAGTTCTGCTAGCAGGCAAATTGTCATGGAAGCCAACACAATCAGATATGAATACCTTTAAGGACAGGTTTGGGCACGTTCCAGTTAACAGTCAGTCAGGACAATTTGAACAATAGAGCAGCTAATACAGAAATTTGATTTATCACATAGGCAATTCATTCCAATTCAATTTACAAATTAGATTACCTTCCAAGCCAGGGTAGGATACTCTATCAAAGTGGTACGTGAGCTTGCAAAAGTGACAAGTCTCCACTTTCTGTTTTAGCCCTTAGAATGCATGCCTTTGAATCAGTCTTGAAAAGTGAAGCTGTAAAGTATGAAAAATTTCATTACCTAAAAACTGGTACATCTCATGTCAGTATGCTCTACAGCACTGCTGTACTAGTCCAAAAGCCAAATACACAAATTTTCTGCCGTGCCATTGTTAGTGAGTAAAAAAAATAGTGAACAAGAGAAAAGAGGAGTGTCAAAAGATAATTACATAAAAGTCAATTTTGAAATTCTCACCCACAACTTAAATTTAACACACTCTTCTCCAGGTGGTAATAAGTTAATTCAGTTTCAATCATCTGACAATAAAAATAAAAAACCTCATTATTTAGTGACTTGTTGCATATTATTCTTCAATTTCAGTTTAAACGATTAGATTCTTTAGCAAAAAGTTCACAAATCTGAAAAAATTGTGTCTTAACAAAAAGTGGAAAGTGTCACTTGTGCTTTTCTCTAGCAAACAGATCTGTCAGTAAGGTTAAAAATAAAACCAAAGTTGATATTGATATTTTGATTCCTTGTGTGGGCTGGAAGAAAAGAGGCGAATGAACGCTGAGTACAAAGGGAACTAAGGGTCATCAACCAATTCCCACTGTAGCAAAAGGGACACTCAGATGAGGTTCTGCTTTTGAGCTACAAAACACTCGTGAAGAACATAAATCTCTACAAGAGAACAGAAGGAGCATGGAATACAATATCCCTTTTTTTATTTGTTTGGAAGTTGCAGTACATTAAGGAAACAGTAGGGTGTTAATGGGAGATCCAACCAACACTGTACATCCCACTGACCACGATGTGTACACCAGTGCATGGAGGGGTTCCACTTGACCCCACTGCTACAACAGTTCCTAAGGGAGCCTGAGAAGTGCCAGGTGACTGACACAGTAACTTAAGAGTGCATAACTCCACCTTTCCCCTCCTCCCACACTTTGTCACAGCAGCGTCCTGGTCACTTCTTTCATATCTTAATGCAAGCAACAAACCCTTACTGGCAATCCTGAAACATAATTATATTGACAGTGTGCATCAAAGTTCTCTCAAGTATCACATCCTCTCTCTAGCACCCACTAAACTAATTCCAAGCAATTTTTTCTTCCCTCATTACGTTGATAACCACTTTTGAAGCATCTGGACTGAATCAGGTAACATACTCTTGAACTGTGGCAGGTGTTGCTCAGGTGTCTGGATTATGAGGAAGAAAATGAGAGTAAAATTGCATGAAACCAGACCACAGTACAACACTAATCTCTACAAAAGGGAGAATAAATAGAATTATAGATATAAAAATATATTTTAAGCCCAAATAATGTATAGGACAGAAAAACAATACACAACAGGAAGAAAAAAAACATCAAAATAGCGAAAGGCAGCAAGACAATGGTAGAAATCAATACTTAAATACACTCAATACAGCCACGCGTAGGTATGACTTGATGCAACATCTAAGCTTTAATACAGTGCTGAATAACTCCCTAATCATGGAGACACCTTGCCATACCTTATCTTTTTGCCAGTCAGGGAGTGCGTAACCACAGCAGTTAATGCCCACCTCCGTTTTTATTAGTAGAATATTAACTGCTAAACAAAGTGTTTTCCCCCATAGCTGTAACAATACAGCAGCAGAGATGAGAAAGGCTGTTTTGCACATTTACAAATCTTTTCCCTGGAATAAACAGGAATTTTCAAAATTATTTGGGAATTGAAGAATATTAACATCTTGGAATCACACAGAATACTTCATTTTACACAATTCACAAAGTCCAGGAAATGCAGCTTGCACGAAGGATATACATCTCGTACTTAAATGTAGATGTGTACCTCCCACAACACCAAAGTATTTGACTTACAAAGTACTTTGTCTTCTGGCACTATTTATACATAAGAGAAATTTCCTCTTTCCATCATCATTCTGCATGTTTACCATGTGCTCGAGAAGATGACATGAATCAAGCTCAATGCCTTTCCTCCAGAATTTGCCTGAAAATAACTTTAAGAAACCTCAAATGTATTATTTGGGTAACACGTCTCTGCTGCTAAACTACTTGGAAAGGCTGACATCCAGAGAACCCTGCATGCAGACTGCCCACAAAGCAATTGTTTCCCCTAGTTCAAAATTACTCACTGAACTGCTGAAAGCAAACCAAGACTTTTAGCTTCTCAGCAGCTGCAAAGGGCTCAGTGCTCAGACAGCTGCACTCCAGGGGATTTACGCTTTGTAGGGAGAAATCTTCAGCTTTCTCCTGACTTCCCACCACAGTTCAGCAAAGACAGAAATTCTTTAACTGGAGGGATGACGGATGTGTCAGTGAAGCGTTCCTGAGAAGTTGTGGTGTTCTGTTTGTATGTGGGGAATGGTTGGTTTGTTTCAAGGGTTTTGTACTCCTGAAAAGTACACAACATGTTTAACTACCTGACTCAGCCTCACATTTCATGATAGCAGATCAAGACTTGTGAGATCCATCCCTGCCAATAGAGAATTACACGTCCTTTCCAAACGCCCGTGAGCACGGAGGTGTCTCTGTGAAGCAGTCTCCTGCAGAACTCAGGCACTTTCTCCCTCCACAGAAGCATGAGATTGCTGGTGGAGATGAGTCAATGCAGGTCATTTCATTCCTCTTACTGCTGTACAGCAGAGAGCTCAGGCTGCAGAAGCAACAAGGCAACAAGAGACTGTTTCTCTCCCAGTCACTGAGCAGGCCCACAGCTAGGTTTCAGGTGACAGAAATCTGCCACATCCTCTAAGGCTGCAAATTGAGAAAGGGCCACCACCATCTAACTGATTAAGAGCACTGAGCAGCAAAACAGTTGTACTGAAAAGCGATGCAGTAACAGCATCTCTTGCCCTTACCACCTAGCAAAGCTTGAGCTCACATGGAGCCTGGTGGTAATGGAGATGATAACAGAGCCTTCAAATGTCAACAGCTTTTTGACAGATACTTTAAGACACAGCGGTTGAGTGCCAGGGGTTGTGAAACCGATAGAACTACTGTTAAGCATCTGTGGTTTTTTCTTCCCCTAAACAAAGCAACTTGCTTTCTGCACTTGCTGTGCCTTATGTGAAAATGCACAGAAAGAAGTCTGAGACTCCCCAAGCACCACACGTGACATTTTGTAAAACATCAGTTTGGCAGCAGCGAACCACATACAATTACAGCAAGTGTGCAACTACTTTTCCCATACAGCAGAAGGCAGTGATTACTTTCATAATAAAATTATTACCATGGTACAATTAAGTGCATATCATGAAGTGTCCAGTACTGACAAGAGCTCTGTTATCAGCTACTGGAACAACTGATTCACTCTTGCCCCCAGCTATGACTTTGCCTCCCACATCACACGGTCAGTAATTTGCAGCCTTCTGGAAATGGAATATTTGCAAGTAATTTGCAAATTCCAGCTTATCAGAACCCCCTTCCATGGTGCCACAAGTCATTTCAGGAAGCAACATTTTGACATCTGGACATGAGGCATTCTGCTGTTTACTCAAAGCAACTGCCCAGGTCTCATTAACCCTGGAAGGAGATTGAAGTTATCTGTCTGGACTTATTCCTTCTTGGTACTTCTACCTCTTATGTTAATCAGTTTTTCCCTTTCCAACGCTATGCTAAAACCCAAACCAAAACAAGTACTGTGGGACAAATGTGGTGCACACTTTTTCCCCACAGAGTACAACACTGATCAGCTCAGAGCAAATGAAACAACTTTTAAAACAGGTTTATGCCAAATTCAGAGTACAATGCTAGTAACTAATACACATACACTGGTTAATAAAGGGGAGGGAGAACGATTTCAAGTACTCATGCTTCCATCAACTCCTTCTCTAGGCACCTGTGCAGTAGCTGCTTGTCTCACCTGATAGGTATGAATGCTGTAGTCCGTGCTGATGTCCACATGCAGACCTGTCCACCTAACATCAAGCAGAAAAGCTTCTAAAGGTCAGTTCAAGTTTTTAATGAGATTGCTAGGCATAAAACCACATGATTCCCATGATCACAAAATCACAAACCTGGACCTCATCAGCCTACAAGCAAGGAAGAATCTTATTTGCACAGCAACAAATAATATGATCGTCTTTTTCAAACATTAAAAGTACATTCTTCCACTGTCAACTGCTTTTACGGCGATTCACTCCTATCAAACTCTCAAATATTCACCCAAGTCATCTTTTGTACGTGTTTCTTACCCCCTGAGCAATTGAATCTACACAGTCTGTTGGACTTGGAGATGAGGACAAGGCTGTATTGCAAGCTGAGAACTTTTCAGCTAAACTCTTCCAACTGCATCCAAAGGTTCAAAGCTGTCTGAGGAGAGCAGTAGTATTTGGGATTTAGCACAGAATATGCATCATCATTTTAGTATTACTTTAAGGCAAACATCCAAGAAGAAACACTATTTTAAGACTAACATCTACAGCTGACAAGAATACCTAAATCTTTCTTGATTAACCATGCACATGAAAGCAATACTGAACAGCTTTCTCCAGATATGGTCTAAATTTCCCACATTCAATGAGATCTCCAAGTTGAGATGTACCTACTCATAAGGTACAACACTTTTCTCTTAATGTATTGTACCTGTCCTTTCCCAATTCTTTCCCAGTATTTTCATTATCTCCCATCTGACACGAAGGAACGCAATACATCACATTTATGATGAAAAAGATTTCTACAGAACACAATTTAAGCAGTGGGAAATGTTGGAATTTCAGAAGCCATCTGTTGTGGCTTAACCCAGTAGGTAGCTCAGCATTATACAGGCGTTATTCACTCATGCCTCCCTTCCACTGGGATAGGGTAAAGAATCAAAAAACCAAAGTAGAACTGTGTCAAAATAGAGCTATTTACTAAGTTTGAGAAAAGGAAAAATACATCATAACTTTTATCCATGTATGTAACAAGTGATGCACAAGCATCTCTTGTTCTGCTCACCTGCCAACTGACACCCAGACTGTCTCCAAGCAGTTGGAGAGCCAGAGATTAACTCCTATTCCTTTTAAAACTCTCCTTCTGCATGATATCATACACTATGGAACATCACTTTGGCCAGTTTAAGCCAGTCAGTCATCCTGATTCTATTTCCTATTGCCTCCCTGCTCCTTGGGCACCCTGTGCCTCTCAGCTCCTTTTCTCATTCCTCATTGGTAGGACAGAGGGACAGACTGAGGAGTCCTCAGCTCTGTGCAGCACTCCTCAGCAACTAGAAACACTGATGTGTCATCAATACTGTTTTTCTCTTAGAACAAAAACATAGCACTGTACTAGACATTATAAAGCAAAACAATTCTGTCCAAGCTGAAACTAAGACTCCTTCTTTCAACAAGAAATCTCAGAGTGCAAGAGGCATTCAGCAGGAAAGGTACAATTTGGTATTTTTGTATCATAAGCTGAGAGATAAAATGAGATTATAGAACGCATTTCTAGTAACTGCTAAGTCCCCATAGTATAACAATGTTTTTGCTTTACATCAGTGTTTTCAGAGAAAACTAGAGTCCAGCTTAATAGGAGGATCTATGAATGTTAAACCCAGCAATTTCAAAAACATGATCTCCTTCCTCTTAAGGAAGAGTTTCTTCTCTAAAACTTTAGAGGATCTCTGTTTCTGCCTAATTAATT
Organism: Cyrtonyx montezumae; assembly: GCF_038088225.1. NCBI lineage: Eukaryota > Metazoa > Chordata > Aves > Galliformes > Odontophoridae > Cyrtonyx > Cyrtonyx montezumae. The sequence goes on along the minus strand of NW_027072045.1, from coordinate 16,299,988 downwards.
TTTCAGCGGGAATTTCTCTTGTAAGTAAAATAAAGTACACAAGCTCCTCTGAGATGTCAGTCAACAGCAATGGATAAACAAGTTATAGCTGGCATTGGTACATATGAACAGTTTCATCACAATCCTGAAAAACAGTTTTAAGTTTGCACGTGAATAATCTGTAAATATAATCAGTTTATGATAAATAGTGTATTCTGTTGATAAAATTGGCATGAAGGCAATGGGAGAATAAAAATACCTTGTTCTCTAGCCAAACACACTACTAAGACTCAGCATGAGCAGGGGACTGAAGAGCTAATGTTGCTGTTGTGTTCTGGCAGAGTTTTGCTGTAGTTTTTGTCTGAAAAGTGTTTGTATATAAGACTACACAGCTAAAGCAAGGCTAAAGGGCAAAGATCTTGCTTATATCTGTGAGAACATCCCTTGATAGCTTCCGACAAGCAGGGTATGTGGTTTCTGCTTTGTGTGAAGAAGATCTGTATAGGTTTCGTAGAATTTAATGGAGAAACTGATGCCACTTCTGTAAATACACTTTTTTTTCAGTAATAATTCTGAGAACTTTCAGGAAGATGTCTTCAGAATTGTTACAGACTGAGGAACAACACCAGATGTTCATTAGGGGTTTGACAGTTTCACTTCCAGACTCCTCCAGCTTGCATACTGTGGAAGAAGGCTTTGAAAAGTGTACAACATTCATTTAATTACTCCAACTAAATTTAGCAGTAAGAATTCCTGTTGACTTCAGTAGGAGACTTAGGCCAACACTGACATTGTCCTCTCCAAGAAATTCTCTCGTAGAGAACTACACCACTGAAAAGTTTCAAGCGTTTCTTGGTGAAATCACTTGGAAGTGGGCTGTGGTGCTAAACCAGCTACAAGTCAGGCGCTGAATGAAGCTCAGCTTTGCTACATTCACTAGCCACGAGTACAGCTGAAAAGCAACGGCAGCAAAACAAGAGAAAAACAGAGCTTTTAGCACATCTACTTGGCTATATTTTCTGAATAAATACAAGAAAACTGGAAACACTTGAAGCAATGCACACCCTACACAGTTCAGAAGAACTTTGGCTGCATACTTTTCAGTACATTTCAGTGCAGAAAGCAGCAGAGAAGTCCAAGAAGTGCTGAATGCCATTCTGAAACAACACATAGGCAGTGCATCTCTTAAGTGGGACAGGTGCATGAAAAGCATCTCCAGAAAGCGAGAGGGGAAAGACGCTGAATCCACTGCTGTACAGACGCTCACCACAACTGACGCAAAAAGATCTGGAGGAGTTACACTACCAGCAGCACGTGTCCCTGCAGCTGCCCCAAGGGATGCACAGCACTACATCACAGAGCAGGCCACCTTGGAGGCTGCCGAGAACCCCACTCTCCCAGAATCCAAGGGGTTTGATGTGACCTAAAGAATAACTTGGGCTGTATACTGAATGCCTGCGTGCACGAGTAGCTTTCACAGCAGCAGGGAAAAAGAACAGCCAGGCTACAATAACACTGGGAGAACACACATCGGCAAGGCCTCAGTTCCGCTCTATGAAGCTTAGCTAAGCGTGGTAAGAAGCGGGTCGGTTAGGACGGAACAAAGCGCTTGTGCTTCCCGCAGCTGGCAGGGGGCGGGAAGCTGACGCGGGATCTGAAGTGCCTCAGCGCCATCGCGCGGGGCTCGGGCTCACCGCGGCTGTACGTGCAGCTCCTCACCCACGTACACGATCCTTGCTTATGTCTTTTTCTTCCGACGCTGCGACAGTATCTCAAGTATCTGCATATTTATAGAAAGCTGTCCTGTTACTAAGAAAGCACCCCAAAATATTTAAATTACTTGAAACTAGGACGTTGTACGTTTGGCAGGGAAAAGAACATACACTATCAGCAGCTTCACACAGCTGTCAGTGGCTGAAGATATTTCAACTATCTTGCATACATTTGAATCAATGAAGAAATCGTACCTATGTGTAACAGCAACAGGAATAGTGCAATGAGATGTTACAAAGAAAGAAAACAGAATGCTTACCCGCCACTGAGGATTGAGGCTCACGGGAAAAACCCCACAAAGGAGAGGTCTCAGCAGCAGTCAGTCCTTAAATGAGGTCTAAGAGAGCCCTGCTCCACCTCTTACAGTCACACAGGTGAATTAATTGCCTTCATCTGTGCTCCCAGGGCTGACCGGGTCATTTCTCCAGGTGCTCAATCAGTGGTTCAGCAGTTGCCACACACTGTAACAAACAAGAATTCAACATCCTTCCTATCCTGCACTTACCTTGTAGATTTTTTCTTGGTTTCAAAGCTTATTTGATGATTTAATGACAAGCAATCAACTGTCATTGAAAGCAGCGTGATGGAACATAAGTCTTGCTGCAGGCAAGAGCAAGGTTACACAATGGAAGGAACACTGTGCTAAACAGGCATATACTGATGAGTTCTAAAATTAGCTTAAACTATACAGAAAAACAAGGTAAGAGTCAAGATGAGCAGCTGAATGAACTTCTACTGAACATGGAACAAAGCAGTCAAAGCACTGTGAAATGCAAAGAATAAATAAAAATAAAGAAAAGAATAAGGACCTCTTTTCTTGTCCTGAAAGAGGTCAGTCTAGACAGATACCCAAACCTCAGGCAGGAGAAAATAGAAGACCCAAGCAGAAGGACAAAAGACTTCAATGTGTAAAACTAACTATGAAAACACTAAACAATTTAGAAATCATACAGGCTGAAAACTAGAGAAGCAACTTGGAATGAGAACTTGATCTTACAATTCAGTATCTATAGAAGTGAACTCTGTGTTAACCCCGTGAAGAAACGTTTCATGGCTAGGCAGCTTACTGGAGAAATCTGCATCAGAGCTTGTTACCATTGAACTGGCTCTCAGCATCTTTGTTCACATTCAAGCTACAGTCACATAAAAATTGAAACTACTTTAATTGGTAAAATAACCATTTTTATATTCATTTACATTTTTAGAAGTAACGAGATATGCAGGTGGTATGTAGATGATTGTTAAATCAATGCTGCAGTTCTTTTTCAAGGAGAAGAATTTTTCTTCTCATTTGTGCTCACAAGTCCAGCTGATCTGTATTTTTCAATCGTACAAAAGACAAAGAATAGCAGTCTAAGAAAACTTACAGCTGTTAAATCATGAAATGATTTCTGGAGGACAGTAAAATTACAGCTGTACTATCAGAAACGAGTAGTGTGAAACTGTCACTGACTCTAGGGCGAACTAATTGTTTCTAATGAATTAGTATGTCTTGGAGAATGGAAGAAGAGAGGAAAACTGGGAAGAAAAAAAAAAGAACATCTCAGGCTAAATGTTGTTTGAATTTTCTTGGAAAATTCTGTAGCCAGGCCAACACCAGACCACAAAAGGCAGTCCTGTAAGACAAGATACTCTTCTTTTGGTGCTAGAACATGTAAAACCTAGATGGATAGGGAACACTTAAAACCACGTGTCCAACCCACTAGTTTTAGTTATACTTCTAATAAATAATATAAAGATGACAACAAAACATTTTTAAAAAAAGTTAATTATCTATAAAAAATATCTTATATGCAGCCCAAGACAATTGTAGTTCACTCAGCATGGCCCAGGCAAGCCAAAAGGCTGGACACCTATGCATAAAATAGGATGGGGATGAAACAGACCAAAAATAAATATTCAAAGCAACACAATAATCAAGGTAAAACATAAAATTAAACCAACAGTACTGTATGGTTTGAAGTAATTCAAGAAAATAAATAAATAAATAATAAGGCAAGAAAGCTGCCTGAGCAAGAAATGAGAGCAAACAAACTGCCTTGGATTACCCTTTTTCATGCATATCAAATGCAGGTCATTGTGAAAGTAATTTCAGCTCTTTACAAACAGAAGTGTTCTCCTAACTATATAAAATCTTAGGAAATGCAGTCTCTCTCAAGTAAGTAAATGCTGCCTTGATGAACCCAAGTGTTAAATGCCTACTCACGCTCTGATTATGAACTGAGATCTCAGTACAATATTATTGGTTCTATTCATAGTTGAGAACTAGATGGTTAGAATATATTCTGAAATGATTGCTCCAGACTAGATCACTTCAAACAGTGCATTAATATATTAGAATTCTCCCCAAATTTATTAGGTTTATTTTTCTAAACTTAGTAATTTAAAGCTGAAATCACACAAGTGACAGAAATCATCATTCTGACATGTAGTGCCAATTCCTTGGCCTTCTCCCTGCAAAGAAAATTACACCAGTCATGTGAAAAAAAGCAATTTAAGCCATCCCGCACAAGCATAGTTATTACTGCACAATTAGTAAATAACAGAGTTCTAAAGACACCATTCCTATAAAGGGGATGCAAAAAACAAAACAAAAAACCCTCAAACACACAGTTCAAGAAAGTTTGTATTTATTTCAACTTCAATGGAGTCAACTTGAAACAATCAGAAAGACACTATACAACTATGTACAAACTTAAAAAATAATTTTTAATACATTATTAACAACCAGTTTAAATGATATAATAGAAGTAGACCTGGGGGTGCAAACATGCTTCTTCAAGGTTATTTAGCTGTTTTTGTTTGTAGATGCTGCCTGATGATTTGATGATCACTTTCTTCTTCGTTTTGTATTTTCAAAACCTGAAGAAAGTATTTCAAGAGTTACTCATCATCTTTTTACATTAGACTTACGGATACTTTTTACATTAGACAATTCCTGACCCACGCAAACATTTTTCCCCTAAATAGATTTCAGAGTGGAATCTGCTTATTATCTTTTAATCAGAAGTCTGTAAGATACGGAGATTGTTTTAACACAGCTTAATTAGAATAAACAAATAAAGAGAACATACAAAATTCTGCTTATCTTAAAAAAATATCCACAGGCAAAGAAAACCTGAAGGCAGCTTTCACTTTAAAAGTCATTTCAAATGAATATTCTAATACTCATTTTGTGAAACATGAAGTGTTCAGGAAACATTTTTAGCCTAAATTTCTGTAGCCATGACTTCCTCAGAACTACAGTGAGAGAAGAAATTATTTTATATTATAATATAAGAATATTATAAGAAAAAATTTTAATTATATTATAATCATTTTCTTCATCCTCTAATTAAAAGCATTTTGGTTTCTGCCCTCCTCACTCATAAAATTAATGGAAAATTCAATGGGACATCACAGCTTGATCAAATGTTCACTACACTGAATGGAAAAGGACTCCAGCAAAATTAAAAGATCAAGAATACTTTTAGCCCCACAGCTACTGACAGAGTCATGAAATTGCATATCAGAAATGGTACATCAACATGGCACCTAACACCTTTTACAAGTTGGCTTAGACAGGACAACACAGCTTAAGCATACCTAGAAAGCTCTCTAAATTGTGCTTTAGAAAAGCATAAATACGTACAATAATCCTACCCCAACACACTGTAAATATCTACGATTCCAAATTGGAAGACATCTCTCCATGACTGTTATATCACCTACATAGTAAACTGTAAGCTAGCACTCAAAGACAGAGAAGATCTTTGAGAACAAAATAAAATAAAGCAGCAGAAAGACTAAAAAGAGTGTCTAGGTAGAATAAGGAAATAGTTCAGTACTTTTATCCTCCTCCAGCAAATAGATCAAACCTTCAGGCTTGTTCTGACTCCTCAGTAGTTCGTTTTAAGCCAAGACTACAGAAATGTATTACATTGCACAGAACAGTAATGTATAAACATTTACTGAAGAAGCAACTGTATCTAGAGGGCCATAAATGTCAGCTGAATACAGCTTTCTTTTAGTTCATTTTGTCTTGTTCTCTTCCTCTCCAAGACAAGAAATTATTTTTATTCATAAACCAAATGCCTTACTGGTTTTGTCAGCCTTGGAATCAATGAATACAAAAAGCTTCATAATAAACTCGGTTTTAAAAAGTTACTTACATAAAATTTAAATAAAAATATATAGAAATGCTATTTGTCTACCAGGATTTTCTATTGCTTCTGTAGCTGAAACAGTTTATAGCTTCAGATCCAAAAGCTTAAAGCACGCATTAAAATTGGACATTAAAAACAGTTATGACTCAGAATCCACTGGAAGTTAAAAACTTCAGCAGGACTTCAACAACTTATGTGCTGACAGAAGCACAGGGTAGAATCAACTTTCTCTGTACACCTGTAGATTTTCATTCCAAGGTGTAATGAATTACTGAAGAGATGAATAAATTGATTTATTTCATAGATTAAAGAACAACTTAACATGGCAGATGTTGTCTAAGAACATTAATAGCTTACAACAGAAGCAAGCCATTCTACAGTGCCTAGAAAACATGAAATAAATCTTATTTGTTCTATACTAACCTTTAGAGTGACTAACAAGAGGAGAGCTTTGAAGAAAATCTTCAATTCTTTGTAGTGCTGCATTCCTCTTTCTGGTCAATCTTTTACTTGCTGTATGTTCTTGTTTTCTTGGGGAGTACGCTTTTCTGGATTTCTGTTTAGAAGGCAACTGAACAAGAAATAAGATCATTGCTTAAGCTTTATTTCAATGTTATTTGAAGCTGACATTCTGAGCTTTGCTACTCACACCTCTTTTTACTATGCTAACAATTCTACAACAGCAAGTAAGGCTGACAGTTTTATACCCTTTAGGGAACTGTCAAGATTTCAGATATTTCAAGACATAAGTTTCTTGAATTTTCTTAAAGGAAAAATAGTTTCTTTAAAAATAGTTCCAAGCTGTAAAGTTATTTTACAGAACTTGTTCTAATTATATAAAATAAATGAATACACAAACAGAAGAAAACAGATGGGAAAAATCTACTATTCACACTCAGAGCATGCTGAAGATATTGCTAAGGCATGGAAACATCTTTCTTTAATAATTGCCACATGCATAAATGATAGGAAACTAAAGTTGAATTCAAGGGCTTCACCCTTGAATTTGAGAATGTATTCTCAAACTTGTCTTCCAAACTATTCAACATGCAATATCCTTTCCTCCAAATCACCACTGTACAGTCATACAGCCATTAAACACTCTTGGGACAGACAGTCTTCCTCTTTGCTTAAGTTTATGGAACTGAATAGGAACAAGACATAAGTGTTTAAGATTCCTATTCAGGAATCTTAGGAATCAGGTATACAGATCAGGGTAAGATACTGCTGCATCAGAATGTTCACTCCTTTCACACCTCTACACAAATTACAGAAAGTCCCAAACTAGCTTCCAAACTAGAACAAAAACCAACCATTTTCTCATCACTTCCAGAGGGTGAATTAGAAGCTGTAACAGACGTTGCATGTTTCTTGTTCTTGCTTTCCACAATATCCTGGGAAAATAAGATAAGTTTTAGCCATGATTCTTTTAGAAAGAATAACAACTGCTTATAAAACAAAAGCAGACACTTTAAATGCTATTGCTAATAGTATAGGAGGCATTTGCTAGTGGTGACTATTCAAATGTGAATCAAATACTAAATAAACATTCAAGGGAGCTAAAAATACCTGTAAGTGAATCATTCTGAGATTCTCTCTTCAATCCATTATTTCCTATGCTTTTGCAATTGAGATATTTGACAGATGAAAATGCAAGTTGAAAGTAAATCACTACATTTAAGTACAAATTCAGATTTATGGTGACAATTACAAAAACAGGCTGGTAGCAACATTAAGATATCAGCATTAGGCATTTCATGAAGTGATGCCATCTCCATATATAATGGACTTTTTTTTCTCACTAAGACTCATATGAAGCAAAATTGCACACTGACAATTCCAAGGAAATACTCAGATACTTCAGATTAAATAGAAAGCAAACATATAGGAAGTCTAAAATGCTGATTTATGTCTACAGATTTTCAAAGAAAATACACAATGGAGTTAAGATAAAATCTTTCCTCTTTTCTTAAACATTATCATTCAGCTTGGCTATGAGTTTAGTTTCAGTAAGGCTTGGACTTCCCACACGAGGTTCATCAATTAAATCCTTCAACTACTTTTTTTTCTTTACTTTTCTTTTTTTCTTGGGGAGTACACTTTTCTGGATTTCTGTTTAGAAGGCAACCGAACAAGAAATAAGATTCTGAATGGAGTATCACCACCACTGTATTCCCAAGAATTAAGTTTTTAAATATATATATATAACTTTATGTTTTATATATATATATATATATATATCTGCTACTTCATTAAAGTTAGCAACCAAAAACTTATATAGGAATGATTAACATCATCATCTCACAAAACAGCACCCAGAAACCCTGCAGGGGAAGAAAAGAAGTCCAATTTGCTGTGCCCATTTCAGTGACGTTATAAATTTTTTTCCCAGGTGACTCATCTAATCATGAGACTCTTTATCAGCATCAACAAGAGAAAAGTTTTCAACAGCACACAGAAACAATTCATCACACAGTAGTTTCTACAGCTTTTACTCCTACCAAAGGCTATCCAAATGGGTGATCTGATCACCCTGAAAGGGATAAACAAAATAAAACTTGAGAACTATTTAGAGAACATGAGACCTTTTGCTACTCATTCCTTACTGAAATCAACAAAATTACAAAATTTTCAGATTCAAAAGTTTCATACTAACCTCAGATCCACTGAGGGAAGTCATACTGCTAGGACACCGAGATGATGAATAATTGTCCTTAGTTTCACAGCTTCTTGGAATACTTACTTCATCTACATGTTTAGTCTTGCTTTGTTTTTTCATAGTCTGTAAATATTTAAAATGAGTAAAGATTAGGCTGTATAGTAGACCTCAAAATTATTTTGAGTCTGTAAGGTAAATAACTCCCAATGATGGTACTCCACAAGGAGATAGTATAGGGGATGGTATATTTTTAAGTAGTTCTATATAAACAGTATACAGATACTACAAAAGAGAAGATGGCTCACCTTTAGGATGACAAGGCTCGCAGGGGACTCCACGTGGGAGGGATCTCCAAGAAGAGATCCTTCCCTGGTGGTGGTCAGCCCTTAAATGGGGTTTGAGAGAGGTGGAACCAGGCTCCACCCCTTCCACTCACACAGGTATATCACCTTCACCTGTGCCCCCATGGCTGACTCGGTGCTCACCTCAGGTGGCCAATCAGTGGTTCAGGCCATGATTCAGCAGTTCCCATACACTCCATCCCTTCACGACATGAACCACTGATCAAGTAACCATAAGGTGAGCTCCCCTTGATACAGAGACCCAATACATCGCGACGCTTACATAATTGCCCGTCGCAACGCATGTTGATGTAATCCGAGATGAGTGATGATTGGCGCATCATTCGAACTCTTCTTTGGGCCAGTGCTTGGTGGTATCTACTGGAAGCATGTAATCACACAGTGCAGGTCCATCTTATGTGTCATCAGTCCCGGTTAGACCATCACCAGATGCTGCACGTGGTCTTATAACAACTCTGGAACACTGCAGTATTGTTTGGTTCCTTCTGGCGACTCATATACAAGTGTTTTAGAGGTACCAAGAGGGGAAGATCCGCTCTCCAGGGCAAGATACAGGCCGTATTCCTGTCTTGGGTTAACACTTCAGCTTGTACAGGGGCATGCCCTGGCCGCCTGTACCAAACCCTTTGACCCAATGTCTGTGGCTGTACGACTATATCAGGCACCAAAGGGGGTGTCCTGATCTGCCACAGAGACATGATAGGGGTTCCCTTAGCAATGAAGACTGGAGTGTTAACCATTATTTCAGTAGGCCATGTACCTATTACCGGAGGGGCTACCGAACCCCCCACCTCCAATAATCTCCCCCAAGGTGCAAGTAGGCTGCACCATCGTGGTCCTACCTGCACCTTCCAGGGCCATTTTATTTTATTGGTACCTGGTTTTAGGTCCTCAGGGGCAGGGAGCAGAAGATTGTTCTCACGGCCAATCTGAGGTTTCACTTCATTATCGGTGCCCGTAATTTGGATCCTAAGTGGGGAGGCCCATGTTGTTTGTAACATTTTCAAGGCACTGGGTCTGCCATCTCTAGGTCTTTCATTCAGGTCCCGCAGGGTCTCATGGAGTCTCTTTGTCCACCCCTGCAGGGACTGAGAGTCTGTCTTCAGGGCAGCCTTGAGAATACCATTGTAACGTTCGATAAGGCCTGTCCCCGTTGGATTATATGGCAGGTGGAATCACCACTCAATATTATTTTCTTCTGCCCAGTGTTGTATCACTGCACCCGTGAAATGACTTCCTTGGTCGCTCTCGATGACTTGCGGCGTCCCGTAGGCAGCCATCAGCCTTGTGAGTGCCTTTATAGTGTATGCCTGGTTGGCTTTTGGTACTGGATAGGCCTGCATTAGCCCACTCGCAGTGTCGACACAGGTTAGGGCATATCTCGCCCCCTCAGACCGAGGGAGGGGCCCTATATAATCAACCTGCCACCTCTGTAGAGGATTGTGTCCTCTAGCAAGATGGGCTGTAGTTTCAGGCAACGACCTCGGTCTTATCTTAGAGCAGGCATCACAGTCTTGGCATGCTTGAGCGATGTCCGATAGTTGTACAGGCAGTCCCCACGCTTTAGCGGCTGCCCACATGGTCTTCTGCCCAGCATGCCGCAGCTTTTGATGTAGCCAGTAAGCGATATTCTCAGATGGTGAGTTCTCAACCCATCTAACTCGGGCCAGTGTGTCGGCTTCATCATTTCCTGGTGACTGTAGGGGTTGATGACCAGAAACATGGTAAACACACACAGTTCTGTGTTTGACTGCATTCCATATGTCTAACCACATATCTTTGCCCCAGATCGGTCGGGAGTGGATAGTCCAATCCTGGGTGGCCCACTGTGCGATCCAAAGAGTGAGCCCCCGATACACAGCCCAACTATCTGTGCAAATATTCAGGATACCATCACCAGGTTCTTTGGTTATAACCATCCACACCGCCCGCAGCTCTGCCCACTGGCTGCTTTGACCATCCCCCTCTTCGAACCAGATTGTGTCTGTGGCAGGATGGTACGCTACTGCTCTCCACTTACTTGGGTTGCCCTTGCTGGACCCATCTGTGTACCAGGCATCTTCAGGAATAGGATATTTTCCTTCCTGGACGGGACTCTTCTGTGGTGGAGCAACCGAAGTTTGTTTTGGTGCATCACTACGATACGTTACTTGGCCAAGAATCTTCTGAAGCTCTTCTTTCAACGGTGAGGAAGACAGACTACTCCTCTGACTGAGATAGGCGACCCATCGTGCTACCATCTGCACCTGGGCCACCCCCGTCTTAGGAAGGTGGGTCAGATCTCTTACCCACCCCTGGATTGGCAATGTAGTCTTGACTATAACTTCGGCCGTTTGGGTTATTGGCTCTACCGCTTGTAATGTGGAATAGGCAGCCAATAACTGTTTTTCAATCATACTATATCTTCCCTCTGCACCATGCCACACCTGAGACCAAAATCCAATGGGGGTCCGAACAGAACTCTGACGTTGCCACAGGCCCCAGCCAAAGCCATCTTGAGTTACGTGAACATCTAGCTCAGCTGGGAGGGTAGGATCAGATATACCCAGTGCCTGGGCTTGTTTAACCGCCTGTTTCGCCTGTTGGAAAGCATCCTGTTCTGTTCTCCCCCAATCCCATAATTGGCCCTTTTTGGTAAGTCTATATAAAGGTCTCAGCAGCTGCGCCAAATGAGGTATAAAGGAACGCCAATATCCCAATATACCCAGGAATTCCTGCAGCTGCTTTGGTGTTGTAGGGACTGGAAATGCCTGAACCTTATCTATGACGGCATCAGGTAATACTTTGGTCTTTCCTGACCAGACTACCCCTAGAAATTTTACGGACAGTCCTGGACCTTGCACTTTTTGAGGATTGATAGCCCATCCTCTTTCACTTAGGTAGGCAGTTAATGAATCCGCTGCCTCCCCTACTGCTTCCAGTGAGTCGGATGTTAACAGGAGATCATCAATATAGTGGTATAGGTTCACATTGTTTGGTTTTCTCCAATCAGCCAGGTCACGTGCCACCAAATTATGACAGTATGTTGGTGAGTGCACGTACCCCTGTGGCAAGACCTGAAAGGTCCACTGCCTGCCTCCCCACGTAAATGCAAATTGATCTTGTGATTCTTTAGCAATAGGTATGCTAAAAAACGCATTCGCTAAATCCAGGACACAATGGTAAGTTTTAATTTCCCTACTAAGAGTGTCCATTAAGGAGGCAATATTGGGTACGGCCGCATGGATGGGCGGCGTGACCTTATTTAGTTCCCTATAATCCACCGTCATTCTCCATGTTCCATCCGACTTCTGTACTGGCCATATGGGGGAATTATATGGGCTGTGTGCAGGTCTTATAATACCTACTTTCTCTAATTCCTGCACTGTCTTTGATATTTCTTCTTGCCCACCTGGGAGTCTGTACTGTCTTACATTAGTAATCCGGCGTGGTTTTGGCAAACAAATGGGCTCATGTTTCGCATGGCCCCTCAATATTGTCCGTATTGCCCGGATACTAATGTACCTCTGCCGTAGTCTGAACTCTCCCACAGTTGTCTGGAGAGCCAGACCCCATAGAATGTCTATGCCCAAGATATATTCTGGAATTGGGGCAATCGACACCTTATACTCCCGGGGCGGGAGACGCCCAACCCCCAATTTCAACCACGTCTGGGAGACTGGAATAGTCTGTCCCCCAAACCCACCAATCATCACTCTATTACCCTTAAATTTTGTTGGGTCTCCATATATAATTGATGTTTCTGCGCCGGTATCCACTAGAGCCATCACCTTCTGCACATTTGTCCTGGACCAGAATATTGTTAGTTCTACATAGGGCCTCCGGTCACATCTGGAGGCCCTATGGGGACCAGAGTTTTCCGTTAATCCATGAATTTTGCCAGATCTAAATCTTTTGTCACAGGTGGCTCAGGCACTGTAGCCCGTGACACCTGCGGATGTTTTTTTCTTCTGTTCGGTATTATAAAGTCAGCCAAATTCCAGGTTGTTGTCGGTGTTTTTTGTATAATTCGTACTCCCGATTTTCTGGGAGCACTCTGAAATTTCTGATCATTTCTAAGCTGTTTCCATAGCTGCAACAAAACATGGTTGGGTTGCCCATCAATTTTGGTAAATGCAACCCCAGCCCGTATGAGATCATTAAACATAGTCCTCCGGGATACCCGTACGGGGCCTGATCGGGGCATCCGTGGAGCAGGCTTTTTAGTTTTAATAGGGAAGGCCTCAGCGTCTTCCACTGTATTAACATTGCGCCTGGTTCTTACGCGCTCCGTCTCCCCTAAGTCTGTCACTAACTGGGCTGCCTGCTGTACGATGGCTTCTGATGCCACCAACGGATTTAATATGGAAACCAACATCCCATATAGGTGGGAGGGGGCCTGCTGTAGTATCAGATCTCTCATGCCCGCTGTAAATTTCTCCGTATCGGGGCTTTCAAAAGTGTCTGCGTACAGAGCCTCCCTCATACCTAGTTCTCTGATGTAGGTCTGGAGGTCCTCCATAGAGGACCACAAACCAGTATTAAGAGGGATATTGGTTTTGTTGGGCCATGTTAAGCGGCATGCAGCCATCAACCAATCTATAATAGAATGGTTTTCCTCATTATAGTGGACGGCTGCATATAATCTTTGTCTTAAGGCCGGGTTTATTGTTATAGATGCTAATTTTGACATTTCTGTTCCATTTACTAAGACACTTTCAGCTCCTGCATCCCATAACCTTAGGAGCCATGATGGTATGCTTTCCCTTGGTTTCTGATGGAATCGTTGTACTAGGTCCATCAACTCATTAGCTGTATACGGACGAGCGGTTACATGGAGGCAGGTTTCTGCAGGGGGCCATTGGTCAGGAGGCACCCCTGCTGGTCTATCCTGTACCTTTTTTGTTTTTTGAGTTATGATAGGCCGAATCTCAAATGGGTCCATCATAGATGGAGTTTCGAGATCTGCCTTAGAGATCTTTTTCCCTGTCATATCAGAGTCTTCTTCCTCTGATTTTTGGGTGTCTTCTACTGATATATTCCGTATTTGTCTCGTGGGGACATTTAGGCCAGGCTTTTTGGTTGTTAATGTACCCAGCTGTTGCTCCAGTTTCTCAATACGGTCTCATAATAACTGATTTTCAGTCTCCATATTAACATTTGCAGTATCTAATTTGAGTATGGCCATTACTAATGGCCAGGCTACTGCAGAGGCGGCTAACCGCCGCTCCTTGGTAACAAGTATGTCTTTATCTAATCCTAGAAAGTAGTCGGTCAAATAAGATGGGGAGGGAGAGGCAGTCCCTGGAACCCGCATGGGTCCCCATTTCTCAATAATGGACGCCAACCCATAGTAGGGTGACCCCATGAACCCTGGAATTAGACCAGGGATTGTCTGTTCTAAGGGGGTAACGTTCTCCCCCTTGGCCCATTTAAACATATTCCAAATGAAGGACATTATGGATTTAGTATCGCTAGAGCTGCCTGGCTCGCCAAGTGTAAGGTAAATAACTCCCAATGATGGTACTCCACAAGGAGATAGTATAGGGGATGGTATATTTTAAGTAGTTCTATATAAACAGTATACAGATACTACAAAAGAGAAGATGGCTCACCTTTAGGATGACAAGGCTCGCAGGGGACTCCACGTGGGAGGGATCTCCAAGAAGAGATCCTTCCCTGGTGGTGGTCAGCCCTTAAATGGGGTTTGAGAGAGGTGGAACCAGGCTCCACCCCTTCCACTCACACAGGTATATCACCTTCACCTGTGCGCCCATGGCTGACTCGGTGCTCACCTCAGGTGGCCAATCAGTGGTTCAGGCCATGATTCAGCAGTTCCCATACAGAGTCTTTCAAGGTTACAACATAAAATCTCAAGCTCAGACACCTAGTGAACAGGTAAGCTAAGCTGAAACACAGCACGAGTATGTGAAGATAGTAACTTCTATTCATCAAGTGATCTTCAGATACATCCTACTGGGTCTCACCAACAGTCTTGTTCAGTATTCTATCTCCAAAAGTGGCAAAGGGAGATGTTATTTAGGGGTAAAACCTGTAATCCCAATCATCTTGTCATCCATTCCCCCCATACTCTCTGTGCACTCACAGCAGCTATGTTAGAATGTCAGAGAGTAAACTTCTGCCCAATCTTCAGTATCTGATTATAAATATATGGAGAAGTGCATGGAAAAACTCTGTAACATATGTAGAGAGATGGTGTCCTAGTAAATAAAATATCTTTGAGAGGATGAGAGCACATGCCTGAGTGGAAGATAAAAAGAACCAACAAGTACTCATCACTGAATATGAAATTTAAGGACTATGCTAAGAAAAATGATTCTAACTCTTGGGATATTTCCAATATTTCCTAGAACAACAGCAGAACAAAAAGTATTAACACGACTTCAAGTACAAATGTTCCATAAATATAACCATACCTCTTCATTTACAGAGTGATGCATTTTATCTTGTTTTTCTTCAAGTAAAGGTACTGCCGGTAAAGACTGAGGGTTATCGCGGTTAATGGATTGTTTTAATTCCTTTATTAAGTCATCTTTGTCAGCCAATTCTCTTCTTAATTCTTCTATCACAATTTCATTATCCTAATAAACACAGTAAAATTGCTGAGTTGAAGGATTGGCAAAAGGAATTAACGTGCACCACTACAATTACTTGGTAGGAACAGTTTTAGAATTGCAGGCTAAAACAGCAAACTCTTCAAGAATAATAAAAATTCACGTATTTGTATGGTCACTGTTACAAGTGAAGTAGTCACGTAATTGCCTGGGTAAAAATGTAATACAATGTATATTGCTTCCTTCCATTCTGCTTGCCTGCTTCAGCCCTCCTCTTTCAATCCCTGACATTCTGTGATTTTGTGATACCTTGAGCTCCTATTTGTACATGAAATCCTTAGTACCCTGAAAAAGTCAGCAGTTGTAGTGGAAGTTTTGCTATGAGAACCTCTGCCCAGAGAAAAAGAATCCAAAGATTCTCAAAGAAGCACAACAAATTTAGTCCTCTGTTTAGCTTTTGAAGTTCTAGCCACTGGTTAGATTAGCTATCCTGATTAAAGTCTGAACATTGAAATAAAGAAATGCAACATCCAGTGATCATCCCCCTCAGCCTTTGTTGCTTTCCTGCATCTCTTCACATCTCCTGTCTTTCATGCCATTGTAGATACTAGCTCAGAAAAAGCATAGGAAGTAAGAAACCTTAGACAAAACTACGACTCAGTACTAGAGAAGACTACTACTGAGTATTCAGTCTAGCTTGGGACCAAGAAACACTGTGAACTGCAGGAAAAATTGATGTCCAGACCAACCTTATAAACAAAATGATCAAACTGAGTGTGTGTGTATCTGAACTACTAATCATTTTGAAACTTTAGTAATTGACAGAAACTCAGTTTCTAAAGAACAAAAGTAAAATCTGGCTTTTATTTTTTTTTTAATCTGCACAAGTTATCAATATGACAGTGCTTAAGAAAAAAAATACACCCAAAATAAAAACAGCAGGTTTTATGAGTAGCAAATCAGATAGAAAGAAAAGAGAGCTGACCTTTTCTGAATCCTTTAAGGCAGATTGTTTCAGTTCTGCTATTTCTTTATCATTTTGTATGGCGTTATGTATGGCATTAGGAACCAAAGTTTTGAGCTGTGCTTCCAAAGCTGCTACTAACTGGTCTCTCTCTTCACGCCACTTTTGAAGATTGTTGTCCTTTTCCTCCAGCTGTGCAACAAGTCTTTCCTAAATAAGTTTAGAAATAATCATCACTACTACATATTGAACTGTTCTAACAGTTTGGTAGTTAATGCTATTTTACTGCCTTAGCAAATACACGAGCTCATCAAGATCTACTGGAGCTCTAGGACTAGTTTCACTGCAAACTTAAAGAAGCAAAACCATGCTTTAGTTAGACAATCTGTATTACTCTTCTTGTGAAAAAATATTATTACTATTATTTTATTTTATTAAGAACCCCCACTTCAGTTTGCTCATTTAATGACTACTAGCGAGCTTTAGGATAATAAAATAAAGTCACAGACAAAGTGATAATAGCACTGAGCTTCTCATACCCTTCTGTGCTGGTTGCGGGTCCAGAAAGTTAGGACTAACTACTTCTAGATGCAAAAATAGCTTTGTAGACTGCACAGATTCACATATTTAAGAAGTCACATGACAGTAGCCCAGTGAACAGGTAAAGTATCCACTTGATTGTGAAGTATCAGTTACTACTTTCAAAGTGATATGGGAGAAAAGCATGGAAATTTGACCAAGCGTTTTTATTCAATATCTGGAGAGAAGTCTGTGGGGTTTTTGTGGGGTTTTTTTGAAACTGGATAGCCTTTTTCTTCCTTATAAAGGCTTAAAGGCCTTTTGTTTTCCAGAAAAGAAAATAAATCCTATTGTTGGAAAATGCTTTCTTAGTATCATTAAGCAGTAATTTACTTTTCAACTGTAGCTTTCTTATCAATGTCATTTATCATTTCATTATGCACTTATGAAAGCTTTTTCTTTTTGTGACCCTTCTATTCCTTCCTTTTCCATATCTGGTAGATCTCATATGGGCTTTGTCATATAAGAAAGCAAGAGGACTCTTAAGTGCCCATACTGCTAGTATTCAGCATCAGGTTTTCTCCAAATTACAGACACTGGATGACTCTGGCAAGACCTTGTCACTCACAATTTCTGCTTTCTGTTTTCCATGACGTTGTTGGTCCTCAGCAAAGTTTTTCATTTCTCTGTTGCGGAGATTTTCAGCTTCTTTTATCTGATTTATGAGTCCCTCTTTTTCCTCCAACCACTTTTTTCTATCAGTTTGATACTTTGCCTCACTTTCCTATTTTAAAGAAACCAGAAATGAAATCACTGAATAAAAGCCTTAAAAGCCAGATCCCTTCTTGCAAATAACGTGCAGGTCAATTGTCTAAGTATACTCTGCTTACAATATGTTGACGTGGTAGAAAATGAAGCAATGAATGTTCAACCTTCCCTTCTGATTGAGAAATGGCATTGGCTCCGCGTATTAGAAATACTGTGAATAAGTTTATGCAGGACAAAAGAGAAGTTCGGAAATATTCCACTAACAGAGCAGATGCAGATGTAATTTATTATATTTTCACCTTAGAGAACTTCCACTGAGAGCCCACTGTTTTTATTAAAAAAAGCATCAGATGGGTTAAGGCATCTATTCAGAAGCCAGCAACAGAAGCATGATAGCATGATGTAAGGAAGGCTACACTACCTATATTACGGGGGTATCAGTGATGCCATTTTTCATATTCTATGAGAAAGCTGCATCTGGACATTGTAGCACATTGCACCGCAGGTTTTACAGGAAGTTTTCTTAATCATTTTA
This sequence comes from Cyrtonyx montezumae, assembly GCF_038088225.1. Lineage (NCBI taxonomy): Eukaryota > Metazoa > Chordata > Aves > Galliformes > Odontophoridae > Cyrtonyx > Cyrtonyx montezumae. The sequence continues at coordinate 16,281,730 of NW_027072045.1, read as the reverse complement.
CTGTAAACTGTTACTAACATTTTACTAACATTACTGTTACTAACATTTTACTGTATCGTGTTATAAATAGTCTTGTAAGTAAAAGTTACAACTTTAAAACTAAGTTACCTTCAGCTCTTTTTGCAGCTTTATTAATTCAGTATTGTTTTCATTCATGTTTGTCTTTTCACTTCCCATGTTCTTCTGCTGCTGGTCACCACTGCTCTCGTTACTCAGTTCTCTGTATTTCTGTTTCCACGTCTCCAGTTCTACTCAACACAAAATGAGGTTAGATAGCATATAGTTGCAAATGTATATTTGAAATACCACGTTTAATAACTTTTTATTAAAGCCATTTAGTTTTATCTGCTTAGACACAAAGAAATAACAGAAGCCTTTAACCATGGAAATTTGTTGTTAACTATAGAAAATTAATGCCTAAATAACAGTCAAATGAAAATGGAAGTGACTATCACAATACATTTAAAGCACTTTTGCCTCCCTGCTCCATTTCCATGGAAAGATTACCTGAAGCTAATATTTGATTCTCTTCTAATTTGGCTTCAAATGCTTTATCTTGTTCAGTCTGAGTCTGTTCTTGTTCTTCTAATGTCATGCGCATATCTTCAATTATTTTTTCTTTTGCACGCAGATCTGGAGGTTTGAAAATATACAGATGAACTCCCTACTAGTTCCTTCTATTGTCTCCCAAAGAGTTTTCAAGTCAAGAGGTTCCCACATGATCAAAAGCTCTTTTGAAAGAAACTGAACATCTCTACTGAAATATGTACAAACATATACAACATTCTTAAGCGAGTCTTACCAACTTGTTTTAGGCGAGACTTCTAATGCTAAGGACAATCAGAATATGGACTTTATTACATGAGAAAATGACTGTAGTTCACCTGCTGCTCTAAGTTCATCAAGCCTACAGAATCTAGTGCTGTAGAACTTGACATTTCAATGGTTGATTTTTGTTAAAAAGGTCAACTAAAATGGCAAATTAATAACAGACTCTAGAAAAAAAGTACAGAAAATCTACATTTTCTTTGAGACTTTTCTTATTCCTCTTATTCCAAGGCTGTTGCTTTATTTTCAGGTTTATTTGCTCATAGTTATGCAACAAAACAGCAGTGCTGAACTCCTTAACATCCAGTTTGGAGTTTCTCAAATATGTATTTATATTTTAAAACACTAAGACTCGCTAAAGTAATCAGCAACATAACAACATTCACATTGATATTCCTCACACACATACACAGAGGGGAAAAAAAATGGCTGACCTTCATGTATTTTCTTATACTGCTCAATGACTTCTTCCAACTTCTTGTTTTTCAACTGCTCCTATATTTCACAATGAAAGAAAAGTGTACACAAAACAGAATTTTAAGACAGCCTGGATTAATCATTTTTTCAAATCTTATAAGCATTCAAGCTGATAAAAAGGTTAAATGAAAGACATTTCAATTAACATATCGAGATGTCACCAAACAGAATCAGGTTATCTGCATGTATTATACATGTATTTACAATGCAGATTTAAAACACTAATATGTTATGTACATTTATGTTTTACATTTAAAACAATTCTCCAATGCTCTACAGCGAGAAATTTTTGAATACCTTTCATGATCTACTGCTAATTTCAGCTGGCTGCTTTCATATTACCCTAATTTTTGTAAGCTTTTTCCTCTTGCATCATTAGTAGATTAATTAAAAAAAAAAGACCAAGTAAATTTAAAAAAATTAAAATACCTTTTTCAGTTCCTGCAGAGTAAGCTTTTTGATATTTACTTCTTCACCAAGCTGTTTTTTAATCCTTTCAAGTTCATTAACTCTGTTCCTCAGAGATTTCTCCTCAGCACGCATCACGGACACCTGTAATGTAAGTAAAGCTCATAACTAATTAAAAGACTTCTGTAATCCAAGCTATCTAAATACTTATTCTTTATTAAACGAAGAGTTAAAAAACACATGCAGAGTAGGAAAATGACAGCAAATGCGAGGCTACCAGGGAACACATCAATACATTTTTAAGCCTCAATTTTCCATCCCAAACTCCTCCAATAAACTTTTGGACTAAGTTCCTGCAAAATAAGTTTTAAGACATCTTACTGCTTAGTAACTAATTATTAGCTATTCACATCACTGAAGTTGCAAGTGAAAAAAGAAGTACAGCTTATATTAAAGAGCCTCTGGAAATTAGTCTATTTCTCTACACGTAAATAGCATTTTTCTTCGCAGTTATTAGTGTTTTTCACAAGACTAAAGTTTGAGGCTTTGAAGTTACTACAAATACTAATGGTAAGTTTACTGTTACTGCAGAGATTAGAAGAATTCCCTCTCCAGGAGCAGATTAGCCATTTTTTCCACAAACCTTCTTCAAGACTACTAATGAAGTTCCCTTTCCTCTCTTTGTTACCTATATGAAACCATGTTTTGACATCCTATCTTCTCTACAGCTTCAGCAGCAACAGTAACTAAAATCTGCTGCTAGCCCTAGTGTGAAAGATTTTTAAGCTTCATAGTTCAGGTTTGAGAAATCAAGTTTTAACAACAAAAAACCAAGCATAGAAGAAGAAAAATCTCAACTGACTACAAACCTCTTTCTGTACTTGCTGAATTTGTTTCTTGGCATCAGAAAGTTTCTCTCTTAAATCTGTATGCTCTTCTTCTTTCCACTGCAAATCTTTTTTCAAATTCTGTACGAGGGCAGAGCTCTCAGAAAGATCCTTATTTAGCCTTATGTTAAAGACAAAGAGACAAATAACATTCCTGTTATGCATCTCAAGGAAACATCATTTATGGGTTAATCCAGGCTCTTCCCAACTGTTTCCATTTGTAAACGGAATCTTAGATCTATCGAGACCAGTGGCAAGATTTAAACAAATAACTTTGAATTTCAACTTATCATAAATAAGATTCTGAAGCAATAAACTACACAGGTTCTATTCTGATGGATGTGCAACAAAACCATCAGAATTCCCCAAATTATTCTTTATTTCTTTGCACACTCCTGTTTTCCCTTTGAATTCAAGTAGCATACCATAGCATCCTAAAGTATTAGTTTAGCTACTGATAAACATGCAAATGCATTAGACAAAATGATGTTCACAAGAACTAGTTTTAACTCTAGTTCATTCTCATAGGGCTGTGAGTTATCTCACTGGTACTTACAATTCTATAGATTGCATTTTCTCCTTTTCACTTTTCTCCTTTTCCCAAAGAGAGTGTTTTGTCTGCTCTAAGCTGTTTTTCAGCTGCGTAACTTCTTCTATCAGATTTGCCTCTTTATTACTGAACTCCTCAAGCTTTTTCTCTGCATTAGCAGACTTCTCTTGCAGAGCCACTTTAACTGTTTCTAGATTTAAAATAATAGATTCTTTTTCTTTAAGTAATTTGTTGAGTTTTGTCACGCTGTCTTCCTTTGTTCTAAAAGCCTCCAGGAGATATTCAAGCTCTCTTATTTTTACTTCGTAGTTGGTAACTTTCTCCTCAAACTGTGCAATTACTCTGTGATTTTCTTCAATATTTCTTTCAAAGTCCTGAGTCTTCTCTTTTATTTGCTCTTGTAACTGATTCATAAGATCTTCCTCCTTTATGGACTGACTGACTTGATTTGTCATCTCACTTAACTGCATTTCAAGTTGATAATTACACTTTTTAGCATCTTCGAGTGCCTTCTTTAGGCTTTCACCTTCTTGAAACAGTGCTTCAATCTGCTGACTTTTTTGTGAGGAAACTTTAATAACACTTCTGCATATATCCCAAATGCTTTCAATACAGCAGTTGAAGGACTGGTCTTCTGCAAGATCTGATAAAGAAGAAGCCTGAGACTGAACGTGTACAGAATTAACTTCAGATTTTAACTTCAGATTTTTTTCCTCCATTTTATCTTTTTGAGAGCCTAAGAAATCCTTTAGATTGACTAAATCGATATCCATAGTAGAAGACTCTAAGTGGCGTTTATATAACTCATCTAATTTGGACTGCATGACTTTTAGCTGAGACAATTTATCAGTGATATTTTGTTCTGCAGCTTTTATGGTGTTCCTTAGTTGAACATTGTTTTCTTCTAGTTTCTTATCTATAGATTTCTGTTCAGTCAATTCAGAAAGAGTTTTCCTATTGCCAGTTTGACACTGCTTCACTTGTTCAAAGAATTTAGCAGCTCTTTCTTCAGAAAAAGAGAAGTTAATACTCAGGGTTGTCAACTGCTTACTCAGCCTTTCTTGTTTCTCTCTTTCTCTTCTGCATTCTTCTTCAAGTGCATGTATATAATGTTCTAAGTATTCAATTCTTTCACGCAGTTGTACCATTTCCATATCATTCAAAGAACAGTGCTCTTCCACGTGTTCAATTTCCTCTTGATTTAGAGCGCTCTTTTTGTTTCTTTGCTTCACATCTACCAAAAGAAACAAACCAAGGAATATAGCTCACATCAATTAAAATCAATGTTACAAAGTAGTTAGCAATATCAGGTAGCAACTACTAAGTGAAAAACAGGCATGACATGAAAGCCACACCATCACATCATGTGGTATTTAAAAGTCTCAAACTAGTTAAAGCTCTCTAAACATGTAATAAAGAGCCTCAGACTTCTATCCATAATTTGCAGCAAAAGGCTTTCAGCCTGGAAGAACACTTTTACTATGGCATTACTCAAACCTTCCACTCTATGCTAGTGGAAAATCTAATCAGTTTTAAGAAACATGGGGAATGAGATAGATAATTCACAGCTATGTTGTTTCCACTTTCCCTGGTTCAGCAATCCCTGTAATACAGCCAGGAATCGCTTAGTCTACATCTAAAAGGTACTGTACAGTTTTCTAAGAAGTTTCATTCAAACTCACTGTCCTTTTAATTAGGAAAAAAAAATAATAAAATCAGCTACAAGTTGATCACTTCAATGCTTGCATCATCCTCTTTTTTTTCATTTGGTCTCTAAACAAAGACCAAGGATTCCTACTTCTGTCCTCACCTAAAGTTTTCCATATACAGTTCTCTCAGAAAGGTGTACAAACTTGCAGACTCAAGTTTCCATGAGTAATTCATTAGCTTGGGGCTGATTTCTCCTTAAGTAGCGAGCGATAACTAAAACCACGTGCATTTTCTTCCTCTGAAAAGTGGCTCCAGCTGTATTTCGTGAGTGATTTAGAATCCAGCTATGCCCATTCAGTAATATGCGTGCTATGTTTAAGTACTAAAAAAATAGCACACTCACCAATAAAAGAAACATTTCACATGATTGAATAGGCAATTCTTCTCAACAGAAAACTCAGTGCTGGCATTGTCACTATCAGTTATCCATTTTAATTCCTAGTTGGGGGAGTGCTATCATTGTTTTTTTTTTGTTGTTTTTTTTTTTTTATGAGAGCTTCAGTCACATGATTATAACAAACATACTACAATTTGGGGTATGAAGGAGTCCACATCAGCTGTGCTTCCCTCTCTCTGTATCCTGTACTACCTACATACATGATGCCATTAAGTGATCAGATTAGGATCCAATATTTATTCCAAATAAAGATGGCAGAGACAAATCCGAGAGATGTTTGATGCAGAAATAAAAGTTCTGTTTCAGTAACATTTCAGGTGGCACTCAGTCAAGTTGTACAAACACCAGAAGTGCCCTGAGTCGCACGCACCGTTGGGCCACAGTGACTAGTATTTTACCTCCTTTGGCTACTGTTGGCTACTAGCCACTATCTAGAGACCTTTTTTGGAAAACATAAATTGGAATGTTGTGTATTAAACATCAAAGCCTTGACTTACTTGTACATATTTTGCAAGAGGAAATCAAGAGAGGAAGGGACTAAAGCTAAGTTTGCAATTCTCCTTTTGCATTGCGTATATCTTCTGTCATTCTAGAAAAACTGAAATTCTAGGAAAACCAAAGCCCAACTGTGCCCAGAAGTTGTTAAAAGCAGAACTTATTGACACAGTATGGACATGACTTGTACAAAACAGCTCAATATTCTTAATTAGTACATCAATTAAGTTTAGAAAATAATTAATGGTACCTTTTTAAGTTTCATCCCTAGTGAAATTCAGAAGATACACAGCAACTGGACTGGAAGTGTAAAAACAAGTGTTGTGCAAAATATATTGTCTATGGATTTTAAAAAAGCTAGTGGTATTCAAATAGAAAGCTTTCTTCTTTTGCCAGCAGCATGACCTTGACCAGCACTGGTCTATTCACAGAACATTTTTATATATATATAAAAGATGAAGCTTTTTTTTTTCCCCACATGAGTGAGGTAATTGAGCATTAATGAGCAGGACATTAACAGTTTTGATACTTGCTTCAGGAAAAAAAAAAAAAAAAAGCACTTGAGTAGCTGATGCTACTCTCCCAGAAGACTAGCAACAGCAGCAGTTAAAACAAGTTCTAAAGCAGTTTCTTTAGGATTATCAAATCTGCAAGAGCATCAGCAGCTGAGGAAAAAGGAACAAAAAGGAAACAGTGAAAAAATCTTTTAATTTAAGCATTCAAAAATGAAGAGTATAGGGCCTTCTGCAAAAGAGATACTTACATAACAGTTATTTCTATTTACAGTTTAGCATGCTAGATTTTTTCCTCGCACCATAATGTATAGACTTAACTTTTTGCTTCCATTCTGGAATAGGAATGAATTTTTTTTGGAAGACGTCTTGTTCAGTGATGGAAGAAACTGTACCTTTCTTTGCTGGTGGCTCTCCCGCAGTAGTCTCATCTTCAAAGCAACGCTTCCTTTCCACTTCCAGCACACTTTTCCCACATTTCTTGAATTGGATGCTTTCAGTTGCTTTATTGGAGTTCTCTTCTTCCAGTTTTATTTTAATGGTAGTTACAGTATTGTCCTGTATTGATATAAGATCAGTTACATTGAAGTTTAACAACATGAGCACTTTAGTCTCAGTAATCTTCCACAGGCAAAGATTTTCACAGAACTATACAGGTAGAACATTTATCTGGTGACCCCTATAGAAGTCAGTTACAAATCTCAGTAACAGCAAGAACAGGTACAGTTCCAGACAATAACAAGCTAACTTGGTACAGTATAGAAGGGAGAGCAACAGCCTAGCAGGTTACAAAATACAAGACTTGCACACAATCAATCAGAGTTTATCAGTTTATCAAAGAATTTCCAGTGTCAAAGTAGTCAGCATAATTACAAATTTGGTCAAAGAATAAACAGTCAGCTCCTACACTTGCTGTGGCTGCTAAGCCCACAGATCATTTTTATCATGACAGATACAATCAAACTTGAAAGCTTAGTCAGCTCTGTCATGCATAGTTTAGGTTATGTGTTTGACCAGGAGCGCAGTTGCTTTACTTACAAGATGACAAATGGTAAGCCATGCTGGCACTGCCAAGGACTGATTACTCATCTTTAATACTTCATGAATACAAAAGAAAAGCCTCAGAAATGTTAAGGCCACACAACCTCATGGATAGAGTTGGAGCCGTGTTCTTGGAACTACTCATCACGCTCAGCTTTAATACTATGGAATACTAAAATTGCAGTGGTGCAGACAGAGTCAAAGACTAAGGAAGGTTCGGGTGCTAGGTTTACAGGGGAAGAGATCTGAGTGACAGAATTAACTACAAATACTTTCAGAGCTACTTCAGGCTACCAAACATCAAGACAAAAAAAACCAACAGCAAGCAGTATGCACACACACTTAGTCAAACTAGTCTTTATATATTCAGTAGCTTGCAGTACTTCAGGAGAGAGTTTTATTAACTGAGTAGAATGTAGAGATATCCTGGCTATCTACTCATCCTTCAAACTCTGCTCAATATATTAATATTGTTGATCTTCCCTTGAGGTAGGAGTGTGAGGTAGCAGTTGGTGGAACACACATTTTTGTTGCCAGTTCTTTGTTGTTTGCCTTAATAATTAAATTCAAATAAATTTGAATTCTTTACAGTTTCAAACAAGTACAGGTTTAGGGATTTTCTTTTGGATAAAGATATTGAGATATGTAAAACTCACATAGTCTTTTACTGTTTCTTCTAAATGAGATATTAAGTCTTGTAGCTTTGTAATAGCATCATCTTTCTGCACAACGATGTCCATTAGCTCTTGAATCCTTTCGTTTTGTATATTCATTTTCTTGGAAGTAAAAAAAAGTAGGTCAGTCATCAGCTTTTAATGTAGTCTTAAGTAGCTGAATTAAACAATGTGTTTAAAAGCAAGTTCAGTCAAGCTAAACTTGGTAAGAAAGCTATGAGCCTATTGTAATAGCATTTTAAGCTACCACAACTTCATATTAAAACAAATTACCAAGAAAACCTTGTGTAAGATATTAAGTTACCTCAGCTGCTTCTTTAAGTTGCTCAGCAGACTCATCCAATTTAGTCATCTGCATTTCAATATCTGTAACATACAGAGAAATTGGAATTCAATAAGTAGCCAATTTTTATTAAGTAATTTATTTTTCAAGAAATTCTCACGTTTACGTAGCTTTGAATAAATTAATTTATTCATGTTGCCTTTATTTATAGAGTGTTTCAAAAGTTGTCTATATTTCTTAAATAGGATAAATAGGTCATACCATGAGGATTATGTGAAATCATACTACGGTCAACCTCATCCTTTATGAATATTCCATCAGATACTTTACACCTTGCTGAGGCAATGTTTTCAAGAATAGTAGGGGTTACGATGTAGCAGTAAAAATCAAGATCTAGACATTTAACCCCACACTTCTGAAAGCTTAGAACTGCTAGTTGAAATTTCAAGGGAAAAAATGAAATAACCAAGAACTGTGTTCAATCTGAGCATGAACAGAATGGACAATCACTTACATGCAGGCGATGTTCCAAATGTAGAACCTCTCTACTTTCTACTGAAATTGATTATTTCTATTTTTGATTAGTTAACTGTTTCTTTCTTCTACCTTTCTGTCAACAGCTCACGGGCCCTTTTGGCCCGGTTCCATGACTAATGGGGCAGGGGAACCCACGGTCCCACAACCTTGGAAAAGGAAAAGGGGGAAAGAGTAGGGAGATGGACCTAAAAGCAAAACAGTGACAACGATCTGAGGAGGAAAGCTCATTTACTAAATAAGATATCAGAATGGAAGATTATGTAATGCAATATCATTAGAATTGAAGCTAATAAACAAAACGAGAGAGAGAGCATCCAAAAACCAGAGGCCTTACTCTACTGCTGAAGTTGAGACAGCTAGGGAGCACAGACACTGCTGGGATGAGCAGCAAGGAAAAAGAGAGGGCATCTATTGACATGTGAGCAGTTTTATCTTTCCCTATGAAGGGAAAATGGAAACAAATTAACACAAAGTCCTCTGGGACTCCAAGGTATGCAGTTCCTTTCTTACCAGACAGGTATACTGGAGCTATTGTTGATCCACAGAACTGGATCACTAACTCTTTAACACCCAGCACACTACATGATGTTATAACGTGGAATACTGATTAAAAGAAAAAAATCATAAAACCATGATGTTTTCACATCACATAGCTCACCTTTATTCTTCAGTGTCAGTTCCTCTTCAGCTTTGAGTAGTTCGGTATTTTTCTTTGTCAATTCTTCTTTGGTCTTCATTAGTTCAAAGTTAATTATTTCCAGCTGCTTTTCAAGCGAACTTATGGCTTCCTGTGGGTCCTCTAGGGATACAATGCGATCATGTTCTGCTTCACCTTGCTTTCTAATATCCACATCGTTCTGCAGAGAATCAGTAATGCCCTCAAGATGAACACAGGTATCTGACACTACACTATGTTTTCCATCCTGAAAGGTAATTTATAGTCACTCAAAGACTGTGAATAGCTAAATACACAACAGCTGTAATTTCTACAGTTTGAATAGCCATTACAAGTTCATCCATAAAACAAGTTGATTCCAGTTTCAAAACACACCTTGAGAGTTTATATACAACTTGATAAAGATTTGTACGTGAAGGAAGATAAAAATTGGCAATCTAGGAACAGCTACTATATCTTATAGTATTTGATGACCCACTGTCACTTTTTTTTTAGTATTACCACAGATGCATGTCCTACGAATTTAATGTACGAGCTTGGATTCCCTGTTTCTTTGTATATAGTTAGATTTCCACATTGCAGAAACCCAGAAAAGCCTCCAGATTCCCAAAGCTTTCTGAAAGTGTTCTTAAGGCTCAGAAACTGTCCCTATTAGGTGAAGAATAGATGCATCCTGCTCATCATACAGCAAACAGCATGCATTTCCTTATAACCATCCTTTTATCTCTTTAAGATATGCCCTAACAGTTGAATAGTAAAAAGGAAAACATCTAAGAAAAAAAGAAAGACATACCAGGGGTCCAGCTCGTTCACTGCAAGGTGGATAATTTAGTTTCTCTTCATTTGGGCTTTCAGCATAATCACATACAAGTTCCTTGAAAATTTCAAGGCGCTTTTCCGAATCTTCTTCAAGCCGCTCACGTTCATGGGAAAGGCATTTCCTGTAGTACAAGAGAAAAAAGGTAAGTCAGCTAAAAGCCAGCCAATCTGAACTGCTAAGTTATTAGTATAGCTTCTTGTAAACAAAGATGTTTCTCTGTTTTGGCACCACAATACACAGAATCTTATCACTACACTAACATAGAATTCTATTTCCCCACTACCCAAGATTTGCTGGGGGTGAGGCAGAGCAGCAGCAGATGGCAACAGATGCAAACGTGTACTGGAAGCATTTTTCTAAACCCCCTCAAGCCAGAATACATCTGTTTTTCACTAAGAGAGTAGTAACTAAAGATACCCACCTCTCCTTAGCCCCGAAATCAAAGTCTTTCCCAAATTGTACTTTTCCTAAAATCACAACTGAAATAGAAATTGATTTCTTAACAGAAACTAAGTCAGAGTAAAGGAGCAAGTCCAGCAGAAAGTAGACTGTTATTTCCTCTAATCCAACTCTCATCTTTCTTTTTCGACCAATAATTTTAAGAACATTTAAAGCTAACTTACTTGAAATCCATTTCCTGTTCTGCAAAATATTGGGTAAATTCTTGTGTCACTTCTTCGCGAATTTTTAGTTCCAGTAGTAACTTGTCCTTCTTCTCAGCAATAAGTTTGTTCTTCAAGTCTTCTACAAGATTCAGTAATGCCTAGAATAACATTAGTATTAAGTTTTCCATAAAGCAATGGATCCCCTAGAACTGAATTTTCTCCCTCCACTCTATTTGAAAAAGATCTTTCACTTCTTTTATTAACTTATTCATAAACAGGTGCATTCACAATTAGGTTGAAGTATTTGTTTGGTTCTAGCACAATAACTTACAAGTTTGCACAGAGAAGTCATTTGCTAAGAATACTAAAGTAGTTTAATTTATATTGGATTGAGCTTTTGTTATACAAATGTCCTTTTGTGTGTGTGTGTGTGTGGGGGGTGGGGGGAGGTGCGGAAATGGACGGGGTAATACTAATTAAATGTTACCAAAATATTCACTAACCTTCTGTTTCTGCCTTTTTGCCCTATCCAGAAGTAACTTTTTGAAGAAGCACTATCCTAAAATACACTAAAATAGCTGTTGCTTAAAAACATTTTCCTTCACAAAATATAAGGGATAAGTTTCCTTTGTTGGCAAAATACCACATGCAATCCTTGCAACATACTGACCACATGCTACCAAAAGTAGATAAAAACAAGGCTGCATGTCTCATTTCTCAGTTTGCATTTAGATACATTTCACACAGTTTTTGGTTTTTTTTTTATATTAGACAGTAAGTCAGAGTCATTCCACTTAGTTCTTAACACTGAACTTATGGAAAAAGAGGGCAGTCAGAAGGAACAGAAGAGAGATGGAGGAAAGGAAGAATGCTGACATACTGTATACTCTTCCTTTCCTACAAGGACTTTATTTTCTTCAGATTGCAGCTTTGTTTCTTCTCCTGATGTATTATGTTCTTCCTCCAGCATCATCTCAGCATCATCTTCAATCAGATCTTCTAGGGATTGGTTCCACTGAAAAACAGTGCTTCTCACTGGGCTGCCCATTTTAGTGCAGCAGAACTTTGATGACCTACTTGCTGATTTCTGGACAGATGACTGATTATGAGGAAGAAGAGATGCATCCGTAACTATAACCTACCCAGGAAATAAGAGAACAAAGCCATCAGTATTCCTTAAATCTCTACTAGCACTTTCAAGAGGGACCTGTTGCAACTTCCTGTAGCTCTCCTGAGTTTATTACTCCCTTGATCTGTGCTGTATTTGGTCACTGTTTAAACCAGTTTTCAAGAAAGCACAAATGAATTACTTCAACTCTAACTCTACTTTTAATCTCAAGAGTTTCACAAGCCAAACAACCTACAAGAATTGTCACTTCATGCAGCAACAGATTTCTGCTTTCTCTATGCTTTGTTTCCAGTTGCATTAAATGTAACTGAACATTGTCTTTTTAGTTCTTTGTCTTGCACCCTCATCATCACCCTCACAGGCTGCTCCGTCTAGTCTCACAATTAACGTCCCTTAATCAGGCCACAATCCAAGTGCACACATTTATCAATCATCTTTTGAACAAAAACTCCCCATATATCAAAGCCTGTAGCATTCAAGAAAGGCTGTAGCATTGATCTGACAGTTTACTCTAACTTCCTCAGTGTCATCTCATGACACTTCCTCCTACCCATTCTGCTTAACCTTCACTTTCCCACTGAAGCCTTTTATGGCCATAACATAACCTTTCAAACTCTTTGCTGCTCCATTTATTTTGTCAATACTTGAACTGAACAATACTCAAAGTTGTAATAGCAGTAGCATATGGAGCAGCTGGACTTGCTTTCCTAGATGGAATCATATTTTGAGCAGAGAGAAAAATTAAGTAAAAAGTGGAGAATTTCCTCTAAATAAAAACAGTTGCTTCTTGTTAGGCTAAACGCTTCTTGGGAATAAGAGTCTCAGATGATGCTTCCACCCTCACACTCCAAAGAAGAGAGGAATGCCCCCAGTATAGGCTTTTAGAAATCTCTGCAGGGAAATAAAGCCTGACTAAAAGACTAAATTGGAAAATTTGATTGCTGAATGGAGACAAACACCCAGATTCACATTACATAACTAGACTCACATTCTTAGAAGTGAGAGAATGTCTTCTTTAAATGCAAATCGTAAATACTAATCAACAAAACAAACAACTCACCTTTTGTGCAGTAGTTGAGAACCTTAGCACACTGAGCGTCTCATCACAGGCTGAAGCACATTGGCTTACGTTTACTATCATCTGTATCTTTCCTTTTCCACTGAAGAATCCTTGAAAACAGTGTGTTAACTTACTTTCCCGAAATGGTATGTGTGGCTGCACCCTTTGAAGACAAAAAACAAAACAAATCCAATGACCAGAAGTTAATGACTTCAATGTAAGAGCTATCCAAGAGGAAGACAACAAAAAAATAACAACCGTAGTCTTTAAGTCATTTTAAGTTGTGGGGTTTTTAAATTTTATTTTTTTGCTAGTTTGCAGAAAGGTCGTGTGGCTGTTTCAGCTACTACATACATCTTCTTAGACAACTCACAAGAACATTTAAAACAAAAAGCATGTTCAACATTTAGCCTAAGATAGGTCACATAGCCTCATGTTAGCTTAAATTCTCGCTCAGCTTTGTCTTTCCCTTATCATGCTTGTGAAAACGAGCTAATTCTAAGACAGCAATATCCAGCAAAATCAGAGATACCTCTCACTCAGTATCTTGAGTCTGGGAAAGGGCAATAGTAAATACTTTAGCAATAAAGAAGTACATACTTATCAGAACATATTTGACACTTCCTAAACCAAAGTTACACCACTGAATTGAATAGCTGGTGATATTTTTGAATGTTTAAAGAATTGAGAGAATTTCTAAAGCATGACTAAATACAGTGCTCTCTGAAGAGGTTGCCCGCATTCTGGGCTCTTTATAAGCTCTTGAAGAATTATGTGAATAGTGCTGGAAAACTTCAGTTACATTCCTTTCACAATACACATGATCCATAAGCAGCTTTACTGCAGGAGTGATAAACAAGACTCATTTTAAGAAAATGACCATAACTCATCTATCAGTATTTTAAGATATCATACTTCAGTATGTCTTCTATATTGTTAAAATTTCATGTAATCAGGACTAGAAAATAAAACAGTTCTGAATATATCAAAGCTCTTTAAGAAGCAACTAATTGTAATGCATTCCTCCTAGCTAGAAAGAACAGAAAGATAAGAGACTAAACCACTAAACAAGGCCTGTTTTCAGCTTATTTTAAGCATAACGGGATTTGAACAGGCTATCAGACACTGTTATGGAACAAGTGAATTTCTTAAAGCACGTGATGGCATTTCGCAAGCATACAGAGGTCATTTAATCTCTACGACAAAGACATCTTCCAATAAATATCTGCAGATAAAACTGCTCCTGAGCAGTTATATCCAGATGAGACTGTAAATAAATACTACGTGTGTTTAAAATACAGAAGTTCTGACTACACTCGTTTAAAGCCCAACCGCAGGCATAAGTAGAAGGTAGGCTTTTTTTCTGTCTGCATTTGTTTAGCTATATCAGAAAGAACAATAAAATTATATCAAGATTTGGAAAAAAAAATCTTGGTATAATTTTTTATTAGCTAGGACAAAACGCAGCAGTATTCCTGACAAAAACTGTTACAGCAGAACTAAATAATAAATGGAATTAATTAACGAAGGAAGAAAATAAGGTCAAAAATTTTACTCATTTGCAATGAAAACAGTGAAAATAAATTTATAACTTATTACAGGATTTGTTTGATAAAGCAAGATCAGAAAAACAGAAGTTGCTTAGGCCTACAATAACACGTAAAAAGATTTAGAACTCTAATGGTTTTATTTAAAAACAAAGCAGGCAAGTTCATAGACCAATTTTTTTAGATGAACAAGACTTCACACAACTGGAGAAGTCTATAGATACTTCTCACTCATGACCTAGTTAGGTACTCTGTTTTTTAAACAATAGCTTAAATGTTGCATGCCATATCTGAAATCTACTACAATTGGTTTATGGTTTGTACAAGGACTTACTTTGAATGTTGGTTCATCTTGAGTGCATGAATACACTTGCTTAGACTTAGAAGAGATGTATTTATATTTCCACTCTCTTTCAGTCTATCACCCACATTGTGTGTCTTGGTATACCTTTCCGAACCAGCAAGGTCACACAGCAATAATCTGAAGGCAGATAAAGAAAAGTAAGTTTTCTTGCCTTGGAACATGCACTTATTATTTACCATCTCCAAAACAACCACTCTTCCTATAGAAAGGATTTCTTGAACCCTTTTATGCTTTTTCATGTTGCCTCCCCAGTGAAGTTGCACACTACTTCCTGCCAAACTCTTCTTCAACAAAGCTTTTGACTTTTCTTCCATACTCTTCCTTCTGAGGACTTGCATTGGTTCAGAAGTTGAATGGAGCAGAATAGAGGAACACTGAACAGAGGGCAGAAGATATAGAACAGCCCAGCAACTTGATGGTTTAGTACTGTATGGAAATGAGGAAACATCACTCATACAGGAGGCTCTATAAGGGAATACTGTGTATGTAGTCTAATATCAATACACCAACACTAAAAATAACTGACAATTTCATCCCAAAAGAAGATGGAAACTCTGAACTTACTCATTGATTCGTGTCACTTTTTGAACTTCAAAGTCTTCAATTTTTATTATCTTAATAGTAAATACACTGTGGCTAAAAGGAGAAATTTAAAAATCAGTAAGGAGAAATGAGCTAAGATCAATATCCAGAAATACATATATATTTTTAAATCTATAATATAGTTATCCTACTAGATGCATTAACCTTTTTAAAGAGACATTTTTATTGTTCTTATTTTGCTCTCCCCTCCCCCCCCAGTATTTAGATGGAAAAAGGCTTAGTTATTTTGCTGAAAGGGGACTATTTGATAAAAACATGTACATGTTTATCTGCTTGAAGGACTAATCCTTCTAGTTCAAAGCACTAAAATCACATACTGTCACAGGACATCAAATGGAAGTCTACATATCAAGTATTTTTAAAGCCCCTACAAAAGCCATAGGCAATATTTTAATTTATCCCTCTTCCCCACACTATCTTACACCCAGTGTTAGTCAAAATTTCTCACCTTCTGCTGGAGCAAATATTTAGTTTTGTGCTTGCAAAACTCCGGTGTTTCAGTCCCAGTTTAAAAAGTCTCAGAGCTTCCTTAGAATCAGAAACCTGAACCCACTGCAGATCTTTAAGAAAGAAAAGTGATTTCATAAGCCTCATTAGCCAAAGGGAAGCTGAGCAAGAAACAACGTATATAAACAAAGAAAAATGAATTTAGTCAAGACAAGAAAATATAGTATGCCTGAAACAGACTTAATAAAGGTGATGACCAATAAGACTCTTCCTCCCATGGAAAGGGGCATGGTACAGTATATCACAACATTCTATCCTACTAGCATACTAAAGTATGCTCCATCCAAATTAAGTAAGCAGTCTTAGTACCAAAAGGAGAAAAGGTAACTTTGTAAACTACATAAGCCCTAAGTTTGTATTCATTAAGGTAGAACTTAATCTGAGCAGTAGCAGGTTTTTTGCTTTAGCTTGTAGTTTTGATGGGGAGGAACAAACATAACAGCCTTATCCTTCAAAGCTTCATAAACAAAAGATTGTACCAAAGCATAGCACAAAGCAGACTATTTCTTACTTCACATATTTCCCAGCATTTGAAGAAATGAAGGAGTTTGTTCTGTTCCCCATTTCTGCTGTTTGAATTTATAGCCTCATATATGGAAGATAAAAGCAGTATGCCAAATACCAGAAAAAAAAACCTTTAATCTAGAATTGGTGTTTTAATTGTCAAAAGAACTTTAAACAAATCAAATAAGTTTCAAACCCGTGACAAACTTGGCAGTTTGCAAAGCATCCTAGTTACCTTTTACATAAGAATATCCCTTGACGTCTTGAGCAAGGCGAAGTGTCTTCTTTTTCTTGTCATTTGACATAGGAACCAGTAAATCATAAAAACACTCATTGTAAATCTCAAAAAATGAAACCCAAACAGAAAACTTCAAGAAATTATCTACAGACGATCTGCTAGATTCTTCTGATTTATTTAGGAGATTTTCTACATCTGTGAAGTAGAAAACATTACAACTCAAAGTGAAGCCAGTAAAATTAATTGTATTTAAAAATAAGTAAAGACTAAGAATACAGCAGTCTTGTTAATTAAAGAAAACTTTTCCCAAACGAGGACCCACTAATATCCCCCACCTCCTATGCACACACTAAGTACCTGGAAGACATATGCTTACTCTACACACTTGCAAAGACACATCTACTTCAGATCTTGCCTTTTCACTTCCAAAACCTAATCTAATGTGTATAGCAGGGTTCGAAATACTCTCAACTCTTCGAAGAGTTTACAGTACAGAGAACTGAACTGCTAAGTACGCTTCATTGTGATGTTTTAGTGAAACTTACTATTTCAGTAGTTTTTAAATGCTCTAAAGCCTGTCAGAATATCACCAGGGGGTCTTATCACAAGCAGTACTCTTTCTTCCACGTTTTGGTTTCACCTCATAATACCAGGTTACGCTAGATGTCCAGGTAGTCTCCTAACCATTTTATCCTTGTATTTTCTGCCCAAATGTCCTACTCATTATTCAATTCAATCACAAATAAAAGCCAAATAGTCCTTTTATTATTAACATAAGCCAAAAGTCAGTACTTGACCTTAAGGAAGCTTTTTTTAATTGCTACTGTTTAATATCAAACATACCCTTAGAATGAAGTGGCGCTTTGCCATTAGTACTGCTTTGATGGTCTACCTACAAAAGAAAACAGAGATCTCAGGATTTATTATTGAAGTACTTTATATTCAGCTGCATTGTTCTACCAGAAAGTGATACAGCATGGTTTTAACATGCCAACACAAAAATCCTGGCTATACATTATGACTGGTTCAATGCACTTGTACACTCCTGCTTTAAGTGTCATTTTTACCTTACATCAGATCTTATAGTAAAGGAACTGTCAGGAATGAGTAGTGTTTCAGCTTTCTGACACAGGGAAAAAAAATAGGGAGAGAATTCCAAATAACTTCCTTCCTGTTGAACAGGATTATTTTCAATAGCTTAGTTGTAATCTGCATATTACTCTTGACTTTATGAAACTAGGACTCCTGAAATTTTTTTTCTTATGGTATTCTCTTAATTCAGGACTTCCATATCTTATGGCTTATTAGGTCAACTCTCAGAAACAGAAGTTAAGGTAATCTAACACAGATTAGCAGCTTGTTTTTTCTCAATGCAAGCTGTCAAAGTGTTACACAATTGACATTAAGTCTGAGTTTTGTAAATGAGATTTTCATTGTCCAAACTCCTTTTAAAAAATTGATATAAAACAATTCCCAACATCTAGAACTGATGATGCTCGTACACATACATTTAGGTTAAAACTTCTTCTGGGAACTGAGAAGATTTCATCTACAGAACACTCACCCAGATCTAGCTTTGTATTAGCAGCAAAGCTTGCAGCTACTCAATTTATAAAGTCAAGTATTTTAACTACAAATACGGTTCTTGAAACTAGAGGACGCACCGATGTCACATGATCACATCTCATTCTACTCTAATAGAGAGTTAGGATCAGCATATTCACTGCAATGTCTGTCTCTATCCTCACTAAACTAGAACAGTTTTACACAGCTTTGGTTCATATACACGTAGAAGACAGGTGTTGTTTTTCCCCTGAAATACTTAAAGATTGTTGGGGCTAGACTTTATATACGCCTGTGCTCTTAAAGTTATTTTTAAACATTTTACTGCCACCTGCCTTTCACACCGTGGAAGTCCACACTTAACTAACTCATCAGTAAGACCTAATTTAGTAGCTACTCCACAACTAAAATACCCCAGTATGATGTAGCACGCCAATAAGATGCTTCATTCTTTTTCAACAGGAACAGAAAGCATAAGAAACTTCATCTACTTCAAATTTCTAATATCTACCTTTATTATTTTTTTTAGTACTCCATCCATTCTGATTTTAAACACCAAGAAGTTTTTGTCTTATGCAAGGCAAGTCGTCCACATTCACAAATGGACTAGACAGTTTTAGAATTCCAGACAACTTGTGAAACTGATGTATATTTCTGGACTGCTCAGCAATTGCTGACATTGATCAATCAATTCAAAACTAAAGTCTACTACGTTGTTTCAAATCCTTAAAACTCATAGGTTCATAAGGTTGGAAAGGACCTACAAGATCACCTAGTCCAACCATCCTCCTATCACTATCCCTACCCAACTACTACTAAATCAAATCCCTTAGCACCTCATCTAAACGCTTCTTGAACAGCACTCTTCTGGTTTTATGTCTCCTCTGTTTCAGAAGAACTTCTGGGTTTCTTTAAGTATAGTATGCTCAACTGAAATAAGGGAATAACCTGAAAAGTGTGAATTTCTCCTAAGTATCCTGCAAGACGGTATTTTTTTAAGTTACAGAATTACTTACGTCCTGATGAATGGAGAAACTATTTGTATTCAGTCCTTATTAAAAACCAGTGACCCCAAAGGATAAGCTATTAAGTACTCAAGTTACAGCTCTAAGGCTTTTTCTATAAACTACTGAGCCACAAAACAAACTCACATGCAACCAGGACCCATTAGGTCTGCTGCTCCCTTTCTTACTAATATGAGTAACTGCCCAATAATGAATAGACAACAATGTGTAAATACAGAACCTCTTTGCATTAAAGAATGGACAGGATAACATCCAGCTATCTCAAGAGGCATGAGCTCATCATTTCTTTATGAAGCATTATTCCCGTTCTAAATCCAGAGCAGCACCATTGCAGCAGCTAGGAAGAGCATAAATTCTATCCCAGCTGAAAGCAGGACAGCTGTCCACAGGGAGCAGGGCTGGCTGTGGCACTGCCCAGCATCTGTGGGGGTTGGACTCGATCTCTATAGGTCCCTTCCAAGCCCTACAATTCTGTGATTCTGTGAAGTAGTCTCCTACCTCTTTTGTTAGACGAAGCAACGAATTTTTAATAGCAGTTTCTTCTCTCACTTGGCCTTTAGTCAGTTTTATGTAATCTCTCCAGCGAATAGGTTTCAGATCCATTTTTGTGTACAGCCTTCCTCCAATAGTTTTAAATAACATATCCATAGTCCTTGGCAAAATACCAACATCACCTTCTGTCCCTGTAAGCAATACACAGAAGAATTGTGAGTAAGATGCAAACAAATGAAGATGAAGATAAGTGATTCTAATCTAAAGGCATACATGAGAAATTTAGAGGTCAGTTATAGTATTAAGCAATATCTGTGGTGTTATCAGACTGTTTTTTGAAGGACACTGGCTTCAAGCAACAGCTCATGTAACATTCCGTCAACAGTACAGGGCATAACTTTAAAAACAGTCAGAATATTCTGTATAAACTTAACCTGAAGAAAAAAAAAAACAAAACACAAAAATCCCCCATTTAACATATTTGCTGTTTTTCAGCTGTGTTTTAAACACTTAAACACTGCTCACATACTGATACATAGATTGCGTATTTTCACAACTTTCACTCTCCCCTAAGATTCGAGGTACTTGGACAAGAAAGTCATACTTATCTGTCTGAAATTACTAGTGTTTTACAAATGAATATCACAGCACATATAGGTAAATTCTGATAGTGATTCTAGCTGTCAGTTCAGTAATATTTGTTCTGGAAGACTTTTCAAGGCTATTAATAGGCAGCAATGTGCAAGGCCTATTGAGTCACTAGGTAAGAAGTTATAACATCTCTCTCCTAGAAGTAATTCTCACTTTAAGAAATTTAAGAAAGTCAACTCGAGGAGAAAACATTCTACTCATACCTTGAAATGTGTAGGTTTTCCCCGTATTTGAAACGCCAAAGGTGAAAATAAGTCGATTATACCCTTCTAAGAAATCTAGTACCGACTGTTTAACAGAGCCTTCAAAAAACTCTTCTTGAGAAGTTTCGGGTCCAAACACCTAGAACATTACCAAGAAGCTAGTTAATACCTTTATTTTGATTAAGCAATCCTTGGATACTTCTTCTAAGGAGTCAGATACATGTTTATAACTACCAGTAGTCTTTAAAATTCAGAAAAATCTGTTTGCTTTATGTTAAATAATAGAAGAAGTAAAGCAACTTCTTCCACAAATAACTCAAAAGCATTTGAAGACAATTCATTTACTCGTGAAAATGTAAACTTCTGAGTCGTCTGTCCTGAAGTTTTCTGATTCTGTTGACCCATGGAGCTCGGAGGGGCTTTCATTATAATGCTTCTCGAGTCCTCTATTGAAACACACCCCTATTAAAAAGAAGCACAGGTAAAGCCAGCATGAAAAAAAAAAGTATTAAAAGGTCATCTTATGGGAAAAATGTATATACTTTAGAGGTTGTTTTTCTGTTGTTCATTTTTTAAGATTAAATAAATGCCATACCTGCGATTCATTCTGTCTTTCCTGTTCTGTAAGTGGCTTAACTCGCAGGAAAATTTTTATGTGCCCCTCTGGCTCCAAATCAGACCCCTTAAATTAAAAGAATTGGAAGTTGGAAATTTGACTAGATCCTTTGTTTGATGATTAGCACATTAAGACAGCATTATTTTCATCAGCCTATTGTATTAGACACATTTGATGACACAGGAAGCGAGCGTATTTTACTGTTTTCTCAGGTTCTTCAGCCCCTGCTAAAATTCTTTGTGAATAGCCTAGATTCTCAAAACAGGTAATATTGCAGTACATACATATACTGCATTCAGGCCAACAATAAACAAAACTATTCAATGACTCTGCTTCTCCGAAAGGACATTAGCTTCATCCACTAATACTGATGAACCTAATTAGGGATCAAAGCAACACCACACCATCTTGGTCTAGTCCATGCATAGTCTAAAGGCATAGTAAAGATGATTTTCATCTCCTCCATGAGATTCTAATGCCTCTTCTTATCAAGAAAAGAATTGCTTTTATTTTTTAAAAATCCAATTAATTTAAACGTTAAAGCTTTCTTACCTGGCTCGTGTCTGAGCTTGACGAAGCTGAAGAAAACTCATCTAAGAGATCTACTTTAATACCTTCCACATCTACCAGGTCTGTACTTTTGGGTAGCTCAGTGCTACTCACATAGGATGGTCTCCAAAGTTTGTTTCCAGTTGAATCTGATTCCATTCTGCAAGATGATACAAAAAATAATAATTGGTTATTAGAACACATTATGTAGACATTCTAACCTTTTTTAGATAAAAATGAAACTAAGCAATATTTGCAGTATGTTTTTTGTTCCTTTTCTGATCTTTTCAACTTTCCTTTATCTCAAAACCACAAGTTTAACCTTTCTCCTATTCTCTCCTCCATCTTGCTACATGGAGCAAATTAACGGCTGTGTGGTGCCTAGTTGCCTGTCAGACTAAATTACAACACAACTGCTCATCAGGAAAAAGCCTTTCTCACGTAGCACAACTTTGCTAGAGCCACGATGCCTGACAGAAATAGTTACAGATTTACTCTAATTTAATAGAAGCAGTCACGCTCCACAAAACCTTCCCTTCATCTCATTTTTCCAGCAGAGCATCCATTTAGAATAAAAGATTAATAAAAAAACCAAAAACAACTAATGTAACAGCTTATCTCTACAGAACCAAATGAATAGTTAGTTATTATAAAGGATAACTCAATGCAGTTTAACACAATACAATGTGTCTGAGTTATGTCAAGTTTAATATGTAGCTTTGGTTATTTGGAGGACACCATAAAAATCAGTAAACCTCATGGCAAAGTACAACTGTTGGTATCTAAATTCATAGTTTATGTATCTTGGCCTCAGCAGTCTATCTGCTATAGAAAAGTGTATTTGATTCAGTGTTATAGATAGTAAAAAGATAAAACACCAAAATAATGTTTAGAAAGCGTGTTTTACTTAAAAATGTCAGTATATTTTGTCTGCACTTCATTCTCCTGTTGCTTCTTCCTGTGATTTTACAGTTGTGATTTTTGGAGGTTTTATTTGCACGTTAAAATAGCTTGTTTGGACGTTACTCACAAATCACAGCAGAAAGCACTCTAACTCTTAAATGCTGCCTGGCTTCCTCCAGCTTGGATAGTAATTCGGCTGTCTTATGTACTACGTTCCCATGGCTATGCCACAGTAGTGCACGCAGACAGTGCCCATAAGTGTTAATCAGGAGCCTAAAATACTTGTTAAACTTCAACAGTTAAAGCAACCGATGTGACCAGGAGTGGGTCAAAGTGCCTTCGGCTCGGAGGCAGCGCTGCCCATCACACAGTCACGTTTTTGATCTCTGCGAGCGTCACAAAATAAACGGAATATATCAACGGGCAGCTCGGGCTCCCTATCTGATCCGCACATCGGAGGTGGAGAGTCTGACGAGGCCGGACGAACACCGCTTACAGTTACACAAGAAGGTAAAGGATGGAGCGTTTTCTTTCCCCTAGCCTACAGACCTGGGAGAAACAGGGGAAAGCTCGGCCCGAAACACCGCCGGCGTTGAACAAACGTCCTCACAACGGAGAGGAACGGACCCTCTCCGACGCGTTTCGCAGGTCGCTAGTCAACCACAAACCGCCAGCGCACGAAGGACCCCAAAGCGACTTAACCGCCGCTCGCTTCTTCGCAATAAACGCTGCTTTTTTTTTTATCTCATTTATCACGATCCTGCTCTCGCATTGTGATTTTTGACTTGAGAAGCACAGGGCAAACGCTGCGCCGCACGCAGAGCCGGAACCTCAGCCCTACACGTGAGAGCCGCCCCGATATAGAAATGTCAGAGATGAAGCCGAGGAGGAACCGTTCTCCTCGCGGCCCTCCCGGCCCCGCTACCTCGATGGGCGTCTGGAAAGAACAGGGACCGCCTGAAGGAGCCAGGGGAAGACCTCAGCCCCACCTCACCCTCCCTAGGGACTCTTCACCCGCCATCAAGACTTTCACCGCAAAGGCCGCTACCTCTCGCCCCAGCCTCAGCCCAAGCTGAGCGGGCCCGTGCTCACACCGCGCTGCCCAGCCCCAGCCGAGCCGAGCCGAGCCGAGCCGAGCCGAGCCGAGCCGAGCTCCCCACAGCGCAGCGCCGCCAACCCGCGCGCACCGCTGCTACCGGTCAAAGACGCACCCGTTATGGCCGCGGACTCTTTTCAAATCCAGCCAATAGCAGCGCAAGGCGGCGCCGAGCGGGGATTGGCCGTCGGCGCTAACGTAGCGTGACGAAGGGCACGATGGGAGATGTAGTCCTGGGGGCGGGCCCTGCCGGCGTTTTAAGAGGCCTTCTCGCGGTGCGGCCCGGCGCCGAGATGGAGGCTGTGTTGTGGTGGTGCTGCTGGCGGGGACTCTTCTGCCGTATGCGTGTGGAGCGCCTTGGTGCAGCGGGACTTTCGGGCCTGCCTCGCCGCCTTCCCTCACTGCGCGTCCCCGGGCCCGGCTGGACGATGTCTGTAAGTCCTCCGTTGGTACTCGCGTGATTGCGGTGCTGCCGCCACCGCGGGTCGGAAGGACCGCGGATGCAGTGCTGAGGCAGAAACGCTGTCTGCGTTCTGAACCTTCCCCAAGTGGAAGTTATTGTTTGGGACTGCTTTACTTGTCTTTATTTTGAAATGGGGGATGCCAGTCCTGCCAGTCAGATTATCCTGTTCCGGGATGGTAGGGTATGGCATCGTGCATGTTTTGTTAACAAAAATAGCTATGAGCTTCTCGTTAGACTCAGGCAGGAATCCTTTGAACTTTAAGGAGAAGTGTCTGTCCGTTTTACATTGGATTAAAAGGAAAAATGTCCTGGAAGTAGTCAGGAAACATCAAACCCCAAGGTTGGCTTTTCATTTGAAGAAAAGAATGCTGCGCAGTGCAAGCAGTTCTGTAAAAAATAATTCTACGCAGATCCTGGTGCTTCAGCCAGGCTGTCATAAATCCCCTTGCTCTTTAAACAGAAGTTATGTCATATTGGTAATAGATACGTACTTTATTTCAGTTTGGATGCAGGCCATCTTGCAAGAGTTGCTCTGTTTCAACAGCATAAAATTACACAGTTTTGAATTGGAAATTGTTTGCCAAACAAAACCAAAAACCTCCTATAGACTCTGTAAGACTTAGGTTATTTTTGGGAGTATCTTCTTTCTAAGTTAATTCCAAGTAATCTTTTTTTCCTCTCAGGAGTGGACTGAGAACAGTCATAAAAGAAAGGGAAAAATTTGCTTGTAGGGCAAGCCTGGAAATTATTTTCTTCACATCGCTGAAAAGGTAAACTGAATATCTCAGAAAGTTTTGCAAGATGTATTCCTAGAAAGATTGTAGAGTATCTCCATTAAAACAAACAAACAAAACAGTTCAAGCAACATCTTGGTTTCATTTGAATATGGGATTTCTAAAGTTCTTTTTATTGTCCTACACATGCTGCAAAGCTTAACTTAGCATCTTAGAAGATTACCATCAACATATGAAAAGAGCAAACTAAAACACAGTCTAACGTGTACTGCTGGCCTCACACAGTGATAAAGAAAACATTAGTTCACCATAACCCAGCCTGCTTTGGCATGAGAGATGATGAAACTATGTATATATATATGCGTATGTAATGCACTTTATGGCTTTCCACTAATACTTTCCTTCAGTGGTTTGTGCAAGGATAACCAGTTATAACAGAATGATCTGTTGCTAAATCCGTTAATTAATTAATGACATCTGAAATTTGATTGTTTCCTTTAAAATTGCCTATAACTTGCAGAGCAAGGTTAGTGCACCCCAGGGGGTATAATTTTTGGAAATGATGTATAGTTGTAATACAGAGAGCATCTAATACAGAGTTCTGCTTCCCCTTATCCTGGGAAAGATGCTGTCTGTATTTGGGACAGGATTCAAAAGTTGTGGACAGTCTGCTCATTTGAGTGACAAGAAGATGCCTTACAAGGCAGCTTGTGTCAGTTGGCTTTACTGTGCTATCAGTAGAGACACAGCACTGCTGGGACTCAGCCCAGCACCCTGAGCACATCGAGCAGCAGCAAACTAGGATAAGCTTCATCAGCTCTGTAGTCAACTCACTTTCACTGGGGGAATTAACAAAGCCACCTCTGTGTCACCTCAGTGCCTGGACCTGCTCCGCACACGACTTTCTGGTCCTGTTGCTGGGAAGGTCCTTCTTGCAGAGGTAGCTCGTTGGCACAGAAGTGTCCTTGCAGAAAATGGTGTGTTTGTCAAGTTTTCTCCTTGGTAGGTGCTGCATGACCCCACCCTTCCTTGTCATTTGCACAGCTGTGGAGGTATTTCTCACTGCCTTTAAGTGTAACTCTATATAGAGTTTCCTTCATTGCAGTCAGCGGCCTTCAGGTGACATCGTGTCTAATGCACATGCAGTTCGTTCTATGAACTCATGAAGGTTTGCAGGTTGTTCATTTTCTTATTTTCTAATAGTGCTATAAGTATGTTCTGCTTTACCATTCTTATTTTTGTCGGGAAAGCTGCACAGAGGAAAAGGATCTGGGGGTATTAGTTGACAGACAGCTAAATATGAGCAGGCAGTGTGCCCAGGAGGCCAAGAAAGCCACTGGCATCCTGGCTTGTATCAGAAATAGTGCAGCCAGCAAGAGCAGGAAGGTGATCATTCCCCTGAACTTGGCGCTAGTAAGGCCACACCTCAAGTACTGTAGGACATGGTTAGTGGGCACCGTGGAAGTGGGCTGACTACATGATGTTAGTGGTCTTCTCCAACCTTAACGATACTGTGATTCTAAGCAACAAGCTGCTTCTTTGGGTTTGCAGTTCTAGCTTTGTCCATATTGCTTTGCTATGACTGATTTCTGATTCTTTCTGTTTCCCACTTGTAGAATGGCTTTTTTGGAGAATACTGGTTTGGGAACAGGGAATGGGTGGGCCACAGTCAGTCCAGGTCTCCACCCAGATGCCTACCTGTGCAGCCTGCTGCAGGGAGCCTGCTTTGCAGGGGGGTTGGACTTGATCTCTACAGGTCCCTTCCAATCCCTGCAATTCTGGTATTCTTGTGTAGTGTTACAGAAACTTTAGTCTATAAGTAGTGGTCTGATGGTCCCAGAGCCCTCAGAACAGCCCCCAAAAATGTTTCCAAAAGAAGTCATTCTGTTGACTGTTAAATTTTCAGCTTTCACTCTTATCTTACTAGAAACTTAATAAGCTCAATACATTGGAATACAAAGCCAATATGAATCCAGTGCATCACAAAGTGAAAGATGTGAGGATAAGACCAAGTGCCGGGTCCTGCACTTTGGCCACAATAACCCCATGCAATGCTATAGGCTTGGGGCAGAATGGCTTGAAGAATGTAGAGAGGAAAAGGACCTGGGGGTGTTGGTTGATGCTCGGCTCAACATGAGCCGGCAGTGTGCCCAGGTGGCCAAGAAGGCCAACAGCATCCTGGCCTGTATTAGAAATAGTGTAGCCAGCAGGAGCAGGGAGGTGATCATCCCCCTGTACTCAGCTCTGGTGCGGCCGCACCTCGAGTACTGTGTTCAGTTTTGGGCCCCTCACTACAAGAAGGACATTGAGGCCCTGGAGCGTGTTCAGAGAAGGGCAACAAAACTGGGGAGGGGTCTGGAGCACAAGTCTTATGAGGAGCGGCTGAGGGAGCTGGGATTGTTCAGTCTGGAGAAGAGGAGGCTCAGAGGAGACCTTATTGCACTCTACCACTTCCTGAAGGGGGGTTGTGGTGAGGAGGGGGTAGGCCTCTTCTCCCTGATAAGTAATGACAGGACGAGAGGGAATGGCCACAAGTTGCGCCGGGGAAGATTTAGATTAGACCTGAGGAAGCATTTCTTTTCTGAAAGAGTGGTCAGGCACTGGAATGGCCTGCCTAGGGAGGTGGTTGAGGCACCATCCCTAGCACTGTTCAAGAAGCGTTTAGATGAGGTGCTAAAGGACTTAATTTAGTAGTTGGGTAGAGACAGTGATAGGAGGATGGTTGGACTAGATGATCTTATAGGTCCTTTCCAACCTTATGAACTTGTGAACTTATGAACTTATGTGAAACTGGCTAAGGTACCAACATATATCTGAATAGATGCATATATATATGTATGTATATATGTGTATGTATTGGCTCTGTGCAGAAGCCACAAGGCTTGATGCTGCAGTGTCTCAAAGATATAAAGTTCAAGGGCAAAAGATATGGTCCAAGGCCAAGAAGCTTACTGCTCATGTGAGATGGGCAAAATACAAGGACCAAGATACAGTGTAGCCATTACAGTATTTCAGTGTAGTGTTGCTCATCTTTCTGGCTCCCATACCAAAGACATAGTTGCTCTTATACTTGGCAGCATCAGCTGTGTGTCCTGACCTCAGAAGCCATTGCTGTTCTCTCACACTATGTACTGTTCCTCAGAATGTCGTCAGGCTTTGGGCACTTAGTGCTTCCCCTTGAACTCACATGAGCACACGAGTGGGGTAGGGTAGTCACACCAGTGGTCTTCAGATATTCAGTCTGGGCTTCCAGGGGAGTCAGTGGGGCACTCAGATTTGCTAAAGATACATGTTCATTTCTTGTTCTGAAAGTGCAGTTACACTTTGTGGTTTAGCTAAAAGACGTAACTGCAACCTGAGTTTCCCACTGAGGTTTCCCACTTGCCTCTTAGTTTAGATATAAACATTAAATGTTTGGTGTTAGGTAATGCTGATACTCTTAAATATTAGAAATGTGCATTCCTTGCTTCTTTTATAGATCAGATTTCTTATCTAGTGACTTATCTTTAAAGTACTTGACAATAATAATGGCTCTTTGGCAACAGAAAAAGGCCCGAGGCATTTCCTGTTTTGGTTTGAGCTTTCTTTCCTCCCGTTAAAAAGCTTATATTTTATTGGTATTTCAGGATGGATGGTGCTCATCCTATAGGAAAAAACAGAAAGCTGGGATTTTTAATAGATGGAAAACATCTGCGTTGCACAATTATACTTCTGAAAAGAGGAGACTACATTTCTGCCATGCAGTCAGACTACAGTGCTCTTTGCAGTACTGAAGAGTCTCATCTGTCTTCTCTGAAAGATTACTAGCAGATTAAAGGAGATAAAAAGTTGTGAAGTTTCAATTGCTGCTCCAAACAAAGATGGTACAACTGGTTGTTTAAATACATTCTTATTCTGTTATTTTTAGCCAGACTGGCAAGTTGATCTGCACGAACATACAGATGCTGGAGCAGCAGGCAAAAATGCTGATGGGACGAAGGTGGAGGACTGATGCTCTTCTGTTAGAACCCCATAGATTGCCACTTGACAATGCAATTTAGCCATCCTTGGCAGTTCTTCAGCGGGAAGTCAAATATTTGGAAAGCTGGCTGGAGCACAGCTTACCTTTGAGCATATCCAGAACTGCTCAGTTAGAGAGTTTACAACCTAAGTTACATTCTTAATTCGATGCTGTCCCAACCTTAGGTTGGCAAAAAATCTTCCAGCTAAGGATACATAGTTTTGACACAAACCAGACTTCCTTACTCAGTTTGCTCACAGCTCACTGAAAGGTTTCCACTGAAATGATGAGTTTTATCGAGCACTGGCTGATCTGACCCTCAGTAGTTAGAATATAATCCCTGTTTTGGAAAAGCAGAGACATAAATAGTTAGATTCCATCATCAGTAGTTCCCTTCTGTTCTTCTGATTTTCCCCTTTGCTGTTTAAAAAGATTACAGGATCTGCCTGCAGTTCCAGTGGAATGCTTTTGTATAGTGCTGCCCAGGTGCTCTATGCCACCATATGTATGTGCCAACAAGAATACAAAAAACTTGTTCCTTTATGCAGATTTGATTTTCAAATCATTTTTTAAAGCACCATAAGATCTTTCTGTGTGGATAATGTTTTATAAAATGAAGTTACATGGTTGACCTGAATAGTCTGTACAAAGCAGCATTTTGTCACTGTAAAAAGAACAAAAAAAAAAAAAGCACCAATTTACAAGTGAGAAGAAATCCTGTTAATTTAAGGGTAATATTAATGTAAAGTTAGCAAATGAATACATTTCTAACTGGATGACTCATGCTTTCAGAAGATCAATTATCCAAGACAAGCGATGCAGAAATGGATGCTGTAGTGTTCTTATTGTTTTAATCAGATGGCTATTGCTCTTATAAATAAGCATGATGTTTCATTTCAGGTGTAACAAATGTGGCTGTGCCCTATAAATTATGCTTGAGGATACTCTGCACACAGCAAAATTACTTACTTGATGTTTTGTTTTTGGTTTTAGGTGGATGGAATAGCTAGCAAGTGGGTGTGTAAAGCAGCCCTTAACCACTAAGAATCTCAGCAGTGAACTTGGATGAGAAAAAATGAATATGGTATGTATTTCTTTGTATTTCTGGGAGCCATGAATGATGGTTTATTAGACCTTATCACAGGAACATTCATATGAATCGACTGTTCACCTCAGAATTCTTAGTAAATTGATGTTTTGGGGAAACACTGATATGGGGAAGATCCGTCCCACCTTTGCTTGGGATAGATTAAGAACCTTGGTAAAATTCCCTTTATAGAGACACACCCAGTGTTGTATCAGTGAGAATGTAAATGCCTGAAGGGGAGTTGTGCTTATTATGGTTGGTTTTGATATTGCTTATTTTAAAAGGTTTTGAGAGAGAATGGAGTCCTAGCTTTCGTAACGATAAGATTGTTTTAGCGTCAAATAGCTTTTTTTTTCCTGATCTTACTGTTTGGTAATTTGGATTAATAGTGTTTTCCACCTGTAGAACTCTCTGTAAGGCTACACTTATTGGGTATTACTGACGGCATACATTCTTAATAGGCCATAACCATTTAGAATATTCGCTAGGTTCTACTTATGGAAGCTTTAAATTATATCTTAATTTCAATACATTTCCTTATTACTGGTTAGCTTAGCCTCCAGAAAGTTACAGAATTTGTAGTGGTGTTCTGGTAATATCATGATTCTGAACATGTGATAGTGAAGTAGTGAGGTCACTACTAACTTTGTGTTCTGTCAGTCATGAAATGGCTAGGGATGACAGCACAGCTTGGCATTGCTATTCCTCTTCAAAATGCAGCCCAGATCCACTTGAAGACTCCATACTGTAGTTACTATTGTGAATGTTTCCAGAGTATGCTGCTTAGACATCTCTGCCTCATCAAAGGACAGGAAGAGAGAGTGAGAAGGAATAACTAAAGCACAAATGAAAGACAAGGAGTACACAGCTTTGCTGAGGTTCCCCGTAAAGTGTTTCATGAAAAGCAGTTATGAAATGCTGTTAATCATAAATGTGTCTCCCTTTCTCTTCTGCCTCCAACCTTTTCCTTTTGTTTTTGCTTTTCCCCTTTGGCTGCAGTTTATAAAGTGGTATGACAACAGCGGTCTGATTGGGCAAAACCACTGCTGATGCCTGCCTATGACTGGGAGAGAACACAGGCCACAGACTCTGGAATGCTGGCCGCCTGTCAGGTAGATCTGTTGCTCAGTTTCCCAGCCCTGGCCAAGTCCTGTGTTCCTGTCCTTTCTTTGTGTCATTAACTCAAATCAGAGTTCAGTGTTACTGGTTGCATGGGATCCAGTCTGACTACATGCACTTTTCCCTAAAGAAGTTGGATGTTACCCCCTCTGCTTGACATTTCTGTATTTCGTTGTGACAGTTGTGAATGATTTTTAGTTGAAGTAATGAAAAGGAAGGTCTGGTGAGTTTGATATCAATGTTTCTCAACTGAGAGCAGATAATAACATCAGAAGTTATTGCATATGAATATGCTTTTGTATTCATACGTAAACTGTACTGAGACAAGAGAATGCCTTAAAAGCAATGCATTGAGGAGAAGATTCTGTTCTTTTGCTTTTGTTCAGTTGTAAATGTACTGGACAACAGATCGAATAAGTACTGACGTAGAAAATAACACAGATTATGTCAAACAAGGACTTGAAACAGAATTTTGAGGTCAGTAACCTGTGTGCTTAGAACTTTGATCGCAGTGGTAGAAACCGAATGACACAACTTTGGTGGATATGTGGGCAAATATAAATAGGTAGCTTTTCACTGAATGTTACAAGCAGAACAACAAAATGTTAGTGGTCCAAATTTGCATTTCTAATAAGCTTAAGGTGCTTCAACAAACAGAGCTAATACTGATTAATTAATTTACTGAAGCTGCAAGGAAAGGCCTTTTTGTGTTGTCTATTTATATTAAAAAAAACCAAACAATACCAGACAACAAAACCTCAATGGATTCTGTCTTTAATAAGCAGCATGAAAGAGCTGTTTTCCCAAGGCCTTGCCATATTAAGTGGAAGACTTAAGTGCTCTGCCTGATGAAATGTGTTTTTAACTGTTGATGAGCCAATCCAAAGCATTGCTAGATTGCTAGGTTACTATTAAATTTCACAGTTGAGCAGGCATGGGTATTTTCATTTTGATATTTTTTTTATCAAACTGATCCAAGTAATTGTTTTAGTTTAGAAGTGAGAACTGTCTTTTCTCTCACTTTTTTGTTTGTGATTGATGTTTTTGTCTCTTTAAATGGCAGGTGAAAAGAGCACTTACTCAATTTATGCAATGTCTGAAGATCTGCAGATGTAAAGCACTACATAAGTGCAAAGGGTTTAAATTCAGAGCTGTATTATGTCACCTTCCCTTTTCCTTGTGCCAGACAATGCCATGACCTGAATAAATCTGCTTGTAATCAAATTTAAACTTGATTGATGAATAGGGGTGGAATGTTTGTTTTTGTTTTTAACCACAGGCTGTCTAATTCACTGAAACTAGAACTCCAACCTGATTTCTCCCTGCAGGAAAGAGGTAATTTTTTTGTTTGTTTATTATTAAGAGTTAATTAAGTGTTAATGGATTAAATAGTCTTTGCTAATCCTGTGAAAACAGTCATGATGTGTCAGTTCAGTGTTTGCATTTGAAACTGTGGAAATTAATCCTCTCTAAATATGAATTTGCTAGTTCGTGTTCTGGGAGGATCTAAGGTCTGAAAACTGGCATAATAAGGCCAGAAATCAGACAGCTTTTCTTGTATCAGTATTTCAGATCAAGGATATCTGTTTCACCTTACATTAGACTTCTTTTATGCCTGTGAATGGAGACCAGAATCATGTTATTTGTGGGAATTGTCTTCCTTGCAACTGTTGACCGTTGATATCTCATACTCACTGCAGCACTGTTTTCCTCATACCTTCACTTGTGGGGTAGCTTTACTTTCATTCTAGCTTGTGTGCTATCCCTCTTTCCCCTCCTCCCTCCTTGTAAGAGGTAATGGAATGAAAATCCACATCTCTTCTGATATTTTATGTAAATTTTATAAATGGAGACAAGATAAAACAAATCAATCAGTTACTTCTACTTTTAGAGCAATCAGACAAAAAGTATTGGAGCTTGATATCTTAAGTCCTATTGGTTCTGCTTTCAGTCAATACACAAAGATTTTGGAAACAAAAAAGAAAATTATCTTTCTGTCCTGGTGTATGAGAGATTAAAAAATGCTTTTGTTTTTTCTTCCCCTCTCTGAACTGGCTGGTGCCAAAACTAACTCTGCGGCTGCTTTATCTGGCTTCTGTGTTAAAATTAAGAACAGAAGCAACAGATTTGGTGAACAGTGTTTCGAAGATTAAGGAGTCTGATTAACATTTGTGGGTCAAAAAGGATGATAATGTATGAGTGTGAAAACTAGATGATCTCTGAGGTCTCTTCGAATCCAAGTCATTCTATGATTCTAAGATATTTGAATATCTTTCGTGGCCCATGATTCTTGATGTATGTCTCCAACCCTTTCAGATTGATCTTTCAGATTGATTCAGAGAATGTGTTTTGACCTCTTGGGGAAAAAAAAGTAATTGCACACGACAGATCATTCCCAGTATTACTTACTTTAAAAGGTTACCAATTGCAGAAATGTCAGAGGATGTAACTGCAGCAAAACAACTCAGCTTTAGCATAATATTTGGTTGTTTCTCATCTTTGTTACTAGGTAGCTAGAGCTTTAAGGAAGAAATTTGTCATTAATAGCACAAACCCATCCTACACAAGACTCTAGTTGTTTGAAAACAAAAACTTTTAAAAGATATTTTTTAAAAGATTAGCATTTGAGTTTATTGTCTGTGGTTTTAGCTTAATCTCACAAGGACGTGTTGAATGTTTTTGTCAGCATCAAAACATTATAAACCTTTGGTTTATTTATGTGAAAGCAAAGTCATGTTGTCGAGATACTGAAGGTTTAACTCCAGACTTAGTTGTAGTGTTTGGACTTAGCTCAGTATTTAATGATCATTAAGATCATTAAATCACCCTGCTACTGAAGGAGGTCGAGGAGAAATGCCAAAGGTGTGGTGTTCCCCATCTGTGAACTAACTTTGAAGAGCAGCTGAGCACTGTGTGCTCCTTCCCTTCCCTCCTGAGTTGGAAAAGTAATGTTTGTTCTGGGTTGGAAGTATGTTTAAACAAGTATTTCATAGAGGAGCTTTTTTTGTGGTTTTTTTTCTTCCACATGCAAGCATAGGTATAGTCTCCTGTTTCAACTTGGTCTATAATCTTTGATATCTATGGGAATTTCATGTCAGCATATAAGCTCTTGGCATACAAAGTAATGCAAGTGGCAAATCTTGCTGAATGCTGACAGGAAAACCAGTTTCTCCTTTTCATATCTGGCAGTGCTGAGTGAGCAATGAAGTCTTCTGCAATTGTTGATTGTAGTTGCCAGTTGTAGTTGTCTACTATTGTGTTGATGTATTTCACAGTACTTGTTTTGAAACTGTCACTTTTATATGGTCCTTCATAATGCCACCGTAATAATACTCAGCCAAGCAAAACCAGTATGTGTACATACAGGAAGGTAATTGTCTGTGGGGGAGCAGTTGTGGAGTAAGGACCATTGTTTCCTCTACCAAATGCTCATCTCTTGTTGCAATCATTGTTTTTTTTTATGATTAGGAACAGTATTTCTCAATCAGTGAGTTGTGAAGTTGTGTGTTTTCCAATTCTGTGTATTTAAGTTTGATTTCTAAAGATAAGTGTCAGTGTGTTGAGCCAAATGCTTAGGGAGAAAGAATGTGGATTGACTTTTGGGAGAAAAGAAGAGTGTATTTTTAGGTTTTTGCATATACAATGGTTTGAATCCACTACCTGATTTTTGGGTTTTTTACAAGCTCTGCAAAATAGGGATTATGGAATTGAAAAAGATGATTCACCTGCAACGCCTCCTTCATCATTGCTGGCTTGTACTTCTAAGCAATAATCAAGTGCTAGATTTTAAATGTTTACAGATTTAGGGAGCTTTATTTGAATTTATTTGAAATTTCTGAACTAAGGCACAGAAGGTTTTGTTTTCTATGTAAAATGGACATCAACAGCTAAGAGGTGGGTGGGGAGGGAAAGCACTGATGGTTCAAATGCATTCTGTCTGGCAAACGTTTAGGC
Source organism: Cyrtonyx montezumae (assembly GCF_038088225.1). Classification (NCBI taxonomy): domain Eukaryota; kingdom Metazoa; phylum Chordata; class Aves; order Galliformes; family Odontophoridae; genus Cyrtonyx; species Cyrtonyx montezumae. The sequence goes on along the minus strand of NW_027072045.1, from coordinate 16,246,423 downwards.
ATATGACTAAATTTATGCCCTTTGTTGCCTCTGTAAGCTGTAGTTTCTCCTCTCAGATGTGTTCCTGTAATATAGAAGCAAGATAAAAATAGAAGTAACCTGAATGGAAGTATAAGCAAGAATGGCAGAGTGCCAGCAATCCCTAGAACATAAATCTGCAGGCAGCTGAACGAGAAGTTTGTTTTGTTGCATTCTTTGCATTGCATAATACAGTTTTTGTCATTTGAGAAGGATGTTCCTCTAATTAAGGTTATTACTCCTTATTACCACTTTCCAAAATGTGACCAAAGCTTTGAATAATAACAGCAGTGCTTTGTAGCATTTTGAGGGGTTCTTGAGTAGTAGGTTTACATGTGGACTGCACCTGCTTGATGCTTCCCTTAGTTTTGACTCCAAACAGGACTAATACGAGCCCCTCAGAATGAGCAGGGAGCCTCATGGGTTTCAGGACAGATTGCCTGATGATTACACATGTGGTTTTGTTTTGTTTTCATACTCCCTGGCCCCTATTTCCATTGAGTTTGAAACTATAGCAGCTGAAATACAGTGCTTTCAATCCTGTGGCAGACTATCTTAACTAAATTTCATGGACTCGTGTAGTTAGAATGTTACAGCCTGGATCTTTGTGTTTAAAAGCAAGTAAATAGGCATAATAGAAAGCTGGGAACCTGCAGTGTAGGCTGGCATAGAATAATGCATGAAATGTTTGCCATGCAGGTGTCTGGTATGCCAGGGCCAGTGATAGCAGAAAGTTGACTGTTCTGAGTCCATTTGTGTCTTGCGTCCTCCAGCATGCCATGTATTTGTAGCAAATTGCTGGTTTGCTTATGTAAGAAATGAGTTAAAAATAAACAAGTAGTTTCCACCTGTGCCTGTTCAGAAAGGAAGACAGAAATGTTGTGTAAATATTAGTACTGAAAGAACTAGAAGCATCCCAGATGGTGTTGGTCACTGTGCACCCCTACCTGTGTTGCTGTCTTGCAGGTTGAACTGAAAACTGAACTGGCTCTCAGGGTTTGTTTGGAAAGTTTGGATAAAAGGAAAATTGAGCCTGTAATTACATGCCATGATCTTACTGACAGCTGTTGTATTTTCTGTGCCTAGTTCTTGATTTGCAAGAGCAGCAACAAACCTAATGTGTGTATGTAGTGTGAAGAGAAGAGAAAGCAGTACCACTTCTTAAATGCAATGCGTGCCTTCAGCTTGTTGCTGTTGTACAGCAGGTCTCAAGCTAGCTGCTCAGCTCTGGGTGCAGTGGGACAGTTTATTTCTGCTTTTTGTACTGTATTGAGGGGATAACTTTACTAATTGTCATATTTCTTCTGAGCTGTGCTTTCTAAGACATTATAGTAGCAATATAAATTTATTTTGAAAATCTATTATAGTTAATACTAAGTATAATGTGAGATCTTTGTGACACCAGTTTAGCCTTTTTGCAGAACATGAAGAGCACAGACTGCCTGCATCACTACAGGCCAGGGCAGGATCAGCTTTACCCAGACTGTTCCTTGCATATGTTTAACCTTCCATAAAAGACTTGCAGCATTGGACAGTCTTTAGTCTTTCAGTGCATCTACTGCTTCTGTAACTTCATTCTAGGAAATATTTGCTAGAAGGCTTAATCAAAATTCATGTGCTGCAATCTGCACTCACAATTTTTTTCTTGCTTCTGTATTTCCTTTGCTGTTATCCCTTTCAGATTTGAATATACTTTCAAATCTTTCCTCGCCTGGACAAAACCTTGCTGTTGTGATTTTACTTTTTTTTAGTCATTCCAGTTTAGTGCTTAAGATTGGTTGCAGTACTTGAAACAGGTGCAGCATTCCACTGTTGAGTCAGTGGAATGGCTGCTTATCCTACCACACAGAAACTAAGTGTATAATTAAAAGCAGATTTGCTTTGTGAAGGAAGGTTAAAAGTTAGCACAACTCAGCCAAAGGGTGCCAAGTGCCAGTGTGCCTACTCCCAGTTTTGCTGCAGTTGCACGAGAAAAGCAGGTTTGCAGGAACAATCTTCAGCCGTGCCATCAGCCTGGCAGTGTGTGCAGTCAGACTGTCAGGGATGGAGGAGGCAAGAGCCAGGGGAAGCTGAGCAGCTCTAGCAGCAGGCAGGATATGCAGCCTGTGGTCCTTCTCACCATCCCTAGGGCAACTGCTTTTGGGGTGCCACTTGCAGCAGCTGCTCGTGTACTGTGAAGAAACCTAAGAGTGTTTTAATCATCTTCAAACACTGGTTATTTGCTTTAGGAAGGATGCTTCACGTGTTCATTGTTCCCAAACACGTTCTTCATTCCGTGGTGTTTGCCTGCAGCTCGTTCTCTGTCCCCAGCTGAGAAGTGGAGGGAACTTGACGCTATCCCTGTCGAGGCCGTTCTGTAGGGCTGCACTCCCTGACTGCGGCCGGGTTCAGCCATCCCTCCTGCGGTGTGGTTTGTGTGCGGCACAGGGCCTGTGTCCTTCGTCGGTGGTAGGTGTGAGGAGGAGCTGCTGTGTGACCGGCTCGTATGACGGCTGTCATCTGCGCAGTGACAGGCAGCTATGTACAGGTGACCTTCATGCACGGGACCGAACCGACCGAGCGTTGTGTGGGTGGACACTTGATGCCGCCCCGCAGCACGGTGTTCTGCAGCCACTGCATATCTGATGTTCTTACGTCCCATTCAGAAAATGCGTTTTTTCGCCGGGCCATCTCCGTGCTCGGCATAAATCACGGCTAAGGGACGAGCAGCAACGCCGCGATAGGGAAAACGCGCGAGGTCGGCCGCGCTCAAGGTCACGCGTGTCGCTCCCAACCGCTGTAGGACACGTGACGCCGGGCACAGAGGGAAGCGCTGCCCCAATGGCTGAGGATGAGGCGCAGGGCGAACCCGCGGGGCGGGCAGCGGCGCCGGGATCCGCGCGCGCGGGGCCCGCAGGTGCCGGGGCCGCGCGAGCCGAGGGCGCCGCGTTCCCGCCGAAGGGCGGCGGCCGCCCCTCTGCAGCGCGCCGCGGCCGCCACCACGCGTGCGCCGTCCCCGCGCGGGAGGGGGGGAGCGGGCGGACGGGCGCCGCATCCCCGGCGCGCGGAGCTGCAGGCGCGGGAGGCGGCGTGAGCGGAGGCTCCTCCGGAGCTGAGCCGGGAGACAAAGGGGAGAGAGGCGGCGCCGCCGCCGCCATGGGGGAGCAGCTCCGTGCGCAGCCCGCCGCCGCCCCGGGGGTCCCGCCCGCCGCCTCCTGCTCGCTGCGCGCCGGGCTGCTGCACAACGGCTTCCACTCCGCGGGCCCGACGCTCAGCAACGGCGGCTGCGGGGAAGCGCCGCACCCGCTGCTGCTCCGCCCGGAACCGCCGCAGCTCGGGCACGGCTCCCCAGCCAAGAAGTGCAGGCTGCGCCGCAGGATGGACTCGGGCCGGCGGCACAGGCCACGTAAGTGACGGGCGCGGCGGCGCGGCACCCCCCCCCCTTCCCTCCCCCCCCCCCCCCCCACACCCTCGGCTCCGCAGCCCTCCCCGCGCTACCCCAGCTCCGCTCCCGCCCCGAGAGCGGCCCCCCCCCGCGGCGCGCCGGGCGGAGCGAGAGCCCCCGGTGGCGGCCAATGCGGCGGCGGAGGCAGGGCACGGCCCCGCCCTGCGCCAATGGGGCGGCGGCGGGCGGGGAGCGGCGGCCCGGCGCGAACGCGGGCGGACGGCACTCCGGCAGCCAGGCAGCAGGGTCCCGCCGGCCGCGCAGCCTCCCAGACGTGCCCATGAAGCTCATAGCGCAGAAACAGCGCTGTAAGTAGCGGTCGCGGGTGGGGTCTGTTCCGCGGCCCCGTCCTGCTGCGCCGAGTGGAGGGGAGAGCGGTGCAGTGGCTCCGCGCTGCTTCGTTTAGCTGGAGAAATGTGCAGGCGGGCACTGTGATTTGGTGATGTGCTGCTTACGAGCGCTGCCTCTGGCTTTTTGTTGGTCTGGGAGGTGTCAGTAAAGTGGCTGGCTGTTCTGCCTCGTGTTTTAAGGCTGTGATATTTATGTTTGTGATGTGCTCGGTGATTAGGAAGCAACGTGCTTCATTTTCTTGGTTGTATTTCACTTGTATACAGGTACAGAGCTGCTGCACTGTGCCCGGGCAGCCACTACCAGCAGAGCAACATAGCTGGGGGAGCACCCTGGCTCTGGTCACACTCACTTTGCCATTCCTTCAAGTAGAACCACTGCACGTTTGCCTTCCTGTTCCAAGTTCAGCACGTTCTGGTAGGGTAATGCAGGATAGGCAGGCTTGCAGTTTCCCTGGGATAGCTCTGTTTGGTAGGCAGTGCTGTTCCACTACTCGGTGTTTTGTTTTGTTTTTTAATACTGAAATAAATGCATGGGCTTTTCTCTGAGCAGAACAAAGTGGTCATAAACAGCCTTGGAGGGATGCAGCTTTTCCAAGGCCACTTCTTTATCAGAGCCTTCTGTTCATCAGATGTTTTTGCTAAGCTCTGCATGCCCCTAGCCTCAGCGTGTTCTCTGTGTTGCAGAATCATATAGTACTCTTGCTACCTGGGGAAAATTAACGTGGGTGTGGGCTCCTACCAAATGCAGTGTGTTGGTGACTACTGCACTCTCTGGTGCCAACGGTTTTTGTGGAGTTTTTGTGCAGCTTCAAATTTTCATTCAAGAACAAAAGCTGCAGCTCTTGGATTAAGTTGCATGTTTATTTTGTGCAAGTAAGAGGATACAGCACTTGCGTATCAAACTTTAGAATAGTTTTTAGTGTTGCAGAGCAAAGGCTCGTAAGGGATTAACGTAGTTACTCAAACCAGATGGAACAAGGATATCATAACATTCATATCTTGAAGGGAAAAAAAAAAACCTTTGTCAGACTGCAGACCCAGGTGGCAGTGGCTGTGTTGCCTGAAACGTGCAACAGCTGAGCCCTTGCTTGTGGGCTCTCTGGAGAGAGTGGGGATGGAAGCAGCAGGTGAGACCAGAACTCTTTAAAGCTGTTGTGTGGGGGTATTTCTTTGCTAAATAAGATACATAAATTCTAGTTGATCTTGTTTTTTATTCATGTGCAAGAGTAAATTTGCTGTTTGATATTAGTCTCGCAGGAAAGTGTGATGGTGCATTGTCCTAGGTTGAAAAAGTTCTTTAAATCTGACTCCAGTTCTGGTGCTGTGAAATTTTCAGTGCATCCATATCCAGAACACACTATACAGTCCCGTTTTTCTGGTTTTTGTGTTTAATCCCAGCCTCTGCAGATGTTTGTTCTGTGCTTGGGGACACATTGCAAAATGCAGTGTGGTTGCCACATGATGTGTAAGCCCTAAGTATTGATTGCGGGGTTTGCTTTGCGTGGGGAGGATGATAATTGGCATTTCCCAATGTTCCAACACATGAAGCTGTCTTTCTATAGCAATAATTCTTCCTTTAAGTCCCCACAAATTACATGTTGAGGGCTTTTACTTTCTGCCAAAGCAAGACCGACTTCTACGTTCCTTGGCCTTCTTCCTCTCAGAGAAGGGAAGGTTCCCTTTTGAGACTGTGCTCTGGGCTGTTCAGCCTATGCTCAGAGGGAACCTGGATCTGCTTTGTTGTCCTTCTGACCTACCTGCTGCTTCCCTTCTGCTTAGAAGCTGGTCTCTGTGTGGTTAGTTCAACAAGATGAGTTGTTGGGGTGTTAGACTGGTTCAAAACAGTGGTGTGGGCTGGTTATGAGGCTAGGGTTTGGGGTGCCTTTCTGTATCACAGCACAGTGTGACAAACAGAACAAGTAACCATTACTATGCCTCGTGCTCAGAAGTGCTCTGCCAGAGAATGAAATGTTCAAGTGCGGTGAATTCTGCCAATGTTGGAAACCTGCTTTAGTGTCACAGTGTTTAGTTTAAATGGGATCTTTGACCAGAAGAAGCAGAAGGAAGAGTTAAGTGCCCTCCTTGATCCCTGTGCAATAGCACTGCAGCCAAGTAAAAACAAAGCCTTCAGCATGGCAGGTAGCTAGACTAGTGCTTCACAGCATTATCCTATGAGAGACATAGGGAAGAAGCAGCTGGACACCTTAATTGGATTGCTTTTCTTAAATGAAGGTACAACATTGGGCTCTCTGTTCAGAGCAGTATCTGGCATCTCGCCCCAAGTCAGCAGGCAATAGGTGGAGGTCAGGGAATGCGTGTTCAGAGGCGTCGTGACTGTTTACAGCTAATAAATGTTATAGCTGCTGTGGTTCATTTCTAAGCACTTAGTCGTTACTTCTCAGCAAATAATGTTTTTGGCCATTATTTCCATTGTAGTGCTACTTAAGCCCACGTTTTTTATTGCGGAAAACCTAGTGGTGATGTTAAATGTGGAATGCCACAATTATGGTCTAGATTTTAATGGAGAGTAGAGAAGCGAAATGGTTTTGGTCAACACAGCGAATAAGTTTGTGGTGTTGGCAACTGAAACTTTGTCCAGAGTACTGGAATATCCCACAGTTTGTAATTGTGACTTCTGGTGGCATGCTGCTTAGAGTCAGTCCTCAGCTGGTTTTCATGTAGACAGATGCTAGGGTTGCCTGAAAAAACAGGGCGGATGGGAAACACTTGATCTGGTTGGTGTGTTGTGGCCAGCATTACTGTGAGTCCCAGCTGCACTGCTAAGGTAGTGCTTAGCCAGCAGGAATAGGAAATGTATGCAGATGTTCTCAGTGCCGCTGGGTGCTGTCAGGCTGGTTGGTGGGGGGGGAACTCTCATCAGCTGGTAGTTGTTTATTACAGCTTCGTGAAGTTGGCTTTTGGTAGGCTGGTTTTCCATGAGGCTGTGCAGATCAGGTAGTGACCCATAAGAGAATATATGTGTGGGTGGTCACAACTGCCTGGCAAACAGCTCTGCCTTCTGTTATGCAGGTTTTTCTTTTTCTTGCTGCTGAGCAGGCAAGCATTCAGCTAGATGTTGCTGCTGAAAATGATCTGGAAGGCTTCACTTAACATTTGAGGGATTTATTTAGCTGTAGCTCTGCAGGGTTTGAAGAAACTTCCTGTACTAAGCAGCTAAAATTCATCTTCCAAGATGTATATTCTATTTCCACACACAAAAAAAAAACAAATGCTTCAATTTTAAGGCAGGTTTGGATTGCTCAAAATAACTGTAGAATGGGAAGGAATGATTGAAATATGCAAAAATCATTATCAACTTCTTAAATGGGAAGCAGCAGTGAGAATGTTAGCCCATCTGGCACATGACTTGTTTTGTTTTTGTTTCCCCCTCCTCTATTTTTAGCTTTGGCTTTCTCTCCTCTCTTCCAGCCCCAGTTAAGGCAGAAAAGTTCTTAGCTCACCAATGCATCAAGCAATGGAAATGAGATGGAAATAAAATCATAGGAATTTATCACGTGTCAGGGAGGGGGGAAAAAAAGACAAGACAGCTGAATCTAAGGTCTTTTATCTAAGATATTCATGGTGGAGATAGCAAAGAGTGCTGATAGCACCATTCAAGTTACTGATAAAATACTGAGATACTGTACCTGTGCTTGAGGGGGTGGGGGGAACTAAGACAAGTGTGGGAAAAGGAAATTCCTTATTAATGAAAGGCTGAGTGAAGCTGGCCAGGTTTGCCCAACAAGGGCTGCAGAGATGTTACGCCAGTCTTGCAAGTGGAGGTGTACAAGCTGAGACAGCTTTAGCAAAAGAAGAAATTGCTGGAAATTGGTCCCAAATATATCGAGGTCTGACAGGTGGAAGGAATTGGGCAATCATCTCGTTGTAAAACTTGAGGAGTAGTAAGACAGCTAACTTTGTGTTGTTGTCTTTTAAATACACAGAGGAGATTGCCCTTTGTTAACCCCTTCAACAGGGCGCTGCTGCTGAGTGACACAGGAGTTCCCTCTACTTCCCCTGAGCTGTTGTGCATGAGTGGGTTAGGATTTGATGTTCCTTTCCCTCTTCTCTGCCTTAAATAATACGTTAACTGTAGGGCTTTGAAAAATCAGATAAATATCTTCAGTTCTGTGTGTAACATGCCTTATAGGAAAAGGTTTATGGGTTCACGCTGTTCAGAGCTCGTGTAAAAACTAGGTGAAGTGTGTCATGGAATTTCTCATGGGTGGACCTTTCCCCCAGATAGCACAGCTGTTAGTGTGCATCAGATTACCTCATTATGCAATGCTGGTGATACCTTCGGTTTGCATTGTCACATGTCTCAGCTGCTAGGTTTTAGACTAATAGGAGATTTTATCTCTGGTTAACAGACCAATAAGTACTTGGTGCTGTTTATTAACATAAAGGGAATGCGTTTTCACAAGAAGATAAGTGGAGCCTTGGATTTATAGTAGACTTTTAAGAGTGCGTGGTTCATCTTGGTGCTTTCTTTATCAGTTCTATCAGATACAGGCCTTCGTTTTAGTGTTACCACCACTCTTTATGGCTTAGTGCAGTTCAGAGTTACAGTAAGGCAGTTTTATTTTCTCTATGGTCATAGATTACGTTGAGTCAGTGGGCACATTGGAGGCAGTATTTGGGAAGATGGAGCTCAGCTGCAGTAAGTGTGCAGCTACTGAAGGAGGGCTGTCTGAAGGCACCGGGGGGACCTGATGGTGCTTGAGTGGTGTGTTTTGCTTCAAGGTCTATTGAGTGTTACAAAAGCTACAACGAATAAAGAGTTAAAATCATCACTGGGATAAATGAATGTTTCTGCTGTGATTTTCATTATATGGAAATGAAATTACACGAATATCACCAGCACTCGCTAGCAACTTGGACGCTTGATTGATTTCCTAATTGGTTAATGAGTCAAAATATGTCTCCTTTATTGCAGAGGAGTTGGGGCAGATTGGCAGTGTTAGCAGCTGTGAAGGATTCTAAGCTCTGTCACTGAAGTAGCAGTTGTTGTGGTCTGATCTTGTATTCTTTATTTATTTGTGCTGAAGAAAACTGCTGCTGGTTTAGGAGCAAAGTCCTTGTTTTCTGCAGCTCACCACAAAATGGAAGGGCTTCAGATCTACTGGGAAAAAACAGTCTTTGTATTTCTGCTTGTTTTCTAAGTGAGCATCATGTACCTATGCTAAGAACTGTACAGGCTTGAAATAACTCAGTAGGTTGGTTTTTGTTTTTGTTTTTTTTAACAGTACTTATTTGTGAATGATTTAACTATGACTTCTCAAAAAGTGAAGATATAAATGTCTTAGCAGTCATTTATGGGTAACTGTAAGTTATTAGTACTCACATTTCTATTGCCAGATATGTAATGGTAAGAGAAAGGAATGCTTCTACCCTCTCGAAGACTAAATCTGCGCAATAGCTTCATAGCAGCTGTGGGAGCAGATGGATTGTAGCAGAATTTATGTCCACAAGGGAGAATACTGGAGTGTTGCTTCTAGTTAGCATTAGTTTGGGTCTGTATGGCACTGTCCAGTTATACTGCACTTAATATTAGCTTCCTACTTGTATAATTAAGATGCATCCTAGGTGGAGGAGACTTACTGTTCCAGTGTGACAAGTAATTAAAGTTCTCAGCAGCTTAAGCCAAGATTTGTGCAAATCTCTAATGGGATTGATGTCCTGAGCTCCACTGCATTATAATGCAGTACAGTACAGTATGACTGGACTATTTTTACTTAAATATTTCTCTTCTAATTCCAAAAGTGATTGAGTTATGGGTTACTGCATGGTGTTTTGCCTCATCAAAATGAACTCTGTTTTTAAAACACTTGAATTGCTCACGTTTCAGGGAGCCTGCATACCCGACCTCAGGTTAGGTTTTGTATCATTGTCTTGGTATCTTGCAGCTTGTTGGGAATGGGAAATGAAATTAAACAGGGTTCCCAGTAGATAACAGTAGGTGTTCTTAGGGAAAGTGAACAGAGTAAGCAATCAACTTCCTGGGAGCTTATTTCTTTATGTTCTCCCTGTACTTATGGAAAGCTGGGAGAAATTGATGATTCCTTTACTTTCCAGTAATGGCACAAAACAGCTGTTTTAAGCATCTGGCACTGAAGTTTTGTTTTGTTTTGTTTTCTGTTTTTAATAACAACTGTGAAATTTAGAATCACAGAATATCCTGAGACTTAGGAGCTGCTCAGGCAGCCAGCCAGGAAGGAGGCACAGGCTGAGCTCTTTGTGGTGACTAAGTAAGACTCTAAGCTTCTTTCAGCCTGAAATTTAGTAACTTAATACTGCTCTGTGATCACCTGAGGAAGAAGAGAGTGATCAGTATCTGATTCACTTACTCAAATCCTTCCCCAAGTTGTTTATAGCTGGGTTCACCAGCAGAAGAGACAGTAATGCTTATGATGTCTGTGGTTTGCAGTTCACCTCAGCACTAAGTTGGGGTGCCCTGCTTGGGAGGATCACACTTCTATGGTGCCTAGCTGCTTCTAGCTGCAAGAAGGGATGTGATTGCATGACTGCTGTTCTTGATGCTTCTAATTTAAATTTGTCTAAGAAGTACTGCTAGGTGTTGTTTCTGACTTGTGCAAACTTCTCATTTCTCATTGCTTCATAAAGTTACCTGGCTTACAGTTTAAAACTTGTGTATGCGTAAGTAGAGCAGGCAGACCAACCTGATTCAGGTTGTGGCCCATGCATGCTGAGAAGCAAATAATGGCCTTTCTTGTGTAATTGTTTGATAATCTAATGCACACACCAGTAGAAAAATGACTGTCAGTGGATTTTAAACACTGAATATAAAACAGCTCATTCTCTTTCTGCTGGTATGTGCAAGAATTGTAAGAGATGCTAGTTGTGGTGGGTTGGAGACACTCCCACCAGAACGGGAGAGTTGCAGCGTGCTGCTCTTCAGACAGAGCATTGGGACTGGTATCAGAGCGGGAATTGGAGGTGTTAGGTAGTGGGGGTGTGACTCAAGAAATGTTGCTCTCCTGTTTGGTTGTGTCCCACCTAGTTTACTTGAAGAATGGGAGCTGCGAGTCAGACTGGGTGAAATGCTGTGGGTGTGTTCTGTCAAGATGTGTTTACTGAAGAAGTATTCTGTGTTGCTAGAACCTGCTTCTTCAGAGAGTGACTTCTTTCTTTATTCTTTTTGTCAACTGAGGCTTTATGGAGTCTTATCTTAGGATGTAGTATGTGTGAACTAGGCACCTAAGTGACCACCAGCTTTCAGCTGATACTATAACTTGCACTAAACTGTCATTCAACAAATATTTTAAGTGCTATGGCTGACCTGTGTATTCATGGTGGCTCTCTTTTTCTTCTTCCCCACATCCCCATCCTTAGCATTTCCATGGTTTGGAATGGATATTGGTGGAACATTGGTTAAACTGGTCTACTTTGAACCTAAGGACATTACTGCAGAAGAGGAACAAGAGGAGGTGGAAAACCTGAAAAGCATTAGGAAATACCTGACCTCCAATACGGCCTATGGTAAAACTGGCATTCGTGATGTCCACCTAGAACTGAAAAATTTGACTATGTGTGGACGCAAAGGAAACCTGCACTTCATCCGCTTTCCCAGCTGTGCCATGCACAGGTTCATACAGATGGGTAGTGAAAAGAACTTCTCCAGCTTGCATACTACGCTCTGTGCCACAGGAGGTGGAGCTTACAAATTTGAGGAGGACTTTAGAACGGTATGTGAACATTTTGTGTGTGTTCAGTGGGAAGCACCTGGGTGGGAAGACAAAGACTCCAATGACTGTTTTTGTTTTATTTTTTTTGTCTTGATTAAAACTTGTGGATGAAATAACACATTTTGCTCATTGGAATTCTTTAAGACTGACAGTATCGATGCATATTTGTTAATTGGTGGAATTGCTGAGGACATAGAGGGGACAAGGGAGGATATGGAGGCTGGTGTGTATTCTACCTGAATTATTACTGTGTCGTGTGTCTTAAGTAAATACAGTTAGAGTATTGCTGTGGTGATCAGATGCCTCATAGTCAACTGGGGGTGTGTTACTGTATCTTTGAAGCCTGAAACTTCACTGAGGAAGTCACTGGGGAGGCAGTTGCCAGTCAAGCTAGTTATCCTATACTGCTGTTGTCACAAAGATTAAAGTGAGATATTTACTTAAACAGTTCTAACTCTTCTGTCAATAGCTTCCAACCTGATGTTGAAAGTGGGGGATAGCTGCTGGGGGGTGACAGGTGACAGCAGCTGCTTTTCTGTAACTGTTTCTGTATAGAGAGCTATCATGCCCATTTAACAAGCAATTTTTAATTACAGTCTCTGAGTTTTTGCTTTACTTTTAATTCCAAGCATCTTGCAATACAAGCAGGTTTTTCTTTGTTAATACCCCTCACCTGGCAGGTGGCTAAGAGCCTCTGGTTCCTCAGGGGAGGAGAGTTCTGCAGGAGGTGAACAAGAACTCCACCTGTTAAGCCGTTGTGCAGTGATTTTCAGTAAGTGAATTGTTTGATGTGAAAGAGGCTAGTTTAATTGAGTGTCAAGTTTTTTTTTTGTTAATTGCTGTAGCAGTTCACTGCTAGTACCAGATTTTTTGTCCTTTAGGCTGGTTACAAGTTGCATGTTAGGCTCTACTGATGACTGAGATTTCAGAAGGTTCAGATTTTGTCTTTCTTGCATTGTGTAGGTAATGTCAGGCAACATGGGATGAAGTGAGTCCTAGCAGTAGTGAATTTGGCCATAATTCAGGCTCTGGAGCATGCTTGCATATGCTCAAGGATGATTCAGATCACAGTACATAGTAACAATCAGGTCATTATATGGCTTTCTGAAGAGGCTGATTATTTCTTTAGTATGGTCAGTATCCCCAAATTTCTCTTTTGTGTCATGGAATAATAGCTAGAATTGGCTCCTTAATAAGGAAGTTCACATACGTTGTTCCCACAGCTGTGGAATTGAACTAGAAATTACTTGGTTGCTGTCACAGCAAGACATCTCTGCGTGGCTTTGACCTTATCTGCTGAAGACAGGCAACTTTTCAGGATGGGACCACTCTCTCCCAGTTCAGCTGGATATGGTGCTAGAAGTTTTAGCTGAAGTTGCAGCTAGCTATTGTACAATAAGTGAGGTCTCAAAACAAATCAGTTATGGATATAAAATCCTACGTTGTGTGCTACAGCATTTACATGCAAGTAGTTTAAGAAAAACACTATAAAAGTCTGTCTAGAATGTTTTACAGTATTGTGCAATCAGTGAAGTGCACTTGAACCTGAGGTGAGTGCTTTGGACACCTTTTCTTACAGCTATTGTCTCGTAAAACAAACATTTCTTGACTCAAGCTGTGATATCACAGAGTATTACAGAAGCAAAATACTGTCAATTACATGAAGGTTTGCTTGTTTAATATCTCTAGAAGGGCCAAGCATCCTGAGTACTAGCACTTAAATTGTCATACCACGTTAGCTATTTTAACAGCAGCTGGCTATCTCAGTGTGTTCTGTTGACTAAACTGACATTGGACAACCTTTTCAGAAATGTACTCGAAGTATTAAAATGCCTGATCCTAATATTTGATCACTTTCTAGTATCTACAGAACTAGAGAACAAGTGCTGAGTCTCAGAACTCAGTATCATATAGCGCCTTATAGGGAGGAGGATTTAAATCTTACTGTTTGAACCTATGTGGAAAAAATAAACTATGGTTCTAGAAGTTAACAGAGATAACAAAAGATAACATGGTTTTGTTGTAGCCCTCCTTTTCCATATGCACGTGCTTTTAAGTTATTTCTCTTTCACAGTATATCTAAATGTTCGTGAGGCTTTCAGGGTTGTGTAGATTTAAGATTAAAAAATCCAAATGTTATAGAATAATGTACTCAAATCCAAAAGTAAGTTTGCTTCTAAAATTGCAATTGCAGTTTCTCCTTAAAATAAACAAGCAAATACTGTCATAGTTGTCTATTTTGTCTGATTTTGTATCTCTAAATTTAAAGTTGAATAGGCTTGTACTGGACACCTCTATTGCTTTTGTGTGTTTAAAAAGTAAAATTGGGAGGCATCTTTTGTTTTCCTGAAGACTGTGTATTTTGTCATAGGAAGGCAGTTAAACCCACAGAGCCAGTGAGGTCTGACCATCTGACCTCCTTGTCTTATGATTGATCCTGTTGGATAGAAAAAGGAGACGTTTTCAAGGACTGTGTGATGACTGCTAGCAGTAACAATCAGTAGCCTTCGAGTTGCTTAATTCACTCTTAAGATCTGAATACTTCCCTTGGAAGTAGGAAAACTGAGTCTGTTCATTAAACTAGACCACTGAAATAATTTTACCGACCATATGGTTATACTTAATGCTCACTGAAGAGCAGCAGCAAGAAATTCACAGTAAGAACTGTTTCCAGCTTAGGTTTTTCTTGTGTATATATTCTTTCTTTCTTTTTTTCCTTCCCTTTTTGAATGACTGGTCCTTATGACTGACTTGTTACTTTAGATAACAGTACATTTAAGCCATAGATGAATGTCGGCTAATTCTGATCATTCTCCCTGCTTTCTCCAACCATTTATTGTTATCTCCCATCTTCTATAATAAGCAGCATCACCTCTTTAGGATATGGAAAGGACGTGGACTTACTTGACCCTGTGTCTGTCATATAAAGCTCTTAGCTCTTTGCCTCTTCTGTGATAGCAGTCATGCTACTTCCACAGAAACTTGCCATTATGAGAAATAATCTCTTAGACTTGTAAACTTGTAAACACTTAGATTTGTAAAGTGAATTAGATCAAGGATCAAGGGGGGGTGGGGCGGCATGGGCGGGTGGAGAAAGGACTGACTCTTCAGACCTCTGTCTAAAACCTGCCCTATTGTGAAATTCCTATTCCCTGATAACTAGGGGACCTGGACCTGACCTGGCTCTGCTGAAGCTTCACTGTTGACTTCAGTGGAAGCAGGACCTGAGCCAAAAGTCAGTCACTTAGTAGAGCAGGGTGGAAGGTGAGAGAGGAAGTCTGTTACCAGCACAGATTTAGATTTTGACCTTCCCTATAATCTGTAAGAAAAATAACTTGTAAGGGAAAGAACTTTGTCCTTCCTTAGCATTTGTGACATGAGCAGTGTCTGCGGATGACTAGCGGACTGTATTTCACAGCGTGGTTGAAGTTGGCAGGACCTCAGGGCTCATCTGGTTGGAGCTCAAGCAGTGACACCCAGAGCACGGTGCACAGGGCCATGTCCTGGTGACTTTTGAAGATCTCTAAGGAAGAAACTATTCAACCTCTGTGGGCAACCTGCACATCATAAAATTGTTTCCTCGTATTCAGAGGAAGCGCAAGAGATTCTAGTTTGTGCCCATTGCCTCCTGTCCTGACACAGGGCACCACTGGAAAAGAGCCTCCCTCAGTCTTCTTTACAACCTACCTTTAGATATTCATCTTTATAAATGGACTCACTGCCCTGTTTTGCAGGATGTGTGAGCTCTGTAACTCTAGGTTTGCGTAAGACTCACAAGAATCATGCTGCACCTCATTTACATGAGGAGGCTGGAAACCTCTGCTGGGGGTTATTGGTGCTGGACTGTAGTGTGGAGACTGGGCTGGATTTAAGAGTCAACCAGAGAACAGGTGAAGTAGCTACGATACCTTCCATTACTGCCACTGCAGGAAGGAAAATTCAGAGGGGAATGGGGAGAGACAGTGTGCATCTTCTCTCTGTTGAGAGAGGGAAGGTGTCCTTCCAGCCACCTGGATAAGAGGGAATCTGCTGCGGAGCATCCCAGGCCAGTGCTTTTCTGCCCTAAGCTGATGCAGTGTCCTGAATTCTCTTCTGCTTCAGTGGATGTGATGTGGAACTTTTAGTTGTATTAGTCTTTGTCTTGCTTTAATCGGAGTGGATGTTTCCTGGCCTCGGGGTGTGGAAGGAGTGGGGAGGAGTATTGCATCAGAGCTCGGAATGGAGCAGGTTTGGGGACAGGGGTTTTGTTTGAGGTGAAAGCAAAGCACATACCTATAGAAGTGGAGAAGTGATAATGGGAGGGAGATGGAAAGCAAAGATAGGCTGAGCTATTACATATAATAAAAAATAATAATAAAACAAAACAGAATGGGAGCAAAACCCAGAAGGAATATAAAAGCCCAGGCAAAAAGCAAGGCTGTTGTAGCTGATAATTAGAAATGCAATAACTTGCACGGTTTTAACAGTTTCTTACAGAAGTATTTCCCGTTCTATAGATGAAGTTGGAACTGCACCGGATTTTTGAAATTCCAGAGCTGTTCAGAGTTTGAATATTCAACCAGATGAAATCTTACTCAAGCTGCAGCTTCACTGAGGGGGTGTATGCGTATTGATTATGCTTACTGATGCTGATCCGTGAAGCTTCTTCCCCTCTGCATGTAGGTCATGGCTGCCCTCAGCTCATCTCAAGAGGCCTGGGATGTTTGGTGTTCTCCTTGCCTGAGGTGGAAATATTTACATGCTCATGAAAACAAACAAACATGACCTAACTCTTCCACTCCTGTGATTCTATGCTTGAGAGGAGCAGCGAGTTGGCACTGGTTGTTTTTTTCCTGTCAGGAAGGCTTTGTCAGCTGCCCTACTGTGGTTACCACAGTGTTGATCTTGCGGGGTTTGAGTTGCAGGCATGCTGTCTGATAAGTGAATACAGCTAAGGCTGGCTTGATGCTGTGCATACTATGAAAGAGTCTTGAGCACGCAGTGTTGTTTTCCAGTGCTCCTATGATGCTTAAAACTAGAGGTGTGCTTTATTTTCCTTAGGATAGGTCTGTACGTGGTAACGAGGGACCTCCTGCACATCTTTGAAATAAGCTGTTTCAGGAGTTTGCTGAGGCATGGTGTCACATGAAAGCATTCACCAAACCCATACTGTGTCGCGTCCAGATATTAACCTAAAGTCCTTGCTTCTGAAAGGCCTGAAGAATTCTTTGAGGTCTGCTGTGTTCTGTTCCCTTCCTTACCCCAGTATTTAAAAACAGTTTGAAAGAGGAATTTCTATGGTCTAGCCATAAGGCAGGAAAATGTTCTGTTATAAACTTTACATATGGTTTCCCTGTAACCATTGTAAATTTTCCCTTCAAGGCCCTGTATACTGCTCTGTTCTGCTGTTCTTCCTCTCACAGCACAACTTTCTGACGTAAAACTCCTCTAGGGAGGATGCATGCTGCATACAGTTGCAGGAGTGCAGAGCAGGCTAAGTAGAACAGTACGCTGTCTGCCTTTATTCCAGTGGATGTAAAGGACTGGAAAATACCTACAAGTACCTACAAATTCATTTTTATAAAAAATTGTAGGAAAAACATCCAGTTAAAATTGGCTTGCTCACAGTGCTTCCATTTTTCTTCTGTATTTCTGCACGTAAACTTCAGCTCTCACAAGGCAAGCAGTTTGTATAGCTGAAAGATGAGGATGAAGAGGGTGGGGTGAGGTCAGGTGACTGCAGCAGGAGAAAAAAACGTAAGCCTGCTCATACATTAGTTATGTTGTTTACAGGCACATCTATTTGGTGATGCAGTTGAGCTGCTGCGGTCACTGTGAGCAAAGAATGAATAGGGAAAAAGCAGTTTTATACGCAGTGAAAGGAGCTGGGAAGGGATTGCAGCCCTAGCTCCAGCAAGGCTCGTTGTGTGGGGCTGGATTACTGCGTTTCCTGCAACTGCCCTGATTTGCACTTAGGAAGAAAAAGCTGGTGGCTTAGCTGTTCTGCCCAGAGTCTCTGAGATGGGATGGATGAAGAGCTCGTGGGTCTCTGAATGCAGGCATCCATGTGGAATGCCAGGCTCATGCCTTCCGAAAATGAGAAACAGATTGCTGTAACAGTGCAGGGATGGAGGTTTTGTTTTCTAGCAACATTATATACGAAAGAAAGTGGCATATGTTTTTTCCTCTTAGAGTATATCAGCTGTTATATGTAGCACAGAACCACGAAAAGTAGAGTCAGTTTTAATGTCTTCGTATGTGGAGGGTTGGACCTAATAAAACTTTTACACTTGAAAGAAACCTCTGATTAGTTTCTCTTGCTCTGTCCTTTTAAAAGTGGTGGGCTGAGCAGTGTTGGTAGAAACAAGGATTTTGTCTGTGTTTCTGTACTGATGCCTGAAGTGATTTTCTTTTAGATTTGTATTGCTTGCTGGTATTTTGCAAGCACTCACGCTTACCTAATTATGAAAGTGTAGTGGTTGTGGCTGGTTGTTTGGCCTACAGGGCAGGCAGAGGTTTAGACAGAAAGGGCCATAAATCTGCTAATGACTCCTTGTGTTGTGGGCTTCTCTTTCACAGTGTGTTTGTGAGTAATGCATCTTTGTTGGATGGTGTTTTGTCGTGCTGCATCTAGTTCATACAGTGTAGAGTAAATAACTCCTAATGACGATACTCCACCAGGGAATAGTATAGAAGATGGTATATTTTAAGTAGTTCTATACAAACAGTTATACAGGTAATACAAAAGAGAAGATGGCTCACCTTTAAGATGACAAGGCTCGCAGAGGACTCCACATGGGAGGGATCTCCAAGAAGAGATCCTTCCCTGGTGGTGGTCAGCCCTTAAATGGGGTTTGAGAGAGGAGGAACTAGGCTCCACCCCTTCCACCCACACAGGTATATCACCTTCACCTGTGCCCCCATGGCTGACTTGGTGCTCACCTCAGGTGACCAATCAGTGGTTCAGGCCGTGATTCAGCAGTTCCCATACATACAGTTAACAGAGTAAATGAGGAAAATGGGGCTCTTGCAATACTTTAACCAGAGAAATACCATGGCCTGTAAAGCTTTTGGGATCAAGATTCTATGTGCAATGCTTCTCGGGTTTTAAGAAAACAAATACAGCCTCTAACTAGTTGTGACTTTATGGGCTCTCTGTAACATTGTCAGGAAGTGAGTGAGTCATTTACTATGTTAATCCCTTTTACCACAGGTCTCTTAGTTGGAGGTTTCTTCTCTAATTGCAAGAAATAGCTGAAATCCAATATATTTGCAAATAATAACCCTAAGATTTTTGTAATGCTCCTTTAATTTCCACCTCTCAATTTGCACTTGTTTCTTCTATTTGCTGGGTTCAAGTCTTTTAATACTGCATTTCTGTAACTGAAATTTGTACAGACAAATGGTAACAAAGAAAACCATAGAGAGAGATTTTAAATGTACTGGAGAAAATGCTGATGCACAAGAAATGACCCCCACCTGTGTCTGTTGTCCTATGAATAACTGGATTTACACTGAGGTCTTTTAATCTGCTTGGGTTTTTGTTTGCTAGTTTTTGTCTTGTATTATTTCTCTTCTGTGGCTTGGAGTACTGGCAAGAACAAAACCAGGACAGACCACAGCAGCTTTCAGTCCAGACAAGTTAGAGCTATGCAAGAGTGAGAAAACTTAAGGGGAGAGATTTAAATAGCTCAAAAGAATGTAACCTGTTGGCTGTGCCTGTTCCACAGAAATAACTTATCTTTATAGTGACTTAATTCAGCTTCCAGGATTAAAAATAGGAGAGAAGTAGCCTCATAAACCTTCTCTATTAGCTGTTAAGAAAAACATCCTGCAGATGTTGGAGAAGCAGCTGTGAGCTGTACAGCTCCTACTTGCTCCCAGTGCCCTGTTGCTTTTTCTGATATAAGTGGAGCAGATGAGACATATTGTACAGGTGTGAAGATGCAAATGACCTCATGATTTGGATGAGCAGTTTTTCTATTCTGAACACGGTGTCATCTAGAAAGGATACTTCCTACAGATTGTCACTGTATCCTATTTCTGGAAATGAGTCTAATTTCTAATTCTGGTAAACAGAGTGCTATGACAAGTAGGACTGTCTGCTGAAGTGCAGTCCTGGGTGACCTGTGAGATCTGAAAGAATTCTTGTTTTAAGCTCTTGGAATTTTTTTTCTGCCTTCTGATATGGTTAAATTTTTAGGAACGTTATGCTTGGGGCATGTGCCTGAGGTTATTTGTATTTACTTCTTAGAAAGCATTCCCAGCATTTGGCGAAAAACTGTACATTTTCATGAGGGGTTTTAAAATTCCGATTTTAATTTAAAGAAGCAGCTCTCAGATCACTGGTGAAATGCTTTAAAATAACATCTTAAGTGCATGATCCACTGCGTACTCAATGCATGTTATTATAAAAATGTGTACTTCGTAAAGCCTGAATTATCTTCTTGTTTAACTGCAGTTTCCTGACCTCACTACTTCTATCGAATACTGCATTAAATTGCTGGGAAAATGTAGTTGGATGATGAGTTAAAGCACTTTGCTTCCTGAGGAGTGCTGCTTTGACCACAAGGGTCAGATAATGTCCTAAAAGCCTCAGAGGGCAGCCCACTTGGGATGGGGATGAAGGGGAAGACTTTGTCTGCCACAGAATGTAAATGAGAGGGAAATGTTTCCTGGATTGCTTGCTTACCTTTGAAGGTAAAGGACCTGAAGGACAGTGCTGCATAGGGTGTTGTTTTGAGAGAAACTCATTGTCAGTCAATAGTCATTGCCTTTTGATTTCATGCTTAGACCTTTGCACTGCTTAAATAGCATAATGCTTTTCTATTTAAGTGATCAAAATGCTTCATCAGAGCCTTCTCTCCTTCTCAGTGTAGAGTTAGACTAAAAAATATTAATTTCTTGTTCCCTTCCAGATTGCTGACCTGCAGCTCCACAAACTGGATGAATTGGACTGTTTGATCCAGGGCCTACTTTATGTTGATTCTGTTGGTTTCAATGGCCAACCAGAGTGCTATTATTTTGAAAATCCTACAGATCCTGAACAGTGCCAGAAGAAGCCGTACTGCCTTGATAATCCTTATCCTATGCTGCTGGTTAACATGGGCTCAGGAGTCAGCATCCTAGCTGTGTATTCTAAGGACAATTACAAGAGAGTCACAGGATCCAGGTAAACATTTGTTTATTTGCTTAATATTCAGGAGATATAAGCAGACAGTGGCTGTAGATGCAGCTCCGTGTCGTGCTCATCTTCACGTGTCTTTTAAATCTCGGTAGTAGCAAGACTGGAAATGGCCCAGGTTTTCATCAGAGCAGGGTTTAGGTCAGAGAAAACATTTATCCTCTCAGCTTTGGAGCTGCCTTAGTCTCTTCTTGGTGTTCTTTCCTACTTCCTATCTCTTGCTGTGAGTTACTGAAATAGAGCTGTCCAGATAAATGGATGTTCTCCTTATCCTTTGATTGTCCATCATAATAGCCAGAGTAGTGGAGTGAAAACATTTGGGCTGAACAAAAGCCTCTTGCTTAACAGTTAAGGTGTGTATCCAGAATACAGGAGAACTTTGTAGAATTGCCTCCTGCCACTGGATTTTGGCAGAGGAATCTTGGTGGATCTTGCTTCCTTATTGATTGCAGTAGTCTCTGGATGATGCTGGTAAATTAACAAATGGCAGTGTGTAAAGACTGGAATTTGATTATTTGTGTTCTGCTTGTGTCAGCTAGTGCTCTCTGGAATTGTTTGTAAGATGCAGCTGAGTTGAAATGGTCTCTGGGCTGTGTTCAGTGGAGCAGGTTAAGATGTGGTCGCTCTGTTTAAGAGCTTGGCAGTTCAGTGGCATAGATGCAGAATTTTGCTCTTAAGGTCCCAGGACAGCCCAAGGCATGATTAAGTTGACTCATGGATGTGACCACAATAAATGCTTAGTTGTAGGGAACTACTTTAATCTGGATGCACACATTTTCAACTAGTATTTAAAGCATGTATGCATCCATGCACTTTTCCCCTCATTGGTATGCTTCATGTTAGTAATATGAGGACCTTAAAAAAAAGTCCATTTCTGAAGCAACAACTGAAGAAACATTTTGAGTTTGTCTCCTTCCAAAGCTGCACTGTGTTCTTCAGGGCATGGCACATATTAATAAAGTTTTTCATAAACACTGCAAATGACTGTACATTGACTTCTGTTGCTTTATCTAGAATATCTTTTAATAAATGTATACATGAGCCATTTTCTGTATAATACAGAATAAACTGAAGAGGCTTTGATTTTCTTGCAGTTCTAGTTGTTTTTCAAGCACAGCCCCTTCAATATCTGTAGATGTACTTCTAATCCTTTCCATTACAAAAAGGAAAAACATGACTGCAGTGAGTTGTTGACTTGTTACAGATGGTGAAATCAATACTGTCTCACAGCTCATGTCAGCTTCCCACTGCTCAGATACTGAATGTATTAGAGCACTGCTGGTTGTGCTCTGAAAGGATTTCCTGATAATCTAACAGCACTGACTGAACAGTGTTCCTGTCTAACCTTCTGTGATTTTTGTGAAGTGCGTATGTGGTGTCTCACCGGTCCTCTTGTTTACAGTGGCCCCAGTCAGCATGATTCTGATCCGAGCCAATAAGTAAACTTTGTCAAAGGTTAAAAAATAGTAAGGAAGTATGTAAAGGTTAGTAAGCTGAAGTTCATGGCTGTAAAGGCTGCAGAGTCCATGGTAGAGTTTTAATAATGAGTTAGCAACCTGTTAGACATAGTTGAATGCTCCCTGCTATATTTATACAGTCCGTAGATATTGTACCAGGCCGTTGATTCCTGTTCAGAGCAAGGCATCAGCCCCAGATGTTTGCCTCAGCCTCTGTAGAACTCAGAGTGAGGAGTCGCATCACTTGAAAACCTTGCACAGGCTCAGGTACAACCCTTGCTAGGGTGCCACCAGTAGCAGACCAATATTTGCAGAGTCAGATTGAGCTGTATTCTCAATCAAGCATTTCTTTTGCATGATTTCTTCTGTTTAGATATTAGGAAGAGTGGTTTGGTTAGAACTATGAATGTGTGTTAAACAGGAGCTCAGCCAAGGGTGTCTTTCTTCACTTCTTCAAGAGAAGAGTTACAAGACTATGATTGGTAGCTCTGTAGACCATTTTGAAACCAAGAGTCTGAAGAGCTGTGGTGAAAGCTAGTTCAAGCTGCTGATCTGAAAGAAATGTGCTTTTCTAGCCTGGGAGGAGGAACGTTCCTGGGCCTCTGCTGCTTGCTGACTGGCTGCGAGACGTTCGAAGAAGCACTAGAAATGGCTGCAAAAGGAGACAGCACCAATGTGGATAAACTGGTGAAGGATATTTACGGAGGAGATTACGAGCGGTTTGGCCTTCAAGGCTCTGCTGTAGCCTCAAGGTACATTTTAAATAAGCTGTTTTCAAGGAGTTCGTAGGAAATCTACTGTGCATGCTGAACTTGAGTGCAGAGTCCGTACAATATGCACTGTGTCCTTGTGGAGCTGTCACACTGAATGTATCATGTAGTTTGTCCTTGGATCTCTTATTTACTTCTTGCCTTTTTATTTTTTAAACAGATACAAGCAGTACTATATGTAGTCATGTAATCGCAGTTACTTAAAGGAGCAGCCATTTTTACATATTCTTTTTGTCTTTTCTGTATGATCAGTTTTCACGTCTTATTATGTCTAAAGTTGATGGATATAAAATCCAAGCAAACTGTACTAAATAATAAATGCATTTCTGCAGGCTTTTAGCACTTGTAAATACCCATATTAGACTGAATGATTTTCTTCCCACAGCTTTGGCCATATGATGAGTAAAGAAAAGAGAGATTCCATTAGTAAAGAGGACTTGGCCAGAGCTACTTTGGTTACTATCACCAACAACATTGGTTCTATTGCTCGCATGTGTGCATTGAATGAGGTAAGATGGTGTATTTACTATGAGCTTAAGATGTTTAGCAGCAACTCAGTAATGTCAGAACACGTTCAAATCGCTGGCATAGTTGATATGTAACTGGCCTTGGAAAATATGCATCTGTTTAATGCTCTGTCCTAGCTCTGGATTTGCCATGTATGCTTTGGTGCAAAGTATAAGGTACTTTGATCTTCAGAAGTAGGGAAGAGGGCAGAGAAGTTGGCTTTAAAGCTCTGCTTGATCCATTGATGCTTGGAGCTACCCAGTTGTGCTCAAACTGTAATAAATATGAATGCCTTTGTAATCTAAATTCATGCTTTTAATTGCCTCTTAGTTAATAACAGACATCATTATACCATGGCAGGTTGTTTTACATGGCTCGTCTCCATAGTACAATGGATTAGAATTGTATTTTGTATTAAATATTCCCATAGATATGACACCTACTGTATTGGATCAGAGAGAAGATAATAGTTCATTATTCTAACTCAGACTCCTGTTAGTTGTTTGTCATGTTCTTTTCTTTAGACGTGGTAACTAAGTTTGGATTGTTTCATACATACTTATTTCCAGCTTCTTAAAAATGTGTAGGGATTTCTTTTGAGCTGTAAGTTCCATCCTTCATTATTATATGGTAACTGATCTCTTTGTCTGATCTCCAGAAATTGATCCAATTTTTTTTCATACGCTGCTGTTTTTAGCTCTATGATGTTCTCCATTAAGAAGAAAAAGTGATTATTTTCTTTATTCTTTTCATTTTCAAAGAAGTAAGCCCAAACCCCAAACAAACTTTCAAACCACCATCTGTTTGCTTCAATGAGTTCTTTTTTCATTGTGTTGCTTTGAGAAATAGCAGGTAATTACCAACTTGTCGCTTAATCACAGCCTTTCTTGAGTGGTAGTGGCTGATCTGGAACTTACTGATGTCTGAGTATTGAAGTCTTTCTCCCTTCCATCTGTCATTTCACTTCTTTAATCTCAATTTCATTTACGGTTTTTGATTCAGCTGCTGAATCTCTTCAGCATTTCTATACCATTGATTTCTCATTTTGATTCTGTTGATGAACTTTGTATGCCAATAAATGTTTGTTGCTAATATCTTTTTCTGGAGCCACTTATAAAATATTTTGAATATCTGTGTGCTCCTACCAAATGCTACTGATAAACTCTCTTCGTTGTGAAAAGTGGCTATGTACATTTTTTGTCACCTTGACTTTTTCAGTCCTGATGATTCTCTCTCATGTCTTCTCTTTGCTTTCAGCTTCTTTACAGTGTTGCCTTGTGGCATGGAGTTCAAGCAGCATTGTACAGGGCTATCAAAGCATGGAGAGTTGCAGCAGGGAACCACATGTGATGTGTTCAGAGGAGGAAGTAGGCTGCTAATGAAAACTAATGCTTCTGAGTCATGGTGAAAAAGTTGCTAACATTTTTGTTTTGTGGACAAACATTAAAAACTAGATGTGATCTGTAGCATTCTATGGAGTGTAACTTGATAGATCAAGTTTGCTTCCCATCCTAGACAACATCAAAGTAAAATTTCCCCAACATTTGAGAAATAAATTTCTGTGGGTTAAACAAAAGAAAACATAATTGGCTTTGCATGTTATTAAAAGAGGCTTCAAATGTAGTACATCGTTTCAAGGCAGCTTTCTTTGATGAAAAAGTCATGCAGTTGTTCTGTTAAATACTTCAGACACCCAAATGGTCTGCGAGATACAGCTCTGACTTGCAACAATCTGGTGAATGAAATACCTGAGTGAAAGCCGTATGCTTAAAAAACAGTTGAATTTGATACTGTTTTGTGAAATGCTGTGTGTAGGTTAGGGTTACAGTGAAGCTCACTTTGATAAAAATCAATTGATGCCCTGAAGCATGAGTTTTCTTTTTTTCAGTGATTGCAGTTTTAATATTGTGTTGAAAATGACTTGCATGTGTGCAGGGAAAAAATGAGGCTAGGGAATAAATGAAATATTCAGCCTGCAGAACTTCAAAGGAGAGTTTAATGCACGAAGTTGGCAGGAGAGTAGAAAAATTCCATAGTCTGGAACCATTTGGCTACACATCATTCGCAACAGTTTGTCCTAGGTACAACAGGTCAACGTAAAGGAAACCAATCTCCTTGGTTTATACTTTTCATACTAGCAGAGCGTGTCAGCATCTTTACAAACCTTGTAAAACACGTGCTGGATGGGTTTTCTAATTGCATCATTGATACAAAGTCCAGTGTTCAATTAAATTGACAAATATGTGTATGTAATACGTGCTGTACTCAAAAGTATACTTTCTACTGCAGGGCAGTTGAATAGTTGAGCTAAACCCCAAAGTGGAAGTGTGCCTATCTTTGCCAGGGTGTTATAGTTTGATTGGCTTAAGCAAGCATTTCATCACCAGCCCTCATAAGTGTAAGGCTTCTGTCTTTCAACTTCAAATATTTCAGCTGTGAACAATTCGAAAGTAAGCTGGCAAGACTCTCTTAAATGATGAAGTAGCTCATTTTCTAAGTCCTGTAAAAATACTAAAGCTGTTTTCTTGTCAACTCCAGCATATAGGAGATCAGCAATTTCTAACCATGTGAAATCGAAAAATGTTGGAAAATAGAGCAGATAGGAAACTTGTCTACTATAACAGCAACATAGATTAACGCACAAGTATTATTATTTTCAGTTTTTAATAGCTCTTACACTTCAAGTTCTTCTTGCTTAAATTTCTGGTAACAGCAACTTAATATGTATATTAAAAAAAAGATTTTTATGAGAATGAAATTCAGACATAAGTTCTAATCAGTTTGACAGTATTGACATACAGGAAAATAGTTGTTTATCCTTCCTTTATTAGAAGTGAGTTGTAGGGCCAAAAGTGACTTGTCAGAGGATGCAGAGAATTCTTGGCTGTATTTAATAGTGGCCTTTTGAAGTTCGAGAAGCTCTTGGTTTGAGCAATATAAATTCTCAGGAAGGCATACAAATGCATGCTGATGGGACTGCAGATTCTAAGAGGATAGATTACTATAACCCTGAGTTATGTAAATAAATGTGTCTGTTTTGAGAAGTGTAATCACAAATGTATCTTGAAGTCGTTGGAGAGTAAGTAAATGTTTGCATTTGGATGTCCACGGTTGCCAGTAGTAGGTATTCAGGTGAAGGTGTTCATGTAGTATGTCATTTGCTGGGTACTACAGAAACTGCAGTTTGTAGTGAAATAATTGCAGCAGAACAAAGTGTACCAAGTGCTAGGCTTTATAGAGCTGCATGAGTCTAGCAATTCCTGTCTTGGCAGGATTTTGCTGTGATTTTTCACTAGAGGACTCTTGAGGATACGTTCAAGACAAATAGTGCAGCTGAATCTAATCTTTGCTGATCTGATTTTCAATTTTACAGAACATTGACAAAGTGGTATTTGTTGGGAACTTTCTCAGAATTAATATGATTTCGATGAAGGTGCTAGCTTATGCTATGGATTACTGGTCCAAGGGACAGCTGAAAGCTCTGTTTTTGGAACATGAGGTAAGGAAATGCATGCTGAACTTCTGTTGGCATGGAAGAGGTCTTGGTTTTGACTTTTGATGGAGTTGAAAGGGAAAATTTTGATGTTGCTTTGAAGTGAAAGCACAAGCTAAGTTCTGCGTATATATTTGATTTCATTGGAAAATACTGCTCATTAGCTCCCTGAATTCACCACTAATCTTGTGGTATTTATTGCTAAATGTCGCTCATCTTAGCCTGCTTCCTGACCTGATTACCAAACGTGCTCTTGTATGTGGTACTTTGTATGAACCTCAACTAGGATGGATTTTAGCAAACATTTTTAAGGGGAATGTCAGACGGCTGTGTTTATAAGGGAAGCTGTGCTGCCTCCACACAGCATCTTTACACTGGTTCTATAATCGTATATTATATATATATTACTGTTTAGAGAACTGTATAAGACTCTTCTTGATATAATGCTTTCTTGTGCTTAAGCAAGATATTATGTCATAATTCAGATACAGAAAATACTTTGCACATCAGGGTTGATTTTGTAAGAAAGGTCTTTTTAATTGCTCTACTAAAATAGGAGGGTTTACACGTTCGTGCCTATGTCTGCCTTTGGAGTTTGATTAGTTTTGTTTTCTTGCCTTGTTTGAAGGGTTATTTTGGAGCTGTTGGGGCACTTTTAGAATTACTTAAAATGACAGATGGTCAATGATGAAGCTGTCTGAAGAGATTTCTACTGTGGATGCTGCTGGATAAGAGTGAAAGCCACTACAAGGATGGAAATGAAGCCATTACGATAGTTCTACCTGCTGGATTTGTAAATAATTTAAAATCCTTTTAGCTGATCTCTAACTTCTGGGTTTTGAGCTTACACTTTGGAGTTCATACTGGGAATACGAAGATTTTTTTTCTGTACACTGTATTTTTTAGGGGGAAAATGTGCAACGTTGCCAAACATACAGAGTTTATGGAATTATTTTAAATGTATACTGTTAAATGTTTAGTACCTGTGATACGAGGCATCTGCTTTTCTTCTGGGGTTTACTGATTAGTGTAGTAATTTTAACTTCATTTAGTAATCACTCTAGGAGATTTTTTTCTTATTTTCATGACGTTTCATGATTTGTTCTTGGTTTCAAATGAAACTACAAAGCTGATGCATTTTACTGTGAAAACTAGTCATTGATTTGTTGCCTTTTCTCTTTAGATGAGACGCTTTTATTTAACACCTTTCCCTCACCCTGACAAAAATAAATAAATAAAAAGTCAGGTTTTCTGTGGCTATGTGAGTTCCTTGGCAAGACTGTAAGAAAACTTCAAGAAGGGGGAGTGCGTGGTTCAGGGTTAATTCTTCACTAGTCCTGATTTTTTCACGATCAGAAACAGGCTGCTAACTTGACACTAGAGTGAAATCCTGTTACTGTTGAAAGTCTCTGATTTGTACAAAGAGCTCTGTAGTACAGTTGTTATTTATATGGTACGTACCTGGGTGATAGATGAGAGGGAGGAGACGACTTCAATTTGTTTGAAGACTTTTCTGTAGTCTGTGATTTCTAAGTTGGTGATCTAAACCAAGTGTGAACTGCATTATCCAAAGCCCAGTTTCTAAACTTAGAAAGATTACCACTAATGCATCTTCTGTTCTTAAGCTAAGGCTAACTTTCCCTCCAGAACACTAAGGTTTAAGTGTTTATTCCAGTACTTTTTCTACCTTGGTTTGATTGGTGGACCTCTAGGTGTTTTGCGTTGAGGTGAGGCCCTTTTGAAATCCATGTACTTACAGCTGTGTAGGGGGACAAACTTGCTTTTCCTGATACCTTGAAGGCTCACAAATCAGAGGCTGAAAAAGTCCATAGATTATTTTGTCTTGTAAAACTGTCGTGTCACATAACGTAAAGGGCTCATTGGAGGGTCAGTGTAAAATTCAGACACATGTATTATCCAATATATTTTTGGAAGAGGGTTTATTCACTTTTTAAATACTCCTTAATTTCCACATCTCACAAATGGTGAAATGGATTCATATTAACCCAATTGTTACCATGTCTGATGGAAATAAAGACCACCACTGTTTTGACGATTTTAATGTGCTTGTGGAATTCATTTCTTGGAATCGACGTAACTTTGCAGTTAATGCATAACTTTTTGCAGGTTATCTTTTCATAGCTTTGTTCAGCTGACTCTTAGAGGAAGTGGACACACTTCCTAGGTAAAGCAGTAGAGGGCAGCATAACACAGATAAAGAAGTCTGCATGGCTTTAAGGATGGTGCTCCTGGCAGCTGGTGGTTATGGGGTGGGTGTTCTCTTTCTCTTGGTGATTTTTTTTCCCTTAATGTAAAAAATATATATATATAATTATTATATCTCTCTCTCCCTCTTCTTTTTAAGAGGATCAGATTTGGAAGTGTCTGTCACTTAGACATCCCTGCATTGTTAACATTTTATAGGTTAGTGGTGAAAAAATGAAATGTTCCTTAAAAATGAAGTAGTGCTTCTTTCAAAATGCTAATTCTGTGGTCCAGGGAAAAAGAAAACCAACAAAAAATGTGCACACAAACGTATGCAATAAACACCAATTCAGGTTGTGTGGCTGCGGAGGGAAAGCTCGTGTTGGGTGTAGAATCCCATGAACTGTCAGGTGAGTTAATCACAGCTGTTTGAAGAGGAGCACAAAATGAAACTAACTTCAAAATGCTGAATTGAGATTTAAAATGCATAATGTGTCAGCTGTTGTAGCAGAAAGGATGGAAAAAATGTACCAACAATTCAGGTGAGTCTATTTGTTGGTTGGAAATTGTTGAAAATAACAGCTATAATGAAGAGGATGATAGAGAAGTCACTAAGTATGAGAAACTGGAAGAGCCTGGTGTAAGAAAAAGTCTGTTGTGTGTTAGATTTCCTAAAGGAAAAGAGTCCTGTAAGGCATGCAGAGGTGTTTCTTCGTTGCCTTGAAATCTGAAGTCACCATTTTTTTTCCTTCCCCTGCAGTGCTGTCCTGAGAACCTGCCAGCCCAGTAGTTTGCTTGTTTATCTTTAAGCTTTGCCTTCCTTCATCGTTTCTGTTTTGAGCAAGAGAAGCTCCGTTGCACCACTGCGGAAGGTCTGTATTGACAACCATGAAGTGCTCAGATCCTTGAGTCTGTTTTGAGTGGTACTGGTGAAGGAGCAGACTTCCCTTGGGAAGATCAGTGAGTCTGCAGATTTAGTTTCCTCTGTGAGGACAGGCTGAGAGAGCTGGAGCTGTGCAGCCTGTAGAAAAGAAGGCTCCAGGGAGACTTGGAAGCAACCATTAAGTGTCCAGAGAGGTCTGTAAGAAGGAAGGGGACTCTTTAGCAGGACCTGTTGTTGATAGGACACAGGGAAATGGTTTCAAGCTGAAAGGGTGGGGTTTAGATTGGGCATGAGGAAGAACGCTCTTACAGTCAGGGTGTTGAGGCATTGGCATGGGTTACCCAGAATGGTGGTGGATGCCCCATCCCTGGAGGCATCAGGTCAGGCTGGAGGGGACTCTGAGCAACGTGATCTAGCTGTGGGTGTCCCTGTTCATCACCAGGGGGTTGGACCAGGTGGTCTTTAGAGATCCCTTCCAACTCAAGCTATTCCACGACTCTAGGTACATACTGAAAAGCCTTGGTACAAATTGAGATCTGTTAGAAGCTAGATTAACGCGGCCTGTCTTGTTTCTGATATATGTCTGGGTAATTGTAATGTGAGTTGGAGCAGAATGAGTGGGATTCCCTGCTTTCACTTGTGATGGCTTGTGTCCGTTCTGCTGCTTTCGGACTCAAGCATTTGTTCCTGTTGAAATGCATACCACTCCCATCATTCTTCCCTGCACACTCAGAAACCCTGATGTCTAACAGTTCTGACAGAAATTCAAACTGTGTCCCCCAGGAAAAGAGTTATATGCATTAAAGTGAAATCTTTGGACTGGATTACTGTGTAGAAGTTGCGAATTCTGACTGAGGAGTGGGAGGTGGCTGAGACACAGTACTTAACTGATCAGATGTGGAGAAGGCAAGTATGGGATGCCTGGGGGGACAGCCCAAGGACCTGACTTCCTGGGCAAGGGATGTGTTCGTGGTGCATTCCAGCCTTAGCAAGGCTGTCCTGGTGTTTCAGGGACAGCGGTGCTCATGTTCCTCTAAGGCTGTCACGAGATGCTTTCAAGTGAGTTTTGGCAGGACACAACAGGATTTTAGGGGTGGGAGAGCCATATGGGGTTGAACTGGTGACAAAACAAACATCTGTGATTGTTTCCAGTGGAATGACTACTTCTACTGGCATCTGTTTTCAAAGTACAAGGTGTCTTCGAATCTAGGATAAAATGAAATATGGGCTATGGAAAAAGACCACAGTCTCTTCTGTGTCTCTCTGCCTGGGAGGTGGAGGACATTGGGACTCTTAAAGTCCTGGATGGAAAATGCAATAACAAACTCAAAATCTGAATCCAATTTCTGATTCTCTGGTTCTGGTTGGAACTTGATAGTAGATGAGCATTAATGTGATGGAGGAAAAAAATGTAGGGACTTGTGAACTTGTATGCAGTAACGGTGTTCTTCAAACATCCATGACTCTCCCCCTCCAAAAAAAAAATAATAATAATAATAATACAGGTAAGTAAAATAAGAAGGGAATCTAATTGCCCAAGATGTGCTCTCATGAGCAAGCAGTGGCTTGGTCTTAAATGTCCATTGCTCGTCTCAGTACTTGAGCGATGCAGCATGGGTGTCCTGGCCTTTAAACAGATTTCACAGAACCAGTGACACTGCTGGCAGGACAGGGCTCTGCTGGCCACAGTGGTGGCTGTGCAGTGTGCGGCAGTGCCCCACAGCTGGCTGTGAGAGAGGGGTGGCAGCTCCCGGGGCTCTGAGGGCCCCGCAGCCAGCACCATGCCAGCATTGCTCCGATCACTGTGGGGGCAGCTGCAGAGCACCAAGCTCCAGGGATCGCCGGGGACAAAGAAGGATTGCTCCCACCACGAGATCACCACAACAGAGGCAGCGGTGCTTCAAAGTGGTGTGGCTGCTGGTACACTGCAGCTTGCTGTTGGCATTCTTACCTGTTAGCTAAAGAGGAATTGACTGAACCCAGATCACAGCAAATCTGGGAGAAGTGGAGGTGGGAACCTGTGTGTAAAGATGAGGAACACAGTGCCCAGAGCCAGCAGAAACAACGTGCTGTCAGCACTCTGTCCTGCAAGCTGCTGTAACAGCCCTGCCAACCAGGAGCTTGCACACCAAGTATTTTCGTGTAAATCCCTAAATTGTTATCACCTGGCAGAAATAAGGAACTGAAAAGGAGCAAACGAGTCTTCCATTTTCAAAGATAGCTGGCTAGGTGAATCACAAAATGCTGAATGGATTTAAAAGAAATATTCGTTCCTTTTACGTAGAATTGTTTTGTTTTGAGCAACCTCACCCCTGGTGTTATTTGGATAAATAAACATCTACACGCTGTTCTCAGGACGCAGGCATGCAGCATGCTGCTAGCAGCTAGCGCCCTGCAGATTGCACTTGGCTACAGAGGGCTGTGCAAAAAACATTTGCAGAAATATTTGCAAGATAAGCCAAAAACACTTTCCCGAGTTTCCTAGGGTTTGTCATCTCTTTTTAGCCTAGACAGTTCTTTTTCTGTCTTTTCAAATCCAGGCGGCTTGAAGTCCCTGCAGCCTCTGAAGAAGGAAGAGTGCAGCGAGGGAACCAGAGCTGTTTTCTGCTGAGGGCCGGTCCCAGCCCACCGCCCTGCAGCTGCTCTTTCTCTTTACAGGTAGGACAAAGCACTCAGGAACTGATCCTTAGATTTTTCTCCCGCTCCTCCCGTGATGCTTTTTCTCCCACACCCTCCCGAGGGCCCGGCAGCATCTCCCGCTAGGTGGCACCGCTGTCCGGCTCGCTCTCTCCACGTGGTGCGCGCAGTTTGGCTCTCCTTTAGCTGGCTCTGCTTTAGGGCTCTGTCCACACTTGCTCGAGTCGCAGAGAAAAAAGCAAACAGAGGGAGGGGAGCCCAACAGCTCGCTTGCACACGAACGGTATAAAATAAATAGCTGAAGGTTGTGTGTTGCATAAGGGCCCCTGGAGTCCCCTGGTCCGCCTCCAAGTCAAACGGCACTTTGGTGCTTGCAGCTTTCTCTCTGGGTAGGATGACAACGTTTTCCCAGTTTGTTAGCTCTGCAAATGTTTGCTCTAGGTATCATAATGAGCATATTTTATTTAAAGGAGGACATTAACAAAGGTTTAAAACAAAGAACCTCTTCCCCAGGCTGTAAACAAACACAACAGTTGGGCAGTGGAACACGGGCTGAAATCAGGGCTAGCAGTTCAGGTGAGCATTTTACAGCAGAACTGGAGTGGAGAATGCACCGGGGCATTGGGGGGAGGGAGGGGATGGGTGCCAAACCCATGCCTGAGGTGCAGCATGGGTTTGGTCTCTGATGTACGTTGTGGAGGTGGCTCACCATCACCTGTCATCCAGTGATGTTGCTGTGGGCTTAGGTAAGGACCTGTGCTCCCTCCAGACTTTGCAGCCTGGATCAACTCTTTGTAGGGGCAGAGCTCCTTCTGCTTTGGCCCAGAAGCTGCTGTACTTGGGGGTGTGGGTGCTGAGCTGCTGACACCTCCACAGAACACAGCAAACCATTCCTGTCATCCAGCAGGGAGAGGAGAAACAATGCCATGAACTTTCATAGAGCTGTGGAAATGGTGTGCTTTCCTCATCTGCTGTACTTGGTGTATATCAAGAACAGAGATTAAGTCTAGCAAAACTTGCAAAAATTCTCATAGTGGAGACGTGTGTAGGCAAAGTAGGCTTTAGGATGTTGGTGAATCTCATCCTGGGTGCCATCAGAAACTGGGCTGTTTTCAAGTGGATCTTTTGGCCTGATACTGCACAATGGCTTTATGTTGTAGGAACCACCAGTGTGAAGTGAGGAGGCTGTGGAATACAACTACACGTCCTCCTTTTTTCTTAATCCAGATTCCATGTGTGAATTATACAACCATGTGCTCTGAGGATCTTGCAGGCTCCTGACCTTCTGCTGAAGCCCTGTGCACACCAAAGCAAGGCAGCTTGGCCTTGTGCCCAGGAAGCAGCCTTTGCTGGTGAGTGGTGGTGACAGCCTTACCTGGGAGTCTGCTGGGTTGGGGCTGTGGGGGTACGGTTTGTCCATGTTCAGCCTGGGGTGTCGCTGGCTTAATACTGGGGATGTCAGGGAAGCTGTGTCCCCTTGACCGTGTGGTGCCAAAGGAGGTAGATCCAAATGTTAGCGACCACGGAAACAGAATGTCATGAGCTGGAAGGGACCCACCGGGATCACTGAGTCCAAACCCTGGCTCCGCAAAGGACCACCTGAAATGCAAACCCTGTGTCTTGAGAGCATTGTCCAAATGCCTTTCATCAGTGGTACCACAGCACGCAGCCGTGCTCCAACCTACAAAAGCAGGCGTCTCACCCGTTAAGTTCCAGTGTAGTCTTTTCTGTGGTTTCTATCGTTTCTGTGCTCCTATGGCACTGTGGTGGCAGCAGTTCAGGAGGGGTGACAGCACGGTCCTGGCCCACGCAGGGACTGCAGCTCCTAGCTGCCCACTCCTGGCAGTGCACAGCAGCTGCCTGAGGGGCAGCAGGGGGAAGAGGCTGTGCAGCGTCACGGTTCTCGTGGGCTGTGTCCCAGGGTGGTCGTGTCCCTCTCGGCAGGGCCCTGCTGTTCTCCAGCCCCCGGCAGACAGCCCCTGGCGAGTGCAGCAGCCGGCGTGGTTTATCTCCTTGGATAAACAAAGGGCGGCTGGAATTTGAAACTTGTTCCCAGTTGAGGGTCCAAAGCCCGCTGCGGTCCCTGTGCGGCTGCCCTGGCCCGTGCCTTTGTGTTCAGTTTAGACGCCTAAAACGCAGCGAGCAGCGGCACAGCTCCTGATGGCGTGGGGCTGCGCCGGGGCCGTGTGGGCGCAGGTGTCGGTGCACTCACTGACCTGCACGTTAGCTCTATGACCCTCCCCGTTCGGCGGGGAAACGGCGTGTGCGCACCTAAGTGCAGCAAAAGACGTGACGCCCGGCAGGCAGCTAAAGAAAACACCAGCCGCGCTTCAGGTTCTTCGAAGGCGCGGGAGAACTTAATACCGTTGGTTTTTGTCTTTCTATTTAATAAGAAGGAAAAGAGAGCCGCTGGGAAAGGCTGCCCACCGCCACGGGAGGGGCGGTGCGGGGCGGTCCCGCGGGCGGGAGGTGCGGCGGTGCGCGCCCCAAAGCTGCGGGCGCCCGCGGGGCGGCTGTGGGCACAGGCGGCTGGGGAGGGGGGGAGGGCGGGCTCCGTGAGGGCAGGGCACCGCTCAGCGAGAAACAATGCCAAAGGGCACACGGTGAGTGTCATCCTCAACGTTTCGTGTCGTTTTTGCGCCGATTCGCCGCTTATTTCATACAGGCGCTCCGCCGAACGAGGTGTTTCGCTCTCTTACCTTTTTTCGTTTGTTTGTTTTCTGGCTGCTGTACGTTCGTCGCAGGTTCTCAGCGCACCCCCATCTGCGGCTGTGAGTGCCCCCGGGAGCGCGGCCGCCGCGGGACCCTCTCCCCCCCTCCCCCGTCCACCTGCGGGCGCGTTCCGGGCCGGCTCCCCGCGGCTCGGGTACGGGTTGGGGGACGGACTGCTCAGATGTTTGTGCGCGAACGCCGTTCTCTTCCTCGGGGAGAAGTTTGGCCGTACGGGGCCAAATCCCTGTTAGTTCAGCTCGCGGTGTCCGCGCTGCCGCCCGTTTCTACACATTTTCTTCCCTGCCTTCATCCAGCCACCGCTGCTTAGAGGTGATGGCACGCTTTGGCATCCAGGGAGCCATGACATGCTATGGCAGCCTGTGTTCAACGAGGGAAACCGCTTGTCCCTCTAACCTAAAACAAAGATAAGAAAAACGTTATTTTTTCCTGCTTTCCTTACAGCTGCACTTTGAATTGCCTTACAGTCTGGTGCGGATTTGAAAAAGTAGCTTTAAAAAGCAGATTAAAAACAAAGAAAATCCTTTATTTTATCCGTTCTTTCTGAGAAGAAGTGGGTTTATTTCCAGCAGCCCAAGGAGAGCCAGCCGTGTCCCCCAGGCACTGTGCTGCTGCCCATGCTAACGGTGCCTTGCAGGTGGGGCTGGGGGCAGTGGGGCTGCAGTGCTGTGGCATTTCTGCACGTGGTGGCTCCCAGCTGTGACCTGGAGCACTCTGAAATGTGTGACCCTTGAAAACCGAAGCCCACAACGCCCAGGATGCTCATTCCATTTTTATTCACCGGAATCAAAGGTGTTTGGTGGGTGGCTTAGTGGACAATAGAGAGAGCTGTGCTTTCTTCTTGGAAGCTGCCTGTGCTTGCTGCAGTGTAGAAGGAGGTGAGCTGCAGCCAGCATGTGCCAGCAGTCAGGCAGCCCTGGGTGAAGACATCTGTGTGGCCTCTGTCTTCTTCTTGCTTAAACCCGTGGGGTGCATACACAAAGGTGAGTTAGGATCTCCTGATTTGCCTTTCTAATAGGATGGGGCTCCAGTTGGGATGCTGAGTGGGTGCTGCAGCCCCTGTGCAGCCTTCACTGTAGTGGGAGTCTCTGTGGGCTGAGTGGTTGCAGACAGCCCTGCTTCATGCTGGGCCTTTTGATGCTGCAGCACTGCCTTGGCTGTGCCAGCAAGTGGGCTTGCAGCTCACGCAGCTCTGGCATTGGAAAGGTAGGCATGGTTGTAGGCAGCTTCAGCATCCAGTCATCTCTACTGCACTAAGATGAGCCAGCAGTTTGCAACAGACCTTCCCAGAGCCTGAGGGCTGTGGCACTGCCTAGGAAGCCAGCTGATGCATTTCATTAGGGAGTTGGGATGAGTTCCCTCTTGGTTAGTAAATGTAATTGGGTGACTTGCATGCAGTGCAGAAGACATTGGGAAACTGCTGCTTGGCTGTAGTTTGGTGTTGGCGAGCCATCACAGGGCAGCATCTGCTTGCTGCCTTTCCTTGACACTTGTAGCAAATGAAGCAGCACTTGTATGCTGTTTTTTGTCATATTTATTAGTTTCTACTCATTTTATTTGCTGAAGTAATGAACTGAGAAGGCAGTACCTGAAGTGGTCATCAGCATTTGCTTTTAGTCAGCGTCGCAACATTTTGCTGAAGAATTAATGGGCCTTTTCTCTCCTTTTCTGGTGTTTTTGTTGTAAGATGATTCATTGGCTCTGGTATGAATTTCAGGATGTGGTGTAAAGAGCAGAGGTGTGAGCAGCTGTGTGTAACCATGGTCTCTGTACTCGTGTGCCCAGTGTGTGCTGTGGATGCATCTCCACATCAGCACAGCAGCAAGCAGAGCTGGGAAGTTGTGTTGGGGAAGTCTATCTCTGAACTGAGTTAAAATGAATGTGGAAGCAATGCCTCTGAGAAACACTGAACTCCTAGAAAATGCTTTTTAACTATTAAATGTCATCTTAATTACCACAAGATTTTCATTATCACAAGAACCAGTTGGGTTTCCATGAACTCTTGTCCTTGATGCTTTCTGAACAGTGTGTTAGCTGCTGCCAGAAGGTCATGACAGCAGCATCCAGAAATAATGGTAACGTGCAGCCCTGAGCCATGTGTGGATGTTTAGCTGCAGTGCACATTATTGGTATTGTAACTCATCTGTGGGCTACTTATGGAGAAAAAGTTGCTCTTGAATTCATTCTGAGCAGTAGATAAGAATCCAGATGAAAATACAGAAGAAAAATTTCAGTTCTTGATTAAAAGTTGGAAGCAAAATTCCAGATAGGAGATAAGTAGGAGGACAAAACATTGTCTTAGGGTATTTAAGAAATGAAAGGTGTTTCTCAGCTGTTGCATGGAATCCTGCGGGGTAAGTTTGGAGTACAAAAGTGTGGAGATGTTTCAGCTCACCATGGCCTTGCTGCTGCTTAGGACCTGAAAGTAGCTTTGAAGTTGGAAATGTAGCTCCCCACGCACAGCCCTCAGCAGGACAGTGCTGACCTTTCTCTCTCCCTTTGTTCAACATGGAAACGGCCCCCTCTCTTTCACTCCCTCCCCCCCAATTCAAAGCTTCCTTCCTTCCTGCAGTTTCTGGATTTGTACCAATGTGGATGTGATGACTCACATTTCCCAGATGCAAAATGCAAATCTGTAAAGTGGGATCTTTCCTCTGCCTCTATGGGGGTTTCTTGGAGTCTGTGCTGCTGTTGAGTTTCTTAAATAGCATGTCCAGCATGATCCAGATGGTTTTCCTGCTAGCCATAGAGTTTTGGGGGCTTATTAAACAAGTCATTCTGGGACAGTGTTTACTGTCTTAGAGCATTCATTGTATGCACATCTGAAACTTCTTTGACTTTGAGAACTTCTGGAGGACCACTGAAACATACTAATTTAGTCTGCTGATGCAGGGAAGTACCTCTTCCTCGAGTCCCTTTTGGGGCTTATGTCCTTGAGCTGATGTTTGACAACATCAGTCCCCATTGACAGAGGTGCTTGGAGCCAGCTCAGGCAGTTGGCACAGAGTTAGGAGCTGCTGGGACAGAGCTGAGCCCTGCTTGGCTGCAGCCGCTGTCCTGGCTCTGCCAGCTCCTCTCACTGATGCCACAGTGGGCTGCATGAAGTCCTATGTGTTACTCTTATGCTGTCCCAAGGTACCTGGGCATTTGAATTGGCAACTCCTTGTCTTTGTGAGCCTTATTCAAGGCTCCTGTTATCAGCCTGAAATGCAGCACCCAGTCTCTCATCCATTTAGACTGGAGTTTGCTGGGCTAGCACATCGCCCTGACTGAACAGGGGTGGCTCA
Organism: Cyrtonyx montezumae; assembly: GCF_038088225.1. Lineage (NCBI taxonomy): Eukaryota > Metazoa > Chordata > Aves > Galliformes > Odontophoridae > Cyrtonyx > Cyrtonyx montezumae. The sequence goes on along the minus strand of NW_027072045.1, from coordinate 16,207,793 downwards.
GCATTCAGTAAATACCCACGCTTGGTTTTAGAACCATTACAATACTGAACTTGGTGGAAGCACAGGAGCTGTGTTTATCATTGCAGAGGCTAACTTCTGGATTTGTAACCTGATGTTTTGAGTGATTGTCAGAGAATTGATTTGGTACAGCATTCCCATTTGAATGCTCTTGTTACACTCCCCATCAGGAGCAGCTTCTGGATTTTTCTGGAGAGGGAAGGAAATGGGTTTGGTTTGGCTTTTCTTTTTTCCTTTTGTCTCACCATCTTCCAGATGAGATCCTGTTGGTCTGGCAAACCACTGCCCATCTCTTCTCCACTATGATCACATGCCATGCCTGGTGCCACAGCGTGTTACTGTACTGCAGGGTTCTCTCCCTACTAGCTGTATCTGTTGGACACAGCTTTCTCATGAATCTGCCCTCAAATTGCACTTTCTTCCAGCCAAACACATAAAAGCTTTGAAGTCATGCTATCTGATCTGCTTAATCTAACAAAACAACGATGCTATTTTTTTTTTCTCTAGATAAGGGCAATAGGCATTTGAGAAATGTATTTATCAACAGTCCTGTCTGTTGATTCTGTTTTTCTCTGTTAACTGAAGTTCTGAAACTGCATTTAATTAGCTTGAATATTACTTAGCTTGGCTGTGGCACAGTGTCAGACGCAGCAAATCTGATGAGCAAAAGTGCATCTCATTTACTTAAGGGTTTGGAAAAAGTGTTCCTGAGGGCAAAGAGAATGTTGGCACACAAGTGGGCTGAGCAGAAAGAGCTGAAAACAGCAGTGCTTCCCCTTGTGATGGAACTGAGAACACAACAGCCAGATAATTTATCCACTTGAGAGGTACCCAGTAGCATCTGTGTACTGAAGGACCTGGTGCCTGCACTAAATCTGTGAAGATCTCAGCAGTCAGAACAGGATTAAATTGGTCAAACTTGGTTTTCATTTTTTTTGCAAGTTGATGTGTGACTACCAAGTAAATGGGCAGTGCAGTGAGGCCTTGCAGAAGTGCAGCGCAGGGCCCAAGCTTTGAGCAGCTCCCATTTGGGTTTGCTAAGTCAAACCCAGATGTGTTTGCTGTGTGTAGGACAATGCAGCAAGGTCATGCAAGGGAGGCCCGGTAACTTAGGATGTGCTGTAAGTTGTCCCATACTTGGTATGCCGTGCTCTGCTGTTCACAGAGCCAGCATTTCTCCTTGATCTCATTTGTGCTTCTTTCTGTCCATGCCCATTCATCTTGCCTGGTGGAAAAGCAAGTTAAAGGGAGTAAGTGGAATGATCTCATTCAGCTAGTTTATTCTTAATGAACTTAACTGTGGAAAGAGTAATCTTATAGGAGCAGAAACCTACACTATGTAATGGTGCTTGTGAGGCACAGCACACAGAAACAGCTCCTGTGTGATTTGTCAGAGCTTCCAGACTCTGCTGGTGTGCCAGAAGGCCAGGAGAATGAAATGCTTCACATGAGATCTGTTGCATGGACATCTGAGGCATTTCTAATGCACAGAGCTCTTAGCGGGCAGCTCTGCTGTGTTGTAACTAGATGAGGACGCAGTTTTGGGGAGTCACATGTGAAAAGCTCATACTCTGTGAATACTGGTGATGTTAGCTGTATTGCTCCTGGGGAATAGAACAAGCAAGTAAAGTGTGTTAGCAATATATTACTGCCTCCTGGCAGTAAAGGACAGTGCAGATTTCACTGGAGCACTAACAAATGGATGTGGATAAAAGGGAGGAAGAGGCTGTGGAGGTTGAGATATAAGAACTGATGTGTGAAAAAGTAAGCAGAGTGTTTTATGCAGGTAAGTGAAGTCAGCTGCCACTTGTGGACTGATTTAAAAAAAATTGTTTTCTTCGTTAGGTGAATTTGAAAGTTGATAGTCATTTGGAGTTTTCTAAATACAGCCTGACCTAACTGAAATGCCTGCACAAGGGGAACACGATGTACCAATTCAGGATTTGAAGGATGCAAGCTGAGCAGAGCTTTGTTCAGAAAGCAGGTTTGTAGGCAGAAGCTGCTAGCAACATATTTCCATATACAGGTGTTATGATAAAGGAAACTTAGCTCAGCTGAGATATTTCTCAGCAAATCCAAGATACTAATCAAATTTTCCTTTGCATTTTGTTTACTGTTTTTGACATGAGTTCAAGGTTATCCTGTCATTATTGCAATGTCAATGAACTTAGGGGTAAACCAACAGTTCCCTGTAACAACGATTCTTTGAAATGCCCCAGGTTCCTCTTTCAGGTAATTCAGAAACAACAATTTAAGTAATTTGAGGCTCTTATAATAGTTTATTCCTCAGATGGGGTGAATTTACATTGTAAATAGTTCTCAAACAAAACAAAACAAAAAAAAAACCTAGTATGTCTTGTTCTTTTTCTTTTCTCTTAATTTCATCTGGAAAAGATTTTAAGGAATATCAAACTCTGTGTATCAAGAATTTAAAAAAATGTTGAATGTAATTCTTACTGTCTGATTGTTCTTATTTTTGCTTTGACATGCTGTGTAATAAGCTGTTTAAAGTGAAACCAGTGCCACTGAAAGGATTATTGATAATGGGATCTGGATAAGGGACAATTATGAGGTTGGTTAGGATAACAAGGTAAGAGGATAATTATTGAGTCCTTCTTTGAAATCCCTTGTATTTTGGTTCCCAAGTTGTCACCCACGGTGAGACTTTGACCAAATGGTGTGTGTGACTATCCCATCTGAAATCTCTTCCTGATGGTTGCTTGACCAGTATTGTCAGGAAGGAAATTGCAGTAAGAGATCCAAGATTGTTGTTTTTTTTTCCTTCTTCGAGTCTGCTGTAGGAGTGCAGTGCCAGCTTAGGGACCTCTCCTTATTTCTGCAGAATTTTCTTGGATTTCTTAGCCAGGTGTTTGGTCTTGTGCACTTCCTAATGTAGTGGTTTCTGAGTAACAGTTCAGAACGCTGTGATAAATGGCCCAGAGTTGGTCGGTGGGGCCATGTTAAGTGGCAGAGCCTGCAGTCTGCTTCTGAAGTGTTTCCATTTGTGAGTCTGCTGATAGGAGTGTTTGGGTGTTTTACAGGACGTTGGGCAGGCTGAGCTGGTTTGTGGTTGTAAATGCTCTGCTGCTCAATGGGGAGGACTGAGTTTAATGGGAAGAAATAGAGCCTTTTTATCAGTTCTTTTGTGACAGGTTCTTAGAGACGTTTCTAGTTTTTTGTTTTGTGTTTAGCAACAGATTTCTTTCTCTCATTTTTAAGTCCTTTAAAGTTTTGCCATTTATGGTCTTCCTTATCGTTGCTGTCTAAATGCAAGATAACTCCCTAATGTCTTGCTGCTCCCTATGTCCTTTTTTTGTTGTTTATAGCCATCTGTGCCTTTTCAGTGTTGCCATTGAAGAGAAAAGTGTGATACAATCTGGTGAAACTGGTTTCCTGTTTTCCCACTACCTCTTTCTTCCTAATGCAGCTCAGCCTTCTCTCTTGCAGTGCTTCAGCCCTCCCTACTTAAGGCTTGGATTTTCTGCCAGAGGCCCCCTTGAGTTTTTTTGCAGAGGTGCCTCTCTGGTCCTTGGTCTCTTTAAGAGCTAAGCCAATCCCTTACCTCTTGCAGTTCGCTATTTTTTCTAGCATTCCCTCCAGTTATGTCTCCATGAGTTCCTTAAATGTGAACATAGACGTGCTGGTGAGAAAGCCTGCTCTTATGCTTTGCTTGCTGACAGTTCAGTGTGTGTGGAGCTGGGGGCATACAAGCTGAGGAGCTGCACAGGAACACCAGAGAAGTAATGGAAATGAATTTTTAAATAGCCGGACAACTGGAAAGCAGAAAATGAAACACTTGTAACAGGGCAGGTTGATTTCTTGTGTTTCACTTACCGAAAAACTCCTTGTTCTCTTTGAAGAAAGAGGTGTCCTTTAACATAAGACTGGGAAGATGTAGATGTGGACTGCAGTAGTTACAAGTACACCCTTAAGTAGCATGGAAAGTTCTTGCTGGTCCTTCCTGCAAATGATGTAATCAAGCAGCTGCACCAATATGCACTCGTCAGAGGCACTTCTCTTGAAGCTTTAAAGATTTCCTAAGAGCTAAAAGAAGTTTCTGGATCTAGTTGAAATGCAGCTTGGTGAGGCTGAATGGAAGACTGAGCGTGAAGAATGTGCTGATCTGCTCAAGACGTGTCAGTTGTTTGTTAACTTCCAGTGTTTGATTTCACTAAGACAATCTGTTTCTGGTGAGTAGATGTGCTTTTTTGCGACGTGCGTGCAGCCATCATGTTCTTCCTGGTCAGAGCTATATTTATTTTTTATAGCTAACAAAGTTGTTTTTTTTTTCTCTTGACCTTCATTTGTTCCCTTGTCTTTCACTGTAGCGTTTGATGTTTCCTTCCCAGCTTGGTAGCTTCTGTGTTGTCATTTTCAGAAGTTTCTCACTCTTCCTTAGAATATCTGGAGTGCTGTGAAGGCACGTGCTGTGTTTTATCCTTGTGGCAGATCAGGTTCCGCCTACCCTTGGGATGGTTAGGAAGTGTAGGGTTTCCTGATAATCTTATCAAAATAGTGTATGATTACTCTCGGCACAATTAATTCACGTATGAATCATTTTGTCTGTTATTAAAATGCAGAGGGCCTCTGTAGTAAGTATGCCTGCCTTTATCATATCGGATGCTGATACTGCATGTGACTGGAGGAGGAAAATTCTTGTATTGCAGAAGGCATTTTTAGGCAGAAGTAAGATTGGCCAAGATGTGAGACCCAATGTAAAGTAAATGGGAATATTAGCGGTCCTGGCAACTCTTTTTCCAAATCTAAATTCTAGCATTTAAGCAGAGGTCTGTTAATTTGAATCATAGAATTGCTCAGGTTGGAAAAGACCTTGAACAAAGTTCTTTGGCTGTAGGTTGCCCCAGCTGTGAAGTTGAGCAGAAAGATGTTTCTGTGCAGTTGAGGCTTGGCATTGGCCTTTTGTGCTTCCAAAAACCATCCATTCAGTGTGTTAAACTCCTATAAAATTGTGTGTGTTGCCTGGCTGCCTATTTTGCAATATGTGTATTTGACTAATTCACACACTGTTTGCATTGTGCATGATAGTACTCGCACATTTAGGTTTAATGTTAATTGGAACTAGCCTATCAAAGTATGTATCTGTATGTACCATAAGTATTTCCCATAGTTAAAGTTATTTTCTTCCATTACTACTGGAGATTATGGTAGTGCAGTATGGTATATACAGTAATTATATATTATCCTTATCAAAAGTAATGTATGTATGTATTAATAGTGACTTTGAGATTGTAATAAGACTGTCATGATATTACAGGGCTTGTGATTTCAGCTCTAGGCCTTCCAAGAAAAATAATGGTCCTGGTGACAGTTTGGTATCGTATGGCGTGTGCTGTCCAGTAGAAGAGTACATAAGGCATTAAGTATCCTAATAGGTTTCTTTCAAAATGTAAGCTTGTGTGAGTGAAAGGAAATAGCCTCCCTTGCCTTTTCATGCCTGATTAGTTTCTGCAAACAAATCCTGTATATTGAAGGAAAATAAAATGGATTGCTGCTAACAGCGGCCCTGGAACATCAGGTAAATAGAGGCAATCTTCTGGTAACTTGTTCTGTAGGTGCAGAATTTGTTTTCTAAAACGGTCATCAGCCTTCTCATCAATACGTGATTCTGTACTACTGACATCTTGAGAACTATTAGTGCAAACGTTTTTCATCTGAGCAATTTTGGATCCCGCTTAGTTAAGTGTGGAATGCAGTGTGCAGTGACAGTGAAAGAAGGCAAGAGCAGTAATTTCCCCAAACAGAATGCTTAACCATCTACAAAAAAATGTCTCATTCCATGTGTTTCATGGCTGCTTTGCAGATATCCGAGCTGAGGGAAAAATGCCAGCTGAAGACCACTGAATAAAAAGCCTTTTCAGCATTTCCAAACAGTTATAGTCATATGTTAATATTTGTTTAAGGGCATAACAGTGTATTATGAAGTTCCTGATCCAGAACCCCTATGATTCTATGATCAGTGCATTTCTCATTTCTCAAACTAATAGCAATGATTCAGAAAGTGATTGGAGCATCACCTACTTAAACTGTGAACGTTTGATAAATGTTTGATAAAACATTTAGTCACTGTTAATGGCACTTTAACATGATAAATAATTAGCATCAGAGAATTCTGATATTGTCTTATGCTCCCCATATGTAAGTGTATCCTCGGCAGCACCTCAGCACTAAAAATTCCACAATGCTATGGTGGAAGTCTTGTGTAACTGCAGCTGTTGGGCAGTAGGTACTGCTCGTTTCTACCCCAAGTAGTTTCCTGGTTTGTTTGTTTATCTATTTTTTAATGTGTTCTGGATATTCTCACTTACTTGCAGGAAGTGGAAAGAAAGATGGTAAGATGGGGAGGATGATGGCAACCTTCTCCTTCCTGCCCCTGTAGAAATGGTAGCTACCAGTCAGTTTGTAGAGTTAAAAGCTCAGATTTCAGTGGGCACCAACAAGGGTTAGATTGAAGATCTGTCAGAGTGCCAGTCACACATGTGCACCTCCAGCAGACTTGTCTGCAAAAAGGGGTTTTCTACAAAAATGCTCCTGCGTATTTTTTACCCTATCTGTGCTATTTAAGGACTGACCTATCCATACCTTCAGCTTAAGAAACTACTTTAAAGGTCAAAAGGTTTTCCTTATGATTTGCTTAACCTTTTGCTATGGACCCCGTATGGATCCAGCTGTTGGTTTTGTTAGCTCCATACAGTTTTCCAGAGAAAGAGGAAGTTTACCTTTTTCATTCATGTGCTTCTGGCCCAGCAGACAGTAAATATTTCTGGTAGAGCTCTGGATGCACCGTTTGGTTTAGTGATTTCTGACAAATTGCTCTTGTGAACAACTCGTGGCTGTGAAGCACTGGTGGTGGGTGGCAACATGGCTCTTCCTCTCTCAGCATCATGCCACTCAGCAGGGCAGTGACTAATGGGCTCTTGTACACTGCGGCTTTTACTTTTGCCATCTTTTTTGAGTTTCAGCTCTGAGTATCTTCACACTTGTATAAAATGATTTCTCAGCTCCTGCCCCTCTTTTGCACTGTCCCACTCAGTTCTTTACTTCTTTGGCACCTCCCTCCTTGACTTGCTTTTTAGCATCCCTTTATTTTCCTTACTGCTTTTCAGGCCCCACATCTATGCTTCAGTGAGGCTATCCTCTTCAAAGCCATCTGTCTTCTCCACAGGAACAAACTCAAGCAAATGAACAACGTCTGCTGCTCAGCATCCTGAGTGATGGCAGTTAATAAACTGTGCTCTCTCATGTTTCATCTTCTCTTATCCTGAGACATCTTGGATAGGAAGCCTTATTAGATGCTGGTGTGATGCCTAGCATCGTGACCCCCACTTCCTGAATAAAAGTCCCCAGGCATAAATAGGCTATTAATTTTGCTTTTATCTGGTGTCACAGGGAAACCCTTCCCAAAGAAGCATAAAGTGTTACAAATGCACAGAGTAGAGTATCCAGATCGATTCAGGTACACTACACATCAAAAACTGGACAAAGGATGAAGCATATAGGACAATCTGCTGTGGTAAGCTTCTTGTCTTAAATGCTGTAGCAGCGGTTAGAAATGGGGCTTGTTTATTTATTTATTTGCTTGCTTTGTTTCTGGTACAATTCCCTAAGTGAACTTTCAGGTGGGTGATAATCATTTGCTGAACTGCTGGAAAGGCTGAGTGTGTGGAGGTGTACTGAAAAGGTGACTGTGTACTCTGCTTCAATAGATACCCATAATCCTCAAGATTTCTGGTTCACACAAGGAAGATTTCAGGGGAGCAGTCTGCCAGTGTTAGGAAAGCATAAACTTTATTTTTATCTGGTCATTGGATAAAGCCACCTTTTAGCAGAGGAGAAAGCTGAGGATACAGAGTGGAAGCCTCGAGATGCTCAATGAGGTATTTTTATGTAGAAACATAGAGTTGGGAGAGACCTCGGGTCATTTTGAAACAGGAAGTCATAATCCTGCAATTCCTGATAAATACTCTCAGCAGAAGTCAAAACAAACTGTTCTTTTTCAGTTAAATAGCTGACCTGGGTGAATAATAGGACAGCTCTTTGTTGGGAAAAATATGCCTGATTACAAATAACCTATGAATGCCTAGAGCTGTACGGATAATATAAAAAATAGACCCTTGCCTTTCACTGTAAGTGCTAATAGGTTTTCTCCAGCTGTGCTTAGGCTGCTTTATACTTCATAAAATTTGTCTGCACAAATGTTCTCAGGGTGCCTTGGAGAGCTGTGTATGTTGCTGTTCACAAGAAAAACAGAGTTCAAATTCCTCTGTGTGAGTGAACCTGCTGTGGGAGCACAGCTGAGTGCTCGGACAGAGTGGAGCTGGGCCTGAGAATCTTTTGCCAGCCTATCGTTGCTGTAAAGGCTCTGAAAGGCCCATACAGTGTGTGTATATATACAAAGTTAAATTTTGCATTCATTCAGAGAGAAAATTCTTGTCCTATGCACATTTCTGTATTGCCAAACAATATGAGCTACATAACATGCATAGTAAGGGTCTTCTGCACCACAAAGGAAAGAGAAAAAATGAGAGCCGTTCAAGGTAGGATCGGGAAGGGAGGAGATAGGTGACAGCACAAAGAACAGCCTTTCTGTCTCTGTCTTCATTTGCAGAATTTGCAATGCGAACTGTTAGTGGCATGGATAATGAGAAAATAGCACCAGGGTGTAAGCCAGTGAAGTTTTCTAACTTCAGCATACATTTGCTAGGATGTCCTACTGAGTGTTTGTTAGACTGCTGTAGCAAGAAGAAAGGAAATTATTTAACTTAATCCAGTGGCTGTAACACAGTACTCCCTGAAGACAAGAGGACGGTTTGCACAGGTCCTGCTACGGGTTGCCTGTTGCTGTGTTTGTCAGACATCTCTAATGAAGCTGTTTCCAGTTGCTTGTAGCCTCATTAAGTGTTTGCTGTTGGTGTGTGTTGGCAGGGAGGGCTCTGTGGGAAAAAAATCGACAAGAGATTGTGTAACCAAGTACCTAATCTGTTTTGGCTTAGCCTGGTAGGTAATCAAACACTTCACAAATGTGGTTATGAGCAACTAAAACGCAAACTGGGGTCACACCCTACCTGAAGCTTGCCTGGGAGGTTGGGCCAGGGAGACCCAGGCTGAGCTCCAGGCACTCAGCTATTGCATGTGTGTAAAAGTGAGTTCAGGCTCTCTGTTTGGAGACTGTAGACTCCTCTGAAAGGTGGTATGTATATTTTCTCTTTACTGTAACATGCATCATAAATCAGAGTTATTGTTATGTCTTCTGGCATTTCTGGAACTTCCTCTTCCACTCTTAATAACCAGAATTTGAAATGCAGTTTCCATCCCTCCAGCAGGGACGGTGAAATACATTGCTTGAATTCAAAATAAGAAGCCCTGCCTTACCAAGATGCTAAAAGGTGCTGCAGAGGTATGTCTGGACTGCATAGGGTCCTTCTGGAATGTATCATGTGACTATACAAACTCCACCAAGCTGTGCTACTCCTGATGGCCAGCAAAATGTCAATGGCATTTTATCAGTGCATGGTATTTTAGGCAACTGGCATGGATTTTCATGGGTTATTCAATCATTCTGCCATTTTGAACCTAACACATTAAACTTGCAGTAAAACCATACTTGAAATCACTAGTGTTGGCTATGAAGTGTGGTTGCTCTAAGGTAATTCTTCTCTTGTTCAAGTGAATTTGGTAGGGTAATGTAATGTGAGGCTTTGTTGTCAAACCCAAGTGTAACTGATCTGTGACACCCTGACTTCATGCTAGATTAGATTGGCTACCAGTTTTTTTTGCAGCTAGATTAGAAGCAGGTACCCACAAAAACATCAAATTTTCTTTTTCATCTATGTTGACAGGGGATCTGTTTGCATCAAATTATACAGTTTGTTCTTGTCGTTTGCTGATCCAGGCTGAAGAATCATGTAAGGACACAGCCTTTCACCATCAGCTTGCCAATCTAATAGTTGCACATATTTAATTAACAGTTGTTGCTTGGAGCTATACAGAAAGGGGTGGATAATTGACATTACTAGTTAAAAAAAAAATATCAAGAACGAGTCATAAGTTCATGTCAACTCACTCCAAAAGCGATGTAAACCTTTGTGCTGTACGGATGGATTCAGCACATGAGAATCATGGTCAGCTCACAGATTTGCAGCACGTGCTGGAAGGCGAATACTGAATGTGGGTAGCAAGTGGCAAGTCCATGGGTGTGTCCTCTGCATCATGCACCTGGAGTCCTGTAACTTCTGGCTATATGCTTCTTCAGCTTTCGTAATGGTCTTTTAACATAGAATTTGTGAACAGTGCTATACTTCTTTGCCTATAGACATTTTCTTACTGCATTAGTCAGTCTGTATTACCTTTTGTCTGTATGCTTCCTCAAGAGAGAGCATGTTCTGTTTTTGTCAGAGTTTATTTCCAAACATAGTGGGGTGTGAGGGTCCATGTAGTACTGCATGTTTGTCTTAAAGTAAATAGATATATATGGTCAAGTGCTTGACTTTACGTTTCAAGGAGGAAGTCACAAGGCTTGCAAGGGGACCAGTGGTGGTCTTTGATTGTGTGTGCATCTAACAGGCTGCTTAGGAAGCTCTGCTGCCTGCCTAGGCAGATTTAGCTTCGTCCTGAAAAGTTGTGTCTGAAAAAGAAAACTGTCCTGGTCACTGCTCTGCAACTTTCATTGATCTTCTGCTTGCTTCAATCCTAGCAATTGAATACCTCAAAGACAAAGTTTGAAATGTTGAACTCACTTGGATCTTGTTTGCTCTGTGTGTTTTGTTCTTATCAGCTGTGGGAATGAACTTGTAAAGACCGCATCCAGCTGGGATCCTTTACCCTCACGTGGGAGCATGCATGAGATACTGGATCTGGGGCTGCTTTCAAAAGCTCTGATAACCCCAGCTGCGTGTTTGTTTGATCTTTGTGAGCTGCTATGACCACTGCTGTGTGATCCAAAACACAGCTATGTCAGATGTCCCATTTGAGATGCGTCCTGTTCTTTTGATGAACCGGGAAGCACCTAGATAATGATGTAGAGTGGAGCAATGTGTATATTTCCAGAGCTTTGTGGAAGTGACAAGTGAAAACAGGTCACTAGGATTTTCTTTTTTATCTTATATGAGCTCTCTTCTAATTTATTAGCACGTTACATTGGGATGATACTTCAGACTACAATGAAGATCACTCGTACTGGAATCCATGTAAACACAGAGGATAACAGACTTTGCAGAGGCTTCAAAACACTATTTAACTTATGATGAAATTGATTTTTGGGACAATTGAAGAAGAGAGAATAATAAATATTGCACTAATACATGTTCTGATGCTTATAGTTGGATTAGCTTTGGGCTTGGAATCGCTGAAAGCTTTATACAAACATTTACTTACAAATAAATACTAGCAAAGCCTATCATACAAAGAGAGAAAGCACACCAGTCATTTTTCTTTCCAAGTACACTCACGGGGTATGGGATTTTTGGCCTCTAGTAAAATAAGTGAGAGTTCACTATCTGAGCAGCACACAGGTGTGAATAAATGGTACATGAGGAATACATAGGGATGGATATTTCTTAGTAGCTTTCTCAGGTTAAGTAATCGGATGGCAATTACATAGAATTTTGGCATCTTTTATGGGTACTTTCATCCACTGATAGAGATACTGTTTCAGATACGGCTGCTTTAAATCACCATGCAAAAGTGTTGACAAGCACATACTGGTATGAGGTGACAAAGGTTCAGCTGTTCCATACTACAGCACAGACATTGGTTTTTGGACTCATCTCCGGCCTTTGCAAACTACACAGAAGTTAAAATTGTATTCCCTCAAATGTGATTTTTTCACTGAACAGTTTACCAGAAGTAGAGCTGCCTCGATCAGAGGGTGTGGTTTGAAATAAAGTCCCGGCACTGGTGTGTGGTGCTGGAGCCCTGCTGAGGTGAGCAGGACTGCAGGGTGAGTTACGCCTGCGGGGGAAAGCCTGCCACGTGGTAGGGTGCAGCTGCTGGGGGGATCACCCTGGTGCAAGAGATACCAGACACGAGGATAAGTTCTGATGACTCTGCCTTGCATCCAGTGAATTTCAATACCCTGTGTTTAGAAGGAAAGCTCACCTTTACCTTTCACAGCTCTGTACCCTGACCCTTCTCTGCCTGTTTCTTTGCAGATGGCGAGCAGCCTCTGGGCCCATCTTCCCTGGTGTGTGGTGATGGGAGCCAACCAGCAGCACTGAGAGGAGGAAGAGGAGCATCGCCCACCACAACATGGCCCCACGTGCCGGCCCGCCTGACGGTGGCTGGGGCTGGATGATCGTGGCCGGATGCTTCCTGGTCACTATCTGCACCAGGGCTGTGACAAGGTAAAGCGGCTGCTGCTCACTTCTGGCCTGCAGTGATGCTACCTCTTTTCTTCCTTCCCCTCATCAATACTTCTCAAAAGTGAAAGAACAGGAAAAAACCTCTTTGCACAGATGTGATGTGTACATTTGGGGTGAGATGGCTTCCACAGCTGCTGCTGGGCTGCTTTGTTGTCGGCTGGAGGCAGGAGGCAGGAGCATGCCCCAGTGCATGTGGACACTGAGCTGTGTTAAGCAGAGACCAGAGACAGGTGTTCTAGTGAGGGAGGGACTGAGGCAGCAGACTCTGGGTCAGGCAGTGTAATACAAATACAGCATTTCCCGCTTCATGTTCACATCTTGTTTAAAATAAAACTGCTGGGTATAGGGATATGAAATCTAGGAGCTTGGAATAAATATCACAAAAGGGGCATATGATTGTTGACATAGTGGTGGTTTCTGCGTGCAAACATATCCATTCTATAATGATAGCGTATTTCCTAGTGGATTTCTTTCTTTTTTCACATATGAAATGTGAAAGAGACGAAGAAATAATCTGATGAGTGTTGAACATCTGGAGAACATTGAAAAGTGAAATATATGCAAGAAAAAAAGTAAAGAAAGAGGCTGTCCATGTATTACAGGAGAAAGAAAAGAGGCAAAAGGGATCTCTTCTGCAGCTGGGAAGCTGGAACAAAACCATGCAGCCATGATTCTGTTCCCTGCAGAGGCAGGTGTAACACTAGTGCTTGTGCAACTGGGTGGAGTAACCACTCCTGGAGGTGTTTTAATGAAGTGCTGGGAGGGCTGCTGGCTCCTGTGGTATTTTTATTCTCTGTTTTGAAGGTGTTGCTTTGCACTTGCTACCACTTTTGTACTTGTGCGTGTAGGAACATGAAGCTATAGGCAGTGTGTTGGTTCTACAGGTAATAGAGGAGATCTGCTCTGCTTGCACAGGTGCCATTTGAGTGAGCAAGGAACGGTGGCTGAGCTTTGTGTACTAGGGTAATGGCATCATGATGTGGCTATAAATTGCTGGTGATAGTTACAGCTTCGGTTTCATTTCAATTGAAAAATAATTTGACTTATAGAAACCTAGCAGCAAATACCACAATAAGAAATTTGGTATTTAATGTTAATAATCCCTCTGGATTAGTCTGACCTGTCTAAATTTTGTTCTGAGTCTCCCTGTCTAATCCCCCTGTTGGGATCATAGCTGGATGCCGTTTTATGATTCAGTTGTTGCCAGTGCAAAGTAAAGATTCTTCCCTGCTTGTATCACATCAACATAAGTACTTAACTTAGAGTTCTGTTGTGATTACTAAACTTGCATGCCCTGTTTCATGACTTGTGTCACATGCATTAATTATCTTCATTTCTAGTACCCCTTTGCAGCTCTCTAAAAATATCTCCCTCAAGTTGGGACCCAGGCAGACCACAGGTTTGATTGTCTTGGGGGCTGGAGAGGAACTTCAAGCAAGTTTTTTTTTATCCCTGAAGAATGACACTGGTGCTTTCTGTGAGGCAGTCTTTAACAGTTCTATATTCATGTTTTATTCTGTAGGTGCATCTCCATTTTTTTTGTGGAGTTTCAGACATATTTTGGGCAGGATTATGCCAGAACAGCTTGGATCCACTCCATTGCCGACTGTGCCACTATGCTCTGTGGTGTGTATTGCATTTTTATGACTAGTGTGATTGTTTTCCTTCAACTCCATCTGGTTTGGGTGCACCCATCAGTCAGTGCAGTAATCTGGGGAGGATGGGTGCTGTGGACTGTGGGGTCTGGTGTATGCGAGCCATTTCCCCTAGTGTAGCTGAGCAGGAAGGGAGTGGCTTAACACTAAAGAAAACAAACATAATTTTGTTTTGTCGAATTATGTAAGTTTGCAGAAATGTACAAGGTCTGATGGGACAAGTTATGTTAGAGACCTGCTAGCTGAGCACATTTCTTTTCCTATTGATTGGAATCATATTTGAGAATTAGCACAGGCTGTACTTTCTGCCTTTGGATCAAGTCACATCTTCCTCATTGTAGCAACTTGTGTTTACGAGTATTATTTTCCTTTAAAAGAAAAATTTGTGCTACTATAAGTTATATGCATTAGTTCAGCAGCTGTATTGAATTTTCAGGGTTTTACTTAAAAACTGTGCAATTAGGTGAAAATCCAGGCCCTGATCCTGTTGTAGAGGGGTTAATCCACAGGCACAGGAACAGAGCTGAAATGAGGCATAGCAACTCTGCTGTGTCAGCTGGGTAATGTCTTAGAAAAAAAAGAGAGATAAGGATAAGCTTGCCTTGGCATTTGCAGGTAACAGAGAGGGAGAGAGCTGGTGATACGTTCCCTGGTAGAGGCAGGGTGATCTGGGAACTGTCATTGTTGGAGGAGTGCAGGACATGTTGCTGGTGGCTCTGAAGGTGATCAAATGGTGTGAGACCTCTCCCATCTATGTCTGGCACAGAGCCCTCAGGAAGGTCACTTGAAGTTACTCAGGGCTGAAGTACAGATTTCAGGTCGAGGAAGATCTCTGCTGTTGTAAGCATGGATTAAAGAACAGTGTGAGCTGTTCTAGTTGTTGCTATGGCCTTCCCTGACCCCCAGATCTGCAGAGTAGTTGTGCCCCACAATGACTTAGGTCTGCCAAAAAAGCTACTGTAAACTTCAGTTTAGTCCTGACTATCAGGAAAATCACCTTAGGTTTTCGACGCTCACCCTGTGCTAAGTAAGGGAGGCTGTTGAAAGACCATCCTGATCACCATTTTGTCCACTTTTCTGCTGCTTCCATTCCCATGGTGATTGTTGCAATGAACTGTGTCTGAAGACCTGCTATTAACTGCCAGCTTTGTTTCTTTAAAGCCCCGCTTGGGAGTCTAATCAGTAATCATGTATCCTGCCAAGTTGGTATCATGCTAGGAGGGCTGCTCGCATCTACTGGACTAATTCTGAGCTCCTTCGCCACCAGCCTGGAACATCTCTATTTATCGTTAGGAGTCCTTACAGGTAGGAGACGCTCACCTTCTAGTGTCCAGTTGGAAAAGCAACACAGCAATGTCAAAAATGATGGTCCTTCCTTAAATGGGGGTTGGTCTCTCCATGACATAGTGCCACTCGGCAACTTGTTCGCCTCATTGTGGAAGAGAGGGTTTGGCTGCAGTCAGTGGGTCTCAGACAGCCCAAATACAGCATGCTGCAGTGTCTCTTTAACACTGCTCAACTGAGGGCTATGGATAAAGCTCTGAAGTTATGGGAGTTTGGGAAGGACTTTTGCTACAGGTGATACCCAAAAAGATTTCCTCTTTTGACTGTGATTTGGGAGAATGGGTGTTCTAAAATGCCTCCCATATATTTGCAAATTAAAAATAAAATGTGAATTGAAACAGAGAGTAAATGAACAGAGTAGCCCCAGATGAATACCTAATACTTCAGCTGTGCACCTTATTTTTATCTGTGTTACATTCCACTTAAAAGGCAAACATCCCTGGCTCATCATATTGCTGTAGCAGGTCCTCCATTTGCATTCAGGTGCGGTGACAGCAGATATCTTTGCTCTGTCTTATTTTCTCATGTTTGTCATACACAGAGGAATATGAGAGGTGCTTATGGTCACACTGACATTCCTTCCTCATTAATACTGACCTGGTAGCCACGGTGATATAAGCCCTTGTATTCGGTCCCCTGCTGTTTAGTAATGAGGTGGAGGAATTACTGCAGTTCACATGCTGCCAACAGCTTATTCAATAAGGATTTCTTCTTGTTTGTTGTTTTGTTTTTTTTTACTTTGTTATAGTGCATGTAGTTCCTGCTTTGCAATGTTAATCTTTTGACAAATGTGTTCATAACAAATAAAAAAGCTCCTTGTAGCTCTAAAGGACAGTGTCACATACCACCTTAATGCCACTGAAGCTTCCTTAGTGAGAACCACAGTGAATATTGGGGTGTAAAAGCAATCCCATCTATAAGACTCCTTACGGAGTCCATTCTGTAAGCAGTTAATTTCTAGACTGTAGGGCCTAATTAATACAGAGATAACTGTTGATAAAGGCTAGTGGTGATGCTTCAACATAAAGAGGAGGTGGGAACGTAACTAAATTAAGTCCATAAAGGCAGCAGAACTTGAAACTGTGAAGAGTGAAACAGAGATGAGATGAGGGACTGGCTGGTGAGAAGTAGCAGAGCTCATTCTAAGAGGTAAAAAGAGGTTTTCCGACTCAAACTTTGAGTTTCCACTTTTCACGTGACACTGATTGGCTTGTGGGGACCTGTTTCCCCTGCCACTTCATTCAAAACAGAGTATATTTGTCACAGCTCCTCTGCCATCTCTTTTCCTCATCCCCTCTAATCCACTCAGCTCAATGCCTGCCCAACACAGAGAGGCCTTTGAGGGGAACCTTGCAAGCTGTTTATGGCATAGGTGATTACATCCCCAGCTGGCACATTCTGCTGGGGACTGTTGGGGCACTTTTAACCCGAATGTAGACATGCTCCAGAATCCCATTCCGGAGCTCATTTTATTGTTTCATTTGGAAATACATGTTTTAGCATCGTGGCAAACATGTGCTAGTTAAAATCTCTCCGCTTTCTGCAGTGAAGATCACAATCTTTTCCAAGAGATGGATCTTATATGTTTACTGACTTGGTCATGGCTTTGTCTTCTGAGGCATTTTTCCCCTCTTTGTTTGTGTGCAGAGATTTACAAATGCTCAGGATTCCAGCCAGTTTTCCCTGGAGCTAGTTGAGCTGACTGAAAAAGATATAGTGCAGGATATTAGTGACAGAGGTAGACTCCTTGTACTGCATTTGCGACCTGAAAATTAACAGCTGGATTTGCACCGGGTTGAAACACAAAGCATTGCCTCACCAATGTGCCCCACACCAGTGTCTGTGCTGGGTTAAGACCTTATCTGGTATCCAGGAGAAGGTGACGTGCTATTTTTCTGATTTTTATTGACAGCCCTGTTCCTTGTGATTAAGTAAACTCCGCTGTTCCTTTCTGAGCCTTGTTATTGTGGGTTAATAATGATGTATTAGGTTTGTCAAGTGAATGGCCCTGATAGTGGAAGGAAGGAGTCATCCTGGTTTCTTCCCACAGTGGACTTCACGATGCAGGATCAGGAGGAGCTTCCTATTCGTTAAAGTGCTAATTAAAGCAAGCTGTATGGCTTAATTTAGAATGTTCTGTGTATTGTGCTCAGAATTAAACCATATGCACTGTGTTTTCTTTCCTAGGACTTGGGTTTGCACTCTGTTATTCTCCAGCTATTGCAATGGTGGGCAAATACTTCAACAAAAGGAAAGCACTGGCTTATGGAATAGCTATGTCTGGAAGTGGAATCGGTACCTTCATCCTGGCTCCTGTGGTCCAGCTCCTAATTGAGCAGTTTTCCTGGCGTGGGGCGTTACTCATCCTAGGCGGTTTTGTTCTAAACCTCTGTGTCTGCGGTGCCTTGATGCGGCCTATTGCCCTCGAGGAGGACCGTAAAACTGTTCCTGGGCTTCTTGAAATTCAAGATTACATCCCTGAAGCACAGAAACGAGGCTTGAAGCGAATGTCTCTCTGTTCACCTTTCATCAAAACGTGGTCACATGAGTGTTTATGCTACTGTTCGTGGAAGGAGTATGACTTTCTACTGATGCCAGGCTTCATGGTGCTAGCAGTGTCTGTTTTATTTATGGCATATGGCTGCAGCCCTCTGTTTGTCTACTTAGTGCCTTATGCTTTGAGTGTTGGAGTGAGCCATCACCAGGCTGCCTTCCTCATGTCCATACTTGGTGTCATTGATATCATTGGTAATATCACCTTTGGATGGCTGACAGACAGAAGGTAAGGGCTTATGGCCAAGGAAATGGAAGCTTTAGCCAGTGGGAGGCTGGATGCAAGTAGGGTGAAATACATATAAAAGTTAACATTATGGACATTATCTGTAGCATGTGTAACTTCTCCAGAAAACCAGCCCACAAGTTAACTTTCAGAAATGTTTTGTCTCTTCATTGACTTCTGCTGGGTGTTTTTTTGTGTTGTCGTTTTGGTTTTTTTTCTCGCTTGAAGAAAGGATGTGTTTGTGCAAAGCGCTTGTGTTTGACCTTGGAAATGTAACCACTTGCCCAAGATGTGTCAGTTGTGATCCCCTGTATGTAATCCCTAAAGGATAATACTCTGCCTTTTCATCTCTTCTGTGCTGCTGGGGAGATGCAGAAGTGATGGAGAAAGAGCAGAGGTCTGACTTACCACTGTCAGGCATATACTCACAAGGACTGATGTAAAACTGTTAGACGTTTCTCAGTATAATGAGAACTCACAATTCTTTACTAACTCAGCTCATTCCAGACATCTGTGTACAGCATCTGGCTAAACTGAGAGGTGTTTTGATTCTTAAGGACACATAATTATTTGAGTTTATTCACTTCCTAAGAGAAATCAATCATTGGTTTTGTGTGGAAGCGAGAGAGGGAATTGCCATCTCACTTAGCTCTCACTAACTCCATTGTTGGAGGGCTGATGTGAAGGTTGACCGCTGAGAGAGGTGTGCTATAGCTTGTTTTGCACCGTACTGGGAGCTCCTTGCTGAGCCGGAAAGCCCATGAAATACTGTTCTGAGTACTGAAACTTCAGAGGACTGCTTCATCTTGACAGCTGAGCAGCTTCCCTCACTACAGTCAGCCCTAAGAGCAGATTGATGTGCTGTTCTCCAAGGGTTTCTGCAGCTGTAGTTTAGCTTCATTTCCCCACTGGGTCTCATTGCTGGTTGAGTTTTTCATCTAGAAGTCTGAGTAATCAGTTGGACTTAAACTTGAGCAATATGTAAGAGAGAAAGACTCAGACTATATAGCAACTGAGATGCTGTGTCCACTGATATTCTTTCCTTTTTGAAATTTGCAGGTGTCTGAAGAACTATCGGTACTTCTGCTACCTCTTTGCTGTAGGAATGGATGGTCTCTGTTGTCTTTTCCTGCCAGTTCTCCAAAACTTCCCCTTGCTTGTGCCTTTCTCATTTACTTTTGGATACTTTGATGGAGCCTATGTAACACTGATCCCTGTTGTGACGGCGGATGTAGTGGGAACAACTTCTTTATCATCAGCGCTGGGAGTTGTGTACTTCTTGCATGCCATACCATATCTAGTGAGCCCACCTGTTGCAGGTCAGTTCACAAGTGACTTTCTTGTAATCCTATTATTTGGCTTCACCTCCTGACCAAAGCAGAATAGTCTAAGCTTCTAAGAGCTGCAACATTACCATTTCATGTAGTACAGAAATGAAAGATTTCTCTGAAATTATGCAGTTTAAAAATGCTAGCTAAAAAGATTAGTTCCAAGGCTTTTGGTTTTTTGTTTTTCATCCAGAGGACTTAATCTTTTCATCTCTGAGCTGCTTTGAACAGATGGGTGAGTCAGCTTCGCTGCTGTTGGTCCCAAGCTCATCCATTTCTCTCCCTATCAGTTTCATTGCAATAGGGTAATGTTATTCATTGCAAGAGAGTAATTGTTATTCTTTGGAAAGCTCTTGGCGTACTTTGGAATATTAAGGAAGGTTAGAGATCTTTTCCGAAGAGCCATGTATATATATGTCTTGTGTATCTTGCCTGCTGTTCAAAGCAATTTCCAATTAATCTATGTACCTGAAACTTTTAATTTAATTTTGAGTAGCAAAAGATATTGCAAAAGGAAGTGCTTTATAAGAGATGCATGAGCCTTGGCACAGCTCACTAGCAATTTTGGTCTGAGGATCTCATGCACACAGTAATTATTCCGCTGACTTCTTAGGCATGTCTAAAGACTGATGGTGCAAAGATGTTTATGTAGTACTGTGGGGATGACTGCTGCATTTTTCTTGTGTGTTTGGTATCTAAACAAAATCCCACAGAAGTCTTAGCTGCCTGGTGATGCGGTGGACCAGTTTTCTCCCACCCCAAGATGTAGAAGAATAGTGACAGGGATGTGAACGTCTCTGGTTTTATGGCATTCAGATGTGGTAAAACTCCAGAAGCGTGGCTGATCACAGGATTTGTAAATTATCCGAATTCTGGGAGACCTGAAAAAAATGTAATTTGTCTTCCTACAGGTTGGCTTGTGGATACAACCGGCAGTTACACGGCATCATTCCTCCTGTGTGGATTTGCTATGATATTTAGTTCTATGTTGTTATGTTTTGCGAGACTGGCAAAGAAAATAAAGAGAACACATTTGAAGTCACTCTCCAATGGTACTCACAGCAAACAGCACATATGGACAAACGGAGTAATAGCTTACTCTGTCACAGGAGAACTAGACCAAAAGGATGCTGAATTTTTGGCTGTGGATACAAACAGCTACAGCAACAGATGACAAGCACTGTCAGGACTCAGCACTGTGCAACCACCACTTGAGACAGAGGAGGCTGCATCACGTTGCAGTGCTGAAAATGGTAGTCCTGTGACACAAGGCATCTCAGTTAGATATTTCTATCATGTTTTGGTAGACTAGAATCTACATACAGCATAGAAAGTTCAAGCAGTAGTAGAGCAGAGCTAGACTGAGAATAGAGTGTGTAGATACGAATGTCAACAGATTTAGTTCTGAAGCAGTATGCTGACTTCACAGGTAATCTGAAAGAGCATAATTGGCTATGATCAAAAGAAAACACTGAAGTAATCAGTCACCAAAGATGAACTATAATGTTTAAATTATTTTAAGAATAGTATTAATGAAATAGGCATTTCAGTGTTCCAGTCTGTTATGTTGCAACGGAGTAATCGCAGACGCCACCAGAAAGCCTCTCCATTTTTCAGGCTGCGTTATACTCTGTGCCAGTGACTGTTCTGAATGCCAAAGCCATTTTTTAGAAAATCTGGAAGGAAGCTGTGATTTATACTGGAAGTATATCTGAAGCAGCTTTTAATTTCTACAGTGTGCCTGGACCTTGTACGTACGTTGCAACTTCATTTCAAGGGTGGCTGGAGAGCTGCTTTGCCCGTCCCCCTGCAGCAAAATGTTCAGGTGGCTGCTGGTGGTTTTCGTTTGGTGTTATTTTTCCCTGGAAACCTCTAAAGGCTGAATTTCTGAATGTTGACATTCCAGGTATGATCCTCCAGCTGATGTTTTCAGAGTGGGTGTAAGAGGAATTGTGGCTGCTCTGCCATCTGAACGTCACTAGCCTTTTTAAAAAAAATGAGATCTGTGCAAGCAGATTACCAAGAACTCACCACACCAGCCATTAGAATGCTGGCTGACAAGCTGCTCCAGTGTATTGCAATGGCCATTCTGTCCCTATTTTGGATCTGGGAGCTGTATCTTTAGATGCTGCCAATTACTCACTTGTAGCAGCTGATCAGGTCACTTGTCCTGGCCAGAAAGCAACAGCTGCAATTTGCTGACAATTTCATGCTACTTATGCCAGGGTTATTTACTACAGCTGGCTACTTTGTGGGACCTGGAGACTGAGTGTGGCTCATGAGGTAAATTACTCATGGCTGGTTTATTAAAAATGGGATGCTTCTACATTTCTGGGATGAAACTGTTAGAGATGGAGGAACTTTACATTCTGAGATACAAATTTTTTCTGTTTGTTGATGTATAAAGCTGTATTCTGTTCATTAGCAAATTGATCGGTGTCCAGATGAGTTTCATTAATGCTGTAATTTTGTTGATCACCCGCGGTACATTTGATGTTTGCTGTTGGTGTCCTATTCCATTCTGTGCCTCAGGAGGGAAAGCAGTGTGGGCTGCTGTTCAGGACTTTGATTTAGATCAAGAGAACAGCCGCAGGGTCATAAAGTATTTTATATCTATCAATACTCTGTGTATCAGTACTTCTATTTTTCATGCATATTTCAAATATAACACATTAAAATTGTTTGACTTCAGTTGTCTATGCTCAAAGCATTTACCAATCCTGCTATGCCCCGGTATGGTCAGAGCAAGTAGTGTGAGTTCCTGCACAGACCACAGATTAACAGGTGGGAGTGTGAAAGCTGTTAAAACTACCAAGCACAACCTTTCTTCAGATCTGCGTGGCAACTGAGTTTGTGGTTCTAAGTTTCATTTTAATGTATGTTGATAAAAGGCCAAAAAGCATTCTTTGGTATTTCGTGAGCTAGACACAGTATGAACACTTGGGGGGGGGAGGGGGGGAGTTATATTTATTTGTAATGATGAAAATATTGTTTTAGATTCCAGTGCAAATGTTTCATATCAGGAAGTAGGGAGTAGTGTGGTCTATAAAAGAGGTTATTTCAACAACTTACAAATTATCGAACACTTGTTTTACAAAAATTTAGTAGTTTGTTTTTTTCTACCACATCATGATATGTCAGCAGTTGTTGGTGCCAGAAGTGCATGTTATAAAAGCCTGTTGGAATACTGCTATAACATTTTGATCTGGGTAAGTAATACAAATCTGGTAACAAATTATTAGCATATGGGAGTTGCTTTAAACAGTTTCAAGATTTTTTTTTCATAGGGTTTTCTGTTTATAAACATGAATATTCATTTATAATTAGAGCAGTATTTATTGTTTTAAATATCAATTCAGCGTAAAACACTCAACTTGTTTTATACACAGACCTTTTTTGTAGAAGGTGTTTGAATTATGTCAGTGTTTCTAGTGCTGTTTCTGCTTTGACTTAAGCCAGTGGACAAAGGCTTAGGTACCAGAATGACTCTTTCTGTGCATAAAACTGAGTGTAAAATATCAGCTCTGTGATGAAACTCTCCACCTAAGAAACCTGGAAGGAATGAAGCATAGCGAGAAATGAAAGTGGAATAACCAGGAATACAACTCAAGTTTGCAAAGCCTCATTCCAAGTTTCTGCTTAGTGCTCCACACAGCTGAAGTGAACGTCTTCTCCATCCTGATGCATGAAATGGATTATACCATTTTTAAAAATGATTAATTGCATCTGCAACATTTTTTTCCATTTTTTCCAGAGATGATACTATTGAGGCTCTTCTCATACAGGGTACTCCGGCACGATGCAGTGGGGAAGTAGGTGAATATTGGGCAAGATGTGAACAGTTTGCCAGGATAACACTGCATTCCCACCAGCCCTATTGAGCACCAGTGGAGGATATAACCTTGGATGGGACACTGCATTGCTGAACCTCTCTGGCTGCCTGAGATTTGGTGGGGCAGCATCTGCCCAAGACAGAAACAGATGGATCCTCCTGCAGATGAATCCTGCCTGAAGTAATGCTGTGTTCCATGCCGCGTGTCAGAGTGCAGTGCAAGTGAGTGCAGAATATGATCTGTAATTGCTTTATAATTGATATTTTTCTAGGCCTTTGGGCTGCTCTGCTGTTTCAGTTTTGTGTTCTGTCCTGCCTTGTCCCTCTGTAAGGCTGAATTTTCATGTTAGCAGATGATACCTCAACATAGAGGGCCTAACTCATCTTATATATCTGCGTGGATTCTAGTACTGTTTCATGGACGATTTAAGAGGTGATGTTAATTCATATACAAGTACTTTGTGCACAGTTACCATTATTCTTTCTTTTCTACTTCAGTAAGTAGCGTAGGCTGCAGTGAGGTAATCGTATTGACATGTGAATGAGGTGGAGTCCTGCTTCTGTGCAGCTCTGGTGTTGGGCATTGGGCTCTGACGGCGCCAAATGCTTTGCATGTCCACTGCCCAAGGTGGCCGTGCTGATGATGCAGCTGCACCTCTTGACTGGAGGCAGCATTCCTCCTCCAGCCACAGCACTGCAAAGCCACGCCTGCACAGATATCCCTCTGGGGGAGGTAGGACACAAGACATTGATTTCTTGCATTGCTGTATACCTCACTGTGATGAAGAGCCCGACAAACAGGGATGTGCCAGCTGAGCCTCAGGAGCCTGCATGAACCGTGCAGTGAGCTCTTCTTCCCTCTCTCCCTGCTCTTCCTTCCAGGTTGTGACTTGTCAACTGAGAAAAGAGACTGACACTGTGCTCATGACAAACTCATGCTTTTCTCTGAACACATTCAATATCTTTCTTGTAGTGAGGGGCCCAAAACTGGATGTAATACTTGAGATGTGATCTCACCAACACCAAGCACAGCGTGACTCGTTCTGCCTTGTTCAGGGCAGGGGACAGCATGTGCTGCAGCTCTCCCCTCTGTTCAGTGCTGACGTTTTGCCAGCAAAGGCAGCCCAGTGGGGAGGCGAAAGTCAGTGGTCCTATGCCAGCAAGGGGCAGAAGACAGCGCAGCTGTGGGGCTAGAAAGATTTCCTGCTTAGGGAATGGGCTATATCTTCTACCATTTGTTGGGCCAGCGAAGAACTATGGCTGCTCTTTATTCCAGTGTGTGTTATCTCCCAGCTGCAGGTCCAACGCAGGGGAGCAGCTCTTCTCCATCTGCTTTCCACAGCCCACTGCACTGCACACTGCTCACGGCTGCACCACCAAACTGAAACTGCCCCATCTGCCATGACACTTGTGATGGCCTGGCTTTTGGTCACCATGCCTCTGTCAGTTCTACTTTGGATGCCTGATCTGGTGAGCCAAGCAGAAACCAGAGTGCCTCCTCTGCACAGGACTGATCAGATGAAATCACTGAGTTACAGATAGCAGTGCAGGAATTGCTCTGAGACACTCAGATGCTAACAGATCCCATAGCCCTGTGGCTTCTCTACCATCTGCTCTGCAAACAGTGCTGTTCCCATCTGAGGTCCTGGGCAGCCCCCTCCTGGGTACATGAGCAGCCCTTTTCCAGGAGAACCGTATCATCTTTCAGCCCGTTCTGCCCTGGCTGCAAATGGGAGCTGCAGGAGATCTACATGTGGGGCCAGGTGGTAGAAGTCAGTTGTAGCAGAGAACCTAACCATCTCCACCCTCAGCCTGTATGGACTAGATGAGGAGGCCTGTACCCAAATGCTGGAGCCCAACCTAGAGTACCATGCAGTGTCCTGTGTGTGCTGTCATTGTGCAGCGCTGCACTGAAGAGGCCCCCAGGCTGCTCTCCTGGCAGGGCACTGCACTGTCATGAGGTAGGAGGACAACCCCATGGCCAGACCGGGGACCTGCAGCAGCACCTCAGACTACACACTGATGAGCTTCCAAGTACATTGGACAAAATTCATTTGGAGGTTCCAGACACTCTTATTTTTGCTGCCATCCCTGTAGTGCAGGAGGAGCCCTCTTGAGGAGCCTGGGAAGGAGGCAGCAGGTCCTTCTGCTCCTGGCCAGGGCAGGGACTGCTTGCTTGGGGCCATGTTGTCCTCCAAAGATGAGGGCCAGCAGCCTCCACAACCCAGCAAGAGGCCACTCCAAGAACAGCACTTAGCAGGACCCAGCTAGAAACAAATGCATGATAAATTAAATAATAATAATGACTACAGCACAAAGTATCACTCCTTGCACAGCTGCTGTTGTCTATCACAGAGGGCTGCTTTTCCTTTTTGCTGTTGCCTTCTTCTGCCCCACTGTGCACCAGTGTCAGCGAGAGCCTGATGTGGGGCACAGCCTGGAATCATCTCCGTGGTGTTCGCTCCCATCAGAAAGCCTGCTACAGATTAAGGGCTTGCTGAGGATGGCCAACAGTCTGAGAAGGGTTGTAACAAGGACAGCTGATACAATCTGACCAAAGGGATACCCCATACCATGCAACATTGTGCTCCACAATAAAAACTGGAAACGGAGAATTGAGGATGGAGTTTGCCAGGGCTGCTGTTGTTCAGGGGCTGGCTGGACATAGGTCAGCTGGTGGTAAGTGTTTTTTGCATCACTTGTTTTTCTTGGTTTTCTTTGCTTTTTCCACCTTTTATGTATCAAAGTGTCTTAATATCAACTCACAGTGAACTGGATTGACAAACAGTGGTTGCTTTTATTGTTAAACAGCATACAAGGTAGCAAACTGAACAACTCAACACAGGCTTCTTCTAAATGATACTTGATATTCAAAAGACCACTAGAAATAACCCTATTATTACCAGTTGATAGGTTAAATGTTAAAATGTTATGCTTCTTTTTTCTCAGTAGAAGGTGAGATCTGTTTTCCAGGCTAGAAGCTTTGTGTCATACAGGTGCACACAGACAACTTTTATGCCAGTATTGGCATGGCAAGCTAAGGTAGCTTGGTTGTTATTTATTCTTGTCAGGCATGCTTTTTGGTAGCAAACAGACAAGCAAATGCACGGTCATCACCTAGTCATTGTCTACAGTTTCTGCATTATCACTAGAGTGATGCCATCAGGTTTTTCATCTGGTTATAACTTTAACCATAAAAAGTGAATAAATACATTTATTTTGTCTCTTTAAATGTGTTCTTGTTGAGAAGGATTTGGAGTTGCTTCAGCTTGAGAGGGAAAGTCGTAGTTCACATAATGCGCTCAGAAATTCTTCATTGTCAGGATCATATTCATTGGCTTTCTCATAACATTCAATTGCTTCAAGCTTCTCACCATCTAGTTTATGAATGAATCCAAGTGCACTAAAATCTTTTTCATCTCCTATCCCTTCTTGAATTCTCTTTTCCAGCAGTCTCTTTAGGTATTTCTTGATCTTTCTTGCAAACATATGGTTACCATTTTTTAGTCCTTCTGTGTAATATTTAATTGCTTCAGATTCTGATTTCTTCTGATGTTGCAGAAAATATCCATAAAAAAAGCATATTTCTTGCTTATCGGAGCAGGACAGAATATTTACCTTCATTGCTTTCTGAAATGTCTCTTCTGCTTCTCGATACATCTTTGCCTCTGCATACATCCTTGCCAAGTCAGTTAGGGCAGAAAAAAATTTTGGCTTTTGCTCAGTCACCTCTTTGAAATGAGAAATGCAAATTTGAATGAGTTCTTCCATTTGATCTCGAGGTGGATATCTTGTACTGTTTTTCAACTCAAACAGCTTTGCTCTGTAGCAGAGTCCTAGCTGGTGAAGCAGAAAGGTAGAATTCGGCGATACTTCTAGGGCTCTTTCCAAAATCTTCTGTGCCTTGTCTAGTTCTTTTTTCCTTCTGTAAAATTTAGCAGCGTATCTCAGGAAATAAGGAAGATCGGGGGTTTTCTGCATTCCTTCTTCAATGCATCTCTCCGCTTCTTTCACCTGATTTAAGTCCTGAAGTTTCAGCGCAAGTAACGCCAAAAGATAAGTGTCCATTGGATTCAGTTCCACTGCACGCCTCAGAGGCTCCAGGGATGGGTTCACCTCTTCACATCTTCTGTAAGAAAATTCTTCCAAACGATACACTGCTATTGCGTAGCCAGCGTTAAATTCTGGATTGTTGGGTTCTTTCTTCAGAGCATTCTCAAAGCATTCCTTTGCTCTGTTATAGTACTTTCCTCCAAATTTTAACAGTGCAAATCCTTGCTCAGCATAGATCTCTGGAAGCTGAATCTTCAGCTGAGCAGTAGTTGACAGCTTTTTGCAGCTGTTTTCCACTTTATTGATATATGCTTGAGCTTCTTCATATCTGCCCATGTGGTAGTAGATCCAGGCATAGTTCCCCCAGGTAATGAGACTTCTCCTGTCAATTTCATTTGGATAATATTTTTTAACTTCTTCTTCAGCTTTTTGGAGATTTTCCAGAGCTTCTTCATTTGTGTGCTTTAGGTGGCATACGTAAGATAGTAGATTGTAATTTGTAATGTTGGGTTTTATGAAAAACTCAATCTGATCAGCTATCGATTCTTCTAGGCAGGCAATATCTATATCCTCTTTCAGCAAAGTCCATGTGAAATAGCATTCTAGCTGCAGCAGGGAGTTCTTCAAGGAATTCTTGGAAATGGTACTAGAATAAATTAAAGAAGATGGATTACTTCCTGCTGCTCCTGTTTTTCACCCAGGCATGATGTACTTCAAAAGCAGGCAGTACCTCTGCTGGTGCTGCTAGTCAGCAACAGCTCAAGTAAGCCAAAGATGTGGGAAGCCACAGATCTGGAATCATTCTTTTAGTAAATTGCCTTGCCAGAGGAATTGAGGGCACCTCTTACATAGAGAAAGGGGATGTGATCTGGATGCTGTTAGAGCAGGGCTGCTGTACTCTTAACACCGGCACTCCTCCGGGCCTCAGGAATGTATTACCCCTGCTTAGAACATTTTCTGAAGCCTACTTGGGAACAGGTAATCAAATAGAAGTGGAGATCCTTCCTGCCTTTGTGCCTCTGGATTCCTCCGTGCATGTGGGCGTGGGCTGATGGATGCTGGATGAGCCTGGCAGCAACTGGGGCAGTGTTGCTTGTGTTCCCCCTCCTACCACTGTTTCCTTGGTCAAATATTCCATTGTCAAAAAGACTGCTCTACTCTTCCCTTGTAAAACTAGGAGCATCTACCAGCCTGTATGGGGCCATGTGTGCTGCGCAGCTGCAACATCACATAAAGAAAGGAAAGGACATAGAGAGGAGATGTCTTTTAGGAGGAAAATGGAGTGAGAGGGAAGACTGGACAATTCTGAGGATGCAAACGAAGGAGGAATAGGTATTTTTAAGTGTTATTAAAGTGTATGTCTGTCTTACTGATTTATTTACTTTTATCAAAATATAATCTCTTCTGACTACTGATTAAAAAAAAAAGTTATTAACAGCAGTTCCTAATTAGAAAACTGTATGTAGGAATTTATATTTTTTCTGGGATGAAGGGGAAGTGAGAGCAAGTTCCTGATACGAACAATACCTTGTTAGAAACCTATTTCCCCAGGAGAAAACCATAGAAGAACAAATCCTGGCTGCCAAACCAGTGTAATCTGTCCAAGAATTGCTCAAAGCATTTTAAGTTGTTCCCCCTCAAACCAAAATCGAAATGTATCACTCAAATTGTCACATTAAGCGACGATCTAGCCCCATCTAGTGATGGGACTGTAGGGAGATGATCAGACTTGTTGACCTTGAAGATCCTTTCCAACCCGCAGGATTCCCGTGTTCTGTGAGAATGAACTAAGTGATTCTGCATTTCCTGTTGGTTTTGGTGCCCCAGCTGAGAACTCAGAAAACTTCCGTAAATGAAAACAACAGTACACAGTAATTTCAGGAGTAAATTCACATTTATGAACATGTGTGGGATTTAAGGGACATGTTTCTAGCTCAGACTCTGACAACACCATACAGAACTGTAATGTGGTATGTTCTTTCTTTCTGATTGATGAAGAGACAGCCTCACAGCTACCTGGTGACCAGCAACACAGAACAGTGTCCCTGTAAAGTAAACAAAGGTGCTGACAGAGCCTTTATTTGACATGTAGGTGCTATAGAACAAGATGCTAGAGAAAAGGGGAATTAACCCTCCTGGCAAACGTTTGGGTTAAGGAATGCAGCTGCCTCTTGTTCGAACTCTGGTGAGCCGGAAAAAAGAGAGCGGGGGGGGGGGGGGGTGGTGGTGGAAGCAACCTGCAGAAGCTGAGCACATCTGCACTACAGGAAACACCACCGAGACAGAGAGGGAGGCCAGATCTGGGCTCCTCTGCTCCCGGCACTCAGGTGCTCATTTACTGGTTCAGGCTGTGACCAGGCAATCCGAATGCAGTCCCCAAAACAGATGCGTGATGCAGATAACAGTTCAACTTAATACCACGCGTAATCAGTCAGTGCAATTTCCTAGGCTGTCATAAACATTCTAGCTCTGCCCTATTTGTGTGTGCAGGACAGTTATCCCACTTCTTCTGCTCTGGACTGCAGACCAGAATGGTCTTGCTGGTCCTCATGGTATTAGAGAGCAGAAAGTAAATTCTCAGCTGCATCAGCGCCAGCCATCCTCTTGGCTGGTCAGCAGCTGTTACTGCAGCCTGCACTGCATCCTGCAACTGCATGCACAGTTTCTGACCTTCGATTCTGAAAAAGCAGTAATGTTACAGCATCCAATTGCACCCTTGTCTTACTTCAATGCTTCCAGTGAATATTCTGTGAATTATTCTCAGATGCTTAAGTCTGTTAAGTACCTTACTGCTTCCAGTCATGCAAATTACAAACTTGTATTCCCATGGCATAAGAGTACAGTAAAAACAGCATTTGGAGACCAGGCTGCTCTCTTACCTCATGATTTTCTGTTCTCTCAGAGTTCGCAGGTAGCTTTGAAGCCCAAGAGATGCTCTCTGGAGCCGGAGTTGCCTTTTATGTGCTCTAGCCTGCACGTGATAGGTGAGCATGGTACTGGGAATCAGAAAGTGAAAGCAAGCTTCCTGAGTCGGGGTGGAGCTGCAAGGCAACCGGCTGGGAAACAGAAACTTATGAGTCACTCTCCTTTTTTTAATTTTGGCTTTATGCCACACATTAACTTGTGCTGTGTAACCCATGGCAACGGCTTCTAGTAGCTCCATGTCTGAATTTAACCCCAAATTGCTAGCATTGAGAACTGCCTGGCCAGTGTAGCCCATGGCTGAGTGGCTGCTCTGTCTTGGGTGGCAGCTAAGTGTTTGCTGGTGTCTGAGACTAGTAAGGAATGGATTGCCTCCCATCAGCATAAGACAATTGAAACACTTCGTGGACAGTTTTACATTCATTTCTTTGGAGCTGTTTGCCTTTGAATGGGAGGGTCCAAGAGTGTCTTCTGCCTGGGCACTCAGCCTGGAAACAAATATTTCCAACTTGATACAGGAGATTGGAAGGTGATTCCATTGTATCCTGTGAAGGCAGGATACAGTTTTTTTAATTAAAATTCCCAGTCCTGGAAGAGGTCCCAAAAGCCAGAAACTATTGTTCCAACAGAGCAGGCTCGATGTCCAAACATCTGCTGAACTCCATCAGCCTGGGGCTGTGACCACTGCCATAGGGAGCCTGGTCCACGCCCGCTACCTCCTGGAGAAGAATCTTATCCCAGCACACGCCTGACTTCCCCTGACACGGCTCCATGCCATTCCCTCAAATCCTGTTGCTGTCACCAGAGAGCAGAACTCAGTGCTGCCCTTCTGCAACTCTTGGGAGGAGCTGTAGACCACCATGAGGGCTCCTCTCAGCCTCCTCTGCTCTGGGCTCAGCAAACCAAGGGGCCTCAAATACTCCTTGTTCATTTTGCCCTCCAGGCCCTTTACCCTATAGCTCTCCTTTGAGCATTCTGTAATAGTTTTATGTCTTCTATGATCTGTCCAGTAAAATGGACCCCGCTAGCAGCTCACCACCTTTGTGATGTAACCCCAATTACTATAACCTTCAGAACACAGTCTGACAGCCAATTGTTCACTCATCACGTTGTATTTGTCTGTCTTTATGCTGGATATTTTGACCATGGGGAGAGAAATGGTATTGAAAGGTTTGCTGAGATTCACAAAGTACTATATAACTGGCTTCCATTGGTCAAGTATGTGGTTAACCTTATCATAAAAGGAGATTGAGTTTGTTAAATGGAACTTTCCTCTCGTGTGTCTGTGTTTACTGTGACCCACAACAGCATTATCAGGTGTTTTTCAGTAGGTCTAAGAATAACTCCTTAATTTTATTAGGCATTGAAGTGAGACTGACGGGCCTGTAGTTACAAGGGTCTTATTTCTTGAAAACTAGGACAACATTTACTAGCTTCCAGTCAACTGCAACCACTCCATATTCCCAAGACTGTTGAAAAATAATGGAGAGAGTTCTCATGATGACATCAGGCTGCTTTTTTAGTCCCGTGGGATGAATCCCACCAGGCCCCATCAGCTGCAGCGAGTCTCATGCGGGCTTGAGTTAGGCTGGGAGTTTATCATTCACCATAGCTCAGGGCTCTGGGGGTCCCAGGGCCCATCAGCTTCAGACAGTGTCATAGAAGGCATTAAACATTTCTGCTTTGTCTGCGTTCCTTTTTCTGAAGTGACTGTCTCCATCCAGTAATGAAACAGCATTCTCTCTGGTCCTCTGTTTGATGTTAACATATCTAAAAAAGCCCTTTTTATTGTCCCCCTGCAGTTTCAATTCTAACTGAGCTTTGGCAACCTTCATTTTCTGCCTGGTGCGGCAAACAGCATCTCTGTAGTCTTTCCATGTTGCCTAAACACATGTTCAGTGACTGTACATTTTCTTTTTGCCTCCAAGCTCCAGAAGAAGATCCATGGTCCTTCTGCCCTGCCTGCTTGACTTCTGACAGTCTGGAATTGACCAAGTTGGTTCCTTTAGTGCCTTAGCCAGTAGCATTCCTCCTCATCCACCAGACACTGGGTGAGCACTGCAAAGCCATACTTGCACAAACATTTCCCTGGGTGATGACAGTTCAGAGCAATCCTCCAGAGCACATGGAAGATAGAACAGAAGACACTGACTTCTTTCATTGTTGTGCCTCACTGTGATAAAGATGGCTCTTCTTTTTCATATTGTTTCTCCTTATTTCTGCAAGGTTCATTTCCCCAGGAAAAAGGCAGAAGGATCAGGTGGCAGGGCAAGTAGGGCCTCAGGAACCTGCATGAGCCATGCCCCGAGCACTTCCCTGCCACCCTCAGGAAGATCTTTCTTCCCTTCCTGCATGCCTTGTCTTTCACCCACCCCCTTTCCTCCTGAACCTTGCACTTGGGTTTCCCAGAGCTCTGGCTGTGCTCTGCCCTCCATTTCTGCTTCAGTACTTTGTTTGTGTTTGCTTTCTGTTTTCCCCACTCTCACATGATTGTGAGAGACAGAGGAAATGAAAGCAAGCTTTCTCTCTGAATCTGCAAGGGGGCTGCAAAGGATGCCAGATGGAGAACAGAAACTCATGAATCACTCTGTGTTGTTTTCATCTTGGCTTTGTGCCATGCACGAAATTGTGTTGTGGAGCCCGTGGCAACAGCTGCTAACAGCTCAAAGCATTGACTTTGCTCAAATGCAAAGGCATCTATGATAAGAAGAGTATTTCAGGTTAGTATAGCTTGACCTGGTTATCGTACATAGGCGGGGTCTCAGGGTCATTCCTCCTCCTGCCTTTGCTGATGAATCTATGCATGGTTTTGCCCTGTGCTTTAGGCTTCTATTTTAGCAGTATTGTGTTATACGCATAACAGCCACATAACACTGTCCTTTGCTTGCCCTCCTCTAGGCTCCATCCTCTGCCCCCTTTTCCTGAGGGCTCTGCTATCCAACCAGCCCTGTGCTGCTCCATGCTGCCATTGTACTAGTTGTCCACAGTGTCTTGTGCTACCTGGAGCAACTGCTTGCTGCTGCTTTCTCTGTCAAATTACAGTTTTACATCACAAAGATAAACAACTGTTGAGCAAATCAGATACAAACACCTGGTGTATTGAAACAATTGCTGTTGCAGTTGTACCAAGCCAAACAAGGTTAGAGCAGGTAGGTGGAGATGAGCTTCAGCAGAGCAGGCATGACAAGCCCCAGTCCTGAAGCCATACGCAGTGTAAAGCTGTTACAGTGAAGGCAGTACTGTTGTTACAGGTTGTGTGGCTACCAAGAGTTGGGGCAAAGAGTTGGTGCTGGAGCCCTGTGGATGTAAACAACCCACCTGTGATTAGGATTAAAAAAAAAAAAAGAATGCAGCCTTTCTAGTTTACTGGTAACAGAGTGATTAAATAAATAGTAATTGACATATGTAAACAGTGCTACACAGTAAATTCAGATGTAACCAAAAGCTGCAGAAGAAAGAGCTCTAAAAACACGTCAGCAAATCTATAAAGATGATCCAGAGCAGATTCTGGGAAGAGGAAGAAGCCGCCACCAACAGCACCATATTCTGCCCAAGAAAGGACTCCAGTGGCTGATAATTTGTGATGCTGTCATCTCCAGCAGCCCAGAGCTGCTGATCTTAAGGCCCAGAGAAGCAAACTCCAGAAGGGACAGAAAATAAGTATGTGTCTTGTAGTTTTAATTAATATTACTGTGATAGCAACTTTTTTCTATATATGTGTATTTTAATTGTGCTGTCATTCTTTCTCTTTTTGTAGTAAGTAGGTACCTACTAGAGATGATTCTTGCTTTAGGCAAAGATTTTCATCATACAAACAAGAAGTTCTTGTCTTATCCATATAAGGTATTCTTTCTCATTGCCCATAAACAAGATCTTGTAAGTAACATCATAGGACTTGTCTCCATTCTTGAATTTATTCAAGTTTAGAATGTGAAGGTAAATTAAGAAATATTTTTAATATAGTGTCTACTGTCCTTTCATAATTAGTATTTGTGGAATTTGAGTGCCCTTGTTTTGTGAGAATAACGTTATAAAAATGTTCCCAAGGGTGCTTCATGAGAAGGGTGCTTCATGTCTCCTGGTTTCTGGTGCATATCAGCTGACTTCGCACTCATGGCTTGGTTGGGATGTGGCTGGGCCTGACCAGCTGCGGGGAGCACGAGGGAGCATGGGGTACCCAGCAGCCTGTAAGAACAGCAGCTCATAAGTGGGCGTGATGGGACGGCGATGGGGTGCAGCCACAGTCGAGCCCCAGTAGGTGGTGGAGCTGCACTGGAATTTGTCCTTTCACTGGACAGATTGCCCCAGACACAGGTTTTGCCCGCGGGCTGGGTTGTGCTGTGGGTCTGGTGGGAAGCTGATAGCTTTTTATTGGAATAAGGATGAGCGGTGCTTCTCTTCACACAGCAGTGGCTCTCCAGGAGCTTTGGCGTGCTCATCCCGGAGATGCATCTCCCTGCAGCAGCTGTTGGTCACCGTATCTTTGGCATTAAGCAGGGAAGTGGGAAAGAGCCTGAGCACAGAGGGTTATCTGGAGTTTGAAGAGGTGCAAATAAGATGATGATAAAGCAGAAGAAAACAGATAAACCAAGTTAGAGAGGAGGACTGAGATCTAATTAGCAATTACATAATCTCCTTGTTAATTTGGGGAACTATCCTCGCTAAAGCTTTCTTGTTAGATTTTTAGAATATCTTTGGTAAGCCTAGTCTGTGTGTCAGTGTTGGCATGTAAATATAAAATGGCCATTAGTAGCAAATGCAAGAGATTCATGGAAAGCACGTGAAGAAACGGACAAAAAACTCCTGCCTTTGTATTTAGCACAAAAGCTTTACTTGAGTATTCCTTACATATACAATAGAAAGGAATATATTTTTGGCTTCAAAAATGTATGTTCATTTTGGAGAGAAAACTCATGCCTGAACATTTCCTCAGCCAAATATAATTATCTGAAATAAAATTTTCTTTATTAAAATAATGTAAAGAAACTATACCACTGTAAACGATTGGATCATTTAAATATCTAATTTCCATTAAACCTAGTTAGCATCTAATTATTATGTTTGAGAACAGCATTGCTGGCATTTCATAATTTGTGTTTTCCTCTGAGGACAAAAGTACCCTGTAATTAATCTTCTAGAAAACCCACACAAATAGCTGAACAATACTTCTGCTACCCAAATTCTGTAAAATAAAATGTGGCCTTGTGAAATTCAATCCAAGATAGAAAGGGCGTCACATTCACAGAGTGTCCAGGACACCTCTGCGTATCTAAACAAGTGGATGCAATGGTGCTGAAGTGCCCGAGATAGCTCTTTTCTTCTGACGTTATTTTCCCAAAGGCAGCTTATGTCTTGTCTTACCACTTTCATTGCCAAGAAAGATGAAAGAAAGGCTTAAAACTTTTTAAAAGGGCTCCTGAGACTCCATACTAGTACTATTTTGTTGTAGTCTGTTTCTAAATGTGCATTTTGCCTCTTTCTTTTCACAGCACTTTTCATCTGATGGTTTAGCATTTAAACTAACTGAATCGCAAAATACTGCTCTAAGGTGGGAAAGTCATGCACAGGGAAGATGCCTACAGGTGTGGTGGAGGTAAAGTTGATGCATAAGTGATCAGATAATGCTGTGAACTTGCAGTTTCAAAGGTGCCCCTCTGAGAGGAGACAGAAGAATGGAAACACACTATGTTGCACATGATCGCCTCAGCCTTAAATCCCATGTATGTGTTTCACTGCAGCCCATGCTGTACTGCAGCTCACAATGATACATCCAAGCCTCAGCTTTAACCTCATTAACTGAAAACGAGACACATTTGTCAGTTTGCTGTGTAGAAGAATTTCATCCCTTCTCGTGGAAAATCGTAGGACTACTGCTCTCAAAGGAAGGTGCTGACTGAGTTAGCTCTGCATGGTTTGTCTTGCACCAGGCCCACGTCACAGCCACGTGCTGTGTGGGGACATGGACCCACCACAGCTGGGTGGCTTGTAGAACAGGAAAAGGCTGTGACACTGGGCAGACAGAAGCTGTGGCCTCGTCACAGAATCACACAATTGTAGGGGTTGGAAGGGTTCTCTAGTGATCATCTAGTCCAACCCCCCTGCCAAAGCAGGCTCCCTGGACCAGGTTGCACAGGTGTGTCTTGAATGTCTCCAGAGAAGAAGACTCCACAACCTCTCTGGGCAGCCTGTGCCAGTGCTCTGTCACCCTCACTGTGAAGAGGTTCCCACTTCTGAAAACAAAAACTTCAGTGACAATCCTCACGCTAAGTAAACAGAAACATTTGTTTTCTCGACACATTACTGCTCTACTTCTGTGTCTTTTAGTTTCAGTATTACCTCAAGGATATTACTATGTGCAAGTGATGTGAATGTTTGTACTTCAGGGCGGTATGTGGTCCAAGTTTTGCAAGCATCGCCACACTCCAGGACGGACCAGGTTGGCAGCAAGCCGCTGGAACCCTGCACCTGCATGTAATTCAAGCCTGCTTGTATTAGATTCGATGTATTCAGACTGCGCACAGCGATGATGGACGCATGATCTCTTTGCGTGAGGATAACGGTGCCGGCTGCACGGCCACGAAGCGCCCACGGGTGGGAACGGGACTGCGGCCGGGCTGAGGGGCTCATCGGGACGGTGCGAGGGGCACTGGCGCAATTTCACTCTCCGTGAAGGGGAGGGGCGGTCCGGCACGGCCCCTCAGCGCAGCGCCGCGGAGCAGCGCGGCCGCCGCCCCCTCGTGCCGCGATAGGCCGCGCCGCGTGGCCTGAGCGCCGCCGCCGGCCCCGCGCCCTCCTCCCGCCGCGGGTCGGTGCGCGGACGGCCCCGTGGCCGGGGAGCGGCGGGAGGGCCGCGGGACACGCCCGGCCGGGCTGCGCGGCCCCGTCCTCGCTCTGTCAGCGGGTGCCCGCCCCCAAAGTGTCACGCGGTGCCGTGGCGGCCGCGGGGCTCGGCGGAGGAGGAACATAAGCCCGCGGCGGGGCCGCTTTTTTAGGCACAAGTCTCGGCCCCGCTTCGTCGAGGTCTGCGTGCAGCAGGGCCTTCCCCCAGCCCGGCAGGATGCGGGGCCTGCTGGCTGCCGCCGTGCTGCTGCGCTGCGTCTTTGTTTCGGGCGCGTTCGCCGCCGGGAGGAGGAACGTGGACCCCGAGACGAACATGAACATCGTGAGTTGTGGCACGTTATAGCGCGGGGGAGAGCCGAGCAGCGTGAGCTCGGGGCTGCGTTGTGCGGTGCGGGTCCGGGAGAGCGGCCCCGGTGCTCTGCTTCGAGTCCTGCTTGGACCGCGATATCTCTTTCCTGTGACTTCTGAGCCAGCTGTGGGGGTTTTGCCACTTTTCTGCTTAATTGTTAGAAAATAACGTGCTTACAGAGCGTTGGTGCCGTCCTCCCGTGGTTGCAGTGACAGCTGCTTGCCTTCCCGTTTTGTATTTCTCTTCCAAAGAGAGATGAGCTCTTTGCAGAATGCCCCGGGTTGGAAGCGACCTGCGAGGAGCCCGGCTCCTGGCTCCACACAGCACCTCCAAAAATCCAACCCCGTGTCAGAGAGTGGCGTTGCTTTAACTCCAGGCTCGGAGCTGTGGCACTGTTTTACAGCACCTGTGTCGGTGCCCAGGCAGGCTTCTACCTTCCTTCTTATCTTCTGCATGCCACTGTGGTACCAATTGTTGCCATGCTCATTTGTTTTTGGAAGTACTGCTTTTCTTGAGGAAAAAAATCACAGAATCGTAGAATGGCCAAGGTTGAAATGTCCCATTTTGCCTGCTGTTTCTGTCCTAGTGCTTTGCTGTGAATCCCCCTTTTTAGTGTTGCAGTTTCCTTTCTCACTGTAACAAAAGTGTGACTGTGGATGGGGACAGGCGAGCAAGTCCTCCCAAGTCCCTGGGTTAATGCTCGTGCCCTGGCAGGCTCCTGCCTGGAGTAGGTCTCAGGAGAAACCTGTGTGGTGGGTGGAGGGATGGCTATGGCACATTACTACCAGTCCTTTAATTTCACTTTGCCATTGGGGAGGATCCCAGAGTACTTTGAACATGATAATAAATGAAGCAGGCTGAGAATTTGCCTCCAAGCTGGTTTCTTCTTTTTCTTCAGAGTCAGATTATCACCTTCAGAGGGTACCCCAGTGAGGAGTATGAAGTGACAACGGAAGATGGGTACATCCTTTCTGTTAACAGAATTCCTTATGGAAGAAAAGACTTGGGGAGGAGCAAAGGTAAGATTTGCTTCTGCTTGGGAAAAATGGTAAGGCATGGAGAAGTTCTACACTTAAAGAAAGAAAATTAAAAAATTACAGAACTTGCTCCTGCAATCATCCAGAAGATTACAGCTTGCAACCTAGGGATTTAAGTGACTGGTGAATGTCCTGGCCAGAGTGACTTAGGCGCATGTAGAGTGACTTTAGTGAGGGAAGGGAGAAGGAGTTTAGAAAGCTGCCTTTTCCCAGCATTTCCATTTTGTGACATTGATGCAATCCCTTTGTTGTTTGGTTTTTGAGGGCCTGAGAAGCCTGGATTTTTTGGTAGGGAGAAAACAGTGCTAAGACATTTTTTTTAGTGTCTCAGAAGGAGTTTGCTTGTACCATTGTAGCATTATTTCAACCACATTTAAAAAACATCTTACAAAAAAGAATTTTGTTTGAAGTGCCTGAGTATTTTCAGAAGTAGGGGGCAGTTCGTATAGTTCTGTCCTATTTCACAAGAAGTATAAGAGTTCCCACTGGGAACTTCACTGAATAATTACTTCCTGATTTCTGGGATATGGGGGAAGAATCGTTTTGTTCATTGTAACCTCTGAAACTCTCTTTGCAGCAAGTTACAAGCTAGAGCAAGTCCTACTGTTGTGGTGTCATTTCGTACACTCAGCTGCTTAAATTGGTAGATATTATAGTGAGAGAAAATCCCTTCAGAGTGTCTTAAGTAGAATGTGTTTAAAATACACTGCAAATCAGGTTATTGGCAGCAGTGAGCCCAAACCAGCTTGTTTTGTGGTTATGATTTGATGGGGAACTGGGAGGGTGATCATCATAAGCCACCAGATCACTCTTACAGTAATCCTTACAGTTTATAAGCTGGCATAAAGCCATGGAAGGAGTGCAGGGAGTGCTTATGTGAGGAGGTGATAGAAAGGGGGAAAAGCTGAGATCTGTGGGAGCAGTCTGAGCAAAGGTTTTTGCAGCAACTGAATGATGGAGTGCTCTTAACATGAGAGACTTGTGTCTGGAGGATGAGAGACCTTTGGCTTGTCGTCTTGCAGAAATGTGTGTCTGAATAGCAATCACTGAATTTGGTACCAGTTATAAAAGGTCCTACTGACAACTGCATGTGTACAGAAGCAGCCAGTTTGCCTAGAAGCTGCATCTATCCTAAAGACTACTTCAGAACCTTTCAGACTGAAAAAAAAACTTGCAATGAGAGGTAAAACAAAAAAAAATTGTGGCATTTACGTCAGAAATGATTGATTGCCCTTTAGCTGTCAGTGCAAACAAGACCATGAGAAAAGCCTGTCCTCTGCTGAAGGCCAAGCAGCAGTCTCACCTCCTGGTTCTGCAGCAGTTGGGGTGTTTGCACTAATGCAGGTTACACAAAGTTGGTGCATAAAGATCAGTACGTGGATGGTGCCAGTCGAACCTGGCAGGTGCCTTTGTACTTAAAAGTTTCAAAGAAACCATAGGAAAAAGCTGCCTGGAACATTTTGGTTTTTGTTGAATACTTCATCTATGACATAAGCAAACAGAAGTTTCCTGACTTGTGGGAATTCTCTGCATTCCCTTTGCCACACCCTCGACCCCAAGTTCATGTTTTGCAAAGTGCTTTAATTTTAAAAACAAGGATTACGGAGCACATTTGGGGAAGTATGATCTCTTAGGAGAATGAAGATCTCAAAGTTCATGTTGATCTTAAGTTTTTATAGACTTGGTATCTTTCTGGGAAAAGATACCAATGATGTGTTACTGCTGACTTAGCGTATATATGCCATAATTCTTCTTTTGCAATACC
Organism: Cyrtonyx montezumae; assembly: GCF_038088225.1. Classification (NCBI taxonomy): domain Eukaryota; kingdom Metazoa; phylum Chordata; class Aves; order Galliformes; family Odontophoridae; genus Cyrtonyx; species Cyrtonyx montezumae. Next base: position 16,167,494 of record NW_027072045.1, on the reverse strand, counting down.
TGCTTGATGTGAATAGGATCCCTTGGAGTTATGGATCACATGATGTTTTGAAACAAAACCTAAAGTTCCTCAGGGAAGAAAAAAAAAGAAAAAGCATCTGGAGAGCATAAAAAAATAGTCAGTGATTTTCTTTTGTTGTAGTAACTAAAAATCTTAAATAACTGCATTGAATATGTGAGAACAGCATTGAAATAAGTTCCTCTTCTTTCTTTTTGACAGATTTTATACATACAGTAACTTTATTTAGGCTGTGTATAGATTTATTAATGTTTTCTCTGATTTACTGGAAGGAGCTGTTGATGTGATACCAAAGGAATGTCAGAAGGATTAAATTTCGTTAGAATTGGGCTGTGTGTGATTAGAGCAAAATGTTACATGCAGGAAAAGGTATTTTTAAGTTTCTACCCTCCTTATTCCTTTTTTTTGGGTTTTTAGGACCAAAGGTAATTAAAAATTACTGTTGTCCAAGTCAGTTTGTCATGTGGTTGTGCAAGTCATGTGCTGTGGGAAGTGAAAACGGAACTGGCAGAAGTTCAGAAATTGGTGGTTAACAAGAGGACAGAAGTAAAGCATTGAAGGACTTGAACAGTTTCCTCCTTTCCATCTTAATGAAAAGAAAAAAAAGAAAATGGTTTATCTGAGTTTAGTAAAAGGAAAGAAAATACAAAACTAGAAGTGATCATTACTGAAAACAAATCTAGTGTGAGGCTTGAAAATCCTGCACACACAAAGCCATGAACTATTACTACAGTATAGAGAACGTTAGCATGGATTTGTATTATCCTGAGTGCTTGTTTGGCACTGCCAGAGGTTTGCTTTTTTTTTTTTTTTTTTTTTTTTTTTTTTTTTTTTGCATGGACACTGTGTCACAACATTCTTATTTTTTTTAATGAAATGGAAAAAACAGGCACCAGAAAGGTCTTCCCAGCCATAAAGGCTGCAAAAGGGAAGAAATGCTGCTGATTTGGATCTATGGAACTCACAGCAAACCCTTGTGGATGCAACCTGGTTGTGACTGTTTCTGCTGAAAGTCCAAAGTCCACATTATCAATGGAGAAAGTACTGTGTGAACTTGGCATTACAGTAGAATGATGTGTCATTGGAGGAAGTAATTTCCTGAGTAATTTCTGGCATTGATATAAAAGTATCGTGTATTGGATTTTAGTTATTAATGCAGGAATAAAGGAGTCTTCCATTTTGGAGGTAAGAAAGTTTTCTAAATTTCACATGCATCTTCACTAAGGTGCTTCAGCTAGTCATGTTAAGGGAAGAAAAGTCTTTGAAACTTGAACTTTCTTATTGCTTACCCACATTGTTCTTTGGGTTCCGCCTAAAGCTTTTGTAACAGAAGGATATTGGATGGGGATAATACTGCTACTGCTGATGTTTATAGATTAAATAGTCAAAGTACGAAACTGAAGCAGACTTCCAGTCATTCAGATGAGTTTTTCTTAGCTTCCTATTAACATGGAATTGAAAGTCTATGATAAACACTTTGTTTTTCAGGTCCAAGGCCTGCTGTGTTTCTGCAGCATGGTTTGCTTGCTGATGGCAGCAACTGGATCACCAACTTGGATTACAACAGCCTTGGCTTTATGCTGGCAGATGCTGGCTATGATGTATGGCTGGGAAACAGCAGGGGGAACACCTGGTCCAGGAAGCATACACATTACACAGTGAAGCAAGAAGAATTCTGGATTTTTAGGTATCCTTATCTCTGTAGGTGGACTATGCATGCTTTTGTGAGCAGGCTTCTCTGGTCTTTTCCTGTCACCCCTTTTCAGTTGCAGTGTGAATGGATAAGATGCTTTCTTTCTGTTTGAGCCCTGTCACATATTTGGAGGTAATAAAGGGAAGTTTTATGGTCAGTGTTGTGCCCTGAGACAGCTTTCATAGATGGTCAGTAGAACAGCAGTTGCTTTCAGCAGTACTTGGTGTGATAACAGTACCTAAGAAGAAAGCTTTTCTTCGTGTCCAGGCAGCTGGCCATCAGTGCAGTAAAGCACTATGCATCTATTGCACACTGATAATTTTGTCTTTGCTTTGTAGCTTTGATGAAATGGCTAAATATGACATTCCAGCCTCTGTTGACTTCATTTTGAAGAAAACTGGCCAGGAACAAGTATTTTATGTTGGCCATTCACAAGGCACCACCATGGGTATGTGAAGAGAGGCATTCACTAGAAAATGCTGTTGTTGAAATGTTGACAAATTCTGTGTGTATGGTTTAACGATGTATGAAATAGGACTTCTAAAAATCTATAGCTTCCATTTTTTGACTGCTTCCTGAAATATTCATCATTAAGAAGAAGATGATTAACATTTCCATTCTTATTTAGGGTAGGAAGCTTTTGAAATGGAACAAATGAATTCACAGATTCAGTACAGTTCCTACTGAAATATGCATTTTGACAAGCAAGACAAAATAAAGTAGAATCGTTAGTTATATGTAGAGTAAAAACTGCCATTTACAGAATGTTTACTGTGTGTGAGGCCTGCATCAAGTGCTTTTAGACCTGCAAATAAAAAGATGAATATGATGTTACTCAGGTCAGACTTTTTAATTTTCAGAAGAAATCCTTCTGACCTTAGAGATGACAGTCAAACTATTGATATGAAAGCTTTCACGCACATCTGAGATTTTTGTAAAATCACTTCCACATAAGATTGTCATCTGTCATGTTTCAGAGATGATGTTTGTTAATTATTCTCTTATTCCTTGCAGCTTTCATTGCTTTTTCAACTTTGCCAAAGCTGGCTAAGAAAATAAAAACGTTCTTTGCCTTGGCACCAGTAGCTACAGTCAAGTTTGCCACTAGCCCTCTGACAAAGCTGGGAGCATTTCCTGATCTGCTTCTCAAGGTTTGTTTTTGCATGTTCATATTTTAAGCCAAAGGAAAAGTGTCTCTGTCTGGTTGGAAACAGTATAACAAAGAATGTTAACAGCTGTGGATTAGAGGTTAGTGTGTTCCCCAAGAGCACTGGACCAGTTTTTCCACAGTATTGCTGTGAAAGTCAGCAGTGGCTTCTCTGGTTTTACTACCGTCTAATGAGACAATTTGCATTGGTGTGAAGATGTACCTTACAAGTACGAATTCACAGACAGAATAAAATTGTTTTCAGTTACATATTTCTGGAATTTAGTCTAAAGAAATAACACAATAGTTCTTTATTAGAAGTGTCATGTGATAGCTTTATACAGTGTACTTCTTGAATTATTGTGAACTTTAACAGATTTATTTCACAATAACTGTCAAGTACAGGAAGAAGATCTATCAGAGGGTGATGATGTGCGGCAACTTTATTTAGATGCTGTGAGTCATCTTCTGGAGTTTGCCTTTCACCATTAACAGCAAAGGGAATGTAGGCAGACTGGCAGGCTGCAGTCAGCACCTGGAGTCAAACATTGTGAACACTCTACTGTGTGTCATTTTAAATGATCACGTTTCTTTATACCACCTGTGGAGATTTCCATGCAGACCTGTTTGTCCCTTTGTACTGATGTTGTATGCATGTTTGTATGTGTTATTTGTTCCCTGCATCAAAGACAGGTAACCTGGAAGTGGCACTGTCAATTGTGATAAACTTTGTCTAAGGGAGAGTAGCTGATCAGTGCCTGTGCTGATGGTCATGTTTTGCTTGACTGTCATGGTGACTTGCAAAAAAAAAACATGGATTGCACAAATACATGAGAGCCACAGACCTGTGGGTCAGTCGCATTCTTAAAAATGCTGTATCACTTTCTAAGGAAGTGCTGGGAGGGCCACTTCAAAATCTTTGGAAGTTTTAAAAATACTGACAAGAGGAAGTAGCCACAACAGCTTGTGCAATTTGTTTTTTTTGCAGCTTCCTCTCTTCAAGCCATGTAAATAAAAGGCCATTTCACGTTAGCAGGTGCAGCTTAGCCTTAAGTGATTCTAATGACAAGAAACTGTTTAGTACTCCTGTAAAATATTGCATTTGAGTGATATGAATTTAACATTAGACTGGGAATTGAATCATTGTCCCAGATCCCACATATGTTCTGTGGGTGGTAGTTGACTGTACTGTTTGCAGCAGAAGCACTAACCCTGACTTTCCCATAGGACTGTAAACAAGGTAGGTGATTTTTTTTTTTAATGACTTACCTATCACCAGTGCAAATGGAAGTAGGGTCCAGTTCAGTTACATGTCTGTTCTATGTTTGTTGTTTTGTAGAACTTGTTTGGAAAGAAGCAATTTCTTCCTCAGAATTTTTGGCTGAAGTGGCTCGCTACCCATGTTTGCACCCACAGAATCCTTGATGACCTCTGTGGCAATCTATTCTTTCTTCTGTGTGGCTTTAATGAGAGAAACTTGAATATGGTATGTTTTGATGTCTTTTAATAGTGAAGGTATTGCAAACTCTTAACACAGTACTGACTGTATCACTATGCCAGTTGTTTTTCATGTGTAATTAAAAAAAAAAAAAGGCTTTGTTATGCAGAGTGTTAAATGAATGTCTTTTCTTGGTGTAGACGTAATTGTCCAGTTGGAATGGATAGAATTAATCTTTATAAAAGGGTAGTGAGAAGCTAAAATAAATTTTAGATCTTTTGGAGCAGTAGGTAAAAGAAATGAATGTGGTGGACATGAGCAGTTATTACCTCTGGGGCAAATGTCCATCCTGGATGATGACTTCATCTCTGGTCCTAGTTGCACAGGGCTAGTCCATATAACTTTTTGTTATCTAAACACTTGTTCATTGAATCAGAGAATGGCTTGGATTGGAAGGGACCTCAAAGAGCCTCAAATTCCAGTTCCCCAGCCACAGATGGGGTTGCCAAATACTAATTCACTAGGTCAGGCTGCCCAGGGCCCCATCCAGTGTGACCTTGAACACCTCCAGGGATTGGGCATCCACAGCCCCTCTGGGCAGCCCTTGCCAGTACCTCATAACTGTTTCAGTGAAAATTGCCATCTAAGATAGACAGTTTTAATGGTGAAATGTATATACATTTAATTGCAGGATACCTAGTTTCTCCTGGATGTATTGTACTTTTAAACTGAAGATGGATGAAGCTTTGAATCATGGTTAATTGACAGCTACCCATTTAGATGTAGAGTGGCTCTGATTTTCTCTGGAGGTCCATGTAAATATGAATGTGTTCCCAACTCTTACAATTCTAGCACTTTTAAAAAGATGCTCTAACAATATAAGAATATTTAAGAATGTCATTGTTACATTTAAAAATGAACTTTGTTACACAGTTAATTGCAAGCAATCCCTAATACATGTGAAACTTTCACCTCATCTCTTTGTATGGAGCCAGTTAAGTGATTTTGTTTCTTTTAAAGTAGTTTTAAGAGGAATGGTCAATTTTCTGTTAGTTGTTCCAGAAGCAATAATGGGTAGAACTTCTGTTAATTACCTTGTTGCAGAGCCGTGTGGATGTGTACTCATCACATTGCCCTGCGGGGACATCTGTACAAAACATGATCCACTGGAGCCAGGTAGAGTTTTCAGTATCTAGAATGTTCATGATTCAATGTCAAAGTATATATTTAGTAGAGTCTTGCTGAAATTCTGAAACAGCTAATAATCAGAACAGCAGCTGTTTGCTGCAGCTGCTTTGATGTTGACCTTGTGGTGGCTCAGCCCTCTCCCTATTTCTGTGAAGGCACGCTGATCGTAAGCACTTCAGGCCAACAAACAGTATAAGTGGGATAACTTTACTCAGGGAGATGCTGTCACAAATATTTGCTTGCCTTTCAACATCCTTGTTTTGACTGTGACGTTTTTTTTTTTTACCAGGGAAGAACAGCAGGCTTTCTGTTCAACAATATTGTTTGGTTTTATATTTTATTAGTATATTTTGAACTTTTTAAGTGTGCAGTTAGTTCATGCCTGTGATGCTGCTGTGCTACTCACCAGGCACAGCTGTTCACTGGCAAACAAGAGGAGACTCATGGAAGCAGTGATCATTGCTGCGTTTCATTTTGTAGCTGGACTTGTTCATCCAATCAGAAGTGATCTGTTGTGCTGTTTGCAGTGGTTGGGAGTTGACCAGAAAGAAATTTGTAAACACTTTTTTTTTTCCCAGGGTGGGGAAATGATGTTAAATCAGAGTAGGCTTCTTAATAAAGGTTCACTACTGTATTGGTATATGTAGGTTGCTCTGAAAGTAGTGCCTTCTAGAAGGTGTAGTGCCTCATAGAAACAACAGCTGCATAAAGCACAATAACACTGTTTGATAGAGCAAGTTCTCAGCTACAAAATGCTATTTTCCAACATAGTCACCACCATTAGCTCTGCATTTTTACCAGCAATGAGCAATAGCCTTAATACTGCACTTGTAAACATGTGCACCAGTGGAGGTGACACACTGTTGCCATCACTGCTGAAATGCACCACCTTCCACCTCATTGTGTCTGCATCCACTGTTTGGTCTCCAGAGATGTTCAGCAAGCATTAGGGGATGTCAATAGGTGCCTTTTTTTTGTTCTGAATGCAGGAATTCAGTGGTACACCTTTGCTTCATATGAAGCACTTCTTTGTCAGATGCCATTGTGTCAGACTGCCATCTGTCGCACGGCAACAAACTATAATGTAATGCTAGAGGAGAGGTTTGACCTCTGCTGTACAGACATCTGACTCTGTGGACTCATCTGTGGGTCCAAATAATAAACCAGGAGACATTACTTTTAGAACAGACCTGGTACATTCAGACAACAGTACATCATGGAACTGTTTCAGAAGTAAGCATAAAGTAGTCACATCCTGGCTTTGGATACTGAAAACTGTTTCCCTTAGTCTTTCCTACTGTTGTTCTGACAGAGCGTGGTATGTTGGTACTGAATCTTAGATCTCCAGCTCCTGAGATGTGAGGCAAAGCAGTGATCCTTTTCCTTGTTAGTACTTGGCATTTCAGTGTCTTGTCTGTCAGTTCCTTTGGCAGTTCTCCAGCAAACAGGTTTTTGTTTTGTTTTTTAATCCCTTTGATAAAAGTTTTGTGAATTTTCAATGTGTGTGTGTGAATGTTTGTTCATTTCTAGGCTGTGAAATCTGGGGAACTCAAAGCTTACGACTGGGGAAGCAAGGCTGCAAATATGGCTCACTATAACCAGGTAGATATCTTTCATGGATCTGTTAAGTTTTTGAGTGTCACAAAAACAAGCCTTTGGGCACTTCTCAAGGTGCTGCATTTATGCTGTGTTCTAAACAGTGTTGCCCAGTAATAAGGCTGGGGATGTGCCATTTCAAAAATAAGTCAGTAAAACAAGCCAAAAAAAACAAAGAAACAAACAAACAAAAAAATCCACAGAGCCGTAGAGCTCTGAAGTAGTTTTAAGTCCTAAGCTTAGATATGAGGATATGGGGTTTTTTTTAATATTTTTTTCTCTAACTTTTGAGATTCTGCCTTCTCACAAGAAGGGAAACAGTCAATTCATGAGTATTTCATGTCCTCATCTTCTTAATCTTTGCCTGTGTTTTTCTTATTTGCTACGTGTGGTACTAAAAGTATTTTGCCCCTTGTCATTTCAGTGACTGGAAAGTACTGCAGTATTATACTTCCAGAGGAACTATCACTTCTGGTGTTTGATTTGGGTTTAGAAATTCTTGAATGAAATGTATTTTCTGAGATTTCTCACTGCACTTCAGTATTACCCTTCTGGCTTGCAAGCTTTCCAAGCCACATTTTACTGCTGTGCATGATTGCAGGGCGTTTTGGAAATACCCTTTTTCATGAAAGTCATGATTCCAACTATACCTCTGTCTGTCCAGAAGCAAAAGAGGAAGTCAGAATCTGACACATTTTTACAGTTTCTAGTGTACTATGCTGTGGTTTAGTACCAGCCTGAGACTTGTTCTTTCTAATGCTTTTATTTCCATTTTTTTGTCCCTCAGTCTACTCCTCCTTTCTACAAAGTAAAAGAGATGACTGTACCGACTGCTGTATGGACTGGTGGACAGGACTTGCTGGCAGACCCAAAGGATGTTGCCATGCTGCTTACTCAGATCACAAACTTGGTTTACCACAAGCACATTCCAGAATGGGAACACTTGGATTTCATCTGGGGCCTTGATGCACCTCACCGCATGTATAATGAAATGATTAACATGATGAGGAAGTATTTGTAAACCAACACGGTATTAGTTCTCCAGAAATTCACCTTTCTGGAGCATTGCTTCTCTGGCAATAATGCTACATTGCTTATTTATGTTGTGTTTTAAAAATGCCAGCAATGACTACTGAATGGGATTCATATTTGATTCGTTTTTCTCAGTGTTATTTCTTCTCCTGCAGAAATCCTCATTCTAACCTGCTGATTTTGCACACAGTGGCATAATACCAAAAAACAAGCCGTGTAACTTTGCACGTGTTTCATGTGCCATTTAGATTTAGTGACATGTCTGAATGACAGAACAGTCCACTGAGCACCAGAGATGCTTGAGAATTTAGAAGTGCTTTGTTTTGTGTAAAGCACTGCCATTGCTCCTACACTGCCGTTTCTGAGTACCTTTCAGAAGTACTCTTTGTATTGCAGTGACCCCATTTGATGCTGGTACTTCAAAAAGCACTTAGTGACTTCCTGCTGTGTATTTTAGCCATTACTCAGAAGCTAGCTACATCAGATGCCTTTCAGTATTGCTGAGAAGAATTGTCTTGAAGTCATAGATGACCACTGTTGATTGGAAATCAAGAAAAATGCACTAACCAAACAGCATCACGGAAGCCTTGCATGTTCCACTTAATAGCTATGGGTAAGGATTGTTACTTGCCCTTGCTAATTCCTGGAACAGAAGAAGCAGTTACAAGGAATAAAAGAAATACCACTTTTAGCTTTGTCAATAGGTTGTGACTTACAAAGAGTAAAACATTTGTGTTATTTGCACTGACCACTGGAAAACTCTCCTTCCCCCCCTGCCAGTGCACTTCTGGTCAGGGAAGGGCCAATGCATTAATTCTATATGTTGAGCAGCTTAGCTTGCGTGGACTCTTCTCAATCATCTGCTGCTTTCAAGGTCTGTTTACTTTTTAGCTGGTTGTATGGTGCTTGCCACCATTGTGTTCAGGAACTGTGTAACGCCCTGGTAAATCCTGGCAGTGTTTATGGTGACCTTCACTTCTCTGTTTCTACTTTACTGAATGGAGCCCCATTCAGTAGGGTTCAAGAATTCTCATCTGCTTTGGAGGCCTGACTTGGGAGCTATAGCTGCCTCTGGTATAGGTGCCTTGCTCTTTCCATTGACTGTACAAAGAACTTTGGCTCCTCTGAGTTTCATGCCTAATGGAGATGTATGAGCAATCTCCGGAGTCAGTTACCTCAGTATAGATGGTAATTTCTGTGCCATAGAGTTCATTCCCTAACAGAAAGAATTGTTTTTTGTATATGGCATAGAAAATAATACATTTTAAACTGAGGCAGCCTCTTTTTTATTTTTATTTTTTAATAGGAAGAAAGAAACAAGACAAGATGTGTGAGCTGTAAATTAGTGCGTTTTGTTTTGTTTTTTTATTCCTAATTTGGTCTCAGGGAGTCCTCAGGCTTTGTTTAAGGAAAAAAAAGTGGTTTGTGGTATTTCAGTTGTGATTCCTAGCAGGACCTTTAAGTTTGCTTTATATTTGTAGCAGCTATGTTTGCTTCACGTTTTTGTGCTGGGAAGAAGACTGCGGGAATCCCAATTGACTGACTTTGCAGCTGTGATGGTATGATGGCAAGAGCCGTGTATGTTATGTTTATTAAACTTGAGATATTTCAATAAATGTGAGAGGCCTGCTCAGAATTTGGAGTGATGCAGTCTGTTTCACTTCTTGTTGTTTCATGAATGCATGTGAACCTTGGTGACAGAACCCAGAGAGCTGAGGCTGTTCTCACAGCTATTCATCCATAAAACAAGTACAACAAAAAAGTGAAATAGCTGATTTCCATTTTACTTTTGTTGTGTGTGAGGCTTTGCCTAAATTTAAAGGGCAGTTTGTGTTGTTTCAGAAGGATTTTCTGAGTCTTAGATAAGGTGCAAACAGCAAATAACTGTTCAACTGCTTAGTCATTCTCTAAGCCTGCAGGTTAAGAGTTCCTTTCAAAATACTGCTGTGGTGGAAAGCTTCTTGTATCACGTTCTTAAACCTTGGGTAATTAGATTGCTTAACTGAGTGTCTGGTAATCTCATAAATAGCATGTAACCACATTATACAACAGGGAGCTAATCTTTTTCCTGGTGAATTTGATGTGAATGCCCTGCTTTTGACCTCTGTCATCATCAGTAATAAATAAGCTCAGGCCATGTCTGTCTACTCTGAATATGGTAGATGTGCAGTTGAGATAGCAGGGTGTATTAAATCTTGTGTTTTGCCAGCTTTGTCACTTGTTGGAGCTCCTGTGTGTCTGCAAATAAAGCCAGAATAATGGAAGCTTTACACAAAGCTATAATGGAGCTTTGCTGGAGCAGGGATATCTGTGGAAATTGGGAGCTGCTATGCTGTCCCTGGCCTGCTAGTTACAAGCCAAAGGTGGAGAGGCATTGATGGAAAGAGATGTGCAAGACAACACATTCTGAACGTGATGGAGAAGAGCAAGACTCGATGTAATAAGGAGCAATGCTGAATGCTGCATTTTTCAAAGCAGATCTTTTCTTGCATACTTAATGCCTGTTTCCTATCAGGGAGAAAAGCAAAGCCCCCTCTTTTCCACCCAACCCGACGCATCCGTGCCGCTGCTCCGCTCCTCCCAGCTTGGTGAAGTAGCGGCCCCTGCCGAGCGGCGCCGTCCCGCCACGGGCTGCCCGTGCCGCAAGGCCCCGCAGGGTGGCGCTGTTGCGCAGGGCCGGGCGGGGTGCCGCTCGGCCCGGGCTCCTGCAGCAAGGTGAGTCCGTGTGCGAAGCCCTCAGCTTCTCTGTGATTCCAGCGTGTTTTAAAGTGACGGCGTCTAGCACCCTTTGCTGCGGCTACTCGCCCTCATCCCTGTCACTGTCCTGAGTTCTCCCCTCCGCACCGCAGCGCCCGCTGGGCTGCCCCGGGCCGCGCCGCAGCTCGGCTGCAGCAGCCGTCTGTGTGCTCAGAGGCAGCGGGAGGCGGCGGGAGGGAGAAAGGGTTGTGCTGCTGTGACATCGGTTTCAGCACACACATACGGATTTCCCTTCTTCCTAACTCTTCCTCGCCTTCCTAACCACTTGTTTGTGCTCTGCTGTTGAGCTCCTGGCTCGTACCTCGCCGCTCGGCCTGGGCTGGGTGCCTGTGTCTTGTGCTCATGTGGAATCCATTTAAGACCCTTTGCAGGGCCTCATTCCAAGCTATGCGCCCTTCAACCTAACTTCTGAGCTTGGCTTTTTAAGAGACCCGTTTAGAGTCCTGTAACACACGGGCAAGTTTGTCGGTGTGCTAAACTGAGCAAAAAAAGCCAGGGTTGTCCTGTTGAATTAAGTACAGAATGGATTTGCGTGTGCTTTGTCTTTTCTTCACCGTGCGCTGGCAAGAAAACCCAAGTCAGAGGAAAGAAAATATGTGAAACGAGTGCTTTCTGGTGGCAACCAAAGGAAATGGGTCTCTGGAGAAGAAGGATTTGCTGTCTCTGATGCATGGCGACTCGCTTTCCTGAGCCTGAATTAATTCCCAGCAGGGTATAACTTGACAGCAGAGTTCATCCTCCTGAGCGCCAGCAGATGGGGCACAGCGGCGGTGGCTTTGTCTGCCTCGGAGCTGCAGGTTGTCGCTGAGGTAAGCTCTGCTTGCAGCCCTCAGCTTGCTTACGCTTTATGTTGCAGGATGTACTCGCAATGAGGCTGCAAAATTCTGTTATCATTCTTTAAGGGGTTTAGGAATATTTTCCTATGATCTAATCTGCAGGCAAAATGCTGATTCTTTAAGTTTTAGCTGACAGGCATAATTGATGCTACAACTTTTTTGAGAACCGATATAGCTATTAAGGATTACTTGGAATTGTGTCTTTAGGGTAGCAGAGCAATTTTCCTCAATCTCTCTTTTGGCAGATTTAGGTTCATAGGTTCATAAGGTTGGAAAGGACCTACAAGATCATCTAGTCCAACCATCCTCCTATCACTATCCCTACCCAGCTACTAAATCAATTTAGAATATATTAGAGAAAAGAATCAGTCCTTGCATAATTCTAGTAAAATAGAGAACCGTGTATTATATCTGAGGTGGCTTAATTTCTGATCCTAACTACATAAATCAAGAGAAAACATCTGTCAGAAGAAAATGTTGTGTCCCACATAGTGATTGCATTACAAATGTATTTTTTCACGTTCTTATTGTGAAACGGAGGTCAGTTTAAAATATACTTTCAGGACTGAAACAGATTTCTTGGATATAGGTCCTCATCCATCAGATGAGGGTTTTAGTTTCCCTACATTCAACAGTCTGAATCAATAGGATTCAACAGCACAATCTCACACCAGCAGAAAATCTGACTCTATTTCTAAAATGTGCATGTAACAGATAAAGTTTTTGAAGGCTGTACCAGAGCTGTCTCCAACATAAAACTTATTACCACAAGTGATAATCATAATACTGTTTCAGTAAACTGGAAGTCTAAGGAGGGAGCAAAATTTGTTTTCACTTAAGAGCAGAATCTCTTGAAGATGAAATAGCTGAAGCTGAAAACAAACTTAAGGATTAGGTGACATCCATGCATGGATCAGAAAAGCTCACTAACTCATTATTCTTAATTATTAAGAAATTAGGAATTTCTCTCATTTATGCCTGTAAAGAACTAAAATCATCTGAACAAGCTAATAAAGTCATCCAGGAAGCTGAGCTCATTTCCAATATTAAAATAAATGTTGTGTCTACAAAAGAGGTGAGTTCATAGGAAGCTGATGGCAAATTCTGTTTCCCTAAGTATTCAGAGCTTTGTTTGCAATTTTCAAGAAGCACAAAAGAAGGGATCTCATTGTGTTGAATCAAGAACTCTTGTCTTTTCCCCCTGAAATACTTTCAGCAAGTTTGAAACGTTGAGATTCAAATCCACTAGCTATTTTTCTGCTCATTGCTTGTCTATGATGAAAGGAAGATCCATTAGGGGACACTGGTCTTACCATGGATCTTTTATTTACATTAAATTATTGTGATGCTTAGGTGAATAATAGTTCAGTACAAGGATGAATTCCATATCATATCCCTGAAAAAACTGTTAAGTTGTGGAGATAATACCTTAAATATATGATCATATTTGTCACTAAGTACCTATTTGGAAGCAAAATCGTATTTTACCATGAATTCTTACCACTAACTAAGAGATATTTTGAGCTTTTTGCTCAATTTTGCATCAGGTCAATTCAAGTGGATTTTGTGACATCGAGTGGTTAACCGACAGCATGGCCTCAAAAGCAGATGGAGCTAAACCATAGCTACTACATTCAGACTGGAAGCATAGCATAGATCTTGTAAGGTTTCAGCTTAGCCTGTTTTATACCCACGTGATGATTAGGATGTGTCTTTATTAACCTATTTACTCACATCTTAATCATCCCTACGCTGTGCTTCCAGCCTGAGTGTAGTAGCTATGGTTTAGGTCCATTAACCACCAAACATCCATGGGTCAGACCTGGAGTTTAAGTACAGCAGGCACAGAAAAAATCAGTGATAGACTATGTTCCCTCACTCATAAAGGCAAAAGGATAACAAAGTCTGGTATAACTTAAATGAGTAAGAGACAGCAGTTTTTCAAGTGCATGCAGTAAGTGGTGTGGAAAATACTTCTACCCTCTTCCACTGTTGGAGAGCTCTACATTTCAGTTTATCTTTCCTACTATGCAAATCTTTTGTGGAGTTCCAGTGATTACCGGAGCGGCTAATTCTGTTCTGAGATTGTAATGCATTACACCACTTCTATACAGGAAAGGAACTTCCTCCTTAAAGCTACTTACTACCAAGCTAAATAAGGAGTTTCTGGGCGGAGTTTTCTTCTGAACAGCCTAGATAAAAGATGACAGGATTTACGGAGCCTCAGACTGCAATCAGCATGAACTGCAGCGTGCCGGACAGAGTGCTGCTCAGCTGCACAATGGAGAGACAGCTGGATAGGCTGTGCCTTCAGTTTCTCTGGGACTTTGTCAGAGCAAAAGAGACATTCATCAAGTCACCGTTTTTTCCAGTGCTCTTTTCTTTTACAGCATACATGGCTTTCTGTGTTCCATATATTGCACTGGACTTTTTAAGCACTAGGCTGCCAAATTTGAGGAAATACAAAATCCAGCCACAGAGCTATCCAACTCTTGGAATGATGGTGCCTTGCTTTATTCAGAGTGTGTATCACCATGTTGTGTGGATTTTCCCAGTGACATTTCTTCACTGGTACTGGAAACCAATGAATCTACCGGTGATAGCTCCAGAGCTGCCTCAAGTCCTGCTGCAAGTAGGAGTTTGCCTACTTCTGTTTGATTTTGAGTATTTCTTGTGGCATTTGCTGCATCACAGAGTGCCTTGGCTCTACAAGACCATCCACAAGGTGCATCACAAGCACGTATCGACATTTGCTCTTACTACACAATATTCCAGTGTATGGGAGCTGCTGTCACTGGGATTATTTGCTGCCATCAATCCGTTCCTCCTCGGATGCCATCCTTTGACAGAAATGATTTTCTTCCTTGTCAACATCTGGTTGTCAGTGGAGGACCATTCAGGATATGACCTTCCGTGGTCAACTCACCGACTTGTGCCCTTTGGTTGGTATGGAGGAGCACCGCATCATGATCTCCATCACCTGAAATTCAAATCGAACTATGCTCCTTACTTCACCCACTGGGACAGGCTCTTTGGGACATACACAGAGTCACACCCTAATTAAGAGTGTTTGCCTGTGGATGAATTTTTTTGTTGATAAACTATGCTGGGACTTCTATTTTTCAAAGCTATACAGAAGATTGTACATTTGAAGCTACTTATAAAATCTATAGCTATTTATAACAAATCCTTTTAATATATATATATTTCTACGTATACTTGGAACTTCCTATGTTAAATGACTGCGAAAGGGAAAGTCAATATCTGTTAGTTTTGTTTGAGTCAAAGTGTAAGGGAAGTGTTAAGAGACGTTCTCTCTTCTTTCCAGCTTTCATAAAGCATTTATTGTTTTACTGTATGATGTTTTATACATACACCAGAAAAAATATCTTACTGCTGTAAGATGCTCTATGATGTAAACAGGGAAAGGTACACAGTACAGATTTCATCGAGTTTATCCTGCCAGAGCATGTTATTGCACACTGATGTTGTAAAAAAAAAAATGCTGCCAGGCAATCAATATTGTTTGCTGACTGTGCAATAATTTTGACATTTGTATTTTAAATCTTGATGTTTTTGGTTTTTTTTTTAACAGGAAATAAATATGGTCCATCCTTTAAAATTATGTTCTGTTTCATGTTATTCATTCTTCTGTTCACATTATGAATGTATGTGACTCCTTTTTAATAGGTGTAGTTTAATTCAGTTTTAGAGGTAGGGTTTTCTCCTTAAAATATTGTCATTTTATTTCAAAAGTGAACCGTATATGCTTTTTCTTCAAAATGACATTATGTTTAAGTAACTTCTGATTTGATTTGAATATTGAATAATGCGTTTTAAAAGTCAGGGTGAAGTTTCATTATTACATCTTTGGGGAAGCTTGACTTATTTTCACTAAACTTACAGTGTGAGAGCAGGAATTAAGCAGCCATTAACGAACAGGAACACGTCCTGCATCGTTCCTTCACAAACACACCAGTTAAATAATATCAGCATGTAAAAGTCTTACAAGGAATATAAACAGCTTCTGCAAAGTAGAGGAATATATTGTATTTAGATTTCAGGGGATTACAGTCAAAACTTTGAGGATCCTAAAGTACAGAAGGACATGGCTACATGTTGATAGAGGAACAGTTCTATGTAAAACAGTAGCCATGAAGTCTCACAGAAATCCCACTGAAAAAAAAGAAAAAAAACCCCACATGAAGATAGAAGTAATCACTGCTTCCTTCAGCAGAATGTGCACGGATTTCCCACGTCTGCTGTATGCCATTTCAGTGCTGATAACCTATCCTGTATTGCTAATAAACTGCTCAGGAAAGTGATAGGAAATGAGAAAGTGCAAATTACATAGAGAGTGTGTAGTGAATGTTTATGCATCATCACCCAGAAATGTGTTTGTCATGGTCAGTCCTGGGGGTTTTGTGACCTTATAGGGGCTATTTGTCCAGGAGAATAAAGAGCAGTTAGTAATTCCTACTGTGTGAATGTTTAGGGGGAGCTGTACTTTTGGATACTCTGCATCTTTTAGATAACATGGAACAACATTGACAAGCTTCTTCATATAAAACACTGCAGTCATTGTAACTGCCTGTACTCTCTTAAAAAAATGGAGTCAAAAAATTACAGAACTGTAATTCTGTTATGAGTTTATTCAGCTGAAAGAATGACTTCCAAATCCTTCTGATTATTATAATCCGAAGTATTCTGGGATGTGCTACAAAGAGAAGTAAGCTGGCATTTTTTATTCTTTTATTTTTTTCAAATGCAGAAGGCAAAATGCAGTCTCTGATTTTTTTGAGCTACGTAGCCATCTTTTGCCATTTTGAGGTATCCCAAAGTTACCCTCTCAGTCCTAGAAATCCCATCTAATTCAGCTCAGCAAATACTGAACATCTGGTGGGGATGCTCTGTGGTTTCAGTGGGTTATGCCATATAATGTAAGCATATATTGTAACTATGCACTTCAATAGCCTGTTTTATGTATCATTGCCTCTCCAAGCAAAGTTAAGGCTGACTTTGCTATGTCTCTATAAGAAGCTAAGAGCAAATGCCACAGGAGGGGTTGTAGTTGTACTCATGGGGTTTATTATGCTCTTTTTTTGGTGTGTAAAGATGAACAGTTGATACAACAAATACTTCTAATGCTAGAGAAAGAGTTGCAGTCACCTGCAGGCAAAACTGTGATTGCACTTATCTCTCTTGACTTAAGTCAAAGGAGAGTCACATTCAGCATTGACAGCAGAAAGGAGTCTCAAAATGGCAATGCGAAGAGTCGATGTACTTCATCAGAGTTCCGCCTTCTTTGTTCCTCACATCCCAACTGTTTGTATGACTTCAGATGCCAAGAATGCATTTCCTTAAATATGGAGATTTCCCCCAGATTATATCGACACTGAACTTGTTGCCACTCAGACCTGGAATCTTGGTTTGAAGGCTTGTTATTGCATGAGCTTGGAATACAAAGAAAATAGCTGTCATACGAAATTTTTCCAAGTATAGCTTATTTACATTCCATATTAGAAATCTGTGTCATCATGAGCTGTTTCTAACATACCTTGTCCCCATTTCTTCAATGCTCTGTAGCTAACTCAAGCTTTAAATCTCAGGAGATTGGAATACTTTGTATACCGTGCATATTTTGAAGCACATTCTGTAACAGTGCAATATAATACAACTCGGAATGTGTGTGTGAGAAAAAGTTGTGCACAGAAGACCCAGGCAAACATGTAACCTCAGGCTTTTGCAATTTAATGAAAAGCAAAATATGAACAAAAACCTACACTGGAGACAAAAAGACAAAGCAAATAACAGTTGTTTTTTTTCCTGTTTTCATTGAAAATTCAGCATAGTCTGTTTCACTGAGTGTGAGAGCATAGCAAGTTTTGCGTCTTGATGGTTGGGGTTTTTAAACAGGATTTTACAGATGTTACTTCCTTTGCTTGCATTTCCCCACAGTCTTACTTCAAGTTTCTACCAGGCAACTGGAACAGTGTAACCCTGTCTTGTAAGAGTTTATGTCAGACAACCAAAACCAACTTTCTGTCCTCTGTTCCAAAATTCTCCTCGCTTCCTTCCTCATTGTAACATGGTGTCATGTGGCACAGACTTCCTACCTAATGTGCTGGAAGCTTATCTTTCTCTTGTGATTTGTTAGCAGGTAGTGGATGTTTGCACACATCTTTGAAGCTATAAAATGAGACTTTTTATGCTGCTACTGTCTGCTTTACATCTCTAAACATCCTATTTTAATGAACAAAAAAATGTAGTAACATTTTTTGTGCATTTCTATTTGTTCATGTGTCTTAGTTATGATTAATAGATTCATAGATACATTAGGTTGGAAAGGACCTACATAAGAAGTGGTACACAGTTAAATAGTGAACTCTTTGCCTGATCTTATAAATTTCAGGAGCTCAAAAATTCTCACTTATTGTTTAGTGCTATTTTTCAACTGAAACTTCGGCTTAAATAGCCTAAACTTAGGCTTAACTTCAAATGATAGCAGTTTTGCAACTTTAAGGCCAAAATTTACAACAATGATAATAGACAGGTGTATTTTTTTTTTTCTTAGCTGATGCTGGAAAGTGTGATCTTTTTTTATGTGCTTCAGTGTTAGAAAGTTTGTAGCCACAGTGTGTCAATATTCACTTCTGGAAATTGCTTTGTCCTTATTCATGTTGTCCAAATGCAAGTACCTTACAGGGTAAAACAACACAGTGTACAGCTTGCAGGCATGATTTTTTATGGTTTGGAGAATGATCAATGTCTTTAAGAGAATCAATCTAATGTGTTATCTGATATCTGTGACACTGTCAGACTATTCTGCCTCTAGCAATTTTGGGAAAAAAACAATCAATTATAGAATGTTAAGTTATCATACACTGCCTCTCAAAGTTATTGAAAGCAGCACTTCACTCTTTGGTGTGGCTTTACATTAGTGTATTCAGCTAATTTACTCAATCTTACTTTCATCCACAGTTAGGCTTCCACTGTTCCTAGCATATGTACATCCATGCACTTCTTTTTGAAGCAGTTACGAGGCTACTTCTGAAAAACCAGTCATGAGTTTAAACTGAAAACTCTCTCAAGTGCTCTCTCTGTAGCTGAAAGACTGTAGAGAGCTACAGAGAGAGCTGAGAGACTAATTAGCATGATCCTAATCTCATATGCATTTAAGACCCTGGGTTTGGTGGATGTGCCAGCATACACAAATGTTTAGGCTGGACCTGCATTGCTCAGTATAACCCAACCTGAGAGGTGTTTGTCACAGAGTCTGGAGTTGTGTTTATTGTACATTTTCCTTGTAAAAAAACCCACCAGACAGTTGATTTCCAAAAATGCAAATGTGTTTCTAATTTGTGGAAATTTGAAGTGGCTTAACACACACACACGCAAACCCACAACACCAAAAACAACTAACAAAAGCATTCCAGACTCTTAAAGGAATCAGAATTAATACAGAGAGGCTTGTAGCTGTGGAAAAAGTTGCTGAACTTCTATTTTTTTAATTTTAAGATTCTTTTAAATCTTTTCTTTTCAGACTTCCTTCTTTTTAAAAAGAGTCTTGAAGCTTACTAGTCACCTTGTCACCTGGACTGTACAGCTTGCCTTGATCAAGGCTATAGGTGTGGATAGAGCAGGGGAAGGAGAGAAAGGAGAAATGCAGCAACCTGCAACAGGTAATTCCACCTTTGATCAGCATACATTCAAATATACCTTTGTATCATCAGCTAGAAGATTAAGTTAAAAAAAGACCCAACAAACAACAACTGAGTATTAAGATATCAGGTTTTACTTATGGAAAACCAATACAAAATAGGTGACTAGTAGTCCAGGCAGGCATAACCATTACTTTTTATTTCAGTGTATGGAGTGAAAGTATAGTCTCCAACTGATACACAACGTGGAGAGCTGTGGAAGGATGGATTACCAGCACTGCTAGGAAGAGCAAATGGCACTTACTTTCATTTGCCCTGAGAACTGAATAGTTAACACTCTGGGTAGGTTCAATAGCCCAAATCTACGATGAGCTATTGAAAATCTGTTTTTAAGCTGATACGATAAGAAAATCAAAGTGATATAAAAAAGTGCTGCTAGGAACTGTATTGATTTAAAGCTGTTTATACAGTTTTTCAGACTTTTACAGAAGCTGTAGACTACAATCTTAAGAAAAAAACACAGTTGAGTGATTACAAAGTCCCTTTAACTGATTTATTTACAAAACTTCTGGAGGTACTCTGACTCAACAGAGTTACTTGTCAAGCTAGCCAGAAAAAAACAGATTTGGGAATGACATCAATGCATAGGACTGGAGCAATTAAACACTATGAATATGCTCTGCTGATGGCAGAGCTTATAAAACCTGCAATCTCAGAGGTGGCCTTATCATCTGAGCTTGCAGGGAGAACAAATGCTTACCAGCTGCATTCCCTCCCTGCTGTTTTAAGTGCCTTCTGCACTGCTCTTCTCTGTTCCTGGTGCTCCCAAACACTTTTCAGCTGCAGATGGCCTCCCTTCAGGAAGCTGTCTGAGTACTGCCAGCTGGATTGCCTGTTTTGTAGTGTTTCTTCACTTAGTCATATGACTGCTTCTTTGTGCCTGGAAAATGCCAGTAGTTGAGAACCAACTAATACACTGCATGCACAAGTCCCGCTGTGTGCAGCGGCTCTTACCTCACAACCTGTCCTGAAACACCTCTCTGGAGTCCAGCACTTGCCTCTTTCCCCTTGCACTCAGCTCCATGCAGTTCTGCCTGCAGTTCAGGTAGTTGTCCCTGTGAAGAGCCTCCTCTATTGAGACCATCTTGAGAAGGCTTTCCCTTCTTCAGCCCTAGTCTTGGGAGATCATAGTTTGTATCTGTGCTAGCTGAAATGGCCTTAACACATGCATGCTTGTGGGTGGTGGTAGCTCAAATGCTTCTGTTTGTGGCCTCTCCAGAGTGTGAGTGTTAGGTCCTCTGGTGAGGACACTGAACAGATGTGTCAGGCAGTAGGGGCTCTGTCTGTGGGGTCAGCTGGGCAATGCAGACATCGGCCTGCAGGATGCAGTGTTTGGGTGTGGAGGCATTGTAGAATTATTGAATGGTTTGCGTTAGAAGGGATCTTAGAGATCAGTTCCAACCCCCTGCTGTAGGCAGGGCTGCCACCCACTAGATCATGCTGCATCCAACCTGACCTCGAGCTTCTCTGGGGATGGGGCACCCACTATTTCTCTGGGCAATGTATTGCAGTGCCTCCCCATCCTGTCATTCTGGTATGGTCAGTCCCAACGTGAAGTACATGCAGCCTGTACTCAGGAGAGCTTGAGGAAGAATAATGGCTGTGGTGGAAAGTAAAGCCAAGGAGTATTTAATGCATGGCTCCATGGTGTTGGATGAGTCCAGCCTGTGTCCCTCAGCTGTAGCCTGCCCTGGTTTTGGCAGCTCCCAGTTCTTCTTGCAGCTTGCTTGTGGGAGTTGCTTTTTCTATTGGTAGCCTTTCTGCCTTCCTAGCCTGCTCTCTGTGCCAGGCAGCTTAGGCACAATTGCTAGCAGGTGACTGACTGGGGGGGCAGTTATGGTGTGTGGCAACCTTCTTTTGAAGTGCCACACCAACACCTAATTATTATATTTACTTTCTAACAAGGCCTCCCCTTCCTAACAAGGTACTTCCCCAGGGCCTACTGCTCTGCTTCCTTTACTTCATGGAATTAATTGTGCAGTTTAGCCCACATGATGCATACAACTGCTTTTCTCTTGCACTTTCTATGATTCAGTCTGGTAGCTGGACCATTTATTAGAAGAAGAGCTTTTAATTTCCTCTGCATGTGACACAGGTAGCAGAATATCACTGCTTTTCTGTGAAAGCTGATGTGCATAGTTTAATTTCTTTGTCATAACAGAAGAGCAAAGCTCTTTATGCGTGGAAAACAGCTAATTTCTACATTTTTTCTTCAGTCTGTGGAGCACCAGCTTATTGTATCATTAGCCGATCTCTCAAGTCTCTTAATCACACAGTAATGGGATAAATTAGTGTCCACAGACCATCATCAGGTTCATTTCTAGAAATTAGCCAACCTGACATCCAAATGATGATAGTAGAGGAAAACAAATATCCATTCTAACTTTTCGGACTACTTTAGCAAAAAAAAATTAAGTTGCATGTTTTAACCTGCTCTGCCAAGTGGGTTTCTTGGTACCTGCATCTTCCTGGGAGCTATAATGAAAGTTGTAAACCAAGAGCTAAGGAATCTGTAATGTGTTTTGTGAAAGCTGTATTTTTGTCTTTGTTATAAGGATTTGATCAAAACTTCCTTGATCTCAGCATCTAAGTTTGACTTAGCTGTCACAGATCTTTTCAGATACCTGAAAAGCTGATGAATGTGTTATCTACAAAGCACTAATATCCAAACAAGATGAGTAAGAAGGAGGCATTACTTATTTCCCAATGCTGCTATTATACACCTTGATTATTTAATGCAAGTGTAGTGCCTGCTGAGGAATAAAATCATATTGTGCAAGGCTTCTATGAGAACTGTTGATTTATCTGTGCCACGACTGATAATACTTACGCCTTCTAATGTAAAAATTGCTGACAGATGCACAGGAATAAACTAATATAGGAATCAAAGCAAGGTTTAAACTTAAGTCATGTTCAGTGTAACAACCTTTTTCAATAATTGGAATAATTATTGGGAAAAATGGGATTTTCATTGCTTTGGAACAGGAATTTCAGGATGAGATCATTAAAAATGGATATATTGCAGATCTGGCGATTGTCCAGCAACATGTGAGATAGTCTGGGATGTGTACCCTTTATACACAGGTAACTGTGGTGTATAAGATATGATGTGAGAAGTATGGAGACGACAATAAATCAGAGTTGTGGCTGGTAGTTTCGCGTAGGCAAACCTCTGTACACCTCAAACAACCAAGAAGGAGCAAGTTGGGAGAATGGGGCGTATGTGTTCAACCTCAGAAGTGACCTCAGGGTTTTCCTCTAAGTTGAGACATGCTGGCAGAGAAGAAGACATATGAAACTTCTGTGTGTTGGCGATAGTGCCATTTTTAGCCCAGTTTCAGAAGGAAATGGTAGTTATGCAACTGCAGTGTCTGTCAGGGTCTTCCAGTAACTTGTGATAGGCAACTTGGCAGAACGAGACAGAGCAGGGGAGATTGTAAGATAGTAGGTGCTCATAAATTGTATGAAAATCCTTAGCTATACAGAAGAGAAAGATATTTACAACCCCAATTTATGAGGAGACAGGGAGGAACCGACTGTGGTCCTCTGTGTGAATGTAGTCTGCACGACCCTTCAAAACTGTGCAGCTCCAAATTAATTGCAGCCTGTCCTATGTCTTCAAATGAAACAGAAGAGTGAAAGTATAGTGGGGAGGGAGTGGGAATAGGTGGGTTTGGGGGGCAAGAGAGAAAACTGCAGATTCTGTGGGACAGTACAGAAACCTTCAGGTAGCTAGAGATATTGCTGTGTCAGAGCTTCTGTGGTTTTTGTGGTAGAGGCATGTAAAGCACGAAGACAATAATTCTCAGGAAACAAGGATATACAGCTTGCAATTATCAGCTTTGATTTGGACTATAGTTCTCCTTTTTTTTTTCCTTTGAAGTAAAGACAAATGTGATGTAATCAGGGAGACAACTCATATCCAGCGTAAACAGTTCTATAAAAAAGACCTAATGGTGAGCTCAGCAGTATCACACCTCTTCAGAGGAAGCTGACCTCCAGCACTGTGACAACTACTTTCCAAAAGGCAGAGGGACTCTTGTGGCAGGGTGAGCTGAGGTTAATAGTGGCGGCCAGTGCTGTCAGCAAGCAAACTGGGGTAGGCTCACCACAAGGAAAAGTGAGAAATGGGGAGGATGCAGTGGCTGAGTTAGGTAAATAGAGTAGTGCAGTACAGTACCCTTAAAGAATTGCATGTATTTGGTACCAGTCTTAAGAAGTCTCAAATATTTACAGAAGCTCATCAGGTGAGGACTATAAAACAAGTATAGGGCTGACTTAAAAGGAAGCTTTTTGTTTGTTTGTTTGTTTTAAATTGAAGAAAAAGCGTGCCTTGGGATGCTCAAGTTCTGAAACGAATTGTAGAGTAAAACAAGGCAGGAACATGATTAGAATGCTCTTTAACAACATCACTGTCTTTTTCGCCTGGCAGACAGTGTTAGTTTGATTGGCTGAGAACACTGGGAAAATATCAGTCTGCCTGATACTCACCGAGAAAGGTGGTTTCAACCTGGACTGAATAATCTTTGTCCTAAAATCAGGATCCAAGGTCTATGAAAGTTAATTAAGGAAAGTATTCTGTGGACTTTAGACCCTGTATTTCTGGACTTAAATTTGTAGGCGATGAAGTTTTGCTATAGAATAGCAGCAGTTTTAAGTGAAACCACAGAAATGTTGAAATTTAATTGCACAAGAATGTAATTTTCTGTATCACTGACCATTAAGAATGTATTTTTTCAGTGACAGTTATTTCTCTTTAATCTAAATTATGTAAACTAAGTTTATGACCTAAGGTTGAATGGTAAGAATGTAAACTGTCATAAATCCTGGGAGCAGAGACATAAATCATCAAATCAACCAGCCTTCTGGGGACTAAATGTACTCTGGATTAAGTAGAGGTGAAATAACTGCGAAGAATTGCCCTAGAAATCACAAATTGTTTTTAGTCATCTCTAAAATTTTACAGCCTCTGAAAATTTAGTAGGCTAGTCAAGAAGCTAACTATTGTAAATTCAGTTCATCTGTCTTTTTCTTATTCTACCTGTCTTTTTCATAGATCCAAGTGGTCTGTCCTAAGCCGTGTACCCTGGCCTCTGGTCTTTTTGATGGTAGCCATCCATATTGTCCACTCCCTTCCATAGCTTATCTTATAAATATCTGTGAATCTTGCTCCTTAGCAAAACCAGTCCTAGCCTCATCCAGCCCAGCTGTCCACCCAGGTGTGCATCCCAGCCACCATCTACCTCCTTGTACATTAAAGGTTCAGCTCTTTCTTCTTTTTTCCTTTCTCCAGTTCCTACATAGCTCAGTGCATTACTGCACACAGCAAAAAGAGAAAAAGCCCTGAAGCGTATCTGAGAATGAAAACACTCCAACTTTTGTTTTCTTAATGCAGTTTCTTTTTATCATTTTGCTGTCAGCCTGAGCTGATGAAAGCTATTTACAACATTGTGCTACTTCCTCTTCTGAAGGTGAATGCAGCTCACTGAAACCTTTTTTGTTTGAGCAATACTCTGACAGCATTTCACCTTGCCTGCAGGTATTGATTGCATTGATCTGAATTGTGTAATCCCAGATGATGCAAATTCTCATAATACAGAATAAGAAGGTATGAAAGAAGATCTGCGTGGGCCCTAATCCTTTCTTACAGGCAAAAGATTGGCTTTGAATTGCAGCATGTCAAAATGAAATTAATCCTTTCCCTTGAAAAAACGGAAGTGCCAATAAATACTTAAGCAACGTTTCCTACAAGCTGAAACTAATGCTTGAATCTAGAAGGGGAAAAAAGTGCTTACTAAGAAGTACAAGGATCTGAAACATTTTCTGGGGTTTTCTCAAGTTCATGATAAGAGAAATAATGACCTTTAAGAACAGAAAGAGCGGAATTTTTCATGTGGTACATGGGGAGTTTTCTGTCCATGCAAAATCCTGCTAGACCCTGAGAAAAATTATTAGGGTGGTAGACCAAAATTGGTGGAAATTACTAGTCTAAGTAGTGGCTAAAGAGACCTGTCTGTGCCTTCCTCTTCCCACTCTATCTTTGCAGCAAGGTGAATTGCTCTGTGCTTTACATTAATATTTTTGTCTTTATAGTTCTCTTTCATCCTTTTTCTCTTGAACCTTTTCCCCCTCAGGTTCTATTTTGTGATGCCACACCACTCTGCAGTGCTAGTCTTACCTCCAAAAGCTCTTTGGCTCTTGTTCAACCTTATACTGTACCTCCTTTAAAGGGAGTGTAAATTGAAAGTCCATCAATAGTCAGAAG
Source organism: Cyrtonyx montezumae (assembly GCF_038088225.1). NCBI lineage: Eukaryota > Metazoa > Chordata > Aves > Galliformes > Odontophoridae > Cyrtonyx > Cyrtonyx montezumae. Next base: position 16,141,803 of record NW_027072045.1, on the reverse strand, counting down.
TGATGCTATTTCATACCTCTCCTATCAGAAACTGCAGACAATGTGATTCTGCAAGCCTGTCATGTTTCATACCCCTTCATCTAGAAAGATTTTATTTTTATCTGCTGTGTTATTTTTATCTGCTGTCAGACCTATAAAAAAGATTCTCACTGATTAATGTATATCTATTTTAACTGAATGAGCAGGTTACAGTTTTTGGAACATATATCTGGAATTTGGGACAATAGCAAGATTTTCTTGGAGAGTTGCACAACTGAATTATAACCTGTACTGACTCTGGTACTTAGTTGGACTTCATTTTATTGAAAATGCTAATTTCTGATTCTTTAATGACAGCATGTATGCCAAATCTTAGTTATATATATACCAGTATTGCCTACACAAGGATTCAAACTGGCCACAGGTTGAATGACAAGAGGGGCTGTGATACTTACAATGAAATAGTCCAGAACTGTAATGTAGGTAGTGTGATTTTTTTTTTCTAAGTATTTGAAGCATAATCAACCAGACAGCAGGGAAGATTTGGAAGAAAGGTCACAAATGGTCAGCTTCAAGTGGCAGACATGCTCTCTGTTTAGGCAGTGAAGCTGCTGCAGCTCAAGTACAGCACGTGCTGAGCAACCAATTGGACCCCTTTTTTCTAGAGCAGCTAAAGCTGGCCAGTATAGCTTCACAATATGCACAAATTCTGCAAGAAATAAATTTCTTGTATTTAAAATTCATTCTGAAGTGAAAGCAGCAACCTAACTCTATGATTCCATTGGTATGCAGAAATTTGGCTCTTCATTTCATTGTTAAAAATGTCTTTTTGAGAGCTGTTTTTTCCCTCTCTTTGTTTCACCTTATGCCATTCCATGCTATATCTGTATGGCTCCTGTCTACCAGTACTACATACTCTTACTCCTCTGTCTACCAACTCTCTCCACTTAGCACTTGCTGTTTCTATTCTTAAATTCTTGTGTCCTTCCAGAGCCCATGCTTTCATGTAGGAATAACTCTTTGTGGATCTCTGGCTTACAGCTTAATGGCAGCTGGGCTGGTGCAGAAGAGCTTACAAGGGTGACAGATTCAAGTCTAGAGCAGAGTCCATGCTCTGGTGTCTCCACTTGCCTCACTTGGAAGAGCCTTGCTTTTCCTCCTCCCAGGGCCATACAGTAAGGTGTATGTTGATGTGCAGAGCTGTCCAGAAACAGCTGGTTGCATCACAGAAAAAGAACAGCTTTCTATGACTTTGTCTCACTTTGGCAAAATAGTCTTTTGGAATCAAACAAAGGTGAGATATTTTTCTTTCTGATTTTGGAAGGCAAGCAACACTATCTGTTTCTTGGTATTTCTAAATGTTATGTTATTACAAAATTATTAGAATAATTCGTAAACAACAATAAAAGCATTTAATTTTGTGAATTGCAAATGAATCATATGATTGTTTACTTTTTTAAAGTTGAGACTATTCAACTCATCAAAAATAATACAGTTTTCTTAGTTACTTTTAGTGATTCAAATATGCAGCTATTCGGCAAATAAGAGTTTAGTTTTGTTCTGAAAAACATCACCTACCTGCTATGTGAGAACTCGATTTGTATAACATCATCTCTAGAGGATATGTTCTCCCATTTCAACTCTGACATTAAAACTGTGTGTTTTCCATTCTTCCTTTACATTTCCTTACTCAGAATTATCTTACTGATATTGCATAGCAATCAGGAATGCATGCATCTATTTTCTGCATGTTATATATTCTTCATCTAGTAATCTCATTAAAGAAAAGCTTTTCCTATATGTGTATTGTGGTTTATTAGGTTATATTAATTCTGTAATTTCCTAAGAAGGATGATTTGATATTTTCAGGGAATGAATAATGCAGTCTGTTTTGAGAGTGCTGTGCACAATTGGTACATTGATTTCACATAAACCAGATGTTGAAAATAATGAAATTCCTACCACTGGGAATGAAATTCCTACCCAATGGGGCTCCCATTTGAATGGAGACTTGGGTTTGGAAATCATCTACAAGTTGAGCCTGTAAACATTGCTTTGTTTTTGAATGAAGCAAAAAGGTGAGAGCAACTATCTGGATCCACCCTTTCTTTGATGCAGTTGATTGTTTAGCATTTTACAGTTCCTGAATCATCGTCTCCCTTGTGTTTGTTTTACATGAACAGGGTTCTTCCCCTAATTGCTGTGTGTTTTTTATACACAATAATTATTTTGCCACATATAAAGCAATGTGATTCCTACTTGCTTAATCTGACCTGAATATGTTTTCTAACTTGGCAGAAGTCATAACTGTGGGTGCTACATAGTAAGGAAAATTCATATTCGGAATTGAAACTAATCTTCAATTCTTTATTGAAGAGGTCATGATGGTTTATATGAGTTTGGTCTACAAAGCTCTTTTGTTGAACTCTGTTCTCCTCTGAAGGCTACTGTAATCTCCAGCCATGTACCACACAAACAAGAGAGCAAGCAAGACTGAGAAACTCTCAGTAGCATGCTGGGCAGAGCAGGATCAGAGAGAAGTAGAGCCTAAAAGCTACTGGAAATGTGGTGAAATGGAGTGTGGTCTGCATCTCATTTGCACCACAGAGATTCACAGGTTGGAAGTAGGAAAATTTCTTCTCCAAAAGAGTGGTCAGGTGCTGGAAAGGGCCGCACAGGGAGGTGCTTGAGTCACTGTCCCTGGAGATGTTCAGAAAACATTTAGATGTTGTACTAAGGGACGTGTGGGTGAATGGATGGACTGGATGATCATAGAGGTCTTAGAGGTCTTTTCCAATCTTGGTAATTCTATGATTCGAAGAACTTGGAGTTCAGCAGCCTGGGAAGCTGCTTTTTGCAAAAAGCATCAGAATCAGAGCTGATTCATTAAAGAAGTTTTGACTGTGAGACCAAAGAAAGACTGTGTTCTTGTATCATTGTCTTTTATTTTCTTTAAGAAAATAAAATAAAATATATCCACAAAATCGCACCATCATTCTGATTCCTGTGAAGGAAGATTTAATAGCTTTGGATGCTACTGTTTTCCTTAGGGAGGAGGAAGACAAAATCCCAATAGATTACTTAGATTAGAAAACAAGCTAAGCCGTGAGGGATGTGGAAAGCAAGGAAATGACAAACAGGGTGTGGAGCTGGGCACTGTACAGAAGGAGAGGTGGTTGGAATAGCAGGGCTGTGGGATGTGATTTATGGAAGGGGTGGAGGATGCCTCGAGGTAGCTGCTGAATAATCAGTGAGGTTGTGAAAGGAGCTTGTAGTGCTCATTACAGCCACTTACTGCTAAATCACTTACCTTGTCATTACAGCACGGACAGCCACAAGGGGGAAAATTCAAAGTGGGCTGTAACGGTGAGTAGTTTTTGAGTACTCATTAAAGCATTTCTTCACTTAAAGGCTAGAAATGTGTTCCCTGTCAACTCAGTTTGGTTGGAAACATCCATCTCCTATTAGAAGCTTAAGAAGGAATACTAAAAATCATCAAATAAAATAGATTAACAACATAGTCTCACATCCTCTTAACTAAAGATTCTAAGTTCTTTACAAGTATAGAAGTTTGATTTAACACTTATTTGAGAAAACCTCTCATACTTTTAAGTCTTCATGCTTTGAGAAATAGGGGGGTTTTGTGGCTCCTCAGTGAGGCATTGTTAGGTAAATTGCTGTAAAACAGCAGCAGCTTTTTGATGGTCCCTAGTGCAAAGCCTAGATCTGCCAGGTGACTTCCTGAAGGAAGTTGTATCAGACATGACTCCCGTAGCATTCCAAGTATGCTCTTATTTCCAGTTTAGCTTAGAGATACCATCAAGGGAAAAAGAATATTTTACTACTAATGAGTATGAGATGAGTCATTGTCAAAATATCAGATGACAATGGCTAAAAGCATTAGAAGAAGGACCAGGAAATTGGTCTGACAATCAGCTTACAGTATTCCTGCTGATTATCACAAGATAGAAATTCTCCAGACATTTCCGAGAAATAAATACCTCTCCCACTCCCTAACCAGATCACTTTGCATCTTTACCCAGAATCTAGCTCCTATCCTACTCTCTCTAAATGTTGATTTATCCTGAATGAATCAGTACATACATGTGAAAGTGGATTGTGATACCCATCTTCTGAAAATCTAGATCAGGGTGTATTCAAATCCTGACATCATCACTTCTAGTGGCAAACACTCTAATAGGGCAAAGCTGTTTGTACTGGAATGTCAACCAAAATGACTCCCATACTGAGGGTTTTGATGTCTCCCGCCCCCGGTTCCTTCATGATCAGCACAGACAATGAAGATGTCTGGGACACAATGTCTTCATTGTGCAAGTGACTTCTTGATGCTATGTGCTTTTTTTTTTCTTGCATGCTGATGAGAGGCTGTGTAGCTTTCCAACAGATTTTGATCTGCATCTGGCAGAGGATGTGGAGAAAGCAGATGAGTAGAGGAGCAAATGTGTGTGTACGCTGGAGGTATCCTGAGTCCCTTTGTGGTTACAGGCATTCATGTGATGGTTCAGGCTGGTTTAAGCCACCTCCTGTTTCTGTTACCTCAAATATTTGACTTTCCTAGTACAAAAATCCATAAGCAGCCTGAGGTGGGCAAAGTGACAGAAGTTTCCTGGGGTCTGTGGGTTCTTCTGAAGACAGATGTGAGCAGGAGTGTGGAAGAGCTGGCCCCAGGGGTCCCCACCAGCGTCCAGAACTTTGTGGCTGTGCGTCTTTCCATGGGGCCTGATCCAGCTGGCTTCATGCTGGTCTGTGCCAGGCATTCAGAGTACAGCTGACTTCAGAATTTTCTCCTATTCTCTGGTGGTCCTTCACAGCTGGAAGAGAAGCAGCGATCCCAAGCAGAACCCCCTTCTCACAGAAACACCTGCCCATTACTTCCTGCTAGCAGGTAAATGAACACTTTTTCATCTTGACAATGTTCCTGCAGTTACCACAGTGGCTGATGATGCCCTGGGACATGCTGGAGCTCTGACCCTCAGTTTCCCACAATGCAGTGTGCAGCAGCAGCGCTGCTCCTTCCCTCAGTGACGTGGCTGCTCTCCTTTCCCTGGCCTCTGCTGCGGGATTGTTGACCCCAAGAACTCATTTGCAGTGTGTGAGCCAGGAATGTGAGGCTGAGACTGCAGTCATCTTGGCAGGAGAATGCAGAGTGGGTAGCTGTGAGTCACGCTTCGGGGCTGAAAGCATGGGCTGCTGTCAGGCTTTTGATTCTTCTCTGAAATCACTGGGTCTACTGACATCCTCTCATAGAGGAAGGCGAGGGCAGCTGGACTGTGGGCCTGCTCCAGGGCACAGAGTCCTGCTGCCTGGGAGCTTGGTCCCTGCTCTAGCTGGTTGGCCTCACAGGTGGAACAGAGGAACAAATCTGCCTCTGCTAGCCATGCTCTGTGTGTTTGTTATAGCAGCATCTGGGAAGTGTGCTTCTGAATGAAGACCTCTGCTGCGACGTGTGTAAAAGTGGGATCTACAACATCCTCCCTGCCTCTCCTCACCTCCTTCCCAACATAGCTCACACATGATGTGCTAAGTCAGAAGGGAAAGGAGAAGTAAAGGAAGGAGATAGAGAGGACATTGGTCAGCACTCCTGTTTGTGTGTTGTGACAGAAGGGACTGTATGTCCCTGACGGATAGCAGAATACTTTTGTATTTGTTTAATAAGAGTTTCAGTGTGGATTTTTGCAAGAGATGCCTTGCTGAGAGCAGTGATGATGAGTAGGGTGAGTGGACCTGGGAGCTGATCTTTCTAAATAGATGGGCAGATAGGCGGAGTGGTATCGATGAGGGTCTGAAGTGGAAGGAAGCAACGGAGGAAAGATGAGAGAGCTGTCTTCACAGTTGCTTTCTAGGTAGAGTGGAGCAGAAAGCACTGTGCTTGTTAACTTCTGAGAAAATGATGGTGCAACACTTGACATGATGAGAACATGGTTTTTGGCTGGGTGTGTGGAGGAGGAAATGTCTTAGACGAAGAATGGTTGAGATTTAAATGTGGCTTGAGCCTGAAGACTTAAAGTGAAGCCAGTTTCCAAGTCTCAACCCCTGTTTCTTGGTAGATGTGGCTTAACTTCAAGTAGAAAAAGAAAGGCAAACAAGAGGAACTGCAAGCTTTATTGAGGATGCAAATATAGTAATACTTGTTGTCTTCTTGGTAGCACTTTGTGACAGACATCTGAGCTCCATTATTCATTTTGCAATATCCCTTTTATTATTTTTGAGCCTAAATCTGCCACTTAGTGAGCTACTTTGTGAGGATTTCTTCTCTTTTTTGTCACAAGCAGAAGTCCATCTCTGTACTGTTCTTTTTATTCTTGCTGAAGCTGCTGTTTTGCATTATGAGTGCAAACACTCTGTGCGACATCTTATGTTGCATGACTGATGACTTGAAGTGCTCACAGGGGGTCATTTGAAGAAGTAGTTTCTAGCTAGCTTTACAAAGCAACTAGGAGAAAAGTAGGAGATTGATTTAGATTAAAAGTTAAGCCTGTGTGAATAAAAGTGAACAGTTAGATTGTGACTCTTATTTTACAAGAGTTTTTTACAGCTCTTAATTGAACAGTCTTGCCCATGGCCTGCATTACCATTCACTGGCACATTCCTAGAGGTTTTACTAGGAGCTTGCATCTTAATTTATTTACCTTTTTCATTGCACATTAACTCCCTTGTCACTTTTATGTACATTAGATTGAAGCTTGTCAACAAACTTTTGTTATCTCTCTAAGTTGTCTGAAGAAATTATGAGGTCAGATAACAACACTGAGAGGTAGAGAATAAGAACTGGCTGTGAAGGTTTGCTTTGTACATTAGGCAAAAGGGGATAAGAAAGGTTATACAAAAGGCCAAATCTGCTGACAACAGAGTGGTTTTAAATACTGAGCCACAGCAATATAGAAAATAATGAGGAAATGCTGTATATAGGCAGATTGAGCAGACTAATCTTGTTGCGAGTGTTTTGTTTCTTTCTTTCTTTCTTTTTCACTGGAAAAAAAAGTGAAAAGCAAGGGGAAGGGATTAGGAGTGATCATGGGGTGTGAAGAAAGCACTGGAAGTCATAAGACAGAAGGTTCTGAACTACTCTGGAGTATCTGGTCCCCAGTACTCAACAAAAGCAAAATTAAATGTACTTTGGTAAACCACCAAAATTCAAAAGTTCTGGAAGCATGGTTTTTTTATAACACCGAAATACAACTTGCAAGACTAAATAAGTTGTTTTTTTTAAGGTTTGGTTTTAGGAGTTTTTCTTTCCCTCTGTTTGACCTAGACAAACAGAGTGAAAGTGATTAGGATGTTAAAATGTACCTTAGTTTGTTTGTAATGTATCAGATACCAGTCAAGAGTAAGATGAATCAGTGCTAATGATGCAGAAATCTTCTCACTGTCCTTCTAACAGGGGTCATTTTCTAACAAGGCAAGGATTTGTCTTCATCAAGCACATTGCTGAGAAAACGATAGGTTCCCACAAACAGCCTGGCTGTTACAGTAAGAAGTTGTTGGTTCTGCAGGAAATATGGGGAATTCTCTTCTATTCATTGTGTACTTTACAGGGGAGTACATCAATCCTTGGTTTTCATTTAGAGGTACTTATTGTGATTCTGTAAAATATTTAAAATATTGTATGTTAAGCATTTAAGAACACTCCTCCAAAGTTATAACTTGTAATATATTTTACTAAGGTTTGATTGGTAAAAGCAAAGAAGTAGATCTTGTAGCCCTGGACAGGCTTCTGCTTTTGTCAGTGAAAGAAGAAACCTTCACCTTTATAATGGATTTGTACCTATGTTTGTTTGTTTGTGGGGTTTTTTTGCCACACGCTGTAGAAACTTCCATAGTTCTGGCAGATGGTAATGTCACTGGAGGCCTGCTCTGCTGGGATGTTTACACTGCTGTATGCAAATTCTCCCATGTGTGAAAATCCCCTCTGTGCTCCCTGAGAAAGTCTGGCAACCAAAGCCCATGCTGGCAGTACATCTGAGTTGTAATGAGTAAAAGCCAAGAGCTTCTGCTCACCCACAGGTGAGCCGAAATATTTTTTTCCCGCATCTGGCAAACAGATGGCAAACAGGCAATTCATTCCTCATGGCCCTGCACTCAGCAGCCACAGAAGTGGCTCTCATCCAATACAAGGAAGGAGAACAAAATAAAGCAGCATATTCCCTCCTCTCCTATGCTGAATGTACTGCTGTGCTTTTACCTAACAGGGCTCAAGGCAGTGCCATGTGCATGCCATCAGCAATCTCAGTGGCAGCTCCTCTTGCTTGCCACGTCTGGGTGGCTTTCCCCTCTCTGCAGCCAGATCGGGTCCCACTCCACATTCTGGCTCTGAACATGGCAGCTCAGCTGGAAATTTTCTTCTAATTGTAATTGGACGAAGAGGGTATAATTTTTGCCCACTGCTTGATGATGATGTAGTCCTTTTTAGTGCAAAGCACTAAAGCAAAGGCAGAATACTACAGATTGGATTTTGTGATGGTTCATTTCCCTCTGTGCAGCAGAAGGGGCAGAAACAAAAAGCTAAAAGAATTGGTAAGATGCAGCTCACAATGGCAGAAGTTAACATTAATGTATTAAAAAACAAAGTATGTATTTAGACACATTACATTCTGATACCAAAACCATTAACACAAAATAGATGGTAGATAAAACCATTTGTCAGAGATTGGCAGATGCCCAAGTAAAGATTCTAGCCTCTATTTACTCAGCAATCACAGGAAAAGATGAAATATTGCTTTACCTGTTTTTATTACTAGCTTAAAAGGAGAAGTTAGAACCAAACTATTAGTGCAATATTTTTTTTTCAGTTCCATTCTAACTTGAACCTGACTACAGAGAAAGTATTCTGTCTGCTCAGTTTCCTCTCATGACAGTGTATCTCCTTTTGTAATGAAAGGAGAAAATGCTGCTTAAAGGAAAATATGAGCATAAACCCATGAAACCTAAGGTGGGAATGTTGGCAGGTACAGCTCATAAACTTCAGTTGCTTCTTCTCTTTTGGTTTTACTCTGAGCGGAGTACCTAGTGACTGTACTGCTTTCATGTTACATTTCCTGCTACCGTTTTCAGTCCACAACCTATAAGAGGTTGTTGGTTTTTTTTAACAAAAATTTCCCAGTAGTAAATTTGTGTCTAAAAATTCTTCTGGCCTACCCTTGTGGACAGAACACACAGTACGAAACAGCAAGAAATGGCAAATCCTCAGATGGGATTTCACGACCTGCTGCCTCTCTGCATTCAGCTCAGCTCACAGCTCCTGTTTGGCCTCCTGCACCAGAGCACCTTGCAAGCTCGAGGCAGGACATGAGCTGCCTTGGCAACACTGATGTTCTTCACTTCACTGTCTGGCAGCGTGGAAGGTACACCTTGTAACTGAGTTCAGAACTAGTTGGTTCTGTGTTTATGAGAGAGCAGATCGGAAGTAACTTTGCTATGAATGCTGTGGTATGATCTGTGGCCATTTTAATTATTAGCTTTAATCTTGATTAGTGTATGTGTTAATCCTGAGATGAATATTCCACACTTCCCTTTGCCTAGCATTGTCCAAATTACCACCTGCCTGCCTCAAAATAAGGGCTCTGTCCATAATGGACCAGAGCCCATCTCAGAGAAATGTATTGTTCTTGGTGTACCCCAGTACCTTTCTGGTCACAGATGGCTGTTTATGGGAGGGATGGAGCATTAAGATGAGTCAAATAAGGCAATGCATGTAAGTAGTTTGGATTAACCCTGGAGATAAAAACATGATGGTGTCGTGCAAGGCTTTATGTTTAACTGGCAAGTCAAAAGTATCCTCTGCTGCTCCCTGTCCCAGCTGGCTGCAGCTTACTCTGTGCCTCCTTCTTCCAGGCATCCCTGCCTTCCTTTTACAGGGCTGGCTGTATGCAGCCAGAGGTTTCTCACAGACTGTGTGTGCTGGCTGGGATTGGAGAGGACCCAGGCCCTTCCCAGCTCTGTATTCCTTTGCTGAGGGCTCTGAATGAGGGGCCCTGCATGCTCCAAACATAGGGATGCCAGCTCTGTACCAAATGCTGCTCCCTGTAAGGGAAGGTGAATGAATACTGCAAGGGTGAGCTTTGAAGTAAACTAAGGCATTTACAACTGCTGTCATAAAGCTCAGTAATATAGTCCTTTAGCTAGATGAATGTTTTATGTGCTTTTATTATGTGAAAATCCAGTGTCAGCGAAGAACCTAATAAAAACTGTTGGCCTACAGACTGTAGTTTTTATCAGTGTTCACTGCCACAGAAATGTGTCAGATTGGCCAGAAAAGGGAAGTCCTCAGAAAGGACTCCTGAGCACACAGCTGGCTCAGCTGTAGCTCTCCTTGATGGAGCAAAGCATCTCCTGGTAACAAGCTTGTTCTAACTCTTCCCTTCATTAAATTAATCTTCTTCCTGCTAATATTTGCACCTCCTCATGTGTGCCTATAGGGAAATGTGGAAGATGCTTCCGTTTGGATTTTATGTAAGTGTACGCTTTGGTTACATATTCACAGTGAGTCAGGCCCAAGCAGGCCAACAGAAAAGATCCAGGCTGCCAGGCTCTGCTGGAAGAGAGGAGTGCTGGGTTTTGCAATAGCATAAGCTGTGGGTGAAGGCTGGGGAACATGTGGGAGGGGATGTTGCTGGGTGATTATGTCTGAGGGGAGTGGCCTTGGATGGGGAAGTGAAACTTCAGGGCAGAGAATTTGGAAGATTTGGAAGTAAATCTCCTCAGGGAGACAGTACCAGCACAGAACAGCACTGCAGAGAGATGTAAATGTGACCTGTGTAATTGTACCAGTTTTCAGCCTTAAAGATGTCTCAGTATTTCTAAAGACTTCTCTTGTTTTCTTTTTCTTTTTTTTTTCCTTGTTACTTATACCATGTAAAAATATAAAATAAATTGCCTATTTCTTCTCCCCCACCCCGTTTTTACTATTTTGACCTGATGCATATCAGATGACTCCAGCTTTTGTCGACACATTTATTTTTATAAGGAAACACTCTCTTTTATGAGTAAGATCAGTCCTGCTTGGCCATCCTTTTTCCAAATTAAACATTCATTTCTAAAATCTGAAGGGGTGCAAAAGGCAAGCTTCATTTGTTCTGTTTGCTGCAATATTTAGCTACCATAGAGTCCTAGTTCATGACACAGTAAATATTTGTCTGTATGTCTTTCCTATTGTTCCTACTGTTATTGTTTGCCTTCAGTATAATATTGAAGACACACCATAATCACTTCTTAATACTAGCATTTTTACAAGTTTGTCACACACATTTATTTCCTATCTTGAAATTACTGCTTTAGAAAATTTCCCCCTAGTGCACAAGCTACAATCTTTATTGTCTCTTTTTATCTTTGGGGCTTTGGGAAAAAGTACAATTAATGCAGAAATAACCCTTTCCAACTAAGTACTTTAAAATTTCCAGCACAGGTTAGCAATAATGTAATTGTTGAAACCGCAGTGTCTCACAAGTAAGGTCACAGCTAAAAAATGTAAACCAAGCAAGTATTGCTCCCCAAAGTCTGTTTTCATTTAAGAAGAAATTCCCCTTGCTCTCATACTGGGTTTCAGTTGTCTATAAAATAAAGAATATTGCACTCTACAACTAAAATTAAGCTCCTGAACTACCTTTATTTTGGAGAATGTGACACATCCTAGTGTCAATCCTTGTTCTATACAAATCTGTTATTGGTTCAGCTTTTGAAAAATAATTAGTAATTTCTTATTTGAATTACTGCAAAACAGAGTTCTGTCGTACTCTGATAGAATTCCTAGAGTAATTTTCCTGTCCCAGAAAAAAAACCTCATTTTGCATGATCCCATTTTGAGTCTTCTTATTGCATTCTATCCAAATTCAAGCCATGGAAGAATGAGAAATCCAAATGGAAAAAAAAAAAAAAAAGAAAAGACAATTTGCCTTAACGCAAAGGAATTAACCATTCCTTAGTTCAGTCTCAATGAGGAGAGCTGTATCTTCTGAATAATTTGTTGACTTAGTTCTTTTCCAGCTCACAAATCTTTTGGTTTCAGTCTTATTTGTTGTTATTTCACCACTAGTATTGCAATGCGTAGAGATGTCTACCTTATGGACCTTAGCTACATAAAAGGTTAAGGAAAGATATGTCTTGGTTGTGTTATACAAAAAGAACTAGCAAGGTGTAGCCTCAGTATGAGGACTTAAAGACTGTACTGTGTCAGAAATGGTGTCATAACAGTTTTATTAATGGTAATGCATTTTAGCCATAGTGAGAAAAAGAATGACGGATATTTGGAATGGAATTGATCTCTGTTTAGATTCTGGTCAAACAGAGATGTCATATTAACATGTACAAGAGTATGCTTGACATGCAGTAGTTTCAGTTTGGACAGAAAGGCCTACTGTTCAGAGGCAGATCTGTAAGCTGTCTCAGGGCAGAGGCTCAGTTTGTAAGCCTTCTGATTTACTAGAAATAAGGTCTAAATGGAGAAGTTGAAAGAATCCCGTATTCTGGATGCACCTTGGTAAAGAGCTGACACTCAAGAAGCATAAGAATTAAATATTAGTTTTAAGGTTGCATATAGTCCGGGCAGGGGTTCTAAGGAGTGTCAGAAATGGAAAAAAAGTAAGATGACAAGAGAAAAATCACAAAATCATAGGGGTTGGAAGGGACTGGTGGAGATGATCTTTTCACCTCCCTGCTGAAGCAGGTTCCCTAGAGCACAGGAAAGCATAGAGACAGGTTTTGAATATTTCCAGAGAAGGAACCTGCACCACCTCTTCAGACACTATTCCAGTGTTCTGTCACCCTCAAAGTAAAAAAAATTTTATTTATGTTCATATGGAACTTCCTGGGTTCCAATTTGTGCCTCTTGCCCCTTGTCCTCTCACTGGGCACTGCTGAAAAGTGTCCAGCCCTCTCCACTTGACTCCCACCCTTTAGATAATTATAAGCATCGATAAGATCCTCTCTCAGACTTCTCCAGGGTGAACAACCTGAGGTTTCTCAGTCTTTCCTCATAAGGGAGATGCTCCAGGCCCTTAATCATCTTTGTGGCTCTCTGCTGGACTCTAGAAAATCCTTGTTTTTCTTGAACTGGGGAGCCCAGAGTTGGACCCAGTACTCCAGATATGGCATCACCAGGGCAGAGTAGAGAGGGGGGAATTGCCTCCCTCAACCAGCTGGCTGTGGTCTTTTTAATGCACTGAGATACCATTGGCCTTCTTGGCTTCAAGGGCACATGGCCAACTTGTTGGCCACCAGGACACCCAGATCCCTCTCTTAAGTGCTCCTTTCCAGCAGGTCAGCCCCTAACTTTTACTGATGCATATTCCTATCCAGGTGTAGGACTCGACACTTGCCCTTGCTGAACCTCACCATGTTCCTCTCTGCCCAACTATCCAGCCTATCCAGTTCTCACTGAATGACAGCACAGCTTTTGCATGTGTCAGGCACTGCTCACAGCTTCGTACCATCAGCAAACTTGCTGAGGGTGCATTCTATCCCTTCGTCTAGGTCATTGGTGGAAAGCATTGATGAGACCGGACCAACTGCTTCTAGTTGTTGATTGTTCAGTGAAGGCAGATGGAAACCCAGGATGTGCTTAGACTTTGTTCATACTGAGAAACTGAAGGTATGTTGGAGTCTTTACATTTCCCCCTCATTCTTTTCAGATATTTCCCCTAAAGTAGCACAACTATGCTTGAAACAGATCAGGGAACAAGCTTAGAAAGGAAATAGGTAGAGGGAGAGGTCAAGTACAGAACTTTGGTGGCAGTAACAAAGGCAAAATATATATCCAACTGAATGGCTATCTGGCTTTAATAGCATTAGAAATGATTAATAATGTCTTTATGACATTCATAGCTAGCATGCCTCTCCTGCTCCTAGTCCTAGAGTCAGAATATTGAAAACTGGCTTTTTCTTTTCCTTTTCTTCTTTTCTTTTCTTCAGTGGCAATGCACTTTTCATCCATGTTGTAGACTGTCATACAATTGCCTTTTTGTGGCACATTTCTGCTTTGCACAAAATTCAGTTGATGGTTTGAAAGTTCACATAGTAAATAAAGAGTTCCTTAAGAAACTGATTTTTTTTCTTCATAGAAGTATTTCTCCAAACTGCCTTTCTTGGAATTCTAATCTTTTAATCAAAGTATGGCTTCAGATTTTTATTTTTATTTTTTGCAGTTATTCACTTTTTTCTCCTTTGCATGCAAAGAAGAAAGTTTTGTGTTCTATGACATGAATTAAACTTTGCAAATGTAAGTACATTTAATTAGTATTTCTGTGGGTCAATTTACCTGGGTTCAGCAATTAAAACTTCCTGTATGGAATTGTTTTGAATGTGACATGGATATCTTGAATTCACTTTGGGACTTAAATAAACAAATAAATACAAATCTCGCCTGTTACTTTCACAGGAATTCAGTTTCAAGCGGTTAGTAACAAAGACTATTTTTTGTATATGTAGAACTGATTCCCAGTGTTCCTTTTATAGCCAAGGGGACATGATTTCTGCAGGGGTACTTCATGTTACCTGCAAGGCTCTTTCTCTGGATGAACCTCTTTAGAGGAATCTGTGTAGACTACTTTGTGAGGTTGAACACCAGATTTTGCAATTACTTTGCCCCTTCCCTCTTGTATACTTGGAAAAAAAAAATGCAAAGCATGATTTAAAGTATAGATTGTGTCTTAGACTAGAAGCACCAATGTATATTTTGCTGAAAGAGGTTTATGTTTGTGGTGGAAACACTAAGTCATGGCTTGAACCAGTGATGGAGCACCTGGTGGGAAGGCAGGGCCAACGCAGGGAAGCTCAGGTGCATGCAATGTTCCTGAGTGGCAAGAAGGAGTAGAGTCAAGATCCACCCCCAACTCCAGACTTTATTTAAGGGTTGGTAATGGAGGCAAAGCTATCTTGCTGGAGATCCCTGTGTACCTGAGGTGTTCTGAAGGTAAGCAGGTTTTTCCTTAGTTCTGTGCCTACAACTGTTGCATTTGAGCAAATCAAATTCAAGGTCCTGCAGCCTAGGACCTTGCTGCTCTGCTGTCATTGCTTGCTTTCCATTGTGTTACAGACTTGAGCAGTCTGGCCTAGACTGGCCCAATCTTGAACTCAAACAGAATGAAAAATCAGCATCGAGACAAAAAATGGAAAACTGAAAGCCACAATTTAGGACAACAGTTGGTTTCCCTATTGGTTTCAGGAAGGGTGGTGGTGGCAAATTCAGATGTGCACAATTAATTTTAGTGTGGAAGAGAGGAAGGAAGCCAAGCAGCCCACAGAGCTAAATTAACTGTTATAAATAAGAGTAACAAGGTAGGGAGGAGTATTACCTTTTGTAAGATCAGCTAATGTTGTTGGAGACTAACACATCCACAATCTGTTTTTTCAACAACATCAGACTTTCTGTACAGTACCTCATGTAGACATCTTTTCAATCTGATAGCATGTTTACAACTCCAAACATTTAATTTGGAGTTGATATGAAATGAAGTTTTTACTTCAAGAGATTTAATAAGCATTGCTTCAGATTGGCTTTTAACATTGATTTTAAGTTAGAGCCTGAACATTCATTGGTGTTTCTTTATGGTTTTGAGGCTCCTTTTTTATTTTTTATTTTTATTTTTTTACAATCCTACAAGCTTTCTTTACTGATTGTGTTTTGTTTTGCTTCTTGCCTAAAACTATTTACATTTTTTTAGGTTGGCTGCAGTTGTCACAAAAAAAAATAATTATATTTATCTATTTGGTGGCTTTTATTTTCAGGTCTGAATCTATAGGTAAGACAAAGTGGTATTTTTCCAAAATAAAGAAACAGAAGTGCCATTGAGATGTTTATTTATAGGACATTTCAGAGCTAGATTTAAGAATTACTAACATACTGAGAATAAACTAACTGGCAGCTAAATTTACTGAGAGCAAAATCTACCTAAGGGTTATTTTACAACCTCTGTGCTGAAAAATGGCAGTAGATATTTATAAACTTATTTGTGCTCTTCCAGCTAAGACAAGTGAATAAAGAGTATTACAAACTCACTTGAAAATAAGATTCTCAAAAAATATTTTTTAATTTGTTAATGAATTGTCAGGAAGTTTCAGTGTGTGTGTTTTTTTCATTCAGTTTCTTTAAAGTGCAGCACAAGAGCTTGGCTTGTTGAATGTAATTGGAAAAATGTGATCAGTGATGTGAACCTTAATGAGGAAGTGTAGTTATTGTCTTACAGCTTCTGAATAGCTTTTCTTTCTCCATCTTTCCATGTACACAGGATACTGTATTTATACCATTTTACTAAAGTTAACAGTGATGTTATCATGTGGGCTAGCTCATTTCCTGTCCCATCTATTCTCTCCGGAAGTGCACCCTGGAAAGCTGAATCTTCTGTATTACATAGGCATTACTGGATGACCCTTGCCCCGTCTATAGCTTCTCCCTGTCAAATCTCTCTTGCTCCAATGAGGAGGAAGTCTGTATTGCCTGTAAAAATAGGCTTCAAATGTGAACCAGTGGGGAAGTATGGCATGCGTTGTGTTCAGTTGCTGGCTGGGATATCTGTCTTAGACTTAGGGGTAGATGTTTGGGATTAGGCTTAGTGTTTGATTCAGCTGGGAATGTGGAAGACTTTCTGGTGGGGAAAAAAAAAACCAAAAACAAAGAACTAACAGGCTGCTGCAGGATGTATGTTATTTGGATGTATGTTACTTACATCTGGTATTGACTGAAGTGATAATTTCTGTTTGTGGAGACAGATAATTTAGGGTTGGGGTTAGAGAGGCTGTTGAAGAAAGCAAGGCTCAGAGATATTTTTTTGCTGGATGTCCTCAGATCAGAGGTAGAGTGGGAGCCTGGTCACCCAAGAACAAATAACTGTATTCTTGTTCCTTGAAAACATTGAGCTATCTGCAGTGCATATGAAGCTGAGATCAGGGTCAGTGTTTGAACAAGTAGGGCTGGGAGAGCAAAGTTTCTTGCTGGATCCTATCACACTGTGAAGATAAAGCAAAAACTGGGATCTCTGGAAGAAAGTGGTTCTTATTGTGTTCCTCAGTTGGCTGAGGCACCCCATGGTGCTTGAACCTGTCTTAACTTCTGAGACTGGGACTCGAGTTTGGGAAAGCAAAGTCTAGAAAAGTGATGCCCTGTTTCATCAGTGAATGTCTACAGTAATGCAGTGAGTGAGAGCTCCTATGGCCACTGAACATTGCACTGAATTCAGGTCCTGCTGATCAATTACAATGTGGTTCATAAGGTTGGAAAGGACCTACAAGATCATCTAGTCCAACCATCCTCCTATCACTATCCCTACCCAACTACTAAATCAAATCCTTTAGCACCTCATCTAAACGCTTCTTGAACAGCGCTAGGGATGGTGCCTCAACCACCTCCCTAGGCAGGCCATTCCAGTGCCTAAATAAATAAATGTGCTTTAATACTGAGTATTTGAAATAAGCTTCAAGCAAACAAAGCCTGAAAAATGGCATTAACTAAAGAGATGGGAGCTGGTGTTCTCTGCCATCTTTCAGGCACTATGTAGATAGCTGTACTGGGAATAAGGGCAGGATTTTGGAGGATCTATTAACACAAAGGTTCTGAGTGGAATGAAAACTGCTCGTTCCTTTTAATTGTGTGCAACTAATGTGACTTTTTTCATTTGAGCTTTTGTCCTTAAATTTGTCCTTAAATTTACAAGAGTTTCTGGAGCATCCAGATAAACGATCATTATTTCCTTTTGTTAAATTCTGATTGAACTGAACTCCGATCTGCTTTGCAGGTGAAGGTCCATTGTACCTTAGTTAACTCTGTAGTATTGAGTTGCCTAACCTTGTTCAGCTGGGCCAACTGAGTTTTCCAGATATCCATAACTCAGTTCTGTGGAGATTTTTATCTCATCATTTTTCTCCAAGAGGATACTTTAAGCTCTAGGTTTTCCTTCTTAGGATCAATTTATTTGATTTCACAATTCTCGCAACAGAAAGAGCCTCCATGTATTTGTGGGGCATGGTGGCGTATTTTTTCTTATTTTGAAGGAGAAGTGAATAAATGTGATGTGGGAGGAAAGGGCTGACAACATGTGGGAGCTGATGTTTCTTCATCTCAAGGGTAGTTTCCTAATTCACGTAATTTATCGCTGATGCTGAAATTAGCCATGTTATCTCTAAGACTCTGGAAGGAATGTCCAATAGACATCTGATTTCACAGTGGACAAACAGCACAAGCAGTGTGGCTCCAAAGAATTTTCAGACACTTTAAGGACTATCAGGAGTAGCTTGAAACGATTTGAATAAAGATGAGAACCAGCCTGGCTAGATATGTTGTGGTAGAGTCTATCTCAAATTACAAATTAGTTCTCATTCTCACATGTGCAATTTCTTCCTTTGAAAAATGAAGCGGATGATTAATTGTATGTGGGAGGGCAGTAGTATGGCAACAAATGTATTTCCAAAGTGATTTTTTTCTATTTCATACAATAAAACACAAATTCTTTTCTGTGCAGATTAGAGAGGAGTCTATTTATATCAATGGATTTCTTTCTGTTGGAGAGTTTGTACCAGCTCTGCCTGAAGTCAGTATCGGTTTCTGCTGACGTTAACAATGAATAGGCACTGTAGCAATCTCTTGTTTCTGCATTCCAGAAACAGCTAATTTCCAATATAAAACTGGCCTGATATTGCTATATAAAAATACTTCCTGCTACAAGGACCGATGCTTGCAATTTTAGAAATCACAAGCAGATAGCTTAAAACTACAATTTTAGGCCTACCAACTGAATGCTTCAACAAACGTTTTTATTTTTCTAATTATACCCTCTCTGCATGAGGCTTAGCTGTAATTATGGGAAATTAGGGAACATCTCTGCTGTGGAAGCATAATAACAACTTCTGTTACTATTTTTAGATCTATTTTGAAAATGTAGGTATGAATGACATTTGACTTCCAAGTCTTGCATTAATCGGGTCTCTTCATGCTGGGAAACTTCTGGCTGTCGGAGACAGCCAAAGCCTTTCTAGTTGGGTAGGCCAATTTGAGTTTTTCCTACCCAGGGGATGCTGGAGGCTTCCAAATTTATTTAAGAGTAAAAAGAAAATTCTTAAAGCGTGTGTGTGAAGGAGGGGGGGGAGAAGATTACCAGAAGAGGAAAAGGGGATGGAAAGCTGAGAACAGGGTAAGTGAGGATTTGGGTGGAATAAAAAGGAAGTTGAGAGGTGGAAAGGTTGTTTCAATATAACTGTAGGAGGAGAATTAGATGAGTAACAGTAGAGGCAATTTTAGATAAAGTTATCTTTTATTTTCTCCCTTCCTTTTCTCTGCTTTTATTCAACTTCCCCAGTGCCTTAGGATTTGCTGGCAGGTGCATGTAGCTGCCTCATGCCACTACCACCTCAAGCAGCAGCAGACACCCTTTATTTTTCCTGCTCTCTGCACTTATTTTGGGGACTGTCTTTGGTGCTGACCAAGAATTTTGGACCTCTAAATGAAATATCTGTCCTGTGACACAGAGGTGGTCATGTTGTATGATTATTTCAGTGACCCTAGTGAAAATTCACACCTCAAACTCTCAGGGATCAAAATAATTGAGTGTTAAAGTCCTGGATCTGTAGGGAGAGTTGAATCTGTCTGCTAACAAACTTTACAGTCTTACAAAGAAGAACAAAGGATGACATGAGTATGAATCTTCTTTTCTTGAGTTCTGTAAGGAAAAAAAACTTCTAAGATATTTGTCTAGAGGAGAAGAAAATGATTGGAAGGCAAACCTTTTGGCTTTGGAAGAAATGGGATAGTCAGCTCCAGATTTGATTTAGGCTTCGCATCTGGACAGCTGACAAGATTCAGATGAAGCTGACCTTACACATTGCTGGCCATATCAAAACCAATCCTAATTTGGAGCAACCCAGAAGATAAGGTTGTTTCTGTACAGTGCTTTTTCCCAGATAATTTCAGTTCCTTACTTAACATAGTGTCTTTGAATTACATGGACCTTTTCCATAACCAGTTACCACTAAAGTGTGTTCAGTGGCATGCAGTCACAGCAAATTTAGAAAAATTCCTACAGATACGTTTTGAGAACATAGTACAAGAACTCTTTTTCAACAGTTGTTGAACAGCCAGTTATCTGTGTGTCAGTTGGGCTGCTTCTTTCCTCTCTTGTTAAAAGATCTGAATCTCTGCATCAATTTAAGTCTCAGACTCTTCCTAATTGGCCAGTAACAAACTGAAGAGCAACAGATTTCTTCTAAGAGGCGAAATACATGCCTTTTAGAAGAGAAGAATGAAGACTTTGCTGTGTGCTGCCTGAAGACTGACCCATTCATTCCTTCAGTTGTTCTGCGTCACTTCTGCCTGAACATGTTTCCCCAAGGGGGGAGGCCTTCTGACTATGGCGTTGTCTGACTTTCTTTCCAGAAAGAGTTGAAAATTACAGCATTAGCTATGTTGAAACTTGTGCCACTGGTAGTAAATGAATATTTTCTTCTTGGAAGTGGTTATTTTTTAATTAATTTTAGTGAAAAGCTGTACTCTTGAGGAAATCTTGAACAAGGATGGGAATGTATATTTTGGAAGCGTTCAGGTTGCCTGCAAGGAGAATGCAGGGCTTTATTTGGAAGATCTGTAAGCATTCTGCTTCTGAAGTCCTTCTGAGTGTGAAACAAGTTAATTGTTACCTCCTCTTTTGAAAGAACTACATAAAAGTAGCCCTAGCAAAATATTTCATGTATTTCATGATACTTCTGGAATTTAGCTCATTGTTAAATATGACGCACAAGCTGCCCCAAAAAATGGTTTTGAGAAAGCCACTTCCAAAGAGCACTCAATGTTCTGTCTGCTGGAGTTGTGGCAAAATTCTTGTTTACTTCAATGTTAGCTAATGTTTTTAGCCTCACCTCTTTGTGGAATGCACAGCAACTAACTAATCCTCCGGAAATGAATGGCAAGACTAGTGGTTAAGTGCTTTGACACTTCTAACTGTTAAGGAGAAGTACCAGGCCAGAGCTTCTGAGCTTCATCATGGATTGTTCAAGCAGCTAATCTTTCTGGTCGATCTTCTGGCGTTTCCTTTGATCCCTATTTCCTTTCTGGAAGTCAAATGAGAGCAATATGTGAAAGGACAAGCTGCTTGGGGTGTTCTAAGTCAATTCCAACATGGTCAGTAGAAACTGGTGCAGCCATCTGGCTGTTTAAGTGCTCTTCTCTGTTCCCTTGTATGAAGAAAAACAATTTAGGCCAGGTATGGGTTATGTTTTCCAGTGTCCTTTACCCTTGAGAAAATGGAAAAGCACTTACACATCTGTGTGCCAGTTTTATTATGAACTCTTAATGGGTGTGGTGCTTGTTGCCTTTCAGGTAGGATTCACTGTCTGACTCTTTCCATGTTTGGACATAACAGTGATGAACCCCGGGAGCAGGGACCTGGCCTTCAGCTTGTGCCAAATGTGCAATGGGAGAATGTCTTTCAGCAGCATGGTAAGGCTTTCTTTTTTCATAAATATTTTAAAGTAACCCTTATGAGTTTAGATGTGTACTAGGCTGGGGATAAAAGACAAGGCCATACTACCGATTTATACTATGGCTTATGTTTGGCACTCATACAGATTGGTTCCTGTCATTTTTGTACTTTTACTCTTGGCTTTGAGGGGGGATGTAACAGATTTTCAGAGCTGAATTGTTGTAAGTTTTCAACGCTTGGGAGCTGTTCAGATGGCTGTATAATTTGTTCATTCTTCTGAAATGCACAATGAACAGAATTTTGTTACTGTTTTCATTTGGAAAGAAAGGCAAGGTGTACTTGAAGGTACAAGGTTTTTGCCTCTTGCTTTGGGAGTAATGATTTACTACTAAATAATTGTCTGTACAGGTAATAGTTTATTAGAAAATCATATTGAATTGTAAACTCTTCATTAGTAATTACCACAGTGGATTTCCTAGTGATAAATGTGTCACTATTACCATTAATATTTTGAAGTTATTTCATGGCCATAATGTCTCTGCAGATTGCATCAGCAGCCTGGAGAATGGTAAAAGACCTGAAGCACGCTGTAGGTACCAATAATAGTAACATAAGTTTATTCATAAATTTTTAGCATATCCCAATTTGTCTTATTTAGCAGCATCAAAAGCTCTTGTCACATAAGGTATTTCAGTTAAGAGTCTCACAGTTGCAGTCAACACAGCTGATCTTTGTTTGACTTCCAACCAAAATTCTAAGTGTGATAAAACACGTGCTTTTCAGACTTCTATTTTCATATTCTGTTTCAGGGAATTCTACGGCTGCTGTCATATAAATATTTATGAGGCCGGTAGTTTTGAATCTCAGCTCATAGTTTCCATTGTGTTTTTTGTCCTATTGACAAAACACTGATGCAGCACACTGCGTTTTCTCAGAAATCTGTAGTGCTAGGTTGTTGTTATGTGAAAGTCACCTACAGTATTACTTAATTTTGTTTGATGCAAAACGTTGTATTAATTTTCTTGTAGTCCCTGCAGACCCATTTTGGAAATTTATCTTCTATGGTATGTTGTTTGCTCCTTAGTAGTGATTTCATTGAAAGAATGAGTGTATTCAAGGCAAATATGTGAATTCTAAGTGGGGGGTGATTATGCTATTGTTGGTTTTGGTGAAGCTAATAACAATACAAATCAATTAACAGACATATATACAGGAAAAGCCAAACTTTACTGCCTTTTCCTACAAAGGCAATGTTTACTGACAAATTGGATAGCTTTGTTTAATTGCAAAGTATATTAGTTATAAATAAACCTAATATTTTGAGCAAACATTGCATGGAACAGTGACTGCTGTTATGATGTTTAAACATTTTAGCTTATTGAAAACAGTGTAATTTCATATTGCTATAATGAAGTTTTCCCCAGAATGTAGCAGGAGTGTGGGGAAGTAGCAAGCTCTACATATGAACTCCAACTATGCATTTCAAAACTGGTTTTTCAGAAATGTTGTTCTTAAATTATACAGTTTGATAACCCACAGTTTCCAAATCATTGGAACAATTACTACTATATACAAAGAGATCAGAGAAAGTTTGGAATATATCTCTCCCTTGCATACAGTAGGGATGACAAATTTAATGTTTGTTCTTTTTTCCATGACTGCATTCCCCCTCGTAGCAGGTTACAGGGTAAGCTTGAGTGGGGAGGTATTTTAAAAGAGTAATTGGTTTGAGTTGGTATCATTTTGCAGCAGGTCTTTGAGATGCCAAGTGTTCATTGCATTCTGCTGACAACCCCTGGTGCTCTCACCAAGCAAGGTGAGAGGTAGAATAAGGTGGTTTTTTTTCTATAGTGATATTCACTGATACGAACACAAGGGAAGTGATTGTGTTCCTCTGATGTTCTGACCATCTCCCTTCTGACATCGATGGATGTGTCCTGGAGCTCCCAGTCAGCAGGGACATCCAATTGTTACGGTTCTTCTTGTGAGAACCATTAGTAAAAGACACGTGATCTAATAAGAGAAAATTCTTGCAGAGTGGTCAGCCTACTGTAAACAGCATTTGGGGACAGCTGCAAGCCAGCCCTGAATTAAATTTCATTTGAGAAGTGAACTCTGATGTTTGAAAAATTTGTGTTTGCTTTGTGTGTAGTCTTCAGAGACTCAGTATACTTCCAGCTGTTTCTTCTACCACTTACTAAATGTTCCTGAGCTTGAGCCATGGCAGAGTAATTGGGCAAATAAGCCTTGAGTTTTGGAAAATATCAATTTGGTTTCAATTTTCACTGCACAAAAAACCTTTGGTTTTTTATATTAAATAATTTTGATAATAAACATAGAAATGAAAAAGTTTCCATGGCATAAGTTTATCTTGGGCAGATTCCTGCATATTGCTAACATACTGTAATAGATATATTTACATGTAGATATATTTATTTCCTTCAACAAATACAATTAAGCCCTTACTTCTTGGGAAGGAAAATTAGTCTTCTGCTAAGATGACTTTTTTTTTTCTACTTATGAGAAGGTAGGCTTGAAAGGTTTTGGTTTCCAGAATCAAGCAAGGTAAAAAGCCCTTGATCTTTCCAGATGTTTCCTCTGGGGACATGCCCTTCTGTTGGGGATCTCAGCATGTGCAGTGAGGCAAATGGACTCTTTCAGTGATCGTGCCTATGTGAACTATTAATGGCTTCCCTTTTGTTAAGAGCTGAGAGGCAGGAATCTGCACAGCAGAATTCTCTTTTGTAGTCAGGATAAATGTTTGTTCTTACAAGGTTATTAATGAGAAGTTTCCTCAGTTGAAGTATTAGCAATATATCAGTTCCTCAGTGGAGTATTCTGTATGGGTGGTTCTGATACCTACTCTCAGATACTCATAACACTTCCCAGGTATCATAGTGTATATCTGGCACTAGGTCTCTAGTTTTCTCTCTTTCCTTCCTCTCAAGTGAAATGCATGCAATCCTTCCAAGCTGTTGAGGGAGTCATAAGGCTGAAAGATTCTGCAGAGTATGTCTCTGCAAATACATTATCATGGTTTCAGTATTGATTAGGATGATCTTATGAATGTGGAAAGAAGGGATACTTTGTCAGGTAGTAAGTTGGCAAAGAGGGAGAAAATGCAGTTCAACCATTCCATTGTGCGTCCATCTAGCTGTGCTTTTGAGAACAGTGAGGGAGAAAAGTAGCCATAGTTGGAAGGAAGCAGGATGGGCCCATTCGTTTTCCACTTTAGAGAAAACTGAGTCTTTTTAACCCTGATAATTGATTGCACTGAATAGTTGGGTTTTTTTATATAATGGTTGGGGCATTCAGTGATGAGACTATATTGATTTTTTGAATATTTCTCCAAGGAGACTAAATTAAATCGTGATTTTTTTTGAGTGCTGAAATTAGCTCTGTATTTTTATTTCTGTTTTTGATCTGAAGTAATTGTTTGCTGTAAATCTGTAGTGGATAAAACAGTATATTTTAACGTGTAAGACTCATCCTCCTGCTTAGAGATCAAGAGAGAAAAGATAATTAAAATAAATCCAAGAGCTCTGATCCTGATACCTCCTTGCATGGCCTAACATGTGAAGAATAATGTTGGAGGATCGCTCTGTTTGAGTTCCCAAGTTCTTGAAGCTAGAATGAATAGGTGAATGAGCTAGAGTGAATAAATGAGGTGAATATAAATTTTACTAATGGAAATAGTTATCTACCCACGCATCCCTCCAGCAGTGCCATGAATGCTACCGGAAGACCTGCCTTTGTTAGACTTGTTTCTGCAAGCTGATGTTGGGTGGTTCAAATGCAAGTAGGCCTGTGGAACAGTTGAAATATAATTGTTTTACACTCCTACGTGTACTTTGTCAGCATTCCAAGGCATTCATACTTTCCATTCCAGCAGTGAGGTGCTCCAGAACATATTCTTGCCCCAGGGGCACTTTGCACAGCATAGTTATTCAGCAGACAAGTCTTCCTTGCTCTAAGTAAAATTGAGAAGCTTTTCAAATGGTTTCCTGATGCCAAATCCTGGATGCCTTGTTTGATATGAGTCCCCTAAAGATTTCTTTCTTTACTGAGTAACACTAACTAAATAAAAATGCGTGGAAGGTATACTTCCAATACTGTTTGGAAGGTTTTTGTAGGTCATTCTGTAAGCATGAATATAGGATGGGAGAGGAAACTCTTATTGATCAGATGCTACTTAACTGTTCCAATTCTCAAATATGCTGACAGCATTTCTTTTAAAAGGACCTGCTTGAATCAAATATAAAATGTCTGTGGGAAGTAGAGTACTGGTGGTGCTCTAATGGGGTTTGGTGACACCCAGTGTGAGAGGACCAGGGGTGTGTTACAATGCTACGTGTGGCAAAGCCAAGCAACCTGACATATTGCAACAGCATTCCTCTGAGAACGGGTTTCATGAAGAATAACTACTGGAATAGTAACATGCACCAGAGTTCCAGAACGTAACTGGGCAAGACTCTGAGCAGTGTGATCTGACTCCAAAGCTATCCCTGCCCTAAATGGGGTTTGGAGCAGAGGGCCTCTAGGAATCATCTCCTGCCTCAGGGATTCCATTATTCTAATGTAGCGGAACTGTAATCTTTCAACTGGTTCACTTCTTTAATTATTTCATGGGATGTAATGCCTACAATTGGAAATATTTCGTGGTTATAGTAGTAGGAAGCTACAGAAGGATTATCTGTTTGGAAAGAAAATTGGCTCTAACATACTTACCTTTAGGGTCTGAAGCACTTTTATAGGTAGTTGAGGGAGATCATAGTCTGTCCATTAAAACTAATTTTCAGAACAGGCGTAACGAGCCAGTTTTCTGTTTGTCATTTCTTGTTCAATAAAGGTGCTTGCCTCTTTTTTTTATTTTCCCTTAGTATCTAATTAGAATTCTTGGGCTCTTTGAATTCAAAACAGGCTTACAAAAATAATTTTTACTTTTACTTCTTATTGCCAGGAATAAGTAAGCAGGATAAAATAAGCTTTTCTCTTTTCCTGGAAATGACAGGATGTCCTCCAATTGTTAAATTCATTTTTGTAACACAGTTTAGAAACATTTTTTCAGCGTGGACCTAACAATTTTAATGTACTTTTGATGTGGTTTTCCAGTCTTTCCTTTCGAATGCTTGTCATCTATTCTTTAGCTGTGAAATCTGTTAGCTTCCAACAGATTCTGCGTTGCTGTGGTAAACCAGTCCTAGTTTAATTCTGTAATTTTTTTCTTCTGTCTCCTTGTATGCTGACTTCAGTGACTTCATCTGCAAAATTGTTCATAGTAGAGTTGAATACAAGCTTGTATCCTCTGCTCAGGCTCTCTTTTGTATTTTTTTCCATGGCAGTGAGAAGGAAAGTAGGAAAGAGGAACTGAAGAATCCTCAGATTAATTTCAAGTCATAAAAAGCTATGAAACTATTTCTAAGCAGATGAGCCTATTTTACTTCTAAGATTTTATGAAATTGGCCTTCTGAGTATGGAGGGAGGAGAATGTTTCAGTTTTTGATTTTACTGAGGCTTTTGATGCTGCTCAGATAAGTAAATCATGGAAACATGATGTATATTAGTCTGATGCATAAAGGATGTGATTTTAATTGAATCAAATACAAAGAACAGTCAGTCACAGATATTGGTGGAGAGTCAATGGTTAAGTGGCAGAACAAGGACTGAATTTGTGAAAACATGAAAATGCGTCAACAGTTCTGCTGCTATGCAAGTGACAAATCCTTATTCATATAAACAAAAAGCCTAGCTTGCAGAGTACATGGAGGTTTTCCTCTTCTTAGCTGCAGTGTTGTCTGATTGGTGCAACATGGCTTTAAAGAAGCATGTGGGCTGTTCTGATATAGTTCAGAGAAGAGGAACAGCGATAAAAAAGCTTCTAGGATACATGATCTATGCGAAGAGTTGGCATTTTGGAGCTGCTTATCAAAAAGGAAGACGAAGGGAGGCATACTGGTATTCAAATGCTTAAAGGACTGCTTCAAATATAGAGAAAACCATATTTTTCCCCCCTCCTGTCTACTGTAAGTAGGATAGAAATAGCAAGATTTAACAGAAATAAAGGAAGATTTGGCTATATTAGGAAAATAGGAGGTTAAAGATCTTGAAAGGTTAAAAGATAATTCTCAGGATGTTTTTCAGTCATCCTCATCAACAGAAAAAGTCTAACGAGACAAGCATTGGTATCTGTATGGATTTGTAGTTTTGCCCTCAAATGGGGGTGTTAAGATATAATTTTTGAGCTTAATTCTGTACAGACCTGGGAAGAAAACCATGCTGGTTAGTGGGTAGTGGTACATATCTGCTGTGTGTTGTGTGGGGCATCTTTCTGCCCTATCAGCAGATTGCTGTTAATGTCCACTGTTACCCTATGCTTGTATTTAGTCCCCTTCTTTGATCCGTTCTGAGCTTTCAGTTCAGTTCCTGATGATCTGTGCATTCTGTGACTTTAGGTAAGGAAATGCACGTTAACTATGAACATAACTACTTATGAACCAGAAAAGTTGGATTTCTGATAAAGAAAGCTATGAGGATTTAGTCAAATAGATCTGACACTAAGTGGAAAAGTTGAAGCAGCATCCTCTTGTGAATTTAAGTTGCCTTCTCTACTGTCTAGATCTTCCAGCCAGTTTCTTGTGGTATTTCTCTTCATTTGTAGAGTTTAACTCAATTGCTAGAAGTGAGCCACTGGCTAATGTTATGTACTTCAACTCTCTTCCTTCTGTTACATAATGTGGGTTTGATTGTAAGTATGAACAGGAACACAGATGAATTATAACTTCAAAAATGTTGGGTAATTCCCAGTTCTCCTCTGTGAGTGTTATTGAAACTTCATTTTATTAACGACGTAGTAAACAACTGAGAATCTTTTGGCTGCTTTTTCTAAGGGACCTTTTTCATTTTCTTCTCAAAAACATCTGTCGGTTCCCAGCAGTGTCAAGTGCAGTCTGTCTGATCTTCCTCTTATTTAAATACTGTAAATTAACTCTGCTGAAAGCTGGAAATATCTTCTAGTCTTTGTTTTTGAGAACATTATTAGGAGTTGTATACTCTGATATCAAAAAATGACTATGTAGCTGACCATTTACTGTCATAGCTATTGTGTGACAGCAACTTGCACCGAGGCCAAACTTCAACAGCTCTTCTCTGCAGACCACACACTGAAGGCAGTTGTGCTTCAGCAGGAATATATACATATGTTTGCACAGATATGTACAAATGTACATGACATGCTATTAACTAAGAGCATCAAGAGCTTGGCCAGAAAGGCATCCAAGATCCCATACACTTTGCATACAGCTTTACGAGAAGAATGAAATTTCTTGCCAAACTATGCAATGCTGCAAAATAAATGCCTTTGCTTGTAGTGTAAGCCTTAAAAGTAAAAATCCTGAGCCAGTCCCTCATGAGAGACATCACAGTCTGCTCCAAATACTTAAAAGTCAGTTGTTCCTTAAAGTTAGGAGGATAAAACAGAACAGTTAAAAATAAAATCAGTGAATCAAATCCCAGAATAGATAAATGAAAGGAATAAATTAACATTAAGGACTGAAAATGAGTTTGTTTGCAGTGCTAAAAATATTATCTTTTGTCAGGCAGTCTCTTGCCCCTGCACGTCAGACTGTGGCCTAAGAATCTGGCAGTGGGTGGCCTCTTCTGTAACAAGCATGTTGCTTTTCTAATTAAAAATGTCCCAATGTTTGAGCCACTTAAAAGTAACTCAGAACTGTCATCTTAAAATAGAATCTCAAAATTTCCTGAAGCTCTCTTGACACTGAGTAGTCTTGGTCCTTTCTGACTCATTAAGGGTGAAGGTTTCAGGCACCCTGGTCCTCAGCTTGTCTCTTCTATGGGAGGAAGAAGCCACTTGATATGAATGTTGCAGTTAAGAGCCAGACCAAATGGCAAGGGAAAAAGACACAGGAGCGACATGAAGTAACTTTGGGTCAAAGTGGGAAGAGAAAACGTGCCTTTTTTTAATTATTTTTTTTAACCCTCATGTGTCTGAAAAATGTGTCTGTGTGTCCTTAGACTGGGTGTTTTCTACTTGTCTGTGGAAAATATTCTGTGATGATTACATAGCAAAAAATTGTGCAGAGTGTGGTAAAGCATTTTAAAAATTCTAGGGACACAGTTATCTCAAACTAATGATATACTGAATTGGCCAGTCATATCTGGTATCAGTCAGGGGCAAT
This sequence comes from Cyrtonyx montezumae, assembly GCF_038088225.1. Classification (NCBI taxonomy): domain Eukaryota; kingdom Metazoa; phylum Chordata; class Aves; order Galliformes; family Odontophoridae; genus Cyrtonyx; species Cyrtonyx montezumae. Next base: position 16,112,216 of record NW_027072045.1, on the reverse strand, counting down.
CAACTTTAATCTCATTTAAAAATAGTTCTCTGAATACTAGATCAAGGATTTTGTGATACCCCCAGTAATTTCTGTGAAGACTACAAAACTTTGTCTCTTGGAAGTTATGAACAAATTTGATTTTGCTTGCATTTAGTCTGATTTGAGTTCAGCACTGCTTTGAGGTGTACAAAGTTTAAGGTTCATCCAAGAGTGAGACCTTACTCACCAGTGTACTTAGGAATGCAATGGGCTGGGGCATTGCCTTATCATAACAAGTACTTACTTTCTCTAGTGCATCCTGCTAACCTGTCTAAATGGAAAGGGGTGTGTACCCTTGTTGGGCAGGTAGTTGAGTAACTGGTGGCCTGGGATATCTAGAAGGCTCCTTGGCATGCAGCTCTGTACCAAGTCAGCAGGGGTTACAGAGCCTTTTCCACTGCTGCTGGCTCACATGGGCTGGCAAGTGGGCTGAAAAGGCATAATTGCATTGAAGTTATTGACTTAGCAATGCCAATTTTTTTTTTTAATTCCTTTTCTTCACATCACATTGTTAGACGTCCTTTTTTTTTTTTTTTTGTAGAGTAATTACACCTCCTTTTTGCTCTTGTGGTCTGTTCTTCTGGTTCTCTGAGTTAGCTTCATAGTCTTATTCTCTCAGTAAGTTTAGCCTGTCTTCAAAAGCCTAACTAGAGCACAGAGGAACTTAGACACATCTTCATGCTGCATAATGGAAGAGACTATGGCAGATGATGATGGGTGAAGTGCTGTGCTAATGCCCCACTACAACCTGATGAAATATACTGACCTGCTAATTAAATAAAATACTGTGAATTCACTCATCCATCTGCTTTGTGTGTCACAGGATTAAAACCCTAGAAGTCCTCTCTTGGTCAAGCAGAAGTGCTTGTAAAGTACATTAGCCAGGAAAACCCTGTCTGTGAGGCTACACAGTTCTGACAGGTGTGGGGGGAGGGCAGAGATGTCCTGTAGGACAAAAAGTGTTGTGGTGCCTATGGTAATGTTCCTGGCAAACTTGTGAACCCAGGTGACATCTCTTGGAATTCCTGCCTGTTAATGTAGGTTGAATGAGTAAGATCTGATCTGCAACTCATTCCCAGAGGGAGAAGTACAACGCTCACTGAATGGTTGATTTGCTTGCCTGAGCTGTGAAAGGAGAGCTGGAAGATGTGGCAGGATGTGCACACAATGTGGAAGTCCAGAAAACACCAAGGCTGTGCACAGACAAACAGCTGTAACACATGTGCACAATGGATATGCCAGCTGAAAAACTTTGGGATGGTTTAAGGTGTGGTTAAAAATTGATATCATTTCCCTTGGCCCATTTATCAAGATCATATGATAATTTTGTGTTGGCTTGGATTATGGATGTGCTGTGTTGTAGACTGTCTGGTGTATAGTCTGTTCCCTTGCAGGGATTTTGGGTTGGTTTTCTTTTTGGGTGTTTCAGCTTCAGTTTCTCAGATCAGTTACTGTCTCAGAAGAAGCTTTTCTAAACAATGCCAGAACTAGTATTTATTCCCATCTCTTTGTGAAAGTAGCATTCATCTGTACATTCTTCCCAAAAACTGTTGGTGAATGCTGACACAAAATCCTAGTGTGGATCTTGTCATCGCTAAGCTTCTGCCAGCCACCCTGCAGATTAAAATGTGTTGTTTACCATTGACTTCACTGTGTGCAGTCTAACACCAAATATTCAGGTGTTGCAGAGATACTGTGCTGGATTAAATCCCAGGTGGTGTCTTGCTGATACTCAGACACAAGATAAGTCTTGCAGCCTGCTGATGGTCCGTAGGATCACGGAACCTGTTGTGCAGAGTTTGTGCTGGAGTGGTTGGGCCTGTGAAGCAGAGATAAATAAAGGTCTTGGTAAGGTAAAGATGGTTGCTCCAAGGGTCTTATTATTATGGTGCTACATCTCACACAGCCTACAACATTGTCTCATGCCATGCTGCTCCCATTTGAAGTGTTTGCAAAGCTCAGGGTACTTGTCAGGGTCCTGATTCATGATAGCTACAGAAAGATTCATCCTCATGGTCTAAGAGGGTGGCTTCCAGACTGTTCTCTGTAGCTGTGGTACTTAATGAATGGTCTTGAGCAGTGCTGATCCTGCATGGAGTATGTCTGGAGGAGAATGAATGCTGCTTTTCTGGAGCACATACGAGTTTGGTATAGATGGATCAAGGAGCAGGGGAGTCAGGTGCAATGGAGAAAGAAGATTCTACAAGTATCTCTTCACAGACTAACGCTATATAGCACTCATAAATGTCAGGATTTGCACAAGCTGAAAACAATTTGTGGGGTCCAGGTGGTGTGAACAGAGAAAAGTATCTTCAGAGGGTCAATGAAGCTTGCTGTCCAGGCAGGGAGTTGTCCTGGGGGATTGTGGCACTACTGTGGAAGCTGAGCAGGTACAGAGGCCAAGTGGCACAGGAAGATGGGAACAGCATGCTGTTGGCACAGACCATTTCTAGCTATGAGGCTGGAATAGAATGGGAAACAAACCTAGGTGTAAAGGACAAGTTTTTAAGTAGCCAGGCAGCAACTTAGTGTCATTCAGTTATCTTCTGGAATTACTGGCAAACAGATTATTCTGACTTCCAAGAGCCCTGTCTTTTTCTCTGAGGGATTTTCCTTTCCTTCCTTGCCTTATAGTCACCTTGCAGAAACTTTTCCTCCTCCTCCTCCTAGGCAAACTATCCTTGAGTGCAGAAAAGCCCAGGATTCTCCTGTGAAGTCCTTGAACTCTCTTCAGGACTAGCAGCAAGACACCTTCCCTTGGTTGCAGCCATCTCTGGTTTCCCATGCTCTCCTGCACCCTGTGTCAGGTACTGTCTGCTAGAAGCCACATCTCTTGCTGAGGCCCTGCTACTCAGAAGCATCTCACCACGGCACGAGCAAGTCTGACAGCTCTGCCTGGTTCTTGAGCAGGGCTTGTAAAGTGGGACCAGATCCAGCAGGAAGTTAAGGCTTGGCACAGCACAGGGAGATGTTCTGGCTGAGCATAAACATGCTGTGATGTTGAAGGCTGATTGCGAAAACCAAGGGCTGAAAGAGGACTGAGGGTAGTAACTCATAAAGTCACAGTCCAAGGAGATGTGAGGTCAAGATCGAGGTCTAAATGATTAGAAATGAAGGGAAGAAGTGTAAAAAAACAAAACAAACAAACAAACAAAAAAACAAACAACCCCCCCCAAAAAACAGCACATGACTGTGTTTAAAGAAGAGCAGAGAGAAATTCAAACTTTCTTGTACAGTGTGTGACTTTTCCCTAGTGCAATAATGTGTGAATCATTGCATTTTGAACAACCATCTGTAAGAAGGTTGTACTGCCCTGACAAATTATATTCAAATTATATACAGATCCTGAAAAAGCTCTGTGTTTACAGGAGCTGGTTCCTCATTAAACAATTCCAGCACTAACTTTACTTTTTAACAAATCACTGTTGTTATACTTTGGTAATCTCTGTCTAAACAGAATAATGTCAGTGACTAATACAGTCATCTGTTATACAGTGTCACCATTTTCCCAGCAATGTCCCACTCACCCTTTGGCTAATTTCAAACAAATCTGGTGGTGGTGTGACATTTTTAAAAGACAGCAAGTTTCCCCAGGTGTGAAAACAGTGAGATTAACAGTTTATTTGGACTTCCTATAGTGATGTCATATCCACTTTCCCCAGACAAATTACTGAAAGACTGAATGCTTCCGAAGGTACAGATGTAAGTGCTGTGCAAGCAGCAGAGCTAATGGTAAGCCAGTGGTCATAGCTTATGCCTGGATTCCTTGATGTCAAATCTAAGTGACACTCACAGCATAACCCTTTTTTTTTTGGTCTGCTTTTGTGCCACTTGGAGAATGTGCTTTGGCTGGAATCCTACTGTCAGATTTTCTTGAAATTGTTCAGAGGACATGAAGTGATTGGGAGAAGCAACAGTGTCAGAGACAGACTGACTGCTATACAGAGGTGGAGTGATCACATAAATCTGCATTAATTGCCAGAGGATTGCAGTTTTACTGCTTTGCAATGGAGCAGAGGAAGTGGAGGATGGAGTGGAGCAGAGGAAGTGATGCAGGGGAATTCTTTAGTGCACTCAATGCATGCTTTGGACTACTTTCCCACCAAAATAGATATCAGTGTTTGTGAGCTGGCTAACTGTGGCAAGGGCTAAGCAGTCCTTGCTGTAAACCTGTGTGGGTCACAGCTGTGGGCTGTAGGTGAGGCTATTCCAGTTGTGCAGACAGTACTGTGCACTCTGCTTTGCTGCTTCTGGGGAGGCTGCCGAGCACTGAGGAGCTCTCATTTGCAAGAAAGCTGAGGCCTTAGAACTTTGTTATACAGAGGTGGGAATGCTGGTGTTGGAGGAGTCTGTTGGCATGTCTGTATATCCCTTGTCAGGAATGAAGAAGCCAAAGATTGCTCCGCAGAATTTCTTCATCCCACAGGATCCATTTCTTCATGAGCAATGTAAGCTTGGTTGTTCTGAAAGCCTATTTTTTTTGTCTCTTGATGTTTTCCTTTGACTTTAAGGAGCCTATTTCTGGTATTTGGCTGGATTTTATTTGTACAGAGTAGAAAAATTTGAATTTCATCCTTTTATATAACTAGCCTAGCCCTGGGGACAACTCTGAATCTACAGAATTTGCTGAATCTCTGAATCTGCTGACTTCTCTTCATAATTGGGTTCAATCCTCAGTGTTGTTTATTGTGCGTGTGAGAGATTAATATAAATGTAGCACTGATAACATGTTTTCTGAGAGCAATAACTAAAATGGCAATGGAAAACGCAGAAATCCATTTTTTGTCAGCTTTTCTTAGTGTCTTGTTTCTCTACCACAGAATCTATAGCTGCCTCTCTTATAAATGCACTTATGTCCTCAGTAGAGCCGTAGAAATCTCTGTTCAGGAATCTGAACAGCATCTGCCAAGAACACGGGTATGGGCTCCTTGCTAAGTGAATAGAGGAACAGAGATTGAGGAGAAGTTTCACCATTTGGTGTCTAAACAGTAATTAATGCCCATTGAATTTTCTGTTGGCAAATAGGCAGGTGTAGCATCTTTACGTAACGTTACTGACGTTGTTGCCAGCTAAGATCTAAGTGTCTGTAAAGGAAAAATGCTTGTAACTCTTTAAAATTTGAATGGTATGTCCAGATCAGCTTGCTGAGACAGAATTTCGAAAAAAAAAAAGTATGCAAATTAAAAATCAAATTGCCTGCCAACTGCTGGCACCCTGTTACCTGTGCTAACACTGCAGGCTCTTAAAGGATCCTGGCTGCACAATAGCTTCAGGGAGGTCTGAAGGTGAAGTTCTGGGCTATGACTCTCAGGTGTGTAGTGGGGAAAGCTTTGTGAGTACCATTTATATTCTTCTGGGAGTCAGAAGAAACTTGAGTGTAATTGAATTAGGAGTTTATGCAAGTCATGACTGTTTTATGGTTCAGAATAAAACTCAGGCATTTTACTGCTTTGTTTGCCGTGCAAGTGGACCTCCCTACCCTATGGCTGTGCTCCAAGCTGCCAGCACTGGTGAAATCCTCACCCATGCAAAGCAGGGAATTTTTTGCCTTTTGGCAGGATAGGGGAGGTTTCTCTTCCACAGGCCTTTGAATATCCTGTGTAATTCATAAAATGTCAAGTATTCTATTAAAACATTGATTCTTCACTAAAAAGGTTTTATTTTTGCTTATATTTTGAGTGGTTATGATTTCTAGAGGACCTCCTAGAACAACTCCTACCGAATTCAGTGCATACAAGATTAGACTTGCTGGGTGGTTTGTTCCAGGGCATAGAATACTTTTGTTTCTTCTGAGATTTCCTGGTAAGGTGATTTTTTTGTTTGACACAAAAAATATTTTCCAATCACATTTCCATTTGTATTTATTAATTCACTACGGCCAACTTCCAAGCTAGCCCCTGCTGTTTCCTGACCTTTGACCAAATGTTCTACTAGTTTCCCTATTAACAGTAAGTAGACACAGAGTTTCAGATAGTGTTAACTTCGTAACAAGGATTGCATTTAGTTCACTTTTCTTCTTCATCTGGGTCTGTTCTGGTACTGTAGGAGTGTTATGAGTGGGGAAAAAATATCATAGAAGATGAATTGCTACATTAATTAAAAAAAAAGTCATGACGTGAACATGTAACCAAAAAATTGTTCTTACAGGAATCTATATATTATGAAAATATCTCTAACACGTGGAGGCCAAGCCCCGAATACTGTTCACTGCAGTTTTTTGGGGGCTGATTGAGTTTGATCTGTTTATTCCATGTGGTGCTGAGAGCTTGAACCTTCACAGCAGTGGTTGGAATTCACATTCTGGTTCTGACAGTTTACATAGGTGCCAGCCTAAAGGTTTAAAGAAATGGACATCAAATTTTCTCATGCATCAGTGTGGAACTATCAAATTCAGTAGAGCTTGTCTCATTTAACCAGAGAGGAATTTAGTTTTTTAGTTTTAATGACTTTACTAGGCTGTAAAGGAAAATAACATGATACTAGTGGTTACTTTTGGTATTGTGAAATATGATTTGTTTTTTTCAGTGTTGTTTAAATAGTTTTGTTCTTTCACATTTAACTTATATAGGTGCAGGTCCACTGCCTCACTGGAATCCAGGAAGGAAAAAGTTAGTCTTTGAAGCACATAGCTGCTTCTACCCTAGTTCCATGTAGGAAACCAACCCTACCCTGAAGTGTAAGGAAAGTCAGGGAGACTCAGCAGAAACAGTGGCTGTGGTGCAAGGTTTAGTTTGCAGCTCTGACAAGTATGTGGGTGCCACAGTGCCATTCATGGGGAGCAGTCTTATGCAGGGCTTGCTGTGCCATGTGCTCCTACAGCTCTAGGGGCAGGGCAGTGGCATGTCCTGGAAGAAGATGAAAGACAAAGTCTTGCTTAGTGTGCAGTGGAAGGGAATAAAACAGCCATTTGCTGATTTTTGAATAGGCTTATGCTAGGTCAGTGGAAAAAAAGGAGAAAGGAAGAAAAGAAGTGAAAGAGGAAAAGCTTTCTGTCATGTTGAGAAGGCACTTGGGCAGTGCACAGTTTGTCATTGTGCCTAGCTTTAAGACAGCTCAAAGGAATAAAGGAAATGCAGCCTGTGTATGGTTTTATAGTGGTCGAAGAGAGATGTGCATACCACTGCAAATAAACTTCTGCTTAGTATGGGAACTGAGGGAAGGAAGCAAACAACCAGAGAAAGCAAATCACAAACAGGCAGCCAAAGGAAAACAAACCACTTCCATGTAAACACTTGTGGAAACAGTGGTCAGTATGTCATACCAAGCTCAGAGGAAGAGGTAGCAGATGAGACCTTCAGCAGGTTGATTCTGCTCACAACATCTTTCTTCTCTTTTTTTCAGTCACAGAGTGAAATATTTGGAGGTGGGAATGCTCGTACCAGAGTAAAGTGGAACTGCTTCAAAGGGAAATTGGGAAGTGATGGAGTGGGAAGATGGAGGAACTTAGCTAGCTCTGGTCATACTGACCAGGTGCTTCATTTTTAAAGGGTGTAGAGGGAAGAATCTTCATGCATTATTCTAAAGGAAAGGAAGAAATGTTCCTATATTGTCTTGGATGAGCAGTGGAGAAGTTTTGGTAGAGGTTCCTATCTATTCCTGTCATGGAATAATGAAGGAAGGAGGGTAAAAATGGTTAGTACTACTCCTTAATGGGTGAACGTTTTCTATCTTGTTGGCAAAACACCTAGAGTTCTTTATCAGGATAGGAGTGCAGTCTATGTATTCTAAAATTGTCCAAGTCAAGAGGTATAGCTGATAGCTTCTTGTTAAGGTGGTCTAGCTATTTGTAAAGTGTCTGTGTAGCTACTGCCCGAGAAACATGACATAATCATTCAGCTCCTCTTTTCTGTTTACTCATCACGTTTTCTGCCCGTGTCTGTTTCCAGAGTGCTTGCTGTGCCCATGTCTCAGCTGATGACATCAGCAGCTCTGCAGACATATCCTGTCTCTTCTTTCATCTCCTTGGTGTTAGTCTGGTTGCTTCTAGCTTCTACAAAGTACAAACCTCTTAAGACTACTTCATGGAGAAGACAGGAAATAGGAGAGTTATGACACTGGAAATGCCCTATTGTTTCTTCTCTGTCAAACTCCCACTGGACAGTAGTTCTGGGAATCTGCTCTTTGTGAAGTGCAAGATGTATTGGTGGTATGTGCCATGGTGAATTTTCCTCAGGGAAAAGAGCAAAGTAGCATGCTAGGCTATCCCCTATGTTTGTTTTTAAGCATTCAGAAATGCTCTGCAGAGGTGCCTGAAACTGGAGCTGTTTCCCTTGGTAAGGATGAACGTTGTCAGGGAACCTAAGTGCTAGAAACAGTGCCTCCTGAAAGGCAGGACTTCTGACTAAGACAGAAATTTAGGCTTCATAGAAATTAGAGAAAATGAAGATCCTCGAGGGAAAGATAAGAAAATTCTTCTTCCTTCCAAAACTGCCTTGCAGGATCAGTGGAAAATTTCTGTTCAGAACAGGATCCTTGGCAGGGATACACCACCACCAGATGAGAAGCAGATACCCTCAAGACCAGGCAAAGCATTTCAACATTCTTCTTCCTGTTTGCTCCAGGTGTATCTCAACAAATAAAAACTATTTTGCCTGTCATCCTGAAGTGCACATGGTGGTGGTTTCCAAACAAGAAGATGCATACATAACAGATGGGAGGGGCTGAGAAGCTCTTGGTCGAGCTGTTTCTGTTGCCAGACAGTTCTTTGATTGAGTCCCTGAGTGCTCTCAAGCTCCTGTAGAGGAAGGACAAGACTGGGATTAGCTTGTAGCAATTCTCCTGGTGGTGAGAGACTGGTCTCTGCAGGTCTCCTTCCTGAGCACACAGGGAGAGAGCTGTATATAGGGCTTACTGGAAACGGCTAAAGGAACAGCCTGGGCTTTGCTGTGCAATGGTGCACAGCCATTGATCTCCAGCCCCAGTGGAGGACAGGCAGAAGAGCTGGACACTGATGAGCTGCACCTTAGGGAAAAGGCTCTGGGCTGGCATATGATGGCCTTTAAGGAGCAATTGAATTGATGACCTCTATAGAATATCATCAGAAAAGAGCTCAGATATTCTGCTGTACTTATGTCCTCGGCAATGGGGGTGCCAGAGTCTATGACAGAAAGATAAGTACGTCCCAAGAATATGGATAACCTGAGATTTGGGAATAGGGAAGGTGAAGGAGAAAGATATGTGACTGTACATGCAGTTTTGCTATTATTTTTGACACCATCATTTAACAGTGAATGAGGAGGAAAACTAAATTTTTGCAGCTGTAGCTTGTATGGAGCCATTGTCATGTCATCTATCACGTGAAAGTTATATCTTCTGCTTTAAGTGCTGTGGCTGCAGCTGTTTTAACAGTCTAGCTTTCTGGAAATCAGTATAATCTTTTCTGAATGAAATTTGCAGTTTCATTTTTTGAAAATTAAAAAGAAAAAGGATTGAATTGGCTCAATTAATAAAAACAAAACCCAAATGTATATTTTCTTTTGAAGTTTGCGCCCTAGAATTATTTTGGGTCAACATCTCATTACACATCAAACTTGTATATAATTGTCTTTCCTCTTCCTTTCTCCTTCTACATTAGGCAATAGGAAGTTCTGTTCCTGTGATCATTTATCATGATGCAATACACTGAAGCTTTTGGTTTTGGCTTTTTCCTGCATGTCTCAAAAGCAGAGACATCTTCAGTTCTGTATTTGTATTCTTTCCATGTGCAGATGGAACTGAAATTTCTGCAGCCATTGCATAACACCCCTGGCTGCCCTTAGGTGCTACCAGCTGTATTGGAGATCTGGTCTGAGTCCTTTGGCAAGGAGTCATTTTCCTGTTAGAATTCTACTGTAACTTTATTTTAAATTTCTACCAATACATGCTATAGAAGTGAATGAGTTATTCCAGTCATCTAAATATGAGGAAAATTTGATCTAAAAACTTCTGAGGGACTATTCCTTATTATAAGTTTAAGTATTACTTAGTGCCTGTGGTAAACAAGGAAGCACTTAGACTATGAAGTGTACAGTTAGCTGTGGTTAGCAGCATTTATTACAGCCGATGTTTGGGATACATTCTATCCTGGGATTGGTCAGGCTAAGGCAGAAAAATAACAATTAAATGCTACAGGCACCCTAAGATCTGTTTTATTTCTTCTTACTTTATTTCATTTGCTGTTAAGTCTTTTTTGTTTTTAATTTGTTTTTAGTATTTCACCTACTTCTCATAGCCTCCACATTCTCATGTGAAATTAGATATCAGTATGCTGCCTCTTGCAATATCTGCAGTCTGCTGCCACATTATCAGAGCTGCCAGGCTCTGATCCTGGACCTGCTTCTCTCTCCAGATAATCTGCTTGTGGCTAACTCCACCTGGAACAATAACTACCCCACTTTGCCCTCTAGACACTCCACACGGAACCTCCCTTGAGCACAGCAAAGCATTATTGGTCTGGTGCATGTAGTGCTGGGTTATTGAAAAATCCACCTTACGGCAGAGTAAACTTGCAGTTTGCACAGTCACAGGGCTGCTTCTGGTGGGTACTCATTCAGTGCACTGACAAACAAGGCCTTGAAAGATGTCACTTCGCTGAAAGCCGCCCAGTGCCAGGATGCTAAGGCATTTGACACAGTCTTCTATAATATCTTTCTCTTCAAATCTGAGAACAGCATTTCAGTATTTGAAGGGGGTTGTAAAAAGGAAGGGACAGACTCTATACAAGGGTCTGTTGTGATAGGGCATGGGAAATGGTTTCAAATTGAAAGAAGGGAGATGTAGTTTGGATATAAGGAAGAAGGTTTTTACTATAATGGTGGTTGGCACTGGCACAGGTTGCCTAAAGAGATGGTAGATGTCCCATCCCTGGAGACATTCAGGGTCAGACTTGACAGGGCTCTGAGCAGCACGATCTAGCTGTAGATGTCCCTGTTCATTGCAGGGTAGTTGGATTAGACAACCTTTAAGGGTCCCTTCCAACTCAAAAGATTCTATGATTCTGTGCTTGAGGCAATCCTTATACTTGCCTTGGTGAAAGTGGTAGGGTAGATATGCAGGAGACTTTTGCAATGGAGATCAAATTGCAGTTGTCTGGCTCTGATGTTAAGGCAAAGTTTAAAGAAAAAAAAGTCCACCAGTGAGTTTGGAGTGCTGGACTGAGTGTGGTGCCTGCACAAGCTCCTCTTCTTTAGGTTCTGTTTAGGCAGCACATCTAATCAGCAAGTGATAGCAGTGTGTGTTCCTGTGAAAATACAGTCTTGGTCTGGGACACTCTTGGGACTCCCCTGTCCTGTATTTGCCTCCTTCTCAGCCTGGACTCTGGCCAGGTCCTTTCCAGCTGAGTCTTAGGTTCCTGCTTGCATCCCGTATCTAATCAGCTGACATTTCTAGCTGGATCCCTACTATATATTTATAGTTCTTCATAATTATTAGGTCTGTTTTCCTACAGTCTCAAGCTAATCTGTCCTATACCTGCTCCATTACAATGTTACCTTGAATCCTTGGACAGATACCTGTTGTCTGTAAGTCACCAGCACTGCTAATTCCATGGTGAGGTAGGCAGATGGGGGGGGGGGGTGGGGGTGGGAGCACGTAATAAAGTAGAAAGTGAATTTTGACAAGTGTTTGTATTCTGGACATCTGTACTACTGTGGCATCATAAAGCAATTGCACGTAAAGGTCAAAATATAGACATATCAATGTCTGTAGTTGCAATGTGTTTACAGTAATGCTCTGCATACTTTAAAATGGATGTTTAAATGCCACTATAAATATAGAGCTTTGACAAGTTAGTGAGTGTGTGGAGAAGATGAACTTTGTGAAATGCTATAATATCTAAACCGCAACAGGAGTCACACCAGTAGTGGATGACATGCAGGATGAATGGGTATTTGGGAACATGATTCCTGTTTCCCAGTAGCCTTTTGTTCATGCAGGTTATTGCACAGAGACAAGTCATGTGCTATCATAACCCATTTAGGAAGTGGACAGGATTTTCTCCTGGTGTTGTTATAAATGTTTAAGATGTCCTATTGTCCTGGTAAAACTTGTACTGTGTTATTGCTTCACTTTAGCTGCTTACTTAGATCGGACTGGGCTTTACTATTCTACTGCAGGCATATTAGCTAAACAGGTTGCCATTGCAACCAAACACTTAACCGTAATGGAACTTAAAATCATAGCAGTCTTTTCCAACCTTAATGATTCTAAGATCATGTTGTCCAACTGTCAAGACATCACCACCATGCTCACTAACCATGTCCATCAGTGCCATATCTCCATGTCTCTTGAACACCTCCAGGGACATTAACTCCACCACCTCCCTGAGCAGCTTGTTTCATCACCAGTCTTTCAGAGAAGAAAGTATTCCTAATATCCAACCTGAACCTCTTCTCCCACAACTTAAAGCAATTATCTCTTATCCTTTCACTGTTACCTGGGAAAAAAAGGCTGACCTTCACTTCATTACCTTCTTAATGCTTCTGCTTTGTGAAAGAAGAATAGCAGGGAGCTCTGGAAAACTTCAGTAAGGACTTGGGGCTGTTGCTAACGAAGCAATGACTTAGTGTGGGGTATGATATGCTGGCTGCATTGTGGGCTGGCAGCTGAGCCATGGCACAGCAAGAGTTACTCCTTATGAAAACAGCATCTTTTTTGGCTGCAGCTGGTTAGGGGTAGCTGATTAATTATTCAAAAATTCATTAGGATGATTCACAAAGAGTTGCAGCTATAAGAATTGTAAGGTTTGTGTTGAAATGGAATTTTATAGACTAATTCTAGGAAATTCTTTTAGAAAAGAATTTCTTTTAGAAAAGTCATAGTTACGTTAATTCTTCTGGTAATGCTCTGGCTGCATCTTCTAAGAGAATACTGTGGAAACAGATGAAGTGGCAAAGGTGTCATAGCAGGGGTCAAAGGACTCTGGCTAGGGCAGTGTGTTTATATCTTATTTTTGTAATATATAACAGAGCTGCAGTGGTTTAATGACTCAGTAATAAGTTGAGAAACACGTTTCAGTCCCAGTGTGGAGACAGTAAAGGGCATCTACTTAATGAAGTAAGCTGACTATTCATAATGTTGTTACAAGAATGAGGCAGGAAAGGGAGAGTGGTTCATCACATCCCTAGAATGACAGCAGAATAAAGGAAACAGGTGTATAGAACTCTTTTAGATCATATATCTAAACCTGGAGGAACACAGAATTCATCCTGAAGAATGAAACATTTCCCCTTGAAATTCAAACCCCAGGCACTGCAATACCCAGTGATTTCATACATAGCCCAATTCCATGGGGATCCTTTGCAGATCAGTATTTAAAGAATATGTCAAAATGTGCTGGAATAGGCTAATACCTAGTTATTATGACAGCAGATTTTGCCATTTATAAAGTACATGAAAAGGTGTCCGGTTAGGTTTGAAGGAAATTCATTTCAACCATTTTATTATTTTTCAGCCAACTGTTTTTGGAACTTAAGCAGAATTTATGCGGTTAGTGCTTCCTTTGTTTAGATGGTAACAATTCATCTGCAGAATTATAGCTATATTTAAAATGACTGACTCCAATGTCTTAAATGCTGAAGAGAGCAAAGACAGATATTGCTAATATATCAGCATTCTTGCAAATCACAGTGTGGAGTTAAAATATACAGTATTGCAATAACTCTCAATTGTTAGTAAAAGTAGACAGCTCATATAGCCATGCTGTATCTTTTTTGTAATAACTTGCAAAAGTGCTGTGAATGTATAAGAATTGCTTATTTAATTGGGCTTACTTGTCTTCACAGAATAAGGGAATCACAGAATGGCTGAGGTTGGAAGGGACCTCTGGAGACCATCTACTACAGCCTTGCTGCTGTAGTGAAATTCTCTTCAGTGCATTACCTAGGCCTGTGTCCAGGCAGGTTTTGAATATCTCCAGGAAAGGGGACTCCAGCCTCTCTGGGCAACTCATTCCAGTCACCCTCACAGGAAAGCCTTTCCTCATGTTCAGTCAGAGCTTCTTGTGTTTCGGTTTGTGCTTATTGACTTTCCTAATGTAATGATTGACATAAGTCTTTATGTAAAAGGCTGCTGTAGAAAGGAAAAGGAGCAATCTCTTCTCCACATCATAGTGGATATGGCAAAGTGTAGACATCTGCAGCTGCACCAAAGATTCTCTGACATTCAGACTTTTTAACAGTAGAGATTGTGAAACATCAGTATGAATTACTTGGAGAGACTTGAAGTTTCTGTCTCTGGAGATAGGGCGAAAACACTTCAGTTAATCTCACTTCAGGGCAAGGAACTGGAGTAAGCGACCTTTCAAAGCCCTTTGATTCTGAAAAAGTAACCAGTAGCTTTTAAGGTAGGGTTGCCTATGTTTATTTTAAGGTGGCTGGAATTTCCAGCTCTTTTTTTCTGAATAGGAACTCGCACTAAAGTTCATTGTTCAACAGGAAAAATTCTTGGGTTTCATTTTAGCTGGAAGACTTAATTTCCTGTTTGATATCATAAACAATATTGTATTCTCGAAGAATAAATTCCCAGTTATCTTACTAAAAAAAAAAAAGGAACAAAACAAAGGAAGGATCCAGAAACCCTAAAGAGCAATGTATTGTGACAAAGTAAGGAACTTTCTAGTGTAATGCTACCTTTAAGCAAGTTATTTCTCCTTGCTACCAACTGTTACTTGATCCAAATTAATTAAATTTAGGCCTACAGAAGAATTTAGATACCTCATATTTCAGTGTCTAAAACTGAGTTTCCGGTACTGAGCAACTGATCCCCTGTGGCTTAGCAGGTTCACAAACCAGACAGTTCCCTGTCTGCTTTACCTGCAGCATGCAGACTGCTGGATGACATGATAACCCAATAAAAGAATAAGCATTCCCTGAAGTAGAAAGAATCTACTTCAAATGTACACACCAATGAATACTGAATTATACGTAGTGGAACAGCTTCAAGAAGTGTCCTCAGATAGCCCAGGCTCATGGTTCTATGAGATGAAAGACTTGAATAAAATTTTCTACTCTGAACCAAGGAAGGGGATTCCTACCAGACTGTGCCACACCTTATCAGTTCTAAAATCTGCTTTGCCAATGTGAGTATGGTTTGAGTGGAAGAATGGGGGAGAAGATCTGACTTGCATTTCTGTGTTTGGTGCTGTGGCAAGACACCAACTTGATAGGCATTATCCCTTCCAAGAATGATTTTGAATCCAAGATTATTCAAGTATTTTTATATTTAACAAGCCTGCTTTTGCTTTTTGTCTGTCATGGACTCCCCCTGTAGATTTATTTCTTCTAAGGCTGTCTGTAACCTGCCCAGATTTGTTAACAGTATAAGCTGATAACTGATTAGAACCTCAGGTGGAATGCAGCCTAGAAAAAAAAAAGTTCTCTTTTTGATTTTAGTGATAGTTTGCCCCTTTGATCTAATTGCTGACTTGAATCCGTGTAGAGCAGGATTTCACATGAATTCCTATTTTGAATACTTGTAGTTTTTAAAGGTTACTTTTTGCTGAAATTTTCTGGAGGTGGTTACTGTCCAAACATAATGTATTGATTTACTTTGACCAGCAATGTTTTTAGTCACAGTTGGAAGAACCATTTCCTCCATGTATTTAAAAAAATGAATACATGACCCTCTTTCTTTGGAATAGGTCCACAGCTGAGAGAAGAAAGTAGGAAAACACTGTTTCCTCCTGAAAAATGCTTTTGCATATTCTGTTGGTAGTTTGTTGAGACTTCACTGAGTTCAGGGACACTGAAAACTGAATTTCCTGGAGGATCTGTACGTATTTATTGTGATGTATGGAGGGATGACTTTAGAGGAGAAAGCTGGTCCCTGAAAGACTTGCTTGACTCCAGCCCTTATGCGGAACAGAGCCTTTATCCTGCATCCAGCCTCAAAATTCCAACTTATTAATTTACTCATCTGTTTTCATTTACAAATGAAAAAAAAAAAGCCTAAAAATTTGCACTCACAGCAGGTTAACAGTCTCACAAACTGAAAAGGAAAGCAGTGAGGGGAGGAGAAACAGCCCCACAAATTTTCCGTGCATCTCCTTGGCTCTCCCCTGCAGCATGCATCCCCTTGCTCACCAGGTAAAGGTGATGCTGTCCTGCACTTCATAAACACTGAGACCCAAGTACCTTGCAGGGGAGCTACAGCTCAGGGAGACTTGAAAGCACCTGTTAGCATAACTGTTCAGCAAGTCATTTAACACGTGCTTCCTAGAAGGGTGCCTAAGAGTGCCTGTCCCTGTAACCTATTACTTACACTGCACTGTGTAATACTGCTCATTACTTTCCTCGTAGGATATTTGGAAGTTCCATATAGCAGTGTGTCTGAGGGCAAGGAAAGGCCTTTGAGTGCTGTAGGGAGACTGGAACGAACTTCAAAAAGGCCCTTTTTCAGGAAAAACATCGCAGTAAGGGAGCTGTATAAGTTCCACAAAATGTAAAAGGCTTCCTTGCTAAATTATTAATGCAAACGAAAAGCATAATGCTTGGAGTACTTTGCAAGCTCAGATGTCTCATGGTACAGAGTTGTATAATTTTAAGCAGTCACAACTGTTCTGGTTTTTCTAATTGAAGCAACAGCCACTGATCTTGTAATACTTAAAAAAATAAATCTTGGCAGCAACTCCCTGTAATTGCTATTCCCCGAGTTTGTATTGCTGGAGCAGAAGTCAAAACTGCATTTAACGTAGAGTTATTGTAAATGATAGGCTAACTTAAAAGTTAGAAAGGGAAGGAAGACAAAACAATTTACAATAGCATGCTGTAACAGTTGAGAGAGTTATTCATCAGACGGTTCTTCCAGAAAGCCTCTGAACTATCACTGTTCACCCCTTCTCTTCCCTATCTTCCCTAGATGCTTTTTCACTTAGCTGTAATTATAAGACTGCCCTTAGGAGGGACAGATTTCAGGACGATTATCCCCTCTTCCCTTGACTTTTTCAGCTACTGTTAGCATCGGTCTTTGCGTGGTATGTTGTGTGGGCATCAGTTGAGTGAATGACTCACAGCTGGCTTATATGTGAACATTTAGTAAGGATTCACTGCAGCATACATCCATGTTGGCACAGGTAGCACTGCACGTACTTTACTAATGGTGCCAAATCCAGGCTTTGGAGTGCTGTGTTTGCAGCCAGAATATTTTACTATTACATTTTCTTTCCATGTGTCGTTAACATTAAGTCTGGTGATACCATTCATTGCTGTGCTGCTGCAGAGCTTGGCACAGCACTGTGGGACTTCCTTCAGCCATTAATCCTTATGCAAGTAGAAAGGGAGCCAGGCCGTGCCCATCCTCATACCAGACATCGTTCGGTGGCATTGCAGGTGGCACGCCGGTGGAATGTGTCTTCAGGAAAAGGATGTGGCTGCAGGAGCAGCACGAGGAGATGGAACTAGCCCAGCCCAGCTCTGCACGTCCAGGCCTCGTGCCCTGCTGCAGCCAGAGGGTGAGACAGCAGTGTCCTGCCAGCAAGGGGCACTCATGGGCTGCGCAGTATCAGGCTGCCACCTGCCGAGCTGCCCCTGCTGGGCGCGCATCACTGCCCTTCTTGTGTGGCGGGAAGTTCTGCTTTTTGGAAGTTTCAAGTTTAGGGGAATTTAAACGTGAAGAGATTTGACTGAGAGGTTCAAAAATACTCAACTATTTAGTGACCGCTATCCATTCCTGTATATACAAGAGCACACTATCTGTTATAAACCCAGTCACTTCCCTTCTTACAGTACATAAATATTTATTCACACATCATGGAGACAAACCCATAGCCTCCAGACTTGCATAGGGTGCAGGAAGAAGCAAGACAAGGCCAAAAAAGAAGAGCATGTAAGAGGTGAGATATTCACAATCAGAACTGTGTCGGTTTTCAGGGTGCAGGGGTGGCAGGGTGTGCTGTGGTGTGCTGTGGGACCCACTGTGCTGGGAGCTGAGCGTTGCCCCTCAGCACTGCTCTCTGGCTCCCTCCTGCCCCAGCTTTCTTTCAGCCTCCTCCTGGGTTTGTTCAGTGCTCTGTTGTGAATGCTGCCATCACCAGAGTGTTTTGTGCCCTCCTTCAATGAAGAACAGCACTCTGTCACAGTCACCAGTTCACTGGGGGAGCAGAAGGCTTAAAGCTGTGGGAAAGAGCCCTCTAGCACTGTCTGCCTTAACAGCCATGCTTTCGGTTTGGAAAGGAACTAAAAGCACTGAAAAGCTATCCAGAACATACTGCTTGTGTGTCAGGTTTAGTCATTGTTCCCACATTTCTTAGTTCTCAACCGCAGCTCTGTGCTGGAGGCCAGATGCATGCAGAGGGCACTTTTCTGCTTGCTAGCAGCGGGACGGCAGGAATGGAAGTGCCCCTTTCAACTCCAGACTCAAAGTCCTGACAGCAGTAAAAGAGGGATGTGAGTTATAAGTTTGTATCTTTGCTCCAAAAAAAAAAAAAAAAAATGCCTGTCCAGCTCCAAAGCTTCTTGCAACACAGTTTTATTGTTCTCCCAAATTTGTTCTTATTGTTTTCCTTCTGTCTCCTCCATACAGGAAATAAGCCTATGGATCTCTCACTTCAGTGTGCTTGTCATACTAGCTGCGAAGAAGCATTTTGAACTCTATACTAAGCACTTTATTTCTTTGCCGTGCCTTTTCACAAAAGCTTGCAGTATAACTTTAAAATAGCTATTACAGCAGCAGTGCATATTGCAGACATCCTGGGACTCTCCTGCTTCCTTCTGGTGCCAGGCTGTCACTGCGATCTCGCTGCTGTCCTCTTTCAGGTGTCAGGTCTGCTTGTAAGAGCCTTACTTTTTAACATGTAACAGCCTCTACTGTTTGCAGCACGGGTGAAGGGATGGGTGGGCTTGCACCGCAAAGAGTGTGTGAGTTTCTGAGCAGACAGACCCATCCCTTGTGGGGTCACCTTCAGTTTGCAGGGGACCAAACTTCCATCTCTCAGGCCTCACGCTCCTATGTTCCTGTAATTCTGTTGTTGGTGTTTTAAAGTAACAACTGTTCAGCTTTTTATTTATTTTTATTTTTATTTCTGTAACAAATGCAATTGTATTGCAGTTTTCCTTTCCTGAAGAGGGAGCTTCCCCTTGAAATCTACTTTTTCAAAACATGCCAACTCATTCCCTGGACAAATTTCTGTTTCGGTTTCTATTTGCTTTTATGATGCTAGGTTTCTTCTAACTGTACAGTTGTATTAGCAAAAGCCATTTCTGTTGCTTTCATTTTCCTTTTTCCTTTTTTTTTCTTTTTTATCCCCCTGTTCCTTAGAGCTGAGAAGTGTTATTTTACATGGCTGTCTGCTTACACAGCACTGTCACTGGGGAGAAAAAAACTCATTATTGCACATGTGCAGATCGCAGTGCACAGGATAAAGATATCAGAAATAAGTTTCAGCCAGCAGCTAAGGTGGTTGCCATCTCCTTATCATCATGAAACTCAGTGCAGACTTTCTGAGAAGGAAAAGTGAGAGCAGATGGTGACACCATGCTGGTATAATTTTCCTGTGCAGCCCAAATTTGAGAATGAGGAGGCAATGGAAATTTGGGTATGCTAATGTGGCTCAGCAGAACTAAATCACGTGGTCCCTGGTCCAGCTACTTTAAGCTTGAACAGCTCTGCACTGCAATGTAGACATATATGCAGTGCTTTGAAAAAACAACTACATGATATCATCAGTCCTCTTGTTGTACAATGCTCTAATTAAGAAAAGAAATAGAATGTATGCTGACCACTAGAGTTTATGGCAGCCTGGGTTCAACCTTGTAGACATCTCCTGAGGAGAGAATGACTCATTGCTCAGGGACTTTTTTAAATTAACCGTTCTCATTGTACTGAGGTTGGGGAATTCCAGTGTATTGAAAGATAGAATCCACATTTTATCTCACTGCCATAATTTACGAGATTTGGGGCATCCATTTTAAGATCTGTCCCATCCAGACCAGTTATATTAACTGACACCAAAGCCCTAAGAACCTTGGTTTCTGGTGGCCAGATGCCATCTTTGAGTGATGGAGGCAGAACCAGAAAAGCTAAGGTTGAAGTCAAGTGAATGCTAATAGACCTGTAAGCTATATTTAAGCCTTCCTGGGTGGGACATGGTATAGGGAGCAGCCTGCCTACCAGGAACTGGAACTATCAGAGCATAGAGTTTTCCTTCCTTCCTGTCTTGGCTGTACTTCTGCATACTGCAGCCCAGGAAATAATTATGGCACTGCCTACATCACCACTGTGCTGCTTTTCTGAAAGGCAGACATTCTATTCTTCATGACTGAAACATGGCAGTGAGCAACACACTATCCCAGAGTATCAGATCTGTATAGACAGCACAGACACAAGTCAGTTATACAATGCTATGCCTTAACCACATTGTGGAGTTAGTCCTTAAACATCCAAGTCAAGTGTATAGATATTAAACCATTCAGCTACGGCTGTGCAAAGGCAAGCAGCATGGGGAATTTGGTACTGTAGTATTGGCAAGCTGACTTATCAGATCATGTAGAAAAAATGGAATGTTTAGAGGAAAGAGGCTCCAGTGCAGGTTCAAAGGCCAGCAGCATGACCTTTGAGAACATCCCTATTGCACCTGTAGGCACTCAGCCTTGTGCCGGGTTGATTCCCAGCACCTGGCTCCCTGCTTGTATGCTGAATCTGCCCTCCCCACACCCCAGGTGGCAAAAATTTGACCTGATTGTACACCCCACCCTTTAGCTTTTGGGCAGGTGTTCTTGTGTTTTAGTAGATTCTTGATACTTAATTGGAAATTCCTTCTGAGGAATAGATGGCAGAGCCAAAGAAGGTCCTGGAAAAAAGAAGAAATATCTAACCTTTTCAGTAAGATCTTCTGCTGAAAGATTTTGTGAGACTGCATAAATCTGTACATGAGCAAGAAAAGCCTCACTACAGAGCAGCTCAGTGCTATTGGTTTTTGAATTTAGGAGCCCTCTGGAATCTGTGATGAATCAAAGGTAAGGTGTTGGTTGGTTGGTTTTGTTTGTTTGGTGGTGGTGGTTGTTTCTTTCCTTCTTCTCTAGGAGAATGATCCCCTGTTTGTGATTTATGGGGCCTAGATAAAATTTTAAAATGACATTTAGATGTACGAAGGGAAATTCATGTGCTACTTATATATATATTTAATTTATTATGATGAAATTTTTATTGCGACAGTTCCCCCATTAAAAAATAAATGCTGTTGACTGCTACACACCCAGGTTTGGAGATCTCACAGTTTGTGCAGGTTGCCTTCAAATAGTGATGGCTTTGCTGTGCCACCTCAAATCTCACTTCTGATTTCTTTGAAGGTTGTTTTTTTTTTAATGAAAATAGGCTTGCAATCAGTCCAGAGAATATAGGAAATAGTATTCTTACTTACTACTGAAAGTTTTGGCAAAGAAAACTTATGTATCTATACATTCAGATAAATATGAACATAAACATTCCTTGAGAAGCCCAGCTGAGAAGGACTTGGGGTTCCTGGTGGATGAAAAGCTGGACGTGAGCAAACTGTGTGTGCTTGCAGCCTATAGGCTGAGTTACTTAAACAGGGGTGGAAGCACGGAGAGGGAGGCGACTGTGCACCCCCTTTTTATTGGGGGGGGGAGGGGAAAGACATGAGGGCTCAATCTGGAGTACTGTATCCAGGCCTGAGGTCCCCAACCCTGGAAAAATGTGGAGCTGTTGGAGTGGATGCAGAGCATGGTACCTCACCTCTGGAGATAAACTGAGGGAGCTGGGCTTGTTTAGCTTTGAGAAGAGACCTCAGGGAAACCTCAGTGCAGCCTTTAAATACTTAAAAGGAAGCTTAAACACAGGAGTGAGACTGAGTTTTTACAGAGGTAGATAGTGATAGGACAAGGGGGAATGGTTTTAAACTAGAAGAGAGGAAGTTTAGGTTAGATATTAGGAGGAAATGTATTACTCAGAGGGTGGTAAGGCACTGGAACAGGTGAGGTGGTCCAGAGAAGCTGTGGATGCCCAATCCCTGGAGGTGTGGTTCAATGGGGCCCTGGGCAGCCTGATCTAGGGTTAGCAACCTTGCCCATAGCAGGTGATCTTTAAAAAAAAGTCCCTTCCAACCCAAGCCATTCCATGATTAATATATCTACATCTAATTAATTCTGAATATATCATACAAAAGTTTATTTTGTTGTTGTTGAAGCATTTTTCCTGGTGTATTTCATAGACTCTTAATGCCAGGGTTTTTACTTTGAAAAAATGCACAATTCCATAATTACAATGTAATTGAAACACTACACTGAGTCAGTGTGCAGGACTAACACATTTGAGTTAAACCTTTCTAACAGTGACTGCTTCGCTCTTTTTGTAACACCTCCTATAGCTGAACTCTTCCACTGTTATGTTTAATAAGCCATACATCTTCTCTGTCCCATTTTTAACAATCAAAGCCAACAGTTAAGACTTTTTGTAGAGGTACGTTTCCTTTAAAAAAAAAATCCTAACTATTCTTCATTTCTTGTGGTAAAAGAAAAAGCTCCCTGAGCTGTTAACAAAATGGCCTTAGAACCATTGCTATTTGTAGTATTAAAAATACTGAGTTAGAAATAATTTTCTTATGATACTATGCTATGTCTCTTCCAAACTATCAGGGCAGGTTTTACTTAGCTCAGCATTATTGCAATAGGATTTTCCACCTTCCTGACTGCAGGTTTTGCTTTGCTCCATTTTATCATTATAAGTCAGTCTCTTTTCCTGATGGCTGGAGGCAGCTGCCTTCAGTTTTTCCTCAATTTTATCAGCTACTGCACGCATTTTTAAATCTCTCAGGCTGCTTATTAGGGTTCCATAGGCTCCTTTCATTCCATGTCTTTGATACCACCTCTGAAAGAGCTTAATCTTCTGTTCAGATGTATTAAGCCAATTATCCCGGAGAACTTCATCTATGGTCGGTTCTGGTAGTAGGTGATGACGAACAAATGCCATTACTTCATCTAGTGTCATCTCCTCCACAATGTCAGGGATATGGTGGCTCAGGTCAACATCTAGAAGCATGAAAAGAAATGAATGCTCTTGACACTGACATCTGTTTGCTGGCTTTGTGTGTTTTTTGTTGCTGTTGTTTTTTTCTTCTTTTTAATCATCTGTATTCAGAGCTGTTACTTCTATTTAAAACAGACCAAGCTTCAGATATTCATGACTCCATATGTTTAAAGTGTGATTTTTGCACTGTGTAACTGCCTTCTGGCACCTGAAATAGAACTTGTTTCCTTTGTAACCTCTTCATCACTTCTAACCTCTACAAAGCCTCATCATGCCTCATTTACTAGAATTGAGAAAAGAACAAGACAGGTCTTTTGTTACTATATAGTCTTGGAGCTTGTACTGTTCTCCTGTTGAGTGTTACCACTGTGTTTTTGCCCATGAACATAAGATGGGTCCTGTTTCTGTGATTGCACTGCTGGCTGCAGGGCTACTCCATTATTAGAATTAATGATTCTAGAAATCCAGCTTGCTGCCTCTTGGTGTCCATTATGTATACAGAATAGAAATGCACCTGTTGTCAGTAGTTGCTTCCTACAAAGAAATTCCTCCTCAGGCAAAAGGTTAATGGCACCACTGAATGCTTTAAGTACATGATGACGTGGCATTTCTATAATAAGCATTCACAGTTGTGCCAGAGTGACAGCTCTACAAAATGGCAGAGTCTACACAAAAAAATACCCTTTCTTTAGCACAGAATTTGTCTGTATTTTTATTTTACTAAAGTTTGAGAAATTACTTGTCTCTTACCTGCATCTATGAGTATTAAAGTCTCCTGAAAAAAGAAGCAAGCGAGAAATGAGTGCAAAAATCTTTTGTAAAAGACCAACCCCATATAATAGGAAAAACAGATTACATCACACTTCTGAAATGTTCTTTTATCTTTCTCCATGATTCTCCTGTTTTATGAGATATGGAATCGGACTGGACCCGTATTTCATTTGAGTAAGTTTGGGGAATCACCTCAGAATTGCTACTGCATAAAAATATGCACAGGGATAGGAGGTTCAGTGGAGGTGTGAAGATTGATGAAGTTCTGATCTTGGTTATGTACTTGAGTGCAATAACAAATCTTAAGAAATGATATGGGGCTCCTTTTGCTTCTCCCAAGATTCCTCACAGTAAAATTTTACTTCACTGATCTCATAGAAGAGAGACATACACGCTCTTGGGCAGTCCCACAGTAATTTAAATGGAGCCAAGTTCCCTACATCCAGCTGAGTTTTATTTGATCTAAGCAATGATACTTACATAAGAACTGTCTCTTCTAGCTGCTGCGACAGCCCCGTTATCTTGGATAGAATGCTTCTGTTTTCTCTTTGCTAAAACTATAAAACAAAACATTTTAATAATTTGGGGCAGTGTAATTCTCTGGACACCAAGAATATAAGATTACATCTGAGTAAGCAGCTGAATATTTTATTCAGAGTATGGCATTAACAAGGAACAGGGAATTACTTACAGTAGAATATTAATCCTGCTGTACCTAGTAAAGCTACCACAGTTACGACAATAATTGCGGTGCCCCAAGATGGCATTCCTGCTTCTGTTGAAACAATGGAAACATTACGTGAAAGCTAAGTGCAATACAGCAACGTGCTTGAAAATTTTAACAAGATTTCATCAGATTATAGAGACCCTTTTGTTGTCTCCAAGTAGCAGAAGCAGCGCTTGAGCCACTCCATTACAAATCTGATCAAGAGAAAAGAGCAGTCGTGCTCCATCAGTCAGTGTAAGGCCCAGCAGACAGTGTCAGGAATCTCTATGGGTCACTGTATAGAACACTGTACAATTCCAATAGCCTTGCAACACACAGCAGTTGGCAGACCATGCTAGGTTTCAAAATGGTACCTTGCATCCCGCATACAGTGTCTGAAGTTGAATTACATTCCTTTTCAACAAGGCCATTTTCACATCTGCAGAAAATATAAATTATTGTGGCATTTGTTTCTCCCTTCAAAAATTGCCTAAGAGAGCAAATCACAATCTTCTATTGCTTTTTAATCAGCTAATGGTGTCACACACCAGGATGCTGGACTTTGGAACTTAACAAGTATGAAAATAGTATGGGAAAAATATGGAAATGACATAACAGTAGGTCACACAAAAGCAACAGGAAAGCTTAGATACTTAAGAGTTTTTGGAGAGTATATAGAGAGTTGGTGTATTTATAAATATTTTTATGCATAAATTAAAATTAGTTAGACTGAATAAAGCCAGCTGAATAAGCTAAGTACAAAGCAGAACTAGTCTTGTTTTCCCTTATTACCATAGCCTCTGTCTTGAAACTGGTTGGAAAAAAAAAGTATGGTAATGTGATCTTAACAGTGTCATATTTAACAATGAAGGCATCCACTTACATGGTACACGACTCGCAATGTGTACAAGAAGGAGAACTGCAGTAATAGTTCTTCGCACAGGTGCACTCTGTGTTCTCTGTTGGGGTACAGTTCTTTGCAACCTCCCAACCTAAAATGAATTATTAAAGTTTGTTAGTTGGAAAAAGTAGGCCTTTGCTCACAAGCTCTTGTTCTCAGACCTATGGGTCTTTAGCACCACCACTGCTGGCACTGGTGACACTTCATAACAACAAGATAGCTTTTGTAAGGAACCTTGCTTTGTGGGTACTGGAAATACAAAGATGGCAAAGAGACCTCTGCTGGCCAAGAGCTCAAAAAGCTGATCACACAGTAAAGGACTCATTTGGTGCTGCCATATGTTGTCAGCTTCTTTTTCCCTTAGGAAAAACAAAGTGTAAAGCTAGAAAGGACCAAAGAAGATCACATAACCTATCTCTTGGTTGTCTGTCAGAGACAAGGTCTTTACTCTCCCCGACAGACAAGGTTTTATCTCTTCCTGAGAACCTTCAATAGTGAGGAATTTCACTCTTTCTATCTAACATGTTCCCTGCGTAAGTTTCAAACCAAGTTTATTATTTTCCTCCTGTCCTCAATGCATGTTAAGAGGTGATCTCTATCTAAGAATAAATGTTTTTGCATTAAAGAATATTGTAAATAGGTCTATTTACTGTGGAATCTATTTTCTTAAGTATGAATAGAAGGGAACTTTTGAGTTACCATATTCAGTGTCCTGCTATAACAGAAAACCATGTTATCTCTAAAGTTTAATTACTGTGAAACTGATGCCAAAGCCATTCATGAAAATACCAAACATAAATGGTTTTAAGAATGATTCTCATGGAACTTAGGTTTTAATTTTCCTCCTGCCTAGTACTTTCTACTAACTTCTCTTCAACTTTATTTTCCATGAGATAATGTGACTAATCATCCTTCCACTACATTGGAGTTAAAAACTGTCTCCCTACTTACCAAACTGGATTTTTGATGTGAGGAATGCAGAACTATCCTTCCCTAAATTCAGCTATACCAGACACCTGGTGAAACTGGTATGAGATGTGTTTTATGGATTAAAAAGATATATATATATATGTATGCGTCTATGACTGATAAGGGATTTCTGGGACTTGGTGTCCCCCAGCAGGTAAATGCACAAAGTGCTCATTAATAGATACTAAATTGTCTGCTTAGAAATGGACCTTCTAACATCCTACCACCTATTGCCTAAAGAATGCTGGGTAGTCTGACACAGTAGAGCATGCCTTATAATATCACGACTTGATCCTACATCCTACACAGTATACTGAACGTATAAAAAGCATCAGCTTTTTATGCATTGTATCATGTCATTATATCAGCTCAAGAAATTGCAGGTAATATTAACTGCCTGAAAGACTACAAAGGAAATCACTGGGAATGCTCTCTTCTCTTCTTCTACAACACCCCTCTTCTTTTAAAATAGAGGATGAAGAAGAGAGAGCAAGCTTTCCTTCATTGACTCTAACCACTCTGTATTGGGTCTTCTTTTTGAGGAGAAAAGCCCATGCTCAAAACAGGATTCTTATATCCTATTTCACATCTCCACCATAACTCTGAAACTGCAATCAACAGATTTGTTTTTTTACGTATATACTGATGTTCTTGGAGGGCAATTAAAGATAAACGGAGGCTTTTGAGAACGTGTGACCTCTGAGAACATAGAAGATATCTTCATCTCAGGGTTGATGAAGGAAATAAGGTGCAGCATCCTGTCAGTCTTTTATTCTGTTATTGTATTATTATTACTGTAGACATTATTATCAGTAAAGTTACTGAGAGAAGCTATTTGTCATGCTTCCAACAAGTGGACAACTACATACCAATAACACCACTATCTATAGGGCCCTTACTATGACTCATAAAGTAATATAGTGCTTGTAAAATAATCTAACGGGAATATATCATAACCCAGAGTTGAGGTTAGTGCGTTAGTATTAACTGCTGTAAATCAAACTAGCAACATCAGAGTTATCTTGGGATGGTGGAGTTACCTGCCTGTATGCACAGAAAGACAGTGCAGAGGCAAGTGTGGAATAGATGGGATGTTACTCTCTAAATACTTCCTGGCTGAGCAAATATAGATATAAAGAAAAATAATGGACCAATACAGCTTGTTCCTATTTCTACTCTGTTCTTAGAAAAGAAACTGGAGGATAAGTTTAAGACTATGTTATAAACTTCTCCGCATCAAACTTGTAAAATGTTTTCATCTGTATGCTACTCATTACTTGGGGATTGCAGAGATCTTTCAGTTGAATCTTGTTTCTAAATAGACTTGCTGTCTAGATTTGCTATTTCTATAGACATACCAAGCATTCTGTCACAGGAATGACATCTCATACACTCGTCCAAATCATTGATATGATCCATAAACTCCTCTCCAGATTTACATGGTACACAATCTGCCTCAGTTTTTGGACAGTTAGTATTTTTAACATAACCTGAAAAGAGACAGAGAAACAAGAAAAACATATATAATGCCTTTGAACAAAGACCATCAGCTTCAGGACCTCTGTCAGACTTCTTTTTAATCCCTAATACATTTCCATTTACAAATACAGATAGAATCCATACTCTTTATGCATACATATGTACTCTTCAGGAAGGCAGCGTATATGAGATCTAATTATCCCTCTCTCTTCCTCCAATTTAGGACAGGAAGAAAACACGCCGAACAAAACTGTACATGTAACATGGGAAAATCCATGAATATATATAGAGGATGCAGCTAGAATGAAGTGCATCCAGAAAACTATAGCTGAGTTGTAGTTTTATGTAATTGCACATGTTGTGGTTTCCACTTTAATGACTTTTCAGCACAGTCTTACAATGATACTCACCAGGTTCACATTTCATGCAACATTGATCATTTAAACTGTACTCCTTCTCTGTACAAGTAATTTCTCGCTTAGCAATGTTCCTTTTCCTTGTGGTAGGTTTATTGTGTGCTGTGTGTATGGGAATTTCTGTATCATTTCTGCAATGTGTTTCCACAATCAACACAACCACCTAGGAGAGAAGAACAGCAAATTATATAGGGAATTATCAAGGACTGTAGGTGCATGTTATTGCTAGCACAGAGCTACACCAGCACTTTTAATCCATTGCTAAAGATGTTCATACTCACCCCTTTACTGAAGTTCCTTACTATGTCAGAAGAGTTAATGGATAATGAGAAGACAGATTTAATGCTTTTAACTCTACCATTGCAGGCACTGTTTGTATGAAAATCAATGCTTGAGAAGTTGCCCATGCATCTGAGATGTAAAAGATAGCTTCATATGCCTAATTCTGGCACAAACCAAAGAACTCCCATTATTTTCTTGAAGAGCTTTCTGTGCATCTTATCACTGAGCCTAAAGCTGCCCTGAGTCAGTGGTAACATTCTTGCATACAGAATATTTTTAATACAAATTGTATATAATAGATTTTTGTTACTCTAGTGTTGCTTGCAAATGCTTCTCTAAAGAAAAAAAAAATAATTGTGCTTTAATATCACTCCAAATACTTGATTTGTAAATTGATCTCATTTTACTTTGCTTTCCAGTTCAGTTATTTTTCTCCTCAGCAGATGATGCTTATACAGTCCTAAAGAAGTTATCACTCTCCTTCCTAATTTACACCCCTATTTCAATTTTTTTAATTCATTCTCAAATTAAACTGTATAAATGCCTGGGTTTTGTTGGTTTTGTCTGCCAGAGGATGATATTTAATGGCTAATTCATGCAGTCCTTACAGTTTTGTGTGAAACTGCTTCAACACCAACCATTACTTTAGTTAGATGCAAAAAATTGTCTACTTATGGTAAAAACTTACTGGAAAAGGGGCTCGGATTTCAAACTGGCTTCTTATGTCAAGGAATTGTTATCTGTATGTGGTGAACTGATGTAATCAATACAATGACTGTCTGGTGACTTCTACAAGTATCTGCTTCTATCAATCCTCTAGGTTATTCATACGTGGGAAGATTAAAAACCTTCTCTTACTGCTCATCTGTTTTAAAATGTGTATCCTCTCAGCTACTAGGTGGAACTTAGGAAGGCCTTTGTTCACACCTGGAGGAGAGGTTTCAGCAAACAAAACACTAGTTGAACACTTGAGCAGACTGAGTGCATTGCTTTCCCTGTTCAGCACTCTGACTTCGGTGCCTAAGCTTTCAGGACATGCTTCTCTGAATCCGCATGCAGAGGTGTTAAAAGCTTACTTTTTTTTTGTTGTTTTTGTTTTTTACAGAAACTCGCAAGCTGATGTGCCAAATTCACGTTTGTTTTCCTTTTGGCTGAGAAATCAGTATAACAGCTGGGATTGAAAGTCCAATCAGAAGGTAGTTACCAAAAAGCAGGTTTCTCTCCCTGCAGTGCAGTGCCTGTTTTCTGTCAGGTGATGATGATGTCTGCTGCTCCATGTGCTGCTGCCTCTGGGGGCCAGGCCCCAAGGGCAGCCCTGCAGGGGTGACTGCATGTGGAGTTGGGCAGAGGATGCCGTTTGTTGAGGTGGTCCAAGAGCATCCATTTCTGTTAGACTTGGAAATGGGGCAGGAAGTTGGGGTCTGGAGGCCCTGGCAGCTCTGAGGCAGCCAGCTCCAAAAAACTGAAAGCCTGGTGCCATCAAGCCCCACGTGTAGTTGTGCATGTGGAGGACAGATGTGAGCGGTGCTTGCAGCATGAGGAAGTCAGTGGGGAAGTGAATGGTTGTTCTCTCCTCTCTGATGGAGGTACTGTGACTCAGCAGTAATGTGCAGCACAGTGGCAGACCTGAGCACGCAGCAAATGTCTTCGATGCACCCACATACATCTCAGCACCCTCCGCCCTACCATGGCACCAAAACAGCTCCTTTCTCATCATCTGCCCTCACTTGCCTGGCCATACACCACTGGGGAGCAGCTACCATCCTGCTTCCGGCACCCAAATCTCTCACTTAGAGCTGTAAAGCAGCAGTTGTGGCTTTTGAAGAATAATAATAAGACCCCAAGCTGCAGTAACAAAGAGTGAAGATTACCTCAGCCCTACTGCAACCCTAATGTGTCTACAAACCTCTCTTGGGCATGGCAGAGGGACTGAATGACGCTCACAAAGAACAGGGTGTGCGCTGTGTAAGAAAGAGTACAGAGAGTCAAGTCGGAAATGGGATACAATGAAAGAAGGAAAAAGCTCTTTCTAAATGACTACTGTCAGTAAAAGTTAGTAGAGTTGCTTTTAGGGTTTACTGAACGACTGCAATCACAGTGCGCGCATGGACACTATTCCCTCAAGCAAAACTCAGTTTTGTATTTATACAGACAAACCAAGCTGATAGCATGGGGAGAGACAGAAACGTGCTTTTTTTGATGGAAGCCTTCCACTGTCACTTGCCGAGATGAACTTCCTGGTACACTTACAAGAAGTGAGGATCACTTCTCAGAAATTGACTTTAAGCAGCACCTAGCACCTACATAGCTTCTGCATGCAGGGGCTTCGTACAGCACCTTCCTGCATAAGGAATAATGAGAAACCTTCAAGGATTTTGGCTTAACAAGTTTTAAAAATTAAAGTGTTACTTTTATCCTCCAGGTTTTACACCCTCTTAAAATCATTTCACTTCCCCAGTAAGTGTTGGACTGTTGTTTAGCATTCAGAGCACAGCTCAATTCCTTTCCTTGCTGCTGCTGAGCAGTGAGTGCTACAAGCACAAAGGAAGCGTTTTAGGGGGTTTCAGAGAGGCAGGGGTGACAGGTGCTTTTTTATGATGTGTACGTTCAAATGGGGGCTGTGTGTTTTCAGTCTAAAATGACTCACAAATGCTTTGCTCTACTCTTCTCATCCTAAACTAAAAAAGCTTTTGTATCTAAAGACTGACTGAACTGAGCAGTACACAGATGTAGAAGCAATCACAGACAATTATTGCATGGGCCCAGATTTTTGGTTTTGCTCTTTCTGCATTGCATAGGAATTTGAGAGAACTTCTTTCTTCTCAGACTCCTCTTTTCTTCCGCTCCTACAGCATCCTCCAACATACTTTCAGCAACCAGCATGAGAGGTAGAAAACCTGCCTCCATCTGTGCTTCCAGGGCAGTGACAAGAGTTATAGTTCCCTTGAAAACCAGTGATTTTGTAATTTACAGTCCTCAGATTCTTCCTGTTTCAAGTGTTCTTCATAATGGGTCAGCTTCCTTGACTGGAAGACTTTCAGCAGACACCTTGTGGGGCTGTAAGATCACCCTGGAGGTTCAACAGATCTGTTATTTGCATACAGGCCTTTGTAAAACTTTTACAGTATTTCACCCTCTAGGTAAAAAAAAAAAAATTGTTGCTGCTTTTTTGTTATAATACCTTTGATCTTTAGTAAGCCACTTCTCCCATTCCTAAGCCATAGATGCCTACAGATGAGAGGGCTGATGCTTTTAGAAGTTGGTGACTATTTTCCTTCCACGTTTATTACAGAGATAACATGCATGAGGTCATCAGGGGCTTTCTAAGTGTTAAAAAACGACGGGGGGGAGGGAAGATTTGAGGATTTTCTTTTGTTGTTGTTTTTGCTAAGAAAAACCTTTGCTCATTTTCTTTTTTTTTTCTTTTAATTTTATTTTTTTATTATTATTTGCTTCTGGTATTTCTCTGACTATCTGCAGTCAGCTCCATCTTAGTAGAGTTTTCCATGTAAGTAGTCTCACTTAGGCAATCCCTTTCAAGATGACTTTTTCAGAGTGAGGAATTATACTCCTTGTTACAAGTATTCTCTGCTTCAGTTCTTTTGTACAACAAAGATTACTGCTTCCAGTATTTCCAGTATCAATTTTTCCCTGTCTCTTTTTTCCCCCACTAATGCGGAAGTCAGTAGTTAGCACCAAAGCAAGCACTAAAATACTTCTTCACGTTCTAACTTCTTTTATGAGGAGGACGAAGAAAGCAGCTTTATTTTCTGAGGCCTAGCAATGGGAGTTGATTTTTCCCCATGAATAGAAGCATCCTGACCTCCCAAAAATTTGAGGTGCAGATGCTCAGCATCTGCAATGGCAACAACCCCTCAGTTACCGTCATGTCTTAAATCAGCTGTCCAAACTCAATCCATGAATGTTTCACATCTCAGTTGTCTCACATGCCAACCACAGCAGCATATTTGGGGATGGGAATAGTATGGCTGTTGCTTTGTTAATTTTCCTTTTCCTTTTTTAGGAGTATTGTAATAGTAAACACTACTGACTTTAAAAGATTTGGAAGGTATTAATAGCTCCCACCTTGCTTTGATGATACTGTGGCTATGAGGTGGACGGGGTAGAAATTTAGGAATTTTTCCCTTTTCCTCCAGACCTGGCGTGCTTATACTTTTCAGCTGAGTCCTGGGACATCCTATGACTTTATGGCTGCTTATATGCATACATTTAAATATTTGTATTGGTCCAATGCAAAGAAAAAAAGAGGGGTCAGCACAGCCATGTGGGTCTGCTTTCGAAGGCCTATTGTCTAACCTCCCAGAAGACTGCCTGCTTTGTAAATAATTGTATCAAATCATTACAAAATATTTAGATAACATTTTGCAAGATGGCTTATTCTTCTAGAGTGCGTCTATGAGTAATATGTGGTTTTGTGGATTGTTTTACAGGGTAAACTTAGACGTTTTCTAGCTATGTGGGTCATTGCTATTTTGCATTAATATCCTTGCAACTGCTTTTACTTTAGCACAACAGGGAGTTGCTTGCAAAATTGAGGTTTAATTCACAAACTCCTTTCACGTTCTGGTTGAATGAAGTTAGTAGGTCAAGTATTGTCAGGCTTACTGATTTATAAGTAGTGGAACCACACTCTAATAAAAAAATATATATATCCTTTTTAATAGGATGCATGCAGGAGTGCAGCAGTCTAAGGGGAACCAAATTTGGAAACAATTGGAAAGTAAGAATAGGAATTCTTCTACTCCAGAAGCTGTGAGGTAAGAGAAGGTATATTTTTAGATCTTAATTTATGTCCTGAATAGTTCTAAGACACCGAGCTAGGCCGATATTTCCACCACTTGTTTGCTGCCTGTACCGCAAGAGATATTAAATGCTTCCGTCGGCAGCTCCTTGTATTTAACTACGCTTTTGTGCAAGGGTGTAGGAAGGACCTTACAAATCACCCCATAAATCCCTTTCTTTACTCTCTGCTGTATAATAAATCATACCTGTACGGTTTCTAACTTAACACCGGCCAAACCTAAGACAACTCATATTCAGAGGGAGCGCAACCACAGAATGAAAAGATTGTGTGTGTGAATCCCAGCGTGTCCCGCGGGGCGAGGACCGGGCTGGGGCAGCGGC
Organism: Cyrtonyx montezumae; assembly: GCF_038088225.1. Classification (NCBI taxonomy): domain Eukaryota; kingdom Metazoa; phylum Chordata; class Aves; order Galliformes; family Odontophoridae; genus Cyrtonyx; species Cyrtonyx montezumae. The sequence continues at coordinate 16,078,570 of NW_027072045.1, read as the reverse complement.
AGTGCCGCATCTCCTCGGCTCTATCGCATCTGTGCTAGGGGCTGCCCGCGCTGCAGGCGCTGAAGCACCTCGCTGAGGCAAAATGAACGTGAAGGCATCTTTAATGATGATAATAAACGCAGGCGGGTGAGCCATGCCCCGAGGGTACCGAGACGTGTACTCTGCGCGGGGCGATGATTCACGCGAGAAACGCCCTGCCCTGCTTGCACTAAGTGCCGCGGCTCAGGGTGCTGAGTCCAAGGGCTCCAGCTTTCCCGGGCTCGCCGCTGCTTGCGGCCCGGAGCTCCTCCACCGCAGCCGTTCCCCCTGCGCTGCCCTCCCGGCCCGCGTCCCCGCACCGTGACGGTACGCGCTCCGCCCTACGTGTTAGCTATAACGCAGCGAGGAGTCCCGATCCTGAACTAACCGCATGAGTTCCCGAAGGAAAAAAAAAAAAAAAGACTGTTTTTGCGGCAGGGCAGCGCTTTCGGCACAGCTACCGCTCCGGTCACCCCAACACCCCGCTGCCCGGCGGCCACTTACGAGGAGCAGGTGGAAGAGTTCCCGCGCCATGTCTCCGCACAGTGCCGTCCCGCCTACAAAGCGAAAGCCGCCGGCTCCTGGCCCAGCCGGGCTCCTCCCATGTTGGTAAACACGGCTCCAGCCCGCCCCGGCCCGGCCCCTCGGGGAACGCCGGCACCACGCGGGGCTGATGGCCCTGGCTGCCACCACCCTGGAGCCGTCCCTCGGTAGCGGCTGTGCTGTGCTCTCGCCGTGTGATATCGGTAGGGACAGCTCGGGGCAGGGTATCCTGAATCCCCAGGGGCGCGGCAGGCGTTTGGACCGAGTTAAATGCATTGCGCTTTCTTGCGCTGTCTCGTTGGAGGGATTGCTGTGACTTCAAAGCTACTTTCGGTGACTGTTTTTCTGCAGACTTTTAGCGGTTAGAAGTGCCTACAGAATAGCGGCCTCCTCAGCAGTGTTAGGATTATTGTGACGGCAACAGTTGCCAACACATCTTTTGATGTTTGGGGTGATGCCGCTGCCTGTGGAAGGCTGTAATTGAGCTGGCGTTTTCATTTTAAGCTCCATTTTTCAGTATTTTATGACTCACCTCTCCAGATTTCTATTGGTTTGGCTCCTAGCTGCCATGTTTACAGATAACTGAGTTCAGCGTAACATAAAAAAAAAAAAAAACCCAAAAACTGCTGTTTTAAATATTTCAGGTTTCTGACCACTTCCGGACAAAACGAATTGCAGCAGTGATGCAGTTTTTGGAAGCGCTGCCACTGGAGTATCCTGTGGCAGTCAGCTCTTTACCTTCCCACTGACATTATGGAGAGGAACTGGGGGAAACACCTCTCCTTGGTGCTGTACCTGTGCTACGTGCCTGTCATTCCTGCAGGCCAAACCCAAACCGGTGTGCGCTCAGGGCTGTTTGTTTTAGCGGAAGTTTGCGTAAGGGTGGAGAGGTTACTGCAAACAGCGTTGCCTGGTTCAGCAGACAGTGCTGCAGCAGAAACCTCAGTAGAGTTACTTCCAAATTTGTCACGTATGGGATTGTTCTTTATCCTGTAAACAAAACCTAAGGTGACCGGGCCCTCACAGAGCATTGCTTAGCATTTAACACCACCTAGGTATTCCCCTTGCCCTAATTACTGCGAAACTGTTTGGTAATGAAAGGAACATCTATTAGGTGCAAGTGGTTTTCATTCCTCCCTGCCCCCAAGGAGGTGTAACTGAGTGCATGAGTACATCAGTTTTGCGGTGGAGTGTTGGTTTGTGTTTTTTTTTCTGGGTAGTTAGTTCTGAGACATCATTTGAGAAGCCACCACGTTTTTGTGAAAACAAGAGTGACTGCCCATGACTTGGAGTTGTACCTTGTAGCTGGTAACCGTAGCTGTTTGGGGTTTCCTTATATATTAGATACGAACCAAGAAAGAGCAGTGTGTCTGGAGGGATTTTGTAGTTCAGTTATTCTGAGGTGGTGCTGATGAAAGCACAGCTCTGCTGTACCCAACTTTGCTCTCTTCTTTGGGTTGTGGCAGCAGTTTTGAGCTGCCAGAAGTGGTAGTTTTGACCATGTTCTTTACTTACCCACCATCTAAAATTTAATTCATGTATTAGCTGAGTTCTGTGCAAAAGTATGAGATCACAGGATGGTATGGGTTGGAAAAGACCCCAGAGATCAAGTTCCCACCTCTTGCCACAGGCAGGGTTGCCAACTGCTAGATAAAGCACTAGATCAGGCTGCCCAGGGCCCCGTGCAGCCTGGCCTTTAACACCTCCAGGAATGGGGCATCTCCAGCTTCTCTGGTCAGCCCTTGCCTGCACCTCATCGCCCTCTTAGTGAAAAGTTCTCCCTGACATCTAACTTAGATCTCCCCTTCTTTTGTTTAAAACCATTACCCTTTGTCCTATCACTGTCTACCCATGTAAAAAAATTGATTTCCTTCCTGTTTATAATGTCCCTTTTAAATACTGGCAGGCCATAATGAGGTCTCCCCAGAGCCTTCTCATCTCCAGGCTGAACTATCCAGCTTCCTCTGTTTGTCTTCATAGGAGCAGTGTTTCAGCCCTCTGAGCATCCTGATGGCCCTCCTCTGGACTCTCCAAACATCTTTCCTGTGCTGGAGGCCCCAGGCCGGGATGCAATACTCCAGGCTGTGCCTCATGAGTGCAGAGTAGAGAGGGACAATCACCCCCTCACCCTGCTGGCCGCTCCTCTTATGATGCAGCCCGAGATACAGAAGGCCTATAGGCTGCAAGTGCATGCTGATGGCTTGTGCCCAGTTTTACATCCACCAAGATCATCTAGGCCAGGCTGCTCTTAAGGAGTTCTTCTTACAGTCTGTACTCATATCAGGGATTGCTCTGTGCCAAGCCCAAAACCTTGCACTTGCCTTTGTTGAACCTCATTAAGTTCCATGGGCCCACCTTCTGAGTTTATCAAGGTCCGTTTAGGTGGCTGCATTATTTTTCTTACCAGCAGATGTCCTTGCTTGTTTCATAGTATGTAAAGTGGGATCAGACGTGAGAGGGATCCAGGTCCAGGAACAGTTGTCATGTAGAAACCTGACTTTTTGGTTTCTTTGCATTTCTGCCTTCAAAAATGTAAGGTTTTGAGTCTGGTGAAGTTGTTGACCTACTCACTGTGCAGTTTTGATTTATGTACTGAGTTTTGTTGTGTTCTGTGCTCACGTTTGGGCACTGATCATAACAATTTCTGTTAAAAATAGCTGCAAAAATTTCCTAGGAATGAATATAAACACATTACTGCAGTGTTCTGGCTTTGGGAATTTATATTCAAGCTTTAACTGGCGTCAAGCTGTTTCTTCCCCACCCAGAAGCCTACTCAAACATATTTAAACTGACTCCATCAGGGTATTGTGACATTATGAACTGCTACATTTTGAGAGGACCATCATCATTTGTCTCTTAGGTGAAGGAGGGATGTCAAGGTGAAATAAACACAAAGCAGGAGTCTGTGCATTGTATTGGTCTGAACTTCAAAATACGGAGTCTGCATTAATATTCCAAGGAGGGAAAAAAACATAAGATCTGACTTGCTTTATACCACTCTATTAAAAAAAAAATAATTAATTTTGTTTTTTGTGTATTGGTGTTTATTTAACAATTCTTTTGTGATATAATTGGGCAATTTAGATGAATGTAATACAACTTAACCAAAGTGGTTTCATCAAACTTAAATTCTCCTTTGACCTATAATGCACATTAGAAGATTGTTGTGCAAAAGACCTACACTTGGAGTACCTTAGTAAACTAAATGTAGGATCTCTAAGAACTGAGAATAGTAACGGACTCCTCAATACAATTGTCTTTGTCTTTGCCTTTTCTGTTTTTGTGTACGTTGACTTGTAACCTTATTTTTTGGTAGAAATTTGCCCTAAAGTGCAGTTTAGGGAGGACAACAGTTGTGTTTAGTTGCACGTGACTGAAAAGGAAGGAAAATGTGAGAGGATATTCGAAACGATCTTCAGTGATTGTAGATGTTGGCTTTTATGTTGCAGTGTGATACAGCTGGTTTCTAAAAACTCAGGGTTGCTCTTCACCCTTTCTAAAGTGCTACTGATAACCACTTGGGTTAGTGGTATAGTGAAAGGATCTTGGCTAGACGATGTGGTAGCAAAATTGTGAGCCCAAACACCTTGTTGGTGTGACAGCATAGAAATGAGAAAGCATTGTGTCATTGAAGAAGGATGCAGACTCTACTTCTTCCTGTGTTCTTCTGTAAGGCTGCTGCTGTGTGGTGTTAATCAACCAGCTTGGGAAGCCCCAGCAGAAGAAATAGTAGCAGCTGGAATATCAGGCGTGTGGGGTCATAAATGGTTGTGTATTTAAAACAGAAAATGAGGGGATAGGGAAGGGAGTAAATGTAAAACTCTCACTGACGATGGAAGTATCGGTAGTAGGACTGCTGGAGTGAAGGATATAGATGATGTCTGAACCCAGGTGACACCTGGGGTTGCAGCTGTGTTTAACAAAAGCCCTCTCAATAGGAGTGTCTCAGGAGCCTCCTTTTCTCTGATCTCTGTGTATGTGTGGCTGATGTAACAAAGCAGGAGGAAACTGGCACATGTTATAAGTTACTTCTTCCTGTAACAGCTCTCTTCTGGAGGGGATGAATAAGAACTGGGAACTGTCCCTGACGCTGAAAGCTGAAATAGATGCGTACCCTTACTGCCATGGTTCAGCTTGTTGACGCCACTCCTGCTCTGTGCTTTTGTTCAGCAGGCCCAGTTTGATGACGTCAATGCATTCTTCACAGCAGGAAAAAAAATCATTTTTCAAACAAACCAAGCATTTCTTTAGACTGGAAAAGCAAATTGGCTGAATGCCTGGTAGCTCTCAGCCAATCACTATAACCTTACCATAAATGTAGATGTATTTCTATCTTAGGGTTGATTATTGATTTTATTTTAGCCATGGGACTGTCCTGTCCCAGTCGTTTGGGTGTATGACTGTGAATGCTGAGATCCTGAAAGCTGCACTTTTAGCCAAAGTTTTGCACATCTCAGTAGCTCACTTAAAATTTGACTTTGTGACCGGAAATATTGTAAATGCATCTCTTTGAAATCTTTTGCAGACCTCTGTCTTTATCCATAGCTTGGAGCTGGCAGCTTAGCTTCAGTGACTTCCTGGTAGGCTTTTTTCTCTTAGTTGTTTTTTGAGGATCATGCTTTCTTCTTGCAAAGCTTAGTGTAAAGCAAATGCTAACTATCAAATGTGTAACAGATGAACTGTAAAAGCTCTAGAGATAACACACAAGGCAGTCTAGATGTCCTCCAGGGGATGAGTGAGGAAGTGCTTAAGCCTTTTTCCTTTGGGCATTGCCTGGGCATGATTTGGTCTGTGAGTTGTGTTATGATTTCCTACAACTGTGAATAAAATCCAAGGCTGAATTCTGGCATTGACAATGAGAGAGGGATATCTGTAGAGAAATGTCTGGAGATAAAAGGTAAATATGAGTAAAAGGAGGTCTTCAGTTTTGCTTTAAACTGTTGATCTGAAGGTGGAAATAATAAGCACAGCAGATGGTTTAATTTCAGGTATTCAGTGACACAAAAGCATTTTTGTAATGTGTTTAAAGTTAACTAAGATTTTATTTAAAATGATGATAGAGAGGAGAAACTTAAGCAAACATCTTGAAACATCTTTGCACACTGTTCTTGATCACAGCTTCTAAAACTGTGACAAATGCTGTGCCTTTGTGATTTAGGACCTCCAGTCAGCTTTGTTCTGTCATACTCTCATTTCTGGGATATCCTCTGACAAGTGAGATTAGCACACTGAGATAATGCAATGCCTGGTATATGAGGCTCTCAGGTCTCTTGTGTTTTTTACATTACTTAACCTTTAAAATTCTTTGGGGGGGGGGAAGGGAGGGGGGAGGAAGACTGGAATGGAAAATTGTATCCCTCCCACTAGCATCTCAAGTTCAATTTGCCGTCCTCTGCAACATCAAACATTCTTCAGAGTGAGAACACTGCCTCCTGTTTTTACTCTGAATGTTTGTCTCCAGGCACTGCTGTGTGCTTCACTAGGGTTTGTGTTTCAGGGAGATGATCAAGAGCAAAATGTTGGTAAAGTGGATTTGTGGCAGGAGCAGATTTGGATATGGTGGGCTATCAGAGTTCCCTGCCCTCACCTACACACCCACATCCACCGCACGTCTGCACAAACAGGCCTGGGCAGATCACACAACGACAGGGATGAGTCATATCTCCTCTGCTCAGCTGCACAGCCTCCTCAGAGTTGAGCTTTTGTGAGCATGAAGCAGATGAAAGGAGTACATACAGTCTAATTTATATTTCTATGAAAAGACAGTTGATTGTTTTCTGTCAGTGTTCTCATCAGCTACTAAATGATGGGTTTAGAAGCCTGTGTGTCTCCACGGGTGGCTGTAAAAACAAAGGATACAGTAATGTTGGCATTTGATGAAGCAGTCTGTTCAGTTCCCAGATAGGATGTTCACGATACTTTTCAGCTGACTCATTTCTCATATACATACTTCTTTTTGAAGCCAAGCATTTCCGAAGCAGCGTTCTTTCCACACTGCATGGGATCTGCCTCTCCTGCTGCCATCATACTCTGTCTTTTGCAGGAATGGCTGGGATGAAGGATCCAGAAGGGAACAGGCAGACAGGTTCTCCACTCTCACTAAGTCTCTTCAGTGGGCCGTGTGTGAGATCAGTGGTCATTTTGATGTTGTCTTGAGCGAAGCTAAGATTTTAGCACATGTGCACCAAGCGGATGTCAAGATGCATTGTGTTAGTAACAGGGGACTTCCCTCCCTCTGCAGGGCAGGCTGTTTCCCTTCTCCCTCAGCCTCACAGAGGGGCAGCTGCTTTGCCCTGTGCCTCGCACATGGCAGAGCCTGGACTTTTACATGGGGATCATGTTCTTTGCTCTCCCAGCCACAGCTCCACTATTCTTGCGTGACCTGGTTCAAAATCTAACGTCTTGTTCTCTTTTTAGAGGCCCTGCTTGTAAAACAGGATCTGTCAAAAAAAAAAAATCGGCCAAAGAATAAATATAAATGATTAAAAGTCAGTCAAATAGGGAAGGTTTAGCTTTGTGGAAACAACAGCCTGTATTGTGTAAGCAGAGAATTAGAAAACAGATGTTGAGTCCTTTTTCCCAAGTGGTGTTGCCCCCCATTCCCCCTGCAGTTTCCAAGGAGGTCAGGCTGTTTCCAGTGGGAGTGGTGCTGAGTTTGTGATGCTGCCATTACTATCCCAACTCTGCTTTATTTATATACAGTTCAGAAAGCGAAGTGTGTTTATACTGCAGACCTGCTAATTACATATTTTCTTCCTTTTGTTAAGCAATGTGTTCATGCTGTGTAATGCAGACTAATCAGAACGCAAAGGAAAGATTTATGTTGTATTGAAGAGGTATGAGTGCTTGGTCTTGTCAGTGAATTCCCAGACACAGCTAAGTACAATACAGGAAGTGACAGGCTCTAATTAGGATGCTGAAAGATGTGTGCGTAATCCTGGTATCCTCCTGCCAAAGATATCCAGGCATTTTCAGATGCCTGGACAGCAATGTTTTGCAGCAGTGAAAGGAGTTACTAAGTCTGTTCAAGGAGTTACTAGCGAGGAACTGAAAGAAAGCAAAACTTGGGAAGTACCCAAAAGAGCAACAGTGTGGTAGAACCAGTAATTCTGAGACAGAAGTTTACAAAAGCTTGTCTTTTATTTAGTGCTGTTGGACTTGGGCAGAGAACAGAATACGAACAATCAGGTTATATAATTTCCTGCTCACGAGTACTTGGGATATTCATGAAGTCTGATAACCTCAGTGCAATTGGGCAGACGTTAGCCTCCCATCTGTGGAACAGAAACCAGCGTGCAGCTAGGGCTGTGTCTATACCAATCTCTACATGTACAGTAAATGTGTATGGGCAATACAGAACAGTACCTGTGATCTTCTTGTTAAGAAATAGATCAAAAAGCAGTCAAGGTCAGAGAAGACTGCAGCTGAACAACAAAGAGATCAGACCCAAGTCCTCTTGGTCTCTACCCCTATGAAGCCTGAGGTTGTCCTGACACTGATTCCAGTCAACAACTGACCTTGAAATAGACTGGAATGAATAAAGGATTTGTAGAATTCTGTTTGTTTGTTTCTCTTATGTTTGTTTCAGAAATGCATGTTCAACTCCCTCTTACATTCATAAAAGGAAAACAGCAAAATATTCTTTGGTCTGATAATTTGAGTAAATAGTTAAAGGTGGGCATGTAAAACACTTGTGGGAAAGGAAAAAAGAGCATTTGGCTGGAAAATGGGAAATGGTAGTATGTTTTCTGGCAACTAAGCAAATTATTAAACAAAAATGACATGTTGTGCTTCTCCACAGTTGTCAAGACTCTCTGCAAGAAAGAGGAACAAGGACATACCTTATTTAAAACAAGATGCATCTGCAAAGTGCAGGCAAAAACCTGCCTGTCTCAGCCTTTTTGTGAGACATGGTTGTCACCTGGGGAGAAGCTCATAAACCGAATGTGCCGGAGTATGGACATCAGCTGTGTGGTGAGTTTATCTTGGCTAAATGACCAATCATGTTTGGCCATGAGTTGCCTGGTGTGCTACAGAGGATGACAGAGAGGCTGTCCTAGGCCCACGCAGTGGCCTAGATCTGTGTGGGTAGATGTCACAGAGGCAGCTGGACACTACACAGAGGACAAAGGGTGGTACCAGTGTTGTTCTGTCCTTCCTACCACCAGCAGTGAGATAGGCACCCCTTTGCCAGGTGTGTTTCTCTGCAACTTGTTCTCATCAACCAAAGTGACACCCAGCAAAAATCCTCCAGATAGAGGTGGAAATCCTTTTGCAAAGGTCAGAAATGCAAAGGATTTTCTCAAGGCTTCCTATTATACACGGTATCCTGCAGGGAGTGCTCTTCTAGATCTGCAACGTGGATTATAGAAAGTTGTAAATACACCCACAGACACTTTGTTGAACTGTAGTTGTTATTGTTCAGACCACTGTTAAAAGCATTAAACGTCATAGCCAGTGATGAGAAGGGAAGGTCCCACACAGTCACACCCATTCAGCAGTGACATCCCTGCACTGCTGTGTTGTGAGACTCGATTTACAGTCAATTCTGTATTGGCCTTATTTTTAAATTACTTCGAGAAAGGTAGAGGCTTTAGGAATAACCTTTTACACCTGAATTTGTAATATTTCTCTTTGTGAAAATTACTTGTCAAACTTTTTTTTACTGCTGTATTCATCAACATCTATCATAATATCCCCCTTTTACTTTTTTAGTTATTTCAATTCTGTGTTGGTGGCCGTGCCAGTTAGAACAGTGTATTTACCGACCAAGTTTGCAAGAGTCTACTTTTTCCAGTCAGATGCTTGATGTTTTCAGTAAACCATCTTTCTTCCTGTTTTGTAAAATCCCATTAATCATTTCTGAGAACTAATGACAAGAAGCATTAATTGCTCTGGACACAATTCAGCCTATTGTCTTGGACCATCTGAATGGATGTGGGCTATCCAGAACTTCTGCACTTACATGTACCTAATTTTACTGCCTGTTCATTCAGTCTCCTGCAGTGGAGATGAAATAGCCCAAGTCTGTTTTGCAGTGCTTTGAATTCCCGTGTGACCTTTTTCTGATGCAGAAAACACACTGTGTGTTAAATATGTTTGCATTCGGTGCATTGTTTTTGACAATTATATATAAGAACATATATTTCCATATAATAGTACGCTGATCTCAAAGGTACATTTCCTTTTTATCCTCAGATATTTTTAAAAATACGTGTTAACTTCACACTTACTGGTTGTATATTTCCACTTGTTTTCACATGTTCTTCAGTTTATTGATATTTAGTGCTCATTCCTTCATTGTCACGTAGTGTTTCTTGTGTAAGTTAAAGAAACAAAAAAGAGTACAACTGTATTCTCAGGAATTGTTTGTTAGTTGTGCTGAGTGGCTGATACAGAAGACAAAGAATTTGCTGTGAATTTCCTGGTCCTGCCTAGCAGTGACACCTAATTGTGCTGCATGTGCCCAGCCCAGGTGCCAGCAGAAAAGAGCTGGAAGCCACGAGTGCCCCATCTGGAGAGGTAAATACCTGCTTGGTGAAATCTGTCTTGAGGGGATCTCCACAATTTGCAGTCAGGCAGAGCCTGCATGCAAAGAAGCTGTGTGCTGGTCAGAAAAAGTGAAAATCTAACGCTGCAAAAACTGGTTAAAGAACTGGTGGGAAAAACTGCCCTCTAGAGGTCCTTTTCTTTGCTGCTCGCTGGAAGGGCAGCTTGACTGATAGAGGCGCTGTAGCTTGTGGAACTGTGATTTGACTAGATATGCAATGAGTCCACGTTTTAATTTGTAGGTAGTGGCCTTATAATACCTGCTTCCTACATATTTTTTTGATGGGAAATATCTGATCTTTCATAATGCCCAAACTCATCTTGAAACTTTTCTTTTGGTGAGCTTACGGTAAGGCTTCTCTTCCACACAGCCATTTCCAGAAGTGTGGTGGGATCTTGGGTCACTTTATTGCTGCCAGTGTAGGCACATGTTATTAAGGAGCTAAGAACATATGTGAATGCAGAGAGGAAGAAGGACCCCCTGCTTTCTGCCTGCCCATACAAGCATGTCATGTAGGTCTGAGTTCCTTACAAGTACAGTGTTTGTTTTTCACAGTAATACCATGGGAAGTTGTCATTTGTATTTGGGCAAGTGTAGACTGTATTATCAGAGTGGTTCTGATTCTGGGGGAATCTCTTCTCTGATAACCTTTAGGAAACATGTTGATGTAACATTATCATGAGCCCTTGTATGCAACATCATTTAGGGCAGATAAGTCTTCATCATCTGCGGTCTAGCTGCTGAGCAGCTGCTGTGTTAAGGCACAGTAGTGCAGAGCTCAGCCTTGGCTACTGGCCTGAGTACTGATCCAGGATCTCTGGTGGATTTGCAGCTCTTGGTATGAGGACAGCATTCCTTTGGCTGTGCTGCTGATATATTTAATGTTTTCTTTCTGACATGAGGTATGTCTACTCCAGCTGCAATTTGATCTATGGGTGTTGCCTTGCAGATTAAATGTAGAGCTTATTTCCAGAGCAAATTGTGGAGAACAGCATATCTCCAAAACTGTGTTTAAATCAAGCAAATTTGTAGAGAAAAAAATCTGTCAGCATCTGTTACACATGATGATATTGGTGCAAACTCCTGTCTCAAGAAATCCTTCTGCTGTGCATAAGAAAACTGGAAGAGTATAGGAAGAAAATTATTGCTGTCACCTTTCCTTCTTAAGTATTTGCTTAAGATGGAAGGAAATCACAAAGACATGATATCAGCCTGATCCAGCAGGACTCATTCTTACGTTCTGTTTGTTTACCAAAGAAGGACAGGGAGGGAGCTGTTAGCTCATTTTACTTTGAGCATGTTCCTTTGATTTTTGAACGAGGGGAAACTTTATTTAACGTTATCATGGAGGAAGACCCTTGTTAAGAAGATGAAGGAAAACGGTGAATTAAAATGCTCATCACCCAACCCTGCAGGCAAAAACTATCCTTTAGCTTTTTAAACAGGACTAACAAAACTTTGCAGGTTGAAAACTGCCATGTTTTAGTACCTGTCTTGAGAATGATTAGAGCTGTTTTGTCTTAAGATGTTAGAGCCTGACAATGGTAGAGCAAGCCAGTCTGTGTGGCTGACAGCTTATGGTTGATCTGACACTTTACAGATCTGCACAGCGTGACAGCTGCAATGAATCAGGTTATTAGGACTTTCTGCTCCCTGAAGTTTATTCCTGCCATTCTTAAAAGGGTGGGGGAAGGGAAAGAAGAAAAGTGTAAAGCGTATCAGTGAGATAGTGAAGAGGGCCTGAAGCCAGACAAACAGAAACATTTTGAGATTCTGCTAATGCCGAGAAGATGAAAGGAATCCCCAAATAAAAGGGAGCCAGGGACATATTTAGCAGAGTCTCATTCCTAAGCAGCCAATTAGAGCTAAGCAGGAAGGTCTTCATGCACATCTGAGAAGCTGTTTTCCCTTATAAAGTAATGAGTTGTAATGCTATGAGTAAAGGAATTACTTTTTTTCCCAGTTTTCTACAGCAGTTGTGATAAAACTGCAGCTTCTGTCCTTCTTTACCAAAAAAGTATGGCATCTACAAGCTAGTGCATGGCCTTTGATCCTGCATTCCTCGGGACGTCCAAAACCTGCTTCCTAGGCCATAGCCATACAGCTCCTGTTGGCATGCAGTCCTAAGCACATTTTTTATTCAGCTGAAAATATGCACGAGTCACTGGAAAACGAAGAACTTGTTTTAAGAAACATGAAGAGAAGAGTTTCTGCTGATACCTTGAATGAAGAAGTTTCCAATGTACGTGGGAGCTTTGCTAGCAATACTCTAAAAGGAACAGGGGGAGGTATGTGGAAAAAAAGAAACAAAATTCCTTTTGCCAGTTATTTTCCTTTCTCTCATCCCATTCCAGACATGCTCCTCTGATGGACAGCATTTTGGATGGATAAACAGCATGGAAGCAGTTTTTGGCAATGGATGCAGTGCAAGAACTAGAGCTTTGGGGTATAAGCACACCGAGCAAATTGTACTTGGTATTAAGGTGAGCAGGGTGAGTACTCAAAGGTAGAGAGCAAAAAGTGGTATGGAAGTGGCCTTCCACAGGGGAAGCTAGGCTGCTTGCAGGAGTGGTATCTTGGTATTTGTTCTTTTTCTGGTGAAAACAGAAACGTGATCAGGCTAACCTGGTTTGTGTCTGTGGCCACAGAGGAAAATTTAGGGTTTTTATCCCCCACATTTAGGTTTGGTTCTCAGAATTCTTGTTCTGCCCTGTTCTATTTTAGAGGCTTATTCCTGTCTCATGTCACATACATTCACCCCACATTTCCCACCCCTCTGGCAATGACCTATGTCACTGAGAAGAAAGGTGTAAACTATTAATGTCATTTTTTCCCCATGTGTTTTTATTTAGCAATATCTGTGATCATATATTAAGCAATGGAATCGCTATAAAGAAAAGAAATGCCTGTACTTTGTAATGTCCCTTAAGCTGTACTGAGCTCATTTCCTTGCATAGTTTACCTGTTTGCTTGCCTTCCTTCCTGCCCTGGGACCTTCCATAGTGTAACACCCCAGAGACGAGTGGCCTGCAGAGCACTGGCTCTCCTTTGTGTGCTGGAGGCATGGTTGTGCTGAATCTTTAGAGTTTTGCTGTGCTGCTTCTGTGTATCCAGCACTACTGCTAAGTCAGTCTCTGGGCTTACTTCCCCCTTTCAGTCTGCACAGCCCTAACCCTAGCAGATACCCTGGAAATAGTCCCTCCAAACACTATGTGTCCTCCTTGTCATATCAATAAATGCTTCCTAGGAGTAAACTTCTGTCAGCTGTATTTTTCACAAGCACCCTGAAAGCAGGAGTTCCCAATTCTTTGATGCCTGTGATACCCATATAACTGCTCCTCATAGCAGCCATTGCCCCAGCTGGTATTGGGATAAACACCAGGCTAAGTTGCTGAGAGCATGATGAAGTTCAGCACAGAGAAGAAATCGTGTAATGTCTGCATAGGCACTGCCTCCCATGATATCCACAGGGGTCTCCTGCAGAAAACTGTTGCCTCTATTTCTAGCTATGCAGAGGTGTTGTGTGAATTGTTTGGCAGTCCTGCTGAAGGGGTGTTTATGTGGCTTTGCATTCTCATGCATGCTGTATCCAATAGAGCATCATCACCAGTAAGGCTGTGTGTTTTGTTGTTGTTGGTTTTTTTTTGGATGAGTGAACCTTGTGTTATTGAGGTCTTCACCTTAATTTGGATTCTTCTGGATCTGAAAGCCTTGGATTATGCTTCCTCCATTAATTAATGCTTGTCTCTAAATCAGACCTGTTACTGCACTGAAGGGTTTTGCTGTGTGACATTCTCCCCTAGGCCTGACTTGCTGATCTAATGTAATGATATGAAAAGTACATAATTTCCATCTGCTATATTTTGAATGTTGTTTGTAAAGAAAGTATTTCTTTTTGGCTGCCATTTAAGGCCAGTTGGAGATATGCAAGGAAGTATCTCCCTGTATCCTCTGCAGCAGATGGCTTACCTTGGTTTTATGTTGTTCTTTGTTTAATGTCAATTATGTTTTGTGTCCAAGTGCTAGAAATTGAAATTATAAATAGCTTTTGCATGGCTCATAGTCCAACACTTGCTACCTTCTGTATCTGTCCCTCAAAGGAAATTGCATTCCTTAGAAATTCCTTTCCTTAAAATTAAATTCATTTTGGTCTTCAGTCCTTAGTTCTTCCTATCTGCTGTCTTTACATGATGCCTGTCCTCAAATCTCTGCACTGGAAGAAGTCCCAGTGTTGTTATGTGGGAGATCTCTTGCATTAAGACTACTCAGGCAGCACTCCATAAGCAAACACGTGATGCTGGTCCCTGTTGTGACAGGACTCACAAAGCAAGGATCTCGTTTGGATGTGCATTTTCTGTTTTTGAATTCATAGTGGTTTAGTGATAGAGTTTAGATATGCTAATTTCTGATCTCTAGTAATAATTCAAGGATAATGTATTGTTGACTGTGAAAGGGCTGCTCCGTGAGAGACAGTCTGCCTAGAGAACAGCTGGCTGCAGCCATAGAAATCCAGTCCTCTGAAAATAGCTCATACTTTGAGAACCTTTGCTTTAGTTGCTAAAAATACGCTCAGTGGCAAAGCTAGCTGGAGGTTATGAAATTCAACAACTTTATTATGAATGTTTTGAGATAGGAGTTTACAACTTGTGTCCACCAGTGGAGTGACTCTAGGATGAAGCTCATCCACAGTTCCTAGTGCTTTGGAAATAAGCTGATGGAGACAGGATATTGATTCACCATCACAGGCTAAGGGGCAACATAACCATCTGTTAGCAGAACATTTACACAATCTTCAAAGGCACTTAACCATGAGCTCTACGTAACAGCAGGTATTTCTTTCAGTATCCCTAAGTGTGAACCTTTTAAAGTGAATTTGTGGCAAAATTCAGCTGCTGTTTAACTTGCTGGAAGTATTCTCATTGCTTCGGTCCAAATCTTTTACAAAAGCAAAGTGTCTCCTTAAAAACACCTTCCCTATTACAAATGACTGCTCTTTCAGTTTTCACTCTGACTCTTGGATGTTCCTGTGGAGAGGCCTGGACCTCTCTCTCTTGTTCTTCCTGCCAGGGGGTGTCTGTCATGGGCACACTTTTCTCGCTGCATTTTAGCACTTCTCCTGAAGTTCTGCAGTGTTTATCTTACACAGCTGAAAGTCTCCTCCTGTTTCATGCATTGGAATGCAGTGGAAGGGACTCAGGGCCTGTGGCCACCCAGATTAGAGGTTTTTGTAATAAGGTCCCTATATGGTTTTGTTAGAGACTTCGGCTCTGTCTCTCTCATCTCTGCTCCTTGTTTGGGAGGCTGGTGGGAGGAGAAGAGCTGAAGGGGCTATATAACCTCAGTGCTTTCGGATACACAGTGCACCATCCCAGAGCTGCGATCCCCAGCCAAGCACAGTCAGGGTAAGTGGCACTGAACCAATAGTGTGATTTATGGTTTTCTGGATGACTTTAATTAGGCAATGTCAAATGGAAGCTATTCAGGAGGATGTACAGCTGTGCTGTAGTTTGCTTAGGCATTACTTACTAGAACTGAATTGGTAAAATGCTTTTAATGTCTGCGCTGAGTTGTGTTTATTTAATAGCACTTCTGAAAGGGAAATAGATCTGATGATTTTGCTGATTCCACCAGTACTCCAACGGTAATATGAAGGCACAAACCGTGCAGTGGCACAGCTGGAGTTTAAGTGAACCAGTGTGTGCCTAGGGAGTTAATTTTGGACAGAATGGAGTTCCTGAATGGGTGAATTTGCTCACTGTGTGGTGGTTCCTGAGCAGCTTTGCTTCAGTGCTCCTAACTCAGCTTACACTGACATGAGTGTTTTGGAGAGTGTGACTGTAAGAAGAGCTGGGAGATGCAAAACAGTGGTATTTAATCTGATGAGATGAGGATGCACTTGTATTTGTTGCTGTCTCAATGTATATGAAACTACTGTTCTGCAAAATGCCAAACATTTTATTAAAGATCATGTTAGACACAGTGTTCCTTGCGAGGCTGGAATAGCTCTCCTAATAGGATGCTGTGGAGGTTGGTGAAGAGGTTGGTTGTCTTTTGATGTAAGACAGATAGAAATAAGAGGCTAAAAACTATTAATTGCTGGGGAGGATATTTTCCTTTATTCCACAGTGCTGAGTGACATTTGCTGCTGGAGGATGTTACTGCTGCGTGCCGTGGCAGTCCTGAGCTGTAACTCACTGCTTGGAAGTAGAGTGTCCTGCCTGAATGATTCAGCTCTGATTTTTTAGCTTTTTGTGCTTTATTACTAAATATGGTTTTCATTAGAGTCCACCAAGCTCAGAAATGTAGCCTTTCCTGCTCCCTCCTCCCCCGTCCCCCAAGTGATTTTTGGCATTGCATTCGCTGCACTGGTTTGAGCAACCCCCCTGACCTCGAACTCTGTTCCAAAAACAGACGGTTGGAAAGCATATTTCCTAATTAGGAAATGGTTTGTCTAAACCACTCTGTTCATTCATGTTAGATAACAGTTGTACTCCATTGACTAAATGCTTAAATATAAACAGCCTCTTTTCCCAAGAGTTTAATAAATGCAAAAATGGCAACCTACTTTCCTTTCCTGGTTATAATGATGAAATATCTGGAGTACATCAAGGTGGGATTTCCCTCTCCGTGCCTTCTCCTGGGAGCTACTATGCCTGTGCAGAACTGCAGTGTGCAGAAGCAGTGCTGCAGCCGTGTCTCTTGGCTATGAAGAGCCTGCAGTGAAGGGTTTGGTAGAGGAGTAGAGGCCATCCCTGCTTGTCCATCTGCGGTGGAGGCTGAACGTTGCCACGTGCTCCCTTGCTCATCAGCCATGGCTCTCACTGACCCCACTGCCACTTTGTCCTGCTCTTCCAGCATCCCCATGGCAGAAGGTTTGAGTGGCCATGCGAGGAGCCAGCTGGGCTGCTGGGTGACAGCTGTCTCCGTTAGCTGTTAACACATTGCAATTTGTTGAATTCTGCATGGGAGCCCGGGCTCCCAGCTGGTCAAATGATTCTCTAACAAACTATCAATTGTGGGCAAATAGTTCTTCTCCAGTGCTGGTATTCAGGACTTGTTTCCATAATTGACTTTAATACAAACCCTTCAAAGCATTTTTATTACCCTTGTTATCTTCCTGTTGCCTGAGGAGAAAAGCAATTTCTGTTCTAGTGAAGCAGAGAGCCAGCATAAATTACTCTGTCTCTCCATGAATGCAGCCTATTAGCTGGTTTGAAATGATGATGGAGCACATACTATGGACAGTCTGTAAAATACTTGCTGTCCTTGATTGCATTTTAAAGTCAGGATACTGTCGTTCTACGTGCATCAGTCTTGTCAGGATGACAGAGGCAGGGGACATGATGCTGAATCTGATGCAAAGGGACCTTTGTTTTTGCAGCTGTCTGTCCAGCAGTCTTCTTTGTCTCCCACCTACTCCACAGTGGTAGATTTCCGTGACCAAATTTAGATAAACATTTGCAGTCTCAAAGCTATAATGATCCGTCTGTCCATGCAGCAGGACTGGAATACTCCTTGGAATACCTTGAATTATGTCTGGTGCACACAGCCCTGTTGTGTAACAGTTCCTTTTGTACCACTTTCTCTGTTTTACATGGTGGTTCTGGTATCTCACTTTGTTGTTTTTTTTTTAATTATTCTTTTCCTGCTGATTTCACAGGGCTGTTTTCTGCTTGGAGGGCCTGAGGACATTGACTTAGAAGATGTGTGAGGAGGAGGACAGCACTGCCCTTGTTTGTGACAATGGGTCAGGGCTCTGTAAAGCCGGCTTCGCCGGGGATGATGCTCCGAGAGCAGTTTTCCCTTCCATCGTGGGTCGTCCCAGGCACCAGGTGATGATCTGCTTTAGTTATTCCATACTGGGCTTGGAGAAGTGCCCCATCCCCAACTTGCCATCCCAGAGCTATCTTCTGTATCTGAAGCTAACCTGGCCCTGGATGGTCTGTGTAACATGGTATTTCCAGGCAAAACATGTCCAGCAGTGTGCTCACCTGAGTCAGAGCACACCTGTAGCCTTGTGAGAGGAATCCTTCTCAATATTTTCACTTCCTTCTATGCTTTCTTCTCCCTGTTCTTTACATCTCCCAGAGAACTTTCTGAGTACAGGTGGTTTAAAAGCAAACAATCCCAGAGAAGTATCTGGAATTTTTGACTGCCCTAAAACTGATGATGGATGATGTGCAGAGAACCAAGGGAGGAAGGAGAAGTTGGCAGTTCGCTTCCTATCAATCTGACTTCTTTCAATTGTATCACAGACAGAAACCTCTTTAGTGTTTCTAATGTTGATTTTTTTTAGCTTCAAATTTTACATATGACTATATGATGCATTCCCATCATTTTTAATACTTTGCTAAGTGCATTTATTAGCTGAGTTGTTAAATACAAGATTGCTGAGCAACCTTCTATTCAGCAGTAGCAAGAACTAGAGCAGCTTAGCTAGGCCACAGCAAACTAAGTGGCTGCTGGGTTTTAAATCCACCTAGGTTCTTTTGAAATGGGAAGAGGTAGACTGACTGTAAGATGTGTCACTTTTTGTGCCCAGCTAATATGTTTTCAAGCCACTGAAGGCAAGTGGAATATGTGCCTTTCAGTATAGCCTCTAGGAGGTCTAACTGAAGCCTCTGAACATTACCATCATTAAAAAAGAAAAAAAAATAATTAAAGTGTCATCTTCTGTAGACAGGATTAATTATATTAATTGCTCAAAAATAAACCATACAGTCACAATG
Source organism: Cyrtonyx montezumae (assembly GCF_038088225.1). Lineage (NCBI taxonomy): Eukaryota > Metazoa > Chordata > Aves > Galliformes > Odontophoridae > Cyrtonyx > Cyrtonyx montezumae. Next base: position 16,059,730 of record NW_027072045.1, on the reverse strand, counting down.
GAACAATATACTGCAGATTTCTAGAATCTCTTTTTTCCTGATCACATATTGCAGATGACTTTAGACCTTTGAAGGAAGGGTCATCCCATCATAAACAGAAAATCCAGGTTGTTTCCAAGACAGAACTTGTTAGAGAAGCCAAGGTTTGGAGCATAAAATGACTTAAATTCTGATAAGAGTGTTAGGCAGTCAAAGCATCGTACAGTATGCTGCTTTTTTTAACACTATTTCTAACTTAAAACAAGGAGACTACTGTACGTGCAGAGCAGTTTCTAACTAATGGTCCACTGGAAAATCTGAATTATGTACTGCTGCATCCTGGCCCTTAGATGGCACAATGTCCTTTTCTGCTTTCATATGCTTCAGCAGACAGATCATCCCTAAGTAACAAAAAACATTAAAACAAGTCTATTATTGTACTTCATCTTGATGAATTTAACATTGTACTTCGTGTGTGTGTGTAGAGTTCAGCATCATACAAAAAATTGTACTTGTGTGCTGTTTACTTTAACTGTAATGAAAAAATGAACTCGAGAGATTTAAATTGGCTAAACATTTCATTCTGGGAATTACAGAACAATTAGTTCTCCAATCATAAGTAGTTATAAAGTATTTTTTAATTAGTATCTCTGGCAACAGAATTTGTCTCAGGTAATGTATCTACTTCGTGACACCTCTCCTTGAGAGACTAACCCTAATTGTGTTGTTTTATAGGGTGTGATGGTTGGTATGGGTCAAAAAGACAGCTACGTAGGTGATGAGGCTCAAAGCAAGAGAGGAATCTTGACCTTGAAATACCCCATAGAACACGGCATCATTACCAACTGGGATGACATGGAGAAGGTACATCAGTATTGAAATAACGTGCATCGTTGATAGACAATCGCTTGAACCAAATCTTTACACATTGCTCAGTAAATTTGAGATGAAAGTGTCGTGCTGTTGGGTGTGGTTTAATGTGAAGCTTGTTAGCAGCAAGCTGGAATTAAGCCTGTGCAGCTCTCTCTCCTACTGGAAGATCATATTTATTTTCATTAATTTGTGTGCCCTTTGAAGAACTCACTTATCATTAGCAGTGATATATCTAACCTGAGGTTGGAGTGCTTCCTTTTCCAATTACCTTGGTGTTTTCTATGAATGTAGTAAGAACAGTTGTGTGTGCAACATTACCCACTGGTCTCTAAAGTGCTATAAGCAGAGTGCTGGAGCATTAAACCTGTCTGAAAGTCATTCTGAGCTGCTAGTTGATGGTATTTTTCTCCTTTGTCTTCTGCCATTGTCCTCAGATCTGGCATCACTCCTTCTATAATGAGCTCCGTGTTGCACCTGAGGAGCACCCAACTCTGCTGACTGAAGCACCATTGAATCCCAAAGCCAATCGAGAGAAAATGACCCAGGTAATCTCACCCTGCAGCTATGGAAAAATTCCAAGTCTGTGAATTCAGCAGGATGTGAACATCATCATTTCAGTTAGTCATGACAACTCGACTGTTCTGTAGTGTGTATCCCTCTGTAAGGGAAGATAGAAAGAGCATAGTGTGTGTGTGTGTCTGTATTAATACATAGTGGATGTAGATCAGATACAGAGGGGTCTTAAAGGGCGAATGTTTGATTTAAATTTATTTCCTTCCTTGTTAATTGCATTTCAGATTATGTTTGAGACTTTCAACGTGCCAGCCATGTACGTAGCTATTCAGGCTGTTCTGTCGCTGTACGCGTCAGGGCGTACCACAGGTAGGGCTCTGGGGGTGGCACTGGTGCTCAGAACAGTTGTGTGTGAGCACGTGAGCATGAATGGTGTGTTCTCTTCTCGAAGGGATTGTGCTCGACTCTGGGGACGGTGTCACCCACAACGTGCCCATTTATGAAGGTTATGCTTTGCCGCACGCCATCATGCGCCTGGACCTGGCTGGCCGTGACCTGACAGACTACCTCATGAAGATCCTGACGGAACGTGGCTACTCCTTTGTGACCACTGGTAAGGATGTGCTGTTGGACGCTGAGGGGCGTTGCTTAACGTGCAGTCTTCCTAGCGGCCTTAGAAGGAGTAGCAGTGGTTCTGCAGTTGTTTGTTAACAGCAAGGAGTCCAACAGGGAACAAGTACTTTCTCTGCGAGACTGGCAGAGGGGATCTGTGTAAAAAATGGAGAGGATATTGGAGAATGAAAGCGTGGCTGAGGGCCGCTCTAAAAACTGAATCTTTTCAACAGCGGAGCGTGAAATCGTCCGTGACATTAAGGAGAAACTGTGTTATGTGGCTCTGGACTTTGAAAACGAGATGGCCACCGCCGCCTCTTCCTCCTCTCTGGAAAAAAGCTATGAGCTTCCTGATGGCCAGGTCATCACCATTGGAAACGAACGCTTCCGCTGCCCAGAGACTCTCTTCCAGCCATCTTTCATTGGTAGGTTGGATGACTGTTACGCTTTGGTAAGCTGCTCATAAATACTGAGTCTCCATTTTCTTCTGATCTTATCCCACTGCTAGCTCACTTAGACATATACTCAGGGATGTCCCAGTGCCCATTATAAAATAATCTTTCAGAACAGCACTATTAATGCACTGGGAGGAGCTTTACGTCAAACAGTAAAGCAAAATGCTTTTCCAAAATAAACCCTGAGTGTTTATTTCTGGCTTTGAGCCCACGCCATTTTGTATGTTATGTATTGCTCACTATGAAAATGTTTGGCTGTGGAAACGCTTTCCTAAATAGTGTGAGGGTATAGTCTGAACGTGCTTGCAGGAAGGGTTGAAAAACAAACAAAAAGCACTACTTTACTCTACTGAAAGTCTGTGCCGAAATCTGAATTCAGAGTGCATCACATTTGCAGAGCAAATCAACAGTGATGGAGGCAAGCTTGCAGCAAGGCCACATAAAAATACAGTTTGATAGAATATCAGCTCAGAAATAGATTAAGTAGCTGCATACTTAGAGGGACTGGGACATATTTTGACTATTTTGTCTCTGAGCTGCCTCAGTTAAAGAAGGGGAAAAAAAGAAGTAAGAAAAAGAAAACAAATGATTCCAGGACCATATAAGGAACTCTTAGGACATATGAGGTTCTCTGTAAAAGCCTACTGGAGACCATACTACTCCATACCCCTTTTCTTTTTAATGAGGAATTGAGTGTGTACATGGGAATGGGGAAGGAGGACTGTACCCAAAGGAACTCCTAAGTAAATAAACAGCTGCAGAATGACTTTCCATATTTCTGCAGCCTTGAAGACTGTTGTCTTCCAAAGACAAACTGCAGCTCATGTTGTTTGTTCTGTGTTAACAATTGTGTCTGTATGGATTAGCTTCCTCAGTGTTCTGCTGTCATTTCCGTAGGCATGGAGTCGGCTGGCATTCATGAAACCACTTACAACAGCATCATGAAGTGCGACATAGACATCAGAAAGGATCTTTATGCCAACAATGTGCTTTCAGGAGGCACTACAATGTACCCCGGCATTGCAGACAGGATGCAAAAGGAAATAACTGCTCTAGCTCCCAGCACCATGAAGATCAAGGTACAGTGCAATTGTCTGTAAACTGTTTGAAGGAAGATGTAAAAAATCCTCAAAAAAGTAAGGAATCATAGCAATTCTTTTCAAGGTGATTTGTACATATTGTTAGTCAAGTCTGTATGTTCTAGTTAATCATCCTCTGGTAACTAGATGTGTCACTCTGGCTGCCAGAAGAAGAGAGGAGCCTTCTCTCCTCTCACTTCATTTCTCATGCCATATTCTGCAAACTGCCCTAACGAGGCCAAAGAACAGCATGAAATCAGCAACACAAATTTCTGTAGATCTTCAGCTTCTTCAGCAATTTTTGGCTAATAGAATTGAGGGTCCACTTCTATCCTTGGCTTACAAGTTCAAAAAAGAAAGAGATTCTAACAAATTATTCTCCCTTCTGCCTCTTCAGCTCTCCCTTTCTGTCAGCGGTACCAATAGGAACATTCAGCCAGAGGAATTGAGGTTGTAGGCTCAGGCTCAGACAACAGCTTTGGAACTTCATGGCTTGCCACATTGGCTGACTGTAGGGCAAGGGCAGACACTAGTGCAAACGCCCAGTGCTCTCACTGAGATGAAGTATCAGTGCTGTGGTAGCTCTGTATAGCACAGTCACAGCATAACACTGCGTTTAACGCTTTTATTTCTCCAACAGATCATCGCCCCTCCTGAACGTAAGTACTCTGTCTGGATTGGGGGCTCCATTCTCGCCTCCCTTTCTACTTTCCAGCAGATGTGGATCAGCAAACAGGAGTACGACGAAGCCGGCCCGTCCATTGTTCACCGCAAATGCTTTTAAATCGCTTTATCTTTATATGTCTCTTCAGCACGTTACTGTGAGTGTATTCAGGAAGATACATTCTTATCATTTCATTCCATAAACGGCTGGTCAGTTGGATACGATGTATTTTTTTGGAATAAATTTTAAATATGCAAATGAAACCGCTGCTCCTATTTCAGAGACGCAGTAGTGGAGTTGCCATCAGCGCTGGTGTGCAGCTCCATCTCGTGGCGTACATTTGTTACTACGCTGTGGGCTCAGAAGCGCTCCCTGGCGCCCAATGGTATCAGCGCCATAAAACGCTCCACTCCTGGGCTGCACAGGGCCAGCGTTCAGCCTCGGTGTGCGTTTCAGCCTGCAAGCAGAGCTAGGCACGGTATTTACAACGTTCTGGGCAGCACCAGCGGGGCACAGCGTCTGATTGATACCAGGAGGAGCACGTGCACTCTGCTTTGCATCTGCTCTATCCAGAAATATTACCTGTCCACGTGGCTCCTCAGGTCACAGCTATCGTGCTGGAAGAGGCACTTCTTACACTCTATGGCCCAGACTGTACAATGCTTGCTATATCAGTTCCATGGTTGTTTTATTTCATTTTATTTGTAACAGAAATGAAACCTCTTCTTCTGAGAGCATATCTAAGTTCTGATATTAGCTTAAATAGGTGACTGGTGAAAGTCTAAAGGGTGACTTTTCTGCCTTAATACAATTGCTCTTCAGAAGTGTTTTTTTTTAATTATTATTTTTTCTGGAAGAGAGAATGTAATGTAATCAGAGCAGATAAAATGTTTTTAAACAATATTCTTTTTCTGTGGCATTTCTGATTCCACTTACTGTCTTAAATACATTGAAACTGATTTTAAGAGAAGTATATGCATATAAACGTTGAAGCCAGTACTGCTGTCTTATAAGTATATATATATATAAATATGTTTATGACCAAAGAATTAATTGAGACAGACCTGAAAAAGGTCAGTTCTAAGGACCTTGCTGCAATCTGTATTCGTTAGAGTTCAGGATAAAGGATGCTATTTATTTTTGTTACTTATTTTCCTGCCTTAAACTCAACTGTTTACTTACCTCACCCACCTGTCACTCCTTACCTTTCAACCTGGAAGCTTTTTGCAACAGCACCTGTTATTTACCACAGCTGTGTAACTGCAGGGTTTCAGATCTTGTCCATCTTCAGACTTAGCACATACTCCAACCTCCTTCGTACTAACCTTATTATTTAAAGTCTAGGTCATCTAGGTTCTTGAAACAGATACTAAATAAACTCTTGTTAAGAGCAAATACCTTTGTATGTTTTTTCCTTCTAACTCCAGATAGATTGTTTTACCTAACTCTAGCCACGTCCAGGAAATCACTTTCAGGATCACAGCATGATTTCAACCAGGAGTTTCTGTTAGAGAGTTGCTGGAAAAAAACAGTTATCCAAAGGACTCTGATTCTTCTCTACTGTTCCAGGATGCAATGAGGGTCAGCACTCAGGTGAAGGATTTGCTTATGTTTTCCATTAATGACTTGGAAACTTGAGCTATATGAGGATGAAAACAAAATCCCTGAATTGATGTGTTTGCCTCTGCCACATACAATGTAAATTCAGAGAAGCTATGAACAGATCTATGTAGCTAGCAGTCATAAAAAGCCAACCACCGTTAAAAATCCATAGTTCTCAGAAAGCAGTTAATAACAGCAGATGACAGAAGCAGCACTACTTGTTTCAACTTTGTTACTGTTGCTTGAACTACATTTTATTGTTTTTAGTGAGATGAAACATTTACAGTTTCAGGGGTGATGCCACTGAATTCCACCTTGACAGGGCAACAAAATAACTCCAAAACAGGCAAAAAATAAAATAAAATAAATACCAAACCATTCAATCTAAAATGTATAAATATAAAAACCATTTCTGAAAACGTAAGAAAAACAGGAAGCCATTCTTCTCTTTTGGCCACTTGTGCAGCAACACTGCAATTGTCCATCCGTATCACCTCAGATCCAGCACAGTTATCTTTATGTCTTTCCCAACCACATGGGTGCATGGCTGTGGAAGAAAGTACATGACTCACAAACCATTTTCAGTAAAAATAATAGTGTGTTTTAGACTGTTTTTTTTTTTTTTTCTGAGCCTGCTTCATAATTTGCCTATATACCCAGCTTTGACTCTGCCCATCACTGCAAACCTGGTCTGCAACAGGTGTAGACTGTTATATAAAGCAAGGACTGTAATACTGAAATAGAAAGAAATTTCTGTAGAGGATATTGCTTCATGCTTGGCTGTGACACAGAGCATAGTACGGTGTGAGCCTTTACACATCACAGCAGTGAATACCTCTAAATGGAGGAGGAATTTGCTGCATGATGTGTTAGAACAGGGGTATGGAGGAGAGTGTTAAGGGAAGCTTGAATTCTGCTTGCTTCCTGTAGAAGATTGAGATGTATCTGCCCATATATGCTTTTGTTGGGTGTTTTATTTAAGCACTTAGGGCTGTGTCTTTGTACACAGCCATGACTGACTATCAGCATGCATTGGATCTGCAGAGAAGAGCTTTTGTTGTAAACAACGTACACACATATGGGTTGCTCCAGTCAGGTTTCTGGAAGCTTCCCATATTAGCACCCCTGGTGCTTTTTTCCTCCAGGAAAAAAGGCTGTGCTCTTACTGTTCTCGTTGGAAGATGAGCGTGTTTTGGGAATTGTATGAGACAGGATGTTTTGTGGCAATACCTGCAATGTGTCTAATGTTTGTGAGTTCGAGTAGCCAGTAACCTCATTCATGAACTAGGTCAATAAAACTGAAAAGAGCTTATCTGGAACAAAAGCTTTAGGATTTTGTTTCAGACTTGGATTACCGTCTCAATTCCCCTAAAGTCAGTGATAAATGAATAAGGCAAAGCACAGAAAGAAAAAGCAAAGAAACCAAACTCTCCTGCTTTTTGAGTAGTACTGATATTCTGGGAGTCCTACAACAAAGTAGTAATGCTTGAAGTCTTTTAGTTATTATATTTTAAGCCAAAGGTATGAGCTGTTTTACATTTGATCTGAGCCCCATTTAAAAAATCTTAATTATTCAGAGATAAAGACTCTTTTTTATCCAGATAGCAGTGACATTTCTGATAATTCTGAATTGACAGTGCTGTTCAGCCATGCTATGCTACTAAAGCACCAGATATGGTAAGTTACTAAAGATATGGAAGTTACTAAAAAAAGCCAATGGCAAGATGGAAAAAATGGGAAACGAGCTGTTCAGCAGCTGGAGCGCTGTGTTGGGGTGACACACTGGGGAAGATGAGCTCTTTTTTTTTTTTTTCAAAACTGGAGAGCTCAGGAACAGGAACAACACACCTGTTGAAACTGTGGCTTTTAGTTCTGAAAGTAAGTGGTGGTTGGCTGACCCAGAGAGCACAGGTGCAAGCAATTCACCTGTGCTTCCCTCCTGATTGGAAGGGGTGGATCCTGGGTCCACCCTCCTTCCCTCCTCGGGCTCATTTAAGAGCTAGCCTCCAAAAGTAGAACATCTCCTGGATGAAGGTTACTTCCTGCAGAGGAGTGGTCTGCAGTCAGAGCTCTTCATTACCAGCTGGGTGAGTCAACTTTTTTTTTCTTCCTGTATTGTGACTGTTGCTATTCCTAACGATACTTTGTGCTGTGCTGTAAAGAACTTGCCAGAAACAGTTTCACCGCTTCCTAGGACAGATGTGGTGGCTGATGGCAGCTTCTGGTGATCAGGTTGTTTGTGTGACAGAGCATATCAGAGGTCTCCTGGCTCCTACTGATTGTTTAATTAGATTTCTGATATCTACTTTAGTCAGTAAAATGTGCATGAAGAGTTATTAAGATGGGAGAACAGCATAAAGGAAACTAAACTGAAGCAGGTTGAATTTCTGCTTGCAGCAGGACTATGCACAAGAGCTCAAACAGCTAAAAACATGTTGGGTTGTATACTTACATTAAATAACCTAGGATCCTTTGTATGCGGATGAAATCCCTTCTTTTTACAAGCGGAAACTTCAAGCATGCCAGCATTAGTCAGTCTGAAGATGCCAGTGCTGGAAAGTAAATGTGAAACTACTGTTATGCAACATCTGCGCAATGCAAGTACAGAAAATCACACACAAATAACAGAAGGACAACGGGATGGTACTCAGTCACCACTGGTATCTTAGTCTCACGATCAATTATACTTATTTTCACCAAGAAACAGTGATTACCTGATGATGGGGCCTTGAAACGTCAAACACACCAAACAATAATAACAGAACTGTTGAAATTGGAAGGAACCTCTGAAGATCATCTGGTCTGATCTCCCTGCACAAGCACAATCACACTGAGCAGGCTGTCCAGGACCATATCCACTCAGCTGCTGAGTATAGAGTTTTAACAGTGTCTCTGGACAACCTCTAACCTTATAAAGCTTCTCATTTCTTCTCACAGCTTCAAATTTTGCTAGGCTCTTACTACTTGTATTTTATGAAATATGAAAACAGAACCTTATTAGGCAAAGCGTGACCTTCACTGCTCTGTTCCCAAAACTGTGGTTTTCTTATCATCCTACAGAAGTACATCTAACCCTTCCACTTCCTCCATCAGATGGAATGAAGATTGGTCTGTGGTAGGCAATGAAGTCTACGGGAAAAACAGCTCTTGTCATTAGTACTCGTTTGAGCAGAGAATAAAAATAAATCAAAATTGAAAACTTGGAGCTGGGAAGAGAGTAGGAGAAAGAAGCCAGAAAAAATACTGTGCTTACAGACTGACTGGAATGGAAGTCTAAATAGAGTAAAGAAAACAAACTCACACTACACTCATTCCTGTCCTTCATCCCAGCTGACGTGTGCTGTTTGCATTTGATCCCATTTTAAGATAAGGAGTGGGCAAATACATCACCATATTACTCAGAAAAATCAGAACTCACTCATTATGCTTTGGTGAACAAACAATTGCAATGGCCTCTGGTAACATGAGCTGATAAGAACAATGGGTATGAAGATCGACACTGGATAAGAATGCTGTTTGTGTTGGATGTGTCTACAAAAAGAAGGAAAATTCAATATATTAAATGTTTCTTGGAAGTCAAGGACAACACTCGTTCAAGAAGGAACAATGATTTTTTGACAAGTAAATGCATCAGTACTTCCCCAGGTTGGCATTGCCTTATTAATATGGGTTCTAGGCTGTTAGGGTGGCTTCTCAGTATGAAGTCCATAGGACATAATCACAAGCAGGTACACAAACTGTTTTTCAATTATGGGGGAAAAGAAGTGGAATGAAGAAGTACAAGAGGAAGTAATTTCCATTTTTTTGATTCAAAATCTCTAGAGTGAAAGCCAATTAATAATGAATTTAAACAACACAATACCCTCAGATTTTTGAATGGATTTTGTATGCAGTGGAAAATATATGGCACTTTGCAGTAATAAAATATCCCAACAATGAGATAAACAAAAATTGCCCTTGCAAAAGCAGGACCTATTGTGTAAATAGTGTACCTCATTTTCATTGATCAAGAGAAATTTGCTACCTGGGTAAAACATTAATGCTTGTTTACATCACTATGATTAGAATAGCAAACTAATTCATTCTGATTTTTGCCAGTCACCTCTTTGTTACTGCCAGGGTTGGTTACACACAGTATGCAGAACTGATACAGAAAAGCCAGAATCTGTGTCATACGTACATGTATCCAACCCAAAGTGAGGAGATCAAATTGATCTTGAATACCAAATAATTCTTCCACGTTCTCCATGTCACAGTAGTCTGGTCCTGATGATTGCTTTGGCACTATTACATGGGTAATAGTAAATTCGTTACGTGTCTGGAAAATAAATGTTGAGAGGGTAACTTAGAGTGGAACAAATGAATTAATAAAAAAAATGCTGAAAGAGAATTTGAAGCAGGCCGGCCTTTCAGCTGAGTCAAAGTGATGTCTCCACTGCCTCTGTGCTGACTTACTGCACCTGAAAACCTGCCTTAGCATTTGACCACGGAAACATACTGGGCAGGATTGGTGAAAATGTGTGTTGTGCTGAAGTATTCACAGAGACCCCTCTGAAAATAATGTCATCTAAAACAAATGAACTTAAAAAGGTGTATACAAAAAGAGTTTTGGGAATACTGTAGTTACTTTCTGGGCAACCCAGAACGTTGCTATTATTGTCATCCCTTGTCTTTACAAGATTCAAATACAACTGAATGTAATCTTGAGATTTCTCTGTATGCCACCAACAGCCATGACATTTTTCCTGGACTCTGTCTTCTGGAACAAGGGGAAAAAAAGGAAACAAGTTGAGAATCAGTTGTTCTACAGCTTGAGGGGGTTGGGCGGGGGCTCTTTCTGTTGCTGCTATGAATGTCATGTCCTCAGAAAATTTGAACAGTCTTTGCATTTCATTGTCCTGTAACTAAACATCACTTAGCTTAAATGAATGCCAGCAAAGGACTTGAAAAGGCCTAGACTGTATACAGCATGCTGAGAACTTGCTAAAATTTACCCTGACATCAGGGTACTTGGATCAAGTGCTTCCCAATGAGGCCACACCACTGAAATGAGCACTGTCTTTACTCAAGTTAATTACATTGAAGGCTAATTGCTTAGATGTGCTTTTGCTCTGAAATCAACACGTTACAGGAAAAAGGTCACACTACTAAACATGCCTTCCCCATAGAAATGCAAGAGTTAAACCGTACCAGTTTTCCACAGAGAATTCCACATGTCTCTATTCCTCTTAATGTATTCGCCTCTGCTAGCAGCAGAAATCTGTGACAGAGATCCCTGGGTAAAATTACACCTCTGAGTGCTTCCAATTGAGCTAGTTAACAAATGAGAGAGAGATAAAAATGCATATGTAGCCTACGCAGTGATATTCCTTATTATAAGGCAATATACACAGGAAATTGTTAAAGATTAAGAAATTAAACTCAACACATCACAGATCTCTAAAATGAGATTACACCTACACTGCTGAATTGAGGCCAACTCATGAAATAGGCTATAGCCTGCCTCTTGTGGTGACAGTAAGCTGATTTCATTTATCGTGCCAGAGCTTCTCAAAAAACTGACTCTTCAGGTTCTGCTTCTGTTCTCAAGATTCACGCTTTATGCTATAGGAACAGGCTCCATCTCCAGATGCATCTACAGGTACTCAGATGGAAATTGTAAAGCTGTCTCTTAAAATGAGGAAACTATGTAGAGCTCATTCATGCTCATTCCATTACAGACGCTCTCAAAGTGTACAAGCCACAGAATCATTAGACTTGAAAAGACCTGTAAGTCCAGCCATCATCATATGCGTGTCCAACGTGTGGTTCTGCCATAGCAGTAAAGAAGCAGATAAGGATTACAAACTAAACGTGCTTACTCTGAACAGCACTTAAAGCAGCTGCTGGCTTCAGGGCCCGGTTTGCTGGAGGTGAATCTTCAGTAGATGTGCCACTCTTCTCTTTTTTTTCTAGCAGTGTGGTAGATGAGGAGCTGTTCTCAGGTACAGAAATACAAGATAGCGTACTTCCATCTATCTGCTCAGACACAACCATGCTCTCCTTAATCTTCTGATCTCGAGCCAGTTCTTGCTTCCTAAGTTGATCCTCAAAGAACTGAAACTGTTCTGATTCAAGTTGCTGCTGCCGCATATGTGCGATTCGTTTCTTCTCTGCCTCTATTAGCTTCTGCTGCTCTAGTTTCTTCAGAGATTCAGTTTTGCATTTGTTCTGAAACATATGTAAAATAGTTATAGTCACTAAAAAAAGCTATAAAAAGGAGGGGAAAGAAGCAACTTAATTGTATTAGAAGTATATTGTATTAAAAATCTCATCTTAAAAAGCATTCAGGAAGCTGTCAGCTGAAGTGCCAAATGCAACCCCAACCTCCAGAGTAGTGCAACACGGAATGAAGGCAAGGAAGTCCTACCACGAAGCTTCCAGCCTGCATACCTGTGATGCTTTATGTTTTACTTAAGCAGTGAGATAGCTTTCCTCATTTAGCTTCTATTACAAGTTATTAAAAAAGGAGTTTTCAGAACAGTGGTGGTAAAGAGACGAGACATAAGTCCTTACAGTTTTCAACGTGACAAGAGACGTCTGCTTAGATTAGTCAGACTTCTGCTTATTTCTTTCTTTAACTTTCTCTGGATTGTTCCCTGTGCTGCAGGGCTTAACCCCAATGCCATGTACCTGTCCACCCCAGCCCCGTTAGGTGCCATCTCTGCCCACACATGCTTGTTCTATGGACTCATGCAAGTGCCTGAACAGTATCCTCCCCATAAAACTGAACCTGAGCGGACCAAAGACGTGTTCTGATCTTCTTTGTCTATCCCACAAATACCATGGCACGTTTATTTCCAACTCACACTTGCATTACTTATTTAGAAGTGTCCAACTGATCAGATTCTGAGAAAAGTTACTCTAGGCAGCAATTAGTTTGTGCAGAATGGCTCTTTTATCGCTTTACTCTCACAAAGCTGCATAAGATGCAAAAAATAATCATACAGTGGTGATTTTATAACCACGTGGAACTTACTTTGTTTTGCATGTATTCTTGATATTCTAAGCTATATTTTTTTAAAAGATCTCTCTTCAGTTCATCTGTCCGTGGAAATGCAACCTCCTTCAGTTTCTTTGGGTGGGGTAGAAAGATAGGTAAGTTAACTTTTCACTTTATAAAAGGATCACCTGAAAACCAAACTCATCTGTAATACAGATTTCAAAAAAAAAAAAAAAAAAAAAAAAAAAGAAAAGATTTAAAAATACTGCTCTTCTCCCAGGAAAGCAAGGAAGAATTACACAGTGAATAATCAGCTTATTAAACGTGCGTAGTACAGTGGTTACATAGTACACTGATAAGCTGTATTAATTGACATCAGTAGAAGGTGTTGTAAGACTGCTTGTTACCTAAAGAAAAGGTTGTCTTTCCAGCAGTCTGTTACCTCTGTTCAACAGGTGTGTGGTTTTTTTATATGTAAGCATTTTTTTTTTTATGTAAGCATGTTTTGTAAATAAAGCCAAGGCCAACTTTCAGTGTTTCATGCAGGATCAACACATTTTACTCTGGAACTCCCAGGACAGAAATAAAGCTGAATATGCTTATTTCTAGGTGGTAAAAAAAAAAAAAAGGCTACAGTTACACGTGCAGGTCCTGTGACAGCTCTGGCAGATGCTTAACTTAAACAAAGCCAGTGCTGCTGATGTTTATGGCTGATGCAGAGGCCGCTACAAAACAGTTTAGAGGCTGTAAGCAAGGGAGGGGAAGTAACCACGTGCAAAAGAAGGGAGCATGTTTGATCCCTTTTCCCTTTCTCAGCAGGGATGTTTTCCTGGATTGTGGGTAACAGTCAAATAACATTTAGCGTGAAGCATTTTAGCCTTCAGTAAGACATTATGTAGCTTTAATGGTAGGGAAAGCCATGCAAATACAGCAGCATAAAGAAAAAGACACTTATGCTTATTCTAACAATTCTCAATGAGTAATTCCAGATGTTTTAAGTTCCTCGTAAGGCTGTATTTGAAATTTGGCTTTTAGAAAAATGACAAACTATGTCAGAGCAGAAAAACCAAACTGGTAGAAACTTAACAATACAAGTAAATACATTTTTGGTAACAAATTAAAAATACACTCTGATTCTGTAGCAAATAATGTTCAGATGCCAGTAAGGCCACGCATCTCTCTTCCTTTCTCTTTCCAGAGGACTTTGGACCAATGGCCATTCATGAAATTAGGATCAAAATGGAACTGTATGCAGTTAGGTTAGAGTGTTTTTAATATGTAAACTTCCTGAAACAGATGTACTTGTGTTTCCAACAATCTATCGTCCTACTCGTAGACATGTCTTATTCACCTTTTGGAATGACCATTTCCAGTAATGACCAAGTGGTTAAACTGAAATAAAACACAAACGTGTAGAAGAGAAAGTTATCAGAAATTCAAGCTCTGCTGTCTCCTTTGGGCTACATATGCACTCGGGGAAAAGGAATGATAGGAAAGAACAGAAATGTGGGAAACGTTCCTCAAAATTCAGAAAGGAGTAACCCTACCTTAATAATAACTTGTTTTTCTGGTACTGCACATTGGTGATAGTCTCGGTGACTGGGCAGCTTTTCCACAAACAAGCTAGAAAATTAAACATGTATGTTTGCCTTGATAGCCAGAGGAATATCTCTGTTAGCTTTTCTTTGGCAGAAAAATCAGTTTCACATATTGTAATGGTTAAACACTGAATTCCAGATGACTTGGAGCAGACTTCTACACATTCATTTGTTTAAGCTATTGCTTAAACTCTTGTATGGACTCATATGAGACACGCAGAGCAATGACAGGAGGTTATTTTCTACATCTGAATATATTTTGTTTCTCATCAGTAGTGGGTTGGGTTAAAAAAGGATTAGCTAATGCTCAGCACCTGCAAATTCCCTCCACACAAGCCACTGTTACTAAACCTTATTTCTGCCACCTTGATGTCTCCTCAGTGGAAATGTTGACTCTTAAATAAGGCACTCTCATTAAAACAGCTATTTCTACCAGACTAAGCTGTATGGCTAAATGCAGTATCATTAACCCATCCAGACATTTAAATTATGATAATGCTCAGCTACAGAAAAGCTTGGAATTGACAGCTGCTATCATTTTTTCTCCAGCAATTTATGCTATGTTCACCTCCAGACCTTCTTTGTAGACATGCATTTAAAATAGTTGAGGAAGAAAGATTTAGTTTTCAGAATATTGGGAACAGAAAGGGAGGGATGAAGGTTTCTTCTTTAAAAAAAAAAAAAATCTAAAGTATACATATTAAAAAAATGCTTTTAGAAGCAGCAAAATAAATTGATCGCTCCTACAGAAGAGTGAGCTACTTAAAAGTTTAAATCTGCCACTGAGATAGTTTCCAATGGAGTATTTTGAGAGTTGTAATGAAAGCTGTCCAGAATTTTATTTTATTTTTTTTAATGGGAAAAATAATCATACAGTGAACATCTACTGTGGATTTTGCATTTACTGCTTTAAGAAGCAATAAATGATGCTTAATCCTTTTTGGGCAAAAAGCTGTTTTTTCATGTTTGTTTCTTTTTTGAGTACTGTGCCATATTATCGCCTTTAAAATCTGCTGAGGCTCACAGGGCTTTAATCATTAGTCTCAGAAATCTTATGTAAACATTGATTGCTAAGGCTTACACTGTATTTTACCAACATGCTGATCTATACATAATAACCTATGGGGAACAGTGCTCGTGGTATAGCTTGGTACAGTAAACTTCAGCCTCTGTATGTTATGTTAATTCACCCTGGCCATCTGGAGACGGGTGAGACTACTCCACTAACAGTAGAGAAGAAATTATAACAAAAACTGAAGGTGGATCAAAGATCTCAAAAGAAGGTAGCTATTCTGCAAGAAAACAGTGAATGTTTTCCTCCTAAGCTAAAGGGGTGCTCCGTTTTCATTGCAAATACTTATTTTCCTTTACTTAGAACTACAGTTACGGTACTGTAACTAAGAATAGAGGCTACAATTACTATAAACTGTTTCTTACGTTATGAACTTGTTATAAAAAACAAAAGCATTCTCCAGATTTCCCTCCTCCATGTATATCGATGCCATCCGTTCCATTTCTACTCCAGATCTGAAGTAACGACGCGGAGTGATGTCCTCATTGATTGCAATGTTGCTGCCAAGTTTGCTTAGGGCACGCACTCTCTCTTCTGGGGTCACAGAGATGTCTGTGTGGTCAGGAACAGCCACGAGCTTTTTCTGGAAAAGAACAGTATAGTGAGGAGAACGAGATGGTGCATTTCACTTTCAGTAGATGATCTTATTCAAGAAACTCAAAGGAAATCTTCAGCTTCTGAAAATAGGTATCAGCCTCTACGCTGAGAAACTAATGTTTCTCAATTGCATTACAAGTAAGAAAGGATTCTTTCCCTCTCACAGACTTTTCAGACTGTAAGAAAGTCTCAGAAAAAAAAACTATGGAAAAAATAAGTGAACCCCAGCAGAAGTTATCAAAGCAACACAAAGTGTGTCCTCAGAATCCTTAAAAAATGAAATGAAATAAGGTTCTACCTTCAGTTCTTAAAGTAATCTAGTGGAAGGCCTGAAGATGTGAACTAATGTTGTACAATTCTGTGATGTATTGTGTATGACTTCTGGGTACAGCAAACAAAGAGCAATGTGTTACCCTGAATGGTCAACAGCTCATTCTATGGTTTTGAACGAGGCAGTTCAAGTCAAAGGATCTTGAACTGATTCTGATAAAGAAAAAACAAAGCTGCTTAATGTACTGATTTCTTGCTAAGTGGTTGAATAGTGGCTACTGCAAGTTGTTTCCTCTTACACTGCTGAAAAGGTTTACCTTTCCTATTTAAAATGTTTGCTTCAACCTTTTAAAACTGTAATCGCTGAATCAAGCAAAAACCCTACAAGCCATACATGTGAAACCATCAGGAAGAACATGTGAGGAGCTGGCAGAATTCAAGAAAATGCCCTTTCAGCTGACATCAGCATTGCTAAACTGCTCTGAAATTGTTGCTTACTTGAAAGAGGGTGCTAAGCCATTAAAGCATCACTATGCAATACATACCAAGGAACTAATACTGAATGGTTGTTCCATGTTGCTCTCTGTTTGCAAACCAAGGAGGTCTCTCTTTTTCTCCAGTGTCTCCATCTGGCTGCGAAGGATGGGCCAACTGCACTTGGTACTTGCAGACAGCTGCCTCAGAGTCCAAGGGAAACATTAACAGACACGCCGGTCATAAATGAGTTCTGGATGAAACAGGACAAGTCATTCAGATTAGAAATGCATTCAGATGTCACACTGGTTTCCATGCCTGTATCCACTCACTACTTCAGTTTCAAGAACTGACATGCTCACCAGCAATCTAAAAAAAGATCTAAAAAAAAAAAAAAAAGCCCTGGCAAATAAACCAACTTAAAAGCTGTTAAAGTGTTACAGTTCAAAGTCTAAGCAGAAAATCTATTTCCTTGTGCATGTGTCACAACAAACATATTTTAAACCAACATGAATCTCCCATTTTTTCCTGCGAAGCCTATAATTAAAAATGAAACAGCATACAAACTCCTATCAGCAATATAAAGTACCACGTGCTCCAACTGTACAGCTTGTTGACTTCAACTCCACTTGAATTACAATGAAATACGACAAGTTGACTGATGGTAATTACTCTTTGAGCAGCTCTGAACAAGTAAAGACAAATATTTAGGCATGCTGTGGTCATAAAAAAGAAGAAAATGAATTATCTAAATGACATTGGAAACATAAATGTGAAGTTGCTAACGTGGCCTTTCACTTCTGTGCTCTCAAACCATACACACTTGATTCTGAATGTCAAAGATGCTTCATATATTGCAATACATATGTTTTGTGCCTCGTAAAAGCTGTGGGTTCAGCAAAGCTCTTTTCTCTAGAAGCTGTGAGACTCTGAGTTGGAGGAAAACAATCCTAACATGATTTTAGCTGACAGCTGAAGTATCGATTACTGAAGTTGGGTCCTCCTCATTTTTCCAGAAATTACCACTCTTTGTTAGGTCAGCCTTCAGTTTTAACCTTTAGTGCCAATGTTATAACGAAATGTGATAGGAGATGTTGAATTCATGTAAGCAATATGCTTTCTTTAAAAAAAATCAGAATCATCCTGCTTAATTGAAAAATCCCTTATTTGGCACACTTATCTATCTTCTCCTGTTTTTACATATCATCTCCTAATCTCAAGTAACTTATTCTTGCTTGACTTTACTCCCATGTTTTCCATTGTCAAGAATTTTATTCTTGTCATCTGGCACGTCTCAGATCTGTGCACTTAATTTAGACACCAGCTTTTTTGATGGCATTCAAAACCCTTGGGCAATTTGTGACACACTAATGGAAGTTAAAAACAAAACAACAAACCAAAACAGTGAAGCTTGGCTTTTACACCCAAGACATCAACATTAGCTGTGGTGGTATCACCGATGGAAAAAGTTCTCTAACTATTTAATTTTATACAAATGGAGTTCTGGTGTAAATGATAATCTTGGCAGGAGAGCCCTATTCATTGCCTATTCACAGGCTGCAGAAAGGCCCCGTGGGACTACAGTAATGAAATGGTTTGCCTTCAGCCAAGGCTAAGTTTATAGTTCCCTGTGGCTAGTTCCACCTGAACTTAGCTGTACTGTGGCCACCCTAACAGGCTGTGAAAGAGGAGGACTACAAGCATGGCCAGCGAAGAACTTACATCACTCTTCTTTCCCAGCAGCCCAGATGCTCAGCATATATTACATCTTCTATGAGAGACTCGTGTTCATATGCTTCATCTGGCTTAGGAACACTAATAAAACCCCCTCAGATATAAAAAGCATGCATCCTAATCACAGAATCGTGGAGTAATAGTATATCCTGAGTTGGCTATCCCACAAAATCCTACAAGAATCATTGAGTCCAATTCCCAGCTCTGCACAGGACCACCCAAAATGCAACCCCCCCCATCATTAGCGAAAAAGTCTTGCTAAAGAAGCTTGTGGTATCCCCCAGCTGAAATCTTGTGAACCAGCAAGGGAGGCATCACGGAACCTCTTGGATGCCCCTAAGAATACTAAGGCTAAAAGGAGAAGGTATTAGAGCCATTTTTAACAGAAAGAAACATTATTAATAAGAACAAAAACCCAGATACAACACAAGGTATTTTGAAGTGAAAAAGAAACTCCCACTTCCTCAAACTGCACCACCACTCGGAAAGGATGCGGTGGCTCTGCAGAGAGTGAGCACTGAGCACAGCCAGCCCTCTGTGTAAGGGGGAGCAGGGGGATTGCAATGGATGAAAGAGGAAATGGACTTTCCAAACTTAGCTTCAGGAGCCCTGATCAATTGCTCCTTGTCTTGTGGAAACAATCTCATATTTTAGTCTACACAAGCAAAGAGAAATGCAAATAACTGAAACAAATTTTATATTCAGACACACAAAATAGTTATGCAAATACAGGGGACCACATTCCAGCCCCAAGCAGAGAGGGTAAATACCAACAGCAGCTGGGAGCTGTTGTCATCTATTACATTGCAAAGCACTCTAAAGTCTAAGAGTGATCATGTCTTTTTCTGCTGTACCATTTCAGGCACTCCAACTAATTTAGATGAACTTAGGTAATGTCTGATTAAGAAGAAATGCCCATACAAAGAAAAGAAGTATTTTAAATATTATTAAAAATCCTTCTGTTCAGGCTAACGAGCATGGAACCAAATGAAAGGCAAATGAAAAACAGAGAAAGCAATTTTAACTTAGCATAATCAAACATCAAGGCACGTGAAGTATATCAAGATGTATCAAGAGTAGGCTAGTAAGACAGAGGTGGTAACGAGAAGATCTGGAGAACATACTTATGGTTTTCTGAGAGGTAAAACTCCACAATTCAATATAAACTCTATGGTGCTCTCACAGGATACTGCACAGGTTTGTTTCTAGCGAGTAGTGTGGGCACAAAATAGCAAGTCCCTTTGCCTGAGCTCAGCTAAGTTGGCAAGCTGCAGAGCCGTGACCTGTGATAGCAGCAGGCAGTACGCATGGCTGCATGGCAAGGCTAATTAGCCCTGGTGAAGTACTGAACTAATGAAGTCACATGGTTTCTGTCCATGATGGCTATGTGTGGCCAGCTTGGTCTGGGCAAAAGGAGTTCATACCATGTACATCCAGGCCTAGGACAGGCTCTGGAACACCAACAGGTCGCACGACCCAACCATGTGAGGTTGTAGCACACCAACAAGGCTGGCCAGGCCATGGGCAGCAAGCTGTGCTGAGGGATGCACAACCACACAGCTCTGGGCCTCCAGCTGATGAGATGAGCTCGGAGCACTGCTGCCACTAACAACCTGCAGACCACTGAAGCATGAGGATGGAATTGCCACTCATTACCGTCACCTTGAGGCTACTTGTCATTCTTGTGTCTTCAAAAGAGATTTTTAGATGCTGAATGACCTTTTAGATCTCCAAATAATGAGCAGCTGAACTTTAATATACTGCTAGTTTAATCAGTAGTTTCCACTAAATACACTGTTTTACTACTCTGTGAAGAGTGATGGTTACAGAATTCTAAAATAAAGATGTCTCAAACCACAAGAAGGTCAGTTCTCAATAAAATAGTCAAATAAGCAAGTGCAAAACCCCCTTTTAATTTCCCTTAACGGAACTCAGTTGTCTCAGCAAACTTGAAATAGAGAAGATCCAATCATTGCTAGATGAAGACTAAGGATGGTTTCATGCCAGCAAGTCACTCATGGTGCAAATATTCGTACTTCTATATTTTGAAGCTGATGTTCAGTTGAATTTGGTGAAAAAATGGTTAGAAATGCAAGCTTCTAACTTATTCCAGCTCTGTTTGAAACACCAAGTGTATAATCACTTACATGCATGCTTGGGTTGACATAAAATATGCCAAAAAGAGCCTAAACAGCAAACGGCCTTCTGTTGGTTCTCTCCAAAAAGAAACAGCACGTTTATCTGTCAGCATGTTTTCTGAAACACCAGTTCCCTATCACAGCAAGGGATTCAATGGGAATAGTAAGTGGTCTCTTCTGGAAAAAAAAAACCCAACCAAACACAAAGCACTGAATGTCACAGCAATATCACTCCCTTCTGCAGAGCAAAGAAACAAACAAAAAAAAAATCCCAACAAAACAACTAACACAAAACAATAGAAAGGCCATTCAATGAAGAGAAGCACAAGGAACTGCTTGCACACAGCCCCACCTCGCTCAATGGAGAAGTTGCTCTTCAGAGTAGGAGCTACCAAGCTGGGCTCTGGAAAACACTGTCTCAGTAATGGTTCGTAATTTAACATAGCAAGAGCCTTCTATTCACTCACATTTTATGTCCGTGGTAAGGAATAAAACGCTCAATGCATATCCACGAGCAAAGTCACTCATCTTTGCTCACAGGAAATTAAGTACATCTTGTTATCTCCCCTTCCACCAAAAGGCAGCTCACAAAATAAAGCCTCACCTGCCATCCTGAGCAATAACTCAAAACTGATGGTTTATTCCTCCACTTAATCCTCTCCCAGTTTGGCATGGTCTTAATTTAGGATCATGTTATTTCAGTTCCTCTCCAACATACGGCATGCAGAGTGCTGATGCAGCCCACAGGTTAACTGCTAGTGGCTAGTGACTAGATGGGACTGAGTGTTGATATATGTTTAAAATTTAGGGTAAGAGTAAACTGACTAACAAACTGAATTAACTGCCCTCAGGACAAACATCACCACTACAGAGAACATGAATGTAGAAATTACAGATGCTTCCCATCGCTTCAGAGCACAAAGCACTCTGACCTTCGTGTGTTTTCATCTTCATTTTTATGTGCACTTTTGAAGTCAGGATCTATGATGCCCATGTTGCTACAGCAAAACCCTGTGTGTGTGAGCTGTCTGCGCTGCAGACAACCCTCCTTGCTACGAGGGTTATTAATGCACTCTGTCTGCAGTGATATTGGCCACTTTTAAGACAACATCCTGAAAAACAAACTGGAAATTCTGAACATCGAAACCTGCACTTGTGAACTACTGACCAGTGAGCTCACAGGGTTCTTTTCTCTGGTGGCTTTTTGTGTCGAAACAAAACTTAATCCACCCCTCCCACTTTTCGGTAACACCATTCAGTTACAGCAGAAACCCGTTTTTAATGTAACCAAGTATCACCAGAGTGCCTTGAATCTGTAGCACCTTCGGGCTACCAGCAGCACGGGACAGCATCTCTGCTGTCACCTATTACAAGGTTAATTTAGTCAAGCGTGGAGGAACAATGCCCAGTCCTTCATCTAGGAAATCCACAACAGATCCCTGCCAAAATGAGCGTACCAGGGCGTATTAAGCTAGAAGAGGGAAGAAATGAAAGAAATAGCTGTTAGGATGAGATTTGTTCTTTGATGATTCAGCTGAAATACTGAAAAAAGATACCTGCAATACATGTCATCACGATAAAGCTAACTACCACCATCAAGACAAGAGGCTGCGTTGCCAAGGGAAACAAACGAGAGGCTAAGATCAGCACAGTGGTCTGCCCCACATCACGGATTTCCAGGAAACAAAGAGAGCAGGATTGCTTACAAATGCTCCCATTTGTCTCAAAGACAAAGCCGCAGGAAGGAACAAGAGCCCTCCTTCCTATAGAAGGTAATGGTTCTTCTGACAATATCTGCTATTTAATTCTGTAACAGTTCCAAATTCCGTAACTTCTAATGAGGACAGTTTTTGATTGGGTGAATAACCAACCGCAACGATCCATTTTGGTTTTCATTGGATGACAAATTCCTATTCTGTCTTATTTATTATGGCTCACAATGCACGTGATGAAAAAAAGGAGAATTAAGTTTGACAGACATTTCTGACACAAATTCACAGTCCACCTGCAGTCTATTATATTGTCTGTAACAAATCATGCCAGCCTTGTGGCCTCAAATTTAGAAAAAATATTATACAATTTGGGGGCATTAGTTCAATGGATTCTGACTGTTTTGTACCCCTAATTATTAAGTGAGCAAAACGCAGGTCAAAAACTGATAGTGCTGTTACCTGTGGGATGGAGTGTGGTCAGCAAGTACAAATAACCACCAGTTAATCAGGCGTGAGCACCATGCTGCAGAAACATATTAAGATAATACTGTAAGTTGATTTCATAATGAAGTCTTTGACCTCCTTCTCTAACCTAGCTACTGGATCTCTTGTGCTATGTGTAGATGGAAAAAAAAACAAAACAGGAGTGTTTGCCTTTACAGGATGGATTTGGTTTGCTTGAGTCTGTTTTTAATTCTTGTTAAAAAAAAAAAGGATACTTTCAATACCTGATTTCTTGTTCTAGTTTCTAAGATTCACAGTGATAGGCACACACTTTATAGCAGCACTTTGTGTAACTCAACAGCTGCCTTTAAGCCAGCTGGATTACCCACAGTCTGAAAGCAGAGCACAGTGCTTTGCAGCTCACTCCCACTGACCCACAGGCTACTCATCCCAAGGAAGCTATTCACAGATTATCTCTGGACCCAAATAATTTCCCAATTAATTACTTGTGCTTTCAGAATGAATCTGATAATATTTATCTCCCCCCCCCCCACCAGGACTTTACTCTGAGTCAATGGAAAAAGCTGGAGATCTCTGGAGGCCTTCTGACAGTGACCTGTCAAAGAGGCAGGTACCTTCTCCAGTGATTACGCAGAGCTTTCCTAGCTCAGTTCA
The DNA here is from genome assembly GCF_038088225.1 of Cyrtonyx montezumae. Taxonomy (NCBI): domain Eukaryota; kingdom Metazoa; phylum Chordata; class Aves; order Galliformes; family Odontophoridae; genus Cyrtonyx; species Cyrtonyx montezumae. The sequence goes on along the minus strand of NW_027072045.1, from coordinate 16,036,257 downwards.
ACACGTTGTGTGCTGAACTGTGAGTCTCCTGGAGCTGCCAATAGGAAGTGATAGGCAAAGGATGCATCTGAGCAGGTGCCTGACTTATGGCATCACCGAGAGGTATCACCACCCATGTAAGATCTGAAATGCTGTTTGGTTTTTTTTATATAAGAGGGATACCCAGGAAGCAACAGTACTAAAGCATATGTGGATCAGTCAGGATCTGTATTGTACTGGGAAGATCACTTGCTTCCATGGACAGATACTTCTAGTTGAAATTTTGCCCAGAAAGTATGTTTTATGGCATGGCAATCCAAATGTTAGATATTTATTGAAATGACATAGACAAAGACTTTCATTACAAGGCAGCAACCTGCTTTACAGAACTCAAACTGGAAATGTAACCTTTGATACAGAAATACAATACCAGGAGTCAGATAAGACCAGGAAAAAGAAAACACCCTACGCATACAAGTCAGGCAAACACCACATTAATTTTTATACCGCATTTCCTTCAGTGTCTTCACACGTAAGTCACCTTGCCACTCCCTGAGAAGGTGAGGATTTCATGACATCCCTCACCTTGAGCTGTACTTTCCCTTGGCACGGTGATTAACTTCCAGGAAATACCTCAAGGCCTCATCTTGGATGTATTCAGACACATAAAGAGGACCACAAAAAACACCGTTGTGGTATTCTCATTGATTGAGCCACCGAATCTTGTTTTGAAGGCGAACACCATGAAATAAAACTCCTTGCACTTACAGACCCTTAGAATACTACTGAAAAAACAAGCATGAGATTTGTGCCTATAGTATTGTATAGCACTTGGGAACAATGCCTCTTGTACTTCTCCATGATCTGGGAACCTCTGGGTTTGTCAATAGTGGCTTTTGGTTCAGTTATTAGTATCCTGAGCACACAGAAATGCATTATGAGACCAGAAATATACCGCCTCAGGAATATCACACAGACCAGATCACCTTCTCCCAGGAGTCCTTCATGAGACTGTGGGTCTGTATACAACTTCATGGGACCTGCTGGCCTAAGGCAACTTAGCCAACGAGTGTAAGCTCCAGTTTTGTGCAGTCAATCACTTCAGCCTACCACAAGGAAAAACCCGCCCGTGTGACAACTAACTGCTCGGTGCCACGTGCACCGCTTCTGCCCTTGGCTTCTTGGATGTGTGCACCACACTCATTATAAATAAATTCCAAAATAAAAGGACTTCTCCCAGAAGCGGAGGAAGTCTGTCACCCTTCTGAAATGGGAAGGTGCATCTACGTAACGGAGCCATTAAGTCACATTCCTCTGTGCACGTCTGATACCCGAGATCCTACAGAGATCCCACTACGTAGGTGCAAAATGAGGTTCAGCAGCACTAACGCCTCACGGCAGAGCTCCAGGTGCACAAGTAACACCACTTCTTCCCTTTTCGCATTCTTTCACTTCCTGATTCAATGACAGCACTACATAGCTCCGTGGCTGAGGGCAGGAACGACTTAAGAAACGGAGCGCGGGCACGGGCTGCTCTTTCCTCCGGAGCCAGGCCCCGTGCCGCCGGTTGCCGGCCTCCCTGCGGGCACACGCGGCTGTCAGCCGGCACCTGGCAGCGGGCAGGGCTGGGCAGGGCAGGGCAGGGGAAGGAAAGGAAAGGAAAGGGAGGCGGCAGTGCTGATGGGGCCGCGCGCTCCGGAAGGGCGCGGCGCGACGCGATGGGAAAGACCTCAGCAAGCACCGGCGCGAAAGCAGCGGGAGGGAGGCAGGGAGGGAAGGCGGCGGGTGCTGCTTACCGCCGAGCCGGGCCGCTCTCCGCCGGCGGCTGCCGAGTCTCGAGCGCGCGTGGCCGGCCCCGGAGTGAGACGAAGCGAGGGAGCGCGGAGAGGAGCGCAGCCGGCCCGGGTCACGGCGCGGTGCGGGGCGAAGGGAGGAGCCTGCGCGGCGCCGGGCAGCGCGGCAGGACCGCCGCCTGCAATGCCCTGCGGCCGCCGTTACAGCGCCGCGTGCCCGCCCAGCTCCTGGGCCTGGAGCGGGGCAGCGCCGTTACCGCGCGTTCCCGGCTGCCCGAGTACGTTAGCGGGCACGCATGGTTCATATGCGCGAATCTGAGCCTCCGTTAGGTACGGAGCGGCAGCGGTCGCTGGCCGTCTGAGGGAATAGTGTGTGGGTAAGGAGAGAGGTTTCAGTGAGCGTGTAGTCAGGGCAATCGTAGGCACGGGATTGCTCGTGGAGAGCAGCCCTGCGGAGGAGGGCTTGGAATCAGCTGTGTGCATCAAGAGAGGGGTGGCAGCAGGGAGAGGAGGTGATTGCCCCCTTCTATTCTGCCCTTGTAAGGCATCATCTGGAGTACTGTGTTCAGGCCTGGGGCCCCCAGAACAAGAAGGATGAGGAGCTGTAGGAGTGGGTCCAGTGGAGTAAGGGTCCCTCGCAGCACTGCAGGGATGTAGTCTGGGGAGTTAACAGTCTACTGAAAGAACATGTAAGAGGTGAATGCTTCTTGTGCCGACAGAAAGCATCACAGGATTGCATTCCTGGTGGATTCTAATATGAAGATAATAGTCATTTGTGGGAGACCTTATCATCGAGTGTCAAGCCTATCTAATTGTTTGGAAGTTGTTTTTGTCTTCCATGAGAAAATTTGGCAACCCTTTGTAATCCTTATTTGGGTCAGAGGTGGTGTTAGGCTAGTTGCCTTCTCTTCCAAGCAGGGTTTCACTGGCCCTAATGTTTCCCCATGACCTCTCGCAGAGTGTATCCGTGACTGTTTCTTCATACTGAATGTGGAAAGGCTCCCTGGAGAAGCTGATGTCCTTGAGTGCCCTTTGGTATCCACTTTCAGGCTGTGTGAGCTTGGTCTTAGCTCTGTAACCACACAACTGGTGTCTGAAGAGCTGCCATATCCCCCTTCTTTCATCACCTGGGAAGCGTGATCCCCATTGCCTGCCCTTTGCCTTCTTCAGTGGGGCAGAGCTGTGTGTTCTGTCAGTGGATGATCTGAGCTCGTTCCTGTTTAGCTCTACTTCTGCAATAGGGAAAATGCACCACAGATGAGGCTGGGATGAGTTTGGTGCTGTGATGTGTTGTTTTCTGCCACACCTAGCACATGTTTTGTGCAGCGTCACGGTGTTATGTTCACGGTGTGCAGCATGTCTGCACGTTGGGTGGATCTGTGGGAGCATGAAGGCAGAGGTGAAGGGCTTTGCTGCATTGAAAGAGGCAATCACTTCCTCTCTACCAAAACTCAAGTTGTTGGTCTTGCTCCCTGCCCTTCAGACCTGGAGCTCACATTTGTACTGTGGGTAATGCTATGTCTTCTGTGCTCAGCTGAGGAGCAGGGTTAGGCCTGTTCAGAGGCCTCTGTAGTGGTCAGGCTGCTGGGAGCTGGTGGGTGATGTGGTGTGGTTGAGAGTCCACTCTGGGTTGTGGACTATAAACCTCTCCATACATTCTGGATTCAGTTCCCAGTGGTAGATGCTAGACAAGGTGTTTCATCTCCTTTGCATATGTTTTTTTGTATTACACAAGACAAACATGTTTTGTTTACACATTGATGACTGTTTCCAGATAATGATCAAATGGATTTAATTTGCCACAAATGTTGCTTGCGGAATCTGGGCTTGACCCTGCAACCAGAAACACCCACAGTACCTGAGTTACACTGTCTTGGAGTGCACTGATGAACCCTTGGTGTGATCTTGAACCTTCTGGATTATTTTGTAGGTGAATAGCAGAACATATAGACATGGTGGACTGAGAAGTTAGAAGATCCTGAAACCAATTTACTGACAGTGTCAGGAAAGTTTCTTGAGATCAGTGCTCTAGTCCTTGATGTGCAGGCTGCTTGATACAGCCATATCTCCTCAATCCTCAGTTACAAGGCTATATAGGGTATAGAGATGTTTGTACTCTTTGTATTCAGGAAGTGAACAAAACAGTTGCTGATATGTGGGCATGAAGGATCAGAGAGTATCTGCTTCTTTCTAACAAGCAGATAGAGGCAAATGGTTTCTCTCTGACGTAGGTTTTGAGAGGTTGAATCCCTTGGTATGTGGGCCAATAAGGCAAACTACTATATGTTTAAATGCTAAGGTGGCCTTATGACAGAAGATGTTGGGTTTCAGGCATGCTATTCTTGATAATGTGAGAAAATAAAAGCAGTCCAAGCACTTTATGAAGAGGATAATGATTTAATTTAAGCCAAGGTCATTAATACTTAAACAGAGTCATGGCTATATCCAATTGTTATGTGATAACATAAGATGATAATACCTCTGTCTCAAGTGGAATATATAATGTTGACATACAAGGGAGAAAAAAGCTAGTTTGTAGAAAGATCTGCCCTGTAGCTGTTAAAATATTTCAAAGTAAGTCATCCTAATTGTGATGTTCTAAATTGTACATTCAATGTTCATCTCCATGTTTTTTACCTTACTAAGCTACTTTAGCTTACCTACTTACCTACCTACCCACCCACCTTCACCAAAATACCGTGAAACCATGGAATACAACTCAAGAAAAGAACAAACCCCTATACCAACCCCTATAAGCAAATACTATTGCTAAATCAAAATCTTTGAGAGCTTTGCTGGATGAAGGAACTTCCTATATGAAGCTTTAAGGGTATTTTCTCATTAGTTCAACAATTTTCATATACATTTTTTCAGTTGCATCGAGGCCCCAGACAAAATCAAGATGTCCCCAGAAAGGAAAATTCTCGTGGTAATAGAGATTATTAATTCGAGAAAGTAGTTTTGCTATGTCTTTGGGATCTGCAAATTTATCTTGTCCACCACTCCAAACAGCAATGGGCGTGCTTATCTTCTCTATCTCGTATGCAGGAGGAGTAGTCTGTAAGGAAGGGAGGGCATCTGAGTGAATGCTGTTGTACCAGAAGCTGTGATTACAAAAAGGATTCTGTGCAGACATCTGTCTTTCTTCTGCACACACAACAGGTAAACAGTAGGGATTGAGTTCACTCTCTTAGTGTATATTTCCCTAGCCCCAATCCTACGTATCATGGAAGGGATTTCTAAAATTTTTCTGTAATGCATGGATGTGAGTTGTCCTGAGCTTTGACACCTGCTTGTTCTGTTCACAGATAGGGATATGGAAAGAGCGGTATTTCTGTTTGTCAGGGAAGAACTGCACAGATGTTGTTCATGTTTCCCATTTTTCTCTCTCCATGCTTTTATGTGAAATAGAAGAAATTCTAGTTGTGTTGTACCAAGACAAACTCACTCTTGGTCATAGCTACATCATAGCTACTGAAGGAGTAATATCCAGTGGAGCTACTTGCCTTGCCTGTTATCACAGAGGAAACCAAACACAGAGCAGAGTGGGGATCTTCCAATCCCTGAGCTAAATGACTTAATGCAGGATTATTCTACAAGGTGACAAGAGACCATGCACAGGATGCTTTGAACTTAACCCTATTATCTAAAATTATCTATTATTTTTCTTGTTGGCTATCACGTGGGTTTTGGAAAGTGTCTGAGAAATCTTTGGAACACTTCTGAGGGCTTGGGTATTTCTTGGGAAGAAGTACTGCCCCTCACTCATCCAGTCCTAGGACTTGGATGTGGCTCTTGGTCATTCAGGAATGCCAGTTAGACCAGTATGTCACCGGACACATCCCTGCATCAGCAGAGATGGCAAAATAAACTTCTAATAATTGTCTGCAAGGAACTGTCTGTGCCTTTTACACTTAGTAATGTTAGGTCCAGGTAAAACATTATCTCAGATCATTGTCTCCTTTCTGTAGCAGTTGAAGTCATATGTTCTTAGTTTTACCAGGACCCAAGGAGGAGTTCTCAGGAAAACTATATTGCCTTACCTGGTTGTATTTCTTCATGTTTTCCTTCGAGCCATAGTCATAAGCTTGGAATTGGTCTGCATAGAATACCTGTGGGTATTGTAACAAGGACAGGTAAAATGAAAGCTTTAAGAGGCAGAGCAGAGTGCTGGTGGTATGTTCCTCCCTGTGATCAAATGCAAGGATCAGACAGTGGACTGTGAGTTTCTCTTGGCCCTTCCTCCCATTGCTGGCTTCCTCAGGAGATGAGGAAGGGCTGTAGGGTGAGTGGCATTGCTGCCTTTGTCCTTGCCAACATTCTGCCCTGATCCTCAGCTGCCACCATTGGTATATTTATTTCAGTATCTTCAGTTAGCTGTGACTAGGTTCAGTTTTTCACACTGGAAAGAGGACCTGCGTAGAATCTGTCAGGGCTAACACTGGCAGTCTAGCATCATGTATGATATCTCCTCACATCACGATGTATTGTTGGTGTGTCAGTGGTGTCTGATCTGCTCACAGCAGCGATGACCTTTCCAGACACACTGTAATCCTTACAAGAGTTCAGCTGCTGTAGGAGGATTGTACTTAGCTTGTCGCTTAGCAGTAGTCCTCTTGAATCTGTTTTGTTACAGAAAGTAAATAAATTGAATCTGTCTTGTTCAAATTTGATTAGTAATATGATTTCTGAGTGATTTTATAGAATGAATGGTGAGAGGCCATTATGGAACTCTTCCTGAGTTATTCCTGCGTGAGTTGAGTGCAAGGTTTGAATAATTGAGGATGCCATAGAAATGTGCAACCTTGCTTTTCTTTGCTGAATCTGGGTGCTGAAGATTCGGATGCTGGAAATTTTAACACTTTATCTAGTGCTGGCAGAAACAGTCACCGTGCTGTGCACGTGCAGTGCTACACTTGTGAGCTGGCACTCTCTTGCCATGGTCTGGTACAGAACAGGTCCTGGAGCATGATGCCAGCTGAAGAGGCTGTTCCCTGCTGCAGTTAACCCTCTGGGAGAGAGCTCTAACCAGGATCACATCTTAGTTCTGGCTCATTCCCTGGTTGCTCAGGTTTCCACTGTCCTCCTCCTGCCTGCCAAGTGCCTAGGCTGTGCTTGAGTGCTCTTCTGCAGCTTTCAAGGCAAAAACAAAGCTGAAGGCTGGAAGCCACTGGAGTCCAACTGCAGAGAGGCCTGATGAGCCATGGTATTCAGGCACTGAGGTCTCCCCAAAGGGACATTTTGGGTAATGATCTGGGAAACAGTGCTTCCCCAGTGACAGCTGCTTAGGGCACTGTGTGAGAAGCTATGGTGGGAGTTTCCCAGACCCAATGCCTCTGGACTTCCCATAGTCTGTGAGTTGCATAAAAAGCCATAGGAAATGTTTATATTTCAGTACACAGTTCTACCTGATGCCAATGAATAACGTTCTGTACTGATGTTCCAGCTGGGTAATGTCCTACGAATACATCTATTCGACTCTGAAAGTAAAACATAAGTGTTAGAAATGCATATATTTGATGATAAGCTCACAAATAATGTGGCTATACTGTAGGAATTAGTACGTAGACTTTTATCCTTATGAAAGAGTCTTTCCTACTTTAGAGCTTAGTCGCATGGAAAACTGCATTTAAGGAGTAAGCATGGATTTCTCTCTTCCCAGTTTTTACAGTTTGCGTGATGGTTATAAGTAGAGTGCTGCTTCTTCATTAGAGGAAGAAGGTTATTAATAGACTACCTGTGTGAACATAATGAGATTACGTGTGTAAGAGCTTTTTATGAGAGGACTTGTTAAATAATGAGTGTGAGAGAGCAAGAGACAATGAATAGAGAGATGTCAAAGGTCTTCTAAAACAAAATGAAACGATACAGCTGCTGCCTTTTGTTCCTTGTGGGAATCGAATGCCACATGGCTGATTTCATCATCAGCAGAGCTCCTAGTTGTCATTATTTGAAAAATGCAGCATATTTCTTTATGTTCCTGGCAACTGTATATAGACGCAGGGCAGAAAAATCACTTTCCTTCAAAATGACTCCTGCTCTATTTGCTTAAAGGTGTTCTTGGGAATGCTTACCACATTCAGGTTTTGTGTTCTACCCCCAGCTATGGAGCAGAGGATATTGGCACAAAGTTTTCCCAGACGTGTGCACAGCTGTATTGCAAGTCTTCTCAGCAGTTCATTCTGGCGAAGAGCTCCTTTGCAACCAAGGACTAACTGAGGGGCAGAAGAGTGGAAAACGATTTCTTGTTGCAAGAGCATATAATGCAGAAAACTGTCACTCCCTCTTCTGTAGTAGTGTAGCCCCTTAACTAAGATAGCTCAAACTGTTCTTCCACTGACCTGTAAAGTGCATTTTTTTCCAGAATACACCACACATTCTTCCTGCCTCTGTACTGGGCATGTGTCCTGGAGGTTGCTATCCATCTGTTCATAGCATATAGGCTTAAGTGAGAAAAGTCTATTGATTTCAGTCACTGTTGTAGAGTACAGGGAGACCCTCTTTGCCCTAATACTTCTTTCAGACAAGTGTACAAAACTGTATATCGAGTACTGATGCTTAGCAAAGAGTCAAATGAGAGGGTGTAGAACTGGGCACTGTATTATCACATAATTGGCACAACTTGGGCAAAAAGAGGATGTACTGCATTTTGAGGTACAGGAGACTTCTACCATTCCAAGAAAATTCTATTAAGTTGGCAAGTTATGGTTTGAAATAGATTTAACTCTTTAAATTTCCTATATCATTTTATTAGTATATTTCACAAGGATGAAGCAACTGTAAGTCTAATGAATTTAAGTTGTGAAATATTTGTAGTTTTCTACTAACGCTTAAGGCTTAAGTTAGTAGAGCATGTAGACAACTTTTCTTTATGGTGTTTGTGAGTTTCATTCAAAAATACTGGATTTTAACAGATAGTGATACAATATGCAGATTTTCCTGAAGAAATTCCAAAAAGTTATTGCAACAAGATTTATAATTTAGTTCTGTGGTAAGTCTTAAGCCTACCAGTTCTATTAACTGTTTGATACCCTAAATTCAGTCTTAACTCATCACCCTCTTAAAAATCAGTCTGAGTGGATTCAGGACAGACAGTGCAGGCATTTAAGTCTTTCAGAAGGAGGAATGACATACCTTGATCACTGGCTGAGGAAGACGTGCAAATGTTGTGAAAGGACTGGTAGCATGTGTGATAGTGAGAACTGGTCCTAAAGCAAAGAACATTTTCACCCTTTGTGCTAACTCTGGATAAGTAGAAAATGCTACAAAACCTGAAAAGACAGAAACCAAGTTAGTGATGAGATCTTCCATAGACCAAATACATAAAAAGCATAGATGGCAAACAAGAAACGAGACTATAGTAATAGCCTCTTTCCTAACCTAAGAAAAGTTTTTTATTCATTTTGATTCTGTTTGAGAGACATTTCTAAGGATACATCTTCATTAAAGCATGTCCAAACTGACTTTCTGAGAACTGACAAGTTTTGTTAAGCCAGTTTCTTGAGAGATTATGCATCCATCAGATTTCTGGAACTCAGGTTCTCTTAAAGTTCCTTGAACTCTAATAAAATAATGATTTTTTTCAGCTTGTAGTCTCTGAAAGACTGTGTTTATGATGGCGTGCCATAATGTAATAAATATATGAAGGCTGAGACATTAAGAGTGAGATTTTTGACTTGTATCGTGCAAACTCAGGTGAGCGTGTATGCAGACACAGAAAGAAACAGTATAAGAAAAGAAGAAAGAAATGGAAAATGAAAGGCTATGTCCCATTCCGTTTTCTGAACATGTCCAAATTTCTCCTCTGACAGGTTTGGTGACAATTTTAGCTGGTTGCCTAAAACAGAGATACCTATAGACAAGGACAGAGATGTCTTGGCCTCAGAGATTTGTTCTGTCCGAAGACAATTAGAATGCTTTTATAAGAGGAAGGAAAAATAATGTTCTAGTAACAAAGCTACATTCAACTTCCTCCTGATGTCTACTCAGTGGTTTAAAAGTAGTAATGTGGTGAATTATAGCCATAGATAAACTATGCCTTAAATAAAATGTTTGATGTTAAGTTATGAGACTTGGTAATATTTAAGTTCTGCTTTTCTCTGCTCTTCTTTTCAAAGTGTTTTATGGACCATTGTTTTTCACATTTACATCTAATCCATGAGGATTGGATATATGGATCTTAAAAACTGAGATTAATAACAGCTCCTTGTTTCTGATGCTTCATGAAAAACATCCATTTGCTGGAAGACTCTGGAAAAAGTTAACAATGAATGGCTAGAGAGTGTAAGAAGAAAGGTTACTTAGCAAACTATAGTACAACCTGCCTGGTAAACAATAGCTTTTATGTATTGGTAGTCCTTAGTTACAGAACAAAGTGTTTCTAGATCCTCTTGTTTCAGGTAGAACAGTTGGCAGGAAAGTTTCCCATATTTTTCAGTGTCAAGTTAGAAAGTGCTTCTCCCTTGAGTAACTCTTTATGAGAAAGAAAGATAACTGACAGAGACACGTTCCAGTTAGGTAATAATGTTAACTATTTCATAGCCAAGCAATCCTAATGTTACCTGCAGTTGAACCTTCTGAGTGACCAACATAATATACACTCTTCTGTCCAGTTTTATTCATGATGAAGTACAGCTCAGCTGGGAGATCATATTTACCTATCTCATCGAAGCTACAGGGGAAAAAACCAAAAGCTGACAAAGTGGAAAGTTGTTTATCACAGTGTGAATTACTGAACATCAGTTTTCCTTAGCACTGAGCAACATCCATTCAAAGATGAGGATGTACAATTAGTTTGCACTCTTTTCTGTGTGTTGGGGAAGAGGACAAAAGGATGCAATCATACTGACAGGTTGCCTTATTGATGCCTTGCTCTCTCTCTCTTCTGCAAAGGCAACCATTCTGTCTGTTAGATGAGGCTCTTGTGGAAACAGATAGAATACTTTCACTAGCAGGGGTAACTGTAGTGGAGATGCTGAGTCACAGCTTGAACCAGTGATTGAGCACCTGGTAGGAAGGCAGGGCCTTCCCATGGGAGCTCAGATGCAAGCAATATACCTGAGTGATCTTCCCTGACCTCATTCCAGGGTCGGGAACAGAGGTGAGGTCATCTTATCTGGAGATTCCTGCCTTTCTGGATACCTTACAGGTCTCCTGAAGGTAAATAGTTTCTTTTTTCATATTTCTGCATCTGCACCTGCTGCTCTTACATCTAAGCATGTCCTCGCTTGCTGTAGCTTAAGACCTTGCTGCTCTGCCACCTTGTTATGCTTTCTATTGTGTTTCAGTAACGAAACACATTTTTCTCTAAGTTAACATAAATTCCCATAGATCAGATTTCAGTGCTTAGCTGAGCATTGTTTTCTCCTGTCTGCACTTAGGGGTAAAGACATCAAGTGTGAGACCTCAAGGTTACAGATGCCTCCTGGTTCTGGAACTTTTTTCCTGAAAGGAACCAGTACTACATACATACAAAGATGGTGGAGTGCCTGTATGTGTCCAGCTTTGCTTTTTTGTTTGCTGATTCTATAAAAGCCAGTCCAGGTCACCCAGCCAGATCCTTTCTCTGATTTCCCTGGCATTCCCAGAAGTGGACACACCCAGAAAGAGTTGGTCTGGTGTCCTTAGGTGTTGTATGATCCATTTTAAGTCAGATTACATGAAAACATTAGCCTGAGGAGTAAAGATCCTGCATCCCAGTGCTACCTTCCCAAAGCTGCTAGTCCATGGGAACTGCCTTTTTTAGGTAGTCTTTCTCCATGGAGTACCTGAACTGCCAGAACTCTTTCTGGCAAGTTTTAAGAGTCTTGTGTTTTGCAGACCAGGTGTTTCCTCGGCTGTTTCCCAGCCAAACATCGTAGCCGGCGTCTGCAAGGATGAAGGCTAGGCTGTTGTTGGGCAGGTTAGAAAGCCAGTATGTACAGTCTGCTAAAGTACCATGGTGCAGCAAAACTGCTGGCTTCTGTCCTGAAAAAGAAGAGTGTTGGTTTTTTTTTTAATGCCATAGCAATAAATAATCAGTACTTAAAACAGGGTACAGAGTATGATTTTCCAGTAAGTTTTTTTTTTTTTTTTAACTATTCCTTCTTCAAGAAATTGATAGATTTTTCCCACACATTTTGGGGGAAGGTGCCTGGAGGACTTGGTTCCAGCATAACAATTTTACGTCAAGACTAGTAAGTAAATAGTACGTTCGGGTGGTCTGTGCCTACAGCAGTTTTCACAAAACAAAAACCCAACAACCTACAGGTCCCTCAATTTGTAGAAGTGAAAGATTAAAGACAAAATAGCATACTGAGACAACGAAAGGTGAGCAGGAAACAGAGCAGCACTGTCTAGTATTTGTGGCCTTGAATTCCTGGGACAAATTTTCATTATATTAAGAAAACTTGAAAAACTGTTTCTTATCACACATCAGTGATGTGATTTCTCACCAACAGAATGTTACAGAACATTCCCCTTCTTGACAATAGGTTAGCTGTCCTTCATAAGGCAGAGAACCTCTATTTCACTGTCAAAACAGTTTTTTGTCTTGAATGTTTTCCATAATTATATTAAAAGAAAAGTTCTTTTTTAAAATCTGAATTGCTCAAAAAGATATTGGCAAGAATTTTTTTCCAAGCCAAGAATGGAGATCATGGAAAAAAAGAAGTCACAGCAGTTGGAAATCTAAATACAGATTATGAAGATAGGGATGTGGCCTGAATTCTAAGTTGAACTAGCTAGTTTTGCTAAGATGGAAAGGCGTAGAACATGTGCAAGCATGAAACATGGGGTACCTGTCTTAGAGATGAATTACAAACTTCCCTTATATGCTGTGACTGCCGCACCTGTATTTTGCATGTTCCTCCCACTGGGAATCCTGAAAACACCAAGTATGTATCCATCCTCTGTACTGACTTCATACTGTTCACTGGGGTATCCATGATATCTGATCATTTCAGTCTGTGGGAAGCCAAGGAGAACTTGTTAGTATGCATTTACTCTGTAGAGATCAGTGGAGACTGAAGTCTGCTTCTCACCAGGGATAATCGGCTAGCCAAGAGTGTGACAGAAAGATGTGTGTGATACTGTGCTACTGACTTATTCTCTTCTTCTGTGTGTTGTACTGTTGGGAAGGGACCCTGCAGAGATTCCTGTGGGTCACCACAGCTCTGCCCATCCCTCTCTCTTGGGGATGGACAGCTACGTGCAGGGATGTAATCATGAAGTGGAGACTGAAGGATACCAACAACAGTGAGAGCAGTGGAGCCTCTCAAATTGAAATCGGAAGAGCTGTGGTTGCCTGGACAGGAGCACATAATTGTACTTGCAGCATTCTTGACAAGCCACACTATTGTTTAGGTTTTGGCTAGCTAGTGATTACTGTGGCAGTGGTACCTGTCCGCTCAAGGTAACAACAATAGCAAGATGATAAACATCACCTGTGCTGGAAATAAGACTGTTCTTGGACTCTAGTGCTGAACAGAACAGATGTGAGGCTGTTCCATAACAGTAGTGCAAGGTCCATGGCTACAGGAATTGTGGCCAAAAATTAAGTGTTATGGGTCTTGTAGAAAGATGCCTCAAAAGTCTGCTTCTCATCTGCTTAGGGGGCTGTGATCTGGTATTTGTCCCTGTGTGGGACAACGCAGAGCTATACTGGGTGACTATGCTGCTTGCCTAAGTGGAGTACTGCACTGGGTTGGCCCTTGGGTCACACCTGGCCCAGAGCAACAATGAAAGAATTGCGTTTCTCTCATTTCATGAGAGCAGGGCCTCATCCTTTAGCATGGCTGCATGAAGTAGAGACAGAGGAAGGCAGTCAGGTAGCACTTGGCTGTGTTCAGCATTTAGTGCATGACAATAATAGATCCTACATACTACAATCCATACTAGACCTATGTGTCTGAAAATGAAGACAACAGATACAATGCTTGCTGGGAAGTGCGGTCACTGGGGAGGAGAACATGAAAAGTCAGATTTCCCTGTGTTAAGGTGCTGTCTTGTGAAGGGAGACTGCCTTAGCTCCCACAGCAAATGCAACAGAGATTGTAGTGTTATGCTGATGGTACCATTGTAGAAAGTAAATGTGCAGCACTATTAGTATCAGATTGTGCCAAAGAATGTCTTTGGTCCATAGTGAGTCCTTTCCTGCCGAAATGTGGTTAGGTAAGCCATGTAGAGTGGAGCTCTTATTACAAAGTACCACCTGTTTTTACAGTCTTTCCAGATCTAGTAAATCAGAGTACAGGGGGTTTGAATTACTTAGCGTTGTGAGAATCTACTGCTTGGAGGGGTTCAACCTCCCTTGCCACTGTACTGAGCAAACAATCTGTTACAGAAGAGAAAGACTTCTCTTTTTCTGTGACTAGAAACTAGCCTTTGCCTCCACTTCTCTGTAGCAGCTCAGACTGTTTGGATAGGATGTCAAGGTTTCTTTTAGGTGGGTTCTCCCTACCACTGGACTGGAAGGACCTCTGTCTTCCTGCTGAGATTCCACTCTTTCCCTCTTTGTGCTTTAGCTGGAAACATCAAAATGTGTTGAGAGAAGTAACTGTGCAAGCAAGAGTCACAGCTATAAGCTGTGTGTTTGTCATGTATCTGTTAAGGTTTACCCTAAATGCAGCCAGAAAAAGTCCATTGTTCAGGCTGAAATTGTGTATTGTGTGCCCCACTGACAGTCAAAACTGCTGGGGTTATAATTCAGCAGCCTGGATCTCCAGTGCCCTCCAGCAGCTTCTGGGGAGTTGCTGGACCTTGAAGCCAAGAGCAGGAGCAGGCACGATCCGTTCAGTGCTGTCAGTGTCCTGGAGCAATGCACACAAGTCACATCTATCTCCACTGCATACAGAGCAGGCCCTCACTGCAGTCCTGATTCTAACACAGCGGTTTTGGAAAAGGCAGGTTGGGAAAATGGGCAACAGGGAGCAGACCCTTCTTTAACCCTCCTTGCATGGCCTGCCAGAGATGGTACGGTGATACTGGTGTTGTGAAAGACATGTTAAGAAGGTATGCAGAGAAAATAACACAACTTACAACATTCATGAGATCTTCAGGGTTGCGTTGCTTCCTGTGCAGTCCTTCCTCTGATTTCAGAGCGTGGGGTGCTGTGAACCCTTCTGAAAAGCCGATGGCCTGAGAGCACAGCAGCACAAGGAGACACCACATCTTGGGGCTGTGTGAAAGAGCAGTTGCAGTGTGCTTGCTTTAGGAAGAGAGAGCTGCGGAACTCCATGGGGAGCCCTGAGTCTGGAGTCTCTTGTAGGTTGCCCCAGGTGTGCTTCTTAAGGGGCTGACAAGAAATACATACCTGTGTGAGGTGGGACCGTCTACAGTTAATGTCATGTAACAGGGTAAGGAATGAGTCAAGGGCTTCAGGAGGATGTGGAACAGACCTAGGGGGATGTTCTTACTGAACAACAGTGCTAATTTGTGCCAGGAGTTCCTTTCTTTCACATATGGTCCTACCTATTGTAAATGTGTGTCTTGACCACCTGGAGGTTAAGACAGAGCCTTCTCTTATTTATTTTATTTTAGGGGTTGATGTGAGGCAGCCTATTCGCTGAATAGAAGTTGCAGAGTGGAATCTACCTAGTTAGTGCCTTGCTGTGTGGAACACGGGCAAAAGCCAGCTGTCACATCCTGAGTTTAGCTGCAGCTGCCTTTGTAATCAGCATAGTGGCTGTAAAAACAGAGTATACTATCTGTCATATGGTGAAGACTTTCAGGATTCGGAGAACCAAGAAATGATAACCAAGAAATTTGTTCTCTCTGAAGAGCTTCATGAGGGAGTGAGTTTTCATTTATTTTAATTTTTAATTAAATCTTTCATACCCCTCGAGTCACTAGAACAAATACATTAAATGGAGAATACCTTCAATTTTGAGATTGCTATATGAATTTACTCTGGCATGTTTACTTTGCAGTAGCCAAGCTGTAACATTTCTCATTGACCATTCACTCTTTTTTGTCTGTTCTACAGTTTAACTACTCTGCAAAGCAAAATTATTATCCTTTTCAGGCATACTTTTTCGTACCTACTGTATTGTCACCTGGCTTAGCTAGTATGCTTTAAGGCACTTGAAGATTAATTCTTTATAAATCAGATAAAGTGTGCCAATTAGTACATGCCAAGACTTGGAGCTCCTCATTAATTTCAGAGGTGAAGTTCTGACTGTGTGAGCTTTGAACTACTATCTACTCATTCTATGTTAAAAGACAATATAAAAGGAAGCATTTACCTGAAGCAAAAGGGAATTAACTAACAGAAGTATTTCATTACAAAATAGAGGAAGAAACGACTTGAAAGGCATTTTTTGATATTTAATGAAAGTAATCTTTAAACTTTCTAGAAATTTATCAGCATGCTCTTGAGAGAGTCATGTTTTTTTTTCACATACAACAGTAAGCGGGACTAAAAGCCACCCAATCAGATAATGTAGCGAGCAGGTATGTGAATCTCCTGGTTAACTTATGAGGAAAAATTAAATGCAATTGAAACTGAGCAAAGGACCACTTTGTGTGAGCTTTTTCTATACTAGCATTTTCAGTCAACCACAACAATGGTCTCTGGAGAAAAACGTAAGCACAACGAGCTTACAGACCAGATAGTGTGCAGAGTGACTGCCCACAAAATTGAACAAAAAAATTGAACAAAGCAGAATAAAAAAAGATCTTGCATCTTACAGAGGCAGTCAAGAAAGAGAACATGAAGACATATGTACAAGCAACTTACCTCTACTTTGTCTGCTTCACTCAAATCTTCTGCTGTGGTCCCTTGTCTGTCTCTGCTAGTAGTCTGATTCACTGGCAGAAACCTATGCCAATAAAAGGAAATCTAAATTCATTTAAGGGCAGCAGTAGGGTGTTGTGTTTTCGCTGTGTGTATAGGCAAGCATATTTAAGTGCTGATTTGTCGGTACTTATGATAAACAGCACCTTTGTGTGACATTCTGAAAGACCTAATTGCACCATGGACCAGGAGAGGTTAAGAGACACCTAAGCTGTGGTTAGAGTATTTAGCAGGGGCATGGGGGCTCGTGTTTCCTGAGGCTATGATAGGTCTTGCTCTGTACTACTGCCTGTCTTGGGGAGTGTTCATATTATTTTGGAATGAAGATGAATCCAGCTGTTCTCAAAACTTCTGACTAAGAATATATTCTCTGCTACTGTGATTTGTGAAGAAGGTACTGTGGTTCCACACCTGTCACTTGCTTTCTGAGTTGAACTTGCAGGTTTCTTTAAGGAAACTTCTTTTTTTGTTAGGTAATCTTAGAATGAAAATACAGATGATTTAGAATGTGTATACTTAGTGCATATATTCCTAAACCTGTAGATCAGTGAACAGTGCAATACAGAAAGACCAGTTTGCTCTGAATTAGCCTGTGTCTGTAGAGCTTCCCAAGTTTCAAATGAAGTTTGAAAACACCAGTAATCTTAGTCACAGGATGTTAACGAAATTTCTTGTGTCTTTCAGGCCACTTCTATGAATTCTGTGTAAGATTTCCTACCTGATGAATTAATCGTGTTCAGCCCAGGAGCTCAGTCCTTACTGAAACTGGCCTCCTGACAACAGCCAGGACAGCTGTGTGTCCTTAAGCAGCTAAAATACAAACAAAGTCAAATCCTCCTGCATGAGCACCAGTACCTTCAATTAATTAACTGCTAAATATTTTTGGAAGAACTTGTGTTTTGTCATGGACTGGTGAGATTTTAGAAGGACACCATGTGAAAGTGCTTCTTGCACAGTGATTTCTCTGGAATGCGGATGCTGGTAATATGCTGCTTCATGTATGAAAATAGAGTGAAGCAAGTCTGTTGGTAAACATCAGCCTGATACCTAATAGTAACTGCAGGAAGCCATTCTGTTTAAAAGGTCTGTAAAATGGACAAAAAAAGGGATTGATCAGTGAAAAATGTCACAGCGTGGCTACTCTGATATTTTTGCTCAGATAGACTTCAGCAGAGCAAGGTCTGCTCTGAGATAACACAACGTTATATTTTTAATTTAGTCTGGAATAACTTAGAACATTTTACCAACTTCCATCTCACACAAGCAAATAATATGTACAATGTTTACATAATTTGATACTTCTAGTTAGTGGGGACCTAGTGAAGAGCAAAAGAAAGGCAGCAAACCCAGGTATTGTCTCTTATCTGTAGCTCAAAAAGAAAGGACTGCATGGAAAAGTGTCATGGAAAGTAATGCTTACAAAAAGAGCGTAGGAAGTACAAAACTTGGGAGACATACAGTTGTTTCCTCAGACGTGCTGTGATGGTCTCCTTACACAGAGAACATATTCAGCTGAGATGGTAAGTGTTCTTTTTTGAGAACATGGAGCAAACCTTGATGGGTCTGACTTACTGCTGGACATCATGTGAAGTATCTAAGCATGTCTTAACTCACAGCTTCTATGAGTCTTTTTTTGTTACTTTCTAGTAATCCTGTGCCTCTAAACACATCTCTGATGGTCTGCAGGTTTGGAGGTGGAGGACAAGGGGAATGCATACCTTACAAAAAATTTCTGGAAACATGAAGCAAACAGGACCTTTCCATGGTGTGACAGCACACCGAGGCTCTGCAATGAGACCAGCAGTTACAGTATGAACCAGCAGACAGTGCCTGAGATGAGGTCTGGCAGAGGACAGACTGGAGTATTGGGGATTTGAAGTAGCTATGGGTTGTAGGGTGGTGCTGGGTGCTCTTCTGAGGAACAGGGCTGTGCTGCCCTGCCAGTGCTAGGGCAAACAGTGGGTAGTGCTGTCTGGTACTGGGACTGTTCCCTGCTGTGTGATGTTCAAAAATTGAGTTTCAGGATTGATTCTATAGTATGGGAGGTAGGTTTTGGGGGCAGAAGCTTAAACCATTGATCAAACTGTTAGGAGTTATATGTGCCGTATCAATGTTTTCTGTGTTATAGCCCCTAGACTGAGAAAGATATTTCTACAAATTCTGGCAAAAATGTGATGGCTGTAAAGGAGGATTTCGTTTTCTCAGGTATTCATTCTGGGAAAGACCAAGCAAATTCTATAAAATAGAAATGGTAAGTGTTCATTTAAGGGAATAGTCTGGATGTTTCTTTCTGACTATGAGCTCTATTCCTCTTCCTGAGTACTTTTGTGGTTCTCATAATTTTTCTTCCTATGTTTCCCAGATGACTATCTGTTTGAACAGGCGTGTATGGGAAAGGAGCTACTTGTTTATCAGTTGCATGACTTTGATGAGGCATCGCCCATTCAATATGCTACTTGACTAATTGAGATGAAGAAATACCCTATAGGATAACATTGGTGCTGCAAATCCTTGTATATTTAAAGGCTTGTGCAAATATACAGCTCCACTCATTTTTAAGAGCTCCTGTGTTTCAAATTTTGCAATACTGATAGAGAACTGGTTTTGGAGGTGGTAGCTTGGGCAGACCTGGATCAACCTTTATGAATAAGGGATATATCTGAAGCAGAAGTGAACCTGTGAATACATAAATCTGTGCAAATCTCATTTCTTGTCTAACCTCTTTTCCAGCTTAACTTCTGACCACAATAGTCACTTCAGTGATTTACAAGTGTGTCAGAGAGTGATGCTGGATTAAACGGTAACTTGCATAGTCTGGAGAAAGGTGATGTCTGAAGCTATCTCTATGCTCTTTGTAGGTTCATTTGTTGTTCCTTTTATTGTGTGTTAACCCTGGACAGCTAATCCCCACACAACTACTTGCTCATTCCTCACAGTGGGACTGAGAAGAGATTCAGAATAGTAAGAATACAGAAACTCAATTGAAAAGCTCCACAAAATGAGTTTAATTATAGTATAAGTTTCAGTTACAATCCAGCCTAATCTTCTTATGGTAAACAGCCATTGGAAGGGTTAGAACCAGTGCCAGCAAACTGCTAGTCAGTGAAGTTATCCCACTTAAACTAGAGAAAGATTGAGCAAGTGTAATTAGTTTTATGTAGGCTGCTCCAAAAGTAGTGTCTCCATTTGAACTACATCAGATACAAAGAGTATAATGACTACATATTCTTAGCTACAAAACAATATTTTTCAACATAACCACTACTAACTGAATTTTCACCAGTAATGAGTAAGAGCCTGCATGCCATGCTTATAAAAATCTGCACCTCTACAGGTGTGTCCCACTCTTTCACAGCTGCTATGACATTGTTGCTAGGAAAATGTAGCCCACATAGTCCATCTTTCGTCAGCACAAAAGGTTAGTAGTCAGAAGTTGCCAATCTAGAATATGTGGTGGGTGTGGTGTGATGGTTTAGTCAAGATTGGTAATGTGCTCCATAAACTTCAAATTGGTGAGGAACTTGGTTTTGTTGTGTTGCAAGAAAGGTTGTCTTCTCTTCTGGTCATGCTTGGATAGTTCAAGCCTTCAGCTTACTCAGCATCACAGTGTAGCAATCATTTGTCCAAATTCCAGGAAATCCAGAAGGATCACCCCTTTCCTATCTCAAAAGACAGTGCACATCATTTTACCCACTGTAGGCTGCAACTTGAACAGTTTCTTCCATAGGGAATTCACGTGTTGCCACTCCATGGATTGCTGTTTTTACTCCATCTCGTGGTGGTGAAGACCATGTCTTGCCACTGATAATGGTGCAATCCAGGAAGCTGCCACCTTTTGCCTCACTGGTTCAATAGGCCCTGATAAACAGAGTTCTTTCTGTTCCTGTGTGAGCATTTGTGGAAATCACCTTGAGCAAATTTTATGATATTCTGATGTTGCCACCATCATATCCAATGCATTGAAGCGGATATTCAGCTCTGTACACAGTTCACTGGCTGTAATCCTGGGAAATTTGTGCAGGTGAGAACTGATTGAGAAGCTCTTCGTTTCGTGGTGTGACAGTGAACACAATTTGTCTTTTATATCACTGTTGCCACTGATGAAATGTACACCCTGGCTCTGCTCACATCCATTGTTCAGTCTCCATGAACGTTCAGCAAGTGTTGATGAATGACAGTGGGTGCCATTTTTTCCAAATAGAAGGTGCTACTTTCAAACCAGCTCTTGTATATATCTCCCCACCTCTCTGAAGAATAAATATGAAAATTGTGTGGTAAGAAGTTTTCAAATGTAAGGCAAAGGACTCGAATTTAAGATGGCAGTTGCATGGACATGTTTCAAAGCATTTTAAAAATATGTATTTTTGGAGGAGATGTAATGACTACAAATCATACAGAGAAGAGAGAGTTTGGAGTGCTTATCAACATGTAAAATATGTATGTATTCCTTAGGAAGGCTAGCTGAGTGCACCACAGAAATACTGTCATATTCTTACCCTCACAACCTTGAAAACTCAAATAGAATGGGGGCTTTAGGAATAGGCTTTGGTAGCAAGGGAGAGTACAGGGTGAGGAAGGTGTTTTTGGTTTATGTTAGTTTCTCACTTCTCTGATCTGTCAGCAATGGCAATAAATTACGCTAATCGCTCTCTGCTGTGTCTGCTTTTCCCATGATGCTAATTGTTGAGTGGTCTCCCTGTCCTTGTCTCAACCCTTGAGCGTTTTTCCACCATATTTTCTCCCCTTCCTTTGAGGAGTGGAGAGTGAGAGTAGTACGAACAGTGAGTTGTAGTATTAAGCTGTCCATCAGTGTGAAACCACAAAAGCAGGCTACTGTGAGTCATGTTCAGTGTTTGGACAAGGCTAGGAAGAGATGAGTAAGCAGATGATGAAATGGGCTGGTCTGGTTAATAAGGGACTGAAACTAATTATACCAGGAAATCTCTTTAATAAGGTATGGAATCTTACTCAGTATCTCTCTGAAGTTTTCTCGCGGAGGGTTTGGGACTTGTGTATGGGAAGTAGCTAGAGTGGCAAACTACCTACCATTCTTAGTTACTTGTTTTCAGCTTTAATGTTCACGTTTTCCACTTTTTTTTCCCTCTCTTTCTTCACTAGCAAATTTTTCTTCTTTCTTCTCATCTCCCTCCACTACCCCCTGCCCCCATCCCATCCCTAGCCTATTTTACTGCTTTCCTTTTTTGGTAACCAGAGGCTGTTATTGCAAAGATGACAAAGGGAAATGCTTCTCTCTGTTGTAACTTGTTCTGTCAGTCTCCTGTAAGCTGCTGTTCCCACACTTACCTTGCTGGGTTGGGTTTCTGAAGACAATTGTTTCATGCCACCAAGTAGAAAGCACAGAAAGCAAATGTAGCTTAAAAGTGATATCTATGTTTTAAGTTAAATGTTAACCAGATTCAAACAAGTTTGAGAGCATTTCGGGTGAAGTTAGCTTGCTGGGCTGGTCAACAAGAAAGAAAGAACTCAAGCAGTGAAGAATAGGCATGGGGATACTCTATTCAGAGGTATGTGACCATTTTCTGCACAGTAACTGAAGCTATTGAAGCTGTGGATATATGTTGCTTTTAGTTTTGTTCCCTTTGCATTGTCATGCATATGGGCTTAAAAATATGGCAGTTCTTTTCCTTTGGAACACTGTGCTTTAGCTATTACAAGTTGACAAAAGTACCATAAGAGCAAAATAAGCACAGCAAATAGTATGATTGTGGCTTTGCGGACTAAGTTCATGTTCAGTGCTTTTTTTGTTATTCTACTTTGAGATCAGAGTGATTCTGAGCACTGTGCATTGATAATTAAGAACTGTGAGTGGACTCCTTAACTTATGTTGAATACAGATAATAAAGCTGGTGGCTAAGGAAACATTATCTAGGGAAACTTCTGTTTAGAAAGTGGATTTAGAAGAAATTTTTTTAGCTCTTACGAGGTTTTCCCTGGACTGTGATTAAGTCAGCACAACCCTGGATTTCAGCATAAGTGTTACTTAAGCATATTCATTATTTTATAAACTTCCCATTTGCATACTGGAGAACAAACAGAAATTTCATTTCTCTGACTGTGAATACAGCTTGTAGAACTGCTTCTCTTTCCAGAGGTAGGATTGCATATCTGTTCCTTTAAAAGGTTACATTTCCATCCCAAAAGGCACTCTTTTAATTTTAAAAGGCTATTCAATGAAAGTATCTTCTCTTTCAGTATTGTAGGGAGCTTGAGTGTGCATTCACACGCTGATGGGCTGAGTAGATTGCATCACATCCAGGTCCTTCTCCATAGAGCTCAATTCTGAGTACTATTGTGATGTCCTGAATACTACTGTGAACAGAATGATGTGCTCACGGTTGTTTGTTTTCCTTTGTTAAATATCCTGCTTGTGTGTTCACTCCTCCAGTCCTCAAGTACTATTTGTCAATTCTGGACATATATTGTATGTCAGAGCTATGGGTCCTTTCACCTTAAACACATTTTCTCGGATTAAAATAGGCATTTTCTAGAATGCAAATCTGCAGAATGAAAATGAACCTTAAGACAAACCCACAAAACCTGTTTATTGAATGCGTGGTATTGTTTGTTTTAATGAATGGAATGTATTATGAGTGAGTCAGTTATAAAAAAGACCCCCCGCTTTGCTGGAGTAGTAATCATTTAAAAGATACTTTAAGCACTTAAATTACACTTATATCAGATGGTGAAATGGTTGGGAATTGCTTCCTTAAATTATCCATGCTTGAGATGTTTTGTTAGAACTGCCAATTTCAGAACATAAGGAGTGTGACTCCTGCGTGCCTGTCTCTATGGATGACTTCATTTCCAAGTAATGTACCCTGTTAGGGTGTGGTAATTTCTCCACCACCATTCATGGCTCTACAATTGGATTCAATAGTAGTGTAAGGTTTAGAAAAAGATTCGTTGGGTCAATGCAAGTATCAATCAAGAATACCTTGAAGTTTTTGAACAAGTAAAATGCTGTGAGTCAGTGTGGAAAGAAAAACACTACAGGATATAATCTGATCACATTAGCTGCTGGCCTAGCAAGAACCAGAGGAGAAAGGAGTAAGACTGTATAGTAAATGGCTGGGATTTGAGCCAGCGTTCAACCAAGCAGCAAATCTCCTGCATCTTTAAATGAGCAGAGCTGTATTTAAAAGCAAGAGTAGCAGGCTACTAGCAGACTGCGTGGAGCTTCTCTTTTGTGGATGTGAAGTGTACTAGACACTGACATGACTGAGAATAAGGTTATTAGCCAAACTGATTAATTGAATGGCACAGATATGCAGAGTTCTTATGCCAAGAGGGATTTCTCCTTGAAATCATTAAAACCCATTTGTTTCTGAAAGAATGTATAGCAATTGTGGTAGGAATGGATTAAAAGAATAGAGACTGAGACCACCTGGAGAAATTCGTATCTTGGAAAATGGCAAAGAACGTCAATATTGAAGAGGAAATAAGAAATAAACCTTTCTCTTTTTGACTGGAGAACTTCAAATGTTACCAGTTAGGCTGTTGTTTTCTGCTTGCTGGTGATTAGAAATGTATAATACTCCTATTACTCACTTGTGCTTATTCTGACTTCTTGCTGCTAAACAGGGAAGGAATAGTGAGTATGGTCAGGGGTGCTTGAACATACTGAGTGAAGATGTGAGCAGCAAGCAATTTTCAAAAGCCAAGCATGATTAGAGCTGTACACTCACATATACCTTAGATACAAGGTTTAACTTGAAGTCCAATAAAGGAAGTGTTGTGGTGGGTGGGTTTGTTTTATCGTATTTTATTTATTTTTTAAATTCTGTCTCAGCGTTCACCTGTTATGTGGTTCTGCTCTGTGAACTGATGAGTCAGGAGTGATGCCTCATGTTCAGCAGTGCTCATCTGAAGGGAAAGCTTGCTCTAAGTTTGGCTAGATGTGGGTTGTCAGGGCTTGCTGCTTAGTATGGTAACCAACTACTGTGAGGCCAGAGGCCATTCTTTAATAGCTGAAAATGTAGCGTATTTATTTCTTGGATTATAGAATGTCATCCAAAATGAACAGAAATTTCATTCCACTGTGCACGGCCCGCGTCAGACATCTCACACGGAGCACTGACAGCTCTATGGCAGCTGCAGGTGTATCTCTTACCGCCATCTTCTGGAAGATGCTTGGGATGACAGCCTCTGTTTGGGACTGCCTGGGAGGTTCTGAGGCCGTGCAAGCACAAAGTCAGGGTGGCGGGTACAAGAGGTGTCAGTGAACTATATGTGTTGACAGATATTCTCTTCTCTCTTCAGCCCATTTGTCACGCAGCTTATAGCAATGATTTCGGTGAAGTTCAGCTCCTTTTGGATAAAAACAGTAACTACCTGAATATCCAGGACAGCTTCAGTGGAGATACCCCCTTAATCTGTGCGTGCAAGCAGGGAAACAACAAAATAGTTAGCTATCTTCTAAAAAAGAATGCTGACGTCAACCTCCGAAACAAGGTAAGTGCTCACAACTGGCCCTTCGTGCTGACTGCTCTTCTGAGTACACGTTTGGAAACACTGGTAGTGCAAACCTTAGTTTTGCTTGCAGCTTGGGCATGTCTAATCCTGACATTGTAAGCCAGTAAACCTTTATGTTTCTATTTATTTCCTCATTTATTTTCCTGACTTGCTAACACACCAGATATAATAAATGTTGCCAACTTCATTTTCTCTCTGTGTTTGTGTTTCCCATTTAGTCAATACTGCATGTCATCCCCAGTCCCGAGTGGATCCTGTCTGCAGCACTCTGCATTCATCCTGCCCTCCAGCTTATATCTGTTCCTTCTGTAGCCTTTCTTCTCCATCAGTCTTTGTACTTACCTTGTGGTTAAGAGGAAGATCTGAAGGACAGCCTGTCCTCCTCCCATGGATATCCCAGGGGAAACTCACACTACAAAAAATGTATATAATATGTATACATATGCATGTGTATGTATAATAGTGTAGCATGAGTACATAATAGTGTGTATTGAGGGTTGAAGGGAGAAGCTTTCTGTCTGTCCTTCCCCTAATTTTTTTTTTCTGTTCAGTGTTTTCTTTTCTACAACCTGCCTGCTTTCTAGAACAGCTGTGAGTGGCCATTTTCCCAAGGGTGATAAAGTGTGGTTTTTTGTGGTAGGTTTCCTGTACATTACAAAGAAAAGGAGCCCAAAGGATGCATATTCTGATTTCACTATTAATGTGTTCTTGTGGGAGCTGGAATAAGGTTAAAGGTGATTAAGAGCTAGGAAAAAATATCTAACCTTGTCAATTTTGTTATATCATCTCAAACTCTAAGTCAATACTTAACAAGTTCCTACACACCATTGTGCTATTTTACACCTCTGGTGCCCAGCACATTTTTCTTTCCCACAACAAATGTGTGTGAGGTCAGTGGGGAATGTTCAATTCTATTTACTTTGATCCAGAAGATTGACTCACCTCAAAGTCCCTTTGAAATGGTTCATTACTTTGCAGTAAGATCATGCTTATTGCATTGGCAGTCATTTCTTAGCCTTGCCTAGTTTTCTTAAATTATTTTCTGCTTCACCTTCACAGATGGAATTAAGTCCTTGGGTACAGAGCTTGACTAGTGCTCACAACTGAGAATAGGAAGCAGAAGATTACAGAGAATGGCTTCTGAGCTTATTCTGGGCCGTGACATAATACCATAACCTAATCTGTCAGACTCCAGTTTAATGAGTTGTAGGACATTTGACATGTGTCATCTTTAACATCCAAGTTAGCAACTCTGCTTTTTATTTTCTTTAGTAGATGCAACATTCCAAGATTGCTAAACTATTCTCACTGGAAGTCTGCTGTGGGTGTTGCTAATTTCCTGTTTCATATGGGTGACGTAAGCTCTTCTGTGTCTCTGCTTCAGTAACAAAACTTCTGTATGTGAGGAGCTACAGGGATTCTTCCCACTGATTTCACTTGCTGGGTCAGGATAGAGATTTCCACTCTGCCCCTTTCCCTCAACAGCCAAGTTTGCAGCCATGTTCACTAAAATCTTTGCATCTCCCATCCTTCTTACACGTGGGGGCCCTGTCTACATGAGTCTACAAGAGACAAATGTGCTTCCACTTAAAGGAAGCAAAATACACATGCTTGCTTCTGCTTGACAATCAGAGAACTATTTCTAGTTGATAATCTAAAAAATAATGTGTTTGAAATGTAGAAAGGATTTGGTATTATCAATATTATACAAATATTATCAGAGAAGTGATTTTTGCACTAAATGGGGTTATTTTATGTTTAGAAACACCGCACGTGTCTGCATTATGCTGTGAGAAAACGGTTTGCCTTCCTTGATTATGTGCTCATCATAATCCTCATGCCAGTTTTGCTTATTGGATATCTTCTCATGGTGAGTCTGAATGAAAGTGAAAAAGCTCATCCTATAGATTTACTTTTCTCCTTACCACCTTTCTTAAAGTGATATTTTAGGCCATCAAACTACACAGAATATGAGCTGCTCTTTTTGAAGCAAAGTCCGATGGAGAGCAACAGAAGAAGCAAAGTTTTTGCTATGAGTGTAGCTGGTGAAGGGGCAGAATTGTGTCACTGCACCAGTTTGGTATTTGCAGAAGCCAGACACTTCTTTTTTTTTTTTTTTTCTTTTTTTTTTTTTTTTTTTTTTTAGGAAAAACGATATACAGGTATGCAGGTGAAGTGTCTCACCATGTAACTTTCTCCCTTCCATCAAACAGATCTCAAAGACAAAGCAGAATGAAAACCTGGTCAAGATGTTGCTTAGGGCTGGAGCTGATGTTAATGCTACAGACTTTGTAAGTAGATTTATACACATGTAGATGAGGCTTGTGTGCATGCAATATTAGTAAAAACAGACTTCAGTCTTGAGCAATACAATGCTTCATTCAGGGAAGGATCAGAGACTGGAATGATATAACAGGAAGATTTGGTGTTTCTCCTTGATGCTTAAGCATTAGTTTTGTAATGTACTCAGAAACAATTCTCCCCTGAGAGCGTAGCGTTTGAATCAGGTTTATTTTTCTTCAACAGTTGTTCCAAGCATAGCATCTAAAATCCAGTGTGACATTGTTGGATGTGAACGTTTATTTGGACCATTTATTTATTTATTTACATATTTATTTAGACTATCAACTTCTTGACTGCTGTGATATATGCTCCCAGGGTAAAAGTTCTACTGGGTTTTTAACTTTATCAGAACCTTTCCAACCAAAGTAATTTTAAAAGCACATCCAGGCCAACTGGATTGAAATACTGATCTTTTAAATAGTTATCCTACAAATATTCTGGTGATGTAAAGTTCTGAGTTCATCACTGTTTCTGAGTTCTTAGACCAAGGTTGACCTGTGGGCTAAGGTCATGCCGTGGCACCAGACCCTGTGTCTTTTCTTGGTCTTTAGAGTGCACTAATTGGCCATATGTAGTCTCTGTGTTGACAAGTCTGCTTGGGTATGGCAAAGAGCTCCTCTCCTCCAGTGTAGAAAAGGAAAAACTACAATTTGAACAGCAAACAAATTCTAAAATACTTAAGCTTAAGCAAAGAATATTAATTAATAGTTGTTGAGCTAAAGATTATGGAATACTCTGAAATAAGTAAAGAACTATTAGCTTCCTGATAAAGGTATCAGACTTGTTTTAGCAGCTGTATCCTAGAGGAGAATTTTTTTTTCCTGTTTCTTTTATGAGAATGTGTTCTACTGTGTTGTGCATTGAAACATATTTTATGCATCCAATTGTCGGGGAAAATGATAAGGTATAAGGGGGAACTGCAAGCACTATTTACCTAATTTCTATTAAAGCAGATGGATTTCAGCTTTATTCCTTCTACTGTTTCCCTTCAGTCTGGTAGCACAGCCCTTCACTATGCTTGTGAAATGAGAAACCAGGCAGTCATTCCTCTACTGCTTGAAGCTCATGCAGACGTTTCTGTGAAGAATCAGGTAAGAAAGTGAAGCTAATAACAGGTTACTCTTATCAAGATGGTGAATCAGTATGTTGTAGACCTTGGTTGGTGTGTAGCAGTTTAAAAAAAACAAAGGCTGCAGAGCTTTGTGGCAGCAGACTTGTTTGCTGTGGGGCTTAAAGCAGTTTTTGACCCATTGCCTTCATTGACAAGGGCAGCTTTAAGTCCAGATTCTTCACAGCTGGATTTCTACCATTGGCATCAGTCTACATATTCACTGGTTTGGCAGATCTGCTTAACTCAGAGCTGTTCTGCAGTTGTTCCTAAGATGCATACTGCAGGGGAGTGTTAAGAGTGCTCTGAATGGCACCATTCTTTTGAAAGGAGCTAAGTCCATCTGCTGCTGTCCTTCAGGAAGCTCAAATATTGTCACAGGGGATACTGACCCAGGAGTACCTGTACTGTTCAAATGAGACAAAGGAAGTTTTGTCTGTGTTGTTTTTGAAGTTAGCTCTTAACTCTGCAATGTCTTTGGACATTGGCCCCAGGGAATAGTGAATAGGATGTCACTGCTGTAGTAGAGGCAAGGATGATACCTTTGACTTCAGTAAGAGTTGTGCTAAACCCAGCACATCCTTTTCTTTATGTCAAGGATGTGGCAGTAACGATTTTGCAGGAGGTCAGTGTCTAACACTGAAGGTGTCAAGTTCAGGAGAGCTCTTTGTACTTGATGTATGTTTATCATATTCTGATGTATTTCATCTGTTTCTTTCAGGATGGGGAGACTCCTTTAGATATTGCAAGAAGATTAAAGTTCAGCAACATTGAAAGCATGCTAAGGAAAGCTTCCTAATGCTTGCTGCAATTTTACCAGGGACTGTTGAATGTGAAGAAAATCACTCCATCCTGTATAGCAGCAAGAGTCCTGCAGAGGGCTGTGGACTGCTAATTGATAGATACTTGGTCCAAATTGACATAAACTTTGACTATTTTGTATGAGTCTTCAGGGCTGTGTGGACTGAAAGAGGTTTGTTTGCTTTACTAAGCTGTGAATAAGTACAGTTGTGTTCAAAATATTGTTCTTCCCATCTGCTCCCCCAGTTTTACTGCTTGACCTGCGCAGAGAAAGCTTCTGGAAACCAAACCTAAGCACTGCACCCGCTGATAAGCAGCCAATGAAGAAATAAAGTATCCTTTACAGACTGTTACAGCTTCCTTAGGAGATACAATTGAACAATATGCTGCAGCAGCTTACGCAAGGTCAGGCACCATTTCTCATAGCATTTCTTTTCCTACCATGGGAATGACTGTTCAAATAGATCTCACTCTGCTTAGCATTTTCTTCTTTGCTACAAATTTCACACACCTTAATTCTCAAGATGTTGTGATGAGAGAAGTATTATCTTCTGTTTTTTTATAAAAGAAAAAGGAAGAAGAGATCGAAATATTGGATTCCAGAAACAGAGCCAGTTCCCAAGATGGTTTAATGCATTAATAAATAACAATGAAATCTGTTTGTTGAAAGTCATTTGACTATCTTTCATATATATATTTTAAAAAAATTACTACAAAAAAAAAAAAAAAAAGGGAGTTGATGGGAGTCAGATACATTATTCTCAGTGAACTGGACAGGATAGTATACTTTTAAGAGTGGTGCATGCAGCAGAGGAAGCACAAACCAAAATAATAATAATAAATTCATGAATCTTTTCTTGCGTATGTAATGGCAGTAGAAAACTAGCATTTGTAAGGACTTTGTTAATGAAGCCTGCCACTCTGTGGTTTAATAATGCACTTATAAAAGGTAGTCTGCTTTCGAATACTGCTGTATCTTGTTTCCTTGGTCTAATGGATCTTTATATTTCTTGGCAGTTTTGGCCATTTTGTCTAAGCTGTCATGGAGTTATCCGTGACAGGGACACAAGGACAACAAAGAAGGGAGAGAGGGAGAGGAAAAAAAAACCTGTGCCGTTGGTGGCCACCTGAGCAGAGCTGTGCTACAGAAAGCAGGTGTATTTTTCTGTGTACCTATGTTATTAGGATGCTGAGTCCTACTGCAGATGATTTTGGCTGAAAATATGGGCTTTAGGCCCCATCCAGAATTTCCCCAGGAAAAAAAACTAGCCTGTCTGAGCCTGCAGTGGTAAGCACTTTGTATGTAACCTCTGGACAGGTACTCTACTGAACTGACGTGTATATCAGTAGATGTGAAGTACATGCATGGGTGGCATAGACTGAAATGACTATCTCTTTGGGCTAATGGCCTAGAAGGGCAAACAGTCAACTGCTTTCCCATATTTCAGAAGTTCCGCGAACAAACTGTGGACAAGACATGAAGCTATGTAAAATTCATAGCTAATAGCACACAGTGCTTTCAACAACTTAATTGCCTATGTCAAGATTACTACGTGAGTTGACTACTGTGCTGGTTGGAGTGTGGCTTGCCTGATGTATCTGCATCACCTCATTCCTCATCTACAACCCATGGTCATTGTAGCTGGGGGTTTAGAGTGAATGAACCAATCTTTGGGTGATGTGTGGGCAAGGAGGGTGGGAAAATACTTGGATAAGCCCAAAAAATACAAGGCTTGAGATTGTTTTTTGAAATTGAATTCCTTGGTACTTGGAAATCATTACTGCCTGCTCCAGTTCTTGTCTCTGAAGTTCTCTTGTTGGTCATGGCAATATCAGTAAATATGAGGAGGGAAAAAGAAAAAATGCCAAGTGCTCTGTCAGGTGGATGGAAGATTTAATTTAAACATAGAATAATGGCACTGTGGATTGTATATGACGTACCAGAGCGTAATGTCTTATAGGCTCAGGAAAATCAGTCTTCTATAAGTAAAAGCCATCCACATTAAGTAATCCTTGAAGAATGTGACTTATATATATGTCTTTTCAGTTTTTATTCCCATACACTGTAATTTTCTTAGGAAGTCTCTAGTCACAGTAACGTCATGGAAAACCTCAAAATATGCAGAAAGCAAGAAACAAGCAAGGGCAGATAAACACCTATACTAGTATTCTTTAAGCCTTTCTTTGTGTTTATCTTTTCCTCAGGCATCATCCTTACTGCCAAATTAAACATTTCTGAGATTTATGCTAAACAGAACAGCATGCTACATTTGGTTTCAAAGGTATTTTATTAGTAGTTCAATTATTTTCATATACATTTTCTCGGCTGCATCAAGGCCCCAGATGAAATCAAGGTGTCCCCAGTCAGGAAAATGCTTGTGATAACAGAGATTAGTAATCCGAGAAAGCAGCTTTGCCATGTCTCTGGCATCTGCAAATTTATCTTGTCCACCACTCCAAACGGCAATGGGTATATTTATCTTCTCTATCTCATATGCAGGAGGAGTAGTCTGTAAGGAAGGGAGGGCACCTGACTGAGTGCTGTTATATCAGAGGTTGTGCTTACAAAAAGGATTTGGTGCAGACATCTGTCTTTCTTCTGCACACACAACAGGTAAACAGTAGGGATCAAGTCCACTCTCAGTGTATGTTTTCCTAGCTCCAGTCCGCTACATATCGTGGAAGAGAATGATCCATCCCATTCTTAGGCTCTTTCTGCCCTGCATGAGTATGAGTTTTCCTGAACTTTAATACCTTTGTATTCTGATTATAGGTATGGATGCAGAAAGAGCAGTGTCTGTGCTTAATGTGAAAGGACTGTGAGGCTTATTAAAGTGTATATGTAGCATGCAAATCTCTTTAATTTTTGCTGGGGCATGGAGTGCAACTGTTGGATTTAGTTGTTATATTTAGGACTGAAATAGCAATGAAATACTTTGTCCATTTGTAATTCTGTGCATGGGCAAGAACTGATGTCTTTGCAGCTTTTCAATCTGTAAAAAGCAACCTCCTGTAGTAAAGAATAGCAAGCTCCAAGTAAAATGTGCCAATAAAATATGAAATGATGGAGAGGTCGCATATGGAGGGTCTTCCCTAACTGTTACCTTGATGATTTTTTTGGAGCTTCATACTCGTCTAATCCTAGGACATGACCATGGCTCTTGGTTTGTTGGGAATGGCTGCTAAATCAGCATACCAACGAACACATCCCTACATCAGTAGGGAAAGCAAAATTAAGTTCTATTAGCTGTCAGCAAGAAACTGTCTATGTTTTGTTGATGAATAATAGTCTTTTTGCATTTGGTAGTAGGTTCAGGTTCAGATGAAACATTGATTCAGACTACATTATAATTCCTGTAGCAGCTCAGATCATGTGTGCTGATGTTTTGTGTTCTTAGTTTTACCAGGACCCAAGGAGGAGTTCTCAGGAAAACCATACTGTCTTACCTGGTTGTATTTCTTCATGTTTTCCTTCGAGCCATAGTCATAAGCTTGGAATCGGTCTGCATAGAATACCTGTGGGTATTGTAACAAGGACAGGTAAAATGAAAGCGTTAAGAGGCAGAGCAGAGTGCTGGTGGTATGTTCCTCCCTGTGATCAAATGCAAGGATCAGTCAGTGGACTGTGAGTTTCTCTTGGCCCTTCCTCCAGTTGCTGGCTTCCTCAGGAGACGAGGAAGGGCTGTAGGGTGAGTGGCATTGCTTCCTTTGTCATTGCCAACATTCTGCCCTGATCCTCAGCTGCCACCATTGGTATATTTATTTCAGTATCTTCAGTTAGCTGTGACTAGGTTCAGTTTTCACACTGGAAAGAGGACCTGTGTAGAATCTGTCAGGGCTAACACTGGCAGTCTAGCATCATGTATGATATCTCCTCACATCACGATATATTGTTGGTGTGTCAGTGGTGTCTGATCTGCTCACAGCAGCGATGACCTTTCCAGACACACTGTAATCCTTACAAGAGTTCAGCTGCTGTAGGAGGATTGTAATTAGCTTGTCACTTAGCAGTAGTCCTCTTGAATCTGTTTTGTTACAGAAAGTAAATAAATTGAATCTGTCTTGTACAAATTTGATTAGTAATATGATTTCTGAGCGATTTTATAGAATGAAAGGTGAGAGGCCATTATGGAACTCTTCCTGAGTTATTCCTGCGTGAGTTGAGTGCAAGGTTTGAATAATTGAGGATGCCATAGAAATGTACAACCTTGCTTTTCTTTGCTGAATCTGGGTGCTGAGGATTCGGATGCTGGAAATTTTAACACTTTATCTAGTGCTGGCAGAAACAGTCACCATGCTGTGCACGTGCAGTGCTACACTTGTGAGCTGGCACTCTCTTGCCATGGTCTGGTACAGAACAGGTCCTGGAGCATGATGCCAGCTGAAGAGGCTGTTCCCTGCTGCAGTTACCCCTCTGGGAGAGAGCTCTAACCAGGATCACATCTTTGTTCTGGCTCATTCCCTGGTTGCTCAGGTTTCCACTGTCCTCCTCCTGCCTGCCAAGTGCCTAGGCTGTGCTTGAGTGCTCTTCTGCAGCTTTCAAGGCAAAAACAAAGCTGAAGGCTGGAAGCCACTGGAGTCCAACTGCAGAGAGGCCTGATGAGCCACGGTATTCAGGCACTGAGGTCTCCCCAAAGGGACATTTTGGGTAATGATCTGGGAAGCAGTGCTTCCCCAGTGGCAGCTGCTTAGGGCACTGTGTGAGAAGCTCTGGTGGGAGTTTCCCAGACCCAATGCCTCTGGACTTCCCATAGTCTGTGAGTTGCATAAAAAGCCATAGGAAATGTTTATATTTCAGTACACAGTTCTACCTGATGCCAATGAATAACGTTCTGTACTGATGTTCCAGCTGGGGAATGTCCCACGTATACATCTATTCGACTCTGGAGAGAAAGCAAAAGTGTTATAAAAGCAGGGATCCAATGTTGTGACAGAATAAAGCTGAGAAAAACATGAGTGACACAGTGCTGCTGTGTTAAAGCCTCATTTTAACACGATACTCTTCAAATGTCAGACAGAATACTGGTAGGCAGACATAGGAGTTGCTGGTTAATAGCATGGATCTGTACAGTGAACTGTGTCCTGAAAGCAGTTGATGTTGATGATGTATTATAGTACCACTGTGGAATCATGTGGTCCTCAAAAGCTGAAAAAAAAAATCTTCCTCTCCTTTCGTAGTAGAATGCTTACCTAACACTTAACCTCCACACATGGTTAAGTCTTTTGAAGATTCACTTTCTCCTTTTTTCCAGGTGCTGAAGTAGCAAGCTTGTAAATCACTGGCTGCCTTTTTGTCTGTTTTATTGTTCTCTTAAAGAGATGTTCTAATTCCATCCCCTCAGTTTCTTTCTCAGGCTTGCCTTGCCCTGAGGAGAATGTTAGGGACTTAACCCAAGTCAAGTACTTGTCTACGAATCTCATAGTGCTGCATTCCTCAGGCACAGGGCAAGGAATGTCTGTAGCTCTCCATGTTGCAGTGAACTGAGAATAGTAAAAAAATGGATGTGCTCCATAGTGTAGTTCTTTGGGACTGAGTTCTGCCTCAAACAGTCTGAAATTTGGAAAGAGAAGTGAACTTTTCCTGGCTTTTAATTATTGTTCAGAACACTGTAATGTCTGCATGCTAAAGAGGAACACTGAAGTCTGATTCTATCATCCACCAGCTCTTTTTAAAGAGTGTGTCTATACGACCAAACTCTGGTCTTGTTGGCCCCAAGAGATGACATACCTAGAGATGCATGCAATATGGCTCCAGTCTGAATTCAGCCCTTTCTTTCTGGGATAGAGTATGTCTACTTTTTCCTTTCATCATCAGCTCTAGTCCTAGTTCACACAATGTCCTATATTCTCTCTGTTGAGAACTGTGTTGTGCGAAATATAATTTCCAAAATCAATTTAACTTTGACTGGGTGTTTTTGCATATACTTACTGTGTTCAGATTTTGTATGTTGCCCCCGGCTATATAACAGAGCGTTTTGCCACAAAATCTATTGCTGTTAGTACAGAACTGTGTCACAGGTCCTTGCATGAATCCAATCTGGTGCATGGTTCCTTTGCAGCCAAATGCTAACTGAGGAAAGAGAAAAGTGAAACACTTTTTTTTTTTTTTTTTTTTATGTTACAAGAGCATTTTATGCAGGAAACTGTTGGTAATAGCCTAGCCTCCCAACTCTGTAAAGATTTCTGAAGCACTGAGCCCTCCTAGTACCCATTGAAGTGTCCTTTTCCCCATGGTGCATCACAAGTTCTTCTTGCTCATATTACTGTCTTCAGTCCTGGAGGAAACCATCCTTCAATTTCTAGTGTTGTGGACTCAGTGCTGACTTATTTCTGAAATCTGGGATTGTTATGGCTGTCATTGCAGCTCTGTTTTACTTCCTCCCATACAAGGCCAGCAAAACATCAGTTAACATCAACAGTCTTATGATGAGACAGTTTCCTGCTTCTCTGGACCTGCTGCAAGACCCAGTTTTCTCTTCTCCAATGTTTCCCCCACCCCAGAGTTTCAGAAGAAAATTTTCAAAAGCACACAGTTTATCCCAAGCTCAGTCTCAGCCTCTTGCCCCTTTGAAAGCTCTTCTGCTTAGGCTGAGAAGACTGGACCCCATGGTGGTAAGCTGGGCCTTGTGCCTCGTGGGGGGAAGAAAGACATACCCTGAGCACTGCTGCAGGAAGTTTTGCTATCTTCATCAAAGGGCCTATAGCATATGTGCAAGTGGTTACTGGGCCCAGAGCAAAGAATACTTTCACCCTTTTAGCCAGCTCAGGGTATGTAGAAAATGCTATGAAGCCTGCAAACACAGAAGAGCCAACCTGAGTTAGTGAAAACATCTTCAACAGGCAAAAATACACAAGTATGAAGTAGGTAGCAAACGAGAAGAGAGACTAAACGTGTAGCCCATTGTCTGTTGTCTGTGTTTGTCTGTGCCACATCTAGCTAAGGCAAGTGTTAGTGTTAAATCCTGAAATGAATTTCATTTGGGAGGCAGCATTCATGAGCTTGACAGGATGTCTGAACATTGTTTTTATCAGAACAATTTTTGCAGGTGACATGGTAGTGAGTTTTAGGTAGTAAGATCAGGTTCCCTCTAAAGGTCACAAAACTCTCTTTAAAGAAATGATCATTTCAGATTATAGCCTTTAAATGACTGTAGATATTTATATGTCCATAGAGCTGTAGAATAATGAGATGAATACTGGGAACTTTGAGCATTTTCAACTGATCGTTTACACCAAAGGCATCTGTACGGTTAGTTTCTTTTGCCTTCAGAATCTTTTAATACTTTTACAAGAGGATAAGAAAGGAAAGGTCTGAACCTGTGACATTATATGGTTTTCCCACCTTTTCACCTCCTTTATCCAGGCAGTTTTCCCTAATGAGTGGTTCATTCCTGATTTCTAATCAACATCCATTTATGGACCTTGCATATAAGCTGTAAACATCAGGAACTTTTAGCTGAGTGCAATTTTTTTTTCAGTATCAAAAGCCATAAATTTGGTAAATGCTAGGGGCTGACTCTAGGAGAAAATAAGTAATTAGTATTTTTTATTTCCTAATTTTCAGTCTCTGGCAATGTATCTTTAAATGGTAGTGTGACCAGTTGCTATTTAAAGCATAGTTTGTGAGTAGTTATAAGATAGGTATTAAGTCATACAACTTAGTAAAGTTAAGGTTCTTTTTCCTTTTTTCTCTGTTTCAATTTGTGTATTTTATATGCATTTTTTATTAGTTTTTCCTTACAGTTCACAATGAAAATAATTGTTTAACTTAATTCAACAGATGAACTTAATTAAAATTTCAGTTGCTGAGAATTTAAGAAAAATGCCCAGGGCCATTATATGGAATACATGGTAAGGAATGGCTTCTAAGTTTTTAATTATTTAAAAAAGTTGGAGTACATTTCTAACTAACATTAGATTTCTTTGCTTATTAATGGCAACCAAAATTGTTTTTGATATAAGTTTCGCATATTTTGCACTCCAATATCAGAAGGCATTTCTCCACAGACAGGGGAAACAGCAGTCAGCTGGGAATACAAATGATTGTGTGCTATACGTGTCCTGACCTTACCTGCTGCAGTGCCTTCAGAGTGACCAATATAGAATACATCCTTCTGTCTGGTTTTATTCATGATGAAGTACAGCTCTGCTGGAATATCGTATTTACCCATTTCATCAAAGCTACAGAGGAGAAACACAGAAAGCTGGCAGGCAGTCGAGCTATCACAATGCGAATTACTGAATGTCAATCTCATTCGTTGCACTGAGCAGCATCCACTCAAAGACAAGAAGGGGACAGAAGGACACACATCTGTACTGACAGGTTGCTTGATGCCTTGGGGTGTCAGCAGAGGAGGTGCAAAACTGTCATCTGTGGCTCTTGGGAAAGTGAATTTAATCAAGGCTTTCACTAGCAGGGGTTACGAAACACATTTCTCTTTTGGTTCATTTCAGCTGTGAGAGATCAGAGATCTCCAGACAAGGCTGCTCAACCAGCTGAGCATCTTGATCTTCTCACAGTGCTGCCTCCCTTTTCCTCAGAATCCCCTTTCATTTCCCAGTGTCTGAAATCTCTTCCTCTGTCAGTGCTCCCAACTGAGTACTAGTGGTTGTCCTCCTTTGTCTGGCTCTTTAACTCTCCTTGGATGATATAGACTGTTTTTCTGATGCCAAAACCCCCATCAGGATGAAGCTATCTAGTCCCCTGGGACCTTCTACCTTGAGTAATTCCCCTTCCACACAGTACCTGAATTTCCAGAACTCTTTCTGGGAGGGCTTAAGGGTCTTGTGCTTTAAAGACCATGTGTTCCCTCGGCTGTTTCCCAACCAGACATCATAGCCAGCATCTGCAAGGAGGAATCCCAGGCTATTGTTGGGCAGGTTAGAAATCCAGTGGGTTGCATCTCCTAGAAAAGCATGCTGCAGGAAGACTGCAGGCTTTTGTCCTGGAAAAGATTAAAATATAATATTGGAGCAGTAGTTATTGTTCATTTAAAGTTTGAGTGCGGAGTTTAGTTTGTGAGAGATGTCTTTCTTTTAAGAGGCTCCTAGGAGAATTATGCACTTATATTGGGGTGAGAAACCTGAAGGGTTTGCACCATGCAAGCAGTTCAACCATTTCATGCCAGAACTGTCAAATTAAAAACAATTAATGAGGAGGCCAGTCTCCCACCTACTTTTGCTCTGGACAGTCAATGTACAGGTTGAAACCATCTATCTATAGCTGAAAAACGCTGATGAACAGCATGTGGAAGAGAGGTTCCCAAACTAATTTTGGTCAGCCTTATTTTGAGGATGAGGCTGGTCCAGATCTCCAAAGGAGAAGCATCCAAAACAAATTATAGAATAATTTTAAAAAGTAACAAATGACATAGCACTTTCCAGGGCACCTTGAATTCCAAGTTGAATTTATTTAATTCTATTCAGAGGAAATGCATTTGGTCTTCCGTTATTACCTGATTTCTTATCACCTTCTTTAAGGATATCTGTCTTTCAGAAGAATGAGAATTAATATTGATGTGCCTAACCAGTTCTCAAGCCTCTGTTTGCTACTTTAAGTCTATATTATTTATAGAGATTTACCATTAACATTCTAAAACCCTCCCCTCAACACACAAGAGAGAAAAACTGGAATACAACAAAATTGTTAGAAAAATCTGAAATAAGGACAGACACTAAATGTGAGGACTTCTGTTGGATTCAGTCTTTTGACTACGTTCCTAGCTAGCTGCTTTTGCTGAGATGGAAAGTTGTGGTACATGTCATTGCATGTGCAAGTGTGAAAAATTGGGATGCCTATGTAGGAGCTGGATCTCAAACCTTCCTTATCTGTTTTAGTTGTGTCACACCTGTATTATGCATGTTCCTCCCACTTGGAATTCTGAAAACACCAAGTATGTATCCATCCTTCGTGGTAACTTCGTACTCCTCACATGGGTATCCATGATACCTGATCATTTCACTCTGTGGGAAGCCAAAGGAGAGCTTATTAACAAGTATGCCATCCCATTCTGAGGCAGAGGAAGGCAGGCAGGTAGCAATTGGCTGTGCTCAGCATTGGATTGCATTACAAAGCTTGAAAGCTTACACCTTCTAGCTAGTACCATGTGTCTGAAAAAAAAGGTAACAGATCCACTGTTTGCTGTAAAGTGTGGTGGATGGGGAGAGGAGCATGAAATGTCAGATTTCCCTGTGTTTAGGTTCTGTCTACTCAAGGAAGACTGCCTCAGCTCCCACAGCAAGTGCAAGGGAAATAATTTGTCATGTTGTGCCAGGCTGATACAGATAGTACCTTTCTAGAGAGTAAACATGCAGCAGTATCGTTATAAAACTGTGCCAAAAGATGTTGTCTTTAGTCTATCATGAGTTCTTTCCTGCCAAAGCATGGTTAGGTAAGCCATGTAAGCCTATTACAAATTCACAGTACTTGGATTACTTAGTGTTGT
Source organism: Cyrtonyx montezumae (assembly GCF_038088225.1). Lineage (NCBI taxonomy): Eukaryota > Metazoa > Chordata > Aves > Galliformes > Odontophoridae > Cyrtonyx > Cyrtonyx montezumae. The sequence goes on along the minus strand of NW_027072045.1, from coordinate 15,996,522 downwards.
GAGAATTTGCTGGTTGAAGGAGGGGTTCAAACTCCCTTGCCGCTGTACTGAGCATAGAATCATAAAATCATTAGGGTTGATTGGAAAAGGCCACTAAAATCGTGTGGTCCAACTGTCAATCTGTCACCACCATGCCTACTAACCATATCCATCAATGCCATATCTCTGTGTTTCTTGAACATCTTTACAGTGATTCTACCACCTCCCTGGGCAGCCTCTTCCAGCGTATCACCACTCCTTCTGAGAAGGAATTTTTCCTAACATCCAACCTGAATCTCTCCTGGCACAACTTAAGGCCATTACCCCCTGTCCTATCTCTGTTATCTGGGAAAAGAAGCTGACCCCTGCCTCAGCACAGCCTCCTTTCAGTAAGCTGTAGAGAGAGATAAAGTCTCACCTGAGCATCTTCTTATCCAGACTGAACAATGCCAGTTCTCTCAGCTGCTCCCCATAACATCTGTGCTCCACACCTTTCACAGTTATATTGCCCTTCTCTGGACATGCTCCAGGGCCTCGGTGGATTTCATGTAGTGAAGGGCCTCAAACTGAACAGCAGTTCACTACTTGTGGTGTGGCCTCAACAGCACTGTGTGCAGAGGGATGAACACCTCCCTGTTCCTGCTGGCTGCGTTATTTCTGATACAAGCCAGGCTGGCAGTGGTGCCTTCTTGGCCACCGGCGCACACTGCTGGCTCATTTCAGCTGTCAGCCAGCTAACACCCCCAGAACCTTTTCCTGTGTGCAGCTTTAGCTGGAAACATCAAAACGTGTTGAGAGAAGTAACTGTGCAAGCAAGAGTCACAGCTAAATGCAGCCAGAGAAAGTCTGAATTATAACCAACAAATTCAGTTCAAGCTGAAATTGTGTATCGTGTGCCCTACTGACAGTCACACTGTGGGTTTGTCACACACTGGAGTGTGACACACCCTAGTTGCTGCTGGGGTTATAATTCAGCAGCCTGGATCTCCAGTGCCCTCCAGCAGCTTCTGGGGAGTTGCTGGACCTTGAAGCCAAGAGTAGGAGCAGGCACGATCCGTTCCAGTGCTGTCAGTGTCCTGGAGCAATGCACACAAATCACATCTGTCTCCACACAGAGGTTTTGGAAAAGGCAGGTTGGGAAAATGGGCAACAGGGAGCAGACCCTTCTTTAACCCTCCTTGCATGGCCTGCCAGCGATGGTACGGTGATACTGGTGTTGTGAAAGACATGTTAAGAAGGTATGCAGAGAAAATAACACAACTTACAACATTCATGAGATCTTCAGGGTTGCGTTGCTTCCTGTGCAGTCCTTCCTCTGATTTCAGAGCGTGGGGTGCTGTGAACCCTTCTGAAAAGCCGATGGCCTGAGAGCACAGCAGCACGAGGAGACACCACATCTTGGGGCTGTGTGAAAGAGCAGATGCAGTGTGCTTGCTTTAGGAAGAGAGAGCTGTGGAATTTCACAGGAAGCCCCACCTGTGGAGTTGCTTAACTCATCCATTCACCATACCCACATGATTCTTCACCAGCCAGTTGCTGCACACTTCATCCAAGAGCCTCCTCTGTTATCTTCATTTTTCCCACATTTTTTCTTCTGCTACTTCTGAACTCAGTGTTTACGTGTCTCAAAATTGATGGCTGTTACCACTGAGAAACCATGGGATCATTCATTTTTAGAGCAGTTAACAATGGAAACTGACTGCATTTGACTAAGGGCCTCTATCTTTCTCTTTAAAGAAGCAGCTGTCATTCCAAGTCTTGTCTTGGTTGTGGGGAGGTGACACCTTGCTCTTTCCTGACTGGACTGGATGGCAGCATTCTGAATAGAAATTGGAGAGTGCAGTCTGTCTAGAATCAGCTTAAACTGATACTTCCTACAGTAGATATGCTTCTGGGTGTTTAGCCTTTGTTCTCCCAGAACTGAGTAGACAAGTACAGAATGCTGCCCTCTGTGAGCCTCCCTGAGCTTTTTGTCAGCATGCAAATTTTGCCTCCAAAGTTCCCTAGAAAAGGAAGGAACATGCCATTTGTCAGAGAGAGCTACTGGTTAGGGGTCTGTGAATTGAAATATGTTTGGATAGCAAAAGAAATACTGTAATTCAGTACCCCTTGCCTACAGAAGAGCTGCAAATAGGAGGGATAGGAATTTTCTTTCCAATGTGAAGAAATGCACAAAAAGAATTAAACCATGAAGCTCACGATTGGACTTACACTTCTGGGAAAGCTCTGATATTTCTAATTATGATTGTGTGCCATGTTTGCCTGTGTGTGGGGAGAATAAGGGCTGGAAAAGATAAGTAGCAACCATTCTGCAAGTGGATAACAATCATCTTAAAGATCAGAAAGGCAACCTAAAGTTCAACAACAGGATCCATGGGACAAAAGTGATGAGTAATGCAATGTAATGTTTTAGTTCACTAAGGCTTCTTGTAAAACTGACACACCAGTGGTGACTGGGGACATTACGACTCTTGAAGGCTTGGTTTCCTCAGAACAGGGCATGTTTCTGTCACTGTGGGTGTTTGATTTTGTTCACCTATCTGTCCATCCTGTTATTAACTTCTGATGTCATTGATGAATGCCTGCTAAGTTCAACATTGAGATACAAGCCTCTGAAGTAATGGTGTTCCCAGGCACTCCTGAGGGGAAGGACTATTCTGGGGGTTCGTGCCAGCTGTGACATGCTCTGCAATAAGCTGAGCAGTCTGCACAAGTGACCTAGCCAGCTAATCAGCATTCATACAACTCCAAAGCAGCCACAGTGCCTGGTCATCAAGGCTTGTGAAGGAATTTCACAGGCCCACCAGTATTAGGAGGTTGAGCAGGCTTGGGTAAGAAGTCTTTCTGAAAACATGCATTGCTAGGTATACTGAACACAGAGAATCCAAGTTTAATGAAGGACAGAGGTTCTTCACATTCTGTAGTCTGCTTCTAGTGTAAGACATCTGCTATAGCAAGACATGCTACTCTTATTGGGGCTTGGAAATTGAGCTATAGATCAAGGGAAAATAAGGGAGTATTCCCTGCCAAGTAATGAGGAAGTCGATCAGGATTTATGGAGAGGTACCCAAGAGATTTTTGCACTCACTGAATATCCTTATGGAAAAAGGAGTTCTGACTTCTTCTGATCTTCTATTTAACATTCAAGTTTGACTGAACAAACTTAAAGAAGCCAAACCTTCTCAGTCATCAGACAACGCAATGAAGCAGGATTTGGAAACACCCAAAACTCTAAACTTGGCATCAAAACAAATTCCATTCAGTTCTGTTTGTATATTGAATACTTCTTAATTTTTGTTGCCCAAACAGGAAGCCTCCTAGCTACATGCTGAGTCAGCGCAATACCCCTTTCTGCTTTTGGTTGTTTTACTCTGTCCCAGTGGGAGTAAAATACAGCTCCCTCTCTCTGCACGTGGAATCTCATTTGGGAAGAAAACATTTTGCTAATGTCTCAGTGTGCTTTCAAATCACTAGCAAGTCATACTGTGGCTAAATCACTCTTCTTTTTCTGGCAAATTTTTCTCAAAGCCCTTTATTATCACATAGCTTAGCTGGCATGCCTCACAGAATTCCAGGTATTCACCTTTTAAATAAGATGCAGCAGGCCAAGGAATATCAGTCTTGGCAGGCCACTGCTCCTGTAAGCTTCAGGAACAAAGACTTCAAGAGAAATAAAATCATAAGGAAATGTTGGACATGGTAAACTGCCAGAAAAAAAAGAAAAAACAGAGAAAGAAATGCCCTTGAAAGCTCTTTTGGAGATTTTAAGGGTTAGTGAAACTAAGCTACAAGACCTTCAGAAATTTATCCATATAAATATGAGAACCTGCTGGTTTGATAACAAAATGTATAAGTGCATGGAACTTCAAGAACTGAATGTCCAGGTTACACAGACTGCTTCAATACTCAGACAATTCCCTTGTTCTTATACTGAAAAAACAAGTAGAGGAAAATGAAATACTCACTATTTTCTTTCTGTGCAGGTTGAACTTATTTTTCTTCTAACCTGAGTAAATGTATTTCTGTGCATAGCAATAGGCTTACAGATCAGAGAGGAAACAAGCCATCTATTCTTACAATCAACTGCAGAAAACCAAGACTGCACATCTTTATGGATATAGGCAACAGAGAAAGAGATCACGAACACATACGTACAAGCAACTTACCTCTGCTCTGACTGCTTAACTTGTGTCTTCTGCTGCAGTTCCTTGTCTGTTCCAGCAGCAGAATGATTCACTGACAGAAACCTATGCCAATAAAAGGAAGTCCAAACACAATGAGCACTTCAGGATAGTGAGTGTCATGAGTTGGCAGCATGTATTGTAGAGCATGTTTAAGTGCGGATTTGGCAGTGCTTCAGAAGTGAGGAAATCTTTGTGATGAAAAAGATCTTCCAGTTAAATTCACAAAACCATGGAGCAGGATGGGTTAAGAATTGCTTACATAACAGTGGTTACGATATTCAGAACAGACCTGGGCATTCCAGCTCCCTGGAGCTGTGGAAGACCTTGATCTGTACTATTTCCCACCTTGAGGGTTGCTTTGAATGTAATATTTTAGGATGAAGAGGAAGAAGTGTTTCATTTCTCTCAACATACGGACTCAAGAATATTCTTTTTGCTACTGATTTGCATTTATGTTAAGTTTGAATTCATCATTGCACATGCATTCACCACTCCTGATACCCATATTTTTCTTGATTAGTCTCTCAGGTTTGACATGGCTCACATAGATATCTTCTCATGCCAAAGAAGGCTTGAATGCTTTGTATAACCTTTCTCCCAGGGAGAGAACAAACAAGGGTTTTTGTTTCTCCCAAGCTATTTTCAGGAACTTTGAAAACATGATATCTTTGGAGACCTCTGCCTAACTGCTGGATTAATTATGGTCAGCTTAGAGGTTTGTTCTCACTGAAACTGATGGCTAGATTGATGGCTAGAAGGGCACCTTGTTTTCTAAGGCAACCACCTAAGCTACAGTCAAAATAGAACTCTCCTGCCTGAGCACCACACCTTCAGCCAATTAACTCATATATGTCTTCGGAAGAACTTGTGTTTTGTCATGGACTAACTGCTGAGATATTAGAAGGTCAAGATATTAGAAGGTGAAAGATACATGCTGTCAGCTGCTAATGCAATGCTGTAGGGTGGCAGAGGAAGGAGAAGAGTGATGTAAGAACAGGATGTCAGAGAAGCCACAGTAACTGTTCTACTCTACATAGAAGTAGAGAACTGTCATGGTTTTGGCTGTGTGGTGCTGAACTGCCTGATGGGGTTACACCGCAACAAGAACATTATGTGGAATGATGGAAAAGATAATTTCTTAGTGACAAGCACTATAGCTTTGATGTCTCTACATGATAAACTTTCATCAAAGCATAACTTTCTCAGTCAGAAGGGCTCTGAAATACGATGATACACTTCACATATCCTGAGGTGAGAACATTGGTCTCCATGATATTTCCAGTACCACTTGTCCAGCCTGTTCTTATTGATTTCCCAAGACAAAAATTTCAACTCCCCACTTCTTATTTGGTCTCCCAAGTTACAAAATAGGTGCATAGCTGCAGTTTCTTTCTTAAGCGAAGAGGGTTGCTTTGCTATTGCTACTGAATTTCCAAACCTAACTCATAAACTAAGTCTCAAGTTGTCACACATTTCCCTTACAAGCATTAAGCCAGTGGGCTTACTCTCTGCAATGCATTTGTCCCTAGGAATTTATATTGGGTGGAGGGGATGTCCCTACCTGGAATGAAATTGATTTGATTGGTTCAAACTTCATATTTATGGAGGTCAAGGAAGTAAAGTCAGCTTCAGCAGAGTGCTCAGGAGGCAAAACAGGCCTGTGGTTGTGGTGGAAGGGAGGGGGACAGAAGTGGCATCAGCCATGGTTAGTTTGTTTGGTTTATGAAGCACTTAATAGAGTTACATAATGTCACCTGTAAACTATCTTAGTGTGACAGCTGTACTGGCTGGTTAGCATCGTAGACTTCCCCCATCTTGATACTTCATTCAAATGGAGACTGAGGGTGTCACTTTGAAAAGTGACACTCTAAGTGCACTGTATTTCTTTTCAGCTAATGACACTTCATTGTGGAGGCACAGCAGGCTATAATACTGTAACCTAATAACCAAGGAGGCTAACATTCAAGTGAGTGCTTTTATGCAATAACTTTATCACTGCAGCAAAGTTTTAGAGACAGTTAGAGACAGGAGACCTTCCCCAGTCTTCATTTTCAAATGAAGACAAACCAAATTTTGTTGTTGTTGTTGTTTTTGTTTTTCCAGAACTGAATATTTTGTGTGAACTCAGTTTCTACTTTCTGATTATCACCTTACAAATAATAAAACTGATAAATGCCGTAATTGCTAGAGTTACCTCAGCTTATACAGGCCTTTCAGGAACTGCCAACCCAATATGCTGAGGAATTATGTTATTAGTGGAAAACTTCCTGAGATCAATTATCATATCCAGAGAAAGTCAGCCATGTAGGATTACTACTTGTGTGTTAGGGTTACTTCTGCAACAGATCAATGATTGCATTGTAAACACACAAAGGTGCATCCAATCCCCAGATGAAATCCAAGTGTGCCCATTCAGGAATCTTCTTGTGATAGAGTAGCCTCTTAATCTGAGAAAGTAAAATGGACGCATCCTTGAGATCTGTGAGCATATCTTGTCCCCAGTCCATACTGCAGTTGGTGCAATCATCTCTTCTACATTGTATAGAGGAGGAGTAGCCTGGAAAATATGAAGCAGTGCTGGAATGAATTTTCAGTAAGGCAGAACAATCTTTAAACATGAATCTGGTGTTTTCTTAGGTCAGTGTTCAAAGTAGAGTTGCCTAAGACGAAGGGCAGGGTAGTGCCCTTACTTACCTTTTCTGTCTGTGTTCACAGCAATGATCCAGATGACAGTGCAGCCAAAGGAAAAACAACTCCTGAAGCTGACTGACAATTGCAGTTAGATCTCTACCCTCTCAGCTAGGAATTTTCAGGGCAGGAGCTCAGAACAAGACAGAGGATGTCTGGGTAAGCCTCTATCTTGGTCCTCATCTTGTATGACTTGACTTGGAGTACAAGTCAGCCCCAGAAGACATACATAGTCTAGTTTGAAAAGACAAGGTGTCACAAGTATGAAAAGGAGCATGAGGTTACTTCTGTAGGAGGAGAGAGGAAGTAGCTTAGGTTTCCTGAATTTGGAAATTAGAGACCAGTACAGGGACAGGAGACAGGCTTAAACAATTATGAATGGTATCAAGAAAGAGCAGAGGAAGTAATTATCTCATTATTTCTCATAACACAAAACCTAGAAGGCATCCAATGACTTTCCAGGGCAAGAAAATTCAAGACAAACCAAAGGAAGCTACCTTTCATGCAAGCCATCATCAAAACAGTAACACTGAACTCCTAATGATAGACTGCAGTGGAGACCTGAAGGGTCGGAGGGTAAAGGATTGGCTCAGAGTCTTGGATGGAAGAGAGGTTCCTCAGGGTTTGCTTAAGGTCAAAGTAAGTCTCTGAATCAGAAGTTAGAGGTAGCTATTAGACATATTAGGGCTCTCCACTTGCCCTCTTCCTAATCCTGTTTCTCTTTGGCAACTATCAGCCATGCTAGTAGGCAAGATTCCTCTTTGGTCTAATCCACTAGATGTTCTCTTTTTTTTTTCAAAATTCATTTTCAATCTCTTCTGCCCATCTTTCTTATTATTACTGTCAACCATTTCGTAAAAAAGGTCTTTTCCTTTTCCTTTTCCTTTTCCTTTTCCTTTTCCTTTTCCTTTTCCTTTTCCTTTTCCTTTTCCTTTTCCTTTTCCTTTTCCTTTTCCTTTTCCTTTTCCTTTTCCTTTTCCTTTTCCTTTTCCTTTCTTCCTTGCTTCCTTAATTCCTTTAAAGCTTCTGTTGACATCAATGCTTGCATTTTTCTCTGTTAACTTGCAAACTGGAAAGTCATAATACAGATGGTGGTGGCTAAATCCTTCTACAAGCATGTTTTTTTTTCTTCTGACAGTTTACTATGTCCAGTGTTGCCTTATGATTTCATTTAATTAAGAAATGTGACTCCTACTACATCACTGCTCTCTTCCCCAGTGCTTCTGCATTGTCTAAGGGTGACAATATTGTTTCACTGAAAGGTGCCTGTTGGTATTTCTTGATGTTCTCCTTTGAACTGCCCCAGTCATAAGCTTGGAACTTCCCTGAATGGGCTTCCTAATAGGATGTAATAGGATTCCTAATAGGAAACAGAGTGCTTACAAAGCAGTCATTCAGGAAGGTTATGGGATCCTTCCGTATTAAGACTGTCACCAATTCCAAGCCTCAGTGAAGCTTTTCTCTTTTAAGAACTATGAAAGAGCCAGTAGCTACTTAAAAGCCTCAAGCAGCAAAAAGCAGACAAATATTTTTATCAGCATCAAAAGAATCAGTGTGCCAGTAGAAAGACCTAGGGATGCTTTCTGAGGCAATTTGTTCTAGTCTATAAACATGCTATTAGTGACTGCCTCCAGCTAGTTCCCTTCCATGCTGCTGCTGAATCCTCTTCTAATGGTCATGTTGCTGTCCCTCAGCTCTGGGAATGGCTCCTTTCTACATTTTCTCTTCCCGCTCCTGTTGGAATATGGAAGTCACTATTTCTAGATTTCCCCTCATGCTCCTTGGCTTTGCCTTCTGCAAGTGTTGTTCCACGATAAGTGACACCACCAGTGGGATATAATACTGAGGCAAGGTGTCTTAACTCCTGTAATAGTAATAACAGCAGTAACAACAGCAGCTTAGGAGTGTTACTCCTGCATGTCTGTACCTGCCAGTTTGTGGCTAGATGCTAAATTAAACCTCAGCCTATTTGCAGAACTCCCTCACCATGCCTCTGTAACTTTTCTTTCTTACAAGTCTGCAACGGTTATGAAAACAACTTAAGTACATCTAATATCTCATGCGAATTCACGGCCAAAGTGTTGCTTGATTTTGAATAAATGCCTGAGCAGCTTTAACTCAAACATGTTCTTGTGTTTGCTGTGTTGAAATGTGTACAAGCTTTTCCTGCAAGCTCACTTTGCTTGCAAATGACTCTTGCCCTGCTGCAGAGCTTGTCGTGCTGTAATGACACCGGTCTGCATACAACAGCCTGTGTGACGAGCCCAAAGAGAAACAGGCAGTTTCCACCAGCATTGCTGCTGAGGATGTGCAGTGACAGAGCACGGTACTTTGTAAATAAATGAAGGGATTATTATTTATAGCTATATTTCTGCCCACAAACTGAAAGGATGAAAATACAAGGATCCTTACTCATCAAATCTAATATTCTACAAAGCAGCTGATACCTCTACTCATTTCTTGATCCCACATTAGAGAAATAAATGTTCATTCCTTAAGGCAGACTCTGCGCTGAAGCATAGACACCATTTGTACAGGGTACGAGATACACAATAAAAAGAGTGCCATGCACATCTGCATATACAACCTCCAGCATACACAAACTCTGTGTTTCACTGCTGGCTTCGTATGAACCTGTGTCACGCTTGGTAAATATTCCTATTCTGCTGGCAAAAGAGAGATCAATGGAAAATAGTGTGTTGAAGAGATTGTGAAGAACAGACTGCATGTATTTCCCAGCAGTGAGCAATGTCTGCACAGCAGGACATCAGCTACCTGCATTTGATGTGGTACAACCAGAGGTTAGAACTTATTCTGTGTGCCAGAAGTTTGATCACATGCACCTGAATCTGGTGGCCTATGTTTTGCACAGATGTTCTGGCAGCAGTTTGTGCGATATACACACTGACCCAGTTCTGAAAGAAAATATTCAGTGAATGTTCTCTTCTTCCCTCTTACCCAGCTGTGCATCAAAAGCAGCCTCAGCAGCATTTTGTACCAATAAAACCAAGAGAAATCAAAGTGGTGTGACCAGAGACTCCCCAAGAACTCTGTGTGCATCAGGTTTCGAGCAGCAGAGAAAAGACAGCTGCCAACCAGAACATTTTCCAGGATGATCAAGAACCTGAATCTAACAGATGGAGAGGGTTAGGCAGAAAGTCAGCAGTCTCACTTCCAAAGCAAGTGATTTATTTGGGAGTCTGCCACAAGCCCCATGTGCAGGAGAACTGTTGTAACTGTAACAGCCTGAGCAACACGTGTGTTGGAAACGTAGGTATCCCTGTTCTCCAGGGATTTCTTAAGAAGTTGCTGTATGGCTGTTCCTCAGAGAACACTCTGAAGTATTTATTGGAAAGTGCTGTATCAAAACTTTGAAGCCCAGGTGGTCTGGCCTACAGCTGGATGCAGCATGAAGTGCCAGCACACTGGGGATCTGCTTTCTGAGGAGCAGGGCTGTACTGCCCTGCCAGTGCTGGGGCAAACAGCAGATAGCTCTGTCTGGTATTGGGACTGTTCCCTGCTGTGTGATGTGGAAAAATAGACTTTTGGTTTCATTCTGTAGGATGGGAGGTAGGTTTTGGGAGCAGATCAAACTGGTAGGGAACTGTACATACCATGTCAATGTTTTTTATGTTATAGTCCCCTAGACTGAAGAAGACATTTCTACAAAGCCTGAAAAGAGCATGATGGCTGCAGAGAGGCAATATCAGTCTCCTTAGACATTCAGTCTGGGGAAGGAATTCTCTTTTGCCAAGCAAACCCTGAGGAAGACAAAGGCACGTGTGTTGTACAATGTTCCTTTCAAAAGGTGTTCAAACCCTGCTCCTCTCGCCCAGAGCAGAGTTGGTTCTCACATTTTCTTCCCTTGTCAGATGATGTTACCACAAGCAAGAATGATTCTAGGTGTTTTCCATTGCATCAGCCTGTCAGGCATTGCCCAACTCATGTTACATCATTTTTAATGAAGGTATGTGTTAAATGTTAGCTCTGATGAATATTTTAGCTCTAAGTTTGCAAATAATTCCATGCATAAGTAGCTTTGCACCGATATCACACTGTTTTGATGCTGTTTTCATAACACTGCGAATAACTGAGTCTAATCATCTCTGGTTTTGGTGTTTGCTGGTCTGGAGATTAAGAATTTTTTTTATTGCTGCAATTAATGGCAACAGATAGGATGAGTGGATGTTTTGTGGGCAGATCCACAACCATGTAGAAACTCAACCTTGTGTGTGCAATTCTGAAAAATGTCACACATTGGCCTCCTTTTACCTTTCTGTGCTAGTACAGTTAGCCCAAATCTGCAAAGACAAATCAAGATACGTTTTTCCCAATGTTCCAAGAACATTTCCAATGGCTGGCATGCCTTTAAAAGATGTTAACAATCACACCTGATGAATGGTAATGGTTCTTGAGATCAGAATATCCTCTATTGTCATGGATTCAGAATGACTGATAGCCTTCTTCTGATAGGTAGCTTGGCAGCTCCTTGGCCAGTCTTCCTGCTCCTCTCATGCCTTTTGAAAGCTGAAGTTTAGAGGAAGTTCTAGTTGGGTTTATGGAGCTTTTGGAAAAGTTGCCTGGGAGAACCTTTTGGAAGTTTCATCTGGAGTTCTCCTGCAAGCAGAAATAGACCAGACTAGTTGTGGCTTCTTCTAGGGGGATGCTGGAAACCTCAAGGGTCTGCATTGCTGTACCTCTCTGGTTAACTTGTTCCAATATCACATTACTGCCCTACAGAAAAGCTTTTCCTATTGTCCTGTATGAACTGTAATAATAATGTGAATCTACCCACCCACAAATAAGTAAACTTTGTTAAGCTCTATACCTTCTATATATTCATTTTAAGAGCTGAACGAACAAGTGTATGAAGTCCTACACCTGAAGCCAAGGTACCATGTACCCAGAGCAGTTTTTCAGGAAGGTAAAGGAGCTTTGTTGCTGGGCTTATGGCATACTTGGTAGCAATGTCAGGTGCCAATTCAAAATACAGTTTGATTTTCTGAGCCAGTTCTGGCATTGTTGAAAAAGCAAAGAAAGCTGAAGAAATGAAAACAAAGCAAAATGAAAATCATTTTTGTACCTCAGAGCGTATTCAGTATTTATATATGCTATTCTGCTATCTCAAAACTACAGGCAACCTTGTTAGTTGTTCAGAGGATGTAATTCAGCATAGCTTGGTGTGAAGTACCTCTCCTTGTATTATCAGCTTGTGGTCTTACTTCCCACTTCAGAGCCATTAATTTCTTTGTTTTGCCTTTGCAATTTTCTCCCAAGTTCATTTAAATGCAAATAAATACTCCGATGCACATTCATATGTTTGGTATACTGTTGGGAGTTGTAGATGTTCTACTTCCTCTCAATCTCTTTCAGATTTTATTTATTTATTTATTTATTTAGTGCCACAAACTGGCCAACTTCTCTTTCTCTTTCTTCCTCTTCCTGTTTTTTCTTATTTCTTAGCTAACCAGCTGCTGTTGGGCACACCCTTACATCTTGAAAGAAACAAAAAAGCTCAAAATAATTTTTGGTATAATTCTAAGCAGAAGTGTTTTCAGCTGCATTGCATTCAGCCCCTTAGGTTTAATCATCTTTATAATAAATTAAACCTGCATACACGCTGAAAACAGCTCATCATGTGATTTTCATTCCAGCAAAGAGCTGATAAAAAGCCCAGGTATGCTCAGTTTCTCAAACTGGGTCTTACTCCTGTGTTATCCTGAAGTGTTGCTCTGCTATGTGTAACTTGCTAATGGCTGTACCTTGTCAATAGCCAACATAGTACAACTTTTCCTGTCTATTGATGCTGGAAGATCAAAATTGGCCAACTCCTTCAAAGAGCAGGTAGGTTCATATTTTATTTCAATTCCATTTCAATTTCATTTCTTGAAATGGATATGAATAATGTTTGATATCAGTGGGAACTTTTCACAGGGCTTGAAATTTCCCAGCAATCAGACAGACATACATAGAAAGCATAATCTCCTGAGTGCTATTTCCTTAGGAAACTGTATGGTTCTGTGCTGCTGTTGGATTCCTGCTGGATTCTTACTGCTTTTATGGTGAGACTGGCATCCTCATGTGACTGTGAGAAACATTTTAAGGGAACTACTGACCAACATTTCAATAAAGTTCTAGCTGTGTACTAAATGTATTTATTAATGATTAAGACATTGTAAACTAAATTATAGCTTGTTATAGTTACTGTAAACATAGCAAGTATAGTTATATAATCATAGAATATCTTGCATTGGAAGAAACCCACAAGGATCATTTCATCCAACCCCTGGCTCCACACAGGACTGCTTAATTAGACCATACATCTGAGAGCATCATACAAAGATTTCTTGAGCTCTATTAAGCTTGTTCTTTGACTGTTTCTCTTATGAGTTATAAGCAGATAGAATTTGATATTCTCCTAGAATTCAGGGTACTCGATAGATAATACTGTATGTTTATATCCAGTACCTTCATGTTGTGCAGGTTGGAATTATTTTAATTTTATTATTGACATATTTGGTTTTGGAATTATCTCTAAGTGGTTTATGCTCAGACATTTCTGATCGTGGTCATTGTGATTTCACCCGTCTGTACACCTAAAGAGCTAGTCTGTGTGGGGAGGTGAAGAGCTAATGTTGCAGAGGTTAGTGCTATTCATTTGCTAATCACAGAGTACTTGCTGCCTTTGAAACCCCAAATACACTGTGCTTCAGCTACCCTGCAAGCACACACGAATTTCTGCCTGGGAAATCACAATCAGTAGTGTAAGTGCACCTAATTGGAGACAGTCATCCTGATACTTCCCACAAAAACAATGTGGATTTACTGGAGTAACACAGAGTTAAATAGCAGGCTCTCTGCATTGCACAGTAGGCGCTATGCAATGTACGTTTGTCTTGCTTATTCATAAGTGATAGAGGTCATTTCATCTAAGCCTTGTTTGCTAAATATGCCTGTGGCACGATGAGGTGTTCTGTCTCCTGAATGCACAGAGGAAAAGCTGATTCGCTGCAACTTTGTCATGAAAATGTGCCATTCCCATACACACCCTGATGTGCCCTGTGTCTGAGCACCATCCTGTCACCTACATCTGCAGTGAGGTAGTGCACCTTTTCCCACTGTTCCTCCCATAAAACCACACAGCCGTGCTGCAAGAGGCAGAGGAGTTTCGCACCATGTATTTAAGCCATCTCAAAATCAGAAAGATGTTGAAAAAAGCTGTATGGGTTAATTAATTATCATGAATTGATATGTTTGTTTATGCTTGATGTATGTTTGCTTTTCTCAGTCTGCTTTCTGGCCTTTGAAGAGGAAAGAACTACTCCTAATTTATGCAATGTAGTTTAGAGTTTCAAATTCAAACATATGTTGCCAAACTTCTGCTTGGGATGAATGAAACAAGCCTTACATTACCCTTCCTTTTTTATGAGGTGAAGCCAGTTCATAACCTAGCCTGTCTCCTGTCCTTGGTCTGCTCTTCTGTGCTTCAGTCTTGCAGTCCTATTGGTGTGCTCTGTTCTTGTTGTTTTCTTATATATCCATCAACACCTTCTGTCCTTCATGTTTACTTTTAATTTTAGTGTCTTGTTTGGTTTTCTCATCTATTTTTCATCTCTTCAGCCTTTCATGAACACGCATTCCTCCTGTTTCTCAGATTTTCTGTACACAATTTTCTGTTCTGCCTTTGTGATCCTAGTAAGTGTTTTCTTACCTCATATTGTTTCCCTGCTGCCCACCATAGACCTTTACATTCAATCAAGGCATACCAAAGCCCCAGGTGAAATCCCAGTGCTTCTAATCATAGAATTTATTCCATTAAATCAGATTACTGATCTGAAGAAGTTATATTTCAATGCCACACTACTGGTTTCATTTTCCAGATCATATATTATACAGCACTTTTTTTTAATTATAATAATATATATAATTTCCATACAGAGGAGACAGGCAGATGTGGTGGAGAAAAGTACATGGTTCAGGAGCAGTTCTCAGCAATTCCACTTCTTCAGTAGTGAATACTGAATTTTATTCTATTGTATTTTATTCCAGTTATGATTCCTTTCATATCTGTTTCCTGACCCATGTATAATCCTGAAAGTCAACGTATGATTTTTTTTAATAGAATAAATGCAACCTGTTGACTCAGTTCTCTTTTCTCTATTTCAGTTGATTTTTGTTTCTGAGAGGTCAGTGATGACATTATTTACTGACTGCTTGTGATACATGTCTATGTGTGAGTGACTCACCTGAGACAGAATAAATTTCTAGACTTATGAACTTAGGGCCCTGTTGAAGTTTCTTACAACTATTCTGAGTAAATCAGATTGGAAAAAAAACAAACAAATAAGGAAACAACAGTGTGTAAAAGAAAGTCTACTTGGCTTCTGTGGAGCTTCTTAGTAGCTGTCCTGTGTAGAGATAGAGCTGCATAGACATACATACCTACTCAGTTTCATGAGAAAATTTCTTAAGCTTGTTTACAGATAAATTATTGTTCATGATTTTCTAGTTGAGATTAGCTTTAGCTTAATCCCATTCCACTCAGTTTTCAGAGTGCTCGTCTGACATATCATCTTTTTAAACTAAAAGAGGGTAAGTTTTGATTAGATGTAAGGAAGAAGTTGTTTGCTATGAGAGAGGCGAGGCATGAGAGCAGAGGAGCTGAGGATGCCCCATCCTTGGAGATGTTCGAGGCCAGGTTGGATGGGGCTTTGGGCAATCTGATCTAGTGGTTGGTAACCCTGTCCACTGTGAGCAGTTGGAATTGAATAATCTTTAAGGTCCCTTCCAACTCAAGCTGTTCTATGATTTTATCCTTTATAGGGAGAAAAGAAAGCCATCTGAGTAATTCATTTGAATGCCAGAAACATGTGACCTACAGTCTTATACAAAATGTATAAGACATTTCCTAAACTGATTTTTCTTAAGCTTTTAAATTGTTTTCCTGCCCTAGCTGCTTTTGGAGAAATAACTAGAATAATTATTTTTGCCAGTAAAGCTATTGAGTAACAAAAATTTGCTTTACATGGTACCTCCACACAGTTCTGGGGAACTGTATGAATGTTTCACAGATGTCAGCCACACAGGAGTGAAGCTGTAAAATGCTGGGATGGCAGCTGTGGTCGAACTTGCAGAACTTCTCTGCTGTCATAGACAGTTCCAAGCAAGGAATGGGAAAGCAGGAGATCTTTTCATGGCAGACTCAGCACAGTGGCTGCAATAGCATTTCTCTGGCAGTACAGATTTTGCGCGATGGGTTTGCTTTTGCCTTGCTGGATAGTTTCTATCACATGATCTGTTATGGCACCTATTTAAAAAGATACTGTTCCCAATTGATGGAGTAACTCTTGCAAGTGCTGCTGTTTCAGGAAATGGCAATGTTGTAATTAGTTGGCTTGGGACATTGTTAACTGTGGCTGCAGATCGCAGAACAAAATACATTTTATCACCCTGCACCTGCATTTCCATGGTTGAATGTGCTACTTAAGTGCTGTTTACATTATTAAATGTTATTTATAAAGCAAGGGCAGATAGTAACAGCGACATTATGAGTAATATTAAAGTTTTGATTATTGCACAAGGAATTGTAGACGTGTGCAGGCAAAACAGCTATGAAGAGACACGCAGGCCTAGAACATGGAAGCACTGCTATGCTGTTTTGGCACTGACAGACTACATCTCCAGACTGAACCTGCCAAAGGCCTTAAACACCACCAGGCTAGCTAGCAAAGACCTTCACTTATGGCCTTGCCTTCTTAGAGGTATGGCTGCCATACAGTCTTTCTCTGGGCTATTAATGTGTAATCCAAAGAGCTATGTTGGGAAATCAGATGCTTGGCGTTTTATATACAACACCAAAACGAGATTCATTGAAGTCATATAATGAGTGCGTAGCTGTCCAGAATTAGTTTCCTAAAGGTATATTAATCATTAACTAGGCTATAAACTAAGTGCAGTTATTGCACCTGTGGTATGCAGGTTGGCATTTGGCAGCTAGAAGCCAAATTACTGCCCTTGCCCACCCCACACTAAGATGATGAGGGAGTTGACAGCTCTGAGGAACACCAGGCAGGTCTGGGACCTCGCTTCTGGTCCTTGCAACACCCTGAACAGCACGAAGTGCAGGAGTCTAGCTAAAACAGGACCTGCGCTTCTGGTCCAGGCAAAAGAGAAGCTTATGAATGCAATAGGATAAAGTGTAGGGCTGTGAAGTGGTAGTGTTGCAGGTAATTTAGCATGAAGCACTTATTTCTTGATTCACACAAGCAAATGGAGGCAGGCTCTCTCCTACATGTGCACGTGACTCAGCCCTGAGTCAGGAGCTGCTCATGTCACTGATGCCAACACCAGTGCTTA
Organism: Cyrtonyx montezumae; assembly: GCF_038088225.1. Lineage (NCBI taxonomy): Eukaryota > Metazoa > Chordata > Aves > Galliformes > Odontophoridae > Cyrtonyx > Cyrtonyx montezumae. Next base: position 15,979,315 of record NW_027072045.1, on the reverse strand, counting down.
GTGCTGCAGGTGTAGCTGTCAAATAGCATTGTGATGAGTTTCCAGTGCTCTCATACACACAAAGCAGGCAAACTTTAACTCATGCAGGAAGGTCTTTGGAGGAAACGTTGGAATTGTTTCTGTCAGGGTTACCCTGTGGAGTTTTACTTTATGCACGTACTACTCTTTGTGTGATTCATCTCATTTCCTTCTGGCATGTGAAGCTATAGGAGTTTATAGGCCAATACAATCAACTCTAACTCAAAGGGCTAATCCCAGTGGATTAGCTGCATCATTAATTAGCAGTAATACTTGTGAAAATAATATACCAGGATTCACATGATGCTGTGTGGACTTAAAGTTCAGGCAACTCAAGTGAGCACTGCACTTCACAGTTGATTGTATTAAGTCCTTCTTCCTTTTCTTCCAATCACCCTACGTCTGTAAGAGTTTTTTATACTGACACCCCACGCTCCAACTCCCCACTGCCTCTGGTGCTTTCAGTAGCCACGGAGATTCCTTCATAACAAGATATAGAAAGAGGGTCTAATGGAGAATTGAACACTTCAGCAAACAGACTCTGCAGGGTCATCCAGCACCCCTAGAGGGTGAGCATTCCTTCTATACTGGGATTTTAAGGAATGCCTGAGGCTGCATTTCTTTGCACAGCTGAACTGCTCTGACAGTCTAATGACTTTGAAAGGGGTGCTTTTATTCCCCCCCCCAATATTTCCATTTTGTGACTGGCCCTTTCTTCCATGGATTTATTTGGCTCATTATCTCCAGAAGACAACCACCTGCTTTCTTTTTCCTAATTATTTTTCCTCTGGGCTAATTAGCTCTGTCAGCTGATGGAGCTGGCAGATAGTACTGGGATGGAATGGATGGTAAGGAGTAGAGCTCAGAGAGGGTAATGTGGAGCAGCAGCTCAGCCCATGTAGTGGGAATGCATCCTTCAGGGCTCTTGTGGGCTACGGTTATTTGACTCTAGAGGAGCATCTTTCTTCAGAATTACTGGTGAGTCAGAGATGGACTTTAACTGAATGAGTGATTTAACACAGAAGGAGGAGAGATGAGTGGGTTTTTTCCAACCTTCATCTCCGAGGGCAGCAAGCTGTGGGGATGGAGAAGAGCCATGCCAACATGAAGAAGCAGGCAAGAAAAGCAGCTGGGGTGGTGGGATGTGGAAAATCACATTGCCCAGGGTAATTCCCAGCAAGGCTGAGCAACCACCTTACTGGCAGCTTCCCCCAGACCTGTTTCCCAAGAGACTCCTACAGCAGGGCTTTAATAAGACATGCCTGAATCCCAAAAGGCCTAAATCTAATGATTAAGAACCCTTTTCATCTATTTCACAGCACAATAAAATTTTGAGCAAAATCTGCTTTTCCCCACTCTCACCCCATTGCTGCTCCCCTTGCCAGCTGCCTCTACTCTCCCACAGGTATAAATTGTGGGACTTCTGTGTAAGGGCAGATGTGTGACTTCTGGATGCAGCGTGACTGTCTGTACCCAGGCTGTCCTGAAGCCTTGCTCAGGGCTAAAGAGATAGTAGCATTATGTTTGGGAATTGCTGAATCGTGGCCTGCACCATTGAGCAAAAATATACTGTCTGCATTCATTATATTGTGTGGGTGCTATTCTTTCAGGGTATTCACTACACATAAACATGATCTTTCATTAGCAGATCTGTTGATCTATGAAAATCTGTCTTTTTGATGACCCTTACCTCTATATGTATAATTTGTTATGAAACATTCAGATGATGCCTAGGGCAATGCTGAAGGTTGTGTGCTAGTGAGAGTATTATGGGCAGATATGTGATTGAGACAAAGAGCCATCACTGAGCACAGCCTTTTGGAGAAGTGGGCAGGGATGGTTTACTGTCAGCATGGCTGGGCTGGGGCCTTTGGTGGTGCAAGTATGCTGTTTGACTATCTACTTTAGAAGAAAATAGCTGGATATTTATTTCTTCATGTGATGAATAAACCAACTTGTGGGTGGAGCTGTGGCTTTGTCCAGGGTAACAGTGATGTGATATTAGTCAGTAAATTGCTTCAATTTTCTGAATAGAGCTTTGGAGGTGTAGGAAGAGACTAGACTTCCCTAAAGTCAGATGTGTATGTGTCTCTCCTCCAGTGTGTAACTTTGGAGTGAGGGTTTAAATTGTGCAAATGGACGGAAGAGGAATCTCTGCATTATATTTAGAGCAGATTGATAACAGTTACCATTTTAAATGTCAATGATAGAACAAGAAGCTTTTTTGTTCATATCTGGCTGTAGGTACAACTGAGTGCATAAGACCAACCATCAGCCCCTCTTGAAGATGGTTTCATTAACCAGCACAGGCAGTCAGGCATTGTGAGTCAGTATCTTTTGCCTTCTTCCCCATCCATCTCCCATATCAGGAGCAACTTGATCAGAATTTATTCAAAAGTTGCATTGAGTTCTTATCATTTGCCTTATGGTTTATGAACATTTGCACTTCACATTTTCTTACTTCCCTTCAAAATACAACACTCAGTTCTAAGTGGCAGTTGTGGTGATTGTGACTCAGAGATGAACATTTAAAAAGAACAATGTATTTCCAAAAATCCCCATCCATCCCCACTGGTATCTGTGTTATCCTCAGCCCAAGCAGGTCTTGAGGGTTTCCTGTCCTTAACAACCCCTCACTCCAGCACTCATGTCGAGTGTCTGAGCAAACCCTACTGCCCAACTTCTTGCCATGTGTAGTCATAAGAAATGCCTGATGCTGATGAGAAAGTCTTGTTGACAGCATCTGCAGGCAGACTGAATTGTAGGTCCTTTTGCTGATAGATCCAGGAGCAGAGGAAAGCATCTTGGGCTATCAGCCTCATAATGCCGTGGGAGTATCCCAGAGAGGTTGCAGATCCTTCCTGAGGGACTGAGCAGGAAAGAAATGCCTTAGTAGAGGTAAATGGTCTTCAAAGGGCAGAAGGTACAGTAGGATTAAGGCAAAAGTGAAGACTTCGGGGAATGGAAGGGACCAGTGGGGCAACATTATAACTTTATTATTGCCTTTGCCCTCTAGGGCCCATATTTAACGCAATTTGCTGTGCCAGACAATGCAGTGCTGAACCTTGGAACTTGAAGTGCCACAGCATCCCAATGTTCTTCTAACTCCAGAGGGCTTCCTGGACAGGGAATATGAGGAAGCCCTAGGGTTCTCCCTGCTCCCACACAGGTGTCCCCAAGGCTGGAGGTGATTCACTGCTGGGCACGAAGCATGTCTCAAAGGAGAACATTTAGCAATTGCTAGCTCCAGAAGTGTGCTTGGTGACTCCAAGCTTCCAAGAGCTCCTCTAGGTACAGCAAGGACAGTCAGAAGACATCTGCTCCCAGTAGAGGCTGTTTGGAGGACCCTCTTGCTGCCTCATGGGAAGCAAATGCCACGGCTGTGATGTTATCTGTAACAGATAATACTTGAAGCCTTAGCGAGAGATTCCTTGGGAGGAGAAACTTTACTGCCTTGGCAATAGACTGGTTGATCCATGGCCTGTTCCCTGGGCATGGCGCTGCGGGGCTGCTGACTGCCACCAGCTGCAGGCCTTCTTTGTACAGGCAGCCCTTGTAGAATGGGTGAACCAGCTGCAGCAGGGAGGGTCACACCTCCACACTGCGGCGTGGGTGATGCACACTCCAATCCTCATCCTCCTTGATAGCTGTGGGGTTGACCCGTGGTTTTTCCTGCTGATCTGCCAGGACAATAGGATTCCCAGAAGAGGCTGTGATACTCTAGTCATCATGGCAGCACTGCTCATGGCACAAGGTTTGTCAGCTGCCCAAGTCTCAGGAAGGGACACCAGCACACGTGTGCCTGTCTTGTCCTCGTTACTGGTGAGTCCTCAAAACAGTCCTGTGGGGCTGAGAGGAGTGAGGACAACAGGAGTATCAGGAGGGGTGAGGATGGGTGCTGTGTCTGATGTTGTCTCTTCAGTCTCACTCTCCACATCATCCAGGCTTTCACTAACAGAAGGGATGATTTGCACCACCTTCTCCTGAAAATGTACTTGCTTGCGTGGGGCTGGTGTGACCTCTGATTGGAGTGGGGATGCAGGAGTCAGGCTCCTGTCCTTGCTGCCCTTCAGGATGCTCTTCATGTGGCCAAGTAGTGAGCAGTGCTGCTCCCTCTGAGCCTCGTGGAAGGTGTAGGTCTGCTCTGTGTCACCAGCAACAGTTGGGGTTGACATGGTGGCTGAAGGATCCACGTACTGGCCTGCCTCAGAATGTGTTTCTTTGTGCCCTGGGGTCTTCCTCCTCTTGCTCAGCAGGAAGTAGGCCAAGGCGGTGAGCACCAGCATGGAGCCTGGGGAGAAGGATAGGCTGGCTGAGGGCTAGCCGATGGTAAGGTGCTAACCAAACAAATTCTTATTGGCCCAGCTAACTCAGCACCCCGCACATCCCCACCATCTGTTGGTCTATCGATCTACTGTCCCCAAAAGTCCATGTTCCTCTTTCATTTACACCGCTTCCCACCCCAGCACAGGTTCCTCACCAGGTATGGTGACATGCCAGACAATGACAGGATGCAAGAAGCAAGCCACCGAGAGCAGTGTGTACCCAAGGAATTTCTGGAAGCTCCCTGGGCGTCTTGCTTGTTTCCAGCAGCCATGTGCCACAGAGTCAGGTTCATATCTGGAAAGAGAAACAGAAGTCCTTGTGCACCAAGTGTATGAAGAGGAGATTTAGACCTAACCATGGCCTATTTAAAGGTTCAGACTGTCACTCTAGTTTGCCAGGAAGTGGGTGTTTTGGTCAGGGAAGGTACATGAAGTCTGAGCCCTGAGCGTGGTGAGCAGAGGTAACAGGTCAGTATCACATGTGACCTATTCTTGGCGTGCTTATACCTACTAGTTGGAGAGAGGTGTTACCTCCTAGCAATCAGGGCTCTTGAGTTTATGCCAAAAGTCAGCAGAAGTTTGAGTTAAAATGCAGAAAATCTTTATGCCCTTCTGCTTGGCCCTTGTATGACTTCATACCATGTGCTAAGGAGGTGCTGCAGACTAGGGCTTGTCATGCTGATGCTCAGTAGATGTGGCACAAGGTTGGGTTAAAGCATGTGTTTGGCTGTGAACATGTCCCCATTCATCTCCCCTCTGCACTAACCATGGCAGTAGGGTCAGGACCTTTGGTGTGACACTTGCAGCCTTGCCAGGTCCGATATTACCTGTAAGTGACAGGTTGCCCTGGGCAAGTTCCATGAAGGCTGGAGAAGACTAGATAGGGTCTACTCACGTGAAGCACATCTCCAGGAACAAACTGATAAAGAAGAAGCCTTCACAGACAGTAACAGCAACCCCTGAAAAACTGAAAGGTGGAGCTGTCAGGGAGGTGGGCCTGGTCTGAAGCATGCTCTGCAAATGGAAGAAGAGGCATAGATGGCTGGGATTTACTGTCCCAGGCACAACAAAACTACTGTTTGCTCTCTGCCTGGCTGGTTTATGGAGGAGAGCCCAAGACCTTTCACCCATGGAAGGGTGCATTTGCAGCCAGTGTCATTTCTGACCTGCTCGAGTCTACATAAGTGGGGAGAGGGTCATTGTCACTAACAGGATCAACTTACTCTTTGGAAACTTAAGGAGATGTCAATTCCCCAAAGCCTTTGATTATGTTCCCTGATGCTGCTGCAGGCTTGTTTGGTGCTACATATGGTGGAGGGGTTGAATGTGCCACCTTACTAGCTCTGACTGCAAGGGCAAAAATACTTACAGCAGGTAGAAAGCCAGACTTTTGAACTGCCCTCGCTGCAGAGTTTCTACACCCACGCCGATCAGCACTAGAAAGAGAAGGCAGCAAAGATGTTGACTGTTGGCTCAGTTCGTGATTCCTGAGTGTCCCACCAGCTGGTTCTGCTCTGCATCTTTAGTGACTCAAGCTGACACAGAAACCTAGGGATAAGAGCTGAGTGCTGGCAACATTGTACAGCCCAGGAACCAAGCCCAGCAATATCCTAGCAGGCAGCCTCGCTGCTGTATGGCCTGGGAAGATGTGCTCTGAGAATAACAGCTTTGGATGGAAGTAAGCAGTGGTGTTTGTCTCATGACCCTCACACACCCTACTGCTTTAGGGACTTCAGCTCCATTGCCCCATCTGCCCCTCATTCCCACACCTCTCTGAGCATCTCCTGGGACATCTCTGGCTTGATTCTCTTCATGCTCACCACCTCTGCTGCACCTCACACATGGCTGTAGGGCAGCAGCAGGATGTGGGAACTGTGCCAGCTATATTCAAGTAGGGCCGTAGCCATGGCATTAAAATCCTTTGCTAGCCCAACAGAAAAACATATAACAGTAGCAGGCAGATTAAAAACAAGGAATGAACATCCCCCCAGTGCACCAGCAAGCACAGCACACTGGGGAGTCAGTTTAACAGGGATTAAGAGTATTAACAAGGCTAAAGTCCTCCCAGGACTGGTCACTGGGGGCCAAAAGCTTTATGGCATGCTAACTTTCCTTCAGCATCCCTCAGGAGTAATTCCAAAATAACACAGAAATGAAGTGCTTTGCACCAGCTGCAGAGAACTGGTTCAGCACTCAGTGCACACTGGCCAAGACCTGAGGTGCAAGTTGGCTATGGTTAACATCACACTGAAGTTGGAAGTTGAAGGCAGGTTCCAGCCCATAATGCCTACAAGGTGGGCCAGTACTATGGGTCCATGCCTGAGCTCACTGCATTGCTCCAAGGCCAGACCACTAGGTCATTGTGGTCTTGTTGGCTCTTGCTGTGTCACCTGCAGCTTCTGGTTCTCTATGCTGGCCTCTCTCAGTTCCAGGGGTACACACGGGGCCCACATCCTGCCTCTCTAGCCCCAAGAAAGGCAGGGGAAATCAGGCTCATAAGAGGCTGTGAAGGGACCAAGAGTGGTCCCTCATGGAAGGAATTCTTCTTTGGTATCCTGCGATAAAGCAGCCTTCTTAACACCTTTTCATACAAATGCAGAATTCATCCATTCGTTCCTTTCCCACAGGCAAACGAAGAATTCAACAGCTTGAGTCTCTGCTTTGCCTGGGAAACTTTCCTGATTTTCCATAGCTTCTGCTTTATCTGCAGAACTGTTTGGGTGAAGTATCTGCAAAAAATGAAGGGTTGTTTCTGAGGTGTTTGTTTGGGCTTGTTGGTGCCTTGATTTGGATCTTCTCCAAACCATGTGGTTAAAGGCACATGATTAGGAATTAAATGGTTGAAAGTATGAGAATTAAGAAATAAGTAAAGACTCTCTGGATACAGAAGTCACGAGGCCTAAAATCTCTGATTTACGGAGATACCCCCAACACAGAGGTGATCTGTGGGATGGTTTGATTGCTCCTCACTCCTCACTGACCAGTCATGGGCAGTGGGACTGTCTGATATCTCCTACACAAGCAGCCCCGTTGCGCTCTAAGGTCCTGGGGGAAGAAGGGGTTACATTTTGTGGGCAATCTTTTGTGTTTGCAAGCAGCCTATGGAGTTGGCCAGACATTCTCAGGATCAATTAGTGAGGCTGATGCACTCTCCTCTCCCTTTCATTATTCTTATTCAACCAAAGCCGGTGGGATTCCTTTCTGCATGGTTTCCATTTCATCTGAAAACCTCATACACCTCATCAGGCACTAAGCGCTGCATCAAGCTGTTTTCTTACCCCACTGAGACACACAAAAGAATAAAGCATGGGCACCTCCCATTCCTTCACTGTCCTTTTGGGAAAACCAGTTGATACTGGGAAGGCATCAGAGCAGAGATATGGAAAAGTACAGAGACTGGCAGTGTGCTCTGTAGCTGCTCAGCTGAGAGGAAGCTGCATTGCTTTGTTCCAAGAGCTACAGGAAGGGGTGTGGATGATGCAGAGTGAGGAAAAAAGCAAACAGTCAAGAGAGATTATATTCTATCAAGACTTTTCCAAACTGTAAGCTACTTTCAGTTTTACTGTTCTAGCTTTAGTTTTCCCGTGGCAACAGGACCATGTTTTCATGCAGGAGGGTCTGTGTGAATCTGGAGCTTTAAGAGTGAATATGATCAGCATGGGCTCATGTGGGTCTGACGAGGATGGGGACATACGGATTTGTATTTACTTGTTAAAGCTGTGTGGTAGCTCCTGTCTGTTGCAACCTCAATACAGCACGCTGGGAATTTGTACAAACCAGGGACTTGAACCTCTGCATGTTATCAGTCAGATAGCACAGCCTCCATCGTTTCAGCAGGGCTCTGGATGTCCTTGGGGACCTGTCTGTTCTCCAGCTGACCTTTGTTCTTTCTGCTTGGTCCCTGACTTGAACAAAGTGTCTGCAGTTGATAAAGGAAATGCCATGGTGAGAGGGCCTGCTGTGATCTACCGAGCGTTGTCTGAAATCCAGAATTCCTGGAGCCTGACATGGGCACCTGAGACACCTCTCATCAGGAACCTCCGTTCACACCTCCAGCCGTGAGGCAAGCTGAACCTTTTGATCTCTGCTTTGCTAATGGTGAAACTGAGGCAGTTGTTGCCCTGACCCATGACAGCGAGTCAGCAGCAGTACCAGAGAGAACCCCTGAGATCACCGCCCCTACCCTGGCTGTTTGTCCCACCCAGAGATGTCCTGTGGGGCAGAGATGTCTACCACATCCCAATTTTGAGTGACTGAGGTGTTGCACCGCTGCGGCAGCCCATCAGTTTTGTGTTGTCCTGAGTATTTTGCTCTTCAGTCCCTCTCACATTATGCTTGTTCCCCTGTCGTTTTATAGAAAATAATTGGGCTTTCTTTTCCACCTGCACTTTATCTTGTCTTCTGCAAACAGCCTGTGCACTTGACACTCTCCTTTGATGTGTTTCAAAGCAAAAGAGAGCAAATTCCCTCACCCCTCTTGCAGCATAGGGCAGAGGCCGCATCTGGCCAAAGGCACAGGAACAGCACGGGAACCCCCACATCTATTCTTTTAGTAGCAAAGAAAGGGAGCTCACTCCTACCTGCTGCAGTGGTGATGCCCAGCAATCTGCAGGTATACTCCAAGGCACTCCAGAAAGCCTCGTGCCGCATGGTGAAGATGATGGAGGTGATGCCAGCTAGGAAGATGCTCCCTCTTCAGACTTCCAGCTTTGGGCTGAGCCTCCTGTGTGTGGGTCCTGGTGACCTTCCCAAAGGACTGGCCACCTCCACTGGGGCAGAGCAAGCTGCCACTGCAGGGAACCGGTCAGCACTGCTTCAGGGTTGCAGACACTTGGCCTTTTCCCCCTCGCTCTCCGGCCCGGAGATGATTAATGATTGGTAAGGGGGGGTGCGGCTTTGGAAGCATTTGCAACCTTGCAACTGGGGTGCACGCGCTTTCCTGCTCCGAGGCAGCAGCTCTGGAAGCCCAAGCTGATTAAATGCATGTGAAGTCATTAGTGCTGTGCGGCTCCCAGCAAGTTAACCATTTGTGAGGACGGTGATGCTTGGTTTTGGCAAGAGAGCAGCAGGCTCCTGGTGGATGATGGGGCTCTGGGGCTCCCCGGCTTTTCGGTGGCACTACAGCCATTTGCACAGGGGTCACACTGGCATGTGAAGTGGTATCAGAGGAGGAGGGCTACGTGTATGCACTCTGGCATCTTTGTATTGGCTTTGACAGACAGCATCAGGGTCCTTGGCCTGCCTCTCTGGGACAGTACCTCTCAGGTGGGACAGCCCTCACCACAGTGAAGTCTGAGATGGAGTAGTAAGGTTCTGCTCCTGACCCCATGTCCCATTGAGCACAACACATCTCATGGGGGTCACCGTTCCCCACCTGCTGCCTGGCTGGGCACAGCCTCTGCTCCCACATGCCAACAGGAGACTTCTGTGGACACTGGTGCCCACAGGGCTGTGATTCACAGGGCAATGAGCTCATCTGCTGGACAAATCACTGGGGCCCCCACTCTCACTGTGTCTCCTGCCAGTGTGGGCTCAACATGAACCTCGCACACAGATGTTTCCCTCTCCAACACCCTCCCCACAGCATGTATTTGGAAGAAGCAGGGATTTAGGATCTCCACAGCTGATGGCTCAGCAGTGAGCCTGCATTTCCTTCTCAAGAGGAATGGACAAGCAAGGACACACCAACAGAACGGCCCCTGAAGGGAGCAGGCCACACTGGTGTTCTGCTCCCTGCCCACTGCCATTAACATGCTGCAGGAAAGGCCTCTGCGCTCCTCTGGCCAATGGCTCTGGAAATTACCACTCTGGCTGAAGTGCCCTGGGGATCTGCAAATTGTCTGGATGCATTTTTCTTTGCTTTTTTTTTTTTTAACCTTGATGTGTTGGATTTCAGGTGAAAGATAAAAAATAAGTACATAGACCAAAGGAAAGCAGAGTGAATTTCAGGGTTGCTGAGGGCCACTAGTCCAGCGTTGAAGAAGCTTCTGTCCTGGGTGTTGTCTTCAGTGCCTGGCTCTGAGGAGCAGGGCTCTCTGCCCAACCTCATCATTCCCTTCCACCCTCACAGCACAGCCCCCACACCAGCACCGTGGTGGAGCACCAGACTTGGTCACCCCAGAGCTCTCATCCGATTGCAATGAACTCTCACCTAGAAATTAAATGACTTTGCCTGGGTGCCCTTGACAGCAAAGTTTCCTTTCTTGCCAGCAACAAGCCCCAGGGTTTAAAACGAAAGTAAATTTGTGGGTGGGGGTGGCAATGGAGGAACATGGTCTATCTGGGAAAGGCACCTTAATACGTTAGTGATTTAACCTTCCTGTCTCCTTCCCACATTCTCTTAGCCATTTCCCAGCACTGGGGTGGGCCTACATCTGACTTGCTGAGAGTCCTTGTCCCTCTCCTGAGGAGTCCCTTGGCCCAGGAGAATTAAGGTCTTCTCAACCCACTGTTCAGAGGTACACAAGTGCTTCTTTACTCAGATACCTGAGAGAAGGTACAGTGTGAGCAGGACACGCATCTTTAGTGCCAACACTTGTGCCTTACACAGTGTTCCCTTCCATTTAGGAGCCTTTTGTCTAGTGCTCCTATGAAGTAACCTCATATGATCTCCTCTCATTCTGCCTCCTTTCAAGCAGGGAACTGATACCCACAGTGAAGCTGCAAGCCATTTGTGTGTGTTTCTGAGAGGCTTTCTGGAGTGAATTTATGCAGTTAAAGAAAACTGAGAACTTATGACCTACAGGGGTTTAACAGCCTGTAACCAACACTACAAAACCTATGCACCAGCACAGTCTGTTCTGGAAGCCTTGATAGCAGTGGTCTCCACTGCACATTAAGCTACTTTCCTAGCATAGAGGCTTGCCATGTGCACCCTGGCTGCCAGCCAGGATTCACATTTACCGGCTGCTTCCAGTGATGTATGGGTTGAGCTGAGAGGATTTTATGCCATGTTAGTGTTTCATAGCAATGCTACTCCTCACTTTCATCCCTCCCTCCTCTCACTTCATTTTAGTAACATTGTAGTAGTATGGCCACCATGGCCACTGTGCTGTGTCTGCACTATGCACACACCTCGCCCTGTGGAACAGCATTAAGTGCAGTAACTTCAAATATTCAGCCCTGCTGGAAATCAGAGAAGGTTTCTGTTTGGTTTCTGTAAGCATCACCCTTGCCTGGTGTGATGAGGTGATCTGCCTGCAATCCACCAGGACCCACTGCCACCCAGGCAGTGCCACAATCATGTGGGGCTGCTGGCAGGGGACAGCAGGACCCCACTGCCAGCCTGGCTGCTCCTTGCAAATAGCAGGCTGCAGCCAGCCCTCTGCAAGGTGATGATGAAAGACGCCATAAAATTTACTGTCTGAGTAAGAAGTGTGATAAAATCCACATGGATCATCAAGGCTGGGGAGATTGGAAGATCCCAGAGCTGTGGCCAGCACCAATCCATAACTGTTTATGAGGGGTGGGTGAATTGGGGTGGGGCTGCTAGCCTTGTGACACTTGCAAGGCTCACCCCAAGCCCAGGTTAGCTGCCCTCATCAGAACAAGATATTCCTACATATCAACCTGGTATGATTGCCTGTCTGACACTTGCCTCTGAGACTTTCCCAGCAGTGGACTAATGCTGTACCCCTTATGCAAGCCCCTATGAAAACATATTCCCTGCTCATAAAGTTGCAGAAAGAGACTCAAAACCCAAAGATAAGAAAATTCCCAAGTGGAACCCTTCCCCCTCTGTTCACTGTTATTAGTAGTATTACTTTTAATTGCATGATTTAAACTCATGCTCTTCGACAGGATGACAGCAGAGCTAAAGCAGGAATGCATCAGGGAGAGGAGACATCAGAAGAGCTCAGACTGGGGTCAAGGTGCTGCTAAACCCCAAGGCAATGACTGCCTCTGGTCTCACTGCTTCTCAGCTGCCCATGACGTTTATTTGCTGGCAGCAGAGCAAATGGTGGGAGGGCTGATGCAGGAATGGAGCTGAGAGCTGGAAAGGACTGCAGTGCTGGCAGAGTCCTGGCAGGGATGTGGTGCTCATGCCATATAGAATGCCCCGTGCAGGCAGGACTCAGCCCTTGGAATCTGACCTGGGCTCTCAGGGGACGACAGCAGATCTTAGCTTGGTCACATGGAACATCCATGCAGCCCACATGTGCAGGAACCCCCACCATAAAATGGTGGGCAGTAGCAAAAGAAGTCCAGCCCACATCACAGATCAAAAGGAAGTACAGAGCCCAGAGGATACAACTTGTAACTGCTCAGGAGTGGTGTGATAGACAGACAGACTACACAGGGAGTATTCTAGAGCAGACTCAGCCTATTTCTGTATAGCAGAAGAAGGGAAGAAATCAATCACGTATTCTTTCTGGATCAGTAGGTCAGCTGCTCTTGGAACCCCTGAACAAAGCCTGGAGCCCCTTCTCCAGACCAGACAGCTCCTTCCCAACCAGTGGGCTGTCACACCACATGCTGTCACACCAAGATGCCTTAGGCTGCAGTTTCCATTTTCCAACTTCACTATTCCTCTGACTCCCCCTGCAAATCGTTGCTAATATGAGCTGTCCCATTGGGAACAATGGCAGCCATGCTATGGTGTGCAGGGTGTGTAGGCTGGCTCGCAGTGCTTAGATGGGAGCACTGTGTCAATGCAAAGGAGAGGCTCCTAGCTTTGCTATTGCACTGACTCATCTTAATTCTGAACAGGAAAGCAGGGGCAGGGAGCTTCAATGCAGACAGCACACAGCAGGTCAGCACAGCTCAGCCAGGGTGATGCATCCCTCCTACCTGCCAGTGAGTCTGCACATCCCTTGAGAAATCCAATGGTGGCTCTCAGTCAGGAAAATTACTCATCTAACCTGTACCCTGAATTAACATGAGTGGCTCACAGGGTAAATGCACTGTGATGGCGCTGAGTGAAATTCACCCATGCATAGCAGGTCTTTAACAGGACTGGTACACCCATTTGGCACCATAGGACAGGACTGGTGTTCTGCTTATTCCTGTAGGAGAAGAATTACCACCGTGGGAGAAGTGCAATAGTAGAAAAGAAGCTTACAAAGTGATCAAATATTCATGTACAGACTCTTGGTCTGGAGTGTATTTCATAAGGAGAGATGGAGAAGGAGTATTTTATCAGAGAGCAGGAGGAGGGAGTACTGCTAACTTGCAGCATAAACAAGCTCTGCGCAGGAGGGTCAGCCCACAGACATTTATCCATCCATCAAAACCATTTGACTTTTTGCCCTTTTTTCTGGCAAAGGGGACCGGTAACTTCTCCCTGCGTGGGAGCAAACAAGGTGTATGCAGCAGTGATTGATTCACCTGGTGTTCGGGACACACATCAAAGAGCCTGCTTGCTGCATTTTGAAGCTCAGCGAGCAGTTTATAGAAGGGTTTACAAAGATAAATGCAGAGAGATTTATGTGAAGCAACACAAAACACATGTTTTTGCTGCAGAGATGAAGATACGTTCAAGGACTTGCAAGTTATATAGCTGAGGTTATTTATGAAAATCTTCCTGTTTGGTGGGATTTATTCTGGGTCTTCATTGTACTTGGAGCTGCCTCTGAAAGGCTGCAAAGCAAACAAGCACAGCAGGACCCATCACCTCTGTGTTGTCTCAAAGGGGTTTGAGTGTTGAGATTTAAAAGAGGAAGTCTGTCACAACCCAGGGCTGGAGACAAGGGGAGTCTGAGTGAGAAGCAGCAAGCACAGAGATGGAATGCCTGAAGATGGGGCTAAGTGAGTCCCTGGGGAGACACTGAGCAATAGCTCAGCAAAGAGGGGGCTTCCCCTGCAAGCCTGTGACCCCACTATGCTTGGCTGGTGTGGAGGCAGGGGAGGAGGCTCACCTGCATTGAGTGTCTGGCCAGCACTGCTGGCATGTCTCACTCCAGCTGGAGACAGAGATCAGCTGTTCTAAGCCAACCTGTGATTGCTCCTAGGCCTTAGGCTCCCTTTCTCAGCATGGGAGTGCCGGGTTTGGGATTCGCTTAGCAATTGGCTGTCCTGTCCATGGGAAAGACATCCTGCCCTCCTGTGTGCTCACCATGTGGGCCATTTTATTTATGTTGTTGAGTCTGCACATTCGTATTTAGTAAGAGAGGCCATCACAGCTGTAGTAAGCTAAAGAAAAGGCTGGAAGAAGGCATGTAGAGGTTAGGAAGGGGTACATGCATGAGAACTGGGAAGAATGAAATTAATTTCAGGCTGTATGAATGTGAATGCCAGCTACTCCTGCTGCTGGCAAAAGGACCAGAAGGTGAGGTCACCTGTGGATGTGAATGTGGGTCAGATCCAGCTTTCTGATTCAGGCTCTTCTTTAAGCATTCTCACAAGGGGAGACTCATTTTAACATGACTTGCCTGTGCCCTGCCAACAGTTTCAAGAACAACTCAGTCTCCTCTGCCCAGCCTCAGACAGGGTGCTCCAGATGCTGTTGCTGGGCAGTGACAAGGATGCACGTGGGCTGAGGAGCACTGGGTCACCCAGACACTCCAATTAACCTTGCTGAGAGGCAACACAGGAACGATACCAGCCAGGCATTGCCTTGCCCTCCTGTGAGCTGAGTCTGTTCCTGAGCTTGCTGTTGAGAGAAATGCTCTGAAAAGCCAAGAATTCTGCACAGATCTGAGGACGAGTGGCCACCATTACCTTTGCCATTACCAATACCAAGGCAGTTCATTAACAACACAGACCCCCAGGAGTGCTGAGATGACAGAAGCACCTTTAATTGATGCATCTCTGCATCTTCTTTTTAAGCAGACACAGTGTTATACCATGTTTATCATTTCTGGCTGTCACATCAGTCTGGGCAGAGCCAGGTGTGAGGTTTCCCACTGGAGCACTCTCAGCCATGCCCTCCTCCAGTGCAAGCCCCTGAGAAGGGGAAGCTGCCTGCAAGAGCAATGTGATGACAGTTGGGAGCAGACTGTGCATTCCTCCTCCTCCCACACCCCAGTGTCTGGTTTGCATTTATCTTCTTTTGTTTACAAGAAACACTCTTTGCAGCAGAACATGCTTTCAATTGGAGATACTCATTAAAAATGAAACATTAGGCTGTATTGGTGCTCAGTAGCCCATTGTGGGCATGGGGTGGCTGCTGGCTGTATTCACCTAACCAGCACTGCCCATCAAGTGCGGAAGGTAAAGGCCTGAGCTAGCAATGTGTAGCAGGGTTCAGGCTGAGAAAAGGCTTCAAAGTAGCTGTTTGGGAAGGAGAAGTATTCTTAATTCATAGGAATAACACACCTTGTGCTACAAACACTTTGACAAACAGTTCCAGTTAAAAAGAAATCAAAGTTTCAGGCACACTGTTATGCAAACAGATCACGTGCCTGAGTACAGTATGCTTGTATCCAATTATTTTACAATGCTTCAGCTTGTCTAAGCAAAACATTCTATCATACCCTCCAGGAACATTCTCAGCATGTTTTTTATAGGACTATACCAAAACTCAAACCTACGATCTAAGGCTGAAAACGAATTTTGCTACTCATCTGCTGTCTAGCATCTATATGTTTGCTTGTTCCTCCCTTAGCCTATTCATACTTCCCAAACTGCACCTGGAGGAGTTGGGATTGGGATTTTAGAAGTCCAGATGGGCTGCACCTGGGAAGTGGTCACCTCACAGGTGCAAGGTGGGCTTGGCTTGTTGTA
Source organism: Cyrtonyx montezumae (assembly GCF_038088225.1). Classification (NCBI taxonomy): domain Eukaryota; kingdom Metazoa; phylum Chordata; class Aves; order Galliformes; family Odontophoridae; genus Cyrtonyx; species Cyrtonyx montezumae. Next base: position 15,963,308 of record NW_027072045.1, on the reverse strand, counting down.
GTGACCTATGGGAGCACAGCAGGGTACTTAAATATCAATGGCAAGGCCTAAGCAAGGTTTTCTAAGAAATGGTTGGGATTCATCCATGTAGAGGTGGATATAGCTACCCTTTTTCAAATAGTATTTGAGTTGCGCATTCTGCTCCATTGCTGCTGTCTGTTGATGCCTGGGTTTGGAGGTAAGGATGTATGCTTCTAATGGTTATGTTTTTTCCTTTTTGTTACTTTACTGTCTCTGAAAGCAAGTATTCTATCTGGGGAAGAGTGTTACCCTGTTGGCTGGGACATGGGGTAGAGCAGGAGACTGTACTCAGATTAGCTGGGAAATGGAGGAGGGGAGGAGGGCAGTAATTGGGTAGACTATCATAGATGAATGCTACTGGTGGGCCTGGGCCTACTGATGTTCTCCTCTTGTTGCTGCAGCATCTCTGATTCTGTTTTCCATGTGCTAGTAAGGTGCTTTGGGTAAGATGTTTTGATGCTGTGCCTACTCAGGTTACCTTGATTAAAAACAAAGCACAGGCTTCAGGCTTACAGACTTACAGGCTTCAGCTGAGTTGTTACTTCATTGTACCTAGACTGCTAGGTCTGGTGCAAAGGTAGTTGATGTCAATTGATCATCTAAGCTACATAAGATGATAGAGTTTTGGTGCTGGCACTAGCCAGGTATCATGGTTGCTGGTTAGCTAGATGTGCTGCTTGTTTTGTTTTGCCACAGTCCAAGGTTTCAGGGTTTGGTTCTGCTGCTGAAATGGAGTGGAACTAAGTTTGTAAAGTGCCTTCTTCCTATGTGCGTGTGAGGAGGAGTAGATCTGTTCTTGCTAGCATTGCCAGTGGCAGGCAGCTGCAACTCCAGCAATGTTCCTCCTGAAGGTCTTGTTGAAGCTTGTCTGTGTCCACAAATAGCTTTGGTCCACACTGGAAGACTTCTTTTTTTTCCCCTACTATAAATGTATCTGGTAGGAACACAGTGTTCAGAGCAACTCATTCCTTCCTTTAGCAATGACAACAGAGCAAATAAAGCTTCTATGAGATTGATGCAGGTAGTTTTGTGTGTCCCAGGCTGTCCTGTGACAGTGAGGGCTGTGCTGATGCTGTGGGAACAGAGCTGTTCCCCCCCGTTGCTGGTGCAAGGTGTGTCAGATTCTTGCTCAGCCGTCCTATTTCCAGCAGATCTTGTGTAGCTGCTGACCTGTGCAGTTTGTGAGCCCAGTTCCCAGAGCAAGGAGGGCAGTGTGCTACTTATCTGCCTGGCCTGGGAGTGCTCCCTAAGCAAACAAACTGGGCCCACAGACCACCCGTTAGCCAGTAGCCTGTTCTCATTAGTGGAACACAAACTACCCTCCACTGTGAGGAGGCAAACTGCCTCTATGCCATCTGAGATGATCTTTTATTATGAAGTGGATGAAAATTGCTTCTTCCCTCCTCAGCCTGCTCTGTGCTTTGCTGGCAAACAGGGGATGTGGGCAGGGGATATAAGTTCAAGCAGCTTTGCATTGGGTTGCCAACCCTTTGCCCTGGGCTCTCTGAATCCTGAGAGGATCTGGGGCTTAGGATGTCATTTTGAGGTCCTTTAAGGCTTCCTATCAAGAGTACCAGCAGATACAAAATTCCCCTCAATACCTGTGCTCAATGCCCCTGCTTGCTTTGGCAACTTCACAGGCTGGTATGCAGCATTTTCAGTTAGTACATAAGAAATGAGTTATGGTGGGACTGCAGGATTGTGAATCCTCTTTACAGTCATCCCCTGTGATAAAACTTTAATGCTTGCTTTGAATTGTGTAGTGAAGTTTTTTTTTTCAGAGAGTCAGGCAGAAAGGAGAGGTCTTGAGGAGAGGTGGAATTCTTTTAAATTCAAGCTCTCAAAACATTTGTTCCACTTTAATCTGAATTTGTACTTACTTTAACTTCATGTCTTGGAAAACTCTCAGCTTCAACAAGGCAACACTTTGCATGATAATGTTGCCACAAAGCCACCAACCTTAGCCTCCAGGCTGTAAGGTGAAGTGAGGGAAGGTGATACCCCTTTGTTAGCAATTTAATCTGTGCTGGTGAGAGGGATTTAGGGGGAATAGCTACTCCCTTGGCATGAGGAGAGAGAGATAGAAGTGGAGACAAGATCTGAATTGGTGCTCTGTGACCCTGATAAAGCAGGCACAGCAAATCACTTCTGGCTTAAAAATTCACATCCCTAACAGGCAGGAGGTGGAAGTGCTCTATCTGTTGAGAAGATCCTCCTGTTTCTGACTTGCTTGTTAAGTAGCGGCTCCTAAAATAGCAACCTATAGTAGCTGCATTCATAATTAGAACTCCTACCAGTGTTCAGGCCCTGTTGTTGCTTTGACCTCTGTCTCTCCATGAAAATCCATTTCAAGGGGTGCTCGCCCTGCTCTCAGGGGAGAGCCTTGGGACTCAATCCCATCAAGCTAATAGAAGGTCATGCAGTAGTCATAAATACGTTATAGATCCCTCCCACATTCCTCACCCCTGGCAAAACAGGGAACAATCAGAAGTTTGTAGCAGGGCAACTAATAAATTTTGAAAGGTATTTGGCAGAACTGAAGCTATACAGCTGTTGGAGTGGAGAGTGGGTATGCATGGATGGCTATGAAAAGAGGAGTCCTTTTTTTCCCATGTAACTACTTGGAGACAAACCTGTACTTCTGAAGTATTGTTAAGAGGAGTAAATGTTTCATTTGATAAAAGTTATTGTTATTTTTTTGTCAGTTTTGCATAGTAATCCTCTAAATTCAGTGAAGTTGACATAGGTTTATAGAAATGCTGTTCTACTCATTCACCTTCTCAAGAGTGGCTTATGAGTTAAGGAGGTTATCCTATACCTGACCCATCCCATAGCAATTCTGCCCTGAAGTCCTATGCTGCTCTTTTCCAAAGTCTTACTGTTGCCACAGGAGCAGCTTTTAGCTTTTTCACCTGGATTCTGGGAGGAGTGCACAATTTCAGTACAGAGTGTTTGCAATGTCTCCTGCCTACTGGATGTTTTCCTACCTGCTGTTGGTGGTGTTCCAGTGTTTTGTTGCTTTCCATGGTGCTTTGTTACAACTTAAATAAACCAGGTTCTGTCAAAACTGATGGCAATTTCTTGATATAATGGTATTGAAGAGTACCTCAAAATGATTTAGACTTCATTGTATGACAGTCACTGAAAACTGTCTGCTGTTGTATGCAATAAAAAATACATATATAAATTCCTTGCTCAATTCTATCAAGTTTAAAGAAAAAAAAAGTTGGCTTGGGGAGTGAGTTGCCTAAAATATCAGAATTGAGCAGCTTAGGTTCTTCTCCAGCTTTAACTTCCCCTCCATTGTAAACCCTGTGCACAATTGCATTCCCATCTCCCTGCTGTCACGCGCCTGCTGCCTTGTGTACTGAAGCAGTCAGCAAAACAAACCCTGCGTAGCACCACTGGGTTCAGCTATGTGCTAGTTAAGCTCAGGCACTATCTAATATAACCTTAGCTTTGAATCCTGTTGTGATGCTAGTTTTTGGGCTGAGAGTTGACCTTTACAGCCTTGTTTGAATTGCGATTCCACCGATTAAAAAATGGTCATGGCTGTATTTCCAACCAACTTATCTATGGGTAGCAAATAATTGGGAGTTAAGGGTATTAGCAGTATCTACAGTCAGCAGTTTTAAGAATATGTGCGTGGGAACTTCTTCACAGTGAGGGTGATGGGGCATTGGAACAAGCTGCCCAGAGTGGTTGTGGAGTCTCCTTTTCTGGATATGTTCAAGACCTGTCTGGATGTCTACCAGTGCAACCTGGGCTAGGGAGCTGCTTTGGCAAGGGGCTGGACTTGATCTCTAGAGGTCCCTTCCAACCCCTACAATTCAGTGATGGTGTGCTTCTGTCACTGTCTCTACTGCAGTGTTCATGTGGGCATGGTGTAAATGAAGGAGCAGGCTGCCAGGCAGTGTGGCTGCTGGAGGTCAGAACCTATTAAAACTTTATTGGAAGTAATTTGTTTTGCTGCTATCACTGCTCAGTCTGAAATTATGTATGTAGAGTTTGTGTCTGTGATGAGAGATGACTCCAGATTCTCCCCAGTGTGCTTCTTCTGGCTATGTTTCAGAGGTTAGGGTGAGGGAGAGTCAGCCAAGCTGCCTAGGAGGAGGTTAGTCTGACTCCTGTCCCTGCAAGCTGGTGGGAAGCCACCAGTGCAGCTTTGGGGTGCAGTGTATGAATGAGTCTAAGCACTGCAGTTGGTCTAGGTCCAGGCTGCCACCTGAGAGGAGCTCCTCTAAGCCCTGCTTACCTGAGGGTTAGGCATGAGGAGAGGAGACCCAGTGGAAACAGCTTCACTTCTGTGAAGATAAATTCTCTGGAGAAAAGCCAGACACCGATGAAGGAAATAACTAACTTCCCATTATGGGGCTTGTAGTACAGGAAATGTGGCTCTCTAGGACGTGGACATGAAGGCATGTTAACTTAGTGCTGTGCTTGCCCAAGCCCTCCCCAGGTCCAGGGTCTCTCCAATAAGCAGGCTGCTGGATGGGGGATTCTGTGCTGGGGATGGTGTTTATTCCTATGGCTTCTTTCACGTCATCTGTTCCCACTGTGGTAGGTGAAGGGCAGTAGCATTGTAAAACAGCTGGTATGAATTTTCACCTGATTCCTTTAGCTTTTCCTGTGGCCCTAGTGTGGTCAGCATAATCTCTATAACTGTACTTACAGTACAGTGTACACACAGCAGTTGGTGATGGTTTGCTGATGGTAAGTCTGCTGGGTGACTGCTGGGCAGAAAGTGCTTGAAGAACCCACATTGCTGCCTTTGGCTTTACTTGGCTACTCCAAACCTGTGTCTATAGGAAGTATAGTGCCTGAGATGTGTCAAGCAGGTCTGAGAGTAGATAGCTTTTCCTTGCCAGAAAATAAAAGATGTGGAGTAGAAATCCAAAAAAGTTTGGCTAAAGAGTGGCACACAAAGTACTCTGCTTTGTACTTCTGAATGTATTTTGTTGTGTTAATCATCTGTTATGAGTGTTGTTTCTTGCCATGCTTTGGCTCAAGCAGATGTAAAATGCTGTCCTTCTAAATGAAGGAGCAGCTGTGAGTGCTAGCTGGCTTTGCTTGGATTTCAGGGGAAAGCCTAGAGAAAGGGGAACCCAAGAGCTCAGCTGTTCCTAAAGCATTACTGGTAATAAAAAGCTAACAGACACAGCAGGGATGTTTTTGAAGCAGACATCTGTGGGACTGAGTTCTCCTCCCTGTGCAGAGCTCAGCACTTGAGTGCTCACAGCCTCCCTGGGGGCTGCCTCCTGCTCTTTACAAAGCCGAGGGGGGGGAATGGTCCTCCCTTTTGGGAAGATAGTGGGAGGGTGGTGGTGGGGGAGGGGGCTGAATGCAGCCAGGACTACCTATATGACTGATATAGGCTCACTGCTTGTAAGATTTGAAAACTAAGACATGTTTCTCTAAGGTCTGTATTGGCTGAATGAGAGCCCATCCTGCATCTGTCCCTGACATTGCAGTATGGTGTCCTGTTTGGGTAGCAAGAAGTAAAACATCAATGAAACATGCAGCAGCTGATGGCACAAGATGCTAAAGCCCACGGTGCTCAGCTGAAGGCTTGTTTCACAAAAATGTAAGTCTGCTTTCTAAGACTAGTACCCCCCCGGGATCTGTAGTGCCAATTGAGGTAGCAGCACAAGTCCCTGTTAACTTCATCCCCAGTTGTTTGGCTGGGGAGGGCAAGAGTGGTTGAGGTGATGTTACCCAGCCCCCTGTGTTGGTAATCACCAACGATGCAGGCATTTGGTGCTGAAGTGAGGATCCTAGTAGCAGAATGATCATATCAAAGGCTTGCTGGCAGCATTTCTGAGAGCCAAACTCAGGGTGAATGATAAACTGTTTTTCCATCCCCTGGAAACTAAATGCTCTCAAACTGCTCTCCTTTCTGCCCCGCTTTTCATGGCACGTGGAGGATTTGTTTATGTTAGGCTGAGTAAGAAATATCTACATGTTATCTCAGAGCTGGGCAGATTAACCCAGACGGAGATTTATTTAAGGGTAAATCAAAGGCTTTCTTTTTTTGGATAGCTCTTTAGTATCTCGAGTTGAAATCCATCATGCTATCCCTACAGCATTCCAGTGTTTTGAGGGAACTTGGAATCTTTGCCATCTACTATGGTTTGAAACCAGATAGTGCTTCCAGTCTGGTTACAGGCTGTAATATATTGCTATTTTGTTCTATGCTTGGGGTTTCTGCTCTGTTGTCTTCTATGCAGTCTGTCTGTTAGTCATGGTATTAGAGCTCTGAAGCCAAGGTGACAGCTGAACAAATAAAACCCAAACTCATGACATGCAACTGGTTGTGTGAACTGGGCCCGTACCAGCCCTGAGCTGAGCCTGTATGCAGCTGATATTATGAGGATAGCATTAAAACAATTTTTCTGCCCAGAAGCAGGGAAACCCTGCCATGAGTGTTGAGCTTTTCTACTTAAGTGCTTCATGCAGGAGTTACAATGGATTTAAATTGCATAAGATGCATTTATTCTTTTGTATTTCTTGCTGCAGGTATTAGATCACTCCCTGCATTCTATCACTTACCTATAGTTACCAGTCAGTGTGCTGTACTGCTGCATGTGAAGTTGGTGGGAGCCACAAAATTCCCATTTGGCCAGCATCTCCATTGCTTGGGTAATGAGAACAGAAATGAGTTGATGCCAGTCCTCATACTTTGTGGGTGCTACCAAGCAGGAGTGGGTAATGTTTGCATCCCCAGCTTCTGATTTTATGTATGAATGTAAGGAGAATCGAAGACTCAGTGTATTGACAGCTGGAGGTTGGGAGGTCCAAGAAATGTTGACAGAGTTTTAGAGATTCCCCAGAACAACAGTGTGGGTCTGGGTTATTTAGGGAGTTTGGCAGGATCAGTTCTGGATGTTGACAGATGTTTTATGGTTTGTGTATAGCAGCTTGGCTTCCTGGGCTGATCCCTGAGTCCAGTGTGGTTTAGAGGCATTCCTGATGAGAAATGGAGTCCTGGCTCCTCTGCACCCATGGGGCAAGCTGCAGATGGTGGTGTCCACTTTTTCCAGCAGTGATGAGCACTTCTCAGTTGATTGCACATGTGCAAGTTGGATCACTGAAGTATGACCAAATGGCTGGTAGTGCTGATTCAACTCTTCAGCTTGAAAAGCAGAGGACCTGAGGCTGAGCTCTGCATCTGGATGTCTGGGAGGAAGCTGAATGCAAGGAGCTGGTCTTATGGAGCCAAAGGTGCTAGGATCACAGGAAAGGATGGAATACCAGGTGTAGGATCAAGAGCAGTGTTTTCGTTGTGTGATTCTAGCAATGGGGCAGAGTTTAAGAGATAGATGAAAGTTTAATTAGCAGAGCCCAGGGTGTCATTTGGTATGTGTCTTGCAGTGTTAGGAAGCCTCTTCCTTTGGGTTTTAAATGCTTGATTCAAATAGCAGTCAGGAATAGGAGAAATTTTATTTCCCATGTCACATCAAACTGGAAATGACGAGATAACCAAATCAATTATCTTCTTGTATTAGCTACCTTACTGCAGAAGGTTGAGAATCACCAACCAATGATTTCCTAAGATGTTTTCCTTTACTTTCTTCAGATTGCTAGCATGCAAAGTTGCTGCCTCCATTTATACTGAGGATCATTTTCTCTTTCTTCTGGTATGGTGATCACCAGCAAAAGATTGTTCCAGCAATCAACAATTGCCTTTGTCTAGAAATATACTGTCAGTGGCTGTGCTTACAAAGGGTATTTCTTACAGAGGTCAACTCTGCTGGAGTTTGTAAGATACCCTTTTCTACTATGATGAGACAGCAAATGGATTTAATGTCTGTAACAGAATGATGGATCTGCTTCTGCTGTTGTCCCAATTGTACAGGAGTAAACCTAGGGGATGTAGTTTATTGTGGTCTGCCATCAGACAATCTTCTCTCTCTTTTTATACCATGTTTGTTTCAGAAGTCAACAGCAAAATGGACAACTCCTGTGGGTAAGATCAAATTGGTTTACTTCTGCTCACATTAAAGTATCCTTAGCAGTCTCTTATGGAGGCACTTTATACATTTTCAAAGCTTTTTTCAGAAGCAATTTAATTCAGGACAAGAGGCAGCTTTGAGCTAATCAATTCAATATCTTGCTGTTGAACAGGGTGAAAATAGCTCCTCTGCTAGAAGGAGCACAGTGAATTTTGCTTGAAAAGAACAGGAAAAAAAATACAATTGTCTCCTAGATCCACCTGAGACATTGTTAATTGTTAATTGTAGAGTTGCATTTCTCAGTTATTCTATTTTAGGTAATAAAATACTGGATAATTCATTTTTCAGAGTTCATTCTACTTATACTATGATTGGAGGTGATAACTTCAGAGTCTTACTTTCTGTTTTGCATGTCATCCCTCAGACATATTTTATCTCTGTCCAGATCTTCTTGGCACAGTTCTGTGCCTTGTCTTTTTTCACCTGGTCCAAGGTAATGCCTCTTATGTATGTCAGATGAACACAGATTATTTCAGAAGTTTGCCTATTTGGGAAGGCCCTGCTACTTCAGTCCAATGTAAAATCGCTCTGGCCCAGCCTTTCCTTCCACAGAGTGTATCATCTACTTCTGGATTTAGCAACATGGATATCCAATTCCCCTCTTGCATGGGTATAAAGCCTAAAAAACAAAAAAGGCTATTTCCACTTAAAATTGGGTGACACGATCTGGTTGGTTGACTTGAGCAATTAAGTGCTTGACCCTTAAGTTGGCTCTGATTTAAGACCAGGTTCGCGTTTTGTACCTGCCAAAAGCTTACCAGGATGGACAATATCCCAACTGATGACAGGCGTCTCTGAAGGTGCTGGGATGTAAATCTTGCTGCTGTCTCCACCACTTTGGATTAGAAATATTTACCTTGCAGCCATTCACAGGCTTTGTATGATGAGAAGTCAGGCTGAGGATTTCAATAAATCTGTAATCCTTTACTTGCATATCTGTGACTGGGCAGAAACAAACACATGAGATTTGCAGGTATTGCTCGCTCTTGAAAGTATTAACTTCCAATGTAAAATCTATCTAAAGGAAAAAAAAAGTCTGGTATTTCTTTTAAACCTGGAAAAGTTGTAGTGCTCTGTAAATGTCCTTGTGAAACTCATAATAAGCAATTCCCCTGCCAGGGCTGACCCACAGCTTCTGTCCTAGCTACCATCTGAATTTATTTGATCTTCCTTTCTGTCTTTGCAGCTGGTCATCTATTCAACCTCTTTGTATACTTGTTGCTTAAACCCAGACTTTTGACAATAAGCTCAACCCAACGCTGAGGAGAAACAAAGCATATAGAATTTTTAAGGGAATTTTAGGACTCAAATCATTCAGCCTCAAAATTCTTTTTAGTGCTATGCTATTTGTTGTCCTAGTTAAGCACTTCAAATTCCCTTCCAGATGTTTTCACAAGCTTCTTCCCCTAGGAGGTGCTCTGAGATAATTTCCTGCTGATGATAAACTAGTGAGTCTGTTTTCAGGTTTCTCTCTTTAATCTCTGTTAAAACTGCACCAGGACAGCATGTTATTCTATTGGTGTTTTTTTTATATAATCCAATACCTGACATCTGAGAGACTCACCATGAACAGCATCGTTTCAGTGTGATTATTTTGTAATCAGAACTTGGGAAGGAGGAAAGAAAAAAAGCTTTCTGGAAAGAGTGGAAGTTGCAGCCTGAATCTGCTAAAACAAAGAATACTATAATGCATTGTTTAAACTGCAAATCCCGGCAAATATCCTTTCAGAATTTGCTCTGGGATTGATGTTTGGCAGAAAATCATGACTAAGACAGGGATATTTTTGGCCCCAGTTAGGATTTCCCTTCATTTTGTAGCCAAGTGCAAAACCACCATCCAGCTGCGCTGCTAGTTATAGCACTGACCTTTTTACCTTATTGAACCGTAGTTTGACTCTTAATTGAAATTGCTGTATAATTACACCTTATGTCCCATAGGACACTTGTCTGTCTCATAAAAACAACACAACATATTGGAACAATCTATTTGCAAGTGATATGGAGCAGGCGGTGAGGAATGGTTGCCTCTCATCTCTGCTGGTGGTGGCTCCTTCCAGGCAGTATGGCTGGAGCCACCATGAAGGAGTGTGTTGTGCACTGGGGTGACAGGCCAGGAAGATTTCAAGGGAGGTGGTTCTTCCCTTGAGCTGACCTTCTAAAACCTTGCCATGAAGGACAAGACAAGTCTCAAAGTTTTTGGAATAATTTCCTTGATCTTATGGCAAGAGCAAACAGTGGAAATAGTGTGGTTCTTCATGTTGCTGTGGCATCAGACCAGCATGCACATGAACAGTCACACTCTGACACTGAGCAGCAGGATATCCTGGCTCTAGCACTGGCATCTTGCTCCTGGCTATGTTTCAAACTTGTGATAGGAAAGGTACCCAATTCACTGCTCTCTCCCTTGCAGAAGCTTCCTGAAGGATTGTAAGTGGCTGCTATGGTTTTGGCTAAGTCTCTGATCTGGAGTCAGACTGAGATGCAGTCAGATCCTGAGTCAAACCTCAGGAGTGTGAGGGCATATATGTGCTGATTGTGGTAATTTATTTCCCATAGTTCTGGTGTCATCTGGTTTGAAAGAAAATTCAGTTTGCACTAAAAGGCTCCTTGAACTTTGTGTCAAGGTATATTACTGGGATTTCAATGGGGGATTGCTCTCTGCATCTCGCTGCTCTACCTAGGAAAGGGGATGTATAAGGGTTTTGTAATACTGATGGCTGCAGGCCATGTCAGAAAGGCATGGAGGGAGCCAGGCTGATCTTGAGGTCAGGTATGACTACCACAGAATTATAAAAGTTGGAAAAGACCACTGAGATTATCTAGTACAAGTATTAACTCACCCCTACCATGCCCACCAACCATGTCCCTCAGTGTCACACCTGCCCTTTTCTTGAGCACTTCCAGAGGAGTTGACTCCGCTACCTCCCTAGGCAGCCTGTGCCAGTGTATTATCACTCTAAGAAGAAATTTTTCCTAATGTCCAGCCTGAACCTCCATTGTGTCACCATGTTTCTTGTAGTGAGGAGCCCCAGACTGAACACAGCACTCAAGGTATGAACCCATCAGTTCCGAGTAGAGAGGGACAATCACCTCCCTGCTCCTGCTGGCAACATTATTTCTGCTGCAAAAGTACTTGAATGCTTTCAGTATAAAGCTAAAGAGGAGTAAAAAAAGAAAAAAAAAAAACTTCTGTTACTGTAACAGTATCTGTGAAACACTGATAGAGAGAAATGAAACGGCAGCAAGCCAGTTCTGCAGTGTAGTACAGCTAAATAGTAGTTGTTTGGCAAGACGCAGGCAGAAATTCAGGGCAGTTATTTCTTATTTCTTCCCTTTAATGGTCTTGAGTAATGAGAAAGCTGCCACTTTCCTAGACTGCTCCATAGTGTAGGAGCTGCTTCCTCCTGTTGGGCTGTGTTCACTTTCTTGTGGTCAGTCTCATCTGGTTGTATCTTTTCTGGGCCTTCTTTCTCTTACAGATTCTGTTTTAGACATGCTTGAGAGCTGTACAAGCAGTCTGCGCCTCTCTAAAAAAGTTACCTGTCCCAGGAGGCATTTGCTAGTGCTGAAAATGGGTTATCCATCATGATCAAAATGCCTTATGGGGACAAAGTGTGGAGTTGTGGGGATGTGCCTGAAAAGTTGGCTAATTGGTTGCATATGAGGCTGGTTAATCATTGTCAAATTGCGTTGAGTGGAGGAAAGGAGTCCTGGTGGTTTTTATCTGTCTGAAGAGGATGTGCAGCCCTGCAAAGCAGTAGAAAAAGATGCTGTTAGAGCTCAGCATGGATAATCCTGGTTAAATTTTACAAACACTATATAAACACTGCAAATCTATGTCCCAAAGCATACATGTGCTCAAGATGGTGTAGGACTGATCACATGTAGATGTTTGCTCTTGATATTCATCGGGAGTAGTGTGAAGGAGCTATTATGACCCTGCTTCAAGTGTGCAGGAGATCTTGGGCCTTGATTTCTCAGAATGGCTACTTTATTTTAGCTCTATCTTGCTATTTTATCTGTAAATTGAGATAATGCTACTTTACCCTCATGGTAACGTGTTAAATTTAATGCTTGTGGGGCACTGAGACTGAATGGTGGTGAGCAGGTTGGATGAAGGAGGTGAAAGTAGGCACTGTGAAGACAGCAAAGCTTAGGAGCCCATGCTGAGCAACAGAAGTTGAAAGCAGAGTGAGAAGCTGTTAAATGAATACTGTCCTTCCTGTGTTCTTACTGAGGCTGAGGTCTTGTGGATCAGTTGTCCATGATCTACTTTAACGCTAGGTACACTGGAAGCTTCTCTGCTGTTCTAATAGTTGTTTTGGCTTTTATTTAAGTCTAGTTGGAATAGGTTTAAATCATCTGTAAGGAAGAATATGAGGAGGATGTGGGAGATGGAACTGATGCTCTGTGAATGCTGGCTGTTCTTGGCAGCTTTCTTCTTCAACTGGACAGCAATGAGTCTGGCTGGCTGAGCACAGGGACAAAATGATAAAGAGTAAACCTAAGAAACAGCAAGTCCAGGATGATGGATGTTACCTTTAAAGAGCTTCTGAAGCAAAATATTCTTTTGACTGTTGATAGAAATAATTTCCCTGATAAACTTTTTGCAGTAACTTGGTAATCGGCTTCCTCCAGCTCGTTTGATGCTCTCTAGAAGTGCCTGAAGCCTGGCTATTAACATCTGTCTTTCAGCTCAGCAGGAAGTCTTTGGGTTCCTCATTTGCTAATCAGAGAAACAGGCAGTGGTTGCTGGGGGCTCACACAGTGTGAAATGCAGCATGCTTACGGATGATGGAAAGAATATCTGTGGGGCACCTAAGCTCCTAGCAGCATCCTATCCATCCTCTTGTACACGAAGGATGGGCTGTCTAATACTCTCCATGTGAAACTAGTGGGTGAGCTGTTCCCCATTTTCCATTTGGGACTTTATAGATCTGGGTTTTCCCAGGGGACCTGGGAAATGCAGCACTTGGCTACCACAGTGGGTTGATACCAAACTCTTCTGCATGCAGTTTGAAGGGTTCAGGAAAAGCCTTTGTGCCCAGAGCATTAATTTCTACCTTTCTTGCTCCTACAGAGGAGAGAAGGGTCTTCAGAATTTTTGATTAAGAGAAACCTGTAGCAAAATAAGTCTGTCAATCTTATGTACTGCTTTCCTCGGGAATTCTCTATGAGGACAAATAACACGCAAGCTTTCTAAGCCATTTATTAGCTGTGGTTTCCCAAGGAAAGCAAGGATGGCCTTTCTAAACATGTGTTACTTGAGTGCCATATCTGATTAGCCAGAAGCTTCCGCTACAGGAGAATTTGGCAGGAGATCACACAAGGTATACTTCAGGCAGACATCCTCCACTTGGAGGAAAATACTGGAACAGAACTTCTGGTGATGAAAAAGAGTTAGAATTCTAACAAGAAAGATAACCACTGCTCTTCCAGTGCAACCTCTCCTCAGCACTGCTGACAGGGAGGAATGATTCCCTCAGCCTTGTTTGCCGCATTGGGCAAGGGTGTTGAAAGCTGACCAATGCTCAGAGAAACAGCTACACAACAATCCCCCTCCACTAAATTGGCATCTATCACCAATTCCATTCTTCCAAGAGCACTCAGGTAATGATAAAGACAAGAGGAACATGGAGAGAGCACATTTTAAGAACTTTCAATCACTTTGAGCGTGGAGCCAGACATGATTCCGTTTGTCAGAAGTGCTGCAGTTTTTCCACTGATGGATTTGATGAATTAGGTTCCTCGATGAAAAGAAAGCTACTTAGTTGCAAACCTGGTGTCTATTGCAGAGTATAAATTCATAAAGAAGATGAAGAATAAATCCTGCTTGCTTCGGGCAAGTATGTGCATTTTTAAATAAATGAGCATCGCTAATCCTTCATTTTGCAAATATGAGTTAACCATCTGGAGCTCAGTACTCTCTTCAAATAATTATTTCAAGTACAAAACCAAAGTCACCTTCCAGTTGCCTTCCTCTGAGCAAATTTGTCTGGGGCAAATTCTCCTGCTTCCTGTATTCTCAAAATGGTTGGAAATGCTGAACAAAACTTTTTCCTTAGTAATATGATCAGATCTTCAATGTCCAGGACCATGTCCACAGCAGAACCACAGCCACAGCACTGATGCAAGCCCATCCTCCACTTCTGGTGTCTTCTCATTGTTTGGCAATCCCGTGCCACTTCTTCCAAAAATTTTTAATTAATTGAAGAGTCTTAAATATAAAATCCAATATTCCCATCTTCTTTCCTGAACACTTACTCTGGACAAAATATCCTATGCTTGAAAAGGTAGGGTAAAAATCACAAGATTTAGCAAAACCAAAGTAATTTCTTTTCTACTTTTCCTTATGCTTCAGAGTTTTGAAGAATAGCTTTAATCAGTCTTCCCAAGAGTGCTGCTAAACAAGTTTTCTACTGATGTTCTCTATGAGATTGAGGCAGCTGGAAAATCTGAAACTAAAAAAATCAGTCACTGTCTTGTAAATGAGGAGGTAGAAGAAAACAAACAGAATCTATTATGAAAATATTTTCTGGGAGGTGTTGTCCAGTCCAGGCTCTAAAAGACTGTTATAACAGTGTTGAGGAGTCCTGGCTTATCTTTGGTTTATTTTTCAACTTGTTCACATGTATGTAAGTGTTGAGTTGAAGGCTTTGTGAAACTGGCCATTTTTCATTGCTATATATTTCAAATCATATCTTACTCTACAGAAAAATACTTTGTGTATCTTGATGTTAGTGTTTTGTTTGCAGATTGTCATAGTTTGCCAGCAGTTGATGTCTTTCTGTGACCTTGGCTACATACTGTTTCTTTCCCTATAATTACCACAGATTTAGTATAGCACTTATGTTCTGACTTCGAGCATACAGAACCAAACAGCTGTTGACTTCAAGAGTCTGTCCTTAAGTTTACTGCTAAGTCCATGTGGTTTACTGGATTGTGGTATAATTTAGGAGGTATCTTCAACAGAAGTGAGAACTGAGTAATTAACATATAATTTGGAGATTAAAAAGTATATGTAGTGCTAGTCTGTCCATGTAAGTCTTAAGAGTTGCATCTTGGCTGCATCAATGCCTGTGGCAGTCTGAGATAAGGTGCTCAGCTCCCTGCAGGATCAGCTCTGAGTGTTAGCTGGTCAGTCTGCTGCTGGCATGGGTGTGAAAAGTTCTAAGACCTGGACCCAGTCCCAGTAATACTCACGGAGACAACAGAAAGGTGTTAATCTGTGGGCAGTCAGACTGGTAACAGAAGATAAGGCTCCTGGTCAGCTATTCTGTTCACTGTTCAGTCATAAGGCATTTGGCATATGCAACTGCAGCAAATGTAAATCCAGTGATCATGGTGCTGAAAGGAGGTGGTAAATCCTTCAGAGTGGAGGGGAGTTCTGGTTTAAAAGTGAATACAGAAAAACTGTCCTATATTATTATGCACTTTATGCTTTACCAGAGTAAATCAGAGAACTCCTCTTTTTTTAATCTATTTCCATCCCTGCATCCAATGTATTCTATGTTCCTGCATATAGGAGAGGAAAACAGAGAGAAGAAACAGGGGACTGCTGCTATTTTTCCTCTTTTCCAATCGCTTCTTGAAAATGCAATGTTGGACCTTGTCAGTGGGTAGGAGGATTATTTTGGGAGTGTAGCATCCCATCGGAATATCTTGCCAGAAGTTTTCCATCAAAACTGATCAAGTTTCCCCAGGAGCTTGGAGGAGGATCTGGCAGACAAGTAAAAAAGACAGTTCCTGGCTAAAATGTTTATAATATGGGCAAATGTGGATTTTGAAGCTAATCATCAGCATCTTGGTTTATGACCAGACTATGGACTTCAAATGTATGCAAAAATAATAAAAACCTCCCTTTGCTGGCAGCGATTCCTTAGCTTATCACCTTGCCTTACATGGTGTGGAAACAGGAGAGCTGCATCGTCAGGAAAACTATTTTTCTGCACTTTTGAGGATATGTAAGAAACATAAATGCATCTTTGTTTTGTGGCTGAGTACTCCAAGTGGAAATTATTGGTCACTTCATTAGGAACTTAATTTTTGTGACAGATCAGTGCATGCATGTTTTATACTGGCTGGCTTGGTAAAATGGCATCACCAATTTTATCAACTTGAACTTCTTGGACAGTTGTTGGTTGTATGTGGTAGAGTTATTATATAAATTTAACTGAGTTATATGACTGGGGGTACAACCTTTGGTGTGATGCTTATGAGATAGCGGAGTTCAGAACCTTACACAGAAGAAACAAAACAGTAAGTAGGATTGCAATTCTGGACTTCAGGAGAATCAATTTTGACCTCTTCAAGGACCTATCTGGAGGTGTCTGGTGGCCTTGGAAAATAAGGAGCCTGAGAGAGTTGGTTGACATTCAAGCACCACTTCTAAGCTCAAGATCAGAAACCCTAATAATAAGAAATCCTGCAAAGGTAGCAGGAGACCTGCATGGATGAGCAACAAGATGATGGAAAAAACTCAAATGGAAGTAAGTTTATAGAATGTGTAAAAGGGGTCTGGCCACATGGGAGGAATATAGGAACCTTTTTGGGGCATGCAAGTGTGCAATGAGGAGAGCTAAGACCCACCTGGAATTAAATCTGGTGAGGGAGGTCAAAGACCTTGATTTTCTTCTGCCTCTTCTGTGAGGCCTGGACAGGGTGGTAAGTTAAGTGGAGAGGGATTTGATGAGATTCAAGAAGGGCAAGTGTGGAGTTCTACACCTGGGAGGAATAACCACATGCATCAGTAGAGGTAAGGGCTGATCTGCTGGAAAGGAGCTCTCCAGTGAAGGACACGGGTGTTCTGGTGACCAGTATGTTGGCCATGAGGCAGCAGAAGGCCTTTGTGGCCAAGAAGGCTGGTGGTATCTTGGGGTGTGTTAAAAAGAGTAAGGCCAGCAGGGTGAGGGAGGCGACTCCTCCCCCTGCTGAGGCCACATCTGAGGTACTGGGTCCAGCTCTGGGCTTCTCAGTTCAAGGAAGACTGAGGAGTTACAGAGAGAGTCCAGCAGAAGGCCACATAGATGATTAGGGGCCTGGAGTACCTCCAGGAAAGGCTGAGAGACCTAGAACTGTTCAGACTGGAGAAGGGAATATTATCAATTTTTATGTCCAATGGTCATCTTGTCCTCTCTGGGTGTGTTTTAGGGATCTCTCCTACTGACTGATAATTCTGTAGAGAGCCTTGACTAGTATAAGCTTATTGGGCTTAGCCATATAACAGTTCTGTGGAAACGCCTCTCAACAAGAACAGCATTTTGTGGTTTAGACTGCATTGCTGACAGAATATCCAGAGGTCTCGGTCAGTTGGGAAATGATTAAGATATTTTTAAAGGTGTTTTTTGGTTGGTGGTTCTCAAATGAAATACAGATGCAAGACTGTTTGAGCTGTAAATCTGGCCTCAATCATTCCTAACATTTCAGCATTATACTATGCAAAAGCAGCCTCCATGAGGCCATTTCCAAATGACTGAAGTTCATATTTTTGTACTGTTATTGTCATCAGCCTTAGCAGATGTCATAATCAAGGAAGAGCCACTAATGAGAAGCTGCTGGTAAATTTGGCTTGTCTCTGTCACTTCCTTGTGAGTACCTGGACAACAGGCTATGCATCTATGACTGCCAACATGAATCAAAAACAAAACTAAGAATGAGTGAGGTTGTTAGTTGTTCCTTCAAAGTACTCTGTATAATCAAAATAGCTTAGTAACAGAGAGTCAACCTGACTTAAGATCAAGGCGAACTTTTTGGACCAGATAACCTCCCAAATTCCTTTCTAGCCTTAACCATTCTGATCTTGTGCTTCCACAGTTACACTCGATTGGAGTGGGAGACAGTTGTCTCTTGCACAAAACCAGTCATACTGAGTGGTGTCTATTTTATAACCCACCTTCAGTCTGTTATTTTAAGATATTTGTGCAGTTCAGTTACATCACTGATTGATGTAAATTGTGAATGTTGTTGCTCCATTTTTCACATCACCGTCTTAAAAATATGTCAAGATGACATCTCTCTGTTGCTTTAAATAGTACAGACACTGGCAGTGCTTCTTTCCACTAACTTTAATACAGAGCAGGCATTTTCCAGGTATTCTCATAGAAAACAAACTAGTATTTGGCTTACAAAGACTTTTTTTTCACTGATTGAATGAGTAAATCAATAGACATGGAAGTAAAATGTGTACAACATATTTCTGCTGCTACATGTTTTCATCCCAGCTGTTCTACTAATATATGTTTGAGGGCATTTTGGACACATCACTGTTGCTTGAACTGTGCTCTTCAGTGAATGATAGCCCACTGCTGTTTTGCAGAGCAGAAATTCTTGGGCTGTCTTCAGCCTCACTGCAGTATGCAAGTTCTCTCTGTGAATATTTGCAATGGAACAAGCCAAGATCCAAGTCTGAACAACCAAATATTATCTTGGATGAAAAATAACCTCTTGTCTGCCCTTTACATCAAACAAAGAGGTGGCTGAGAAGTGGAAACCCATTTGCAAACAGTTTGAACCAGTGGCTGTTAAAATCTGTCCCTTTAGTTTGGTTTTCCCTTTTATCTGTTCTGCAAGTTTTTGCATGTGGAAAGACTTTACATTGTTGATGGAGAGTGATGGAGGCTTTTTTTTTTCCATTTGTATTTGAGCCTGTGTTCAATGTTCATTTAGCCAAGAAGTAGTTTTTTGTTTGTTTTTAACTCTGAAACAAAGGTAATGAATTGAAGTCAAGTAAGGTCATGCAACCAGAAACCGTACTGCGTGTCCCAGAAGACCAGGCACAAAGCCCAAGCAGTAAATTACTTATACTGGGTACCCAGTGTTAATAGCAATTGGAGAATGATCTGGTGCTCTGGTCCCTTGGGATAAATTATGTTAGGCTCTACTAAATTAAAAGAGGGGTAAATCCCCACAATCCACCCAAAGGAGCCTTGTAAACAAGGAATTTGAATGGTTGGCAGAAACGTTGAAAACCTGTTCACCAGTTTTAATTCCTTAACCAACACTGTGGATACTGCAGCAGAGATGATTGGACATGTCTGTTGTCATGTCTGTATTCAATCCAGACCTATATGATGATTTTCTCTGGCAGTTTTTGGTTAATTATAAGAACCATGTTAAAAGAAAAAAGCCCATAAACTTCATCCTGTTCTGTTTTAATTTTCCCCAGTGTGTAAGTTCTTCCCTAAATGTTACCCTCTATATAACGCATCACATGTTATTTTACTAAGCTATGAATCTATAGTAAGTGTTTGAAATTTACAGCTTCAGTTAGTTGTAGACACTAGAGGTGTTTATTTTTTCTCAGTTGTTCTTGCTATGCAATGAATGTAACTCACTGAGTGCTCTCAGACTCTAACCCTGCACTCTGGCAGCCTTATTCTTTCCAAGAAATAGCACATCAGCTACAGTATTCTGGTAATATGAGTTAGATCTTTCTGCTTATTACAGAATAATAATTTGCAGACTGAGGAGGATGAAAGACAAGAACTGAAGTCACACAAGGTCATTTCTTACTGCACTGAAAATATAGCTTAAGTTTTAAACACAGCTTAAGAAAATTGCAGCCACTTATCTGTATTGATTTACAGAAAGGCTATCTGCCTATTAGTTTGAATCTGGTGGTTGCAAAATAGGAGGGGGTTCCTTCTTTCTAAATTCATTTGTTCCAGTGAGTTAAAGTTCCCTGTTTGGATGAAGGTCTGACTGCTGGCAATCATTGTGATTGGTGCCACATTTTAATCAGTGTTTTTTGTAGACAGTGGGAACTGCTGGGCAAGGGGGATCCTGGATCCTCAGGAGATTTTTTAGAAGGAGGATTTTTTACTCCATGGGGGTGGGGAGAAGCATTTCTTTTTTAGGAAGAGAAAAAGCCACCATAAATGTGAGACATATGTTTGGTAAATGGCTAATATGGTTTTAATTGGAAGTTAATTGCTGTATTTCTGTTTATTGAGGCTGATTAGCAAGGCTTTAATGCAAAGTATTCAATTAACTTAAGGATCATGTACGTTTCCACAGAGGGTAAAACAAGCTTGCTTACAGGTGGGAAATGAGTGGGCTGTGAGTGTGGTTGGAGGACACCTGCCTCTGCAAATGCCATGCAGAATTCATGGCACTTGTGTTCAGAGCTTGTGCTCTGTACAGGCTCCAGGCCTCATCTGTCTTTATAGTGGTATCAGACAGAAAAAATAACCAGGATGTTTTCACTTTTGTGTCCACTATGTATCACAAAAAGCCTTGAATATGCCTGCTGCTAGGGTAGATGGGGCTTTGTGTTGACCTGACCTGAGCACTATGGATTGTACCAGCCTTGGGGAATGAAGTTGACCATGGAATTTACCAGTGATTTGGTGCTTGGGGAGTATTCCCACAGGAAATGTTTGAATTTCATTGTATGTCGCTTCCCTCCAGAAATATCCTTTTGGAGGCTTTGATGGACCAGTAAACGTGACTTTTAGTAGTAGGTTCCTTCAAGTTTGTTGTTTGAGCTTAAGATGCAGTTTTGCTATTTCTGCCTCATCAAATGCCACAGCTGTGTGTGCTGCAGAGAGGATGCATGCCCTGTGCCTGGGGACTGAATAGGATTTCTTTTCAGTGGAATGGAAAAGAAAGGGAGAAAGAGGCATTGGGGAATTGTATGCTGTTGTGCAAACAATTGCTTGGCATGAAAGTGAAGTTCAAATACCCCACCAGCTCCAATTTGCAGCTGGCAAGCAAGCTTGGAGAGTCAGGTTCATTGCATGGGGGATTCTGCTTGAGTTTCAGATCCAACCCAGCATGGTAATGTCAAGGAAGGAGTGAATGCATCATCAGATCCAAGTTACAACTCATTAGAGTAGCTCATAACATTCTACAATGAGTGTAGTGAGACTGGAGCCGAAATACGGAGGAAGTTGGAGGTTGAGGATTTTCTGGCTTTTGAGGTTTTATGAACCTTGCATACTGTTTTATAGCTTCATAAATGTAGCTGAATCTGTGAACCATTTTTCTGTAATTTAAACCCTTTCCAGGGCTATTCAGATTATTAATGAAAATAGTGTGAAGAAATGAGTTAAATCTCAAGCTGTCCTGTAAAAACAGAATATCCCATCAGACTCTTTTGAACACCAGGAAACACATGCAGTGCCTTTATTTGCTGGTTGATGTCTTTCTTGGCTGTAGTTTCCAGTTGCATACCTACTTTCAGTAGTTTTCATTCTCTTCTGTGATTTTTTTTTTCCCTTCACCATTGTTTCCTAAGAAGACAAAGGTTATGAAATAATCCACTTGTACCTGCACAGATTTCTTTTGGTCTGTAGGAAACTTGGTGTCATTAGCCCATGGAGTCATCTGGGTTTCTGCTTTCCTAAATGTACCTCTAAAGCAGTATGTAGCCCTATAATGTCTTTAAACAAATAGAACTGACAATCTAGGCAGCTGTGAAACTTGATCAGTGTTTGTTACTCCTTGGCTAGCCATAAGAGAAACATGGAGCTTGTTTAGCAAATTGAAACATCCCAAATTATCATCAGGCCTATGACCATTCTGGATTCTTGCTTTTTATTGGTAGTTGCTGAAGCCAAACAGGACCAGACTGAGTCTGTTAACTCATCTCTGCTTGACTGGAAAGCTGCTGCTTGTCTGACTGTGCTCCTGGAAGTATCAGACTTGGCTTTGCCTTGGGGAAAGCTGGATGAGGAGGTCATGTGTTACCAGCTGATCCTACTGCTTATGGGAAAGCAAGGCAATGCAACTGGCAGGGTTCTGTGTGTTCTGAAGCATCCTGCTCACATTCATTCACAGCTGAAGCAGGCACGTGAGTCCCAGTTCTATTCCCCATCCTGTCTCTCTTCGGTATTAACTGGCTTTTCAGATCATGGTGTACTGTGGTCACAGAACTTTTGCCTTTGTACAGAGGTTGAAAACCATGGTATGGACGATATCATGTGTTTTGGTGTGACTCCACCAGATCCTGGGTAAAGGACAGTCCCTGTGACACTTGGCTTCCCATATCGTTAAGGTAAGATAGTAGGTAGGCAGTGTGGCAAACATTTGTCCCGATAAGACGGACATTGTTCTGGCCAAAATTGCAAAGAGAGGCTGTCAAATGAACAGGACCAGCAAGGGAAGGTTTTGTGGCTTAGCTCAGGCCTTGTATGGGGAGGAGGGTAGGGAGGGGTGAAGAAGCTGGACTTGATCCATTGCAGACTACCTGCATTCCTTCCCCAGGGCTGGTGCTTCACATCACAATTCCCTTATGCTCTCTTATCAGCAGAGGGAAGGTGTTTTATTACTGGGTTGCTGCTGGCTGCTCACCAAGCACCTCTGAGGCAGCAATCGTCACTCAAGCTAAATTAAAGAGCACTCAAGTACATATAGAAGTAGGAAAAACAAACTGTCTGGAACTGAATCCAGAACTCCTGCTGCTTGGAGCTGCCTGGGTGATGTGAGGCTCTACTCCTAATCATAACCAAGTGCCCATTCTGCAGATAAAGCCTGAATTTCCAGAGCTGCTCAAATAGTTTAGGTACCATTTTTCTTTAGTCTGAAATATGTATTGTCAAAATTCAGGGTTTCTGGGCTTTCCTCTGACTACATCACTAATACCTTGTACACCTTTAATCAGGTCAGTTAAATTGCATTGGGTGTTGTGCTCCATGCAGTAATTCCCACTTGTAGCTCAGTGATGCTGCAGGATTTAGAGAAGATGTGTAGAGTTCTTCAGGCTTCAATGCAATGAATGGTGGAGGCCAGAGCAGTAGTATTTCTGTTGGCATTAAGGCATTGCTTACATGGCGAGGCTTTGGACATCCTTTCTCACAAAGGACACCTCAGGCACTTTTGAAGCAAGTCCTCCCACCACCAAATTGTTTTCTTTTATTCCTTCAGGATAATGGTTATTGTGTGAGATGCCTGAAGCACTGTAGAGGCTCATGCAGCTTGTGTTCTGCCTGCTTTAACCATCCCACAGTTGACATCTATCCTTTTGTGGGGGCAGGGGTGCTGACCCGAATTCTCTTGAGCTGTCACAACCTTGTCTCATTCTGCTTGGTGTGGAACTGGTACTTGCGGGCAGCAGGTCTGCCTGCATCATAGAAAAAGCTTAAGATTTGGTGTGCTTCCCAACAGTTTTAAACTTTAGGATACCTGGGGAAATGTGTATTTATAGTTTTGACAACAGTTGATGATAAATAGTGTTGCAGGGAGTAGTAGATCTTGCAAAAAAAAAAAAAAGATTACTCAAGAACATTTTGTCAAAATCAGCGACCTGGAAAATAATTGAATAGGGAGAGGGATAATGCACATAGGAAAAGAACACATGGGGAATTGTGGATGGTCTTTGGATGGAACTTATTAACAATCCTGTTGATGCGGGCCCTGTTGTGTACTCTGCCATCACAGAACCTCAGTTGCAAGCAGAGGAAGCCCATTCTCCACCCAAAATTGTTCTGCCTCCAGGCATTGTCTGACCCCAAACTTTGGAGACAGTCATTTAAATATTTGTGGCTTTCAAGCACTTGTTCTTGATGACCTCCAATGAACTGTTCAGTAAACCAGCCCTGACACTGACCCATGTCCCTCTACCACAAGAAACACCAGCTGCTGACTGTCTACAGAATGAAAGTGCTGTGTAAGTGGGGCACCATGGACTGTGGCCACTATGTCTGGTTGCTTTTCCCTCCCAGAGGCACAAGACTCCTCTGCTGGCATTGGGGGCCCTGTGGCTGATAAGACTTTAGGGTAATGCATTGCTGGAGAAGAGATGCAAGTTTTATGAACATTGGCTATCGGGTTTTCAGTGCTCTTGGTGAGCAGCTTAATACTGTGAATATCCAGGGATGACATCTGTCATCATGACAAAGCCTCTCTGAGCTCCCCCAGCCCTATGTTCTTTGCAAGCAGTGATATTATTCAAGTCCTTGCTCAGCCCCTGATCTGTTTTCAATTTGCTGATGATTATGTCATTTATTTTTTGATGTAGATGCAACTGCAAATCAAGCTAGCTCACTGCAATCGTCTTGCTCCATCTCTTCTGTTGGCGATATGCTCCTCTGAGCAACATCTTGATTTCATTGCATGCATGCACATGCAAGGAAGGAGCACTGTGAAATGATGGGGGGTGATCTTTGTCTCTTTTAAGACGGCTTCTCAAATCCTTGCTAATTTAATTGATTACGGTGTTTATGATGTGGGAAGTCTGGCCTATGCACAGATCACAGGCAGTGAAGACTGAAAGCCCTGTGGCAGGGGGTATTCTGTGTTACACAAATGCCTTAGGCACAAGCATCCAAGAGTCCTGCTGCTGAGTTGTGTAGGACAGAAGCTGACTGTCACCTGTTACAGAGTAACAAGGCTGTGCTCTCTTTTCTATGACCATGTGTGCTGTATATCCTCAATTATGTAGCACCTTCTAGCTCCTGTTGGCACCAAGCTTGGATGCTGCTTGCTTCTGGTTCCTATACCTGCTTCAACATCCCTGCTTTCTAGCTCCTGCTCTCCCTGAGTAGATCTTTCAGGTTATTATCCCTGAATTTATTTGCTTGCTTTTTCCTCATCTGACCCTTTTCTTGTTCTTGTGTTCTCAGATTGTTTTAAAAACTGCTTTAAATACAATTACCTTCTGTCTCCTCTTCTACTGGTAACAACTATCAATTGAGTTTTCTGTGAATTTATTTGCTATTTGTTTTTCTTCCCCAAAGGATGTAGTGTTTTTATGGTGATAGATTAATTTAATAAAATCAGATTCTGAGAACACAGTGGAGACTAATAAACTTCATAGGGTGCATTGGAATGTTGCCATAGCTGAACAAGAAACCTGGATAACTAGTGATGGATAATGGGCCTGAATGTGCTGGGGGCAGGAGGGTGTCCACATGTTTGATGGCATTTGAATTCCTTTCAGCTCATCCTTCCAGATCAGGACTGAATCCAAAAGGATAATGTTTTCCAGGGAAGACATTTTAGCAAAAATTCTTACTATTGAACTAAATAATAGGCTGTGGAATTGTGAATGTGACTCACCATAATGAAGTATTACCAAACACTTTTTCATGATGCATGTGGCATTGGGTGTCTAACAACACTGAGAAATTTGGTATTCAGGGCTAAGCTCTAACAAAAACTACAGAAGAAAGCACCCTAGGCATACGCATTCGTGGTCATTTGTATGTATGTTATGAATTTATTAATGTTTATCTGCAAAACTTACTCATTTGATTTGTGCCCAGCTATTCCAGGAAGGAGCAGCTGACCCAAGGATAGAATGCTGTCCCTTCATAGAGGTCAGTTTAGACTCTCTGCAGCCAAAGAAGCCAGGAGTGCAGAGTTTTTTCTGGGGCTAGAGTTGATGTGAAAAATCAGATTCATTACAATCTTGTGCTGGAATGAGCCTGCAGAGATCTCCTTCATCACCCTACTCCTAGGCAAGCAGCCATACATATTGTCTAGAAATAATTCTTCTGCCAAAATTTTAATAAAAAAACCCTTCCTTAGGTAACCTGCTGCAATGTTTAACTATGCTAATAGTTGGAAGGATTTCTTAGTATCTCTTTTAAATCCACCTTGCCTCAATTAAAACAGATTGTTTCTTCTCTTACTCTCAGTAAACATGGACAGCAATCGATCACCATCTCCCTGACCTTTTAAATCTAAGAAGATTGCTATTACATCTCTCCTTAGTCTTCTCTTTTGTAGACTAAACAAACCTACTTCCTTCTTCTATTCTTCCTGGGCTGTATTTTTTCTTTGCCTTGATCATGCTTATTACCGTTCTTTGGATTTTTTCCAGTTCTCTACCTCTCTTTAATTGTGGTGCCCCAAAATGAATACAGTATTCCAGAAAAGTGAAATCATTGCTCTTTTGTTATATACACATGACACTTATGATAATATATCTTAGAGGGTAATTTGTCTTGTTTGCAGTAACACCACATCACATCTCCTTGAGTTTGACTCGATCATGCTATGCAGTGCAGTTACTAGTTCAGTCAGTGCATAGTTATGAATTACATTTTCTATTTCTGCACTGGATTTCTCCTCGTGATGTCTTAAATTTCTTGTTGCTTAGGACTATTTCCCTATCTAGGTTGTTTTCTCAGGCAGATCCTTCCTTTGAGGAGTGGCAGACTATCTCAGTTTGTGATCCTTTGCAGAGTTTAAAATTGAGCTCTTTTGGCTGATATTCAAAAAGCTAGGACAGAGCTATTTGTTCAGCAGAGAGTAGGAAAATGTTTGTGATTTATAATAAAATTGTTTTTTTCTCCATCCCACCTACACATAAGCATTTAAGCAGCTTCTGTTTGTAGTGTCCGTTCATTCATGAGTTATTAAAAATACTGTCTCTCTTTTAGCTGTGTGTTGCGGTTGTATGCTAAACATCATGTTAAAAAAATAAAAATACAACTGTTCATATCTTATTACTATTTCCTCACAGATTTCTTTCCTTTTCTAGACTTATTGGTAGTTTAGATACATTGTATTTTTGAGCTCCAAATGAGATCTCTCTTCCACGTTATTTGTATTTATGAAGAAGGCTTATTTTTCATATTTTTATTTTTTTGAGAAGCAGCTACAATGAATGGGTTCTCCCAGTCCTGAGAGAAGGTACTTGAGGGCTGTGGTTTGTAAAAAGAAGTCCAATTAGATCTGTGACTTGGTGTTCCTGTTTCTGTTGTGCCCTGGAAGTTCACAGCAATTGTCTGCCCTGGGAGAAGTCCACTTCCCTGAAATTCCCCTTACTCTCTATCATTGCATTTCTGTGTGCAGCCTCCTGGTATGATTTCCTCTTCTCCTTAATCTCTGTCTCCTTCTAATAGCCTTTCTATTTCTGTGCATTTATTTAGCAGATGTTGATGAAGTTCACAAAATTAGTGAGAAGACACTTAACATTGTCAGGTAGTGGAAAAGGGATTTCCTTGCTCTTGTCCTTGCACATTTCTGTTCCAGAAGGCTCTGTGAGCATCGTGAGAAGCTGAACCAGTTCCTGTAGCATGTTTCCCTAGCAGTGTGCTGTCTGATATCACTCTGACCAGCAGCTCTAGTAAGGTTCTTGTCTGCCTGGCTGTCAAAAGACCACTTGAGTGTTTTCAGCAAATCAGCTTTAATAGCCTCACCATTTCATCTCCATAAGACCGTTAGTCCCCAGGTAACTATCGAGACAAACTGCAATCACCTCCTGTCTGCTGAGCCATAAATCCTTATTTGTAGCCTCATGTCTGTGCTGGAGTCAGTCTGCAGATCTCCTGTGATATGGTCATTAACTCTAGGATCAGATCACATGGGGATCTGTTAGATTTCTAGTACATCTAAGAGAGGATAATGGGCCTCTTCTTTTCCTGAAAACTGCTCCCTTCCATCTTGATTTTATCTGTCTGAACATAAGAGCTCCTGGGGCAGATCCTCTGTCCAGTGTCAGTGCAGTATAAGGAACAGAATCATCGTGACTGATTTTAGAAGCTGGGGGCTCATTAGTTTTTGACCTGGATTATGAAGCCCAGATGTTTTTCAACTCTTTTCTACACCATGACCAGGTGAAGGGCAGCTGAGGGTGCTACGGTGGGCAGATGGGATGATTGCCAGGTCAACACAGAGCCTTTGTGCATCACCAGCTGCTTGGGATAGACACAGACATCTGAATAGATGTAGAACTATGGTCTAGTGTGGAAGTGTTGCAGTGATTTATAGACCTTGGTCTTGAAATCTAGCAGTGAAGGGATACCAAAGGTACTATATTTAAGAGGATGGAAGAAGCACTGATGTACTAGAGTCTGCTCTGTAAGCTTAGAAGGGCTACATGCCACTGGACAAGTCCATGTGTTGGTTCTTCTCTCATGTATTTCTATTCCATTTGTTCTGCAGTGTAAGGATTTCCAAATGTGCTTTCCAGCAGGATGGACTTGCTTACTGCTCTACTGTCTTAGAGCACAAGATTTCTTGTTTTGCTTTCTGGGTGCACCTGATTCATGGCTGACTATGTGATAATCAGTTTGGAGGCAGTCATCTTTATAAAAAATCTAAGCGATCTCTGGAGTATTGATGAGTTTCTACTGTTGGTGTCCTCATCTACACAGCTTTGATTTCTCCCTTCCGATCTCGTGGATCTCAACATTTTCCTGTTCTGCAGTAGCCTTCAAATGAAATGACGTAGGGCTTCAACTCATTCCTTCTACACTTACACACTTGTCAGCCTAAGACTCATGTGGATCCCTCGAGTGATTTTGTATGTGATGTATTTGGCTGGCTGCCTTGACTAGTTTTGCATTCTCAAGTAGTTAAGGGTATTTGGTCACCCACTGGACTTGATTGATGAGTGGAGAGAAGGCAGTTCAGGACAGTGTGGCCTTTGTCACTCTTGTGTCCAAGGATGTCTTGATACAAGCATAGCTGAGAAAACTTGCATTACCCCCAGTAACTGAGTTATTCCACCTTGGCTCATCCTCCTCCTCCAGGGGCAGAGCAACGTAGGGAGCTCCCTTTCCCTGCCAGGAAACATCCATCCTGGGATTTGTATGTGAGAAGCAATTGTTATCTTCTCTGCCTAATCGCTGCAAACCACATACATTTTGGAGGCACTGGGGGAGCCTGTTGCACTAGTCAAGATGAATTAGGAAGATGTCATGATGATCTCTGTGCATAATAAGGAGAAAGAGACAGGCTGGGAAACACTGGACAAATGAAAAAAGAGAGCAATCAAGGAGAAAAACTAGTTTTGGGCAGGAATACTCAGCTTGGCTGCCTTCCCTGTGGGCTTGTTCCATTAACATTTGGATATTCAGCAAAAGCTGTCTTTGCAGGGGGAAGGAGATAAGCAGAAATGCACTGATGTTTAGTTTAAAAGTAGCAGAGCTCCAGGTTTCGAGTACATTCTGGCTGGCTTCCCCCTTCCATCTTGATGAAATATTCTGGCTTTGCAGTACCAAAATATTTAAGTGAGCCTGGGACATGCCTGGGTTCTCAGTGCGCGTGTGGTTCTGCTCCCTTCATCTGATTTCATCCAGATGTTTTTATTATTTTTCTTATTATTGAATTATGCTGCTATTAATAGATTGGAAGGAGAGTTGTTCCTATGAACAGCAACTGGATGCAAAACTAGCACAGTCTTTAGTCTCTAGTGCTTGGTCCCTTTCTTCATCTATTTACCATCCTGGTGTAAGATCATTCTCAAATGAAGGATGATATCAACCCTTTCTCTGTCTCTGTGAGTTGACTCTGGAAGGCTGCTGCATGATCAGGCAAGTGAAATCAGTGTTTTGATTTGTTGGGTGGAGGTCAGAGCATTCAACATCTTACCGAAGTGAACCTTGTCTTCAATTACTCTTCTTGGTTTGCAATATGCTCAGCAGTTTGGCTTCACTCAGTGTGCAGAGGTCCACAAGCAGAGGGCTAACATGATTCTTCACATACACAGTTTCACAGACTGTAAAAGGCTGCTGCTGAGTTTTCTTCGCAAACTTTGGGGGCATGTGTGGAGGGATGTTGCCTCTTTGAAAGAGACTAGCTGTCCCTGAAACTTCTGCTGCAGAAGGAATACTGCTGGATTCATGCCAAAGCCCAAGTGTGGCATTTGTCTGAAGTCACAGGGGAGGCGGGATGCAAATGTCACTTTGTTTTGCAGGTGAGACCACACCAAGTCAGATCTGAAATGCAACCACTACTAAACACTGGGCTCATTATCACATGTGACTTGGCTCTTCAGAGCATGTGCAGTTCCTTTCAAGTTAATGCTGGTACCCTGATGTTTGAGTGCCTATGTGACTGCAATCATCTGCTACCAACCTGTATGGAGAAACCAACCATGAGCCAAGACTCTAGGGACTGTTCTATCTGGTGCTATGAGAATTGGACTTGGTGATTCAGCAGTCCTTTCCATCCTCTGTTTTGAAGTGGGAAACATAAAACTGGGTGATTCCTGAGCACCATGTTAGTTTTGGCTTTACATGGTAGCATGTGTCTCCTGAGAACCATTCATGACACATGAAGTCTTTCTTTATTCCTTAATGATAAAACTTAAACACTTTGCTCAACAGTGATTTCATAAGCAGAATATTCCTGTTGTCAAGGTCTAATGCTAATAATAGACAGATGGCTGGCAGTTTGAAAAGCAGTAAATACAGTATTTGCTATATAAATAAAAACAAACAATTGTAGCTTGGAAAAACTGAAAGTGCAATGAGATCCAGGGTCAGCTTATAAGTGAATTAGAAGTAAATGCAACCTAACGATGAGGTGTGTTTCTTCAGAAGTGCTGAAAAGTTAAAGGCAGTGAAACTCTGGAAGAGTTTCTGCAGAGAGGTGGTGGGTGCCTGTCACCGGTTTGCGGGACAGTTCGACCCGGTACCGTGACAATTGAGGCAGGGGACCCACGGGCCCACACCCCGGGGAAGGGGAAAAAGGGAAAAAGGAGAAGGGAGATGGGCCCAGGAACAAAACAACGGCAGCGATCTGAGGAGGAAAGCTAATTTACTAAATAAGATATCAGAAAGGAAAATAACACAATATAATATAATATAATTGGAATTGAGGCAAATGAATCAAATAAAATGAGCAAGAGAGAGAGTGTCCGATAAACCGAAGGCCTTACGCTAACGCTGAAGGCGGACGGCTGCAACAAACACCCACTGCCGAGCTCAGTCCCGAAGGGAAGAGAGAGTCCCGTGACTGCAGACAGTTTTTATCTTTCCCTCTGAGCGTAAACACGTAAGAATGCAAAGCATCGCAAAGTCCTCTGGGGAATGGAGTTCTTCTTCTCTTCTGAGACAGGCATACCTGGAACTATCGATGATCCACGGAGCTGGAGCATTAACTCTTTAACTCTAAATGCACTACATGATGTTATGATGTGGAATACCATTACCAAAAATCATAAAACCATGACAGTGCCCCATCACTGGAGGTCAGGCTGGATGGGGCTCTGAGCGAACTGATTGAGCTCCCTTGTTCTTTGCAAGAAATTTGGACTAAATGACCTTCAATAGTTTCAAATAATTTTTTAGTGATAGGAAACAGCAGAAATAACAAGAGAAGGACTTTATTCTGAGAGAGTTCTGCTAAATTCAGATTTGTGTAGTAGTTATACTTGATGTCCTCAATTGTTATGAAAAAGTCATTAAGCAGTAAGTCCCTACAGGTGTTTTGGCTGGCTGGTGAGGCCAGGTGCTCGTTTAGTGTTGTTATATGTTTGTCAATGTCTCTGCTCTGTTCCTTTGGAGTAACTAACTCAGACTGATAAAATGAATATTCTAGAATCTGGGTATTGTGGGGAGGTTGAGAAGTTGCATCTTGAGGTGTGGCTACCTCTGGGTTTGGGTCACTTCCAGTCATTATCAGGGCTACTTCTCAGTGCCTGAATCATTCCTGGCAATCCCAAATTTGTTTCCACACTGTTATCTCTAGCTTCTCAGGCTCTGCGATGTAAAAACACTGTCTTCATGGGAAGCCCAGTAACTCCAGTGCTTGGGATGTATAAGAGCCAGAATTTCTAGCAGAGCAGGATGTTTCCTGGCCTTTTCCACTGCTACTTGCTGCCTGGAACAAAGCAAGAAAAACAGAGTCTGCATTGCTGCTCTTATTCAGAGATGTGTCTTGCTGTCTAATAGTCATGGTAAAGCAGTCCCATGCAAGGACAGTGTCATTAAACCATTTTCCAGGTGAGCACTGGAGAAAGGCACAACAATTTACAGTTCTGTTCTTGTATGCAGGGGCAGCTCAAAATGCAAATATGCAAAACACTATAGTAATTTCAGTGCTACTCTTGGGACTAAGAGCTGTTGATTAACTGAGCCCTCACACTGGGGAAGAGAGAGTGGAAATTATTACACTGGAAAGAGCTGTCCAAGGCAGAGCAAGAAGCACAACTACCTCTCTGTGTTTATTAAAAATAAGAAATGAAAACTTGTATATTTGCACTTCCTTGCTTATAACAGAGAACCAGAGGGAAAATTCAGAGAGACAAGAAAAAAAGCAGCCTGTGGAAGAACTGTGACAAAGAACTTTTGCAGTAGACTATCTTTCAGCACTTGATAAGGAAAAGAATTTCACTTTGAAAATAATAGTAATGACTAATCATAGAATCATAGGGGTTGGAAGGGACCTCACGAGATCATTGAGTCCAACTCCCCTGCCAAAGCAGGTTCCCTACACCAGGTAATCTTTATAAGGAACAGACTTTGTATTCAGCCAGTTTACAAAAAGAGAAAAGAAATGATGAGTGATTCTTTAGGGTAGGTGAAAAGACTCTTGAGAGCTTATTATCACCAACTGAAGTAAGAAACTACAAAATACTGGCATTTTATACCTGTTAAATGTTGAGTTTTGAAATCGAATTGAATGTGATGAAAGCATGAGATCTACTGAGAAATGTGCAGAGGAGTCACTGTATCTAAGCAGCATAGTCTAGGGGAAGATAGGCAATTTATAGCTTGTCGAGGAAAACATTTCATTCTTAGCTTACAGTGAAAACCTTCAGTTTAACAAGGGAGCTTGTGTCTGGTTCTCCAACAAACCAACAGTGCAGATCAATAGGTAAGGTAGTTGTGAGTTTGGTAAATCAGAGAATCTGCATAGCACTACAATTTGTGTGTTCCAGAAACATCTGATACAGTCTGCAGGTAGCTGATGGTATTGAACAGAGTGTGGGGATAGAAAAGGGAGAGTTCTGTGATATATACTTTGATCTACAGATTGATTTTTGACTTCCACATTTTTCCTTACAAATATGAATCATGAACTATTTCAATTAAACCACAAAAAAATCCCCATCAGCAGAGGCACTGCCAACATGAACGTGGGTTGTGAAGTGATGCTGTGCATTTCTAAGGCTTCGTGGTGCATCTCTGGAGTGGTAGCACTGTGCTTACCATGGCTGAGAACAGTATTTTCCTTGCTGCTGTATGCACACATTTCCAGAATTCAGTTGTACAGTTTGAAAGTGTACATAAGTTACAGTGGAGGCAGAGAGCTATTGGCAGGTATGGGGAAAAGGGAGAAAGGGCCTATTGTGTGAGAAGCAGACAGCTCTGCTGACTTGGAAAATATATTATGCTGTGGAAGTGCAAACCAGAGGGGCTGTGGAATTTGTTCTCAATGCACCATGAAAAACCCTGGACTGGGGTGACCGTCCATTTGATGCGGGTGGTCCTTAATGCGTGTCATAATTTACACTTAAGGCATATGCAATCCCTTGAAATTCCCTTCTTAGGAGGACCATAAAAACAGTGCTGCATATGGAGCTTGCTGGAGGTTTCTGCAAAGCTCCCCCATTGTCAGACATAAACACATCCTATTATTCTAGCTTAGGTCAGAGTTCAATGATTCCCCAAAGCTTAGTTCAGTCCTAAGCTGATCCTGCTACAATCCGGGTGGGCAAAATAGAAGCATTTCCAACACTGCTACTTTGCTTTGTCTGTTCTGCTTAACAATCAGGAGAAAACCTGACTCCTCAGTCTGTAAGCTAATGCAGAGCTTATCAGTAAAATCTTCTTTGCTCCTTCTCAGGCCGTTTTCTGAAGGATTTTGCAGGCATCAATGAAGATTCCTGTTTCTGTACAGGACATTCCTATATTGCCTCATCTTCAAGAACAGGAATCGGAAGTAAAAAGACTTCATGCGGAGAATCCTTGTTAGCACAAAAAATAGATCACAGATGTGCCTTTGCATGTCTGCTACCAAGGCAGAACCCAGCCCCTTGCTGCACCCCACAGAGTGTGGTCCCCTGCTTGGGCCCAGCTGTCAGCACTGTGCCGCTGCTGTGCTGGGCATGGCATGCTCCTGGCAGCCGCTCATGGAGGGGCTCATCAGGAAAATGAATGGGGTTTCCCCTTCTGCTGCATTGCAGCCCTTGCTCCCATCTTATGAACAGCAATGCACCTGGTCTGTGCACCAAAGCAGCCCCATAGGGCTGAGCTACTTCTTATCCTCTAAACACTAAATGTGCTTCTCATTCTACTTGTTTCTTGCTTGTGAGAATGGAAGAGGAGACACCTGGCTTGGGGAGCAATCCAAAGAGGGTCCTTTCCCCCCTGCTTCAGCTCACTTGGGTGGTGGAGTTCTGTGCAGCTGGTCGTGGATGGACAAGGAGGAAATCCTCTGCTGAAATGAATGATTTGGAGTTGCAGAAGGACCTTAGACCAGACAAGTCTGGGCTACATGAGCTGGGAAGGAGGCACTGTATCCTGCCACTGGGAAAGGAATGCCAAATGTTTTACTTTGTGCCTTGGCTCTTCTGGCAGGAAGTAGCACCACTGTTTTGGTCTTTGCAATGAGAGCAGTTTTTCTATAAGAAGAAGTGAATCATTTTGACCATAACTGCAGATCAGAGACTTCAGTGACAAAGCAATGGAGGAAAAAAAAATAGAAAAAACATTTGACCACAGAATGTAAACAGAATAATAACAGTTATTTTCAGGCACTCAATGAAAACCGGGCCAGGTGCTTAGATAGAAAGCCTAGTTAGTTGACCTAAACTTGCAATGCGTATCAGCATTTGTTTCTTCTTTTTATTCTTCTCTCTCCTTTCCTTTCCTTTTTTTTTTTTTTTGTTCCTGTTGAAGAAGAATGAAGTGAAGCTAAAAATTAAGTCAATTAGCTCTCCCTGAAAACTTAAATAACAGTTTCCATGAAACTTCCAATAAAAATGAACTAGAATTTTCCTTTCTATCTTTAGGTATGACTAAATTTTATTCTTCTGGTAGGTTCTGCTTTAACTGATTGCAACTATACACTTAAATTCCACCAGAGAGAAATTCTGCCGAAAATATCTGAGAAAGGATACCAAGGTAGGTGGGCCTGCAGCCAGATAAGCGTGAAGCAGCTCTGCTTTGAGTATGGAGTACTATCAAGAGGTATCAGGCTTCTTTTATGCTTAGATCAGCAAAAGATCAGAATAGTGAATAACTTTGAAAGGTTAGATGGCTGGCGGTGGACCTTGGTAGCATTTTATTTCTACTAGCATTTAACAGAGAGAAATTAATAGGGGCAACAAATGGGCAGAAAGCTGTGTCATAGTTACCTCTGATACTGCTAGAGCCAACTTGGCTGCTTGGGGTTTGAGTTAATTTCATGACTCAAGCATCTAAGCCATGGTGGCCTGCCTTTGTGGGAGTGTTGTCCATTACACCACCCTCAGTGAGACCATTGTTTTTATCGATGTCTGCTGTTTATTTGTAGTTGGAAAGGAGGGGAACGTGTGTCTCCACACTGCAGTGCAACTTGTCTGTGCAGCTTTTCAACCCCTGACACGTTTTCAGGACCCTTTCCCTGCCCAGGGACTTGTCTAACAGGCAGACAGCTTTACTGTCTGGAATATCACCCCGTCCCTCACCCGAAGTTTCCTGTGCTGACTAAAATATTAAGGAGGCCAAACAATATCCATAGATGTTTGTTTATTTGTAGGGTCATGTATTCATGCCTGGTTTAGGCTCATCCTTCTGAGGAATTTCAGCTATTTTCCTGAAAATTGGAGGGACTTTTATGGCCCTGGGGGGAAGGGAGAGCTTGTGGGTACAGGGCTCAGCTGCCTGGTACAGGATGATCAGGGCCATAAGGACTGTTCTCTGCAGTAACACATAAATATGTAGTTGGACAAAGTGGGGCACCTCGATGGTAAGAATGGAGGTCTGTGGGAGAGTGGAAATGAGTGGAAACTGGGATGTTCCCTAGAGAGCTTACTGCATAAAGGGGTGGATCGACCCATGGTTACTAGAGAAGTTAGTGGAGAAGTGTGTAGAGGTACTGTTGTGCTCCTTCCTTTGCCTGTTCAGGGAGCAACTAGGGGTCTCTAGAGATATTTATTTTCCCTTTAACTGAAGTTTCCAGATCTGGCTTCTGCTAAAAGCTGTTTGGGAATCTCCTTGCACTGTGTTGGGCTCTCTCTTGCCCACCACAATGTTCTTCAGCCACAGGCTGTGAGAAGAAAAAGCAAGCAAACCATTACCACCATGAGATAATTATTTTTAAACTCTTTGTG
Organism: Cyrtonyx montezumae; assembly: GCF_038088225.1. NCBI lineage: Eukaryota > Metazoa > Chordata > Aves > Galliformes > Odontophoridae > Cyrtonyx > Cyrtonyx montezumae. The sequence goes on along the minus strand of NW_027072045.1, from coordinate 15,927,338 downwards.
GCAGTAATTAATGTTGAGCCTGTGCCTCACTGACAGCTAGGGCTCTCACAGGAAGCTAGGCTGGTCGGTATGGCAGAGGATGGAGGGGAAAATGGGCTGCTGGGGGTTGTAGCTGTGGGGCACCTCCTGCCAGTGCTTGCTGTTAGGAAACTTCAATTTAGATCTTGGGAAGCATCTGGGCTTCCTGTAACTGTGAGATTTCAGGGCAGCCATGTCAGGAAATGAATGTATAATCAGGCTGCGTGCTCACGCCCACAGCTGGCCATGACAGGAGCAGGGAAGTGGAGATGCTTGGCAGTTTCTACAAAAAATATTTTAATTTAAGAAATCATAGAATGACTTAGGTGTGAGGGGACCCCTTAAAGATCATCAAGTTCCAACCCCATGCTGTGAGCAGGGCTGCCAACCACCAGATCAGCCTCCCCAGGATCCCATCTAAACTGGCCCTGAATGCCTGCAGAGATGGATGCCGTGACCCTTCCCAGATTTTCAGTGTTGGATCACATTTGAGTTTGTGCGTGCTTTGCAATCAAAATGTACAGTTTAAAAAAGAAAAAAGATACTCATACTTGAGAGTGGATATTTTTTAAAAAAAAAAGGAAAATTACCTGTTACTTCTGAAAATTGATTTACATTACAGTCATTTTTCATTAAAATGTAATCTGCTGACCAGCTGGAGCACATTCACGTGTGGAGAATGAGGAGGAGGAGATCTCCATGTGCTGCAGTATACCTTAGACAGGCAGAAGGTGGGAGGGGAAATGGTAGCCCAGAGGTTTTTCCAAGCCCTGGTGCATGAGCTGTGTGCAGCATTAGGAAGATGGAACACCAGGGTGTCCTGCTGGGCTGTGTGGCTTCATGCTGTGCAGCTGTACCTGCCCGCGTGTCACCATTGTGGTGCTCTGTGTCCTCAGAAAACTGCAGGGACAAAAATGCCACAGACTGCAAGTCTATGGGAGAGGTGTCTGCTCAATCTGAGGATTGAAGTAAAAACGTCTGTCTTTCGGGGGGGCTGGAGGAATTATGGTGAAGAGGTTAAAGAGCATTAAGCTACAGGGAGGGAAAGTACACATACAGCCCCTGAGCTTCCCGCTGACCCTTAGGAAATCACCATGACCATGCACAAATTTGAAATGATGGCACAACCTGTGGGCATATAATGGAAAGTGGTGTAGAGATGACTTCCCAATATATTACAGTATCAAAATATCCACTGGCTGAAGGTGCAGAGTACAGTGGCACAGAAGTTATAGCTTCTGAGGAGTGTGTGATATCCAGGCACTAAAATGCAGCTGCAGTCCCTGTAGTGTGCTGCTGGAGCTAAGCACTGAGATACTGGGTCTCATGATCTGTTCTGGAGGCTTGTCAGATCAGGGTTAACATTACAGCAATAGGACTGGATATAGGGCAGCTTTCTTTTTCATACAGATCCTGCTTTCTATCTGTTTACTTTTTCTAAAACTCTCCATCCTAGTCTCTCCAAATCAAAGTGAACACGTGTAGCTGGGAGTGCTAAGATAATTGTCTGCTCCTTTGAGCTTACCAGAGATAGTGGATGCTCTGTCCCATGTTCCCATGCAGGAGTTTTCCTTGTTGCATGCGGTGGGGTTTTATCCTGCATTGTGTGCAACTAAATTTCTTCAAGCTCAGTAGAGACTGGCTTGCAGAAGACTAAAAAAGACTAAACATTGCAGTGTTCTCATCTTGACCTCTGTATGTCTGTAAGTTAACTTGTGTTTGCCTAGCATAAGTAGCAATTGCTGTGTTCACAGGCAGTTGTGGTCACAAAGCCAGTGAGATGCAGTTATTAGAAAATGGTGAAAATGGCAGCTAGTAAACTCACTCAATTTTGTTATCCTTTCTTAGAAATCGGAAGGGTATTCAATTGCCTTTTTCTGTGTAAGGCAATCAGCATGGGTAGCTAGGTCTAACTACTTAGGAGACTGAGCCAGCTCTGCCTTGGCACCTGGCTGCCAAATTGCATCAAGCAGCAGGTTTGGGAGCTGAGGTTAAGGCAGCTGGGCCCAAGCTTGTAACAAACAGCAAACTGAGCTTAGGTTTTAGCCTTATATTGCAATATCAGTATGCACAAAGTTGTAGGGTCTGATGATAGGAGAGAACTGCCTTTTGACTGCAGAAGGTACCTCATAATGCCAGAGTTGCACCTGGGGTGGTACTGTAGTAAAGAGCAGGTACCATCATAATACCAAGCAGTTGCACTGCTCTTCTGCATTTTGCAAATGGAGAAACACTGCACTATTTCTTTGCAACAACTTCATCAAGCTTCTGATTCTATTAAAGGGGAGAAATACTGAAATACGAGTGTAACAAGAGCTGATGTTAATGCTGTTCCCCACACTCAGATACCCTCCACAAATATTCTTGCAAGTAACACTCAGGCCACAAGAATGCTTGCAGAAAGCTGAGAGCTTTCTATCTGCATTCTGGGAGTTTGCACTATGGCCAGCTGCCCCCTGTGCTGCTTGCTTCATTGAGGTTGGATGGATGCAAATATGTGGAGTTGGATCCAGCAATGTAATGGTAAAAATTGGTTTGCTTCCCATATATCGTTACATTCCATCAGTCTTCTTGGTGTTGCTGGCTGTGTATGCTGAGTAAATATGTGTCTTCAGGCTGCATGCAGTAGTTGACTGCTGGCATTAGGCTACCAGCATGAAATCAGGTGTTGACTTGAAGCCCAGCTCCCACCACAGAGGCACTCTGCCAGCCATCCTTACTGGGTAACATGAGGCGTGGGCTTGGTGCATGAAATTCCCTATGATGGCTCTAACCATGCAGGTCTGAAGCTGAAAGGTGCTGGCTGTATCCCTGTGGAACAGCCTGGTCATCTGTGCTCCTCTTGCCCAGCTGCCCAAGCACAGAGCATGGTTGAGTGGGTAGCACACCTCACATCTTTAGTTTGCAGACCCAGGCATTTCAGGAGCAGAATGAATAATGCATGTGGATGAGCAGCTGGGAGCACTATCTTTGTTGGCTGCCCTTACCTGAAACATCCCTGTTCCACCGTGTTTCATTTACAATAACTTAGATAAAATTGTCCCGTATATGCTTTGATTTCAGGACTGTAAACTGGTAGAAATGGAGGCAAGCCTATGGGATTTACTGAACTAGTGGGTATGGTTAGTGGATAGTGAGATCCAAAATAGGAGTGAAATTTCATTTATAAAGAGATGGAATAAGAAGGTACAAGGAAGAGGACTCCTGCCTCCTCTGTGACTCTCACTTGTGCTTGCTGCCACGACCCTGTGAGGCAGTGGCTTTTTCTTATCGTATCTGCACAGTGTTGGTGGGTCCTGGTGTGAGGCTGGTGTGCTATCAAAGTAACATAAAGTAGAAGAGAAGCTAGTGATATTTGTCAGGGAAAAACATAATAATCTGCTCTGATTTTTGGCATTTGGCTATATACATCACTGGAAATTGTGCAAAAACACAGCCTAAGGAGTTGTATAAACTGCCATAAATGTAAACCAGATACTGTCAATTTAGGGCATTTGTAGTGGTGATGTAAAAAACTGAGCCAGAAATGTTGATCCTTGGGTCCAGGAGACAGCCAAAATGCAGCCAAAAGCTGTTTCCCTGTCCTTAATTTAGCACAGGTGTGACTGGATAGGTACCAAGTCATGGTCCTGGTCACGCTCTGTGCAGGGAAAGCTTAGAGGAAAGTGACTGGGGACTCGTGATGAAAAGTCACAGAACTTTGGCTGAGCTTTATGATGAGAATATAAAAATTGGTGAAATGATGGTACCTGGAAAACTGCCCTGTGGGCTCATTTGTTAGGCTTCTCTAAGGGTACGCCTGTGAGATGCTATGTGAGTAGATGCGAATTCAGCCTACCCGAGTGCACTGGAAACCATGTGAGTACAAGTTGGTTGACCTTACACCCAAGCTGAGAAATCTTGCTGTGGACTTCAGCTTGGTGCCTCTTAGCCCCCAGGGAGTGAAGCTGGTGAGATGTGCCGTGTAAAGCATCACCCCGCCCACTTTGGGTTTTATATTTTTACTGAAGTACTGGTGGCTGGCTGCAGTCAGAAAGCCAGTTGGAGTGGTCTTTGGGTCTGACTTATGCATCTGCCTTGATTTTTGGTTGGCTCAGCACATGTGGTTGGGTGGGGTAAACAATAAGACTTTGCAGACATACTTCAACCAAAGCCTGAAAGGTGACCAGATCCTGGTTTACATGGGCTACTGAGGGATGCGAGAATGCTTTTCTTGGAGGGGTTGGAAGCTGCAGCCAGATCAATTCAGTGTGGAAATAAGGAGTAGATTAATTGACAGTGAAGAGAATTAACTACTTAAATAATTTACTGGAGTCTGTGCAGGATTCCCCATCGCGAGCAGTCTTTAAATCAGACCAGGTGACTCTAAAATGCAGCCTTCCCTAGCAGAGGGATGGGCTCACCCCACCACAGGGGGTGATGTTCTCTGATCAGTGTGATGCCAGACCCTAGGCTGTAACAGCTCCTTCTAGACTTTAAAACCAATGGGTCCAGTGGATAGAAAGATGTGTGTAGTCTGTTGAAGAGGAGAGCTCTCACATTCACTAAGCATCTGGCAAAGTCTGGCAGATCTGTGAAGAGAAGACACTAGAGTTGCCTCTTGGATTTTATGGGAGAATTTCTTCCTATGCGTAAAAGGAAAAAGCTGGATAGAGGCCAGGCCTCATGATCTGACCCTGTTAACAGTCTAAATACTGATATACATGTGAATGTGGGGTTTTGTACTGGTATTTGTGCCAGGAACTGCTGTGGTGCTGGAAGACAGTGAAGACAGTGGGATGGGGAACATGGCTCCTCCTGGGAAATGCATGCTTGAGAGTATGGTGGGGAAAAGAAAGGAGCAGAGCTCAGAGGTGAACTCACGTGAAGACTGAGTTATCTTATAAGGTTTTGCTTTCATCAGTGGCATCCAAACCAGCTTGGTAGGCAGGCAGTCAGGAAAGTACGTGTATATGCATTCTTGTAGACTAGAAAATAGCTTGGATGCTGCAGGAAATTTCTTTAACTCAGACTCATGATGTGAAGTTGTTTTGAAGAGAAAATAAAGGAAAACAATGAAGAAGTACAAATAATCCATCTCTGCCAGAAACTGTGGCTTTTTAGAGCAACCTCATGCGAGCTGCAAAATCAATATTGCCAGCAGCCTTTTTTTCCAGCTGCCCTGCCAGAGAGGTGATGCTGTGCAAACAGAGCTCTGAGCCAGCTGAGAGGCGCTGGGGCACAACATACCAGACTGTATCTTTCCAAGCTGATTGTTTCTTCCTTGTCTGGCTGAGGATATCCATTAAATTCAGGATAAATAATTCTGACAAAGCGAGCATTTTCTCACCTAGCTACCTCTTTCCATCACAGACATCACCCTGGCAAGCTGTGCTGATGGATAATGCCACGTTTGGCAGATGGACTCCTGACATTTACAGCCTCTGTCTGTTCCACCAGGGACCACATGCATGGCAACACAACCCGACCCCACCAGGCTCCTGGCCCTGCTCGCTGATATTTGCTGTTTTAAAGGCAGCCTCTAAAAATGTCAGTTTTTCCCCTCAGTATCTCACAGTGGGTGCTGCACCATGCTTACTGTTCACAGCACAGGCTGTTTCTGGGATGCTTCTTTGCAGCCATTGTTTGTGATACGTAGTTGTCTCTAAAACAGGAGCTGTGTGAGGACACGTGTCATCCCCATGAATTCCATCCAGCAGGATGCCCTGTGTGTGAGGTGAAGCAAGTGCTTTGCCAGTGTGCTGGGGGCTGGCTTGGGGCCAACATGCAGAGCTGCCAGGCATCCATCTGCAAATGCTGCGCTGGTTATGCTGTGCTTTCCCTCTTCCCATGAGCAGTGAGTGCATGATGCTCACAATGACTGGTATGTAATCCCTCCTACCTACGCAGGGAATCCAACTGTGGTTTCACTCAGCACTGTGAGTTCCTCACACCTTCTGCCTTTGGAGGGCTCTTGACTGGGGGGCCAAGGGTGGCTGAGGTGGCACAAATCCACTCACCATTGTTGACCTCTGCAATGGGCACACAGGCTGCCCTGGGGCTTTAGGCAGTTAAGATGCATGTGATGTTAACATCAGCCAAAAAGATTTCATGTGTGCACTTCATAGCTGCCCATGGGCTGGCTTGACTCTTTCTCCATTTGCTTAATTACATTCTCTGGCTGTCAATCGTATTTCATCCTTAGAGAACAAGACAGATTTCCCAAGATGTTCAAGAGCGTACAGACATAGGTGCTTCTAACAGGATATTCAAATGTTACCAAACTGACACTCAACTGTTCACCCTCCTAAGCCTATTCAGCTTTTCTACCTCTGCCTCAGAGGAACCAGAAAATTGAGCATTTGCATGAGCTGATGAGCAGCAGTGAAGAGTTGATCCTCTGTCCCACCCTCTAACTCACCCCTGTACCTTGCACCAAAGGCTATAGCAGTGTTATAACATGTTCATCTCCAGGTGTCTTTGCACATCATTATTGGTCTGACCAGTGCTCAATACTGAAATTGTGAGTATTAATGAGAATGCTTATCCTTAGAGCATTGCTAGGGGAGCTTGAAGTAAATAAGTGCTTCTAAACCCTGAGCCTTCTGTACCAACAGCCTCCTATATCCTGGGTCACTTTTCCTTGCCTTCTATGCCATTAGAATGCTTGCTTTATTTTTGAATTCAAAATTAAATAAGCAAACCCTGTGCTTTCTGATAACTCTTTTTGACATCTTCTGAAAAGCACAGTTTTTATTTCTATGAATTGTCTTGTTTCCTATATTCTCACAAGAGCCATCCTGTGGGAATGGATGAGTGGAGAAAACTTGCATGTTGTTTGCATTTGCAGAAAGGATATTGAGGCACTCAGAGACTAAGCAAGTTCCTCAGGATCTGAATAGGCCAGTGTCTGAGTTCAGAAAAAAAATGTTGAGGGCACTAGAAGCAGCTTTTTCTCTTTTGCATCATGTTTGATCCTTGGCTGCAGATCAGATGAGGACTTTCCCTCCTGCTGAACAAGTTATTCCTCTTCTTTGCTCCTCATATCTATTCTGGCTGAAGCACACCTTCAGAAGGCAGCAGGACAGAAGGACTGCCCATGTAAAAGTGATGAAGGGTGAGAAGCCCTACATTGCTCTCCTGTCTTTTCATTTTGTTCTGGTTAAGCCCAGAAATACTGCAATAAAGGGAAACTTTCTCAGTAAAAATCTTGCAGAGATTCAGGGTCAGCAGCTCAGGGAACCCTGCAGCATGTTGATAAGCAACACTGCACAGCATTTTCTACTGCATATGGGCCAAAACAAGTTGAATTGAGAACAGATTTTTATATGACTTGACTCAAGAGCAGGATTCATAACATTTTAAAATGACAGATATGTTATAGTGTTTTCGTTCTGTTTACATGGCTGAGAAAGTGACCCCTCTTACTTTTCATAGCTGCCATCTGTTGGTCAAATTCATTCCAGTGCAATCAAGTAATGAGTCTTTCTTTTTTTTTTTAGTGGGTTGTTTTACTTTTTCCTTTTGTTTTATTCTGTTTTGAATTATTATTGTCTCTGGGAATTTAATTCCAAGTTTTCAGATCAGTGAGTGGGACAGGTATTTCTCTCATTCTTACAGCGGTTGCTTGAAATATCCTCTCTTTCTGCTTGCTTGCAAGTTGTTCAAAAAGATAAACCAACCAAAACTGAACCTTTGAACAGGTGAGCACTCAGTCGAAGAGGTGGAATGATTGATTTGAAGCCTTCTCACAATGCTTTTTCGAGGTCAACAGAGGATACTAATTAAAAGATCAGTATCAATGTGGCTAAGGTTTCAGGCTCATTGAGAGCTGAAGTACTCCAACAGTCTCCTAAAAAAGAGAAAGACCACATATTATTCCCTAGAACAAAGCTTCCACAAATTCCCCTCCAATAAAATCATATCTAGTTCATTCTTATTAAGCAGTGATTTGCTTTACTTATTTTTATCAACAGTCTCTGCTTCTACATTGTTTGAAGTCATAAGGAAGCAGAAACAGAGAAGTTTCTGCCCAGAGGGAAGGTGCAGGAATGGGCATAATCCCATCACGCTGGAGAACGTGCTGCTTTTCTAAAGGACTGATGATGTTTCCATGTGTGTTGGGGATGCTGGCTCCCAGAATCTTCAGACCTTGCCAGCAGATGACCTGGGACCCCAGTATTCCTGCAGGTGTCTCTTTGAAGGTGGCACCAAAGAGATTCAAACCCCTGCAGCAATGTTGTGGACTTCCAGAGAAAGACCTATGGCTGTGTATAAAGAAGAGCATGTGCCTCTTTTGGTGCTGTTAAAAATCTAGGGATGGTACTGGAACACTGGGGGCTACTCTGATACAGACAAGAAGCAAATAAAATCGTCTCTTTTTTTCAATACGGGCAATAGGAATGCTCTTTCTGTCCCCATGGCATTGAAGAATGGGATGGAGAGAATTGGTCTTTGTTTTGAAAGCACTGGAAATCAGAGACTTTCAAAGCATTTACAGGCAAATGCCTATAATTTAAGAAGATTGTAGGAGAGTTTTAGTTACTGTAACGGTCCAATTACCTATAAAAAATGTAATTTACCAAAAAACTTCGAAGAAGCTAAAGGTGGTGCCACTTTTTTGGTTTCAGAGTAACCATATTTTAAAAATGTTGACTCGCTTTGTATTTTTAAAAGATCGTTAGGGATTTTCTGCAAATTTCTTGGGTTTTTTTTTTCTGTTTTTTTTTTTTTTTAACTAGAAACCCATGATGTACTGCTTATTAGTTTTCACCTGCATTTAGATTTCTGTCAAACAAAGTTCTGATAATCACTATAATAAGGGCTGTGTTTATTTTCCTACATAAATTTTCTTGATATAAAACATCTCACAGTAAAAACGTCTGTTTTGTAAAAAGCATTTTCTTCCAACAACAACAAAAAAAAACCAAACCCCAAAACACTCATACTCACAGTTTGTTTAAAAGTGTTTAATTTATTTCAGAGTTGGTCAGGAAAGAGAAAATGAAATGAAAAAAAAGTGGGCAGCTGGGAATAAAGGCAGCAACCTCTCTGACTGGCTGCATGTGTGGGTGGTAGTGTCTGTGCCTTTGCTTTATAAGTACAAATGACTTCTGAAATTTCATCTTGATGATCTTTGGTTAAGGTGGACCAACTATTCAATGTGTGCTGTCCAACATACAAAAGATTTTATCTTCCACCTTAAAGCAAATACTTAGCTGGATTTTAGACAGCCAGGTAAAGACCAGTGGAGAATCACTGCAAAAATAGAGGTCAGGTTAGACAGCTTTGGCTCGCATTTCACCTAGCTCCGTTGTACATAGCGTGCCAGAGGTGGGCACCAGATGAAAGGTGAGCAGAGGATTTGGTGAAAGGGGTGATGACAGATGGGTACCACCCCTACATTCCTCCCCAGATGCTTTTTTCACATCTGTTTGGCATTTCAAGGGTTATTTTCCTCTGAGCATCATTCAGAGACATCCAAGCAAGTGAGATCCTGCACTTGAAAGGCCAGAAAGGAGAAAAATTTACCAGGGAGGTACATCTTACACATGTGATAAAGTGTGGCTGTATAAATTAAAGAGCTGACTGAGCCTTTAAAGAAATATGGACTATCCAGCCTCTGTCCTGAAATCATTGGGATCTCTGGATTTTCCTTTTCCTCACAGCAAGAAGGTATTTTTCCAATGGTCTGAACTCCTGGTTTAAACTTTTGCAGATCCGTAAGTGGATGTATTTTGTTACTCCCCAGATGCTACTATTTTAACGTCTGGATCATCTACAGAAAATAGGACTCAGATGCTTAAAACTCTTCCTGGGGAAACAAAACATTCTTTGCCTTTTAAAATTTCCTCTTCATGTTATGGGATTTTGCTTAGCTGTATCCCCACAAATGAAGCCATAGCCCTACCTATGCTTCCATCACCTCCTGTCTTGCCTGCAATGTGCTATGCCTGGGCATGAAGCCTCTAGCCCTGGAAATGCCAGTGGGCACCAAATGCTGCAGCATTCTTCCTCTGCAGTGTGGAGAGAACAACCACCCTCTCTATTTCTCTGCCTGCTAGTAATGTGGGTGGACAGAAGTGTTCATTCAGAAGCTGAGCCTTTCAAGTATATTAATTGAATATCTGTGCTCTCTGAGTTATCAGTTCTGCTGCAAATGAGAGAAGTGGCAATGATCTTCTCATGGAAGCTTCCTGTGGATTTTATGGAGGACTGCTATAGCATTGTTACATTAATATGGTAGGCAAATCAGTGTTGTAATTGAATCTGAGGCAATGGGCCACTATGAGGCATTAGTGAGCTCAAGTAGCAGGTGTCCATTCCTAATTACAAGATTCCCATCCCAGAGGACCTGTGTGCCATTGCTTATATTCAGAAAGCACCTTTGAGCTTTTGGATCAATGAGGTGGCTTATTGTTTTTGGAAAAGGATTTGCTCTATCTTACTCACTGTAGGGAGTTAAGAAGGCCCTATAGAAAGCCCACTCACTCTTTTGCAAGCCCACTTGCAAAACCTGCTGCTGAGCTGTCAAGGACCATATTCTTTCTGTATGTGAATACTGAACATGGAATGTGGAATACTGAAAAAAGAAAAAGTTTTCATTCTGAAACTTCACCTAAGATTTTTGGTCTATTATTGAATTTTTTGTCATTATTTCATTAACTCTTGAAAAATGTTGTATGATGAGAAACTAGGGAAGTAGGAAAGTTTAGATTTTTTTCCCATGGTATCTGATGTGTAGACAAGGCTACCTTTCCATTTTTGTCAGGATGAGAGCCACTCAGGACATGGACATTCAAGGCTGCTGCACACCAGACAAAGGCCATATTTGGGTAACTTTCTTCATGAGAATCAAGTACAAGTTTCAGACTAAATCTTCAAGGCACGCTGTGGCAGGGATCCAGCCTATCTAAAAGATTGCCTGTAGCTCTGGAATGAGTGAATGAAAATCCTTTCCCAAACCACACAGAGACGTTTTGGTTACCAAATAAAACTCCTCTGTGTGACAAGGCCTTCTCAGGAATGGATGCTTGTGCTCTCCTCCATGGTGATAGGGACGCAAACGCTGCTGGATGTTGGGCTTTGAGAGGTCACCGTTGAGCACTATGGTCCCCGTGGTTTTCTTTATATGGGAAATGTGCTTGTTCCAGGTCCCTCTGCCAGGGTAAGAGTGGATGGACTCATACAGGAACACAGCCCTCTAGCCAAACAGTGAGATGTTTGCATCTTTTCTCAGCCAAAATTATGCTTTCTCCACACTGTACCTATTAGCCAAACTCTTAAAGGGGGCAGTGGGAAGCTTAAATTAGAGTGATAGGATTAGTAGCTATGTTAGTTGGCTAACTTCTAGGCCAGCATCATGACCCCAGAGAAGTTACAAGTTGGTTTTAAGAAGGATATTGCATGTGATCTTTTTTCCTATTACAGTTAACTTTTAGTAGAACAGCCTCTGCTAGGTGTTGGTAGTGGCCTGAGTATTCCTTAAGGGACGAAAGGTAGAGTTCTATGGTGAAGGCAGCAACTAAGGTGCCCCACTACTCGGAAGGCTGCAGCATCAGCCACTCAGATGCTTGAGGTTCAGGGGAAATTTCACCACAAGGACTGAAGTTCTCATAAGGGTTTTAGTTCATAGTCTGTTGATGACTAACAAACTCTGGGCTCAGAAAATAATATGTATTAAATGTGATCACAGATTTACAGTCTGTATTCCTAAAACTCTAGAGGGCAAGGTATTAGGAAGAGGATAGAACCATTTGTTTTAGTTATATTAAATGGAAACTCTAGACAGTGTCTGAGTCTGCCCACTCCTACTGCTAACACCACCTGGCAGAAAGGTTATATAATTATTATCTGCTGTTTATTATTCTCCTTTCAAAAATCTTTCAGTCAACCAATCAGGAATAGATACAATGCCATGGGCTCTGTAAGACCAGGCTTAAATGAGGGAAAGCATCAGATAGGGAAAGTGGCTGGAGACTCTGGGCAATCCTTGGGAATGCCAAGAGGATCTAGGTGAAAAAAAGCCTATCTATAAGGAGAGATGGCAAATAATATTTTCCACAAAGATACAGAGCAGCTGTAGTTGTGCTTCTATAGTTCACGTAGGTGCCATTGCTCACTGTGGCCAGCAACTAACCAAGACTGTGGGAAGGACCATGCCTGTGTGGTGGGCACCAGGCATGCAGGGTTCTGCCAGCAGATCTACAATCTTCTCCAGAGCACTGCAGGCTCACCAAGTTCTGTAACCCACTTTACTCTTTTTATGTTCCCATTTGAACACAGAGGGAGTAGAAGCCTGCCCAGAGATGTCTGCTTAGACTTCATGGGGCTGTGTAGAAGGTGCATGTTGTTTCCAGGCCCTGTTGTTCTGCCTGTGCAAGGCAGGACCAAGATGCTGACCTCAACCCCCTCAGTAAAGCATGGAAACTGAGTCCATTTTTCTCCCTGGTTCCTCCTGTAAGGATATGAGACTCACAACAGTTCTTTTAGCATGGCAACCACAGTGAGCCCACCAGGAAAAGTAAGTTAATTCTTAAAAATAAACAGCTGGCCATAAGAGAGCCCAGGAAAACCCTGGCCTCTGCTCTTCTGATAGCCTAGGGGTCTCAATGACAAATGACCCTTGCTACCTACCCCAGTGAATATTCCCAGCTTGTCAGCCCAGCTAATTGTTTTGGAGTGGATGTAATACATCTTCTGCCAGGAAAGGTTTGTGAGGCACGTGATGCTGCAAACGATTTTCTGTTTATCTAATCTCTTCTCTTGCTGCTATCATTGCAGATATATACAAACTCCTTTATAGCTTCCCTCCAGCCACTGCTCTGGTTACAAGCTTAAACAAGTCCTTGCTCATTTTAGAGCTACATGCTTTTTTAAGGAAATGAATGTAACAATACCAGCCCGTTATCATCCCTCAGCAGGTAAGGTTGTGTGCTGTCCATACTCAGTCTGGTTTCAACAGCGAAGTAATGATCTTTGCAGAAATTTCTTTCCTCTTGACAGTTGCTTGGCTTGGACACAGCTCTGTTGCTTTTTGCTCATCTCACATGTGTAGAAATGACCCTAATTCTGTCCAAAGTACTGAAATAAGCTAAAAAGCAGATCAACATACCCAAGTCACAGTAAGTACAAGGAAATGGATCCTGATTTCTGCTGATGGGACAGTGCAGCTCACTAGAAGAAGCATAGGAAAAGCTGAAGGAAGATGGAACCTTAATACACGATCTAGTATCCAGTGCACATTCCTAAAGCAAGTGCTTAAGCCACAGGCTGTAATAAAAATATGGCTTAGTGTGTAGGCCAGTACTATAAGTGACCTTTTCTCTACTTTGTCAGAGAGAAATATGAGACCAGAGAAGGTTTTACGATCACCTATAATCTTCCTATCACTTCTGTAGTGAATGATTGGGCAGGCAATTAAGTTTTAATTGAAAAATTGGAGGGAATAAGGGGAAAAATCAGAAAAAATAAACTCTCAAGTCAGCAAGTCACATTAGTGACAGCAGCTAATGTTTCTAACGTGAGCTTTAAATCCTTAACCTCCCTCCAAAGCAAACATATGCATTGTTCATAACGCTGCTAATTGGAAATATTTAGCCCTCCAAATAGAAGAAGATCATTCATATATTTGCTTAGGGCCTGGATGAATATTAATATGTCATCTTAGGGGAGATATGTTTAGCTGTTGTTTTAAAGATCACCTGCACAAAATATTTTGAGCTTGTAAGCTTAAGATCTTGGTTTTCTCTGAAAACAAGAAACAAGTTGGAAAGTATTAAAGTTTGCAGAGGTGGGGAAAATTAAGCAGGGCTTTTCTTGTTCAGTACATAGTGTCTGGCCTGAAGCTACCCAAGACCTGGTCTCAGGTGAGTCTCCACCTGCTGCAGTGATGTATTTGCTCCCCCATAGACTGTGCATATCCTCAGGCATTTTAATTGGTGAGAGAAGGGAAGCAAGTTAATGAGTACATACTGAAATACACGCACTGTGAGTGAGGACACACTAGAAGAAAATCCAAACACAGGTGGCTCAAGTTTTTCTTTCTAGGAATCAACTCCCATTTAGCTCTTGCCAGTGACGATTTGCCATCTGAGAAAGTAGACCATGTCCCACCACCAGGCACTGGCGGCATGAACTTCCCACTCATGGCCCCTGCACTTCTTTGGGTCCCAGAGAGAAATCCATTCTGTGGGGGTTGGTTTCTTCTCGTGGTTGATGTCTGATGAGGGTGGTGGGTCTGGGACCTGAGAAGAGAAAGTACTGAAATTGTCATAGACAGTAGTCCCCTAATAATCTTGGAATTTAAACATTTTTTAGTATTTTTTTACGTTAAGGAAATTTAACATTATGAAATGACATAGGAATTTTATAAGACTGCTTTGACGCTAGAAGTATTTGTATGAAAACACATTGTCCTTTTAACTTTGCATTACAAGCTCATTTTTAACTTCAAATTGTCTTTTTTCCACTCACTCATTCAGGAAATAGTAATTTTTCTCACAATCCTGGAAAAAGGTACAGGAAAAAAATCAATATTTCTACGTTCATATAGAATGGAATTTGACAAATGCATTTTCAAGCCATCTCAACCTTTGCTGTGAGTATTTTCCCTTTGTCCCTCTGAGTGCCCCAGATCCAGATGGGGTTTGCAAACTGCTGCTGGAGCTCCTTATTCTGGGAAATACCATGGTAGGAAATTACTTGCCACTGCAGCAGCTGTAAGGAGGACAGAGCCTGTCTTGGGCAGAGATTGGCCTGTGATTCTCTGCTGATAAATAAACATCTCTGTTTCCCTTTTGCACTGTGCAACTTGATGGTAAAGGTTTCAAAGCAATGTTGAGCTGACATCAAAAAAACAGGCTCTCTAAGGCAAATAAAGGGAGATTTATTTTCTTATTCAGGTTTCTCAAAGGCTCCTTCTCTGTGCCCTTTCTATACACAATGGTTTTCACCATTCAGGAATGCTTTCATTTAATGTCTCAAGTAGCTTTTTGTGTCTGCTAGTATCTTTCTTTAACCATAAAATAAACATCCTTTCCCTAACTGGTCTAATGATATGGTTTTAGGAGTGGCATGACAATCATTGATCCATAATATAATTTTTTTCTCTCAATGGACTCTAGGACATTGTTTCTCACTAGGCCAATCTCTGTGACCTGATTTTCCCATAAAAGTTTGCTCAGTAAAATGCTGTAAATGTGTTATTTTTTTAAGCCAAAGTAGACAGAAAATGTGGAGAATGTAATAGCTTTTATATTGACGCAGCCTATTGCCCTCACTGTGTTGGAGCAGAAGCAGCAGTGAGTTCCTGCACTGTGGTGTCACCTGCAGGGGACAGGGCTTTATTCACTACTCTGTTGGCATGGCCATGGGGCAGGGAGGGAGATCCTTATTACTGGGTGACATCTATGGAAATTTTGTCTCACAGCTGCTTTGCCAGGACCAGATTGCTGGTGAGAGCAAACAGACAGACAAGATGGGGCAGAGCTGATCTGACTGCAGTTCTACATTCTTCTCTAAAATCTGAGGAAACAAACTGGCCCTCCAGCATGACCAGCTGCCACTGGAGTTAGTGAACCAGGCAGTGCATACCTCATGTTCCTGATGATTTTTTCCTTTTTTTTTCTTTTAACTGGACAAATAAGATACTGCTACAATGATGATGAGGCATCAGCATATTAAGCAACAGACACTGGTGTGCAGGGGTGCCTGCCTGTGAGATGAAATCCTGCACAGTGATAATGGGTTGTGGGGATTTCCTGCATGACTGCATGAGTTGGGGCCATCTGTCAGCAGCTTTCTGTGGTGACAGACCAATGCCAAAAAGACGGATGGAGGGAATCCGAAGAGAGAGACCTTCCCAGCTGCAGGGGAGGCTGAGCCATGGACCAGCTGGATAGATTTACTGTCTGCCTCATTCTTATAAGGACCAATTGCTTTCCCATTTTTATTTCTTTTTTTCTTTTTTGGCCTATGTACATGTGATATTTTGGTATTAGGACATTCCCCAGGTACTGCATTAGCTGCTGGGAAGAGAACTGGAGGGTCTCAGCTGAGGGAACCATGGGACATCCTTGGCAGTTGTACCTCAAAGTCTGTCTGGAGGTGGGAGTGTGTTTTACCCCAAATCCGTCTTTCAAAGGCTGAAAAGACAAATCAGGAAGAGGCTGAGGGAGCTCAGTTGTTATCTGTAGCAAGACAGAGATAAAAGGTATAGCTAAAAGTAGCTGTTTTGTGCTCTGACAACAGCTTATCAAAACATTTGTATCTCCTTTGACTTAATGTACTTTTTGGTTATTCTGTGGGCTAACCTACATTACCAATTCATTGCAATTCAAGCATGCTCTTGTTGGTTTTGTACTCTTTTTGAATGAATGGTTTTAGTGGTGATTTATGTTTAAGAAATAGGAGCTGCATGGTACTGGTGGGCTATCCTAGAACAACAAACCAGCCCAGGCAGTGCAGTTGTTTTAGTAGTGCTGTTTTGTGGCAGTACAGATTAAATGTCCAGCCTGTCTAAGATTTCTGTGCTTTCTTTGTGGTACTGGAATTGCTGAACTGAGGTAGTTTAAGGCTACAAGACAAGGACGCCAGAGAAAAGCAGTATCTTTCATTAGGCAAAAGTCTTGGGTAATTGAAGGATCACCTAGGTTTTTCCAGCTACGTCATTTAGTCTAATAAAAGATACGGCATTCCCTTTCAAACTCTTGTTGTGGGCATTTAAAAATAGGGCATACTTCTAAAGAAGCAGAAAAATTACAGAGGATGCAGTGGAAAGCCACACACACCCAAAAAAGTAATCAGAGAATTTGTGATTGCTTTGCAGTATGGAAATTAACGAGCTCAGGCTGCTTAGGTCATCAAGAAACAAGAAAAGCCTTACTCAGACTGGTAGATGCCTTGGTGGGAAGAGCTTACCCAGTTGAGAAGAGCTATTTACTCTAGCAGAGTCACAGTGAGAACCACAGCTGTGACTGTGGAGATTAAATTTGAACTATAAATAAGGCATTATCATACTGCTGTAGTAGACTGTAAGCTTTTCTTTACACTCAATATGACAGTAATGGAATGAAAATAAAGGGTCTGCACTTCACATTGACTGATCCTTTCCACTCTTATAAAGAGCAAGTCTGCAAATGACTTAAAAGAGCATGGGATTAGCTCCGAAGAGTCTGAAATCCTGCAGTCTCTAAGGCTAAGGACACAACACATGGGACTCTCGTGTTTGCCATCCTCCTCCAGAGCTAGTGAAACACTGCACAGTCAGACACATGCCATAAATAATGAATGGCCAGAACAGCCAGTTGGAGACCACTAAGCATAGGAAGGATTTAATGGTTAGACGAGGATTTAAGAGACTTGCTCTGTCCAAGAGAGTTAGTGTCTCTTCCCTTCCTTCCCATTTGTCTCTGAAGATAAATGTGTGAAGGCTTGCAGTCAGCTCACATGCTGCAAACTGAAGGCTAGGTGCTTAAGAACTAATCAAAAGATGTCATACAACAAACAGGTTGGTGGCTGACAAGACAGGCTTTCAAGAGAATTCAAAATCTTTCTGTTATAGACAGCATAGCAAACATTTGTCTGACTGTTCAAAATACACTGTCCTAGCCACTCAAGGCCTGCTATCCTGTCATCTGTCCCCCATTTCTGAGTGTGCTCTCTGCATATGGCCTCACCAGGTTTTTCCTTTACTTATCTCCTGGTTTCTCTCCACCACAGTTCTGCTTTGAGAACGACCATAGTCCTTCAGATGACACACACTGAAAGACTTGAAGACAGAAAGTAGCTTGCCACATTTTTTGCACTGAAGCAACCAAATTGTACCAAGAAGTCAGTGGTTTGGGTCCACTTAGCAATGTGCTTCCTTCTGGCTGCAAAGTTGCAAAGCTTGAATCAGAGTTGTTTGAGTTGGAAGACATCCTTACGGGTCATCTAATCCAATTTGCCTGCAATGAACAGGGACACCTAACAGCTCAATCATGTTGCTCAGAGCACAGTCCAGGCTGACCTTGGATGTCTCCAGGGTTGGGAAACCCATCACCACTCTGGGCAACAAGTGCCAGTGCCTCATCACTCTTAACTGCAGGTGTTCCATCCCATGGATCGTTTTTGTGTCCCTTCTGTGGATGAGCTCCAACAGATCCACATCTCTTCTGTACAGAGGACTTCACATGTGGATGCAGTACTCCAGGTGACATCTCACCAGCACAGAGCAGAAGGTCAAGATCACCTCCCTCACCTTGCTGGCCATGCTTCTTTAGATGCACCTGAGTATAAAACTGGCTTTCTGTGCTGCAAGGGCACTCCTGGTTTGCTGAGGACTATCTGTGCAATGGATGGTGTCTGACTGATGGCTGCCTTTCCTGTCTATGGAGTCATGATGTACACTTCCTGCTGCATGAAAATTTCATCTGGGTGAGAGGGCTGGCAAAAGATCTCAGCCATAGAAGGACATTTATTTAGACCTTGACTTGAATATTTGCAGAGGCAGAAGCAGCAGGCAGGAGGAATGGGATTTTTAATGAAAGCTGGTCTTAGCTCAATGAAAGTCATGCAGCTCCACCAAAGCAACTCGCCACAGGTTGTGCCCAGCCCAAGGCTCATCTCTCTGGGGCTGTTGTTTTCAGCCTGCAAAGTGAAGGCCTTCAGGAGTGCCCATCAGGATCCTGAACACAGGTGCTGCTCTAGTGCCCCATCAGCTCAGGCAGGGGAGCTTGCAGAAACAGATGATAACAAAGCAAGCCACTGGAGCAGGCTTCCCACTGGCTCCCTCCTGCTAGGCAGAGGCCTCTGCTGCTGGCTTTCTGTCAAAGGGTGTCAGGTGCCTGCTAATTAAGGCTAATGAGGAACTTAATTACCCGGCAGCACACAGCTGGCTTTTTACACTCTTGTGTCTCCTGCCTCTATTCTGGCCCACACACATGGTGGGGAGGTGCAGGAGCTTTCCCCATGCTCTTGGCATGTGGGTACCTAGGGAGAGGGGTTGTCTCAGTCCCTGAGCATGTATGTGGGCCGTTCTGGTCTGCTTGCTTGCATTTGGCAATTCCTGGATGTGGATGGGCAGGAAGCTTCCTCATCAAGGTACATCCTTCTGGAGGGGGCTTTGGGTTTGTGCTGTGGCTATAGGCTGTGTTGAGTTGGCAGAAATCAGCATCTTGATGCTCTTCATTGTCGATGAGCCCCTACTGACTGCTTGAGTCCCTCTGTGTTGTGTGCTACTGGTTTGCTTGGACCAAAATGGTCCTGTTTGGTCTTTGTGTTTGGGGGCTGGAGCACACACAAGTGGGAGGTCATTGGCTTATATTCTCACGGGCATACTAGCACTATAATACTCAGGTCCTAACCTCACCACTTGTGTCTGTGTCATGTATCTAAAATGGTATAAAAAGACCAGCATAATTGGGATAATGTATTTGTGTATGTGTACTGTGTTGTGTGAATCCAAGATAGCTGTGCTGGTAGAGGAGCACAGTTGTGTGTTAGAGCTTGGTGTGATTTACCTTCAGCAAAGCTGCGGCTCTGGCAAAATGTCCTTGTCTGTTTGATTTCATATCAGTTGAAAGTGTTTTCAGATACTTGTTGAAAACTGATGAGGTTTGGATTTGGTTTGACATGGTGCAGCCAAGTGCCTTTTAGCATTTTAAGCAGCATTTTTCTTGACTGCTAAGAAATTCCCTGCACCACTTTATCTGACTAGATTGCTAGAATTCTACCAAAAAAAAAAAAAAAAGTAAATGAAAGGAAAAAAATGAAAGGAAAAAAAAATAGTAAATGAAAGGAAATGGGATCATTTCAACAGCAGCCAGGTGGTGGGTTACTGGAGACCTGAATGCCCCTGTGTTAGCCTGATGTACAGCAGGCAACTTGTCTGGTCCTGCAGGGAAAGGCTATAGGCCAAAGTATGATTCTTGTCATGCTTGTGTAGGTCTGGAAGAAGCCTTCCAGACTGGCGACATTTGGAGAAGTGCCTGTATTTTGTGCAAGTCAAATGCATTGCTTTAAGAACTCCATATTTTTGGCAAGATACTGCAAGTGCCAAAGGAGAAAGGCTGCACTGCGCCATCGGTGTTGTGTAACAGTGCCTCATTCTGTCATGCTTTAGGTCTCCTTTCAGGACTGGGAGGCCAGGGCTGTGCTGGGGCCTTGTTGTGGTTCACGTCTGCACGATGACATGGGCTGACACTGTTGTGACACATGGGCACAGGGGGAGGCATAAGCTTTTATGTGCTCTGAATACAAGGCTCTGGGACAAGTCTCAGCTGAGTGCACCTGCAAAATGCAGGGGCAGCTGAGCACCACAGCATAGAATGGAAGGGGAAAATTTTCCCTCTGCAGAGACACTCCAAACTGGAGAGCAGGATTGGTGGGGCAGTTTCCTGAGCCCTTTAGCCCAGCTGGAGTCAGATCACCTGCTTCAGTCCCTTGTGTTATTCAATACTCTGGTTCTTTTGATGTTTTGCAGACTGGTCTGGGCTTTTCTACCCTGCTCTGTGGTGGTCCCACTTCATTTCTAGCATTTCCCCTGCTGCAGGATTTCTTTGGTTTCTGGCTCTGCCATGTGCTGTATGTGGAGGTAGTGGTAGCAGTGTGCAGGATGCGACGGAACTCTGTGAAGACAGGCATGTCTCTGCATTTTGGGACACCTAAGACAGGTCCCAGAGTTGTTTGGTGCCTAAAATTTCCCATTTGTGAGATAGAAATTGATTAAGTGAATCTATGTCATTGGTTATGTAATAGACATTTTCTTCTGGGCAAGAAGACTTCTTCAGGTTGTTGGTGCAGCCTAAACTAGCTGGTCTGGTTTGCATAGGGCTAGTGTGATCCCACTTGCAGTTAGGGAACTCCTTCACAATGCCCCTTTCCCAGGATAAACTCAGCCCATAAGGTGAAGGTAGCCCCCCTTGTGCGTGCATCATCCTCTTCCAGCAGGTGTCTGCCTACACTGTAACTACAGAATGAGGTGAGAAAAGAAAACTTAGTGAGATCAGTTCAGGTGCTGCTGCCAAGACAGATGGCAAAAATGAAGGGCGGAAAGGGCTGCACACCAACATATCTGACGGTTCTTGGATGCTGAACTACTCATGGTATCTATGGGAGAGGGATCTCATAGAGGGAACCCACCGTTATCCGGAGGATGGGGACCTCCAACCCACTTCTTCCTTCCACAAGAAGAGAAGCCTTAATCCTGCATATCTGCAGGAAATGAGAAAGCCCACAGCCTCCCTTAGCATTACCACTGGCACAGATGTTGATGTGTGCCCACTCAACCCTAATGGCTTGAGGTTTTTAATGGCTGCAGAGCACTTTCAGGTCTCTGTGCTCCCTTGATATGCCTGCAGGCTCTGAGTGTCAGCGTGGCAGTGATAGGCACATCTCCTTGAAGTGCCATGCAGCCATCCTGACCCCCTGGCTGATATTTATTAATGGAAGAATAAACAATTTAGCTGTTTGAAAACGTAACTCTGTTTTGGTAACCTGCCTAAACCTGATAGAACATTCTATTTGTGTGTCACCTAGTTGACAGGAGCACAGCTGTCTGTGGACATCTGCTCTGACAAGCATGGGCCTCTTTTTCTCTGTTGCCTTGGGGCTTTGCACCCTGTCATTGATGATTATGTCATATTAGATGTAGATCTGGAAGCTGACCTTATATAACATGATATAAAGCAATACAGGCAATATATTGGGACAACAGGGTGGATTCTAATCAGAAACATATGTGGAATACATATGTTCTAGTCAAAACTGTCCTGCCTGGAGACTCACTTGTCAAAGGAAAAAGCAGCTCGTTAAACTTTGAGGTACTGCTGGGTTGGTGGGTCCTGGAGCCTGAGAAATATGGGACTTGAATTCCCCTGACTTACTGCTGTGTAAAATGATGCAGAACAAAGAAGAGCGCAAGAGTGGAGTTGCAGGGAGATGGTGGTGATGGCAATCGGATGCCAGCTTTGCATGACTGCAAGCTGCTATTAGTACTCAACATTGTGCCTGTGGAAGGTTATGTGTATCTTTTTCCTTTTACTAGCCAGAGTTGGGGAATAGTGAGATTAAGAACATGATGCTGTTATATCCTCACTTTGCTTAGAGTGGACATTGAGTGCACCTTGACTTAGATTTGAGTATCTTCAGGTCTACCTGCTTTAAGGTGCAGCTTTTACCAGCTAGAGAGTGTGATTGTGGCCACAGGGATTCTTTCTTGCCATGTTTTCCTTTTATTTGTGTGATGTAACCCCAGGTTACCCCTGGGATGAGTAGGAGCTATTTGGGCATGTTTCTTTCTTTAAATGACTCCTGGCACAGAGGTCCAGGGGATTTTCAGTCAACACCATTCCATTTAAAAATAATAATTAGCAGCAAAAGCTTTACACTGCTGTTCTGTGAAATGGGAGCTTTCTCAGCTGTTTTCACTTTGCTGTGACATCTAGAATACATACTGTGGAAACAGACTGCTGCAGAAGAGTAGTGCCTGCATATGCTCTCACCAGCCATGATAGCAACTGTGGACCTGTGACCCAGCGGTGCTTCAAGAGGAAGATGTCATATCAGCATTGAAGATGCATCTCTGGAAGTGTGCCAGAGCAAAGTGAATGCAGATCCTCACGTTTTAGAAACAACAGCAAGTTTTGGGCTAAGACTGTGAAAGTAATTAGTTTCATCCTGGTAGTATTTTTCCTCCAGAGCCCTGTGCTAGAAGTATGACCTGTTCTTTGTGCTGATTTAATAGCTGACGTGCTGATGCCATCTGATGTGAGTTATGCACTTAGCATTAGCCACAAGCTCAGCTCTGCCCATGAACAACTTAGGAAATGTACTTCACTGAGAGGCCAAGCTCATGCAAAAGTCACTCCTGTGCATGATGCAAAGTTCTTGCAATTCACCAAGTCCTAAAAAACAATCCACAGAAGCAGTGTTTTATCAGCTAAGGGTGCTAAAGTTGTAGGCCAAATGGCATCATTGCATTCATCCACTTAATATAGTGGTTTTTTTGTATCTCTAAATCTTCTGAGATAAGCAGGCAGGGTGTGCAGGGGTGACAACTTTGAATTACAGATTACATGGGGAGGAAGAATCTTTGTTTTGAAAAATACTGCATCTGAAAATTGGCTGGCCTATGGAGTTGGATCTTAGGGTCTGCTTTCATGGGAGGGTATTTTGTTTTTTTCTCCTTTTTTTGTTTTGTTTGAAGTGTACTGCATAACCATAGAGATATAGATGTGTAGTGTGACTGCACTCTATATGTTATGGGTATAAACAGGATTGAAAGATTTACTTTCTTCATGTGAGCTAAGGAACTGCTGGCACATGGAGTGGAGTTTTTCTAGTAAGTTGGCTCACACTCATGTAGAGGACTCTTAATGGCTGTACAGGTAGCCCTGTAAGAGTTCCTGCACTTCCATTAATGCTTTTGACCTACCAGTACGTTGGAGGTCTGCAAAACCAAGCCAAGTGTTTGCCCTGATGAAGAATCTGACTGGAAGAATGATTTGTTTCTGAGGTAACTCAGCTGCATGGTATTCCTTTTTGAAATAAGCAGTACAACTTTCTTGCAGCTTTAAAGATTTAAATTAAGGAATTATTTTAGAATGATTTTAAAATTAAACCCTTCATAAGGAAGGACGCAAAAGACACTGTGACTTTGTGCCTGACTGTGCTTACTCAGAACAAAATCCTTTTCCTTGTTCCAAGGTGAAAGCACTTTGCCGCTAGTCAGTTTCACTTCTTCAGACCTGGAAGTGCTTTGCCACTGTTGAGAGTCATTGCTCCATGGTTACCTTACCTTTTTAAACTCATAAGATTTTCATTCAATTTCTCAAGATTTTTATGTTCCTGCATTTCCTGACATCGTTAATAAAGAAGTGAGAATTTTGAAACATATGTTACTAATGTACTGCTCAATATCAGATAAGGCTAAAATTATTCTGACATTGCTTATGTTCTTCAAGGATGTGTATAAACCACATGTTAGCCATACGTTTCAGTCATTTAAAAATGATTAAAGTAATTGTTAAGGAGTAAGCAATGTAATGAAATTAGCTTACAGCGTTAGCTCTGAGATGTGCATGCAAGTATGGATAACAGTATTTCTCAGATGCTCTTTAGATGAAACTGAGGATAGATCTCAGTTTTATTTTTAGGGTTTGAGTATGATTTTTCTGTTTGAGTAGCATCATTAATATGGCAGTTCATCCTTGGCTTTCTGTTTCTTCACTCTTACAGCTAGTAAAAAGTGCAATATTAACTAATCAAATTTACACTTTATTTGCATGTGCTTGCTTGATGTTCTACACATTCCCAAATATCTCAGCTGAGCACAAATCCATATTGTGTTGTGTGAGATACAGCTGGGCAAGACCAGTCTATAGGAGTTGCAGATGTGAACTGATGCAAAGATGGGGAAAGGGCTTCTGCAAGATTAGCGCTGGGAATCAAAGCAAGTGTCCTAAGTGCTGCATGCCCAGGCTGTAATAAGGTTTCCTGACTCACACCTTCTTCCTACTTAGAGTGGGGGCACAGTGTTACCAGCCTGATCTGAACACAGCTTCTTACTGCCTGCTAGGCTTTTGGCTTTGTGGTGATTCAGTCATTTCAGCTGCCTTGGACTCTAGCATATATCTTATTTGTATGTTAATAAGCTTAAGATGAACTTATATTTGTGTTGAGCCAGGAGCTTGCAGTGACACACGTACAAGTTAGCATTAAACACTGAAGTGCAGAACACCTGTGGGTGTTTAATGCATAGCAGAGAAAGGATTTCATTTCTAATTTTATCTGTGGAACTGCTCAAACCAACCCACTTCCAGTACGCAGCATCCCATTTGCACTTCACAAACAGTAAATGTTGTCCTTCATGGAAAATTGAATCTGTAAGAAAGGAGTATTTTTAGCAAGGAAGGTGAGTCATGCTACTATATCAGTACCCAAGAGAAGAAAGCAGGGGTGCGAAGAGACTGAATTCCAGCAAAGAAACTGAACTCCTCAGTCCCTCCCTCTGCGAGGTGAACTGCTTTGCCTCACGGAACTCACGTTTTGGTGTGTTTACTTTTCTTTGGGGAAGAACTCTTTTGTTTAAATAACCAGAAGCATAGGAATGTTTCTACAGTCTGAAAGGTGTTAGATTGAGGTTTCGTGTGTCATCTCTTTATGCATCTTCTATAGCTGCTCAAATATATATATTTTTTCCTCATAGAAGTTTAATAAGGAAAATTAATGAGGAACTGGTTGTGTGGTGAAACTGTGGAAACTGCAGCCAAGCTAAAAGGGAGTTGTCAGCTCCAGATCTTTCCAGTCCAATAGGTAATTGCAGAACTGTGTGAGTGAAATACAAAGGGAGGCTCTAAAAGGTTCAAAGAGATTTATAGAATATTTCAGACCACAAAAACATATAAAACAAAGTCCGACAGGCTGCAGTAACGGGACGAGAGGGACCTGCTGTCAGAAGCAGCTTGTCATATAGTTATGATTTACTGTTCTCTCCCAAGTGATCTGTACAATCTCTGTCAGCAACGTGGCAAGCAAATAGCATCCAGGGGGCTTGAGATGAGTGTTTGGGAGAGAAGGCAGCAGTGACAATGACCACCTCAAGCTTCCACAGGGAAGTCTTTGCACAGTTCTTTTTGAACAGTAAGTCCAGAGTGCTCTTTTCACCTCTTTCCTTTCACTGTGAAAGGACAAACCTAGGTCAAATAAAGGAAATAGCCCTAAATAACAATTTTATTTTGAAGTTGCTCAAAGCCAACTAGGGAATTTAGATGTCCTTTGAAATTAATGGAAGTCCCCACCATAGCACTAAAAATCCCACCCTGACATTTTCAAAAGCATTCCCTTCTTCATCTCCAGGTGTCATCTGTTTATCCTTCTAACCAGTCATAGATTGCCAGTGCTCTAACATGACTTGTACGTGAAGCAAAAGTCTTGTCTGTTTAGGTTCAGTGCTTTGCCTCTAGCCAAACACTTCCATCTCTTCAGCTTTCTAAGCAAGAAGACTATTTTTCTTTTGATCTACCCCCTCGTACTCCACAGACTGTGGAAGATTTCAGTTAATACTAAATGAAGTGTGAAGGTTTGCAATACCTGCAATATCTTCCTGACATAATTTGAAACAAAAGAGCAAGTGATCCCGATAGTCTGCTTTTTGGTTTTGGCTGGGGAGGGAAGGTTATGAACCCAATGAAGTTAAGAAAAAGAGACTCTGGAGTTGATTCTGGGGGAGAAGCTTTACTTCTGGAAAAATACCAGGAGAGACCAAGGCAGATGTGTCATTTGTGTCCCTCCTTTTGCAGTGCCATGCAGCATGCTTCCCTTTACTGCAGAAAGCAATGCTTGCCAGCCCTGCTTTTCTCAGCCTGGCCTGCTAGTGCAGAGGGCCTTTGTGGAGAGAATGTAACGGTTGCTGATCTGTTCTGGAAGTAGATGGTGTAGGTACAGGCTTGGTTTCACAGGAGCCCTAGTACTTGTTACCAGCTGGGGATGAGGGCAGAGGCTGAGCAAACACAGGACCTGCAGCTGTTGATTAGCAGCACAGCATACAGTAGATTCCTTGGCATGGTAGAGGTCATTGAGAAGCTGGGCTGCATCCCAAACTTGCCCCCAGCAGAATTGGCAAATCACGTAGCCAGTGTCACTTTCAAGTACTTGGCCAGGCAAAGCCCACCCCAGCTCTCCTGTGTTGGCTTTGCAGTGATTTTCTTAGCAAATTGGCTGCCTCCCCAACCACATATATGCTCTATAGTAATCAAATTCTATCCTTTCAAAGATATATGATTGGGTATCAAAATCTGCAGCTTCTTTTATATTGTTTTTTGGCTATAGATAGAATGTGGAATATGTATCTTGAGGTTTAAATCCAGGAGATTCACAACTTTAAAGCCAGTAAAACCTGTTTTACTTTGATAGTAGGAATTGGAGAGTACAGACCTGTACTCTTCTAGCTCTAACACGCAGCTTCAGCACAGGACTGGCATTACCTTGCAGACTGCATTATGAAGAAGAGCAGATCCTTAGCAGAGCTTTGATCACACCAGTGTTGTTCAGCTGGGGAGCACAGAGAGGGCCCTAAACCCCAGTATCTTGTTTTTCATCCCAGGTGCCTATTACATTTCTCTTCACAGCTCAGCGATGCAGAGACTCTTGAACCAGATCCTCTCTGTGACTGGAGAGGTCCTCAGCAGCCACCTGAGGGGCAGACCCCAAACAGCTGTCCTGGGCATGGGGTGTGTGGGAACAGCCCATCAGGCTGTCTCTTTCCTCCCTATGAAATAATACTTGACAGCACTGAGTACCAGACTCTGGCTAGGAGTAGCACAAACACCTCTGTCAGGGTAGCACTGTGCTCTGGCACATAGCATTCTCCCACACTGCAGCTATGCAGCACTACTTGGGCTGAACATGAGCCATATGGGGCTTCTGAATGTGCAGTCCAACCCATGCTGTGTAGCATCCCATCTTGCTTCCTGCCCACTCAGGCTGTGAGCAGGCGTCTGCTTTGACTGATGTGGAGGTGTCATGTTGTTAAGTGCTGGCGGTGATAGGGGTATTGGGCTGGGAACATGCTGTCAAATGAAATGGAGTTCAAAGTCAAGGCTGAACCTCAGCTGCCACAGTGCATGTGTGAGGAGGAGTGAGGGTTGGTGTGTATTCAGAGCCTCCCAGAAGATGGCTGAGGCTCCAGCTCACATTTGTCTCTGCTATGTGAAGAAAGCAAAGAGCCAAGACAGAATGAAAATTTTCCAGTTAGTCAGTAACATGTTAAAAAACTCCAGAAGGCTCAATGTAAGGTGTTTCAGTGAAAGCATACCTGATTTGATAAGTGCACTCTGGGGGATGTTACTGGGCATCACTACAGCCAGCAGGTCACTGTGGGCTTAGGGCCAGGGTTTGGGTATGCAGGAGCTCCAAATACTTATATCTGAACTGTTTGCATGTGTTGGTGTGTGTTTGGTGCCTGTTGTTGGTATTTTTTTTTTGTCTGTTTGTTTCAGGTGATGCTATCGTTGCCCTCCTCCTAGATAAGAAAAAAATGCAAGCAGCAGCTTGCTGATGACTAGCAGAGAGAAACTTAAAAAATTCTCTATTAAGAATGAAAAGAGCTTGTAATTGGCTACTTGTATTTGCATTTCAACTACAGAAGTGGATCAATTCCAGCCCAGCAGTAATTCCTTCCAGCCCTTTGATTCAGGGTCACAGTGGGTATCAGTGGGCTGTTAGGTCTGTCACCAGCCCATCTAAAGAGCTATACATGTAGTGCTACAGAGCAAACCACAGCCAGATGAAAAAAGCAGCTGGCTGGTGGATTCTTTAACTTTTCATTTTCAATCACCTTTTCATTTGAGGAGCAAACTCACTGATTTGGCTCCAATAGCTTTTTCTAGGCGTTTGCTGTATGTTTTCCTTTGAAAATGAGGTCTCAACCACACCACTAGGGAATGCAGAGTTTTAAATAAGAGGTTGTGTGAGAGTCCTATCTGTGTGCAATAGGGGGATGAGAGATTGTGGAAGGAGTTTGTTCCCCTGACTCCTTCCTGCTGATGTTGTCACAAACACCTACACCAACTTCTTCCCACAAGCTCAGTACTGTCTGTTGCTTACAGCTAACCGGGCTGATAAGCATTAAGGTTTTCACTTTGCAAAACTATCCTCCTCTTCCCCTCACTTGCAACTCTGAGCATGGCCTTGTTTTGATTGTTGTACTCCCTTGAGCATCTGGTTCTTGCTCATGACTCAAGGGGCTATTTTTCTGCTGTATGCTCTTGAATAAAGTTGTTTAGTAAAATTTTAGCCACTTGTGGCTGTAAGCTGAATTGGAAACATGTGTGTTAGTTAAAGGCAGGTGGAGGGGTTTCTTTTGTTAATTAGGCTTCAAATTCCATTGTGTTGCCTGTAACCAGTGGCCCAGGCTTGGATTTTGGTAACACCAGAAAACCTCCATTGATGAGAGAATAACCCTGGATTTGCACTGCTTATAAACCTCAAACTTTTCTTGTAGTGTGTCTAAAACAGTTGCATGTGGTTCTGATCTTTCTAAAAATTAAAGCCTAGAGGGGGTAAAGAGATGCTTTCTGGGGCTGATAGGTCTGCATGGCTGAGGTGCTAGGATCAGACAAGAAAACCAATGGTTCCTTTCTCACCAGCATGCTGTCCCCTTCCCCCCCAAGCCTATTTTCCCTTCTGCTCTACACCCAATTGCTAATTAGATCTCTGAAGCAAGGGGCTGCCATTTTACACCAAGCTGTGAGCTGCCATTCACCCACTACCAGCTCTGCTAGTAGTTAAGAGTAACACCCTGTGTAATGATTTAAGCAACAAATGCCTGTAGCTGTAGCCCACCCCAGGTGTGTCTCAGGTTCATTATCACCTTGGGAGCTCAGTATGATGGAGGTCGATTTTGTAGTGAACTGAACTTTTATAAGGTCTGTGCTCTGGGAAGATGGTACAAAAGTAAGTAGAAATTAAAAATAAAATGGAATTAAAGACTTTGACGTATGGGCTGCTCAGAGGGACATGAGGAAGGCATAAATGGGTCCCTATCATGCAGCTACCTGAACTATTTTTTCTCACTGACAGAGGAACTCGGGTTTAACTCTTCAATGGCACGAAGTCTCAGAGGCGCAATGCAAGTTACATACCGTAAATAAGTTACCTATTTGTCCATCAGGGACTTGTTGCCTATTAAAATCAGCACATCTGAAGAATGCAAATGCCTCTGAGACTTTGGTCTATCTTCTGGGTTTTCACTATGGTTCTGTCTGCCAAAGCTGTTGGTTTTACAGACAAGCTGCTGTTGCAATGCTGAGCCTTGCTCCATCTCAATACTTTTGTATTGTTCTCAGGCTTTTTAACGTTGATCCACATTCTATCATTAGTAAAAATGAGTTGTACCGGAGCCAGAACTGACTCTTGAGTAATCTCTATCTATATATCTTTGTAGAATTAGTCGGAGAAATTGATTATTTTTTATTTTTTTTAAATCACTTTGGCATTGAGTCTTGAGTAGCTTCATTTAGCCTTTGTTTCTCCCATTGTTTATGAAAATGTCACATGGGGTAATCTTACTGAAGTCAAGATATGTTGCTTCTTGCTTCACCTCAAGGCCTGAGGAGAGAAGATCATGCATCACAGGAGATATAGCCCAAGCTAGGAACGTGTCCAGGGGACAATAAGAGTGTAAGGATTATGAAATGTAGCTTCCAGGAAGTCTTGCAGTGCCTCCATAACAGAGCTATTATGGTTTCCAGCCAAATGTTTTTTGTGTTCTCAAATGTTACCATTAAATTTAAAAAGTGCGTAAGGGAAGCTTTCTAATTGTCTGGAATGTACACCTAGGGCCCACATGTACATACAGCAAGGCCTGTACTAGACTGAGAAGTTGATTAGTATTCTCTGATATACTTGGCCCTTGGTGTCTGGTAAAGTGATATATTAGTGGGAAAAAATTGTCTGAAATCTTAGATGTGTTGTAACAGAACAAGTCAGTGATAGGAGCGTTTCCAACTTCTTCCACTTTGTGAAGCTGCTAATGTCCATGTTGTTTCTGGTCATTTGTCTGTGCCCGTGACAAAAAATTCCAAAGCTACAGTGAACTGTTGTGTTGAAAATTATTCTGAAGTCCTTCATTTCCTCACTTCATTAATTCATTTAAGACACAAAGGCTGTTCCACTATTATTTTAAAAACAAGAGCTATGTACTTCTATAGCTATACACTACAGAGAATGTAGTCAAGCAGCACATGCTGACCAGCGAGCAAATAAATTACTCTTTAGAAGTACAGCAAAAGTTCTGGCCATTGTATTTACTTCTGTTACTCAGTA
This sequence comes from Cyrtonyx montezumae, assembly GCF_038088225.1. Taxonomy (NCBI): domain Eukaryota; kingdom Metazoa; phylum Chordata; class Aves; order Galliformes; family Odontophoridae; genus Cyrtonyx; species Cyrtonyx montezumae. The sequence continues at coordinate 15,896,534 of NW_027072045.1, read as the reverse complement.
TCTAGATGGCATAGTACCTTTGGGACGCTGTCAGTTGTTTTGAGTTGCTTGAGTTTAACTGAGAAGTGGGAACAGCAGACCCTGGATGATCCAGTTTTCCTTATTCAGGGGAAAGATAAAGAGCAGAAAATAAGAACAAATGTGGATGTTTCATATCAGTATTGCAATATTCTTTCTCATCTTCAGTTGAGTTGCTTTAAACAGGAGTGACACAGATATGATGAACAGGATTTATGAGAGATTCTGCTAGTACCCTTTCAGGATAACTTTTTTATTTCTTAACTTGTGAATGTGCAGAAGAAATAACTCAAAGGTGAGAGTACTTGACTTTTGTCTTTGTTTTGACAGTATGGGGACAAAAGCAGTATAGGAGAGAACTGTTAGTGTCTGTATATCTTGAGGACAGGGAATTGACCACTGCAAACTGAAGCTATCGGTTTCTTATTTTTCAAATAAACCTGCAAGGGAAATGACCTACTCTTGAGAGCACAAGTGGAGGGGGACTCTTCCATCTGAGTTTATTTTGCTTAGCGGGTAAGATCAGAAGAGGCCTAAACAAGGCTCTTTATTTTCGGCAACTCTGATCGTCTGTTTTGAAGTGAGATCCAAAGAAAACATTCTCCCTCCTTCATACCAATTAAAAAGCAATAAAGGCTATTTTCATTTTTTAAATATTGAAGGTAGGAGATGTGCCAAGAAATCCTTTGCCTTCATCGAGGGGCAGATGTCAAATATTGTATCCTCATCTGGTGTTATCCAGCATCGCTCAATTGAAGTCAATCCAAGCAGTTCAGAGTTGTAGTGCTGAAATGCCTGACTCTTCATTTCGCAGTGCCATTCAAAGATACAGCTCCTTAGAGTGTAGTCGGTAAGGTCATGTGTAAATATGATATTTAGAAATAGAAGTCCAAGCTCATTCCAGGAGTTTTACCCAACAAGTTAAATGGCCTGCTGCTCTCGAATGATCTCCTTTTTCATCTTGAATCAGCAAGATACTAGCATTCTGGGCAGAGTAGGAGTCGCTTGTGTGACAGGAAGTGGTAGTCATCTCTCAGGAAGGACACTGACTTTTTCTGTCCCTGGTACCATTCAGGAAGAAGGAAGATTCTTTATCTAGCTAAAATAGAATAATTTTTAGAGGCAAAAGGTAGTCTTCTGCACTGGGATCTAGCTAAGAAGTTGAAGCTCAAATCCAATTGCAGACAATCTTCAATGTAGTTAGTGGTTTGGTTTTAGTTAAAAGCAAGGGACTCAATTTACTGCTCTGCTCAAGGCAATTGCTTCTTTCTGTCCTGCAGTATATCTAGTCTTATATCCAAGTTGGTTTTCTTTCCTGCTGCTTGTGTTAGATATACCAGTGGGGAGTATAAAGGATTTCCTTGAATAAAAGAGTGGAGAAACACAATGAACATAAGAGAAGACATAAGGGGAAATGAGTGATAGGAACAATCTACTCTATTGTCATGAAAGGCTACCATTTCTAAGACTGATTTTTTTCTTTTAGTTTCTGTGATTTTGTAATTAACCACAGATGGATACATAGCACAGGCTTTGATATAGGAGTGGGCCCCACAGTAAGTGAACCACTCTCCCACTGTTTCTTCCTTTGCATCTCCTGTCCTCTCTTTCTGGAGGAAGAAGAGAGTAATACAGCTGTCCGCTACAGGAAATGATAAAGCTCTATTAACCTAGGGAGGTGTCAGTAGGGTGGAGCAGCACAAAGAGGCCATGATACTCTCTGTTGTTCTTACAGGGGTTGGTAAATGCTTCTCCTGCTTATACTCAGTTTATCGCTAATAAGCACATAAGATTCAATGGAATAGCACTGAGTTAAAGTCAGTATGGGAGAAGCCAAATAGAAGACTAGTACTCCAATTCCAGGCTCATTCATAAAAAGAAATTAGTTACAGTCTGATCCTTAATCTAAAATTGGAAATGAAGCTCAATATTTTGAGCTCCTCCAGGGTTTTTCCTAGGGAGCTTGGATCACAGTTTGCTGCTTCATCAGGTGTTCTGAACTCAGCAAAGAGTGAAATGCTAAGAAAGCTTACTTGACCTCACATCACACACTGAACAACAATGGAAGTACATACAAAGCTTGTCATTTTCTAAAATCAGGCTCAAACTCTGTTCTTCCACTTATCTGGAAGCTATCCTAGCAAGATACATTGCCACTCAATAGTTTCAGTAGCATTTTTCAACCTGACTCAGTAGGACTAGGAAGTATGAATACAATCATAGAATCACAGACACATTTTCTATCAGCCAGTACCTCTGAGGGTCTTCTAGTCTTTTGTTCAAGTAAGACCCAACTTCAGTGTTAGAGAAGGTTGCTCAGGGTCTCAAGCGAGGAAGTTCTGAAAAACCTCCAAGAATGGATACTCTGTCATCTTTTGCAAACTTATTCTAATGCTTAAGCGTAAGGAATGTTTTTTGTCTGTCCTTTTGGAATTAATCTATTTGCAGCATGTTTCTACTGTGTTATGTGTTTTTGCTGCATGCCCTTGAGAAGAAGTTTGGTTTCATCTTCTCTACAAGCCCCCTCAAGTAGAAGTTGTAGTCAGTTCCTCCATTCTCTAACCTTCTCTTCCTCAGACTGGAAAACCTCAGTTCCTTTAGCCTCTCCTCACACCCTGTGCTACAGACCCTTTACTGTCTTCACTGTATTCTTTGGATCTCTACAAATTGTTAGCATCTCTTTTACATAGTAAACTTGATGGTATTTCATGAATTGATCTAGACCAAATGGCATCTAACTTTTTTTAAAATTCACCCATGACTTGCTGCATAGGCTGTTGTCTTCATCTTATTTTACCTTGTGTTCTTCTGATAATGTGGAGGAAACCTAAAACTGAGATCTATGTTATCTTTATCTACCAACATCTGCACTGATAGCAATACTACCTTGCATATCTCTGCCCCATCTGGATGGAGATGAACCCTGGTGTTGTCCTGAGATAAGCAAGTAGAGTATCAGACCCATAAACTGCATGGGAGACCAGGAAGCTGTTTGGTCCTGGCATTCCTTTTCCCCTGCAGGCTACTTCTTTCTGGAGGAAGCCATTGATCTCTGGTAGACAGACACAGTTGGGCATTCAGTCAATCTATCAGTGACAGGCTAACATAAAACAGCCGTAAACAGCCTCCAGCAATACTGGGGATGGGTTCCCTGGCTGGAGAAGCACAGATTCAGCATTCATTCAAACTAACCTTTGAGGAATTTTTTTATTACAGGAAACAACAATGATAATAATAATCTGGGGAATCTGTCAAGAAAGAGCTTTTGGATAATCTCAAACCAAAGACATCCAGGCAGGAAGTCCCTCTTGGTATTGTTCATTTAACAAGACCCTGCAGGTCTCCAGAAATACTTTTTTTTTTTTTTCTGAGCACAATTTATAGTTGAATAAACAGTAGTAGACAAATGTTATCAAATTCAACTTTGCATAAATTTGAATGAGCATTCCCAGAAGATCCTGAGTTTCAGAGAAACCTGGAGATGATAGACAATGAAAGCCTCCTGGGATCTTTCTGAATCCTTTCTTACAAGCTGAGTCCAGTTTGCCTTTTCTCCTGTGTCTGTGCATGCGTGTGCACGTATATATAGTATATAGTAACTTTTTACTGGTCTAGTTTTATGTGATTGAAGCAAGGATGAGATTATTCCTTTGAGTAATATCAGTAAATTCTTCCTGATAGCCATGCTGTTTTGTTAATTTCCTTTCTCTATCCCTTCTTATCCATCCTTCTAGCACCTCAGTGGTTTTTTTTGTCCTCTTTAGCACTCACACTACAGGCTTTCAATATCTGTAAATGATTGCAATAATCTCACACCTTCCCTGGATCTCTTTGTCAACCTAAGTGGCCCCAACCCAAACAAAACACTACTGAACATCAACTTTGAAGCATTTTATGGCTCTACTACAAGCCAACTCCTCTAAAGATTGCGAGGTGGATAGTTCACTAGTTGGTCTGTACCATTCCCTCTACTTCTTGATTACTTTTAAGGAAATTCAGGCCCATTTTTCAGAGGAAAACTTTGGTTGTATGTGCTGAAGTGTTTATAGCCATACATTGTCCTGCGCTCTCTCACCTTTGAATGGACTGCATGCAAAGACATACTGTGTCTTAAGAGCCCTGTTTCTAGGGCTAGTCTGATGGGATAAGGTTGTGTTCTGCCTCCAGATGATACATGACATGACTTCCATACCTGGCAAGTGTTGCAGGAGAGTGAATTTAAACTACCTTTATGCCTTTTTAGTGTTATACTCCTGCAGAAGCTGGAGAGAGCCTTGCAGCAGCTGAGGCAACCTCAGTGAAGGTGTCTTCTGGAGTAATGTGAACCTCTAAAACTCCTCAGTGCTGTAGGCAGAATTTACATATTACAGTATACCAATCATCCCAGATCTGAAAACTTTCATGGCAGATCTCGGGAGGTAGCAAGGGTCTAAGGAGTTTTCCCACATTGGCCCTGTCATGCCGCCCTGATACTCAGTAGGGTGAGACTGTTGTAGGAAGAGCTCACCCAGCATTACTCCTGGATCACGAGTAACCTGAAAAATGTCTGCATGCAATCCACTATCTTGTAGCCTGTGTGAAACGCCTTCCTTAGCCACAAACATTGTAACGGGGTAGTGGGCCAAGGATGTCTGAGATATTGTCAATGCACAGCATGCATTCCTGGTATCACCAGACTTATCCGAAAAATCTGTGTTGCAGGAGTAAAGCATTTAGGACTTAACCTGGCTGTGTAAGTAAGAACACAATAGAGCTGTGTGACTTATAGGACTTCCTGGACTAGAAAGTGACTGTGTTCTTGTGAACAGCTGATATGACTGTAATGTAGTCCATATGTCAAAGAATGATGTCAGACATGGGAATCTGAGCATGTTGTAAGGACAGGTGATGAGCAGAGTGAAGAATAAGGGATGCCCGGTGCTCCCTCGGCCTAGCTTGTTTAATGTGTGAGCAAGGTAGAGACACTGCTTTAGTGAAGTGGTGAGTAGAAGGCATCCCTCTATACTCTCCACCCAATTAGAAGACAAATTGTTAATAAGTAGCAAAATCATATGTTCATGCAGTTTCAACTGGTGATGCTGATAGGTAGTCGTTTCATGCCTTTGCATTTTTTCACCTTTTAATTGATAACAGTTATATTCTCTGTTCCCGATTACTCTTTCCCATCAGTTCAGAGGCCAGCCAATTGCCTGTGTTTGTGATCTGAGATCAGAAACAAAGTAGTATGAAGTTCTCATTGCATATTTGCAAGAGAGAAGCTGGTTACATTACACAGACATATGGAATCAGACTCCTTGGAACATGAGATGTGTGTGGGTGAACTTGGCCAACAAGGCAGCCAAGAAGACAATTTACTAGCCCACCCTTGAAGAACATGATGGGACTCCGGAGGACAGAACCAGGGGCCCGTACAAATACTTAGAGAAGTTAATAACATTTTTTGTACATTGGTGCTAGAATTTTAAGCCTCATATCAATTATCCTTCTGTAAAGAGTGTTTTACTGTGGAAAAACAATTACATGCATAGTGGGAGCTCAGTGAACACTCCACCAAAGCAGCTTGAGTGTTGAAATTTTAATGAAGACCTTCTTTTCATGTAGGATTTTTCAGATGTTGAGTTAAACCACTGCTAATAAAAAATAAAAAAAAAAGTTAACACAAGATAAAATATATATATATATATATATACCAAAACCTATGCTCACCCTAAGTTCAGTGTGAGTATAAAGGCTAGTGTCTTCTGATACCATAATTTCACCAGTTATGAAAAATGAGAAAGGGGCAATGTTTTCACAGATAGTAGAACAGGGATCCCTTTTATCCAACCAGGCAGGTAACAGTCAAGCTCCTACTCAGTCTGATTGTCTTAATCCTCAAGCAAATTTTGTCAGGCTAAATCTCAAGCTCAGTCCAGTGTAGGTCTTTTATTCTTCAACAGCTAACTCACAGCAGAGCTTTGAATCTATTCATTTTCACAGAATTCAGGAAATGCTGCATTCCTGCATTGCTTCATGATCTAGGACTGTAGAAAAATGTCCGCTTGCAAAAGTATCTTGAGGCCCTGTAGTGTCTAGTGGAGCTTTCCAGAATCTGGACTTGCAGTCTCTATGTGCATGATCTTCAAAATCTCCAGAAAACAAATTTCTGTATACGGTCCTGATTTTCTTGTGGGGGAAAAGATATTTTTTTTCCCCCTTTGGCTCTAGCAAGGTGTTTGTATCATTTCTTTTATGGAACTAAAGTGGAGAAATATCTCTTCAAGTCAGTAGATGTTTCAGATCTACTGTATCCATGGTAAAGAATGAAAGAAAAAGGATATATATATATCATATAGTATGTGATTTTTTTTTTCTTTTTTTCAAGTTATTCCTGAGCAATGAGATTCACAGTTTCTTAGAGAGATTACCTGCTTCAGATAAGAGTTGGCTTGCAGGATGCTGAAAGCTGAGGAGCTTTTTACAGTGCTCTCTTGGGCCTCAGATCACTGAAGTCCCAAAGGAAAGAGCAGCTGCTTAAAAAGAGTAATACAGAAATAACTCACTGAAATCAGTGCTGAACTCACACACTTCAGTTGCATTCAGACAAAACGTTTCCCTGTTTCCTCTCTTATCCTAAAAGATGATTCATGTAAGTTCATGACTGACGGTAGCATTTGTCAAAGAAATCTCTGTGCTCTTCTCTAGCCACTGTGCATTACATATTTTTAGGTTTTGCCATATCCTAAGAATACTGGCCCATTAAATCTAATTATCCACCTCTGGGAAATAGCCTATACCTTGAGGCTTTTGAGGAAGGGAAAATTCCACAGTTGCACCTGGTCAACTGGTTCCACGTGAAGGAAATGACCCCCTGACCCTTTTTGGTACTCTGAATGTAAAACTTGTTTAACCCTCTCTTACCTACACAGCTATAAACTACATTACTGCTCTCAAATCTCTGCAACTCATTAAAAAAAGAATACTTGACTAACCAGCAGCAGGGATTCTTCTGGGTTGAATGAAGAAGAGCTGCAGAAATTTGTCTTAAATTTGAAAATCTTATAGGGTTAGGAGCTGGATAGCTCTGTGTATAGGTGTGGACCTCAGGGTTATCCAGGCCCATTCTGGAAATCTACAGGCTGAATGTAATGTGAACAGTGCAAAATCAGCAAAATATGAGATACAGCCACGTTAATTGTCATTATGAGAGTGGTATCTTATTACTTTTTCCCCTATGATAGCTGTAGAATAGCTTAGATTTAAAGGGACCTTAAAGATCATTGGGCTTCAACCATCTAATGTGGGTAGGGTTGACAATGATGTCTCACTGTCAGGTATTTATGTAACTGAAGGAGCAAATCAAGTATTTCCATTCTGAATAATTTAATCTGTAGTTGATGGCAGAAGTAAAAATACTGCAAATTTGTATGACCAAGTGTTTCCTTGGCTTTGTCTATCAGAAAGCATCGCAAAAGTGCATTGGTAAAGGAAGGCCGGATCATAGAAGTGGCCAAATTTTTGTCAGTTGCACAGTCTTCAAGACCTCTCACAGGATGTAACATGGGAGAGAGTTGCTATAGACTCTTCTACTCTTTCTCCTTACATTTTGGCTCCCTTGTATCATTTCTGAGTTTGTTTTGAACTGTTCCCTTAGTTAAGGATACGTTGGAGTGGTGTCCATTCATATCTTAGTGTAATTCCTTCCTGAGTATCCCAGAGAAGAGAAAAAAAATGAAGTTGAATATGCAAAAAGATCCTAGTTAGAGACAATTTTCCTAACTGAAATTTTGCTTGCTTCTGTTCTAAGTGCATGATTTCAGGTAGAATATTAGGAAAAACCTATTCTCAGAAATAGTGATCAGGCACTGGCACAGGCTGCCCAGGGAGGTGGTGGAGTCCCTGTCCCTGGAGGTGTTAAAGAAGTGTGGAGATGTGGCACTGAGGGATGTGGTTAGTGGGTGTGGTGGGGGTGAGTGGATGGTTGGACAGGAGATGCTGTGCTTCTGTGGTAATTGGAGTGCTTGGCATGCCTGCCTTAGGCTGTAGATACATTATAAGAATGTACAAAAAGTCCATCTTACACTATCTCATGTGTAAGTCTTTCAGTTTGGCCTGCAGAAGGAATAGGATCTTTGAACACTGGCTAGGAAAAAAATGTAAAGGAAAAACAGTACTCTCCCACCCAGACAAAACATATACCTCAGAATAAACATGAATAATGAGGTATGAAAGCACAGCAGTCAGGGGAGAAACTGTAAAGTTGTGTCAAGCAGTCACAACCCATCCATAAGGCCAAGCACTCGCACGTCAGGGTTACAGGTCTGTGGTTTCCCATGAGACGTGCCGTGTTCTCATGCTGAAGCGAAGAGCTTTGGCAGCATCGGTCCCGCCTGCTAGACGAAGGCACTGTCAGTGTTTCCATTATTTCTATTTCAGGGCACTCTCTGTCTGCTGAGATGATTTGTCCAGGCACAGGGGATCTTGAGCCAAAAGCAAAACTTCCCTTCTGGTAGAATCTTTCATAGAATGGATTTTTTAAAATAGCAGTATCCATTCCCACTGCAGAGCTCTCCTTATCCAACATATGGTGACAGTGGTTGCTTTATCTAAGAATTTATCCTGGAATATAAAATTGAAACTGATGGGGATCAAGGTTGCTTCTCTTGAAAACTGTAGGGCTTGCCACAGCAGGTAGCACCAGTTGGAACCTTGATGCTTTGGGAAATAATTACCCAATCCTTCTGATGCCATCTGTCAGCTGAGTGTGAGCTTGCCAAGTCAATCAGGAAAGGCTGTGGTGGTGGCCAGCTGCTGCTGAGCACCAGGGGATTGTGACCTGGCTGATCCTGGCAAGTACAGGCTCTTCAAGGGTGGAAAGAGCTCTTCTCTTCCTGAATCATCTGCTGAATCAACTGAGTAGAAACTGCTCCCTTGCAAAGGTGTGAATTTGAGATGTGCCAGATAGTGTGAGGAAAGGTTTGGAGAGATATATGAATTAGTTAGAAGTAATTGCAGCTACCTGCCTGCCTGGTGAGGACCAGCACCTTTATACATCACAGGGCTGAACAATGTCAAATGATTTAACAAGGCTTTTCTCTGCTTTGGTACACCACTAAACATCATGAAAAAGTCCACAAAGACAACTAGTTAGCCAACAAAATCAAGAGCTATGCCATAAAATGCCACTGGTGGAGCCGCATCTTGAATACTGTGTTCAGTTTTGGGCCCCTCACTGCAAGAAAAACAGTAAGACCCTGTGTACAGAGGAAGACAGCTAAGCTAGGAAGGGTCTGGAGCACTGGTCTTAAAGGCAGTGGCTGAGGTAGCTGGAATTTTTCAGTCTGGAGAAGAGGAGGCTCCGGGGAGACCTTATCGCTTTCCCCAGCTCCCTGAAAAGAGGTTGTAGTGAGGTGAGATACTGTCTCTTCCCAGTTAACAGGATTAGAGGTAATGGCCTCAAGTTGTACTAAAGGAGATTCAGGTTGGATATTAGGAGGAAAAAAAAATCTCAGAAAAAGTGATAATGCACTGGTATAGGCTGTCCAGGGAGATGGTGGAGTCACTGTGCCTGGAGGTGTTCAAGAAATGTGGAGATGTGACACAGAGGGACATGGTTAGTGGGCGTGGTGGGGAATTGTTTGATGGTTCTTTGTGTTCTTGGCTGTCTTTTCCAACTTCAATAATTCTATGATTCTATAACGTGAGTACTCTTATGTGGTAGTAAGTTCATGGTTCTCCAGTCAGAGCAAGGGGTTCCCTTCATACCAAATGGCTGATGGGTCTCTGTGCTAGGCCTGCCCCAACTCACAGTCACTACATTAGGGCACTGGAGAAATGCTGTGGGATTGCAATATGGTATGGTGTTAATAACATAGATTCTGCACAGCCCTCATTCGGTTTCTGAGACCAATGTTGCATGGTTGGGAAGTGTTGGAAGACTTGGAAGGCCTTGTGAGATGCCTTCCCAGAAAAAATTCTAAATGTAGTGGGAATGAAAAAGCCTGAACTTTATCTCCTGTTTGCTGTTATTGTAAATCTTTTCCCTTTGATAGCCAGTTCCAGAGGTGAGGGAATATCTTTCTTAAGCCAAGAAAGATCACAGAGAGAAAAAGAACAACCCGAGCTGAGCATTTTGTTCTTAAATGAGCCTTGAGTGTCTTAGGTCCCTCCCTTAGTGCAAGGGAAAAGAAGTATCAAAATGCTACATCCCTCAAATCTGTAAAAGATTTACTTCTCAGAAGAGCAAAATTCAAAAGCAAAAGCTCCTATTTTCACTAGGAGATACAAGGAAAGAGCAGTAACAGAGAAAGCAGCCGTGTTTCTTCACCAATACCATCATCTTTTGCTGAGAAGAGATCTTCCCAGCCTGTGCATCTGATACACGCACACCAGCTGGCTGGGCTACCACCGTGAGTAAATACATTTGGAAATGAATGTGCTATTGCATCAAAGTGTGCTGCAGTCACAGCTGGGATTTATCTCCCTGCCTGCTGCCAGGAGCATGTAAATGTTCCAGCTTCTTCCCCTCCGTTTCTTCAACCTTACATTCTTATTATTTCCTCCACTGCTCAAAAACAAGCTAAATGGAATATTATTAATGATCTTTTAGCTTAATAGTCACGCTGTTATGGAATGTCTGAAGGAGATCTTTCCACATGCCAATAACCTTCACAGCAATTCTCGGTGTTAGATAAGCATGTAAAGCATCTTTATTACTATTTCAGTTAAATTCAGTTCTCAGGGAAAATAAGAGGCCCTGACTAGAGCTGGGGGATAGTTCTGGCAAGCAAAATGAGAAAGAACAAGGCATTTCAATCCCAAACTTCATAGTTAGCAAGTGATATCACCTAGGGCTGCTGGCTGTGCTAGGATTGGTTCAGCAGCCAGGCCTGGGGAGGAACAGGATAGCTGAGCATCAGGGGATTCTGTTCTGGACCAGGCATGGAAATTTTCAGCTCTCCTGTAAAAATAAAAAATGCTAACATTACATTTTAGATGACTTCCTGTAATCTGTGTGACACAGTTTATGCACCAGGCCCCAGAGAATCTTTGTTTCCAAAAAGGTTCCCTTGGTGGATTTCCAACAATGCAGCTGGGCGAGAAACTGGGTCCATCTCATTTGTAGCAAGGATTACTGCAGTCTCTGTTAATTCTTCTTTCCTGTGTTAATAGTTTATTTCTGTCAAAGTGCTCAGAGAAGCTTTTCTTGCTGCATAAAGTGATAGAAGTTCACTCCTGCTGCCTTAGATCAGCTGCCCATTTTTGCTGAGCCAGAGGGTTGATGGAAGCAGAAGGTTTGTGTCATTCCAAATTTCTTGGACAGTGTATTTTTTTTCTTTTGTTTTGCATTTTCCCGTATGGTTTGTGGATACCTTTTACCCATTTGGAACACAAGTTTCTCATGCTGGATGTTCCCACTAGCTCTAGCAAGGATTCTGCATGCAGAATACATTTAATTCTGTAAGCAGAACTGAGAGTCTTTAACTGCTTCCAGAAACATCTTCACACACTTTGAACCTTCAGATATCTGAACTACAGAAGCTGGTGCAGATTCTTTATTCCTCCTAGGTGCCCACATAGAGCCCCTGACACTAGTATTTGGCTGATTTCAAACTAGTGAGAATGTTTTTATGCCCTGGCAGCATCAGCCATGGTAAACTCTGGTGCAGACAAGCCCTGAGATAGAAAGAGCATTTCTTAGGAATTGGAGGGGGAGGATCCCCCCAGCACACAAAGTGATTTTGCTGCTCATCATGAGCATCCTGCCACCGATGACCAGGGACCACTCTTACCCAAATCAGATTATTTTATGATGCCGATTATAACCACAGATACTAAGGGAAGTGCTCATAAGTTTCCTATCCTAACATCAAGGCTGGCACTGATTCTGAAGCCCCCAAGCTTTCAGGCCAGGGCTGTCTTCAGGCCACTGTGAGAAAATAGACACATCAGTACTGTACATACTGTAGAAACTTTGTTATGGGTTGCTCAGAAAAGTGGTAGAGTTTGTATTTCACAGTCACTAGCTGTAGGGGTGCCCATCTGTTAAACTCTGGTAACAATTGAAGTGTCTCATAGCAGATGTTCCTCTCCCTGAAGAACTGCCCACACAGGGTTTGCTGATTTCCTGTATCACAACTGTTTATTCCAAATAACTCTGCAAGTAATTGCCCAAGGTCAATTCAGAATAAATGCCCATCTTCTGAATTTACTCCAGTATGAGTAGTGCTGTGCTTTAGCCCTGTTCTCAAACACTGGTGTGCATCAAGAAGAGAATCAGTGAAGTGTAAAACAGATGGAAGTGAGATCAAAATAAATCCTTCCACTTTTTCCTTGTAACACTTCAGATCACAGATGGGAGAGCTGGGATGCAGACAGAATATGACAGAAGGTTACATGAACATCTGGAGTCCAAACAAATGCTTCTTTATGTAAAATAATATTTAGTGAAGAATGCCTAGGAAATGTGAATACTGGATCTGATTTTGGTCCCATGGAAGTCACTGCCAACACTGTTACTCACGTCAGCAATCCTGCTCTGATGACATTATAAATGTGTCTGAGTTTTACCCGATGGTATATGTAATTTTAAAAGCTTTCTCTGAAACTTTCTGGTAGAATTGACTTTGCCAAGAAAAAACTGTGCATTGTGTTTCAGGCAAGACCCAAATGACCCATATTTGGATTCTGCCTTCAAAGCCACACATATCTATGAGGTGTCTCACTCCTCTCAAGAGCCACTAAGAAACAGGCTCTTAATCCTGTTTTGTGCCTTTCAAAATGACCCATCTGATTTAGATTTTGATAGAGCTGTTAAAATGGCATGGCAGTTTAAGATAATACAGTTGTCCAACAACTTGTCATTGAACCTCTTCTGCTGAGAAGAGATTATCTCACAGCACTCCAGCTGTGAAACAGATTTATATGAGCATTCTTTGTGCCTTTCAGTACAATACTAAACTGCTGCTTGGAGTTGGCATATGCTGACTTGACTGGCTTTTCTTTGGAGCTTATGAGGATCATTCATGTGGGCTGTCGTAGCAGTAGAAAAGTAGGGGATATTACATTTTTTTTTCTGCCTTAGAAAATTAAGACTCAGAATCAAGCTCGCTGAATGTTAAGATCTCTGAATGTTACACAGCTATATTTACCAAAATGAAGGTCTACATGAAGCCTCATAACCAACTTCTTTGGGAATCTGGCATTTTCATTTCTCGGGAGGGACGAGAATTGGGTGAGAACAGAAGTTAGTTTGCATACATGTTCAGAAATAGATGTGACTATAAAGGTACATAGATTGCAGAGGAGGAATGTGGAATTCCTAATAGATGTTTAGAGTAGATGAGCTCTTTGTGTCTGAATGTGTGTTTATGTTTTATATGATGAAGGACAAATAGACAGCCCAGCTTTTCCTCAACTGTAAATATGTGTGTGATTAAGGGAGATGTGCTCCCCTCAATACCATTAAGCAGAGTTCTCTCCTATATCACTGTCATTAACCTGAATCTGATTTACACCATGTGCTTTAGCTGGTAACCTAAGATAAATCAGTGCATTGTGCCTTTCTAATGTACTGTCTGTCAGTAGATTTGAACACTGTAGGACTTTGAACAAACTGCCTGTGTGGAAATTATTTGTATAATTTAAAGCAGAAATACATCCATATAGGGGTGGGAAAGACCTGACAAGACCAACAGGACTCTTAACAAGTAAATGGAAAGTGTTAAAGTGACTGAGACCCTCCACTGCAGTTGATGTTCTGCAAGCAGATGGAGCAGGGAAGTCCTCTGCCCTGTAAGTCAGATATGTATGAGCAGACATACATGGCCACAATAGTGACAAGACTTCCCCAAGGCCTACCCCACTATGTGGTACCTTGCTGAGCCACCTGGAAATGGGAGCCTAATAGGAACTATCCCAGATATGACACTAGTCCCAGTGTTCTTTTGGGTGCTTGTTGCATTTTAGTGAGACTGCTGATCTTGTAGACTCCTTAGGCTTGAGTCACTGCTTGATCTTTTGGTGAGACTGTCTGGGAGTTTAGACTTAAAATTATCTTTTTGCTGTAGACTTTTAATGAGGAAATCAGATGAAAAATGGATTTTCGGGCAGCTCTAGCTGTATTTCCAGATGGGATACTCATCCAATTCCTGAGAAGGGGAGAGAGAGGGGATCAATAGAGATTTTCTTTTTTGTCTGTTGAAACTTAATATGTAAAATCCTCATCTGTTGTCCAACAGGAGCTGGACATTTTATATTCAAATGCAGACCAAAGGAGGCACATGCCTACAACTCAGGTTGTTCATCCTGATTCAGATGTAACTACCATTTATGTTTTGTTTCAACTGCTATTTAAAGCAACTAAACTTAAAATACACCAAAGGCAAAGAGGGAGTCACTAGAACAGACGTGTTATGTACAGAGTTTGGTTGATATTAAATGCTGTTAATTGTCTTGGCCAGGCAGCCTGTTGTTCTCTGGTTGCTTTCTGCCATGATCGCAGCTTTTGTTCCTCTTCTGCAATGGAAATATTTCTCCGTTATTTATTTTTGCGTGAGAAAACTTGTTTCCATTTGGAGCCTCTAGATACCACTTGGGTGCCCCCCTGACCTCTCTTTGTGGGCTCAGCCCATGGAAATGACCAGATGAAGGAATGTGGATGAAGGAAGTGCCATAAAGCAGAAATACTGCTGGCTCGTAAATTCCCTCCTCCACAGAAAGATTTCTAAATAAACAGAGTTACAGTCACATAGGACAGCATAACTCAGTGGAGCTTTCATGAAGGAGAGCAGCCTGACACCAAGATGAAACTCCTCCAGGAGTCTTTCTCTGCAAGCTCTCCTGCTCACACATGAGTCTTTCATCACTCTTCTGTACAGACTTCACCTGGTTTTGTTTTCTGTGTTATTCTTATCTTCACAAACCATATTAAGCCTATTCCAAGGTGGAAGGGTGAACCACAGTTCTTCTTTAGGTCACTGAGATTTGGTGGCCTTCGTATTGTCTGGATGGCTTTTATAAAAACACCCTGCCTTTGATTCAGCTGTGCTCCTGCAGCCCGCAGATACACGTGCCTTTATCTTCAATGTCTGGGATTCTGAACATGAACACTGCCGGCTGCAGGATATCAGAACTGCTTAGGCAGGTTCAAGTGTCTTCTCAGGGCTGGATCTGCTCAACCACACTCTTGCTTCTGCTCCAGGGACACTTCAGTCTGTGTTCATAAGGGCTCAAAACTTCTTATTTCTGAAATAAGGTTATCCAGATACCAGAGATCTTCCAGGCTCTCAAAGAAGAGGCACGGTTTATGTACAACACGGTATCTCATCTCCATCTTGCAATATTTTGCTGTCAGTTGTTCGTAAGACGAGGGAAGTTTTCTCCTCGGATTAAGGAGTTTTGGAAGAGAAGGGAGCTTTCTTCTGATATTACACATGCCCACGATTGCAGGGAATAAACAAGTGGCTCGCTAACCATTTTCTGAAATCCCATAGGATTTCAAGGAGTGTTATTAGATTGGGAATATTTGAAACAGAATTTCCACTCTGGAACACAGCTTCAGACAGGGACATAAGGCCTCGTTCAGAAGCCTGTGTTGTGAATAACAGCGACGGAGTCAACAAACTGACCACCCGTTGTTTTAGTTGTCAACATTCTTGGGATTGACATCATAGATTTTAAGAAGTTGAAATTAAGGAACATCTGATGATCTATAACTTGTTGGAAAATACTCTGTTTTGAAACAAAATATACTGCCTTTCCACTGAGACCCAGTATCCTTCTGCTCCTCTCCCCTGACTCTGCTCTTCTTATCTAAAAATAATTTGGTTTGTTTACTCAGTGAAGAATTGAATGTTTCCAACACTGAGACTTTTTTTTGTTGTTCATCAAGAGCCCAAATGTTCACTGAAAAAGCTTTGATGGAAAAATTTCAATCAAGCTCAGTTAAAAAAGGGAAGAGATGGGGAGGAAAACACGACTTTTCGTTGTTGATGTAAGAAGCACACAACAGAGTTCTTTAACATTGGTTGTGGGAGTGAAGAAGAAAGTGCCTGCCTTTGATCTGAGGGAAATCCTATCATTTTCCTGGATTCTTCCAGCTGCTCCAATTTTGCACTTCCACTCAGACAAAACTCTACGTTATGATTGAGCCTGAAAGCAACATAAACATTCCTGTGCCCTTTTAGCCTCGCTGTTAGAAGATGGAGTATCAGTGAAGCTGAGAATTTACTGAATACATCTAAATGAAGTGTAACCTTCCAGAGCTAGATGGCACCAGTTAGATAACTCCATTAATTGAAAATAAAGAAAGAAGGATGCTGAAGATTATATGACAGAGCTGTAGCTGATGGTCCTACTTGTGACTTCTGTACTAACTCTACTGGACACAGAATCACCAAAAAGTTTGAGACTGCTATATCTATAAAAACTCCCCAAAATACTGACTAGAAGTTCTGGGAAAAATGATGGACCAAAGAAGTAAAAGGAAAAATAGGAAGAAAACCACAGGGTATAAATTGGTGAAGCAGGCTGAGGGGTGAGAAGGAAGAAGAGAGGGTTGCAGATGCAAGTAAAGGTGGAGGCTGAGCAAAAAGACCAGTTGCTGAGTATGCCCTAAGCAACCTCTGGATTTGCTGTGGAAGTGGAAATTCAGTAAGCTGCCATGTCTGAGTCAGGTCCCAGCACAGGTTCCAGGTAGCTCTTTCTTGCCTCTCTGTGCCCCTGAAGTCTCCTATCTTGCTGCTGTGGGCTGATTCCTCTGTTGAGCATGAACCTCCCACTCTCTCTTCCAGCCTTAGAACCCTGATAGAGTAAATGTTTGGGAAATTCCTGTTCCTCTTGTTTTGTAGCATCTGGAGTTTAGGGCTAAGTAAAGCCCTTCAGGCTGGGAGGTTTTGGAAGGAAGCCCCATACTCACTGGGCCCTTCGCCAGCAAGTTAATCCTCGCTGCAATCCTCGGGTCACCCTTCTAGAGGCAGCAGTCCCAGGCCACCAAGGATCTGATAGCCTTGAACTCTCCGAGCCTGGAGCTGTGCTTGCTGCGTTACAGCGCTGAGCTCTTCCCAGCAATTTCGTCTGGAGGCCCCAGGCGGCAAAGCAGGGCAGCGCAGATCGGTCGTAATCACTGCTCTGCGGCAATTGCCTTTGTGTCAGTCAAGACAGATGACACACTGCCGTGAGCTTTGGCTGCTTTTGTTTGCGTTGCTGCTGCCTTGCTTATGTACGTGCCAGAAACTCCAGGCTTCCCTGTAGACACCTGAGATACTTTCCCATGGCCACTGGATGGAATCGGCACAGATCGTTGCAATATCCCTTACTCCCTGCCCCAAGTGTGGAATTAAAACGAAACTGGGCTTAGGCAGAGCTGAAGGTGTACAGAAATAAATGGTTCTTGCTGTGCTGCATGCGTATATGTGTGTTCAAGGGAGTTCAGTGTAGCACAGACCTGTGCAGGGCAAGTTAGGGCACTGTGCAATAGCACACATGCAAGTGTGTGTGTTTTTGGGGGCTTGGGGTCAGTTCTCTCATTGTTTTAGGTAAATGGGAGACACAGAGTATTCTCATTATCACTGGCAATGTCTGAAAGTGTCCCAGCATTCACAAGGAGCCATTGTAGCTAAGGATCACTGCAGCTATAGCAGTAAACTGTGCTGCTTGAGATCTTGGGCTTAGCCTTGTCTTTCATGCAGTCATTCTGTGTAATCTCAAATTCCATAAATAGCTCCTGGTGCCATAGCACTCCTTCAGCAGCTGTTTGTAAAAAGCCAGAACGCTTGGACCGAAAATGAAGTCAGCTGAAACCAGCAGCCTGCAACATCTTTAGCAAACAAGGCTTGGGGTCCAGCATTGCTTCCTGCTTCCCCCAGGGCAAAACCCCTCACTTAAAGTCTACGCAGTGTTAAGACAACCCCACACTAAAGACCACATAAAGGTGCATTTTATACAGCCACCCCATCTAGCTTCTTTTTCACCTGAAGTGTAGACAAGTCCTAGGTGGCTTTGTTTGCACTGGGACTCATGGGAGGAGTGCTGAGAAGCATCTGCTACCTTTTTTTTCCCCCCACAAATAAAAGCTAGGCCCAAGGGTTTTTATGACCTTTAAACAACTCAGTCTTGCTCCTGCATCCCAGCTGCAGGCAGTCCACCTGGTAAGGGTATTTGCTTGGGAGGAAAGACCACCTTCTGCAAAGAGATCTGAGAGGCTTTTGTTTCCCTATTGCTACATCAGAGAAGTCTGCTGTTTGAGAATGCATGCGACATCTCCATGAAATGTAAAAGGGAAAACTACATCCCCCGCAGAATGAGCAGAGCTATAAATCCAGGGAAAATCTTCCTGTGTCGTTTATAAGCCAGCACATCGGATACTGTCCTCAGGTGAAGAATCGCTAGGGCCAGACACGTTCCTTCTGCTTCTTTCCCCAATTACAGGGGATATTTGCTATGTTGTTCTGGGAAAAGAGGTTGCAAGAAATAGTGTTTATGTCCTTAGATTGTCGCGCTTCAGAAATTCTGTTTGTCCTTCACAGGAAAAACTGGTCAGTTACAGCCTGTCGGCTGGATGTAGGAAGTGCACTATAATGTCCTGGGCTTAGTATTCTATGACCAAATCTAAAGCCTTTCTCCTCTGTGGATTCTCTGGTGCATGCTGTCCTGGCAAGTCTTCCATTTTGGCTTTCTCCTTTAGACTATTGATGGGTATTTTATTGCATAGGGATACCACAGCCAGGTTCTGCAAGAAAACAAGTTTCCATATCACTCTTGTCTCCATACGTTTCTAACTTTATCTTCAGGTCTGACTTTTGCTATTTCCACATATACCTCCTGTTCTTCTTCAGATATTGCAGGAGCTGGAAAAAATCCTTTAAATTCAGGGGTGGGATGTGGGGAGATGAAGTTGTGTTTGGTTTGTCAGAGACAGCGGAGCAAATTCTGTAATAAGTAGGGTCTATGTCACACAGTTCTTTACTTCTACTGAAGTTTCTGATTCCCTGTGGAAATCACATGATGTGACACCTGTTTGGAGCTGCCAAAATCAGAGGCAAGTTCAGAGCCCCACATTCCTGCTGGATCAGAGCCCAGACTCCTGGTTGTGTGCCAAGTTGGCATGCTGCAGGGATTCAACCCTGCTTGCCCTCCAGCTGAAGCATCTGTTACTGACCACTGCTGGGGATAGGATTCTGGGCTATGCAGTGCTTTGATTTGAAATAGCAGAGTCTTTCTACTCACTCATGCATCATCTTCTGGATCCTTTGCCTCCCTAACTGCCATAGCACATGTTGCTGGCTGTGCTATCGCTGATGTCCAGCCCCACTCAGGACCGGTGGCTGCTGTCCAACCCCTCTGGGGCTGGCAGCCCAAACAGGCACTGCCCCATTTTGGGATAGGATGTGAGTTCACGTACCAGGAGACTTGTCCCAGGTTCTTTATCACATGGGGAACGTTTCCCACTGTCGGGCTCAAATGGATGCTTTCACCTCTCACCTCCATGCTGTGTTTGATCTGAGGAGTCAGAGCAGAGCCAGGGACTGGGCCCTTGGCCTGGAATATGCCAGCAGAGCTTCACGTACGTGCTAAATTAACACGTACAAAGCTAGTTGTAAGTCAACTGTGATACAGCTGTTGGGGAGCTGATCGTGTGCATGTGTGAAGGGGGTGACTGCCAAATTGAAACACCTACCTTCTTCCCTTGTGGGAGGCTGATGTTAGAGCTTAACTTAATGTATCTGTCATGAGACAAGACAATTCTGAAGTTTTCCTTGAGAGAGAAGGTACAGAGTGTACACACATACAAATATTTTGAACTGTATCTCCTTCCTGAAGATGCAAACAATTGGTGTAAATGAGTAGGAAAGTAGGACTGAAATATTTTCTTCTAAACTGCCTTCTTGTTATGATGTTTTTCAGTGAATGAAAGAAGTGTTGAGGAACCAGTTTCTGTGCTCGTATTATTATGAATGTGCTGTTCTTCTTCTGAGGTCAGTGATTTTCAACTACCCGCAACCCCTAAAATTACAAACTAATCAGTTCTTCATTATTTGCACAACTGTGTTCCAGTCTGGTTAATTAAAATCACGGATAAACTTCTTGGTTTAAAGTTCGGACTGGGTGAGTCCCTTACCTTTATACTCCTTGTCCAGCTGAAAATAACATACCTAACTGCCTTGGGTGATCTGACAATCATTGATGCTTACACGTATAAAACTACCTCCACATCAAAAATGTCAGTCTTTGTTTACAAATATAAAACTACCTGCATCTCAACAAATGTCAGTCCCTGTTTGTGAACTGAGATATAACAAGAACAAAATATAGGAACTCCATAATATGCAGTGAAGTAATGTGGACAGTTATGATTTGGTCATGTGGGTCAAAGAAGAGATAGAAACTGTGTTCAGAGAATATTGTAAAGTAATACATGAGTAGAATTTGTACACGCTAGTAGGGAAAAGTGAAAAATAGAGTCATTAGGGGAAAAATAGTTTCTGATGGCAAGGTCTATTAGGCTGTAGAAAGGACTCCTGAGGAAAGAAACAGAAATTGAATATCTAAAAGCTTTTAAGAACAGATTGAACACAATGGCAATAAATCTTCAGTCAGAATCAAGCCTGTACTGTGAGAAAAGTTGGCTAGGTGGCTTTGCTCTACTTCTCTAGGTCTTGTAATCGAGTCACTCTTTGATATTCTTTGTGGATGGCTGAAGTTTTATAAGCAGCTAGGGATCCATTAGGCCCAAAGATAGATCAGGAGCACCAATTGGTCTCATTCCCTCTGTGTTCCAATATGTGCAGGGATAATCTCCTGGACCCAAATTCTGACATAGAATTGAGGGTGAACAGCTACAACCACAAGCCCAGACCTACTCAGAAGAAGGTAAATGAGTAGCTGATAATACTGCTAACATACTGGGAGAAGGGTGGCTTATGGACTTGAACTTCGGGGACTTGTTTTGGGCTGAGTATTTCCTGTAAAAGAAGCAAGGTGCTAGAATTTGGCTTTGGAAACCTAGTTTATACAATTGACTATTGGTAATAGGATCTGGTACGACTCTGAACAGGACACAACGCCAAAGAGTAATCAAACAATGGGATTTGGCACATCACAGCCACACCACAGCTAGCTCTGGTCCTGCAAGGCACACGTCCTTGGTCTGTGAGTGACTTGTATGCTAAGTGATGTTAATGGTTGTTTATTGCAAACTAAACATTTTTACCATCTGGCAACTCTAGACAATGAATGTCAGACCAATTCCAGCAAATGAAATGTTTCCATCGCCATAAACAAGCTGTTTGCTGGACCTCACTTCAGTGTGTGAGTAATGCAGCCGCCTGTAGCCCAGAGAACAAACCGGTAAATACAAACTAGATTTAGTTTACATTATCCGCAATAAAATCATTTGCAATACCAAAGGCAAGACACAAAGAAAGTTGTCCTCCAAGCGCCGCAAGGCTTTGCGTAGCTCGCTTTCAAATCAAAGGGCTGCGGTCGCTAGAGGGCACCAGAAGACCCCAAACCCGCGGCTGCAGCGCTCGGCCGCAGCTCCGCGCTGGGCTGGCAGGTGGGTGATGCTCGGAGGTTACATCCACGTCTCGACTTTGAACAGGATGAGAAGTATGCTCCTGGAGCGGGCTTCTTGAACCCTTATCCCTGTTTAGCTTTGCTTTCTCTGTTTGTGAAATACTTGGGTTTAGTCACAAAATGAGTTCCAGAAGGGCATGTATCTGAGGGGACTCAGATCTGAGGGGGCGTCACTGAGGGGACGTTTGGGCTTTAGGACCAGACTACAGCTATGGTGAAACAAGCCCACCTAACGGGCCACAGACACTTCTTTTCTGCGTAGATCTGTTCTAATTTCACCACACAAGTTGCTAATGTAGACAAAACCTTAAGGCCCCTAGAATTTGCTGAGGGAGAAGGCAGCTGCAAAGCTTGTCAGAGCCTGAAAATCCCCACAGTGTATAGATACTTGGATTACTAGTTTTTATGCTTGTCTATCTTAAATTAAAAGCAAGCTTTAATAATCCCATGAGACAGACGACTCATATTCAGCTAGTCAAGGGAAAGCTGCAAAGGAGTGAGGTGGGTGCTGTAGGACCTCTGGCTGTTCTGACCCAACGTTTGTTCTGGGTCTTTTCCTTGCAGACACAAGCCTGCTCTGCTGTGATACTCTGGTCTTAAGCTCTTGTGCTCTGGTGCGTAAAGGGAGCACCAAGCATGGCCCAAGCCAAGGCTCCCTGCCTCTTCTTTCTGGGAACTGGGAGCCTTTTATTGCTGAGCTCTAGGTTCCTCAAAGTGGCCTGCGAGCTCAACGAACCTGAAAGCTCCAAGCGAAACCCAAGCAAAGCCACACAGCTTTAAGTGCTCTTGGAATAAAATCCCTTCTGTGGCGTCAGGGAGAGGCAGAGCACGCCAAGCTTGGCTTCGCTCTACCCCAAGCTTTCAGGAAACTCCTTGTAGCAAGGCCAAAAATATGATGTTTGTAACAAAACCTAAAACCAAGCAAAATGTATCACATTTTGAGTTTCTTCATGAAAGGTTAGACCATCTTGGGATGTTCTCTGCTGGGATGAGAGGAGGGATGAATTCTGCCCTAAAGGGCCAATTTCACATGCATTGAAATCGCATGCGAAGCTCCCAGGGAAGCAAGCTTAAAACTTTAAACTGCTAAAAAAGCAGCTACCACCATTCTGTCACTCCAGTTAACCATCTATAAACAGTTACTCACTTGACCTCTATTTGACCTCTCTCTCTGTCCTCCAAGGAATCTTTTGGGCCAACACGCTTTATGGATATCTCCTCATACATGAAGGTTTGAGGCTGTTTTACTCCAATGAGAACAAACCTCTTGCAGTTCTATCTGAAACTTGATTATTAGGGGAGATTTTTTTTTCCTTCTGTTAGAGTAGACAAATCCAACATGTCACTTCTCATGGTTTATGCTGCTTTGTGGAAAATACTTAATACTAAAAGCTCTGTTCACTACGCTTGTAAAGGAGGAGGTTGGAACCTTGACAGGACAATAAGGATGGGAAATAATCTTTGGTGTAAGCACTTTAAACTATGATCTCAAAGGCAGGAGCTGAGAATGATCTTCAGCCACTCCGAAGCTGTCATCTTCTGGCTCTGCATTGGGTGCTCAGGAGGACTGTGAAGCCTCCAGGCTTTCACCTGCTCACCAGTGTAGGCAAAAACATCACTCACATTGGAGTGTTGCAATAATAAGGCTACTTAAAAAAAAAAATTACAACAATTTTTAAGTAAAACAAGAATGACTGTAAGATGGGAATAAATGTAAGGGTATACAGTCAGTAACTGAAGAAAGAAAAGCTTTATATGAATTACCTGTTTTGTTGCTGTTGCACTGGCTTTGTTTGGTTTCTTTGAAAGCACGACAAAGCAAAGAATTTCAGCATTTAGTTCCAAAAGAATGGATCTCCAAGCACTCTGAGCTCTGCACTGTAAGATTTCATGCAACAGCCAAGCAATTTTACTGTTAACATTTTAGTTTAGTTTCTCTTCCATCACAGCATCGTGCCATGTGAAAATGAGAGGTTTGAGCTTTTTAATTTTCTTTTTCTTCAAAACTGTTACTTGTAAAAGAGCTGCACGCAGGGACAGGGATAGTGATCTGCTCCAGTTGTTATCATGTGGGCTCTCGTGTGATGTTACATCAAGACAGAGATAAGGTTGATTTGGTATCTTAATTGTGCAGCCCCGTAGCCTAATACATACAGATTTCTAAATGCAATTAATGTTAACTCTAGATCACTGAGCTTGCTGGGATTCATGCGCTTGCTTTGCTATTTGTTTTACTCTGATGTGAGATGCACTGTGAATCTTAGCTCCACTTAAAGAGAGATTGTGTGAACACTGTGGCCATCCCAAAACATTTGCTTACAGAAAATAAAGCCCAGGAAGCATTAAGGAAGGACATAGTCAGATACTGTCAGTGCAAACAGGATGAAATTGGGGATTCTCTTTTCCCAAACTTAGTTTAATTCTTAACTCACACACACACAAAATGTTTCTTAAGAATATAAGTCTGTGCTTTACTGTCCAGAAATGTCTTCTTGTAATCTGTGGGGATTTAAAACAGCTCCGATGGCAATGATTTCAGTGCTGGGCTATGCCAGCCTAAAATTATAAGCAACAGAAATTGTGCTATCTTCTCATTTAAGAGGAAATGTAATTTGATTCAAATACAGCAGAAATTTGGAATTTGGTATTATTAGAAAAGGCTGTCTCAAGCTGCGTTGGAATTAACAGCAGGCAGTTGGTGAAGTTTCTGAATTCATCCTTTCTTCACTAACACTCAGATAACAGATCGGGTTTAGTGGCCACAGGGAAGTTCTGGAGGCGGTTGGGTGGTGAAGGGGAGGTTCAGCCCCCAGGGCTGCGCCGGGTCTGCCGAGCATCCAGAAACCCTCTGGTTAATTCTGTGGGAGTTAAGGCGAAGTTAAAGCCAGTTTTTTGAGGAATTTAACACTTACTAAGCCACCCGACTTGCCTTTCAAAGTATAGAATTCGTTCAGATTTTACTGAGTTTCTAATTTTAGATTTGGGGGGCAAATGGCAAAACCCCCGTTGAGGATTTTTTTTCACCCCAAAAAGTTTATTTTTGCATCCTATTTGTTTCTTTGTTGCTGGCTGAATCCTTGGAATCATTGTATTGCAGGTAGCACTTTGTGTAACACTTAGTTCTTGGTGGAAAAAGGCAGTTTGCACGAATTGCCCACTGCTGGGGAAAGCTCTTTTACATCTCCCAGCAGAAGCAGTGCAGCAGTGGAGCGATGGAGGAGAGCTGGGGTGCAGCGCTGGGTGTGGCTGTTCTCTGTGCCCTGAGCAGCAGCAGCAGACACGTCTGTGGCAGTGTGGCCATCCCCGTGTGCCAGACAGGGCAGTGGGACAGCACTGCTCCCAGCAGTGTTTGCGCTGGGATTAAGGCTCGCTTCTCCCACACCTGCAGAATGTCACAGCTGTCACGGCATAGCAAGGCTGGGGGCACCGGTTAGGATTATCAGCCCTTCCAGTGCAGCAGGCTCCTGCACTACTGGGCTGGCTTACCTAAAGAGAGAGGGAGAGCAAGATTAGCCTAAGCAAATTCAGGGCTCCCTGGTGAACAGAGACAAGGAACAAGAAATAGATTTAGGAGAGTTGGGTGTGAAAATCCTTTGCCAGCTGCTGCTGGGGAGGGAGGCAGTTCATGGCTCAGAGCAGTGCATTCCCTTGAGCAGCTGTTTCCATCCTCCTGAGCTGAGGCTGTGGAGGTTTGGAGTTACTCAGGGTACAGTCTGCCCGTACTGCTGTCTGGTGGCACCGTGGCCGTGTCCTTCAGACACATCCAGGCCAGGATTAGCTTTACCCAGTCATCCCCCTCTCTTCTCCAGCCCTTCGGAGGGCTCCTGCTTTCAGTGCAGCCCAGGGGGTCCCAGCTCAATCAAAGCCTCGATGTTTATTTAGAGTGCTGAATGGCAACAAACAGGACACTGTGGGATGGGACTGCGGAGAGAGGATGAGCTCAGGGCCATTACTCCGATGGTGCTGCGGGGCTGTCAGCCCAAGTGCCAAGGAGTCCGGCAACATCTGCACCACAAAGAGGGTGAAATGTGGCGGCAGTTGTAGGACAAGTTTCGGCTAGTGAGGTGAAAAGATGGTGTTTGGAGCTAAGTACGCAGGAGCAAAACTGAAAGAAAAAAAAAAGGAAAAAATCCCCTAGAAAATTTACGAAGGCGCCGGATGCAACGTCCAGCGTGCCAGTGTAAGTCTAGATTTGCGCCCACGGGAGTGGAAGGGGATTTTTCTCCTCCTGTTGTGAGCCCTGGGACACTGCAGGGACCCGCACCCGTCCATGCAGCTGCGATTGAAGCGCAGGGCTCGGTCTGCCCGTGCCAGGCTGGCAGCGCCCACGGAGAGAGCACTCCCCTCGCAGTGCCCGTGGTCCCACTGCTGTGCTGAGCCCCGGCTCGGGGAGAATCTCCGCCTGGAGAAGTACCGCGGGGCTGACGGAGCGCAGAGAGGAGCCCTCTCTCTTTTTGGTCCCTTTCCAAGCATTTTTTGAGCGGAGGAAGGATGTAATAACATGCCACGGGCAATAAATCATAGGCTGGCTACTCCCCCCGCCTCCCCTCCCCCGGCCCCTCTATAGACGGAGGGGAGGAGGGGACTCCGGCAGAGCGCTGCTGCTGCCGGGACGAGCTGAGCCGCTCCGAGCCCGCCTGCCTGCCCCGTCACCAGCATGGACCTCCGCGCCCTGGCTCTGCTAGCCTTTGCCCTGGCCGTCATCTCCCTGTCGGAGGGTAAGTGAGCCGCCTCCCGTCCTCGGTGTCGGGGCTGCGCGGGGCGGCTGAGCCCCGGCCCGGAGCTGGGAGCGGGTGCGCTGCTGCTCCGGGGTTTGTTCGCTGCGGGCTGTGCACCGTGCAGCTCTCCCGGCCAGCGAGCGGCTGTACGAGGATTGCAGCAGTGCTCAGGGCACGGGGTGGTGTTTGTTTGTTTGTTTGTTTCCTTTTTGCAACATATGCATATTGATTTCTATAAAGGAAAAAAAAGAAGTTACAGAAATGAGAAACAGGCGGCTGCTCACCTCCTCACTAGTCCTCTTTAGTGGTCTATGTCTTGCCTCGATCGGAGCCAAAGTGGGGCAGGACTCCCAGCTCCGGAGGTTTTGGGCAGGGGCTGACCCGGTTATCCCAGGTCGGCGACTACGTTTCTCGCTGGGGCAGTGACACAGTGCTGTCCATCCCCGCGTGTCACTCCGACCCGGCCGCGGCTGCTGTTTCCTCGCCCGGCTACGACAGCCCCTGCCCGGCTGCAAGCTGCCACCTTTTGTCCCCTCATCGAGAACCGCCACTCCCATTCGGGGACCGAAACTTGGGTGTTTCCTTGCCGGGACAGGGAAGGATGCCCCTTTGTGTAAAAGGCGTGAGTGAATTGCTCCTGATGATCTTAATAACGCGGTGCCGAAGGCGAAGCCCGGCCTCTAGCCGGCACCGCACCGCTGCTGAGCTTTGTGGGACGGTGAGATGAGATCGTGGTGCTGCTGCTGGTGGACAGGCTTAAAGTGGACAGAGAAAAGCTAGGGAAGGGGAGAGACCGCGAACTTGCAGCGATGAGAATTTTTGTATGTCCTATGGTGTTCTCAGCCCTGCTGCAGATTGCAGGGTTGCCTTGTCCTGCAGGGCAGGTGAACTCCCAGTACTTCTCATTCACCCTGGTGAAGCTGTTTCTGCTTACCGCAGCCTTACTCCCCAGGGACAGGGAGCTGTTCTAGTCTTATCAAGTTGCCAGCCTTCTCCTGATACTGACAGATGCAGCCCTGGGTGAGCAGCAGTAAAACGATGCTGCCATTGAAATGCCCGCAGCAACACTCTTATAAGGGAGGTCTATAGCATCCTACTTATAGGATATTTATGTGAGCATGTTGGAAGTGGGGAGGATTTGTCCACAGAAGTGGTTGTTCAGAGCTAGAAGAACATTCAGTTAGAAGACAATCTAGAAATTCTTCTAGTCTAGTTCAAAAAGCTGTTTTCTTAGTGTGTAAGGAAGTGGGGCTGAAGAGATGACAGAGAGATGGCTGAGCAGGGTCTGGCCCTACTGTAACTTTAGACTGTTTCAACCAAATATGCGAGACAAAATTCTCAAAATCTTCCTGCAATCAGTTCCATCCAAACTGGTGCCTTCATGTAACAGTACTGTTAACAGGCCATAGAGGAGGGCAGCCTAAACCCATGCTCCGTGCCTGTTAGAGGACCTCCAGAGCTTTCATTCCTGCATGCAGGTTCATAGAAATGCTGTCTCAATCAGCTCTACTGTGTGGAACAACTGGATTCAAATTTTGGAAGGTGACAAGGAAAATGTGCTTGTCAGCCTCGAGGTGGGAGCAGTGCTGTGCTTCCTGCTTTAGGACAACGGGATCCCTGTGCTGGGGGATGCCACGTGCACTGGGTGGCCCAGCAGGAACCTGGCTGGACTCAGAGCCAAAGCACTGGGCAGGAGGTTCACTGGGAATGATGCTGAGAGCAGCCCTAGTGTCTGTACTGCTGTACCTGTGACTCACAGACCTGTTAGTAGGAGGTATTGGCAAGGTTTATCTCCTGATTTCAAGTGAGTGGAATGGGATCGAAAATCCCTCTCCCACTCCCATAGAGGACAGGATTGCATTCTCCATCATAGGTCTGAACAGTTCCATCTCTTGCATGTTGTTTAGGGTGAATCTTAAACTTACTTTGTTAGCACTAGCTTGCAGAGGCACTTATGCAGTTGCGCTGATTTGCTATATATTTGCATGTGATGTCAGCCTCCCTTTTTGATAGAAACATGCTGATACACAGCTATCAGGAACAAATCCTCATGCCTTTCTCTGTCGCTAGCAGCAGTCAGCACAGCTCACATTTGGGGGTTCACCCTGAAGCCCTCCTTCCCTCTCCACATGACCTACGGAAGCTTCTCCTCCCATTTATTAACTCATAAATAATATCATTATTTGAACTGACTGACTGCCATGAAACTGATGGAAAATATCCTTCTATTTTATTAACTTCTAGTGCAGACTCAGGTGTGAAGCTGGAGGAACTCCACCGATTAATTTCTTTGTGTTTGTCTGTCTGCCAGTGGGATCAGACCCTGATTCAGAAAAAAGGCTTTTTCCCTCCTGAGAACAGCATGAGCCAGAGCTGACGGCTTATGTCCACCTCTATGAGTTTGGTTCTTTTCAGAGGCTGAAAACTGCCCCAATGGGATATCACTGAGAATTTTAGGCAGCTCAGTCTTGACTTTCAGGTAGTGCTGCTGTGCTTGCATTTTATCATGCGTGAGGCTTTGAAGCTTCTGAGCAAAGACCTTATTTCTGTTTGCTTGGTTGCCAGTAATTAAGTTCTTCCATGGATAAACCATCCAGTAGGGCTGCATCAGATGCTGTGCGAGAGCCAGGCAGCTTTCTTCCATTCCGCATGCATATATATTGCCGATTTCTAACCTAGGGAGTAAACTTAATTCTGTCCTTGTGCTGGCAATGAGGCACTCACACAGCTTGTGGTCTCTGATCCCTTTATGGGGAGCACAGTATCAAGAGCTGTCTCCTTGAGCTCCGTTCCTTTGCGACAGGCTGGAGGGGGCCTAGGGGACTCCAAATCTCTCCTGCAAACCCACTGCGATCTCGCATTCCTGTTTGCAGCCACATCCGTGTGTGAACATCTCTGGCAGCATTTCGGCTGCGCTGGAGAAAGGTCAGGCCCTGGGCCCTGGGAAAGGCGGAACCACACGGCTTTTCTGCAGCCGCTAAGTCCCCCCTGAAAGCTGCACCTGAGCTCAGCCGGTTTGATCGGAGCCCTTTGGAATCCATCTCTTTCTTCTGGCTACCTTCTAATTTGGCCTCGGGTCAGAATCGTTTGTCGAGAACAAGGCGGAGGACAAGTGCCCCCTCTTTTGGCCTTTATCTTGTCTAATTACCAGGAGCATCCCCGCACAATCGGAACTCATTCTAATCTCTCCTTCTTTTCTTATCTCCATTTTATCTCCCTCTTCTTTTGTCTTTCCCAAATCCCACGCACCGGGATTAAAGGGCCTGGGAGTGGGGTGAAACGATCGCGCTGCGAGCTGATACTCTTCCAGAGCCGCGGCTTTTCTCTGCGTTTTTTTTTCTTCACCTGCGTGTTTGAAGGGCTTTGCAGCCCTGCCCTGTGCATCCGGGAGCAGAGGGAGTAACGTTGTCCTTTCTCTCCGTGTCCCACAGAGAAGCCTGTGAGCCTGACGTACCGATGCCCCTGTCGATTCTTCGAGAGCAACGTGGCGAGGGCCAACATTAAGCACCTCAAAATCCTCTCTACCCCCAACTGCTCACTTCAGATTGTGTAAGTCTCTTACTCTTTCCAGCTGGGTATCAAAAGGAAGCATTGTGGAGCTGGTTCCTGCTCTGTGTGCTGGCTAGCTTTCCCCATTGCTGCAGTTAAGGCTGCGTCATGTGCTCCTCTCTACTTCTTATGTATCAGATATTACAGGACCATGCTTTACTCAGTGTACGAGAGCCCATGTGTTTCTTGTGGTGTTACACCTCTGATCTCCACGATCCTGTGTCCTGCTTCTCCCATGGGCATGTGGGCAGGACAGGCTGTCCATTACTTTATATGTGGAACTTCACATCTTGAGATAAAGATTTTACTGAGTCCTGACTCTTCCAATAATCTGTGTTTCCACAAGCAAAAAGAATTCCTGGGTTTTCTGTAACTTTCCCCAGAGGTACAGCCCCTAAACACATGCTGGCCTGACCTAAGGGCACCCTTACCGGGCTGTGTCTGACTCCACATAGATCATAGATCACAGCAGGACTTAAATGTGTTCCCAATGGAAAACAACCTCTTAATCTTGCTGAAAAGAAAACACTGATTTTTGGGAAGAGTGTGATAGTTGCTGGGTTTTTGTTGTTGTTGTTTTTGGTTTTTTTCAGGGGGTGCATGTATGGAAGCTCTTTTGGGTTAGTTTTTTTCAAGAATGACTCCCTCCTCCAGCATGGCAAAATTGTGTATTCATCTTTTCATTGCAAAAGAACCTCATCAGGTTCTTCTGACCCATCTGAGAGGGTCTGTGTGACTACATGGGCTCCCATCGCTGGTCCTATGCTCATCCATGTTGAGCTCTTCCAGTTGCAATTTAAATGCTGTAAAAATCCACTCTTTGTCATCCAAAACATTTCTGCATTGAGAATACTGACATAGTTTCATGACATTTATCAGGAATGTTTAGATATATTTAGGGGCACATCTCCATTTGTGAGCAACTTTTGGTTCATATGGCATTTCTTCTTTTTCAAACCACTCTGGGTGGATCATCCACATTTTTTCATCTGTGCTCCTGCCTTAGGATTTGGTGGAAGACAGTGAGAAAAAAATGTAAACCTACTCAAGAAATGATTTTGTTTCAGGAAAATGGGAAAACCAGCTGTGATTCTGATTTGTACCTATAAACATTTCTGGAGGCAAGCATCCAAAAGGAAAATAGAGTGTGGATTTGTGTTCTGGGACTGTCAGTGGATGTTGTAAGGGTCCTAATGCTGAGGCTTTGTAGACAATTTTAAATTTTACAGAGAAGCTTCAAGAAGATGACAGACATTTAAGCTTGGATACTGCATATATATTTTTTTCTTACTAATCATTGGGATCATAGTCATTAGACATTGTTGAAAGCTTGAAACTGAGAACCACTGACTATACATTCTTGCCACTTTCCTGATCTGAATTTGTTTGCAATGTGATTCAGTGGCACAAGCAACACATGGACAGAAGGCACCATCTTTCTTTTATTTAAGTAGTTAAAATACTTAAACCAAAAGCTTGTCTCCAAATGCTCACAAATCTTGAGCTAGTTCCTCACAAAAAGAGCAGTTGAAATGGAATCAAAACTCTCAACTGCACTCAGAACTCAGTGGATCTGTGAAGGTGTGAGTGACTTAAAAGCTATTTTCAAGAACAGAGAATATCATTGAATTCATGTGGTTTTAACGAAGGACCTTGTGGGTTTTTTTGCTCCAGTACATTTCTCTTTATGTAGAGGGAATTGCACTTGAACAAAAATCGTAAGAGCTTTGTTTTCAGTTCCACAAGGAGTCAGTTTTCCAAATCCAGAAATCTGCTTTGTGAATGTCTACTTCTACAAAGCCAATCCTAATTCCCCTGCTTTTCAGCAAAAGGAAATAGGCGTGTTTAGCTTTGATTTTGGTTAATTGTCTCCTAAGCAGACACCAGAACATCTGCTGGAAGAACATTCCCTACAGACACCTAGGTCACTGCTGTGACTGTATGGGGAATGGTGGCTGCTGGGCTCAGAAATAGATGCCTATGAAAGCTGGTGTCTTCATCCTTGGTCTTCACCTCCCTCTGCATGTGGTGGTAGATGGTTACATGTGCTTTTGGTTCTGTGCTGCACACAGCCAGCTTAATAGTTCCCAGGCTCTGCTAACATCAGCAAATCCATTCGCACTGTAGGTATCACTTCACTGGAAGTTCTCCAGCTTGGCACTGCTTTATGGGAAATATGAATTAGGCCCATTCATCACTTTATTGGCACGAGGCTTGCAAGGCTGGATCTTCAATGTGTTTATGTTACAACTGTGTTGTTGCATAACTTCAGATCGAGGAGCCTTTTTGACCTGTTACTTCTTACTCTACATTTTTATATTCCACAGGCTTCATTTTATGAAGTAGGGAATATTTTGGTTTTCATCCAGCAAAAGCTTAAGCAAGTACTGAACTCACTCCTATGGGCATTTCCCTGGAATTGCTGTTCTTGGCACTCTTGCATGGCAAGGCTGTTTGAGGGGAGGCTTCTGAGCAATGTGGCAGGGATGCTTTGGGAAAAATGAAACACTCTTCTGAGGTGCTGAGGGTCACACCTGTGGATAGGGGTGAGGAGCTGTCAGTACTGCTCATGTACAGGTAACCCAAAGCCCTGGCTGCCACAGGCTTCAGACAGGTGTCCGACATTTGTCTCCTTTTCTGCAGCTTCTTAGCAGATTCAAATTAGCTAACAGCGTGGCTTGGAAAGTGCAGCTCAGACATTCAGGAGAAATCCCTCAGGAAGTTTCTGCTTTTGTTTCTAGTGCTGACTGAATGCATGAGGCGAAATTCGCCTCTGGCACTGTGGTACTTCCAATTATCTTCCTGCCTACAACCTGCTGGTTCAGTTTTGAATAAAGCAGAAAGTGAGGGAGTGATCAGATCTTTTCAGGACATCCAAGAGTTATGGCTTGGTGTCCATTTCCAAAGCATGCAAAAATTCAATTTTGGATTGAGTCTGAAAGCTGTTCTTAATTAAATCTGTGCAGAGGTGACCTGTATTTACCACACTGTTATTTTTGAACTTGTAGAAGTCCAGATAGGAATTAGATTCAAGTTCTGCATCTCTTTCCCCTAGCACGCATCCCAGCACAGACCGCAGGAATCAGCATAAGTGGGGGCAAGATGTACCAGTGTTCTAAAATTAGAGATATTTATAGGAGAATATTTATTGGAGGATGGCAGGGATATCTCAGCCTCTTCGTGTGGTACCCCAGAGCAGCACTGATACCCAGGGGACTACAGCCTGAATGTAATGGAATTGCAAACCTATATGTGGAATAAGGTGTGTGGGTGTGCGTGGGCTGAGGGGCATCACACATGGGACTCATTCTGACTTCTCTCCTTTGGCAGTGCGAGGCTCAAGAGCAACAGCAAGCAAGTGTGCATTGATCCCAAGCTAAAGTGGATCCAGGAATATCTGGAGAAAGCTTTAAACAAGTAAGGCAAGAGACAAATGGACTTAACAGCTAACACATCCTGAGTTATTCAAGGGTAGAACATTAAGGGCTGGCTTTAACCATGCGGACAAAGTATTTGTGAAATCACATATTGTTTTGAAGATGGGTTTGGAGTTGACCTAGTCTGTATTAAAACAGCAGCTTCTAGCATATCCTAAATGTTAAACCAAGAATTTTGCCAGGATTTGAGGCAACATCTGTTCTAAAGTATCTGTGCTGGGGTCCCCAACTCATCCTCTTTTATAAAGAGCAGTTCTCCCAAGGAAAATGTTTCCTTTACACTCCCTCTCCTCAAGCAAAAGTACAATTACTTCAGAATTTGTATTGTTACAGTTTCTTTGGAGCCCCTTCTCCATGTCACACTGGGGGTCTGCTTGCACAGGCGGATGAGGCTAAGTGTGTCTTGGCAGTAGAATTGCTTCTCCACTGGCCAGTGCAGAGTGCTAATAATATCATCCAAGGCAAGATGTTCTGCCATGAATAAAGCTCTCCCACAAGGCCAGGGGAAACCAGCCATGCTTGGCAAATATTTGAGTTCATTTTTATTACCCTTGCAAATGGCTGGTCATGTCTATCCTAAGGAGGACCCAGCCTATCAGTCAAATTTTACAGTGAGCAAGAGCAGCACAGAGAACATTTCTGTGCTGCTGCGATGCAGGGGTGGGCTCCAGCTTTTCTGGAGTGGAATATATGAAAATTTATAGCACCCCAGGCTGTGGCTGGTCCTGCAGCAGCATTCTGGCCAGCAAACCCACCTGTGCACTCAGAGTTCCTCCCACCACTGCCACCACATTGCCACTCCTTCATAACCATGCTGAACTTTGTCCCTGCTGCTTCTGCAGGTAAAGGCAGGGTTGGAATCAAGTCATTTGCAAAAGCAATACATTCTTGGAGACAGGTGGAGATGAGTATGGGTATATGGGCCATATGAGGTAGTTGAATGCCCGCAGCTGTCTAGGGGAAGAAAAATGCTTGTGCTACTGTGGTTTTACAATGGGCAAGGGTGAAAGTGGTACCAGAAATAAAGTAATTATTTCATCTGGCCATTCTGGGACCATGATAGTGTGAGGAGTGGGGAGGGAAGCCAGCTAACAGAGACTGTGATTCCAGCCCTGCCAGCTCTCCCCATCTCATCTGATGCTCAGTGCCTTCTTTGCTGCCAGCATTCAGCCCTCTTGTCCTTGGGCAAATTCTTTGCAGAGGTAATCCAGATTAATGCTGCCAGGATGGATTTGGATTTAGGCACAGCTGAAGCCAAGAGCAGGATGTGGCCCATGCTATCACAGGTGCTTCAGCTACTCTTTTCCAAACCTGGGAAAATCCTCAAGCCCCTGCCTAAGTTTCTGTTTGCTGTCAGCCAAGGTGAAGCCTTTTGTGCTGTTCATAAGTCTTGAAACTTAGGAGGCACTAAAAAATTTGCAGGGTTGGCTAGATGTGACAATAAGCTCACACCTGCCTGCCTGAGGGAAACAATTCAGCTGGAGCACCTTCTGCTCTCATTTCCACTGATCAAGGTCTGGGGCTAGCTCTACTGAAGCCAGTGAGCCTTCACCTGATCTCCAACCAGATTCTGGATTTTTCTTACCTGTCTGTAATCCAGAAGCAACTCTGCAAATTCTGTGTGTTTCATCCTGGTTCACATTGAGTAACTGAAGAGAATTCGGTCCCAGTCTTATTAAATAAGATGATAGAAAGCATACATCTCCATCACCTAATCCCAGTCATCATGGCATTATTTTTATTTTCCAACTTAATGCTAGCACCAGTGGCATTTTCACACTTCATAGACAGTCAGGACTCTGTCTATAGTGTTTTCACAAGGCATGTTTTTGATATCTTCTAGTGCACAGCTTTGACTTCTTCAATGAAATGTATTTGGAATATATTTATAGCACATGAAGCGATTCATATATTTGAATTGGAGCCATATGAGTGTTGGTAGTTTAAAACACCGATATCCTTCTGAACTACTAACAGCTTGTAAAATAAATCTATATAGATCTATAAATGTTAATGTAGCTATCAGCTTCAATCAGCCATATATTATATTTTTTCACTTGTACTGAAATTGTATGAAATGTGACATTACCCTATATGCACTAGCAATAAAATGGCTAATTGTTTCATGTTATGAAAACCCAATTGTACATGGGAATTTATTTTTTTCTGGAATAAAATTAATACTTTTTGTAGAAAGGGCTCTTGTAATTGATTAAGTAAAATCCAAACTGTCAAGATATCTTATTCTATACCAGTGTTCTAATACAAGAGTATCTTCTGTGTTATAAGCCACAGCTAAAGGCAAAGACAACTTCATAGAGCATAGCAATTTAATTCAGGTCATTGTGAGAGCAGAGATGGTTTTTAGTAGGGAATTATTTTGCTCATTAATCCCGCTTAGCTTTTGTAATTGCTTTATATTCATCACATTTCCATGTAATATGCACACTTATGAGACATCAGAAAAATGCATTCAAGCTGTCAGGAATCCAAATTCTTTAACTGGCTTTAAAAATCATTGTGCAACTGTTGTGGCCAACATCATTCAACATTCATCCATTTTGTAGCCATGGGGCAAATCCTTTCTTGAAATAGCTAACAAATCCTTTATCACTGTTAGGCGATCCCAGTCCTCGTTTATAGTCCTGCCTTGACTGCCTTTCCCTTCTCCCTTTGCAAGGGTTTGCAAAACTGGGACTCTACAGAGTTAACTGAGCCCAAAATAAAGAAACCAGAGAACAATCCTGGCTCCTACGCTGTCACGTTGACATAGTCCCAGCTCAAAACATCCCCTCAGCCCAAGATATTGGAGTGTATTAAGCTCAGCTGTTACTGCTGGCACAGACAAGACAGTTGATGGATCTGGAGAAGATAATGAAGCCAAATAGGAAAAACCTTTACCCGAGCCCTCTGGGAAAATGGAAACTCCCAAATTCTAGAGACTGGCTGTGACGGGAGCTGAGCCCTGCTGCTGCCTTCCACTAAAGCACTTGTAAATCCAGGTGTGGCAGCTCTTCCTCATTCCTGGCCTCATTTGTAAGGAATGGCTGGAGTACAAGACACCAAACTGTCAACCTGCTGGTACTCCATGGTTCCTGTGCAGGATACATGCCCTGCACGATGGGGACAATGTAGGGAAACATCTTCACAGCCTCACTTTAAGGCAATGAATGCCCTTAAATCCAACAGGAAAAAGGAAAAGGAAAAAAAAAAGTTTAATGCGGGTGTCAGTGGGAAAGGTGGGTGGGAAGCCAAAGATCCAGTCCCCTCCACTTCCATTCTACCTCAGCAGGTACCACGTGAATGGGGGAAGTGGGCATGTGAAGGGGGATGTTATCTTCATTTGCACCCTGCCAGCAAGATGTGAAGGACCATAGGATAAATGTGAACAAGGCCTTTGTATGTGGATAATTTACGGCAGTCTCTTTGTATTTTTCTTTTAATTTAGACCACGTCATCGCACTCATAAAAAAAAGCAACAGAAGAAACGGGGCCCACTCTGCCCTTCCCGTGCAACACCACAAAAGTCTCCAGGGAGAAAGAATGGTAGGAGGCATTAGTTTCTGAGCTGGGATACCCCAGGTTCAAGCCCCTGCTCTTACACAGATCATCCTGTGTGACACTGGGCAAACAACCTGCCTGGGCCTCTTATTTTTCTCCATTGTTTGTTGAAGATAACAACTATACCCTCCCTGCAAAGGGGTATTACACAGATAAAACTCATAAAACATTGGAAAAATTCAGCCATAAGAGAGGTGGGGGGTGAATGGGACAGTTTTTGAACCCATGTGTAAAGCAGTAGTGGCTGTTTTGATGTCGGTTTTGTTACACCCTGGGGGAAGTTTGACCAAGTTATTTCACTCTTAAAGTGGCCATCTTAATGTCAATGCATAACTATTTTGACTGGTCTTATTCCTCCAATAGCAAACTGGCAGAGTTAAGCTATAAGTAACAGCTGTGAATTTGTCACTGGTGTTTTTCAATGACAAATTCAGCACAAAGCCTGAAATATTACATTGGTGATGGGTTAAGAATTCTACGGGAAATTTTAGACAAGTTCCAGAGCTTGGTATTACATACACCACCGCTCTGGATGTTCTGAGTTCTGCCTCATCAGAATGGTGTGTCCTGCCTTTGTGCAATAAGAGATGGTGCTACTGGTGTGGAATACAGGAAAGGATATCTTCAAAGGGGAGAATTTTACTCATCATTTAGTTACCCTTTTTATGGCTGGATGAGGTTTCTAAGTCTACCTTCACCAAGAGTAGCCACAACCATCTCTGGCTGGGGTCACACAGTCTTATTTGCCTAGCAGGTATTGAATAGGCTCTTCATCCTGAGTCTGCAGGCTAGACAAGACAAGCTGAGGCATTGGGGTTTTTGAATTCCCATTGTTTACCCTCTGACACATGTAGCTCAGCCTTAGTGAGCTCCACTGGGTTGTAAAAGGTTGATGAGTCTGGAGCAGGAATAGGGATCAGACAAAACCTGGAGGCCAGCAGCACTGTCTGGCCCCTTGTTCTGATTGAACCTTGCCCACACCCATAGCGCACTTGCAGTGTTACTATGGTTCCTAACCTGATGCTCTTCTTGGGTACCATTGGTACCCAAGAATCTCGAGTATCACCCAGTTTCGGGTGGATTCAATTCCTCTGCCTCCTACCCTATGATTCCTACCTCTAAATGTACACTTCACACATCTCCCATGCTGCTGCTCCCCATCCCTGGCACCCCCTTCACTGGCAGGTGGTCACCGTATGGTGTGGCATGCTGTCCATCCACTCACAGCTCTGAGGTCACAGAGCATGGAGGTCATGGAGATGGTTCTGGGCTGAGCAGCGCACTTGGGGCCTCTGCTCTTCATCTTCCCCATCATGGGAGCTGAACACCAACAAGAGCAGAGAGTGGGCTGCCCTCTGTGTCCCTTCATCCACACAGAGACCTGGCACACCTGCAG
Source organism: Cyrtonyx montezumae (assembly GCF_038088225.1). Classification (NCBI taxonomy): domain Eukaryota; kingdom Metazoa; phylum Chordata; class Aves; order Galliformes; family Odontophoridae; genus Cyrtonyx; species Cyrtonyx montezumae. The sequence continues at coordinate 15,858,300 of NW_027072045.1, read as the reverse complement.
GCCCCTGTGGAGCACAAGGAATGCAGTTGTAGATTCTCAGAAGAGCTGTGGGTTGGGGGAAGGAGAGAAGGCGTTTGTAGTATTACTTGCTCCACTAAAGGGACTGCTCACGTACAATTAATCTCTCCTTTCCCTGCTGTTTTTGTTTTTTGTTTTGCTGAGTCTCTTTGCTCGCTGATAATTATTTGCTCTGACTTTCAAGTAAAGAATGAGCTTTCTAGCCAGACTCCCTCCTGTGTGAGCTCTGAACACCTTACTAACTGTGATGAGCACAACCTGCCCCAAATGACTCCCCATGCTGGGCTTGCCCTTCTGGGCCCCAGTAACTCCTTGTGGAGAACTTCCCCCAAACTAAGAGTGGGAGAAATTAAAGAGTTAATGCTGTGACCCAGTGGTTAGGAACCGGTGCACAGGTTCAGTCAGGTATACCCAGAATGGAGCTGGAGCATTAACTCTTTAACTCCCAATACACCACATGATGTTATGATGTGGAATATCAATAATACAACAAAAATCATAAAACCGTAAGAGTTTGACACATTCTGATTGGAGGGACTGTAAAATACATGCCTTTGTGTTAGTCCAGATGCACATTTGCTGTTTGACTAGGCCTAATGTCAAAGCTTTTGCAACTGAATAAACCTTAATAGTGTTTCACTCTGTTCTTCGTCAACAGGAGGTTCAAGATGTAAGAGGCAAGCATTGTAAGCCGTCTACAGGATTTCTTACTGTAGGACCCAGAAAGCAGATAACCAGTATTAGGGAAGGAATACATTTCACTGTTATCATACAGCACTAAAGCAACGCTTCATGCATTTCCAAAGGTGTTGGTTTTTATTTTTTTGTCTTTTTTTTTTTTTTTTTTTTTGCACAAATTGGCTTGCTTTCACAGTATTATTTTTTTATGTAGTAAGATGTATTTGGTTTTGAGAAAAATACGTTTCTATACAGGTTGGTTGATTACTTAGCACTGAGGGCGGATATGAAGTTAAACTAACCCTATGTTATTATATAATATTTTATTTCCTTTGCTATGTAGAAGTCCTGCTTTATTTAACTTTCATTTGGTTCATGCAAGTCTCCTGGAGATTTAAACCTAGAAGGACATGAACTGTATAGTGCAATCATGTTGTGTAAGTAGAAGAGGAGTTCGTTGCCCCAAAAGTCATTAAAGCCAAGAACATAGGAAGGTGAAAAACATCAGACATCAGTGAAAAGTGGCCAGCATTATCATAGGTGGTGATTATAGGTATTTTGGCTGAGGGATTAAATTCAGGGCTTTGGGGCTAAAGCCATTCTCTATAGATCAGAGATCTTGGTGACAGCTGTGAGCTACTGGTACTGCAAGGTGCCAGTACTTTGTAGAAGTCAGGTGCCAAGAGTGTGTTAGAAGCCACAACATTGATCTGATGTCACTTGGCGTTTCCTATGTTCCTGTCTCTGATGACAAATTTTAGCACAAGAAGGAATGGATTATTAAAGATCTAGCAGCAAGATCATGTTGCAAATTGCTGGAGGAGTCAGAGGTGCTGTCACGCACCAGGTGTCTGTTCCTACCCATCTGCGGAAGGCGACTTCAGCTCCCCGGACTGGCCTTGTGTTGAAGCAGGTGGAAGAGTGTTGATGTAACCCTTCACCAAGTGCTGTACCCTCTGTTACTGAACAGTTACACCTACCTGAGGGCATCAACACCTCTAATTGCTCTTGGTAGATCTGAAAGAGGACATGTCTTTGGAGAAAACAGGTGACTGGGGCGAGAGAGGAAATACTGAGGTTTTGCTCAGTTTGTGCGTTTCTTGAGTGTGGAGATGAAGGCCAACACTCACTGTTCACCAGTATTCATGATTTGCTGGTGAATGGCACAGCCTCTGGAATTTCCTTTGCAAAGCACACCTGAGGACATTTCTTGCCCTAGTTCCTTCTCTTGGCCAGAAACTTCCTTCTCCTGGTTCCTACCCATATAAAAAAGTATCTTTGCTAAATAGTGTATGGGAAGAATACCTAAAATACTACAATAATTACATTATGCTGCACACAGGGATCCAGGGGGGGAAGCACATTAGTGCAGCACAATATTTGTGTTTATATGTATCTGTGTGTCTATTGTAACAAAAAAAAGTCATAACTTGTATATTTTTTTGGAGCTGGTTGCTTCAAAAGGAATCTTCTTTCTTACCTGCAGCCTGTGTCAGGAACACTGAAAGGGCCCGTCTTGGTAAGCATGCCTTTCCGTGGCAGGCAACTTTAAGGACAAAAAGGCACTTTGGCTAGCTGGGACTACCTTATTTCCATGTAGATTCAGGTAAAAATCTTGTAAGTCCTTTCCTCTCTGCAAAAAGGTGCTATTTCAGAGAGTACTTTGGCTGGGACTTACATCACCTCAAATACTTTGAAGTAGAAACCAACTGCTGTGCCTAAAATGTGTGTGTGTGTAATTTTGACATTCCTCCTATTGATGTCATCACCAAACTGGTGCTTTAAGTATTTGTTTTGGAAGGTCTGGTACCACTTTACTTTATGAGAATTGGGCTGTTGATTTCAACACGAATAGGAACAGAATCCCTGCTGTCAGGGTAAAGACAGTGAAAACTTATATTTTTGTATCCTCCCTGGACTGTGCTATCTTAGGGCCCACCTCCAGTCCCTGCACGTGCATCTGCAATAGCAAGTGGTTTTTCAGGAGGCTGATGCTTGGGTTGTCAAAGCAAAGAATGATTTTGGGAAAACTGTGGAAGAATCTTGGTTCTTACACAAGGCATGAAGCTTGTCCTTCTTCCCCATGTAGGTGCTATCTTCACATGTGGTTTCCAACTAAGGGCAACCCTTGCTAACGAGGATAGGGGCCATCAAGAGTTTGTTCCTAGAATAAATATTGGTTTTGCAGTGACTACACGTGGCTGGACAGCCTGGTGCTCTCTGCTGCAGTCCCAGTTCAAACATCAGAGCCTGGGCAAACAGAGGGTTTACAGAAACATTAAGATGGGCAGTGCTGAAGCACTCCAGCCAAAATGTAGGAAATTGGCGTCACCTGATGGCCTTCTCTTCTAGGGACAAACTTGTGGGCATTGCAGGAGAAGACTGTGCTAAAGAAAGGGCATTCCTGGGAGAAATATGTGAGTAGGGAGGAAAGGGACACCCCACAAGGGATTTATGTGAGAACCTGATCAAAGCTTTGTCTTGTTTTAGTCCAAACATCAACCTTGAGCAGGAAGCTTTGCTTTTTGCCTGACATTATTTGCAAGAGAACCATTGCATAAGGAAGAGCAGCTCTGCCCCTCACACAAGAGACATCTATTACTGTGCTGCATCAAGCTTCCTCGCTACCTTGTGCATCACTCTCTGTTCCTCCAGTGCACACTTAGCAGGCCAAGAAGCTGCACTAACAAAAACCTGCTCAGGGAGAGCACTAGATTTTCCTTTCTGCCTTTAACTGTCGACCAAAGATTGAATCAGGGACCAAATTGGGAGATGGGAGTGATGTAGGGACCACACGTGAAGGAAAGGAGGAAAATGGATAACACTGAATTAGTGCCAAGAAAGCAGCTTCCATAAATGTGAAATGGTTGTGTCACATGTGGTATTTTCAAAGTGCAGCTGTCAAATCCTAAAGTGTTTTCTTATTGTTTTGTTTTTGTTTTTGTTTTTAAATAGATGGTATTTATTGCTGTGCCATTTTTTTTAATTTATACTACTAGCTTTACACTTCTATGTATGAATATCTTATCTGAATTCTGCCTGAGGAAGTATGAAGGATGATTTTTTGATATGTTTTTAATGATGTGGTGTTTGAATGAAGGTGACTGTTTATTGGTCTTTTTCAATGAAGGCTATGTTCCAAATAAAATAGACACATTTTGTTGAAAATGAAATTCCTATTGAAGTTTCTGTTGATATTTTCCCTTTGTTAGAATCCAGAGGTTCTTCTTTTCTCTGGCAATTTGTTTTGATTATATGAAGTATAGTAATCAAGGGCATCTGAAACCTCATTACCTAAAAATCTTATTTTTTTATCTTCCAACTTCCTATCAAGACAAGTCTTGCCTGCAAACATGAAATTCAGAATTGTAGAATGGTTTAGGTTGGAAGGGACCTTTAAGATCATCTAGTTCCAACTATAGTCAAGGACACCTCCCACTAGACCAGGTTACTCAAAGTCCCAGAATTCTGGTGGCCACTGTGAAGAAAATGTTTGTGGTGATGGAAGGGCTGCATGAACCTCCTGTCTTTCACTCTGTAAGAGCTCAGTGTAGTCAGAATGTGGTGAATACTGTACTTTATATTTTTAAGTAAGAAGAAATCTTCCCAAGTAATGTGAAAAGAGTTTTTTATTTGCATTCCTGTAAGGCAGCTTTTATGGAGAAGTTATATTATGCATTTGAAATTAATCCTTTCATAGATTATTTTGAAAGTAAACACTTTTATATTGTTGTAATTTCTCCAGTAAATGTGTATGCACTTATAATTTTCTAAATAAAAATGTCTTATCTGAATGAAACAATTACTTGCTTCCCATGTTTTGTCCTCAGTCATAAGCAGCTGAACATGAAAGCTGTTCAGTCTTCAGCTCCTCCGCTGCAATAGAGCGATTGAGTCCCAGCCTCTCATACAGCTCTGTGTGCAGCAAAGGCTGGGGATAATTAAATAGCTCATGACAGTGAAACAGTGCTTGAGCCTTCCTGACCTTCGTATTCAATAAATATTACTTGGCCAAATGGAAGCAAGGCAAAAGACATACAAAAGAAAAGGAAAAGGGAAGCTCAGATGACTGATGATCCCTTGCAAATCCAGCAGTGATTCAGCAACTGGTTGCAAAAAACTGAGCAGGTAATTGTGTGTGCAGATGGCCAGTGAGAAATTCCCAGGCCACCGGTAAATGGATTGCAGTAATTAGCTACAAAATTACACGTTAATATTAAAAAAGATTGTGTATTCTGTACAGTATTTTGCTGTGTCTTTCATCAAATCTTTTTCCTTGAATGCGAAGATCAGGTTTTTTATTTTCTTGGCAAAGCATCATAACAGTGTATCCATGAACTAGATATTCAAAGGGATGCCTTAAAATTAGTGGTGAACCCACCTTACTAGCACATCTGTCTCTTTTCAGAGGCAGCATTCCAATATTAACAAGCTGAAGGAAATCAGTTGCATTCATGGCTTCAACCATCTTGATGCTGTTTATAAGCTGTTTATAAGCAGGATTAGGCCCTGGCATAGCACAGGTCAGAAGATGTCATGGGGAATGCTTCTGTTTGTCCAGGGTCAGCAGCTACATGGAGGGCTTCACACATAGTCATCCATACAGATCCCTTTGCTCTTATAGAGCCTGAAGGATAAGACACATGGGGAATGTGGTTGCAGAATGGGATTTACTGTCATTAGGAAAGCGTGATAAGAGCTGCTGTCTCCAAATTCTAAACAAGGAGATTCATTTGAGTAAGAAACTTTGTTTCTTATGTGTCTTCCATGCAATTGATGCTTTCCTTTTTCACCACTGTAGTAGAAATGTTAAGTCAGTGATTGAGCACCTGGTGGGAAGGCAGGGTCAACCCAGGGGAGCTGTGGTACATGCAATGCATCTGAGTGACTGGAACAGCTGGTGGATCCTGACTCCACTCCTTCCAGGACCTTAAATAAGGGTTGACAATGGAGGCAAAGGTATTTTCCTAGATAACCCTGTGTACCTGAGATCTTCAGAAGGTATGTAGCTTCTTTCCTTTATTTCTGTGTATACAGCTGTTGCATTTAAGCAAATCTTCACTTGGTGCAGCCTTGGAACTTGTTGCTCTACTGTCATTGCTGTGCTTTCAATTACATTACAATAGAAGGATCCTCAGTTTTTTAGTGCTGTAGGATTAAAGAATACTTATGATCAGAGAAAACAGGTCCCCCTTTCTCGATGCTGTGGGTGGAGTGGGCAGGAAAAGAGATCAATAATGGATGACATGAAAAGGGGTGAGCTAGAGAAGAGAACTTTGTGAGGCTGAGGATAAGTCTAAAGAAGATGGGGGTGGGGTAGATGCACAGGGTGACCCCATGTCAGAAAAAAGTGGGAGAAAGATGAGGGCTGATAAAAAGAGGTGTGGAGGATGCTGTAAGAGCTGGAGGTGACAGTCATGGTGTATGGGAAATGCTGAATCACGGCCTGAACCACTGATTGGTCACCTGAGGTGAGCACTGAGTCAACCATGGGGGCACAGGTGGAGGTGATATACCTGTGTGAGTGGAAGGGATGGAGCCTGGCTCCACCTCTCCCAAACCTCATTTAAGGGCTGACCACCACCAGGAGTGGTTACCTAGGAGTGGCTGTGATGCTACATGAAGGTCAGTCCTAGCTTCTAGTAAATATCTTCCTGTTTTTATAAAGCTACTTGCTTTTAATTCATCCAGAGTCTCTCAGACACGAACAAATAAGTAGCTTTGAGACTAGCAAAGAAATGGGGGAGGACAACAAAAAGCAAGGTCTAGAAGCTGAAGCCAGAGACATCCAAACAGAAAACAAAGTGTGGAACTGATTAGCCTTTGGAACAAGTTCCTTAAGAGAAGGGGAAAGCCCTGATTTTTTTTTCCCTTATATCTTTAGAGCAGTGCTGAATGCTGCTCTGGTGTTTGCCATATAGATCTCAATGGGCTCTCAGGGGACACTGGGTGAAATTCTCTTACCTCTGTTATGGATGGGGTCAGACCAAATGAACTAATGAGCTCTCTGGCCTTAGAAATCTGCAGAAAGCCCTGGCTCCAAGGGAGCATTCCTCAGCTTGCCTGTGATTAATAACACTAGTGTATCAGCCATCCTGGTTCTGCTTGGACTGAGACTGAGGATGGCTCCTACTGCTACACAGGAGGCAGCTTTGAGGTAAGACACCTTTGCTTTTTGCCACAATGGTTGCCCTCCAGCTGATGAGACAGAGGTGTGGCAGAGAGATAAGGCTGAAGCTTTGCTCCTGACTCATGCTCCCCTGTTTTGGGAGCAAATCCTACAAACACAAGTTCTCTCTGGCAGGAGTGCTCACACTGGTGATCTTGTAGGAAATCCTTGAGTTTCTTCCTTTGCCTCTTATTGGTCCTTTTTTCTGTCCTCTTTGTCTTTGAGGACATCTTCTTGCTTCCCAACTCCAGTTGCTGCAGCTCATGTGACGAGTCTTGGTGATTCAAAGACATCTGTGGCTTTCTGCCCATCACCACCACCACCCTGGTTCCTCTTCCATGTTGGTGCTCTTTGGCTAGTGGTCTATTTCAAACCTCAAAGAGGTGGTGGAATGTTTCAATTTCTGCTGTCTTTATCCACTGTGTCAGAGCAGGATCTGGAGTCTTTTCAACCTGAATATTGCTACTTCCCTGCTTGGCTTATGATCTTGGGCTTGTTCCAGCAGTGAAGTTTGATCCATCTCTCATTGCCTGCCACAGCACTACCCTTCGACACGTTAGCATGTCCTCAGATCCCATTCCTTCCATCTTCTCTTTCCAACCATACCTTGAAGAAGCTGTCTAGGAGAAATGGTGACCTCCTGTTGCTTCCTTCCTCCTGTCAGTGACTATACAGTGATATGATGGCCTTATGGGTTGACACAGTGAGGAGGGTACTTGAGAATTTTGGCAAAACCATACCATACCACCTTGGCCCACCTCCAGTTCGATCTGAGAGCAGAGTCTACCGCAAGCTGTCAAATGATGGAATGACACAACTTAAGAACAGGACAGAGGTTTTAAAAAAACTGCTGTAGCTGACTGAAACCTCAAAAAATCAAGTGATTCTTCCTCTCCAAAGATCTGCAATCACTTCCAGCTGCTTAATGTGCTGTGTGATTTATTGCAATGCCTGGAAGAAGACTTTGGCTGTGGTGAAATGTTTGTGCATTGACTGTAAAAACAGAGGAGCTGAAGAAAGGACTTTCTGAATGATGATTAGAATGCGTAGCAAAATCCAAGGCACCAGATCATCAAATTCTTTGACGCACAGTGCCACAGCTATACATAAAACCAATAGAAGTTTACTGTCCAGCACACACTATATGTTTGCCTCTGAGCACCACAGAGGCACATAAAATTCTTCAGATTACATACTACAATTCCTGTGCAAAGGGAGGACTACTTACATGAGCAAATGCCAAGCTCTGTTGTATGGCCTGGCCCATGTTTTCTAAATTAGAGTCTTCCCATAGGGCAGAGCACAAGAAAAATAGTTCTGCATGAAATATCTGGAAAAGCATGTGGGAAAGAGAGAAAATATTTTTTATTTAAAAATCTAAATGCTATGAATGCAAACAGGAATTGAATCCTGTATGCTGGAACTGCAGTCATGAAGGCAACTGGATGCCTACCATTATGTTCAGTGTCCATGATGGGGATTAAGGTCTTTACATTCACTTTCAGTCATCTCCTCAGCCCAGCTGTCCCAGTGTTTCTCCTAATTGCCTGTGATGAAATCTGCACTCAGTCTATGCTCTTCTCTCCTTGTATCCCATCTCCCAATCTGATTTTCTATGTCCGTTTTTCTAGCTGCTGTGGCCCCATTGTGCAAGAGTTACACAAATTCAGGAAGGTAGAGTTGCTGGATTTTGTGGCAGGAGATTCACTCTGCTGGGCTCCTGCTGTCCATGCATGTTGCAAGGACTGCAAACCTCTATCTCTTTATTAGGTGTTAGTGAAGCATCCCACTAGCCATGGTATGTCTAGCAAGTAAAGAAATAGAGATCATCTAATATCACATTTGCATCTTTCACTGTCTTCAAGGCTTGTTTAACAGGAAGTGTTTCAGCTCATTGGAAGGATGGAGTGATGTAAAAAGATAGTAGAGAAGTGTAAAGGAGCAGTGAGGCTTCCCAGTCATGCAGTTACCAGTCATGCAGGAGGGATGGCTGTAGGCAAGAGGTGAACAGCTCTATGCTGTGCAGTTTGCTCCGTGTGACCTGCTCCCATATGAGCCTCAGCAGAGCTTACTCCGTGTATCACTGTATTGGGCACCTGGCCATCCTGGCTCATCCTCTCTTCCCCTCCCTCTTTTCCTCACTTTTAACTGCTGTAAGATTTCTCTTTCCTCTTGCCACACTATTTCTTGCTGATTTTGGACATTCTTTATTGCTTTTCATCAGGCTTCCTGGTGCTCGTGTACATTGTGCTGGTTTGGCCTGCTCTGCCTTTTGTCTGTGCAAAAACAAAAGTTCTATCTGCTGCCCAGAGACTGTGGTGACTTCAGGGTTTTCCTAGTGCCAGCACCTAACTACAAACAGATGGAAGTTCCCAGCCCCGTCCCGAGCAATACTGTGCCTTAGGTGGGAGGGCAAGATTCTGCACTTTGACACTGGTGACATGCTGTTGGTTTACAGCCATGTATCTGGGAGTGCCATCTGACCATCAGCAATTGAGCTGCTTTGGAAGAGGAGGCAGAAAAGCTACGTGATGCTCATGATATGAGTATATCCAGTGTCTGGAGATACTCATATCATGTCTCAGCCTCAATAAATTAAGGATATTTGATCGCAGTGATCAATCTGGATGCTCCTTAGAAAGCCTCACAAGGCACAGAAGCAAAGGACACAGTGCTTCCTCTCCATTTCTGTCTCACTTTAAAACCCACAAGGAGAGTTCAGCAGAGCTGCTGAGAATTACTCTTTCAGCTAGAGAAAGAAGGGCAGATTCTCAATACTCTGGTCTTTGTTTTTATTCCAAATTAAGACAGAAGTAATTCTGTCAATCAATTAAGACAAAAAGAGTGCAATGTTTTCTTGTGGAATGGAGAGTTTGGAAAGAATTACCAGTAGATGATAAAATTGTTTGTTCTGTTCAAATTGTCAGATGATTGTATACCTACATGTCAGAGTTATTTAGAGCTGTTGTAGTTCCAGCAATCCACCTCATCCTGGGTTTCCTGGGCTGTACTACATCTCCTGCTCTGTGCTGCTGTTGTGGCCCATCTATGGCACCAGAATATGTGAGCCAAGGATGCTTTGTGCCATTTATAGTTTCTGCTTACAGTTGGACTAGATGATCTTTGTGGCCTTTTCCAGCCTTGACAATTGATTCTGTGATTCACAGTGCTCAGTTCATGAGAGCATGAAGAAGGATCTGGGAGCTTGGACAGGCACTGAGCAGTGTCTATTTCATCTGATGTCTTCCATTTGGGTTTGTTTGTTTTTTGTTTTTTTTTTTTCCCTAAAAGAGAAGAGTATAAACAGTTCTGCAAGTTTTCCCTGACAAAATTAACTTTCATTTTAATTCAGAGGCTGCCCAGCCTTTGTGTGAAGTGTACTTTTCACATGGAGAAATCACTTTTGGGGTCTGTAGTGTTCCTCTACTTTTGTCTCGTGGCACCCTCATGTGCATATCTGTGGGTCTGCACAGGCTCATCCCAAATAACAGTGCTCATCCTGTGTGATGCTGGGTAGCAGAAGGGCAGGAGGAAGGAATATTTTTGCCTGCTCTTTAGCAAGCAGACCTGCATGCAGTTTTTTTTGTGATAATGCTGGTTTTCTTGGAATATGTTCCGTAGGAACATGGCTGTGCTGGTTAACCTTCCATGGGAAAGTCAAAATGCTCTGAGATGACCCTTCTGTGCCTTGCAACAGTGCTTGGATGTTTTGTTTTCTTAATGTTGAAACCTGTAGAGATGGGATAAAATGGCTTGTTTTGACTTCTTGGATTCAAATATGATCTAATAAAATAAAACAATACAGCAACATCAAAAGTAGGTGTTTCTATCTTTCAAAAATGAAATATATTCTCAAATGAAACATACTTTTGCAGGAAATATCTTCCTGCAAAAAGTTACAATATTCTTACTTCCCCTGGACCAATTAATGAAGGAGTCCAGTAGTAAAGCATCAATAGTTCTCAGGCAAAGGAGACTTCAGTTTTATTTTTATTTTTACCAGCGCTAGCAGTCTCTCCAGACCATAGTTTGGGAAAGAGAGATTGCAGAGGAGAACACGGCTAGTTTTTCCATCTAGCCTTATGAAGCACTGAGAGCAAGTCATTGCAGTGCTGCTGGATTCTGTCTCTATCAGCAGCAAGCCTCAGTAGCTGGAAGGAGAAGGCATGAGAGTGCCTAGCAGTGCTGCTTTGGCAACACCAGTACCTGAAAACTGTAGAAAGAAGTACGCTCAACAGCAAACCTGGCTAAGTCTTTTATGTACATTTCCCTTCAGGGGCTGCTCTGCAACCAATTTGAATTGGTCTAAAGATATGAATCTATAAATGTGGTATTTTTGGTCATGCTGCATGTTTTGTATTAAACCTCTGCAGTTTGCTTCTTCCTCTTTTTAATTTTAGCAGCTTGCAGGGTGCACTGCCTCAACACCCCAAGAAAAAGCAGCTGGTGAGAGCCAGGTGAGTAGAGGAAAGCTGTGATGTGCTCTGATTAGCACAGTATTTGGGATCTCAGCAATTGCTAAAAAAATCACAGAACCACCTTCTGTGGGGATCAGAAAAAGGAGTCTGTGTTCAGAACTGTACTCAACCTCCCAGCATCCAGACCATGAGAGAAGAGGGTCTGTACAAAGCATGCCAGTCCCTATCATGTGGTATGTGTGTTGATTTTTTTTTTTTTTCCATCTCTGGTACGGTGTTTCACCAAAACCAGAGATAGAGTTTTTACTGTAATGGTATTTAAATTGAGAAAATTCTATTTTACCTTATCTGCTTCCTGAATCTGATAGATCTGTGAAAACCACAGTTCCAAAGCCAGTACATCTGTGTAAGAAATAGATCTAATGCTTTCAAACAGAGTGCTTGTTTCTAGTACAACTGCATGCTCTCACCTGTGATACACACCAGGTTCTATAAAGGAGAACCAGGTCCAAAGGCCTGCAAGTCATTTTCTCTATCTAGAAACAAGACCTAAATAGTTTCAGGTATGTGGATTTAATGACATGGAAGCAAAGTCTGTGGGCTCATTTTGGATTTATGCTGTATAACCAATACCAGAACTTGGCCAAGTATGCTCCCCTTGGACTTCTTAGTTGCTTTGTTTTACTAGTTGCTTAGGACCTGTGGATCTGAGCACTTTAAACATCTGCTTTCAGAGGAATTAAATTAGATTATCTTCAGCTTTCATCCTGTGGTCCTGATTGCTCAGACTTTGGCAAATATCCTCCCACAAAGGATCAGCCCTTGGGACCTGCAGAGCCCCTCACCACCCCGACACAGACACCAGGTCAGGACTTTGTCACAGGCTAAGTCCATACTCTGTGTTTGCTACGAAGAAAGAAGCAGAGAAGGCTGAGGCAAAATCTATGCTGATACCCTGTGAGGAGCTTGCCCCTGGTAGCAAAACAAGCTGGTAGGGCTGGAAGACTTAGAATCATAAAGGTTGGAAAAGACCACAAAGATCATGTAGTCCAACCATCAGCCCACTCCCACCATGACCACTAACCATATCTCTCAGTGCCTAGTTTCCACATTTCTTGAAAACCTCCAGGGATGTTGATTCTACCACTCCCCCTGGGCAGCCTGTGCCAATGCCTCTCCACTCTTTCTGAGAAGAAACATTTACCAATATCTGACCTGAATATCCTCATATCCATCCAGCTTGCTGCTGCGCAAACACAACCACAGAAATGAGCAAAGTGGCTGCCAGATATTAAATGCCCCTGCACTGGGTTGCCTTTTCTCATTGTCTTCCCCTTTTTTTATACTCACAAGTGTTTCTAGAGAAGATACAGTCTTCTTTTCTAACATTTTCTAACAAATTGCCTGAGCTTGCATGAGCAAATCTCTTGAAATAATTGCTAAAGGAAGTCATTTAGGAAAATTCCTACAGAAATGAAGTGTTGCATGACCTCCTCAGCCACCAGTGCTCACGCTTGTGAGGCACCAGAAGTCTGTGCTCTCAGAGATGTCTTCTCCTGGAAGTCAGCCCAAAGTGGGGTTGAAGCAGCCAGTGCCTTTTGGCAAGGTTTCTGCTGATGTTTTACAATACTGCAGAGATAAAGCACAGAACTCTTTGGTAAAGTCTAAAATTGCTTACTGCACTGACCCCAGTGGTGTGTCATACTACGGAGTGGCCAATCAGCTCCCTGATGCTATTGGAACCTCCTCTTTCTCTTGATTCACCACAGTGCTATGAAGCTCTTAAGATCTCCTTTACTTGTTTCTAATAGCCTGCGTCAACTGCTGTCTCTCTTCCACCAGTGAGCTGCCCAAGTGTTTAGGTTATGAAGTGGCTGCTGAATTTGAAAAGAGTCAGGAACTGGCACACACAGCACAACCTGTCAGCCTGGGACTGTCCATTTCCTGGACTCCAAGTAATATTTGGAACTCTTTCTTTTTTTTTTTTCTCCCAACCAGCAAGAAAGAACAGTGTTATGGCCATTTACTTTGTTGTTGTCATTTGAGTCTCTAAAATAAGGTTGTAGCAAGGTGGGGTTCAGCCTTTTCTCCCAGGCAACAGATATTGTATGAGAAGTAATGTGTGTAAATTGAGCCAGAGCAGGTTCAGGTTGGATATCAGGGAAAATTTATTCTCAAAAAGAGTGATAAGACACTGCCACAGGCTGCTAAGTGAAGTGATAGAGCATCTGTCCCTGGAAATGTTCAAAAAAAGGGTAGGTGTGGCACTGACGGGCATGGTTAGTGGTAACAGTGGAGTTCAGTTGACAGTTGGACTAGATGATATTAGCGGTCTTTTCCAACTTCAACGATTCTGTGATACTATGGTTCTGCTACTATTTATTTAGTGTTACCTGCGATCAAGTGCTGCCATGCCAGAAAGTGCCCAGGTGCAACAGGAATCTCCCTCCAAGCACCTGCCTAGAGATGAAGAGCCATCCCAAGCTCCCTCTTGATCTTCCCTTACACGTGGCTGCAACCCATACTGTAGCTCTAGGAAATGCAGAGAGGATGCAACAATTGATAGATGCTGCACCAAGTGAGAGTTGATAAGAAAGAGGAAGAGCAAGGAGCATACAGCACAAGAACTGAGCTTCTCTTTTCATCTGTCTCTTTGGTTTTCAAGTCAGGATCTAGCTTCTGTTTGATTTGTTTCTGACTTGCCAGCTATGTATGCTATGTATGCTAAGAAAGCAAACTGATGAACCCTGATTTCCTTACCATTTGCAGAAGGAGCTCTGAGTTTATTCCTCTGAAACTTGCATTTATGTATGTGCATTTAAGCAAGGTCACCGAATGCTTGAACGCCTGCTGATCACTAAGTAGTAAAGAAACAGCATTCTTCCTAAGAAAAATGTGTGTATTAGAGTCATATATCTATGCATACATACATAAAAGTGTGTGCGTACACATCTTTGTATGTATAGAAAGTCATACATATAATCTGTTCTACATGTGTATAAGAGTTGTCTGTAAAAGGCTGCCAGCAGTCTAACAAGCCAATAAAATCTCACCCCAGGTGCTCCAGCTAGGAGGCAGAGGGAATTTTATTAAATCTGCTATTGAGCTGGGCATGTAAATCAACCCTTACCTAGTACTACCCATAATATTAATTAAGAAATGGCACCATAGAGAAATTTGAGCACTTTCACTCCTTGGAAGGGACACATGAGATCTATATTAGACTATCCGGTGGGAGCATAGCAAAGAATGTAAACTTCAGGCAGAGCTGTTCTAGGGATCTGCTTTTTCCCACTGGAAATCGGAACTGTGTCAAGAATGACGTCTTTTGTGGAAATAGATTGATTTTGGCAGCACCTTCCCTTTGGGAAAAGTGATGCAAAATGTCTTGTTTGGAATCAGCAGCAGTGTCTCATCCATGCCAGTCATCCAGTGCCTCACAGAGCTTGTTTTCTCTTAAGGTTGTGATGGGAGGGGGTCACACTGCAGGCCGGGAGTGGGAGGCCAAGGAAGGCCAAATCCAGTATGAGCAGGTCTGGTGCTGCAGGATAGACAGGGAGCATTGTGTCAGCTGATAGCAAATAGCTACCCAATGCTGAAAAGAGCTCTTTAGTTGACCTCTTGTTCCCTGCCATTACTTTTCCTCACAGGTCTGGATGAAACAAAGTAGAAAATATCAGGATTGCCTGAGGGAGATTGCTTTTCTCCATTAGGCTCTAGCTGGTAAGGCATTTGAAGAACAGTGTTACCCATGCAAGAATATTTTTGGGGGGAGAAGTTCAATTCTAAGAAGTTCTATATTAGTTAATGTGTGCAAGAAGTACCATTTACTAGCAGGATCCTGTGTTAGCAGAGAATGACTGAGTTATTACAATATTTCGGCTAAGGTGAACCTAGCTGTTGTTTCTCAGGCTAGCTTGATCATCCTGATTTATGTCACAACAGCAGAACCAGATTATGGCCAGGCACGAGATGTTCAGCAGACTGTTTTCTACTTTCAGTTTGGGTCTGTCTCCTGCGTGTGCTAAGTAGCATTGTTTACAATCCATTTCTTCCCCATTCTCTGCAGTGTGTTAACACACCCGACGTTGAGTAAGAGTTTGTTTCTGCAGGTGCTCCTTCTCTGAAGCAGTGGAAAAAAGGAGCTCTGTGTTACTCTGTCATCCCCAGTCACCATCTGCAATCTCTCCTTCTCTTGGGGTGACTGTAGGTTGGCAATAACTGCTCCACATCTGTCCCTCAGTACTGCTGGGTGACAGTTGTCTATTTTGTTAAACAAACACAAACAAAACTCAAGGGGGTTGAAATTAGCCACATGTTTGGCTGATTCCAGTCAACAATTTCAGAAGTAAAAAATGAAGCAAGCTTCAAAAATTCTTTAGCATTTAAGTTTTTCCTTTAAATAATCAAATGGTTTGACTTTTCCTTTTAAGTAAACCTTCAGAAAGATATCTATCAGAAAGACAGTTTGAGCTAAAACAATAGATTCTCTGTTGATCAATCTGTGAAAATATTTTCTTCAACTGTTCCACTGAAGAAATTCAGCTCATTCCAAATAATTTATCTTATTCCTTCCCTTAGTTCCTTATTAATCTACCAAAAAGTTGGTCTCTTTCCAGTTCCTCTTCATCCACATTCTCCATGAACAGCCTCTTCCTGATCTCCTTGCCTATATTTATTGAAGCTGAACGACCCAGCTCTAATGGAAGCTAAATTACTCTGAGTATTTCCTGTCTTCCCTTTCTCGTCAGCAGGTTGTATTTCTTTTAATTCATCCTTTGAAGAATGTGTCCCTTCTGCACCAGCCTCCTTGATCTCCTCTGAAGGTTTTTTTTCTTAGGCTGGGGTCTTTTTAGTGTCTCTTCTGTAATTTGCACATCAAGCATATGGTTCATGTATTCCAGGGCAGATTATGTCCCCAGGAATGGCTGTTCACAGAAGGTCGTTCTACCTGTGAGTGTGAAAATGGTCAAGCCCTCAAATGCTGTGACCTGGCACATCCCCAACATCTCTATGCTGGTCTAAAGTGTTTTACACTCCTCTGAAGATATGGTTCATCAAGAAAGATCATGAGATACTTTACAGGAGGAGAGCTAAGGGTGACTTTGCCTGTGGCTGATGAATTGTCAGCTCTGGTCTGTTATGTCTATCATTTTTATTAGACTTGCTTTCTTTACAGGCAACCCCCATACAAGCCTCTTGTTGGATAATCTGCTCTTCATCACCATGTGCATTTCAATTTTACACAATCAGGGCTGCAAGGGAAATAAGATCCACATCAATCCACACTGGTACTCCCACTCTGGAAAATATTTCACTTCTGGGCTGTCAGGAATCATTACAAACCTGAGGAGCCAATGCACTCATACAAATGCTGTCAACTCACCTTCAGGACCAAAGATGATGTATCAGCTGCAATAGGCTCTCTGTCTTCCTTGCTGCTCAGAAATGCTACTCCTTTCTGGAAAGAAGGATGCTTATTGCAGCAAAAGCCTACATACTTCTGCACTTAAGGAGCAGAGATAAAGCCTTGAGCTGTGAGGACTCATCCTCCTTCTGCAGCTGCACACCATGTGCTGAGTTCATTGGGTGTTATACAGCAGTGCTGACAATCCCTGAGCACCTTGCTGAGCCATTGATCACAGCTCCTGGTATGTGCCAGGATGCCTCCTGGGCCTTTAATGCCAGCAAAGCCCTTGCATTCTCTTAGCTTTCTTGGTAAAAATAGGATGTCAGTGTGTCGTCATACCACAAAGGCAGTAGGAAGGTAAGTGTCTTAATATAAGAATATTAAAGCCCATGTGAGTATTTCACTTAGATGGCACTTCTGTCATTTCTTTTAAACACAACAACAAAAACGGTGTGATAGGGAACTGTTACATCACAGCCTGAACTGATGATTGAGCACCTGGTGAAGGGAGGGCTGGCCCAGGGAGCACAGATGCAAGCAATTCACCTGTGCTTCCCATATGATCAGAAGGGGTGAGCTTTAGGTCCACCCCTTCCTGGGCTCATTTAGGGACTGGACTCCAAAGGAAGAACATCTCATAAGTGAAAGTTATTTCCTGAGAAATATTGTTCTACAGCTGGAGATAATCATCACCAGTTGGGTGAGTCAATTTTTTTTTTAATGTATGTGACTGTTGATATTCCTAATGATGCTTTGCCTGGTATTGCGAAGATTTTATCAGTAGTTGTTTTATTGCTTCTAAGGACAAGTACAGTGTTTCAATTTTTCTTTTGCTTCTGCTATTCATTTTGGTAGTTAAAATCTTTCTCTTTCAGTAATTTATTTTTTCTAGTAATTGTGTTTAAAGAAAGGGGATGGAAAAGAATGGACAGCAGTTAGGGAAGGCAAAATATTGTGGAGAAGAAGCTTCAAAGTAAGTAGTAATTTAAATAGAATTTTTATGCTTTATGAGAACATGGGTGTTAGCTGTAGGGTGTCCTCAGGGACTCCTACTGTCTGCAGCACTGGAGAGTGGAATCCTCTGCATAACTTATTGATCTTGGTGGCTCCCCAGAGCTCACAGTGGTGGGGTGCCCCCCCTCTATTTGAATTTATATTTCCTCAGGCTTATGCACACTGGAAAGAGTTAAAAACTGTGAGGAAAAGAGAGGGGGCTTAGGAGTGACCTGGAAGGGGTTCCACATATGGTGGCACTCAGTTTCCTATCAGCACGTGAAATCCAAGCCCTTTTCTCAGGGTTTATTGCCTATTTAAAAGGATTTCCCTGTTTTATGTCAGCTCACGGGTGACGCGATGTCACACTCAGAATTAATGAAGGCAGTGAGGACAAGAGAATGTCATTAGACTAAATGCAAATACAGTGCTTAGAACTGGCCCAAACCTTTGCCCCAAAGCCAAATGAATTCAAGGCTAAATCCTGGATGCAAATAGTCCAGGCCATGACCCGTTTCTTATTCAGACTAAATCCAGACCTTGAACTTGAGAAACTGTTAGTTTTTTTGCTTTTAATTTTCATACACTACTTAGTTTCTGTCTGTGTGCCAGATACGAAAGAAAAAATGCAGAAATACTGCAAAGGGGGGGTTGTCCTTCAGCTCCTGCTAGTCAGAATGGAAAGAGAAGTGGCTAGAAAGTCTAGATGTGTTTGAAAGGTTTCCAGGACTCACTTACAGGCTCATCAAGTCTGGATGGATTCCCAGTGATTACCCAAACTGCTTTGTCTTCCGTGCACAATACTCTCAGGAAAGCCAACGTATGTATTAAAAACAAACAAAAAAAAAAAAGAAAAAAAGAAAAAAAATGAAATTCAATGAAGAAGACAGGTAGTCCAATGCATCATTTCTTTTTCTAGATATGAATGTTCTTGATGACCCATTTTGACCAAGGGTTTCAATTCATAATAGCTAATTTTCAAAAAGGAAAATAATTTGATGCGTCTTCTGAGACTTTTTACCTGCTACAAAATCACAGGGGTATACTTATTCTTCCCTTTTGATTGATTTCACTTCATGTCTTTTTTTTCCTCTTGAGCAACTTGAGCGTTTCCTACGTTGGAACCATTTTTTGCCTTTCTAGTGTAATTTCTTTCCATCCTCATATAGAGATCTCTGCCACCAACTCAGAGCTGAGCTTATGATCCCACATTCCCGAAGTATTCACAATTACCACTGACATCTGCATCTTTACTAAAGCTAAGCTGCAAAGTGCAAGATTAAAATGAGACTCACGTTTCAGCTGTACTGTTTGGAAACTGGGTTGGCTTTTAACTGTGTGCAAAATGAAGCATTGGGCACAGGGCTTCTGTCTATTAGGTACCAGGCTGTGATAGCACTGCCCTCCAGGAAGAAACTTTCTGTCTGGGGACCTGTTAGATGGACTCATTGCACAATGAAGCAGGTTCTCTCTCGAAGCTCTGTATAAAACTTACATCTGCACATATTCTTCTTGCTCTCAGGTCAGATTTTATTCCTGGTGGCTGCTTGCCAGGGCAAGGTTTACTAGTGAAACTCACATGGGAGTAATTTAAGAGACTAAAAATCCATCACAACTTTAAGACTTCTTTTCCCCCTTTTCTATAGGAATAACACCCCTTCACCACCTTCCCCCCTCCCCTGCTTGTGTTGCTCTGGTAAGTTATTTATCAATAAAAATTCCTCAGCCAACACATAATTGGATTTCTATAAAAGCTTTCTAAACTGGGCTGCACCAACCTGCAAGAGGCTGACAATTAACTTGACAGAGGAGTTAGCACTTCCAGCTCAGCATCTGTTCTCACTGCCCGCCTGTTTCAGAGCAATTTATTTCCCATTTTCTTCTGATTTCAGGAGGAGCAGGTGAAAATAAGCCATATATATATATATATTTAATAGGCAGCTCAGGAGGTTGGCTGACGCTCCTTGGTGTGCTAGCAAATAAATGCTCTGGGAATTGCTACTGACAGTATCTTTTTAACTGGTGCTCACGGGGAAAGGGCGTGGGGGGAAAGAAAGATAAATGCAAAAGCTTCAGGCAAATTTCAGGGAGTCTCTATTTGAGGGTGTTCCTCTCATATGGGTGATCTGATGACAGAGGTGAGATGGTCCATAGAAGCTGAGAGGCATGAACAACTGTTCTGCCCCACAAAAATCAGGAATGGTCATTGTCATTTGTCATCATCATCAGCAGCAGTGTGACAAGTTATTAAAGTCATCATCCTGTGGTGTCCAGTAAAAGATCTGGGTCCTGCCCTGCTACACTGTGCAAGGAGCTTTTGGGCTTGTACTGACAAGAGAGCAGTAGCAAAGTACGTGCAACTTTGTGCTGGTGGATGAACTCCACCTCACCTCCCAAGTGCAGATCTCGTGGAATTGGCTTCTTGTCCCACTGGGGCTAAGATGGGTCTCTTGTATGAAAATATAACCAGTCTCCTCTTCTTTGTGGCTGGCTCTATCAGTTCCCTACAGTGGCTGATCCTGCTCCTTTCTCCATTACCTGTTTCAACAGTTTTTCTTTCTCAACTATAAAGGCTCAAAGTGACAGCTCTTCCTGTTGCTAATATCCTCCAGATATTTGCTCTGCTCTGCCTGTTGGCTTCCATAAACACAAACCCTCCTTCCTTTTGTGTTTCACGTAACCAGCCTATTTGTTATCCCTGAAGCTCTGACAAGGGCTGGGTCTGAGTTTGATTTCCCAGTAGGCACCAGAAAGGAGTGGGCTGCCTTGGGGCTGTAGGAATATGCAAATATTTCTGATGAATGGGACAGAGGTTGCAAATTAGATTCAGGTCTAAATCAAACTTCAAAACACTTCTGAAATGAAGATTGAGACTGAATCTGGACTTTGAGTTCAGCATGGTTCCTGTTGTGACTAGGAGCCAGAGCTAAGCTAATACTGAGCTGTCTAGATCCCTCTGAATGAAATAATTGGAACGCTTATTAATTTCTGAATCTGAGGGAGAAAGCTGGAGAACAGAGCGGGGGAGAGAAGCTTTGCAACAGAGCTTGAGGTGGAAGCTCTTCTGGGAGCTGCTCTCTTGGCCTGGGCCACCCACCTTTGTCCTTCTGCTGGTGGTGGCTGAGACAGGCTAGTTCTGCTGCAGGAGTAATTGCTTTACACTTGGCTTCCTGTTTGAACAAAGCCAGGAGACCAAATTACCAAAGCATTTTGAGGGCAAAGAATTTCAGGAGAATTAAATTAGGAGCATGGAAACAGTATTTTTGAGGCATTCTCAACAAAGATTAAAAAAACAACAGCAATACTGATGAGAACAGCCTTTTCCATTTCGGCTGAATGTTTTGAAACAAAATAGCTTTATTTTGCTCCAGAGCTCAAGTGGAGGCAAGTTTTCTTTTTGCTTCATTTCATCTCCTCTTGCTGAAACATTGAAAAACATCTGTCACAATGGACACATTCCCCCAGTCTCCCCCTAAATGTTTATTGCCTCACTTGAAACCACATTTTCTGATAGGAAAAAATATTCAGGCAAAAAATCTCTCTTTGTGAGAATGGACACTGTGCTGTCTGGGAACAAGCTGTAACTCAATGCAGTGTCTCTGTTCATGGAGAACTTCTCCAGGCACTTGGTTCCCCTCTGCACATGGGCTTGTAAATAAAACATCAAGCCTCCTGCCCTCACACCCCCAGCAGATGGAAATAATCTGTGCTGACTGCATATCATTTTACACTCTGGGGAAATCAAGCAGGTGGTGACACAGTTACCTTTTGCCGGGACTTTAAAGCAGTCCCCTGTGTGCCCATGGACAGAATTCCATGCCAGAGCTGGTCTTCAGTAGCAGAAAGCACAGGTGGATGATATACATTTTCTGTAGCCCTTTCTCTGCTGTTCTCTTGAGGTTATCTGTGTGGGGACACTGTGCTGCCTGAGAGAAGGCAGCTGCCTGCAGCATCCCCTGCCTTCCCAGGGACTTCATCTTCCAAAGCAGAGGCTGCAGGCAAAGATGGTATGCAAATTCTGCTTCTATCCTCTAATGTCAACCTTTCTGCCTGATTTCAGTATGCCATTCTTGTTCTGCAAGTGCTAGTTTCTCTTACTGTGAAATCCTTCTGGGTTTTAAGGCTATTCTTTCCTACTCTGCGTTGCATTTTACTTCTTCCCGTGTGTATAGATGGTCACCCCAGAAGGCAAAGTTTAGATCATGTGGTGGTTTGTGGGGGAAAACATGTGGCTTTGGCAATGGTCTGTGCTCCCAATGCCTGGTGAGGTTCAGGTGAGTGATAGCCTATAGACGGTCTGTGCTGGGAGGAGGAGATCTGGGATTTGCTCATCCCTTCTGTTGCATGATTAGGAAATATTTCAGATTTTCCCTCACCTTTCACCCTCTGGTTGTATTTAAAATATTCTGTGGGATCTGGAGAGGAAGGACAAGTAGTTTTCATAAACATAGCAAGCCTTATAGAACAACTTCAGTTTCTTTCTTCTGTTCAGTTTTTCAAGGAGTCAGGGAAAGAAAAGTGAGTGGGCATTTAACAAACAAAACTTTTAAATGTTTCAGGTTTTGACTTTCAGTTGTTTTGTTTTTTTTTCAAAACAAAAAATAGATCAGTAATGTCAAAAAGAAAGGAAAATGGAGGTGGAAGACTGCAGGAGAGGGGAGAACTCGCATTCATCCTTGTCCAAGCCAAAATCCACTTTAAACTGTGAAAATCATGCAACCAATTCTCTGCCCATCACTCCTTTTTTAAGCACAGAAACAAGCCAAGCTTTTACTAACCCAGGATCTGTCTGCACACAACTGCATTGTTTTAAGAGAACACATAAGCAGTACAGATCTCAAGTGATTTCCACACATTTTTTTTCCCCACAGAAATGCGGCTTCTATCTGCAGCCTTAATTCCAGCAGACAGCTGGGGATACACTCTGCATTTATAATGTTATCTGTACCAGGTGTTCTGCTGCATGGGATTCGTGCTCCTATCTCACAGAGATATGTTTTGGCCTAAAACTTAGCTCTTCTTTCACCATAAGAAATACATGAGTAATCAAGAAGACACAATCAGAGCAGCAGGAAGAGAGGGCTGCTTCACTTGCACTGGATGGGTGTTAGGATGGAGAATAATCCAGGCAACAGCATCATGCTACCGCATGTGTCAAGGAGCCCTGAGTTCTGAAATCAGGAGTGTGATTAGCAGCAGGAAGAGCAGTTAGTGACCAGGGAAATATGTTGTGTGAGAAGATACTACAAACACTGGAATTTGCTTTTCAGGGGAGTTTAAGAAATAAAAAAAAATTAGGACATTGTGAAAGCAGGTGGAATTAGCATGGCCATACATAGAACAGAGCATCACAGAGCTTCTGCTGCTGTCTCTCCTGGTGCTTGAATATTCTGGATGTGCAGATGTTCCTGAGACTGAGTGATTGAATCTGAGTGTAACTAGAGCAATGGCTTCTCCTCCTGTTGCAAATAAATACAATGCTTTTGATATTGGGAGATTAGTGAGGTTCATGGTGAAATACGACGTTCCTCAAAGCTAAGGGGAGTATTCACAGTGATATTAATTAAGTTTCAAAAACAAGAGTTTGGGGAAAGTTATAAAACATATTGGCAGACAACTGCTAATAAAGAAAATTAGTGAGGCACTTCCCCAGCGGGCAATTTCTCTTTTCCTTAGCAGCACCTGGTTCTGAATATAGCTGTAGTTGGGATATTGGCCCAGATGTCTCAGGCAATTTGGCAAGCTGGAGGTTCTTCCCTTCTGAATTTACTCCTATAAGTCAGCAAAGGTTCAAAATGCTCAGTTTTCTGACTTCCCTCCCATGCATTTTCTCAGCATCCATTGCTAAGTTCCTTATTTACACATCCAAGGCCAGTGTTTACACTCCAGGGTTCTCTAATCAGCGCTCTATGGCTATGAACTGTGAAGTCTGATTTTGTAGTGAGGTGAAAAATAATTCCATTTGGTTTTTTGATTTTAGGCAAGGTTGTGGTTCTTTTGTGGCATTTCCAGACCAATTGGAAACCTCAGGAGGAAGTGGGGGCTTGAGAGCTTTGCAACTTAGTCCTGCTCACAGTAGAAGATGGAATAATTTGGATAAACACTGGCTAATCAGCACAGCTCCTCAGTACTTATCTGCCACAAATCCAGACTGCTTACTCCTTACTACTCCCCCAGCGCTAGTTTTTGCCAAACATAATCACAAACATTCCTGTTTCCTGATAACACAGAGAGAAGCAAAACTGATTCAGAGAAATGTTGGTGTGTGCAAGAGCACAGGCAGCTGGTGCTTCCGCTTGTGCTGGTGTTAGATGAGGGCTCAGCAGAGCCAGCCTGATGCCCAGCCCATATGTGTCTGGGAAGAAAGGGAGTGGGAAGTGTGGCTTCTGAAGAGCACAGATAGCCAGGGGTAATCCCTGCTGTCAGCTCCTAAATTTCACTTCCCAATAGTCCTGAGAGGTGTGTGTGTGAGATGGTGACGCATCAGATGAGCAAATGACTGGTAGGAGCTGGATCCTTCTGAGCATATACTGCAGTGTTGTGAACTTCAGCTCTGTGAGATGTTAACCCTAAACTCATTGGATTTTTAATTTACGGGGAGATTTTTCTTTTTCACAACTATTTTTATTTGGTGGCCCTAATAAGGTGGCCCTAATTCACTGGCTACTGCTAATCTTCCCACCTCCAGAACTTTGCTGCTGTGCTGGGAGAACAGGGGATATTTCAGCCTCCTGACCTCTCATCTCTGTACACACCATCTGCAAAGCCAGACCTCCCTGTGCATGGACACTGGGGTGTGAATCCTGAGCAGCAGGAGACAAGATTATATTGTCACATATACCCATGTCTTGACTTAATCCATCTGTAGTTCTCCTATCCTTTTTGAGGATACCTCTATTCATTTATTTTTCTCATGTTACCAGTGACATTGATAGTTGAGCAGCAACTGCTGCCAAAAGAATGATCTAGTTTACAGGCACAGTGAAGAACGACCTTTTACATTATTTGGGATAAATAAATCTTTGTTCTCCAAGCAGAAGAAATGATTTGATTCAGGAAGGTAACTCAGCAGAGAAATGCTTTCCCTCCAAAGGGCTCAAGAAGTGTTGGTAATAAAGAATGCAATCACCACAGTAGATTTATTTATCCGCTTTCCCTCCATCACTTGTCATATACTTCTAAAACTGAGCTGACTCCCAAAGGGACCAATTCACAAGACATTTATGGCAGAAGTTATGTCCAGCCAAACCAGATGGAGAGCAGATAGCACACTGCACGGCAGGGGAGCAGATGTTTTATAATCATTCCTACATTGTTCCTGGTCACTAGCCAGTTGTATTGGGATTACCAGGTCCCAGTGCACGAGCAGTATGGCTTTGTGCTCTGCAGAGATGCATGCTAATCCAGATGCCTGCTTGGGAGAAACATCAGGAGTCTCGGTGCTGGTATTTTTATGATGCCTTGCTGCTGCACCTCATTTAATCTCTGTGTTGATGGTAAACAGAGTGAGCATCAGAACTGAAGTCACACTCCTCACAGCCATCTCCAGCACCGGTGTGGCTGCTCTGGAGCCTTCTGCATTTCTGTGTGAGGCTGTGTGTGACTCCTGGCTGGCTGTTATCCTTCATCACTTGGAGGACCCATCTGCAGGGGAAGGGGCTGTGGCCTCTCTGCTTTGCTTGGAGGGCATGTGACAGGCCTGGGGGCAACTGGCACAAAGCAGGTGTGATGACAGACTTCTTACAGGTTGTGCTCAGCATCTCCAGTGCTCTCTTTGGAGAGAAAAGGTTGTGCCAAGCTCTATCTTCATACAGCTGGAGCTGAAATGTCCAGTAGTGTGAAGGGGCACCTGAGACACCTCAGGTAGTACAAGAGGAAAAACTTCTCCAAGAGAGTGGATGGGCACTGGAACAGGCTACCTGGGGGAGTTTGGGAAGTCACCAACCCTGGAGGTGTTCAAGAAAAGGGCAGATGTGGTGCCAAAGGGCGTAGTTAGTGAGCAAATATTGGTGATAGGTAGGTGGTTGAACTAGATGATCTTAGAAGTCTTTTCCAACCTTAATAGTCTGATTCTAAAGACACAGTTTATATGTACATATCTATTTATATTCCTCTCTGTACCTCTAGTTAAACATTTACACAATGTTCTGTAAAGATAGGTAGAACAGATCCATTACATTATGGCTTAAAGTGTCCTAGAATCAAACCAGGTTGGCATTTCTTGATTTAAGGCAGAGCTGGTTTTGTGCCACATGAGTGGCAAATGACATGTTGTTTTGTTTGTTTTTCTCTTGGGAAAATGGGCTTTTCTCAGGAGACCTGTCTCATGTGCCTTTGACATGCATCTTACAGTCGGAGAAACATCATGGAAGGAGGTATCTGCAATAAGGATAATAGGTGCTTCAGAGAAAGACTGGTGCACTGGATACTTTCCTATTGTGAGCACAATTGTCTTTGTACATTCCGCTTTCTTCAGCCAGGAAAGGGCCTCCCTCAGTGCTGAGTGTTCTTTGTAGCAGGCGCAAGACAGAAGAGGATTAGAGGGCAAATGGAGGTGATGGAGAGTCCGCCAGCCAGCTTGGGAACAGGGATACTGGGTTGCTTGGGAAAAGGCAGGAAGGCAAAATCCTTATGCTCAGGAGCCCAGTAGTATGTACAGTGCTGATAGTGAGACAAAAGGCTGAGAGCAGCTGGACATGGCCTGCGCGGTTTCATTCTGAGGCTACATTGGTGTAACAATTTCCATCTCTTAGCTGGACTCATGTGGGACTTAACAGCAAACTGTGATCAGCATGTGGTCCCTCCCACTGCACTTTCAAGAAGGAGAGAGGATGGCACACCCCATCCCTGTGGACAGCCTTTGCCCTGGGAGCCCTTCTGGGGGGTGAAGGCTGTACAGTTGCTCTCCCAGCCCCAGCAGGAGCCTGGAAATGACAGTTGTCAGGGGCAGCTCATGCTGGAGGTAGATGGGCAATCAAGACTTGTTACTACCTCATGTCTGGTGTTTAGAGGACTCCGGACCACTCAGCCAAGGGTGAAATTTGCAGCAGATTTGTGTGGGTGGGTCTCCTTGGAGAAGAGTGATACTAACCCAAGCATGGAGCCAAATGGCTTTGCTTTCCCAAGGATGACAAGAAGATAAAACAAGTTACGGCTAAAAAATATTTTGCAGCACAAAATCTGGAAGCTGTCACAGATGTGGAATTGCAATTAAAATTCTGTCATGCTTGCAGCTTCAGCATTAAAGAGTGGGTCACCAAGATCTTTCTGTTGATGACAGCCAGGACATGTCTATTGCTCTTGGTGTGGTGTCTGCAGGAGTGTCATTAGGCAGAATTTCTTTGCAGAGAATAATTTTGTTATTTCAACCTGGAAAATGTTACTCATTTTAAGAGTTAGGTCAATCAGGAGGCATAAACCCTGCCAAGCAATAGATCTGCCTTGAAAAAATCATAATCACACCTGATTTAACTTCGATTCTGGGAGATTGTTTCCCAGGGTAAATAAGAGGCTTTCATCCATTGGGCAAACAAAGCCCTAGCAGTGTCTGCCTGAAAGCTTCAGTTCTCCAGAACTGAGAACATATTTCAGCATTGCAGGCAGGGGTTACAGTGCATAGAGCAGAGGGCAAATGCAAAAGTCTCTCAAGTATTTCCTGTGGGTACAGTTCAGCAAAGCACAAAGGCGTGTGCTTAGTCTGATATTGTAATACAAGCAATAGTTACTTGTCTACTAAAAGTTAGGCATGTGGTGAAGTACTTTACTGGATTGAGGTCAGCATGTACAGCATGATGCTACCAGATGAGCAATTGGCAGTGGGGACTGAATGCATGCATGTGGACTGATGGCGTTCCCTGGTTTGTCAGTTGAGCTCTCAAGCTGGGATTTTGAGCTGGAGGCTGCCACATGTACCCTGAGGAGATGCACAGCTGCTGGGCTGGGTGATGCGCATGGGTGATAACATCTGGGTGGTGTGTAAATCTTGCTGACGTGGTGCCAGCAACACTGACTGCTCTGCTGAAGGAGCACACTGACTGTAGCAGAGACGGCCACCTGAGCTCTATAGGCATAAGCAATTGGTGTTAGTGTCAAGGGGGACTTTTTTCCACAAAGAACACACGTTTTAGTTTTTTTTCTTGCTCTACAACAACAAAGATCAGGTGAATGAAAGGCAGTATTTGTTAGTAAGAAAATGAGATGTGTTTTGCCTATTTAAGCATATCTGAGATAAGGTAAATATGTATTCCATTAAGAGATCTTCTTTAAGGAAAATACCTAATGTTAGCTGAGAAAGTAGCTGAAGGAAGTAACTGCTAGTGTTACACCGTGCCACACGGGTATTCTCTGTGACTGAATGCCAGGAGCTAGATTTCATTCATTGGAAACCATACCCTGTTTGACTGACATCTGTGAATGAGCAGATCTCGCTTTCCAGTCCTACGGAAAATGCAGTGTGGGATGACAAACACTTTCATTCAAAAATGAAACAAATAAAGAAACATTCTGGATTGCTTGAGAAATACATGCAGAAAGATTTCGATCACTGCATTTTGTTTTCAATTTTTGATGCTTCAAATTTTTTATCTGTTTAAAATTAAGGGATTAAAAAAAAAACAAACAATCTTTCTCTGAACTGGTATTATTTAAAAAGAATGCTTCCCTACTTCTGAAATGTTTCATTTTGGAGTTTCTCTTCTAAATGAAATGCTGAAACCAGCTTCTAGATTTGATTTCCACAGTGAAGGAAATACCTTTCCTTAGTTAATGATTCTTTCATTAAAGACAATGGAATGTACACTGAAAGCCTGTTTGATGAAAGATGGGCTTATTTTACAGCATGCTGGAAAGCAGTCAGCTCTAGCAAGGGTGGTGTGAAGGTTTTCAAGGGCTCAGGAATTCACAACCATTAGACACTTATGCTAAGATGCTTCCCAAAAGGGATTTGGAGCATGGAGCTCTCAGCTATATTTGGTCATAAATATTACTCAGATTTTAATTCCATGTGTGGCAAGCCATTTTAGATTTCAGTGAAATTCAGTACTGTCTTGTGTGTCTAAAAGAGATCTTTACTGCCAAATATTATGTCTTAAAAATGTATTTGAGAGTATCTCTGCCTTGGATTTAGCAGAGTGTATTGGGATGTAGCTTACCCAGCAACATAAAGATGTATTTCATCAGGAGATTTGAGATTGGTTCATTCTTTTATTTCTTTTATTGCTTGCGTGCACTTCTTTGGATGGAAAAGTAATATATAAAGCAAAAGTGAAAAACTGGGAAAAAATGATGTTTCCAGAAAAATATTTACTTTGATGAATTATACCCCAAAGCAGTGTTTTGTGTATGTGTACTTATACACACACATACATACACACATACACACACATACACATGCATATGTATGTATATATATAGCTTTCTGATACAAAATGATCTTTGTTAGGAAATATTCTGACTTAACCCTGATCTTAGGCAGAGGCTTCTTATCTACAGAACACCTGGTAATGGAATAATCCTATTAGAAGCATTTCAGATACACTTAAATTCATGAAAAGCACCAACTTATTCTGGGGCAGAACTCCTGTCTCACTGCTTAATTATATTTTCTTTCTCTACAAAAAATGCAGCTATCTGAAATGGTAATGAAGTGCTTGCTGTGAAGAAGGGGAGCTCACTGGTTCATTAGCAAAGCAAATGATTTGCCTTTGGCACTGGTTAACCTTCAGGGCCAAATGCCACTCTCAAGTACAGCAACAGGAAAACTGAGAGAGGCAGTCTGGATTTACAGAGGCAAAACTTGGTCCTTACTCTTCAGTGGGAAAGTAAATACAATATTGCTGCTTTCCATCCATCACGTCAGGTACTAGATGGCTCGTCTAGATTACAGAGGCCACACTAATAGTGATGTGTATAGGGTCGAATTGAGAAATGCTCATTAAAATGGGATTCTTGGAACGTAGCAGGAAAACAAAATATTTCCTCTCCAAACTCGTTGTGCTTACAGAAAAATTTTGGGTGAGAAAAATGAGAAAGCTTTAAGGGACCCTCCTATCTGCATTTATAATTAAAAGCATTAGGATACAGTGGATGTTTTATTTCCACGGTTTTGTGACAACCTTCAGAATATTTCTTGCTTAATTCTGGGAAAACTTTTGCAGTTTTGAAAGGTCTAAGGTTTGCATTTTTATCATCTTCTCCTGTAGAGTGTATACTGATACTAATCTGTATATATACATCGGTCTGTGTGCTAGAGTATTTCACCAGTCTGTCTATAGGCCAGGCCAACTAAAAGGGAGTACTGGAGACGTTGAGTCCATGAAGAATGGTCTGTATCAAACCAGGAACAGAACTGTGGTTCTTTCTCCTTTCTTTCTGAAGTGTTAGGATCAAATTTCTGTAGAAGAGTACTGTATGGGAAATCAGCATTGGAACATTTTACTATGATCACTGGTAAGAAAAAGATGGCCATCAGCAGAGAGTGGAAAGGAACTGAAAAAAATGAAGCTATGTAGTGGTGGGAGGAGTACAGAGTGACTTTTCTTCATTGACTTTGAAGATCAGAAGTGACTTGTAGGTCATCTGAGCACCATAACACAGACTCACGGTCTGTGGTGGGCCCTGAAAAGCTTACCCTGTTCTTTGAA
The DNA here is from genome assembly GCF_038088225.1 of Cyrtonyx montezumae. Classification (NCBI taxonomy): domain Eukaryota; kingdom Metazoa; phylum Chordata; class Aves; order Galliformes; family Odontophoridae; genus Cyrtonyx; species Cyrtonyx montezumae. The sequence continues at coordinate 15,827,973 of NW_027072045.1, read as the reverse complement.
GTTTTCTGCCAATCTGTGTTTTCTGAGCTAGGCTTCCCTTCTGTGCACTGTTGTTACCCCATGTATCAGGTCTCCCCGCTGTTCCCACACATGTTTTTCCTGCCTTCCTTGTTGTCACAGCAGGTGGGCAGAGATTTGTCATCCGTGTGACTTTCAATGGTATACAGGGAAGGATTCCAATATTATTAAGCTTTCTCACATTAAACAGTTAAATTTATTGTTACTATGTTTTCTCTTAGACTTGCAGTCCTTCTGCATGTTGTGTTTGAATCCCTTTACTGCCAGTGCAGTAAAACTTCGACTACATCTAAAAGCATTCCCAATAAATAATCTAGATCTTCACTTATTTCCCATTAAAAAAGGCCTCTGTTTATAAAACTCTTTTCTTATTTAATGGATTTTTTTCTTGCACTCAGCATTTCCATCATTTGTAACTGGATCTGGTGCAAAACCCTGTGGAATAAATTTTGACCCCACTGTATAAACTGAGAGTAATTTAAGTGTCATTAGAAGGGCTACTCCAGATTTGCACAAGCAGAACTGTGAGAAAGGTCTATTAAAAAAATAGTTAAAACTGAAGTAGCAAAATAATGCATCGCATGCTCTACGAAGCTGCAAACAGCAAATTCAGGTACAGCAATGCAGCTAAAGACAGTGTTTCCCAACAGCATGTCACTGGTTTAGTCAAGCACATGACCAAAGGCATAACAACAGCCCAAATGCTTTTGAGCAGTCACTGCTTCTCCAGCCCTTTCCTAGGGGCTTCCTGCTGCTTGTACAAGGAGTGGGGGGGAGGAACGGACAATTACTTGCTGCATTTCTTGTGGAGTTATGATTTTGGGACCTTGGACACTCCATAAATCAACACGTGACCTTACTGCAGACTTTGTGACATACCTGCAGCTGGCTTGATGTGGTGGCTTGCCTGCAGCCAGGCATCCCTGCAGAAGCTGCCATGCAGCCAGGCAGGCACACGTTAACCTTATCCTTGGAAGCCCTGTAGGATCCTTCCCTTCCAGAGCATATGTGGCAGGGGACAGGCATGCTTTAAATATTACTGGCTGCGCAGGAGATCTGTGTATTTCCAATTAAAGCATCACATATCTATGTATCTCTTTTCTGCTTACTTCACTGAATAGGAGTATTTATGATTCCTTGAGGTTATTGCTGGCTTTCTCTCTTACCATCTATCTATGGGGGGTAAATAAATCCTAGGTTTTGTCTTAAAGGAGAGGATATCTGCTCATTATTTTATAGTGAATGCAAATCTTCATTTTAACATCTCTCAACCACATGGTCTCCAGCTTTGGCTAGCTCAGGATCATGAGCCCAGTGCGCACTTGGCTTGCATGAATCTCTGGGGTTTTCCTGTGCAAGCCGTTTCCTTAAGCATATTCAGCAACATCAATAGTTGTGATGAATCAGTGATTGCATTAACAATCAGTGTGTTTTCAAGTTCCAAAGGGAGCTAGAAAGACTCAGAAAGATCAAGAGAAAAGCAGGTCCAAGTAAGCATCACCTGGGCTGTTTTCCTGGCCAGCACGTTGCTGGATCTGTGCTCTTTCATTTGTCTGGACCATGACAGCTTCTAAAACTGATGCTAAGGCTGAAATGAGATCCCGTAGACAACTGGCTCAGAGGGTGAGCATGAGTCCAGCTACAGGTGTTGGCCCAGGGCAGAGCTCCAGCAGCACCTCTTACTGTGAATAGCACATAAAAAATTTCCTGGCAGCTAAGCAGAAAACAAATTCTATGAGAAAGAAAGCAAAACATATTTGCTTTTCTTTTTCACAGACAGAACCATGTGCTGGCACACAGAGGTGGTGGTGAGCAGCAGCCCTTGCTGTGGCCCAGCTGACTGTAGTGTATGCAGCTGTCTGCAGGGAGCACAGCTGTCTGCATGGCACACAGCTGTCTCTATGGCATGCAGCTGTCTCCATGGTGCACAGACATCTGCAAGCTGCTCACATGGCACTCAGCTCTACATGGCACACAGCTGTCTCAGAGTGCACATGTGGGTAGGGATGAACTCAGAGGCTCTCATGGATGAACTCTCATGGCTCAGAGCTGTCTCAGGGTGTGCATCTGTCTGCAGCTATAAAATTCCCGCTGATTTGTTCATCTCTAAGTTGATTTACCTTAACACGATTTAATTGAACATATTCAAATTCATGATTTTCCTTAGAAGGAGTTGAAGTTTTGTGGATTTACAGCACCTGAGCCACCAGGAATGCAGCTCTTCCAGCCCTTGAGACAGGTGAACTGTAGGCAATGTGTGTGCTGGGGGCTGCTGGGCATTGCAGATGGTGTCACAATCAGCTGCTGACCTGCTTGTAGATACGGTTTGCCTAAGCCTTGGTAGAAGCCATGATTACCTTTGCATGACTTTCCCCAGGTCAGAAACTTGGAAGGACAGACCCTGAGAACGGGAATTGAATGTGACAAAGTAATGTGACATGTGTCAGCAAGGCTTTAGATAAAGCTGGTTCTGCCCTGAGCAAGAGGAGAGATCAGAGAAGTTCTCAAAGTCCCTTTCAGCACTGTGAGAAAAAGTGAAATCCTGACTGCAAGTACAGAAGGTAACTGTTACTCATGGCCATGGACAAAATATTTAATAATACTGACTAATTAATGATACCACTGCCAGCTGGCTCAGAGCCTCACTGGAGAGGGGAGAGATGCCAAAGCCTTTCTCACCCTACCTGCTCTCCCACCTTCCTTACATATGTGGCAGAAATACTCAGTGCAGCAGAGGCTGCTTGGCTGTTAGGAGCACGACTGGTTTATGGGGTCTGGTTTGAGTTTTCTGAAGACCAAAGAATCCCAGGAGGGATAGTCATCTGGTGAAGAGAACAGCTGCCTCCTGTATTCAGGGGAGGAGTAATCTGGTGCCACAGCACACTGTCTGCAACCTTGTTAACTTCAGACCTCTGCTCTCCGCCTTATGGACTTCTTTATGGACTGACAGTGGGATTACCTGCTCCATAGGTGGCAGCACCCACCCAGGTGTGTGGGGACCGTGGTCAGGAAGACTGCAGTGCAAGAGAGGATGGGGTGCTGGTGGGAATACACCAAACCAGAGAAGGTGATATTCTGTTAATGAAAATGCTGAGTAAATTGACATCCTGCTGGGTCAGGGAAATATGGCTTATCCAGAATATCTCAGGCTTAGGTTTAATGGTTTTCATCCATCACCAGCCTCATTTACATATTACAGAGATCGACTTGGATCCAGGTGAAATTCAAAACCACAGGATGGTATTATTCCATTTCTTGGGGTTTCCTTGGCAATCACATGACATTTAATAAAATACCTAGAAGTGAAATAATCCCATCGTAATCCCAGAATAGTCCCAGCGGTTCCATAACATTGGAATGTGGATCCGTTCCAGGGGATATTTCCTTTGCAGTAGGCAGGCACTGGTATCTAGCAGGTGGGGGGAGAAGTGATGAAAAGGACTTGGCATTTGATGTGAAGGCTTTAGAGTATGCTCAGCTCTGCTGTGTTTGGGCTCGTTCTTGATTGTGGACAAGGAGGTGAAAGCAGCCAAGAAAAGAACTGTTTGCCAAAGTGGTGGTTTCCAGCTCTCCTTACAGGTGTCACAGATGTAAGCACCCAGGTCTGTCCTTCCTGTTGCTAGCACAGGATTGGAAAGTGAGCAGTTGTCTCCCAGAAGGTTGGAGTTTTTCAGCACCACCTCCTGAGTGACTTTCAGCCACTGCATAGCATTGGATATGGGTTAGAAGAGGAAAATGCCCCTCAAAATGGTTAATGTGACCAAACCCTTCAAGAATGTTTAGCTATACCTGACTTTCTCCCTTACCTGACGCTGCTGGTGGACTACAGAGGGCACGGAGAGGATTCTGGTGCTCAGAAGGATCTTTCCCTTTTGTCCCAATCCTGGGCAAATCCACAACCACCAGGTAGAGCCATCCCACAGTGACCTGTCATCATTCCTGACAGAGGCTATTAGGGGTATTCAGAGCTGTGCTGGTACACAGAAACATTAATGAGCAACATCTGAAAATGCTGAATATCTGCCCTATGGGAAATGTGGGTATTTTAGCTGCTTCTTTAATCTTGAGACAAAAATGAAAGGAAAAAAGGAACTAAGAGGAAGGAAAAGTCATAAGAACTAACATTTTTGTTGGATGGGAAGTCCCTGGAGATGCAATTTGAAACCTCGAATATGTAAATTTTCTATGGATAAGGCAGTGCTGATGGCTTTGATGTGACAAAGCCTCTAGCAGTAGTAGCATTTGGTGTTTCAAAGGGTTGGTGCAAACATGGGATAGGAGCACAGTAGTGGTGGGATCAAATGACTCATCTACTCCACTTTCCTGCTACGAGAGGCATGTACACTGTAAACCCAGTAGCTGCTTGTACAGATTATGCTTAATCTAAAAGTAGATTTATTTTCCAATTTTTCTTTGGAATGGCTGATCTTGAAAACCATTCCTTCTGGTTTCTAGTAAAAATATATTCATGCACTTTAGCTCTTTGATTCTTCTTCTTATGCAATTTCTGCCTATCACCATCCTTTTGTAAGGAATAACCATGTTGCCTCTTCACCTCTAGTTTGCTAACTTACACAAACCAAGCAGTATACTTTAGTTCTTTCTCTCAGTAAATGCTCCAATACCCCGAGCATCCTTGTAGCTCTTGTTTTTGCTGGATTAAGGATAACCAGACATGCAGACAAAGTCTCATTAGACCCCCTGTTTCTTGAATTACTATTTCTGACTTCATGGGGAAATACCTCTTCAAATTTCCCTCTCCTCAGAGTTCTGCTTTCCTCTGTCAGTACTTTAGTGTTGACTCAAAGACCTCTTGTGTCTGAGAGCTACAGAGCTATGTTGGTTTGCAGCAATGGGCTGTCCAGTCAAGGAGCAATTTCTGAGCCTGATCTTTGTGCATATAAATCTCTGTGAGGCATTTTTGTCCTATTTTCCTTCTAGTCCCTGGAATCATCTGATTTTTCCTGTATATATTACAATTACACAAAAACTGGCACTTTCCCATGTATGCATTCAATTAAATGTATGTTTCATAAGAAGTTTGTAATAGGTTATGCTTCCTATTGTGTTGTGTATTCAAATCAGTTTTCATAATTATTTACATCTTTTTCTTTTTTTTTTTTTTAGCATGCTTTTGTCAGCATCCTGCCACTGTTCTGGATTGGCCTTTTGGGGCTGGCAACCGGTCTTGGAAAAACCGTGTAAATCTGATGCATTTTATATTTGTGTAATATTCTGTCTTCAGATTAGAATCAGAATAATAGGATTGCTGAAGTGATTCTGGGTTAACTGGGGCTGAAGCTTCCCTAGAGATTGCACTGAGATAACTTTCTTGAGCAGAAGCAGCAGGTCCTCACCCAAACTGTTGATAGCATTGCATGATAACAACATACGTTGGAGGGGATGTTCTTCCCTTGTCTTGAAGACCTGGCAAGGCAGCCAGCAGGGTATGGTCAGACTGAAGCACTTGACTTCTACTTCTGTCCTACTCTCTCTGACCAGCCATCAGCTTTCATGAGGTATTTAAAGGCCTCTGAGAATGGAGACTAAGAGCAGAGCTGGAAAAGCAGACTCTTGTCTGATAGGTGCTCTCAGTGTGCACAAAAAGCAGGTGCAGGTTATGGAGAAGGGTGGATAAAAGGGTCATGTGCTCTCCTCACCAAGTTTCCTACAAGTTTCATGAGACCTGCTAATGCTGCAGGTCTCATGATGGAGAGGAAGCCATGAGCTGTGTCCAGCCCTGAGCTGGATGTATTTGCCTCTAAAAATCCTCTTTAAGCTCTAAGTATTTCTGGCACTTCAGTCCCTTTTAATTTCATCAGCATTTGCAATTATAGAAAAGAAATAATTTCGCTTCTCTGCCAGGGTGGTTGCTAGGATTAGTGTATTCGTGAGTGCAAAGGGCTGAGATAGCACAACAGGGAAAGTAATAAAGGTCCCAGAGACGTGCACCTCTGTGCAGTCAGTATGGGAGTTTGCCAGCATTGTGGCAGGGCTCATTGTTTGAATTAAGTCTCAACATATTTGCAGGAAGAAAGCTGTAAACAAAGAATACAAGTGTTACCATTGTTATTTGCAAATCAACTTTCAAGACTCTCGCCAGATTATAAATCTTGACTGCATGTACCTCTGCCGTTTCTCAGGTCTGAACCAAAAATATTTACTGAGGAAATAACGTTTGTAGCGATGATCTCAGAGCAGTGCAACTCATTAGCTGGTAATGTGCCTGCAGGCGGTACTGAAGATTCGATCCAGCTGGAATTAAATAGCAAGGGATAGCTGGAAGCTGTATTCAATACTGATGGTGGGAAAAGCCTTAAAACTCCTTGATTATTACACATGAAAGCCGTGAGCCATCAATAACCAAAAAAATATGATGTGCCAGCGATAGTAAAAGTAACAGTAGGGCAGTGCTGTTATCTGAGGTCATTCCAACTTTGTCTTGTCAAAAAGGGATAGGGAAGGGCATGACACAAGCCAGATTTCCAGCCTATCCCTCCTTGTCAGTAGGACCTAATTGGCATTAAATACAGAATGTGTCTGGCTTTAATATATCTCCTCTGCTCAATTACTTCATCCACTCAAGTAGTGGAAAGCTGCCTATTTCACATTTATAGGGGATAGCTTGCTCTAAATTGCTTTGGACATCAGAGGCCCAAGTGACCTAATCGATATCTTCTTAGAAATGTTTTGAGAATTTATTAACTTGTGCCAAGCATGGGAGACAAAATCATGCAGGATTAGGAGGGAAGGGGCTCTCTTCTGTACAATATATCCCTTTGAAACAGCTTAGAAGTGAATGCAAACACTGGAAACCTGTTTCTACCCCTGTCAGCAGTGTCACTGGGAAATACAAAGTGCAACTAGGAAAGGAAGGTAAACTTTGTCCACAGCACCTCCAACAGTTGAGACCATTTTAGAGCAAGTGGGGAGATGATGCTCCACTCCCCTTTTTCTCTGTGACTTCTCCCCTAGCAAGGGGGAACAGAAAAGGTGACAGAAGCCTTCATGGCCTATTAGGACATTGTGTTTGAGATACATGCTGACCTTGCAGCAGGCTGTACTGAGAAGCAGAGGACAAAAGCCAAGTGAAGGGATTTTCTTCTAGATTCAGACTTGATTATCAGTTCTGGCCATGGGCATGCTGAAAACAGTACTGTAGTATGAAAACTGCTGACTCCCACTCCATCTGGGAGCATCTTTATTGTCCAAGCAGGATGCCTGTCTCCACTGGGTCCTGTGTGGATGGGGTGGGACAGGGCTGCCACACTGTGGGGCTGCCAACATGCCTTGCCAAATTGGTTAATGCTAATAGGGAGGGAATAAGGTTTGACCCCATTAGTTGCCAGGTGTTTGAGCTGCTCCTGAAATGGTGGGGCACTGACCTCAGCCAGAAGTCTGCACTCTGCATTAATAAATGAAGCACTTGAGCAGCTTTGACAGATTGATAGGCTTGTAAAAAGCAAGATGGAAAAGGGACCTCAAAGCACCATCTAGTTCAGTGTTTCTCTGGTCTGCAAGATATCAAAAAACGGTTAGGGAAAGCAATGCAAAAAATCTATTGTAAAACTGTACCCACACACCCAATGCACTCTTATGCATGCCAAAACCTAGGGGGGGCAGAAACTAGACACGGCAAATGGGTGCTCTGAACTTAACTTCATTTTCAGCTAGTTGCAAATGAAAAACACTAGAAATGCTGCACTGGATGAGCTGCAGGTTCCTCTTGTATAACTCTGTGGCCTTTCATTTAAAAAACAAACAAACCACAAAAGTATCCATGGGCACTATAATCCAGTCTGTGTCTGTGTTTCCCAGAGAGTTGAGTTTTAAGTACTGAAACAGAGTCTGATCTGGCACTATCAGGCATCTGAGCTTTCTAGTTAAGTCCTATTTCCTCACTTGGAAATCTACCTGTGTGGGACCAGAGGAACCTGCCCATATTTCCAACATGGGAGGGATTCTGCATGTTCAGTTTCCAGGGTATACCAGGCTTTCATTAATACCTTCATTATTGCAATTTTTTTTTTTGTTCTGCTGATTTTTACAGTAAATGGACTCACCGTGGCTGCTATGGCTGTTTCTGTAGTATTTAAATTCAGAATGTCTATAATACTGTGTAAACAAAGGGGATGACAACATCTTTTGTTGCCTTCTTATTTTCTATAGCTAAATTTGCACATTTTTCGGGTAATGTTATTTCAGTTGTTGGATATGTAGTGGAGCCCTTAGCTACTTACTGCAATTTTGCATGTTTTTTTCCCTTGCTCCATTCAGGCACTTTCACTTTTGTTGTTGAGGCACTAGCAAGTTCATGCTCATTTACCAGACCAACCAGTAGCTTTTTACCAGACCACCAGTTGTGCATCTGTAGCAGTTAAGTCCTGGAACAAGAAGGAAAAGGAAACTGAGAGGGCTGCAGGCAGGAGAGACAGAGCAAGCTTCATCCTTCTGGACAAATGCAATAGTAATACAGGAAAAACAGACTGTACATTTTTTTCCTATATTTCCTTTCCATTTTTTTTTCTATTTTTCTTTCTGGTAGTAATCATTAATTTTTGCTTTGCCTTACTGATTCTTGAAAACCGATCAGAAAATTTTATCTTGTTCTTGGTTTGATGAATGAGTTCTGGTCTAATGTATGCTGCAGACAGCAAAGTCCCCTTTCTTTAAGGAGTTCAAAGATGGGTATATCCAGTTCCCTAGAACAACTGTCCACCAAAGGATGAATGAAAAACCCAGTGAAGTAAATGCTTCAGCTGCTGGCCACATCTCACCTGAAAAGAAATTTCACTCTTGAATTTGCAACAATTTTTAAATGAGGTTAAGTGAGGCTTACTTGATTTAAAAAGAACATGTAAAACCATATAATAGCTTTACCTGATTGTATCTGCTGTAAGGACAGTGCTATTACTCTGAAAAGACTCTTTACAGCCCTTTGATATGTGGAGCTGCCAGCCACGGGGTGCCACGCAGTGATAACAACCTGAGGGCAAGTTGTCCTGTCAGTGCCAAAACATATCTTGAATGGCATCTAAGGTTAATTTAAAAGGATTGCAGTTGCCTGATTTCTGAGTCCTCATTTGAGGAGGGAATATGTATGTTCTAATATAGGAATACAAATATAATCTGTCTTCTGGGTTTTCTAAGGTTTGCTAAATATTAACATATTAAATGGTGCTTTATTTCACTTGATTTTACAGCATGATATAAATAACATAATGTATGCATCACAGAGTGGATTAACTGTGTGTTTGTGCACAGCCAGCTGTCAGCTGTTTCTGGAGAGATTTTAGGAGTGTGCAGAAGAAGTTCCAGTGGTTCTGAGTTGGGAGTACACACAGCTGGATGAGTGTTAGCACTAATAAACCCCCTTAGAACCTTTGTATGGTGTGGTAGCAATTACCTGCTGGGATGCTGCAGACTGGCTCTGGAACAGACCTGGTAAGGCTGGCAGACCACAGCAAGCCCCATTTGGAGCTAACTGGCAGGCAGAGAACCCTGAATCCTAGAAAAGCTGTAAGCATGTGCATGTTGCCCTTCTGCTGTGCAAATGCCCAAGCCTCCTTTCTTCTTCAGTAATTCATTCACTCAGCATCTTTCTAAGGGAGTGGGTGAGGTTGTTTCTAAAACTGCTGGCTGGTAAAACACTCGTAAGATGGACACTGCAGTATAAAGCTGCTTTGACCTGGATTTGTGTTCTGTCATATTTGGAATGATGGGACTGAAGCATTCCAAGATAAAAGTGTGGCCTGGAGTCAAAGGCAACATTTAGCTTAAGGAACAAATAATTGTGGCAGCCAAACCTATTTATACAGTCCTTTGCATGCTGGGAGGTTTCTCCAGCCCCTGGGGTTTCTTGATGATGCTGAGAACCTACTAATGTTTTTGTAACCCCTGAAACACAGAATTCAAGATTTCTAAAACTGCCTGCCTGTGTTTAGGTTTTCCCATTTTTTTTAATGATTGCCCAAGCTCTACATCGTTTCAGTCATTCAGATAGAGTCCTCTCATTCATTTTGGATGTTGGATGTAAGAAGGATCTTGCACCTGTGTTCAATGAAGCCTCCCTGCCTTTCACCCAGGGTGCAGAAGAAGCCAGCAGTTAGTTACGGAGTCAGTTACAGTGAGGATTTGGGTGATACAGCAAACAGCACAACCAGAGCTGCCATATCCATTTGCTCACCCAATAGTTTTGCCCTCACACCATGTGCTCTAGTGACTAAGTTAATTATGATAAGTCAGAGTTAATTTGATCCCAGAGACTTTGGAGGACGCCTCTTTTTGAGGATTGGTCACACTGACATAGGGACCCCTCTGGGTCTTCCACCATCTCTCAGACACCAGATGATTTCAGTAGCCCAAAGACACGAAGTGCTTTCTGGAATTTGCTGCTGCTGGAGACGGGCTATGTAAATCTAATGGTGTTTAATTATTTCTTTTTAGAAAATTTTTATGTATGCACCAGTAATAGCAGTTACTCTAAACTGCAACACAACATGGCCTTCTCTGTTCTAAGGATAAGGAAATGAAACGATTGCTTGGAGCTTCCCATCTATTATATACTTCTGTAAATAAGAAAAGGCATTCCTAAGCTCTGGGACTTCCCACTTTTGTAGGCACCACTTCATTTACAATCCTTTTCAAATCCTGCCTGAGACTGGAGGGGATTTCTGAAATGGCCATTAAGTTGGAATTGGCAATGTCTTTGTTAGTATTTTAATGCTACATTCTGCTTTGGGACTCTGGGTCTGCTATTTGAGGACAAAAGCAATAACAGAAAACAAGGCATTTCTGAGAGGCAATGCAATTTGTATGTGGCATCCTTGTGTTACCCTTCTTATGTAGCATGGAGCTCTTTACGGACCCTTCTTTGATCCAAGTTGAACTTTAGCCCTTTGGAGTTCAGAGGTTATGTCAAAAACTTTCTTCCTGGCTTTTAATGTCAGCAAGTGGAGATTTAAGCCCTAATAGTGACAAAATCCCATTGTTTTCTGCACACCAGGATTTAGTTAGGATTAAATTCAAGGAGGTGTAGAGCTAGTCTCTTCATATTACTGCTGGTAGTGGTATTTCTCCTGGGATCTTCAGGTTTTCAGGAAAGAAACTTGGTACCCAGTCCTAGTCTTCATGCATGTCCTGACCACAACTGTCTTGGTGGAACAAGTTAAGAGTAATCCCTGGTTATCCCATCTGCTTCCATTTTTTTTCTGTTTGTTGGGTGGTGGTGTTTTGAGACATGTAGCAAATTGCTGGTGTCCAAAGTGCTTCCCACTCTCTTTCGTTTCCCCATGGATAGCTTTGCAGGAAGAGAAAGTGCAAATATTTTGTTCAGAGTATTATTACCAAATTAAAATTGTAATATTATCATTCCAAATCCATATGAGTAAATTCTCTATTTCCAGTGAGCCTTGGCCTTTAATAATGAAGAATATCTGAAAATGAAGGCAGATGCTGCCAGAAAGTATTTCTTCCTCTGGAGGGAAGGAAGAGAATGAAAGAGCTTAACTGTCAGAGCAAAATACTTTGCTGGGAGTGATTTTGGAAAGTTTCCCTAGTCACAGCGTGCAAATCCTTAACATATCTCTGTACTTTCAAGTACTATTAATGCACCTAGCATAATCCAGTCTTTTGTAAAACATCATAATGACCTACTTCAGTCCATCAGCCTGGAAGTGACAGCTTGATCTGCCATGAAATGCAGCGAGTGCAGAGCTTTGCACAGTAGGATCTGCTGTTTGCCTCTGATCTGCTGCTCCGTCACTGCCAGCGAGCAGCTCCCACCTGGGCAGCTCTGCACTCTCTTCAAAGGCTGCCGTGGAGGACCTCTGTAGAGAAACTTGAAAGCAAGGCAGCATGGGACAGAAAAGGCCAGGGTCATGGTGGCGCACAGATCACTCCTCAAGAACAGCCACACACCCTGCGAGACACTTGGCACTTCCTGGAAGCACTGAGTCACAAGGTTTCCTGCATTAACTAGTTGGCTGCTGGACTTCCAGGTGGGCACTGCAGGTTAGCAATGAGATTTTGATGACTGAAGCAGGCAGTGCTGCAGGAGGGCACTTGCAGGGATGTACAAAACTCACATCAGGCTCACTTGCTACTATAAGGGGGAATACGGATCTCATGAATAAGTCATGAGATGGAAAGGCAAGATTCAACCCGTCATTGCATCCAGATGTGGACCTCTTGGAGTGTGTTCAGAGGAGGGCCACAAAAATGATCCAAGGGATGGAACACCCCTCCTGTGAAGACAGGCTGAAAGAGCTGGGGCAGATCAGCCTGGAGAAGAGAAGGCTCCATGGGAGACCTGAGAACAGTCAATATCAAAAGGGGAGCTGTAAGAAGGAAGGGGACAGACTCTTTAGCAAGGTCTGTGGTGACAGGACAAGGGAAGGTGGTTTCAAACTAAGAGTGGAGATTTAAATGAGGAAGAAGTTTTTTGCAGTAAGGGTGCAGCACTGGCACAAGTTCCCCAGAGAGGTAGTGAATGCCCCATCCATGGAGGCATCCAAGGCTGGGATGGATATGGCTCTGAGCAACATGACTGAGCTGTAGGTGGCCCTGTTCATTGCAGGCAAGATGGACTAGATTACCTTTAAAGGACCCCTTCCAACTCAAATGATTATCCTTCCAAGGTAAAGAAGGAAGGCCAGTATTCACTCCTGGAAAGATGAAGTATTACCACACTTGAAGCAGCCACTCCTCAGGCACACACAGAGTCTGGTTTGGCAATGGGCATTCTGATCTGTCTGTCCTCTGCTGTGTCAGAGGGCCCACCAATGCCTCTGCTGCTTTGCACTTTGCTTCCCTCAGAGATCCCAGACAAACATCCTGTTTCCACCCCAGGAATTTCTATGGTCATGTCTCCCTCTGCTCGCAGTGGCTGCTGCAGGGGTTTGCAGTGTGTGGGGGCACACTTAGGATGGTTGCCCTCTGGGGGCTTCTCTGGGACCTTAAGAACTGGCTTAAGAATCTGATCCAGCATAGGAGCAGCAGTGTCTTCCTAGAAGCTGGCTCTGTGAAGAAAGGAAATGCTTCCAAATGCTCATTCTGTCTCCAAACTGGGGCAGCCTCTTCTCTGAAGAGAAGTGAGAGCAGTGTAGGGAGAGACAGGGCCCTTCTCCAGGCAGCCAGAAGCATGAGCCTGGGTGTAGGCACACAGCAAGTCAGGTTGGATATCTGGGAAAATTTCTTTTCTCAAAGAGTGGTAATGCACTGGCACAGGCCACCCAGGGAGGCAGAGTCACTGTCCATGGAGGTGTTCGAGAATTGTAGAAATGTGGCACTGATGAACATGGTTAATGGGCATGGTGGTGATGGGTTGAGAGTTGGACTAGATGATCTTACTGGTCTTTTTCAACATCAATGATTCTATGTAATTTTATGATTCAAGTCCTTACTGCTCCACATGCACTGAAGCATGCCATTTCCTGAGGTTTGCATTTGCCACTTGTGGGAGAGAAAGATGCTGCAACATGGTGCGTCTGGACGAGAGAAATCTGGTAAGGGAAGGTGAGAGTACTCACAGAGTTTGTGTGAAGTATCTGCCCTTCAGTTTGAAAATAAGGAAATGAAATGTGGCTACAGGTAGGAATAAGTTTGGTCTTTGGTTGAATATGGCAAAACAAATTAATTTTTTCTCAAAATCTTTTTTTTTTGCCTGTATGTTGAGGAAATTTGGTAAAAAGACAAGTGTCTGAGTGTCTTGGCAGAAGGAGCTATTTGGTAGAAGTGTTGAATACTATGAAGGTTTGAATTATGGGATACCAGCAGATGCAGCAGAGTGTGAGCCTTGCTGGCAGTGCTAAGAGCAAACTGTTTAGCTTCTTTGTTTCTGTTCTCCAAGCTTCTGCTTTTTGAAACCACAGACCATAGCTAACCCATGGCTACACTACCTCTGGGTTTGGAAAGATGTTTCTGACCTCGCTATCCTGTTTTACAGTTTGGCATTGTGCATTCTTCAGTTTCAGGCAACACCAGTTAGTCTGGGTAGAGAACCACTCACTCAGTTTATCAAGCATATCAATTTGCTGCTCTGAGTGAAATCGCTCAGTAGTGGAAAACACATAAAGAAGACACGTGCAGTATTAATGTAGCAAACTTTTAAGACAAGGAGATTACCAGATGTATCTGTATTCAGTCCAGACCCATGAAAGAGCAATTTTCTGTGCTATTGCAACTTTTTTGCATTAATTCACCAAATTTTTCTGTATGAATGGAACATATGTCTTTCTATTCAGTACCATTAATCAGTGAATCACAGATGGTGGTGAAACCCTTTTCTCTCCACAATTTTGCTCTTTTCAACTCTTATTCTTTTCACACCCTCTTCCTCACCATCTCTTTTTCCTCTGTTGATGCTGTGACCTAGATTGATGCACTCCTCGGAAGTTTCCTGTACTTAAGAGGAGAGTGAGAAGGCTGCAGAACTTCTAGACCTTGCTTGGGGGTTCAAGGCAAAAGGCCTCTTTTGTTCCAAACATAAATTTGGCAGCCACACAAGCACTCCTATGTCTGTGCTCTCTTCTGGTTAGGGTGAGGGTCTCTTACACATTGCTTTGGAGGGAACAGTGGGGAGGCATCCTGCTGAGTGGACACCAGGTGCATGGTCCTGGACCACCAGCAATCTCTGAGCTGCAGGCTGGCCCAGAGTCAATCTGCAGTGTTGAGAAACCAGAGGGGAGGGGATGAGGAGGAAACAAGGCTGGAGAAACCTTTCTATAGCAATATACTCTTTTTGCATTGGCTGAGAGAGATGCTGCAGTATAAATCCTTGCTGTGATGCAAGGTGGGTGGCTGTGAGTGAACAGGGCAGCCAGCGCACAGTACTCTCGGGTGAACACCCTGTGCTGGGTAGCTTTGGGTCTTTTCCATCAGGCGAGCATTTCTTGATATCTGCCCAGCTCTGATTACCAGTTTGGCAATGAGATCAGGTATGCCAATGACTCAGGTAGCTCCTTGCAGTGTATTTTTATGTGGCTTACAGAACACTCTCCTCAAGGTGAGCAGAAATCCTCTTTGTGCTGTCATCCAGAAGTTCTCAAAAGAAAAATTAGAGCAGGGAAGGGGGTCTGCGGCAGTTGTACTAGCCCCTGCTGGGAAGAGCCATGTTTCCTGCTATCACTCCCCCTCCATATCTTGGTGCCTGTCAGGGGTGGCAGGTACAGCCAGGTCCAGGAGGCTGATCTGCCCATGCCATGGCTCTGAAAAGGAGCAGGGGCTTGGTAGCACAAGGAGGATCAGTTGTATGAGCCCTGGTCTCAATAGTCAAGGTTTGGTCAGCTTTGAGTTGTCACTTTTTTGGCAGCTGGATGCTTAAGTGTCTCTGAACACCTGTCATCCAGGAAAAGAAAAGAAAGCAATAAAGGATGAGGTTCTTGGATAGGTTGCTTACTGCAGAGTTGCCAGCTCCCAGGTCTTGCAGCATTACTTTAAAAAAATAATTACCAGCTGCCAGAATTAGAGCACCCTTGAGAATAGCAGTTTACATTTCTTAGCTTAGTTTCCAAGGGAAGCCAGGCTTACAAGATCAGCATACCTATCCATCTGTCTTTAAATCCCCCCCCAGAGACCTCAAAACATTTAGCAGGCCAGAGAAAAGAGCCAAAGTCTCAAAATTATTAAGTTCATATGAGCCTTGCAACACTGGGCAAGGCAGGTAAGGAGTGGACCTTGCTGGGGACCTCCCAGAGGAAAGGCAAGCAGGATTGAGCTGTCATCATGGAGCTCTTCCCAAGGTTGGAAGAGCCGCAGCCCATTTTTCTGATCATGAACCATGAGATGAAGTGACCTGCCACTTCTGATGTGCCTCAGGCTCCCATGCAAAGACATATCAGACAGTAGCAAAGTCATGTATGGCAGAAGGGCAATTGCATTCACTTAATTAACATGTAAAAAAGGCAGCGGAAAAACTGAATTTATATAACATCTTGTAACTTGTAAAAGATTGAGAATAAAAGCTCATTTTCCCTTAGATTCTGCTGTATGTTGAACAAGGGGAACTTGATTTTAGTTAGAATCCATGCACTTAGTATAACCATATTAACAATAAATAAATGCATAGCAAATGATGGTACCTGTTCTCAAGGGGTTACTACATTGTTATTTTTGGACTCAGACTGGCAGTCTGACTAGCAGATTAGGAGCACTGCTTTTCCTCTTGCAGCTTTTTTGTTTGTTTTAAAGGCACTATGAGAAAAGTCATTTTCACCTAAAAGTTAGTGAAATCTTATTTATCTGATATTTCTCTAATTGAAGAGAGGAAAAAGATCATCTCTTCCATTTCATCTCCTCTAATTGAATTTTATTTATGTATCCAATAGATAAAAATTTTGTGGGCTGTTTCTTATTTAGTTAAAAGAAAAAAGAAAAAAAAAAGCCCAAACACTTACTTAACAGCTGACTTTAGACAATTTAGACAGTTCTTTTACTTTTAATAAAATAGCTGTGTTTCTCCAAAAGATATTTTATAAAGTGATTAAGAAGCTCATGCATAAAGGTTGTCTTTGCATTTCACGGCATGGAAGATGATTGGTCATTTCTATGCAGCATTTATTTCACTCTGCGTTAGCAGGCTCTCAGGTTTCACAATTACAAAAGAACATGTTGGGAATTGTGAGACAGAAAGGGATCCACAGATTCCCCCATATTACACAGTTCAGGAAAAGGATGCTTTGCTGCATGTCCTTCAGTAGGTACTGCTTGGCCAGAAGGACTAGAGAGCAAGGGAGCAGCACCATGTCCACAGCAGGGGCACTTAGCCCTTGATTGCTCGCAAAGGGGTATTTTGGAAAACCTAGGAACATGTGATACCTGGCTTCACCCTGAATAGCTTGAGTCTAGCTAATTAGTCTCCTTAGTAAATGGTTTTCTAGATAATGGCGAGAGAGTATTATGGTCACTTGCTGCAGTGTCCTATGGGAAGGATCAGTTTAACTGGGAGAGGTGGTGGTGATGAAGACAGTGAAAGGATGGCAGTGAATAAGCAGAAATTAACAGTCAAATGTGGGTTCCCCATGACCCTGGAGAGCCAGGGACATGCCTGTGGTGTGTTAGCCTCTTTCTCTTCTCTTTCCTCTTCCTCTGAGTACCTAGTGTGGTATTTATCAGTTACTAAGGCAAGAGTCAGAGAACATGTCCCAAGGGCTTAATATAGCTAAAAGTTTACTAAAATGCCTGATTACCATGCTGGAGTATGTGACACTGCCATACCTCATTCAGTTTATACCTCACTTTCCTTATTTCAGGATGAAAATCCCCCTAGGTTGTTAGTTGTTAATATATGTCCCATTGCATCTAGGAGGCTTGGGCCCTGAGATAGGACAGAAAAAACATTGTCCTCACTAACTTGTGCCAGCATAACTGGACATGCTAAAGCCTGTCATCGAGGGCAACTTTAAAGACCAGGCATCGATTTCCATATATACCTTTGAAATGCTAATGGCACTGATTAGCCAGCAAGGAAACACCAGAATCATAGAATGGTTTGATTTGGAAGGTATCTTTAAAGGTCATTTACTCCAGCTCCTCTGAAATGAACGTGGACATCTACAGCTAGAATCATCAAGGTTAGAAAAGACCACAAAGATCAATTAGTTTAACCATGATCTCATCCCCACTTTGCCCACTACCCATATCCCTCAGTTCCACGTCTACATGTTCTTGAAAACTTCCAGGGACGGTGATTCCACCACTTTGGGAAACCTGTTCTAATGCTTCACTACCCTCATTGTCTGAATTAGAGTAAGGTCCAATAGCTTCTTTCCCTTCTTATCTGTCTCTATCCTTTTTGTCCTACTTTTACAGTCCATTAAAGATCTTTAGTGCTATCCCACCACCCCACACCCATTGCTTCTCTAGAACTCCAGAGTGATAGGAATAGGCTCTGTGGCTCTGGTCCCCATGGTATGTCCCCTCCAGACTGGCAGCAGGCAGGCAGGTGCCAGCACAGTGCTGGGATGCGTGGTGTCCCACTGTCCTGCCCTGCTGCCAGCCATGAGGAGGAAACAAGTTAGCAGGCAGCAGCTGAGCCAGAGCTGTGTTTCATCTCAGAGTGGCTAAAAAAATTCAACCTCACCCCCCAAAGAAGCATTCTATTGCATTTTCAAAATGTTTTGAAAAGTTTTCAAAACATCTGGGATTATAGGAAGAAAAAGAAAAAAACACCAATATAGGAAAAACAAACATAATTTCAGGCTGCAAAGTGGAAGTGGCTCTTTCTGACTTGTTTGCATTTTTTTTTTTATTTCCCTGCTTTTAGTTTCTTCTCAATCCCATTGTCGGAATTAGAGTAAGGTCCAAAAATAGCTTCCCCCCCCTTCATAGCCATTTCCATTCTTTTCATTCTGCTTTTATAGTCCATTAAAAATGTTTCATGCTATCCCATGACGGCTGCATCTGCAGAGTGCATGCTGGCATGCATTTTCCGAGAGCAGGGTTTGCAGTTCACCTTGCAACCCGCTCACCCCGAGCCCTGGGCAGCCTGCACAGAGAAGTTGGCCTAACACAAAGGATGCTAGAGCCACAGTCTGCCCGCAGTGTGTCTGTTTTCAAGCTCATGACTCCACATCCAGACGCCAGCTGCTCTTCTGCAGCTGAGCTTCCACTAGGCTCCCAGCCCCTAGTTTGGCAACTGCTGCTGAAGTTCATCGAAAGTTTGTCAAAACCCATCCAATTCCACAAACCCCGCAGTTCCAACAAAGCAGCATTTTTTTCTACAGAAACCTGTTCTCTTGGAAATTTCCCAACCCAGTTCTACTGAGAGCCATTATTTCTGAAGTGCTTTTGTAAACATTTATTGCAGGATTTTTCTCAATGACAATAGCCGCAGACTCGGTCTGAGCTTAATTTGGCAATTTGAAAATCTCACTCTTTCTTGTGCTTTGGCCAGTTGGAGGAAGGGAGAAAAACTGTTTGTGTCTTTCAACACCGTCGCTGTGGTTTGGCTGCAGGATGTGCTGCTAAGTGCCTCCTGGAGAGGTCCCTGCCTGACACGGCCAGGCTGCAGCACTCGAGGTGCTGTTTTTGGGTACTGGCAAAGATATCCACGTTTGTGTAGTGCCGTTCTCTTACAAATCTTCACTGTAAAGGAAAGTTGAGCAGTGTGCTGAGAATTTCAAGGAGATGGGTAGAAATTCAGCTTCGGGTGCCTCCGTGCGCTTCCTCTGGTCTTTACTATGGAAAAGGCATCTGCCTTCCATTGTGCCCAGATCCCTTTCCCTGCAGATGCTCTCTGCTGGAATGTGGGTTTTACTCATTGCAATCTTTATGTCCAAACCTCTCCCTTAGGCTTGGATGCTCTGTGCTTCTGAGCTTCTCTGAGCACCTAGCGCACCTCTGGGGATGGTCTGCCCTTTAAACATGATTTCTGCTGAAGATCAGCCCTCACCTGCATACTGCCCATCCATCTGGCTGCACGCTACTGGATTCCACTACTGAGCTCTCTAGGAGCCATTTGATCCATTCTCTTGGGCTGCAGGAGGCTGTCCCCTACAAATGAAGGGCTGACAGCGCATTTGCTTTCATCCTCTGTCAGATCTCATTCTGAGCAGACCGTTGTGTCAGAAAAAAGCATGCAGGATTTGTATAACTATGCTGCTCTTGAGGAAGAGTTGTTTAGTAAGTATAGCACATAAATGAGAGGAAAAGCAGCCAGAAAACTCCCAGAGCCTTTACAGTTGAGCTTGTTACGGCTTGTCCTTGCACTGCTGCATAGGAGTCAGGGCAGATGGAAAAAGTCTCCTCTGCAGGCAGTTTTTGTGTAAGTGCTGAGTCTGTTGCTGATCCATGCTGCTCTGAGCAGTGACATTGCTCTGCAGTGAGACAAGGGGGATATGAAGCCTCATACTTAGAGCTTGCATCAGGCTCCTTAACAAGCCCAGTTGCATTTAGCGTAGACACCCCAGTGAATCTATGAAACGTGTTCTCGTGCTTAAGGCAGCAAATGGAGAAAGTAACAATGATTTGCATCAGGTGCCTCTAATTTGTCCATTTTTTCTGTTTTTTACTGTGTCTATAACAACATTTGAATTACAGCCCAGAACACATGCTCCTCTAAAACTACTTCAGAGGTAGAAGAAACCACACAGAGCAGAATTGCATAACCCTCTTTCCTCCTTAAATCATTTCATATTTCACAGGTCCTACAGAATCCTTTGCAGTTCTGGGAAATGGCCACCCTGGGACACCACATATCCCATTTTAAATAATAGTTCAACTGTTGCCTGGAGGAATATTAGTAACATTTGCCAATTTCAAAAGGTTTGTAAAAGAATTTCCCATTATAGGATTTCACAAAGCAGCTATTTCTGTATCATCTATGCCTTTTTATGTTTCAACATCTCTCTAAGTTTACATATAATTTATAAAACAGGAAAACACTTAACTCTGGTAGAGGCTTTCCAATTTTCTCTCTAGAAAAAAATTCATTCCAAGCGAGAGTGCCATGGTGTTTCTGGTACCTGCATTTAGGTCAAGCTCTTTGGACTTATAAAACCATTAGCATTCTCCAGAGTGCTGTGATATCCTTGCTGTGGTACATGATCTGGGCTAGGCCCTTGCCTGCTCACTGCTTTGCTGTTCCCTGCAAACCCTGTCTTGCAGGCTTTAGGATCCAGCAGCTGTGTCATTGCTGCTCTGCCCCCAGCAGCACGCTGCTCTGCTGGAACATTGTCCTGGTGTTGGGGGCCTGGACAAACAAGGCATAAGGGCTCCAGATGTTTGTGCAGTTTCACAGCTGTATCTGAAGCAGGTGTAAACATCAGGGTTCAACATGTAGCAGGAGAGGATGTAAGACAGCAGAAGTCCAGGTGACAATGCTGATACCCTCTGCACCTCCCTGCAGAGGCTGCCATGGTGGGTTTGGTTAGAGTCACTAACACTAAGCACCTGTGCAAAACATACTTTTAACCACATGCCCCAATCTTCTCATTTGAGATTGGAAATGAATTGGAATTCATTTATGGGTCTCAACCTGTGCTCTCATCACTTCCTAGCTATACAAATGTAGGATAGGGATACTTGTTTGCTTCTCTAGGAAAAGAGTAATCAGAACTTGATTTTTTAGTGTGTGAACTTCTTGGTATGAAACCTTCTCCAAGCATGCTCTGCTGCTTCTGGGTTTCAAAAAAACAACGTCTACTTTTACTGTCCCACTAACTAAGAAGTAAGGGCTTTGTGTACCAGACACAGGTAATTCAGGCTTTGTTGAAAAATAGTAATCTTGGTACTGAAGGAGTTTAAAGCCAAGGAATGAATCTTCTCTATGGTTCATGCAGCTATTTAACTGAATGGTTTCCTGGTCTGCAAAACTGGACCTAGACACCTCAGGTTCCATTCTTACATCCAAGGGCTGGGTGGCAGCCCCGGGCAGGCTTGCTGCACGGACTCGCCGTACAGCTCTATGTTACATTGAGGAGGCAAGCATGTCATGCTGCTGTGGGGAGTGAGAGCTGCTGAAGGCAGCTGTGCCTTGAAATCTTCATTCCGATTTCTGGAGCTTGGATGAGTTACATGAGAGTTCTGTTTCTGGGCAAAGAGCACAGGGGTAGCACATCTGGTCTGCCTTTGCTGGGGGCACCATCCTTGTAGGACAGTCAGCCAAGTGCAACATGCTTGCACTTCAACTCTTAACAGTTGTACGCTCAAACCCTCCCAACTGTAACCTCTCCCAGCTGTAGCTCAAACCCACCTCCCTGGGGATGTAAACCAAGGCACCAGCCCCACCACTAGAGCTGCTCTGGTGCAAGAACACTGTGCTGCTGTCTAGGGCCCATTAACCTCAGTGGGCATAAAGCCATGGGTAGGAACATCTTACATCGCTTCTCTGAGCTTTGCCAGAGCTCATTTGTTGGAGTCTGTGGTCTTCAACCGAACATGATCTTTCCTGAGCAGAAGGCAACAGTGCAGCATGAAAGCTGAGAAAATATTTTAAGCTGTAACCACAAAATGTAGTACAAGGACCACAGATGTTTTTGTGCACACCAAACTCAGGGGAATCTTCAACATTTCCCCAGAGTGCCAGGTGCCTGTACCCTGAGTGGGAGCCGCAGGAGCTGGGGATGCTATCTCCTGCATGCAGTCACTCTGAAACAGGAACAAGACACTGTGGTGCACAGCACTGTTAGACCCAGCAGACCTCAAAATGCTGAGAGAAGAGGTTAAGATGAGCAGGAGAGAGATGGAGGGGATAGAAGTGGCTGTCACTGCAAGTGCTTGGAAAGATTATTTCACAGTGAACAAGCACGTCATTAAAAACAAAGCGAGAATGCAGCAGCAGTCAGCACTAGAGTGAGCTGGGATGGCAAACGGTAGGTGACAGCAGGAGTTCGGTGGGCTGGGGGAGTGTGTGCTTTGGCACTGGCACTTATGTGTGATCCTGGCAGAAGTTGTGCCTTCATTCCCTGGACCATGAGATGGATGGAGAATAATATTTCCTTATCTCACAGTGCTCTTTTGGGTCTTAATTAATTTATGTCCATAAATCAATGTGAGAGCACACGCAGTAGTAGTATCCATTTACTGTGGAGCTTAAAACGCTAGAATCATTTTTTCTCTTTGACAAAGTAGAGCACAAGATAAATATTTTTCCAAGTGAGAACCTCAATTAAGTATCATTTCGAACAGAAAATAGCTGAAACAGTCTAGTATTGAAACAGGGTGTCAGCTAACCACACACAAGTTTCCATGTCCAGAGCTGGATCTTTAACTTGTGAACTTAGAGCCCAGAAGCACAATGGATTACTATCACATCTTCCACAGGTTACAATAAAATACTGATGACTGTAATCCTAGGGAAGAACCCAAAGACTGCAATAGATCTAAGTGAGAAGGAAGTGAACAGCAGAGTTCTCAGTGTTTCGGAAATGTTTACTTGACAAATATTTAGCGAGCTTGGAGGTATTTTTGAGGGGAAAAAAAAAAAGACATGAGTTCATGTTGATGAATGTTTTGCTACTGATTAAATCTGAGCTTGTATAAACTGTGTGGTGACAAAGAAACCTGAGACTGTAATGAGGAAACAGTTGGGTAGGATGTGAGAGATTGAAACCACAGATATTGCCATCCCCAGGAGAAATGCTTTATTCTAAGGACTGGAAATTAGTTTGGGACTATTGGATTCCATTCAAGGAATAAGTCCTATTATGTACAATATCTTCTAATCTTTATCCCAGAAATTGCCTTGAAAAGCCAGATCTTGTATTGCAGTAATTAAAGGAAAACATATATGAAACAAGATGCCTATTTCTTCTCTGGACTCTCATTAGCCTGTCCACCATAAAACACCACTGTGGCTCCAATCTGTATAGATCAACATCCCTCCTCACATCCCCAGATGAAGAATGGCTTCGAGCCTTCTATAGACTCAGGACTTCCAAGGCACTCAGTTTTGGTTGTGCAACCTAGCCTGAGCCTTCAGTATTTATATATTTATACAGCTACCCTTCTCTGTGTAGCCATTACCACCCAGATCAATGTAGAACCATCATACCTGGCATGATACATGTCAGCATCAAGTTGTTGTTTATTGTTTTTATTTTGTTTTGTTTTTAACATACAGTTAATATTTTTTAAACATAGAGACAGAAGTTTTGAAGAGTAATAATCTAAACACAAATTCTCTAGCTCTTGAGTTGGACATTAGTAAAGCAACACTGGAAGTACAATAATTTTGGACATTTTACTGCATATATTATTGGTTCACCTGGTCACCAAAGTGAGATTAGTTTTGAAAATTTAGACCAGATTTTATTGGAAAAGAACAAATAACTTGTTGCAATGCATTTATTTCCAGGGTAAAAGTCTGCTATACCTTGAGTAACTTCCATTTGACATCACTAACATTTTATTGCAACACACTTAAGCCATGTTGTATATGCCTGCTCAGCAATATTGACACTCAAAGGTCAGGACTGTGTGAAATGGCCTAGATCCCATGAAAATACAAATTGATTTTGTGGTCAACCAATGTTTGAATTTCACACAAGCATGGACATACTTGGCCACTGGAGTTTTTTCATTTTTTATTTTATTTTGTTGTTGTTGTTGTTCTGCTGGTTGTTGTAAGATTCTGTTCTTTGTAAGAAAAAAGTTATGTGTCTAGTTATAGTCTAGTGTCATAGCTGTAAAAGGTAGGGCTACAGTGGTATTACAACCAGCGGGGCCCTACCAGGGTGCAGCTGCTGGGCAGAGAGAGGAGTGTCAGGCAGCCTGCTTTTTTGCCCACAGGGTCACCACCAAACCTGCTCCTTTTGCTGGCATTGGAAACCTCATAATGAAAAGAAAATGATGTTTGGAGCCACTTGTAATGGTGCCCCAATATTTTCCTAGTGGGATTTTAAACTGAGGGAAAGGGCTGAATGACCCAGGTTAAAACAGAGGCATAGCTGGGAAAGTTATGGGTTCAGTGGGTAGCTCGACATTCTGAGCTTGCAATTGGAGATTATATTATAGATTGGGAATTGTGCTGTAGTCAATGCAGAGACACGCTCATTCTTTTCATAGTTACTTCTTCCAAAATGCTGTAAAATCTCCAATTTGTGCAGATAGTCTAGGTAATTGTCATGCCTTATGGAAAGTATGATTATGATCCAAAACTGGTGGGTTTTTTTGGCATTGGTGATCTATGTGCCTAGGTGTGCACTTAACTCCTTCAAATTATGATGTGAAAACAAAATGTTCTGGCTCATATTCCTTTTAGTTCACCATAGTTCCTCATTTGGGAAAGATGTAATTCTGAAGTTATTTGGGGTAAAGTCTGAAATTTAAAAATACGCCAGTCTCTAAAATAATGAGAAGAGTACAGCAGAGCTAGGCTCTCCACGAGGTATGGCATTTGCAGGCAGTTGGTGTTAGGAGGGGAGGGGGTTGACTGCAGATGCTGTGCCATGACTACTGACCCTGAATCATCCCAATCTCTTGCTAAAAATGTGTGTCATGTATACTTAGTGCTCTCCCACTGCTTTCCTTGGAGCAGTTTGGCCCTGGAGCAAAGCTTTAATTGCTGTCATTTCTAAGCATTCTAAAATCCACCTTGCACTTTAGAAACCTTTTCAAGAGAAAATAAAGGAGTTAAATGGCTTTAACACCTTTAAAACCTTGATAGGAGTAAAGGGATAGACCCAGAGATTGCTAAACATAGCTGTGGGATAATGAACTCAGGTCCAGAGCTGTAGCTACTGATTTATCTGATTCATAGGTATAAACAAAATATCTTAAAAATAGTATTTAAATATGATTATTTTATTATTATTATTATTATGTGTCATTTGAAATGTTCACTGAATTAAATCTTCATTTCAAGGCTTTGTTTCATCTCATTTTTAATTACACTAGGATGTAAGTGGAAATAAACTACTGATCTTGAAGAAGCAGTAGTTATGTCTGCAAATGTTGGTATGAAATAACTGGACTCTACCAAAATATTTTCCTTTTCTATTTTTGTTGCTTGATTTTGGCAAATATTTTTATTCTCTGAAGATGACAGTATTGGGGCAGAATTAACCAATGAGGTACTAATAACAATCTTGTTAAACCTCCAATGACATGGTTAGTGCTCTTCCTGGGGTTGCTTGTTGAGGAGGCTCTTCCTGTTTCCCTAATGGTCAGAACCTGATTTTAATAAACAATATTCTCTCATGAATGTAGCTGTGGAAATTGTCTTCAAAGCCAGTAGGGCCCTGGGCAGACCTGGGAATGGAAATCAGGGATAATGTGTTTAAAGGTCTTCAGGGACAGAGCAATCCCTCAAAGAAACTGAGGCTTCATGTTCAGGCAATGTAAAGTCTGGCTCAAGTAGACAGCTTCAAAAGCAATTATGCTGGGAAATAAGCTAGAATAGAATTTGCAGGAAAAATCCGCAGCCTCTAGGTGAACGGCTTCTCTTCCTGGAAGGCCAAGTGACAAAAATTTAACATTGCTACTTATCTTCATCGAGCATTCAGACAAGGCTGAGCATCTTTGCCATCCTCTGGTCTATGAGTTATCCAGGGAATGCATCTCAACAGAAAACCTCCTGCCATCATTGCCTACATAGCCACAGTATGGCAGAGACTTAGGGTTAGGATGATAAGAGAGCTATGCTTTGCTTAACTGTTACCTCAGCTACACACAGCCAACATTTTCCCTCCTCCTTATTTGTTTGTCTTAGCTATCGATTCTTCTGATATTGTGAAAAATGGAAAAATGGAAAAGTTTGATCTGAGCAAGTGTTTTCCAGCTTTCTGGTCAGGAAAGATGCTGACCAAATGTTCTTCACCTGTAGCAGGTGCAAGAGATTCATCTAGCATGAACTGTGGAAACCATAGCTATCTAATTTATCTGGAGTTGCTGCAAGAAAAAAACCCAAGCCTTTTGCAGCCTGAGTCTCCCAGGAGTGATCCAATGCGTGCTGTGTTGCCTGCAGGGTGCTGAGCTTCCCACTGTCCTGCAGACAATTTCGAGCTCCCAGTACCTCCCAAGAGGAGGCATGGAAATGGTTGCTGCAGCCCTGAAAGCTAACACATTCTGCTTGTGCCTCCCCTCTATTTAGATAGGAAAGTGGTAAACACTGCAGAGATTAACCTTGTAACCTCAGCTAATTCACATTAAGTGAATAAAATTGAGCAGAATCTAGAAACAATCAGCATTTGTGGCTTTCTGGGCCTTCTAAGCTCATTTCTCTGCAATGTGAACCTCCTTCTCCAATGATTTGTTCAGCTTTAAGTCCTCGAATTCCTAGCTTTTACGTTATTACAAGCTTCCCTGTACTGAGTGTGTTTGTGCCAGCAGGTGTACAAAGCGGGGGGGGCCCATGGCAATGTACGTTTTATTACTTCCAAACAGACCATTTTTTTTTCTAGTTTGTAGCAGTTCTGGAGCTATTGCTTGATAGGTGGTTATTAAGATTACAAGAGGAGAGTTATGTCAGTTCTGAGCCTCTAACTACTATAAAAAAGGCTGCTGTGCAAGATGGGGTTTGCTATGTGTGCTGCAGGGGTGGGGCTACAGCATCAACTCCAAGCAGCACCTGCCGTGCCCTCTGTGGTGCTCTCTGCTGCTTCTGCATGCTTTTGGGTACATGCTACAATTTATCTCCACCGGGAAACCGTGCTCCAGGAGTTGATGGCTACAGTGAAAAACGTGGAGCCTTTGAGAGGTGGAAGTTAAGCTCTGGTAGCTTCATGAAAAGATGACTGGGCTGGGATGCCACTCACCCATGTGTACATATCCCTGTTCAGAACTATTTCTGGTGTTATTTAAACATTCCAAGAGCAGTGGAAGTCCATTTATAGGAAATCAAATATCAGACAAAAGGGGTGTACTTCAGCAGGAAAAAGCACAGGCTTTTATTTACAAGTGACTAATTCTTCCAAGGAAGAGTGAGTGCCAGAGGCAGTGACAGGCTCCCTTCTTTCCCCAGGCTTCTAAATAGGACAGAGATTGCATCCTATCAAAGTGTTTACATATGGCCTCCCCAGCAGCCAAACCCACTGTTGCAGAGAGCCAGAAAATGAGCAATAAATAATACCACTGACTTTCACCTTGCTGCAAATACTTTCATCTTAGGGGACAGGAAATCTTTTCTGACACACTTCACACCTTGAAAAAATCCTTTTGCATTAGGAAGCGGGAATTGACATGGCCTTCAAGAGAGGTGTTGATGCACAAGGGAATCCAGGCCAGAGACAATTTATTTGCATCGTTGCTCTCAAAGCATGAGACTTGAGGAACAAGTGCCTTTCAAACCCTGCTCAGACAACCTTTGCTCCTCCTTTCTGGGGAAGAGAAGGCTGTGATTCATTCTCTGTCTACTTTTAAGGGGCTGTTGTGGGATTTCAATTTTCATGTCCTTGCAAGCTGTTAAAATTGGGCAATTGTAGCTGATAGACATGCTGACACTCCTGTGGCTTTTGTAGCCTGTCAGTGCTCTTAGCAGGCTGAGACAAGGGTTGTTTTCTGCAGGCACTCATCCTCCCCAGCCCTTCAGAAAGCGGCATTCCCACACCCCCTTGTTCTTCCGAGCCCTCTCCGAGGGCTTTCCTGCCTGCAAGCTTCATAGCCTGTGGTCTGTTTATGGCTTTGGCTTTATAGACAGCCTAATTAGCTACGGTGATAAGGATAATTAGGTAATTAGGATGATTTGGATAGCACAGTATGAGGCTTTTCAAACCACTCTTCTGGAGAGCCTTGTCTGACACAGTGTAGCCAGTTACACTTCTCTAATCTGTCAGAAAACAAAACACATATCTCCGAGTGTGATTGATGGGAGTTAACATCCAAGCCTAAGTATGAACTGAGAAGAAAACTTGAAACGGAATCTATAAGGGCAGGCTGCAGCACTGAGCTCACACCATCACAGCTCTGCATGTGCAACATGACAGCTCCCTTTTATCTCACAAATCACCACACTAGAACTTGGATCCCTCTCTTTCTAAGCTGCTGGCACCTTTTAATAGAGGCAGTGATGAGCTACTAGAAAGAAATGAACAACATGGAGAATTTACCATCCCCTAATGTCTTCAAGTCCAAGCTTTCCTGAAATATATACTCCAGCCAAATATAAGCTGTAGAGCAGAGATGATTAGAAACTACAAGGTCTCAACCTTCTCTTGTCTGAATGCTTGGGAATCAATGAACTTTTTCTCATAACCCTTTTCTTTCATTCCCTTCTACCTGTACTTCCTAAATAGCTGTTGTGAGACATAGAAATAGCAGTAGGGTCACTACTGAAAAGAGAGGAACTTAAGTGGAAAAGTTGGGAAGAATTTCTCTATTCCTAGTTGGAGTTGCTGAGCAGCATGCAGGAAGTAAATATCTCATATTGTTTCAAGAGATGAAGTGTTGTCCAAAGCTTACAGAGGACTGAAGGCAAGATATACATGGGAATACATGGGGAAATTGAAAAGAACCAAGTTGGGGGAATGGGCAATAAAAGCCCAAATGAATTTCCAATTTTAATTGGAAGGGAATATTAAGCAACCACAGCAGCCCTATCTGAGGAGGAAATAGATATAGGACTTAGAAAACTTGGTTCGCTCTCATGGAGAAAGAAATAAATGTGAAGGCTGATGGCTAATGCATTTTCTTGGGAATTAGCAGAATGGATGATTCAGCACAGAGAAGAGCAGGTAGGCTGAGCTCTGTGGTTTGCTGGTCTGAGCTGCCCCCAGGAACTTTCCCTTTTGTCACCATGCTGAAGATGTGAAAAAGCTGACCAGGGAGTGAAGGAGAGGGAAGGGAAGCAAGCTTCACAATCAGAGCAGCACTCTTAGGGATGGGAGGCAGGTGCAGAGGCAGTGTTCTCCCTTCACTGCAATGTGGAATCCACATCTGGAGACAGGGATGTGGGAGGCATCCCAGCTGTGAGGTGAGGTAGGACTGTGCGGCCCCTCAAATACATCAGTCAGCTGGCCAGGGTCCAGTCCTGACGGCTGAGCTGCAGAACAGGAACATATCTGAAGCTGCAGTGCCAGGAAGTCATAAGAGTGCCTGCTATTCTGTAGTTCTGGGCCTGCCTGGGGGCAC
This sequence comes from Cyrtonyx montezumae, assembly GCF_038088225.1. Lineage (NCBI taxonomy): Eukaryota > Metazoa > Chordata > Aves > Galliformes > Odontophoridae > Cyrtonyx > Cyrtonyx montezumae. The sequence continues at coordinate 15,798,450 of NW_027072045.1, read as the reverse complement.
AGAAAGCAAAGTGTTTTCCTAACAAATTGATTCACTGAGGTTTTTAACTGGAGACAGGCAAGGATCCAATCTGCGTAGAAAAAACATGCAAGATTCATGCCAAATGCAAGCTGAGTTTTAAGAACCTAGGGGCTGCAGCTCCTCTAATCTACGGTGTATTAGACCCAAGAGAGCCTGACAGCCCTAGTATCATGGAAGTCTCTTGACTTCTGCACAAGGACTGGTCTTATTCACATGTCATTCCTGGAGGAGAGCATGCTGTGCTCCCTCTCACTGCTGTAAAGCAGTCAGATCTCCAGGATTTCCTGGTTAGGATGGGCCAGGTGCTCTTCCAGATAAGCAGAAGGGCAAGGCTAAAAGCCAAACTGCTCATGAGCTTCTCCCAGTAGTTTCCTGTGTTCTTCAGACTTCATTCTATATAAATTGAGGTTGGACTCGATGATCTCTGGAGGTCCCTTTCACCCTCTGCAATTCTGTGATGCTGTGATACGCTGCAATTAACCAGACTGATTGCCTAAACATCTACTGGTTGTTGGAGCACTTGAGGGCATTCCTAAATAAACACCATGGTCTGCTTCTGAGTCATAGTTCAGTGTCTTGCACTGCATTTATCTTCTCAAAAGAATGCTTCTGGTCCATTACATCCACAAAGTCACTCTTTGACATGTAGCTTACAACACGCCTCATTCTTAATCAGCACTGCCTCAAACTGCTTGGGACCTTCGTGCTGAAGTGATTTTTGCCTTGCAAGATGTCATTTTGAGTCGATCTTTTTCTTTCAAAATAATCAGTAGTGAGGGGGACTTTTATCACCAATATTTCTAACACTTCTTTTTCTGCAGCAAGTAAAAAAAAAATCAATACTCTTCTCTGTTTTTGAGCTATTTGCTGACATTCCCATGTCATTCGATCTTCTGACTGGCATGTCATACTGCAGATGTGCTGTGGTAGTTAATATGTGCTGGGATGAAAAAGAGGGATGTGTGCGTTGGAGATGAAGCAAAAGGGAAAGCAGACAAAAGCACACAGTCTCCTCATCAAGTGAGGTAATACATGACATAACAGACAGCATAGGATATGGCAGTTATGTTATAATACCTGTAATAGCTGTTTGAAATTATATTATTTTTATCATGTATTATTATATTTTACCCTTGAACAAATGAGCACAGCTGTTGCACAGCAATGATTGAAACGTCCTGTCCCTTCTGGATTATGTCTTCTACTAGTGTTAGTATATGTTAGCATTTGGAACAAAAAAGTATTCATAAACTGGATGAACAGCTATTGTTTAAAATACGTTTTAAATGTTTCCCAGTGAAGATCAGAGTGACTGTGTCTCAAAAAATTTTGTAAAAATAATAAAAGTAACATAAGAATAAATACATAGGAGAACACTTCATTTTTTTTCCCCAAAAAAGGATTTTTTTTTACAGAATGTGCATCTCACAGAAGAAAACATCCATTTCTTTATTGATTTATTTTCTGGCACAAAGTGAAAGGAGATTTTAAAATTTTGTACTGATGAGAAAACCATCATAGATTGGCCATCTATGGAAGTGCTATGGAAATGCCCACCTGTAGAAATGCCATGGAAGTGCAGCATTTAGTTGTCACCTGTTATCTTGTGATATGTATCCAAGGGAGTGTTGTGCACCAAGACTGAAGGAGACTGATGATGTTCTCCTGAAAGCTTTTGTCATCAGCAGCAGTACCAACGTCTCCCTTTATGCATGAAAGATCATCTTTAAGCTTCTCTCTTAACTACTGAGAATTCCTTCTAAAATGGCTATTGTCAGTACAATTTCCCTTCTATTTTCATAACAATTCTCCAAACTCTGGGTTTGGAAGATGCCTTTTGAGACAAGTAAGCAGGAACTGACATTAGAACTGGCTGGAAATTCACAGGGTTTTCAACAGAACGCTGAATATGATTGAAACTGCAACAACTTATGTTGAAAGACACATTCCATTTTTTAATTTAGAACAACTGAAAAAATAATCAGTAGAGCTACATTTTATCATTTAAAAATGAACTTACCCAGTTTTAAAGGTTCAAAATTATGCTTATTTCAGATAATGAATACATTATATTTATGCTTGTGATCAAAATAAAGCATTTCCAGATGACCAAGAAATAGTTTTTAGGAACCTAAGAGAAGTTTTTTGTTGACAGTCCTTTCAGGATAAAAGCTGTTCACCCATTTGAGGATGGGAAAACTACTCAGTATGAAAAATCATACTTCTCTCCCATCTGTCCACATTAAAGTATCCAGGAAACAGTATAACTGATCGTATAGTTTGTTATTTTCTGTTCCATTTCACATACAGCTTATGTACTGTTTGCCTTTTGATCTTAGGTACACCTTTCTGCTTTTCTATTTATTGTAAGTAATTATGAAGAATGTATTAGCTTAATAAGAAAAAGCTGATTAGAATTCCAGCACTCCAAGATAATTATGCTTCTGCTGGAGCACACTTAGGGCTTTTAGGGCAGTCTGGCTTTTGGCTGTATGCTTCCCAGTATGTGGGTCTTGGGGAGAGTTAACTCTGAGATGCCACGAGGGTGTTTATGCTCTGGACTGAGTACCAAGAGCTTTCCCTTCGCAGGTGTTGAAGACATCTGTGTGTAGGGCTACTCTCACAGTTGCAGAGGCTACACTTTCTGTCCCACTGTTTGCCAGTGAGGGACCACGTCTCCCAGCCTAACCACATCCACAAGAGGCTGCGATGTAGAAAAACTGAGGTGAGGGTCGGACTCTTTTCCTAGGTAACTAGTGATAGGACAAGAGGTAATGACCCTAAGTTGCACCAAGAGAGGTTCAGGTTAGATGTTAAGGAAGACTTTTTAGAAAGAGTGGCAATGCATTGGCACAGGCTGCCCAGGGAGGTGGTGGAGTCACCGTCTCTGGAGGTGCCCAAGAAATTTATAGATACGGCACTGAGTGACATGGTTTGTGGGCATGGTGGGGATGGGTTTATGGTTGGGATAGATTATCTTAGTGGTCTATTCCAACCTTAATCTCTGTACAATACTGCAGTGCTATGACTACAGCAAAGGGCTCTGAGCAGACTTTAATCTTGGGTGACAGACTGCAGGTGGTATTTCTCCCAAGCCCATGAGGACAAGTCATTGGCTCAGCTGGAGGAAAGCTGAGCTGGGGGCTGTGGATACTGCCTGGACTGCAAGCACTTTGCTCTCCTAAACCCGCCTTTCATGTTGCAGCCAGATCGACATCTTGGTAGTGAGACAGCCAACCTTGCAGCAGTTAATTAAATACTATTAATTTGTTGGGAAATACTGAGAGATCTTGGTGTGGGAAATGTTTAAAAGAAACTAGTGTGTTGGCAAATGCATCATGAGTTACAGGAAGAAATTAAGGACATGAAGTTGTGATGTGCCCAACACTGATAGCTCCTGCTACTTTTGGACAGAGGTGATTTTGTCCAGAGCACAACAGCATTTGACCCAAATAGGCTACTTTAAGAGGTCAGGCAGCACTTGCCAAGCTATTCTGCTTGAGCTGTCAGACCAGTGGGGATCTCCAGGTGTTATTAATGCTGAAAGCTTTTTGCTTGGACTAGCATGGAGAGATAGGGATGTCTCCTGGGAAGTTAAAAGGCTGCTTTGCACTTAATAAAAGATTATTTAATACCATTCCCTGGAGATTCATCTTGTTTCTAATCTATCAAAACTAATTTGTGCCTCAGGGGCATTTGGCCCTTTGCCCAAGTTGCCTTGCCCATCTCTCCTTTAAGAAAAAAGGAAGAAAAGGAAAGTTTGGCAGCATCATCATTTCATGAATGAAGCAGATTAATGTAAACAATTTTGTAAGTTTAATGGGGTCCATATTTACAAGCATTAGTCCCACTCTGACCCTGTACTCTAGACTCCTGCTGACCTGGGGGTTAGGCTTGTCTGAAGATAACATGAGTTCCTACACCAGTCCCCGGATTTATTCAAGAACGTGTTGACTTTCGGCCTGTCTGCCTAAAATATACACGGGGAAGGACAGATTGCTTTCTGCACCAAGTGCTGTCTAAAGGAAGTGTCTGCTGAGTTTTTGGTTCTGGGCCAAGTTTCCTGCTGTCTAGCATTAGGGCTTTGGCAAGGCAGCCTGGGCCCTGTCACAAGGAGAATCTATAAAAATAGGTTTTCTTGTCAACACACGTAATTAAGGGCAACATTTTAATCAGGCAGCTCCCACTTAATTGCAGTGCTTTGCGTTAGCTACCCTGGACCTGCTGTTTTAAGTAGAACCAGTGCATTTGTCAGACCAGGTCAGGCTGGGAAGATGAAACCTCATCTGAGATATGGAGAAGTCAATTATTATATAAGGAAGGAATGTGCTCATGTCATGGTTTGTTACAAAATAACCACGCTTCAATGCAGGAGGGATTGATTGCTGTGGTATTGGAAGCAGTCAGCTTTAAATTCTGGTAGCTAGCTGAGATTTAAGAGACCACATGGAGAGATGAAGCTTTCCGGATCAAATCTTGTGACTGGATGGGCAATTTTGATTGATTGATGATTTTATTTTTATTTGAATGATAAGTAGCAATGAAGAGAAGTGGTAGGTCCTTTGCATATGACAAATACCCCTGAAAACTCAGGAGCTACTTTTATTTTAAAAAATAGACCAAAGGAGAATCAGGAAGCCATGAATGGCCACTTTAGAATCATTTATAGCTTTAAGTGCTTCAAACCCTTTTATTTTATTTTATTTTTTTTGCAGCCTGCCTTGGAAGTCACTATTTTTGGATCCTGTCAGTTGAAGATATAGGAGGGGAGAATATTTTCCAGCATGAGGGAGGCCTTAAAACCTGCTTGGTTCATAGCCACAAGAATCCCAAAGAAGCACTTAGACAAATTGGCTCATGAAAGGAGACAATCCTTCCATTGCTAGGCTATGATAATACCCACAAGGCCAAGGTTGCCTTTTCTGTTAAAGTGGATCCACTTTTTGCAGTCTATTAACAGCATTTGATGGCTTTGCTTTTGGCTGACAGAGGCAGATGCAAGGAAGTGTACCACTCTGGGCTGTGAGGAGGGCATGAAGTGCAGGTTTCAGTGAGCACCTCTGGAATGTGCATGGAGCCACTGTTACAGCCTACCCACCGAACAGCCAGTGAATCTGATATACAGAAACGGTAAGAGCAGCAGCCTTATGGCTGCCCACAAGACTGTATCACACACTCAGCATGTCCCATGCAAGTTTTCCAAGCCTCAGAAGATTTTCAAAGGTGTGGAAGTGATGCTAAGCTGGCCTGCATGTTGCCTGGCTCAGCTGATGCTCATCAGTGTGATTCTAGGGTACAGACCTGTTTCCCTACATTTATAGGAAGGAAAATCACATGAGCCTGCTCAGGAGATGCCATCTGATGCCAAGGTGTTTCAGAAATGCACTGCCCCAGGGCTCCCGGTGATCAAATTATTAAAAGTGAGGCTTGCCAGTGGTGTTGTTTTCTTGTCAATGGCTTTGGCTATAACCCACTAGAAAACTATCTCCAAATTCTTGTCCCAACCACACATATTCAGAGGAGATGGATAAATAAACACACTGGCCAGAAACAGGAGATTCTGGAAATCCCCTTTTGGCAACTGCTCCATCTGTGGATAAATGCTGAAAGAAAACAGCACAAAGGGAATATCACTGTTGCCAGCCCTGGCCTCCACTGGACACTGTGTACTGGACCGTATCTGTAAATACCACCCTCCCTCCAGCAAGTCAAGACCTTGAGAGGACAGGCAAGAATTTACATCTAGGCAACAAGGGAAGGATCAGCTGGGGAGATGATCCTTGTCTCACCCCTGGCCTGCTGTCAGGCCTCCTGGAAGGTGACCAGTCTCACAGCCCAAGCATTCACAGTCTTAGGTTCTCCTGATCCTTTGTAATGCAAAGTCACCTGATGTGTGCATTCCCTTTGCAATGTAACACAACCTAAATGCTTGCAAGAGCTGTCTTGGTATCCCAGCAGTTAAAACAATTGGATTACAACTAAGCCTAGGAAGTTTCTATGCCACTCCAGGTATACTCTGTAAAGGATCTGACTTGGCTAAAAACTTTACATCTTGGTGACAGTGACCTGCAGAAAGCACAGATTTATGTCTGAAATCATAGGCACACGCCACAATTACAAGGACATTTGATTATCTGATTAACTGTTACAGATCACTGAACTGTTACCAAGTATTTCTCATTTTATCAGAGTTCTTGGACTCAACTAATGATACACTCTTCTGAGAGAAAGCAGGTTGGACTGCAGTGAGGGTACAGCAGTGACAAAAGCACAAGTTTTGAGTGTCGGCAAACTGCTTATCTCAGCCAGTCACCATGGCACTGGGATGGGACTCGTCAGGTCTTCGTTTTCTTTTTGCCTCCCTCATCCCTTGCTCTGTAACCTTTAGGAAGCCATTTCACTTATCTATTTCCCAGATTCCCTTGCAGCTTTCCCTTCTCTACAGTGGTAACCTTCTCCAGGCAGGGACCTGGATCTCATTCAGGGCCTTAGGTGCTACTGAAATACAAAAACGCGGCAATCCTGGAGACCTTGTTCTTGTTTCACTTCCAGGCAGTCACACCTCATCAGAGAGGTGTGGATAATGTTTGGATAATGTGACACATCTTACATACTTCCTTTTGAGCGGAGTGTCCAGTATATGTATTTCATGTGATGCTAAGATGTGTTCTCATACTTTATGGTTCTTAGCAAAGGTGTTTGCACCAACAGCCTCAGAAGAAACATTGGGTGCAAATCACAACGAGCAGAATTGAGAGCTGGGTGTCCACTTTGCCAGCAGGAGGTCACTTCTGCATTTCATAAATACTGCTTGACCAAGGAAAACTTCTTTGGTGCTGCCTCAGGTCTTGGCCCTGGAATTTGCTGTCTATAGATGAAAACAGTAAAACTAACATGTTCTGGTGATGGACAGCTGCTCCAGCATATCACCCTTCTATGTGTATCATTTGCATTGTGACCAGATTTACCTTTTGCTAACCAGCAAATTGTAGGCAAAAATTGTATCCCTGGGAAGCACACAGCTGACACCACTGAAGCACGTTCCCAGTTTATATAAAATATATAATTGACAAGGCACAGGTCTATCTGCTAGTAGTGTGCCACCGAGAAATATCAGAAGGCTTAGCTATGTGTTATTTGCCTTATGTTGCTGATGGATCCTGGGAATTATTCTTTTGTTTGATTAAAAACATGCTATCGAGGCAAAAGTATCATCTTTTTTAACCTTCTGGTCCCACGAAGGCCTTCTGATGAATGCTGCAAAATGAACACTCTGTTGAGTCACATAGAGATCAGAGAATCAGCGTGGGTCAGCATGTCTCACATTGCCATCTAATTCTTCAAGCCAGCAGCTGATTTCTTGGCTCTGAAAAGCTCTCAGGTTATCCAATATATAACTATCTATTCAGATTTGTTTTTCTAGTGGCAAGTCAAAATATGGTTTCAATTTCATCAGAAAAAGTCCTATTTATACAAGTGTTTGCACTGGAGCTTTATGGTCTTTTCCCAGTTGGATCAGATCATCACACTGCATTCTGCTGAAGTTCGTGCCGTGAGTGCTACAGCCAATGCTGATGGGCAGAGCACACCTTATGTTCAGCAATCGCTCTTCCTTTTCCTTCTTCATTACCACTGAGGGAAATAATTGGGGAAAAGCCAGGAAGACTCCTTAAGGCAGGTTTCCAAGTCAGGACCTGGGATGTGGCCAGGTAGCTTTCAGTAATGTGACAGGGAGCCAGTTTCCCACAAACCATTTCAAGAACGCACCCTTCATCTTCACAGTCCAGTTTCATCATAAATAGTGAGGATCCACGCGCACACACACTCACACAGAGAACAAAGCAGAAGAACACATGGCAAAGCAATCAAATATAAAATATGTGCAGTTTTGAATTTCATTTTGCTTCAGTGTTTTGGGCTATTCCCGTCAGAGAATTCATTTAGTTAAATGCATACAGTTGTGTTACTGTCATGGCTGTACACAATACACAGTCAACATATTGGTCCCTGCCTCTTCTTTATTTTTTTTTCCTTTCTTCCATTTTTTTTCTTTTTTTTTCCTTTCTTTTTTTTCCCTGCTAGTCACATGGATGGGTTTTTATTCACCCACCATCTTGTGAAGTGGGAATTTGTATTACAGGTCATCAATTACTCCTGTAACTTCTCCAGACTCCTTGTCAGCAATCAAAAACAAATCTGAGAAGTTAAGCACAGTGACAGGGCCGCTGAATGTGCGAATGCTATTTTTGCACAGGGACTTGTGAACAAGCCAATTACACTGCTGTTTCTCTAAATAAGAAAACCTTTTCTTGTACGAAAGCAGTCCCCACACCAGCTGTACTGCTGTAGTGCCCAGGTAACTGGCTGTTTAAAGCAAATGCTCACTATCAAGTAAATCAAAGAATATACTCAAGTTGAGATTGTCAAATGTGTTGTAAGATATGCATTTTGCTAGAAAATAGCTGCCAAAAAATATACCACAATCCCACTTTGTACTCCAGTTGCAAGCAGTAACTTGCCTGTATCTCCTCATGGAATGTCAACATGCAGCCATGGAGCAGAGTGTAAAACTGTTCTGAAATTCACCAGGTTAATTCCTTGGCACACACTCCCAAGGAAAAGATACTTTAAATCCTATCAGTATCTTTCTCTTGGAAATAGGAACCTCTGTTTCTTAGTTGGCTGACAAAACAGAAACTATATGTTTTCAAATCACATTGAAGTTCTCACAATTATTTTTTATTTTCTGAAATCTGTAAAGAAATACTCCTGTTGAAAAATATATATTTTCTTTCACTTCATTTTCCTGATTTCCTTCAAAATAGTTTAGCTATTTTAAAGAATCAGTAGCAGTTTTGAAAAGTAAAACCTATATTTTAGACTATATTCCTGTAAAATTTTAATCTTTCTCAAGATATCCTTTTTCAAAAATTAATTAGTATAAAAATTGGTACAGGATTTTATCATAAATACATTTTTTTTAGTAGAAATTGTTTTCCCCAAGATGGTTTGCTCAGCATCCATGATATGGTGAAAGCAGAGAGGCATTTTGAACACTTCTAAATTTTTATATTAAAATTTTTTAAATAAAACGTTCTGTTTTTTACCAGTTCCTCAAATGAATTTATGGAAACAATTCAGTGAATCCATCAAAGGTTAATTTAACCGTGACTTAAGCATGACTTTATTCACAAATCCAACCCATTGCTGTGTCTAAATAAACACAAAGCTCAGCAGCACAGCTTTGGTATCCGTGCTTCTCTGAGCCATAGCTCTCACTAAAATATATTACTCCCTATATAAACGACAACAGCTAGAATTTTTTAACCTCACTAAAAATGCAAAAACAAAGCAGAAATCTCTCTTGCAGTCCCTACTCTTGTTAGATTTATGGTCAAAAATACGATGTGTCTCTCAACAGGGGGAGGTCACAGAATGGTCTGAGCTAATATTGGAGCCTGTGAAAAAATGCATTGTTGTTTGGTTAACCAGTGTCACACAATTAGGCAATGCTCAAAAATCAATTAGTCATACACTACAGCCAAAATGGCATGTTTTTCTAACTCCGCTATATTTTATTGCATATTGAAACCCTGATACTAGTTTTAACCAAGATGTTTCCAAGTCCTGTATGACTTTTGAAAGAAATGCTTTCTTAGGAAAAAAAAAAAAAAGCCATTCCAATCTGGAAATGATAGAGTTCCTAAAACATCCAGAACAGCTTTAGAACAATTACTTTTGCCTGCCATAGTCTGTTTTTACAAAAGCTTTTAGGTCAGTTTATCTTTCTTCCTTTTCTTCTTTTTTTAATTTAGCTAAGATGCAGCTGTGAAAACTGGATTCTTCTTTTGAACTCCTGTATTTACGTTTGCTTCTGGCAACCCCAAGGAAATGTGATTGTTTTAAAGCTTGCTGCAAAATTTAAAAGGCCTTAATACAGGGGGTCAAAAGTAACATGTTATACAGTTCAGTGGATTTAGAGATCCCTACTGCCTATATTTTTGTCTATGGTGAACAGGTGAAGCCAGGCTGTAATTGCAGTATGGTTGTGTTGGTGATTTCTGCTGATTAAGGCAGCTGACAATAAGATCAGTGAGTGAAAGTGTTCTGAGCTAGGTCTGACTTTCCCTGAGGTCAGGATTGTTTGTGCATGGGTCAGTGTATCTCACTGGCCTTTAAGGAGAATATATGATGTTTCGGTAGATGTAATATTTATATACTTGTGGGAGGTAAGAATGTTTTGATCAAGATATGCAAACATTCATGCTGGCCAGCATTAAGACAAAAAATGGATTTCCTGGAATAAGTAATCCCAATTGCAGAGTTGAAATTGCCATAAGGCATAGTGGTCACATAAGGTACAAAGATTAGCCACCACCATCCCTAGGTAAGATGTCACTGGGCAGGAGCAGAAGTCTCTCAAAGCCTGGCTGCCGGGGGACAAGAGTGCTCTTGTGGTTTGCTGTACACATTGTGAATGAATGTAGACTGTTTTCTAACCTCAGTTAAAAGTCAAATTTTCAGCCCTACTGCAAGAAGCAGTCTCAGTCTTGATTTAAGCAAGATTCTATTTTAGCCTGCTTGTTAATGTAAATCACTGTCAGTTTGTGCTACCACATACCAAAATGAACCAACTTTGTTAATAAATTGAAAAGGCCTCAGGTTTTCTTGTAACAAAAAAATTAGGCTCAGCTCTTAATAGTACAGATGTAAGTAGTCCTACTATTATCAGTGGGACTACTCATCTGGCAGGAATGTCCCTTTGATATGCTGCTGGATCAAGATACAAAGCGATGTATGGTTGGTGATAGGATATGTGTTCTAGCCAACACAGATGGTGTTATGGGCAAAATCCTATCCTTCAGAAGCTTTGATCCTGCTTCAACTGTAGCAGGTAATCAGCACTGTTTGGTTCCATGTGCACAGGTTCAGGACCTACTCTACAATGAGGCACTGGGAAATGCTATTGCCGAGTCTACAGCTGCTGCCTGAAGGAGAGGAGCCCCCAGGCTGAATTTTTGAAAGTTTCTGGGCTGGTTATACAAGCAAAGAAAGGTAGGAGTGTTGCTGTAGAAAATGGTATGAAGATCAATATATTTTTTATTCTGCTCAATTAACTAAATGACTGTCAATATCCAGGTCAGGTTTGTCTACTGGTTTGTTTCTAATAGGAAGAAATCACAAGCCAAACTCTGTTTTCTCTTATTGTTCTTTTCTTTAACTTGAGTGTACAGAAATTATCTGATGGCCAAGAAAGTCATAAAATCCTATTGTGTTGTATTCAGCAGAAAGAGTCTGCTCACTAAATGCTCTGGCTTTTTTGCTCCTAATTGAAAGCAGTCCCAAGACCAGGGGAATTCATGATGATGAGCTCTTTCTTACTTAATCCTAGGAGCTAATGAGAAAGTGATTATTAACCATGTCACTAACCACGGCAAGGTGGTGTGGCACTTAAATATAATTTTTCTGTATGTCAATGATGTAGGTCCAGAGGGTACTCCCAACCATTACATCAGGTAACTTCATTAGCTATGTGAATAAGAAGAGTTATGCTAGGTGAAATATCCGTACAATATGTTTCCTTCTATTAGGGTTCAAAGTGCTTCTTTCTTTACATTTTGGTGTTGGGAGTGTGAAAAGAACCTGACGGTGTCAGGGTCAAGTTTAAGTCTCCATAGTACGTTGCCTGGCTCAGTAGACCTGACTGTCACCAAAGAGGAATGTGTGTGGGCCATGGATTGCTTTTGTCAGCAATACTTGCTGATTGCTGTGGTGCTTACAGTGGCAGGAGATCATAGTGCTTCCTTTGGGGATATGTTAAGGAGCATTTGGAAGGTAACTGTCTAGAACATCGTGGTTTGGTGTGTGAAAGAGCAGAGAAGGCAGCTGAGTTACTAACAGTCCCCTTTAGTACAAGAATAAAACAGATTTATATATGGAAATAGCAATACAGTAGTTGCTGTCTCAGGGAGGGAAGAGTGAAAGTCTTCAGTCTTCTTTCTCCTACTATGCTGATCTTTCTGTGCCACTCTAGACAGAGAAAGGACCACTTGAAAATATTAGACAGCATCGATATGTGCAACACAACTTCACTGAGTACTTAGCTCTAGATGCTAAGGGAACTGCAAGCAGCCAGCAGCAGCAAGGAGCACCACAGCCCCTGCCAAGGAAGCAGTGTTCTGTCTTGGAAACATGCAGCTTCCTCACAAATGGTGGCTGTGCAGAGGTTATGGGTATCTCAGACCTACTCCAAGGGTGGAGTGACTAAAACTTTGCCTTCCGGGCAGTATGCAAAAAGCCTGTTTGATCTCTTGTTTGTACGTTATTTCCACTCATCCCCTTCCAGAGGAACTTGCTGTCCCATTGAAAAGCCCAGCCTCCTGGGATACAGCACAAACCCTCGGTGGGTGTTCCTCTGCACACATGTTTCTAGATAGCAAGTTTGCCAAAGAGAAGGGCATGCTCCTTCCCCATTACTCCTATGTGGTAAACTGGGGGTTTTGACAGCTGCACTGCACGTTTCTGTCATTTGCAAGAAAGAGGGATCAACAGAACACAGAAGTCTGTATCTTGAACATACCACTTCTCTTTAAAAAGTACAGAGCAGTCACCTTAAACTAGACATGAGCCAGAGCTGGATGGCTGGATGCTTTAGATTGCCTGTCCAATGTAGCCTGGGTCTTTGGTTCAGGCATAGCTCAATTTGACCTGAAATCAGGACGCTCAAGGGGTATGTGTCCCAGCTCTGGCCAAGCTTTGCTGTTTCCCTCTACATCAGTGGCTGGGAAATGGCCTGTAGGTTTTTTTTGTTGTTTTTTTGTTTGGTTGTTTTTGTCCGAGTTGCTCTTCTTTTTTCAACACTTTCCTATAGGTTCTTGGTATTTGCTCCCCTTCCAGCACTGAAGGATCAATTTGAGTTCTGAACATAATATTCAGAATATACTGTGACTTAATGTGTTGCTGATTTCTCCTTGTTTCTCCTAATTTCTTCTTATTTTTCTCATTAGCTTTCAGTGTTTTATCCAGCACTCATCCTCCATTTGGGGAGATGGTTTTTGGCAGCTGATCTGGGAGATAACAGAGAAATTAGACTTCCTTTATATTCTTTCTTAATTTTCAGTCAATTCCTCCTAATGAATCCAAATGGACTTCCTGAGACAGCTCCAAATAATTTCTTATTCTCCTGAACATTTCCACTTCAGACACCTAGAGATGCCAGTTTTACCATGCTGCGATCATCCTTTTTCTCTTGCATTTTGGCTGATATGTAACACATAATTCTTTTGCTATATACACACATAAATCAGTCTCTCTCTACTTCTTGGTATACTTCTCTGAATTCCTTCCAATTTGTTCTCACTACTGTTGCTGAGCTGTCCATAACTGAATGCAATATTAATGTTCTACTGTATATAGTGCTTGTCAGGCAAAGATTGGGAGCTTTATGATGACTGATTATTTATAACTCCCAGTAACACCAGCGATCATGGAGTCAGTGCCTGTTACTACCCCAAATTTGAAAATTTCCACTTATCTACTTATCAAAGTATCAGTCCTTGTTTTTGATGGTTGAATGAAATATTAGCTTTTCATATCCTCACTACAGGAAGGGTAAGCCAGTAGACTTTGGCATCGAGCCATAAAATGTCTTTTAGCAAAACAGCATTATGATATTCTTAGGCTCCTAACAGCTGCCAGGCTAGGTTCAGTGTGAGCACTACTTGTTCACTGTACAATAGGGCTTAGCACTTCTGGGTGCAGCAGCAACCTGGTGCTGGTAGAGGAGCAGCTAGGCAAACAGACAAGAAAAGCTAATAGAAAATCTGAGTTTCAATTCTTTTTCCTCTCTGGGACTGGAAGCTATGTCTGCCCTTTACTCCCCAGAAGGGAACCTGGACATTTCACATAGGCTGTCTGAGGTCCACAGTCATTCTTCTGTCTGAATCAAGGAGCTTAAGACAAATACTTTCTTTTTCAAGGCTCGTGCTCACGTCTAAGGAGCCACAGTACTTCAGTCTGCAAATCTTCAGTTTACATTAACTTAAGTACTGTATAATGAGTGGTGGGTACAAATAAAACATACTATCAGTAGGTGTAAAAACAAATAACCTACCAAGTAGTTTTTAAAAAATTCATACTTTCTCCACTTCTGCAGAGGTTTTTGTGACATGAATTGGTCTTACACACAGTTTTACTCAGATGAAGCTCTGACAATATCACATACTACCTATGGTTGACCATATATTTTCACTAAGGTGTCAATATTTTCTAAAGTTTAATTGTTCCCTGGTCACTGGTAGCTGAACAAGGTTTTCAGCCTTCATTTTGCTTAGGAGTTTCTCTTGCTGTCCTTTCCACAGATTTAGGTCAGGTACTATCATAAACTGTTAAATAACTGTTGCCAAATAGGTTGCTTCGTTGATGAATTCAATTGTAGGGTTGGTCACAGTGACTCTGTGCTGGGTGTCACAGTGAAATATATGGCAAACACCTTCATGGAATAGAAGGATTTGTGTAGCTGCAGAATCACGACGATGGATGTTTGCATAAACTCATGGTAGAGCCAAAAATTAAAGTGGCTTTAAAATTAAATACTTTTAATACTTTAAAATTAAAGTATTATTCTGAAATGAGTCCAAAATCAATCCTCTGTTCTGAAGGAAGTAATAATTGATAAAGGTGAGATATGAGGTTGAAATTATAGGCTGCTAACAACATTCAAAGGCCTCTAGATTTAGCTTATGGAATTACAATGGGCCAGAGATTCATGCCAACAAGTTTCCTGAAGAAATTATATTTTCTATGCACACTGATGATGGGGCACTGCAGAACTTCCATGGAAAACCAATCCATACAGAGTTCTTTCCTAAAGGTCTTACAGTTAATGGAAACAATCCAGTGTTTTAATTGTGAATAATCTGTCACCCCTCTCTGAAAGGTTGCCTGGGTTGGCTAAGCTTATGAAAAGGAGTAAACCACGTGCTTCTAAAGTTGCAGCTCTTAATGTGGAGGAAGAAATCTCTAGTTAATCTCTAGTCTGTTTCCAACCATCGTTAATCATGATTCTATCATTAATTTGGTAGTTTAATGACTTCTTGAGAACATCTAGCAAATTTATACGAATATTGAAAGGCAACACTGGATTTATGCAGCCTGTGGTAGGTTTTTTTTTTTATTTTGTTTTCCACAAGGAAAAGAATACCCAAAGGAGTCCCCAAAGAAAGGTTTGGAGCTTCATTTTCAACCAGATTCTCCCACAGTTACACCAATGGTAATAATATATTCTTATGTATTATGGTGGTATTTTTAGCTGATTCAATCTGTAGACTATCTAGTATTTTGTCTTTTTCACATAGTTTTTGCCAAAGTGCTGCTGTTTACCTCCATATGACATTTTGCAGGCAAGACAGCATTTCTAAGTGTTGTCCTTTAAGTATTGACCAGGATATTAAAGAGCAATAGTGGCTAGAAAATATATCAACAACTGTGTGAAGAGGTCTGCCTTCAGGATGTTATTTCTGTACGTAGCGCATTAGTGTTCAGAATATTGTGCAATCCATGACTGAGAAACTCTCACCTCACTGGTTAGTTTTTGATGTCTCAATGAGGCATGAAGACAGCAAATCCCTTGGTGGTTACCAGAAGACATTGATTCATTTCATGCATCTCAAGAGGGCAAAGACCAAGCTTAATAACCTGAGATTTGAACATTCTGAGAAGTTTAATGTGGAGCTTGGGCTCCTATTTGAGCTCCTGACGCTTACTCAGCTGAAACTTGTTCACTTTGTGAAAATTCCTAGAGGGCCAAAAATAATAAAGTTCTATTCCACATTGGAAATCCTTATTCCCTACCCCCTTCTTTTCCATTCAGGAATTCAAGATGGCAAGTCAAGGGCCCTATCAAACCTCTGCTTCCTTTCTTGATTCCCTTGATCCAACAGAAATTTGTCAGTGGTGGTGAATCATGCATGTTGTGTTGATGTAGTCTAGTGTCCCTCACTGTAGGAAAGAGTGATACCATGAGCAATGTTCCCACATCCCCCACTCCTTGTTTAGCTCCAGTTTTGGGCACAGGACACTGGCTCTCTCCCTCTCTTCTCCCCATTGTCAGTGGTACACAGTTTCTGGGTCACGGAGAACAGCCAACTCGTCACCCTGAGACAGAAACTAAGATTATAGTTTTTATAGTTAGATTCAACAGTTATTAGAGAGGAAAAAAAAAAAAGGATTAAGCGCAGGTTTTAACAAGAGAAAGCTGGTAGGAAAAACACTCATACCCAAGGAGTTTAATGTAATATAAGCCACATGAATCTGAGCTCTAAGAGCTTAACCTAAGATTGTCAAATAGAATAGAAATATTTTTGTTTGCAAATCAGAAAATGGTTAGTATTTGATGTCTCAACTTGCTCCTACTCCTCACGATTTTTTTTTTGTATTTTTTTTTTGTTCTCTTACTTCAGAATGCATTTATTAAACTGGACAGCTTTGCTACAGTGTTGTGGTACAAGTAGGATTTAGGCAGGTGCGTAGAAAATGTAAGGAAGCTATAAAAGAGACAAAGATTGCCATGAACAGCAGCAGCATTGAAAAGTGTTTAGGATTATGCCTACAGTGTTTTAATGAAATTTAGGGGCAGTGGATTGACTGACATTAAAGAAGACAGAAAAATATAATGTCATTCCCATGGGAAGAAATGTAATTTCAGCACTAAGGACAAACAAACAGTTGGGACAAGCAGTTGAAATAAAACTTAACTGCGTTTATTTTTTAAAGAAAATCATGGGTTTAGAAATGTTGAAAAGCTGCCTTCAGTTTTAGGTTTGACCTTGTTCTTGGCATATCCTTTTCCCACAAAGGCCTGTGGTGCCCCATGGCTCATGGAGATTCGTGGCTGCCCCTCGCCACCCCATGTCCTAGAGAACCATAGGGGCCATGTGAGCGGCTGCCAAGCAGAGTTGCGCAGCACATCCCAGTAGGGCTTCCACAGTGCAGTGCAGGCAACAGCCATCATCTCAACTCCTAAAACAATGCTGTGGGCCTTCTGCACTTCGTTTTGCATCTTCAGTGGAAAATTCCACTGGAAATGATCTCTTTCTGATGGAAATGGATGTTTATAATGTTGAAACAGACTCATTTTTGATAAGAGAAAGCGTGGGAGTGATGTTCTGCTCAGTGTATTTCAACTCTACTTAGCAGAAGATTGACTCATATAACTCAGTCTAAAAACAGTGGATTTACTTTATTTGTTTTTAAATAGTTTCAGGGGCTTAATCCCACTAATGAATGAGGAATAAAAATGAGCTTGCTTTTATTTTTCATCCAAAACTAACAGGCAAACATTACTTTGAAAACTGTGAGTTATACTGCTGGATTGGCTTAATTGTTTCAAAACTTTGTGCTGCCAGTTGATTAAATGACCTACACTGGAAGGATTCAGCATAGCATTTTAAATGCTTCAAGGTGATCAAATGTTCCAGGTTGATCCATGTTAATTTTTTCAATGTGTCTTGCTTTTCTGAAAAATCCACAAATGTTTTAGGGCCAAACAATGTTAATGCAGTTCTAATGATCATAATTTAATACAATTTGTAATGTATTTAAGAAAACAGAGATTATCAACTTTTATGAGACTTCAGCTTCTCTGGAACAAAAGACCTTAAGCCACACCTGGAAATGAGTTTCCTAAATCTCTTGGATAACTCATGAAATCTTACTTTTTTGAGTGTATTTCCTGCAGGGCAGGCTGATGGTTATGCATACTCTATTAGAAACGAATGGCTGATCAGAGCAGGCACAACTGCAGCACTGGCATATTAACTTCTCCCCAAAGACCCAAATACCAGATCATCTTATCACATCAGGCTACACAGTTCAGGGGTCATTTATTCTGCCTGGTGACTGACTGAGCAAATGATGTGAAATGATCCATCCCTGCAGCTCTGACCTCATGGTACTGTGAGGGCCCAAAAGGAGATGGAGTTCGCTGAGACTTCTCTTCCAAGTTTATTTCAGATGTGGTGGAGCATAGTGTTTTCTGTTTGGGATTTTATTATCTAATCTGTTCTCTAACAAACTCGTCATCTGTTTCCAGACACAGAAACAGTCCTAGATTCCCTCCACTTTTGTACATTGAGTTCCAGCCACAAACATTGTTTTTTCACTATCCCTGATGTCCTGTTTAGAATGAAGAATGACTTACTGTTTGGCCTGGACAGGATTATTTACAATTGTTTGTAAAATGTCTAGGACCAAGAAGGAAAGAAGGAGCATGGGGGGAGGGGGGGATTGCTAAAGGGACTGAAAGTGGGAGGGGGCCACTAGCAGTTGTTTGTTTTATTTGAAATAAAAATTCATTCTGATGCTGTTTTAAAAAAATAAACCCACATGTTTTACTGCCTGCACTTGGGACCAGCATGGCCTATTTTGGTCAGAGGGCTGCAGTGAAAGGTGGGAGTTCTTCCACTGATAACATGCAGGGTCTCACTGTAGTACTGGCAGGGCAAGGCCTGTGAGGTCTGGCATGGCCCATACATCCAGGGACATGCATCTGGCATTTCATTTGAGTTTCCTTCTGTGAAATCTGTAAAATATCAGCCAAGTCTAGACAGTTCTGTGCAAGTTGTTGGTATTGAGAGCGTGATGCCTTCCCCTGCTTGAAGATCTCTTCCCATTGCCCCTATCTTCCTCAAGTCTCCCATGAGGGTGCAGGGTGGCAAGGAGATCAATTGAGCCCAGTGCCAGGGCCAGCCCCAGCCTGCCTGGCCACAGCTATCACCCTGAGGCCAGACAGACCAGAGCCATCCTGAAAGCTTGTATCTTTCTTTCTTTGCTGCTACGCCATTAACACCCTCCCCAGCAAAAATATCTACTTCATCCTCTAAACTTCCTTGGCTTTTCTGCAGAAATGTGCACTTGCTTTTCACTTCAGAATGTGATCTGAAAGCAAAAACAGCTTCTAGGTCTGCTTAATCAGGAAGTCCTCTGCAGTTATTTATTTACCCAGTTTTGGGGCCAGAGCAATCATGAAACTCCCTGTTATGTGTGGTTTTAAGGGTTCTTCCAGTCTTTCTGCAGCATTTCTACATGCTTAGTTCAATCTGCTTCCTGTGAACAAATGCTTCTTCAGACACTTTGCTATCTTAATTTCACTTGCTAGGAAACAGCAGATGTGTTTATACAGGCTGGAGTTTTCCCACCTTGATACTTCTGTGCTCTTTAGCCACTTTGAATGGTAGAGAGAGAGAGGGGAAGAGAGTAGAAGTGGTAGTTGAGGAAGGAGGAAAGATGAAATCCTGCCTGCTCCTGATATCTTCATCTTTACGTATGCTTTATCTGAGCTCCAGATAAAGCACAACTTCCAGACACGGAACCAGGAATCATAGAACTGTTAAGGTTGGAAAAGATTTCTGTAATCATCTAGTCCAAATATTACTCTTTCCCTCCCTGCCTATTGTAAGGGAACTGTTAGGTCACAGTTTGAACTGGTGACTGAGCACCTGGTGAAGGGATGTGGCTGGCCCAGGGAACACAGGCAAATTGTTTGCACCTGTGCTGCCCATCTTACCAGAAGGGGTGGACCCAGGGTGCAACCACTCTGGGCTTATATAAGGGCCAGCCACTGAAAGGAGAGCATCTCTCGGACCTAGGCTTCTTGCTGGGAAATGCTGCATGTCCAGAGATCTCCTTCACCAGGTGGGTGAGTTCAGCTCTTTCTTCTGTATGTGATTATTGGCCTGACTGTAAATACTTTACTTAGTATTACTAAGCATCTCTCAGAAGCCACTTTCCTTCTCTGCTCTGGCACTGAGTCTGTGTGCCTCAGGCAAGGGCTTAGGCTGGTGCTAGGTGGCACTTTGTGAGTTTTGGATGCTTCACGTAAAAATACTCAAGTGTTTAAAGATCCTTTCTAGATTTCAGCTTGTTGTCAGGTGCTATGTTCTCTGCATTCTGACAGAGCGCAATGATGCTTCCCCTGTTTCTGTTCAATTTTTCCTGAGCGCTGATATCTTTTAAATGGACCAGAGGGTGTTTCTGTTTGAAGTGCAGACCTGCCTACTCACTCTCAGTTGTGATGTCTCACTGTCCCCATCTCACTGTTGCCTAGAAATGTGGGAGGAAGTCATTTTCTGTTTCTTTATTCCTATTATTCCTTTGGATGGAGAGTTGATAATCAAAGGCAGCACATAGCCTTTAATGAGGAAAAATACGGCTCTAATGTTGTCATGGAAAGCTGTAGCAGTTCAAAAAGGACAAGATGCAGGTTGGGCTAAGCTGTACCTGTAATAAACCTGCTGCAGTGTGGTCAAGGGCTTCTGGTAGGCTTCCAAATACTTACACTGGCCAAATGTACTTAATATGCAAGAGAAAGCAACAGTGTCAAGAGTTTTATGCGTGTGGTCTGGTTGAGGAGCACTGTTTTCAGAGTTATTTAATTTGCAGAGTGGAAAAACAGATCATGGGCCAGTGTATTTTATTTTATAGTACACTGCTCAGTAAGGAAACAAAATACCTTTGGGGCCCTCATTAGCATGTAGCTGCATCACTTGGAGACTGTAGTGCACAAGATATGGAATTAAAATGTTTCCACTTCAGCACTGAGGAGGTGTTCCCATCCAGGAGAAGCATCTGAGCTGCAGCTGGACACCCCTGGGGCTATGCATGTCCTTGGTTCTCATTCTTTTTAATAGATTATTTTAAGAGCATTTTGATTTAGGCTTGTTGCATCACATATTGAATCAATAAACCCTGCTTGACTGGATTGCAGATTGATAAAAGTCACATCTTGTTTGGGACTAATTCACTTCCACTGGGTTGATGCAGCATCGTGGGCCTGTGCAGAGCATGCAACTTCTGTGGTGCTTTTGTGGTAGAGAGAGAAAAGCTGGATAGTTCACTTCATGTTAGTGGTCTTGGCAGATGCTCAGAGGAAGATGGCTCATAGGACTGATGAGGAAACTGATAAGGATAACAACCTTTCCTTTGTCTGGACTAGAAATGCTGAGAATATCAGTTCTGGTTATGCTGCTGGTTGGAAATGGATTCTCAGTAGCACCAAAATCAACATTTTGTCTTTGGTTCTGTGATTACCTTTTTTTCCAAAATTCACGTCAGTAGTTTTGTAGCAACAGTTCATTATTGCACAATCGCTGCAGTTGTGAACAGCACTGCAGGGACAGGAAATAAAAAAAGAAAAACCCTAAACAAACAAAAAAAACCAACCTCACACACACAAAACCTGAGGCAAAAGAAACATTCCTGATGTTCTTGGAGCTCCTGCAGGATTGCAGCATCTCTGGGAGAGCTGGACAGAGAGTGCCAGTGCTACCAAGGCAGCTCTAGCTGTTCCCTTTCTTTGGGTCTACCGCTGACAGCATCAGCCAGCAGCACCAATTTGTATCTGGCAGGAAGGCTAAGGTCTGGGAATTCAGCATTTGTAAGCAAGAGGAGCTGCTGCCAGGGCAAAAGAACGAGGTCTGTTCCTCTTTGAAATAAGGAAATTCAAACAGTTCTAGACATCCTATATAAGCACTTAGGGATGTTCCCATAGGACCTAGTGCTGAAATGTTAGCTCAGACACCACCCAAGAGTGAGAGTTCATTCAACTGCCCAAAAAGAAAAATATTTGTACCTTCCTGGGGTAGTGTAGCCAGATGTAACACACAGTGAAACTGTTGGCCTACACTATCCACCCGTGCTCAAAGCTCTGCCTTGCAGGGCCCGTAGTGTCCTGGGTGCTGCTGGTGCATGGGCTGCAGCCCAGCAGAGCTACAGGAACAGTGTGGTACTGCTGAGCATGGGTGAGTGGAGGAGCAGGAATTGTGAAGAGCCTCGAGCTGGAGTCTGTCCATGGTGCTATGCTGAGCGTTGCTGCGCTTGCAGAAGTTGCCATGGTATTTTAATAACTGTGAGTGATTTAATGGCCCATCTGGAAAATGGCAGTGCTGGTACGGCTAGGTTCGTGACACAAGCATTGTTGCCTTCAGTTTTCTCATGAGGCAGCTTTCCTTTGGAAATTAGCTGTTTTGTGCGTCCTTTCATACTAACATAGTCATACATATTGGCAGATCTGTCCTTCTGTGTTCCTGGGTTGCGAATTTTCTCTTTCCAGTTTGACGTACTCCTCGTTCACAGCAGAGGATGAGATAAGGTGTGCTGAAAATATATGCTCCCCCACAGGACATATTCTTATCTCTCTTCTTGAACTTCTCATCAGACAAGTCATTCTCTGCCATTTTCCTCTATCTGTCATTTGTCTCATGCGGAGCCAGAAGCATCAAATTCAGTTCAGCGGAAGCATCTGCTCTGTTCAACTTTCTGTGTACAGTGGTAAAGGAAAAAAAGAGTGACTGTTTGTATGGACTTTGCAATTGCATGTAGGAAATCTTCAAAGGTTTCTGTCTTGGTGTCCAAAGCTCAGTTGATGCATTCTGGTCAATGTGGTTTCTCTGATTCATTTCAAAACACTTATTCTTCGAGCTGGTACAGACTGTGCTAGAGAATCCAGATTCAAAATGTTGCCACTGCAACTGTTATACAGTTGTTTTGTAGTCTTTTCCTCTAATTCTTCGTCCCTTTTTATAGGGTCTATCAAGAGACTTGGGAAACAATAAATAAAAATGCTGCTTGAGTTTATCTTAGGAGAATATAGGATGTTGGCTCAAGGATCTTTGTTGATTACCTTGGCTAGCCTTGGACACTTCCTCTGGTGTATCTATAATTGTTTTGAGAAACGTGTTTGTAATGAGACAGCTTCTAATACTGTAGATTCGACTACTTGATTTCAGGTATGTGTCTGGGTTCTGCCCCCTGCCTTACTGGAATTGCCCCAGCATAACAAAAGTGTAATTTGTCCTACAGCTCTGAGGTATTTGATTTCTTCATTATAACTCATTTATTACTTTCAGGATATTTGTGTCTTGGATGAAATTTTAAACTTCTGGGAGAGGTAGTTAAGAGGAGGGAGAGAGAGAAAAGGAAACTACGCAATATATCTAATAAGTATGTGACATCTAGTTTAAAAATCTGTTGCTTTATTTCAATAAATGGGGCAGAAAGCAATGTAGTCATATTCCCTCATTCCCCAGGATATTGGTGTGCATCCTGGATCCACTGAAATCTGTAGGGAGATGTAATTAATTAACTTCAAATACCAGATTAACTCATGGTTTCTGTGTGTCTCCATTGTGATGTGAATATAAAAAGAACTTGGATTAAGGATCACAACTTTGCCCAGGTATTTGAGGGCTCTTAGTGATGGCTTTTTCTGCGATTTGATAACATCAGCACCCAAAGTGACAACAAAGTCAGTGCCTGGTATTCATTACTGCTTCTGCAGATGAAGCCTGCAGGCCACAACCTTGTCCCTGTTAAGTCACTTGCAGTTTAATCACAGGCTTCGGCAGCACTTAGATTTCATTCTAATGCTGCTGATGGTAATCTGTATACACGGGGAGGAAAAAAAATTCTACATGACCAAAGGCTTCTGCATGCTCTGAGGAACTTGTGGAGTTCAGCAGAAGACAGTGTCTTGTTTCAGTATCAGTCTAAAGCCCAGAGCTGGAGGAAAGGAGCAGGTGAACCTGGTCATGTGCAGGAAGGGCGGATGTGGCTGTGGGGAATTGTCATTGTGTATTAACTATCAATGCCACTCTCCAGACTTCAGAGAGTAGGTCATACCAGTTTGCTGTCTTTCAAATAAAGCTTATCTAAGGATGTTTCTGCAATGTCAGACCCATAGAACTTGCAATAGGACAGGTTTGGGGTTTTTTTTTTGCTGCTGTAAATCCAGCATTTCTATAGCCAACTTCATGCTTAACTCCAGCTATAGTTCAGTTCTTCCAACTCACACTTGCAAGATGAGGGATGTGATCTAGGCCATCTATTAACAGGCAAAGCACAATGCAGTCCTAACCAGCCTAGTCACTCACAGCTAAGCCAGGACTGTCTGCAGAAGCCTTGGCTCTGCTTTCTTTGCAGAGTGCCTCCAGCCACTTGATAAGAGGTTGAAATTGTGGTAAGCCTGTATTGTGCAACTAGATCATGGCATATCACCTAGTGAGAAGTCCCTCTGTGGCCACAGACCGGGGAATAATGTCAAACAGCAGATCAGTCTGTTCTGAGGCCTCTAACGGAGACTTTTCTGCTTTGTGTTTTTTTGGATCTAAAGCATTAATATTTGGTGGCAACACCTGTCAGAGACTTTCTGGTCCCAGCGGATTTGTTCCACTAAAGATTGATCTGGTTCTGCATCCTGGATCATATAAATGATGAGGTGACTTGAGCAACCCTGAGAAAGCTCAGACACAGGCAAGGCTCAAAATCTTTTACATCAGTGCTGACACTGAAGATGGAACTTTAGGTTTTGTAGTTGTTTCATCAGGAAGGCAGACCTTGTGTGCAGCAGATGCAGTTCTGTTAAAAAATGGTGCATCTTTGGCAGTCATAATTCATTAAATCATAGAATAGTTTGAATTGGAAGAAACCTTTAAAGGTCATTTGGGTCCTGTTCCCCTGTAATGAATGGTGACACCTACAGAATGATCAGGTTGCTCACAGTCTGGACCAGCCTGATCTTGGATGTCTCCAGGAATAGGACACCCACCACCTCTCTGGGCAACCAATGCTGGTGCTGACCACCCTTACTGTAAAAAAGTTTCTTTCTTATATCCAATATAAATCTTCTCTTCCTTAGTTTGGAACCATTTCCCCATGTCCTGTCATACACATACAGAAACCTCAAGTTGGTTTTCTGTTAAGTTCTAGTTTAATCTGCAGAATAAAATTATCAAGTCATTTCCTTTTTTTTTTTTTTTTTTTTTTTTGGGGGGGGGGGGGTGGATTTGGGTGCAGAAATGATTTCCATGGAGTTCCCACTGATAAAACTGAATGATTTTCCACTGCTACCACGGAAGTCCAGAAGTGCTCTTCCAGGCTGGTGGGGATGGATCAGGGAGCTGTGCAGAGGGTATCCTATATGTTAATGTTCATAAAAATCAATTTTAAATGGGTTCTGTAGACTTGAATTTCTTCCTCTTTCAAGCAATATAAATTGGGAAAGATCCCATGAAAACCATATATAAATTGGGAAAGATCCCATGAAAACCATACTTTCTATAGAATAGAGGATTAGGGAGGTCCTTATTTCAATGCCACTTTTAAATATTGCATCAGGATTCCAGTGCAATATGGTATAGAGAAGGGACACCTCATTAGGGAGCCCTTTATGTAGTTAATTGTATCCCTGAAATAATACATTCCTTATGTGAAAAACCATGGTCTGATCCACTGTCAAGCCCATGGAACAGGTTCACCTTGTGAATCTAAATGAAATAGCTTAATAGGCTGTTACAGATGGACCTGTGAAAGTAGGTAGATTTTTCTGTTCAAGCTGCAGTACTTTGGAGGGCAATGACTGAGCCCCAGTGGTACCTCTCAAAATGAGGACTATTGCATAACTCTGTGCCTGAATTTCCTTGCGCTGACTCTACTTTTGCTTTGCAGTTTCTCCTTTCACTTCCACTGTGCTTTTAAGCAAATCAAATGTAAAATGTGAAAACTGTGTCAGATCTCCTGGTTGAAATTAGGAAGGAGCTGTGTAATTGTGTGCTGGGAGTGCAGCCTGATTAGCTAAATCTGAAGTCCATTTATGTTGCCATGTTCTGGCCTGCTGTGATTGATTCTCCCATTTTAAAGCCAATAGTAGCAGAAGGTTTCAGAAAGCTGCTGGCAGAGTTCAGGAACTCCAGCAAGCCTTCAGGTTGAGAGTATAATTCTATAAACATGCTTTGGGAAGCATTTACAGGAACATTTCATTCTAAGTTTTAGAGAAACATAGTGTTTAAACTCATTCATAAACAGTTTTCCAAATTCTATTCCCCTTGCAGGCCCACACCAATCACTGAAATCTATATAATGTTGAAGAATGGTTCCATTTTAAAAATAAAACCTAGTACATGAGTAGCTTCCAGCATGTGTCAGGAAGAGATAAGTCACCCAAAGCTATGATGGCCCACCAGGGTGCCTTAAGTAGAGTCAAGCTCCTGTCTACACAGTCCTTATTAGGATCTTCCTCTCCCTTTCTCTCTCTCACTTCCTTTTGGCATTTGCTCTCTAAATTGAACAGCACCTGAGCTGGCGTCCTGAGCCTCACCAGTCTTTGTGGAGTTCAAATTGAGTTCAAATGTTCTAATTAAAATGTGCCCTTCCTCTCCATCGTTAGATAGATGCAAACAGACAACTGAAGCTTCCTGACTGGAAAAGATTGGTCAGCAGCCTAATATCCAAGCGATGAAAAATCCCTGCTGAGAAACGTGTCTTAAGTCAAGTGGTCTGTATAAGGACATCTATTGAGTCGGAGCAGTAGCAGCTGTATGAAAACACTAGCTCTTCTTGCCATGATCTTGTGGGAAAGGATTTTGTCCTCCAAAGTTGGTATCTGGTCTCTGACTCCTGGTTCAGATCTGAGGCATGTTCTTTGCCTCCAAGTACCTAGGATGGTGAGAGCATATTAACTGTTTGTTGACTTTCCTTGGAATGAGATTTGCTCTTCCCATTGGAACAGTGCTGGGAACTGAGTCTAAGAAAGAGAAGCTTTGTGGACAACTGACTTCCTGTTACAGCTGCTAAAAAGAAAAAGGAAAAAAATGTTTTTATTTTAAGAAATGTTCTGACCCCTGGTCATACTGCACTTTCTCTGCCTTTGGCATTTTTCATTCTTTAAAGAAATGTCTCCAATTTCCCAGGTTTGCTTTAGAATGAGGAATGAAAATCTGTTTCCTTGAAAAACAGAAGCCAAATATTTTGAAATCTCCTTTTTTTTTTTTTTTTAACTGAAACTCAATAGTTCTGCCACTGGCAGTGCTTGGCCTAGCACAACATATTCCAGGAAATAATGGCCTTTGATCCTTTCAGAATCCAGTTCAGATTCATTTTGTGCTGTTCCTATTTCTTCATTGCTTCCTTATTTGTAAGAAACATGAATACAAACCTGGTTGATAGATGGGCAAATTCTAGCCCAAACTCTTCTCAGACTTTGAGCTACTTAAGGGAGAAAGAGATCTCGTGTCAGTAGGAAGCACAGAGGAGCTGTTTTCCATCAAACTTAAGAGGTGTTTGAATAGTTCTAATCTCAGGCCTGAATTTCCTGTTTGCCCCTTAACCCATGCAATATAATCCCCATCATGGCTAATGTACCAAGGCTGTTCAGAGATTTCTTACTTCAAGCCTGTGCTGCTACAAATTTGTAGGAAGAAACCCATCTTCATCAGCTACGTCTGTAAATGTTTCACTGTCACTTCTAAAGAGGGAAAGAGAAATCATGCTGTAGACCACCTTTTCTTGAGACATTACTGTACAATTTACAGAATCTGATTCATTCCTCCCCTGCTAGCTCTCATGCTTAGATATTTGCTTAGTCCTGGATCCAAGTGTAGACCATTTTGGTAGGAGCCAGCCACTGAAAGCAACTCCCTGCTCCCCCTCAGCTCCTTCTACCTTTCTCATCCCAACACAAGAATTGTAACAACAAAAGGGAACACCAAATTATCAAACCATTTTTTTTAATTTTATTTTATTAATTATCCAGAGCATGGCAGACTGCTGCCAGATGGGGCTGCCCAGAATCATTGTGGAAGAGCAGTTCCCCATGCAGAGTACCCTCCTAGTCCTGGATGCAACCCATCGCTGAAGAACTAGACTCATTTGCCTGCATACACAGCCTACAAATGTTTTTACTGCAGTAGTAACATTGTTGAGGCCGTGATGAAAGGATATAGGCCAGTCAAAGTTTGTAGAGAGAGAGATAACATCTTTTATTAGAGTAGCTAATACTGTTGGAAAAGAGCAGACACACTCTTGGAAGCAATATTATCCTTTATTACCTCGCTATTCACCCTCCCCTGTGACCCCCCCTACCATCCTTCTTCTGAAACAATAAATACTTACAAAGTGGAAGGAAACTTGACCCTGTGGGGCAGGTAAGAGACAAAGGCTTGTGTTTGACTCCTGATCCCTGTACCTCTCCCATTTGTATTGGTAAGAAATCTCCCAATGCTCAAGGGCATTACATGGCCCCTGACTACCCTTCTGTTCTGCGCCAGAAACAACAACAGTGAGCAAACTTGCTTGTAGTGGCGTCAGTAATGATCATTTCTGATGAAGGTGCCTTGTCTGGCCTCTTTGTGCCCCTCTGTCATCACCTCTTGGGTCATTGACAGCCTATTGGCAGCTGGAAATTATAGACTGGTAATGTGTTTAACATACAGTGGGGGGCTGGTAGAGGAGGTACCAGGAAGATCTGGATTATTGTTCTGACACAAAAGGATTTTTCTGGGGTTGTTATAGGATCTCCTTTGCCAAAAGTGCACCCAGGCAATCAGAAAGGCTAACTGTATCCTGTGGTACATGGAGTATAGCATTGCCAGCTGAGTGTGGGAAAGGACTGTCACTCTGTACTGTGGCCTCACATTGAGTATTGTGTGCAGTTTTGAGTGCCTTCGTATAAAATTATTAAAGAGTGTCCAAAAGAAGACTAAGAAGACTACAAAGATAATGAAGGGTCTGGAGAATAAGGTGTATGAGGAATGGCAGGGGTCCCTGGGTTTGAGCCCAGAGCAGAGGAGACCTCTTGGTGGCTGCAGTGCCTTATGATGGAGGCAGAGTGGCAGCACTGGGCTCTGCTCTCTGTGACAGTGACGGGTCCAACAGCATGGAGCCATGTCAAGGAAGGGTCAGCTGGGGCTTAGGAACAGTTCTTCACTAGAGGGTGGTGGGTATGGACCCTAGTGCCAAAGCTCAAGGGAAGTTTGAACAGTACTATCAGATGCAGTGTGACTTTTGGTCAGTCCTGTGTGGAGCCAGGAGTTGGACTAAATGATCCTTGTGGATCTCTTCCAAGTGGGGGTATTTTGTGACTCAATGATTCTACACAAGTACTAGATGTGTGTTTATCAGAAATGACATTACTGAATTGATGAATGCCTTGCTGTGCCTAGGGATGGGAAGATGGACTAAGTCAAGATGTCAACTCCCTTTATGGAAATCCATTTCCATTTCAAGTCTGTCCACTTCCAAGTTCCCTCCAAGGACCTGATCACAGTGCTATCTGAAAACCTGCATGTGTTCTGCCTGGCTGTTCTGCACAGATAAGGATTACTGGTTGAAGCAGTGTTATTTAACCTAACTAAGTCGCTTTGGGGCTTCCTACGTCTTTCACCAAAGAGAGGCATCTATTTTGGAGCAATGTAGCCATCGAGCCACCTCCCAGAGGAATAGAGAAGAAGGTTGTTCCTCTGGCTGTGATCCCCTATCTCCTGATGGCAGCTTTTCAGCAGTGGGTATCAGTGCAGTGCCTTAACAGAGACAGCTATTGAGGTAGCTGGGATCATAATGTGGGTTTCAGCAATGTTTTTCAACGCTATCGTAAGAGAATGATAGAGATCAGGCATGATAAATTTTGCTTAGACTGTGAATAATGCCTACAGGGGATGGTGCAGTCTGAGGTGACAGTGGGAATGCAGGTGATGTAAATTAATCCATGAGGATTTTGAGAGTGGGGAACATACTTATATCATATTGATAGGAAGTGAAGGGCTGCCAAACCTACTTGGAACATGGTTTCGGCTGCCTGAATAACCCTGTGCCATGTTACTTCAGTATTATTTCATAGCTCAGTAATTGCTTGCATGCTCTGAGCATTGTTCAGGACAGAAATGACCACAGATCTCTGGTCAAATCTGGGGATATTGACCCATTTCAGGAACCGAAGATAGCGGATATCCGTGCAGACAGGCCACCCAGATCTTGTTTTTAAATTAAGATAGAAATCGTAAGTATTTTTTTTTCTTCTCTAGAGAGTATTTTCAACTGGCTGGAAACTTTTAGAAGAAGAAGGACTTCTTGGTAAGGAGGTAGAGAATGAGGAAGGAAAAGAGTGACAGTGAGGTTGTGAAAACATGTCAATTTAAACAGAAATTTGTTTTCATTTTTTTTAGCTCTGTTGTTCTGATTCATATCAGCTGTTTGGTTACATTACAAATCTAGATTAATTTCATATTAGTGTTTTAAGTCATGTTGGTGTTATTTAAGCTGTACAGTGTTTTCCAAAAAAAAACCCCAAAGAGCTACCTGCCCTCCCTTGGGAAGTTACTGCTACCCTGAGTTCTTTCAGTCAGTGGTTTCAATTCCTTTCAGGTTAACTCAGATGTCCAGCTTTCTAGGGCAATGAGTTTTGAACAGCTTGTTTCCCTGCCAGCAGGCACTGTTCAGATTATAAAACTCCAAGTCCTGTTTGGTCTTTCATTAGCTAAGTCTTGTGGTGCATTTCATGAAGGAGTTGGGTTTCGCCAGGACCTGTCACCCCACAGGACTCAGGAGGTGAGCAGATGCTGTTTGTGATAGTCTTTTTAATAAGAAGGTAATCCACAGGAGAAAAGTGACATTAAAAATAGATAAATAATAATTTAAAATAGGACAGAATAAATGGAAACAATTTTCTACCCAGTGTGTGAACAAGTTACAAAGATAATCTCATATAAAATATCATTAATGTGAAAATATAAAAATTAAAAAAAGCAAGATCCAAAATGGAATGAAATTAGGTATAAACAACAAGCATAACCACAGTTATAAATAATAACTGGCAATACTCCTTTAAAGGGTCATTAAAACCTCTGGTATCAAGCAATCTTTATTAAGATATCCATTGACACTTAACCTATCTTTTTATGTTCAAAGGTATCTTTCCCAAAAACACTGCTTGCTATTGTCAGAAAAGGAGGAGCCACACTGCACAGGCCTTTTTTTGCAGTAATGTCTTGCCTGTAGTCTATACTCTCACCCTCTACATCTGAGCAGGTATTGAAATATAATATTTGACATTAATCAGGAAGGAGTGGATAAATTTGTAGATTAAAAAAAAAAATACCCTGAATCACACTGAAAAAGAAGCCAGAAAAATTAAAATCTTCCTATATATACATTGTTGTAGAGCATCTAGCAGTCTCACAGATGGTCTATATATTTGGAGAGCCCAATGATGGTCTCTCTTTCCTGTATGTAGGGAGAGTGATTGTACAAGGACTAGTATAAGATCAGGACATGGTTGGCTGTAGGATGATTTTTTTTTTTCATGTCTTTTTTTTTTTTAAATGTCATTCCCTGAACATTGGAGAACATAAAGGAAACACTAACTTGTTTCCATAGGCTTTAGACCATAAAAACTTGTGACCAAAATCACCTGCAGAATGTTCCAGCTTATTCTTCAAGCCAATGCTGTATGTGCCTTCTCACAGAACTGTTGTGGTGAGGGACCTTGTTATTTTACATTATCTCTGGTGTAATCTAACCAATTGTCTAATTGAATTGTCTAACCAAGTCTAATTGAAGATGACTGGGTCTCTGATCCATTGAGACTACACATCTCTGTCTTCACACCTCTCTTGGCCACAGTAGCTGCTAAAAAGAGCTCTAGGGACTGCTGATATTCTTGACTGCCAGCCCAAACATCTCAGCTGGAAGGAAGACCATTTCCCAAGTGATATCTCTTCCCCCATGAAGGCTTTTGGCAGTCACCCTGCTGCCATCTCCAGTCACAAACATCTGGATGTGGGATCAGACAACAGCAGAGCCTTCTGACCCCTGATCCTGGCTGACCTTTCCTTACCCTTAAGCAGGGGGCTGCCATTGTGTTCTGAACTGCTCAGTGACCTTGGGGTGGTTCTCATGATCATCTTCCCACCTGGTGCTGACAGCCTGTGGTGCAAGGTCAGGGGTGAGCGAGGCATGGAGTTGCTCATAAGGCAGCCTTCTCCTGCGGGGTGCTCCAGGACCTTCTCATGCATGTATACAGGAGCAGAACCTGATGGTCAGTGTGCTGTGGCCAGGTGGTCCCCAGGGCTCCTGACCTTGCCAAACCATCATCTACAACCTAACTCTGTGGAGTGGAAAGGTGACACCAGATGATCCAACTCTGCTCTTGATGGTGTTAGTGAAAAGCTAGACCAGTGGCACTGAAGCGGTGATCCATTCCTGTGCGACCAGGATATAGGGTTTGCACACCTGTGCTTGCATCCTTGCCATAGGGAAACTTCTGGCTTTGCATCCCCCCAGAAAAGCAAGAAATAAATTCCATCATCTCTCTCTGCTCTCAAACAAGCTGCATTTATGAAATTATGTATCATCAAAAAAAAAAAAAAAAAAAAAAAGAAAAAGTCCTAGTCCTAGCCACAGAGTTTCCTCCAGAGCCCTTCCCATTGTGTGCTCTACACTTCCCCCTCCTCCTCCCTGTGTTAGCTGGAGTCCGTCTGCTCCGTCCAGCCTGCTGCAGCTCAGGGGATCTCACGTCACTCCCGTCTCAGCTAGAGATGTGCCTGAGCTGCAGATTGTTGGATGGAGATGCCTCTGTTTGTTTCCCAGAGTGGGAGGAGGGGCTGAATGTTCTCAACTTTGCCCCAGTTCCTTAAAAACAAAAGGCTGACAGTGAAAGGTGGTTGTGGCAGTGGACCTGGTTGTGCAGCCCTGCTGGGCTCTATCCCTGCTCCCCATGGTGGTAGGTCATTGTATCACACCTGGGTAGCTGCGACATCAACACTGCTAAGGTTACATCATCAAAAGGCAGTCATAGTCGAGACAGATCTTCTCCATCCATGCCAGGATGGCATGGGCAAGGCAGCCTCTTTGCTGTCTCTGCTGCCAGTACCGCTTTAGCTTGCGATCAGACAGCCCCCAGGGAACAGGGAGGTGAATGACTGTAGAACAGGACAGATGGATCACCTGAGGTTGCACTCAAGGGATGGAGGTAGGCCAGGAGGTTACCACCCTCCTTAGTTGAACTATATATACACAATGTGGTGCCCCTCCCAGGGCTCTGGTTTAGGCATTTCACCTCTCTGCCTATTTTGGTAGATCCTGCATTGCAGGAGGGCATGAAATAGAGGGAGAGAGCAACCCAGAGAGGGAATAAGAGAAATAGCTGTGAAGCAGATGTCTGGGAATCATTATGAGAACGCTCTCCATCTTCCTGGAGCAGCTGAAAGCTTTACTGCCAACAGCACTTGGCTGCCAGTCTCCCATTGCTGTATAAATGATGATAATGCTCTTTGCTACTCCTTCTCCACACGTTCTCCTCCTCCCCTGGGGGTAGGTTCTCCTTGGCAGCCACACAGCTCTTGTTACATGTGAGGAGCTGTTGCCAGCAAGGGCTGGGATTGAACAGAGGAAGGCGAGAGGGTAAGGTCCCTCAGCAAGCTAATAACCACCAGCACCCGTGCTGCAGCATTCTGTGCTCTTTGCAGAGCTTCTCCAGGTGCCTTTAAAGCTTGTGAATAGAAAATGCTGCCTTTTAATTAGGGACTGAATAGTCAGAAGCATTTGCTTGTAGGAAAGAAGCAATTGATCTCTTTTCTTGCATTGGCACTGACCAGAGTCCAGCAACTCAGTCCCTGGTACAAAAAATTCCAGGAGGTAGCTGTCTTCTGCCGTGTTCCGTCGCTTGTCCTTGCAGGCAGCACTGTCCTGCAGCCCCCTGGTGGTTTCTCAAGGTCTATCTCAGTCTTGTGCAAAGGTTTGCTCCCTACCCCTGGGCTTAAATCTACTGCTTTGGTAATGCTCAGTGGTTACTCAAGGGTTTACAGCAGCAGCTCCAAAGAGCCTTTTCTGCAGTTTCCCTGCTGATAAAAGGCTGTCTGCTCAGTGCTGTGAGGTATCCCAACAGCACACTGAGCAATAGGAACACAAACCCAGCAAGTAAAGCCTTTTCAGCCATGGAAATACTCTTTACTGCCCAATAATAATAATGCAGAGCTCTTGTCCTACTGTACATCTTTTGCTGAGTGCATGTGGAGTTACAGAGTCTCCCCAGGTGCCTTGGCTGTGTGTTTCTCCCTGCAGCAGCAGTGTTTCTGTACATGATCAATGTATGAGAACAGCTTTTCCACCCAGAGTCTCTGGCTGGAGAGCTTGTATTTCAGATCTGCAACTTGACAAATAATAGCAATAATTAATTGTACACCACAGCCTCATGCCTGGCAGACTGAGCCCAGTCTGAATGAAACGGGTTCACAGACAACGCCTCTGGAGATATTCCCACTGCCTAGAGCAAATATAGAAATGTGCATACCCCTGTTTGTAGAGAATAGGGAGCCATTCTGACTCATGGATGTTCTAAGTTTGCCTTGTTATCGGATTAAGAATCTTCAGCCTTCTCCAGAAGCTTTCATTGTTCATACAGAGGTCTGCTGAGCACATGTGAGAACTTCAGCCCTACTGAATACACGTATCAGCTTCAGAGCTACTGAGCAGAAATCCAGCAGACTCACTGTGCAAACAGCAAGATAGCAGTAAGCCAGAATCCAGACAAGCCTTGAGATTTTTTCCTGCAGAATACTACTTCTTGGGGTACCCATGGGACCTTCCTTGTGGATTTTCTTCTATTAGCCACCCAGGCCTGAAAAATAGGCCCCTGACTCCTTGTGGGATGCAGGATTGTTGGATTTCAGTAGATTCTGGCATGAATAAAAGGCAAGAGATCGCTCTTTTGACTTATTCAGAAATGAGAAGCAGGCACAATCAGACCTGCACCAGCCAAGAAATTTCTCTGTAAATCTCCCTATGCCTTTCTGGTGGGATTAGTAACAGCACAGAACTATGTTGAACGCAGGTGCCCATGTATGTATTTTGACAATTTTCAAGCACTGGAAATATACATTAAGCTTCATTGACCACAGATTAAAACAGATTCAATGCAGTTATTGCATTTCTTTCAGATAAAAATGTTGTAACACAACAAAAAGATAAACCCTGTGCCAAAACATTTCTTAAGGAAGCTTTATTGCAGCAAAGCTCAGTTCTTAGCAGCCTTTCATGTTCTTTGTGTTACCAAATCATGGATTGACTTAGCCAAAACACGTTCTTACTCTAGAACTCTGTTTCTTCTCTTTTGTTGATTCCTAAATATCCTTAATAAAAGTTCTCAAAGGGCCGGCGGGAGAATCTGTGAGAAGAAAGCCAAGTGCAGCATTCCAGCACAGCTCCCTCTTCACACAGGGAAAGAGTTAGAGACTCAAGGTGAAGGTCTGGCTTAAGCAAGCTGAGCCTGCCAGACAGAGAGCTATTGGGCCAAACATCTGCCACACCTCATGCTCATTTTTCCCCACTGCTCTGCTGTCCCTCTGCCAAGCCCATCCTTGATGAGTGCTTGCTAGGTTCTGAGCTAAAAGAATGTATTTTTTGTTGAAGCTTTGGAGA
Source organism: Cyrtonyx montezumae (assembly GCF_038088225.1). Classification (NCBI taxonomy): domain Eukaryota; kingdom Metazoa; phylum Chordata; class Aves; order Galliformes; family Odontophoridae; genus Cyrtonyx; species Cyrtonyx montezumae. The sequence goes on along the minus strand of NW_027072045.1, from coordinate 15,763,188 downwards.
CATCTCAGTTCTGAAAATCTTAGTGCTCAGTTCAGTTTGCACTGAGATTGCAGTTAAGGAAGGACCAGTGCTTCTTAGCGGTGGTGATGCTGAATGGAGTATTATTTCTGGGTTTTTCTCATAGACAAAATAAGCAATCAACAGATATTCTGTAGGAAATATATCATTAATGATAAAAGGTTGTCTAATTTGGCCAAAAGTCAGCCCTCTGTTGATCTGAAAAATTTTGAAGCCCCATAGGAGCAGCAGCCAGCTGTTCCTCTCCTGTATGTGCTGTGACCCACAGCTGGATAAATCAGGTTGGATTTGAGGAAATTTTTTTTCTCAGAAAAAATGGTGAGATATTGGCACAGGCTGCTCAGGGAGGTGGTGGAGTCTGGAGCTGTTAAAGAAAAGGGTCAGTGTGGCATTGAGGGACATGATAATTGAACATAGTTGGGGTAGGTTGATGACTGGATTACATGATCTTAGTGATCTTCTTCGGCCTTATGATTCTGTGATTTTATGAATCTACTGACCACCTCAGTGGCGTGCCCATGGTGTGAGAGCATGGATCACTTGCACCACTTATTTTTTACCTTCCCTCTTCTCACTGTATTTGGGAAAGCTGAGATCAACAACAGATGTTGTATACATTTCCCTCTCAAACAGTCATCCTTTATATCCAGCTCTCTGAAGTTCCATCTGTTTGCTCATCCCATGTGAAAGTCTGTCCTTCATCCTGTTCTCCTCCTGTCCTCTTCCAGCTCCAGTCTTGCCCACACCTCAATATTTTTGGACATACTAGGTGGGATTTCATTCTGTAGCTGTACTGAGAACAACTGGGGAATTCAGTCTGCACAGAAGATGTCCCACAAAACCAAGCACTGTGTTAGGAAAGAAGTTGGAGTTTGCTTCTGAAGAGTGAAGGGTCCAAATTGCAGACACATCAAAGGAAAGGCAGGTAGATCACAAGCTATAGCAGTGCTACAACCATCATTTTACCTTCTCATGAAAATCCTCAGCTTTGGCTGAAACATGGAGTGGCACAGCACAGCCCAGGATTGGGAAATAATCTGTTTTTAGATGTCTGTGTTTTCCTATTGTTTGTCAAAAGTCATTTCCCCTCTCTGGCTGCCTGGACCTAAATAAAGCACACTTAAGAATACAGACAATGCATATTACACATGTTGAAGTTGCATTAGGTCATCCCACATGGCTATGCCACAGAAGCAGTGAGGCCATCCGTATCCTTGGGGGTCGCCTACAGTCCCCGCTCCTTCTGCTGTGGTGCCTCTCATTTCGCCTCCAGGAATGTGCAGTGCTGCACAGCCATACGGGTGCCAGGGAAAGGCAGATACATGCACACAAAGAGCAGGAAAGGAGAAAGAAACATGAGGGAATACATCAATGGTCTGAGCTGCCTGAAAACCCTTCTGGGGGCTTTACATCTTTTGTTTGTATGGGCTTTCTTTGAATAACAATGTCTAAACTGGTTAGCTAATATACAGGTGTTGAAACCCCCAGCAAGAACATATAAGGTATAAAATATAAGCTGCATCCCCCAGAATGCCTTCGCAGGGCTCCTTGTGACCATTTAAGTCATAGGGCTTTTCTCCTAAGAAACACTAAAGAAAGTATTGCTTTGTTGAATGAAAGGAGTGCTGGAGAGGGGGCTTACTCGAATAACAAGCATGCTTCCATGCTCTACAATAGTACTCACTGACTTGCCTCTCATAGCATGTAAAAAATTTGGCATCCGAAGTGCACCTCTGAGCAATGTCTTTGAGGTTCCTTCCAACCCAAGTTGTCCTATGATTCTGTTCCTGGGCTGAAAGGTGGCAACCACCAATACAGCCAAGAGGAGTCGGAGAAATTTTGCTTATGGACACTAGAGCAATTCCTCGCTCATTTCAGCAGTGCTACCTGTCTGCAGCTGTGGGAGAAATGGGGATGTGGGACAGTGTCATGGGATGCTGGGTTTTTATCTGAGGCTGTTGATGTTCATGTGCTGTACTTTTCCTGATGGTAGTGAGAAATCAGGTTTTCCTCGAGCATTCCTGAAATGATGTCAATATTGTTGACAAACTGTAATATATATATATATAGACCTGTTTTAAAGCTCACCATTAATACCTCTTAGTGAAATTGAGCCTTTCCGAGATAAAAAAAACTTTCAGATTACTTCTTGTCTTGAAAACAGCAAAATTTATTGGTCTTATTCTGAGAGATTATTGTAAGTGACCAGTACTGTGAAAATTTTTTTAAAATGTTCTGGCACTGCTTGGACTGTGTGTTCAGCTTCATGCAGAAACAAACCAAAATCTTTTCCAATATGGGGGTTTATGTGTGGGTTCATGAATTGCTTGCTTACTTGTTGATATCACTGAGGAAGCTGAGCAGCCTCTTTTAAGTCATAAGTGGATATTGTGAAAGGAATACAGTATTTCCAACCTGACATTTCACATGATAGAACAGCTGCTTCAATCCTCAGTGTACAGCTACTACTCCTCTCTCTACCAAAAATCAGAAAATGTTTGTGCTCATTACCTATACATTGCCTGTAGTTTTGTTTTGTTTTGTTTATTTTTAAGCTGAAATATCATTTGTCACACTCAAGCCATGAGCATTTTGATTTATTGCTTAATATGTGTGTCTCATTCCTCCAGTGTGGCTCCCAGGCTCAGGAGCTGCAGTAGATGTACAAGAGAAAAGTCAGTGCCAGAGAGAGCTGTCAACACGTCTTGTATTCTTTGTGTTCTCAGAAAGCAGTGTGCTGGCCCCTGCACCTGGCTTTTATAAGTCTCTATCACTATTCCAGCACTCCTATATGATATCCAGATTTGCCTCCACCTCCCACATGCCCAACCTCATCCCAAAGCTCTTACTACAAACCAGCTGATCTGTGAAGCTCATTCAGAAATACTGAGAAACCTTCACATGCTTCTGGACAGCAAAGCCCTTCTGTGTTTCTCGTTGCAGTTACCACCATTCTACTGTTAACAATTTTAATTTGGGGGTCTTTTGACCCTCTTTTTTGTTACATTTATCCTTACTGCAGTTCTTTGTTTCTGATGAGGTTTTAAACTCTTCTTGGCAATAAAACCCAGAAATATTTCACAGCTACTCATCCACATGAAAATAATTCTGTGACCCTGATGCTGATTGGACAAATAGTGGCTTTTATTTTGTATTTCAGAGCTCAATTTGTGTAATGAGGAGCATAGCAATTCTCTGGCCAGTGGAGAATAATCTGAAAAGCATGTTAATCCCGAACAACCCTTTATGTCCTTTCTTATGCACTTTGTCCACCTCAGCTTAGATGTGGTCTCATTAACAACTGTTGCTCAAAATAATATGGTGTGATAATTTCTAGAGTTCAATCATGGCTTGGCTCAAGATGAAATCACAGTGCATTAAGGCCAACTCTATTTTTTTTCTTTCTATCCTTCTGAGGTCTTTGCAGATCAGGCTTCTATTCAGGGGCATTACACTGTGCCATCCTCATGACACTGTTAATAAAGAGTCATTAGCACGAGGGTCCTGCTGCCTGGTGACAGGCCAGTGCCACAGCACTTGGCATGAAGGGGATTATCTGAGGTTAAGAACATTGTGATGGGACTAGGAAAACCTGTATTCAGTTCCTTGCTTATCAGTCACAGACTTCCACCCTTCGACTAAATCACTTCATCTAGTGTACGCTTCAGTTGCCCATCTGTGCAGGGTGGATAATGTTTCCCCCTACCTCCAAGTGGTGCAGTCATCTGAATCTTTCAAGGTATTTTGATATCGCAAAGATGGGGGGAAAGACTAGAGGAATAAAGACCATAGGTTCCTTTAGATTGTAGTCATAGAATCATCTGTGTTAAAATGGTTCCTTAAAGGCCATCCAGTCCATCTCCTCTGCAATGAACAGTCATGTATCCCTCAGAACACAGAGTTGATAAATACCATGGAAGCAAAACACAGCTGATGACTAGGGGCATCTGATCACTGCAGACAAGGATTGCACTTCCTAACATCTGAGAAATAACTTAATATTGTGAAGGGAAGGAAAATCTCCATCAGAGAACAAGGATTTTACTGAATTTCCTCTGTTTGGTTTCCTGGGTAGGCACTGAGATTAAGGAGATATAAAATTCAGTTCATCCTAGGTCTAGGGGGGCTGTAAAAGCATTGAAAAACCACATGAATACTTGGAGCTTAATTTTCACATTAACACCTCCCCCTCTCCTTGAGACACCCATTCTTTGTGGTTTGTTTACATCATTAGTACACATCACTAATTACCACATGCTTATGGATTTCTGGTGTTGTGTCAAATGAGGAAGTTTACAGTGAGAGGGCCTGATCCAGGTCCTGCTGGGAATAGCAGCATCCACGTGTCAGCTTGCACAGGGATTACTATGGGAATGGGCTAATTTGTAGGTGAGAGATGATGATCTGCTCAGTTCACAGGAGGACAGAATCCCTTTCCTAACCAAACCCACATCCCATCAGGCAATCTCTGATTTACTGTTAGGGATATTTTTTCTAACTCCGCTTTAATAAATATCTCTCAACTCCAGCTTCTTCTCCATAAAGTATAACTAATGTTTCACAGTTATGCCCTTGGCCATAAAGCATAATCCTTTGCAGTGACCTGTGTTTTCCTTGTAGTGATATTTCTCTTCTTGTTGTGCCTGTCACGGCTTTGCCCACACAGCCCATCAATTAACAGTGGTGTCTACAAAGAAGGAGTTTTTATACACAGCTAAAACAGAGCCATCAAGCATGGGGGTTTTGATCTCTCCTTGTGTTTCTGTATGAGTAGCATGAGGTGAAAGTGGCAGAAAAGGATGTTCCCCGGGGGGGTGGGCAGCAGAGAAAAAAAGCTTTCATTTAACACTGTTTGAATGTAAATTCTAGTGAAACATGTCAGTGACAGGGAGGAGGTTGACTGATCAGATGAGAGTCTTTGAATAGTTTGCCAAACCAAACCCCTTCTAGGTAATTTCTCTCTTTTTTTTTGCTTTCTTCTCATCTCACCACTTTTTGATCAGTGACTGGTGTCATGATGGTTCCTATCAGGGAGTCAAAGCACTAAGCTGCCCTGAGCAGAAGCAGGAGTATGGGATAGGAAATACTGGCATATCAAAAATGCTCAAGGACAGGGAGAATTTCAAGTGTTTTCCTCCAGAGATAATGACCAAACTAATATAAAGTGAAACTGAAGGCAAAGAAAGTGAGAAGTGTCTGAGAACGTTTCTTTCTTCCAGGAAGGGAAAGATCTTTGTTGCGTGAAAAAGGGATCAGATAACAAATCTCTTCCACAGGAGAGACCAAATCTAAGTCATACTGGAGTTTTGCTTCCATTCACTTCAGATGCAGACCTTAAGCTCAGACCGGATTTTGAGCTAAATCCTGGAAAATGTTCTGTGGTCTTGTGTGGTAGAGAAGATCTGTTCCATGAGAGAACTTGATATGTCGATGACAGCATATAGAGTAAAATCAGCAGATTTGTAATGAAAAACTGAGAAATTGGTGTTATAAATGTCAAGTTTGGACAAAATATAGCTCGTTTTTTCTTTGATGTGTCATCATATTGACACTAAAAAGAAGAGTTTTGCCATTAATTTCCTCTGGGAAAATCCAGGACAAGACCTTGTTTAAGGCCGATTTTTAAAATGAATATTCAGGCCCCTCGGAACAGTCTGTGAAGAATCTGTTTTAAGTATGTCTTAAGGATTCAGGATCCAAAAATCCTAAATAATAAGTATTCACCTTCTTTTTTTTTGTTGAAATTAGCCATTTCAGTGACTCCTAAGTCTTTTGTAGGAATTACCATGCATTCTCACAATATGGCCCCATATTCATGTGTGCTGCCTATTCCAAGGAGGCACTACTCTTGATGGGGATGCTGATCTCTGAGTGCTGATATTATACATAGATTGATTTTAAAGTATATGGCTTTTTACACTTCCAGCAAGTAATAATCTACAGGGACAAAATCAACAAATTATCATGCAGGTGTGAGTCAGGAGTCATTTCAATAAACTCCATGCAGTTTTTAATATTGGCATGTGTGTACACTGTGTGATCAGGTCTTGGATCTTGAGTACTCCTGGTCAGGCACTTACAGTTACTGGGACATCTATCCACCGTAATTTCAGTTCAGTACCCAGCTGCCACTCACAGCATCAAGTTCCTAAATCCCACAGTCACTACATTTCTATTGGTTTGAATTTACAAAGCCACCCAAACCCTGTTCCTGGGCTGTGTCTAATGCATTATCTGCAGCTCAAGACTGTACCAAAGCATGGCCCAGGTGTGATTCTTACATAGGTAAAGCAAATACTGATATATTCAGAAGTAGTATAATGCATCCACCCTGGATATTCTACTTGTTGAAGCCATTATTCTCATCCAGAAGGTAAGCTAGAGAAATCTATTATGACATTTCTAAATATCCACATGCACTCATGTCCCCACATGCCTGAAAGACTTACTTGAAATTAAAATCTGATACTGTTGGAGCCTCCCTGTGCAAGCAATTAGATTTCCTACAGACTTTAAAAGCATCACTTTTTTTCTAAGGAAGCTATACCGTTAGTGTGATTTCAGATCATGGCTCTAAATCATGGTCCCACATATGCTGGTCCCACAGATGTTTCTGGAATATTTAGTTAAATGGGACTGTCCTGGAGGAAAGCTATGTGATTCACAATTACTTGTGCTATTTCTGAGTTGGAAGAATTTTCAGGTGTCCAATGAAGAGTTGTAATAAAATGCAATATAAGGTATATAAGTATTCTGCAGTCAAAACGTGAAGGCTGGCATAGAGTAAAGTAAAGTAAAGCTTACCTAAATTATGCAATAATGCTAAAAACACCTTATCAAATTTTGACCCAGAAATACACTTACAGCAAGATAACAAATAACTTGTTCTTGGAGGAAGTCCCAGCCCTGATTTATATCTTGCAACCCAAATAAATATGAAAAGCCTGCCAGAACTGACCATGTAAATCTTAACCACCTCATATGGTTTCATTCTATGAAGTGAAAAATACAGGGAAGAAGGTGTTGTTAACGCTGTGAATGAGGTATCCAGGAAAAGTGTTATTTATTGAACGCTATGGGAGGGAAGTTAATTTCAGAAGTTATAAACATGATGAATTATAGCTAATATCTTGGAGGAATTAAATGCAATTGAAAGGAAGAAAGTTCCCATTTTCATTTAAATTAAACAATTAAGGTTGATTAATGTTTAATAATGGGTTACACCTGCCATGAGCTGGCAGACTAGTAATCTTTGAGACACTCACTGATTAACCAATGTGAACAGCTTCTCAAGAATCAGTGGCATGACTGTTTTGTGTCTTCAGTCCTCATCTGAATTCTCAGGACAGTGTTGGGTAATAATTTCAGCCTAGGAGCAGTTTGTGGCCTATTTGCTTTATTGTGGTTCCGACAGCATGGGTTATTGCCTAAGAAACCTGGCAGTGCCCCTGCTCTCACACCAAGCAAGAGGCTGAAAGCGAGCAGGGGAAGGGTAGTCCCACAGGTCAGGCTGTGCAGTTTGGCGTCCTGAATTTGTGAATAAATGTCCCAGTGATGCCAAGTTGGGTCACCGTCTGCAAAGGACCTTAAGTCACATTTGTGAAGTTTCTCCTTGGCTTGGACACCTAGTTAGAGATGCTTTGGGTCTGCTTTTCAAGGCCACCTCATGCTTGTGAGTCCCAGCACACACCTTAAGTCTCATACACCGAGAAGTGTGAGCAGAGAGTGGAGGTAGGAGTAAAGATGTTGCATTAGGAAAAAGGACAGAGAATACACATGAGACTGGGAAGTTGGAGCACTGAAAGACGAAGTAAGATAAAGATGGGCTGTAGGGATGGGCAAGACAAAAGACATGGGGATATCACCATCTAGAAAAGGGTAGATGCAGCACTGAGGGACATAGTTTAGTGGGCATGGTAGTGAAGGGTTGATGTTTGGACTAGATGATCTTAGTGGTCTTTTCCAATCTTAATATTTCTATGATTCTATACTGATAAAGAATGATTCTGTAGAGGACACATGGCTGTAAAGGGGAGCAAAAAGAGACATGCACTGTGTTGGAAAAAAAAGTCCCCCCTACTCATTTGACTCATGAGCTTGTTCTTGTATTCCTTCTGGAGTGTATTAGTTCATCCAAGCCACATTATCCACTATGAAGTTTTTCATGTGATCACTTTGTCAGGGTATTAATAGCCTGTTGAGTGGAACTGAGGAGATCTGGAGTGCCCTGAGGTCAGGAGAGGCTGTTCTCCTTCCTGTCCGTATCATGGTGAGCAAGCTCAGTGCTTTAGAGGGCTTGAGCCTTGTGCACCAGTGTAGTTGCACTAGATTAGCAACTGCTGAATTTTGTATTGAGTCAGGTTGTGCAGCCAGCCCCTGGGAAACACAACATCACAGGCAGGTGTGCAGAACTACCTGGATACATCCTCTTGTGCACATCTACTGCTGAGCACACACACATGCACTCACACCCCCATCAGGACACCACACACAGGCACACATATCATATGTACATCACCAAGTTTACACTGGCAGGCACCAGCGTATGCTGGTCCTCAGACTCACAAGTGCACACACAGTACTCACAGCTCTGAGGGATCTGCAGGTGTTTGTTGTAGTTTTTATGCCTTTAAAAGCAACTTTCTGTAACTCCCAGCACACACAAAAAAGTCTCAGCCTTGTATAACCTCGGTGTCATGAGCCTGTGCTAATAAATCTGAGTAAGTAAATGACAGGTACAAATCTGGGTAATAGAGTTAAATATCTCTTCTTAACTCAAATATAAAACAGATGTTTTCCATCTGCCAGCAGGCTTCCACAATTATCTACACTGCCCATGCTGTCCCCTGGGCTCTCTGCCGAGAGCTTTCTCCTGGGTGATGAATATGATGCATCGTTGCAGTTAGCTCTGGGCTCAGGTTGCATTAATTCAATGGTACTTTTGTGACTTCTGTGTTGTTGTGTGTCTTTCTTCAGCTGCTTGAAAGCACCTCCAGGTTTTTTGCTTGCTTTGCTTTGCTCCCCCCTAAACCCACACTCTGTCTACAGTCACAGTTTTGCTGGAGAACTCAGCCCAGCCACCCGTACTGAGGCTGGAATAATATTTGGCATTCTTTCCCCAGTGCAGTCAGTGATCTTTGCAGGCAGTGCAGGAGCAGTCATTAGTACCTGACACACACTGTGAGGGAGAGCACTGCTGGCAGGAGCTGAGGCAAGGTGCTGTTATCACAGAGCCCTTCAGAGCAGAGGTGGGCCTTGGACAGGCAACATCACCATTAGTGTTCAAATGTCACACTGACCCCTCCCTACCATCCAAGCTGCTCAGGGGTGCTGTCTTTCACAGCTGTGCTGTGAAAAAGGACAGGTAGAGGCCTTCATGTTCAGAACAATCAAAGGTCATTTATTGTTCTACCGTGTAACTGTCTAATAATCAAAAGTGAGTGCTCATGAAGCTATGGTGAGCTACTGGGCCAAAAAACCACCTCTGCAAGCAGCACTCAGAAAACTTGGGCAATCCATGGGACATCCTTACAGGCTATGTGCACTGGAACCCATCTGGGCTGCTCACGACTGCAGCCATCTTTACCTGCTGGAGGGGATAGAATCTGCTGATCCGCATGTTTGGGTTTGACATGATGCAGATGAAAAGACAACACTGAGCTAAACAATAATCTGGCAGGAAGCTCTCAAAATTGGCCTTACTTATTTATTTTTAATTAAAAAAACACTTTTTCTCTCCCTGTTTATCTGGAACAAATTGAGAGCAGTCCAATCCTGTAATTATATTTCCATCACATTTTGCCAAGGCAATCAGAGTTGTCAGGACCAAGCCATCTTCTTTAAGAGTTAAATTTTATTAGTGAGCATGCTTGCAAGTCAGCTACGTGAACTCCAATTTATCCCTTGGATGCACACTGCAGAGCCTCAGTGTGAACCTCCTGGTTGCTCCACATACAGAACCCTCATGGTAGACTGATTAGAATAGTATGTGCAAAGATAGCACCAAAATTCAATTAAAACGGATGTTTTTTGTTGGAAACAGACTCGGAAGAGCAGCTCACATCTCAAAAGCCAGCTTGCATCATTGGGCCAAAAAGAGCTGTTTTCCAGGAAAGGCCTGTTATGAGTACTGCGTGACTTGGACAGTTCACTAGAAGATATGGAGACTAAAATCTGGTATACACAAAACATTTTCTACCAAATTCACTTCTTTTGGATTTGAAACACTGTCTTTGTCTTCTTCCCCATTTTTTTTTCCCCTCAAATTCTTTGAAACTTAAGGAATAATCTTAACTGACCTTTAACCACAAAAACTTGGCTGGTGATATAGCCACTGCCTTCAGAAGGTCAAAGATGCCTGGATGCAAACCAGATCCTAGAGTTCTGACCTTGCTATACCTAGCAATCTCTGAAGAGAGTCCAAGGAGAAGCAAAGACCGAACACGCTTTTCTCCAAATAGAAATTCCCTCCAGGGCAGGATTTAGGACAGAAAATTTTCCATTGCTACAGTCTGAATTGGATGCATCCAGCAAATATTAAAGACTTCAGTGCGGTTTTCTGACTTCAGCTAGAATGAATTTTCCTCAGTGCTGCTACCCAGGGAATATCAGAGGTTTCTTTCTTTCCTAGCACCAAGTCCAAATAAGTGAGTAACATTCACATTTAAAAAGGAAAAGAAAAAAAAAAAAAAGAAAAGAACATGAACATCTGGAAGTCAGTCTTCACAAATGGCTGTGCATAATCAGGATTAAGCCATTACTGTGTCTTGCTTCTTAAATGATGGAAAACTGAATTGTTTGAATCACAATTCTCTCTGCTAAGGACATGCTACAGAGAAGAACAGAAAGCACTGCTTGAACAGCAGCAAAGAATTTCAGATTTTTAAAACCTCAGGTTTCCCCTGCATAAACCATCTGAACGCTGGAATGTAAAGTAGTGATGAAAAATGAAAGCCATGTCAGCCCAGAAAGCGATATATTAAAGCAAAGTGTTTAGAAGTCAAAGGCCCTTAAATAAATCTAAAATACATACTATATTTTAAGCCTAAAATCTGCTGCTGCTAATCCTCATCCTTAAAACCAGAAACCTATTTTCCCGGAAAGCCAGCTGAAACGGGATGGAATTTGACGTGACTAGCTAAACAATGAGATACTAACTTCGGTAAGTGCTGCATCTACCAGTACCAGCATCATATCTCTGATGTATTTCAAAATTACTCTCGTTCTTTATGGCATGCCAGTGAGCAGAAAGAACCAACTGCCCAGCTCTCTGTCCCGTGTGGCAGTAAATACAGCCATTGTAGGTGGTGTCCTAACCTGCCCCCATTTCCTTTGCTGACATCAGTCAGCATTCACACCTTGTTTTTTCATCAAACTGTGCACACACTTAGTCCTGTGCCTGTAGTGGGAATAGCAGTCCTCTCTGTCACCCTTTTACAGGTGATGGAATTGGAAAAGAAAGGGTTAAGGTACTGCTCAGTAGCATAGAGAGACACAATGCTGAAATGAATGTTGGGAACTAGAAGTGATGTGGTCCCATAGCAGTGATGCCACTGGGAGTCAGGGAAATCTGCAGCAGAGAGGTGATGGGACTTGGTCTCTCATTCTCTGAACACATTTCCCTTCATGCTGACATCTGCCTCACCCAGGACCCCCTTCTTTGAATAGAAAATCCTACTGTTTTAGGTTAAAATCTGAAAATTCCCAAGAGATTTAGTGGGAAGGGGTCTAATTAACCAGTATGGACATAATCTGGTCTACACAAGCAGTGCCTAACTCCTAACACGTTGCTAATGAACAGACCTGACCAATAAATGAAACAAGGCAGAGTTTTTTTCCTGCCAAGTAATACATTTTTCTGCCAAAAAATATGTGAAGGAAAATAATCCAAATAGTTCTGTTGATTCTCAGTCCCAGGTTTTCATTTTCACTTTGTTTTTAAATTTCTGTGATCTTTGGGGACAGCTGGGGGATGGAGGAAAGGAACAAAAGCTCATATTCCTCTCCTTTTTTTTCCCACAGGTAAAGGAAATTGAGAGGAGAGAAACAGAAAAATATTGCCAGTATTCAGGCCTCCCTCCGTATCTTTTTAACTATTTTTTCTCTCCCAATTTTCTGACCTAGGATTACTGGGATTAGGAGAAAAAGGTTAGGGAATGTGTGAAATGAGTAAGGAGCAAAGGTTTCTTCCTTTTATCTCCTCATGTTTGCTTTCCCCCCCTCCCCCCTTTTTAACAAGAATGTAAGATGAAGTAATACTAAAATCTCACAAATCCAAATACTGAAAAACCAAATCCAGTGAAAGAATTGATAAGTAACATAACTGACAGAAATAAAAATCTTTCTGTGCTGAATCTTTGTTTACTGAATATATTTGCTGGAATTGAGCACTTAACAAAATGTTTCAAAATAAAATGCATACTCCATTGGTAGGAGAGTATAGCTGATAAGGGAAGAATACAAAATGAGATGAAACAAGGAAACCTAAAATTCAGAAACAAGTAATTTCAAAGCCTGATTCTGGGATCTGTAATGTTTCCCATAATAAAATAGGAAAGCTAGAAATGCTTTAAGACTAAACTTTAAGAGACTGATACTGATTTTCTCAGCACCCTGCCATTTCTTCTGGGGCAAAGGAACTTCACAGTGACTTGCAGCATCTCACCCCAACTCACATATATCCAATGTGAAATTTCACTAGGTTCCTTCCATATTGAACTGCAGTCATCCAAAAGCTGCTCCTTGTCTCTAGCCTTGCTGTGTCACTTACTATAAACATGTATGACAAGTGGGTGTTATCACTGCATGAGAAATTTAGTCATCTCAGTCAAGCTGTGCGAATGACAAACTTTGTAATGAAATAAACTGACATATAGTCCTTGCCACTGTCAATTTTGTTATAGTCAATGGAGTCTTCAAAATATGTTTCTATATATGTTTCCTAACACCTCAGTTCCAGAGCTGTTTTTATACAACGCTTGGCTGCAAATCACAGCCCACCACCCAAGGATGCTGGAAGTCTTTTCTATGTTGAGCCTTCATCATCATCTGAGTCCCAGTAGTGTACACTATGCAAGCAATGCTCTCTGTAGTAGAGGAGCCTGAGATATTCTTTGACATGACCTTGATATGACTGAAATGATTCTTTTGGTCTTGAGCCATGCTGATATTCTCCATGCTGGGAAGAAAAAAATTAATTCAGGGCGCTATTTCTATTTTGAAAATAAATAGGAAGGACTTTAATCTGAGATTATTCATCCATTTCACAAAATATGAGGGAAGGAGAAGAAAAAAACTTAGAAACCCTTATCAGAAGCCCACTTCATCATTTACTGTCCCTCTACTTAGAGGCAAGGTCTTGGAGTAGCACTGCCTGTTTAACTTGAGGAAGAAACTTTACTTGTTCTCAGGAGATCTGCCTGTGTTTGGCCAGCCAAGAGTTGCTAAAATGCTTTGGTTCCCTTAACTGAGCAGGGACTCCCCCAGCATTACCTTTTTGTCCCAGAGTGTTTGCCTGCACTGAGGATCTGCAGATGCCACCCTGGGGTAAAGAGAAGGGAGCCAGACTTTCACTATAACGGCTCCCTGCTCCCCTACCTTGCTCTGGATCATGTGGGGCCAACCACGAAGGTTTTCTGGTCTCTTTCCCAAGTAATATCTCTGGTGAATTGGACTGAGCAGTATCTTTTTGTGAAGTCTTCATAATCAACACAACTGGAGGACTTGGAAAAAAAAACCACAGAAATGTTGTGGTCTCCCAGTGACCCTTGCAAGGTGAAAATGCATGACCTTCCTCATCCTCACCCTGTATACACCACTAACATCTTTAATGCCAGCTTCCCTGCAGCAGAAGTCATGCTTCTGTTGTCTGCTGTTAGCAGTCCCAGCCACCACAGCAATGCAAGCACTGAGCCACATGATAGACTTTTCCACCCAGTTGAGCTTCTCTAAAACTATGTTTACAGAAGAAAATGCAGTCTTCTCCACCCACTTTTCCAGCAGCCCAATTCAGAGATCTGAAGTCCTGTGCTGGCTTCATGTTTGCAAGCTGCCTCCCTCCATCAGAAACTATGGCCTGAGTGTATCACAGAGCTGGTCCCGCTCAGTCTGCTGGGAACAACAGCAGTGAGAGCTCTCCTTTGGATTATTGTTTTCAGCAGTAGACAGGGAAAATATCTCCTCTTGTGGAATGGGTAAAAATGAGCTAAATACATATCACTTCACGCCCTCCCCCCCTACTCCCATGCATTCCTGGTCTGAGCCAGGGGAGAGAGAGCTAGAAAGCTTTAGAATATGACCTAAAGCACTGCATGATTTCACTGTTTTCTTGTAGATATTTTTGGAGCGAGATGTTGCAGGTGGCCTTCTCATACTTGTTGAGTGACTGTAATAAGCAGGGAGATGGTGGAAGAGGCATCATTAGACTTCCAGAAAGGAATCAATAGTCCTCAGGAGGGCTGGTATACCTCACCTGTAAACTTTTCATCCCTGTGATCAAGATGGGAACAACAATCTGTGACACAGACACCGCCATCCCAAGCAGCCAAGGAGCTTTATGAGTGAGGGTGGCTAACTCATTCCTCGTGAGGAATGAGTAGCATGTCAGCAGAATGCTCACAGACAGCAAGCAAGGGAACAGAGAAGAAAATGATGACATTTGTAGTCTATCTCAAGCCTTGGACTCTGTGCTGTCACCTGTCTTTGCCCATGCATGGTGGTAATGATCCTGATACTACTAAAATGAAGACCTGGCCTATGCTCCCACTGACCAGCTCTCTGCAACACAGTGCATGTGCTGTAGGCGTGTAACACTCTGCAGAATTGCTAAGTATTGGCAAAGAGAGGGAGCATTATGTCTTTTCCAGCTGAAAATCCTGCAAATCCATGGGAAACTTTTCCTCCTCAAACATCTCCATTTGTCAGCTATATTGTTACTTGCTGGCTGGTGTACACTTCTGTGTGTGATAGTTCCAATGCTGCTGCTTTAGCTACCCCTCTGTTTTGATATCAAGCCACATATTTTCAGCCCTGTAATATTTGTAGTTAATATAAACAGGGTTTGCATATGTATTTATATATGCTAAACATCAAATTGGTGCACGTCCTTCCGGCTCAAACGAGGACTGCAGGCTTGCCTTCAGGCTGGAGGGATTGCTTCCATGTCATGCAGCTCCTGAACAGGTTCCTGGACAGCATTACAGCACCTGTGCTGTGTCAAAAAGGGACCTTGGGACCAAGCGCCGACACACCAGTGGTGACGGCGTAGCAGGAAGCAAGTGCTGGCTTTTGACCCCCTGCCCCACAGCTGTTTCAGCACTGGCACGTGGTGAGTCCTCATGCCTCACAGTCCCCAGCCCACTTCTGGCCAGCTCCCAAGCCACCATCACATCCCATTTACATCATCAGAGTGTGCCCACCTCCAAGGTCTGAACAGCTCTGTCTGCCCTGGGACGCCACCTAACACCCCAATAGATGAGAAGGTAGCTGTGTCTCAAGCTGTGTCCCTCATCTTTTCTCAGTGCTGCTCTGGCATCCCCCACCGAAGTCAAGCAGCTGTCTGACAAGATGCTCCCCAGGGCTTCAAGGTTTTGGATCCTTTTGGACAATATCCTGCGTTGCTCCCCCCATGTCATCTCTGAGCAACAGACTCTGAATCCAGTACTCATGCAGTAAATGACACAGCTGATTGCAAACAGATCTTTTCAGTATGTGTACATGAAACATACTTACATTCAAGCCTGAAAATCTTATAACTTTTTGTGTGTGTATTTTTCCTACTCATTTCATTTTCCTTTTTTAACTGTGCTTACAACATATTTGGATCCTACCCTCCATAGTCACACAGATGAATTATCGCTTTTTCTGGGAAACTAACAGTACTGAGCAGTCAAGTATTACTGGCAGGGTATATGTAGGTACTTCAAATTTATGTGCCTCTAACTGAAAGCAGAACTCAGCCATGTTCTGCATGACTAATGAAAAAAGATAGTCACAATGGGCTTTGGTATGAATCTGGCTTCTAGAACCAATGGCAATAAAAATAGCAGTGCTATCATTTGTTAATACTAATTATTTCAAGAGTCAGTCATGTAAGCTTATTTGTGAAAGGATGTGCTGAACAAAAATGCATAAAGAGAAAATAGTAGTTCTTTTACCAGAAGAATAGAGGCAGTATTGTGTCTTCCATGAATTTGTATTATGTTCATTGGCACATGCTTTGAATACTACAGGTTCTTCTGTGCAGAAATAGTGCTTCTCTTCCAACATCCTCCAGATAAGCATTTTCTTTCTTTCTTGTAGAATTTCTGAAGCTCCTGTTATTCTGTCAATTGTACACAAGCACAAAAATACATTTCAGCAGCTGACCTATGCCTCATCACCTGCACACAGAATCTCAAAGCTGAGCAACAGATGGCCAGTAGCCCTCAATCAACAGTAGTCAGAAGCAAGAGAGCTGATAGTAAGAAGAATTTTTCCCCACTTTTTTAATTACAGATCTCCTGTAGAGTTTTAGGACTTTTCTGACAGAGGTGATCAGTATCCAAGACTTATCCGTCTCTTACTCTTGTTATCTTACAGGAGGTAAAAACACTAATTTGCCCTTTTGTATCTGCCAATCACCAATTAACAGTATTTCAGGTCTAAGGTCTGGCCATAAACAGCTCTGAAAGGGAACAAAGTATTTCATTTGCATGTCATATACAGTGGTTATATCTTGATAATTTTTAGAATGCATATGTTTACATTCAAGCTAATTTAGGGCTGATGACATGTATAGTACTGACAAGCCAAAAGTTCAGCACAAATACTTCGCATTTATCATGAGGGAACCTGAATGTCTTCCATTTGCCCCTGAATCCACGGGGCTTATCTACCCCATACAAGGTTTCTTCCCTCATATCCTCTTCCTGGGGAAAGTTGTGCACTCAAAGCCAGTGTGTTTGGGTCGTGGACTCCTGAAGGCACGTGTTTTTGCAGCCAGTCGTGGTGCACAGTTGTCGCATTTCATATGCTGTTCTCTTGCAATTTCTGCCCTACAGTTTCTGAATCCACTGGTCACTTCCAGTCACATTTCACAAAATGTGAGAGACATCAAAAATCAGGGATCCATATAAAGCAATGAAAATCAGAGGCTGGCTAGAGGTAGGAGATGCCAGTTGTTGTCCTGAGTGAGGGAAGGGCTGCACAGTGAGAGCAGTAATTACATGTCCTGTTTGATGGGACATCTGCTCAAGCAGCAGGCATCTTCCAGAGAGCAGGTTAATGCCACACAGCCCAAAATGGACCATGACACATGCTGCTTTTGGCTCCCCAGTCCCCAAACCCCTGGAGAGGAGGGGAAAGGCAGGCATTTCAGGCAATGCATGTGCATGGGAATTGCCAGAACACAGCCTGAACCAATGGTTGAGCACCAGCTGAGAAGATGTGGTTAACCCAGGTGCAAGCAATGCAACTAAATGCCAGAAGGTGTGAAGCCTAGGTCTACCCCTCTTCACCCCTCATTTAAGTGTTAGCAGTCAAGGGAGCAATATCTCTGGATACAGATTGTCTTGTTCTTGAATTATCACTGGACATCAGAAAGGGTGAGCTGCTTTTTTTTTCTTCTTTGTCATCTTCTGTTTTTCCAGTGCTTCTGTCTCAGTAGAAGGTACTGCCAGCTCCTTCCCTTGCTCAACAATATGGAAACGTGAGCTCATGGAAAACTGTTACAGTGGATGTTGTTATATGGCTGAAATACAGGAATCCCATAGACCAACAGTTTGCATGTTCAGGGAGTAATTTTTTTTTTTTTTTTTTTTTTTTACCATGCTCCTGCTAGACTTCTGCAGAGAAGGTAGATTGTGCTGAATGCCTGGTGATTAAAGATAGAAAATGCTGAGCTGTAGGGTGTCTCATAGGACTGATAGAGCAAGTTTTTCTTCTACACAAATGTGCAGTGCCACCGTGGACCTCAGACCCCACAGCAAATACAAGGCAACTGAAATAAGCCTTGCCCAAGAGACAGACAACTTAAGTTAACTCAAATTGTCCTCCATTCATTGTGGGTAGAGAACGTGTCCAGAGACTGCTGCTGCAGCCAATGTTCTGTCAGACTGCAGCCAATGAATTCCTCTAACTTATTTGTGATGCTGGAGAAACTGATGAGCTTCATTAAGACTGATGCTTAACAAAAATTATCTTTTCAGATAAAAAGTATCTTTTTCAGTTTTCAATCCTTTTTTTGGTGTCTAGTAACTGAATTGCATTATGATGTATTTTTCTTCTTCTAATGTGCTTACCTTGCTTTTCCTCATACAAACAGAAGCAATTTGAATGAAACAAATGGAAAATCAGAGGAAGAGACTGTCAATTTATATTGTGACAGCATTGCTTTCATCAAATCAAAGAAAATATTTATCTATAGAAGTTGTGCTAGGTTCAGGAACACACTACCCCATTGTGGAGCCTTTCTGAATAATTATTACCCAAAATAAGAGCATTTTCCTTCCCCATCCATGTTTAAACATGGAGAAGACACATCATTAATGAAGATGATTGCCTACGTTGTATTTTCATGTGACCTTTCTCCAAAAGCAATTCTTTTTCATCAGTTTCACACAAAATTCATCAAAATCTTCCTGTCCTGCTAATTCCTGTGAGGCATCCTTAGGTCTTGCAGCTGGATGGCTAAAGCATCAACCTGTTCCCTGACCTTAGCATCCATTTTACTATTAAAACTTCCCATGCACAAGCAAGCAATTCTTCAGACTGGCAGGCCAGGCGGAAAAGCTAGCTTTTAAGGAACCACACACTATGCCACATGTGTTGTTTCTACCAAATATCACCAGGCTTGGCCAGCTGCTTTCTCCTGGATTAATGGCCAATGCCTCCTCCCCTCGGGTGTCCCACTTAGCTTTTCCCTGGAGAAACTGGGCAGCCATCAGACCTGCTGAGATCTGAATCTCAAACTACTTCGGACTTTGACCTTTCCAACACTGCATTAATTTTTTAAAACAGTTACTGAAAGTTCAACCGAAGATTTATTTATTTTTTAATTAGTTATCCCTTAGGAAGAAGAGACTCTGATAGCTCCTTGGTCTCAGAGCTGCTTATCAGCATGTCCAGTAAACAGGGAGAATATCGTAAATATTACATTTTCTCTCTAGATAAGGATTTCAGAATGAAGGATTGCTTCCCACAGCAAATTTCAGGGCAGTGTCATGGAAATGGGTCACAGATCGCTGGAACGCAAAATCCATGTGGGTCTTCCCTAGAGCAAGAGTCTCTCCTGTTCCACACAGCTCTCCTCTGTCTCCCAGTTGATTTCACTCCTGTGGCTGTGATCAGTGTGGACAGTTGAGGATGCATCCTGGAGAGATTTGCATCAGCACCTGCAGCAGTGTCTTTTTGGGAAGGTGTGGAGCTTCCTTTTTCTTCTGATTTCAGAAAAATATAGCTTCTTAGCAGAAAAAAAAATAACATTCAAATTTTCTGCATGGGAAATGAGGTGTGTGTTTGTTTGTTTGTTTCCCAGATTTGGAAAGGAGGGTGTCTCTGAATAAATTACTTTCCCCATGGCCAAAAACAGCCTTGGATCCAGTCAGTGTCTTAGGTAGCAGTCATTTCATAGTGGGAATCCAGGAAGGCTCAGAATGACCCAACTGGACTTGGCCAAGTGGGATGGAGGAACTGCCAAAGTCCATCCCACCATGGGACCTCTGGACAGAAGTCCTGCAGCTGTTGGCTGGAGGTGGACAATGGACCACCTCTGGGAGACACAGAGCTCCTGATTCACCACAGGAAGCTGTTCTGGTTCCTGTTTCTCTTTAGCACTCATTATGATAACTTGGAACGTTCAAGCTTTCTTCATAAATCCCGATAAACTCCTAACCTCAAAAACATGCTGTAACTAGGAGCTCCCTTATCTAGTTGCCATGCTGTGAGCAAAAGTGCTTCCTTTTGTCACTATTACATTTGCAGCTGCCGAGCTTCCCCAAATCTCTTCATACCGTTTTTTTTTAAAGACAATGTGAATATTAATTCCTCTCTCCCTTATCTATTCCACCCACTCTCTTCATGCATTCATTATGTCCCTCTTATTAATCTCTCCTTGAAGGTAAATGGAGCCAGCTTTTTCAGTTTCTTCTTATAGAAGTTTTGCTTTCTCACATCAGTAATGCTGTCAGTTATTACTTAACCTGCCTTCAACAGGGCTCTGCATCCCAAAGATCAAGGTGACTCCATATCACATTATTCAAAAATTAGAACAAGTGTCACTTTGTTTAATATATCTACAGAAAAACCTTAACGGAAAACTTAACAACAGCATGTCCTGCCTTGGTTTGTAGTATATTTTTTCTATTATTATATTCTGTACAGAAGGGCATATATTTTATTAATCATCAAAAACACATAGTTTTCTTATCTTTAATTTAAAGAACTCTTAGCACACTGTATAATGGCTAGAAGAAAATGTGCTTTTAATTCCTTCCATAAACAAATCAACTGACTTGATTTTTTTTTTTTCATATTTTGAAGGCACTAAGAGTTTATAGTTTGCCATATGATGCTCACTACCCATCACATTTTTGTGGTATCAGTGTTGTCTGTTTTCCATAAATGTGCCATCATAATTCAAAACAGCAGCTTCAAATATGTTTTGCCTCTACCCAGCAGGGGATTGCATCTCATTGTTTTACATTCTCAGTGGAGTTGCAATAACTGACATATAATTTGTGTGGCCTTTCCAGTCTTTAATGTTTAACCAAAGTGCCCTGCCTTCATTTAAATACTTATTAATTCTGCTAATTTTCAGCCTTACCTTTAAGTAACAGCAGCTGTTTTACGAAGAGACTGTATTTCAACTTAAGGGAGAAAGGCACATGCCTGGACCACAACTTCAGTTGGCAGAACCATCTTCCCTGTTCCCTTGTAACAATTCCATAAAGCTCCCTCTTTCAGATGAAAAGAGAAATATGAGGAAATTCTCTTTATGTCATTGTGCTTCTCTTTTAATTATAAAAGTAAGTTTTCTCCTCTTCTTCCATCCCTTCCAGGACCTTCCCAGTATAAACGTCCCCTCTGCTATGTAGATATGACATAGAGGAATATAGAAGATATAATAATATCTTCTAATATATAATATATATTATTATATTATTATAATTATATAATTAGTTATAATTATAATTAGTTATATATAGTTATACAATATATAATTAGTTATATATTATATTATTATTTGATATAGAATCCAATTTACTTGTTAGTTTCAACTGCTGAGTGATTCAGTGTACTTTCATAGTGTAAGGTAAAATTAATTGTTTATAAATATTTTATGGTGTACAATGATAGTTTTCTAATGAGGAAGACCCCTGAATTATCTTAGTTCTCCTCCCACAAGTATCTCTCTTTCTTTTAAAAATGTTTTGTTAAATTTTTGAGTATTTGCATTCCCAGAAGTTATACCAAGACTATAGCTATTGATTGCAAAGTTTCTAGGCAGATCCCTCACCTTGAAATGTGCATTTGTGCCAGTGCTGAGATTGAAATAAGTCCAGTGACCTGATTGTGTTGATCCACATTCTTTGGCCCAAGGGAGATTATTTTTATTGTTTCTTAAAAATAAAAAGGCACAATTAAAAATAATGAAGTATGAAAACAGAATCAAAGAGGAAATGAATAAGCATTAAACTCAGAACAATGGGATGGATCGCAAATGACGTTCTGGGCCAAATGAAGTACAGTCTCAGCTCCAGCACTTCAAGGGCTTCTGCCTGTGCTTAACTGTATGACCTCTGTGCTGATCCTGTACTGATTATGTCACTCAGGACCCAAATTCAGTAAGAAAAAACAAGCCCTAGGAGCATTTGTAGCAAAACCATTTTGCATAGGCATGCCTGTAACCTGGGGAGCATAAATGTACCTCTGAACTCATGCTGAAGTTTTGCTGATGGAGAATTCAGTGTCCTTATGAGCTTGATTACAACCTGGGGGTAGCCTTCGTAAAAGATGGAGTGAGGTGAGGGAGACGTGCTTTTCCCTGAAGTAAAAAAGAACTAATGTCCCAATAGAGCATTAGGAGACAGCGTATAATGATGGGTATCTACTCTTCACCAATCATGATGTCCCAGGGCATTTTTGTTTAAGGTAGACATATTACGTGTTGGGGTGGGCTGCTTTTTCATTTTGCCAACAGTCGTCTTACATGTCACACTAAGAGTTTCTGCACCTTGTTAGAGTTTCAAGAATTCATTAGATCTAATTCCATTCAATTAATTTAGGCTGAGCCTCATGCTGATCCAAAACAGCCTTACTAAGTTATGGAGAAATGCTTGTGAGATTGGGAGCAGAGTTATTCCAAAATATTCAATGATGTGACCCTGGCATCCTAAGTGGGCTTAGTGAGATCAGGTTGCAGAAGCCTTCAGCTAATTGAAAAATGTGTTGTCCTTAACTGCATTCTGAGAATCAGAAGCATTTGTCATAAACTAGATGAAAATGTAAATTCAGAAGCAATGTGTTGATTATTGCAGGCAAACACAGGGAGCCAGAGAACAGTAAGAACTGGAGGTCTTTTTTCATATAACATGACACAGCTGTCCTTGGGAAGGCTCAGGACAGTGATCTGATACTGACCATCTAATTGCTGATAGAAAGCTGCTGCTTCTTTTTCTTATGAGCACTTAATGCAAGAGCTGTGGTGGCAACAGGCTTAACTTAGTCAAAACTGTGTAGGAAAAACAATGGGGAAGGCCACCCTCCAGGGAGCTCCTGAAGTGTATTGGTTTAATTTGCTGTTAGAGAAGCAGAATAGGGCAGATGAACTGTCTTTGGTTTAGTTTGGTTAAAAAATAAATAAAATCTGTTGAGATTATAATGAGTTAGTAATTTGGAGAACAGTGCCCACGGAGTGCCAAAGTTTACCACTATCCACTATTCTAGTAAGGTAAAAACCTATGGGTAAGGCTGTTGGATTCCACATGTTCTGGGACCTGCTGATCAGAGTCTCTCAAATAGATAATCAAGGTTTTCAGTAGGAAGAAAAGAGTTAGCAGATCCTAAAACATGGATGTTAAACACATACAAGAAACTACCTTTATGCAGAAGGGTATGAGGCACATAGAAATACAATTAATTAAGTGGTTACTACGGAAAGGAATAGTACAAACGCATACCTAAAGGCAAGGTAATAAGTAAAAAAAATTGGGGATAGAATCAGAGCAACTATAGCACAAAAGGTGTTTCAGCTAGAAAAGGACATAAATGGGAACAGGGAAAAGTTCTATAAATACACTTTATTTACAGGAAGAAAAAGGAAAGTCTTGATCCATCACTAAACAGGAAAAGAGCAAATAAGTAATGTAAAGATGCCTGGTGTATATCTTGATCCAGACCTCATTAAAAAAAAAAAAAAAGCAAGTTTGTGACCAACTAATCACTTGAATTATTTTTAAAACAAGGTAGGATTGCAGGCCAAAACAGGAAAAGACCAAGTAAAAGAATACTTGGATGAGCCAACTGCAGAAATGTGTACAAGTCAGTAGGGGCTCATAAAGTTCACCTGAACATATTCAAGGAGTAAGATGAAGTAATCTGTGAATTGCTAACAATTACTGTAAAGAAGTTGTTGTAAAGGAGCCACGTAGAACAGGATTAGCCTTAGAGAACAGGGGAAGAGTGAATACAGTACTAGTATCTAAAAAGGAGTAATGAGACCCCAGGAAGCTATAAACTGTTCACTCTGATTTCCAAAAAATCTGGATTGAGTTATTAAACAATCAGTTTCTGAATACCTAGAAGATGGTATGGTGATAAAAGCCAGTCTACCTGAGTTTGTCAAGCACAGATCATGTAAAACCAGCCTAATTTCCCTTTCTAATGGAGTAACTAGCGTAATGAATCAAGATGAGCAAGTGGATGTGATTTATTCTAGCTCCCTGACATGACTGTATTAAATATGAGCTGAAACACAGTCACAACAGGACGGGTGCACAACTGGATGTACTTCACTCCAAAAACACACTTATCAATTGTTCCTATCAAATAGGAAGTTGTTCAAGAGGGATTCCTCTGGGATCATTTCTGGCCCTGTTTCCATTCTTTTCACTAATGATGCATGTGATGAAATCTGTGGTTGCCATTAAATTCAGAGAGGAGAATCACAGTCAGAGGATCAAAGTGAAGAAATGATCTAGATAAACTGGAAAGATTATCCACAGCCAAGCAGGCTGAGTAAGTGCAAGGTCAACCACTACTTTCAGGATGAAGGAATCAAATTCCAACCTCCAAAGATGAAAGAAATGTGTAAGCAGTGGGATGGCAGAAGGTTTGACGGATGCGGCAAATGGTAGGATGGGTTTGAGATGGCAGAGCCCTAGAAAAACCTCATGAGGTTCAACAAAGACAAGTGGAAGGTAGTGGCAACCCCTCCTATCAGTGCAAGCTGGGGGATGTAAGGATGGGGCAAAGCCCTGTTGAAAAGGATCTGGGGATACTGGAGGATGGCAAGCTGAACACGAGCCAGGAATGTGTCCTCACAGCCTGGAAAGCAAGCCATATCCTGGGCTGCGTCAAAAGAAATGTGGTCAGTAGGGCAAGGGAGGTGATTCTGCTCTGTCACTCTGTACTGGTGAGGCCTCACCTGGAATACTGCATCCAGATGTGGAGTCCTCAGTACAGGAGAGATATGGATCTGTGGGAGTACATCTAGAGGAGGGCCACAAAAATTATCCAAGGGATGGAACACCTCTCCTATGAGGACAGGCTGAGAAAGCTGGGGCTGTTCAGCCAGCAGAAGAGAAGGCTTGAGGGAGACCTGAGAGCAACCTTTCAATATTTAAAACTAAGCTGTAAGAAAGCAGGGGACAGACTCTTCAGCAGAGCCTGTTGTGATAGGTCAAGGGGAAATGGTTTCCTATTAAAAGAAAGGAGATTTAGATTGCAGGCAAGGAAGAGTTTTGTTTTTTTTTTTTTTACACAAAAGGTGGTGCGGCACTGGAACAGGTTGCCCAGAGAGGTGGTGGATACCCCATCCTGGAAACATCCAAGGTCAGGCTGGACAGGTCTCTGAGCAACCTGATCAAGCTGTAGGTGTCACTCTTCAGCTGAGGGGGGGGAGTTGGAGTAGATGGTCTTTGAGGGTCCATTCCAACTCAAATGATTCTATGATTCTATTATCTTTTCTTTCCAACTCTTGTTATTTCTCATGTCATAAAAAGAATGCTTAAAAAACACCAGGTAAATAAAATAAATTGATTGCAATTCTTTTTTTTCTTTTCTTTTTAAGCATCCCCCTGTGTATTGCTCTAAATTTTTATTTTTTTTTTATTATTTCAGAGCCAGCATTGTGCTACTAATTAATTTCAGTGCCACCTTCTTAACTGCTCAGGTTCAGCACATCTGGTGAACAAGCAAAGTTTTGTGGGGGCCCAGCTATTTCCTGCAAGGCTATGATGTGTTTTGTCCTATCACTGCACCCATATGCAAGTGACACTGAGTTAAGGTACTGAGACTGCTTTCCTGTCCTGAATGCTCTAAATCGGTGCCAAAAAATAAGGGCGTCAGGAAACTAAGGAACAGGAGAAGTGGCAGCAGTCATCAGAACACATGCAGCCAGGTGATGGCCAAAGATAGTATTAGGGAAATGATGGAAATCTCACTAAGGGAATCAAATCAGAGGATATCGTCAGTGGATAGTTCAATTTTATAGTTAGATTAAGATTGTTCTAACACAGGCATGAGTTTGGATTTCACAGTTAAAGCACAGTTCCGTTTTGCACTGAAAACAGGAATTCAGTTTCTTTGTTGTGTTTGAAAAATATGGTCTCCTCCTTAAATTGGCAGTGCTTATCCCTCTGGGTATGAGATGAATGGTCTGGTAATTTGTTACCTTGTGATTTGCAATTAATTAGAAACTGAGACTTTTAAGAAATCTGTTCCAGTTGTTGCTTTGTCTAAAACATCTCAGCAATGAAATAATGCAGACCATTATAATGTTCCATGTAGTCAAAATATATTGAAAATGTGCACAAACAATAGCTGAATAAATTAGTTTAGTTTGCAATTAAATATCTTCCTATCTAACTGCAAATGGAATATTGTGACATCAGAGAAAACTCATCCAATCATCAGGTTTCCCCTAGAGTGAATGTACATGTGATAATCTCATTGGCTGAAAGATTTGCATTAATTAATCCCACTGACTTGAAGAGGACTGAACAGATCAAGAAAACATTACTCAGCCAGCTCCTTTAATATTTTCTGTTTTTATCTGACCCAGTGTATATTTAAGAGACATTGCTGAAGAACCTAAGGCAGCAGAAGAGCTCTTATCAATACTGGAGTGCTGGGGCAGTTTATTCTTCCTCCCCTTTTTCCTTCTTTTTGCTTCCTCCTGCCAAATATCACCTGCCATTCATTCATCGTTAATGCACTACACTGAACCACTGGTTTAACTCCAGGCCTTAAGAGACTTAAGAAATAATATTTCCAAGGGCTCCACAAGAAGTAAGAATTAGCCTATTGCAGGAGGCCCAAATCTGCTATTGTAGTGGTCCACAGATTGAAAGGCGAAGTGGAAAAAAAAACCCAACCAAAAACTAGTAGCAGGTTTGATTCAGGCATAGTCTTCACCTGTTTGATGCAGATCTGGATGTAAAATGCTAGGACGGAGCCAGATACAGAGAGAGAGAATAAATGAAATACAAAATACCAGTTTCAAGAGGCATGTCAGGTGCAAAGGAAAAACAAACAAAAGAAAGCAACAGTGGGTTGTCTCCTAGCCTAGGAGATCAAATGCAAAGAGTTCTTTCCCCAGGAGCAGTGTGGCTGGGTACAGCCTTAGTGGGGGACGGAAGTGTCTCTGGAAGGACCCTTCAGGGGATGTTGATATATAAATTTGATTTTGATTTATAAATGAAAATGAAGTTCAGATGCAAAAGAATGCTTCTGTTTAGAAAAAAAAGAAAGAAATGAAATACTGTTTAACATTTAAACTATTTTTTTTCTTCCAGGAAAACAGTTTTCTATGTTTATCCTAAATTCATAAATAGCTCTGATTCCTCCTTGTTTTTATAGTGGGATAAGTTCATTTGCCATAAAAAAAAAAACTTCCTAAATCTTAAAATAACTAACATTCAGAAATATCATCCCAAACACCGCCCCTCAGAAGTGAACTGCATCCAAGGATTTAACAAAGATCTAATTCAAGGCTGACCTGGTGTTAGCCTGGGAAAGTGTCCCTGAGACATGGAGGATCCCTGCAGATCCCATAGCAGAGGCACCTAATGGCAAGACCTAGTCCAGTGAGACTGGGAGTGCAATGCAACCTGCATAGCATGGGCACCTTGTTAGGACTGCCAGGGGAAGGTGGACAGAGACACAAAGCACAAGGGAGATTCAGTTGCACAGCTATGGCAGAGAGGGAAATACCAGAGTTGCTACACTGGACGGCCAAAGCCTGTGGGGGATGCAAGGTCATTTCTTTGTACTATCTGTTAGGAAAACATTGCCTGGTGGAAAGGGTGGGAGGAAGCTCCTTCCCCACAGTGACTCCGTGTTATGGGGTTAGTGGCAGGGAGGGGACCCAGGCCCACAAACCTCAGTGGGATGTGACCCTTCAGTGCAGTGGGAGGCATAGGGCTGGTGCAGTGGGTGGAAAAAGGGGCCTGGGAAGTCCCAAATGGTGGAGGTGGTCGGTGTGGGCAAGATGGTGGGAGGCAGCTGGGTACAAGGAGAGATCCACTCTGGGAAATGCTACCACAAGTATGGTATCCTGTATGTGGTGCTCGTACACAGGCAAGGGATGGGGCCCTTGTTTTCTTCTGCTGTTGGAAATGTTTATCCTGGGGACTAAGGCAAACAGGTTTGTTTTTAATCTATGCTTCTTTAAGAATTCCTCTGGATTTCCTATCCAAAAATAGCAAGAGGTTATAGAGGAAAATACACAACTGTTCCTTCTCCTCTGAGGCTGGGGAGGGAGAGGGCTGGCCCAGCAGGCACCGAGGTGTGTCCTCCCAGGGCTTCCTCCAGCACCTTCTGGGAAGGAACATGGCTCCTTCCTCTGGTTGGACACCTTCCAGCCGACCTTCCTGCTCTGGAGGACACGGTGGCCAAGACAGGTGCTCCTCAGGTTGTCCCTTGGGAACATGAAGCTGTAGCTGACGGCTGGAGGTGTGATCTGGGCCAGCAGTTCAAGTACACTGCCAGGTTTCAGCATTCAGAGTGCTGGGGTCACCCCTCAAACCCAGGAGACTCCTTTATATGTCCCGGAAGCACAACAGCAGCTGGGCCAGGTGAGGAATAACACAGTAGAGTAGGATGCAGGTTTCCAAAAGACCTATTTTCCCTTTGATTTTATGAAGAAATGATGGTTTACAAATATCAACTTGCAGTAAAGTAGTGTTTCTGATAACAAAACCTTGAAAGAGTATGAAGGGCTCTGTCATTACAGTAATAAGTGCTTCTTCAGGAAGACTATACATCATCACTGCCCACAGTGTGCTGAAAAGATGAGGCAAGAGGAGAATGAACGGCATCTGCTACAAAAATAAACTACAGCAGAAACCATGCTCACTGCTTTCATATTTCATACCATAAAGTCCTGCATTTTGGAATTCAGTTAAGCCAAACATTAATTTTTCACCTCCTCTCATCACCCATGAGTGCTGCCAAAACCAAGAGACCTGGCACAAGCTGGGGAGGCTGCTGGAGCCAGGAGTGTCCCACTGCCACCACTGTGAGGAGCAATTCTTGCCCTGCCTAAAGCCTGGAAGTGGCTGGAGCTATTGGAAAGAAGAGGACAGACTCTTAAGAAGGGTCTGTCGTGATAGGACAAGGGGAAATTGTTTAAAAAAAAAAAAAAAAAAAGTTATTTCGATTGAATATAAGGAAGTATTTTAATTCCTGGTGAGGCACAGGGGCACAGGTTGCCCCGGAAGGTGATGGATGCCTCAGCCCTGGAGACATTCAAGGTCAGAATGGACAGAGCTCTGAGCAACCTGATCAAGCTGTAGGTTTTCCTTGTTCATTGCTGGGGAGTTGGACCAGGTGACCTTTAAGGGTCCCTTCTAATTCAAATGATTCTCTGATTCTATGACAGGCATAGCAAGGTTTCATCCCCTTGGGTCGTACCACACAAGTAGGAGCAGGTTCCTATTCTCTTATAGTTTGGCATACAACTGCTTCTGGTTTGTAGCCATTTGAAAGTGTTGGGTTGTTTTGTTGGTTTGGTTTACTTCTTAATTTATTTATTGCCGTTTCTCATTTTCCCCAGCAATTTATATCCATAATTTACAAAGCACTTTTACAGCTTTCACCCAAAGAAAAATAAATGTAGCAGCTGGTGAGTCTGTAGCTGGGGAGGTCAATAAAAAGAAGAATAAAGTATCTCTGAAATGAAATTTCCTTTCCAGCACATGCACTGGGCGTGACATAAAAGACACAACCAAGAGTTTAATTTAAAACTAATTTATTGGTGAAATGTTATCAGAATACCAACGAAGACAAATAAATCAACATGACACTGGGAAAAAGATCAGCTGGGAAAGATGAAAGCTACTAGTACAGAAACCCGCAGACAGGGAAGGAGTTACACAAACTGGAGCACAACAGCAAAGCCATAGTGAAATGCTCCCTGTGCAATTTTGGATTCTGAAATGAAATTGTTTGAGGTTAAAATGCTGATGGCTGCAAATATTTGCTTCTTTCACAAAAAGCAAACATCAGATTGTTGCCTGTGAAACCCTGAATTAGCTCCATGATTCTGCTTCCCCCACTTCTCAAAAAGCACCAAATCACCTGCAAGGAGCAGTGCAAAGAGAAGTGATACTGTGGTACAGTGACCAACGTTAACTAACATGAGATTTATATGTTTCTCATAATTAAAGGAGAGGGAAACTGGGACATATTGCTGATTCTTGGTTGCTCGGCATAACAAGACAGGGAGAGCTGTTTGTTTGTTTGTTTTTTCCCTGAGTTATTTATTTATTTTTGAGAATCTGGGTGATTGAAAAGCAAGAAACAAAAAGGCAATCAGCTGAAATCTCCTTGGCATGCCTCGGTGCTGTCTCAAGTGAAGTAATGGGCTCTGGATGAGGACCTTGCCAGGAGTCAAGAGGCTGCACACAGACATTGCCTTCCACTTGTGATTCCTCTCCTGCTGGGGAAGGACCTGTGCAAGCACTTGGGAGTTCTGGTGTAGAATCAGGGCTGTGGAAAGGTGTCTGCATCCATGGCCAATCTGCTCTCTACTGATAATGTCTGGGAGGATCCTACACTTTGGGTGGCCATTTGACATCACACGCTTTGTAAGCACTTTGTGGGTGCCTCATTGCAGACATGTCTGAGTGCCCAAGCTGATGACTTAACTCAGTATTCCCTTGGTGAGAAGAGACACACAATGCTGGACTCCTTTGAGGAGATCCTGCTGCCGTGAAGTCTCTGGTCTACACTCAAGAGAAGGTTTTAATTTTGCAAGAAGCACGACTGGGTAACAAAGCATCCCACAGCCTGCATTTTGAAGGATGTGCTTTGTTTTAGCAACGATGACCACAGAGTTATGAACAATGTGGGATAGTTCAGTTCAAGTATTAACAGACACAATTGTATTTAGTCAATGAATTCACCCCTACGTGAACCAAGATTCCAAATTGGCCAATATTTTCTCTGTAGCAAATTATTCCTGTTGACTGAGTGGAGCATACCAAATTTTCTAATGCTCTGATTTATGTGAAATAATTAGCATGGTATTGTCTGAGATTGATGTCACTCAGCTATTTGTTTTTTTGTTTTGTTTTTTTTTAACATCATTTCCATTCTGTATCAATTAGCAAGGAAGCAAGACCCAGCTGTAAAAGGACTTGCCTTCTGCCTTACAACATTCACTTAATCCAGACTTTTCTTACATAGCTGCTTACTTCTCCAGGAAAAAAAATGTAGTAATAAGAAGAATTAAAAAAAGATAAGGTACCAGCAGAGGATGAGATACAAGTTCATACTACAAACATAAAAAACTGAGTGTTCCTGATCTTGTAATTGTCAGCAGCTAGTCCTTGAGATGACATAAAGTTTCTTTTCAAGCAACAGTAACAGATACAAGAACTTATGCTACCTCATGAAAGAAAAATATAAAAATTCTTGCATAATAGATAACTTCCAGTGAAAGCAAATAATTGATTTGTTTTAAAAATGAACTTCCCAGCCCTACTAGGAGGAAAAACAAAAACAAATAAGTAAATCTACACCTTGAAATACAGCTTAATCAATCCCAGAACTGGTAATTCCAAGCAGAAGCTTTTCACCTGGGGTAAATCAATAGCTCTCCCCCATAGCACAGCTGAGCTGTCCCAGCTGAATTATTTATGGAGCTAATAGGGCTCACTTCTAAAAGGGAGGAAGTTGCTATGAGCCTTGTGGTAAAAGGGTGAAATGGAGTCATCTAAATGGTGAATGAGAGTGTCTTGGTTGTAATTGCTGCTTTTCTGATGAAGCATCTCTTCCACAGGTAGACTGCACTGCTATTTTTCTATTTGGACGCTTACTATCTTTTCTTTCAACAGCAAAAATAATAATAATGATAATACCCTAGGTTGAAAAGAAATTGTTTCTAAGGTAGTGTTCTCTGTATGAGATCTTCAAACTTACAAAGCAGCTCTACCTCATTGCAACCAGGCTCATTAGCAGAAAATGGTTCATGGCCTAGCTCCTGTGCATCCTAAAGAATGAGAGAAACGTGCCCAAAGAAACCGTGAGAGAGCGCTGTTGGTAGTAGTAGAAGTATGCCTGGGAAAAACTATGTTTTTCCCCTAGAAACAATAAATCTTAAACCAAAGAGATATAATGCATCTAAATCTGTGGTTGGGGCTTGGTTTCTGTTATTAAATAAACAGCAGCAATCACTTCTCACTACAGTCTCCAGTATGCCACCCTGTTAGAACAGAAAGTCTGACCAAGGAAATATTTTGTTTGCTTCTTTCATAAACATGAATCTGCATCAAAGTGAAACAAAGAATGTATGCAAGATAAGTTAATACCAGGCCCTGCTGCAAGCACTGAGCCTGAGCAGTTGATGTTTGTTGAAATGGCAACACAGAATACTTCATTTCAAAGGCATTAACTGCAAAACCTCTTGATCAGGACTTTTTTCAGTACAATATTTGGTTGTAAAAATGGTGTATGACTAGTTTTGCTATGAGAAATGGTGTAAACTGAGGTAAGGTTCTTTTGAATTGTCTACTGTTTTACAAGAGGCACATAATGAGGCTGAGGTGAGAGAAGCAGTTATGAACTTAGGTGTTAAACATCTGAAATTAGAAGCAGTCTGCATCTATCGTCAGCGTGTTCGGTTTGATTGCGCTACCTTCTTACCTTTGGAATCATTTTCTGGACCTCACTATCTGGTGATTGTTTTCAAGTTCTTTGCAATAATGAAGTGTGTCGGGGTGCAGACTGGTGTTTCATCTCTTGTGTTGGAATATGAGGTGCATTTATAAGAAACAATCCTACTTTGAGGAAAGGCATTCCCTAAGAGGCTCATAATTTTTAGGCATTCACCTTCCAGTTTTTATGTCTTTTTGGTAACTATTGCTAGGAGGAAGATTGGTGGCTTTTGGTGGCACATTTGCTGCCTTACAATCATACCAGCACAAGGTGTATCAAGTCAAGTAAATGCAGTAAGCAATCTCTTTCAGTTCTTTCAGAAGTGGTCAGCCACAGCTTCTTGTTGCATCCTTTCAATGAGGAACATCGTGCTGCCTTTCTCACACTGCCTGGGTGAGAAGACATTCTGGTTTCTCTTTTCAAGGCACAGGGTGACTTGACCTTCCCAGTCTGCCCTTAAGCATGTTATTCTGTTTGTGGGTGCAGCTGGATTCTGCTTTCACTGCCAGCAAGCAACTCCAGCAGAACCTGAGTTCCTCAACGGCTCCTGGGGGCAGTTCTAATCCTTTGGGAGCACACAATGCTGATTTGTCAGTACCTCTGACACCCCAACACCTACTCCCTTTGAGATTTCTCCATCTGGCCCTGGTGGCTAACTGCGCAGGAGTTAGGTCTCAGGTGGCTCCAAGCTCCTTTCCCTGGGATTCTCTTACGGTTGTGACAAGAGGGCACTCAAGGTGTTGGGGTGGGCTGAAGGGTCACCTTGATTGTGAGACAGGGATAACACTGACCTAGCTCATTGATGCCCCACAGAAACTAGGTTTACATCATCCTAGTGGATCCGCAAACATCCACCACTCTACTGGAGTGTTCTCAAAGCCTTGTTACTGCTCTGAGTTGTTTGGACCCTGTATTAGGAAAGTTGAGTGTGGCCCTTTCCTGCCTGGTAGTAAAATCTATCCTAATTACAGTTCTGTCCACATGTGCTTTCTGAAGGGCAGGGAAAAGCTTTTGCTGCTTGAGGTCAGGGCTGAAAAATGAGCTGGTGTGCTCTGAATGGGCAGACTGGAGGAACACCTGCTGCGGGAGGCTGCCTCAGGAGCAGAGATGGCAGGAAAATTGATGACGACCTTGCGGCACAGATCCAGAAGAGGCAGTGAAGGATAAACCCATGGTCTGGGTTTGAGGCTGATGAACCATGCGGAAAATTCAGCACCATGTCTGTGACCAGAATTGCTGGTGTGGAAGGAGACTGAGGTCTCCCAGCAAAGTGAAAGGTATGGTCTGAGCCGGATGCAGGGCTCTGCATCTCTGCACACTACTACAGGGCTGATCCTAACCTTCCTCTATGGGCTTTGGGCTCTTCCACCCCTCTGCTATTTCAAGGGGTGCTAGGGGATAGTTGAAGCATTCTCTCATTCTGCACACTGTGTGAATTCTTCATGCGGAATTTTGCTTTTAAGATTCTAATGGGAAATTTAGAGGTTAGTGTTTTTCAAATTCAAGTTTTGATTTTGACCATTTAAAAGGAAGCACAGCAATACATTTTTTGTTTGTTTTTACAGCTTTGCCATTGGGTATGTTTCTATGTTAAAGCAAGACTGGAGAGGGGGGAAGGGGGAAACGAAAAAGGGGGGAAACGAAACCAGAGCCCCTAAATCTTACTACTCTGCAACTGTTGATGAGAAAGGAAAAAATTTCAAAATATAAAAATAGTTCTCTTTCAAAAAATAAAAATAAATATTCATCTATTTGAATATCAAGATATTGCATCAGACTGGAAAAAAATAGTTGAGCTATTTACTCACTGAAAAAGCAAATTATTTTCCAGTTATTGTTAGTACTTGGCTATTTATTATCTTGGCCATTGGAATTACTCTTCAAGCAGTGAAAGGAAGTGCACAGAACATTAGTAACTCTCAGAGCAGCCTCAGGTGTTATTTTCAGCCCGCAGTTTCAGTGGCTTCTGACAACTTTTCAAGGCTTTTTTACAGAAAATTTGTTTAAGTATTTATTGTACTAAACCAAAGAAAACAGAAATTCTATATATGTCAGGAGTACATAGGGAAAAAAATGAAACATCTATAGTTTTTCTCCTTACATAATGTATCACTCCCAGATTGGAAGCTAGTCATGCAGTGGTTTCTAGTGGTGAGAGCAGGATATTGGGTTTCAGGACTCTTGGGCTAAATTATCGAATCTGCCATTGATTTGCAGTGTGACCTTGCACAACTCATTTAAAGGGAAATATGTAACTATAATTTTCAATTGGCCAGACTAACTTATTGTCTGTGGCTTTCTAGCACTTGCTACTTTTATAAAAAAGATTGGGAGGGATGATGTCTCTCTCTTACAAACATTTTTTTTAATTGTTAAAGAATTCAACATTTTCTATTTTATCTCATAGAATATAGAATACTCAAAACAACAGAGAAAACTAATATTCCAGACTCTACAAATAATTCCACTTGTAATTCAAGATGTGTTCATGAGTATGCAATTTGAATAACGTATTTGATTAGTGAACTACACAACAACATATGTATGCAAGTTGTTTCAAGAGTAGTGCCTCCTATTTATTTCCATGGAAACTATAACAGATACAAAGAGCACCATAACACTGTTTGATAGAGCACATTCTCAGCTACAAAATGCTGTTTTTCAAAGTAGGCACCACCATTAGCCAAATCATATAGATCATAGAATCATAGAATTGTTTGGGTTGGAAGGGACCTTTAAGATCACCTTGTTCCAACCCCCCTGCCGTAGGCAGGGATAACTCCCACTAGACCAGGCTGCTCAAAGCTTCATCCTGATTCATCCTGAATCAGGAATCATCTTTGTATATTTGCAAAAAGATCATTTTCTTTCTTTTTTTTTTTTTCAAATGAAAGTATTTTTTGGATAAAGAAAGGGCTGTCTGCAAGTGGGTTCAGGCTCTTAATTTTATTTAACATCACTGTTTCAAAAAGAAGAAATTTCTAGTTTTTCACACCTGGAATGGATTTGTTGAAAGCAACAGAAGAGCTGAGAGAGCTTTGTGCACATTTGCATGCATTCTGAGATTTCTTTTCAAAATATTTCAAGATGGGTATTTTTATGGGGAAAAAGCACTGGGGGAATGATATTTCAATTTTTAACATTATAATTAGGAGAAAGTTTAAAGTTAAGGTAGTGTGTAAGTTAGGATTTGTTATATCTTTGCTTTAGCCTAATGGGACTGTTCAAAATAAAGAATAATACTTATATGTCCTGCAGGATTATTTATTCTGAAGCTTAACTATAGTTTATAAAGTGCTTGGAGATTCTCTGATGAAAATGCAATAACTATGTCGTCATCGTCATCACAGATATTATTGTGAATATCACTGTAGTTATTCCCTTGGTGAAATAAGAAATCAGTCTGTAAAGATTACAGCAGCTGCAGGGAATGTGCCTTGGTAACTTCTCTTTGTTTTGTACCGCTGCCAAAAGGAGTTTATAAAGAACTGCAGCAGTAACCTTGTTCATAGCTAACAGCAGGAGTTTTCTTGGGCTGTCACATGCTCACTCAATTTGACAAATAAACCTACTGGGTACAGGGTGCACTGGTTTTCATTCAAGGGATGTATAGAAGTGTTTATTGAAGTGCTCTGGGATTCACATCTTTAACCTCGGACCTACATGCAGTTTGCAGCAGAGTGAGAGATGCCAGCACTTGGGGTATTGTGTGGGCTGCTAAGGGTGACATCCACCAGCTGACCCAGGGAGATGTTCCCTCACCGAGCAGGAGGCACAGGCTGTGGGAGCTGCCTGAGTCAACAGCTCTTCCACTGGGAACCTGAATGGGTACTTCTGTCTCACCCAGACATCGCTGTTCCCTGGGGAAAAGTGAGCTTTGAGGACTCTTGGAGAAATGATGAGAATTTCTCAGGAATTCTGCCCATCTTAATGGTACAAGTGTCACATCCTGCTCTTCTAACTCAGCATTAGCTGTTGTATTGGAGGGCACTTA
Source organism: Cyrtonyx montezumae (assembly GCF_038088225.1). Lineage (NCBI taxonomy): Eukaryota > Metazoa > Chordata > Aves > Galliformes > Odontophoridae > Cyrtonyx > Cyrtonyx montezumae. Next base: position 15,726,818 of record NW_027072045.1, on the reverse strand, counting down.
CTTGGTAAGCTAATCCAGTCATTCCTATAACAAGACAAGGCAGATGTGTGAGGTTATGAAGAAGGAGAAGTAGACTAGAAATCTGGGCAGTGATCTGAATCTTGAATGCCAGTCTTGGTCAAGGTCCTTATCTATTAGTTTGCCCTCACGAAGCCAGGAGCTGTACTTGATGATCCTCATCAGTCCCTTCCAGGTTGGGATATTCTATGATTCCATGATCATCTGAGTAGAAAATGGGACTGAAAATCTACCTGGCTTCCCTGTTCAGTGGTCACCACTGCCTTGTGAGGTATTTGAGCATGTGCCTTCTACCTGGAGAGAAATTCTCTCCCAGGTATGTGAATAAAAGGGTGCTCTTGAAAATGGACCAGTGGAATTTGTCCAGGTGAAGGACTCTGAAATGCCAGCAGATGAAAAACGTCCTTCTTTTTCTAAATCTGATGTCACAAACAAGGGGAAAATGAAAACCCCTCCTTAGGATGTGTCCCTGCAAAGGAAGTTTGTTGGAGAGACGTTTCCTTGATAAGAACTTTCTCTGGGAAGAAACGGAGTCTGCCTCTTGCAGTTTGCCCTGAAACATTGCTCCCAGAAACCAGATGTTGTTGAAATTGTGTGAGAACATGAAACATTTTACTATCAAAATATTTTGGCTTCAGAAGCTGGCAAATCTTCCCACCTCTCTATGAGACACTGCAGAGAAGTAGAGCAACTGCTTCCTGCCATGTTGTCCAATGGCACGTGACCCCTCTTTTCCCTTTCTGCAGCCCATCCAAGCCTGGATGTGCTTGCACCTGATATTTTGCTGGCTTTTAAATGGGAGATTTCTTCATTTCTTATTAGAGGGAGACCAGTGATTGAAAGATATATATATTTTTTCTTTTTAAATATAGCCAGATGCTTTCCTCCAAATCTTGTTACAAACTGTTCCAGTAGCTTTGGGATGCCAAGCCTTGTTCCAGTAAGCACAGGGTCCTGCATGCCCCAAGAAGCTGGGATGTCAGCTCTGTCCTGGCAGTGCCCAACCCTTCTCTGCCCCATCCTTTGTTCCCACTGCAGCCGCTTCCAGTTCTTGGCCTGGCTGAGCACAGGGCTGCTTACACCACAGCTGGGCAGGTCAGGCTGCCTGGGGCGGAGTGAATGAGAACTTTCCTCCATCTGGGAACATGCTTTTAGATAAATGTGGCTTCTTGCAGTGAATAGCTAAAGCATGGCCAAGGGGAGGGGGCAGGAGCAGGGTTTCTCCAGCAGCTAGCAGCCTGCTTTTGCTGCAGCAGCAGTTAACATTGATGGTTGATAGGAGCTGGGTGCATTGAGGGCTTTTTCTAGTAATCTGACCAGACCAGCCCTGCTCAGGAAGCTGAGCCATCCCAAGTTATTCCACCGGTGTTAAATCTGGAATCTAAAACAAAAGGAGTGCAACAGGTATCCCCAGGGGACTTTCCATCTCCCCCACACAGTACTGCCTGGCTATCAAGATCACCAAGGTGCTGAGATAAAGAAAGGCATCAGAATTTAGGGTGGCTGTGTATGACCAAGACCTGTCCCACTCTGAAATCATTGCTCTTATTCTGTGCCAGACTTCCCCTGGCCACACTGTTTTATCAAGGTCTGGGAATATTTTGGTATACAAATATTTTGTGACTTCTTATCCATAGCAGCTGGACACTCAGCAGATCACCACAGTGGGAAGATTAGGAGGCTCCTTCTCTAGGCGCCCAGTAGGAGTTTCAGCTCGGTTTATATGGCCATTAAAAACTCCTCTAAAGTGGTTTTGACCTCAACGCCTTTCTAGCAGCAGTGTGGTTCAGTGAGCTCTTGTGCTAACAGAGGAAATGGGGCTTCTGTGGCTTGATCACATACTGAAGTATAGACATACAGATTCACCGTGAAAACCACTTTTATTGCCTTTCACATAAATTTCTAAGGTGGGACCTCGTAAATTTGCCGTCACTTACTCCTGTGCCGACCCTTCTCACACTGCCTTGCAGTATGCAGCCCATCTCCAGAAATGACTTCCTTGTTCCAACAGAGAGGGAATTTTTAGGCCGGAGTATTTCAACAATACTCAGCAATTTTGGTAAAATGTTTCTGGGAAAGGAAAGGAAAGGAAAAAAGGAAAAAAAAATTAAAATGAAAAAAAAAAGAAGAGATGAAGAGGGAAATTCCTCTGCTTTCCCCATCTTCTTTTTTCAAATCAAATCCTGAGGAAATCTCATCTTCATTTGGAACCACAGGGGCTTTTGTTAGAAATGTACTTATAAAAATCAGTTTCAAATGTTCTGTGGATGAATATCTTCTAATTTTGTGCTGTTCAAGCCCCCCTTTTACATTAAAAACCTTAAAAAGAAACCATGGATGACAAAGGAGCATTACCAAAGCCCCCAGCCTTCTACCCCACAGTCCTTTGCCCTGGGCTCCTGACAGCCATGGTCAGGGACACAAGAAACAGCCTGGGGATGGGGGGGTTCTGCTGGGATCAAAAGAGTATATGGGAAAGAGGTGGGGACTGCAGTGTCAGCTGGATAAAAGCCCATCTGTCTTTTCTGTAGTGATGTATAGATAACCCTGAAGTATTCATATTCCTCTATAGAAAGTGCTGTGGCTTGGAAAAGTTCATCTTGACTGCTGTCTGTCAAAATATTCCTTTATTCCATTAATAACAATTATGAGTATGTTTACACAGCAGCTAACATTTGCAAAATGCTTTACCCATGAATACATATCCTAATTAGTCATAGAAAATCATATCTTTGCCCAAAATTAGGCCTTCTTGTTTGCCTGACCTGCTTCCAATCAGATTGTAATTACAGCAAAGTTAATGAATGCTTCACACAAGCATGCTTCATGTGGAGGGTGGCTGGTAATAGAGGCATTGCTGTGAATTTCACTGTGTATTCTGCATTTGCTTTCCAAAATCAAAGCACTTTGGACTGCACAAATAAATCACTGGGATATCTCTGTTATGACATGTTTTTCCTTTAAAAAATGTAATGATAATTTTGAACTGAATATTGACTTTCCACAGCTACTATGCAGTCTTAAAGTGGTTTTTATTCCTTGGTGAGCTTTCCTGACTGTAAAAGCTTCTTCCTCCCCCAGCTACCCAGTGTGCTTGCAGACTCTGCATGTATTACAGAAGTCATGGGATGAAAAAAGCAGAATAAAACTGGTTGCAGGGTAAGGACTATGCTGACATTAATTCCTCTGCTAATGCTACAAAGGCACCATTGGAGTGCAGCGCACTCGACAGCCATGAAAACTTGCTGAGATGCATGGGCAGTCCCTCTGTGTACAAATGCTGGATTTCACCCATCTTAGCTTGTACCCATGTAGGCAGGGAGCAGCCCTTCTCCCTCAAAACCCTGCCAATCAAGACAAAAGGACAGAAAGTGTGTCAACGTACATGTTTGAAACCTAAATCTGTCATGTCAAAGACCAGAGGTGGGTGGATTGTGGCTTACTCAGTGGAGAGAGCACTTATGGCAGAGCAGGCACCTGGGTTAGCCCCATCCTCTCCTCTGTCTTATCCATGCCGGCCCTGGGGACAGCAGCTGATGACAGTGGCACCTCAGGATCCTGCAGCACATCTGTGGCCTGGCGGTGTGTGCTGCGTGCCCAGCCCTGCGGAAGAGAGGAAACCGGCAGAGACAGGCAGCTGAGGGACAGGCAGGAGACAGGAACAAGGTCAGCACAAATGCAGGAACCCCGGCCTCGACCGCAGACAAAGGTAACCGAGCAAACAGCACTCAGCTCCCGGTGAGCAGGGTTTGTTGGGAGAGCTCCCGGCGGGAAGTGAGAGAGGCTGCAGGTCTGGCACCATGAAGGCCATCGAGGCGCAGCATTGTCGAGGGTGATCCCAAGCCCCAGATTTTGGGCAGGGAGCCTGATCGGGCCTTGGGAACTGGCGACACTGACATCGGCACGTCTGGTCCTGAGGTCATGTAGATGCTCGTCATGGGTCAAGCCGGCAAAAATAGGCTTTCCCTGAACTGGGCAATATGCCTCTCCTCTGCACCACCTCTGCTAAAAACAAGCCACTTTTAGAGCGGAAAAGCTGACATTTCCAGTAAAGCTGTGTACTTATGCTCCCTCACAGGCCAGCACAGGGAGGGATTAACCCCCTTCCTGGCCAGGATGAAGCCCATCACTTCTCATGGCTCATCAGCAGGTTACCAGAGCCTTTTTTGTGCTGCTTGGCCCGTGATCTTGCATGGCTATGTTCAACTGCATTCTGTTTCACAGAAGAGTGGGAAGTGCAGATAATCACTGAAGTCTGACAGTCATTCCACTTTCCACAGACTTGACTTACATGAAGAAAACACCTGCCAGAAAACGGTACATGGGCTTTCAAGATCTCCTCTGAAAAGCCCAGAAGAAGGCTGGCAGGAAACCACTCATATGGGGATTTTACTAAGAACGTTCTTTGCAATTAATAGAAAATTTTCATGAAAACTCTTTACTTTCTTTAGAAAAGTCTGGCCTTTGGTCAAAAGGGAATAAATAACTAAGATGGAGAGGGAAGCTTCTCCTTTCTTTATCAGCTGAGGAGATCTGCCTGCGGTCTGGCTGGAGCCGAGCATCTGTGTAACAGTCCAACAGGGAGGCAGCTGTGGAGTGGCACTGGGTACAGCCCCAGAAGGAGGTCACAGAGGATAAAGCCACCAGAAGTGTCTCTGGGCCACCAGCGTGGCTCTGGGTGACTTCAGGAAAAGAAACCAGCTCTGGCCCAGCATGGTGGTTGTTTCTGACAATTCAAAATGATCTCTGGAGAGGGGGAAAAATTGACATAGTATCTATGGAAAATCAAATGGGATCCTTCTTTCCTCTGTTTTGGTTTGTGGTAGGTAGAACATTTATGTCACTGGAACGTAATTACAGCAAGAGCAATGACATGTCCTCTGCCTGCATTGTCTGGAGCATCCACCTGAGGGCCAGAGCCCAGTGAGGACTCCACCACCCAGAAACCTCAACACTTCCATCCTTTCAGGCACTTTTATTAATGATCAACTGATATCCTAATAATAAAACAATAAGGCAGCTTGTATAGAGACATGGCCCATTCACCACAGGAGACCAAGATCTGCACCCTGTCACACAATGAGAGGATGCTTTGCCCTGATTTTGTCAGTGAACACAACCTCAGCACATCCCTCCCACAGCATGGGCCAAGTCACGGCCAAAGCCCAGCTGATGGCAGCAACCTGCCATCATGTGGAGGAGCCATCCTCTGGTCTCTGAGCTGTGAGCAGGGGACAAAGGATGCTGAAGGAGCTACAGGGACAAAAGGTGTCTGAATCTCCTAGGAGTCCCTGCAGGCAGAACCAGCATTCTGAGGAGCGAAGGCAAAGTGCTGGGTACATGTGGTGACTTGCAGTGGTCAGGTAAGCCTCTGTCAGTTTGGGAGCATTATAAGGGTAGGCTGAGCTGAGACTGTGTGTGCGGCAGAGCTCATCTGTAGTTTTTCATAAAACAGATTTGACTCTCTTTTTAGAAAAAAAAATGTATTTTTGGAGACCTAAAACTGCTTTGCATATTTATGTTAATTCTGTTCTTACTGTCATTCAGAGAGAAGAAAAAATTCTACAAAAGGCATTTAGAAAAAAAAAAAAGAAACTCCTATTATTTCATTTCTGAACAAACCATTTTGGATTTTCAGCTCAAAATGACTTTTCATATTTGAAATCCCTGTAGGAATATCATGTCACCGTATTTTTATGATTGAAAAAGTATGATGTGTTGCACAAGGTCCCAGCAGACGTTCTGTTTCAGCCTCAAATGTTTTATCATTCACTTCTTTATTTTCAGACTTTTCTGAAGAGATCAATCTCTAATACCTCCAAACAAACTGCGCATTTTAAATGCTGAGACTTCCCTCTTTCACTCATCCTGCTCCATCCCCCTTGCAGCAAGCTGCTGGCATTGATGCACTGCGAAGTTTGCAGTGCAGGCTTTCGCTGTCCTGGCAGCATGCTGGCCACATCTGAGCAGCGTTGGAATTTGGGGTAACACGCAGCCCAGCACGAAGTGTGATCTGCCAGAAAACAGAATCTGTTCATTTCGTACGAATTTTAGAAATGTCTCAGTTTCCCCCAGCTATTGCTTGAAAAGAACAAAAAGAAGGGTGGAGGTAGAGCTGGGGGCTACGGAATAAACAGTTTGGGTTTGAGCACGGTTGGCTGGTGAGCACGCTGTGACTCACAAGGGGAAGGATTTTTTTTAATCCCTGGAGCCGTGCAGCAAAGACAGCCGTGCGGTCATCTTCCTGTGCCAAACAAAGGCGCAGCCCGCGGGTAGAGCCCCAGCCCAGGGACAATGGGACGCAGACTGTCGCCCTGGCCCACGGCACCCAACGGTCCCACAGCTGTGAGGCTGCTGTAACACTGGGGCTGGGCAAATCAAGCCCTGTCCCCTCTCTGGGGCTGAGAGATGCAGATCTCAGAGCCTATTTGGGGAAAATTCCTTATCTCAACCTATTATTGCCTCTGCTTAATATAAACAGTGTTCCACTCTGTGCATTGAAAGTTTTCTTAAACCAAGGAAACCTGAAATAAATGCCTCATTGTCTTGAGGACTTTATCACTGTGGTATGAAAGAAAACCAGCGTGTGACTGTTTTCCAGCAATAAACTTATTTCAGTCTCAGGAAGGATAGTTTTCATTTATGAATTTATTGCTCTCCCAGTCAGGTCTTCACACTTGACCAAAGGAGCTGGTGCACTCTGTCAGGGGCCTGGCCTGGCCTGTGGTCTGCAAACACCATCTATTTTTTTATTTTTTGACATGAAAAGAGGGGAGATTTTCATGCATTTTTTAATTATTATTACTTTTTAACTCTAAAAGACCCAAGAGTTTTAAATCTCTTTTTTCAAAAGGGGAGAAAAAAAGCAAAACAAAAAGAAGATTCAACAACATCAACAAGTTTCACTAGCTTTTTTCCAAATTGCTGTTGGCAAGGGAAATTAAATCTGTTCTTGCTAAAATCAAACGCTGTGTTTTTGAATGACATATGGTCATTACAAAAAATGTGCTTTGCTTTTTTTTTTTTTCTTCTTATAACAAGTCTTTCAAAATTGACTGAATCTGAATGGAATGCTTTATTTCATTCAAAACTTTCATCTTTCATTTTTACTGTCTGGCTTGTGCTTTTGGAAGTGATGACGCACTCTGGGAACTGCAGCAGTGGGGGAGAGCTATACTTTCACCATTCCCATCCCTCCCCTGTTCCTTCCCCATGGCTGAGCCCAGATTTTCAGCCCTGATCACGAGCATGTGCAGATGTGGGGCTGTGAGCCAGGACCAGTTTTGAGCAGCAGTCATCTGAGATAGAGCTGGAGGGATTTCTGCCCATCCTGCCAATCCCATAACACTAGGATGCTTGGTAGAGCTAACTCCTTGCTCCAGCATGAGCCTAACTTCCAGCTCCATGTCCAAGGAAAGTGCAAAAGCCCAAGTTCTCCACCTGGGACAGTGAGCCCCATCCACATGGGGAGAGAGAGGCCCATTTGTCAGTGCCCCTGAAAGTTCCAGTAGTGCTGGTCCTGCTGGGGCTGGGCAGTGACACAAAACAACAAACAGGGTGTCTGGCCAGTTCCGCACAGCACCCCAGGCACATGCAAAGGAAGAGTCACTCTAAACACAGGAATGGGACCAGATGAGATGATTTCAATGGTTTATTGTAAGAAAGCTCCTTAGATTACGCAGATTAAAATCTTCATGGAAACTCTTCTGGAGCCTGTGTGTTGCTCAGCTTCCTGCACAAGGCAGCACTTCATCTTGACTACGTGGAACAGCAAACATAGAAGAGGGGTTTTGTTAGTTTATTATTATTACCAGGCTGCAGAGTTCATGTGTCTCTATATCAGCTTCCTCCTGCATGGGAAGAAAGTAAATCCCCTCAGAGCCACTCACAAGAGAAGGGAAAGATATCAGCAAAAGCTGGGCAGGCACAACGGGGGCTTCTACTCGGCCCAGGGCTCCCAGGTTGGAGAAAGGGAAAAGATGGGCTCCAGAGTTCCCAGCTCTGGAGCTTCACAGCTGCACTGAATTACTCAGCTGTGAGCTTAGGGATGGAGCTGAGGCACCCAGTCAGTACAGACCTCAGAACTGGTTCCAGTGCTGCACATGATGGGAGAAGTTCCTACACTCCAAAGTGCTCAAAGATTTTCTGCAAGCCCATTGAGAGTTTTACTGAGAAGAGGGGGATCTCACCCCCCCCCCAAGCCAAGACCCTATCGACCCACTGTGATCTGCTTGGTGAAAAAGATTTAAAGTTTTGTAACTACAGTGCTCAATTGGGCATATCCAGAAAGCCTCCCATTGCAGTCTGGATAAGCTTGACAGCCACCAGCTGTTTTCTTTCAGGTATCTGAATTAGGTACAGACCATGCAGGCACATTGCTCCCCCAGCAGTGCAGCCAGACTGAGAGATTGCAGAGAGCTGGCTGGGACTCTGCCACCAGGAAATCATAGGCAGGGAAAAAGAGAGAGGGGAGTGCTCCAGGCTGAGAATGAAACAAATATATGATAAAAGATGAGGAGAGGATCTTTTTGCTGCAGTCAAAATCCAAAGTTTCCTCCTGTTTTCATGTTCCTGAATTCTTTAATTCTTTAATTCTTTTAAATACGTATTTTTATCTTTCCTACTTCCAAATGGAAATGTCCTTTCAAAACAAAGAGGTCAGTTCTGTGGATGCCCAGAAGGAAGACTTGTCTTTCAAAGGTGGCTGCAGATGCACATGCCCTGCTAGTTCTGCTTAACAAAGTGCAAAAAGGGAGCACTCCTTTGGGAAGGGCTAGAAGGACATGTGCATCTGCAGGTTGACATTCATGGGAGGATGGGCCATATCTGCCCTGATACTGCCGGAGTGGTCACCCCAGCCAGCCCAGCCTGGTGGAAATGGTCACTCCTCTCAGCAAGCTCACAGATCCCTTCATACGGCTTCATGGAGCTCATTTGTTTGCTGCCAAACCCACTGAAACTTCCTCTCTGGCTAAGAGGACAGAAAGCAGCTTGAGAAGCTGCTTGGTGTCCCTGTCCCAGTGGGAGCTCTGAAACATAAGGGCGATTTTTGTCATCAAGCAGCCATTATGTATGTTTTTGAACCCATTCCTTCAAAAGAATAGGAACCACCAAGGACTCAAATGTATAAGCTGACATTTCACGCTTCCGTCAGCAGTCTCTCCTTCACTGCTAATTTCAGCCCATGGACATTACCTGTCAGGAAGCAAAAATGCCAGTGAGATATAGCATTTTAAAATAGCAAAAATTACATTACTCTTTGCCAGAGAGACAACCCTTTCTTCCAAGAGGTCTATGACTTACAGAGACAATAGAAGCAGGCAGAAAATGATAACATAATTACACCTACTGATTTAGGTTGGAAGAACGGTAAGCAATTAAATTTTATTACATTTATCAATATCTTTGGTCACAATGTTATGTAGAAAATGTTTGCTTTGTGACCCAGGAAATTGAAAAGCCATTTGTGGCAGCATATTTTAGTAACATAAATAAGTATGTATTTGTACATGTTTTATGTTGCCACATAATTGTTATTTCCTAGCATATGGCTTATGCATTCATGTAATTGTCTTATTAGGCCAGTTTGAGTTTCAAATAGCACCTATATTACAGTGTTTAAGATGTTTGCTTTGGAAGGAATTATGGGACACAAAAACATACGGATCACTTTACCATTTATAGAAAGCATACGGTAAAAAGCTGGCTTTCATTACTCTGTTAGCATGGATCTAGATATGCACTCAGTGTTGAGACTCGGTTATCCATATATTTATATTTAGGACTGCTTTCTGTTATTGTGGATGTACGTTCACTCTGCTGGAAATGCAACACATCCCTCCACTGAATGTTCTTTCTTGTAAATACAGTGAGAACCAGGATAACTGGAAGCCTGGCTGGTTCCTGGTGAACCAGATGTGCTTCCACCCATCACCTTCCCTCACCTCTCTGCTCTACACTTGTCTCCCACCCTGCTCTGTGCTGTGGCAGTCTCACAGATTGGGTGGGCACTGATACATTTCTAGAGAGAGAGTGAGAAACCCAGCCAGGCAGAGCAGGCCAGGCCAGGAAATCTCCCTGGAAGACTCCTGGCCTTCACTAGTGAAAAGGCACTGTGGGTGGGATTTTATGTGCTAGCATCTTCTCACACACAAAAGCAATGTAATAACATGGATGCAGGGTGAGGAGCCGGTGTTCCAGTGAGCACTCCAGACCTGGTGTGTTTGATCTTTTGTGGGCTCCCATGGGCAGGGAACCTGGCAGCAGCACAGGGTTGGCAGTGTGGAGCCATGCCCAGTACACAGACAGCCTGATGCTGGACTGAAAACACACGCTTTGCCATCGTTCCCTCTAGTGGCTAAATCCAGAAGGAGCTGAGAATGTTTCTAGGCATAAAACTTTATCTCACCTCTCTGGCTCACACCTTCATCAATATAGATTGAGGTCCTTACACCAGTGATGGTTCAAGTGGTGGTGTTACCCACAACAGTGTTGTATTCCTGGAATGGATGGCCATGTTTGTGACACCAGTGCTGTGTGAGGAGATGGAGAGAAATCTTTACACATTACGCTGTTGTCACAGCTCCTTGGCCATGGTTTCCTCACAGCTTCATAGGAGAGTGACAATGGCATGCAGTTACTTGCACTGAGAGCACCAGCCCCAGCTAGAAGCATGGCACCAAGCCTCAGTGAAAGCAAGCAGCCCAGAAGGCTGACCTCCAGCTTTCTTCATAGGGACAAGAAAATGCTCACCTGAGCAACACGTATTGACCCCTCCCAAAGCCGTTTCATGCACAGCAAATAGATACAGCTGCTGCTGAGCATAACTACAAGTTGGATGTTTCCGACTGCACTTGGTAACAAGTTTCCATGACTGCATTCTATGGGGAGTTTCCTGAGTCAGGTACCTTTCTGCTATTAGTAGCATTTTGGAAAAGTGATATTTAATGTAGGTACTGTATGGTTAATGGGCTCAGATTTTAATTGTTTTCATCTTATAAGCTATTCATCAGGTTTACTTACAAATTTTGAGGAAGAATATCCTTTTCCTGTGGGAAAAACACTGAATTCACAGAGGACATACTGTATTTCTCATATCCCTCTAAGAGGCTTAAATAATCTCTTTTGGTACAAAGTAAAAATCTATTCCCATGTGGAGACCCAGCCAAGCTTTCTTCAACTATTGTGGTACCAGTGAAGCACAGCGGTGGTGAAACTGTCTATCCTCTTGTAGGAGAACTGTTACATCATAGACTGAACTGATCATTGGGAGACTAGTGAAGAGGTTGGCTGGCCAAGAAAACACAGGTGTGAGCAATTCACCTGTGCTTCCCACATGATCAGAAGGGGTGGGCACCGGGTCTGCTCCTCCCTGGGCTCATTTAAGGGCTAGTCTCCAAAGGGGGTAGTGTCTTCTGGATGATGGCTACTTCCTGAGGAGTGTTCTGCAGTTGGGCAGCCTATCACCATTTGGGTGAGTCTTTTTTTTTCCTATGTATGATTATTGATGTTCCTTATGATGCTTTACCTGGTATCACAAAGGGCTTATCAGAAGCTGATTCACTACTTCCAAGGACCAACAGTCCTCCATACAGTATGAGCCTTTAACAATGCCTGTAAATCACAGGCTGTTTTTCCTTCTCTTGGTAGGAAGTGCATTATTACAAATCATTGCTAGGGGCAGCAACCAAGTAAAGTCTGTAGAAGACCCAGGTGAGGAGTGAGAGCCTGGGCACCTCACTAGCAAAAACTGATGGTCCCTGGTGGGATCTGATCCTTTATTCCACAGCAGGTTATTTCTAGCAAGAGCGTATCTCTTCAGAGAACTTCACTGTGTAGCTCTGCTTTCTCTGCTGCTTCCAGACATAAATACACTTTGAGAGTTTTAGAAAATGAAATCAAGTGAGCTGTCCTTCCATGCCCCTCTACAGCTCTGGGGAACTGCGTGGGACCACTTCTCCTATGTGTTCTTTCACAATTCCAGAGGTTGTGACCTCAGAAGAGTATTCTTCTTTCCTTGCTTCTGTTTCCATTATGGAAACAAACCAAAAGCTCCTAGTCCCCTGGGAGTTCAGTGATTTCAAGCACTTTGCTCCACGCTGATTTATACCTTTGTTAATACAGTAAGCATTTTCCTGCTGTACGAGTCTATTTGCTTGACTTTTCAGCTACCACTTAGTGATTCCAGTGTAACCATCAATGACAAATGTTTTGAAAATTGGTCCCAAATTCCCCTCTGCCTGCTGCCTCAGGGCTAGTGTTGTTCTGTAAATAAAAAAAATGCACAATGGGCAATTGGACTTGTGCTTCTCCTGTGTCATCTGAATGAATCTCATGACTGCTTTGCACTCAAATCCAGTGAATAACAGATTTCTGTTCCAACAGATAATTAAGGACTTTTAATGGAATGCGGATCTGCCTTGTAAGAAATAATTTAATTTCTTTTTTGATGAGATTGAAAGAGAGATGAAAGATGAGGTATTAAAAAAAACATGCTGGGCTTGACTACAACCACCGTTTTTGTCCATTCTTGATATTTTTTTAAAAAAGTATTCATTTTAAACCATACTAAATTAAGTGTTTACAGAGAACAGTTATGATGAAGAAACTAAAATGTTTTCTTCAGAAAATGCCGGAGGGGTTGTTTTTATTTATTTATTTTTTTTTTTTGTGAGGGGAGGGATTTGTGCAAAGCAGTCCTGTAAACCTGACACCACTTAATGGCTTTCAGTCAATTCAAGCCTATGGTTGCCAGTAGGAAAAAAAAAAAAACAACTAGTTGAGAAGTTTGCATGACTCTTTTTACAGATCCATTCTGGTGGCAATTCAATCACTGTTCCCCATTTTGAGGTTCTGTTATTCAAAAGATCTTAGCCATGACAGGAGAAAATGGTCCCAGGGTTCACCACAAAGACTCACAGTCTTTACTAGTCTGAAATCTCCCCTCATTCATAATTTATCTTACCCTCAAGCCCACTAATTTGTAAACTGCAAAAACAAAGCCAGTGCCCAAGAGCTGTGCAAGAGATTCCAGCTCTCAGGGTGTGCAGGAGTTCATGGACTCCCCTGAGACAGTCCATGAACTCAGCAGCACAAGTTTAATGTTGCCCAATAGCTTTTACAACTTACTTTCATGATCTTTTTTTCGATGGTAATATAATAAATAATGTCAGTTTGGGATTTTTTCCTTGATTTTTTTTTTTCTTCTCATTGCAACAGATAAACAAAATCCATTATATGTATCTGTTCTGGAGAAAAAGTATTGTACAATATGTAAATACAGGACACATGTTAGTTTCCCAAATTGTTTTAATGATTGGCTATAAATATTTTTTTGAGCTGACTGCAGGTATAAAACTTTCTGCCATGATCATGTCAGAGTCCATCAACAGAGCTGGATCTGTATTTTTAGTGGACAAGTAAATGTAGCTACAAAAGAGGCTTGGTTTTGGTTTTTTGTTTTTTTTTTTTTTTCTTAGCACTGATCATAAGCTCCAGCAGATTTCACAAGGGTGCTGTGTTACTGAAGTCACCTGTGTGACTCGGGCTGGGATCTCATGGCATTGCCTTAAACGTGTTACAGGAATGCAACTTTCTATCCAAGCTATAACACACCCAAGAAGCAAAATACTTGCATGCTGTCTCCCCAAAATCTGTTATGGCTTGTTTAGATCTACGTCCTTTATTTCCAAGTGACAAATAAATTGATTTGGCTGCTGTGCTCCTTACCAGGAGTAGCTGCATTCTTTCTCCAGAGCAAATAACCTCTCACCCATCTCAGAGGGCTCCTGTGAAACTTGCGTAGGTGAAATCTGTCAAATAATCAGACAAAATTGGACATTGGGTATTATCTGCAATAGTTAGAGTTAATTAACTATTACATATTTAGCCACAGCTGGAGTTGAGTAGCTGGACAGACTCTAGATGAGGGGGAACTCCAGGAAAGTGTTGTAAATATTTTGTTCTAAAACCAGGATTTCATCAAAACTGCCAGCTCCCAAGCAAGTCTGAGATGGCTGCGCTCATCAGAAAACCTACATGCTATTAATTTCTGAACAAATTATGTAGTACAGGGAACAGCACAGGAATTGCAGAGGGAGATGGTGGTGGAGGGGAATGAAGTCCAACCAGCAAGGCAGTGCTGGTAGTGAAAAGATACTGCACAGAAAGAAGAACAAGAGTAAATTTAAAATGTTCCAAAGGAGCCCAAGACACGTTAATCACTTGGCAGGATTGGTTCTGGATTCTGTTTCAGCATGGAGCATGTAGGTTTGCCTGAGTACGGAGCATATGCCTTTAGGTCCCACTGGCATTCAGCCAGTCTTTGTCATACTTAAATGCAGGCACACAATGAAACGTATTGATGAGAAATACGTATGATGTTCAAATCTCTCTAATGGCAATTTCTTGCTCTCTGTCATGAATCTGGCATCAGGCAAATATCTGCAGTTACAGAAGAAAAAAAATCAATATTAGACCAGGAACTCACTTCTATTTTACAGCAAGTTCTGATGGGAAGATGTAGGTTCATAGATTATTAGTGCACTTTGTAACTTTCAAAGATTTTTACAAAATATGTTAATTAAAACTCCCAGGATGCCACCACAGTTTAAGAAATTGTGATGGTTTGGGGCAGGGAGAGAAATAAGAAAGTTTGGGTTAACCAGACCCAACAGTGACCTCAGCTGGAGGCACCTTCCCTGCCTGCAGGGCCTGGATTAAGTTGACTTGAGCAAGGCCCAAGCTGCCTTTTCCCACACTGAAGGGGAATCTGAAATATGTCAACAATATCTGAGGAAATCAGGGAGAGAAATGAGAATATCCAATGACCCGGAGTGATTGGCTGTAGAAGAAAGGCAGAAGCTTTGGCTGTGCCACCTTTTCTCAGATACTTTTTGCTTGAAGACGCCCAGGAATTAAGACAGCAAGGTCCAGTGGGTGTCTAAACCCCAAACAAGTTTCAGGTCAGAATGTCAGTATCAGCAAGGACGTTCTTGTAAAACAGAACTAAGTCACTGGGAACAGCATCGAGGACAAATCCAGCTTTGTATGGTCACAAAGTATTGGGAGGAAAGTTGCAGTAACAGACAAATAACCCACCAGAAACAGGACTGGTAAGGCCTGTTTCATTTGGATTCCTGAACCACAGGCTGAGTTCCTGCTAGCATTGCTTTAGCTGACAGCAGTATGTAAAGCAGAAACAGCCCAGCCTGGTTCTGAAATACCAGCCTGCACTACTGGGGCTGGAAAACAGCATTTGCAGACTTAAAATGTCTCTTATCTTTGATGGCAAATTCATATAAAAAGGCTGTGTCCACTTGGGTGTGAGACAGAGGAGGAATGTGGGCTTTTAATACAGAGATTCAGGCATGAGCTCTATTGATGACCCTAACAGAGCGTTCAACCCTGTTGAAGGAGGAGAGGGGGTAGTCAGCAAGGGATCTACTGGTGTTTGGACACAGAGCTGTGTTTTGGCTGGGAGTAAACGGTTCAGACAGGACAGGTCGTTGTTTTCATGCAAGTGTTCTCCTGCAAAGTAAAGCATAGCACAGAACACATCCTGCTCCCACTTGTGCAGTGCAAAGGGTTGCATCCTGTATAGGAACACTTGACCTGGATTTAACTTTTCTGCCTCGGTTTCCCTGCAGACAAGCACCTGTAATCCAAAAGGCCTCTGATCTGAGGTGCTAGTTCAAACAGCTGCTCTAGGCATACCCAGTGAGCCCATGGCCCCTTCTCCCTACAGGCACACAGCAGGCTCCTGGAGCCTGGACCTCATACCTGCAGCACCCATGTTCCAGCCAGCCTGTCTGTGCAATGTGCGCACCCATGCAGAGGTGTGAATGCTGGAGCCAGCCCCGTCCCCAGGGCTTTGACTGGCATGAAGACAAGCATATGGGCTCCTTCACACCCTTACATATCTGAATGGGTTGGAAGGTGGCAGGAAATCCTGCCCACTTCCTGTGCTGGCAGGCCACTAGGGAGGGAGAAGGGATGAGGAAGGCAGTTACTGCACAGAAAGCAGAGGAGCACTGAGGGTAGACCCACAGTAAAATGCTGTCTGGCATTTGGAAACCATGCAGAGGAGTATGTTTGCAGCATCTGTGGGACCTCAGCAATGGGGAGGTCCACCTGCTGCCAAGGTGCTCTGGGTGACTGTGAGTCTAGGGTACAGGAACCTAGCAGAAACACTGGGGCTAGTGTCCTGATTCTTGGCTGGAACATGTGCTCAAGGAAAGTCTGGGCTCCAAGTTAGTCTGGTGCTGATAAATTTGGTTATTAGTACTGACAGTAAACCTGAAATGACTGTCCAGGGGATTCTTGCCTCTCTCTCAAAAGTGGGATGGAACTCACACTAAGATAAGTGTCAAGAGGGAAAATCTACCCCTAGAAGATCTTGCCCTATTAGGGTGGACAGATGGCATGTTTGCTTTCTCTGTCTCTGGAGTTCCTTTCCTGCTTGAGGTAGATGTGTAAATTCATCCCTCTTGTCCAAGTGGTAGGAGTAACCCAGGGGACAGGCTGGGTCCTGGAACTTCCATCCCTGGAGACCTTCAGGGCTCACCTGGCCTGGGCCCTGAGCACTTTGGCTTCGGAGCTAGCCCTGCTTCAAAGGCTAAATCCTTATATGACTCTAATAATTCCCATTTTAGTAAATAGCAAGTAAACCTTCCTACCCAGGCCAAGAACAAAGTCAGTGCTCTGTCTGGAGCACCAAGTTTCTTTTATTCTCAGATTCTTGAGGAAAAAGCCCTGATCTCCTGGAAGGGTGGAGGAGCCTGGCTAGGAGAAATGGCATTCTGCTGCTCTGCCTTCCCTCCTCTCCTGAGCAGCTGCTAATGACTCACACACCTCAGAAATGCTTCCAAGAACCATAGGAACTGTGGAGAATTCCTCTCTCTTCTGTTTCAAGTAATATTTACTGAATAACAATGCTACCACCTCTGAATCACTGCTCCTGTCAGCAGTGAGGTGGTGCGTGTACATGATCCTCCACTGCTCCACACTGACTTCCTTGGCACGAGGCTGGTATTGAAGGGTTCAAGGACTGAACCCTGTTCGTCAAAAATGCACCCAGAAATTAAATCTAGAGCTGAGTGACCGTTTTATTTCAGATGCAAGTCTTGGCAAGATGGAGGTCTGAACAGAAGCGAAGCTGTCTGAACTGTGCAAAGAGGCCATTTGTCAGAAAGCATTCTGCTTGGGCCTCAAGCAGGAAAATGCACGTGTGATGGCTTTTATGGCAGACCCACACTATCAGCATAGAAAAACAATCATATGGTTTTTTTTAAAGGTTCTGAGATAAATCACTAGTAGTGTACTACTATTGATTTATTTGCATCTCAGTGGAATATTGGAGCTATAAATTACAGTTAAATAAACACATACTGTGCAGAATTTGCATTGTTTGAACTTGTCTGTGGCAAGTCTTTCTCATGTTTTCATTTTAAGGTAAATCAAATGGTGAAATGTATGGATGCAATTTATTTCCAGATATCTGAACAACTTATTAACCAGGGGTTTTACTCAAATTCTCATTTGATTTCCATGGATTTGACTGCCCAGCCTCTGTGGAGCTCTCGTGGCTCAAGCACTACAGGCCCTCTATGTGACATCAGAGAAAACAGTGGTTTTCTCACAGTGTCCTTGTGGAGTCCTGGAGTGAAACTCTAATGGAAAGGGTACATCCCACAGAGCAGAGTGCTCAGAAGAAAGGGTTGGTGTCTGGGTGAAATCCCTGCTTGGCTGCCGAGTTTTCCCTTCATTGCAGAAGGGCCGGGAGTTCATTTTCTATGTGTAATTTAACTCCATGGGGAGACGTGCCCTCTGCAATATACTGTAGATCCCCCTGGTGTCAAGGGAAAGACTGCAAGAATTCAAGAAAAGATAGTCTTTATGCAATTTTGAAATAAGGGAAACAAATGCTAACCTAATAATGCTAACCAGATCCAGAGAGTAGTGAGGACAAAAAAGGTCACTGCTAGGATTAGATTGTCTATAAATGCAGTAGAGATGTTTACAGCTGAGGTATCCCATACTGCCTTTGATGCCAAGGCCTGTGAGAACAGCTTTCTAAAATGGAACAAACACAGCTCTGTATGGGAACTGCTGAATCGTGGCCTGAACCACTGACTGGTCACCTGAGGTGAGCACCGAGTGAGCCATGGGCCACAGGTGGAGGTGATATACCTGTGTGATTGGAAGGGGTGGAGCCTGGCTCCAGCTCTCCCAAACCCCATTTAAGGGCTGACCACCACCAGGGAAGGATCTCTTCTTGGAGATCCCTCCCACGTGGAGTCCCCTGCGAGCCTTGTCATCCTAAAGGTGAGCCATTTTCTCTTTTGTATTATTTGTATGCTATCTATATAGAACTACCCAAAATATTCCATCGTCTATCCTATTTCTTTGTGAAGTACCATCCTTGGGAGTTATTTACCCCACAAGCTCAGAGGCGTAAAGGCAAGAACATTGATATTTTTAGTCCTTGAATCAATTCAACCAACAAAAAAATTCTGACCTTATATCGTGAACATAGCTGCCCTGTCAATTCTTCTCTGGTTTGACTCTAAGTCCCCTTTGGGCCTTTCGGAAGTCCAAGTGGAATCCTGAACATGATAAAGTCAGTAAGAATTTTACAGTCACCCTGCAACAGGCTTCCTCTTGTGATCTAGAGGAAGTGTCTCACCACTGCGTACCTCAGTTTCCCCAAAGAACACAATGCCTTCCTATTTGAAAGAGGTGTCATGAGAACAAATCCCTGGTTCCTGGGGACCACTAGTTGTGATGCTGATAACAGACACAGGAAAGACGGTGTGGGTCATTGGACACATTCCATTCTTATGACATCTGTATCCAAAAGAGCACTTAAATCAAAACATCACTGGTTAAACTCAATCCTTACTGAATGGCAGCCTGTAAATTTCTTAGCCTAAATTATTAAGAGAACATTGCATGCTTTATAACTGTGTGTTTGAATATACTCATGGGGCCAGGCTCTCCTTCTAGCCCCAACAACATTAAGTTGGAGTCATTGCTGACTCCAAGGCCATTACTCCAGATTTATTTCAGGGTAACTTTGAGCAGGATCCTGGGTTTTGTTTATGACTTTTCATTTGTATTTTGTGAAAACTTAATAAAAATATCTTAAAACTGAAAAACACGGTTTCATAAACCTCACATATGGGATCTTTAAATTCAGACGTCTTATGAACTTAAACCTGACTTGTCTTTATCCTCTTGGCCTTTTTAGCAGACAGTATTCTTCAGCCTTGTCTGTATTTACAGAGTAGACAATCCTTAGATAGTCAACTTTTCCTTTTGCCTAAAACAATACTAGTAACATAAGACAAAACACAACCACAGTCTACTGAAATGGAAAAACTCAGAAAACAATTCTGGACAGCTAAGAGAATCCAATGTAATGCCTGCAAAGTGGACAGCCTTGGCTGGGACATGGCATTAGGTAACACTGGAATCAACATAGAGATGCTGGTATACAACTAGCACTTTTTCTTTAGAATTTCTGTTAATGTAGTGGAAAAACTGTATTTGCTGTCCTAGATGTGTTTCATACCAAATTCTACTTGTGTCCATGCTAGTGACAATTCTTTGGAGGCTTCAGGGCAAAGTGGGATTTTATAGTAGTCTACTCTGAACTCCTCAAAGCTGGCCACGGGTTTTTCTCCAGAGATTTCCAGATTAAACCCACAGAAATATAGTTAATATAGAGCATATCTAATACAAGGTATCTGATTTTGATTCTAATGCTTTGAAGGATAGAGCTCACAGGTTACTGAACTCCTTAACAACCTCTTCCAAGAGTTGACAACCCAAACTTTAAAAAAATCCTCTCTGTGTTTTAAATATCCCAGTGCAATTCCCGTTGATTTCAGTGAAATTCCTCCTGGATAAGAGAATAAGGAAGGAGAGATACAGGCCAACAGGAAATTTTGAAAAATGGGAGAGCAGAAAGATTGCTTTAGTTTTGGGCCTGGGCTGAGAACCTCTCATTTGAACTTGATGTATCTGTGCCATTTCCTATCTCCTGAGGATTTACCTCACTGATGTACTCTTGAGCAAAAATAAAAGGTGTTACAAGATAAAATATTAAATTTGACTAAGAAAAATATAATTAGTTGAGAACTAAGAAAGCAGACCACCCTAGAGGCTTAGGAAACCTTCACTTCAGGTTTTTCAGGAACTTCAGAAAAGTGAAGAATGAAAGAAGAAATTAAGGGCCTGATCTACATCCCTGAAAGCCCAGTGGCATCATATCCTCAACATCAGATCTGGAAATGAAGAACAATAAGAGAAAAGTTGACTAAAGATAGTAGGTCAATGCATAGTTCAATGCACTAGTTTAATGGTGTGTACTGTGGTATTACTCAGCCAATGTCTATGGAAAATCACTGATCTACACAACAAAACACCCACCCCCGGAGGCACAGGAGAGCAGCTTTTTGCCTAAGTACCTATGAGTACCAAGCTGGTGCCTACCAGGGTGCTGCCTCCCAGACTGTTGTGATCACCACTGGCACCTGGCAGCATTTATTTAGGCTGCTCTGTATAATGCAGGCTGTCCAATAGAACTGCTTACTACTTGATAGCTGCATTCAGAGGTCAGACAAATAGCAGGAGCCACCTTCTCAATGTCATAGTCAGCAGAGCCTACCTAGGAAGCCAAGGTCTTAATCTCTCTGGGTTATGCAGGCAAGTACTTCCCAAACTCTTGTGTACTTTATTGAAAGCTCCTTGGAGACTGCCCCATTGTGTAGTTCTTCATAAGAGGTCTGACACAGTGGGGCCCTCATCTACTTTAGCACCACACAAGCAGTACTAAATGGCTGGAGAACTGGATGACTACCTATCTCAGACAGTAGTGACAGAGAAACACCAGTCTGAGGTAGGAGTGGATATAATGAGACCATGAGTGAGGGATATTGGGCTGGACATTAGTAATCCTTAATGATCTGGAAATAGAGATGGAAAGCTGGATCAGTTGTTAAGGTAAGGATAGTTGAACAAAACAGAATCGACTAGGGATAAAAAGGATGCCTTAGGAAATTTAACTGTTTGAGAAATGAGTGCCACATATCTTCTTAGACTTTGTAAACTTAAGGCTTTTTCCATGGACAGAAAGGAGGGAAGCAGAGACTTTACTGAAGGACTATATAGCCAAAGCAGACAAGCCTAGCCCAAACTGCAAGGATACTTCTCTGGCAATAAATAAATAAAATAGAACACACCATGGCACAACATACAACTAGAAGGAATATATAAATTTATATATATATAGCCAGTGCTTGTCAGTAGGCATTGAAGCAAGTGGCATAAAAACTGGAGCATGTCTCCATCTCTTGATGTACTCAGATCACAGCTGAAGCCCACCCTGGAAGAGACACTTTTTTGCTGACACACATTACTGGAACTCTATCCAGAAGTAATTTTGCAAAATTAACTGGCCTGTGATGCACAACCAGTTTCAATGACTCCCTTGCAGATTCAACAGCACTGAAGTAATGCTAGTGAGCTGAAAGGAAACCGCTTTTTTCATTGTTTGATATGTAAGGGTGGGCAGCTGAGCAACATCATGCTGCCCAGCAGTTAAGGTCAGGGTTTCCCCGGGATAACCTCTCCAAAATAATCATAAAATCCCTCTCCTAATCTTTCTGATACAGTAAATTGACTTTGAGAAACAAATAATAGCTTCTCCAGTCTATGGTCCATGGTTTGGTTTTGAATCAATCAGTGTAGCACACAGGTGGTGGAGGGAAGGGTTCTAGCCCACGGCAGGAGGACAGCAAGCACAGCCAAAATAAGCTTTTACGTCCCAGCTGACATCTGTGGGAATGGACAGGTCGTGCACTGTGTGGGACACACACGATTTGTGGCGAAGGGATCCCTAAGTGTGCTTGCATTCATTATTTTACAAAGAAGCTGGATTTTGCATGGGGGAGGGAATGTGTTTTAATGCTGTCCAAACATTACTCCTTTACTTGACACCAGTGCTTTAACAACTCACTGACTCGTTTGTATTTTCTCTTGTCTAGTGTAACAGGAAAAATAACTTAAAAAAGAATCATTTATTTACCCCCAAATTCTTATTACTTTCCTAGAGAATCAGAGAAAAACAAGACTTCTTATTCCTGTTGATTCTGTAAGATCCTCCATGAATGTTATTTTTTGAGGAAATATATATATATATATATATATATTTCCAAACAATAGTTCATGGACATCTAATCCTCAAGTGAATATATAATGGTCTTATGGAATTGCTGGCTGACATGGTCCAGATCTTAAGCCTTACATAACTCATGCTGCATTGCTGGTTGAATATATAGAGTTGCTATTTATTTTGTACATGCAAATTAGAGATGTAATGAAAACGTTCCCAATTATGAGGCTGGAAGACCATTATTACAGATGGCTTTTTCTGCCAATGGGCAATTTGTTCTCCTCATATAAACATTAGGAAAGTTTAGGCATCTGTTCCTAATTAGATCCCTTGCACAAGTTACTGATACACATAACTTGCACTTCCCCATGCTCGTTGCTGAGATGTCAGATGATTAGTTTGTTTGCACACCGTTTCTTGGAATTTGAAATAGCTAGAAATCTGGAATCACAGCTGTTCTCTGCACCAGAACTCAAACCCAATTTTTATTGGAATGATTAATATTGTCAAGATTTGATGACCCTGGGAAGCTAACACAAGTTAATTGGGCCCCAGCTGACCCTCACATAACCACATGAATTTTGGAGAAATCTGGCCAGCATTTGATTAGTTTGTTTACAGAACATTGTTAGATTTTTAATTTTTTTTATTATTATTTTTTTTATGTACAAAAATAGAGTTTCCTCTCCAGGAAACCATTTGTGAAATTCACATCCCAGTTCTTGTGGCTTCCTCACCAGAGCTGGGACAAACTCTTGGTGCATCTGACAGGCTGCATCCAGCCCTAAGCCTGCTCTACCATCTAACACTTCAGCTTTAGATTCAGTGCAAATTTGGTTTTGGTTCTGGCCTTGGTGTAAAACCCTGATGCACTCAAGTGACATGCAGAATCAACAGATCCATCTATCAACTCTTTCTCTGTGGCTAACTGGAGCACTGATTTAAGCCTTTCCAGAAACCCTCACTCAAACTCATCTTTAATGTCTTCAGTGACGTCATCAAAGCTTTACACAGTTCTTAAAAGCTTCCAGAAACATTAGTTCTGGAAAGAATTTTCCTCAAATGTTTTATTCAAACAAAAGAAAAAATATTAGGCATATTTGGAGAGACATTAAACAGAGTCCATGTCTCCCTATTCTTTTATATCTGACAGAAATATCTCATGCGCATCATACCAATGTGGATCCAGTTAACAGAAGTGTAGTGATGCTCAAAAATCTTCTGTCTACAAGACAATAAAGCCACATTCATCCACAATGCACAATCATATTTATCAACAATATATTGAAACTTTACTTGCATAAGAGCTAAACCAAAATGTTTTCTCCTGCCTTGCATGGTATCCTTGACTTTATTGCTTATAAAGTAGCACAAAGAAGAGCATTCTCTTTGTGACTGTCCTTGTTTTGGTATCAACTGAAGTGGAAACTTACGTACACATTTTGAAAAGAAAAAGTCTTAGTGTCCAAGGTTTCAGCAGAAAGAAACATTTTTAATTACCCATATCAGGGACCATTTATTTGCAGCAGTCAAAACACTTTCCAAAACAGTTAGGATGAATTCAGCCCACTTTTGAACTTTTAATGGACCTGAAAATAAAGAAGATACGTAGTCAGTAATCACTCAGAATAACTGGTTATTGAATCCCAGTTATTCAGAGCCTGCTTCAGCTCTGTCTCAGAGAATACCACTCTCTTTCCAAAAATGCGTAATCACCCATGTGCTTAAGGGTTTATATACTTATTTATTTATTTTTCCAGAGAAGGATGTTTTCTTAATCTTACCCAAATACTTGAATGCAGATAAAACTAGGTATGCTGTAAAAACAAGGGCACTCAAGTGCATGAAACCAGTTTCCTTCAGGTTTGTGTCTCATGGATGGATGACTTTGATATCTGAAATTTTATTGCAACTGAGACATCTGTAAGGGTTTTCCCCCATATGGATTTTCTCATCTCTACAATGCACACTCATGTTCTGCTCTTTTCCTCACTGTCAGGTACTCCCAATGTGGTTTTCCTCCACCTGGCCATCTGCTTCTAGGAGTTTATCTTAGACATCTTTACTCTTCTGACAAATCTATTGGAAGCCTGCCAATGAATTAAAAAGGTGTCAGGGACACACGCAGACGTACACGCATGCACACATACTATCTTCTTTTCTGTAAAATATCAGAGCTCATTTCTCTAGACTCAGCTGAAATTTTTTTTAAATTATACATAAATAAACTCCTACAATTCTTAACTCACTGCAGTAATTAATTGTGAATTAGAGTGACTGGTATTTCAACATAAAAAAAACATGAATTTACTAGCATCTAGATTTGAGTCCATGAACATGCTTCTTAATAATGACATGAGTTTATTGATACCATGGCAATTATAAATGCTACATTAAAATAAAATTTTCCCTATTTGCTTTAATTAATACAGTCAGTAGGACAGTGACAGCAATGTGTAGAGATCTCCTAAATATTTAGAATAGGAAGGAAAATATAGTATTCTTCTTTCTCTATAGACCAGGGAAAAGACCACCAAGTTTGTTTTTCAAGGATCTAAATAGTATTGTGCTATTTATTTTCTCAGCAGTGAGTTTCCTCCTTGGTGTGCAGTCAAGTTTGCCTGGTATGGAGTTATAAAAAGGAGTAGTTCTGACAGAAACATGGTTCAGTACCAACTCTTGAAATGTAAACCTCTCAGAAATGTTCTTTGTGAAATCCAATAGTCCATTCTGCAAACACTTTCACAAAGGACCAGAATTTCAATGTTCATATTCATCTTTGCACTGTGGCAAAATGTTAGGATTTGATTTAGATCATGTCTATTAGAGATAAGTGGCAGTTTCTGCTATGAATTTAATTTAATAAAAGTAATTTAATGAGCACAAAATGCTT
This sequence comes from Cyrtonyx montezumae, assembly GCF_038088225.1. Taxonomy (NCBI): domain Eukaryota; kingdom Metazoa; phylum Chordata; class Aves; order Galliformes; family Odontophoridae; genus Cyrtonyx; species Cyrtonyx montezumae. The sequence goes on along the minus strand of NW_027072045.1, from coordinate 15,701,730 downwards.
TGTCTGAAATACCTTGAGTTTAAAATCTTTTTCCCAACCTTGATTCATCTGGGGCCAGAGTTTTCTACAACTGCTCAGTGAAATTGATTCTGTTACCAGCTCCAAGGCTTTGTTGTCAGCAAAAATAACAGAAGTTGTTAATTTTGGTGAGTATTAGCAATTCTCCTGATCACTGGATGCATCTCTGAATTTGTTTTATTTTGAATCAGGCTGAAATCAACTTAAGAATATAACTGCATCCACAAACTGGAAATGTTCACTCCATGTCTTCAGAGAGTCTCATAAAAGGAAATGTCAGTGTACCTGTTTACCTCCTTCAAAGAAAATAAAACATTTGCTACTGAAAACTTCTATTCTGCAGCCAAAAGTACCCCTCCTCTTACTTGATTTTCCCTCATTGCTTACTCAGGCAAAAGTCCCACTGACTTTGGTGGGTGACTGGTAAGCAAGTAGGAACTTCAAGATTTGGCCAACATATGTTTTGTAAGTAAACGCCAAGGGAAAAGCAATTTGATCACATTTCAAAGCCTGGCAGAACACAATACAGCATAATCACTAAAAAATCTAAGACAGAATTTCATCAAGCAAAAACAAACACTGTTCAGAAACTCAGCAGGAGACAGCCAGTCCTGAGCCTACAGTAATTGCAACGTTGAGAATAGGAGCAAATTCCCTGAAGATGCTCCATACAGTAGCAAACCATCTGTCCAAACACTTACAGGGAAGGTTCACGTTTGAAAACCCTGGATCTTGCCAAGGCCTTTGCCATCGGCTTTGGAAGTGCAATGACATGGGATACTCACAGATGTTCTTTCTGAATGTCTCCCACTCCTTGTAAGCAGATGGATACTGGAGACTGCAAAATGAACTACCAGAAAAGACAACAAAGCCTTTTTCCACCTCCTGTTGTCTTTCTCTACAGCAGGCACCGAGGCTTCAAAAACTAATTAGGTGTGGGTTTTTTTTGTGGTGGTGGTGGTGGTGGACAACTGTGAAGAAAAGGTTTTCTTCAAAGATTGAGCATCACTGAAACTGACCCCCATGTAGAATTTCATCAAGGTATCCCTATATATGGCCCTGGACCACCAACCCTACCCTTCAAAACAAACATCCGTGATTCACAGCAAGTCCAGAGAATATTTTCTAGTGTGTCTTGGGACAATGACGGCAGCTGTTGAGACCTAGACATTACTGAGCACTAGATTTTTGCAGAATAAGTACAATTCATCACTAATACATTTGAAAATTCCAGTCCACAGCAGGGCCTTTAATGAATGACACAGGTTTGTAAAAGCAGAAAATAATTCATATTGCAGTATAAAAGCAATGATGTTTGAAGCTAAAGTTTAGATGACAATTCTCTTATAAGCCCTATTTTTCGGGACTTTAGAACTTGAATAACTACATAAAACATCAAGTTGACAGATTCATTGATTTTTCAAACACCAGATAAATTTTCTTTAGCTGATTTCAACACTTAAAGTAAGGTTTAATGGGAATTTTAGCAGCTGTGGAAAGAAAGCTTGCCGAGAGGCATACAAACTGGAATCTGCTTGTCACTGTGCTCAGCACAGAGTGGCTTCCTCTGCTGGTGCATCACTGAGATTGGCCCCAGCACAGAGAAAGCAAAGGGAAGGTTCACCCTTACAGGTGCTGTGGAAATGAAAGCAAAATATAACTTGAAGTTAACTTTCTTCTCAGCATTCGCCAGAACTTCTCTTATTTGGGGTTTCAAGCCCCATGGACCCACACCCCCAGCACATGTCTTCCCTGGTGGCTGCAGCCCATTGCCTGTGCTGAGCAGTGCTCTCTCCCTGTGCTTCTGCCGCCTCAGGATGGTAATGTACAAGCTGCTCCACTCATTGACAGAATGAAGCTGATGACAAACGTGGAGACCTTGGCTCAGGAAGAAATTCCAAACAGACTTTCGCACTTCATCCCAGGAGCACAGGGAGGGAGGGGCTCTGCAGCAAGGCTATCTCCAGTTGTCATCTGGCTACTGTCTAGCTAAACCTGTTCCAAAAGCCTCACCTCATCTTCCACTTGCTACGATGTAGTTGTTCACTTTAGGGCTAGGCATATGGCACCTATATAACAGTAACTGGTGGAGACAGATGTTCTAAGTATTAGCATCTGTGTTTCATAAAGGAACATGAGGATCTGATAGAGGCAACCTGCAGGACCTCCTGGAGAACTGACAAGAACCAATCTCAGCCCCCTGTGGGCTTCTAGGTAATGGCAGTACAGTATTTTCCCCCAGACAACAGGAAGCACTCATAGCTGCTTTATGGCCCTTCTCAGCATAGTATCTCACTGCCTCCAGTTGAAGAGAAGAGGAAAAATGAGAGAGAAAAGCAGAACAAGCAAAGAAAAGAAATTTCAAACTACCTTACTTCTAGAGAATATTAACTAAAGAATTCTAAAAGATGAATTGCTAAAAGACCTTGACAAAAATAATGCCAGTATCCAGATTTTTCATTACAGTGACTGTTGGGTTAAGAAAAAAACTGAGGAAGAAAATCGTGCCCAGCCCACACCAAGAGCCTGTAAATATTTCTCGTGACAAGGCGTCCTGCACATTTATGAGGTGGCCAATCCACGTGCCAACTGGCTCTCTGTGTTCCTTATAACAGAAAAGAGCTGCTGCTACACTAGCATAATATTCCTGATGATAAGTCCTGAGATAAGTTTGCTCTCAGTCAGGTCCTTCTCAAAAAAATTTAATGAGCTATGCCTACCCCTTTTACAGCAAACTGCATGATCTGCTTTACATTTGCTATGGAAAACATGATTATTAAAAGTCTTCTTTAGCCTTGTTTCTATGTAATATAGTATCAGAATCAGTAGCATGGAAAACAAGGACCCAGGTTACATGCCAGGAATCTTGGAACATAAAACCTTGCTGTGGGCTGATAATATCTCAGTGATTCTTACCAGTCTCTAAGACTCTGTCCACGACCCTTCTGCAAAATAAACTTCATGAAATCTAAACTCACACCCTTCTCAGAAGTCCAGTCCCTTCCTGTGGTGAACATTGCTCTTGCGGTAACCAAAGGAATTCTATATTTAGGGACAGTACTTGTTCTTGACCTTCAGAGGATTGTTTCCATTGACACACGCTGAAATGAAAAGGGATAAAAATCCCCCATGGGATTTCAGTGTAGATCCTACAGCTCTAATATGAAATTTAAACTGCCCCAAGCTGCAAGTGTTACAATACCACCTGCTAAGTATAAAGCAGAAAGGGAAAAGTCCTGAAGACAATACTTCATTACATGGAAATTCCTCGAATCCCAAAGCCATATGGGACATTAAAAGCTTTCTCCAAATCCTTCTCAAATCAATGGAATTCAATCGTACAGAATTGATATTTGGAAGAAGAGAATCCTCATTTTCTGCATTTCTTGGAGTTGGGAGCTGACCAAGATCTGTCTGTGAATGGCAAAACAGTTTTTCTTTTAGACCAAGTATAAGAGCCTGGAGAAAAAAATTATTTTAATCATTTAATAAGCAGCTTTCTCAGTGGATTAGGCTATGCACCCTTTTCCAGTTCAGCAATAGCAATACTTCCCAGTCATAAAAGATCTTTTAAGATGTTATGCAAATCTTGCTTTTTATGAGTAAATTTTCATAAATGGCTATAGCTTGTGAACTTTGCTACAACAGCATTCTATGGACAGCCCTGCCGACAGTTGTCTTGAAAGTCTCATGAAGCCTTCTCTCTGAAGACATGTAGCTGCAATAACCTCACCAAAAAGCCTGCAATTTACACAGCTCATCAGATGTGAGATACAAATTCTTTCAGAGACATACACAGGAGACATTTAATATGGAATTGGATTTGCATAAATTATTAGTCAATCCTTCACAAGAAATTAACTAATCTAGTAATATGACAGCCTGGTCCTGGAGTGTGGTTGTCTGGGAACTGTTGAGTCACGGCCTGAACCACTGATTGATCACCTGAGGTGAGCACTGAGTCAGCCACAGGAGCACAGGTGAAGGCAATGCACCTGTGTGACTGGAAGGGGTGGAGTCTCCACCTCTCCCAGACCCAAATTAAGGGCTGACCACCACTGGGGAGGGTTCTCTTGTTGGAGATCTCTGCTGTGTGGAGTTCCAGGCAAGCCTCAACCTTCAGTGACAGGTGAGCCTTTCCTAATTTATTGGGTGTCTTTATGCCATCTGGATGATCTATCCTAGTTTTCTGTCCATCTTTGTTATATTGTGTGGGTACTATTCATTCAGGGTATTCACCCTATAGTGGTGTTTCCTTTGCGTTATGAAAACTTTTCACAGGACACACAAACTGTTTTCTATTCATATAGTAGAAGCCAGGATGTGCTAAAATACCACAGTAATATATGAACATCCACTGTAATGTGACTGACCCATGCCTTACTGCAAAAGACATTACAATGGCACTGTATTTTAATGAAACTTTCAGAGAACCTTTCTGCTCTATGAGGGAGCTGCAGTTTTTTTTATGTTTAGCTGAAGCAGCTCACTCCAAGGAATAGCATGCTGTGCTTGCTGGCCTCCTTCCATACAAAATTATGAATCAGAGCTGTGTTAACCATCTTAGAGAAACCTCCATGCTGAGTGCCTCAGAAGACCAACCATCACTGAATTTGCTTTGCTATGACAGTGCTCTGCTAGGCCTAGGACACATGGCTATTTCTATGGCATGTTCCCCATTGCACAGAACCTGTGTCCACCGTGAAGGCAGAATGGAGCATGACCATTGAACAGGAGGCAAGGTCTCTGCTTGCCATCACCTCGACTTTTCAATGTGCCGCAGAGAGATGTCATTCATCCATTCTATTGCACCCTGTGGGTTTCTATACACCTACCTTCATTGTACCATCTGGTAACGATTTTCTGCAAACAGAAACATCATATGTTCTTGCAGTGATTTTGTGTGAGGTATGTGGCTCTTGCTGCTCCCCATGCAGGAAATACCTTCTCTTTGGTAACATTGGTAGGCCAAACCTTTTTGTAGATTCCAAGTTCTCACTAGCCATGGTAAGTATTTTTCTCAGCAAAGATGAAAAAAATATAATCTTCAGACCATCAAGTTCCATTTAAAAAAGGGTCTTGTTTTACGTCAAGTTTCTCTCTAGTAGTTTTTCTTCAACTATGAAAGGATCATAGGCAGATATTTAAACTGAGCTTTTCAGGAGGTGGCACAACCCTGCTTCAGATTTTGTGGTCTTTCTCCAGGTGGGGGAGGTATTGTTCATTTTCCCTCACCTCAGGCTGGGCACTAAGTAGGCTGGAAGTACCATGGCTGTCCATATCTTTTGACTGATACAAAAGCAGTGTTCACATTGTAGTACAGCTAGCAATCCAGCAAGTGGGGTTGAGAAGAGACATACAGACAAAACCCAATTGCATACCACAGGGGCAGAGGGCAATCAAGAGAAGCAGAGAGAAGAGCAAGGTGTGACCAGGCAACTAGAGGTAATTAACCCTTGTTAAGACTAACCGAAGCTTTGGTGGGTCTTTTGTCTTCTGAAGACTTTAAATCAGTATAGAATCTCTTTTCAAAAACTTTATTTTGGCTCTGAACTCACTGATGAACCATGGGGTACCACAGATGTACACTATACAGATAGTCCACCCAGACAAACATAAAATTCCCTGTGGGATTAAAGACAATTAATCAAGCCTTGTTTAACCTACACCTGCATTATTTCCACAGCCAAAGCCAAACCCCTTGCACAGCTCCATCACATCTGCACATTTGAAGTGAGTTGTGCCTGCTAGCATAATCTGCCTGCATCACATCTTAATAGAATCAATATCTGCTGGTTTTCTTTGTTGTTTTTTTTTTTTTTTTTTTTAGACCTTTCCCAAACTTCAAAAAAACTTTCAGGTAATATGAAGCTTGGCTTTGCCAACTGAATCAGTGACCAGTGAATCCTGGCTGGAGACTCTCCATTAAACACCCAGGTTTCTCATTTGTGCTGACTCATTTACACCTAAGAGTTTATTTTAGCACTGGTCTTTTTTCTTCTCCTTATTCAGAATTTAAAAAATGAAAAAAAGTCTTTGCTGAGATTTGGTTACTCACCACATGCTGAGTTGAGTTTCCTGTTTAAAAAAGAGGAAGACTGTATGTGTGTATGTGTCTGTAAGTGTGTCCCAGGGCCCTTTTATGGGTATCCAGGCCTGATAAACCCTTAGACAAGCAAATGCTCAGGCATAAGTTTTCTGGGCTATTCTGACCCAACTAGCACCAAATGCAGCCTGTGCGCTTCACACAGAGCCTGACAAATATCCAAACATATGAGAAAAATATGTTCACTTTATCTGGGGGTTTTCCTGAAGCAAACTTTGGCAGGAAAGAGCAGGCTGCAAAAGAGCAAAAATGGCAATGTGCATCTTTGAGGATGATTTAAGCTGAGATAGGTGGCTGTATCAGAGTACAGGTTGCTCCCGAAGTCTGTTCCTGAATCAGGGTGCGCAATGTTCAACAAGAGAGCTAGCAAACATGGGAGAGAGGCAACTGACAGTAGACAGAGGGGGTCTAAAGAACAGCTTTTGTCAGGCTTCTGAACCAGTGTGGGAATGAAGGGCTGCAGAGAAACCTCGGAAGCCATTCTGTCTCTCACAAGAGCTGCAAAGAAAAGGAGTGTGGGGAGCAGGGGAGAAGAGCGTCCTCTGAAGAGGAGATTTCCTGATGGACAGTATTTACAGGTTAAAAAAGAGGAGCATGTGTGGAAGAGAAGGCAATATCAGAACAAAGAGACAATAGAAATGACATTGGAAAAAATCCTTTCAGATCTCAAGGGTCATCAGCCCACAAAATCAGAATGTAGGTATTGTGAAATCTAATGTTTTAGTTTAAAAATGTCTGGCTTGTGAAATCCTGGAATTTGTATGTGAATATCATCTGGCATTCTGTCTCCGCTTCAAAGAAGCTTCTTGCTTAGAAATGTAACTTAAGGGTATTTAATTGCTCAGATATCAGCTGATACATTCATTTCTCTGCTGTTTTACAGCCCATTTTAAGCTAAGCTTAAAAGCTGGGCTCGTTATTTAGCAGTAGTGGAAAATGGAAAGCTGAACTTTGTTACCCATTTGTCAGTTAGGGACATGCATATCACTCTGGCACAACAAAACAATCCTGAAAACAATGCAACTAGGTAAAGCACTTTCTATTAATGTCCTAGCAAGAAATTCTCTATGGCATAAACAATACAGTAATCTCCGAGCTGCCTCTAACTCTATAATATCATTGGAGGCACTATATTAAGCCTTATTGTTCCTTCAGTAAAAGGCGGTTTTGAAAGTGTCTTTTGGGGGACAGATTCACACAGACTGAATGTCTGTAAACATGAGTCCTACAAGTGGAGAGGAATAAGGATTTAGTGTGGCTTCTCCAAAAAGACAGAAGATATGAGAATAAAGATCAAGTGCTTGAGCCAAAGGCTGGGAAAGAAAAGCAGCTTCTTTTACTGTAGGCAATGATACCATCAAGTCTATTTGTAGATCTGCTGAGCTCTCTTGTGAATGAATGCAGGGTGTGTGTGATAACTTACACGTGCTTTCTTATGTAGTTTCAGTTTGCTTAACTTCTGCTATACCTGTGACTGTTATCATATCCCAGAGAAAGGGTTAAAGAAAAACAAAGATCCTACAGAGTCCTTCAAATATGCAGTTGTTATAAAGAACAGAAGGTGCAAAATGAATATAGAGGGACTAGCAACCCTTATTTCCAGAGACATTTGCTCTGACTTCCAGCTGCCTTGCAGTCAGTCATATCACTCCCTCGGTGCCTTAGTTACCCCTGAAATAACTGTACCTCTACAGTGAGCACTGAATCTGGCTGCTGCTTTTAACTTGCCATGTGTATGTGAGTGATTGTGCAGTAAATGATATTTACTACTCATAAGAATATCTGTATTTAAGAATACATACTAATTTTTGTATACATGTGGGACTACTGCCATTTTCTCCAAACCTCTCTGAAGTCACCAAATAAATTTCCTGTTTCCTTTGACGGGAACTATAAGCAGGATTTGGTTAAACACCCTTCTTCTTAATACAACAGTGCCTTCTGGCTGCTGACTACCAACCTGGTTTTGACTCGGGATGTTATTCTGCAGGCTGCTGTAATCACAGCACCAATGGATTATTCTCATTTCCACATCTTTTCAGAGGAAGAAGGAATATGTTCCCTCTTTCAAAGAGCTTGCCCTTGCTTTGGAAGGATTATACTTGAATGGAGAAAAAAGGCTGACAGGTAAAAGGATCACTGTATTGTTTTCTTAGTAATTCATTCTGGTTGCCTCTTTCCCAAAGCACAGGGGTTTGGATCTCATTCGGATGCACTAAACACTGGATAAAAAGTTTGGACATGTAACATGAAGTTTCATGTGCCTCTCTGGGTAACAGGATGTATCTCGAGTTTGTTCCATGGGAGTGACTGTGTGGGTTATTGAGGGAAAGAGCCTCAAAACTTACTGGAATTCAATGGAATCAGTGATCATTGCAAAAGGCCCAACACAAATTGATCCAGTGATGTTCCTTCAGATGAATGGAGCTCCTATTTCTAATCAATTTCTAATCAAAAGGCAACGTTGAGAACTAGACAAGAGCAGAAAGTCTCAGCCTATTCCATATCTTCCTTCTTCCTGTAGGCTCATCCAAATCTCCCACAGAGTAATTGAAATGTCACTATATAACGAAGCTAATAAAATTTTAATATAGACTTTATACTTTTTCATGCCTATTATTCTTAAAGCTTGCCTCCAAATCTTGTGAATAGGCTTCCTCAAGGGTATGGGTAAGGATCTCAGCTGCATCTGATTTCACAGCACCCCAATGAAATGGTGAGTCAATGAGTATCGGGTATATCTGAGCATTCTCCAGAAATTACTTTTGACGTTTACAAGGAAATAATACTCTTAAGTCAGCCTTAGGATCTAGTAGTTGCTTGTAAAGCAAGAATTGGCACTGGCAGGCTCATGTTGATATAGAAATTTCAAGGAATATAAGAATTCCATCAGCAGAAAAGAAATCTGTGTCTACGCTGGCTGTAAATTTTAAGCATCCAACGTCAATCACAAATGAAATGCGATGTAATTCAATCCTGCCTCTTGAGATCTATCCAAAAAGGAAAGTTTTTCTAAGTTGAACAGTAGATACTGACCCGTCCTCCCTTATTGCACAATGCAACCCAGCTCACATATGGTTCTGCTCAGTATTTATCAGACTACACAAAACCCTTTCACGAGTGGGGCAAAAAGGTCCTGGGGACAGACAGAGATCCATGACAAGCTGCATTGCCTCAAGGTGAACTCAAGGAAGTAGAGAGCTGAACATCATCCTATTCCTGAGACAGCTGTTGGCAGAGAGAACGTTTCTGTTGGAGTTTCATAATGCAAAGTCATTTCATTAAAATTGTTTTTGTCTTTAGGAAAGCGCTTGTTTTTGTAAAGTTTCCAATTGAAGTTTCTTCCTCCCCCAAATTGCTCAAACTTTTCAAAGAAGCATTTAATTTCCAAATTCAAGCTAGTTGTAGTAGCCAGAAACCCTTTTAAAATATTCTGAGCTAAAACAAAGCATTTGAAAATTATCTAAACAAAATGCTGCACTTGACCCCAACCTTACTGCTCTCTTCCAGATTTTCAGTTCACCAATATGTTTCACATTTTGACTTTTCCAGCCTCTGTCAAGACAAAAAGGTTTCCCCAGTTCCTCGTAAATCCTCACAGACTGAGAAAACTATTTCCAGCCCAGGTCTGTCACTAGTTCATTGCCCTCTGTACTTCTCAGTTTGCCTTAGTGTCAAGAATAATCTTGGCATTCAAGAAAGTGCAGAGATTGAAGCTGTGTTGGGGACAGAGGAAACAAGAAGGGAGATGGTTTCTAATAGATTGCATCTTCCCGTGAACATCAGTTCTGCCTGTTTCAGTTTTCTCTTTGTCCTCTGTAAGTCTTTACTGAAGCCAATGTGAGGAGTCTCCATAGGGCATCCCTGCTTCAGTCCATGCTAAGTCCTTGTGGCAGCTCCCATTGTCTTCCACACTAGTCTTGAAGTTCAGACCTCACTCAAGGTCAGCCTCACTCAGGCTTCTCTCGTGCTCTGGGTCAGATCCATTAGTTTGGTGCCATTTCATGTCACCTTCACTCAGTTAAAACTGCCAACTTGCTCCCAGAAAACCTGATGGCAAAATATGTCTCTGGTAACACTGAGAGCTCTTGCAAAGCATCCTTGACTTTAGGGGAAAAAAACCCAAAAAAACTGGATTCTCTTTTGGATTTAGAGGAATCCTTCTTCAAATGGAATGTTTCATTCACATCACCCTTGCCTCTGCAGCTGCAGTGGGACACCACATCCAGTCTCTCCAGCTGTCACAGGCCCAAGTGGGAGCAGGAGAGTCATGCAGTCACAAAAAACTGAATCTTCTCAGGTTGGATTACTGCTGTGTGCTTCCCCGTCCTTTTGCTGTACTGGCGGGTATAGCAGGCTGTGGAGTAATGGTGAAAAGCATGGAAATCTTGTGGAGACTGTTCTGAGTGTGCACACACACGTACACCCCTCAGCTCAGGGGCTACTGCTCCTTGAAATCAGCTGTCTACCAAGCTGGCAGAGGTGGGGATTTATCTGGCCTGACTGAAGCCATTTAGAATAAAAGCAGATAATGTACACTTTGTCTTCTCCCTAAACAGTCAAAAGGGAGGAACCTCTGAAGGGCAGAATTCATCTCAAGAACATCATCTCTGTGTGGTGTTTATGAGACCAGAAGGTACAGGGCTTAAAGCAACACCCCAACACCACAGTATAGCACAGATATGGGGAGAGAGGTGATGCAGGAAGTGCCTGAGATGCACAGGCCAGGCCCCCTTAGTTCTGCTTCATGTTCCCAGGCATGACAAGAGAAACCAGCACAAGAGGGGAAAACCAGGTCTGAGCCAAGGACACCACTTGGTCCTGTGTCCTGAAGGCACACAGAGCACATCCACACAGTGTGAGCTGCACAGATCAGTGCAGAGAAGGGCCACAGAATGGGCAATCTGCCACATCTCCATGCTAAGCATGATTTTTGCTTACAAGCCCAGAGCTGAACATCCTACTTGCCAGAGGGCAGGCACGGTGCTGCCAGCAGGAGCACTGGGAACCATCTTGTGTGAACAGATCCTTCAAGGCAGGACACAACGTCGCAGTTGAGTGTGAAGGGGAACAGGCTATTTGTTCTGGCATCTCATGCACCCCATTAAGCCAAAGCAGCAGCAGACACTGGAAATGGCCTCTGCAGCTCCCTGGTGCCTCCACTTCTCACTCAGACTGGAGCTGCCTTAGGCAGGCTGAATCTAAAAGGACTGTTTTTTCACTCCAGACATCTCAGTGCTATAGCAGATGTCAGGACAGTGAATGCCTGTGGATGCTGTGAGGGCCAGAGTGAGGTTCAAAAGGAAAAAGAGTGCTTTGAGACCTGGGTATCGAGATATTTGTATTCTTCACAAGTGTGGCCAATGCTGCAGTTCTAAAACCAGACGTTAGATCCCCTAAAGAAGATGGCTTAAAAATCACAGGATTTATCAGCCATAGCAGTAATGTTTCTGAGATTATTTTTATTTGCCTTTTGGTTTGGGGGCTTTTTATGTCATATTTTGTGTACTTTTTTTTCCTGTAACCATAAAATCTAAGAAACATGTTGAGAATTTTATTGTTCCCATGAATACAGAAGCTGGAGGTTTGCAGAATGTTCATGGGACTTATGGTACAACTCCTGGGCTAAGAACACATAAGTTCGCATGAGCAAAGTGGCTGTGTTGTGCTAAGCATATTTGCTCTGCATAACAATTCGCAAAGGGAAGTATGTGAAGAGGATGTCGTAAGTTTGTATGACGTATCTGTGGGAGAGATGATGAGCACGTGGGGGGATTGTTGTATTTTAGCACCACAGCATCTCTGCTAAGCATGTTTTATGCAGTGTGCCTGGCCTCCTTTTTTGTGTGTGCATGGAGTGCAGAAGTGCATGAACACAGTTTGCTAGCCATTTGCTTGCTGCATATGGGGGTGTGAGAAATCTCAGAAACACAGGCAGGTCTTTGAGGGCTACATGGAGAAAGCTGTGAGAAAGAATAGACATGAATGGTGTTGGTCTCTGGGTTGACACAGAGCAGACTTTCCACACAGCACATAATGCTGCGTAGGATTCCTGAATCCTTATCACAAGGAGAATTAAGCCTAGCTCAATCACACCGTGCTGGCTAGTGGTGAACGGACTCTTAAGCTGGAAGGTGAAATACCAGAACCAGTTGGTTTTGGCTGCTATGCAACCTTTCAGTATGACAAACCCCCAGGTTCCTCTAGCAGGCCCACGTGCTAATAGGACTTTTTTTTTGCCTAGCTTCCACAGCAAATACAGGCTCTTCCCTGCAATGCCAATTCAAAGGCACCTGCACTCTTACACTGGCAGCTCAGAGCTGCTTGTGCATGAGGTGTCCCCACACCACTTGTCCCCACACCCTGCTCATTTCAGGAACTTGCATGTACTATGTCCCACACGTGTGCCTTTTACAATAACCTGGTGCTTATCTACAGGGGCAAACCCTGCCACAGCCCCACAAAACTCCCAGAGTTACTGCACTCAGCATTGTGCTGCTGCACAAGGCAGGGGCAGGCAGCCAAGATGGCCATGCCAAGCCTTCCCCTGACACCACAGGGACATGATGCTACTGAAGCTGTGCACTGCTCCACATCACTGCATGGCCTTCTTGCTTCCATCTGCAAAGCGATCCCTGTAGGGATCCAGAGCTGCCAGACACATGGCAATCTGCTCCTCAGGGAGCAGTGGCAGCAACAGAGCTGGAAGTCAAGTCCCAATACAAGCTATCTTTTAACCACTGGCCCATAGCTCTTCTCTCTTGAAGAGTGGCAACACACAGGAGAGGGTCCACATGTCTCCCATCCAGCCCTCAGCCTTTTGAGGGTCACAAATGGAAGTACTCAGCATTCAGGACTTATTATAATCCTTTAAAGACTACTTGATCTTTCAAGTGACTGCCTGCTCAAGTTCTGGAGCCAGGTATCTGGTTACCCTTATCTCAGCAGCACAACTACCATGCTATTATCAGCCATTAAATCTTCTGATCATTTTTAATACACCAACAACACAATTAACCTGTTGACCCTCTTCTCTGCAGCAAATACCACAGATCAAGACTTCCAGGACACCCATAAGAAATCCAGCACTCAGTAAAGGGTCCCATTCTAAACTGCGAGGCCAGCCCAAAAACTGTTGAGTTGTATCAGTGTCTAGCTTTTTGGAAGACCCATTCTCACAGATGCCTGGCTCATCTTCCCATTGAGATACAGCACTTGGTTATTCATCATCTGTCTTCTCACAGCTTTCTGCCTGAGGGGCAATGTCTCACTTGGAAGTTAAGTCCTTAATGCCTTTCAATGCCTATTACTTTACTCTGTGAACAGAGTAACACTCAAGTTTCCTCAATTAGTCATCTTGGAGATTTTCACTGGGAACACATAGAAGCGACCACCAGGAACATAAAATACTGCATACTTTCACATTACCCACCCAAGATTTAGTACTCTTTTAGGCACATAGTAAAAAGAACTCTGTTGCTAATTAATCATCTGATTAAAGGTTATGGGCTTCCAGATCTCATTTTTCTACCGAACCATGCTTTCTTTCAATGCCTGTCAACATAGCTGTACTTGAACCCTTGCCCAGTGTAAGCAGTTCTCTTCACAGGCATTGCTTTAGCAGCAGTGAAACAGTGGCTTCAGATCCTACCGACCCAGAGGACTACATGGAGACACTTCCTGTTGTTGATAACTTAGAAATGTTGTAATAAATACAGTATGATAAAGATCAGAAAAAAATAAGACTTTTTTTTTTACATCCACAGCACTTCCAGAGACTTCACTAAAGCCTCATATGAAGCTTTCAGAGATTTACCATGAAAAGATTACTTCTTTCAACCTAATGTCCAATTCTGACCTTGCATTGGGAACCAAAGCAGAGATGTTAAGTGCAGAAAATTCTGCTGCAGAGGTGGGCACCATGGTGACACAGGCAGAGTTGGACACAGAGTTACTCTTACTCAGCTCAGCTCAGCTCATCCCATCAGTTCAGAGGTGAATTTTCTCTTCTCAGAACTACAAGAGCAGCCTGTGCCAGAGATCAGAAGGAAACACTAAACAAAGAATTATGTAGGTCATTCCAAAAGTAATGCCTTCTGTTTATTTCCATGGAAATGACAATAGATACAATGAGCACAGTAACACTATTTGATGAAGCACATTCTCAGCTACAAAATATTATTTTTCAACATGGCCACCACAATTAGCTATGCATTTTCACCAGCAATGAACAGGAGCCTGCATGCCACTGAAGTGCACCATCTACCCCCTCACTGTGCTCACATCCACTGTTTGATCTCCGGAAACATTCAGAAGGAATCGATGAATGTCAGTGGGTGCCATTTTTTCATCATGGAGGAATTCAATTGTACATCTTTGCTTCATACACATTTCCATGTCATTGTGCCAGGCTGCCCCTCTGCTGTCACCTGTCACGTAGCAACAACATGGAACAGAGTATTGCTGGGAAGGTTCAGCCTCTACTGCCATATCACATGGCATATCACATATCCCACATCCACCTCTGACGTTATAGACCAACAGAATAAAATAGGAGGCATTAATTTTGGACCAGCCTTCGTAATTTCCCAGTGAGATACTGTTCCAGTGATTCAGTCATGTTAATGATGAGAGTAGAATGGCTCTCAAGCGATTCTCTTAAACCAATAGGCAGCTGTTTTTCAGCAAAAAAAAAATTCAATTGCAACAAAATTCCAGGGCTGACCCTTTTCTCATGTATTTTAGCTTCTATATAAATCCTTCTGGCAGCATCACAAGGGAGAGAAAGACTCCATGGTCAAACAGTTTAAAACTTATTGTTTTTTCAAGTAAACTCTTGATAACGCCTATTTAACACAAGCTCAATGTGAGTATGTGTGCAGGGAAAAAATCTGTGAGAGAGATATAAAACTATAAACAAAGCTGCTTTGCAAGTTTCCGACTAAACAAAATGTCCTCAGTAAACACTGCTTCCTTGATTGTTTCATCTGAAGCACCTCATGACTGATCAAATTTTACTGGAGTCAAAACAAAGCTCAGTTTTAAGAAATGGACTCTGAAGTTGCTCTGTACTGCTAGGCCACTGCCAGTGATTTCCATTTCCCAAAAGATCTGATTTCTGAGTTGCCAGTTCACAACATTAAAGAACAAATTTGATATTGTACAGAATTAAGCCCCTGAAAACTATCCCGAGAGCCACAGGTTCTGATTTTTTGGCCACTTATAATGACCACATATTCAGCTGTAATTTGTCAAATTCCCATCATTGTCCATGATGCCTTCAAATGGTAAAATCAGATATTGCTAAATTGAGATCAATTTTTAAATAGCAATTTTTGAAATAAAAAAATGGTAATTTCTAAGTGGAAACAGCAACCCTGTGAGTGATAAAAAATTCCTGTATTTTCTAATTTTCACCTCTTCAGTATCACTGTGCAGAACAAAGAGGACTCTGATGTATTAGATGGAAATAGCTGCAAGGTCATTCTTTATTTACGTTTAGTATTTTTCACCTTTGTCAAAGCCGTCTGTGATTCCAAAGACCCCAAAGAAGATGCCACAGCCACATTAAAACAAAACAAACAAAAGGAACAAAAAAAAAACTCACAACCAGTGACTGGCAACATAGAGTATGCAACTTAGAGCATACCTTACATTCACCAAGTGCTGAGAAGTCATGACCTGGGAGTTCAAACAACAAGGCATTTGAAATCACCACCATATGAGCTCTTTGCAGTCCTGAAAGGTCAGTCCCTAATTAGGATGATGGATAAAAACATGGTCAATCTTGCTATTTTTAGAAACTGTTTTCTAAATACTTAGTTCATCTCCTTCTCAGATACTGGGAAACTCCCTCCCTCTTTGTTAATCATCTAAAATGCTGATTAAAAAAAATACTGCAAGACTCTGGGAACTTTCAGCACCATTTCATGCAAATCAGCCTCCATGCTACTGCTGGCACCCTGCAGCACCTCTGTGTGTTTGTGCACACGCTTACTTGTACACATGGTGCATGAAAGGGACAAAATACTCCAAAAGACCATTCTGACATTACAAGAAGTCTTACAGGCATATTTTTTTCCCTTTCTCAGTGTGTCTCAGCATCTGTCTCAGCAACTTCTTAAATACTACTTCAAGCCCCACCAATGCCTATTTGTATGTGGGTGTGTATGTATGTATGCTTTGTTTTCTTTTCTATCTGGATCATTAACTGGAGTAACTCAGCTCATGTGCAACACATCTGGTTCTCGGTAAAGTCCTGCTTTTCCTCGGCTTAACAGCTGCATTGATTGAGGCATGAAGCTGTGGCTGAATTGTTCCCCACCAGAGTGACACAGGCCAAACAGCCACCTAGGCTGCCTTCTGACCTTGCTTGCTTTCCTTCTGGTGCCAACTCAGAAAAATTAACATCTTGAATGATTGATAGCATGCACTCAGCTGCTGCCAGGACTATTACCATCTTGTTTATACCACCGAAATCTAGCTGGAGGGCTTTGGCTGGGCTGCAAAGTCTCACTTCAGTCCACTTGGGGATTTCTGTCAGCATTCTGGGACGTTCTGGGAACCTTCATTCATGTGGTAGACACCTCCTCTAGCACTAAAATTTCACCTGGGTTATAGAGTCTCCAGTGACAACCACAACATTATCAATGGTAGTTTCAAATCTAGTTTATAATCAGTTTTTATAATTTCTAGGGCACCGTATGTGTCATAGCTGGTTTTATGGCCAAGGACATGTAATCTAGGGCTTGAATCCTTCAATCAGGTGTGCTGATATGAGCTTCTGTGATCTTGCTTCATCTCGTAGGGCTTTGCTAGAGCATCAGCATTTGGGTCTCTGCATCCTGAGGTAGGATCAGGCAGAGCACCAGGCTATAGGGGGATTGGTATGGATGTGGGTTGAGAGAGTATGAAATGTGAAATCCTCAAAACCACTTCACTGTCACATGCTGCAGATGTTGCCATAGTGGTAGCAGTGTTATGGCTGTTAAAAGAAATCTTCACTTAATTATTTTTCAGTTACATGAATGCAGTACAACCCAAATAATTTACTAATCCTCATCCTATTTACGCCTGTCTGTTTCCATGGATGAAAATGAAGATGAAGGCAACAAACATCCTAATTTTGGCAACTCAGTTCTAACTGTTGATATTGGGCTGAGTGGGTGTAGAGGTGTTGTACTGAGGAGCCTGTAGAAAGACAGGATTCATTTGAGAAAAATCAGTCCAACTTCAGATGATCCCAGTGATGATAAGATAGGAGATACTGACAGCACATTTCTAGGAAATGTGAGAATGACAGGCAGAGGTCTCAGCTACCAACAGTCTGATAAAGGAGACATGGTAAGTTTTTTCAGGACAGAAATGGACCTTTTCTGTGGAGGTTCATAGGAAGCTCCTTCTGAAACTGCGGCAGCATAGACAAAGACACAAGTCACCCATCTGACAGACAGCTCAACAAGGAGGCTGGTATTAGGGTCAGCTCAGAGGCAGGAGTTTCCTGATGAGAAGCTCATTGGGAAAAAGACCATCCAGATCCTGAGGAAAATAGAAAGTAGTATAAATGTGGTAATGGTGGAGATAGCGAGATGTTCCAGAAATGGCTGACACAAGCTTAATGGCACTATAACCCAATGAACTGAAATATTTTAAGCCAGTGAACCCACACCAACAAAGCCAGGCTGCTACAGTCAAAGGTTTCTTGATACAAAGACATTACGACGTAGTTTTTGGCTCAGATGAATCAGACTAACCAGCAGCCCAGTTTTAGTGGAATCTAATCCACACCATTCCTTCCCAACATAAATATGAGCTGCTGTTTGGTGCTAACAGTATCTTTATCTCTCAGAAAATAGGAGGCAACTGATCATCTCTTCTGCAGGGAAACTGTTAGGTCACAACTTGAACTGGTGATTGAGCACTAGCTGAAGGGATGTAGCTGACCCAGAGAGTGCAGGCAAATTGTTTGCACCTGTGCTGCCCACAGAAGGGTGAACCCAGAAGGGGTGGACCCAGGGTAGAACCACTCTGGGCTCATATAAAGGTCAGCCACAGAGAGAGGAGCCTCTTTGGACCTAGGGTGTGTGCTGAAGTGTGCTGTATAGCTAGAGAACTTCTTCACTAGGTGAGTTCATATCTTCTTTTTGTGGAGTATTGGTCTGATTGTGAATACTTTGCCTGGTATCATTAAGAACCTGTCAGAAGCAGTTTTGCATCTATGTGAATAGAGTATCTTCTAAAATGCATGCGTGTAGGAGTGGAATCGGGATGCTTAGTTTAGTGTATGACAGTACTAGAGCCCCAAAGTACTTGTTAACCTTTAGTTCTTTCAGCTTTGTTTTTGTACCTTCTGTCTTGGGATACCTTCTATGTTGGGATCATCCTGTTCTGTTTGTTATTTAGAGAATAACAAATGGTTAGGGTTGTATTGCTAACTCTTGCTGCTCTGCTTTGCTATGTTTGCAAAATTGTTACCTTGCTGGGTTCCCAGCTCAGTGCCTATTGGAGGAGCCTCTGAGGTTGGTGTACTATTGTACCTCCTTGGATAAAGTTATGTCTGATGGCTGGAAGCTGGATATTAGTGCAGACAGAACCAATTAGCCAAGCCCTTTCACATCTGGCACATAAGCACCTACATGCTACTATAGCTAAATAGCATTTGACCCAGAGCCTAATCTTCCATAGACAGCAACTTTATTAAGAACGGCTGAAGAAAATCCCCCCCGAAGCTGTGATGTGCTGGGTTTTCCTCTGTTTAGCTACTCCTGACAACCACTGGATTGCTGACTGGGCCTTAGGGCACACCCACACAGCCACTGCAGTGGGTTTTACAGCATGCCCAACCCTCTCAGCTGTTGCTTATCACCATCTTTCAGCATGGTACTGTGGGATGTTTGTGTAAAAGGCTCAAATACTCATCTCCCTGGAGGTTCATTTGCACTGTGGTATCTCAGACTCAGTGCCTACCTTTTTTAATATATTCTGTGGGATTTACAGTGTATAAACCAACACATAGTGGTTTATGAGAAGTTTCCTCTGGCAGCATGTGCTGCCAAAGCTTCCTGAAGCAGAGGAGTTTGAGTATGGGGGGGGGGGAATTTTGCTTTTTGAAGCTTTTTTTTTTGGTTGAGTTCACAGCCTGCTTAGCCAAGATTCACAGTGTTTTAAGTGTGAGTGAAATCAAATGCCGAAAATACAACAAGCTGGTTTTGAGTAGCTGGGGGAACAATAAAGTGCAGTTTAAATGGGATGATACTAGCAAAGGGCTCATAAACTGCACATTGAAGTCATTATAAAGTATCCAAATACACACTGCTCTGTTTATGTGTACTAACTACAGCCTTCTTCATGATCGAGGTGCCACTCTAGATCTCTTGACCGCAAATGACACATCAGAAACAGTCTGTTAATAGGTGACCTGTTCTAATGGCTTACATGACCCTGCTGTTGGAGAATATGGAAGTCTATAATGTTATCCTTCACCTGTCATGCTGAGGTGACAACTGCAAATTAGACACAGAAAAAGATTGCGCAGTCCAAAGCTAGGAACTACACAGTGTGGAGAATGGATCTTGGAGCAGAGGTCTTTGCACTAGGCTGGCTGCTGTCTCAAGAAGCATCATTTACAAGTGAAAAGGGTATGCACTATCTATTTGCATGTACAGCAGAAGATCTATTTGCTATACTACTGAAAAGTATAGAACAGGTTCTGTTAGAAGGCACTCAAGTCTGAATTCTAAAAGATTTGTAACTCAAAGCTACAAAGCTTGAAGGAATGTTGTATTTGGAATATTACCCGTTGTCCTTTGGATGCTGGTTCTCTACTAGACTGTTCCAATCCAAAAAGTTACCACTACAAAGCCATCTTTGTCTGTATGCTCCTGTCTTTTTTTTTTAAAACGAATTTATATTCTGAAGAGGGATAAGCAAGTATAACACTGTTGTAGTACTGTTTCTTGGTCTGAGTAGACTAGCTTAGAGATATAGAAGTAGGAAAACACTTATTGTAAAACGCCACTGCAGCTGTATTATAGGTACAAGCTTTGAGATAAGTTTCTTAAAACTGTCACTTTCAAGCAACACTTTCCACAACCTTCCAAACAACTGGAGTTGAGCAGAATTGCATCAGCTTATAGTTACAGGTCATAGCTGTGAGAGATTCTCATCTGACCTCAAAACAGTTGATTTTGAGCATGCTTAACCCTTAGACCTTGGATATGTGGATCAAAACCAAAGAAAGCATTTACAACAGAAGTCCATTCACCATTAATCTGCATAGTTTTCCTTGGGAACTGAAGGAAAGAAAGCTGATTTTTTATTTTTTTTTCAGTCAACTTTGAATTAAGTACACAAACTGTTTAGAATCAACAGTGTTAGGAGGTGGTAATTCTTCAATGGTTTATTAATCAATCTGGCACACAAGGCATGCACCTTTATTTCCCACTTGTGAAATTGCTTAATGTGATTTCATGATAAGTTCTTTAGTTACTAAAAAGATGTCAAGTGTGTTGTATTCTGAATACAAAACCCAGTGCTGGTGGAGAATGATTTCAATCAAGATTAAAATCAGTAGGTGCTATAAAAGCAGAAAGAATAACAGTTGAAAGGAGAAGTGAATGCTAGATGAAAATGCCAGAATCTGTCCATTCATTTAAAGTTCTCAGCTTACATTTCTGAAAAGAAGTGTGCAGAGGCAACAGTACTATTAAAAAGATTAACTGGACATGCTGGTATTTAGAAGAAAGCAATCACTGTGGAAGTTTTCTCACCCATTTGGATGAATGTTTGACTTTGCCTTATACTCTTCATTATTAACTGATTACAACACATTGATCAGCTAAAAATCAAAAATTGGTACTGAGATCACGTTTCAGTCAGCCGTGAATATAACAAAATTAGACTAGCAGAGAAGTGGTAGTGTTCAGGAGCATCTACTCTGAAAGATCTCAAGATGTCCACTGCTCTGCTTACCCTGGTTCAGAGCAAAACAAGAGGACAGGAGTCTTCTATGGGTATTCATGGCTCACATGTCTCAGTTATTCTTTCTCATAATGGCTTTGAAGGTCTTGGGACATCTAAGCTCAAACATGTAAGGCAGGGTGAGTCTCAGTCACTACAGAAAATTACACTTTTAGCAGTAATTCTTGCTTTAGATCCAAAAGTTGTTTCTACAAATTCTGCTGTCTTCTTGTCCCTTCAAGTCTCCAGAACTTCTTTGGAAGTCAATGGGTAGGCAGAAGATATCTCCAGCCAACCCAGAAAGATCTTCCTCCTTAAAGACTACAGTTTTCATGTGAGAGGAAGAAGTCACCAGTTGGAGCCACACCACCACAGGAAACCCCAGCTTTAAAGAGTTCTCTTAGATCAATAGCAATATGAATGCAGGCAGTGGGAACCTGACCCTGAGTCACAGAAACATCCTGTTATCTCCAGCAACTTGAACAGAGAAAGCAAGCTGCCCTGGGTATCCAACAGCCCACTGAGAGTCCACTTTCTTGGCAGGCTGCCTTTTCTGTTTCCAGCCCAGCCAGTTCCCTTCAGTTCTGAGAATCAGCCTCCTGTTCAGCCTCTTCCCTGTAGAAGAAAGGTCACCTCCAGACCTCAAACATCTGATAGACAAAGCAAAGGAACTGGCAGATTCAATGTGTTTGAGTTTAAGCTAAATCTAAAGCAAGCTGACAAACTTAAATGTTGAGTGTGGAAAGTGACCAAATCCATACTGCCCAAGCCAAAATGCGATGAAACTGCTGGCAACTTCTTCCAAGGGAGAACTGGCATCTCCCATGTACCCCAAACATTTTATGGGAAGAATTGGTGGGATTTCCTGGCTATCCTGGTGCCTACAAGTTCCATAGCAGTGAGCTCTTTAAGCTCTAGTTGGGGTACAGCTATCCCACAGCACAAGTGAGTCTCCTCATCGTCATCTGCTGCACTCAGATGTGAGAATCAAGGCTGTCTATCATTAAACCAAGTAATCTTCACATTTTTTTCTTCTCTATTTCTTATGCTCTGGCAGAAGTTATGTTCAGAAATTGCAATACTGAAACAGTGTAAGGTGTTTTTAAGTTTTCAAGAAAAAGTTTCCTCCTGTGAGTAGCACACTTCCCACTTGTTGAGTACTTCCTACTTTGGTGAGTAGCACCAAACCCACCCTTCAAATAACCAAACTCTTTTTTTTCTTCCTGCGAATATGCATATCCTGGTGTTTTATTACTGAGGCTGACCTAATTATTGGGAATGAAGAAATAACTGATGGAACTCAGAACTCATTCCCTAGCCTGATTTAATGGGAATTATTTTGTATATGTTAAATTTTATTAACTGAAAAGGAACAACTTGGCTTGACTGGCTGTGATAGGGAGGGAGATGACCTCAATTATTTGCAGTCCTCCACAAATTCTATATGCCAGTTATACAGTTATACTCTTTTGCAGGTGGTGTGGATAAGCTTATGCCAATGAGAATTGTCCTATTAAAAGCTCATTGAAAGCTGAAATAACCCAGCTGCTCTCAGATCATCAAGTAGCATTTTGCAAACCAAAACCCCTGTGAAGTTGTTGACATAAGCAGCATCCCCATTCTCTCAACTGCGTAGCATCATTCAGCTTGGGGAGAGCCAGCTCATGCTAAGTGTGCTCAGTGCAGCAAAGAATCCTGGCTTCTGTCTCAGAAAACTTTAGTGGTTCCCGGTCCTCCTCCTGTTTTGCTGCAGCTCTCAAACTGTCTTGATTAAAGGAGCTGGCTGTATTCTATTTCTCAATGAAAGATATGTGGTGCTGGATGGAAATTTGACAGATTAGTCCTGCTCTCCTTTTCTATTTAACAGGATACTATTCAGGATCACAGTACTGAGATCTAAAAGCTGAAACAATCAAACCCAGTGTAGTTTGTGTGGGAATGCCATAAAATTTGTATGATATATTCCATAAAAGATTGTTTTAAGGTGCCTTGCCAAAAGCTGAGTTAAAAATCAGGCAAGTTATCTGGTGGTGATGGCAATGGAATCCTCTTTTGAGCCATTCTGTTCAGCTACCCTATCCCAGTGCTAATTGCCCCACAGCTTTATGAACTATTCTCCCTTCCACACCTGTGTAAAATCCAATACTGGAGGCAGCAGCTCAGTGTTCATTGGAGGCAGCAAGGCCTTTGACAGCCCTCTATGTCCATGCGCCCATCTTGTGCCTCCCTCTGCTGCAGTGCTCCTCTTGAAGAGCTGTGAGATTAAGATCTGTAGGTTCAAGCCCTGCATGCTATAAATAATTAGCCTTAAAAATACCCAAACAATACTACTCACTGCCTGAGGACTTGTAAATGTGGATGGTAAAAATAATTCTCCTGCTGCCTGTAAAATGTGTTTCTTATTAGAGGTCTCTCCTGACCCCAAGAGTGCCCACACTGTATTTCTCTCTGCCTCTCACACTCACACGCATGCGCTCGTGTGTATGAATACTTTGTTCATTTCTAAACCTGGCAGCTGTAGCAGCAACAGCAGTTGTAGACATTTTGAGTATTTATTCATCCCCCACATGTTGGGAAAGTCTTTCTTTGGGGCTTCAAAATAAGATCCTTTGCCCTCATAGAAAGAAGAATAAATATATAAAAAAGAATGCTACAAATTTGGCAAAGATCACATCACGATCCAGACCCTCATCAGAGGAAAGCAAATAACAATGCAGATTTTATTAAAAGTACAAGAATGAAAAAAAAAGCTGTTTCCCACAACTGAGGAACTTAAAGCCAAAAATAAGCAAGCCTGAACTCCAGTTCTGCCTGCAGTAATGAGCTGTTCCTCCCCAGGAGGACCACGGAGGACTGTTTGCATTGCCCTGCATTGCACTTCTTCTAAGGGCTGCTAGTTTAAAAATAATAGATTGTACTGACTAAAAAAATAAAATATTTTCTTCAGTAGTCAATGAGATCTGATCCCCTCTTTGCCCTAGATTTACACATTCTGTAAAGAAAAACATCTTTATGGATGTATGCTCATCTGTGCAAAGTGCTTTCTGTTTGGTTTTCTGCTACACTATTGCTGTTGAGTTTCCATAAAGATGCAACATCACTTGATCTCAATGTTAAAGCTCCCTGGTCAGAATTAAAGGCAGTTTATTGGTATAACAGGGCATGGAAAGAGCAGTGTGTTGTGATGGGTACAATGAGGACTGCAGCCATCAGCACTGCAGTGCAAAGTTTTTTTTGAGAAGAAAAACTTTTTTTTATAGTTGTTGGGATTGTAATCACTGAGATCAGGCATAAGAGGGAGATGTGGTCACATAACAGTGCAATTTGGTGTTTAATCCCTTTCTTTTTACTCATAACTGAGGATAGCATGAGATCAGATTTTCCCCAAATGAAAATATGGAATAACTATTGGTTCCACTGAGGCTGCTCCGATTTATGTTGATGGAAACAAAATATTGTCTGGCTGTAGGGGCTCAAGCTTTTAAAAAGGTCTTACTAGAGGAGTGAAATACAGCCACAGGAGATAAAAAAAAAAAAAAAAAACCCAATAGTCAAGTTCCTGGCTCTGAATAGGTTCAATCCAACCAATTCCTGGTCTTGATGCTAAACTCAGAGTAAGCCGTGAGACCCACATTCTGCAAGAAGTTTGGTTAGGTGATCACGGTGATTGCTTCTGGCCTTAAAACCTCAAAGGTATGGGATGAAACTATATAAACCAAAGTAAACATTTCCTGGAAGATTCTTAGCCTAGTTCTGTTTTCTTTCTACTTGCTTATTCCCTTTGCTGCTGTATTTTGTCTTTGAATGAAATGTTCTCCAGCTCTTAAAAGAAATAACTCTACTGCAAGGCTGACTACTAATTGCTAGCAGAAGTTCTTGGTGGATAATGCTTATTAATCAAATTTTACATTGATTTTCAGTTCTGATACTTGTAGCAAACTGATCTTGGCAGAAACAGGAACCCTTACGTTGTCCTCCGATCTGGAGAGTAGTTAGAATCATTCTTAAGGCACTGTAAACCAAGATCTTTATCCCGCAAGAGGGCTTACACAGAGCTTTGACTGCAAGCTTGAATTAGTTATATTAAATGTGAACATTTTTCAAGCAGTCAGACAACTTTAAATTCCACTGGAGCCAAAACATTTTCAGCTATATAACAGAGAGCTTTTAGCGCTAATAAATGTCATTTTCCTCCTGTCTACAGTATGTCACTAGATTCCCCCAGCCTGAAATGAAACTGCTCCTAAAGAATGCTAACAGAGTCTTACAATGCATTTTACCTCCTTGGACTTCTAAAGATATGTAGCGAGGGTAATTCAGGGGTACATTCCAATCTCTAGTGCTTATAAGGTCATTTTTCTTTGTCCTCAAGACCATGCTTTTCTCCTTAATGAGGTGAAAGAGATGGTTGAGATCCTGAACACATATCTCATTTCTGCCTCTGATGGGTTGGTAGTTTAGGCAGCTCACCAGACTCCAGAGGGCCAGAATTAAAGAGGGAGGGTACAATGTGGTATCATCTGTTTTCAGCGTATCCTTTCAGTTCCTTCTGTCATTCCAAACACAGTTCCTCTACTTTTGGATGCTGCTACCGTGTAAACATGCAACTCATCTTTACACAGCCAACCCAGGTTGTGGTTAAACCAGGCAGGCACACATCCAGCTCCCTCAAGTGGTCTGCTTGCACCCTTTCCTCTACACGTGTATAGTGTCACCCATGCCAATAGCTCTTACCATCCACAGTGCAGAAGTGGCAAGACAATATTGAAAGCTATAAAACACAACTGCCTTGCCTTGGGATAAATAGATCTAAGAGAACATGAACTTAAAGGAATCAAAATCAGAAAGCTGCACCACCTGTCTTAATGTAACCGAAATATATTCCCCAATCTACCATCTGTAGCATGAGCTAGTAAGAGCATATTACCTCACAGAATTAATTAACTTGGCTGAGTTTAAGCCCATGCTTCAGGACGTTTTGGTGAGCTGTCAGGAGTGCTGCCTCAGACATATTATTCAGTGTAACCCTGTTAATGGAGAGTGAACTATAACATACCAGAATGTAGTTCTAAATGAAGATGAAAAATCTGCTTGTATCCACTAAATGCATGCAAGTGAATTCTTGTGATAAGACTGTATAAGTGTCCTGGTGTAAATATCCAGTATGAAGATATTACTGTTTCTGAAACATTCATTTTAATGATTGAAATCTTCCAGGCTCAGACTCCTTTCCAGAACTGCTTGGAAGTTTGACCAAAATGTTCAGCAGCTTCCAGAGCACAGGAGAGAAATGAAAGCCTTCTCAAACTTGCTTTAATAATAAAAATCTCCTTCCTCTTTTTAGTATTAAATGTAAATGCAGTAGAAACTTGGACAAAAGCAACAAAAATGAAATATTTAAAACTTCTCTTCTGCTCAAGTTGAGTCATAGACATGTTGTAAGAAGTCTTCCTCTACACCAGAAAAACAAGCAAGAGCAAGTTCAAGGGGTACAATCTAAGGAAAAGAAATGCTTTCCTAGAAATATGGATTACAGATTCTATCCAATGTCCAAAGCAGACAAATTAAAAAAGTCACTAAATGTAATTGTTTATGGGCACAAAACACCAGCCATCTACTGGAACTGCACAGCACTCTCAGATAGGAAGCTGAGCCATGATCAGACACAACAGAGGCCACCAGCTAGATTTTCTTTATTATGAAGTTGCATTTTTGCTCCTGTTTATAATGTCGAATACAAGAGGATAGCTCCAAGTTAGGGTGGTGGCTCTTTTTGCTTATGGATTAAGGGTTTGCCAAGGTCACTGTGGAATTCAAGTCCATCTGAAGGTAATATGCAGCATGAATAATTCTGGGACTTTGGCTGGAGCCAAATGCTGACTCATCTTTTGGCAATGGCTGTCCATACAGCCTACAAGCATTAGGAAATCAGAGGAAGAAATGCATGGAGAGTTATGAAATGCTCGAATACTCTACAGAGCTAGCTAGAGGAGGATGTGTTATATTGACTCTGTTATTGTGTTCTGATTAGCCATTTCACATATCACAGTGAGAACAGTGAATTCAGGCAGGCACATGCAGCAGTATTTTATTACACGTTTCAAGATTTTGCCCTGATGGGGATGGGGACTTGAGTTTGATTTCAGATCCTTGCTATATACCTACAAGATATGAAGTTGCCTTTGTGTCATCTCCTGATACAACTGTATCACATTTCTACTGAGAGGGGGAAGCTCCTTTCAGGAACCATAGCAATCATGCTAAGACAGAAGCAAGAGTTGAGATGAGCACAGGCTGGGGCCAATTGAACAGTACATCCAAGAATGTATCTTAAAAATTGATAATGGGCCATTTTAGCCCATGATGAAGTACTTCTTAGTAGAAGGAGATCTCAGACTCACAATTTTCTACTGAATTTACCCATGAGGTTCCTTCGAGTGCTTTAATCATCAGGTTACTAGTGGGACTGAAGAAGACAGAAGCTAGAATTCCAATCTAGGTTTATGATATACCAATTATGATTTTTGCAACATTGGATATAGAAAGATGTTTGGTTCAAGAGTTCTGTGTCCCAGTCCACTAACCCAGTCTCACTTTCAAACATTTATTGTAGATAAGATCTGTAAATAAGACAGCTGTTACTGTGGAAAATATCTCATCTTTTACTAATCCTCAAAAGCTTGCAATTTAACAGGTTAAAAATGTTCAACAGTATTTATTGTGTGGAGAGGCTGGTAGAGGCAGACGTGAATAAGGTGGGCAGTAGTTGGCAGAGTCTGGTGATGGGAAGCTATTTTCCACTTAAAAAAAAAAAAACCCTGTTCACCTTTCTGGAAAAAAAAATATTTAATATTTTTAGAATTTAGAGTGCATTTCTGAGAAGAAATTAGAAGTTTTCCTAGTGGGAAAGAGGCTTTTTTTTTAATAGTTCTACATGATTCATCAGGAATTGTTTGACCAAAATGCCCACTAATCGCTGCTGAATCAACTACATATGAGGATTTCAATGAGCAAATGTATTGCAGTTGGGTCTGCAATAGAACTTGAACAGAGTAAGAGAAGATAGGATTGAAACCTGAACTTGATTCTCTGAGATCCTATGAGCGAAATTCTTTTCTCTAGGAAAGAAAAAATTTCTAAGTGAACTTCATTTCAGTTTTTCTCCATTGAGAAATAATGGCTTTCCTGCAGGAAAATTAGAAAAATTGCACAGGGGAAGGCTGAAAAAACAAAGACTTAATTTGTTCCTCATCCTCTGTCTTTCAGCCTTTGTCAGTCAAAAAACAGTAATTTATTTTTTAATATTCTAACCCCTTGCCAGCTGGAACAGAGCAGTGGAACTATGTAGATGCATTACTTTCTGAGTAGAAATAACACTTTCTCATGGTAATAAAATGATTTCAAAAGGAGCTTTTCAAGAGAAACAAAACCTGCGTTTGCATGCTATTTCATTTTAGTGAAAATCTTCACTTTTTACAAAAAGCTTTTCTTTTTCTCTAATGGGTATTATAACCAGCTGTACCTATAGGAGATGTGTTGAAGTCCTCTTTCACAAGTCAGCACTGGCCTTTGTAGAGCTCGTCAGTTCAGCAAGCATTACTTTGTCCAAAGCTGTTAACTCTAACCAAAGCTTTCTGCCTCAGATCTCCAGCTGATCAGCTTGTAACTGCCTTGTTTCACACTTGACTGCCTCATTTACACCACTGAAAACATCTGAGAGCCATTTGTGCTGGCTCAGATCATACTCTGCTCAGCACAAAAGAACCGAGGGCAATTGCATTATAGGCAGAGCATGTTAGTGCAGCAGTGGCCATTGTGACTGCTAAACCCATTGCAGCTTCAGTGTCAGCCCCACATGTTGCCAGCAGCAGCTCTGGCTGGAAAGCTCAGGGCTCCTGTGGGCTGCTTTGCTCACTGTGTTTGGTCTTTCCAGCAGGAGACCAGACACAGATCAAACACACAGGACCCTCCTGCTGAACAGAGAAAGGGCCGGGAATCACCACCAAAGTCACTCTTCTGTTATGATTTGGGTGGGAAACAGACTTTGGGTACTTTCTCTGCAGTTATAAAAAGTTGGAGGCACAAAATACGAAGATATAAATGGAACTGGTCGTGTGACAGCTGTCAGAGTTGGGGTTAAGTGTCAAATTCTCAGTGCAGCAAAAATGCCACTTTATGAGGAATATCTGCCCTAACCTGGGAGCAGATTCTACTCAGTGCAACCTGTGGCAGTGCTCTAGCAATATGACACTGGGTCTGAACCACAGAATTGTAGGGGTTGGAAGGGACTTCTAGAGATCATCTAGTCCAGCCCTCTGTGAAGGGAGAGGCCTTCCTGGCACAGGCTGTCCAGAGAGGTGGTAGTCTCCTTCTCTGGAGATATTCAAAACCCATCTGTAGCCTGCTAGTGTGATCTGCTGTAGTGAACCTACTTCAGAAGGGGGATTGGATTCCATGATCTTCAGAGGTCACTTCCAACCCTTGCAATTCTGTGATTCTGCACGTCCTGTCAAGGAGTCACATCAGGACTTGGAGGTTCTGCCTTGGATCCCTGAATCGATCTAGACATACCTACAGGCTTAGTTTTTAAGAGTCAGTTTCCATCTGTGTTGGAGGCCGGACTCAAAACAGAGGTTAAGAATCTCAAATTAAGTAGAGCTCTTTTAAAATAGCTGTTCTCTTTTCCTCTGGTTGGATGGACAGACGAGTGTCTTCAATCAGTGGCGAAAAACGTCATTCCTCAGCCAAGACAGGGACTTTAAACTTTGCTTAATTTGTCTCCTATGTAAGGTCGTGCTACCATTCATTACATTCCTCTCCTCTCTGCTCTTAAGTTTGCAAGCCCTCGAGCCTTCCTGTATGACAGGGATGGAGGGGGAGACACTGCACTGCAGCTGGGTACAGATTCACACATCAGCCTTTGTCCTGCTTGAGCTGCCCTTTGGCATAAGGAGCCATGCTACAATCACTCTCAGCTGGGAGAAATCCACAGGAAACACCTAAGACAAAATAGCTTCTTTTTTTTTAAACTTTCTTTGTTCCCAGCCACCCTGAGCAGTACACAGAAGAGCAAGCAGAGAATATTTTCTAAAATGTCCCATTTCATCCATCTCCTTTCATGGCTAACCTGCCAGGTAGCATTCCCAGGAACATAAATTCCTGTATTCTAGAATCTGCCATGCCACTCTGTGCTTGTTGCCTATGCTAAGACTTATTTAATTTATGGAGGAAGTTAGGAAGTAGAAAGTTCCTGGATGGAAGTGCCAGTGATCTGATTTCATTTCATCCTTGTGGAGTGATTCTCATTACCAAAAACATCATTATTCTGTGGAATTCATTTCCACAGGATCCCTGAGAGTGAGAGTCAGAAGCTAACTACACACACACATAAAAAAATAAAAATAAAAAAAATGGGAACAGCCACAGTCAGACTAGCTGGGAATCACTGTAAAAAGCAGAAGAGTTATAGGCCCACCTCTACTTTTGGGGCATTAGGAAAGGATCATCTAATGGAAGATTAATATGTTCAGCTTACCTCTGGTAATGTTCTTCCACTATTCAACAATATTTTTCTATGATTTCTTACAACTTCTTTTTAAAGCATTTCATAAAGCATTTCACACTGATCACTAGTGGAAAGAGGAGATGGGACAAACCTGTTAAATGGGGGAGATGGAACTCACGGACAATTTCTATTTCCTATTTTCAGAATGAAATCCAGCAGCCTGTAAAAAAAAGCACGTGGACACCTAGATGATGTTAATAGGAATTCAGCTCTGTATATGATCAAAATCTGAGTTTAACTGGCTTTAGCCTTGATTCAAGCACAAGAAATACCTCCATGATTCTGTTTCCCAAGTTAACAGTAATTGTAGACTTAACCACTTTACAGAAACAAGGAGAAAGATATTAGTTCCTACAGGGTGAGAGAAGCCTCTCCACATGCATCTTTACACCCTTACAAGGAATCACTCTCTTCCCCCTATATCCCAATATAAGTTTTGGAGGGCAAATGCCCCAGAACCTGTGCATAATGAAGACCCATACAAAAGAAGATGACCCAAAACTTGTGCCTGATTTTCCCATGTTATGGGGTGGCCTGAGAGAAATACCAGACTAATTCTGAGCTTGATCTTCTTTCATAGATTAGATCCCTCAGGGAAAACCAGAGGTTCAGCTTAGTTGTTTATCCCAGCATCTGTGCTTTGCACAGTGGACCAGAAACCGCAGCAAGCCTGGCTTCCCCCTGGCACTGCAAGATTTCTGCTACAGTTAACACTGGAAAGCAACCAGAAATGGCCACAAATCAAAACCACAAAAGGGTCTGCTGCAAGTCTCACAAACCTTGGTTTTATACCAAGCTGATAGCAACAACATCACCAGAGCTATGCATGATTTGTAGTCTGAAAGTGAGAACAGAAGCTGGCCATCTGTGTAAAGAAGTTAAATCTCTTTAATTATTAAAACATATCCTATTGCTGTTGAAAATCCCATTGCCGTTGGAAGAAAGTACACTTGTAATAAATGTGTGCTATACATCAAAGACCTCTTTTGTAAATAAAACATCCTTTTTTTTTTCCTTTTTAATAGAAAAAAAATGACCCAGGGACTAAATTAATGTTTGATCTGTTATCTTCGAAACATTTTAGAGTGGCAGATTTATCTGCGGTTTATATTTTTCCTCCCAATGTAGTAATTAATTATTTTTGTTGATGAGGGGAAATGATTTAATATAAATGGTTGGAGGGTCCTCTTCTGAAGCCAGTGAGAGATTTGGCTGGGCAGAAAAGGCAGCCCTGGTGAGGGGGTAGCAAAACACGGGGAAGCATTCCAGCAATCCCAGAGGCATTTCACAGGGTATGCAAACCTGCTCCTGGCCCCTAGAACTGAGCAAAACTGGTGAACCTTTTCCAACATACACCGTGTTTTGGTTGTGCAATGGCAACTGTGCAGTTACCTTTTACTATTAATGTGCTATTGACTCCTGGCTTGTTGCCAGAGGAGCTAATATCCCATACTAACATAAATACCAGAGCAGAGAATTTGCTCTTGCTCTGGTAAAAACTTGTCCTGGCCTTGAAGTGCGCCAGAAGCAGTCTAAGCCCAAGCAGCTGGGTACTGTGGGGTACTCCTAGGCAGCAATGTAGCTGTATTGACATGCAGATCACAGTTACCTGCTGGCCCCAGAGTCAAGCTTGACCTCCCATGTCCTGACTGGGCACAGT
Source organism: Cyrtonyx montezumae (assembly GCF_038088225.1). Classification (NCBI taxonomy): domain Eukaryota; kingdom Metazoa; phylum Chordata; class Aves; order Galliformes; family Odontophoridae; genus Cyrtonyx; species Cyrtonyx montezumae. Next base: position 15,669,423 of record NW_027072045.1, on the reverse strand, counting down.
CTGGCCACAGGGACTGGAGAGGAGAGCTGCAGAGTGCTCAGCCTGTAGAAGTCAGTATGGGAACCAAGGTCTTTGCTATCCAAACTGTACCAATGATGTAGATTTCATGGTGTGAAAAGTGCCACTTGTACTAGCTGCATCTGTTTTACTGTGCTCTTACCTCCTCTATCCCCATGATTCACTGTGGGTTCATGCATTCCCTGCCATTGCTTCACTGAGCCAAGATAATGCTTTCCATCCTGTAGCACACTGTGGAGACTCATCCAGCGCTGTATTTATGAAATGTTTCATGAGCACAGCTATCTAAACAAGCACTGTGAGTGCAACATCTGTTACCCAGCTCTACTCGTTTTTATGGTGAGCTCTAATCAGCAGTCCCCCCATCAAAAATCAGATTAAGGATGTTGATTGCATGTTTCTGCCTGGTCTATGTTTTACACTGCTGTGTTTCGAAGCTGAAATCACAGACCCTTACTCAGTGCTAGGAGAAATACATTCCTTGAGGTTCTATGGGCCATAAGCACTGGGTCTCTTTGCTCATTCAGCTCTTCTGACCACAGAGGCAAGAGCCTGCCGTGGTCCTGTTCCCTGCCGAAGGGACAGCAGCCTACCCCATCCCTCCCCACCCCAGTGATTAAGTTTGCAGGGTACCATCAGCTACTTGTGTACTGTGTTCCGTATTTTGACCATATATATGCTGATTCCACTGTAGTCCCAGCACAAGTTCCTGACACCCTTTCAGCAAGGGCTGCTGAGGACATCTCTAGCCATCACAAAATGCTTGGTTCTGTCCTTGTTATCTGCTCCACCCCTTTATAGTGCTGGACTGGCACAAAGGAAGCAGATCCAAGCTGAGGACTCACCTCCCTGTGCTGCCGGGCCACCCTACCTGGGATGGATGAACTTAAAAGAAGTAGGTTATTGAAGACAAGAGAAAGTTGATAAATTAGCTACCTAAGCAGTGACTCTCCCATTTGGTTATACCTGGCACTGTTGGGGCTTTAAGCCCTGTAGGACAGAAATTCTTCTAAAGTAGGCCACTTAAAAGCAAAGATCTTTCTGGACCAAGTATCAAGGATCTCCTACCAGTCAGAAGAGGATGCAGCTATCTCCAGAATGTATTCAGATTACTGATTGCTGGGCAGCTCCAGCAGAAGCTTTCTAGAGATGCTGGTCTCTCCCTTGACTTATGCCTCAAAGACTGCTCTAGACTTGTTATTTTGTAGGGCTGAAGTTGACAAAAATTAAAAACAAAAAACAATGCAGTGTGGGACTGGCTAGCTTAAGAGCCCTGCTCTGGGCGGGGAGGGAAGCCTAGAAAGAAATCTAATACCAAGTTTCAAGCACCATGAATACATCCCCTCAAACCAACCCCAGACAGAAACATTCCCAAAGTAGGACTTCCCGCTCCACACTAATTCTTACAATTATTATTTATAAAGCTCTATCACTCACTGCCTGATCTTATGAGAAGACAAGGAGACCCTCCTGTGAGCTTTGCCAAGTGTTCATAAAGTTCCTGTCCTTGAAGTTTCAAGTCATTCAAACAATTCTTAATTTGATCTATAATAAATCTGATTTGGGTTGGCAGGGCACAGCAAGTATTCCCTGAATTTTCCTGTTACCCATGGGGCTAAACTGAAAGCAAACCTACCATCTGAGGAGAAAAAAAAATACAAAATTGGTTTTTGGGCAGTTGAGAGAGCAGGAGCTATTCTGGGAGTAACTCAATGTGAAATTTGTTTACAGGACTCAGGGGAGAACAAAAGTTATATGCTATAAACCAAAATAGGTCCTTTACCCTCTTCCTAAGTAGTAAGTACTTGAAGGCTCCCTTAGTGTAGAAGCACATACTTGGATAAAAGCCTTGAAGATAAACTATAGGAATTAGTATAAAAAGAAAAATAATAGCTCTGCCCACCCACACCCTTTGCAATCTCCCTCTATGAGAATCCCAGTGCCCCAGGGCAATGGTTAGGAGACTGACCAAATGGATATTAGTCAAGGGAAGAGCCTTGGCAGTTTAAACCCTGCTGTGGATTGAAATTCAGACCTACGGGGTTGAGTTTAATCAAGAGGCAGTTGGTGCCTTGTGATTCTGGTTTCCATGATTTCCAGGATGGTGAGGGTCACCTCTCATCCTACCAGAGAACGCATCATTCTCTCTTCTGAAGATCTGGCTACCAGTTATTTTGGTGAGCAGATTGTGCTATGATATATGTTGTCAAATAATGACTACAGAGAATACAATGAGATCTTCCTGAGGGCTGAAATTTTCATGGAGGTTTTTATGAAGACTGGGATTTTAGCTTCCTTATTGCATTTCCATCTCCCTGAAACCTCATAAAGCAAAAAGCTGGCAAGTATACATCCACAGCAAGTCTACACACATTAACTTATTCTTCTCTGCATTACTTAGGATACAGAGGCAACAGTGTTAAGCTGTATCTATTATGTTGTAGGCTGGATCATGTCCTCAAAGGAACTCACCACTACTGGTAAGATTTAGGCCAAAATCCAACTCCCTTCCCACCCATTAAACAAATAAATAAATAAATAGCCTCTCATGAGTTTTTTTTTTTTTTAAATGAAGGTTCTCATTGTGAAAACACTGAAATATTTCACACTGACTTTTAAGATAGATAAGAGCTTGTTTTCAAAATGAAATTTTATTTAAAAAAACAGACTTAAAAAAAAACTTCACATCACGGTTAGACGTGAAGGTTGATTGAAATTAGGTTTCCTTTATATTTCCCACTGTATCTGTTTATGACACTCATAATGGCTCAGCTCAGACCCTGCATCATAAAACCCACCTCCTGCTCCAGCCCTGAGAGATGATCATCCTTCAGCTACCAGTGAGGTTGGTTCTGTAGTGAGATCACAGCTAACTCATGTGAAGAACCAAGGATGCCATAGTTCAGTGCTCTAATGATATGCTATACTCATTTCTCTTTCACCATAGTGTGTTGTGAGTGAGAAATACTAGAAAGATCTTGATGAGTTTCATTTTTCATTGGGTGGCCCCTGATGAAGGTCAATCCCAGCTTCACTGCTGACTCCTTTTATTGACTTCTGAAGGATTGCAGGAGGAGCCATCTCAATTGCTTCCTGCCCAAATTACATTCAAGAACCCACAGAAAAACACTTTAGCAAGAAGCTGAACAGTATCATTATAAAAAAATCTTGTATTGGCCTTTTTATACTTCTTATCCAGTACAATCCAAAGAGCCTACACACACAGCCCTAAATAAAAGTTCCCTTCCATTGCTCTGGTTACAGCCTGTCACTGGCAATGGCTCAGGAAAAGCAGAAGCTGGACACCCTCCAACTCTGCTCAACAGAGCACCAAGACATTGATTACAAGAGAGATGACTCCTCATAGCCTCTGCTTAGGAAGGACAGAGGAATCTGTGTGAGGGATCACACAGAAGGGTCTTAGAGTCCCTGAACTGGACGAGTTTGCACTCTGAGGTCTCTTTTCCACCCCATCAATTACCCTTCATTACAGGGGTGATGATTCCTTGCAAAATCTGGTCTGCCTCTTGTGAAACCAGAGCTGTAGCAGTTCACTCCAGAAGAAATTTCCACTTTATGAAGTTTCACTTAGCCCCACAGAACTAAACACATAATGGTAATCATGCTGGTGAGCTAGCTAGCTTATGCACTGGCATAAGAACATGTCCATTAAGTTTCAATCAGGAAGAATGAGGAATACCTACCTCTGGAATCTGGCACAAGTGAGTATAACTTGTCTGTGCTCTTTGTGCAAGACACCAACCAGCCTGACATTCAGAGTCCACCTGGATATGAAGGGAGGAGGCTGGAGAGGACTGTATTTTCTCCTGGTAGAGGGAATGCAGGTGATTTGGGCTTCCTGTGCCACCGAGGCACAGAACCAAGGCACTGCTGGGACTTCTGTAAGCAGAACCTCATTCAACCAGCAGATGCACCAGCTAAGGACTAGGAAACTGGAAGCAGCCTTGATATCCTAGCTTCACACAGATGGAAAAGCTATAGAAGGCCCTGCAGGAAAAGCAGCCGCCTCACACAGAGGGAGCTCATCATTAAGGGCTCGCAATCCCCAGGACCTGCCATTCCTGCTGTCACTCCCTGTATTAAAGCAGTCAGTATCTGTCTGCTCCTCCGCATGCACTCAGCACTTGGCTGCTGGCAAGTTACCAGTTGAAGCTGTGGTGGGAAAGCCTGAAATTCTTCCTTTCCATCTCCATTTCCCCTTCAGTTTCTCATGCTCTCCAGACAGTCACTCCTACAGCTTTCCTTCCCTTTTGCCCCGACCCGCTCAGCACCCCGCGAGGTGGTGACGGCACTCAGCCAGACGCGCCCAACCTGGGAGCTCCCCCCTCCTGCCCGGCAATCACACGGGGAGGGAGGCTGTATTTATCACCGTTCCATCGGCCTCTGCCAGACACTCTTGCCATTAAGATGTCAAAACAGGTTTCTCTCTGGAAAACCAACAGCCCTGCAGACTTACCCTTGCAGGCAACAGCCCCAGTTGGACATCTGTTCCCTTTCAACCTCGCACGTGCACTTAAAATGCCAGTACTGTCCACTTCTTTGGGGCTTAGGCTCCTATTAAAGCTGCCTTCAGCATGATTCATTGTTATCTCCCCGTGTTGATCTGATTTATGGATTGGTCTGTGTTAATTAAGGTCATAAAATTGGGAACAGGAAAAGGCTTCCAGCACTGTGTTGCTATTTAACATTGGGTCATTTTCCAGCCTCTGTATTATTTTGTTGGGGATGGGGCAATTGGTGGTCAGCAATGAGTCTTCACTGCAATAAGTTGTCCAGTCATTTCAACATATATCTGCCTTCACACTTACCTTTGGGGTTTTGGTTTGGGATTAGATTTGGGTGTTTAGGGATTTTTTTGTCAAAAAAAGTCTTCAAAGCCCAAAGACTGTTTTTTGTTAAGCTAAAAATCACCGATGAGACTCATCTCAGACCCAGCTACTTCACATCTGGCCTCCCATCACCTATGAAAAAGGTTGATAGATACACACAAAACCAGTGCAACAGATTTCTATCAGTTTCCCTAATTTTTTACAATTTGTACTTAATATACTTACGTGAAAGTTGCTTAAATTTTTTTAAGCATACACAAGTCATTGGTAGTGCAGGTTTATTCTCAGACTGTGAAGCTGATTTGCCCAGAAAGGGTAACATCTCTGTTCTGCCTTCCTCTTCTAGCCAATTTCGTTACAAGATTCCCATGAACTGTCTCAGAAATTGGTATTGTGTCTGTATTACCCAACAGGGACTTTCCAAGCATGTTCTTCATATACTTTTACTTTGAGATCAAACTCTGAGACCACTGTAAATCTGACCCAAGTGCCAGCCACAGCAAAAATGTTTATTTGATACAAGAATGATGCAATCATATATACTTCTAGCACTAGAAACAAATATTTTGTATCCCAAATCATCACTAAATATTTCTATTTGTAATTTGTGAAATTTATTTTGTTTTTTAAATCAAGAGCAGCATATAAATAAATTTAATTCTTCTGTTAAGAGCTCCCTGACTTCCTCAGAGGGATAACAGAGCAGGAAAGCTAAACATGATAAATTCTTCATCACATGAAGTCTTTATTTAAAGAGTGCCTATCTTTAAAAATATCATAATAAAATTCATGCATTGGTTGAAGGAATTTCTGGTTGAGCTCCTGTGACCTTTGTTATGCACGAGGTCAGATCGATTATCATAATGGTCCCTTCTGGCCATGAGCTATGAATTTGTTAATTTTAGCTCAATGTTCTCTTTCTCTGAGGGTGAAGCTGGCTGAAATGATATCACATTTTCCACTTTAGGACTAAAGACGTGGACACAGTCACTACCATTGAAATGGGGTGTATATACTACTGTGTATATCTGAACCTTTACTCAATCAGTCGGTAAACCAGTTTTCCATAGGATCATGAATTATTACTGATATCCCAGATGATCCCATCCTTGAAAAACTGAGACATTTAAAAACAAAAATGCACTTTACTTCTGATACAAATGTTTAAGTTCCTGTTCTGGAGTTCCCCCTGCATTCTACTCCTGCTTATTTTTGTATTTTAGGGGAACTTGAAATACTCTCAGTCACTCTGATCTCATAGGCGGAGTTTTAAAGAAGAGTAAGCAGATACCCTGACACTTAGCAGTGCTGCAAAAGGCATTACAAATGTAGATTATCAGAAAACAGACAGAACTGTTTTGCAATTAAGCACAGCAATGCATTTCATGGCAGCAAAGCTTCTCTGTGGTCAGGTAAAAGCCACAAATTTCATTTCCAGATCCAGCTGTTCATACGATACAATACTAAAGAAAAGTTCTTTTTTAACACAGATAATCCACCAGCAGTTAGCTGAGAGCTGACTATTCCATTTCAGGCTTGTTCAGCTGACATCAAAACATTTTATCTTGGCCAGCTGAACAGAAGCGTTCAGCATCAAGTCAGCTTAATATTTGTTTGCTTTTCCCCCTGGTGTTTTCCCAGTTGGTTTCCTGGTGGTCCCAGTTGCACGAAGTTGGGTGCAGCACATTCCAGTGCTTTGCAGACTGCACCCCTCATCCATTTGGAGGCTCTTGACTCCACATTATCCCTAACAGTACTTTCTATGGGAAACAAGTTAATTTTGTGGTCTCTTTCTCTCAACTTGGAATGAAAACCAATATTGATATGTAAGATTTTCCCTTAAGAGAAAACATTCAATTTTTTGCACAGCGAATTGGATAGGAAAAAGCTTTGGAGAAAGCAGAGAGGAGGTTTTTAACCCAGGAAAGGATTACCTAATGTTTAATCCTGATCAGATCCCCAGTTTACTTCTCTGCAGGGACATCTGAAGAGCTGTGCTAGTGTAGGGGAAGGAAGAAGGAGGATATGTTGGGGGCAAAAAAGTGTGGCTGGACTCCAGAGTAACTTAATCAGCACTCATGATACTACAACATTAGAGAGGGAAGATCAAAATTTACCACAGAAATGCAGACACAACATATTGACAATCTGTTCTCCATAATATTCTTGTTATCCTAAGCAAACAGAAGATGAGAATGAAATGTACCATGGGTCTGTTCTGTTGTGTTTGTGTAAAAATGCCTTTTTAATTCACTTTCACTAGTTGCTTTAAGACCATACTTTTTAATGGTGAAATGTTCATGTGAGATCTATATCCTAAGAGTTTGAATCAAGATTACCCCCAGGTCAGACCTGTAAAGCTGAACTGCAACAGAAAAGATTGGCACTTTTGTATTAACAGGCAAGTGTATGGTAACTGTTGAATCACGGCCTGAACCACTGATCGATCACCTGAGGTGAGCACTGAGTCAGCCACAGGAGCACAGGTGAAGGCAATTCACCTGTGTGACTGGAAGGGGTAGAGTCTGGCTCCAGCTCTCCCAGACCCCATTTAAGGGCTGACCACCACTGGGGAAGGTTCTCTTGTTGGAGGTCCTTCTCCTGTGGAGTTATCAGCAAACCTCAACCATCTGAAAAATGTGAGCCTCTCTTTATTTACTGGTTGTCTGTTTACCATCCAGATAAGCCTAGCAAAATATACCATCTTCCTCACTATTTTCTCTGAATGCTACCCTTTTGGTCTATTCACCCTACAGCAAGAGACAATTCAGAGTCATCATTTTTCCTATTATACATTTAGAAGGTGGAAAGAAGTACTTGTTATATGACCACATCATGCAGTTTCTCATGGAATATCCCCCTTTTCTCCTGTCCATTCCCACTCACAGAGAGACAGAGGATCTTGCCAGACAAAATTAAATGAGAAGAAATTTTTCCAAGGATCTCCTTCCATAAATTACAGGTCTTATATAGCAATCCATTTTGCAGCCCATAATCACATTAGTAATGCCACTGAAGTGGACAAAGCTCCTTGGGTGAGTTAGAGTTACTTGCATAAAAAGTATTTCAGATTTGGTTACAGTCTAGGTGGACATAGTTCAAACTGAACATTTCATACACCCTATTCCTACTCACAATTTTAGGCTAAATTCAAAAAGCAAAGTTCATCTTTTAAGAAGTGATGCCAGCTGCACATCTGATGAGCATTGCTTTCTATTTAAAGATACATAGAGTGTTCCTAGCAACTTAATTACACTAATATCTTATGATTCTATCCTAATGAATAATCCAATCCTAAAATGAACACTGTTTTTGCAGCTGACTGGTTAGAAATGAAATGAAGCCAAAGTATCTCTTTAAGGATGAACCTTCTGAGTTGAATTGGTTGGCATGCGTGCACATCTCCACAAGAAACAGAAGCTGAACAGAACAGGATAGAGTCAGTTCCAGCACCAAATCCTATTTAGTGTTGTTCAAGTCAATGGAAATGATTGATCTGGTATGTTCAAGATGAAAGGAGAACTGGACACCTTGTTTCCAGTGTAACTTTTGGACAGCAGTGTCCTAGGGTTACAGGTACAATGTTCAAAGCAAAGACTGCATCATCTGTAGGCAATATGCTTGTGACATGTTTGGGGCTCACACAGAGGGGTCATTCATATCATCAGAAGACATTCCGAAGAATTTCAGTTGAAAATGGGGCTCTCATCTGGAATTTGATGAACCACTGAGCTCCCTTCTTAGGCTCTGGCAGGCATTCCAGCAGTCTAGTAGTTCTGTGCCATCCAGCACATACAGAGATACACTGAGGATACAGATGAGGTAGCCTGGGATGCTGTGATATAAGCACAAGCCCCCAGAAAGAAACGGTCTCCCTCGTGAAGACCTCAATTCTCATCCCAGTTATATGGACCAGTAACCCTGTGGCAGGGCTATCTGGCAGGCACAATTATCAGCAGCTGCTGGAACAGGTTGGAAAGAACACTTGGCTGTGTTTAAGGCATTTTGTAGAGAGGGACTGGAGTCATACAACAGGATAATTCCAAGTGGTATTAAAAGCTGAAGGTAGTATAAAATTCTACAATAAATCCTCTAAGGAGAGATTTCAAGAGAGTTTAAAGAAATTAAGTACCAAAGTCACACAAGCAGTGGGTCTTTGGGGAGCTAGTATCCAGTTCTCTTGGGATCCTTTTGTTCACAGATAATGCTGAAATAAGTACAGCCATCAGGGCCAAAACAGAGTCTAAAGCTCTCCAGAAAGAAAGCCACAAGGTTTCAAACTGACTTGAGGCAGAGTTAGTTTGAAACACGAATGTATCAGTGTATAGAAACTGTTAGGTCACCCTGAACAAGTGTTTGAGCACCTAGTGAGGGGCACAGCCATCCCTGGGAGCACAGGTGAGAGCAACTCACTTGTGTGACGGGGAAGGGTGGACCCAGGGTCATTCCTAACCTCATTTAAGGGCTGGCAACCAAAGGGGAAGGGTCTTTACTTAGAGATTGTTTCCTTTTGGAGTTCTAGCAAGCTTTGATCTTCAGAAAGGGTAAGCTATTCTTTCTTTATTACTGATTTGTGACCACTATTTTTCTTGGGTGATCTGAAATGTTAAAAGCAATGATATCAGCTGTTTCCTATTCTTTCAATCACACACATCTACAAAAGGTTGGAGCTGAAGGCTCCTGTAGGGTCATTACATGTTCCTTTGCTCAAATGGATATCTAATTTTTATTTTTAATCTTTTATTTGCTTTCTTGGGCAAGAAAATCATCCTTGTCTTGCTCTAAAGGGAACCAGATCTCCACAGCATATTCCTTTTTTCAGGATGAATAATACTGTGTTATTCAGGATGAATAAGTTCTGTCATTCTTTAGTGTTTTGTCATTCTGCTATCTTATGAGTGGTACCTAAGGTTTTGTAAGTGAAGAGCTTTTCCCTGTCAAAACAGCAGCTGGAATGGCCAGAGTTTCCAGGAAATCTACTAGGAATGTACTTCCCACATTCCAAGAATTCCCCATGATATTGCTACTAGCAGCAGAACAAATTGACCAGAAAATTATAAGTAAAAGCTTACTTCCTATTAAGTCCTATGGAACTATAGTACAGATCAGGACAATATAAATTTTTGGGACTGCAAGCACAGAAAACAATGGAACAATGTTCAGTTTTTAATATTTTTTATTACAATGAATTCCCCATTGTATTGCAATATTTCCATGAGACTGCTCTTCAGGCACTTGTAGCCCCTAGCACACCCTCTTCACCTTCCCTTGGGGCACCTGACATTTTTAACATCAGCAAATTTGAACATATTTATTCAGTTTCTTAAATATAGCACTTACCTAGTTATAAAATACTGCCCCAATTCTTTTATATACAATAACCATTGTGCTTACGATGACTTAAGCCATGCATATTATTTTTTAAAAGAATTATATTTGCATGGAATGTTTAAGAAAAGAATTTCCCAGTTTCCGGAAGTAGACCTTCCTTTAGAACAGGAAGGAAATTGTTAATTTTTACCTTAAAACCCAGAGGCATAATGGCTTATTACCCACTGGGAAAGCAGTGAAAGGGTTTGTTTTAAACTTGATGAGGTAGGTGTTTATATTAAGATATTGTTCTGAAATCTGTGCCACCAGAGAGTATCAACACTTGGATCTTACCTCAACCTGAAAGCATTTTAGTGATGAAGTCAGTAGTGTCTAGGGTAGGAGGAACACCTGAGCCACAATGGAAGACATCAACTCAAGTTCGCCTTAGAAGCCAGCAGCAATGCTTAGCATTGAAATCAAGGCTCCAGACCCTCCTACTGGTCTAGCCATTATTCCTTCCTCATTTTTAAAGCACTAGGCACGGTCTTTTTCTGTAGGGATTAATATCTCCTTAATGGACTGGCCTGTAGGGGTGCACTCCCTCACATTGTGAGGTTCTAGTATACGTTGTCAATGGTCTTTGAACTCAGTACAAGAAGACTTGAGGAGATTGCCTGTAACTCTGAAACTGATTGCATTTTGGCAAGTCCTGTTTAGAAATTAAGACAAAAACATCTATGTTGCTGCTGCCACAAGACCTCTGTGTGTTCACATCTATTCGTATCTCTCAAGTGACCCCATTTCTGGAAATGCCAGCAAGGATACAAACAGAAGCACTGAAAGTTCTTCACAGATGTAAGAACTTCTTCACAATAAGGATGATAGAGCACTGGAATAGGCTGCTTCAGGAGGTTGTGGCATCTCCTTCTCTGGAGATGCTCAAGACCTGTCTGGGCACCTACCCATGCAACCTGGTCTAGGGAGCCTGCTTTGGCAGGAGGGTTGGACTGGATGATCTCTAGAGGTCCCTTCCAACCCCTACAATTCTCTGATTCTGTGACAGGCAAGGATCTAAGGAGAGTGCTTAGCAGGGAGTGTTTTCCAAAATCATTTCTGGGTCAGTTAATAGCAAAGAAAAAGACCTAAAGGATTCTGCCCACCATTAGGAGGCTTGTGCCACTGTAAATACTTTCTTTAGGCCAAAAATGTCTGAAATACTTGTGCTAACAGTGATCTTCTGACTCATGTGAATGGTATGACAGCAACACTGATATCCTGGCCACATAACAATTAGGGAAGTGCTGTCTAGCCCCTTCCACATCCCTGCTGGTGATTCAGTTCCCTTTGTGCACTCTTTTGCTGCACAAACTTGCTGGTAAATAGGCAGCCCTGCTGTGTCCCAGAGGCATGGGGGCATGTTTACAATGGCAAAAGTAACTCCTGATCATAATTGGTTTCTTTTTTATCCAGGCTTCAAAGCAATTTGATCTCCCTCAGAAGCTGGGGAGATATTACCTCTATAAAATATTACCTCTTCTCTAGAAGTATATGTACCCTCAGGACCCAAAAGCAAATACAAGGGGAACTTCAGTCCTAGAGCGAAATTCCAGATGTATTCATTACCCTATCTGTCATTTGATGGACTTTTTCCAATGGGCACTGACAATACACACAAAAAAAGAAAAGGAATACAAAAAAAAAAAAAAAAAAAAAAGCAAACAACTTTCCAGCTAGTATTTTAAGGCTGTGAATAACATGCCATTTCCAAGAAAGGAAAAGTATGGAGTTTTTGAATGTATGTTTTGTCTCTAAATAGACATGGGGATTGTGTGCCATTGTATGACTGGTCTTCTATTATGAACATTGCATGACCACTCTGTGAGGTTTGGTATGTCTCCATGAAGATCTGCTGGGTAGGGAAATAGGCTGTACAGCCCCTGATCTCTAAAAGTGAGAAGCTGAGTGTAGAGAAGTCTCCACCTGTCCTAAGGATGAAACTGGACTAAAAGGCCAAATGGAAAATAGGAAGCTTTTGTTCAGAATAAGCAGCACCTTCACAGAGCTTTTCATTGTGAACATCCCTCACAATTTGTCACCTCATAACAGCAAGTGACCCATCTTGAATCTGGTACTGGACTTGTGTGTATGCAGTAACAGGCAAGTGCCTGTACTCTGAACTAGATGCATTCGGAACCACAGGACCATTGCCTGTCCTGGTCCTTCTGTCTCGCAAAGAATAAACAATTCACCTAGCACATATAAGATACTCAGACCTGAACTTCTGGAGCAATAGATTTTGTTTTCCTTGTTTCTCTGAGATAAAATGTAGCTACTGGTTGTGTAGCCTCATCAGATCTTGGTAGACATACACTTGTTACAATCTTATTTTTGGGATTAGCAGTTCTGAGAATTAGACAGCATACCACAGGTCAGTAACTTGGAGGGGCCAGTGCATCTCTCCCCCTGGCATTTTTAACATTTGTGATTCAGTGCTTGTAAGATCCATGTTTCATAAGAAACAGACAAACATCATGAATTTGCAACTGTTTGATGCTGGGTTTCAAGAAGCAGAGCACCCATGGCATCTGCTCCACCAGGGATCAGAGCTGCCAATCCTCTCACAGTGACTCATCAGACTCAGGCTTAAGTTCTGCAGAACATTAGAGTTGGACATACCAGCTGGTATGACCAGACACTGATTCAGAGTTTGTGTTTGACCTCATTGTCAGGACTTGGAAAGCAGGGGGTTTAGGGAGAAGGGAGAACTGGATTGAAGTCAAAGTCATTAATAACTTTCTACTTGAAGAATGAGCCCATAGAGCTGAGGGGCAATAAGTTCAAGCATACATTAATGTAGTGAGATATAATAGCCACCAGGCAGAGCTGAAGTCACAGAGCAATATCTGCCTTCTTTTTTCCTCAGTCCTAACTGAGGAATTCTCATGTAAGCAGAACTCTGTTTCTGGGCAAAGACTAATCCATATTTATGACTCTCTGGGCTGAGGCAGGGTGAAGCAAGCTGCCAGATGCTGGGTGGACACAGCTGAAAATGAACTACTCTAAGCCTCGGGGGTATCAGGTATCCCCACCACTGTGCCACAGAGGTGTGTGCTACACTGGAGCTATGCAAGCAGTGGCTGTGAGCGTAGGTACTGCTGTGCTCCTGGCAATCACAGAGCTGGTGGAGCACCCTCCTCTGTGCATTTCAGGGTTTTGGGGCTCTGAACCACTCCATTGTTGATCTTCCCTTTGTGAGAGCAGGGGTACTTGGTAAATGGAGGGGGTTTCAAATGAGCAGTCCTTTCAAATGTCACTCCCATACCCTGTTACCAAACCAAGAAACCTCTTCCCTTATCACTATTCAGTGCTAATTCCTTTTGAAACCATTGGTGAGAATGTCAGTGCTCTCACTGGCAGATCTTTGAGAAACCGCAGAGAAATATATTTTTTTAAAATACACAATTTTTTCACAAATCTGATAGGAACGTCTCCATCTAGTGGTCTGGCCAGGGCAGTCTGTCTTCACACTCAAGCTTGCCATTCTACCCAGCGTGAGTCCATTCTGTCTCGTGTACTTTGTCTTCTCCAGCTGTACATTGATATCGCAACATTTCCCAAACTTCCAGGGGGTCCTGTTAATGTCAGAGAAAGGCCTGGAGATTCTTGGCTGGACACTCAGCCACGAGCTGCAGCCCAGATTCCACCCACTCAGCTTAGCCAGAGCAGAAGGGGATCAAATTGTCATCTCAACATCTGGTTTGAATCCACTAAGAAGGACGCTGTAGTGTCACACACATACACAAGCACAGACAACGTGCTTACAAATACGGGGCTGTGGTTTCAAAAGGTGGAGGTGTGAGTGAGGGGGAAATCTGGCTGTTCTTGAACTTCTAACTACTATCTATGTGGCAGCCCATCTGCCCTGCAGAAGGGAGGCAGAGCGAGGCGATGAATGCAGATCCTCTGTGCCCCAGTCTAGCCTGCTCAATGAATTCATATTTACTGAGTCTCCCTGGAGCCTGGCAATAAGTCCGGAGCAAAGCCGCAGCTCGCTACAAACAGAATAATGCAGCTTGATTTCCCAGGCTTTGTGTGAAGTAGTATCTCAGCCAGAGGACACAATCAGATACCTCAACAGTTGTCACTAAGTGCAATGATGAATTGCCTGCTAGAAGGTAGGCAATTTCATCCTATGTGGCAGATGGGGAACGAGCCATAAAGACAGCTCACAGGAGTGCAGAGGGGAGAGAAGTCAGGTCCTCCTAATAACCAGGCAAAGTGCATCTCCTGCTACAATGACTTGGCCCCAAATAGAGCATTTTGAGGGGCAGACAAAAGGGGAGAGTGGAAATGGACAGGAACGTACAGAAAATGGCAGGGGCTTCACACAATGTAAGCAGAGACCTTAAAGACGGAAAAAGCAGTTCCAGTCAAACAGAGCTCTGAATTTCCCTCTAGACACAGGGTATTAAAAATAATCCAAGCTGAACTTTGCCCACCTCTCTCACAGCATCTCCCAACAGCTACAAAAATAAACAGTTCTGTCTGGGTGGAGCTGCAGCCACACATGATTGTGAGTGCTGGGCTAACCCAACTGATTGCAGAGACAGTGACCAGTGCTCCCCCAGACCAGATGTCTGGGGTCTACCATGTATGGCTTGTGGCTGCAGTCAGCTGTCCCAAGGATAAATGTAGCATGAGGAAAGGGCTGTGAGGCTTGCTGCTGCTTACAGGCTACAGCCTGGGATCCAGGCTCACTCTTGCCCCACCCCTAGAGCAGCATGCAGTCACACTCATCCCCCTCTCCCTGCAGTCTCCACCTCATTGTGTCACTTTGCCCTGAGGCCACAGACAGGCCCTCAGTGCCCACTTGCACACAGCTATTTCTTAGACATAGAAT
Organism: Cyrtonyx montezumae; assembly: GCF_038088225.1. Classification (NCBI taxonomy): domain Eukaryota; kingdom Metazoa; phylum Chordata; class Aves; order Galliformes; family Odontophoridae; genus Cyrtonyx; species Cyrtonyx montezumae. The sequence continues at coordinate 15,654,342 of NW_027072045.1, read as the reverse complement.
CATTAAGGTAGGAAAAAAAAATCTAGTCCAACCATCAATTCATCCCTATCATGCTCACTTACCATGTCACTCAGTATCATAGCTACACATTTCTTGAACACCTTCAGGGATGGTTACTCCACTATCCCCTGGGCAGTCTATTTCAATACATTGCCACTTCTTCTGAGAAGTTGTTTTTCCTGACAGCCAGTCTGAACCTTCTCTAATCTCTCCTCTCCCCAGATATGGGCATCTTGTGAGGACAGTCTTTAAGGTAATCCTATATTCTTCCAACAGTGGTGCTCCCTTTCATCTCATTTAGAACCCTCATGGAGCAGAATCTTGCCAGGTGCCCCAAGGCTATATAACTTTAGACCTTATCCACAGTACCCCACGATGCAACCTCCACATCACAAGCTGCCGGGAAGCACAGTCATAGAATCACAGAATTGTTGGAGCTGGAAGTGATCTCTAAACATCACCTAGTCCAACTCCCCTCCAATGAACAAGGACACAGAATGAACAAGGTTGCTTGGAACTGTATCTAGCCTGACCTTGAATGTCTTCATGGATGGGACATCCACATCTCTGGTCATCACACTGTAAGAGGCTTTAGCAGAAGTTACCTACATCCCAGTGTCCACAGGACTTCTTCACTCACAGGTTTGCAAAGCCTGGGGTGCGCATCTCACCAGGAGGTCTGTGGTTCAAGTGACATCAGCTTGGCAAGGGTGCCCGTTGCAGTCAGGACCAGGATGGGACAGGCTCACTGGAAGACCCAGGGCCTCACATTTAACCACTTAGAGTTGTTACACACAGGCTTTGCATCTCTCCTCTGGATTTGGGCCAGTGTCATGTCCAGGATGTCTGTCTGGGTGGGGAATGGGGAACAAAGAATGGAGGCTGTATCGGTACCAAGGAAGAGGACAACAATTTTGGGTGTGAAACAGCTGATGCCTGGCTGCTGAGTGCTAAGTTGTTCATGCTGTAGTCTCTGCTCCCTAGGTTATCTGAGGTTAGTTAGGTATATACTACTTCCTGCATCAGGCTCCACTGTTCTTCACACACCAGAAAGCTTTCCACTTCTGAACAAATGCTCTCTAAGGGACTGCAAGTTCTGACAGTACCTGGCAGATGACAAATCAGCCCATCCCAGGCCAGCTTGCTGCTTTCCATCAGCTGTCTTTCTGTTCCCCTCACTGCCTAAAGACCAGCATCCCTGACACCCTCGAGCCCTGCCAACTCCTAACGCTGTACAGAGAAAAGCCAGGGGAGGTGGGAAGCGTTGCCTCCAGCAGACTCACAGTCTCTAGCAAGTTCCGAATCTTTTAAGGTGTTAACCGTTTTTGAAAAGGGAAGCAAGTAACAGGGCTAGGCCAAAGCAGAAAGAATCAGACTGGGTGGGAATCGCAGCTCCTTTTGGCTGAGCCACACAATCCACTCAGCAACAAAACCTTTGTTAATTTCCTGCAGTAACGTTAATTGTTGGGTATTATCCAAACGGAGGCAGCAGATATTTGGTAGGAATTCTATTCTGATAGAGCCACCGCCAGCGCTCACTCATTGTGCACAAACAATGCCTTTTGGGAAAGCTCCTTTCAAAGGGATGTGGCCAAAGGATTGTTCTCTGCCCTCCAGGGCAATTTTGACTGCTCTAATTCAGGCAAAATTGGGTCACTCACCCACTCAACAAGATTTTATCTTGTAATTCTCTCGGATTCTGTTCAGGAGTTAGCATTCCTGGAGGTGTTCGAAAAAGGGGTAGCTAGGGCACTGAGGGATATGGTTAGTGAGCATGGTGGTTTTGGGACTAGATGATCTTAGCAGTCTTTTCTAACCTTGGTGATTCTATGACTTACATCTTTATCCCTTCTCAGAGAGGAAATCAAACCTTCCTTTGCTCTCAGCTGTGCCAAGGAAGCCTACACACTGCTCAAACCCAAGCTGCCCAGCAGCAATCTCCAAGGAAGCATCAGGTAGACATGAGGCCACATGCTTCAATCCTGCTGTGCCCTGGCTTTGCAGTGGGAAGTTCTTTGCAGGAGAATCCCCCTCATGAAACTGCAGCTGCTGCTCCCTCCAGGCTGCCCAAGTGCTGGGGAAAAGGAACAAGACCTTGAGGTTTCCCCAGCTGGGCATGGTGAGAACTCAGCCAGGCTAGAAAAACTGACCCAGCATGAGCATGCATGGGTGTGCCAGGCCTAGCAGTGTTTTCCCTTGGTATTTTTAGAAATGTCTTTCTATGAGTGAGGAGCTTTCGGATGGGAGGGAGGGGGCATGGGAAAAAGCAGGCTAATACATGAGAGAGCCCTCAGGCAGCATCTGGCATGGGGACGGAGAATGTGACAGAAAATGGAAATCTAATACTGGTGAGTTCATGAAGCAACAGAACCACCACTCACTAACAATCTGTTGCTTCAAGTCCAAGTCCATGTTCCTGAGCCTGTCAGCCCTTCCAGCTGCACTTTGTGTGACAAATCCAAATTTTTAACGTACCAGTATGATTTCTCCACCTTTCCTATATGGATTGCTCATTGTTCTCTCATTTCATGTGGCAGGCGATTGCTCCTTGCCAGGCAGTGTTGGCTGCATGTTAAAGAGTCACAGGTTTCCTGAAATCGTAGCACAGACCGTGAAGCTAAACAACACGTGCTGCACAAAAAGTCATAAAGCATGTGTGAAAAATAGTTGACACAGAAGCTGTCATGGAAACCAGTGCTACCAGGGAACACACAATCACAGAGCTCCCATTAAAGGCTGCAACACTGAACTCAGACTCCAACAATAAGGCAGAATATATTAAATTCACCCTCATGCCCTGCTCAGACTTCACAGCAGGTTAGCTGAAAAGCGTAACCATTTTGATTAGCAGCACTGGATGCTAGTATGCAGTGATTGAATTACCAGAAACCTTCTTATAGAGAAACTGCCTTTTACTGACTAGGCAGTAGCTCTTCTCCTAGAAACAAGCCTGCTTAGAGCAGACTACATGCATTTCCCAGGTCATATTCTTCTTGATTGCCTCCCAGCTGCTCCCTACAACAATGCCCTGAAAGTGAGAAAAGAACAAGGTGGAATAAGAAATATGGTGAAACAAGATTGGACTGGCCAGGCATACATGCCACTGCAAGTGTTACAGGTATCTCTCATGCCATGATCACACCTGTGGCCAATACACATTAGTAGAAGGAAGCAGATGACCTAAAAATATTTGCATATATTCATAGCCCTTAACATCCAACCAGCAGAGAAGAGTGTGGGAAGTTTTTGGCTGACACTGTCCTCTGTAGTGAAGAAATAGACTTTCCTCATTCCTGAGCCTGGAAGATGTCTCAGCTGGCTTCACTGGATGGGCTTTGGATGTAGCTGTTGCTCATTCTGTAGTGCTGGGGACACACCAGAATTTATCACCTAAGGCAGCAATTACAGATGAGAACAATGTTGAGCTATTTGGTGTGGTCTGGATCTAGACATGGGATTCTATTTATTCCCTCTGCCATTTGCTTCAAAAGAGTTTGATGTATCCAAGGGCCAGAGCTGTACATTTAGTGTGTTTTTGTGTGCTCTCTCAGGGCCTGGTCTTTATCTCAGTGACATCAGAGAGCTTCAGGACCACATTGGTTCAGCCTATGAGGAAAGCCAGCAATTTTTGCTGACTCTACAAACATACAGCAAGGCTTTTACTGACCTATAAAAGAGGCATCTAGGCTGGAGTTGTCAAAAATAGGGCACCAGCAAACTTATTTCAATTTATTTTTAATCCACCTTAATACCATAGGTTGGAAAGTCCATCTTTTACTCAGATGTTTACGGGAATCTTATTTTGCTCAAGGGGTTATAGAAATATAACTAGTGGAGGAGAAAATCAAATCCCTATGAACAAAAATTAGGACTGAGTTAAAACCCCTGATGAAGAATAATGAAGATTGGATGAAGAATTTGTCAAAATTATTTTTCTGGATAGAAGTCAGGTCCTTAACAAAGTGAAATTTTCTGAGTATGTGAAAAATCTGTGCTTTCTGTAGAAAACAAAGTGTTTGTCATAACCTTTTGACTGAAAAGAAAGTTGGTCTGCCAGATGATTCTGGCTAACTCTGGTTTATAGGTGAAAAGCACACTTGCTCCAGAGGGAGAAGCAAGAGAAAGAAGGATCAGATGGAGAGGAGCCCAATTACAGCTAAACAAGAAAAGATTTTAAAATAACCTAGAGAATGCCACTCTACATATGAGAAAAGATGAAGGATCCTGAGAAGGGTGTGAAACAAGAAAATATAAAATTAAAGCAAAGGTTCAGAGTTAATGAGTGTCTAAAGAATGACAATGTCAGTGCTCTTTTAATGTAAGAGTCAGAACAAGGAGCTTGGTCAAGGTTAAAGCCTTTTCAGCACACTCAAATCACAATCCATCTTTCCTACAGTGGTTTTCGTGGTACATACCTTGTTATAATGCTTCAGCATATCAAGCTATAGTATGTACAGTTTGTAATGACATATAAAAGGTGAAAGCCTAGCTAACACTAACAATTGCATGACTGTCAAAATGTGAAAAGAACAATATTCTCCACTAAACCAATAGTCCTTAATACATAAATATTGAAGTGTGACATGAGATCAAGCTGCAGCTCATCAGTCTGGGTGGAAACTTTCATGCAGCTTTCTCTTAGAACCTGAAATTCAAAGTACTGCTGCTGACTCCGTGTCAGCTTAATTTGCTTCTTCAAATGAGTAGAAGGGGAAGTGGATCTGGATCTGTTTCTGACATTTCCCATTTAATGTTAAAATGCCAGAACCTGTATAGGGCAGGTTATGTCTGGTCTACTGATGTTAATGCAGCAGAGTAACTTTATTCGAATGGAATTTGTGACCTAAGCTGACTCAGACTTCAGCATTTTTTCCTACAAGGTGAAACTCAGAAATGCTAGTTTTATCTCCCAAACTTGACAAAAGCAGCTTAAAGGCTTTCCCATTACACTCAAAGTGAGAGCTGATAAGGCTCAAAATCCAGAAATTGCTTACTTTACAACTCTGAGTCCCTTTCAAGCTGACCTTCTGCCCTGAAAGCCTAAAACCCCTCACCAACCACTATATTCAGGCAGCTAAGGAATTGGAACATCTGGTAATAATAACAGCAGTCTCACTTGAAAATGACATTTATATGCTATTGTCTAGGAAGCATCATCACACTACAAAAACTTTGAAAAATCCACTTTGTAGATTTCAGACTGGAAATTACCTGCTAGACAACTTGTGCATCACCAGAGGTGAAGAGTGACAATTACATGCGGGAATTATCCAGATATTAAATAAATATACATTAAGAAAAGACTCAGCAATATGATGTGGACCAAATAATAAAAATAATAAATAAATAAATAAAATTGTCCAAAACTTTTTTTCAACAATAATGTATTTCATGGTCTTTTGAAGATGTATTTCAATGTCACTGAAAATACAAAACCATCAATAATTAAACAATGCCTGAGAAAGAGAAAATAAAACCGATGGGTGTTTTCACCTCCCAAGCTGGGCAGCATGTGAAAAAACAAACAAGCAGCCCTTAGGAACTTGTGATGCTTTCTTCTGATTGCTTCCTTTTAAAGGGGTTGCAAAGCTAAATGGAACTCTGGGTCAATATTAGCAGCCTTTGTTGTTTGTCTAGCCTGCTCTTCACCACAGACTGCCTAGGGCGATGCATGTTCAATACCAAGTAAGCAGAACAACTAATCTCAGCTAAAAGTTCTGTGTAGATATCCAGAATGCTGTTGGTCTGCACTTTGATTCTTTGAGAATCTCTACAATGTTTTGGTAATGTTGAAAAATAGTAAGAAAGAAGTCTATTTTGTACGGCCATGAGAGCAGAAGAAAAAATAAGGTCTAGCTTGATCTAACACCAGATGCTCAAGTATACAAGCTGGGTGCAGACATTAGCTGCTGGACTCCAGACATCCTTGGTAAAGACATTTTTTGTATGCTGTCCAGTATCAGCAGTAAGTGATGATTTGCTGCTGTTCTATAGAGGATATGATATCAGTCAGTAATTACATCCTTCTTCAGGTGTAGATTAGATAATGGCTCTGAGATATTCACCATTACATCTCTGGCTCAGCTTGCTTGCAGTCATAGCAACCCCATGTGGTGATTAAGTACCTCTTAAATTAGTGCACTAGTACTCATGTAGTGGAAATGGTCACAGCTTCAACTTGTAATTGAGCACTTGGTAGGAAGGCAAGACCAACCCAGGGGAGCTCAGGTGTGTGAAATGCTACTGAGTGACCAAAAGATCCTGGCTCCACTCCTTCCCAGAATTCATTTAAGGGTTGGCAGTGTAGGTGAGGGCACCTCATCTGGGGATCTCTGCTTGCCTGAGGATTTTGCAGGCCTCCTGAAGGTAAGCAATGTCTTTCTCTTATAATCTAAGTAGGTCCTTGCTTGTTCTAGTCGAAGACCTTGCTGCTCTGCTATCTTGTTATGCTTTCTATTGTGTTACAACTCCATACTATGTTAGTAGGAATGTCCTAAATTTAGCAGCACAGATCATTAGGACTGCAGGACTAACTTTTGCAAAAGTCAGTACAAAGGCACTTTAACATACCAATCTCAACTGCGTCTGGAATTAAAAGCTGTGTTCTTTGGTCCAACAGCATATCAATAATAATTAGAATCAACCAAGGAGTCACTATTAAGCTATGATTCAGTTACTAGCTGAGTTGGCAGCCCCTGTCCTTATCGTTTGTCACTACTGTCCAGTGCAGTCATGAGAATTTTGCTGAGCTCTTACGCGTGAAGTCATGGCTATCCCCAGTCTTGGTCCTCTATGCTGCAAGTTTTGAACTTTGTGAGAATTGCTACATGTCAGCCCAAGAAGAGTCCCTGGAACTCTGCTGTTTCTGATTCTCGTTCTGATTTCCTCTGCACTTTTCTTTCACCTCTCCACAAGCAGTAACAAGTCTGGGAGGACAAGTAAAAAACATGCATAGTTATTTCTTAGGGGGAGCTCTGAAAGGAATCAGGGGCATATTTTTTGCATAGAAGCTTGAAAAACTAGGAGAAAGCAGCACTGTATGGATGGCCCTGGTGTGCTCCACAGGGTAGAGAGCCTGCAGAGAGGGGTGGTTCCTGTATTGCATCGTCAGTGGAAACCACTGCTTAGCAGCCTTGCTCCAGCTCCTGTGTCCCATTTCTGCTCACCTTGGTGACTGTGCAGTGTCTATGTGCTTGTTACGTGCCTGGCAAGTGCTGAGGTCACACTCAGTTCCCACTGCCTCTCTGATTTCAGCTTTCAGCTCACTTAAAACCCCAAAGCTGTATCATGTAGCATGTGTTCCTTAATTTGAAAATTAACTTCTAGGGGACAAAAGGTGAAGTAAAGTAAAGAAGTAGAACAAGGAAAGGCAAAGGAAATTGCTGTGCTTGACCGCACTTTATTAACTTTGGTGCTGTCTCTCTTTTGGCTGGCCAAATAATTTTCAAGGCTGTTTCAAATCCTGCAGTGGGGTTTGGGGAGACTGGAATGATATGCACTTGTCACAACTCACATAGTCATCGCAAGGTTCCCAAGGACTGAACTCTTAGCCAGCAGGCGCTTCATGACTCCCCTAATAAGATCCATAATTAGAATTACGGAGTGTGACAGCTAGGAAAAAATAAACAGCAACAAAGATTAAAGACACCAAAGCTGCCCAACCAATGGGAGCTGAGGTTTATGTACTCAGACTTCTTAGAGCTCCCCTGTGGTCTTCTGGCAATTTGATTTAATTCAGTCTGTCCTTCAAACAAATAATTTTTAAATTAAAGGAAAAAAACAACCTGTTGAAACAACCCAAACATTTGCATTTGTCCAGTATTGAAGTTTAGTTGATTACAACTCTCCCGGTTCCAGGAAATCTTAGAAAGCTTTAAAAGCCAGCTAACTGGTATGGGATCTGTGCATACCTCTCTATTGCTGGAGCTTTTCCCTTCATCTGTAACACAGTAGGGCTTCCCATTATAGTCAGTTTGGAAGGTGGGAGTCCACTCTCCCTTGGGGAATAAATATAATCTTATGTGCAGCCAATGCATATCCCTAACAGGGCTCCATACGCGTAAGGGAAAACAATTATTCCTGGTCCTTTCCCCAGCACCACTAAGGAAGTCAGAGAAAGATGTAAACACAAAATTTCATTCCTAACAGAGGAGAAATTACTGTTTTTTAACCAGTATGCACAGGTCAGCTGGCAGTGTTGTTTGGATCTGGCACTCTTTTTTGAGCACTAAGGCTTACCATTCTATTTCTATACACCCTCTGACTAGACAAATAATCTGATTACTCAAAGGATTTCTCATTTGCTCTTTTTTGTAGCCTGCCTTTTGTCTGCCACTTGTCGTCTCACTCCTCTGTAGACGTGTCCATCAAGTGGAGACTTCTGTCTATCTGTCTTGATTGTGCCACGAGGAATTTGGGAAGCTAGATGTGGAAACCCTAGCTTCCTTCTGTAGCCCTTCAGGGTTAGAGTCCTACGTCACCTTTCTTCACACCAAGTCTACACCCATTTCAGCATGGAGGTAGACACTGTCTATGAGTCCCTCATTCCTCCAAAGCACTGACCTCAGCACCGATAGTGCTGGGCCACTGTTACTCGCAGATAAGATCTGCGAGCTGAAGACCATCTTTTAGTCTGTGCTACATTAAGCTTTTGAGTTACCAAATTTCCTTCTCAGACACATTCTCTCAAACTCACAGAAGTTGCAGAAAGATTAGCAGGTGCAGGTCTAGACACCAGTGCTTACAGCTCTAGTTTTGTTTTCATGGAGAAAAATGCACACTGACTTTTACCTTCCCACATGTTAACAGAAAAATACCTGTCATTCAAAGCTGGATTGAAAAGTTTCTTCTATATGCACTGCCCCACATCCTCCTCCTTTAGGTTTTGAAACACTCATCAGTGCACTATTCTCCAAAGATATCAAAAATTCCTGGCCTATTTGGAAAGCAATGTCAAAGACTTCTTGTTTTTCGTACTAATAGTTTTGGAGAAGGGACTTTCAATGCAGTGAATCTGAAGAAGGAAATATAAATGAAAAGCTCAATTTATTTCCAGAACAGAAATGCATATTATGTGTGAACTTCTATCAAAATGGTAGGGTTTAATTGTTTGTTCATTTTATTATATATATATATATATACAGATTTATATTCTATAATACACCTCCTTATCCTTCTCTGCAGAGAAGATTCTCCCTGCTCTCCCCTTTGTCTTTCTTCCCTATACCTAAGGTGTTTTCAGGAACTTGCTTGTGGAATCTTAATTCTAGGTGTGATTTTTTTTCAACAAGACTGTTTTTTTTTACATAAGAATCAACAAAAAGACAATATGGAAAAACATAACTTAGTCATTTCCTGGCGTTCTATATATGGAACATGCTTTCCAGCTTTCTAGATAACTTGGCAGTACTCAGAAGACATGTTGCCTGAACATCAGCATATGCACATAACTGCTCTTTACCTAGGAGTCCCAGACATTGTGTGTGGTCAGCTCCAGGACAACATAGATTTAGTGATGGCTCTTAGGATGCCCACCATTCTTTGATTCATAGGAATTTATCCTTCTGATCCATTTGGTAAATGTTTCATATAAACACATTTCAGCTTCTGATCTGCTTGTGAGCAAATTGCATTGACCTGGTTTTGGGTTTGTTTTTTTCATATATCGCCAGTCTTCTGAATCATGGAGCACTATACTAACTGCAGAGGGCAGAAAGCAAGAAGAAAACTTCTGAGAAAGATTACCAAACCTTGTTTGTTTGGACATCCTTACAGAACAAGGCTAAACTTCAAGAAACAATATGTAGTTTTCTTTTACCAGAAACACAGAAGTTAGGTGTTCATAGGTCTACCAAAACACCTTCAGTAGCACAGTGTCTGCAGAGGTTTGCTGGGACATTGATTTAATATATAAAATAACTCTATAAACCAACTCCATTTCCTGAAACACCTGCTACTGGCTGCTTCCAATCCAAGTTTTGGCAGGATTAACTCTTGCCTAGAACTGAGATCTAGTGAGTCATAGAGATAAGAGCCCAAAGCAGTATGCTGAGAATTAAAGGGAGAAATCAACCAACATCATATCAAAAGCTCACATTTTTTTAAGTCAAAACTGGTGGGCTGCATGCCCTTTGGAAGTAATTATTGTGTAGTTACTGGCAAGGTACTAAAGCAAACACCTTCTGTTCTTCAATTTGTTTTTAGCAGGAAAACAACCAGAAGAGGAATGAGTTTCAGTTGTTCCAAGTCACATCTCTTCTTTTAGATTAAAATGCAGTAAAAAGTGAAACAAGTCATTTTTCAGCTCTTTGAAGGCTGCTCCATGCAGCAGGAAACAATGCCAATGTTTTGAGGCAACATTAACAACTATCAAGTCCCTCACTGTAGTAACAACTTGCATGCAAGTATCATTTTACATTCCCTTTTATATATAATCTCCCGAACACCTAATCAATTCCGTTGTCATCTCAATGTAATTTGTATAATCTCCTACTGCTTACTGGTGGGTGGGAAGGGCTATAATTTTTGGGAATGGCTTCATAGGCCATTAGAGCACACATCAACTGGTAGCACTTAGAGACTATTGCAATCACTCTTTATGAATTCCACGCTAATTGCTGGGTTTGCCATAGACCACGCTACATGCCAACGGTTCCCTGTAATAGGCTTCTTCACATGAGGAGTGAAAGAGATCTGGCAGTAAGTGGTAGTAGTGTCAGTGGCTTTCCTGAGTAATTTCCTGAGTTCCTACAGAAAATGAACCGTAAGACTGCTGCTTCAAAGTTCAAGAGAGATAATCAGGCACAGATGTGAAACAAGGCAGCTCTTTGTGCTCACTGAAATGAATATATCATTTTGAAGACACTCCTCCACTGGCAGCTAATTAGTCTCAATAAAAGTGGGAAATTGGGTGTGTGCTATTTGTCAGGACTCTGAAAAGTCAATAATTCCCTAGAACACAGGTAAGAAAACCCTCTGCTCAACCCACCTGTGCTGTTATGGAGGCAAAACTGCACAATTTGAAATTACTATTTTAAAGGTCTTCTATCAAAAACAACTGTTTCACTACAAGCTTTACGAGGAGAGGCTGAAGAAGCTGGAATTGTTTAGCCTGGAGGAGAGGAGGGGTGACCTTATCACTCTCTACAACTACCTGAAAAGAGGTCGTGGTGTGGTGAGGGTTGGCCTCTCATGCAACTAGCAATAGGACTAAAGGACATGGTCTCTAACTGTGCCAAGGGAGAGGTTAGGAAATGCTTCTTAGAGTGACAGCTATTGGAATGGGCTTCCCAGGGAGATGGTGGAGTCGCCATCCCTGGAGTTGGTCAAGGAGTGCTTAGATGTTGTACTGAGGAACACAGTTTAGTGGGAAACATTTGTGGTAGGTGGATGATTGGACTGGATGATCTTAGAAGTCTTTTCCAACCTCATTGATTTTATGAAAGCTCTCTGCAACTATTTCTACTACTCTTAGAATCTGGCCCTCTCTGGCCACTAGATACAGCCCAGTCCTGCTGCTACTTCCTGTATGGTTTTTCTATGGCCAATGTAGCTGAGATAAGAAAGCTCAGTCCAAAGCTTTCTGAAAATCCATCTCTCCAAGAGTTTATAAAAAAAAAAAATCTCCAAAGATTTAGTGTCAGGTTCAGCAACACCGTCCTAATGAGGTGTTCCTCAGGGGTCAGCTGAGAACTGCTGCTTGTCTTAAGAAAATCTATCTAGTATTTAATCCAGAAAATCAAGGGTTTGAAGGAGAAAGAAAAAAGGAAAGGACAGGTTATGGATCTTTGGTGTTCACAGTGGACTGACAATATTCTCTCTCCGGTTACCTATGTAGAGTTTCTTCTGTTCACCTTTTCAACAAACCTGACAGCAATACTGTTAAAGCAAATGGAGAGTTAAGAGATGCAAGACTGGGCGTTGAGCCACGGTGAAAAGACTTTCACATCACACGTCTGAACATGCATTTCATCCCATTTCACTAGCATGCACCAGTAAAGGCCAGGAACTAATAATTTTCATTCTAGCTAGCTGTTCTTCAATGAAAGCCACCTGGAAGAGTAGCAAAGGAGAAGCCCAGACTAAATATGCAGCATCATACTTGAGAGATCTCTGCTGTCATAAGACACTATGTATGGCATTAAAGTGTCTGCAAGCAATTCAAGTGTTGTTCACAAACAGAATTTAATTTCTGATTCGCTATACACAATTTTGGATACGCTAATATATATTAGGAAAAACTTCTCAGAAAGAATGGTAAAGCATTGTAAGGGCTAGAGGAGTAACTGTCCCTGGAGGCCTTTAAGATAAGGATACATGAGGGACACAGCTTAGAGCAGTCCCAGACGTGGGTTGGTAGTTGGACAGCATTATCTTAGTGGTCTTTCCAATCTCTGATTCTATAGCTGTAGCAGTAAGACTCATAGTGGTTGGGGCTTTGAGCTCCTCTGTCTGGGGACTTCAGAAAAGCATTGCTTTTGAAGAGTAGATGGACAAGAGAATATCAGGAGGAACTGGGTCTCTCAGCTGATCTAATACTGCATCAGAGTAGAAGGAAAATATTTTTTCCCACACCAATTCGATTTGAGTAAAAATCCAGTAATCTGAAAGGAAATCACTGGAGTGACAGGGGTACTGAATGACAGTGGATAGTAGTAGAGATACAGAGCACCCTTCTGCATCTAAGAAATAAAAATTAAGGTAGTAAGATTCGGTATATATTGTTATAAAAAAAGGCTATTGTATATTCTCCATAATTACCATGTGTTGAGCAGAAAACAGAAAATGTGAAGAAGTATCTGGGAAAAGCATATACAAATACATAATATTTAAAAAATAATAAATTTGTACTTAGAGAACAGACTGAATTTACATGTTTTGGTCTTGTTCAGCAAGTATATTTTTTTCTCCAGAATTTCTAACCCTCTTCTTCACAAGGGGGCTTGTAAGCGTAGGGTAGGTTTTTTTTGCTGGCTTTTCTATTCACTAAGGCAAGATACTGTTCAAGAACAGCACCCTGACAGTTGAATGTCAGAACAGAAGTTGCTGGCCTTCCCTTTACTTAGTGCTGCTCTCTCTGGAGAGGCTAGAAGCAAGCAAGGATCAGAAGAGAGGAGGTGCGGTCATTGCAGGTCACGGATGTGCTTGGTTTCTGGCTTCCTCCCAAAGTAATACCTTTTCTTGGATGAGAGTTTATTTTGCATTATATAATAATATAATGAAAAATATCCTCAACAACACCATTTCCTTTTTAGAGTTATTTTTTGCGCAGCCCTTTGGGAAACACTGTAGCATGCTGGCCAGCATGTGTGCGTGAGTGTGTGCATGGCTGGGTCTCACACCACTGCCAGGACAGCCACAGAGCTTTCCCAACAGCTTCTGATCTCTGCAGCCACTATTAAGTCTTGAGAGGTTGCCCAGTGCCTAGGCAGCTGCAGACACTGTGACTGGTAACAGTGATGACTCCTGGTTTGGCAGACCTAGGATTAAGCTGTCTTGCTCTCTAACTTAAAAACTTAAAACTGTGGGTGTTCTGTTTTTCAAACACCACGCATAGCTCATTACACTGTAAATGTAAATCAAGCAGGGTATGTGTTCTAGTGATTGAAAGAAAAGCAGCCACACTGCCAGTACCCTGCTGATACTTAGGGAAGGCCTGTCTTGCTTCTTTGCATTGCTGTGTGATCATAGAGACAGCATATACGAAGAGGAACAGCCCTATTGCAGAGGTCAAACCACAGAGATCCTGCAGGGAGCTGTGGAGCTATGTTCCAATCTGACATGCTTGGTATAGAAGCTGCAGCTCTAATGTCATAATTCTACTCATGTTCAAGCAGATCCAGTTTACACCAGGTGTGATAATTGGAGCTCCTTGCTTTCCATTCCAGTTCAGAGAGCAGGCTTTAGTAAACAGTTTCAAATCTTCCAGGTGACAATAACTTTGGGTCACAGGTGACAGCTCCTCCAATTTAGGAAACTGTAGAGTGGGTAGATGAAGTAGAGTAAATAGAATTTCAGAAAAGCAGCCTTCAAGGGCTGCTGCAGAATCTGTGATCCACTGAGCTTTCTGAACTGAAACCATTCTACAACACAATACACATCTTGGAGAAAAAGTGTTTCACCACCAAGCAGACTGTAAATGCTGTGACTCTCTTAGTTCCCACCTGCCCTATCTGTATCCACACTGCTGTAGAGGGAGACAGGTAATGACCATTACATGACAGTAAGGTGTCACACTTCTGCTCATGGACCCTCCTGCAATGGCTGGCATTTCTAAATATTTGAGGAGTGGTGAATTCCTTCTTCTTGGTACCTATTTCTTTATCAGTTTCCTTACTCATGTACCCAAATGTACAGTAGAAGGTGGCCTTAATTCAATGCTTTCCCATAGCACTCTCAAAGCTTCTCTGTCCAAATTTAGTTTCTCCTTGTTAAATAGATGCAATGTACAACTCTAACCACTGCTTTGTGTTTCAGTAAAGGTTTAGTTTTCCAGAAATAGAGATGGACAGATTACTTTCCAGATCATGCCAGATATATAATAATGCAATGCTAAATGGCCTAGTGATCTGGAAGAAAGCAGTTGCTTAACCATTGTTTTTGCAAGTCTGCCAAAATCTCTAATTCACTCAAATAATTGGCAGATAAATGGAGTATAGCAGCCAAGTAATTCTGCCCATTCCCACCTGAGAAGTAAAAAAACAAAAACAAAAAATAAACCTTGTATGAATCTTTAGGTAGCAATAAATCCTTATTGTGTGTTGATACAAGATCTGAGCCAGCAGAGCCCATGGGTGACCAGGGATGCTTTACACTGGATAGAATTCACCAGGGCAATCTGTGGTTGGGCTGGCAGGTCAAGTAGTTACAACCCTACCCTCAGGAAAGAGTAGGTGGCAGAAAATAAAACGCCAGCCTTAAAGAGCTTGTTTCACACCCTTGCCTTTATACAGCTGCTATCAAGGTAGAGTTGCGTAGATTCCTCAGCTTGACTGTTTGCACTGTCACATGAAGTTCTGTCAAGACTGAGCTTTATGGAAAGGATATGTCTTCATGCCCCACAACTAGCTTCCAGTGATAGAAACTTTTATGCTTTTTGAATTAGGCATGAGAAAGGAATAGGACAGAGAAAAAATAAAACCACCCTGATTTTAGTGAAGCTTCTTATGGCTACCACCCACTCAGCTTCAGGGAAACAAACATTTGCAAAGTGGACACACAGCCTCCAGTACCCAGACACTGATGCGGTGTGCTGGGATGCATAAAGCTTTCTGACAAAGAACAGCAGCACCAGCAAGCATGCAAGGTAACAGCAAAAATACACAGAGCTAAGCACTTGTTGTATGTGCTGTTAAGACAACCAGGGCTGGGGGTTCCCTCACTGGCACTGATCCAACACTTAGAAAAATGCTGTTGTTAGATGCAACCCCAAGACAGCTGTTAACACCATCTAGCTTCTGGACTTACACGCTGCTGCTAACATCTGCCTCTGAACAGACTCTGGTGTATCTAGATACTGACCAACTTTCTGTCTCAGACCAACTGCAGTTACAGTTAACAGACAACAATGTGTCTACTGTGCTAAGAGCAAAGTTTGCCATAACCAGGGCTCTGTTCTTCAGATTTTTTCAGGACAGAAGACTGATGTTTTCTACCATGGAAATCGCAACACAAACAAGGTATAACACTGAAGAGAATTTCCTCTCTCCTCCTTAATCATCTGGTATTCTTGATCTCTGAATAATTCCAGTTACCTCTAAGGTATCAATAGGGAATTGGAGGTATGTGAACCTTTTGGACAGGTAACTAGGAAGAACAACGTCCTGGGGTAAAAAAGCAAGAGGACCAATTTGATTTCAGTGTGATCTGCAAGCAAATGGAAACTAGGGTACTTATCTGTGTTCCTCTTCTGAACTTCTCAGTTGACATAGACTAGAAGAACCACAAACAAAATTTTGTAAAGCCCAAGATAGCCTTGATAAGCATTTTTCTTTTTAGCCATTAAGCTGAAAATAAGTAAATGCAACTGTGTGCTGTTCTGGCAACCTCAGAACACTCTCTAGAGAAGCCCATTACAGAGAAACAATGGCACAATCCAGCCATCTTTATTTGCTCCCAGACTTGCTGATCAAAGCAATGCTTCTCCCTGTTCTCAGCAGTTTTCACACTAGCAGGACAAAGCATCATGGATTTGATGCACACTCTCAACATGTTACTGCTTGTTTTGAAGAAAAATCTATGCATGAAACTTCAGACACTTTCTAAATAGGTTGCAATTCTGTTCTCTGCATCTGGTTTACACTTGCTTTCAATCCAAAAGATTTCAAGCTAAACTTCCTGGTTATTAACTGGAACAAATTGCTCTTGTGTTACATTCAGTTCAGTAATCAGAGGGAGATTTCACACCCATAAAAACGCATTAGATTGTTGTGATAATTCTTTTGGGGGAAGGGAATTCAACATGAAATTTCTGCTAGCTTTAACACGGGTACTTTTTCTTGAGCTAATGTGGGAGGATGTGCTCCTCACCTCCACTAGAGTGACTCAAGCCAGTGCTGTCCACATAAACCACCAAGAGACAATGAGAAAACCTCCTGTCATGCTTCCTAGCTTTGCATTAAACAGGTTCTTCTGACAAGGAAAAGTAAAGGAAGGAAGTTGCAGCTCACATGCCCTTGATCATAAGTAAATCAAGAGGCAGCTGGGAAGTTATTCTCCACTGTAGCATTTGTAGAGCACTGTCTTTGATGCAGCACATCTCTTCCTGTCATATACTGCCTTCCTGTAAGCAGCTGTGAGTCCTTTAAGGTACTGCTTTCCTAATAGTAATGTACACAGACAACAGGTAGCTATTTGAAGCACGTATTGCTATGTTTAACTCTGAGGAGGCAACAAAACTTATGCCTGCACTGTGTTATGTTGCCACATGTATGAGAGGAGCCCAGAGATTGCTCCAGTAGCACTCAGGTGGAATTTTGCTGTCAAAGTCTGGGTGAGTACAATAAGGTTCCTTGAGGCTCCAGCTGCAGTTCCCTGAGCAGCTGAACTGAACTCCAGGCTCACTGTTGCTAAAGGGGTTTAAGGGCATTTCTGGACTTTCCTCAGAAAATTTTCACCTAGGCTGGTGAACTGAATGTTGTTACTGATGCACCCAGCAAACAGCTGAGTTGGTAGTAAAAAGAAGATGGGATGTCACAACTGGGCACAAGAACAGTAGACACACAATACCAAATGTTAACCAAAATACTTTTGGAGGGGACATCATAATATCCGTTAAAGTGAGGAACAGTTACATAGCAGTCAGTGTAATCTCAGACTGCTGAATTAAAAAAATAAATAATACATACTGTAGCAAAGTACTGCTTGTATTCATTGTTAGGCTGGGTATCTGAGTGACTGCGGGACAGACCAGATCAGCTTGCTGATCTAGCAAGTCTACATCTAGCTGACCTACCTCAGCTACTGCTCCCATAAGGAGGGGAAACCTCTACCTCAAATACAAGGTCCAAAGTGCAAGGAAGGAACTATTTCTGTTTTGATTTACCTACCACCTGTTGTATGAGTTAGTCACAATCTGATAATCTAAAGCCATCAGTAAGTTTAAGAGCATGCTTTGTTCTAATTTGGCACTATATTTAAGAATGTGCTGTGTTCCTGTTTGGTAGTGTAATGCCATTGGGCTGTCATTTAACTATTAAAAGTTGTCAGGCTGCCAGCAGCAGCCTGTACGTGGGGGACGGTGTTTTTTTGTTTAACCACTGTTTAAATAAAATGGAAATGGAAAAAGATCTGCCTAATTAATCAGGCCAGGTCTGCTCTGAAGAGAGCTGTTTGGAGTTCTGTAATTGGGTAGTTCAACCCAGTTCGGAAACAAAATTACCAGAATCAACAACATGAAAGCACTTATTTCAAACTGTTCCCAAACTTTCAATTCAAGACAGAAAATCAGGTAGAGAGCACCATCTATTGGCCTGAAAAGTGGCTGTTATGTCTTTTTCCTTCATGTAATTCAGAGCCAAAGGTACCTCCATGGACCACCTGAAGGTCTCCCTCAGGCAGTTCTCCAGCTCTGCGTTGCCGTGTGATGCAGCCCTGCAGGCAGCAAGCAGGCTGAAGGTCCACCACAGCTATAGGCCTGTGCAGAGGAGCTCATTTACACTCAGGGAAGAGATTTTGGCTTCCAAGTATTTGACCCCAAGGGTCTGAGAGGGGAACTGTTGAGCCATGTGATTCTAGAGGTTCATTTCTATGTTACTATTACTTCTACTGACAATACTTTTATTGACTTCATGGCACAACCAAGCTGCTGGCATTTTCTGGCATTAGACAGCTGCTGAACACTCACCCAAGGGTCTATCCCAGCAAGCATCCCAGGCCAGTACAGCAATGTCAAACTGCCACCTGGTCACTGTCTGTGCATGACACTGAGCCAATGAATCAGCCCTCTGTGTCCTTCTTCCCACATGCACACAGCAGCATTGTCCTATGTCTCAATACAGATCAGGGAAGTGCAAACTGTTACACCTGTATTTTTTGACACTCTATGAACGCCCCATAGGATAGATGGCTTTTCCAGAAAGTTTATTTTTGATCCCAGAATTCTGTTTCTAAGGATTCCTACTCCAAACTGGTCTTGTCTTTAGACTACCTCTATTTAGATGCCTAATTTTAGGTTTTAAGCATTGGTCTATGAATCCTACTTTTAACAGTGAAACAGTACCTTTAGGAACTTAGGAACCTTTCATTAGAGCATGCTAACAATTTTAGCCATTAAATCAGGAAATAAATATGAATTAGTCTTCCACTATATTTTGCCTAATAGCAAATAGAGGTTATTAGTTGTGCCACGAAGGCACAATAAGGAAATTAATACTGTCTTGCAACCAGGGAGGCGGCCTCAGGCCATGTCCAGCGATGTAAGCTGGTGCCTTAGCAGCACTGGCACTCTCCCTGCAATAGCTCCATAGAAGTCAAATAGGACAAAAGGACTCCTTCAGCCTCCAGCTCCAACAGGATCAGAAGGACCTGGCTGTGGTACAAATACAACAGGGTAGCAGAGCCCTGGAGCAAAGGCACCCCAGGCAGACCGAGATCAGTGCTCCAAAGTGACAGCCTGGGTTCAGATGCCGAACACCTCTAGCAGGGCTTGTAAACTCCCCAGGCAGTGAGTCAGAGGGATGCTCCATACCACATGCATGTCTCTTTGGAGCACTTCCAGCTCCAGTAGTTTTCCAGAGACTTTTTGCAGAATAGAGTAGGATAAATAAAACATGTCTGTGATTTTAAAAGCCAATCCATGCTTTGTTTCTGTTTGAACTGGAATGAAAGTTTCCTAAGAAGCAGAAATGCTGTTCTGGTCAAAAGTGAGTGTTTCATACATATCTTTTTGAGAAATAAATCTATTAGGGCTTTGTTCGTTCTTTTTTAATTTTTGTCTCTTTTTTTTTCTTTTAATTTTTCTTTTTTAATTATTAATTTATTATTATTTTTTTTATTGTTGTTGTTGGAGAGATGATTCATGGCTCAGCTCTGAGTGGTTACAAACATTTAACTTCAGAGCAACAAAAATCTGGATCCAAAGCAAAACATATCAGTGCAAACCACACACCAGCTGAGAAAGTCAAATTAACAGTGGCAATGGTAACAGCTGCATCCCTATCTCAGGAAAGATCTGACCAGCAGAGCAAATTTCCTGGTCAAAAAATGCAGAATGAAACAGTACAAAACTAATTGGATTCCAGGAATGTGCTCTTTTGTCGCAGCTCATCTTCATGTTCAAAGAATGTATAGTATTCATTCAAACAGTGCATAGTAAGAGATGTGGCAGCACAAACATGGAAAGAAGGTTGGTAGTAAACTGAAACAAATGCTTAAACAAATTGCAGCCTATAAGCTCAACTCTGCTACACATTTCTGCAGTGGGAGATGAGTCAGAAACAAAATGTATGGCTGACAAATTGCTTGATCCAATTAGAGAAAATATAAATCAGCTTGTCTATTCATCCCAAAGAGGCAGGTGAGGGGATCTCAGGCAGAAAGCACCCTGCTTGAGCTGCTTAAGTGGAATTCTCTTGGGAGAAGGCGGGCAGATCTGAGGTCTGAGAGTCCAGTGCACAGATTGGAAAATAATGAAGCTGGACCACTGTGATTGCTTGGGAGGTGACAGCACTCTTGAAAAACAAAGAGATCTTGGTGCCTGAATTAGGGCAGTGGGAGAGATCAGCTTGCACATACGGCAAGGGGTTGGGTTACATGTAATTGCTCCTGTGAAGAGTGGGTGGTTTGCAAGTGTTATGACAGCTGCAGAGCAGAGGATGTCTCTGCTATGAGACAACACAAAGATGGACCAGAAAGCAGGGAGGCACAAGTCACTGAACTTGCTAATGCAGGGCAAGTACTTGGTCCCAAGGCGCTTTTGCTGTGCTGGGATTCAAGAAGCAGTTACGTTTATCAGCACTTAGGCTCATCATTCCCTCCTCACAGAGAGCAAATAGATTCATTCACTGAGCTGATCTATGCATTAGTCATAGGAGTGGGACCTTCTCACAGCTTGCAGCTCCAGGTTGGAGGATGGTGGTTTCAGAATCTCTGTATTTATTGTCTTAACAGTTTTCATCCTCATTACCTGAAGGGAGAAAAGCTTTGACTGCATGTACTTAACATGACAGGTTGCCTTGCCAATATAATCAGTGTTCAGAGTTTCCTGCAAGTGTACAGTTCATAATAATATGATTTTAGCTTTTAAGTGACTAATGCACAACCTCACAACTCTATCTTTACATCATTTATCTAGTGATGTATTTGGCAACCAGTTCTCTCCTTATCTTGTCTGCATTTTGCGTCCCAGTTATTTTATGCAAATGAGTCAACAGCACAACAGATAATGCATTCCTACACTAAAAGCTCCCATGCACACAAGAGCTAGTATGAAACCCTGCTGCTTTAAAAGAAGAGGATGACTGCTGAGCCAGAGTGGTCCAGGACAGCATTTGTAACACAGAGAGAAAGATGAAACACCCATTTTGACATGGCAGCAATGAATTTCTTCCTCAATGCTTTCCATTCTAAGAGTTGGTAAGAGTCTTGCTATGGAAATGGACTCTTATGCACCCACCTTCCTGTCCCCATTTCCAGGATTCCCAACACTTGACACTTGGGCTAAGTCACTGTTTTGTCAGTCTTTGTTCTATGCCCTCCTGATCCCTGTGGCCATCTGCCCAAGTATTTAAGACCCTTGCAGATCCTAAATGCAGAGCTCAATTTAGCTCAGGCTGGAAAGATATAAGTGCCTTCAGTACAGAAAGGCCTCTCATTTTAGTCATGGGGCAACCTGCTTCCAGGCAACTATGTCAAGAGATCTGAAACTGATGCCACAAAAACCCAGCATCTCTTCTTCTATGCCTCTCTGCCCTTGTGGAATGGGCAAGCAGCTAGCAGTGTTCTGCTGCAAAGGGAGACAAAGCAGTGTACACCAAGCCATCACTGTTCACTGTGTAATTTGATGTGACAGATCTAGCATTTTTAGCACAGGCATTCAGGCTGCTTGTTCACTTTACCTTTCTGTTTAGTTCTTCAAGAGTTTACCTGACTAAAGACTGAGAAATTAAGCTCTTCCACTGTAACTCCATGTGTACAAACCTGGTCCCACTAGGCACCATGCATCGTCACTGATTTTGCTCAGACCATCATTGCTCAGACCATCATCAAAATCATCGTCACTGATTTTGCTCAGACCATCATTCCACACTTTTCTACTAAAGAAAATGTCCTTACTTTGTACCCTGCCCTCATTCTCACTTGTGCTCACATGTTCTTCAAATCTACAGCACAATTTGCATGGGAAATTCTTTGCTTTTTTCTCCTTTCCTGTAGTAGCATAAATTTGATATGCAACAACCTTGGCCTTTTTGATGTCAGATATGACTCATGAGATAGACACTGGCTTTACTGATTAATCTTACTTATTCACATCTTATTTCTCCCTTATGACTTGCCAAGAGCATTTATTTCTGCTGCACTAGGAACAAAATCTCATCTATGTCTCTGGAGCATTACATATTGCAGACTCTGTCTCTTTGGCCCTCTGCATTAATTTTCTTCAAATGACACCAAGGGGACAATATGTTAAGTTTGCAGTATTGGTCTGACAAAATTTTGGCTTCTATTTATAATCATTTGTGTAACATGCATCAGTTTGGGTTAACTCAGACCTATTGTGGAGGGAATTGCTCTAGCAGAGACCATTCCAAAATTGCTTTCACTTTCTGTACTTGCTGAGGTTTGTGTTTTTGGTACAGTGTAAATTGTATCAGGGATACTGACAACTCTCTGATGTACAATTGCAGGTGTACACTGGAAGGCTCTATTAATATAAGCTTTGGTCTCTTGTCCTTCTCAAGAGAATTTCTTTGTAGAATTAGGTATTGATCCTGCCCTATTTATTGAACTTCATTCACAACTGCATGACTCCATGGCCTACTGTCATAAATACTCTAAAATCACTTGAATATTATGAGCAACAGTATAAAAGATGCAACAAGGGCAATTCTGATTACATAATAGCAGAAAAAATCGTAGTCAGTAGAGTCAAACACTGCGGCAGGGCTCTGGAGAGGTTCAGGAATCTCTGTCCCTGGGGATATTCAAAGCTTTACTGGACATGGCCCTGTTATAATCATCTGCTTTGGGCGTAGATAACTTTCAGAAGTCTCTTCCAGCCTCAGCTATTCCATATTATGAGAAGGGTCCCTTAGATGAATGCAGACTGGAGTGCATTAAATTCTGCGTAACATCTCTACTCCTCGAGCACACTCACTCCCATCATCTGTCAAGAAGGCATCACATGTCCAATCTTTATAAACATGTGCTGCAATACAGATCAGGGAAGATCCTGCTTCCTACATCTGCAAGTTGCATGCCAATATATACAGCAATTCCTATTCTCAAGAGCCACAGGATATGTGCTGCACAAAGCTGGGAGAAGAGCACTAGTTCATCTCTAGGGAAAGACAACAGCCCATCAAACACACCTCTGCATGAGAGCTAGACAGTGCTGAGCTGAGTGACCAGTGAATACAAGAGCACCCATTGTGTTAGGAGTCCCGGCTGATTCTTTTCCTTTAGCAGACGAGGTCTTTAGGTAACCAGCACAGCCCTGCAGCCACTCATCCAACACTAACACCAGCGCGCTAGCCAGGCTGGAACCACAGACACAATACACAGGACCTGGTGTTCCCCACCACCTGAGTAAAATTGTTCTGTAACAGAAAAGTACCAGGCTTTATTCAGATTGGACAAAACATGGGATAGAAGAAACAGATTTGGCAAACATATTGGATTTAAAGATAACATTTGTTCTTTTTTTCCTTTATCATCCAGATGCAAAAGTCTAACATTACTCCTTACACAGTATTCTCCAGGGTTTAGGAATATTATAGTTGTCTGTGACCCATGCTACAGGGCTTCTGATGTTTCCTTAGGCTGACTAAACTCTAATAAATTTCTCTGTCAAAAAGTTCTTTGATATTTAGTCTAAAATTTGGTGGGTTTTGTTTAATTTTGTCATAACATTTCTGGTTATAAATGAATGCTGTCCCTAGGTACCCTACAGGGAAAAGGATTGTAAAGCAATGTATCTTTACTCAAAACATTTGGAGAGCACCAAGGTTCCCCAACAGAGAGCCAAGGTGGCTTCTATTCAAGAAAAGGAAAAATTCTCTTCTCCCTACATGGTTGATTTTGGATACACTGAAATAATTTTTGCAAGCTTCCTCTAGCTACAGGAGCTGTGAGGAAGTGCAATCAGATAGATTAGGCTGCTCATCTTGGGAGCTCTTCCAGGAGAATTTACTCTGAACATTCCTGGGAGCAACTTGGAAGCATGATGAAAGTGGGCGAAGTCATACTAGTGCCAGCAGCCTTCCTCTGGACACGTTCTCTCAAGCTCTTCCTTAGAGAGTGTACATAGTGCTGGCATCTGCTCTAATCTGGCAGTTCTGGGAGCACTGTGTTTCCTATTCCGTCACACAGAAAGGATGCAAATAAACCATCAGTCAAAATTATTGGGCTCTGTGAACCAATCCCAGGTCTACTTACTTTTATTCTTGCAACAGGATGCAGGAATAGGAAAGAATTGGGTCAAAGTCCTGACTGGACTGGATAAATAAGACTTATATTTTAATACAGGGCTTAATAATTCATTTCAGTATGCCCAGTAAAAAATGAACAGTAATATCTTTTGCATATACCTAATCAAAGGTGTTGCTGATTAATCCATGTTTAGAAAAGACCAATAAGTTTTTGCAATCTTAACTGTCATCATGAAAAACCCCTCAGCAGAGGCTCCATAGAGCCTGGATCTGCTCCAGTGAAGTCTACAGAAGGTTGCTTATGGATTTTAACCACTCAGGATTGAATCTAAAAAGATTCATTCACACAAAGAGCCTCAGTGAAGCCAAATAACTAGGCAATCTAGGCTGCCTAGAGATATTTCATTACAGATGTAACTGATGCTCTTTGAAGATAAGGGGATACTTTAGCCGATGGACTCTTTTTTGCTTTTGGCTTTGTCTTTGTAAATCTGGAGTAATGACACTGACATCATAACAGTCTCGACCCAGATTTACAGTGATGTCAGCAGGAGCAGAACACAAGCCCTGGTTGATTGCAAATGAGTACTGAACCCTTTAATTGAAATGGAATCATAAAGTAACAAATGGGAAGATATTTTCTCAATTGCACTTGAGATTATTTTTAATTTGTAGTTAATTATTAATGTAGCCACTACAGTCTAAGAATTCACATAAATCAGCATAACTTATGTGAGGAACTGACCGTGCCTAATTAAATCCAATTGTTGCTTTAGTTTTTTGGGTTTTTTTTTTTTGTTTTTTTTCTTTCTTTCTTTCTGGGAAACCAAGGCCCCTAATGCTATACAGTGAGCCAGAAAGTCCAGTCTGCTTTGAGAGTGTGTAGATATTTGGGATTTTTAGCACACTGGAAGGCCCACATTTTCTTCATCATAAATCCTTCCAACACAAACACACCAAAGAATGAGGTGTAAGGAGAACTATGCTTTTTCTTAGTCAGATTTTCAATATTTTATTTCAAAAATATTAGAATTTATGAACAACAACAAATTAAAAAAATATATAAGGAAAGAGAAAATCTTAGGCATAAAAACTTTCTTCTGAGGGAAAAGCAATTTTGAGATACCTTTTTTCCATCAGATTAATAATGAAGCACTAAGCTAACAGCAAATATATTAGGGTTATGCCATACTTTTAGAAGTTATTTAATGTAACATTAAGTAATCACTTGAGTTCCTGGCAAACTCTGCTGATTTCTTTATAAATGTTTAAGGCCCAGAGAGATCGTTATCATAATCTGATCTTCCACTAAAAAGCCAGCCAAGAATTGGCTATCATTAGTAGTGAGGCTTTATATACCCAGGCTGGACACTGAAGACTGCATGGTGCCATCTGGGGGTTGTGCTGTTCTTCTGTTCTCAACCTACTGAAATAAACTGGTGGAAATTCAGCAAGATAGAAAATGCTTCCCTATTGTTTCTACAACTGATATTCTGGGCCTAAACTGCAGTCTTGAGCTTTACAATAGTTTGATGAGCCTTTTGGCTTCAAGTTTCTAATCCCAGCTTCAGGACCTCTGATCAATTTAAAACAGTCCAGCTGAAATTATTTTCTTGGCCTGTTATTTGACCATGTCATATATATTAAACCTGAGCCAAAGACAGATCAAGTTCAGGCTATGGTTCAGGTTTGGTTTTAGGTCCAAAGGATGCTTGTGCTTTGATTAGATAGAACATTAACAAGTAATAACAACGTAATAGTTTGTAATAACTTTGCAAAAATACAGTCACAGATGAGTCAAAAGAAGAAACTAATCCTCTTGCTGATATTGGCTTAGAATTAAAATAGTATGAAAGCTGTTGGATCTTCAGAGACATGGAACCTGATCCAAAATGCAGCAGGACTTGTTTGGCATTGAGCTTCCAACTTTGCCTTCTTCCTAATGAAAATCAGCATTGTATACATTTCAGCATCTTTCTTCAACATACATAAACTAATTTCAACCAATTTAAAAAACAAAACCCTCCCAAACTACCAAAGTTCAGGGGCCTCTGTTTTTGCAGTTCCAATATTTTTACTAAGACATCCACTTTGTGACATTTTAATTATTCACAGCACCAGAGCTTTGCAAGTGGAACATGCAGTGTATTCTCCATTCACTCATTCATTAGTTTTAATTAAACCCTTTGATTTTATTTATGCTGTCATGGACTTATTAACAATTTGCAGCACAAACCAGGAAGTCTTAAACAGCACCTTGAGAAATCTTCCTTGCTCTAAACAGAGATCTGCTATAATAAATACAGATCTGCAGGATTATGTTCTGAAAGGCAAAAGGAACAACATCAGCAGCTTTCCCAACGCAATTTTCTTGTAGCTGTCTAACAAAACATATCTCAAGGTCTAAGGTGAGAATCACAAACGATGAGGTGTCCAAGGGATACAACAGAATGAAACCGCAGACAGACACTTTGTAAGTTCCTTTGTTAGAAGCAGCACAAGGCTGAGCAGGCGCAGCATGATGTATTAGGAACAGTGGATAAAGTCCCACTTCAGCAGAGACTTGGGACATTTTAAGTGTTGCCAAAAGGACAAAAAGTACTGCCTGGAACTTGTTAAAGGATAAATTCAGACAACAGTACAAGTGACTCTAAACAGGGCCATGATAGCTGTAACTTAAATGTTGTATTGTTCTTTTAAATTCCTGCCATCCATTTGAAGAGTCTGTAACTTGCACCTTCTGACAGCAGACCTCCTATCTCTTAAAACCTTCATCATAGTGATCTGGGAGCACCTAGGGCCATCAGCCTGTATGCTATACTTCACTAAAATTCAAAGAATTGAATCAAATGAAAAGAGCCACCCCTGCACCTCTGCATTGCCCTACTCAGCAAAAATTCTGCCCCAGATCTTCCAACAGCCCTTCTCCCAGTCTTCTCATCTGTTCTTTCCTCTCTGCCTCCTGCTCTGCTTTTCATTCATGCATCTGTCTCCATTCTCAGCTGCACACCCTAGCTCTGCCTCTCTTGGTTCCTCAGCAGGTTTCACCTTTGCTACCTGCATGAAAAAGACAACTTCACACACTTCCTTCCACTTTTCTCTGCAAGGCATGACTGTGTTCTCCAGCTGAAGCAGAGGGCATGTGAGTGCAGGAGAAGAAAGAAGCATCTCCACTGAACAGTGCGCTATGGGTAGATTAGTTCCTGGAATATTTCTATGACATTGCTTCCCTTTTTCATGAGCCACCTTTACTCCTGAGAATAAGGAACAGGGGCTAGAGGACATGATCATAACCATAATCCCTCCCTACTTTGTTGCAATTAATTTGCAGAATTATTAACTGGGTGGTCTCTTACTTTAGAAATATATCTTCCAACTCTTTGCTTAGCAAAATATATGCATTCTACCCTATGCATTATACCCACCTAGGTTAAACTCCACTGTTACGAAGTTCTCAGAAAAGTATTCAGATTTTTTACAGTCCTTTCATGGAACTTACAAAATGGCAGTTTGCAGATAAGGAAGCAGTCCCACTATGAGCAAGGGAGCCGCACATTGCCTATCCTTTGTATGGTGCAGGATCCACTCTGTAACTGGTGAAGGTAAAGGGATGGAAAGTTAGAATGAAACCTAGGGCCCACAGCCTTTCCCACCTACCCACCTTCATTTGGTCAGTCACTGTTATTTTGCTTACATGCTTGCAATTAGGCATAAATGAATACTGAGTGAGGCACTGACAGCTCATCTTCATGGCCTCTGCTTTGAGTACAAACCAAAGCCAGGTAGGGAAACCTGTGTGAGTGTGTCAGTGTCAAGTGAACTAAAACAACACAACTCTCTATCCTTTGGCACAGCCTTCAAAATGTGCTCACACAGGAATTTAGCAAGGAGCTATTTATAGAGGCCAAGCTACCTCCAGGCCCTCTGTATGCAGTCCTCCCAGGAGAGCCCTGCTAAGACAAAGCAGAGCAGTGCGAGCCGAATCTGCCCTCCTCATCATGAAGGTTGAATTTCACTCCAGCCAAGAGCATTCTGGGCAACAAATGAGGCCTCCCCTAATGTATTCCAATAAAAACAGAGGTTTAAAAAGAAATCAGTGTTTCGTTCCCTTCCAAGACACATAAATCGTTGTAAATTGTGCTATTTCAGGATCTTGATTTCTTTTAGGCGATGACTCCCTCTAGTGTCAAAGCAGACAGATGGTCTCTTTCGGGTCTATTTTTCGAAGAGCTGAAAGGCTTCAGAGCAGTTGAACATCTATATGCTTCTCTTCCTGACACCATCCGACAGCTTAAACACGGTCTCAGCATGTACTTAAAATATATATTGTTTTTCTTTATAAGCAGGGCCTCTAAAAGTGCTGAGAGCTATAGAAAATAGATAGCGAAGATAAAACATGAACCAGTGATCCAACTGCAAGCTCAGGAATGTTCCTTTACGTGTTGGTTTGGCTACGAAGCCACTTGCCATCTTCCTCTGGACAAACATGCAACCCAGATAAGAATAAAACATGGAGTTTTCCTAAAAATCAGGTATTCTTGAGAACTTTCATTATATGTGAGCCTTAGTCCAGTGATGTTTGTTGGTAGCATACACAGGAAGAAACATATGTAGAAGATGAGCTATCTACCTTAAAGTAGTGGGAGAAACACTGACTTCTGGAATTTGTTTCTGTTTGACTTTTCCAACCTAATAATCCACTAGGAGTAGATTTCTGCATTTAATTTCTTAAATGTACCATATCAGGGAGAGCAGGGAGAAGAAAAATGTTTTATTTCTCTGCAATATAAAAAGTACTGATACTTGCCAACTGCACAATTATTTTCAAAGGGCTTAAGCTGATACATTGACTTTATTACACTGGCATGGTTCTGAGAGATATACTCGCCACTCAACTTGCTGGTACAAGACATGCAGATGCTTTATTACTGCAGATGGAATTCCCATTTCTGCCAATGCTGCCAGCAATTCTGTGCCCTACTGAGGAGTAATGCAGCCCTTAAATCACTTATTATCTATTTTCACCACAACTCTACAGTGTTAGCATTTTGTTTTAAAAGCATGCTTGTGCCTCTGTATAGCTTTTCACCACTAGTACAGAAAGCTCATAGGATGTTGGCTCAGACCTACATCTTCAAGAAAGGAAAAAAAACTAGAGAAGATAAACCCATTTACACTAGAATCTGCTACTGCCATGTGTTTGTTCTCTTTTTAAGAATAAAGCTGCCTTTTGGTAGTAGGATATTCAATACCTGCACGACTAATCCCCCTAGCATTGTGTTGGGATTTTTATCTTCTAAAAGCAGCCTCAGGCAGGATGAGCATACCCAGCTGATCAGCTCAGTCACATTGGCAGCATTTCTAGGAAAACCCATGGCACATCTAACTGCTCAGGGAAGTTTCAGCTGGAAATTGCAGATGCCTAAGGAGGTATGGGAAAATTCGTTCCCCTGAAATTCAGAGTCAAGATTTTACAAATATGCATTTTAGCCTTCTTTTAAAATCCCACTGGAGTTTTTCCTTCCTCTATTTTTAAAAGGCCAGGACCTTATTTAAGTACATGTGGGTGTTTTTGTTGTTTTTTTAAGCTAGTATGTTTCAGGCTTCTTGAAATGCTTTTTTCATTGCAAAGGGAATTAGGCTTTAAAACACCTTACCAAGTCATGTAGTGGATTTTCTATTGTTCACTGTATTTAAATCAAAATGTGATGTCTTGCTAAGCCATCTGTCCTACCTCCTCTCCAAGACACAGACTTAATGTAGGAATTACTGAGTGAGAATGTTTGCTGTGTGTCACACGAGAGGTCAGAAAAAGTGATCAAATGGTCCTGCCTGGCCTTAAGCTCTATGAATCTACGAATAAATGAAAATACTAGCTCTAAGCACTTTGTGACAAGGGATGTCTTTAAATATTTAGCAAAGCTTTGTGTCCATTGGGATCGTTGTAAATAAGAGTAGCAGTCACATGCCTGAGGCTCAGACATCTCAGATCACCTTAATGTATGTACACATTTGTGTGATGACAGCTCAAAGCTGTTCAAATGCTATGGTCACATAATTCTGAATATCTAGTGGTTCAAATTACCTTTTTCTTGGCTGGTCAGTCAAACCTTTCTGTGTGATGGCTCCTTTGCAATCAGTTGTACTCCATGTACAGCATTTCCTCAGAACAAAATCCATAAATGTGTGCTGTCACTAAGTCCTTCTTTAATCTTCAGTTTTGCAAAATATGTACTGAAATCTGTGAAGGAAATGCTTAACTAAAAATGTTAAGAATGATGAATTTAGCCAAGTGTCAGCAGGTCACACCCTTAACAGCACATCCAGGTCACTAAGGGGCCTGTGAGAATTGTCTCCTGCTAAGAATCAAGGACTTACACATGGCAGGCTATTATTGGGTACACTGGGTACATTGCTGGGACATGTATATAGGTGATGAGAGGATGGAGAGCAGCCCTGTGGAGAAGGACTTGGGGTACTCATGGATGGAAAGCACAACCTGAGCTGGAAACATGCACTCACAACCCAGAAAGCCAACAGTATCCTGGACTATAACAAAAGAAGCAAAATAAGCAAGTCAAGGAAGGTGATTCCCCTCTTCTGTTCCACTCTCATGAGACCCCACCTGCAGTATCATGTTCAGCTCTGGGGCTCCCAGCACAGGAAAAGCATGGAACTGTTGGAGTGGATCCAAAAGAGGCCATAAGGCTGATAAGAGAGTTGGAGTATCTCTCTTGTGATGAGAGGCTGAGAGGGTTGGGGTTGTTCAGCCTGGCTTCAAGGAGATCTCATAGCAGCTTTACAGTACTGAAAGGGAAAAGCTCAGGAGAGCTTTTCCCTTTATCAAAGCATGTAGCGATAGGACAAGGGGTAATGTTTTAAAAATAAAAAGGGTAGATTTAAGTTAGATACAAAGAAGACATTCTTCACAATGAAGACGGTGAGGCACTAACACAGGCTGCCCAAAGAAGCTGTGGATACACTATTCCTGGTAGTGTTTAAGGCCAGGCTAGTTGGGGTCCTGGGCAGCCTGATCTAGTGGGATGCATCCTTGCCCATTGCAGAGGGGTTTAAACTGTGTGGTTGTTAAGATCCTCTCCAACCAAAATTGTTCTTTCATTCTTTGATTCTATGTTTCACATAGAATTCCTATGCCATGACTCTCAGGATAAGATTTTACAATAGAAAATGAATAAAAATGGCAACTTAAAAGTGAAACCACTGCCCCTTTCCATCTCATCACTGACAATATATTACAGATCCTGGTTTTCATTACTCAGTTCAGAATCACATAAATAAATTGCTTCCTTTCCAAGTTGTTATTCTACTCAAGCTTCCTTGGAAGCCTAGTTGTATTTCCTCACAGACCACCAGAACTGACAGCTGAACTCTGAGCTATTACTTTGTACACTTGGCCAGAATCCTTTCCAGCGTTCCTGCAAGGCTGACAGAAAGGGAAGAAGTCCACACAGTTTTAATCTGCCAGCCTTGCTAATTCAAGTAAAAGAGCATCATTATTGTACATCAAAAGCTGCCAGAATCAGTTCCAGCAGGGATTAAGTGTCATCATTAATGCATGCACGCTAGAAAGGGAAGGTTAGGACTACATTAACATTTTTTAAAAACTAACCAAACAAGCAGAACATGTCCTGCCCAGAAAAACCACACTGACAGTGATTTGGCAGAGTAGCTGCACTGCAGCTTGCAGTCACCTACATGTAACGAGAAAGAAAAGAATAAGAAAATGACTTCTTAGTGGACAGTTCCAGGAAACAGCTCAGGTTGAAAAGAGATTAAAAACCATAGATTTCACCTGTTTAGGCAGAACTATACATTAAGGTAAAAGAAAAAAAAAGAAAGGCACAGTGTTGTAAATGCATCAATGGTGGGGTTCCACCAGACTTCAGTCAAACAGCCTACATCCACACCACCTGGGAGTTCATCTTTTGTGATCTGTTGCACAACATACTTGGTATTTAAATGTCACTCCCAGTGTACATGGCATTTCTCAGATAGATGACATTGATCAGTCTCTGCCTGAAAAGCCTGTCACTTTTATCAAATTATGGTTTCAGAGCACTCTCACAAAGACCATCTTCAATACCATACATCCCCTCACACGCAGAAAATAGGAACCTTTTTGAGTAAGCTCTATTTGTTTGGACTGTGTTTGGAGGCACAGTCAGGACACCAGCAGAAATGTTTTGTTCTGCAAGTACGTGCCTCAAACCAATAGTACCAAATATTTTATTATAGCCTTATTTCTGGACCTAGTATGACCACTTATTTTCCTCTCAAGCTTGGGAAAGAAGCTTTTCATTTGAAAACTCCTCTCCTGGCAAATAACACAAAGCTTTTTTTTCGTCTTGCAAGTCAACTTATCTTTCTTCCTCATTAATCAGTTTCTGGAAAACTGAGCCTAGCCCTTTATAAGGCAGTTCAGTTTTGACAACAGCTTGATATTGCTGTCCTTAAATGTCCCCCAGTTGCTGCTTTTCCCATTCTGCTGGAAGACTTCACACTCCACATTTTCAATCCCTTCAGCAATTACAAAGCATCATTCTTTGTATTTAGAACACAGCAACAAAGGTTAAAAATAAATGTCCTCATTCTAGTCTTTAAATAGGAAATAAATAATATTTGCAGTAGTAGTCTAGGAGCTAAGGAAGCTACAGAAGTAAACAAGAATATGTCAACTAACCAGTTTGTTGCTGCTGACCATTCAGATCTTGACATTACAGATCCTAGAAGACCAGTTCTGTGCTCCCTTGAGACTTTCAGAGATTGGGAACAGGAAGGAATAAGGGATGAAAAGATAGGGAAATAATATCTTCAATTAATAACATGTAATATTTATTATGAACAAAGGGCCAGGCCACCAGCAATTCTGATTATTCATTCAGGCTTGACACCAGTGGTTTATTAAAGGAAATGGTTTGATTTCTCGGAGGACTGGCACATGGAGCACACAATAGGATATAATATTTTGTATAGCTGTCAATGCTAGTTATCTACGAAAAAAAAACCAAAAACTCAGAACTCCTACTCCTGGATCAAGTGTATGGAGACTGTGCAAGTGTGTTAAATATGCTACAAATTTGTAAAAAATGTTTGTTATGTTTGAAATGCTTGAATCACTGAGTACACAATTTATCAGCAGTGTTTCACCGCAACAGCCTGGATTCCAACAATGAATTGTAGAAACATGGGTTGAGGTAATGTCATACAACTACTGTCTAGAGGGGCTAGGACTTTCCCAGTACCAGACTCTATGGAGACACAAGATTGCATCCAGTGTAGAGCTATGAAGACGGCCAAAGAACTGGAGCATCTTTCCAAGGAAAAGTTGGGAGCTGGAACTGTCCAGCCTAGAGAAGAGAAGGCTTCACAGGTGGTCTTATCCACGTGGACAAAAGCTAAAAGAAGTCAAAGTCCAAAATCTAATAAATGGTATCTTCTCTCCCAGTACATCCTAATCTACATCCTTACACTTTCATGATTAAAACAACATTATGTTTTCATGCACAAATAGGAACTTTGCTACTCTTCTACAGAACAGCTATAACACTTCTGCATTGTTACAATCCCAACCTTCACAAGCTTCCATATGCAGGGTGCCTAGGACGAGTGCTAATGGCCTTAAGTTTGTTCTGGTTGGATAGTAGGAAAAATTTATTCTCAGAAAGAGTGGTCAAGCACTGGCACAGGCTACACAGAGAGGTGATGGAGTCACTGTCCCTGGAGGTGTTCATAAATGTGGAGATGTTGCACTGACGGACATGGTTAGTGGTCATGGTATGGATGGGTTGACAATTGGACTAGATGATCTTAGAGGTCTTTTCAAACCTTAGTGATTCTATCATTTTAACCTGTAAGAATAAGGATTCCTTTGGATCCAGCCATAAATGTACAATAATCACTGGACAAGCTCCATTTCTCTATTAGGTTTGTAGCAGTTTATTCAAGTTAGGTGTTAGCATACAGCATCATGACTCCATCACTTTCACACATTTGCCCTTGTTCCTCAAAAATGCACTATACATATATGTATTAAATCTGCACTGTTTCACTCAAAAAGTAAAAAATAAAAGAACAAAAAAGGTGTCAACATGAATATATGCAGCAGGACAGCTAAAGGGCAGCTAAAGAAAGCAGTTCTGTGGTATAACCGAGACACAAATCGTCCCCAGGAGCCACAAGTTTAAATCTAGCTGCACTAGCAGTGAAGCTCCAGAAAGCACAGGAGCCCCAAACATACTGCGTGCTTGTCTTCACCGCCAGCCAAACGCTGTCAGAAACAACAGCCTGTGGGCTGTTCTGCTGCTCAAAGAGGAGCAGGGTCCAGACCCTCATGGGGAAAGAGACGAGAGCGGGAAGAAGAGACAGAAGGCCTAACGAGTCTTGGAGAAAATCAAGTTTGCTTTCGTCACTAGCAATCCATCAGGGACAGCGCCGAGACGCAGACAACGGGCGGCACTGCAACACCGCGCATGCGCTGACGGAAGCGGAAGTGACCCACAGAGTAGCCGCGGTTGTGATGAAGGCGGGCGAGGTGTGCGCTGCGCGGTGTTAGCGGGGACCCGCGTGCAGAAGCCGTGGGGAAGCGGGCACTCGGAGCTTCTCGCGTTCGCATCTCGTCAAGGGTTCGCTGCCGGCTGCGAGGGACGGCCGTCTGCCGCCGTCCTGGCGCGGCCTTCCGGTCCGGGCCTGTTCTGGAGGAGGGGGTAAAGTCGTGCAGCTGGAAGTCGGGGTGGGCTGTGCGTGCAGAGGGAGCGCGAGGTGGTAACGGTGTGTGGTGATCGTGCACAGGGTATGGCCTGCTGTGTGCTTCGGGGCTGATGGAAGAACAGTACCAGCGCCAAGGTTGCCGTGGTAAGTCGTTCCCATGTTAAAGCCTGTTGTATTAGGGGTTGGACTGTATGGTCTCTAGAGGTCCCTTCCAACACCCACAGTTCCGTGATTATGTTAGGGAACTATGTCTTGAGCTGTCAAACTGAAGCCTGTAGTGGTTCACAGCAGTGCTTTTGCTGGTTAGTTTCCTAGTCTGATTTTCAAATACCTGATCTGTATTTTCTTGACTGGTGAGACGCATTGTATTGTAGTACTGGAGATTTATCATTTTTTTCTAGTAGTTGCCCTTTGACTTGTCACTGGTATTTTCTTATCTTGTGAAAAGGTGAAAGACTGTATGTCAAATGAGCATGCTTTTCTAGCTGTACTCTTACCAACAACAAATACAGAAAAAGAAATGTCTTTCTGTCTGCATTCAGCTTGTCTGCTTTTCCATACTGTTCCATGGAAGAGTTAAGTCAGGCTTTTTAAAATACTCAGTAAATACTAATGTTTTGCTTTTTATGCTTGACTCTTATCCTGTTTTGAATGCTTGTACTTCTGGTTTAGAGTATTTTATGTCATATGTGATTTTGTTATGTTGTCCTCTGGAGCATGACGATTCATGCATGATTCAGTTCACTCTGATGAACAGAGTAGTAGTTACAGGCTTTTTTTTTTTCTTGATACCAGCATTTTCTAGGAGTATATCATACTGTAGTCTTTAAGATGTTTTTGCCACTCTTTTCCTTTTGATTGTAAAAATTAGTGTGGAGATGGAAGCCTTTGGGTGGAGGATAACTCACAGAAAGGTAAACTACCAGGTGTTTTAAAATAACAATTTCTCACAAAAATAAGTGCTTGTTTTGTTTCTGTTAGGATACTGTTTCCATGAGGAACTTTGTGTGTGAATATTTTTATGGTGTTATGGTTCTTACCATTCTCTGTTGCTTTTAAACAGAGGATGCCAACAGAAAACAGCCACCTGCCAGACAGCATTCAAGAACAAAACCCTGTTACTCTAAGCAGTATTTGCTCTCATAATGCTGAAGAATCAGGAACTGAACAAGAAAATGGCATTTGTAACAGTGACCCGGGTAATCGTTTCGAAGTTCACAACTCTGACAGCAGGCCATCCACTTCTGTGGCAGTTCCTGTGGAGGTGCCCAGAAGAGGACAATCCCTTTTGCATATCAACAGGCAGCAGATTCAGTCCGTTTCATATAGTGCTCAGGCTGCTGAGCTCAAAGGTTTAGGAGTTGATGTCTACGACCAGGATGTATTGGAGCAAGGAGTTCTTCAGCAAGTAGATAATGCAATTAATGAAGCTAACAAAGCAGCAAAAATAGCTGATGCTGAAAAAGAATATCAGTCAGTGCTGGATGACTTAAGGTAAGTTTTGAGTCCCTGATGTTTTCTGTACTGGAAATCAAATTAAGCTCAGTGCCTCATGTTTTTAAAAGCTGAAAGATTAAAGAATGTCACTATCAAAACAATGAAGCATTGCTCTTATTTGACCCATTCAGTCATGCATCAAGGCAGTAGATGTGAGATATAGAGTGCACCTTCTTTTTCTACTTTGTTGCCTACCTTACCACAAGGTTTATCTGTTTCCTAGGCTGTGGATAACTACATGCTATTTTGTTATTCAAAACAAGTAATGGTAATTCAAAACAAGTATTGCTTCTTCAATCCTGTATGCTTCATGTGTTTACCCATTTCTAGTTTGTTTCAGCAGCTTGTTACAGTTATTTTCTGTAACTTGGATGACTCCATATTGTCAGGGTATTACAACCTGAGCAGCCTTACCACAAGGGTTTGTATGATGTCCTCGAGAATATTTTTGAATAATTGAATGCTTAATTTGGTATGTTGATAGTAGAAGACCCTGTGGGATAGGGGCCACGTCATTTAGTTTTGATCTTAAAGCTTCCTGTTTGTAATCACACTGTAGAATTACTGTGTGATAAAATTATTTACCCGTGCATCTCTTTCACTGAGCTGCATCAGTATTGTCTTCTAGTGTTTGAGAGTACTGTACACCTCTTATGGAGTGCATATGCATTAATTTTCCAAGTTGGGAGTGGAGATGTAAAACTAAGTATGTGTGTAAAACTGGAACTTAATTTCAGATGTTGCTTAGCAGAAGGAAGTAATGATAAGGTGGTCATTGAGAGGATGACCAAAGCCACTGCAATTAGATTTATCCAGATATTAAAAGGGTGATGTGCAGCCCTATCAGTTTTTTTATATTTTCTGCAAAAAGTATGCAGATGTTTTTTCTTACCCCTGTATTTTCACCTCCCAGTTACAGTTTTAAAATTAGATTTTCTTGAGGGGATACAAATGATTTGTGTAGATCTGCAGAAACTCATCCATGTAAGAGGATCTGTCTGTCTGAAAGTTGAATTTGAGAAAATATGCAGAGATATACATGACTTGTTGAATGCAGTGACCAGCAAAAGTGACAGTGTGAGTAGAATGTAATAGCTGATTGGTTCTGTAACACTGAAAGCGTAAATGGAGATAAGCCTAGGTGAGAAGTGTTTGAGTAGTTTGTATGGAATTCATAGCAGAAGCTGCATGATGGGGTAATATCCACACAAGTTTAAGTAGGAGAAGTGTGAAGAGAAAATGATTGAATTTAGTTCTTGCAGTCCTGTTAAATAAAGCACTCTGGAAGAAGACAGTAGCAGTCTATAAGAGACTCCAGGGCTAAAGAAGCAAGGACAAATAGATCAGAGACCTGCAAGAGGATGTTGTAATTTAAAGCAAGAAAAAAGACTGAGAGAGGGATTGGGATGGTTCAAATAGGTTGAAGTGGAGTGAAGGACTGAAGGTGTGAAGATAGCATTGATAGCTGGCAGATCACATCTTCTGGGTGAACCATGGTAGAGTCCAGACTAGAGCCAAAGAGTTATAAGCGATCCAATGACTTCCTTCCTAACAATTCAATAAGCAGTATAGTGCTTTTCTTTGCATATAAGGGGAATTATAGTTGCTTTGTAGGTGAGAAGAGTTTCCTGGGGTGTTTTCATAATTCTTTGAGATGCTAATTTGTATATCCTCATGAAATGTTCTGCTATTTAAATAAAGAAACTGATAATTGCTTTTGAGAGTGGGGCAATGCCTCCTTGCAAACAAATGCAGTAGCAAAACCAAACTATATCAGGTTATAGTATGTGGTTCAAATTTACTGTTTTATGGACTACCGTTTTCCCAGTTTCTATGTAAGTAAGGAAATGTTGATCTACGTATACTGTTATTTCTTTCAGGTGGTTTGATTTCCTGAAATAATTTTGTAATCTAAATCAGCGTCTTTATTTAATGATATCAGACTGTGATCAGTACAAATTAAGACCAAGAGTTTCTTATTTAGGTTCTTGTATGATATTGTAGAATCATGTAGATTGGAGGGGATCTGTAAGATCAAGTTCAGCCATCAACCTGACCTATAAAGTCTCATCACAAAACCCTGTCCCTCAGTGCCATGTTCAGTGTCAGAACACTGCACAGAGTGAAAAAGGCAAGCTCCAGGTCCAACTCTTTGGCCCAAAAATCTGTTTAATAGGAAGTCTTCTCATTGAAGACGTATCAGGTACTGAACTGATAAGAAGAGTTACAATGCTTGATCTTAGCTAGTTCTGTGCTGCTTCCGTCCCTGATGCTTGTCACTGTAGCCTGTTTGTTTTTTAATTGCATTCTGCTCATCTTTAAGAGCAGAATCAACCACTGTCACTTGCTTGTTGTGGTCGTCAGGCTTGTTGCTTCTGAGTATTAAATAAAGCAGTGGTTTAGTTAGTGTCATTTCCCTTCAATTTTTAGTATTAGTAGAACTTTGTTTACAAGTAGTTATTAATGTTTACATTTTTAAAATCTTCAATGTTTCTAATAGTGCTTAACCGTAAGGTGCTTATTTAAAAACCTACCTATGCTCCTTTTAAAATCTTACCTTAAACATTCTGAGACTTCTAAATTGTCTGATTTGAGAATGTTCTAATTTAATTTATTGGAGCTGAATAGTACTTTGCATTCTTCTTGTTTTTCAGATCATGTACGACATCTCTGAACCAAATAAATAAAATTATTGAACAACTTTCACCTCAGGCTGCCAGCAGCAAAGATATAAACAGGAAACTAGATTCTGTAAAACGGCAAAAATATAACAAGGTGATTAGATTATTTTAATTTCCTGCTGCCAGTACTTAGCTTGTGCTTTGACTTAAGGTCTGGATTGTGATATAATTCTTGCCTAATTATATAGATCTGAGTCAGTCCAAAATTGCTGTTGTTTCTCTTTTAAAATGGTTTAATTTTCTACCAAAAAGAATAAAAGTAAATAACTAAAATGTGAAAAGGAGGGAGCTGATGTTGGCTTTCATGTTTACGTGCTTGCTTGGGGGTGGAGGGTTATGACACTTAAATTTCAGATAAAGCTGTAAAACTTGCTTGGTAGGCTGATTTGCATTAAGTTAACTAAACCTGTCCTAGTAGTATTTCAAGAAATAGCAAAGCATTGTTAGAGCATGATTTGAGAGTTGATCTAAATCTCGGCTCTCGTGGTCTTCATTTCCCATCTTCCTTTTCCTAATCCTTTTTCATTGTATCCTTATTGTACTATCATGGATCACTGACTTTTGTGAGCTGTTGTAAGTTGCTGATCTGGCAGAAGCTACTCTAGCTTTTTCTTGTCATAGCAGTTAAAGTAGTTGTAGAGCAGTCTAACAGGTGTCAGTGTAATGTAAGCAATAGACCTGTACATCTGTGAATGGGAAGGAGATTGAAGAAAAGAAAAACTTCTGATTAAGAATGTAGTTTTTAGATTTTCTCACTGTTTTTCTCTGGGAAATGCACCTAATAGTTCCTATAGTGACTGTCCAACTTAAAAGCTTACTGTCCCCATTTATTTCCAATCTCGGGCTATTCGCCATTGACCCAGTTCAGTTATTTCTTTTTAGTTATTCTTTTGATTGTTTTAGCAACTGGGGTAATGCTGTACTCAAAATTTCTTCAATTAAGGATGGGTGGGGGCAAGAAGTACTGAATAGTGGCTCAGCCTAGCTACTTACTACTAGGAATAAATAGCTGGAAGTAGTGGGAATATACGTGATTATCATACTTATCTCTAAAGTGTCACCAGGGAATTGTATGCTATGTTTTCCTGATCCCACATTACCTGAAGTCATGGAAGTTAGTAGCAGATGAAGTTCATAACTCTTTGGAAACCTGTTGTTAGCCATCTCTAATGGCCTTTGAAGAGTAAGAATCAGTCTCTGTATGAAAACTGTAATTTGTAGAAGTGGGCTTAATAAACTCAAGAGTCTGATTAAATCAGAGTGTGTTTGGAGGCAGATGCTCTATGTGAAGCTCATCTTGAACTGTACATGGAGAATTGCCTTTTAGTACTCTTTTGTAGTATTTAAAAAAGAAAAAGTAAAAAGAAGACTGAATTGCTCCATTATTGAGATGAGAAGTTAGTAACTGTTAAGAGGGGATTCCTTCAAGCTGTCATACAGGGAATGTTTTCTAATTTCTTCAATAGCAAGGAAAATGGTTGGGAACAAGTACACTTTCAGATATGAAAAAAGCTACATGAGGACTTGGGCAGGCAACAGAACCTTCACAAAAAAAAAAAGCTGATTGCATCATAAACTTCATTTTTATTTTTTACTGAATTATGTTTATAAGTGAGGAAATATTTTGAAAATGTGAAGTTACACATGAGGAAAATTTCATTGCCTATGTGTTTGTTTTACTATTTGGAATTTCTTGTTTCATAAGTGAGGTTAGCAACACCAAGGGTATTGCAACATTACTGGTAAATACACAGCTGAGGACATTACAGTCAGATAGAAGGTGCAGCAGAAGAAATAGGTATGAATCATTGTCATTGCAGTAATGAACTACACTTGTTATAATGTCTGTAGTGTTACATTTTTTCACTTGTT
Source organism: Cyrtonyx montezumae (assembly GCF_038088225.1). Classification (NCBI taxonomy): domain Eukaryota; kingdom Metazoa; phylum Chordata; class Aves; order Galliformes; family Odontophoridae; genus Cyrtonyx; species Cyrtonyx montezumae. The sequence continues at coordinate 15,613,478 of NW_027072045.1, read as the reverse complement.
TTTCAAAAGCATTTTCCTTTGTAGATTTTTCTGTTAAAGCAGCTGCAACCATCCCCGAATTAATAATGTATAAACATATATTAAGATGTCTGACTGATTTGCATTTTTTTGTACTTTTCAAACAAACATTCCAAAACTTCTGGGTGATAAATAAATCCTAATAAATATAAGTGGTTTTAATAGGTTATTTGCCAGTAATTCAGTCATGAACATCTTTTTTTATATTCTCTGCATATCTTGTTAGTTTAAGGGCTTCTTTTCCTACTATTGAAATAGTTATGAAATGGCCTTGAGAGATGGGCATGAAAATGCCTAATGAGCACCTGAAATGTGTGTATAAATAGTAGTATCTTACTGTGTGTTTTAAAATGATCGTACACATCAAGTTATGCATATTCTGTGAGTTAGCACACTACATGCACTTGGTGTTGCTTTTTGTGCTTTTTTTTTATTAAATGTGATGCTTTAAACATTTGAGTATGACTTTCTGGAAGAAAATAATGCAAGTATTATAGCTTTAGTATTGTTTAAAAGGATAGTAGGATTATGAATCAGCTTAAAGTTTTAATGATGTACCTAATTGTCATTCAAGGAGCAACAGCTAAAGAAGATAAAAGCAAAACAGAAACGTCTCCAAGCAGTTCTTGGTGGAACTGAGATTCTTGATAAAGTAAATGAAATAGAATTCGAGGATGATGAAGGTATGTGTGGGAGAAGGCTGAAACTTCTGCTGTGCTTTGACGTAATGCTTTTTGTTGTTTGAAGGTAATTTGCAAGGTCTTTGCTGATAAGGAAATAAATTTCAGTGGTTTGTTTTCAAAGAGAATATTAAGAACACTTATTTTCTGCACCTGCAGAATTGCAGATCTTGGCATATTCATGTGGGAAGTTTTAAAAAATGAATGTTAATCCTTGTTCAGCTCAGCAGGGATGACTGATGCACTTTAGAGTATTGGGCTTAATAAATTGGAAATCTTAACATTTTTTCACAGCTAATTTGATAATGACAACTAACGTCATGATTGAATTACATTTTATATGCTGGATGCTATCAATCAACATTAACAAAATTGTTCTTTTCTTATTGTTGAGAATTATCATTAGAAATGTAAAAGGGAAATGCTTCTTTTTCTATCAGACTGTACTATGTTAAAACAGTAATAAAAAAAAAAAACAGCTTCCGCAGCAATATTTGTCCTCTGTGTTTCTTATACAAATGTTTCACTGTTTTTTCTCACTGCCCTCTACAAACTGAGATTGGATTTTGTAACTCTAGCATAACTGTTTCACTCAATTGCTATCTGCAGTATTCAGAAGGGCAGTGCTGGATTTTATACAATATTGTCTTGTGCATTGATTCTTTCTCCACTTCCCCTTATTGCGATGTGTCCTTATGCTCTGTGTTCATTGCAGATGTGGATTCTGAGTCTCGTGTATGATTCATGAATCTCATGGCTCATGTTTCTCTCCTGAAACAGGAGACTTCACTGAGAGCGAAAACTTCAGTAAACTTTTCTTAGCAGAAAAGCATTTTAAGCCTTTTTTCTTCTAATAAGTTAATACAGGAAAACTCAGGCACCTATTGTGATGAAATGTGGCTGGAAAGTGTATGATGCCCAAGACAGAAGAAATGAAATTGAACAGTCCCTATGGTCATTGTTACTTACTGAATCATTACTTATATGCTTTAAGTAGCATATACAGTAGCATGCTGTAAATTTTGGACCTTCTTAATAGATTCCACGTTGGTGTTTCCCTTCAGCTTCTTGAATTCAAGAGATTTCCTCTTCTTTGCTTTCTATTTACATTTGCCTTAACTGTGTTAATAAGTATAGTAACTGTGTGTGTGGTTTAACTGTAATGTTCATTGATGGCAATATGTATGCTATGTAGTCAGTCTGACTTTTAATAACCATAATCCTAATGGTATTGTAGTATAGGACGGGTTTTTTTGTTTTTGAGTGGGGGGGTAGACAATATCTTATGATTTTCTTAATATTTTTGACTCTATCCTGGTATGCTTAATGTAAACCTCATATGTCAAGCTTATAAAAAAATCTGAACAATTAGTAATAGTATTACTGTTTATGGGAACGCTGTGTTTTGTTGTAATTAACATGATAGTATGTTGAACTGAAAGTATAGGGGGCACATTAGAGTTCATGCGACGCTGAGCGTTACTCTTTTATGATAGTTCTTGCTGCTGCTTCTGTGTTACTCCAGAGGAATTAGCATTCTGATAACACATATACTGTTTCCTATATGAAATTTTAGAAGTAATTTGAATTTAGAAAAGGACAAGTCTGTTTTGACCTTTTTTGTTGCTTTCTGCCTTCTTTGAACTTTTCATATTGTGTTATGTTAGTTTGTTTGAGCTTTAAATTCATTTGGTTTTTATACACGATTTTGTTCCTGTGTCTGAGTTAATCAGAAAGTGTGGAGGACGTGGTTATTTTGGTTTTTGTTACAGAACCTGGTCCGTCGTCTCTTGGCAGTATGCTTATGCCTGTTCAGGAAACAGAGTGGGAAGAGCTTATTCGTACAGGCCAGATGACCCCATTTGGAACTAAAATACCTCAGAAGCCAGAAAAGAAGACGCGGCGACTAATGCTAAATGAAGCATCTGATTTTGAGAAGTATTTAGCAGACCAAGCTAAGCTGTCATCCGAGAGAAAGAAGTTATCCCTTCAGAAAAGAGCAAAGAAGAAAGCACAAGCCAAAAATGTTCAGTGCATAGCTCCCGCATCTGCTACAAAGGAAAAAAGAGGTGAAGCTCTGTCAAAAACAGATAAACGTTTAAAAAAACACTTGAAGAAACTTCAGAAGCATGCCCTTCAGGTTCATTCAAAACCAGGTATTCCAAAAGAAAATTATTTTGAGACTAAGAAGCTGAAGCCTGGACAGGAGGATGATAGTGGAGAATCTGAGCATCTACATGATGAGGAACATCTTGATCCAGAAGCAGTTGGAGAAGAGGAAGAACAGGCACCTTCACATGCTGAAAATGATTCTGATTATGAACTTGGGAATTCGTCAGGAAAGGGAAAATACTTGGTGAAGCGGGATTCTAAAGAAGCTGAAAGTGATGTTGATTACTTTCCAAGCTCCGAGGAGGAAGAACATACAGTAGGGAAGCGCAAAGTAAAGAGATGGAGAGATGATGGAGATGAAGACTATTATAAACAGAGACTAAGGTTAGTCACAGACATTTTAGTAGCAATATTAAGACATGATCTCGCATGTGTAAAAGACAAACTGTAGTACACAACTAGGAATTGAAGTAAGAGAAAGGAGATGGTAGGAATGATCATAGCCTTCCTAAAGGAATCAGGCATACCTCTTATTTATAAGGACTTTGCTATTTAATTTTTCTGATTGTTACAGGATTATTCAGAAGTAAGTTATTTCAGTATTGGATTTGTTTGTTATTTGCAGTACTGTGAATGTGCCAACTCTAGAGTATATATGAAAATGTATTATGTATTACTTGGCAGCATGACTGTTTACTTAAGCAGTACTTTTGTCTGTGGTTCCTCATACCTACCTTTCAAATATATATGACATCTTCTGTTTGATAGGCAAAATTTCAGTACAGACAGACTCCGTCTTCAGAAGGGAAGATGCATTCTCACTGCGAAAGATATCTTTGGTTTGGCTTGGGATGAGGTTTTGGATTTAGTTAATGACTAGTCAGGAAGAAATTCCTTGAACAAATGTTTATGCACTGTTTTTGTATAATTCATTCATTTATTGAAGTCTCAGGCAAACGTATTTGAACATCAGTATAAAGTGGGTTTTGAATTTAAACTTGTAAAATTCATACTGGATAGGAATCATCTCTTTGGTTATTGAGTGATACTTCTTGCATAACTTCGACAAGTAATTAAGACTGGACATCATGTTGCTATTAGTCAGGTCTAAAAAGAGCTTCCCTGTTTGACAGTGGTTTTCTTTTCCTTTTGTTCTTATTGATGGCAGTGTCCTTATCTAATGAAGATGTGCAATGGTAGTTTTTCTCCACCTATGATTACCTAAGGTTGTAAACTGTGTAAGATTTATAAGGAGAACAGCGTCTTCTATTAAATAAGCTAGTATAATTAGGTAGAGAAGTACAGCTAAGATGTCAAGAATACAAGTTGCTTCTGAAAATGGCATGTGAAACACCTAGTGCTGATGCTAATTATAAAATCACTGTGTGTTTTGGTTTTTTTTTGTTTTTGTTTTTTCCCTTTCTCCTACTGGTACCATTGTTGTTAAGCTTCTAACAAGAAGACTGTGCAGTGATTCCACTTTTATAGCTGCCTGGAAAACATTTTTAAAGGCCAATGAAGCAACATGTAATTTGTTAAGCCATTAAAATGCTAAGTGCACACACCAATAAAATTGAGAGAGATTTTTTACACATACTGGGAGCCAAAAGATCAAGATCGCTGTGATGGTTGTTTGTTTTGTTTTAATAGTTCTCTAGCTTGTGGCATGTTGTCTCTTTTCTACTGTACCTGCTTAGCTTTATATAATGAATATCAGCTTTTAGATAGTGTGCTTTTAATTCCTTACATTTTGCTAAGGTCCTTCAAGTGGTTTATAGCCCTTAGAAAATCATGGATTCCAACTTGAAAACAGCTGTCCTAGAGTGAAAGGAGCAGTGGTTACTAAAGCTGTAGAGTAGAGTGACTGATGTAAGGAAGTGTCCTAGTGTAGTGCCTGGTTAATGGTTGGGAGATTTAAATTATGTTTTACAGAAATACAACATTTTGCAGAGTTAAATCATGCTGTATCAAAGAATTGAGTCAAGAAGTAGCGGTATGAATACCCATCTTTCTCTGTGATAAGAGCTGCTGTGGAGGAAGAGGTTATCCTCTGATAGAGGTGCTTTGTTTCAGTAATAATGCTGCAACTGCTAACAAAATGTTAAGTAGGGAGAGGTCAAATTCTCTTTCACATCACACATTACTAAGGCAGATCAGGAGCTGGCACAAGGCATAAGGCTTAGAATCCCAGGATGCTGCTTTTCAAAGTTAAAGATTAGTTTACTGCTTCTTGAATAGAAGATTTCAGTGAGAGGCTAACCTGAACAATGTCCAAAGGGTCAAAGAAGTGTGTTTTTTTTATTGGGTACATTAACAAAAATTAATTGTATTTAATCAGTAAAATATTTACTGTTTTATTGAATAAAATTGTACTCTTCACATGTAAATTAGACCAATATTAAATCATTTTTAATTCAGTGTTTTCATCAAGAGTAATTTATTTTGATTGAAAGTTTTAATATGACTCTCAGTTTAAATTCATTCAAACAGGTTTTTTAATAACGTTGAGATTGTGACAATTTATCCTTAGCAAAGTCATATCATAGACTACATTTCTTTTGGTTACTAAAGTTACAATAAAAGCCTAAATGAATTTTAGGAATATCAATAACTGTAATTGCCACCAAAACACTACATCTCTTAAAAATTTCATAGCTGCAGTTATTGTGGCTGTTAAGCTGCAGCTGTCCACATTGACATTTTTATGCTGACACCCCCAGGTAATCTTCATTATGCAAAATGCCATGAGAAAATAAAGTGTAGTGAATTAAGAAACATATTAAGAATGCTGTAGTAATACTGTCATTTGCTTACATTTATGTCTTGTTTCGCATCAGTTTTACTTTTGAATGCAAATAAATGAGAGAGATTATGGTATATTTTACCCCTGAGATAGACGAGGGAAAGTCCTTTAGGATTACTTTAGGATTCTGAACATCTAGTCTTGTGCTTGGTGCTGTATAAAGTCCTACGTTCTTGAAGACTGAAAATGAGTTTCCTTAACATTAAAACTTTTCAGGGATGGGACTTGAAGAGATTGGTCTGTGCCAAGGGGGAAATATGATGATGATGTTAAAGCATGATAATTAGCTAATTAGAGGACTGCTAGAAGAACTGACTGTTTCCAAAGAGGAGCTGGTGCATCTGTAGTAAATGGGGCAGGCAGGAGTATACCCACTCTAGTTTTTTTTTTAGGGTAACTTGCATCAGTCAGCTTTGTCACTCACAGCTAGGCATGGTCAGTGGAAAGTGTAAAGGCTGGAATTCAGCACACAGTCTTAGTAGTAACTCTTCTCTTGTGTGGCTCTTGCCTTTCTCTTGTTACTGCTACTGGAGCAGTGTTGCTGTGCAGACACTGAAGGAAAATCTTTGGGCTAATGTAGCAAAGAACACAAGGGATGTGGGCAGGTGAACTAAATCAGTGACAGACTGTCAGGCACTAAATGCTAAGTTGAGAATTCAGTGCAAGGTAGTGTTACCATCATCCTCAACTGTCCTTTATAGTGACTATTCCCAGATGAACCCAGAGGCCTGGATTAGGTCATCATTCTCTGGGTTAGTACTGAAGGTCTCAGAGACTTGATCCCCCTCAACAGCTGTGGTTTCAGTGTATTTTTTGTCATACTCAGCAGTGAGTATGACCCTAATCGTGAGCCATTCCACACTGGCACTGGTAAGAGTCTGGAGCAGTCACCCTCCTGGTGGAGCAGCCAGGTTACAGCAAAGCTGCTTTCTTTGAAGGCTATTCAATGGAACTGCACTTACTTTTAGCTTTTCATACCTAGAAACAGAAAATAGAAGTAGGCTTTGCTTATATGCAGATTAAAGGCATATCAAATAAGCCTTTTCTGGCTTCTCAGCAAGAAGTAACTGCATGATTTTCTTGTTTTACTCTTTCAAGGTTTTGGAGCTGTGGAAGCTGCAGCCCATCCAGTCATTTTGTATGATAACAAAAATTTTCCTTTGCATGTATTAAAATAGAAGGTGTAAATGTAAACAATTTTTTTTCATTGTCTGTTGTTAATGTGTTACGCTTTTTGACATCACTAATACAATATCCGTGTGAAGTAGTAGCTTGGAAACAAAAACTTTTTAACAGCTACCTTAGCTGCTATGGGAATAGTGACTCTGCCAGTATGTGTATGCCTACTGCTTCAGGGAAGGACTTAAATCTCAGGCTTTGGGAGATAGGTGCCATGTCTGTATTTTCTTGGCTTTTTTGTATGGTTTATGGAGTATAGCTTTTTTTTATAGCTAAGCAGGTGCATTGCTGGATATTGTGGCTGTCAGTGCACAAACGATTGATACAAATAATCAAACAAAAAATAACCTAAAAAATAAGTGGTAAATTTCTGAAGTTGGATCAGTTTTCATATATGAGCTGTCTTTGCAGCATCTGAGTCAGTCAGTCTCTCGTTGTTTCAGAGTTATAAATTTAAAAAGGATTAAATATTACCTTTCATGGAAGACGTTTTCTTACAGCATCCTAACTGCTCTTTGAAATGACAAATCTGATACACAAATGAAGATATATTTTGGCTCATGCACTGTGTACACCTTTCATTCTAAGCTCAAGTGTGTAATCATCTACATCAGTCTTAATTTACTTGCTGAGACTTGTGGTGCTAACTGCATTTATTCCATCTGTTAGGATGTGCCAATTAAATCCATGCATACAGACAATAAAAAGTTAGATCAGAAAAGTAATGCCAAATGCTTTAGTTTAGCAAATTAGAATAATCTGTAAGGGATTCTTAGCTGTCTAAAGCAGAAAACATATTGTGCTTCAAAAAGGCAAACTATATTAAACACTCAGCTTGGTTCCTGACTGTATTTTAAAAAAGAAAAAGAAATTGTGCTCATTACTGTTTTGAATGCAGAATTTCTTTCTTGGGTATTGCAATAAGTGGGAAGTGGGCTCAGTATCTGAATACAATCTTGTATAAAGAAAGAATTAATTGTATGATAATATGGCTTTCATTCTTCAGTTGCAGGATACAATTTTACTTACGTTAGTGACCATGGACAACAGAAAAGTAGATTTCTCAAAGGTCGTACTTCTATTTTCAAGAGACTTTGGTGATACAACAAAACCCATGTTTACTGATTGTTTCGGCACAGTAATGAAATTAAACTCAGACTTGTACTGATTTTTATTATTATGTGTTCAGCATAGCACCCTGTAATTAAGTCAAATCGTGAGTTACTGCTGTTTCTCTCTTGAAAATTTGACTTACAGAGACAGGGTCAACTGACCACCTGGCCAGTTTGAAATAGCTGTTTTTGTCCTCCCTTTGCTTTAGCCATTGGGAATATTTTCACTTTTCTATCAAAAATAATGAAGTTTTAGTGCAGTATCTTGCATCAAGTTCAGAACTTTTCAGAAACTGAATGACTTCTTCAAGCTCTACATGTTATTACAGTGCTAACAACAAATCGACATATCTAACACTGATCAAACTAATTGCAGAAACTGTTGGTTGACTTCCTTAAATGCTGTGATCTTTTGTTAATCTGATGGGAGGTTTCCTCTTGGTTGTTTCAGGATCACTTTTTCCAACGTACGCTAGAGGGCAATCTGCTTCTTCCCAGGGGAGACTAAAGCTCCAGTGCTGGCTGCTGGACATTCATATTGGGATGCTAGAGTACAGGCAGGCTCTTATACAAAACGCTTGTCAGTTGCAATTCAAAATCATTCTAAAGTCATCTACCTATAACTTGAGGAGTATTTCGAGTTAAAATTGGTTTAATTTTAATGTGACAAGTAGGTGTTTTCTTTCTTGTTTCAAGTCTTAACTCAGTCAGAGAATGTAACCAAGTTCTGACATGCTAGTTCCAGTAGTGGCACAGTCTGAAGCAGCGTCAACATTTGTCATTTCAAATCATTTATCTATCTCTGGAACTCAGAACAATAACTGATAATTAATGGCTGATAGCACAACATTGTAGTACTGAATGAAAGTAACAGCATTTGTATGCTGTGCCTCCAGAGTCATCTGCCTTTTTGTGTCAGGTAGTCTGAGAGCACTATTGTTATTTCCCTAATTCAACCTTTTAGAAGGTTGCTATTCTAAGGCAGAGATTTTCTGTACCTGTGTTAAGTAAAAATATCTGTGGGGAAGACTTTTTTTTAACACACTTATATTTTGTTTGCATATTTTTTGTTTTCTACATAAGAGGGTACATGATTTCAAGTAGTAAGAACAATCTAAGAGATTACAAACAAATAGTAGCAACTCATTAGTTTTTCATCAGAAAACTGAAGAATCTCCCTCTTTTTTTTTTTTTTCCCATTCATATGCTGCTTTTTCCATTGGTTTTTTTTTGTTTTTTTTTTTTTGCATCTCAGGGCATAAGAACTTGAGAACAAAATATATTTCTCTGAAGCTGTCCCTATGAAAGTGTCTGGTATCATGCTTTCCTGTTAGTTTTTCAGTACTTTTTTTGGTTTTGCACTTATTGTAATGTGTGTCCATATGGAGATAATGATATTTATTTTTGCTTAATAAAACAATACCACAGTTCCATGTTTGTGACTGCTTCCATAAAGGCAATCTGTGAGTATTTTTTCAAGATAAACTGGTAAAAAAAGCTGATCTAGAAGGCTGCCATAGCTAGCTTTATTACACAAGAAAGGGTATATGATTTGTGTATAAAGTGTTGAGTTCCATTGCCATTCTCTTGTTCCTATTCCAAGTTTTTTAAAAAAAAATTGACAGACATAGAAGTCTTTAAGTGAAGTACCTGCAAATGTCAGGCGGGAGGGTATCAATGGCCCAGCAGTGTCTGCTCTTCAAGTCGCTGAGCCAAGATGTGTGGGTTGAGTCTTAAAGACTTAGAGAACAATCCATGCATTGCTCTAGTGTCTTCTGGATTGTTTTGACAGGTTTGAAGGTCAATATGGCATGAGATAACACCAGTTCTATGAGCAGTTGTTTGAGAAATTTTAACAGTGACTTCTATCTCCATTCTTCTCGCTAGTTAGGTCAGAATATAAATCAAGATCATTAAAGTATTTACATTTTTGTGCATCTAATGATATCTGTCAGTTTTGGAACAACTCGATTTCTTTTTCCTAATATGGATAAAATTGGACCAATAACTTTGAAAACACTCAACTATCCCATAAGCTTAAAGCACTTTGTGCTTAGCAAGACAGGAAATAAACTGCATTTTGCGTGTCAGTTTCTCAGTGCAGTTTGTCTTTGAAGTATTCAAATGTGAAAAAATTATACATCTTTTCTCTCCCTAAATGTACGGTTTTCTTCATATATTTTATGAAATAAAATATGTTTTACAGAAAAATTGAGTTAAATAGCTTTAAAAAGAGTGAATTTCATCACATTTTTTTAAATAGGTTGTAAATTCATTTTCCCAGACAGATGTTTCTTTAGAACTCTGTTAGTTCATTTACCCTGCCATATTTCTGCTGTTAGAGCTGTCCAGCCAACAGTAAGAGCTCAAGCAATCGGAAAGCTGCGTAATCAGTGAGTGGGAAAGGTAAACTCTTACCAGGAGGGAAGCGCAACTGTTGGCTCAGCTGTAATGTTTGTCATTCAGAAACTGCTGGGTACTGGAAAACTGGTGCATCCTATTAAGCCTCCTCCATCTAGTTATTGCAGATCTTCTAGAGTATATTCTCTCAGTAAAGCAAGTACTGGATAGGTGAGTTTTCTAGCATCACTTAAGAGGCTTCTTGTAGTTTAATACTATAAATCTCAGTGCTAGGAGGCATCTGTTCAGCTTTTGGCCTCAATTTTCCACTTGCTTCTTTTGATGCTATCACTGCTATTTATAGTTCTTTGAAACCTGAACAATTTCAATTTCTATGTTTTATGTTTCAGACGCTTTTAGACTGCCAGGTCTCCTTCTTCAGCCTCATTCAGGCCAGCACCTTTAATTACGAGCATGGAAAAAGTGTTCAAATAATGATGTCTGCAATGGCTTAAATTACAGTATATGCTTCATTTGAAAGTGTTTTGTCTGGCTGTGGGAGGACAGAGCTGTGTGCTAGGGAGAGAAGAGGGTTTTGGTAGGAAGAAACTTCTTTCATGAAGGAATGCACTTCACTGAGGAAGCATGCAGTTGTTTAATCCTTACAGATGCAGCAATCCTTTTATTAGATAAAATGTCTGCTTTTGTGCTGCATGAAGAGTGATAGCATGAGGATGTTCTTCATCTGTTCTACAATTTAGTTCTTTCTGTAGGGATTTTATCAGGCTGTATGCTGTGTCTGATGTGCATGCAAGGAATGCACTTTCAGCAGTGAATGACAGCAAAATCCAAGTTGTCTGTGAAGTGCTTTTGGTAGTTCAATATTTATTTGTTCAAGTTCTGCAGTCATTTCCTCCCAGCTGGCAGTAAGCATATGCTTTGCTGTTACAGGTAAAAGGTTTTGTTTGGGTCACAAAAGCAAACATGAGTCTGTAGTTCCTTTGGATGTTGAGGATCCTTTGGTAACCTTTTCTAAGAGGGGGCACAGGACAAGAACATAATTCTGGTTGTAGTCTGTGCTGAGTCCAGATGCAGCACTTGGGCTGCATGCCATGGATCACCATAATTTCAAAATGTCTCCTAACTATGATCGACTGCTTAGCATCTTTAGAGCACATCAGCTCAATGATAGTGATGTTTCCAACTGAGTATTCTGTATATGCTACTGAACGTTTCTCTAGGTGAAAGACATTTCAATTAAGAAAAATAGTAATACTTAATCTTTATTTCTTTGTTTTATTTTTGTTTTATCCTTTTTAAATGGAGATTTAGGAACTTGACGTTACCAGTTTCTTTTAATAGTGTTAACTGTTAATTACACTCCATTAGCGTTGCTGTCTACAGATAATCGTAATCAGCTATACTATTATGAAAGCTTATGACTATTCAGAAGTGCACGTTATGTCAAATATTTTGAGCATTTAGGTGCATAATTTTCTCCTCCAGTGGATTAATACTTAAATTCATCACATTTGAGATTTTTTATTTATTCTTTATTTATGATGAATAACTCAATGTAATATGCACATGGTATCTTTTCCATGCAGTAACTGAGTGTTGACTCCTTGTGTCACTTACAGGAAATGGCAAAAAGAACGTTTGAACGACAAAGAACATCATTTGGCTGAAGAACTTTCTGATGAAAGTGACACTGAATTTGAAGAGGGTTTCAAAGTTCCAGGATTTCTCTTCAAAAAGCTTTTTAAGTATGTATTGTATGCTTTACTTTAACGTTAGGCTGCTGTATACTGTTGTTAACAACAGTAGTAGTAACTGTTGTGGAAATTTAGATGTCTTATCCTGCACTTCAGGTACAGTTATTTCTAATATTTTTAAAAATCACCTTAAAAAGTCTTACTTGACCAAACCAAGAACAAAGTTAATTATTTTAAGCACAAAATGCTGTTTTATGTATATACAGTGTATATAGTGAATATACAGAGTATAAGTGGATTGTAAATATTATAAATGTCTGTAAGCTAAACTAAGAGTTGAGAAGATCTCCTCGTCTGCTTTTGTAAATGTTTTTTTTTATTGGTAAGTGCCTTCTTTTAGTTCATTTGCAGAATTATATGAAAAATGAAAACAAGGAATCTTAAGTGTTTCTGCGATTGGATTAAGTGTGATTGAAGTTTTCTGCCATCAAAAAATAGAGCCAATTTTTTCTTTGAGTAGTTTTAAATTCATGGTATAAGATCCTCTAAATGTTACTGGTAAAACTATTAAAATATGGAGAGTACATTCTGATTTCCTTTACTATTTAATGTTGTATTGTAGTTTTGGCCAAGACTGCTTTCCATTTCAATTTTTTGAGAGTTTCGTGGTGTCCATTGACGCTTTCAAGTAACTCATCTTAATCTCAAAAAAGGCAGTCTAAACAAGTTTAGCTGCTGACAAGTTAATTTCATCCATAAGTTTTCTCTAACTTCTGTGCATTCTAACTTCATTGGCTTGAATTTGTTTTTGTTGGCAGCATTTCACACAAAGGGAAAAACATCACCCCTTTTAAAAACTAACTCTAAAGTCTTACTCTAAAGTCTTACAATTAATCTAGCAGAAAGCTATGGTTTCTTACAGGCATGCATAGTGACCCTTCCAACAGGGCCATTCAGTCTTAACCTCAAGGAAATTATTATTGTTGTCCTGCAATTCTTCAGAAGGAGAGCACTAGCTCTGAAATGGATTAATGACTTAGTTGCCAGGACTATACACAGCCAATATGTGGTCTCCAGTTGTTTATGCAATGGTACTGCAGGAGTAATCATCCTGAGAACGGATGTGTGGTCTGAGCAACCCAAAGGGAATCGAAATAAGGCAGACAACTAGAAATTAATCTTAGAGGTATCAGCCTTACTAATGAAGGGTATCCCTGCAAACATGAGTCAGTTGGCAAGACTTCTTAAGTGGTTACAAAGATCAATTGAGTTGAATGATTTGTCTGACTTGTAACTTAAATGCTGAAACCTCCAGTGTAGGAGGGCCCACAGTCAATAGTCATTAAACTCTGAGTTCTGAACAAGTTTAGTAGAGAACATGGAAGTATATTGATCCAAAAAGAAGGTGTATCGCAATATTTTGTAAGTGATCTTTCTGCATATGTGATTTGAACTCCAAAGAGAAGTTACCTCAAAGTAGAAATGTTAGACTCTTGATCTGATTGTTTTTCAGTTTGTTGCTTTTCGTTTTTTATTTCTTTGATTTTGGTTTATTTCTCGCAAAACTGTTCAAGTGGAAAATCTTGTTTCTTGTATATATTCCTCTGTCTACTTTGAGGAACACTGAGTAACATTTATTTAGCTAGTACTGCTGGTGCTCCTCTGGAATAAAACCATGGTCAGCATCTGCACTTTACCTGAGAAAATTCTGTGTAAGGAGGAGACCAGGTTTCTTCCTTACATACTTTGAGTGCATTGTCATCTCAGTAACAAAGTAGCTATGTTTTGCTAGCTAGAGTTATCAATTTTTGAGGGATGCATCATAGTGTAATTACTTAATGTGAATTTCAGTGCAGATGTAACTATTTAAAAGACTGGGCAACATTTTTGTTTCACTTCTACAGTATTTTTAAGTTAAAAACAGAACACAGAAATTGGTCCATTGAAGGTGTAAGAGTGAAGAGAATTGATTCTCTCTCCATGTAACCATAAAACAATTATTTGGGAGAAACTTAGAATTTTTTTAAGCTTTTCAGTAGTTGCAATTGTAGTATTGTAAGTTTGGATGTTTCTACAAAGAGTTGGTGTAACTTTCCTCATGAGTTAATGTTAATGTTCCTCCTTATGTACTTTCAAAGTCATTGTAATTAATGTTCTGCCCATGAAAATATGTGTTTTGAGAAATGCTTCTAGCAAAGATGAGTTGCTAACATGCTTTGTGTGTAATCATTTCCATTCTTTTGTTGTGTAGTGGAAAGTATGTAGGTCTTTAAAAAGGCCACACAACTTGCAAGACCTTTTGGCTAAGCAGCACAGTTCTGTAAGATCATATTTGGCTATAGAAGTGTGTGTGAAAAAACTACTCCAGTGAAGTAAGTTGAAATGCTGTAGTGCTCCACCTTTTATAAAAGCTTACAGCATAAAATTTTAGAGCCATGTAGATGGACTTTGTCTACCCAGGGCTTTAGAAACAAGTTTAGAGGGCATTACTTAAAAACATGTTCTTGGTTTTCTTTGACACGTTCTAAGATACTCATCACTGGTCTGACATACAGCATTCTTCTATAGAGAAGAATATGAGAGTTGAAGTTGTTTATCTAGCTTCATGAATGTGCCTTAGTGTCATATCCTGAAAAGGGAAAATAAAAATCTATACAGTTGAAGTTCCATATTTAAACAGACGCTTCAATTCTTACATAGGACATTTTTCCTGCAAAGAGAATAGAAAAGCACCAAAGATGAATCATACTGTATTTCCTTAAAAATAACCAACACTCAGAACTTTGAAGTATGAAAGATTTATTTAAAAAAGAAGTCTTACTTATTGTTCAGGCTTGTTTGTAAATCTCTGGAAGTTTGCAGTAGAGCTCTGGATTAACTTAGGAAGGGAGAATCACTTTGTGATCCAGAATTATTGAGAATGTCGTTTCACTGCAGAAAGATGCGTGATTATTGCTCCTCTCCTCCCATGGTATTTGAGAATAAAATCTTTCTGTAATTGTTTATCTTTGGAATTCAAAGGTTTTCCTCATAGATGAAATCTATTAATCTGCCTACTTACACCTGTTATGATCAGTAGTTATTAATAATACGTTACATTTTGTTGACCTGAAAATGTTTAGTGAGAATATCTGCATCTTCTCCAGTTCTAAATATCCTCGGAGAGGAATTTCTTCAAACCTTTACTGCTTATTAAATGGATTCTCATTATTTTTTAGAAGATAGAGGGAGAGGGAGAAAGATGCTGATAAGGGCAGCTAGATTTTCAGCAATGTCTATAATCCAAAGAAATGTTCTGGAAATTAGTCTGGGGTAGCTGATTGACTTTTTTTTCTCCAGTTCTTCAATATTTCCATCAGAAAATGTTCTGACCTTCATAAAGCACTGCAACAGTGTCTTCATCTGCTGAAAGCTACTCCTGGAAACTATTTTGTAGTCGTTTAATTTAGATTCCTGCATTTTTAAGGTCAATTCATTCCTAATAAAAGGCCTTTTTAAGGAGTTCTTGGTATAATGCATTTGAGATGCCAGCAGATAGTGTGATGTCTGAACTGTTGGATGTGTTCTTTGATTACTTTTTTCTAACTACTCAGGCCATTTCAGCGTTAATTTATGTTGTGATCTGTATGGATTTAGATTGATTTTTGATAGGACTTAGCAGACTCACGTGTCATTAGTTGTCAGCAGTCCTAAACGTTCTTCTCTGAAAGAG
Source organism: Cyrtonyx montezumae (assembly GCF_038088225.1). Classification (NCBI taxonomy): domain Eukaryota; kingdom Metazoa; phylum Chordata; class Aves; order Galliformes; family Odontophoridae; genus Cyrtonyx; species Cyrtonyx montezumae. The sequence goes on along the minus strand of NW_027072045.1, from coordinate 15,597,807 downwards.
AGAAACACAATTTTGAAATATGCATTTGAGAATACCCAAAATGAAACAATCCTGATTTTACAAAAAAAACTTGTTCTGTCCTTTGCTGTGCTTGGCATGCCAGGCAACGCTTGCCACCAAGAGAACAGTACCAGTGACCTTGATCTTCTATATGTTGTAAGACACAGGAATACTGAAACGTGTATTTTTTTACTTACTTATTTAAATATGTTGTTGTGCTTTTTTTTTCTTGTTTTCAATTTAAACTCCCTTTTTCAAAATGTTTTATTCCTATACTGTCATTGTTTCAAACCACTGTAAAATAAAACCAAAAACATATTTTAAAATGATTCTTAGTCCAGCAGCCCATACCCACCTTTTTAGTTGTCTGTTGTAGATGTTGTTTTCTAATCAACTTCTTTTAATTGGGATATGTTTTACGTTGTTGCTTATGCAATTTCCAGTGAGTGGCTGGGATTAGAAGCCATCCTGATGGTCTAACGTAATAACGTTCTGCTGCATCTCATTCACTGGAATTGCTTCTATTGTTTTGCTTTCCAACGCAGTTTCCCTTGTTGTCTTTTTTCTTCACTGAAAGAGGTTACATTTTACTAAATGAATTTATGTGAAAAGAAAGCGTATTGTGACAGATGTTATCAGTTTTCAGAGTGGAACGTAAAGTCTGCACCATTCAAACTTCTCCTTCAGTTTAAGGTATATGTTCCAGTAATGTAAGTGAATAGACCCCTGCAAGTCTTCTCTTCTGACAATATATGGCTTTGTTAGAGTAGCTTTCCAAGTTATTTTTAACACTTAAAATATACATGAAATAAAATACCCTCTAATTACCGTGACTATCATTTTAATTAGAAATGTTTTAGTATTGCATAAAAAATGAAAGTTGCATGTAATGTTTGAGTGTATCAAAAATGTATGACCTAGTAAATAGAGCACTCATGTAAAACACACATCCAGCATGTTACTGTAACTGGTGTAAGAACCCTACCAAATGATTAATTCATGAGTACTTTCTGTTATGATCTTTATTATCAAACATTTGCCATCTTCTTTTTCCTTGTTTTTAGGTACCAGCAGACAGGTGTTAGGTGGCTCTGGGAATTGCACTGCCAGCAGGCAGGAGGAATTCTGGGAGATGAGATGGGATTGGGCAAGACCATCCAGATAATTGCCTTCTTGGCAGGTCTGAGCTACAGCAAGATCAGGACTCGTGGTTCAAATTACAGGCAAGTGCTCCTCTGCAGACTGTCAGTCTGTGGAGCTCAATTAATATTTCATCAGATGTATTGCTGGTGGAGGAGGGTCCTGTGAATTATTAATGACATTTCAATTACAATATTCCTTTAATTCTTTTAGTGGGGGACATCAAAGGAAAAATTTTACGAGACAATGGAGCTGTAGGGCAGGAAAAATTAAACATGTAACACTTTTAATGAATTCCAGGCATTGATGCTTCATTTTGCAGATGAGCCACACTAGATATTTTGGGTCAATACAGTGTCTAAGGTTAGCTTCCACAAATGGATTGTTTACAAACTCAATTACATTAATATCAATAGTTTACACAATATGGAATTTTAAATTAGATATAATACCTTTAGTTCCATTTATTAAATTTTACATTAAAATATTTGTTCTGGCAAAACACCAGGTGAATGCTTTACAGGAAGTCACAAGCTGATTTGTGATAGAAGTTAAAGTTCCTAATCAGCAGGGAATTACCTATGCCAAAAAAATAGTAGTACTAATAAAAACTGTAACTTACACAAGAGAAATTTCCATCTTTGTTACTGTCTAAAACTGTATTAGATTAACTAGCTGTTCTTGCAAGAGCTTTCACGTTCCTTCTTTGTTACTGAGCTATACTTTGAAATTCTGTCTTTATGGATGAAATTACCGGAAAAAGTACTTATTGGTGTTCTTGGATTTACAGATGCACGCATGAGTGATACTTGAGTTTTCTAGTTCTGGTGGCCTACTTATCTGATGTAAATTATGAGATGCAATTAAGCAAATATTGCAGCAGTATACTGAACAAAAAAAAATTAACTTTACTGTGAGCCATTAAAATATGTTCAGCGTGTACATGACTTGTAAAATAATGCATTAAAAGGAAGACGTGGAAGGCTTATATTCTTCGGTTCATTCCTAATGTAGCATTTGTATAAAAAACTGCTACGTTGTACTCCCTTCACTGAAGCCAGTTGATTTACTTGGCTATGATCGCCCCTTCTAACGTTGCTACTCTACAGATTACTTGGTGCTGGTATATTTATTACCTGCCCTTGGTGGAGAGCCACTGAGTTCATAGAGATCTTTCAGGAGCATCTCTTGACATTGTTACACAGTTTCAGCCTCAAGATCTAAGATACTTCAGTGAGACTACAGTGAAACCTTGAAGATTCAAAAATAAAAACACTGAGTTGTAACCATTTCTGCACATCAGATCATGTGTTCTGGGCTTTTTTTGTTTGTTTGGTTTGGTTTGGGTTTTTTTATTTTGTTCTGTTTTCTGGTGTTTTTAATTAACAAATCCCCCACAATAGTAACTCTGAGAAAAAAATAAGCTTTATTTTTTTGGTAAGACTTATTGCCTGTGTGTTGCAAGACAGTGATATTTGCATGGTCAAGTATTTTCCTCAGCAGCATTCAGAGTGAGGAACGCAGTAACTCTAGCTGGCTAGGTCCTACTTGAGAGCAGTGTTGTTTAGTAAACAGAAGACCTCATGGTCAGTCTGGTTGAGAAATGGGCATTGTTAAGAGTGGGCATAGTTATGTTGTCAGCCTGTCTGAGTGACTTCCAGCTCATCTCTTATCTCATTGCCTTGGTGTACAGAGGCAGCTCGTGTACTGCTGTATGAATCTGGCACTGTAGCCTGTCTCTGTCAACCTCAGTTCTCATTCTTTAAAATGGAGATAACTGTACCTTCCTTACTGTGCAAAAGTGTGAAGATTGTTGTGTTTGGAAGTACTTGAGAATGAAAACAACAAGTCTATTCTCAAATATTCAAAATATGCAACTTTATTTTATATGTGTGTCGTTTTCTGAAGAAATATTCTTCAAAATAAGGTACTAGAAATTTCATTTTGTAAACTGATCTAATTCTGAGATTTCTAGAGGGGAAGGTCTTTTTTTAGATAAGTTGAGGTAGGAGAAGCAGATGAGCTTTCACACCAATGGTTCACAAAGTCTATATCCTTCAAGTAACCCATCTCTAGCCTATATTCGGATTGAAGTCTGTTGTTGAAACTTGATGAAGAGCTTGTGAGTCCATGTGTTGGTCACCTTTTTTCCAAGTACATTATTTTCATAATTTTTCACTGTACGAGGTTGTTTTAATAAGACATATAACATGGAGTATTTATTTCACGTTAAACATTTTGGTTTGGTTTTGTTTTTTGGTTAGGTACCAGGGACTGGGTCCAACAGTGATTGTTTGTCCAGCTACTGTGATGCATCAGTGGGTAAAAGAATTTCACACATGGTGGCCTCCATTTAGAGTTGCTGTTCTCCATGAAACTGGTTCTTACACCAAAAAAAAGGTAATAATTGATATTCATTTTGTAATTCCAGATGCCAGGGGGCATCCAGATGACTAGTGGGGGGGGGAAAAAAAAGTGTATCCTATGTTCCTCAATATTTCTGTGCAAGCTTGTACTCTTTGATTCTTTGTAAAGGTTACTTAGTTCACTGTCCTGTATAGATTTGTTAGGTAACTGGACAAAAAGGTAATAACAAGGAGTTACATTTATATTACAATACAGAACAGAACTGCAAAAACAAAGTAAACATAATAACAGGCTTCTCCTTCAGAATGCTTTGCTTGTACTGAAGTCAATACTGCCCTGTCTAGAATGCTTTCAAACTGGACTGCGTGTAGTTTTGGCTTACTGTGGGGCCCCTGCAATATTAGACATAACTCAGCTTATTATGGAATCAAAGCGCATCATGGTTTTAATGTTAATGTGTTCATTTTCTTTAACCATTCAGAGTAGCCAACAGTGTGATATCTAACCTACTTTTACGGTGGTGCTCGTGTAAAAGTAACTAATTTATGTGATTTGGACTGAGAAGATTTGAAGTCTTTCTGCTGAATGTGGGAATATCTGTGGTTTAATCATTGGAGGTGCTTCTCTGTAAGAATGGACAAGGCATATTAATTTCTCTTTGTTTGGCCATTGTGTCGGTTCATACCACCTGGTTTCCTTTAACAACGATGGTACTTTATTGTTTTTCCTCAAGAAGTGTCTTTTCTGCCTTTTGATTTTATTGGCCGATGTCTTAATATGCATATTCTTACTCCATTTCCTCAGATGAAATCTCAGACAAGCCAGACTTGTCAATCTCTGATACCTTGCTAGAACAAAACAAGGAAAAGTTTAATTTTTGTTTTTTCCTGGCCTATTTCAGGTACTTAAAAAGAATTTTCAAGGTTCAGCAAAGCATTTCTAAATTTCTCTTTAAATATTTATTGAGTTTCTTGTGATAACATTAAAATGATATGGTGCTTAATTGCACTTGATTAAACTGTGAGGTAATCAATAGCATTTTACAGTACATGGCAAAAAAGAAATAGTACACTAATGTGCTAATAGCTTCCTGTTGTTCAATTAACTTGGTATGTCTTCAATCCCTAAAAATATGTTGACCTCAATAACATGTTTGCATGTCTTCCTAAATTAAACTGTGTATGCTTGTTTTGGGATATTTGTTAATTAATTAACTTGACAAGCTGGATCAAATATTTTTCAACTACAAGCATAGTCAGATTTTCAGACTTTTACTTCCACTTCTCATCTCACAACTGCTTATTTCCATGAATTATTTCCACAACTGCTCTTTCCATGAATATGTTAGTGCCAATCTAATCTCATGATAATTCTGTTTTCTGATGACCTGTGACTTTACAGGAGGCTGCTTTGCATATGTCAACTTTTTAGTACTCAATATTCAGCCCTTACTAACAAATGAAAATTGTGATTAGGCTGTGTAAGATCACAAATGTGTTAGCTAGTGTCAATTTTTTTGTCCAAATGCAATGGCAGCGTGCATGTGTGTACTCAATATTGCACAGACATGTTTGGAATTAAATTGGCAGATCCAGGATTGGCCTATTGTTCTATTAGTGAACTGTGGTTTACTACCAAGTGTATGAACTTTGTGCTTGACAGTTAGCTGACAGTTAGCTTGCAAGCAGAAAGGATCATGAAACTGAACATTACTCGCTTTTTTTGGAGTGAGAAAGGTTACTACAGCCTCTGGGCTAACAAAAAGACTAGTGGAAGAAGACTGTTGTTCCCAGAATTAACTGGATATCAGGCAAAGAATATCTTTGTGGATGCTGTGCAATGCTTTAGCCTGTAGTAATGGACATTGAGTTGTTCATGATTAAGTACAATATTGCAGCTTATTCTGTGCTGGCCTGTGGAAGAGGAACGAATGCTTTCAGAAGAGCAAAGATAGATTGATCTTAAAGTTAATGAATGAGAATTACAGAGGAAGAGAGTTTAGTAATGACAGGTGTACCAAAAGGCAAGGCAGTATTTTGTGGCTGAAAGAGCTAACAGCTGTTCTTGGCCTTCAGCTATCCACGAGGGAAAGCTGACTGGTAACTAGTACTTTAGATGATGGAAGGTAAATGCAACAAGAAGTTGGATAGGTTTCCCAGACTTCAGATCTAGTCTGAGGCCATCTGGACAAAATGCAACACTTGATTTTATTCCCCCTCCATTTGTGATAACAGAAGATCGTTTTGTTCCTCTGTGATGACTAAAGTGAATAAATTGGAAGTACTGGGAAGAATCAGATTGAAGTGGTAGTTCTCCTCCATAAAGTCAGTTTTCAGTTTGAGCATGGTACAGCAATGGTGGCTGTGTCCTTTGCTGCTGTTTTACGCTATTAACCTCCTGCAGTAGTTTACACTCAAACCTGATGTAGCGTAAAGTGACTTGAAAATACCTAGAGCTCTGACACCCCAAATAATGAGAGAAAATAAAATAGTATCTCCAATATAGCATGTCAAAAATATTTATAGCTTAGCATGGGTGACATGGAGAAGAAAGCCTTCTGTAGAGAGAACTTTTCATTAAAAAAAAAAAAACAACCTGATAATATGTGAGCATTTGAATAAAAGTACACAATCAGAGGGGAACTGTGTATTTCAGTTACCTTGATTTAACATCTCAAATGTGAGAGGAGGCTGTATTCTTGAGATCAAGGCTGAATTTTTAGTTTATCAATATTTAGAACAAGTATCACTGATGTAATTTATTCTTTCTGTTAGTAATTTGATTGTAAAGCATTACCTTTGTATTCATTTATTCTAGACAAACACTGGTCTAAAATGTAGCCCTCAAAATAATCATCCCTTCATGACACTAGCACCTGTGAAGCCACCTACTTGAAGATGACTTTGCACACTGTTGAAGTCTTCTATCCTCACAGTAGATTACAAAGATTAAAGTTCTTGGTGTGACTGATTATAAAGCCTTTATTTTAGCTGAAGACTCTATTTCTGTGCTAGGGAATTAAACTCAGATAAACTTCGTATCATGCCACAACAAATAACACTCCTCTTAAATACGTAGTAAGTGCTCTAGCTCATTTTATTGCAACATTTACATTATTAAACATTGTAATGTGTTCTTTTGAAGCCTCTTCATGGTGCCATTTAGCTTGTTTTGTTGGGGGTGGGGAAATATTAGAGGTTTTATAGGCTGAATTTATGGATCTCTGGACTTAATGGTTGGTTATGAGATAGTGAAAGACTGCTGAACAGTGCACTTTTGATTGACAAGTGATATAGTTGTGCAAGTGACTAGGTATTGCCTTGGTGAGTTCACATGTGCCTAAATGGAATCAGGAATTTTAGAGAATTTCATAGCTATATCACTTGTCTAATTCTTTGAGTCTGATTGTTGCATGCAAATTTCTATTTAAGAATATTAACGTTATACTACATAATATTATGGAAGAGTTCAGGTTCTCTTAAGCATTTTTTCAGAAAGACTTCTTTGACAGCTAAGAACTGATTTCTGTATCTGCGTCGCTCAAAACGATTGTCATTCTGTAGTTTCAAAAACCAGCTCATAGCTACTGCAAGTTAATCAGCAGGGCAAAGAAGCTTTCTGAAGATTTGTCCATAGACTACATCACTGAAACATTTTTAGCCTTAAGCAATGGTATTTGCTGAAAATCTTCTATGTATATCCCAGAGAAGATGAGTCAATGATCAACACAGTCAATGGCATCACCATGTTAGGTAGAAATACTGTCCTTAAATTGTAAAAGCCTGAAATACTGTGCTGAACAAAACTATAATACTAGCGTTATTCCATCTATTTCATGTTCTTGTATTCATTAGCATCTTTTTAAGTACCAGAATTCAGACTTCCAAATCTAGACAACAACTCTCTCATCTATCTTTTGGCATTAGCAGTATTTGACTCAGAGTTGAAGAGTTGAACTTATTTTTTTTATTTTATTTTCCAGTTTGAGTGTATGATCTGAAATATTTCATTGAAATGCGTTCCCAAGAAAATTAAATATAAAAATAATACAAACACATCTAAATCATGCCTGTAAATTAAAGAATACATGATGAAATAGCATAAATTCTGAAGTGCCACAGCTTCAAAACAGTGTGTCCAACATTAAATCCATTATCGTGTTTTAAAAGGTTTTAAATTATTCCAAAAGCTGCAAGTTAGTGATAAGGCAACCTCCAAGAAAGTCCCCTGTTCAGTAAAACAACAGTTAATAGGTATTGTAGTACTAGTTGTTAAAATTGTGGTGTTGTATTTCTTCATTGTCAGCAGAAATCCTTGTTTATTAAAAATTTAGCTTGAAGGAAACTTTAATTAATTACAGGTTCAGGAAATCCTGACTAGGATTCTGCTGTGGTGTGTTTGCAGTGAATGGCCTTCATGTGCCTGTGTTTCACTTCTGTTCTCTGTGCTACCTGACAGCGTGATTTATGGCTGCTGCTTTCTGCTAGTCCACTGCTTGCCCTCTAGGAGGGATTGGTCTCTCGAGCCTCCATAATAACAGCAGCACTTTCACAAAACATCTTTTAATGACAACAGTGTAGCATTCCATAAGTCAGGCTAATTGCAGACATACCCTATTAATTGCAAAAACTAGGAGAGGTTACATATTTTACAAGCTTTTAATTTGAAATCGCCCGAGATGATTTGTCTTAAGTGTTTGGGTAGGGATGTCTGCAATGTTCTGCAATAAGCCATTGCTGAGGCTGTAGGACACTGCTGCAGACTGTGGGCAGTGCACCAGGTAGAATTTAGCTTTAGATGTTCTCACCTGCCTAGAATTCTTTCTGTATCTGTAATATTTGTTACGTAGATTGAACGTTTTCTTGACAGTCATGAGGTCAGCGTTATTCAGTGCCACAAGTGCTTTGAGGAGATGATGAGCAAAATGTAGAATTCTCGAACAGTTAGTTGCAGAATTTTGTTGTTTTTTTTTTAATCTTGGGTTATATCTCTGAGCAAGAAGTTATTGTAAGAAATTTTACAAGAAGAGAGAGATCATGGACGCACCAGAGTCAATTATTTCCTTATTGAGGCACTTCAGCAAGTGGTCTTAATGTTTTTGAACGTGTAGATATTTTAGGAGTCTTATTGTTTTCCACTTTTGTCTTTCATTTAACAAATTCTGTGGTGTTTCTACTTTAAATATATTTATATTTTTAATTACATTCACGGTTTGTTTAATACAGAATTGCCGTAAAGTTCATCATGTTTCATTTTTATCCCTGTCTGCTAATATGGCATACATTAAATCAATGGTGAAATTCCCTTTCATTTTGCCACTGTAGGCTCAGAGATGAATAAATGCAGCTCCTGGAAAACTACTGAGTAGCTAGTTAGTGTGCCCTAATGCTAAATTCCTATGTAAAAAGGTATGAAGTACATGAAGCTCTTAATACAGGATGAGCTTGAGTTTCCACAGAATTTGAGGTAATTTGGACATCCTCCACCTGAAGGCAGCAATTGCTTCTGCATGCAACTGGACTACTGAGAGTATTTTTAAGCAGAAGTTAAGAATTGGTGGTTACCAGTGTCTTTCATATGGACTGGATTGATGCCTTTTTCAGCATTTGTAGCAGCAACTAAAGATCAAGTTCTGTTTTCCTATTTGCTATATAAACACAATACAGCAGAGAAAAAAGATAGTAGTTAGGACACTCCCCTTCAGGGATGGAAAGAAAAAAAAGAAGAAAAGGGAAAGAACGTAGCCTTCTAGAGAAGCACACAATTTGGTGGCTAATAAAAAAAATAAAATGCCTGAAAATCCTAGTAATGAAAAGTTATGACAGAATTTAGCCTTTAACAAATATTTTTTGTTGTTTTAGTTTTTCAGTTGTTTATTTTCTTCTAGTTCTCTTATATCTTGGCTTGTAAAGTGAGTATAGGAGAATTAAAAGACTGATGAATTTTCATGTTTGAATTGCAGATATTGCCTTTGGGGGAAAAAAAACTGGTTTCTTCTCAACAGGCTTTAGGCCCATTTCTGTTCTGGTCTCTCAGAGCACTCAAGTGCTTCATTTTTTATAGATAAGTCATGTCATCAAAGTCTTTTCTACACTATCTTTGTGAAGCAGGTTTTCTGCTCTTTAAGAACTTTGTGTGTGTACCTTTCATATGTACTTTAGCAAGTGTGAATTTTCAGTCTCATTGTGTTACTGATGCCTCTCCCTTTTTGTTTTTAGGTGAAACTAATTCGAGAAATTGCTTCATGCCATGGAATTTTAATTACATCTTATTCATACATTCGACTGATGCAAGATAACATTCACAGCTATGACTGGCATTATGTGATTTTGGATGAGGGTCACAAAATCCGAAATCCAAATGCTGCAGTCACACTTGCATGCAAGCAGGTACATCAATAACAAATGGAAGATTATTTTTTGAGGGGTGGGAGTTGCCTTCCAAGGTCTAATTGCCTGTATTATACTGTCAACCATTAATAAGGAATACAAGCATATATATGAGTGGTATGTATTTGAGTATTTAATTTAGGTAATATTTTAAGTGAGTTTACAGCAGTAAGTATTTATAGAGGTAAGATAAATGTCAAATTGTGTAGGAATTTACCATTAGGAGCAACAGTCAGATGTTGGTGTTTATTTTCTGCTAACAGTTTGCAGATGACATCTTGCAGAAGGTTGGTTGTTTCAGGAGTATGAGACCACATATTTTAAATGAGTTCATCAGTGGTAAAATAGAAAATCCTCTGAGGCAGGAATCATGTTACACTGTGAGCCATGACAATGGCCTAATTTTGTTTCTGTTTTTATTAATTGATAGTTCCGCACGCCCCATCGCATCATCTTGTCTGGTTCTCCTATGCAAAATAACTTGAAGGAGCTCTGGTCCCTCTTTGACTTTGTATTCCCAGGGAAACTGGGAACACTGCCTGTATTCATGGAACAATTTTCTGTTCCAATAACCATGGGAGGATACGCCAATGCCTCTCCTGTGCAGGTAAATGCATTGAAAATTTCACTGGAAAATGTTCTGTTCTTTCAGAACTGATTTTTAAATGTACCTCTTGCTCTATACGTTCTGGGCACAAACAGTAGTCGTGCATCTGTGTTTCACTTCTGTGTATGTGGAAAAAAAACAAAAACAGTTCAACAAAATGAAACCATTTCTTCTGTACATGGATACAGGATAAACACAAGTGTTTCTTGTCAAGAAAGTTGAGATCATTATAAGTATTTTCTAAAATAAAGATCTGCAAGTGTGGGGAAAAGACTAATCTCACATTTTAATGTATTCAAGTAGAACTTTCCTCTTTGATCTCAAGCTTCAACAAATTATTTCAGATCCTTTAGAGGAATGCTTCAATCAAAACTGAAAGCTATTTTAATTTTACAAAGCTGAAATAGGTATCAAAAATCTTGGGAGTGTATAAACTTATTTAATTTTGAAAGCAGAAATTGTTTGGAATGTTATCTTCTGAATTACTGACACATTAATGTCTGTAGTTCTGGTTCTCTGACATTTTAAACACATTTCATGTTAACTAATAGTTAAACGGTTCAGTAATCTGTAGACTAAAATTGTCATATAAGCACTTAAAATTTGCTTTTAAGTGGTATTCAAACTGCTTTGCATATATGCATTTCTAAAGTTTTATTTTCTTTTTGAGCTTAAGTTCTTCCCTTGTCCAAAGCTTAGTAATTTACTTAATTGGACAACCAGTTTTGTTGTTTTTTTTTTCACATATCAATAATTTATTGTACTCTTTGTTTTGCTTTAAGAAAAATGAAGGTATTTTTAGCCATTACATACAGTTAATACCCATCTCACACATCCATTACCCATTATAGAGCCATATGTTCCATTTGAGGCCAGAGTGACCTTTAGTTTCTGTGATCATGGGGATTTTCTTGTACTGATTTTTTTTTTAATAGTCTCAAGTGGATGCTAATCTTCACTTATTGTCTAGTAACCCCCATTGCTTCAAGCCTTTTTTGTTGTTGTTGTTGATCTTCAGTATGTGTGTTAGAAGTTGTTTATGCAGACTTTGGTTCTATGCGAGTTTAAACTCAAATTGGTTTTTAAAATAAATCTCATTTCTGGTCTCTGAAATTCCACTAAATTAGTCAAGATAAATCAGTGGTATCTGAGGAAAAGTTATTTATGCAGTGCTATTGCTGCTAACGTGAATTTTATTGCAATTCATTTGTGCTAAATAGACAACTGTAGGGCAACATAAATCATAAGCTATCTCATAAATGAGTACTTTCCTATTACTAGTTATTTAATTTGTTTGCTGCTAGAAAATCTAGAACCAAAATATAATTTTTTACTTCATTTTTCAGGTAAAAACTGCATACAAATGTGCGTGTGTGTTACGGGACACCATAAACCCCTACCTGCTGCGAAGAACGAAGGCTGATGTTAAAATGAGCCTTTCACTTCCTGATAAAAATGAACAGGTTTGCTTTTTGTTAATTCTGAATTTGTGCTCTCTTTGTCATGAAAGAAGATGGCCTTTTTAAATCAAATTTTGAATTTCTGTTTACTGAAGGACCCGGACCACTCACTCCAAATAATGTAGCCTAAGTAGACGAAATAAATTTTATTTTTGTTATTGTCAGTCAGAGGGCACTATGTAAGTTTGACTTGCATCATAATGATGAGTGCCTTTCAGGTTGTGAGGAAGTGATTTTGTTTCATTTTAGCCCATCAGACCATCCGATAAATCATTACCTTTAGAGTATGAGCATATAGTGACAGTACAAGTTGTGTGTTCTAGCCTGTTGTTTTCCCATGAGGTACTGACACTTAACAAGTTTTAAGGAACATAACAAATGGTGGAAAGCGTTTCTTATAGCAGTACTTATGAGAAAATGCTAATGCTGCATGATTAGCTCAGTGAAGCTCGAAAATGGCAGCACTTACAAAACTAAAGCAATATGTGAGGAAAAGGTAGTAACTATGAAAGGGCTCAGAAGAATGATGAAATCCATCTCAGTGTTTATGTTCTAACAAATCTTCACTTACAATGATCTCTGCACAGCGCCTTTTAGTTGAGTATGTCAGACATGTCTATCAGGCTTCATTGTAGCACATGCCATATTGGAAAACTTTAAAACTGCCAAGTCTGAAGTTTACAAGTTGGACTTGAGCTGTTTACTTGTTTTGTTTTGGTAGGTCCTCTTTTGTCGTTTGACCGATGAGCAGCGTCGAGTCTATCAAAATTTCATTGACTCTAAAGAAGTCTACCAGATTCTCAATGGAGACATGCAGGTTGGCATTAATTAAGGTCGATAACAAGTAGAGTTTGATGGGTGAAGTTGCAGATCGATGTTTGCTTTCTTCTAGCTGGGTTCTAAGCAGAAAGGAAAGGACATTCAATCTCAATTCTACTTTTGTATATGTCTGCTTTCTTTTTTTTTTCCCTCAGAACTGTGCCATGAAGTGTGTAAAATGTAATGACGTGACTAGATAAAAATAAGAAAAACTAGACCATAAAAATGTGTTTGGTCATCCAGTTTTCAGTTATGGAAGATGGAGGGATTAGCTTCTTTTAAACTGTTTGGGGTTTTTTTTAGCACCCTTTATATCAGATTAATTAAATGTCACTAATATTAAATTAATAACTGAACAGAACTTTTCTAGCATTGTATCAAAAGTGGTCACTTCCAGCATTGTGTGTTCATTTAAGTATGTTGCCTGTGCTGTTCTTTGTTGCCATGCATTCCGATGGATTTACCTGCTGTCCTCAAGGTCTGTTTGAAGCTACCTGCTAGCATGGGGAGACAGAGGGGAGGATAGGATGGACACAGTAATTTGATTGAACAAAGTTGATGGATTTTTTTTCTTTTGAACAGGAAAAGCTTGACCATGAGCAACAGCTAGGGACTCCTTCTGCTAACATGGACATTTCTGTAGAATTCAGTTAAACTTGTCATCAGAATAGACTCACACACAGTGATATATTTTCATTGACCTTCTCCTGTACTCATTTTCCCAAAACATAACGTGGAACAAGTATTGGCACCTACTGGCTCTTCTAAAGAGCAAACCACAGTAAAAAAAAATACCCATCTTGATTTTGATTAGATTTATCCACTGTTTTTTCTCATTCACAATGCACATAAATGTAAGTATTTGTCAAGAAATTAAAAAAAATATATTTTCTCCTGTATGGTTTAGGTTTTCTCTGGACTAGTAGCTTTGAGGAAGATTTGCAACCACCCTGACCTCTTCTCTGGTGGTCCCAAGATTTTAAAGTGTGTACCAGATGCTGATTTGGAAGAAGCAGATCAGTTTGGATATTGGAAACGTTCTGGAAAAATGATAGTGGTAGAGTCCTTGCTGAAAATATGGCACAAGCAAGGCCACAGGGTGTTGTTTTTCACTCAGTCAAGACAGGTAAGGTGGGCTCATTTCTTTTAGTTTTACTTATCAGTGAAACTAAAGTGTGTTTGTCCTGACAAGACTTGTAATTTAAAATGGTAATTTTTGATGTCTTTTTCATAAAATTAACATTATTGGAAACAAACAAACAAAAAAAAGTCTAATATCATTGGAATAATTGCGGATCAGCTTCATAGCTCACAAGTGTTTCTGGAAGGGACAGCGTTGTGGCAGGTGTTGCCCAAGTTGAATATACTGAGTAGGAGCTTGGATCAGTTGTAACTGAACTGTACCGGGCTGAGGTAGGGGTGAGGTATCTACTGCCCCTTCTGCATAATTTCAGGATTGAACTGGTAGTCAGTTAACATCTAATCCTGAGAACTGTGTGCTTTGGGACAATGGCACAGCCAGTGACCTTCTTTCATTTTCTCTGTATATTCATGATTTTGTCTTCTGTGGATTTCCTGGGGTGCTGAACTACAGGTAGGTTAAATTCACTTCAGATCACTGGTCATGGTTTCCCACGCCAACATTCCAGTCCACAAACCCACGCCCACAAACATTCCAGTCTTGCATTCAGCAGTGACATAACTACTCTTTAGTTTACTTCAATTACATAAGTTGATGAGTTTTCTGCTAACTTAAGATTCACAAGTTTTCTTTTTTGTTTGTTTGAGTGTTATTCATTTAGTACCAGAAACTCTCACTAAACAAGCTCAGTTGCTTGATTACTCTTCATATCTGGATTTCATTATTTTTTTTTTCCACAAAAGATGCTGCAGATCCTTGAAGTCTTTGTGAGAGACAGAAACTATTCCTACCTCAGAATGGATGGCACTACAACAATAGCATCCAGACAACCCCTTATAACAAGATATAATGAGGTGAGATGTTTGATCCCTGTGTGCTAACACCTATTATTGAGCTTAGCCTGAATTACTGATACTCGTTTTTTATTCGTTTTTAAATACTTCACATTTGGGAAGTTCAGTCAAGTGAAACCACTGTCTTAGTGTGAGAGGGAAGATGTCATCAATTTCTTTTTATTCAAATTTTCTGCTAATTAAAAAAGAAACATTTGAAAAAGGAAAAGTAAGTTTATTGGGCAACGATAAAGGAAATATAGATCAAACTACTTGTATTTGTCAAAAGGGATATTAGGTAAACAAGGAAGTTTATTCCTCCTCTTGGCTGTCTTTCAATCTTTGCAAATAATAATAAAAGAATGCAGGAAATAACAAAAATGATCTTCTACTTGGATAATTCTTCTTTTACTAGGTTCTTTTTTGTGTTGCAGGACAAATCCATATTTATTTTTCTTCTGACAACTCGTGTGGGTGGTATTGGAGTTAACTTGACTGGTGCTGACCGGGTTATTATTTATGATCCAGACTGGAATCCCAGTACAGACACACAGGTGAGTTTGGTTCACTGCATTCTATTCAACAGCTACATTCAAGTAGATCCGAAGATAAATGAGATCTTCCTCAAGCAGTGGTAAAGCACTATGTTGCTCTTCCCTAAGTTGTTGTTGCCAGTGGTGGTCAATTAGGGGACAGTTCCACATCATGATTGCTCTTTTGGAAAGGCTATTATAAGTGGTTCCCACCACATCCCCTTTATGTTGTTACATCTTACCACTCTTCAATACTGTGAACTCATATAATCAGTGTAGCAAAACAAACAGTTGAAATGGCCTGGTTTGTTTTTTTTTTTCCTAAAAAATAAACATGCTAGATGTTTTGCAAGGAAGAATGCAGCTGTTCAGCCATTGAACAGACATGACTGTTTATGGTGGCAATACAGAGTAAAAAAAGGAGAAAAATTTTGCTGAAGTTGACTTTATCACTAGTCCTATGTAGCTATGTCTTTAGGAGAAGCTGCTTTTAATGATGAGGCTCTGGGTTACCAGATCCCTTAACAGTATTTGGGGCTTACATGTTTGAGCAGAATAAATTATTTGTGATGGAAAGAAACCCTGAATAGCACTGAGATCTGCAAATATGCAGACCTAGCGAGGTCTGTTTTTAGTGGTTGCTTCAAGAGCTTTTTGGGAAAGCTTTTAGTATAGAAAAAGGAGAAAAATTCCAAGGAAAATTTTATATTAAAGATTACTTCTGAAATAACTTCATTTTAGAACAAGCCTATGTAAAGTATTTACCTTAGGTGTGTGTTCTGATTTTTAAGTTAATGATTTCTTTAAATTTTGCATAGGTTTCTTGTTACAGTTGGATTCTTATCTTTCTACATACTTAAACTTTGTAATTGTTTTCCTCTTCTTCTGAATTAGTTGTCCTAATGCTGTAGAAATACTATAGCTACTTGATCTGTTTGTTAAATGTCCAAACTGGTTTGATAAGCTGCTGTTAATAGCTCCCTGTCAAACACATCTAGGTATGATGGTAACCAAACCTTTTGTGTTTCAGGCTCGTGAACGTGCTTGGAGAATAGGTCAAAAGAAACAAGTGACTGTGTACAGACTTCTCACTGCAGGTACTATTGAAGAGAAGATATACCACAGGTCAGTCAGGATTCCTTGGAAGCAGACTTATGCTGAAGAAAATGTTTGCAGCAAATCTGAGACTTTGTACCAGTGACACACCTGTGTATGTGTTCATGTGGAGTGTAACCCCCTGCCTTTACCATGGCAGACGTGTAGCTCTAGCTCTAAGACCCCACATGCTAAACATACTTCTACTTGTTTTAGCAACTGTGTCCAGCATAGGAAGAATTCACTGTAAGGGGAAGTTTGAGCCTTAGCATAGGAAGTGGACTGCTTATTCAGAAGCTGACGCTTGACAAGTCTGAGGTGCAATTTGAAATCAACATGTGGGTTTTTTATCCTTAGAATATTTAAAGATAAATGATGTATGTACTTATATTTGCTGTGCTTCAAGTCTGATTTGATTTTATTCCCAAATTGTTCCAAAATGCACGAATTAAATCCCAAGAGCTGCCAGTCATATTCATGCTATTTATTCCAAAATGTAGCTGAAGTCTTAAATTGCTTGCATTTCTGAACAACAAAATCTTTTTGTTTGCTTTCCCATTCAGATTACTCAGTAGTTAGCTTCACTCACATGAGTTACTACTGAAAAGATGCATGGGAATCCTCTTGCTAGGTATTGCTGTTCAGAACAAGAATATCCTCTTTGAAAATGCAGATGAATGAATGGAAAGCTCTAAATAATGAAATACCAGCACTCTACTGAGTGTGTTTTTTAATCTCTGCTTTACCACATTGATACAAAGCATCCGCTGTTGGTTGGCTTGCATCCCTCTGGCATGCATCTGTTTGAACAACAGTGACCACATCAAGGAAGTGGGCTCTAAGGGTCAGGACAGCTGTCAGAAATTCGTTTTATTTCCAGAACAGTGCAATAGACTTCATGCTTTAAGCAAGTTGTCTTTTCTTCTTGCATTATGTTTTCCTCTGTGCAAATATGTGATCATCCTGTGCAGGAAAGTGTGAAGCTCAGTTAATTTTTTATAACTTCAAAAGTCTACTGATGTGTGCTCTGCAGTACCCGATGCTCTTGTTTGAATGTGGTTTTGACATTTGGATTTAAAAACACTGTCCTTGCTTAATACCAGCAGAGCCAAAATGATGATGGTAATTCTTCTTGAGAACTGATTCCCATATCTATTTGGGATGTATTTTTAATAATATATTTAAATAATATATTTAATATTTAATAATAATGCTTATGGCAATCAAAAATTGTTTATAAATGTGGCATAAAAGTAGATCTTATACTAGCAGACTTTCTTCCTCTCAAACCCAATTCTGTTTTCTCTTTTCACTTGTTGTCATCTAGTCCTCACCATTAGACTGTGAGCTACCATGCTGCCTTTGATTATTTCAGCTGTTAAAAATGACATTTTAACATGATCTTGTTTTTCATTTAAACAACTTTCTGATTGTTATATATGTGAGATTTTCAATTTTAATGGACAAAAAAACCCTAGCTGTGAAGTTATTTATTGCTTAGTTAACAGATGCCTCACAGGACATTTCAAGATGGTGGTTACCTGTTGTGTTATGAGACTGTTGCAAAACAGTAAATCCCCATGTTTTAACAATTTAGTTGGTTGTTTGAAAGTTACTAACTCAAGATTGTCTTTTGGAAACTAGCATCATCTTCCCACTGTTTAATCATTCCGCGGAGTAACATTTGTGTTTATACAGTTTTCTGTTTAAGTACTGTAGTCAGTACTTAAACATAGCTAGACATTGTTTCCTGCATAAATTATTCGTTGTTTGTTTGGTTGGTTTGTTTTAGACAAATCTTCAAGCAGTTTTTAACAAACAGAGTGCTGAAAGACCCTAAGCAAAGGCGCTTTTTCAAATCCAATGACCTTTATGAGCTATTCACTCTGAGCAGCCCAGGTGTGTCTCAGGGGACAGAAACAAGTGCAATATTTGCAGGTACGCTTTGATTTTCCTAATATTTTTAATAGTAAAAAAAAATGTTTGAAGTGTTAATAAACAAAAAATAAATTTGTCCTAATTTTATTCATCCCTTAGGTACTGGTTCAGATGTTCAAGTCCCTAAACACCAGTTGAAACAGAAACTCGAAAGGCCAGCTGATGATGACACTTTGAAAGGTGATCTCCATCCACAAAAAAGCAGCTCACCAAAGTACAGCAAGTCATCTAGTTCCCACTTAACCAGCTACATGGCAAATTCTCCTGAAGCAATAGAGACAAGCAAGGAAGTCAAAGGAAATTTGGAAACTTTTGATCAAAATAGCTATGCAAAAGATAATGCACATATAAATTCAGTGACTAAAAGCAAGCAGGAAAGCTTGGAAAGAGCTGACAGATCTCTGTTCCAGTCATTGCCAGGTGATCCAGAGTCTTCAGAGAACACCGTGGTGACTGAGGAAGAACATGAAGTAGCTAATGAAAACACGGAGGGAGATTTTCGCCTTCTGTGTGGTGCAGCTGGCTCTCAGGGAAAGCAGGCTGATAAAACAGAAGGTGGGCAATTGGATAATAATCATTATAAATGTACCTCAAAAACAAAGCACAGAGTGGATATGCTATCACATGACAGCCACAAGGAGAGGTCTAAGAAGAAGCATCACAAGGATGCCAAGTTTGAAGGGGAGCGTATTCCTCACCTAGTGAAACAAAAGCACTACAGGAAGGAGAACAGTGAGGAGCAGGAGTTAGACCCAAAGAAAAATGATGATTATGTCTTGGAGAAACTCTTCAAGAAAACAGGTAATTTTTGATATTTAATTTATTCAATGGTGACAGGCTATTTAAACAGATCTATACAAAGCTTATGCACATGAGAGAGCAGTTTATCTAGGCCGTCACTGTCATGTGTTAAAATGTCCGTTGCTGAGGTAGGAATGTGCTTGTTGCCTTCCAGAAACTCCTTTGGATATGGACATAATACAGTGTTTCTTCTGGAAATAAATATGTAACCAACCTTCATTTAGGCAAGCCTTCCACTTCTGTTTGTCCTGACCATAACAACAGAAATGATCAATTTAACCACATAATTGCTAAGTCTTTTGTGAATAATGACCTCATCTGCACACCAAAAGTGGTTTACTGTCAAATTGATTGCTCAACTGATAGAAGGGGGATCTCTTACTAGAAATGACTGTACTGAAGTGCTGAATGTAATCGATCTGAAAAAAAATAAAATAAAGATTGAAGTGTTCATTTAAGATTAACATTTCAATTAACAGGTGTCCTCCTTCAACTTTTCCTGTGTGCTCTGTTCACTAGGGGTACACAGTGTAATGAAGCACGATGTCATTATGGAAGCTTCCAGTGCAGATTATGTGCTGGTAGAAGCAGAAGCAAACAGAGTGGCCCAGGATGCACTAAAAGCCTTAAAAGTCTCTCGACAGCGATGCTTAGGAGCTGCCTCTGGTGTGCCCACCTGGACAGGCATGAGTGGACTTTCAGGTGCACCTTCAGGAGTAAAGTATGTTCATTTCTCACACTGCTTATCCAAAAATAGAAGAGTCCCTTAGAATAATGTGGATTATTTCTTTTTGCACCCAGTATTTGTAGTAACATGTATCATTTTTCATTTGTTTCAATGTGATTTTAATATGATTTAATAAGACAAAATGGCATTTTTTGAGGCTAGAAAGTAATCCATTCTAAAGTATAAAAAAGCATTGCTGTTTCACAGTTCAGGAGAGAGGTTAGTAGAGCACTCTTGAGAATCCTACAATGCAAACCCAATCATTGGCTTTGGCAAAAATATCCTAATTTTGTGAGAGATTTCTTATGGAGTTAATTCTTTCGCATGTTTAGGAGTCGGTTTGGTCAAAAAAGAAACCCTATGCTGCTTTCTTCTCATTCCACTTGTGCATCACCCGGGAAAAAGTGCAAGGTAAGAGAGGCAAACTAGTGTTTATCTTTTAATAGCTTATATACATATATATATTAAAATGTTCTGACTTATACTGATCTATACTCTCATATCTATTCTTCATATGACTATGTAGGCTTCCAGAATTTTCAGTCACCCAAGAGTTTTTCATTTTTTGAAATAGCATCTTGTCTAATCAGATACAGCTAACTACAGTGTGCTCTGCTTGTCTGTCTCAAGATCAGCTATGCTTTTCTTTCACTTCCAAAGTTTATTACAAATGTTCAGCTCCTTGTGCTCAGATGTTAGTTAAGTCTAAACAGCAAGCAGATTTTGTTAAACAGATTCTGTGGATCTTGAAATACATAGTCTGTGTGTTTACTTGTAGGATGCAGATGCATTAAAGAAAGAAAATGTGAAGAATAGTTCGATGCACTTTGATGGAAAATCGGAAACTGGAGATACGTCATCTGCTGTATTAGATTCTTCATCCTTATTAGCTAAGATGAGGGCAAGAAACCACCTTATTTTACCACAACGGACGGGGAATGAGGGAGGTGAGAATCTTCACCAAGCGCCCACTTCAGCCCCAGGTTCAACAGAATATGATGAATTGCTGGTGAATGTGCGGAACTTCATAGCGTTCCAGGCCCGCGTGGACGGTGAAGCTAGTACTCAGGAAATCCTGCAGGAATTTGAGTCCAGGCTGCCTGCAGCACAGTCATGTGTCTTTAGAGAACTTCTTCGCAATCTCTGCACCTTTCATAGGAACCCAAATGGTGAAGGTGTGTGGAGACTGAAGCCAGAATTCCGCTGACCTCTGTCAAGAGAAGGCACCTCTCGGCCAGTACTCTGCTGTCAAAGACTTACTGTTCATCTTTTGAAAGAGAAATTTGTGTTCATGATTTATTAAATGACTTGAGCAAGCAGTGATGCAGCACTCATTGCAGGCTTTGTGCTGGCTTCATTTCCAGTTTAAGTTATTTATATGAAAGTGCTACCTACCTCATAGGTGAAGCAATACAAAATATCACCTTTTCTTTAGAAGAAATGATGGGATGAAGAATGCGTGCTGACTTTTTACTTCAGTAAGAGCCATGGATGTTGCTGTGGGCATTTATTTGATTTCTGTGAAATTCCAAGAACTTTTCTCAGTTTTCTGTATGTTACTTAAGTGGTCACTGGGCACACAGTGTAACATCGAGAGAAAAGATTGTGATCAGCATGAGAGGTTCACTTGTACTGACAAGAGTATTGAAATCATTAAGAGGCTTTCATTAGTAATAAGAATTTGCTTTTAATGTTGCTGCTTTCATTGTTGCTAGCATCTAACAAATGCAGTGTGACTTACATTACTACTTACCATGAAAAATAGTCTATTCCCACAGAGGTTGAATCACAAAAATAAGAAGCCTGACAGTTGATATTCATGGAAAAGTGTTAGGAATTTACCCCATAATCAGTGATTCAGTCGTAGTCCTATACACCACTGTCAACTGCTCAGCATGGTATTTCTTACCAGTGAGATAACAGTAACCATTGTGTTTGTCACAGGCTGTGGACTGGTAATTGAGATCCCATTATGGTGTAAGTCTCACTGTTATTGATCTCTATTAGAAAATTCTTCATTTCCCTGTTAGCACATAATCTTTTGTGAGGATCAAGGTTGTCAGAGGGGGAGTGACTTTACTGTATTTTTTCTGATTATAATCACTCGTGTTCATACAGTCATAATATGATGTGTAACTTCTGCATATGCTTCTGCCTGTTCCACAGATAGATAGATAAGAGAATCTCAGTCTTCCTGCCAGTCAGATAAATTCTAATACCTGTTTTCTTCCAAGAACGGAGAATCTGATTAATTGTAACAAACCCAAGTACTATGTTAAATTGCTGATGTGTTAAATAAAGAAATTGGGGTGGTGGGGGAAGGGGGGAACGGTTAGGTAGTGAGAGGAAAATGACAGTCTTGCACATCTTCACAGCAACATTAAATTACTGCATGACTTAAAGTAGGAACAGTTAGATGTGCCTAATATCCTCCCTGATGCTAAGCTGTCAAGGAAAGGGAGATCTGAGTTACTTCTGTTTCGTTTTTTGTTTTGTTGTTGTTATTATTTTGTTTTCATTTCAAGTACAAACACTGAAAGGTGAATGGTGAAGCAAGAATACAAACTGGGTTACTTTATGCTAAAGAAAAGTAGTCTTTAAGATACTTCGGATGGCTTTTCCTTCTGTTTTTATTCTGTACAGAAGGATCTGCAGATATTCACAAGAAGTGGTGTTTCACTGTTTCAATAACCAGTTAGTCAGCTTCTCACAGATTGGGACTGGAGAGGACAGACCATTGAAGAATCTCCTTTTCTTCCTCATGATATTTGAAGGTGGGCCTGTTGCACCTTTTCCTGACACCTTTTTCTGATACCATTATATTTATATACTCTTTTTCCAGAGAGAAGTAAAACCAAGAATCTAGGTTGCAATTGCAAAAACACCTAGAAAATTGTAGATCTGTTGATATGACTTAAAATGGATCAGTGAAAGAATTAATGTAATCTTGCTGTTCTCTCCAAAGCTATAGAGGATTTCAGTTGGGTATCATCCCAACATGCACCCCTGTCCATGCTCCAGGAGCAATCCAGGAAGTCATGATCAGCGAAGCTGCTGTTGTCACCTTAGCTACCAGTTCTGGTATCCTGTTTTATGTACTACTTCCAGTCTTGAAGACATTGTTCCTATACTAAGGAATGTTTGGAGCTTCTTACTGATGATCTATTGATGTAAATGGAACTTCATGTGCTTTTATAAATCCTTGGCTTTTGTGGACTTATTAAAAAATTAGAAACGAAAGTCTGTTCTAGAAGTCTTCCTGAGCTGGGGGGAGGATGGAGTGGGGAAGCCATCTTTTCCTGTGTAGTGTGGCTACATGATTCTAATTATCTTTAAGAACGAGTCTGGTTTTCATACAGCTTCAAATGATGTGCCCTAGCAGCTAGGTTTTTCCAGTACAAGTGGATATTTAAAAGACAGAATGAATATACAAGGATATTTTGAAGTATTTCATCTCAAAAACACGTGTGAGATTGTCTACAGACTGACTTATAGGTGAAAGTTGTTCTGGAATGGCTGAGACATTTGTCAGTAACAGAGTTATTTAAGAATAATACTATTCTTATTCCAGATTAGATGCTGTATCTGAGCTTTTTGTTTTTCTTTACCTGTGTGAAATCACTTCATATCACTGAAGAAGATATGAAGCGGTTCCTGACTAATGATTATGCACTCAGATGCATTTGCCTTCGGATAGTTAATAGGTATGTAATATTGTCACAAGCTTTTATTTTACTCTTCCATTTTGCAAGTATCCAGTGCTGCAGTGTGTGGTGGTTACTTCGTGTATGATTACAAAAATCACTCTGTGTGCAATGCTACTATCTTACAATTTTTCTTACCTCATCAGGAAGTTGAAAAGATCAAAATACAGATGTTAATTTAGTAGTCATCAAGTTAAATCTCATTAAGGAAAGTCATTTCAGCATGAAACAATAGAGTCCTTAAATAGACCAAAAAAAAAAATTGGTTCTTGTTTCACACTGTAAATATTTGGAAGGCAGCTTTAGCATTGGTTAGTAAGGTGCTTTATTCCCTTTTCCCATCCTTTTCTTGTTTTATATTCTTCCAAGCATTTATTCTCTGTTCATCCTTTTGCTGAACACTTGATTACGTTGATGTATGAAACTTCAGTGAAAGAATTAAATTCTGACCTACAGGTTCTGCTGCAGGTGGTTGACTCTTCTGAACCATTATACCCCAGCACAAAAGAAATGTTAGCAGGTCACTGAATGGACAGATAGGATAGAAACAGTGAATTACAATCATGGAAGATATTTTTAAATCCATAAATGAGTGCTCTGTCTCGGCCTCTTTTCAGTGGAGTGTATAATGTGAAGAACTGAGTCTACTACAGCTAATAAATGTCATCCTTGCAAGTAAAGCGGTACAGAATTGGGCTGTTAAATTTGGAAGTCTTGGCTTCAGGTGACATCCAGCCATACCCATTTGTACACAAGTGACATGCTCTGCTTTTGATTGCTGCTTTTGATTCCAAAATTGCTACAGATTTTGACTGTCTTGCTGGTAGTGCAATCTCTGTCCCTCAAAAAGCTGCAGCAGGAGGGCCCTGGTTTTCCAAAGGACTTTGCAGAATTTTTGTTGTTTATAAAACCCTTTCTCTGAGCCACTCAAAGTCTCAAAGACTGAATTTTCCACCTCTGATATTGATGGGCTGATTGCCATTCCTCAAGGACCTCACCTTCTGACATTGGCCATCATCAGGGCTAAAATGCGTTATCATCTGGAATCCTGTGTGTATGTGATTGAAATCGTCGCTGAATGTTAGTCTTTCTCCAATTTCAGTGTGCTTATTGATCTTGCTGAATGGACAGGACGAATACAGGTGAGTTGCATTCTTGAAAAGTGCCTATTACACAGGTAGACAGATCGGTCTTGTGGGATCTGTTTTTGGCCTGAACTCCAAATGCTGTTCGGGACACATTTATCAAAAATCAAGGAGATGGGGAAGGCAGTGAAGACATCTTCACGCCTCGATTTCCTATTCTTGATAATTACAGCATAGGTAAAGCTAGATATTAAGTGTTCTTTGTCATAATGATATTAGTATGCAATTAAATCTGGGTCTCTTTCCTCGTGTCCCCATTAGCTCAGTTTGATAGTGTATGAAATCCCCCCCATCACTAGTGTGTAGGGAAAACTTTTAAGATAGAAAGTGTCTGGCAGTTGCTAAGAGTCAGCAGACTCATCCTGGTTTGGTAAACCAGGATGTTATTGAGTAACTGAAAATAAGAGGGGACTCCTCATAACAGCATCGGTGTGGCAGGAGAGAATTCTCTAGTATATTTTAAAATATATTAAAATGTTTGGAGGGAAGAGACACGTTAAAAGTCATGCTTCATCAGGAAAAAAGACATCTAGGAAGGCATCACGTAAGTAGAAAAAGCAGTGTGATAGTTACTGCTGCAGGGTGGGTTCTTCAGGGAGAGCTGTCACTGAGAAGCAGCATTCAAGTAATTCATTTGAAATTCACTTGACAAACTTATCTTAAAGAAAACAGCTCAACTAATGCTTTTGTTTTCAAAACGGTGACAATTTTTTCCAGCATCAAATAATGTTATCTTTAAGATAAGGAACCGGGTAGAAGAATAATGAAATTGGTGGGCTAATTACCTGGCTTGCATCTCTTTTGCATACTGCTGTGTTTCCAGTGACAAATATTAGCAATACTGGTCTAAGCAGTTTTCTCTCTTGGATAGAGAAGGTGTTGAGGAACAGATATACAAAGGCTGCTCTGAAAGTAATGCCTCCTATTTTATTATGTTGGCCCATTGTGTCAGGCAGACGTGGATGTATGACAGTGGAGGTTGAACTATTATGGTTTGTCACCATGGCAGCAGAGGGGCAGTCTGACAAAATGGTGTCTATGTCAAAGTGCATATGAAGCAAAGGTTTATCACTGAATTCCTCCATGCAGAAAAAAAATGCATCCACTGACACCCACTGATGCTTACTGAATGTTTATGGAGACTAAGCAGTGGATGGGAGCACAGTGAGGCGATGGTGACAGTGACTTGAAAGACAAATCATGTTAAGGACAGCCATGTGCAGTTTTCACACCATGAAACAAAATGTGTCTTGATCAGCTTGTCTGCACGAATCAGTGGATTACAACCAGCAAACTGTGTATGGAGTTGGATATTGGCTTCAATAGGTTGGAAATGGTGGTGGCAACACTGGAATATTGCAGTTTGTTCCAGGTGTGTCCCACAAGCGCTCATACAGGAACAGAAAGAACAACGTATGCAAATTTGTCAGAATCTATTGAACAAAATGTGGATTCCTCATCTGTTTTTTGGGATAGGAAAGGGGTGATCTTTCTGGATTTCCTGGAGCCTGGGTAATCAACTCTGACCACTACATTGCGACGCTGACTAAGCTAAAGGCTCAAACTTCCTGAGTCTGGCTAGAGGAGATCTCTTCTACACAACAACACCAGATTCCCACACCAGTTTGAAGTCCGTGCAACACATTGCCAGTCTTGGCTAGACCGCACCAGCACACTCGCTCTATAGTTTGGATTTGTCCCCTTCTGATCTCCATCTGTTCAGGACAATGAAAGATGGATTACATGGGCTACATTTTCCTAGTAACAACATTGTCATGGCAGCTGTGAAACAATGGGTCTCACCTCCCCTGGTGCAGATTGTTAGAGCTCAGCTTGCAGGCTCTTTGTTCAGCACTGGTGAAAACACATAGTTAATAGTGGTGACTATGTTGAAAAAGTGATTCACAGCTGAGAATCTGCATTATCAAATGGTGCTATTGTACTCTTTGTATCTGTTGTAGTTTCCATGGAAATGAATAGGAGATGTTACTTTTGGAGTAACCTATGTATATCAGTGGTTCATTGAGAAGAAAGATCTCGCGTGATGCAGTTCCTCTTGTGCTGGTTGTGGCTGTGCTTTCTTAGTTTATATATGAAGATAGTGAAGAGATTAGATCGTAAGAGACCCTGTAGAAACTTTATCAGTACTTGGCCAATCAATGAATTAAACCATCAGGAAAAAATAGGAATTAATAAAGTTAGGCAATGTAGTCACTGAGATGGTTTAAAATGTGGCATAATTATTTGGTTTTGTAGGAGCAGGGAGATCTGAATTCTGCTATAAGCTGCTCAGAGACTTTGCGTGAGATACTTTATTGCCTTCTTTTTTGCCATCTGTCTGATGCAGTCTTCAGGGGGAAAAGGCAAGAAAATCTTGCACGTTTTGGAAATGCTTCAGAAAATGATTGCAGAGTACTAAGAATCCTAGCTGGAAAAAAAAAAAACAAAGATAATATGGCATCTTCTTGTCTAGATCATGAATTCAGCAATTGCAGTTTACACAAAACTATCAAACAAAATGCTGACAGTCCAGTTTTTGAAGGGCTTGAGTAGGGCACATGCCTTGGAGTCAGGAAGTGCTGGCAAGTCTGCACTTGGGAGTTTTCCCTCCCTTGGGAGAGATATTTATATATTAGATAAATGGTAAAACCTCTCTGCTACTTAAGGCCATTTATAATTTCTCTATTCCAACATTCAAGCTAAATGCTGAATGTACGCTTACTAACTCCGTGGCTCTCTCCATCTACCCACCCCTCATGGGATTGCTATTCTAGGCTCTGGGGTGATGTCAACATTCCTACTTCATGTGGTATTGCTGATGTGGTACCGTCCTGTTCCTTTAGCTAAGAATGAGAAGATAAAGCTTTCCTTAGTAATTCTTACCTTTTGTTGGTGACTCTGTTTTTGCTGCCTTTAATGCTAGAAGCAGAGAGAAATCTGATTCCTTTCATGCAAGAATTGTTCCTCTTCTTTTTAAAATGTTTCTAAGGCAGCTTCTGTGAAGTAAGTGAAACACCTTTGGTGTTTGTTTGTTTGTTTGTTTTTTTGTCCCTCCAGGCATAAGCCACAGTGAAGACTGCAGTGCATCATTCTGTGCCTAGCAAACAAGAAACAACTCTTTTATCCAGAAAGAAGAAATTTCTGTGGATCATCAAAACTGGAAATTATGGAACCTGGACAGAAAGATACAGAGAAGAGTTAGGCCACTATTCTGAGAAGGATGCAACTTCCAGCCTGCTCTGTTCACTAGTTTCAAGGGGTTTGTGCTAAAACGAAACAAATACTGACAAATTAAGGGAGAAGGGAAGTATAATGAGAGCTGAGCTCCTCATTCCTGAATGGCAGGGCTGACTATGCATTTAAGACCAAATATGTTAGGGCTCTGAAATACGCAACAAAGGCTCACAAGTAGACTTTGCTCTGCCAGCTAATGATGCAATGGGATAACCATGCTGTTTCAGTGTTGCTGCCCCATAATAACTGCTATGTGATCAGAGATGAGGTGGTGATAGGCCACAGAATAAATCCCGGTGTTCTTACCCATAAGCTATTCCTGAAAGCCAGGCAATTTTGAACTCTACCTCCAAGCTGTTTATCCACTCATCTGAGAGGGAGAAGGAAAAGCAATGCCAATGCTGAATCCTTTGGAGAATCCACCTATAATTTTATGTTGCTAACTGTGTATCGTAGTTCCCTATAGACGCCTTGCTTTTCCTAGGCTCCCAAAGCCACACTGCTAGTAACATGTAAATGGAGAGAATGTGCTATTTTGATGGTACAGAACAGGGAGGTTGAAGCCTTGCACTAATTGCAAACTAGAATGTAGTATCATCAGTGGAGCTATGACCAACTCCTGTATAAGGCTTACATAAGTGGTGAGTCATACATTCTTACGAAAGAATAAGGAGAGAGGCTTTCATTATGTTGTTTGCCTAATCAGAAATATGAAAATAAAAGAACACAGCACTCAGTGGGTTACGTTTGGCTAGCAGTAGGCTAGAATTTCTGCAGTTGCACTACTATGATTGAGGCATTTCATTGTTTGTGGTCCCAGCTTATATTAAACAGAGAGGATTTTTTCATAAATCTTTGCCTCTAGGGCAGAGTTAAGGTTGTTTGGGAACCCTAGCTATGCATTTCCAGACATTAATGTCTGGAAGCAGCACCAGGGGAGCAGAAATGGAGGTATATGCCTAGGGAGGATACTAGGAGTAAATGAAGAGGCCCAAGGGCAGGGTAGGGTTTGTAAGGATGAGCACGTAAAGAAGCATTAGAGTGGAAACTGAGCTTTTAGGATGACTGAAAAACAGTTCTTACTCATCTTCTTCCATGCTCTCAGGCAGGTAGTTGCAATGAGTATTACTTCAACCATCAACCACTGCTATTAGCTGTGAGCCAAGGTACCTACAACTCTTTGAAGACAACTGGAGAATTTTGAGGATTAAAGTTGGTTGCAGTTTTATGCGCACCAACAGTGCTCTTTAAACTGGTCTGATTAACTTCTCACTGCTTCTCCTTTCCTACATCAGTTCTCTGCACCTCATGTGGTGGAATGGATCAGCAAAGCAGCAATAATAACTGTCTTTTTTTTTTTTCCTCCAAACATTTGGCTGCTACAGCAACAGCTGAAGGCTGGAAGAAATGACAGTAGGAGGGAGTCTGAAGCTGAAGAGCCACTGCTAAGAGCCTTAGGATCCCCAGGCCCTGGAACATGTCCAGAGAAAGGCAGCAAAGCTGTGAAGGGTCTGGATCACAAGTGTTATGGGAGCAGCTGAGGGAACTGGGATTGTTCAGTTCAGAGGAGACCTCATTGCTCTCCACTGCTGCCTGAAAGGAGGCAGTAGTGAGGTGGGAGTCAGCCGTTTTTCCCAGGAACAGCAACAGGATGAGAGGTAATGCTCTCAACTTGAGAGTCAGGGGTGTTTCAGGTTGGATATTGGGAAAAACTTCTCTGAAACAGTGGTTGGTTGGTTACTGGAATGTGTTGTCCGGGGAGACCATCCCTGGAGGTGTCCAAGAAACATGTAGATGTGGTACTGAGGGGCATGGTTTCATGGGGAATGTTGGTGGTAGGTGGACAGTTGGGCTAGATGATCTTAGTGCTTTTTTACCACCTTAATGATTCTATATTTCTGCTTGAGAGCAGCGGAGCTGCTTGAATGATCCCAGTTCTATTTTTTCCTTTAAAAGGCTAACTTAGAGTGATTAACACAGCCACCATGTCTTTCTCCTATGGCCCACATGCAAATACTACTGTCCCCAGTAGTGCACATAAGCAGGAGTGGTGGGACATGTCTACCTACCCCATAACCTGCTTCCCTTTTCTGCCTGGAGAGGCTGCGGCCCATGTGGCACAAGCAGAACAGGCAGTGCAGCGTAGACCTTCAGCAATATAAAATTGCTCCTTTGAAGTCGACAGACTGCCTTGAAAATGACTAGTGGGCATGTTGCCTCAAGATTTCATGGTTGGTGGTTTATGTTGGAGGATGGAGAGAAAAATGCTGAAAGTTGAATTTAGTTTGCGTATCATTACACATATACCCCTTATGCTGAAGCTTGGCTGCTTTGAGAATCCTAGAATATCCTGAAGGGACACAGCAAGATCACTGAGTGCAACTCCTCTCGCTGCCCGGGGAGAGCAGAAGCCACGTCCCCAGCCAGCTAAGGGTCCAGGCCCGCACGCTCGTTTCTGCGTCTCTGCTGAGCCCTACAGGGTGGAGAAAGTTTCAGAGGCTCATCCTCATTCTTTGAGCACGGGTGGGAGCCTGGGGCCGAGCGGGGAGTGGAAAAGACCGCGCTCCCCGCAGTGCGCTCAGATGTTCGCGAGCCCCATTGAGCCTTGACGGGGCCTTAATGGCCCGGGTGAGGCGCGGCGACACAGCCCCGGGGCACAGCGGCCGTCAGAGCTGAGCGGAGAGCGGAGCCGCGAGGCCGAGACCCGGCGCCCCGGCCATGGCGGGCGGGAGGCCGTGGCTGCGTCTGCGTCTGACCCGGCTGCTGGGGCTGGCGTGGCTGCTGGGGCTGACGGAGCTCGCTGCCCTGCCCCTGGCCGCCGTGCCGCGGGACGAGGTGCAGGCGGCTGCGCTGCAGCGGCTGCGGGAGGTGTTCGACATCGAGGAGCTGCCCCCCGACGTGCTGCCCCGCAAAAAGCCGCCGCAGTTCATGGTGGATCTCTTCAACAAGGTGGCCGACGCCAACGGCATCACCCGCGCTCCCGGGCTGCTGGAGGGCGACGTGGTGCGCAGCTTCGAGGACCGAGGTGAGCCGGGGGCGGCGGGGGGCAGCGCTGCGGAGGGGCGGCGGGGGCAGCGGCGGCTAAAAGCCGCTCTCCCGCAGCTCCCGTGGAGCAGGACCGCTTCTTCTTCGACGTCAGCGCCATGGAGAGGGGCGAGCAGGTGCTGAAGGCCGAGCTGAGGGTGTTCAAGCTAAGGAGGAGGCGCGTGGCCAGGAGAGCCGATCCGCGGCACTTCTGCAAAGTAAGCGGGAAATAAACGGTCGGTTAAGTGCTTCCTTGTAGAATTGCTAATAATCCTGAAGGAAAACGAGGGAGGAATGGAGAGTGCGACCATTTATCACGTAAACCTGCTTTACTTCTATTTAATTAGCGTTTTCGCTGCAGAGCGGCACTTTGTTTGAGTCCACCATGCTCTGGCTGGCAGATACTGCCCATCCCTGAAGGTACCCTTCCCTTCAGACCCATCTCAAACCATGCCGGACTTCTCTGCTTTTTGAGATGTCTTGAAATTCGGTTGTGAATTTGACTGCTTGATTCGCTATTAATGTAAGGATGGCAAAATGGCAATCGTGCCCTGCACTGACTGTGACCTGTAACGAAGGCAGGGACAGAGGTTTTGCAAACCTGAGGGTAAAGGTACAGCGTACTGGAGGACTTTGGCAATATCAAAGGTTTGAAAGAGATGCTCAGGATAATAGCATAGTCCTGCATCTGAACTCACAGAATCATAGAATCGTTTAAGTTGGAAGGGACCCTTAAAGGTCATCTAGTCCAGCTCCCCTGCAATGAGCATCTCAAACACACCTACCAATACTCATTTTGCTGTTGAACCAGCTATAAACCAGTTTTTTTTTTTTGTTTTTTTCATCAGTTGGAGCAGTTTTCCAGTGAAGATGTGAAAAAAAAAATGCATATAATCTTGATCTTTCTCATTTTGATGGATGTCATTTCTTACTGCTCTGTTGTGTTGCTCTCTTCGAGGTGGAAGTGTATGAGCTCCTGGAGGGTGGAAGTAATCCACAAAAAAAAAATCTCATTGCGTCAAGATTGTTGTCTTTATACTCAGAAGGTTGGGAAGTGTTCAATGTCACACAGACGGTAAGCAGAGAGCTCTTGGCTTTCAATTTTAGCTCTAAATTTTCAGTTACAGAGATCTCAGCTGATAATTTGCCCTTATTTCTGGGTTCTCTGGAGGAGACACTGTAGGACAGAGCAGGGGGAAAACACTTCTCGCTGCACTCAAAAGTACACGTGGTTCTGCCTGAATTAACGAAGTGTTTATATGCTGCTGGCAGCACAGACCTGATAAGAACTAAGTAACCCAAGCCTAGACTGTAGGAGGGATGTCAGGCCAAATATGGCAGTGTGATTAAAGCACATTTGTCCTTAGGCCGTCAAAAAAGAAGTTGATTATGGGAGACGAGTAGGTTTTAATTCCTCTTTTTTTTTTTTCTTTTTTAATTCTAGTCAATTTTTTGGTAGATGAGATGTGCAGTGTACTTCAACGTTGTGTTTCTGGAATTTATAATGGTTAGAATGTTTTTCTTAACTTTGTACGTAGAATTCTGTATTTGCTGGTTGGAAGATTTGTGTTGTAGATATGCTTAAATTATATTAGTATTAGAATGACTTTCCTTAGCAAAAATACAAATGAGGTTTCAAATAGTTTCTGAGGCTTAAATCTGCTCTGGCAGTGTTTTTAGTTGCCTGAGCTTTATGATCAGATTGAACAATATGCTTGGATGATTGGTTGAGTTGTATCATGAGCCATAATAGCCTTCCTTGAGAATGGCCTGACCTTATTTAGTTAGACTGTAATTAGAACAATTAGAGAAAGTAAATTTGCCTGATTTCTTCAAATAAGCTAATTTCTTCAAATGCCACGTTTGCGTTAGATTTAAATGAGTTTTAATAGTATGGAAAGTCTGGAGAGTTCTTATTATTCTGTTATTAAGATTACTAGGAAAAATAAGGTTCTGTCTGAAGTCAGGGATGATTTATTTTATTGCCAATGTTAACTCTTAGGCTCATCTATTCACTAGTAAATTCTCCAAAAATTAATTATCTTCGTGTAAATGTAACTTCGGGGAAGGTGTGTGGTGCTTTTAAATGTTGAATTATTGGTTTAAATAATTAACTCAATTCAGTCTATACAGTTATCACAGTTCTGTGACTATATATATTTATACTCCTATATTGGCTGCCTATTCCGTTTTCCTAATATAAATTATGCTTAATCACAAGGCAGTAGAAAGATTATTGAAACAATATTTTCTTGTTTCATTTTCATTGCCAGGTTTCCAAGTGGGTCGGAAGCATTAACTCCAACCATGGCTTTTTGATAACTGCAACACATTTACTCAGCAATAGAATTGAACATGACCTGGTTGCATTTGCAAAGGGACAGGGCAATTTGCAGGAGAGTAGAAATGCTCTCCTTGTCCTCTTCACCAACAGTAATAAACGGAGATCTTCCAGCTTTGTACCTTCTTCTACAAGTAAGTTCACACAACAGTAACTCTATTTTAGAATATAAAAAAATCTGTTGCCTTCTGCTGCCTCACCCATGCAGTGTATGTTGCAGTTCTGCTTTGTCATTGACCAGAATTTCCTTGATAGCTCTTGGTTGTAGTTTGCCCAGCATGTAGAGCCACCTCTATTCAAGGAAGTTGTGTTTGCAGAAAATAATCATGAAGCCTAAGGGAAGCTTCATTTGTTTGGATTGTCTATGATTCTATAGAGAAATTGGAGTTTTCTTTCTTTTTTTCTTTTTTTCTTTTTTTAATTATTATTATTAACTTTATCTTTGTGGTGGTGTTCACACGGAAATTAGAATTTTCAGCTTAGGCTGAAAAAACTCAATGACCTGGAAAACTGTGAAAATGCTGGTAAAGCAAATGGAAGTAGTTATTAAGTGCAGTTTTCAAGAGTGGAAGAAGTTGTTAGATAAGCAATTTGAACCTCTTTGTCCTTGGCTTGTTTTTTGAACACCTATTTATCTTCAGTGACTAATTAGCATTGTTATTAATGGCTTTTTTTTTTTTTTCTCATCAAAGGCAACGCCCTTATCCCTTAAATTACAAAACATTAGTGCCTTACCTCTCCCACTGGTCCTCCAGTTAAATCAGCTAAGGCTGGATTTTGGAGCATGAGATAAATTCAGAGAGCCAAAGCTGGAAGGAGGAAGAAAGTTAATGGTTAGGGCTTGGAGGGTATTTTGGTAAATCATTACATTTTTATGTTAAAAAGGAATAATTAAGAACCAGTTGATAAAACTGATACAAATCAGAAACAAACAACTACTACTACAGTAATAACAATAATAATAATAATTAAAAAACAGAAACCGTCCTGTTCATTTTTTGTTATAAACAGAAAATTACTGTCGTGAAATCCTGCATCCCAATTTAACTAATATCAACCTTTATATGTGATACCCTGCCAGAATTGAGAAACTGATTCCTATTTCTGAGATCTACCTGTTGCTTGTGGTCAGAACAACAATCTGCAGAATTCTGCCTGTATACCAGTGGCTTTCAGCCTGTGTTCATGGATTTTGAGGTCTTCATTAATATTTATGAGTTCTCAGAGTATACACTGAGAAAGTAAAGGGGTTGTCAGTAAGCTTCATCCTCTAGCAGATTTTCTTAAACCCAGTTGTAATATTTTCATATCCAAAATTTGAAAAAAAATAAAATGAAATAAAAGATTACTACTTTTCAGGAAAGCACTCTGTTTCTAAGCGAATGGGTAGAGTTGCCGAGGGGAGAATACTGGAGAGAAGAAAAGGCTGTGGTCTCCACCCTCTGTTAGCACTTCATAGCATGTGTGATGTAGGAGTAGCCATACAAAGGTCATTGAAGTTATTCTGACCATAGTTAGCCCTGAAAAAGGCCTGTGGAGTTTGCAGAATGTAAAGCTTTTATGTTTCTGCTGAAATGGGGCCTTTTAGTCCATGTGGGGAAATACAGGCCTGGCAGATTTTGAAAAGTAACTGAAACGATGATTGACTACGTTCCTCTCCCAGTACTTCCATAGTTTGTGTCATTTTAAAATGTTGTTTGAAATCTTTAATGTACGTTTTTGAAACAGATTTTCTTGGAGAATATTGTACTTAAAGAAAAAATGACTTTCAGAAAGATTAACAAATAGCTTATTCTGTGAAACAGAGCTGAACCCTGCCAAAAATGATGCTTTATTACGTGTTCCTCGTGAAAGCAAGAGCAGGACACCTTGGGCTGCTGCAGTACCTTCTTCCAGAAGTCAGGTAACAGCATGCCATCGAAGAGAACTCTATGTTGACTTCCATGCTATTGGCTGGTCAGGGTGGATCATTTACCCAAGTGGATACAATGCATTTTACTGCAGAGGCTCCTGTGTTTTCCCCTTGGGGGAAAGTCAAAATGCAACAAACCACGCCACGGTTCAGTCTATAGTCCATACGCTTAAACTGTCTCAGGATGTCAGCACACCTTGCTGTGTTCCAGATGAACTGAAGTCCCTCAATCTTCTCTATTTTGATGACAAGGAGAACGTGGTTCTTAAAAATTACAAAGACATGGTGGCAACAAGGTGTGGTTGTCATTAACAGGACTTTTTTTGGTACATATTTGTCACATGCTTGGATTGAGTTTCCTATTTGCTATTGAAAATATCAAGGTAAATGGTATTTCAGATTATGGGTCAAGAGAACCAGAAGCTCACCTGTGTTTGAAATCCCCTTGCCATGACTGTGTGGAAAGGAGTTTAAGGCAGGTGTTCAAAGAGCCTTGGGTTTGTAATGGCTCTGCTAGCCTCTATAGAATGGTCTGTGCCTGCTATCAGGAGAAAACCACTAGGAACAGGAATGTATTAAGTGAAAGAGCCCAAAACATTAACTATGCACTCAAACAAGTGTCCTGTTTCATATGTTAAAGCTCTGGATATCCAAAGGAGTAACAGGCATGCTATCCCATAGGATATGGAAAACTCCCATTTAGATCATGGAGTCCAACCTCTGGCTCCACACAGGACCACCCAAAAGTCAGACGCTATGTCTGAGAGTGTTGTCTGAATGTTTTGTGAACTCCAGCAGCGAAGTGCTATGACTTTCCTGAGGAGCCTGTTCCAGTGCCTGACCACCTTCTCAGTGAAGAACCTTTTGACATCCAGCCTGACCATTGCCTGTCACAGCTTTATACCATTCCTTTGGCTCCTGCCGCTGAGAGGGGAGCTCAGCAGTGCCCTTCAGCACACCCTTATGAGGAAGGTGTAAGCCATGATAAGTTTTCCTCTCTTTCTTCTCTACTCTGGGCTGAACAAACCAAGGGATTTCATCTGTTCTTCAAATATCTTTCCCTCTAGACCCTTCACCATCTTTGCAGCCCTCCTTTGGACACTCTTCAGTAGTTCTGTGACCTTTTTGTACTGCAGTGTTCTAAACTGCGCACAGTACTCAAGGTGAAGCCACATCAATGCAGTGTAGAGCAGGGCAGTCACTGCTCCACCAGCTAGCAATGCTGTGCTTGCTGTACCCTAGGATCCTGCCTCAATCCTACATGAGGGTTCTGGTGTCTACTCATACTAGCCCATTCTACTCATACTACCTCATTCAGCTTTGAATGCACTTGATTCAATGAGGATGTGAATTCCTTAAGCAGAGCTTTGAGGAAGTGCTTGCCCAGAGCTGACCTCA
Organism: Cyrtonyx montezumae; assembly: GCF_038088225.1. NCBI lineage: Eukaryota > Metazoa > Chordata > Aves > Galliformes > Odontophoridae > Cyrtonyx > Cyrtonyx montezumae. The sequence continues at coordinate 15,561,199 of NW_027072045.1, read as the reverse complement.
GAGATCTCTTCTGAGTAATGCATAAACTGCGGATGGTAATGCACTTCTTCCCCTGTTCTGTCTGCAGTTTTACCAAATACAGAGACCACCTGATCAGTCCCTCTGGGACTTACTAGGCAGTGTAATGGAAAATGGAGCAATATACATCTGGGCATCAGCAAACTTGCCTTCTGGCTCAGTGCTGCACCTCTACAATGAAGGGTCAGCTGCTTGCCTTTTGTAAAACTATTTTCTTCCATGGTGTCCTGCTGTAGCTTTTAGGCTGTGTGGCAGCAGAGAGTGCCCTTGAGTATTTATTGTACAATGTTTGGGATGCAGCTCCCATAATTTAGTCAGAAAAAAAAATCCAAACTTTGGAGGTCTGTTAGAACATGCTGGATGCTGCCCTCGTCCTGTAGCTAAGGCAGGGCTGATGGAAGGCACTCGATGGTTCCCTTTCATTCTTCCTTGATCCATAGGATACAGACTTGGAGGGGACCCCTAGGTCTTTGAGACTTGCTATAACTTAATGTGGCAGCCACCCCATTGCAGTACCTTGATCAACTCATCGAGTTGTAACTTAAGCCTATTTAGGTTTCTTGTCTCCATTAATCCTCGAAGGAAGCTGACACATCGCAGAACTTGACATCTCCCTTCAGTAGAAACTTCATGAAGAATTTTTATTCCAATGAGAAATGTAAAAATTATATATATACATGTACATGTTTTTTTCTGTAAATACCAATGTAATTAAATGTGTTTTATTTAAATTTCAAACACTTCAAGTGTATTAACTTAATATGTAATACAAAACATTCCTTTTGAAATAAATATATTAATGTAACATTACTGTTTTCTTTCCATATTTGAGCTACCTTCCTAAAGTCATGAATCAAATACTTTGCCAAAAGAAGGAACATTCACAGTGGCTTCAGTAGACAATTAATCGAAGCCTCTGACTCCACGTCGGAGTATAATGGACAAGCAGAATAGATGCTGAGGTTCTATTCCTCCAAGTTGGGGGAAACAGTTTTGTGTTGAGGTTCCTGTATTTCCATCCAGATGACCACGGATTGAACTGCGTATGTGTGAGCTGTTCAGTGCAAGTATACAAGGACTCCAGCCCAGATTCAAGTTCCTGACCTGCAGTATGTGTCCAGTGTCAGAGGACAAATGTGTTTATCCTTTCTACACAACAACTCCTGATTGCCATGCTGATCATACCACTGCGCATTCAGAATTCCTATTCATATGTCCAAAATCTTCCTAGGTAAGATTTCTGTACAAGGTGGAAAAAAAGAAAGATGTGGTGGCAGGCTGGTGCTAGCTGCTGCATGAGCCACTCACAGCCACTGGATTCAGATCCACTGGCAAATGGACCTTGGAAGGAGAAAAAGGTCATTGTATCTCTTTACTAGGTTTATTGCCTACTTTGCTCTTTTGCATTGTTTCCCTTTCCCCACACAAATATCCGTGTCATTTTAAGCCCATAGGAACTACACCTTGGTTAGTCAGAGTCCAGTGAGTTGACTTCAGCTGATCTTATCTATGCTTGTTTCAGTAGGGGTGCTAAGAACTGAAGCCGTTGGTTTTCACTGCTGACTAATGCTGGGAGAAGGACTGCCTTTGAAACAGACTGGTGGAGGCAGCTTCTGCATACAGCATACTCCAGTCTTCTGTCCGTAACATGATGAATGGTTCTAGAAGCTTCACTGTGTATCAGCTGCATCTTTCACTGCTCAACTCAGATAATTATCCTTGTTCATTTGTTTCTTTGCTATTATTGTTTTAGATGCCAGGAAAAAAAAAAAGTTTATTTCCATTGAAAACTACGTAAAATTAAGAAGTAAAACTGAATATTAGTAAACACAGCACTACACCACAATAGGTGAAATGTGCACAGTCAAGCTAGGAGCACTCAGTAGTTTTGCACGCATTAAATTATTATTTTTTTTCTGCACCACTCAACATAGTCTCATTATGCCCCATTAAACCCTGATAATTAAAACAAAATATATTGGAATTGTTTATCCTGGACTTTGTAAGGAAATGAGGTTCATAATAATGCCAAGGGAAAAAATTTACACTGCACAAGAACTTGTAATTAGAATAACAATTAAGCATAAGTATGCTACTGTTTTTTGTTTTTGTTTTTTTTTAATACATATATATATAATGAAGACGCATTTTATTGTTATTAATTAATTTAAATAAATAAGAATTCCAGAATGAGGAATTCTACAATTTGGAGATTTGGTTTCAGCTGAACATGGCACATTTAGTTAGGATGACAAAAAGCAACAGCTATAGTTTTGAAGGAAATACAGACAGTCTTCAGAATGGATAATCTAGAAATGAACTGATGGCAGAAGACAGAGTTGTTATTTTGTGTTACACTGCAACTACGGTTAAGAAAGAGCAAGACTGGCAGCAAAAAACCCTGTGATAAGCACCGAGGATGCCACAGAGGATGGTCTGGATTTGGAACTAAAGAGGCTCAGGTAAGTGAGGTGCATGCAGTCCGTGTCACGCTGGTTATTGTGTGGTGGGAGAGCACAAAGCCTGACCCAGTCACCTCTGCAGCAGGATGTTAGTGGGCTCTGGGTATGCTGCAGGGAGAGCACAGATCCCTAAGATATCAGGTTCTGTGGCCTCTTTGTAGAACCGTTTGTCTTATAAGGGATTCCTGAGGTGCTTCTGTCATGAGACATAGAGGAAGTTGCTTCTTGGCACTGAAACTGTGGAAGTGCACTGGGGATGTCAGATGGCTGGTGAGGCAGAAGGGATTGGTCTAGGGGAACAGGTTGGGGATGACTCCCTTTGAGGGAGAAGGAGGTTGTAGCAAAGTGGGGGTCAGGTAACAGCAATAGGATTAGAGGTAATGACCTTAAGTTGCACCAAGGGAGGTTCAGGTTGGACATTAACAAAAAATTCTTCTCAGAAAGAGTGCTGATGCACTGGGACAGGCTGTCCAGGCAGGTGGTGGCGGTGGAGTTACTGTCCCTGGAGGGTGTTCAAGTGACATGTAGATGTAGCAGTGAGGGACATGGTTAGCAGGCATGGTGGGGATAAGTTAATGATTAGGCTAATTGATCTTAGTGCTCTTTTCCAACTCAGTGGTCTTGTGGCTCTACAATAACTGAAATGTGCCTAGCCCAAGGAAGCTGGAGCACAGCAGTGTTGAGAGCAGCTGGAAGGCTGGAAGGTTTCCCAAAGGATGTTGCTATTTATCTGTAACTGAGGCGGGGTGCTCCAGGCTAACCTGTGAACGTTCAGGGGATGCATTTCAATGGCCTCGTACACAAACATGTCACACCTAGGCCACTTTTTCCCTTCTGGTACTGAGTATAGCTCGCCTTCAAGGAGAACAGTTAGTAGGTGTGAACTGACCTGTGGTGAATGAGACAATTGTGCCTTACAGCAGCTAATTGCGCGTTTTCTTTCTTCCTACCGGGTTCGTTGCTAGAAGCCATTCAGAGAATAAGAGGGACTGCTAACTTCTTGTTGTCGCATGGATAAGTGCAGCTATAGATTCATGCAGATACTAACTGCCCTAATTCAGAGCTAGATTACAGCCCGTTTTCATTGTGGAAAACAAAAACTGAGTTTTACCTATAAGTGGGAAAATGACCCGTTTCTGAGAAACAATCGACCTTTAGCTGAAGCCATGATTTGGCGATGCTGTAAATCCAGACCGCGTGACACATCGGTGCTGTGGCATAAGTCCCAGTATATTGGTTCAGATCTGCTCCCAAAAATCTTGCATAGTTAACGTTGAGCTATCAGGTTAGACAGAATTATCAGGCAGCATAAAGCCAGTATCAATGGTTGCAGGTCAGCATAGGTTTTGTGCCACCCAGTTGTCCTGGAAGGAATCAGTTGTTCTCTCCCAAGACAAGACTTTGCACTTGTTCAACTCCACAAGGTGCTTGTATTCTATCATCTCAAATAACTTTGCATTTCCTAAATGTGATATGTAGTATTAGCACTGGGTTTTGACAGAGTTTTTCTGTTTGTTTGTTTGTTTGTTTTTAATTTTATATGATCTTGTTTAAAAAAATAATCTAAACCTCACATTTATTTTAATCCTGTGGCATTCCAAGTAAGCCCATTCGCATCTTACCGTGGGAATTTCACACAGGTGGACTTGATAATAGTCTGGATTGTGAAATCAAAGTGGTTGATTTATTTTCAAACAGTATTGTTCAATTATGCAACATATCGCTTTCTAGTTTTCTGATGGAAAATGTGTCAGTAAATAACTTGCATATACATACAGCTTCTGAGATATCTTGAGGACTCCTAGGGTTCTTTCACCTAGAATACAATAACATCTTTTTCCAAAATATCATTTAACAGTTATTGTTGCAATAAGTCTTTCTAACTCTCAAGGGTACATTTTGAGAGGTGCTGCATTTTCAGCCCTAATTTTGCAATCTGATAGTCTTAGAGCTGAACCGTAAGTCCAACTCACAGCTGATACCACCCTTGCAGTCATCAAGTGACGTTTCCAAACTGTCTAAAAAACCTCTGGAGCCCCACATCGGTGTGTGGACGGGAGTTTCATGCTGCACGCAGTTGCTTTATTCAGTTGCCCACCAGCTCCCTCCCCTGGAAGGTGCTGCAGCCCCGATGCTTTGTGCGTGGTCCACGGCCACCAAAGCTTCCCTCTGGTCCCTCTTATAAAATATTTCCAAGTTTTTGTTTTTTTTTTGAAGAAAATATCCGAAGGGTGTGTTTTCCTTCCTGCCTGCCTGAAACGGTGATAAGATCTGAATTTTAAAGTAAGAAATTGGAACAGAAGGCACAGGAAGTTTTGGAGGGATGAACTGGTAGTTGTGATTTAAGAGAAAGATAAGACTAATTAAACTAGAGTTGAAGGGTGACATGGATGGTGTCTTGAGTTGAATTTCTTTTAGAATGCTCTGCAAATCTGCCTCTACATTTTGCGTAGTCCTCCATTGCCTTATTCTTTAGCTCAAAGGATGAGTTATGATTTCCCCCTTTCCTTCATTCATGTAATATTCAGCTTGTTTAAATAGTTCTATCTCATTCTCTAAAGCAACAAATTTCTGAACATCAGTGAACACTATTATCAGTGTTGTTTCATCAATGTCTTTCATTAGAAATACTCTAGTGCAGAGCATCCAGATCTTCGAAATATCTCCAGAGGGATTTGGATAGGGAAAAGCATAGTCCCAGTTTCCCATCAAATCAAATCTAAAAGATAGAACAGGAATGAAATTGGCTTGAACTTAAGAATGGTTAGAAGTGTAGACAGAAAGACTGTGGGGGTTCTACTTATTGTCTGTTAAATATCACAAGAAGGAAAAGAGGGGAAAAAAATTAAACCTCTCTTTGTGCTATTTCTGAATAAGCAAAAGACTTTATCTTGTTGGCAAGAAGAAAAAAGTTTTGACTTTATCCCATTTGATGAAGAACAAGTCCAGGACAGCATCAAAATACCTATCTAAGCACCATTAACAAGGTGTTGGACCATCTCCATACTCGACTGGAGATTTAGGGCCAGGTTATTCTGCCAGAAATCAAATTACTTTGCCTTATTCACACAAGATGTGAAGTAGAAGATAGACACCTCACATCTCTGGAAACAGTGAGCCATTGTCAGGGTTTCTGAAGTTGCATATCATTTCTTCACAATAGTTAATGTATTTGAAAAGCATGTAATTCTTTTATGGGCTCTATGTTGATCAGGAACCTAAACTTGGACAGCTGTACTTGAGAATATTATATTCTTGATCCTAAATATGCTCCTTTAAAACAAAGCTGGTTAAACAATTGTACAAGGGATGTATATGTCAAGGGTCAGTTCCTTCCAAGCTTCTGGAAAACTCCAAATAAACTGTCAAGTCCATGGTAAAAAAAAGGACCTCATGAAGACACTAAAAACCCAAATCTTAGATATAATGTGTCTTTCAGTTTTTAACTTTTACAGCATGCACAGTTTTTAATCTTCTATTCCTTCTGTGTGCTTTATGGGCAATAGGAAATCATTTTTCTGCCTTTGGCCAAGGTAAGTAGTATCAATAATTGTGTCATCCATATTTACGTAAAATCTGTTGGATTTTCAAAAATGTTAGGTTCTGACAAACTAAAAAAGCAGCTTCTAGAAAAAGAAAAGAAAAATGTCTCTGAAGGCAAAGTTAAGTGATTAAGATATTGGCTTATCTACCCTGTGTCCTCCGCTCTCTTCTGCAGTAGTTGTTCATTAGGGACAACTTGAGGAAATTGTCAGCTTTTTTGTGTCTAATTTTCCTACCTCTGAGTAATGTTACTACTTTTTCTCACTCTCATAGCTACTCCCTTGGAAGTATCTTCTCACAAAACTTTATTAGAAGACTCATTTTAGTGGGAAAGAGCAATGACATCTTCACTTAAAAAATAATGATAAAACCAACAAAGCCCAAAATGCAACAGACAATCCCTCTGGAAAGTGGTATTGTTTTGCATCAACAAATCATTGCATAGTTCTGGCCTGAACTGAGTAATTTCAATTGGTAAGAAGTACAGGGACCAAGCACGGGTACTGTGAATGTTCAGGCCTACACAGAGAACTTGAAATAGCCTCCTGGCACTGTCTGGTGCTTCTAGGGATGCCACAGAGTATCTTCCTGTTCTCCACAGAATGGGAGGGCAAGGTATGGTTTATGGGCGGTCTTCTGCATGCTCATACAGTGTTGGCCATGAGTTACAGTTCTTTGAAAGGCAGTACAAAGTTCTCGCAGACACGGTCACAGAATTGAAAAGGTGGAGTTGAGAGAAGGTGCATTGAGATTGCTGTGATCTGTGTTGAATGAGTGGGGACCAAAGATGCTGTGGTATCTGGCCTGGCACTCCTGAATGACCCATCCACTCCCTCTGCTACATCCTGAAATTTCTGTCCAAGTCCACTGGTTGTTTAGCCACTGCACATGCTTTGATTGGATTATTTATTCTTCTGTATTACACATGCTTATGTGAAAGGATCATGTAATTTCAGTGCAGGCAGCAGCTTCTGAATAAGAAAAAATAAATACATCATATCCACTTCTCATTAAAAAAAAAAAAAGAAGAAAGAAATCTTAGTTTCATTGGGAAAGGGAACATAAAAGCTCAATTACAAAAAATGCATTTGCTTTGTGTTTCAAACCTGCTGTAGCTACTATAGCCAGCACACACAGTTTGGTGTAATTGCTGCTTTCTAGCTTGGCCCAATTGATGCTCTGATTTGCAGTCACATACCTATGAGCACATGTTTCATTACGTTTTACCCTTGCTCCCGAAAACCTAAAATCCCCATGGGGAGAAATAGATTACAGCAATCCAGAGCTTTTGTGTGTGAACTGACAATTCTTTCTCTCGTATACTTCTCTTCATCTTCATAGGAAAAAATGAAAACACAGTAGGTTGATGAAAGGAAGTATTTGTTATATACAAATGCTCCTCATTTAGGCAAACATAACTCCTTTTGAACTCAGTAGGAGTTTTACTTAAACTCTGAATGAAAACTGTGGTGGTATAAAATCAGTTCAGAGATATTTTAATAACCTAATTGGGATGCTTATATTGCTAAATTGTGTTACTCAGTCTGTAGTTATAATTAGAAAGAAAAGGTTCATTGCTGAAGAATGTGTCACTGTTTTTCACAGAAAATGATATAAAAAGAAACCATTTGAAACATGTAAATCTCATGGTTTTAACTTTAAATAGGCATTCCAGTCATAATTAAAAAAAAAAAAAACAACAACAACAACAAAAACCTCTCTAATGTCTCCTGCAGCTTTGATTTCAAACACGTCACATTCTTCATTAAAGCAATCATTGTTAAAACAGAGGGACATAAAGCAACATAGGATTTATTCCTTCATTAAACTGATGATCCGTATATGAAGCCAATTAACATTATGAGTCTGGTGAACATCAAGTGTAAAGAGGTTACAGAAAATTAAAAGCAGTCACCTTGGTCTTTAGATAAAGAAAGAACACTTTTACATTATAAATTATAGGAGTGTCCAAGCGGGACAAATCGCCAAATTTGGTTAATTGGAAAATACATTTTACTGCACATGAATTAAGGTAAAATAACCTTTCAGCTGCTAGTATTTTTTTTTTTTTTTTTTTTTTTTTGTGGTCAGGTATTGAGAATCATGGGAAAGGAGGTGTTTGGACATGAAAAGACAAGAGAGCCACTTCATCAAACCTGAGCCAGTCAGACTTGCTTGTGCTTTACAGATGATCCCCCTCAAAGCTGAGGGCTCTCAAGGTAGATGTAGATGACAATTCAGTTACTTTACTCATCAGTTCAGTCCAGGGTTTTTCTGTCACAGTAGAAAAATTAGAAGGGATGTGTTTGTACGTGCAGCATGGAAACAGTCTTGCTTCAAGAGATACGGAATCAGCAAAATGTCTTTTCTGAATTTTATTTATTTGGACTTTTATTTGCAGGCTTGTTAACTGATACTGACCATAAGGATGACAATGATGATAGTGAGTGTGAATGTGTGTGACAGACTTTAACGACTTTGCACAAAAAGGTTTTTGTTTTTGTTTTTTTTTCTGCAAAAGCTCACCTCTGTGAGTTATTTCATGCTTCAGATTGTTTTTAATGCTGGTCTTTGGTAGAAATTTTTGCTGATCTTTGGTAGAAATCTATGTTTGGTAGACAGACGAGAGGAGCTAGAAGAGAAATACCATCCCATGACCCGCTGCAGTTTCTTCATCATTTTCTGGGAGTCCCAGCTTTGTAGGCAAGCGTCTATAAAAGGAGGGCACGGAAAGACGTAGGAACGGCGCTGACAGCAGTCATGCTTACGGGGAAAGAAGTGACCCTGCACTTCTCCCGGTGGGACGTGCCGGACAGCGCCGTGCCGGGCAGCGACGAGCGATGCCGGGCGGAGTGCGGAGCTCTCCGTGGTGCTGAATCGCGCCCCTGGGCTCCGGCCGCTGGAGGACGGCAAGCAAGACACGGCAGCTCTAACTTTTAATTATGTCAACCTCAGGTCTCGTGCATTAAAATTAAACAGGCACCGAACTGGCGAGGGGTGGGGGATTATATATTGCTTAGTTATCTCCTTGTTTTGCAGCTGCTACTCCTCGGGAGAAAGTTGAGCCAACCAGCTTGGTGTTGTACTGCTTCTATTAAAAAAATAGAGACTTGGAGCACTTCCCCATGCTTCATTTTACCCTCTACACCTCCCGCAATATGTTGAACTTGCATGCTTCAAACTGCTGGAGAAAGTGAGCCAAAAGAGCGATGCAGACCCCTGACTAGAGTGAGGCCTTAGAGTGCCATAATGAAGTTATTATTATTTTATTAAGGGTTCTTAAGATAAAACACTCACTTGCACTCTCTCCCCAACGTCAGAGAGAAGAAAGGATAAGGCACATCTGTCTCCATGCAAAGGGATCCCACGGTACTGGTCCTGTGTGGATTTTAAAATTCGGGATGCAGAGGCTGGCAGGGAAGATGGCCAGTACCTCTGGGTTATGTTTTTCTTTTTAAGGTTAATTGACCTAAAGTGTGTGTGGCTATTTTAAGGACTGCATTCAGAACATTGTTCTTGCATAGTGCTGTAAAAAGCCAGCTCGATTCATAGTATACGTAGCAGTTCGGATGGTAAGTCAATAATGTTTGCTGTCAAACAGCAAATTTGTTAAAAACCTCTCTGTATGTGTATACATATGAACATATTTATATATAAACATGCACGTCTGTAGCTTTCTTAATCTTACAGTAGTATACTAAAATCTAGGTGAATGGATAAGATCAGATTTGTTAGGATCTCTGATTTTGCCTTGCTTCACTAAAATAATACAATTCTGAAACATTATTCCAGCTTGAATATATGTTAGGGGAATTTCTACAGCTACGCCTAGTGTGAAAGGCAGATAGAGCAGGTGATATTTCTGAAGCTTATTAGTGTTTATTTAATGAGATCACATATGCAGAATAACTTTCCGAAGAGATTGTCTCTTTAAAATCTCTTTCTGTTTCTGCACCTGTATCATCTGTATCTTCTTTGCTCTGGTATGAACGTGCTACATCTTTAAACTCCCATCAGATCTAAGAGAGCCTGTGTAGATTTGCTCGCCCTTCCTGTACAGAACATTACAATGTTTATGAAATATTAAATTTGTGTAGTCTGCCGGAGAAGCAATTGTTCCAAAATAAAATCAGCAGTCTAGACGAAACATAGACACCAGAACTTATCAACAGTTGTCTGACTTACATCTTCTGATGCATCTTGAGTGGGTCATAATACCAACTTTATTTTCAGTGGTGCATAAATTAATTACACGCATTTAATAACCAAAATATCATTATATTCCCCCTTTAATATCATAAAGGCTTTACGCCAGGGAAGCACTTAATGTGCAGGGGGCCATAACAGGCTATTATCCTTGTGTAATGCTATTACAGAACCAATTATGCGCCATTATACTTGCTTTTTTTGCAGTTTATGTGATTTGATCCAATCCCGTGTCCCTGACTTGAAAATTTCATCTGGGTACTTTAAAGTCTAATTTTCACCCGGGCTGAGGCAAGGGCCATCTCTCTCCGCAGAGCCTATGTCTCGGATGCATTTTAAAAGTAATTGCAAAGGGTCCCGCCGCATATCATTTGCAGACGGGAAGCGAGCATAAATCCAGAGACCCCTCGCTGTGAACAAAATCAAACTTTGCTGCGGTACGATCGCTTGGAAAGGCGAGGCGTGTGCAGAGCGGCCCCCCAAAACCCAGCCGGCGGCAATTAGCAGCCGCTTTGTCAGAGCCGGGTCCAGGCGGCGGGCACGGCTCGGCTCGGCTCGGCTCGGCTCGGCACAGCACGGCTCGGAGGGCTCCCCAGCCCCGCAGCCCGGAGCACCCCAAGGTCCGCGGGCGGCCGCCGGGGGCCGCCGAGCCCCGGAACGCAAACGCTTGGAAAATAATGGGATTTTGTTGTTGCTGCTCACATTCCTGTTGTTTGCTGAGAAATGATGGGTTTTTTTCTTTTCATCTTTCTTTTTTTTTTTTTTTTTTTTCCCTCCTCTACACACCACGTGGGCCATTTGTAGGGCCCAATAGACCTATCCAAGTTACTCACTGTAGACAGCGCTGGAAATAATCAGATTAAGGCCAATTATGCGTGAGATTATAAAGGCAAGTGCTGAGAGGCAGAGCATGCTGTAGACAGATATAAAGACATCTGGCCACTTCCAGAACTCCACAGAGCCCTTCTGTCTCTGCAGCCAACAACTCACAGCGCCTTATTCCAGTGCAAAATACCCCAAACCTTACTGGGGATTTTTACTTCAGTTCGGTTTAGGTATGGATTACTATTTTTATTTGCCTTTTGGATTTTTTTTTGTATGTGACTGCATGTAAATTTGAACTTTTTTTTCTTGCTGAGGACATGGGTTTCCAACTCGATCACAGCTCCCAGTGTGTTGGATGCTTTAGAAAGAAGACAGCCTTAAGCTTTTATTGCTGTTTCATTTAGGTTGATTTGATTTGATAGTTGAACTAGTTGAGTTTGATTTGTCTGTTAAGCAGCTCATTCTAAGCAAGTGTTTTTCTTTATATTATTATTTACTCTAGAAGGAAACCTTTTAAGTAATTAAATGTACGGATAGAAAGATGGATAAATAGATGGATAGATGGATACATAGATGGAAGAGATAATCAGATGGATTGATGGATGCATTGATAGATGCATAGATTGCAGAATGAAAGGTAGATAATCAGCTATTTGAAGAGAAAAAGGAAGCAAAGAAAAGGAAAAGAAAAAGAAGAAGAAGAAAAAAAAGGAGGAACAAACTTTTGCTGTTTCTGATTACTGTGCACCTACCACGGAGTGCTCTGCCTTTGGCTTTTCAGCTCACTGCACGCAGCGTTAGATAGGACTTTCTCTGCCTTCTCTGAGCTGGCTCTGGGCTTACCAGGGAGATTCTGGGTGTTTCCTTCTGGCTGTTACCTGCTCTGCTCTTTCCCACTCTGTCCCCAGGTCGGCAGCAGAGCCCTCGGCGGTGCCCGGCTGGGGACGCGGTGTCGGTGCAGGGGGCAGCGGGCGGCGGCCCGGCAGCGGGGCCATGTTCTACTTCCATTGCCCCCCACAGCTCGAGGGTGAGTGGGGCCGTGCGGGGTCGGGGGCTGAGGGTTCGTGTGTGCTGGGGTGGAAGGGGTGCCGCGCTCTGGCTGTTCTCGCACAGGGAGAGTGCCGAGATGAGACCTATAGAAACAGCCCCGTCTGAAAGCGCCTCATCTTTTTCCAAGAGCAAAGACAACCCTGTGCCCCCCTCCGTCTTGTCACAAGATGGAAAGAAGGACGGCGTGTTTTTTTTTTGTTTTGTTTTTTGTTTTGTTTTGTTTTGTTTTAATTGGATTCCTTTTGGAAAGGCCTTGTTTTTACACCCCCCTCTCCGCCCCCCCGCCCTCGTTTTGCCACCTGCCTCCCCTCTGCGGATAGCGATCCCGCAGTTGAGCCTCAGGCTACGAGCGAGATGCTTTTCTCCCCTCCCAGCACAGATGTTGGTGTCATGGCTGTAATCGGGACACTTTCAGGACGTGGTCACGCCTCCTCCCTCCAGCCAAAGGGACCGCATAAATCTTTCATGTTATTTTACAAACATTCTGCGGGAGGATGGGGGGAAAAAAAGTCAAACAGCCTCACGCAAAAAAAAATAAAAATAAAAAAAGAATAAGAGAGAGAGAGAGAAAGAAATACGTCTGAGAGGGTTATTTTTTTTTTGAGCGCTTCCTTTGAGAGGATGTTTTTGATCGGGTGGGTTGTTTAATTTTCCGTTTGTTTTCCTTTTCCTTAAAAAAAAAAAAATAATACAACCTTCGGGATTTTCCCCGTGTCGCCTCCGTACATGGCTTCACCTCGGGGTGGGGTCCCGCTCCCGGCCCCCAAAGCTCCCTCGTCCCGCTCCTCTGCCCCAGTGCAGCGCTGCAGGATCCGGCCCGGCGCTGCCACCCCCGCTGCAAAGTGCACTCGGCGAAGTTGTCTCTTGCCGTGCCGAGTGTCACCGAGCTCCTGGGAGGCTTTGTTCGTTAGTTTTTGGCAGGGAGCATTGGAAACACTCCTTTGTCTGTTCGGCGGGGGGGGGGGGGGGGTGAGGGATGTTGTTGTTTTTTATAACGGGTGTTTGGTTTTGGCGGCCCGAGCCGGAGAAGCGGTTTGGAGCGGGGGTGTTCAGTGTGGGGTGACAGCGCCCGGCGTGGGGCATCCCAAGTGACAACACCCACAAAACCAAACCAACCCGGGGAGCGGCAACTGAAAACCCCTTTCTAGGGCTGCCTTTTCAAGCACCCGGAGGGAAGCGATCGGGCTCCGGGGTCACCGGGACGGTGCTTGATTCCGTGGGGAGCACAGCCCAGGGCTGCACCGAGGGAAGGGCGAGGGCCGTTCCCCACCTCAGCGGCGCCGCGGGCTGAGCGCGGTGCCCAGCCCCGACAGCCCGAGTGGGAGCAGGGCAGTGGGAAACCGGCGTGGGGGGGCTCTGCGGGGGGACACTAGACACCCTCAGTGGTGCTGTTGTGGGCCTGGGAACCTGGAGCTTGAGGATTTGTCGGCGTTAGTTTGCTTGTTCGTTTACTTCTGTTTTACTCTGCGTTGTCTGGGAAGGGAAGGGGAGTGATGTTTAAGCGGGCACCCCAGCTGGCTGCCTGCCTTCACCCGGCCTTCCCCAAGGAACAAACTCGCGCTCCATCGTCCCTTTGAAGCCCCCGGCCGGGAGGGTTCACCCCTCCTCACGTTCACCTTCCCCTATTTTGAAACACAAATGACCAGAAAACTAGCCCTTCTGGGGGCAGGCTGCTCTTCCCCCCTGGCGAAGGCATGCTGGGGCCGGCAGGTTGGGGCCTCCCCCCCGGCCGCCCCGCGACCCCACAGCGGCTCTCCGCCCGCAGGCGCGGCCCCCTTCGGAGCGCACTCCGCCGGCGACTTCGACGACGGGTTCCTGCGCAGGAAGCAGCGTCGCAACCGTACCACCTTCACCCTGCAGCAGGTAGGAGCGCGGTCCCCTCCGCCCCAGCCTCGCTTTCCCCCGGTCCTGTGCCTAATCCCCTCCGCCCCGACGGGCAGGAGATCCCCTCGCTCCCAGCGCTGCCCCTGACATCTCCACTCTCTTTCCCTCCACCAGCTCGAAGCACTGGAAGCAGTTTTTGCTCAAACCCACTACCCCGATGTGTTCACTCGGGAAGAACTGGCGATGAAAATCAACCTGACGGAGGCCCGGGTGCAGGTAAACATCCCGGGGATGACTGAATGCTCGGGGATTCAAACCAGCAAACTTTTTTTTTTTTTTTTTTGACATCATGACTGCAGAGTGCACATTTGGCCAAAGAACGCAAATGAAGACGATCTGTCATTTTCATGATGCACTTTAATAACATCAACATAATGTGGAATATTAGATTAGGTTGATTAATCGGTCATTCATAATTAACTAGTGATAATGTTCTACACTAATTTGTCCGCGTCTCCAAGGTACTAAATTACATCAATGCACATCCATTTCCTTGCTTTTGGAGGGGGGGTGTGTGGAGAAAAGAGCTGAGATGTGGTTCTCGCGGCCATTCGGACCACTGGCGGTCCGTGGGCTGGGGCAGCTGGGGGAGCCCCACGGCCAGCAGAAGCCTTCCCATCTCCTCAACTTTTCTCCCTTTCCTCTACTTTCCAAACACTTAATTCTGATGACTGAAGAGCCTTAAGAACAATTCCCATGCCTTTAATAAAATCCAGTGAATGCCATTGGCCATGATTGCTCTCTTTCCTCCTCTCTCTTTTCCAGACTTTCCTTCATTCCTCCCTTGTTTGTCTTTCTTTCCCATTTCTTTCTTTCTTTCTTTCTTTCTTTCTTTCTTTCTTTCTTTCTTTCTTTCTTTCTTTCTTTCTTTCTTTCTTTCTTTCTTTCTTTCTTTCTTTCTTTCTTTCTTTCTTTCTTTCTTTCTTTCTTTCTTTCTTTCTTTCTTTCTTTCTTTCTTTCTTTCTTTCTTTCTTTCTTTCTTTCTCTCTTTCTCTCTTTCTCTCTTTCTCTCTTTCTCTCTTTCTCTCTTTCTCTCTTTCTCTCTTTCTCTCTTTCTCTCTCTTTCTCTCTTTCTCTCTTTCTCTCTTTCTCTCTTTCTCTCTTTCTCTCTTTCTCTCTTTCTCTCTTTCTCTCTTTCTCTCTTTCTCTCTTTCTCTCTTTCTCTCTTTCTCTCTTTCTCTCTTTCTCTCTTTCTCTCTCTCTTTCTCCCTTTCTCCCTTTCTCCCTTTCTCCCTTTCTCCCTTTCTCCCTTTCTTTCTCCCTTTCTTTCTCCCTTTCTTTCTCCCTTTCTTTCTCCCTTTCTTTCTCCCTTTCTTTCTCCCTTTCTTTCTCCCTTTCTCCATTTCTCCCTTCTCCCTTTCTCCCACTTTCTTTCTTTCTCTTTCTTTCTCTTTTCTTTCTCTCTTTCTTTTTCTTTTTTGGCTCCCGTTTTTTTTCTTTTTCTTTATCTTTTTCCTTTTTTTCTTTTTTTCTTTTTCCCCCCATACTCAGAAGTTGACTTTGTGTGTCTACAAGCTCTACTGAGAGCACCACTCCTGCAGTTGTAAGAGATGAATCCATACAACTCTGCAGGCATCCACGCTGACTTGCGAGTCATTTTTTTGAACCTGATTATGTATTCATTTTATTTATGGGGCTTTTCTGCATGCTGTTTCTGTTTTTTTTTTTAATTTTTTGTTTAGGTGCTCAGGGTTAAGACTATGCAAAGATCTAATTGTAGGAAATATAATAGCTTGCCTTTTGTTCCCTAGGGTCATGTTAGTATCTCTTAAAACCCAATGGCTGAAGAGAGATAATGGAATTCACCACAGTAAATTGGGGATTGTAAACAAATTATTTCTCCTATAATCAGATTATGTGATCCTGATTATTAAATCTGAACATGAATCATTGGTCATATGCGGGCAAATTAAACTGATTATTATTTGGAAATGAAAATCTCCTTTTGCCCGTGCACTGTAGGTACTGGCTTTAAAAAAATAATAATAAAAAATGCTATTTTGGCTATTGGTGTCTAAAGACTGTACTGCAAATTGAGATAAATGGGACAATTATTGAGCATTCAGAAGTGGAAGATCATAACTTCTTCCTGAAAGGTGCAAGGGTGAGATAGGGGTGGTGACAATTGGATTGCTGAGGATGGGTGTTTAGCCTTGTTGTTGGCTATTATGCAAACAGACAATAGATGCAAGCATTTGTTTAGCCCGCTTTCATGCAGGGACATGGGGAAACACAGAGGATGGGAGATATGTTTACATTTATACCCCTTGCTCATTCAAATATGATTAATGTGCTATAAAGCAGAGTCTTAATCGAAGATGATGTTGTCAAACAATAACTAAATAGGGAAATAAACGACTTCATCATGCTCCTTCCTCAGAAGCAGGCGAACTGTCAGTGCAAAGTCATTAAAATATGATAATGAAAAATAGCTCAATTAAATGTTGTTATAGCTGTGACCTTCATTCAATTAAGACGCAAGGAAGTGTCTGCATTTTGCTTTGCATTTAACTGCTCTAAATTTAGAATATAGATAAAATCATTATTCAACGTTTGCTGATATATGCAATTAAAAGGCAGCTAACTAAAATGGAGTTGGAGGAGGAGAATAATAACAATCTTGCCTATACTTGAAGCTGTGTATTAAAATGTGGATTCCTTGACTACAAGGGGGGGTTTGGCATTTTCCACCACAAATATGGTGCCTTCAGAGCATCTGCCCCAAGGTAACTGAAAAGAACCTCAGAACTTTTGGACTTGTTTTTGGCTTGTTTTCCACACAGATAAATATTTAAGATAGAAATCTAACATTAGGACTCATCTAGGATAACAATATGGACACAAATAAGAGGAAATTTTATCCAAAATCCAATCTCACCAGAGTAAAAATTCGTCAAATGTTGACTTGCTTTACATTTGGCTAAATGTGGCATTCAGCCTGCTTTGGTCTCCTGCTCCAGGTGTGGTTCCAGAATCGAAGAGCTAAATGGAGGAAAACAGAGAGGGGAGCTTCTGACCAAGAGGGCTCTAAGGAAGCAATGGCTGAGGTGGCACCTCCTGTCAGGAACTTAAATTCCCCTTCTCCAGCTGATCAAACCAGGAATAAAAAAGAGAGTCTGGAGATCCAGCAGAGGTAAGAGTAATCAACAGTCGCTCTTTGGGGCAAGTATGCATTGTGTTTATGTACATACATACATTGCCAGATGTGAAGCCTGCACCTGGACAGTGTCAATTTCAAGTACAGCCTAAACCATTAGAAGATGAACCATCATCAACTCCCTTCTGCCCATGTGGCTGTGGGAAGCTGACATTTACCCAGGTTTATTTGCCTCCAGCTGGTTCTTGAGGCATCAATACAGAATCATAGAATCACAGAATATTCTGAGCTGGAAGGTACTCATAAGGATCATTGAGACTAACTCCACACCAGACTCCCCAAAAATCAGACCACGTGTCTGACTGTGCTGTCTGGACGCTTCTCGAACTCCATCAAACTCAGTGCCATGACCACAGCCCTGAGGAGCATGTTGGTGTGCATGTGCATATGCTGTTTTTTGGGTTAGTTGTTCTAGATCTGAAAGCTGCTTTCTCCTCTCCCTCAGCATGAGTCGAGCAGTTGGTCCCACAGGACCCTTCTTCCCCTCCTGCCTGCCGGGGACTCTTCTCAACACGGCCACCTATGCACAAGCTTTATCCCACGTTGCCTCTCTAAAAGGTAAGTGACTGCAGCAGCTGAAAGAGCAGCTCCATTATATTTGTTGGATTCTCCCACCTCTGCCAGTGAAAAGCCATTGGGAAGTAGTAGTCCTTTCTCTTGTGATTGGTGGCAATTGCACTGACTGATGCTATGGGCACAGGAATGGGTCTCTTCTGGTAGTGTGGTTTGTGGACGAGCTCCATCATTTTGTTCAGTAACTTTTAGTGAGGTCAGGGTTTGTCACAAGGCAGGTACAGCTTGGTCCTTTAAAGTTTTCTTCATATGTGTTTTTTTTTTTTTTTAAGAGTCAAATTTATTCTAGTAAATTAATTATACACATCCTTTTGCATTATACATTGCCTGGCATCGTTACTGATACCTCATCCACTCTTTGCACGCAGTTTCCTTTGCAGTATTTCTCTGCAACTGTTAGTCCTTTCTCCTCTTGACCAGTGGGTCCCTCTGAGAACTTGAACACAGTGAGTGCAGAGGGACAGAGCACTATACGAAGTAATTCCCCATTATGTGGGACTCAGGCATTGGGAAGCAGTGTCCATATCCCTTTGGGCTGCAAAAAGCAGCAGTATGCATCTTTTAAAAATAAATCGCCAGCTGATCCATTAGCTGTTCCTGGTCTAGTAATTTCTAAGGCTAAGGGTGTAAGCAGGATGAATTCAATTTATAGATTTATAGGATGTACGGTCTCATAGTGCTGCCAAGCACAAAGTGGCACGTAGCTTTGCTCTGTGCTCCAGTGTGGTGCAATATTTTGTGAGGAAAATTTCCCTATTGTGGACCTTCTGCTCTGAAAATTGAATCCTCTGCAGCCTCTCGCTATGCTCCCTGGCATAACTCATGCTCCTCATGAGTATTCCCCCTTTAATCAGGGCAGTCAAGGTTCTGAAACAAAAGCTTTGAATGCTGAGTTTTGCATTAAGTTCAACATTCTGTCCTGTCTTCCTTCTTTCCCCACGTGTTTCCAAAAAAGGCAGAAGACACAGCAAATGCCATTTTGGTGGGTGATTTTGAATTGAGGAAGGCCACAGAGATGTGATCTAAGCCCTACAGCTTGAAGGGTGGCAGACAACCTAAATGCTGTGGCAGACAATGGCTGTTGGACAGTGGCTGCAGTTTCCTCCACCTCTGTCCTGTGACCATGAGCTCCTCCACTGGGCAGGAACGGCCTCTCCAGAGTAGACACAAGTGATGTTTTGAGGGGCAAAAATTATTTTCTAACAGATGTTGTCCTGGATGTAAAAATAGGGCTGACTGTGTTCAGTAAATAATTTCAGGTGGAACTTGCTGCTTTTATTTTTCCTTAAAGTTTACTGTTAGGTGTTTTAGAAATTGAATGCGTCAATAAATCCTTCTCACATTTTATGCTTAAATTTAGCTAAATTTTAAGGAAAATAGTAGTAATAAATGGAAGCTGAGCAAAATGAAATAAAAGTGGACAAATGCAAAATTTGTCATGAGGGTTTTTAAAGCTTTATTTATTTGGAAGACTGATGGAAATTCTTCTCTGTGATTTTATGAATCAGTCACTAAATGGAAAAACTAATAATCTGCTCCTTTTTGCTTGATAGCAGTTTTACAACCTAGGGGCAGGAAAAATCCTATTCCTGAATCTCAGGCAGATATAATCATTAGGTAGCTAGTTGCCTAGGCTAACAGACAAAGTCCCTGAAACTGTTCCGAGATGAAAATACAAAATTTTCTTTTTTTTTTTTTTTTTGGGCAGCTATCTGGTGCACATCTGATGAATTTCTCAGTTACACCTTCAGTTCCTTGCTGAAATGATTTGGTTTACATTTCCTTTGTAACTCTAGAAGCATCTAGATATGTTCAAGGAGGTAGATATATTGCAGAGTATTGTGATTTTAAGAAATCCAGCTACCAATCCTACAGCGAGTTCTGTGTTCCCTTTCCCTGTTTCTCCAAAAACAATTAATCTGGGTTAGAATTGAGTCTGTCCACAGCAGATCTGTGCTCCTTCTAGTTAATTGTCAGTCAGAAGCAGGATTGTCTCTAAAAGTCCAGTGCAGACCAAAAGGTTCTCAGGTATGATTCACATTCTGTTTTACTCTGGTACAGAAACACAAGTGAATGATGGTCCTTCTGAAGTAATGTGACTTGAGAGCACAGCCAAGCTCTCACGCAGGTCTGGAAGAAGAGAGAATAGTTGTAGGAAGGAAGTAAAGGACAGAGTGAGGCTCAGTGTTCACTAAGCCTTTACATGGCCTTCTTTGTCTTGCTCAATTCAGATAGTTTCCTCTCTTCCCTCTTTGAGGTAGGAACTGGTTTGTACAACTTCAGGTCTGCCAAGGGAGAGCTGACCATACATTTAGTTGGATATTGCTTAGTGTTCTTCTGTACCTTAATGAAGTTTCCTAAGCGTCTCCCTTGAGAATCTAGTCTCTTCTTGCAACAGAAATAGTGACAGAGCTCTACCATGATGATTCTGAGAGCAGAGAACTTTGAGTAACACAAAATCCCATCAAACTGAACACAGGGCATAACATTCCAATATTTTGCATTTTTTTCCCCAAGAATTTGTGCATATTTTTGAAAAGTCATGTGATCAAGCTCTTCCTGGCACCTCTCTTCATGCTGACCACAATTTGAAATTACCATGAATTCTTTGTGCTTTTGGAAGCAAAAATATCTCCTCCAGAGTTAAAGTCAGTTCACTAGCAGTGGATGCATAGCCCAGTTTCCTTCTATGCAAATTTCAAAGGAAATAGTGATAAAGAGGTCCTCTATGTGAATCCTGTAATTAGATATGTATTCTCTCAACTGGGAGAACAATTCTGGCATCATTCGGTAGGACTGTAAAGACTATCTTCAGACAAAACAGCACTCTGAGCACAACAGACAGCACTGGGAAGTTTAGGTTGTTTTCTTTTGAGGAGGCAAGATGTGCTTTGTTGGGCTTGTGAGCCAACACTTTGTTGGTGTCAGTGAGTAATATTTGACTGATGCTTTAGAAGGAGACAATTAAAATCAATATGGTGAATTACAAGTGATGATGGTGATGTAACTAATTAACAATTATTTTATCTCTCAGGGACTGTTTTCATTCTGCCACCTGAGAATTCACTGTCTTTTATAAAGAAACCAATACCTCTCTTTCTTCTTCTCTGACTCTGATGGTTTGGCTCCTGCCCCAGACTTCCAAAGCTGCATAAAATATCTAGGGTACATGCTATCTGGATCTAATTCATAATATAAGGATATAATAAGTGCAGTTTCCCAGATGAAGTCAGTCTAGTAAAGACAAGATATCTCAGGACAGCCTAGCAGAGGGCAGCAGCTTTGCTTTTGGACAGGCTGTGAGGTGCTCTGTAGTCTTGCTTTATACTCTGCGTGGCTCTGCAGTCCTTCAATGGGGAGTGCTCC
This sequence comes from Cyrtonyx montezumae, assembly GCF_038088225.1. NCBI lineage: Eukaryota > Metazoa > Chordata > Aves > Galliformes > Odontophoridae > Cyrtonyx > Cyrtonyx montezumae. Next base: position 15,540,115 of record NW_027072045.1, on the reverse strand, counting down.
ACTGAGTCCCACACATGCTGCTTCTGGGTAGCTGGTGGATATGGCTGGAACATGAGACTGGGTCTGCTCTGGTAACTGAGTAGAAAACTGTTCACCCTGTGCAATTTCTCATTTGAATAATTAGCGTAATATCATAATGTTGGTGGATTACCATGCTTCCTACTTCAGGCTTTTAGTTCTTCACCGCTGCCCACAGTCAGGGAGAAGTGTAGCTCACACAGATGAAATTTCTGCTGTTTGTTACTTTCTGCAATTGTCCTAATTTGACAACTATGCTACTTCATTGTGATGACTTCGACATTTCCTTGGTCTTCCAAGATGAATCACTTACTGTAAACTATACATCTACAGTCCATTTAGTAGATTTAATTGCAGACCTCAAATATGAAGGGAAAATACTTGTTTTATTTATGGGCTGTATAACAGTAGAGTCATCAGGAGACGCTAGCATTCTGTGCACAGAGAGACCTCAAAGTACCTTCTTAATGGATGACAGCATGAATGCAATTCATTAATGCAGAAGATGTTATTAATGGGTGTAAACAAGAATCTCCGGTTTTTAGCGGAAGTGTTCTACCATTTCTGGTGGCTGAGGCCAGAAGTGTATCTGTTACATTCCACTGAAATTTCCCCAGACCCTGTGATTCAAAGTGCAGTGTATGAGGAGAGAAATAATTACACTTGTCAGGGAATTACTTTCATAATTCATTCACGGATCTGCCCTGTGCAAGTTATAGCTCAGTTGGTTTTTATGGCACCTCCACACCACTCGCTGATAGAAAAGCAAGACTGCATTATGCCCACCAAAGTGGATATTCCAGGGCACCATTGATTATGCTCCTTTATGATTTCTTGCTGCTGTGGTTGCTGTTGTTTCTATTAGGGGAGGTTTAATTGCAGTATCCAGGAAAAAAAAATCATACCAACAAAGAACCCCCAGCTAGAGCTGTCTATCCATTATATTTCAATTTCTATTATGAAAAGATGGAAGGAATTCGCTCAACGTCGTTATGCTATACAGGCTGAGAAAGAAGTATTCAGGGACTTGACTTATCCCTAAACTGGTGCTTGCTGAACTGAAGCACTTCTGCTTGCCTTGAGACTGGGGAACTGGAATCAAAACTCAGGAGTTCTTCTGTTTTCTCTGTCATTCTTTTGTACTCAGTTACAGACGTACTGATTTTTCTCAGCATGTGACCATAGCAATCTCATGTAAAATAGCAAACTAGCAAGTGGGTTCTGTTTGGCAAATGTGTTTTCCCTAGTTTGCTTGCCACTAGGACCGTAGGGAATAAAAAACAGTTTAGTTTGCTGCAGACAAAGAAACCCTAGGCAAATTGCTTTGATTGTTGTACAAGTCCCCGACTCAGGCACTGCCCTACCTCACAGCTAGATTTTTATGTATGTATGTATGTCTTTACCACAAATGTTAGAGAACATGCAGATATCAAGAGCATCTGGGAGTTATGTGAAAGAGACAGGTAGTGGGCTGTTCCTCAAGGCTGAATCTTGGTCAGATGTGCAGACGTTACCTAAGCAAGGCTTCCCATTTGCCTCTACTGGAGTGTCACATAAACATAATTTAGGGTCAGATCATCTGTATGGGAGAGGTTGCTGACATAAATGGTGATGATTGCAGACCAGAGAATATTCAGAAGACTCATTCTCTAGCACTTGTGGGCTCTATTCTAGCTTTCATATCCAGGCAGGCAAGGTTATTACTTCTGAATTTTCTTTTTTAAACTATACCAATGGTAAAAATAAAGGAGGATGTAATCTCCCATTTCCAGTATCAAGTTATTTGCGCTGTGAAGCTCCTGTTAGAAGAGTTGAGCCAGATGACCAGCTCCTTGTTGTTTGTGTTGGTTACGTAGTATTCACAAGCCAAGGAGTTGTGAAACTGTAACCTTTGGACTCTGCTGCCTGCTCTGGGCAGCCAAGGCTGCCTTCCACTTTTAACTACCTTTAGGACAAGAAGGAAGAAGCACCCAGCACAACTTCAGCAGGCTACTTTCAATTACCCTGGAAACATCTGGTGCCTCCACATTTCAGCATTTAGGTCCATACCTCTCAAATTGTTATGAATCTCGTTTCACTGCTCTAAAATGTTTGTATAAAGCCACCTATTTTGTACCCACTTGTTTACCAGTCTTTAGTAGACACAGTGTTGGCAACACAGATGAACAGCAAGAGGGGGCTTCCTTTCTTATCAGCTCTCACTGGTAAATGACACAATGAATTCAAGATTATTGTTGACCTTTCAACCCTTGCGGAAGTGACTTCAGAGTTTTTGGGGACTTAGAATTCAAGCAAACCAATGTAACTATGGAAAAGTGTATTTAATATGAGCATAATATTTTCACTGCAAAGTAAACAGAATGCATTGACAGAAGAGGATTTTAAAAGATATTTTTTTCTTCACTTCCTCCCCCTCCCCCATTCTCCCATTTAGCTTGCTATTCTGCTGTTCACATCAAATGCTGACATGCACAAACACTGCAAGAGGTTGTGAACTGAGGTTTTGCATTTTGGAAAGACTGCCTGTTAGTTTCCTTAAACTGTTGGGTGGAAATAGAGAATATATTTTAAATACTTGTGTTTCAATATGAGCCCCACTCTCATTTCACTCTAAGCTGAAACTGAACCTGGGAATTGCACAGAAAGGTCTACAACCAAAATTGTAGTTCAAATATCATTACAATTGAAATGTAATGTTGGCAGAGACAAGACAGAACTAATTTAATTTTTCCTGTCAGTCTCTGTAGTAGATCAATTAAACTGCCAAGTGGATCAAATATTTCAGACTGTATTTATGACATTAAGTATTTATGTTCAGGCTGAGCATTTAAAGTATGATCTCATATAGGAATACGTAGAGGTTCAGATCAATTCAGCAGAATTTGCTCTAAGTTAATGGAAATCTAATTGTGCATTTTAATTTTGCGTACAAGAGGCAGTAAGCTCATGAAGGAAAGAAAACAGTTCTCTGTCTGTATTGTAGTAACCTGCCCTAAATCCCATTAAACAATATCAGGCTGCATGAAATGTTTGCAAAAGTTGGAGCAGCTTCTAAGGCTAAAGGTCTAAATCTCACTGATCTTGATGTGAATTAGTTAGATGCCTAAACATTTCTGAAGCTGTTAAGTAGGAACAGTCTCTTCCTCCCCTACTGCAAGCTCAGGTCTTCTCCAGTTAGATGTAAGAAAATACCGATGTCTGCTGAATGTGGATGAATCTTTCTTGGGTCACATCCCTGTCCAAAATAGCCTGACTGAATAGGCTGGTGGAGACCTTGGGCTGCTGATTCTCATATTGTTTGTCCTGGTTTTTATGCCATCAAAATCCAATGGATTTCACTGGATTTGCTGCCTGCAGACACAGGCAATTGCAAGGTAGATTCAATCTTCCTTTTACATTAAACAGAAATAGGGATAAATCCTACTCTCCAGCAAGATTCTCGAGCAAATGACACTAGCTACTCTGTATTATTTATTTATTTATTTAGGTAGGTAGGAACTGTTTTTTGCAAGTGTTTTAACCTGGAAGTTTTAAGTGAAAATGCAAGGAGTGATTTATGGGTAAATTATTGTTAGATATTCTAGTTCCCACTGCAGGTAACTCTGCACCCTCAGGTTGCAGAGCCATGGGTAATATCAGGTCTAATTATTAAGCAAAGAGCTTACGTTGGTACTGAAGGCTGTTAAATATTTTATCCCTCTCTAACAATGGAATGAAAATTGTTCTTAGGAGCTGGAGCTGGTTTATGCTCTTTTGAAAGGGACAGACTCTTCTCCATTTTTCCCCTTCTCCTGCTTGGCAGCGTGTTTATTTCTGGTGGGATATCTTAATGTGTTAGAAAGCAGCAGTGTGAAGAAAGCTGATGCACAGAGAGACTTTTACATGCTCCATTTCAGAAACCAACCTTAAGTTAGTGGGACTTACTAGCAGTGGGAAAAAAAAGAAAAGACTTTCCACAGCTGAAAGACCTACAGGCTGCAGGGACTCTAAGTACCAATCCCCCTCTCCTCCCTCTTGTGAAAGCAGTGGCCATCCAGAACCCCCGAAGTGGCTGCATTTCAGCAGGGCAAAACATGACTTTATAAGCATGGGTAGTGGTGGCAAAACCGTAAGTTGTGCTACTGAGTGGATTTTGCTATAAACTTTTGTTGTGCTCAAAACAATCACAAAGATTGACTTTCCTATGCAAAAAAAGCAAAACTGGAGGATGTTTGTCAAGTAGTAATACATGCTTGTGTAATCCATTTGAATGTCTAAACCCATGGAAATATTCTGCAGGTCAGATGCTCTTTCAGGGAGTATTATGAGAGTAAAAGGGACTACACTAGAAGGGATGGTTTGTCCCTTGTAGAACCTGTTTTATTTCTTTTCTCCAGAACCTTACCTGCAAGCTGCTAATTTCTGATGATTGTTGTGAAGTCTTGCCAACATCCTAAAAGCAAACAACTGTCTGCTTTCATCCCTCACAAATGGGTGCTGACCCTTGGCTACTGAGAGTAGCGTTGTAAGAGAAAAACTACCTGCTCCCTGCAGATTATTAATTCCATCAGTTAGTCATGAGCCATTTAACTCAAATATTAACTGCAGAAATTAAAGCAAGTCCTTGGCTTGGAAAGATCATAGGAAGATACTGTGTTATGTCAGGTTGTGTGCAGCCCAGCTGTTGCCTGCTTTGTGTATCAGTGAAGGATGGGCTTCCGTATGGGGCTCAGAAGAGGATGTGGAGCTTTTGTGGCCGCTGAGAACCCTGGGGAGAATGGTGTCCCATGGTGTCTTTTACCAGAGAGCAAAGTGAAGTAAGTGGCAGCTCAGTCATTTCACTCCCCCTCCAGTACTTCATTGCCTGCTTCATACAGCAGGTGTATCTCAGATGGTTGGAGGTAGGTAGGTCCAGCCATCCTGATGGAACTCTAAGCCATCTCAACAGCAGAATCTTTAGGAGGAATTGATGCACTTCTGGAGTCACTTCTTTTTGAGTCATCACACCTAAGCAATACAGAGTTTGTCTCTTGAAGGTAGAATAGATTCACACAAGAAGACTTGATGCTGGTAGTTGGGGTGTGGCCAAGAAAAATCCTTTCTCATCTTACAGTGTGATAGGAGAAAGTCAACAGTTCCTGTGTAATATATAGAATATATTCAGCTGTTTTTCTCTGCAGTAATCTTTCAGATGCAGGGGTTGGAGTCCCACACTCACCCAACAAATACTATTGCCCAGACTGATCTGACTTCAGTATGTGGGCAGAGGGCAGGAGACACCTCCAGGATGGGGCTGAGGGTAGGCACTGAGCAGTTACTTGGGATAGGGTCTGGAGACAAGTTCAGCTTTGGTTATGGTGAAACCTCTTCTGTGATCTTTGCTGCTCTCTTCTGCCTCTGCTTGTCCTCACTTGCTTCATCTGTTTTGCAATATATGAACTCTCTACAGCTACCTGAAAGGAGGTTGTAGCAAGAGGGAGTTGGCCTCTTTTCCCAGGTAACTAGTGATGGAACAAGAGTCAATGGTCTTAAGTCATGCCAGGGAAGGTTCAGGTTGGATACTAGGATAAATTTCTTTTCAGAAGGAGTGGTGATGCACTGGAACAGAGAAGTGGTGGTGATAATGCCCCTGAAGGCTTTCAAGAAAAGGGTAGATGTTGTGCTGAGTGACATGGTCTAGAGTTGTCACAGGCATGGGCTGATGGTTGGACTGGATTATATTATTGGTCTCTCTAGCCTTAACAGTTCTATGATTCTTCAGTTCTGTCATTCTCTGTGGGCTTCAGCAGAGCAGGATCTAGCTTTTCTAGAAACAATCAACATCCTGAATGCATTCCTACTAAATGTCTATTGAAGAGGGGATTATGCCACCTGGAATTCCGGCACCATCTCTGTTTTCTCCAGTTTGATTGTTGAGGGAAAGAAACTGTATGGTGTGGTACCTGTAGGTGTGGGTCACTCTGAACAAGTCAGAACACCATCTCCATGAGGATGCCCTGCTGTTGGGAGCATCCCTTCCCCAGCAGTGATTCTGCTTTGTCTTCTTCCTTCCCAGGGAGCCCACTGTGCTCATGCTGCGTTCCAGACCCCATGGGCCTCTCCTTCCTGCCCACCTACGGCTGCCAAAGCAACCGCACCGCCAGTGTGGCTGCACTGCGCATGAAGGCCAGGGAGCACTCAGAGGCCGTGCTGCAATCTGCCAACCTCCTGCCCACCGCTGGTAGCCCCACTCCTCCTGCAAAGCCCAGCCCAGAGAGCAGCCAGGACAAGCAGCCATCTCCTGCAAAGGAGCATATGGAAGGGGAGAAGAGTGTATGAGCCAAGCCTTGGAGCCAAGACCAGAAACTGGGGCTTTGCCATTGATGGAACTGCAGAGTGGCTGTGCCCCCGCAGGACATCACAGGGCCACCAGGGACTCGGCAAGTCTGAGTAGCCACTCTGGCTGCCTTTCACACACCCTTGCCTCTTTTGCACCACTGTAGGTTCATTCTCCTGATTTATTGGCACTATCCGTGTTTGGAAACATTTGTGAAACTGTTTTTAGCCCCTTTCCATATTCCAGAGATGCCAAAATGCCCAGGACACTGACTTGCTTCTGTACACCTCAGTCATGCTCCCCAAGGCTCCATTTCTCAGCAGCAGGGCCAACCCCAGCTGCCTCTGTGTTGTGAACCACCTCCACTTCGTTCTGAACTTCCCAAGAATAAATCTCACCATGCGGGGAGCAGAGCTGCTCCCTGGGGATCACCACCACAAATAGTCCTTTATCCTGCATGAACAGGGCATGGCTGCCAGGTACAGAGTCTGGGGGGGGACTCCAGGCATCATCTACCCTCATTATGTACAGGCACATGAAAGTGCATGTTTACACCAGGCTGGCCTGATGTTTTCTGGTGGCATTTGACTTCTTAACAAATTCTACCCCAGGCAGGCCAGCTGTAAGAGTAGCAAAGGGAAAAAAAAAAAAGAACAAAACTCTTCCTAATTTTGCCTTCTTCTATCCTTTCCCCTAAAGCCAAACTTCCAATGGAGTAGAGCATTGGGGAATTGTTGAGATCAACTTATCCATAAATAAAATCCTTGCACTGGCTTCTATGTGAACATCAGTCTTGCCATTCCCAAGGTTAGACATAAAAGACACATAATTCCAGAGCAGTGTTCTTAGCTTCAAGTGGTAATGCTGGTATTTTATTGGAGAGTGCAGTTATGTCTATATGCAGAAAGTTGGGGGGATTACAGTGTCATTCTCTTGGAAAGAAAGACTGGAAAACAAAATCATCCTGCGTTGCAACAGTGCAAATATGTCCTTTCATGATGAGTTTTTAATAAATAGGAAATAAAACTTGGAAGGGAATTCCTTTATGCCATCCAAAATCAGACTCTTCTGCTCACTGAAGCCTGGTTGGAATGACTCTGGACACGAAAATGGCTGAATTATTACACAGTGGGCACAGTGCAGAGAAGAAATTGGTGCCTCAGGAAGTGTGCTCTTATTCCATAACATTGCAGAGCAAGACAGGGTGAAGATTCCTGTCAGATCCAAAGGTCTTCTGAGCAGGTCTTTCATGAGAATGGTGCTCAGGTCTGTCCTGCTGAGAACAGGAACCTATTACAGCCCTTGGAGTGGTGGTGTTTATCACAGAGGCTGATTTTGGCATAGAACCTCACCTAGCAGAGCAGGTTCACACTTAGCAGTTCAGGATTTTCTGCCGCATTCATTGTTGACCCCATGGCTTGAGGATGTGGTTGGAAAGGCATTTGCAAGTAAGGTTGGCAGCAAAAATGCTTTCTTCAAGGCAGGGTTTGGTGTCAGGACCCACGCAAAGTGTGGAAACCCTGATGTTCAAGGGATAGATTGGCTGCATCAAGTACCTTCTTTGTGCTGGGAGTGAACGGCGCTGGGAATATCTCCAGAGTGGGATCCATTTCCTCGGCTGACAAGCCATGAGGAAGGTTGATGCTAGCTCTGTCCTTGGGCCTAAGTACAAAGAAAAGCCCAAGAGGGTCCACGTCCCTCCACTGGAGTCATTTTGCTTTACATTTGCCATGGTTTTTTTTCTTTTTTTTTTCTTTTTTTTCTGTCAGTCCTGAACTGTACTAAGTGTTGGGGTAAACATGCAGCAATCTGTGCTCCTGCAGTGTGCTCCAACTTCAGGAGCTGCTCTGCTGAACAGTAAAAGAAGTATGTTTTCCTGACTGCAAATCATGGCTTGGTTTGAATGAGAGTAACAACCTTCTTCTTCCACCAAAATAAAGTAGATTGCGATGTGCTTTGTTGAAGGGGGCAGTTGGAGAAGAAAGAATCACCAATTTCTTAGTGATCTTTGCAATCATAATTTGTTGGGTTTTCCTTTATTATTTTTATTTATTTATTTATTTATGAGATTTCCACAGCCTCCAAAAAAAGATTAAAAAAAATTACTTCCACTCCAAACAGGCAGGCCCAACTTCATTTCAACATAATTACCTTGCATTCAGTTGAACTTCAGCCCTTCTGTACACTAACTCTTCAATCTAATTGTTTGATTAAACTCGTATTTCCTCCAGAAAGGTACATAAATAAGTGAATTGTTGAGCAAATTAAGAATACTTAACAGTATTGCATCTGAAAAGTAGTTATGCTGATTAAATTTTCTGTCCTTGAGGATTTTCAGGAAATTACTTTTGATCGTCAATAACACAATTAAGTAAACTACACGCACATTAGCATGAATAATTGATAAGAAATTATGTATTACCACGAAGCACTGATTTAATAATTCATGATGCGACACTCTAGTGACTGTGCAAAACTGGATAACATCGACAAGTCTGCCTGATGTTGCTGGAAATGCTGCAATTACAAACAACTCCATAGTTTCGTTGTACAATAAGGAAAAGTATCCGATGCATGCTGTAGTTTCTGTTTGTTTAATACATGAATAAATTTAGAAAGAACATCCTGAAAATTCCTGTCCTGTTTTCATTCAGATTGGTTCCTCTATGCCATCTTCCAACGATGGCTATCCCATTCTGCTTAGACCACAATGCTGTTGCAGAGTGGGGAAGCTCTCAGATTTGCAGCTGGAACCTGGATGCAACTTGCACAACGTGGGGGCTCGAAGTTTTGCAGAGCTTCCTGCTTTAGCAAAGCTGCTTTAGCCACCCCAGAAGCCTCAGCTCAGAGTCTTCCAGATTCTGTGTGGTCTGATATTGCTATTATTATTATTGTTCAGCAGAATTTTGTGGGTGGTTGCTTTGTCAGCTATAAATGAAACACTTGGATTTTGTACGTTTTGAATGTGTACAACAGCATGTTAAATGTGCAGCCCACTCACCTGCTGGTCTTGCAGCCTGCCTAGCAGAGGCAGATATATATGTGCATGTTGGGAAAACCAGGGGATGCTAAGCCACATTTTCCTCCCAAGTTCTGGTCTAAGACAGGGCAGTGAATCCCATGGGAACTTGCTGGAAGTTGCAGGGCTATAGCATTAGGGCAAGAGAAAATTCAAGTGATGTGTCCCTGTCATGCCCTCCTCCAGCCACCAGACCCTGCTCCCTTCCAGACACACTGTGAAGGAGCCACCTGCCCTCCTCCTGTGCTGTCATATATCAGGGCTATCTCTCTTAAACCACTTCTGAAATGGCCATCTCAGTAGCTTTGATTAAGCCTGGCATTTAAAAGTTTATAACTCAGCTATAAAAAGCCACTCAGGCTGAACCCCAGTGTGCAAGGCTCCAACCCAGGGGGATGATTAACACGCAGCCTGATCCAACATCAGCCTTTTTTCAGATGGAAAATGTAAGCCCAAGTTTTGAGGGACAGATGGAAGACAAAGATTTTTCTGCTTGATGATCACTGCATTTATCACTAGATCCCCTGCAGTTATTCTCCATGTATTTCCAGATTATCATGAGCCAGGCACAATGTGAGTGGCCACTATGCAAGTATCACTTGCATGATTTTGGCAAAGCATCTCCAGTCCTGGGCTCTTTCTTCATGTGGTCACAGACATCCGCAGTGCCCAGGCATCTTCTGTGTGGGCCATCTCTGCTGCCTCTGCCTGTGCTGTCCCCACTCTGCAATTCACCTCTGCCACAGCTTGCTTCCAGGCCTTTGCAGCATGTTGTTCTGGGTTTGTTAATGGGCTCGGTGCAATGCACCATGAGACCTTCTAAATCTGTGTGGCCTATAAATCTGTGTGGCATCCTCTCAGCCTTCCATGTATTTTCTGTCTCGCAGATCTGTTTAGGCCTTCTTCTGCCTGTCTACAATATAGAAGAAAACGAGGAGCAGAGAATACATCTTCACTTCGTTATGCCGTTGGCTAGTGCTTCCCTCACTACACGCTGGATAGTAATGAGATTGCTAGGCTAATTGGCTCTTTATTAAGAGTATTATTTACAATGATGCTGCAGGCCATGTGCATGCAGAAAAGGACAATCAAACTCTTCCCTCTTGTCATCAACGCCCTCACTTCTGTGTTCCCACAGATTGTTGCTCCCAAGCAGGTCAGGGATGGCCTCCTCCCAGCTCCTGGGTCTTGCCCACCCATTTATCCAGGAAGTCTGTACTTGCTTACTAAGGGCAGCATTCATCAGGGCCATGTGTGTAACTCCTCTCCCTGAGGAGACCGAAGCGGAGCCTTCGTACAGCTCTAAGAACCCCAAGAAGTCTCTGCAGTGGAGCACTCATGGGATCTGAAGGCAGAGAGCTGTACCTGAGTGCTGTCAAGGCCTCGCGTGTAGGGAGGGCAGCTGCCCTCTCAAACTTCACAGAGAAAATCAAAGCCTCAGACCACATCTCCTTCTCCAGCACCACTCCTGCCTCCCTGCAGCAGAACCAGGCAGGGAGATGTGGGAGGAAGTCTTTTGCTGTTGGGTGGACCATAAGGGAGCAGAGAATGGAGATGAAATGCTTGCGGTGTGCTTCTGTGGCACACTCTGCCTCTCAAGGAGCTGCTGCTCAATAAGGATTCTGTTGTGTTGGTTGTCTGTGTGGTGGAAGCAGCGTGTGAACAGGGGGAAGTGAGAAGCTCTGAATGTATACCCGAGCTCTCAGCACATAATTCAGCCTTCTCCACTGAGGAGTTTGACACCCCTGCCATAAGTAAAAGAGCAGCCTCTGCAGAGCGGAGTAAATAATGCTTTACTCTTCCCCGTTACAAACTTCCTTTTCTCTGCAGTGAAATATTGACTGCGTGACCGTATTACCGCAAAAAAATAAAATAAAATAAAATAAAAAAATCTCTTCCTGACACACACTAATGACGTTTTTACATAGATCTGGCCTGTGAAATTTCTTCGGCATATAGCATATCCAGCCTTACTGAGGGTGATGCATCAACAATATGTTAATGATCCAGTCACAGTGCCTTCATTGCTGCCTTGAGCTCTCTGCCATGAGACAAGCAGGTGCTGCTCTGCTTCCTCAGATGTCTGGACACCATTTTTTGGTGGTGTGGCAGGTCTCCTTTGGACAACAAGAAACGGTTACAACTCACCAGAATTTAATATATTGTTCTGCATAGGTTTTTCAGTATTTAACCCTGATAGTTTCTTACGTAGTCAGTGATATTGCAGTATTGCTGCAACAACTGAAACAGAGAGGGAACAAGATGTCATACAGAGAGACTTGGACTCAAGCAGTGGACACAGGACAACTTCAGCACGAGGAGCTTGGCTAAATACAGCTCATTAGCTGCCAAATTCTATTCAGTTATGCCAGTTCCTGCATGCTCCAGGTCATGCACTTCAGCCCTGGCTGGGACCATAAGTGTGATCACCAGGTATGTCCCAAGAGCAGACTTAGGAGGGCCATCAGAAGGCAGCCTCAACATAGCCAGCCTGAGATGCTGGCTCTGGGGACTGGTCAAGGCCATGAGAAATCATTCGTTTCTAATTACATTGCTTTTGCACTGTCAGCTGAACTAGTTTACCTTCTTGTTCTTCTACTTTAGAATTTTTGTTTATTAAACTCTAGCAATCAGTATTGGCCCTAGAGACTAACACTTGCTGTAGTGGCAAATTTATTAGGCCTCCCTTAGCTATTGAATAAGCTGAGATTTTTTTATTATATACACACAGCTTCTTTACACCCTCACGGTACATGAGCTGATGTGTTAACTAAGATCCAAGGCCCATTAAATAAGAAGCCCATCTCTGCTGAGAAGACTCCCCAGGAACCAGAGCTCTGCCCATTATATCACAGCTGGCTCACCCCTGCTCCACCGTGCTGGCTGAAGCCATTGGGTTTTGGCAGATGCCTGAGAACCAAGATGCTGATGTGATCACCAGTCCTTGGCAGAGTAAGGCACAGGAGCAACCCTGGGAGTTGTTTGTTTTTATTAGATTTTTTTTTTCTTTCCTTTAGCAGCATGCATGAAATTGGCTGCTGGCAGGGAAGGAAGATCTACAGGAGAGTGAAGTTGATCCTATCTCTCCTTTGAAACATTACTCCTGATCAGAACAAGATCTAATTGGATCTGAGACAGGAGTTCTCCAGGGAGGATTTCACAGTCACAGTTCAATGGGGGCCAGAAAAGAGAGCCAAATACCCAAGGACTTCTGCAGGGCTGAACCCAGGAGTCATCCAGATTTGTGCTGTAGCTTCTTTGGAGAAATGACCAGTGAGAACAAGCAGCCAGGCATTCCTTGGCGCGTATTCCTATGAGTGGGGTTATTAGCAAAACCAGCTTCATCCTTTTTGATGGGCTTTGCCTCCAAAGGCCTCAGGACCTGCACTTGAGGGAGCCAGCTCCATGCACCTTGCTCAGCCCAGGACTGTGCACAGTGTTTATCCCCACTCTGATCTGTGGATCAGAGCTCACAGCCTGTGCCCAGGGGTCTACTTCAGTAACTGTCCCAGACTCCATTGCCTGACACTTCCTCACTGAGGGCTCACAGGCCATTCATTGCTCCATGCCATACTGCCCTGGCTGCACTGCACTGTCAACATGGAGAGAGGAACAGCACATCTAAAGATATAGGAGATCTTGTTTGCCCTACAGAAATGAGAGATCAAGGTGGATTTTTTTGTTTGATTTTGAAGATAGTGATGGTCAGATTCATTATGTTTTGTTAAAATGACTCAGGTCCGCTGCTCTGCACAAACGTTGAGTGTCTAGAGAGCTGCCGAGGCTGGAAAGCTTCTTGTTTATGGGAAACTCTGGAAAACTTCCAATTTCTATTCAGCTCAAATCAAATCAAGCTTTCTGAAAAATAATCCAGTGAGTTAAGAGCCATGCTTTTGTACTAGCGCTAAAAATCAGAGATTTATATTAAAATACAATCAGTGACACTGTTTTTTTTCCTGTTCTGCAGTATATAATTTGTCAGTGCAGTGGAAATGCTAAGTCATGGTCTGAAGCAGTGAATGAGCACCTGGTGGGAAGGCAAGGCCAACCCAAAGGAACTCAGGTGCATGCAATACAGTTGCAGTGATCAGAAGGAGTGGAGCCAGGATTCACCACTTCCAATACCTCATTCAAGGGTTGGCTGTGGAGATAAGTGTATTTTGCTAGAGGACCCTGCCCATCTGAGGCCTTCTGAAGGTAAGCAACTCTTTTCGTTTGTTTTTGTGTCTATGGCTGCTGCACTTGGGTTGTTTGCCCTTGTTTGCTGTTGCCAAGGACTTTGCCACCCTGCTATTACCACTATACTTTCAATCGTGTTACAGTCTTGCAGCCAGAAACTTTGAAAGCAGGAAAGGAACAAGCAAGCAGGAGTCATCATTATTAATTAGATTTTAGAATCTTATTAGTGCTCCAGGAAAGAGAAGCCAAGGTCCTGGAGATGCTTCACTCCTATTTCCCCATGCAGGCGTGTGACTCGGCCTTGGATTCACATTCTGTTTCTCCAGCTTGTACATACTTACCAAAATATATCTGGGCCGTGGTTTAACAAAGCCCATGAGAAACTTGCTAGAGAGGAGGATTGCATTTATCAAATGTCCTCATTAAAAAAAAAATCCAAATATCTGTTAACCCCTCTGCTCCTCTATGCCTTCATCCTCCCTCCACTCTTTCTGTGACCATCTCTTCCCCAGCTCAGCTCCTTGCATTCCCATCAATGGGAGGGACTGGAGGAGGGGGGTGGGAAGTTAAGAGTGAGTAAGTGAGAATTCACTTTGATTTGGGCTGGATTTAGTATTAGCTGGAATAACAAACATGCACTGAGTATCCATATAGCTCTACCTGTGGCTTCTGAACATCACAGGCTTCCTCCTTTCTTATCAGGGCTACTTGTCCTTTCCCTGTGTTGTCCAGAAGTATCCATGGTATGGATGTAGGCACACATACGAAGTCTTTGTCTCACCAAAATGGTAGAACTTAGAGGATGGTCTCACTGCCACGGTACAAAGCCGAGTTTTGCTGACAAACCTCAGCTGCCTGAAGATGTGCTCCAAGCACAGTGTGAATGTACCTTACATCAATGCTACTCTTACAGTGCATGTGTGGCCGGAAGCTTTTCAAAGACCAGGCTGTTGTTTGGGCTCTTCAGATGAGAAGCTTAAACATTGACAAGTCTAAACCACATGATTAGTGTCCTGCTGAGTATGATCAGATAACCTCACTTACTATCCTCCAGGGACAGAGATATTGCACACCATTAAGCTTGTCATGGATGCCCAGAAGGATATAAAACCACAGCCGGGTTCCTCTAGCATTTGAAAATGTGTTTGGTTAGCAGCAGGAGCAGACCCCAGCGCCGATAACAAGACTGCCTGCACAGAGCTGGTCTCATAGCAGCTGTACACAGAGATGCAGGCAGCTCAACACCAGAGGGAGTTCTGCAGTGGCTCAGAGGTGGCAGCCACATAAAAGCATGTCAGTATCAAGTGAGAACTACTCATTTTTTTCCATGAAATGTCTCAGCTCACAAGAAGGCAGCTGAGAAACACAACTGTGAGCAGGAGGCTGGGGTTTGCTGCCTGCAGGGCAGGTACCAAGGTAACTGTAATGAAGCAGGGCAGCATGCAGCTCTTAGGAAACTGTTGGAGCCAGTGCGTGTTAGTAGGTCTTGGCGTCAGTACTCTAGCTGGCATTTGACCTTGTTTGGTGTATGTGAAGGCTCAGCTGGTTGCTAAAGGGAGATGTTTACTGCTGTTTAGTTGTTCCAGGTTGATAATGCAGGGATTTCATGAATGGAAAGCGCAGCTGCTCACACCTGTGGCAGGACAGAAGGAGGAATGGGGGCACCCCAGGTATATTTCTTTCTTGGACAAGAATGTGGAAAGAGGCAAATATCTTCCCTTCACTTTTCTTTTGGGAAAAAAAAAAAAAAAAGAAAAAGGAAAAAACAAACAAACAAAAAACCACAAACAAGCCACAGCCAATTTTGGCAAAGAATAGTTTCGAAATGCTTCCATCACCTTCCTTGAGAAGGGATGCTGTCCCAGGAGACCTAATCCAGGCAGTGCTCAGCATAAACTGATAATGCTATTGGACTTTCTTAGTGTGGCCAATGAAATATCAGCATGGCCAAAGAAAAGATTTCTATTTGACCAGATCTATTTTGCATCTTCTGCACCTTATCAGCACGTGGAATAAAAGGAAGGATCCCTGTTTGTCTCAGTGCATCCATGCTATCTGTGTTCTGTCAATGTAAATAAGATCTTGGTTAGGGTCACCTGAGCTTACCATATGCTCATAAAATGCTCCATACTGTTGGTGACTATAAGGGCTGCTACTGCCATAGTGGAAAAAGCAAAGTGCCCATTTATTATTATTATTAGTGTTTTCAGTGTTTAACTTTTAAGGAACTGGAGGGTCAGTTGAGACAAGTTGAGGGTCTGACACTGAATGGGTGGGTGTGGGCATTGAGAACTCCAGAAAAAGGTTGGCCAAGTAAGCATAAGGATGAGTTAAGGGTGTCAAGGAAAGCTTGACTTTGACAAGCCCTGGCTTTTCAAAGCATTCCCTACATTTAAACACTTGACTTTTTGCTGAGGTTTAACTTCTTTCCATTGCCAGAAAAATTTTAAAGACCATCCCTACTTCTCACAGCATCCTACCTACCTCCTTTCAAAGTACCTCAGATGCTCATTTATTAATCTTTGCTAGTGGACTTTGACATGAAAAGGTGCTGAATTTTTAGCATGGGAAACTGCTTCCCCAAAGGCCTGACTTAAATCTGCTTTAATAAAAACAGAGAGCTTTAAGCAATTGGGACATAAATAATTTCTCTTCTGCACTATTGAAATGCTGTTTTCTAAGTATGTTGAGTAACATATTAGAAACAGGTCTCTAATTGCCCATAGAGTACTGAAGACCTGACTACTTAATGTAGAAAGTCAACATCATGAAAACTTTGAGAATATCAAAAAGAAGCAAGGGAAGACCACAGGTCATTTTCAGCCATTCCCTATCCACTTAAACCCCATAATTACATTATTATTTTCAATATCAGGGGGCAGCGGTAAATGTAAGATCATTGCAAGACTGAAATAATGTTTCTAAAGACCAAATAAATTAATCATTGACCTCTATTGCTATAATGTTGTTTCACACACAAAAATCACGTTAATGTTTACTTGAGTGTTCCATGTTCTTTCTATCTTGCATAAGGCTCTAAAACAGAGTTTCTTTAGTAAAAATGACTGATGTGAGTTGCTCCAAATTACACACTTGAGTGTATTCACCAGAGCCCATGTAACCCATCACACACAGTATCACCAGCTCCTGATATTGGTTTTGAGTGAGACAGAGGGTCAAACATAGAGGTCTTTATTTTTACAGGAAGAAAACAGAGTATGCCTCCCAAAGAGGTACAAATCTATTGCAAGTGTTTCTGGTAAATCATACCTAGTACATTTTCCTGCTTGTGCTCTGTCTTAACATTTTCATGGTCAGGAAGGACTGCTTGGCTAGTCAGAATTCAAAGCAGAGAGAATCTGAATGAAATTGCCAGTGCATACAAAGACAGAGCTGAAACCTTTCAGAAGAGTCTCAGCTGTATTTTGTAATGGAACAGGCAATGAGAGAAACTGGGGAGAAACTGCTGGACCAGCAGCTGGCACCTTACCTGCAGGGCCTCTGGCAAGACTGCAGCCCTCACGGTGGGGTACAGATGGCTGTGGTGCTGGCTTGGGGTGCACTCATCTGGCCTGCCCACACCTCTATAGGAGGGGCAGAAAGCAAGAGGAAGTCATGTCCAGGGCAGCTCCCAGACCTATGGTTATGTACCCCATGCATTCTTTGCTGGTGTCAACAGTTTTGTGGGCATAACTGGAGATAAAGCTACAGTGAGATGTAATTGCAATGAAAAAGCTGGCTAGAAGTCACCCCAGTATTATAAAACAAATCCCTATTTATTTATTTATTAATAATTATTTGCAAACATGGAGTTTGTGATGACACATGTTCCTGGAGAGATGGTTACCAAGGCCCTGAATACTCAGGGAAGGGATCTTTCAACTTGGCTGCCTCTCTGAAATAAATAAATGCAGCATTTTGCATGAGGAAAGCTGAGTTCCTGGAACTGAGTAAAGGCAGCAGATTGGCAGACCCCATCTGTTGTGTGACAATGAGAATGAGAGACATGCGGGCTTCCCGGGAAAGGAAGGCTCAAAGTGAGGAGGTTCTGCTGACAATGCCTAGCTGAGGGACACCTTGGCCCCTCTCTGGTCCTGTGTTTGTTCCTGTCACATAGCAAGGAAGGCCCATCACTGCAACCAAACCTCAGGGCACCCAGAAATACAACACAGAATAGAAACTGCAAAAGAATGGAGAGGTGAAAGCAATGGCCCCAGCCCCCCTGCCTGCTGTGCTTCTCTGCACACTGAGCCGTGTCAGTTTGGTAAGATATTTGTGATCAAAATAAAGGAAAAATATTCATAATAGGACACATTTATCTTAATTTAACAACTTGGTAAATGATTTTTAAATTATTTTTTTTATTCCTTCCAAAATGAGCCCTGTTCTATTGGAGAATAGATTTTCTGAGTTCCAAGTCAAAGCTGATTTTTAAATTTTAATGTCTGAAGGCATTAAAGTACTCCTGTGCTTCAATTTTGATAAAGGAAAACTATGACATGAGACAGGAAAAAAAGGGAAACCAATACTCCAAATATATATATTTATAAGCAGACACATTACATTCAGGTTTTTTTCAATCTTTTCACCATGGTTCTCTTATTATCTATCTGTGATGATAAAAAAAGATCTTAAGCAAAGATGAGTTATAGTTTGATACAGAGCTTTCAAAGAATCTGGATAATCCCAAAAGCACTTTTTCAGAAATTAATGCGTTGGATGTTGTATCTCTCTCTCTCTCTTTTTTTTTTTTAAATCACAGAATGCATGAAAACAAAATTAAGAAAAAATATTTTTCAGATTTTAAAAGTTAGCATTGTATTTCAGTGGGAGCCTAACACCGAACCAAAACAAAAAGCATTTCAATTATATCAAGCAAAGGCCTTCTCATCCTAACAAAAAAAAAAAAATCAAATACTGTTATGGGATTTCATTCAACTTTGCTCCTTACCAAAATATTTTGGGCCAAATATAAGTAGAAGTTTAAAGTTGCCTTTTAAATAACCCCAGATGATAGAGGAGCATATTTGGAAATTATCAACAAATATAGAGAATTCAGCAGCATGTTAGTGGACACTGCAAAAGTATATAAGAAGTCAAGAGCAGCTGCAACTGTATTCTGGTTGTTTAAATGTTTCTTTGGTATGGCTGTTGTATTATGCATTCAGTATACAATCTTGTCCATAACATCTGGTTAATGTGCGCAAAAAATGAATCTCAGTTTTGTGGCATGTTTGTAGCTTTCTACCTGTCAATACAGTTCAAAGGCAGTGAGTGAGGAAAGTTCAGGAGATGTGGCATCTCTCTTAGATCTCAGGATGAACAGGATTGTCTCAAAGGTTTTACTTTCTGTCATGTATCACGCAACACATCTGGGCAAAAGGACACTTGCTTTGGCAATCCCAGCCATCATAATGGCAAAGCAGCAGCAGCAACAAGCAGAGGCTTCATACTGTTGTATTTATTTGCTTAGCTGACATTGCCCCTTTATCTCACTGATGATTTGAGGTTTACTCAATTTTATACATCTTCAGAGTGATCATCTCCTCTTATCTTTCAACATGGTCACCTTTTGTTTTCCTCCCCCCATACTGCAGTGAGATTCAGACAAAAAGTGTTGTACAAACATCAAACCTGTATGTGCTCATGAGTGCATGTGTCTGTCCAAATGGATCTTAAAAACAAAATACCAGCTGGCATGTTTTGTTACTTCATTTTTCAAGATACTCCTTCAGCAGAAAGATCATCTAAATTAGTGAGAGACACTAGGGCTGTATTTGGGGTTGGACTCATGTCCTTTCCTAAGCAAATATTAGTTTCTTCAGTATCTTGGTTGCAGGAGTAAGAGTCTGGTTCAATATAGGACTGGGTTTCCACAGCTTCTTCATCTCTGTAGTCCTGTTGGCCATCTTTTGGTAATTCTGCTGGTTCTCCTTTTATGGCTGGCATTAACCAGGTAGATTCAGAGAGCTGAGAAGGTGACTTCAGCAGTGCCACAGATGAAGCTGGCAAAGGCAGTGCTCTAGGGTACGAGGCATAAGGAGAATTCCTAATTTCTGAAGATGAGGGCTGGTATACATTTCCTTCTGAGGAAGGGACTGAGACTTGAACATACTTGCCAGTTTCTGGGTCATAAAATGTCTTTAAATTAACTTCAGCTGGTAAATCAACTACATAGTATTGGCCAGAATCAGGGTCTTGGAGAAGTTTACGCTGGGTCAAAGAAGGTGAAGGGCTTACTGCAGACACTCCACTAAGTCTTCTTATACTGGTTTCTGTAGGAGTAAAAGTTGAGTGAGGAGCAGGATGGATAGAATACCCCAGCGGTGAGGGAGATGCTAGTGTGTATCCAGAATGAGAAACTTTTCTCCCTACACCATCTGTGTGCTCTGTCTGATGTTTTTTCTGCTGTTCTTCTATTTTCTTTCTCCTGCTTGCCAGCTTTTTGGCCCGCCTCAGAGCCTTTTCTGTTTTCGGTGGCACAGCGGGTGGCTTGCCTGCTCCTCTCTCCCCAAGTCCCAGTCTCTCAGCTTCCCCTGCAGGATCAAGTAGAAGATGCCTCTGTGTTGAATTAAATATTTCTTCTGCAGACGTATCAGACTGACTCTTCAATGCCATATTTAGTAAGGCAGGGTCTATAGAACTCTCTGTCTCTCCAAGGCTAGAAAATGTTGGTTTCTCTGATGGTAAACTGACTAGAGAGTGCACTGTGCTTCCTGACCTGGGGCTTGTAACAGCAGAGCATTCAAGACTGTTTAACAAAACTTGTGTACCTTCCACATCTAGCATGTTCTCTAAAGCTTCGTGAGATACAGAAGAATATGCATGGTCCTCCGATATGGATTCAGTGACAGGGGAAATTGTTTCTGTAGTTATTATTTTTTTTGCACAAGAACCACCTCTGCGATTAAATAAATTATGGTTCTTAAAGTAATTTGCCTTTCTTTCTGTGGGATGGCTGGGGCTCTTTTGTAATCGGTCATTTTCCAGACCTAAAATTGGCTGTGTTAAGCTGTGTCTTGACCTCCTAATCTGGGGCTTCTCTTTATCCTTGCACATACTTTCCTCGTTCATTTTCCCAACTTCATTTAATAAAGCACAAGTCTCTTCACCTTCTTCCATCAGCTTCTTTAACAAAAAGCTCTCTGCATCTTCCAGAATATTGGGGTCCACTGTTGCTGAAGTAGATCCAGACTCACTGGCATCTCTTCCTCTGTTGGGTGCTCCTTCCCTCACTTCCTGCTGCCCTCTGCATGTGGATGCTAACCAGCCTTGCTCTGGATTATGCAGCATGTCCCGGGGTTGCTTGCTGTGTGCTGTTGGGGGTACAGATCTACCTTCCATTTCCTTATAACTGCTGCTCACTGTATCATCTAGAGAAAAGGATCTAAACAGTGGCAACTTGACAGCTCTTATTACTGGAGGGGACCTGAATGTGTTATTTTTGATCATAAACAGACAGGGTTTGGCTGAACTTGAAGATGGTTGGGTTTGTGGCTCTTCAGACCTTGGAGTGGATGCATCTTTCATCCTTTCAGAAGCAGAATCCATGCCATTGCCCTCTTCCTTTTTCTCTTCCCTTAGTTTTTCTTTCATTATGCTCCTTTGTTCATCCTCTGTAACCATACCCTCCCTCCTCTCTGTTGCACAGGATTGCAATTCATCTTCCCCAACTGCTTTTCCTCCTTCCTCGTGGCTTTTCTTACTTTCTGCGCTCATTTCAGCCTTATTCCTCTGGCTTTCTTTCTGCACCAGGCGCTCTGATGGAAGTGGCTCCTCCTGAAAAGGTTGCTCTACGGTGGAGACAAAAGATTGCTCAGAAGAACTAGGGCTTTT
The DNA here is from genome assembly GCF_038088225.1 of Cyrtonyx montezumae. NCBI lineage: Eukaryota > Metazoa > Chordata > Aves > Galliformes > Odontophoridae > Cyrtonyx > Cyrtonyx montezumae. The sequence goes on along the minus strand of NW_027072045.1, from coordinate 15,518,768 downwards.
CTTGTCTTGTGCTTCATGGCCAGTGACTAACATATTGGTTTGGATGTCACTGTAAAACACATCCTCTGCTGGTGAGAGTTGGCTTGGGAGTGTTCTGGCAGCAACATTTTCACTCTGTTTACCTGCCTGTCTTTCCTTTTCCTCAGCTTGGAAACTGGAATTTTTCAAGGGCTGTCCAGGTGTTGTATCTGCATTGTCTCTACTGTATAGTACCATTGCTGAATAAGGCAAAGTTTTTCTTAAATTGGGCTCTTCACATTGATGCCCTAACAAGGGGTGGTTCTCATTATCCCTTGTATTTTTAATCAGATCTTCACGTGTTGAATGATCTTGCTGCAAACTGTCTCCAGTTTGGTGAAATATAAAGTCTGCTGTTGTCTGGGGTGAACTCAAAGTCAGGTAATTGTCTGTGAAGTGTCCAGCTAAATCAGTTTTATTGTCCTTTTCATGAACACTCTCAGACAATACAGAAGTTATATCACTCAATTCATCTTTCTCTGCCATCTTCATGTTATTTTTTTCTTGCAAATTCTCCAGCATGCTTTCCCTAGTCTTATTTCTATTCTCCAAGACTCTTAACAGAGGAGACGGGGTATAAATGCTTTTAACACGTTTACGCACGTCCTTCAAGTTGAATAACAGACTTGATGCTTTTGATTTGTAACTATCCCGAGACCTGTAATCACTAAACACACTTCCCTCATTGTCTCTCTCTGACACGCTCTCAGTGGGAGGAGGTGTGAGCAGGATCAGCTCACTTTCCATGGGGTCCATCTCCTGTTTTGGTGGTATAATGGGTGTTAAGAGTTTAGTGATGTTAAAAGTTGGACTGGTCGATCCAGGGGCACTTGCCTTTTTAATCAGAGGAGTCACATCCTGATCAGCTTTTTCAGAAAGTAAACATGTTTCATTGCTGGCTGGGAACTCCTCTGAAGCCGGTCTCCTCTCTGATACTCCTTTTGTAGCCCTCAGTCTCCTCCAGGGTGGACTGATGGCTTCCTCTTCTGTTGTGGTGTCTGGAAGCCCTCGTGGGGGTGGGACAGGTGCCTGGGATGGAGGTGAGGGGGAAACCATCCTATAGGACACAGACTGAGGTGAGATAGAGGTCTGGGACATGGCAGGAGGGGAAAGTTGAGCTGGCTGTGGCAGGGGTGGTACAGGAGGGGCTTCATGGATGGACGGTGTTGGGGGATGGGTGGGAGCTGGGAGAGGAAGTGGCTGAGGGACTGAGGGTGGCTGAGGAGGATCCTGGTGCACCTGGATCCTAGGTGGGGGTACGGGAGGAAGAGCAGCAGGAAAATCAGTCCTTGAAGGGAGGGGACCCTGAGGTACAAATACAGGTGGGAGAGGGACACTGAAAGCAGTTTCTGGTGGAGTTGTCTCCATTCGAAAATCTTTCTTCTGCTTCTTAGTGACAGTGGCCTTGACAGGTGGCAATTTAAGTTCACTTGCATGGGATCCTTTAATAAAAGGTGCTTCTTCAAGTTGTGTAAGAGTTTCCTTTTTTGTTACTGGATCAACAAGCTCCTCTTTTTCAGACAATTTTTTATGATGGACATTCCAGGATTCAAAAGCACTATTCTCACTGTGAAGAAAATTGCCTTTTTTTGCTGGCTCATTAACTTTCAAATTTTTGTTTTTGAAAGCATTTTTAGATGAACGAGAAAAATTTGACTTGGCTACTTTTGACATCTCAATCAGCACAGGATAACAACCATCAGAACTACAATAACTCAGATCTACTTTATTAGGTCTTTTCTGTGTCTCAAGTTTGCCACTGACATGGTGGCTACGTTGACTGTCCTCAGAAAATTCAGTCAGTTCCTTGTGGGTGTTTAAAGTGGCTGTGTTATTGCAGCAAGCCATATTGTCTTCATGATTTAATTTACATCTTTGAAAGCTATTTTTAATGGGCTGCTTACTGGCTATCAGGGAATCTCCTGACCCTTGGTTTGCAGTCTTATCAAATGTCTTAATCAGAGAAGACACTTTTGAAACATGTTTACTGTTCCTTGGACCAGGGACTGGCAAATTCAGCTTTTTCTTTTCCATACCAAGGGTGTTATTCTTAGCACTATTTTTCTCTTCTGGAGCACACTTTGGTAACTGCTGGAATGTTGAAGCCCATATTGCATGATCATTGTTTCTTGCTGCTAGCTTGTTACAGCCTGCCGTTAGCTTGATGGCATGGTTTAATGCCCCTGGATGAAATTTAGCAGAGAACTGGCGGGTGAAGTCAGGTGAAAGGACAAGATCTGGTTCATTGTAAGAATCTTCAAGTTCTGCCACACATAGACTTTTGAAGGCCCGGTCTGTGAGGCTGCTCACCTCTCGGTCTGTGTCATCCAGGAGACTCCCAATACTTGAGGAGTCACTCTGTCCTTCTGTATGTTTCTTATTTCCCTGCATTGTTCACGGGAGTCATGAATGAATTATCCAAAGGATTAATGCCAGGTGTCAAACAGGCACAGATGACTGTGTTGGAGAGTTCCAGTCGTTTGCAATTTATGAACATAAAGCAATTCCTCCGGTCAGTGCTTCTGCATATTCACAGAATCACAGAATTGTAGGGGTTGGAAGGGACCTCCAGAGATCATCTAATCCAACCCCTTCATTCATCTTACGGAACAGGTGAAAGAATCTTTCTCCTCTGCAAAGGCAAAAATTATGAATTATAATTTTCATATAGTAAGATTATTAAAAAAAGTGACTGATCTATCTAGAATATATTCTGACTAAATTGCTGCTACATATATTGAAAAAATGCTAGGAACACATTCAACAGTACGAAAAATAATAATAGTTTCAGTCAATGGGGGTAGTTTACAAAAGATAGTTTAGTCACTGGAAAAGACCATTAAAAGTGATTTCACATCAGAATACTTACTAGAGCGCTTAAAGACTCAATAGCCAAATTTCAAGTACTTCCTTTTGTACACCTCCAGCATTTCCAAAGGCTGGGAAGGCTGGCCTTTTTTTGTCTGGGAAGAATTAGCAGTGAGAAAACTTATTTCAAAAAAGAATGTCAGTGTACATCCGTGCATACTACGTCTACAGAGGTGAACACTGTATCAGTTGAGCTTTGCTTTGATAATTACCCCGAGCATGAGGAAAAAAAGAAAGGAACTGCAAGTAAAGCGTGAAAAAATAATAAGAAATAGTTTGCTGTGCATTAGCGTGTTCCAAAAAAATAAAAAACTGTTGAGGGAATATGCATTAGCCACCCATATTCAGACGCAGTTGGGTTGATGGAAACTGAAGAGGCTGCTATTATCAGTTTAGCCAGCAGAAGGCAGGAGTGCCTAGGGGACTCTATCAGTCCCAGTAAAGGAGTGTAGGGAACACTTGGCTTCACTGCCAGAACGGATGACAGTGAATGGAAACCCATTCAACACAATTATAAAATATCAGTGTTCCATTAATTTCTGATTGCAATGTGAAGGCAGGGCCCAAATCAAGGTCTATCTTTACATCAGTCCAGAGACAGAGTGGGGGAATCCTTGGGTGGAATGAATACAAGCAATAGACCCTTCAGCTATGCTTGAAATGTATACTCTAAACCCTCCGCAGTTTATTTTCTAAACTCTTTAGATAAGTATTCTCACACTTGATGGCTTGAGCAGGCTATTGACTAACTGTTGGTTAAAACCAACACCCTAAAGAAAATCTGATCTGATTTCCCATTTCCCAGTGGAATCGCATCATTAACTTGTAATGAGCTGAAACACCCAAGTTCCCTTCTGAAGTAGCATCCATCTTCTATACAGGTGGGGGCTATCCCCACATAGAGCTTGGATCCACTGCAGAACTGAGCAATGAAATATAGAATTCAGCCCCTCAGCTGTCCAGATGCACGACTTCACGTTGGCTCAGATCTGTAAGACTCTTAGAAAGGGCATGTCTTTCCCCATGATGACTCAGTGCTAGCAAGTGTGAAAAATCAGAGGAACTGGGGTTACTCAGCTGAGGTAGACACAGTCCTTCAAATGAAAATAATCCTTACCTTCCTTTTCTATTTAAAAAATTCAGCCAACCTATTTATGAACTCAAATTATCATAGTGAATCTTGATTCTGATCTCCCAGTCATAAAATCCCAATGACTCAGATAGAACTACAATAGATTTGCACCAAAATGAAAACCAGCTTTCCTTTTTTACCTTGTACAAAGATTTTTCAAAACTCTGTTTTGCTTCCATAACCCCATATAATTTTTGTGTACAATGCAACAAGAATAAGAGATTAGAAAGGCCATTCTGATATTTGTTGAGGTGATTAATTGTAATGCGAGAGGGAAATACAGGTGCATACCTGCCAATTTTGCTTTTCATCTCTAGAACTTCCTCTTTTGCTTGCATTTGGCTTCATCTCCACCCATCTTTAGTGAGGAGGCAAAAATAATCCAATGATGTAGGTTCGGCAGAAGTAGTTTACTGGGATGTTTCCAACCTCCAGCATTTTTGATCTTAAGCAAATTCTGCAATTTGAAAACACTGAAGACATTTGTTTGCATGGCAAGAAGATATCTGCACACGCTATACTCATTCATTCATTTGTTCATTCACATTTTACAAGCATTTCAGGACTGACTTAAAGGATTTCTTACCATAAGAGAGACAGTGTTAATAACCTGATAATTTGGTGATTCGGTAGCTTGTGGAGTGCAATCAGGTTCCTAGCAAATAACTGGCACAACCTCCAACACTCCGTTAGCCCCAGCAGAGACCAGCAGGGGTTATGCCAGATGGCTCCTTCCCTGCTGCTTTCTGCCTCCCAGCTGTGCCACCCCCTTCCAGAGGGACTGCAGAGGAAAACGTTTATTTCCACTCCAGCTGCATCTGACTTTCTGCTGCCAATGGGGATAGACAAATGTCCATCACCTGGACTGAGAACTAAAGAAGCTGAGACCTGAAAGCCCATCCTTTTTTCTGCCTCTGTAAAGGAGAGGAAACATGGACAGATGGGATGGTGAGGAGCAGTAAACAAGGAATCTTTGTGCTTCAACACACAAATCAGAGGATGCTAAAGTTATGCTCAGTTATGGTGGACACATACAGCTGCTTCCATTTAGCTGTGTAGAGCCCCACAGATTTCAGGCTAGCTTGCCTATCCCTTGTAAGATAGTATTTATTTCCCACAGGGAGAGAACTGCCTGGAACTAAAGTGAGGCAAATAGGACACAGGAGTAGGTACGGTAGATTTTCCTGAAATAAGAGCCCTCCCTCCCCGAGGAAACTTTCATGTAAACCTGCAGCTGTAAAACAAACTGGACAAAGGAGCAAGATGGTCACCTACGCCTTATCTGAGAAAGGATGGCTGTTATTGTTAACTTAAGGACAAGCCTGTACCCATCAGAATTTTTCATGGTCTTTTCAAGATCTCTTGGCTAAAAAATACATACATAAAAGCAAAGAAACAGAAAAATGCCATGTTTGGTTGTGGACAGATGTAGAACATCCTCACCACAGAGATCTGTGATCAGTTATCTCTTTGGACTGAGGTTAAATTATGATTTCACTGCTTCTGTGGCTTCTCTCAATTGTGCAAAGCTAACACAGCCGTGGGAGCATATGATTATACTCTGTCTCACTCACCAACAGAGCTGTTGACTAAATTCCAGTGGCACAATGCTTATCACTATTTATTGGTGGTGATGTCTGAACTAGGAAGAAGTTTGGCTTTCAGATCTCATGGACAGAGGTCTGAAGAGACATGTTGTCCCTTGTAAACTGAGAACATTTGCTGAAAAGTGAGTAGGGTAACAATAAACACAGGGATCATGAAGCAATCCCAGCAATTATTTTCCTAGATGGAGTCACTGTTATAAAAACAACTCAGTGCCACTGACTAAAGAAAAACAGTGACTGCTTCTGAAACCTTTCTGAAGATCCTTGTCTTGGCTGGTCATAATATTAGTACTTGGGCAGTGTAGTGTTTAAAGTGGGAAATGCATCCACATCAAGAGTTCAAGATGTAAATCACTACAAGGACTGGGTTGAACCAACAGCACTATACTGTCTGCCTGTCACTTGCATAAGTACGATAGCAACTTCTTAACTGTTGAGCAAATAAACTACTCACAGTTTGGTAATCTGGTAAAATCGTATTTCTCTGCTTTTTGTGGACAAACATAGCAGTCTGCAAGCCAAGTGCAGTGTTTGAGCTTAGCTCAGAATTTACCCGGTTCTAAGATTTCAGATACACGAATTCAGTCTATTTTTTTTCCACATAGTGAAAAGCAAGGCTAAAAATTTGAAACTGCTTGGGAAAAGCTGATGAACATGTCAGGTGTTTCCATAGGCTATCGAAAAACCTTGCACAAATGTACAGACTTCAAGGAGCTTACTTATCAACTACTCTCCCTTCCCTTTTAAAAAGGAGGCTTTTTCAGTGGCTCTTTTAAGTGCCTAGCAAGTTGTGATGAGGAGGTTAAGTTACAGAGACTATTCCTGTCCTGGCACAGAGCGAATGTCAACTGTTTTCACTAGGCAGGAGCTGGATGAACCAGCAAACTTGGCTGTAGAGTGTGACATCACTGCTGCTGCAATACATGAAGGCATGGTTTGTTCCTCCACACCCCCCCTGGGCTGCTATTTGGCTGAAATGTTTTGCCATCTCAGTGGCATTTTGGCAGCGCCCTTGTGAGTTACATAGCAGCCTGAAGTCAGCAGCACTGCATCTCTGAGCATGGGAAGGGAAGGTTTATTTTTTTTCTTAACCTTTGTGAGCTGTTTTCTTTAGGTGGTGCTCTCTGTATGGCATTCATCCACAAGGAAGCCCCAAACCCAGAGATCAACGACTACTGGATACGTGGGCTGCCAAGAGTGTATGGGTTGGTCATCCTAGGCTGCATCAGAGCTAAGTGCTCCCTCTGACCTGTCCTGCTGCCTAGGCATCTCCATGAGCACTGCTTCTTTTGAACAATACTCAGGATGTATGCTCTGTGGGAAGGATCACAGTATCCTCAGCAAGGAGGGGAGCTCCTTGCCAAAGGAGACAGTGTCACTCCAGCCACATTTTCCCAAATCATCAGGAAAGGCAATTTCTGGATTAAGGTAGTCAAAAGGTGAAAGCTCTTAGCACAAGTCTTCATTTCTCTCATCCAGCAAGATCACTTTCAGTTATGCTTTGTGCTCATAATGGACATACAAAAAGTGAATTCACCTTCTTGCTAAAAGAGATACTACATGGCTGAGTACAAATACCTGCACCAGCTGAAAGAAGATGGAGAACTAGGTGTGCATAGTTTACAGTGAAGACCTCAAAGACTGACAGAAATTAATACAGTAGAACAAGGTGACTTCAGCTATTCCAGCATCTGATCATTGCAAAGATCAGTCAGTGTAGACTGGGGGTGCATTCCCCTTGAGTATTTGGCCTAGCAATTGTGTCTCAAAAAGCTTGTCTTGTCCAGAGAAGAGGAGACACTGTTCTTGACTTTGGGCCAACTTCTGTTCTCAGTTACACTCGTATAAATCTAGAGTCATGTTACTGACGTCAGTAGAATAACTGAGAACAGAATTGGTGACTCAAAATACATCTACTTCCTAAGCCGACACTGGCACATTATCCAGAATGCTACCTAAGTAACTGTAGCCATAGTAAAGAGAAACCCAGCATCTCTCCAGAGCCAGTCCTCACCCCCGTGTGGCATTCAGATCAATATGTAAAGGAATAGAATTTGGAACTTACAGTAAATTGCTATGTTACCAAATAGTCTCTCCTAGAAATTCTGGCAATAGCAATGTATCTGTGGTAATTTTAGTATTTTCTGCAACTATAACCAGAGTATCTAGATCTGAGAGCGGTGTGGTAGACATGGTGCAATTCCAGACTGGATTAGGAGAGCTGGTTAGCAATCTGAATTGTCACCCTGTGACGTTACAGGCTATGAGAAGTAGCACGAAATATATATGAGTAGTTAAAATTGTCTATTATTACTGTCCTTAACTCAGAGAGGGCAGTTTTGCTTGAATTAAAAATGCTCATTTTATTTCCTGCATCAAAAAATACTCTGATGGTGCTGTAACAGGGAGTGTGATCTTGTTTTGAAGTTTCCCTAAGTAAATACTCCAAGTGATCATGAAAATCTAATCTAACTATTTTTCTAGAGGAAATACTGTTAAAATAAATATGACTTATTTTCTTTGATCAAAATAGGTTTCTTTTCTGAAGGAAAAAAAAAAAAGCTGAAGCCTTGTTCTCTCCGCTAGTTCTACTAAGGCTGGTGTTTCTGTTATCTGGAACTGGGGACTCATCAGAGCTGCAGCTCAAAGAAGACTGCTGCAACTTGGTAGAAGCATGAATGCAATGATGATGATGTTATATGTATTCTGCTCTTTGTTCTGCCCCCAGAGGGAGCCTCTTCCAAGGCCTCAGCTGGAATGCTTATTGCGCTCAGGCTGCAAACCTTCAAGCACTGAGACATGAAGAAAAATAGAAGGAACAGAGACTCCTTGCAATACATATGGAGAAACTTGGCAAATCTCTCTACCTTTCCTTTTTGGATTAAATGACAAAGACCCAGTGGTTATTTCCAGCTGCTCTCTAGGCTGCCAGCATCCTCTAAATGCCCCATCCTGTCAATAGACCTGTCAAGTCTGGAAGAAAGATGTCTCTCAGACAGGGTTGCATTTTAACTGAGGCTTTCTTGCAACTTCCTGCTCACTTATTCAACCACCTGAGCCCTGTCCCCTGTCTTTGAAGAGTCACTAAAACACAAAAAGGATGGAGGAAGGCAAAGGTGCAAAGCACATAACTGACACGGGAGAAGGGCAGGTGCTGCACTTGACAAACAGTACAACTCTGTGAGAATCACAAGGCAAAAGCATGATGCTCCCTCTAGCACAAACAAATGACATTTAAGAAGTGAAGCCAAACAGTACATTTCTTGGCATTAAATGTCTGACTGGAAAAGGACACTGCAACTAGATTGGTCATCATATTCTGAGATATTTATACAGTTCCCCAGTAATATGGTATGTGTACACTTCATGGTTATCCATAGAAACTCTCCTGCTACAAGAAGGATTTCTATCTCATTTATATTTCAGTAGCAAACACACAACTTCAACTAACTAATTTTCCCAAGATCTGTGGCAGGCCAAGGAACCTAATCTGTATTTCCTGAATCCAACAAGAGGAGCCTAACCTTTGACTGTTAAGGCAAAAACAGTGTTATCCTACTGCCCTTTCTAGAGCATATTAGCTTATCACAAGCGGCTGCAAGAGCATGGAAAAAGCTTTATGGTATAAAACCCTACAACTCTGTGGTGATGTAGTTTAGCACTACATTATGTAGTGAAAATCATGCAGATTTGCAGGTGACTATCTTACTGCCAAGCCCCCTGCTCCTCCTCAGGTTCCTGACACCCATATCTCTTTCTGAGATTGTGAAAACTCCAGCTCTCCTCATCAGTTTGAAATGATGACTGACACTGTATTGGCACAGCCCTTTCCCAGAGCACTGACAGGATTTTGGCTAACTAGGTAGTTATTCATGTCCTTTTATTTAGTCTCAAGCAAGTCTTAGAGGATGAAAGCTGAGTTGTTACTTTCTTTGAGTAGCTTTCTTTGAGTTACTTTGAGTATAAGAAAGGAGATTTTCCCACAGCAAAGTTGTAGAGTACTGCAGTGTTGCAACGGCTAGAGATGAGGGAAGAGGAAAAATATGGATGACAGAACAAGTATAATGACCTAGTTATCTTGTAAAGGAGTATGCTGGACAGTCCCAGTTCTACTTGGGAAAATTGCAATGATACAAGCAAGTATGCCAGACACAAGAGGAAACCAGATGTATTCTCCTCTGTGACCTACACAAGGAAACCTGCAGATAGCACCCAGAATGCTGCACTTCTCTCTCCAGGCTGGGGAACCTGAAACCAACCCCCATTTACGCTGCCCTCCCCCCCCCACAGCCCCAGCTCACCCATACCAACTGCACCGTCAGGTTCACACTTGGGCCATTTAAGCCTCTGGACAAGGAGAGTCTGACCCACACCCACTCACACAGGATACTGTCTCAGGAAATAAGCCTGCAGAACACAAGTATTGCTCTGTTACAGGTAGTCTCACCTTCTCCTTTCCTTTATATTTTCTGGATAGTTCCAGGGTTTGGACAGGGATTTCACACTATCTATTAATTTTCTATTAAATAACATAATTCAAGCCATTTGTAGGTGCTAGGGATCATGTTCTAAGTAGTTTTATGACACAGTGAATTCCACAGAACATGTAACATGAAATATCTGTGCTGTATTAGTAAAGAAACTTTCCAGATACATCACTCTTGTCTTTGGAAACATACAGAACTTTCCGAAGGCCTTGTGAGACACAGATGTTCATTCACTTTCACAGAAAAAAACTTCTAATCCAAAATGGATGTCAAGATTGTGTTTCAAAAGATAAACCAAAACAGTATATAACACATTGTCCTAGCAGTATATAACACATTGAACTAGTAGTACCCGTAAGAAACATATTATGGAAGACACACATAAACATACAACAGAAGAGCAGAGAGTTTACAACGCTGAACTGAGATGAATATCATCATGTGGCAACCTTGCAGCTAAGGCAGTCCCTCTGAATGCCAGGGAGCAATCAGTGAGGAAACTGTCCATAAATGGATAACAAGAATTGACATACCTAGTCACAGTTCATCTTCACACACGTGAGAAACAAATGATGACATTCATATCCTGTAAACTGTCTAAACACACTGAAATCAAGCCCCAGTTTAATTTTCTTCACTACAGATTTGCACCAGAATGAATTAATCAACTCCAGTCAACCTCTGTTGGATTTACAGAAAATTAAGGCAGGGTGAAGGCTCATTAGTACAATCTGTTAGTAATATCCAGCATGATGCAGAACAAATCCAGAGAAAGAGAGCTCTGCCCTAGTAACGTCCCTGCAGTCAGAATTAGACCCCTAGAGCTCAGATAGTGAACCAGGAGATTGGGACATGCACCTGGGCACGGAAGAAAAGGTGAAGGCCTTAGTATTCAAGGTTTTCTGGCTCAGGCTGCAGAAATAGATTTTTTTACTATGCCTAGCTACAGCACTCAAGTGCAGTCAAGAGTACTCAGTTCTTGAGAAGTGATGCAGCAGGCAGGGAAATAACACTTTTATACATGCCAGAGCATATGACTTCAGCACAGAGCCATCCATTTGCTTAACATCTCTCTTCCAATGACAAACTGCACCTCAACCATTTGCAATGATAGCAGAGCCATTCCAGCTGAAGGACAATGGACACAGTTATCTACTCACAGTAGGACTTTTATTTAAGAGGGCTGGAGAAGCCCACCCACCTGTGCTCCCAGTTGTTATCTCTGGAAGCTGCACTATTTTCTTCATTTTGAGGAGAAAAACCCACCTAGTGGGCTCCTCCTGAACAAGATAAAAGCCCCTTCCAATTCTCTCTTCACTGTGAAATGAGTTCATTCTTGTGAAAATGGTGTGTCCCTAAGGCCCTTCTTCATCCTTTTATAGCTACTGCATAAGTTAAGGCATTTCTTGAGATTACTCTGTAAGGGTAATATATTAAAAAAAAAAAAGAGAGAGAGAGAGAAAGAGCAATAAAAAATCAAGTTTTAAGCAGAATCCACCCTTGAGAGAGAGGCCAGTGACTGGCTTGATAGAGGACAGCCCAAGGTAGTCCTCTCAGGAACTTCAGTGATGCTGTCATCACACCTGAAATACACCTCAACAGAGCAGAAGTCAGAAGTGTGCAGAATTGTACAATGGTTGGCAGTGAAGATGACAGACAAGCCAAGCTGACATGAAGGTGCAACAGCTTCTGTCTGATCCAGCTCTAAGTTGACATTCATACCTGAGACTGAGGGTCTGCAGTGGCTGTGAACTGCAGGGCATCGCTGTTTGCTGCCTGTTTGTAAAGGTGTATCCAAATGTTAACCACCCTTTTAGAAAGTTTTCCCAAAATTTCTCGGATTCTCATCTATCTTTTTTAAGTGGAAGGTATGAGTTGGGTGGCTTTCAGTTACCTGGTTCTGTGGCCAAAACAGATGGAGACATATTTTCTAAGAAAAAGGGAAAACAATCCTGAAACTTGCAATGCAGGTAGGTGTGAGACTGACCTGCTTAGCTCACAGGAAGGTTGGTCTGACTGTTACTGGATGATTTAGATTAATCATCACTAGCTAATGCCTTCATGAATATCATTATTTGGATGCACGGGAGATGAATAATAAAGAAACCCAGGACTATAATTAAATATCTGTTTTCTTTGCCTGTCTAAAGAGGATCATTCGGCCAGGAAGAGGGAGACCAGGGAAGGGCTGTACTCTGATGGCTTCAGTACTGCCTCAGTTTCTCTGGGAGCTGACTGGAGACAGTCTTTTTGACCACATACATAACCCCACACCCCAGCTGCACGCAAGTCAGCACAGCTAAGCCTACAGTTAACAATCACTTGCAGAATTCCCCACTGCCAGAAGCTTTCTGTGTGAGTAAAGCCAGCTCCAGTAAAGAATCTAAAGGCTGATGCAGAGGTATTTTCTCCCAAGCTGGTCCATAGGTTTAGTTGGCTTTTTACTGGTCTTGGAGAGATTTGTATTGTATTTTGTGTGGCTCAAGTAATGCAAGCACAGATAAGACAAATTTTTAAGCAGATAGGAGTTAGAGACTTCAGAGGGAAATCTCTGCATGCAGATTTGTGCTGCAGGGATGCAGTTACACTTGCAAGCCCCCACCTGGCTGGGCCCTTCCAGTTCATAGGTGAACACTTGTTAATAATGTTTTGCTAAGTATGCTGCAAAAAATGCATGTAATTTAAATATTGTTCCAGTGGGAAGGATGGAGAAATTTAGGTGTCTTGCAGACACTATATACTGAGAATCTCTAGTTTGTTAGTATTTTTCACAAGTCTTATCATCCAAGCAATTAACTGAGAGTTTTTTGCTCTTTACGTGTTCAGGTCTCTGAAAAAACTGAAGGGAAAGAACCACAAACTTTGAGTCTGCCCAGAAAAGGAACTCCTAGTTTCTTCTTTTCTCACTTCTCCTTTCCTCTCACTCCCCCACAAACACCAATAAGGGATCTCTAAATGAGAGCTGACAAAGTCAGCCACAATCAGCCACTGTGGCCTGGTGCAAGGATTTTTTTCCCTATTCAGAACTAACTGGATTGCCTATTTACAGGGCATTTTAAAAAGTGATTTAGGTTCCCAAGCTTCAGTTCAGCTATTCCCGTTCATATTTTGCTCTGAGGTCTGCAGTAGGATAACAACATGTCGTTCCTTTGGATGGCAGATGAAGAAGTTCTGCAACAACTGGGCTCAGAAAAGCCTATGCCATTTAAGAAATTTTCCAGTGATTAAAAGTGGATACAAGTCCTAGTCACAGTCATTTATAGTGGCCTCTTAGCACTGCTGAAGTATTTGAAGTATTTTACTTTTTCAGGCTCTATAGTGTACTAATTGCTGCCTATAAAATATTTAAACTGTTTCCTTCCTATTTGTTAAAAAAAAAGAAAAGAAATAAAAAAAGGTTGCCTTCAAACCCCTACACAAATCACTGAAGTTCATAGGAGTTATTATTTTTTTTAATCTCCTGGCAGTAATCATCTGGAAAATAAAATCAGTGTACATTTGCTCAAAAGTTGCTTAGATCACAATGTGCAGGACAGTTACATGGAGCTTCATAGCAATTTAGTGTTCTTTAAAAAAAAATCATCCCCCTTTACCAAATAGTTTCAAGTGTCACAAACAGTAATCACTACATACAGATATATATGTAAGTCTTGTTCCATGCACAGACTTTCAGAGGCAATCCAGCATTTTTTAAGAGCAGAAAAAAGCTGGACAAAATGAAATGACATTCCACCTCTCATCACTGAAGAAAAATAAAAAAATACTGTTTGATTTCTCTCATCTGATCATTTACACATTCACACACTCAGACACCATCATTCTTCATCATTTCCAGGTTTTAAAAATGCCCGTATGCTTCCCCCTTACCTTCAGTGCTCCAGCTTCCTGATCAGGGACAAAACAGTGCTGTGCTTTCCTCCCTTAAGTTAAAGCCCCAGCACATTTTACAGCAGTCTGCTTACTATTAGCACTTCCCATTATTTATGCATTTCAGACTCTCCTTCTGAACATGGTTATCTTAATAGAAACAATCACTGAAAAATACACTAGCAAAAAAAGAAAAGTGGAGGAGCTAACCCTTGAGCCCTCACAGACCTGCCAGGCCAGGTGAAGTGAGCAAGGAATCCAAAGTTAGTAAAATGTATTTAAATAGTTATCAGGCAAGGGGAAGCCAAACGGAGATCATGGTGGGGAAGAGGCAAACATACGTATTGGAATAACCATGCGGTGTCAAGTAACAGACAGATGAAACAAACAGTCATCAGCTATTTTTACATTCAGATTTGCCCGTGGTAATGTTTGAGAGATAACTAATACAGAAAGTAATGGTGTGCGATTGGCTTGCTACAGCCAGTGATTTCAACCTGAAAGCACTGCATTTTTGTACCTCCAGATGGGAGGCCAAGTGTTTGTTAAGGACACCATGAAATATAGCATGCAAGAAATACGGACATGAGTAACAGATTACTGTCCTACCAGTGCCTTTTCATAAATAGCTCATTTCATCATCAGAGCTGGACAAATGTATCCAGCGTTCTTAGAGTAAGGACCCCATTCCACCCTCCTTCCAAAGCAAACACCAGCAGCCCTCCTGGAGGCACATGCCAGCATTGGGTTTCATTTGGTGAACTGCAATAGGATACCGAATAGCAGGGGAAATATGCCACAAAGTCAGCAAGCTAAGTTTTTGTAAAGCAAATATAAACAATAAATTGCCCCCTGTGCATATTATGAAATATATGCCTAAAGGCAAAGAACTCTTTGTTGATGTTATGGGGCTCAGCATTGTTCTGGATTTGAGCCTCAGTCCACAACAAATGAAGAATCTCCTACAATTATGGTCCAACTCTTACTTCCATGCTAGAGCAGGTCTCTACGTGAGCCCGGTGTTCACCTGCAGTTTGAAAAGAGCTGCTAATTACATTGCTACAGCATGAGTAAGGCAGCAACCATGCCGTTTCTACCACTTCAGATTCTTCAAGCTCTGGGAGACTTGGGATGAACAGCAACTCCCTGCAACCCAAGAGCAGCCTGAACTCACCTGTCCTTGGAGGGGCTATGATCTGCCTTCCCTAAAGCAGCCTTCAGCCCCAATTTTTCCACCTGGGAGAGGTGTACTGCTCCCCACATATCCCAGCAGGAAGATGTTGCCAAGGCCATTCTCCTAGACTCCTGGTCTGTGCTTTTGGTGCTCAACTGCTTCTGCTAATTCATCCCAAACCAAATGCTGGTCTTGCCAAACGTCAGGGCACTTCTGTCAAGTTCTGGTCCCAAATTGTACACTCCAACAGCTGCTCATACCCACAACCCATGACAGCACCTACATTAAGATCCAGTGGATGCACAAATCATAGCCCCTACGATCTGAGCCATCTGAGAGAACTGCTGCACACTGTAAAAATGGGTTGCAATGAAAACAAGCAGTGGAAAAGAAGTTTTCAAGCACCCACTGACAGTAATGGAGGCAAAACTGTCTGTATACGTGTGCCCGTCTCTCCCACACATTTCTGAAGAGGGGTGGAATGTATTTCTGGAATACTTGTGCTAAAAATAAATCCATCTCTGCTATCTATGAAGAGAGGCAGGTATAGCCCGGGTTTCTGTGAGCCCATGAACTTATGAACTGCTTAGAGGCTGAATCACAACTAAAAAGACCCCTTCAGAAACTAACTGTAGAAGCTCGCACAGGAGGGGTGGCTGAGGGATTGGAAAATCCAACAGAGGCCTCTCACAGGAAAGCAGCTGGGGTTAGTGCTACCCATGAAGAATGTGCTGCTCAGGCTCCAGCTTCAAACAGGCTCACATCTTAGGATAGGCATTATATTTGTTCAAATATGATGATAATAGATACAAATATTTGCAAATTCAGTGCTCAGATGAAACTCTGGGATCAGATGGCCTGCCATTAAAATAAAACCACTTCTGGCAAAAATTACTGAACAGTATACAGCAAACACAATCCAGAGGCACACAGATGTTGTTACCCTACTCCCAGGAAAGTTAGAAAGCAAAAATTCCTGCTGTGTCTCTTCAGTGAGTGTGGAACAATAAGAGATCACACTGAACTTCTGTAGACAGATATTTGGAATGAAATTCGAAATTTATGTGAAATGAGAATGCAATTAACACAAATATGTCAATAGCAAATGAATATGTGTCGTTTAATGAACTCCATCTTTCACACACACTTTCTCACACGCACAAATTTGAAACTCAGTATGACTGGCGAGGCTGAGAGCACTCACATGAAAGCCTTATGCAAAAGCAGTAGTTTTTCAGGATTTTTTGACTTTTATCCCACAACCTTAACCCTTTTTCCAGGGAAATAAATGGCATTCTGTCCTACTAATGGAGGCAGGGTTTTCCTTTGCTACCTTAGCTGCAAGTCCCACAGATACAGTATTATGCAGACCTCAATGAGCTGATGGACCAATGACCAAAAGGTCCCTGATATATGGAAACTGCAAAGTGGAACAGATTATAAGTAGAAATGAAAGCACGCTAGGAAAATGCAAGTATCAAACTACTTTGGTTGTAGAAAGTAAATGGTTTATAATTCTCATGGCATTGACAAGCAAGGGGCTTACTTAATAACCCAGAAGAGCATTAGGACTACATTGAGCTTTTAGTTGTTTGTTTACAACACTTTTTGTCCCACTGCAGGAGGCAGCAAAGGGCTGAGGGTTCTGACAGAAGTCGCCTTGTTATTGCTATTGCTATGTGTTTTCCTACCCAAATTGAAACTAAAGATGCGTTTTCTGTTCAGTACCTCTTGTTAGCTAATATAGGCTGTGCTGCACCAGGCAGCAGGGGAAATGGCAAATAGATCTCTGTATCCTCTATCCTCTTCTGAATTGAACCTCAACCCACATCCAGGTTTGAAACAAACTTCTGTCCAGAAAAACATAGCAGAGCAGACATAAGTGAGGGCAAACAGGGGCAGTCCTGCAGCCTTCTCCCTAGTGGTCATTTCTCCAACCTGCTGGAAGGGCTGCTTACCCTCACACCCACAGCCATCATCCAAGACTATTTCTCAAGGTTCAAACCTTGCCAGAGACTCCTAGAGCTCTGACAAGGAGAGAAATCCTGATTTATGAAGTCCTTGGATCTTTCTCTATTTGCCCTTATTGCAGATTGGAAGGAAGCCTAGAAAAATAAAAGCTGCAAAAGGGAGCTCTGGAAGAAATTTCAGCATGGGTCAAACCATTTCCTTGATTTTACAATTCAGAATTTTACAATACAGTATTTAATATAATAAAAAATCCAAATTATTTTTAGTACGCCCTCTGAAAGTATTAAGAGAGGTTTTCTTTCCACAAACAGAAAGCTATAATTCTTCCCTGAAATCAGATTTTTCTTAAAACTATCGGTCTTTGCTACATCTCAGCTTTGTGTTTGTGAGCTCTGGCAGATGCTGGCTGCACTAGCACCTATCTTATGAGCTCTACCTTAAACTCAATTTTAAAAAAAATCTCTCTGGCATGACCTGCTCTCTCTGTTGCTGCCCCATCAGTAACACACAGTCTCAGCTGACTCGGAGATGGCTCCTCTGGATTCCAGCCCCAAGCACCCTGCTGAAAACCCCCGGAGGGCTCAGTAACCCTCTGATGGCTCCCAGAGACAGAAGTTGCCCTTGAAGGATTGTGAAGATCAGAAGCCTCTGTGACGATATTGGCAAGGATGTCAGTCACAACCACATCCTATTTGCCCCAAATTATACTGCAGTCAGGAGAAAAATTCTTGCTTTTGACAGCAAGACAGCAGTGTCACATACCTTACTCATATCTGCACAACCCAAAAAAGGTGCTTTTTGCACAGAAATTTCATGTTAAACACTCTGCTAAATGCTGAAGACAGATATGACTTAAAATAAACCTACTGTGGGAAATGCTAAACAACAGAAGACGGCTATATTACTCTACAAGAAAGGGTTCAATCCTAGAAAGCATTGTACTACATAAGCCACTAAGCCAAAAAAACCTGCCAGATACCTATCTGTGTCTGGGCACCAATTTACTTTAGGAATATTATTTTTTTCTTCACTTAGGATTTTCCAAGCCATCAGGAATTGTCAGTGCAATAAGCAAGAACTGAGAGAGTGCCAGCCCGTCCCAGGATGAGCAATGAAGCAGACTTCCAGCCAAAGGTTAGGAAATGAACATGCTTGTGACAGATCAGATGAGGGAAAAATACCTGTGAATAGCTTCAGTGACCTAAAAATCAGCTCTCTGAAAAAAACCATTACAGAAAAGCCAGTGACATTTAGAGATGCTAAGACAAATGCATTAGGCATTTTATAAACATAGCTCTAATCCGTCTGAGTTAAGAAAAGAGGTGGGAGGAATGTGGATTTACTGGACTAGCATAAATATTTCCTATTTACACATCACAAAGCAAAAACCAGAGACCACAGGCTAATTAAAATAGCTGGATGGCAATGATGGGAAACATAAGCTGCTATTTTTAGGGAATCATATGAGTGCCCAACCAGCTACAAGTCTGGTCAATGTGGAGGTGTCACATGGCTGCCCAGAGCCCTGAGCACTGTACCTTGCCACAACAGATTAGGGACCAGATTTTCCATGACATTTTTCTTAGGACCACTGACTGTCTTGTGTCAGGATCTCCTGCAGCTGAGAGATGGGCTTTGGGCAGTATTTGCAGGACAGCCCCCTGCAGATTTTGGGTATTACCAGTGTTTTATGGGAGGGAGCTATGTCACACCACAGCACAGCTGGTACTGGAGAAGTAGCTGCTGTTCAAGTGTGGGTTCACTGCTCGGTGGGGAGGAGTCAAGAGGCAAAAGATAAAACAAAACAACTTGCGATAGGCTTGTGGATTTGCCGACTCACAGTGGTTTTCATTTTGTGGTTTGTAGAATATATTTGCTGGGGGCCCAAAAGAGGAACAGCAGAAGAAAACATGAGAATTTTCTTCCTCACCAGGAACAAAGTATACTTGCACTGTCACCTGAACTCACAAAAAGAACAGCACAGTGTACTCAGAAGATGTGAAGCTGCAAATGTGTGTCTGTGTTGTTCTGTGCTTGAGCACTAGTAGGCAGGGATGGAGAGACCATCTTGCCTCAGTAGAGAGAGTTAATTCCAGAAGTGAATCAGACAGGGAAAGCATTTACATTTACATACTCTCCTTCCCAAACAAACACTCTTCTGAGCTCAAAGCCCTCCTCAGGAAAAAAGTGCTGGAAATCACAAAAAAAAATCTGAAAACGCTTCAGTTTTATATATCCTGGTAACATTTCATTGCACGGGAAATGCTCACTGCCTGAGTAAAGGCACCTTGCCTTCCCCACAGCCCTTCCCTCTATGCATGGAGCCACTACTGCTGCCAAGCCAGCACCCTAAGCACAGCTAGCATGCAAGCCACAGCATACACCATTTCCAAATCTGTTTCCAGCCCATTAGCAGATCAGACTGCACTAGATGACTGGGAAAAGCAGCATGGCCTTTTCCTTTTTCCCATTCCAGTAATCCAAGGAATTGGACTATTGTGTTTCTAGAATGGTACAACTTTAAGTTCTGCTGAAGGAGAACAAATAATCTAAAATTGGCTCTCGGTAAGACAGGAAACATGCAAGAGGGAACTAGAACTTGATGGCCAGTCTTTTAGAAAAAGCCAGTGTGTAATTGTTCAGGGTTTCATTGAATGTTCTGAATGGAAGATTAACAAGCCAACAGATGGTGATGATGAGATTATTAGGGTTAGCAGGAGGAATTCACGCAAAAACAGAACTGCCACAAACAGCTAAAAACCTGTTCTGAAAGATAGCAAATGTGTTTTCTGTGCAGAGCAGTTCTGTATAAGACTGGGAAGAAAGGAGTCAAATGAATAGAAACAACTGCTGCAGAAAAGCAAGAAAACAGCATACATCAGAAATTAGAGCTTGGATGTGCAGACTCACTGAAGGCACCAGCTCTTCACATGGCACTCAACACACAGCCCAGGACCTGGCTGTCACATCCTTGGCACCACCTGCCATGGAGTTTGGGTGGGTTGAGAAACTGGGGACGAGTCCTCAGCCTGGAGCTAAGCCTGGGCAGCATCCGAGATTCCCCTGACCACTGGTCCTAAATATTTTATCACAACCCCTTAATTAGGATTACCCAGATGGGTCCCTAGTAATCAGAGACTGCTCTTAGCAGTAAAATAATTCCTGGGACTGAAACTCACTGTACCAAATACACAAAGGTTGCTCTGAAAATAATGCCTCCTATTTTATTCTGTTGGCCTACAAAGTCAGAGATGGATGGTGATGGCATAGCAGTAGAGGCTGAACCTTCCCACCAATATTCCATTACATTTTGCTGTTGTGTGACAGATAGCAGCAGAGGGGCAGCCAGAGAAAATGATGTCAGACATGGAAATGTGTATGAAGCAGAGGTCTATCATTGAATTCCTCCATGCAGAAAAAAAGGCATCCACTGATATTCATTGATGTTTTATGAATGTTTATGAAGACAAATAGTGGATGTGTGCACAATGAGGTGGGAGTGGTGTATTTCAGCAGCGGTGACAGAGGCTATGAGCTGGTGCAGAGTATGATGAGCATGGCATGCAGGCTCCTGTTCATCTCTGGCAAAAATACATAGCAATGGTGGTAAATATGTTGAAAAATAGTGTTATATAGCTAAAAATTTGCTCTATCAGACAGTGTTATTGTGATCCTTGTAGCTGTTGCATTTTACATGGGAATTAAAAGGAAGCATTACTTTTGGAGCAACTCAAGTACTGAAACGGCTGGTATTAATAAAGGGAAAAATGCAAATAAAAGAACTGTTCTTTAGTCTCTTTCCACTAAGAAAAGAGCATGTGGTTTGAATTATGATTGCAAAAATCACTGACTTCAGACACTTTTTAAAGGGTTATAGTCTGCAAAACTCATTAGAAAATTTACACTATCAAATATTTGAATAAACATATAACGCAAATACAAGAACAAATACTGTACTTCTTCAAAAAGTCACTACTGGTTTTCTTTACATTTTACAAAGATATTTTGGATGAAAAGATATATAATGAAATGACCAACAGATGGAAGTTTCAATCCTGTAAAATATATGTGATTAATTATCTTCCTGCAGAGACCAGGGGCCCTTTCCTTAGGAGCAACATAAAACACATTTGCAGAATCAGGGCTGTAAGCAAGTCTATAATTTCACTCATGCAGATGTGCTCACTGATTTCAGCAGAAGTGTTTACACACAAAATATAGCAAAGACTGAAGCATTTAAGCATAGTAACCTCAGAGTGCATTTTTATTGCAAGAAAGTATTGCTTTTTCAAAATACAGCAATACTACTCAAAGCCAGAGTATATCTGCAATCCATTAACAGAAGGACTCTGTATGCAGACAGGCCAAAATGAAGAGGCAAAGTCTGATGTCTCCACGGATGACATTTTCAACATTGTCGACATCATTTGCAATCAAAAACCCATTGATTTCAATATTCCAGCCTTGCAGAAGGACAACAACTCTCCACATGGCAAATGATTTGACGTACTGAACCTGAATATTTTGGAAATTGATACTAACTGCAGGAGCAGCCTGGCAGATGAGGCTGAGACAGCTGCAATCAAGAGAAACCCTTTCAGAGACATGAGTGGGAGCTAGAACATGCTCTATTTCCCTATTGCTTAAAGATGGAGTTTGTGCTGTTCTCACAGAAGGGATGCTAATGGCACCTTGGGATAGCCTTTTTCCTGCCTAGTTGAGCATGACAAGCATGAAGCGTCTCTATAGAAAAAAAATACCACCCACAAGTTCTGAGAGTGTGCAGACTTTCAGGAAAAGTACTGAAGTTCCACATCAGTAATTTAAATGCAGAAAACAGGAAGAAAGCAAGAAAATGGTAGTGTAAACTTAACTGAGTAAAAACTATATGCTATTTAGACAGCAATATTTTTACACTCTAACTTTGGATACTTTTGTTAATTCCAGTCTCATGATCCGCATTTGTCTTTTCACCTTTCATAACTCTACCATTTATTTTGCCTGTTAAGAAAATTCACCTGCAGATTCACACAGCCCTTCTGTCCACTCATGATGTGAGTCACATTATTTTGTGAAGACTCTTATCCATTCCTGAGGTTTTAACAAAAGTCACACGTTTTCTTAGGGGTTTCCTTTGCGTCCAGTACTGGAGTAGGCAAGAACCTAACACTGAACTCTGTGGTGAAGATCTTTAGAACCACACCCCAAGTACACCCAGTCCTATGTCTTAAGACAAAAACAAACAGACAAACAAACATACACAACAAACAAAAACCCAAACCAAACAAAAACCCCAAGCAAAGAAATCAACAGTTGTCCATTAAAATTAAACCACTCTGCAGAGCACCTAGAGATTTATATCAAATACTTGTATCAGATGATTTTCTTAGTTGAACAGCTACAACATGCTCGTGTAGATGTTTTTTTAGATTCAAAGCAACTGAACAAAAAGAACCAATAGAAAAAAACAAGAATAGAATCCAGATTTCAGCATTACGGACCATTCATCAGACTAAGCTGAGTTCTAGCGTGAGAAAATCTCTAGGGGAGGATTTTTATTAGCACATTCTGCCTTCTGCAAATTACTTTGATATGATCATAATGCTGTTGTGCTTTTGTCTACCTATTGGTAGTATTTAGAAAGTGCCTATTGCTCTTGAGTCTGGAGCTACATAAACAACAACAATAATAATTAATAACTTTTGCAATTAAATTCTACCAAATGAAATCTCATCTTCAGCTTCAACTGGATGCATTCATCTGTCTTAAGTTGTTGTCTGGGGTTGCTGTGCACTATATAACTGTTGATATGTTCTATCCCAAAGGTGGTTGGGAAACTTTGAAGCTCTATAAATAGAATATATTATTATTATTATTATTACTGAGAGTTGACAGGACTGCAGCAGTGCAGCCTCAGGGGACAGAGACACTCAAGAACACTTTCAGCATTTGAATGCACGGATGGTTCACAGTCAGTGATAAGAGAGAGAGAAAAGCTCTAGTATGAAACATCCCATGAGAGCAACAAGATGAAATTCAGCAGATGAAATTAATCACATCCAGCCCTGGTCTTTTACATGTTTAAGGTGGCCACTTACACTGCCTTTCTCATCAATGGAGAGTAGCAGACAGCTCTGGGAGGTCTGAAACGCCTTTCTACCCACAGGAGGAATCCTGGCCTCAAGGGATCAGCTCCTCTAGAAACACCCTGAAACAGCTGAAGAGGGGTGGCAGGGCCATGACTCCAGTGAGGAGCCAAGACCCAGCACCCACACAGCCAGTAAATACAAAAGAAAAGTGCATGAGATAAGAAGACGTGTAAAGGGAGTGGGAGTACTGGGAAAGTCTTACAAAAACAAGGAAAGAGAAAAATCAACTGCAATAGTCACTGGTTTTCTAGGTTCTGAACTTTGTGGGTCCAATCCTATTTCTCTTGGTTACCATCAAATCCTCTCTGGCAGGAAATATGAACAGAATAAGATTGCACAGGGTCAGAAAAAGGATGCTAAACAAATGAATGAGGCACTCTCCTGTGTATCCCCTCACTTCCACTTCCTCAGTGCATCAAGGAAGATGTGGGCCTGCCCAGCAAGCTCTGAGAACATAGTTCAAGCACAGTATAGCTGCCTGGCTTTGCTGAGAGCTTTTGCTTTCATGCCTGAGTGTTGTTCCTGATCACTGCAGTGCAATGGGGGTTTGGAGCTAAGCTAAAGAAAAGAATAGAGAAGGTGGACACAGAAACTGTGGGCAAATCTGAGGAAGATGGAATGTCACAAAGCCACATAAGTAAAGGCTGCTATATCTCGCCTCTGAGTCAAGCAGGAAACAGCATTTTACACAGAGAGATGAATAGAAGAGATACATACATACCCTTGTACGGGAACCCTGCTGGAGCAGACAGCCTCCTTCCCTGCCAGCTACTCTGCTATGTCACGGCATGACAGCATGACCCCACCACCCTAGTGTAATCAGGTGCCTGCAGGGCCTTCTAGCAGAGCCCGTCACTGACAAGAATGACAGCAAACCCTGCTTTCACCTAAAAAGACAATTGCCTTTAGGTCTGCTTTCTTTCACTATTCATTTGACAGCATTGGAGAGGATATGTCCTTGGCTCTTAGTCTGCAGAGCTAGGGCAAAGGAGAGGGCCTCACTTCACCAGCGGTCTGACTGGATGCCATGGGGGGCTGAGTAGTTATGGTTCAGCTCTTTGTTCATCCTAATGAGGAGTTGGCCTTAACTGCACCTTATTCTTCTCCAGAAGAAATCCAACAAAGTCTGCCCCTGCCCTGTCCAAGACAACATCGGCTGATCTGACTCCTGCATGTGCCAAGTGCCAGAGAACCTGGAAATAAAATAATGCTCACACAATGGCCTGGAGCACCATTGGTCTGACCAGCATGACAAAGAAAGAGGGTGGAAAATCAACAACTGTGAGGCATGGCCATTGGCAGTTTGGCTTCTGAGAAATACTCTCCTGCACACAAACCCTATTATGTAGTGTCTCTCAAGAACAAACAAAAAAATAGCATGTCTATGACTCTGGACAGAATTATTTTTCCACTGTTATTCACTTTGTGGTTTGTAGCTCCTAGATTGTGAGAAATGGTAAAAATTCACCCCATCAGTTATCTTTCTTCTAAGCTGAAGAATCATACTTATTTAATCAGTTTTCATGGAAAAAAAAAGCATACTGCCCAATTTCTGCTCTCTCTACGTTGTCTAATCTATTCTTGTGTCCTTCCTGACAGCAATTACCACAGATAGTATTCATAGTGGATTTATGTGGCAACACAGTATGATTCTTGATTGCTTTCCCAGTCTTCTGTTCATCTTTCTGACTGCTGAGCACGAAACAGACATTTCAGAGTCATGAGTCTGTCCTACCAGCATGGAGAGACAGACATCAAAGCTAACACAGCAATACACTTCAACAGAGCGTCTTTGAAACCTTTGTTCCTTTTAGTTCTGTTCCAAGAAGTTCCACCTCAAGAGCATGTACTGCATCCACTGCAAAGCTGAGGACTCAGCAACTCCTGATATCATTTGCAGAATGTACCACCTACTTTAAATCACCCATAATCTCCTTAAATACACGTTCCCAGTGCCTGATATTAATCACTACTCAGGGAGTAGTGGTTAATGGCTCAATGTACAGATGATGACCAGTGACGAATGGTGACCCTGTACTGAGATTGATGCTGTTTAACATCTTCATCAATGACATCAACAGTGAGATTGAATGCACCCTCAGCAAGTTTGAGGATGACAACAAACCATGTAGTGCTGCTGATATGCCTGAAGGACAGGATGCCATCCAGAGAGACCTAGGCAGACTGAGCAGTGGGCCCAGGTGAACCTCATTAGGTTCAACAAATCCAAGTGCAAGATCTTGTGCCGGGGTTGTGGCAACATCCATTAACTGTACAAAAGCTGGGAGATGTAAGGATAGAGCATAGTCCTGCTGAAAAGGATGGTGTACTGGTGGATGGCAATCTTGGGCATGAGACATCCAAGGTCAGGCTGGATGGGGCTCTGAGCAACATGATCAAGCTGTAGGTGGCCCTGTTCGTTGTACAGGAGTTGGCTTAGATGGCCTTTAATGATCCCTTCTAACTCAAACAGTACTATCATTTTATGAGTCTATGATAATCCTGACATAAAAACTCTTTGTTTCTTTTTCCAATGAATTGGTGAACCACTGCCAATGCACACAGACAGAAAAAAATGAAATTATGCCTACTAATTTGCATTCAGTGGAAACTGTAGCGTGGGTGCAGGAAATGTCCTGCAAATCCTTAAGCAAAGATGAGAAAAATTATTTGTAGGTATGTGCAACCTAGGCTAGCACTGGTGAGTTCAGGTCTTGATGCTACAAACACTCAAGGTACTGATGCTTCCCCAGAAGCCCTTGCACATCTGTCATGTTGCTAATGATTTTATCCAAAGCGCGATCTATTTGCCTTGAAATGCCTTCCATTTGAGGAGTTAATTCACAGTCTTAACAGCACCACAAGGCAGGTTTTTGTGGTCAAATATATTGCCACATTAATAACTTCAGAATATTACACATAGCACAAAAAAATGAAAATAAAATAATAAATTAACAGTAGAAACCTTCATGGCACCCTTGAGAATTTAAGTGCCATTTTATTACACACACCTTAGAGTTAAAGTTTTAATTTTATTTTAAAAGACAGCAATATATCATTCTCATCCTCCATGTTAAAAAAAATACTTAGGTTGATTTGCTCTTTGTTTACATTACAAACAAAATTGTAGTCAAGTGATGCTGATCAAATCCTTACAGTTTCACAGAGACAACTGAATTGTTGCAATAATTCTTATTCATTATTGCTCTATGAGGAACTTTCCTCTAAGAATTCTTATATATTTTAAGTAAAAGTAAGCGAGCCCTCCCCAAATCCTTTCGAGCTGTTATGTAGTTCATTTTTACAAAGGGCTTATAAGGGTGGACACTGAGACAGGCAGGGGCTACTGGCATCGTTTTCAAAGCTACTGGCTTTGAAATAGTTCCTAGTTAGCAGTTTGGCTCAGGTCAAAGATCTATCTCTAAGTCAGAGGCAGTTCCAGGAATTATTCCCAGCCCCCTGCTCAGGGCATGCCTCCCTGTCCAGATGTATGGCTGCATATATTGATACAGTACAAGTACAGTAGGCGCTGCCATGGGTTCCTCTTGCCCTGCTGAGCCGGCACTGGGGAGCCTTCAAAAGTGGAAAGGCATTCAGAGGCATCTTTTTCTTTTACAAGCTGCAGACATTTGCCTCTTAGCAAAGAAGGTCACCAAACAGGCGTAGGGGTCTTGGTGGATATCACTGTAGTGCAGTTTCCAAATGGCTACTCAATCCCACAGCTCTCCCCACTGCCTTATATTGCAGCCCAGCAGAGCTATATTTGGAGATAGATACAGGGGTTATGCTCCCAAGAGCCTCTCATGCAGTAAGTTCAGAGTGTGTTGCTATGATGGACATGCACACATGTGCCCTAGCAGAGTAGAGGTCAGCCATCATTCATGAAAGTGTGGAGACCACTTACAGTCCAGTTACAGCATATGCTAGTAACACACATTCCCTACCCACCCTGCTTTCTCCCCAGTAAGCTGCTACATTTTTAATGCCTCCATTAGCTCTCAGAAAAATTGACAGCTCCCAGCCTTTCCCTGCAATGAGCTTCAGTGTAGAAACACCACGTCATCCAGCTTTCAATCACAGGCCAAACAGCTAAGGGTTGGGACAAGAATGCAATACTTGAAGAAAAAAATCTGTCCTCTCAACCCTACAGACTTAATATTTAAGTGTTATTCTTAAAAAGCAATAGTATCTAGCACGTGCAGTATCATTGTTGGAAACTGCACATGCTGAAACCACAGGTAAGCGTTTGGGTTTTCAGTTTTCAGTACATTCACATCCAAGGCAAGGATGCTGGTCCTAATACTTCTACTGAGAGTTATAAGACTCAATGTTTAATGCAGACACATTAGGTAATCCCCAGAATGCACCAATTTTTACATTTCTTTTAGCACAAGAAATGATTCTTTCATTTAAAGAAAGGACAGTAAGAATGGTTTCTACACAAGGCAGTCAGACCTCACTCCCTCCAAAAAACACTTAAGATGTTGACACTCAGAGCTGCAGAAGGAAAGCCTGAAGGTAGCTGTGTTACAAAGGTTCAAAGTACCAAGCAAACAGAAATAAAATGAAGTATCTGCTTCTCCTAAAATGCTTAGTTTTAAAGAGACACTGCCAGGCCCTAACATCCTGAACCAGCAAAGGAAAACGCGCTCTGTTGTGGATAAAATGATGTTTCTCTAAGTACCACATGATTTAGACTGGGAGCAGAAAGTCACCCAAGGCTCTTAATTGAAATATCACTGACAATTATGTTATGAAAAGTTGGCTCAGTTTTAGTGTAAGTGCCCAGCTATGGAGAGACATGAGTCTGTTTTCTCTCAGGTGATTCAGCTCTGCACAGCTACCAGGAACAGAAAGAGGTAAAATCATACTTCTGTCACTGAAGGAAGCCATGCACACAGTTTGAACACCAATTTAAATCAATTTAGAAAACAATTTTGTTAAATCAGATCCATCCCTTGGTATAGTTTCTTTGATTTTAGCTTGAGAGTGCAATTTTGGCTGAGGGACTGAGTGAAGCAAGAACAAAGCAGGTCACTCTGAAGCTGCAATTATACATGCTGTGCTGATTGCTGCCAAGCCAGTCAGGAGGTTAGTGCCCAGCAGTTTTCTGGCTTAATCTTACTGCCCCATCTTCCTGCTCTGGATCTTACTGTCCCCCTTGGATTTCCTAGCCTGACTCTGTAGAAACAACACAGAATGAAAGTCATCTTAGTAAGAGCTTAAACCAATCTGCATCTTTCTGATGGAATTGGGTTAGAGAGAGACCACAAATAATTAACACTGTCAGACTCATGAGGACAGTAAGCCCCTCAGTAAATAAGTAGTGATATGTGCTAACCCATATGCTAACTCAGTCTGAGCCTTAAGTTATGCTGCCTAAATCTTTGCATAGTACAGGCTGAGAGAGATGGGGCTGTTCGAACCCAAGAAAAGAAGGCTCCAAGGAGACCTGAGAGCAGCCTTTCAGTATCTAAAGTACAAAGGAAGGGGACCGACTCTTTAGCAGGTTCTGGGGTGAAAGGACAAGGGGAAATGGTTTCAAACTGAAAGAAGAGAGATTTAAATTGGACATAAAGAAGTTTATTACAATAAGGGTGGCGAGGCACAGGAAGGAACATGTTACTCAGGGAGTTGGTGAATGCCCCATTCCTGGAAACACTCAGGGTCAGGCTGGACAAGGCTCTAAATAACCTGATCAAGCTGTAGATGTCCCTGTTCATTGCAGGGGAATTGGACCAAGTGGCCTTTAATAGTCCTTTCCAACTCAAATGATTCTATGACTTGGTTCAGTTATCCACCACAAACCTTTGTATACCACACTGACCCTGCAATCAGATATCCTACTCTGAAAGGCTAAGTTACAGGATTGTCAGCACGATCACACATCAGCTGAACAATGCTGACTAGTTACAGGCTGCCTGACTGCTGTAGCTTTCAGCAAATATTCTGTAAAACACATTAGCTTAAATTGCAGTGTGTGTTTAGTTCATATCTGGCAGGATGGCAACATAAAGAAAAGTGCACTGTGAAGACATGCCTCTTGAGATGAGTTAAGGATGATGCATGAGTAAAGGCTGTCTACATCAGACTCCCAGCACAGGGGCTCCAGCACAGTAAGGCACTTCCCACTCCCACTGCCTGGGCCATGGGGCTGTTATTCTGTCATTGCTCTCTTGAACTTCAACCTTCCAGACAGTGTCAAAACATGCAATCAGACCTTACCCTTTAATCTTAATGCTCTCAATCCAAAACCCTATTTTCAAAAACTATGTGAGCTCTTAAGAGAGTAAGTCTCAATGAAAATGAATCTGACAGCAGCACTAAATCTCTTCAGCACTTTCAGAGGTGTATTTTTACTTCTGATTGTACATTTTGGCCAGGAAAACCCTTTTATGCAGTAGCTGGCAGTCTATTTGCAAAGCACATCTCCTTGAGCTCCTAGAAATCCTTCAGTTCTGAACAAGACAATGCCAAAACAGATTTCGTGTTAGTGATAGACTAGCTCTGAGAAGGAGACTGAAGAGATTCCTTGCTACCAATGTTCCTCTGATTTCTACAGCTCAGGAAGAAGTCACTGACAATGAATGACTCTACATCCATCCTTCAGCACAGGAGGGCCAACTCCTCTCCAGCATCCTTCAGCACGACAATCTTCAAATTATATATAACTACATTTATTTCATTCTCTGGAAATTCAGCTGGGTTCAGGAGCAGAAACACATCAGAAGATGACAAAAAACTTTTTTCTGTCAGAGATTTCAGAGGGAATTGTGAGATGTATGTATTCTGTTGTGGTAGGAGAAGATTGAGTCTCTACACTGAGAAGTGTATACCCTTTTCCTGGGGAAAAAGAAATAGAAAGTTGGTATTGTTGTTGGGGACTAACAGATTAGACATTTCTGCTGCAATACGATACCGTGGAGTTCAAGAGAGATTGTATGTGTGCTCAGAGGAATGAGTGAATCTTTGTAAATGCTGATGCACTGTAAATAAATAAATGAAGTATTAATCATCACCGCCATCAAACTCTGGGAGAAATCTATCTTTGTATTATT
The DNA here is from genome assembly GCF_038088225.1 of Cyrtonyx montezumae. Lineage (NCBI taxonomy): Eukaryota > Metazoa > Chordata > Aves > Galliformes > Odontophoridae > Cyrtonyx > Cyrtonyx montezumae. The sequence goes on along the minus strand of NW_027072045.1, from coordinate 15,488,437 downwards.
TGGATGAGACTTTGTGATTAGTTCAATCCTGCCATTTTAGAAATTATTAGTCTTTTATAGCAGGTCTGAAACTCTATGCCAACAAGAATGTGATTTCAATGCATATTAATGGGACAAATGGGGGAGGGGAGAGGAAGTTGATACGATTCCCTTATAGAGCAGAATACTAAATAAGAAGGTTCCAGCTGTGCAACAGGAAAGTTAAAATGGTTTGTTTGGATCATTAATATTGCAATGAAAACTAATTAAACCTAGAGCTACAAGGAGGAGCTCATTAGAGATTTGAATAGAGGCAGCTCTCAGCATCCTCTTGTTTTAGCAGTTTCTTTTATCATACCAAGTGGGATAGCAAGAGCTCACTGAACAGACAGGGGATAGTGTGAAGAGCTGACGGGTATGGATGCCCAGTCCAGGAGTTGCAAATGTAAGAGGTATCTGACTGCTGGAGGCCTTCTTTGGAAAACTCTGCGTAAGTTTTAGAGCTCTGTAGGATGTGGAAAGCCCTTCTGCTGCCTCTCTGCTCAATCTGTCCCCACACAAAATACTGCTCTCAGCTCCATGCAGAAGCCCAGTGATATAGGCTTATATGAACTTCTTCCTTAGACATTTACCTCAGGAATGAATACCGCTCAGACTGGTCCTCCCTATATCTGCTTTACTGCCTCAAGAAACCACACCAGTTCCAACTAAGCTATTGGTTATCCATCAGAAGTGCTGGAAACAGTGGCTTTGTTTCATGTCAGTAAAGGCTGCAAGGAGAAAAGAATGACGTCTTAACATCACTTGTAAAGGACTTTGGATGGGAAGGCTCTTACAGTGGAAAGGCACTTTACAATTTTAGTTATGATGCCTAAATGTTGCAATGACCTGAGGAGTTTTACTATACTGAAGTCATAGAGAAATCTAAATAAGATACTAAACCAGTGATACTAGACTGTACATATGTAAATCATATTAGAACTTTACTTGGTTGGTTGGACAACCAAATGCCAATAAAACCCAAACAAACAGAAAATGAACCCTTTCTTCCCTCAGCACCACTGTCAGACCACTTGAACACAGGGATCATTGAAAACTCAGTAATTTTCAAGTGATAATCTTCCCGCACACTGAGGTGCTGGCTCAGGGATTTATTCATTTTCTTCACTTTTGAGTATCAGGGAAATAAACTCTGAACCCTCTGTTGTATTCACTGCTAGGAGACAGAACAACCAAAAGGGCTGGTAGGAAAAACAAAACAGAACTAAAAAACACCGTCACCAACAGGAACATCAGCATCAACAACAAATGCCCAGAAAAATGTAAGATGGGAGATTTATATCGAAGAGTCCAGGAGATGAAAATGGCCCCAAGAAAGCACGCAAGAGATTAGCTCCAGCCCAACCTGCATTTCTAGTAGTATAAGAAAGACAGACTTGCTTAGCTAACCAAGGAGCAGGAAAAAGTATAAGAGCCCAAATGAGGCAAGAATGTACTTCTGATTGCCCTTGAATACAGCAGTCATGACCTGAATTCATATGCTTGGATGTACACTGAACCAGATTTACACAAAAATCAGTGTTGGAGACCTAAGGAAACGTTATCTGTATTGGTCTCACTTATCTTCATAAGAAACAGGTGAGTTTGTAATCATGGCACTTTTGTCTTTCGGTTGTTTGTAATCCCGGAAACCTAATTCCACTTTCTATTTTCCCCTCTCTGATGCTGTCCCTCAACCAAAGTCCTCAACAGCATAGTTTTGGAATGACTAATACCCAAGCTTGAGTGACTGCAGTAACCTCACATTCCCTTTTCTGGTGCAGCTTGCATAGTACAAATTCACATAGTTCAAACTCAGCCCTCAAATTCTTCACATAGTAGATCTGCTCCTTTCACCCCAGACATTAGCACCTTAGAATGACCTCATGGTGCCTCCAAACTGTTGCATCTGATGTACACTTGAACGAAAAGGATGGTGACAAATAAGAGGAAAGGAAAACAAGAAACCTGTCATGATCATGGACTTGATTTCCACAGAATAAAGAAGACAAGAGAATACACTGCTTCATGGAAGTTGGGACCAGTGATCACCTTGTATTTCTGTATATCACATAAGGGCTTTTATAAGGACTTATTAAAATAAATCTATGTAACAGAATGCTGAATTTTAAGCAGAAGAGAGGCAGTGGGTGACACCATGTAGGCTATCTACAGATGGACAAAGCAGAGGAATGATGTTTGCCCAAATCTGGTGTGCTTCAAGGATTATTGGGAAAGGCAATCTTGTTCAGATCCCTCCCATAAGATTAATTTGTGTTGTGATGCAGGAAGAAACTAGTAATGTAGTCAAAGTTGAATGCCTTGGCTGTCATTTGATCACGCATAGTGATGATTTTACTAGCAAAGTGACTATGCACTGAGATGCTGTTTCTGCTTATTGCTCATCATTAACGCTGTCTCCACGGGAAAGATCTCAGGCCTCATCTGTCAGATAGACAACACTGGTTAAATTCTCTAACCACGTTTAAGCATATAAATCCTAATGTAGGTGCATAGATTCCCATGGAAGGAGCTAAAATAGATCTTAACTTATCTACCTGTACATAAGTGTCTAAAGAAAACAGAGAGGTAGCTAGGAACAAATATATGTCTCATTTCAGGCATTCAGATTTGGTGCCTGTCTTCCTTGTTTGTTCATTAACATCTTTCCAGTCACTCTGCTTGGCACACCAGAACAAGGCAGGTACCACAGATTTTTGGGAATCTTCTGCCAGGGCCAGTAAGCTTTCGGCTTTCCACAGCACCATGCAGAGGAGCAAAATGAGTCTTCACAGACAATATATTCAAAGGAAATCTAGGAAATCTGCACGGAAATGATGAATAGTTGTTTTATTTTAACTTGGTGTTTATGAAGATTGCCTAATGACTTGTAGTGCTTTTCAGTGTTTGTTAAATGCAAAAGGAGAAGAATCACATAATTCCAGTCCCAAAGAAAGGCAATTGGCTTGTTTCTGCCTATTATATTCCATTAAAGAGGCAATATCTGCTTTGTCTCAAGAGAAGCCCCAGCTTATTTATGTCTAGTGTTAGGGCAAATATTAGTTAGCACCAAAATGGGATGCAGTTAAGTGTAATGCTATGTCACCAGCATTGTTCAAATTATAAACAAAATAAGTGGCAATTACTTTGAGGCAGAACTAGCTTGTTTGTTTATGTAGCTTTACTGTATGTCCATTCACAGTTTGCATCCAACAAAATTTATAGTGTAAAATGCAACGTTTGTACATCTGAGGTACAGTCTAAGCATTCTTGTTGGTGTATAAGAGCCAGTTTGCTTTCCACTGGTCATCGCTGCCCTTTATTAGTGGTATGATATCACTCCATTCCCTTATCATTTGGTACATAACTAGAGATGGTCAGGGCTGTTTAAGACTTTATGTCATTAAAAGAATAAAAATAAATGACCCAAGCTAAACTTTGTTACTCAGAAACTTACTGTGCCTTCTTACTAAAGTTCAGTATCACGTATTTTGTGCACCCTTTTTTTGATATCTGAATTCACTAGCCAAAAAAAACCATCCCAGGATGCATCAAATGTTTTGCTGTGCCAGTGCAATGCATCATTCCCACCTCTGGTTACTGCACATCACAAGAATGCAGCTCAGTTGGTGAACTGGCCAAGAGGGGATAACAGGGATATGAAGTACCTGAATCACAACTTGGATTGGGCACAGCATCTACATTGTCAGAGGAACAACTGGTGTTTTTCAGGGGTCTATTTCTGATAGGAACTCAATTTTTCCATGTTTTATTGAAATATTTCTTCTATCAGAAACCCCCAATTTGACACCTAGGAACAGAAGAGACAGAAAACATCTCACCCAGAACAACACCGCATTCTTTAGTGGATCATTCAGAAGAATCAAATTTCAGGCATTTGGCCATTAAAAAAACCCCTGCCTTCTGCCCAGGCTAAAAGCAGCAATGGATGCCTAGACTTTTCCCATATGTTGCCTAGCTGCTAAAATTGCAAAGATACTCTGGGAGAGCTTCAGGTACTTATATTGCTACGTACCTGTAAGAAGCAGGTAGTAGCTATAAGCAGTTTGTTATGATACCATTATTATTTCCTGAAAATGTGTATTACTAAATGCATTTGTCACTTCTAAATTTAAATTTACCTCTAAATTTCCTAGATCACTTGTTTCAGCTTGCCAAGTGGTGGTGTCAGCCATGATCACTGAAACACATTTTAATGAAGTTCTGGTTTCAGAAGAAGTAGGCAAAACTAGATAGTTTTTTCCTACTATGTTTGAGATACGTAAGAACAGCTGTGCTTTCTGAGAGGTACCTGTGCATTATGGGGGACGTCAGCACAATCTTAATAAGAAATTAACAATATTTCACTGAAAGACATATTTGCTCCCGAAAACCTCTGTCTTCAGAACCAGATGCCATGCCTTCAACACCATTACTCTTCAAATACTAATAAGGGACTTTGTCAGCACACAGCAAAATGCTGCATTCCCCATTCACCAGTCAGCACAGCAAGTGACCTTTTTGCTACCCACAGAGGCCAGCAAATGAGGATTCTTTCAGATCAGTGTGGGGAGAAGCCAGGGAGGAAATGCTTGTTCCCTGTCCTTCCTCTGCAAAACAATGAGCCTCTTCATTCACATGCTCTCCTGGATGACAGCTGCTGCAGGGAAAGAAATGGTCTCTCTAGTTGCATTAGCAAAAATGCTTAAATTAAGGTTGGATTTATATCAACTGACCCTACATTTTATCCCGACTTTAAAATATTGCAACTAAAGGCAAGTTTCTGTCATTATAATTACAAGATTCACTGAAAACAGTTCAATCAGCACAAAAGCATTTGAGTTCCATAAAACATCTCTCCTTTGCTCCAGAGGGGTAACTACATGTTAAAAAACACAGATATAGCATAACAAATGCAGATTTTCCAGGCAAAAGGAGGCTCTGAGGTTCATACTTAACCCTCTTCTATTTCTCTCTTGCTCTTGCTGGAATATTGGATTGGAACTGGGCACACTTTACCCTTTCTTTCTCTAGTTACGATTTTTTCTGGACAAAGCACTTTGCCCCTCCACCACTCATGCCACCTGCAAACACAGCCATTTTCAGAGGCTGCCTAGAAGCTTTCTGAGTTATCATCATACACTTCAAAGGTATTTTAAGACACAGATGGGTGTATCAGAATGTGCAACGACGACAAAGCTGGGCTGCCTGGGATGTTTGTTTGTGTCATATGAAAACTTACACAGGAAAAATTCCAGCAATGCTTTATCAACACAGAGCCCTCCAGCAACTGAGACACACTTGATTACCAGAGGAGTAGACATTATCTGCCAGCGAGTACTGGAGCCTTCATTTAAGGTCACTCAAGCAGAAGCTCATTACTAGAGAGACAAGTTCACCCCCAAAGACCTGGAAAGAATAGCTTACTACTCATGGAACACAGAGATTTTTCAATATAATTCTGAGTGTATGGAAATCCACATGGTCTAAGAAGAATAATCCTTTTCTCCCTGAGCAGACTTAATCCCAGTCCAGAGCTGACCTTTACAGAAGAGATGTTAGCTGAAGACAGTGGAAAAAAAACCAACAAGCAGACACATCCCTTCCCAAGCCAGCACAGTTCTCTGGTGGAGTTGGATCAAGTGGTGAAGGACATCTGCTCTAACACCATCAGGTGTTAGACTGCTGAATTTTCCATAGTGCAATATCTTCTACTCAGAACAAGAAATCAATCCATACAATAGAAAAGTACATACACTCAAAAAAGCAATGTTATCCATGTGGACACATTCTTTAGACAGCCAAGACCAAGATATTGCAGGATATCTCCGAGAGGTTGGTGAGAGCCAGGATCTGTAGAACCTCTACAGATCAGCTTCAGGACTGCTGTGATCACAGCATTGCATATGTGTGCTCATCAGACCTACCAAAGGTATCAGAACTCACTGAACTACTTCAATCAAATTTGAAAGTTAAAATATTTTATAGCTGGTGAAGTTTCTGCAGATTTAAAACAAACTTCCCACCTGCTGGACCTCTGAAAGATAGGAGAAATAAACTCTTTTATGAGAAAAAGCAAGTCAGATCAGGTGGTCTCAAGTCATTATTAGAATGCTAGTTGCTTCTATTAAAAATAAAACAGGATCAAACTACAAAAACAAGCAGAGCCTCTGTCTCCATTGAATGCTATTTGCAGTTTTACTTTTGGAGAAACACAAGCTAATCTTCAGTCTTCTCAGTTCCTTTAACTTAGTAAACTTTTGCCCTGTAAGTTCCCACGTTTCCCTCACAGTGACTCATGGACTGCTACGTCTAAGACAGGATCCTGACCGCTTTCCTATTTCCTTTTTCCTTAGCCCAGTCATCTCAAGCACCCTCTTGCTTGTAGACTCTCACAGTAACTGACAGGCCAGCTGGTGGCATTACGAATAGCCTGAAAGATTGTTTCTTTGTAATCTTTTAACCTAAATAAACTATTTCATGCTAGACTATTTGTCTCCAACTTTCATAAACAGGCTATGCAACAAGTTTCAGATTGGAATAGGGCAGTCTAAAGACAAATAGGGCAACAAGTTTCTGTAAAATCTTTCCACTGTGGGCTACAAATACACGAGGCTGTACACTGTATTTAAAGGTCACCAAAGGTCATCCTAAGAACAGATCCGTGGGCCTAAATGTAATACCTGGAAATCGACACTTCTCCTAGCATTTTTTTTAATTGTTCAAAACCAGAAAAGAGTTGAAATCCTTTGGTCTAAAGCATCATTCTGGAAACAGTACCACCTGGTCTCCCAGGATCCAAAACCTTGCTTATGGCAGTAGTAGGAGTCTAAAAACTCAGTCTTGAATGCATTTGACTGTTTCAACGCACCAGAAATGCACCTTTCAAGTAAAACAATTAGCCATGTTTTCTATGTTGATTTGCCAATCCCAATTTTTGTGTTTGTCCACTTTATTTTTCATTTCATTCCATCTCCTAATGCACTAGTTGATAGGTGTTAACCCAAAAGATATGCAACTTCTCAAATTGATTCACAGGTACTTTCCTTCAGCATAGGAAAATAAATTGCCTTATGCCATACCCTTCCACCCTGCTGCAGCATAGCACAGATCAGTCTGATAGAGAAATGCAAAAAATCCTCTTTACCAAGAAACAAGGAATAATCACACATAGATGCAGACCAATTGATTAAATAATCCAAAGCCACTTGGTAAAGAAGAAAAAGTTAGGAAACTTCATACACACAGTTCTATAAATCTTGTGAGAATAGAGCAAGATCTGAGGCAGGACACCTGCAAATTGAAGACTGCAAAGATGAGCTGTGAACTGCTTTGCCATTTACTTTCATGGTGCTGCATGAAATAGAGTTGAATACACCTGTGCCAAGGCTTTTTTTTCATCTTACATCTACCTCTCCGTGTTGGTAATAGCACTAAGCTATAGCACCCCTCAAGTAAAATAATGAAAAAGATTTTTAAATATATGAGCACATTCCCTCATATTGAAGAGGAAACAGAGAAGGAAAAGAGGAGTATGACTCAAATGTTGAATGGTTTCCTGTAGTATTCCTTAATATAAAGGGAAGAAGGCGCTAAATAACTGGTGCAGGCATGTTTCCTTCTATTAACACACCCAACATCTGCGATTCTATTGCTTGTTGAGATGTGGAATCCCTCCCAGTTGTCCCAGCAGCTCAGAGTCCTGACAGAGGAGGAGATGGAGAAAATAGAAAAGGAAGAGCAGCTGTGAGTTTTCAAGTGTTGTTTCAATTCGTTCCGGATGCCCATAGCAAAAGACCCTCAATTTTTTTGGCAGTAACCAGCCTGAACAAGTACTCCTTGATTTGTTCCATGATGTGAAATGGCACATCAGTTACAGCATGCCCACATATACCAGATAACCTTGAGATTGGCTAAGATCCATTGATACCCATCAAGCCAAGTGCAAAAAACTTTACTTCCTTCTCTTCCTAAAATGACTCCAAGACTTAAGCGTACACTCTAAAAACAGAGTTTGAGACTGGAGAGTGGATGTGTCCAATGATGTACTCTCACTAAGAGCCGCTAAGGGAACAAAAGAATCAGACCAGTGAATCATCTCACCCTGTTTCTGCCTACAGTGTTTAATACAAAGGATATTATCAATGCTGACAGACCACTTGGTGACAGAACATCCAGCTAGCCCCTAAGTTTAGTTTTGACTGCTCACTTTGGGAATTATGTGCACTCCTCTGCATTGGAGATCCTTATTTCTCTTCAAACATTGGATTGCCATTTCTTAAAGTGCATAATTTTTTCTTTGTTTTGCTATCTCTTCTACCTTTCTCATTTCTGTCATTCATGCATGCTGACAGAAAATGTTGACAAAAAAAGAACTGTAACTGGCAGTTACAGTTCTTTATATTGTTACTGTGCTGAAAGTAACCTGAATTTCCTTCTCTCTTCCTAACACTTTAGTTTGCTATGTGTTTTGCCCTGTAAGGACTTAATATCCCCAAATCAAGCAGATAGTCCTATCTCAAACAACCAATGAGAAAACTGTCCCGGCCACATGGGTAAAGGCTTTACAGCAAATCCCTTGTTCAGTTCAGCATCTTCACAATGCTATACCAGTTAAAACAAAAAGGGAACAAGCATTTGCTTGCTCTAGGGGTCTTCTAAGAAGGTCTCTTTCTGAACCCACTGCAACTGCCCTGGGACCTCCCACAATCACTGGCTCCTGCACCGACCTTACCATGCCCTTTTTGTGCAACTGTTTTAATTCATGTTTTCACACATCAGGACAAACTCAGTAGAGAATCAAAGTTTAGCAGAAGGACATAGACTTCTTTTGATCCTCAGATGGAAGAGAAGGAACAGCACTTTAGTGTGCCTCTAATTACAGCCACCATGACAGTTCATACGTGTAGCAATAAAAATAACCATAAACCTACCTAATCATTAAAATAAAGTAAACAACTCCTCTCTGTATCATCATACACAGGTACTGGAGTTGCTAATAAACCAGGAAAAGCACTGAGGCACTGGAGGTGCATCTTCCCTATCTCCACAGTTTCTTAAACAACTTTAGAGGCATATTTTTATTAAGTATATGCAAGGCAGATGATCTTAAACCTCAAAAAGAGTCTGTACAATAATTGTGTGCTCTTCTAATGCTCTCCAAAGACCTATTCAGAGTCCATTCTGAAAGACAATAATATATCAAGAACTTCTGCAAACTTCCTTCTAATGAACACATGCCAATTTGAGACCAAGAATTCTGGCCTCAAAGGACAAAATAACCACTGCTCTTAGTCTCTGGGTGTTTTGCTACTTTATTTCAGAGTGATTCAAAATCTAATTAAATTTCTAAACTCTAATGAAATTACAGAAGAAAAATCATTTAGGATTATATTATATACAATTACTCACAGCTGAAAATTACAGTTAGCCTCTTTCACCAGGGTAGGGTCTCCTGAGAAATCCTTGTTATTCATATAACATATAAATCTGACACTACTCCCACTATTTACAGGTCAAAGGTAAAAGCAGAATTAATTAAACGTATATATCCAGCCCAGTGGTGGAGATGGGTAACAGAGGGTTGGTTATGATGACTGTGCTTGAAGCTACATTTCCCAGTTTGGCCAAGAATTGGAATAAACCTACTCCAAAGTAGGAAAGCATTAAGCCTGGCTTATTCTGGTCAGTGTCCTTCCTCACCAGAGGTATGCTCTGAATGGGAATAGTGAAGCAAACATGCTCAGCAGCGCACAGCCAGCCAACCAAGCTATCTGAAACATTTTGTGGACAACTGGCAACAGGATAAACCATGTAGCTTTAGAGAGTTCAGCCAAACACTCATATTTAAATGCTTAGTTTATTCTCTGAAGTAAGAGACCAATGAGCCAGGCCAGTGGAAAAAAGCAAGCAAGCAAGCAGGATGGTAAACATTCATGTTATTTATTCTTTCCATAAGAGGTTCTCAGGAACTTAAAAGCACAGGATCATTTGCTGATGACATACAAAAACACTGAGAGTTTCTGACTAGGATCCTGATGTCTTTTACGTTCATCTGGTGCAGAAAGTTCTGTTTGGATTTGGAGTTTCCAACTCCAATCCCACATAAAACCATGAACTGCCAGAGAACAGCAGTGAAATACACACGTGCACACCTACACACTCACAATGGGTCAAACCATTAACAAATACTGTGGTTATGGGTACCACATTCAATGAGTTCTGCTTATGCCTCACAGAGCAAAATAAGCCATGAATTGCTGCCACCTCAGAGAGTTCACAGGTCATCTTTAGTTGCATTGTTAGTGACTTAAGAGCTGTACTTCTTGCCTAGTACCACGTTTTCCTTATCCTTTCACAAATACCTGAAAGCCTGTGTGAATCTTCACTCATATCTTGTCAGATAAGCTAAACACTGCCTGTCTGCAGTCATTTAACTGCCAAGGTGACTGTACACTTACAGTCACTAGCATTTCTTATGGCCTAAAATGGCCCCATTAAAAACAGACTTCTGGAAGGAGGGCTTTACAGCTGTAGTTTTCTCAAAAAAAAAAAAAAAAGTTTCATTCAGTCTTCAGATGCAAGATTTCACTAAGAAACTACCTCACCAAGAGGAGGAAAAGGAAATATCCAAGAGATTTTCTTTTAAAACCCTGCACTCAAATTGTTTCAGATTATATTGATTGAAGCAGCTACATGAGATGAAGATAATAGACAGCAAAATATTCAGCTAAAGCAGAAAGGCACACCAAGAATCAACAGGTAAAAGCAATATGGAGACTTTCCAGAGACTGCTGGGTGAGTTGGTGAGCAGCAAATTAGGAAGAGGCCCATGTTTTCATGTCTTCTATCCCTAAGGAACAGATCTGATGTGACCTCAGATGTATGAGCTCATTTAAGAAAATGTGTTAATATTTAGTTGCATGTTTTACTGTCATTTGATTTTGCAACAGGTTAATGTGTTTGAAAATGTGAATTGCATGAAGAAAAAATAAAACAATTTATTTTTTCCCACCACTGTCTAACAAATAAACTTTATTCCTCTCAGAAACATCACCAACCAGTAAGCTGGTGTTTTTCAGTTCCTACCTCACCTGGACATTTTTCTAAGGTAGAAGTGACACTAATGGTTTTATTTTCCTGAAACTCACTTGTAACATATTTGCAGCTGTGTTGAGTTTTTTCCACTCTGTGTTCAACCAAGTACTCTTCTCCTCAAAATATTATAATAGCATAAATTTTGACTTAAAATACATAAAAGTAAGTAGGCTGGCAACAAAAGGTTCCCCTTCTAAGGCAGAAAAGCCGCTTGCACCACACTAGACTTAGATTTCAGCAGAGACCTTGGTTGGACCTTTTCAATGCTGTAAAAATAAATGTTAGCATTTAAAACTCACTTAGAAACAAAATAGCTGAATGTAGCTCTTTTGATCTTCCCCAGAGTATATTTATTTATGATTATTGTTTATATATTGAACTTAAGCCCAAAAAGAGAACTTGTTTGCAGTTTTACTATGCAGGATGTGACTGTTACTTCCCTATAAGCCATGTGATCTGCCTTTTTTTTTTTTCTCCTCTTTCTCCTCTCTTCAGAAGAACTTAATTCAGAAAATTTGGGTGAAAGTCAGAACTTCATAATGGCCTCATTAAAAAGCTGGATGCCAGTCCTAATGACATTTCTACTTCTCTTACGTAAGTGATTATTGTATTTCTTTTCCATCCTTTTAGAGAGGTGCATTTTTCTCCCGACTTTGGTGGGGTTATTTATTTCCCAGACTGACTGCATGTATGTTGTTTACGAATTTGTTTAGAACTCTGATCTTCAGGGAAGGAACCTATGTAGAGTCAGTGAAGAAATTTGCTGGGTCTTCTAGCCCAGATTTCCTAGCTTGAGTGCTAAGGGATCATCCAGGAGACATCCTCAAGTTAAATGTGTGCATCTTTGCAGATGAGATGGCAAAGCTGCTGAGTGCCCTGTTTGGCACAGAGCAGGAAAGTAGTTCAGTGGAGCATGGGAAGAAATTTACCCACACACATGCTACCTACAAGCCACTTTTTGTTCTCTGTGTCTCTCACTTGCAAGACACTGAAACTCCAGACTCGGGATGCTTCTAAAGCTCTCAAGCCAGTGCAGGGCTTGGCCATCCTCACAACTTGCCTCTTTGCTTCATGGTTCCCCAGCTCCATTTTGTGCATGGAATAAGTGGGTCACACAGATAGGAAGCAGCAGCAGAACTCACACTATGATTGGGGCTGAGGTGGACTGTGAGAGAGGAAAGAGCAGGCAGAACCTCCAGGACAGAAATTTCCATGGGTTACACTGATCTCTGAGACATTAGGTAAGGGTGTAGGCACCCTCTGGTGGCAAAATCCTCATTGCCACCAAACAGGCACCCTATGCTGCCCTAATTTAAGCAGAAATTCACAGAAAATTACCTGTCCTTGGAGAATTCCATAGGTAGTTTTCCCCACCTGAAGCATGCAGAGCAGCCATTCCCCCAGCACTCACTCGAGACATGCTCCTGCCTCTGCAAGCAATGTTATCCATAGGTCTAAAGCAGTCCTCAGCCCTCTTATGGTCTTCCTCAATATATGTAGAAATTTGTCACTCTCACTACCATCACTGGCTTTTGAAATCCTCTGAACTTTCCTATGGATGCTCACTAGAGCCCAGAGGAATGAGGCTGTTTGCCACAAAGGACATGGGTAACCAGCTGTGCTTATAGATGTGAAGAGAACGTCAGCAGCAATTGCTCTCTATTACTGACTAGCTATTGCTCAGCAAACAAACGGTGCAAGTCCCATTATTACAGCAGCATTTCCCTGGAGTGAGGAGATGCAGACTCAAGAACAGCAAGAAAGCCACTTTGCAGGGAAAACGTATTGACATGCCTTCAAGTGTTATAGAAAAGGGTGCAGGCAATACCATATCTGTGGGCTTGGATAGAGGGAAGCCTGTCAAGGGCTAGAGGAGTTCCTGTCTCTTTGTAAGAGGGACTCTTATCCTCATCAACTTCTGTGGAAAAGGACAGAGGAGGGAAACCCATTTATATGGATGCCAACAGTGCCCATCTTGAAAAATTTAGATGCAGCTTAGAATTCTACGGCACCAAATACTGGCCAAAATATACTTTTTGTTTAAGTAATGGTGAAATGCAACAGAAAGCACTGCAATGACAGCAGGGTAGCAGGCTCCTAGGCTGCAGCAAGTGAGAATTCACTGAAAGCAGCCACGAGCACAGCAATAAAGGTAAAAAAAACTGCTTACCTTCAGAAGGCCTCAGATATGCAGGGATCTCCAGCAAGATACCCTTGTCTTCACTGCCATCCCTGAAATGAGGTCTGGGAAAGGGTGGATCCTGGGTCTACCCCTTCCCGTCACTCAGGTGCATGCACCCAAGCCCCCATGGGCTGGGCCTGCCTTTATACCAGGTGCTCAATCACTAGTTCAAGCCATGACTTAGCATTTCCTCTACAAATGACTTTCAGCAGCTATTTTAAGTAGAGTCATTGCCTGTAACACCTTCTTTATTGAAGTCATTCCCTATTTGACTCCGGAGTTGTTCAGATACACACTGTTAAATCTTTTATTCTACTTCACCTCTGAGTTTCCCAGATATTTTCTTCCTTCTCCCTTTACTGCTCCAAAGTAAGCTGGCACTGAACCCTGGGCTACTTCAGTGCCACGATGCTAACCACTACCTCCTGCCACGAGGAGGAGAAATTTGAGAGGGAGGAGGGGGCAGAAGGTCATGTGGAAACAGGAGGCAATAGAAGGAAATGAGGAATGAGGTGTGCACGAAGAGAGATAAAATGCATGTTTTTATTATGGCAGGTTATGGGAGATTCAGGTTTGCCACAGGCAAACTGGCCATACAGTATCAGTAAAACCCAGTGGTGTCTCTAACACAAGTCATCTATCCTCACTGTTGTGCAAATGTCACCTTCTGTATGAGTCAGGCACATGAGAGGGGTGAGAAAGCTCCATCAGTTACCTCAAGAGAATGATCCAAAAGTCACTCCAGCAGAGACATCGAGTTCACCTGCAAGGTTCTGTGACCCAGAAGCAAATCTCATTCAGGTTCAGAGGGTCTATTCAAAGGATTGGAGATAGTGTGAACCCTGAGATGAGAGCCATTCAGAAAGCTAGAACCGGGTCTGCAGAGTATTGGGAACCATTGCTGTTGCTGTCCTTGAGGATTGTTCTGATCCATACGAGATCAGAACTGAAGGCAGGACTTGGATCAATCAGCAACATGAATGTCTGTGGGTTGACAGTTATACAGATGATCTTAGTGCTCTTTCTAACCTTAATGATTTGATGACTGCATCAATCCATTTCTTTCCACCTAAAGAAAAACCAAAACAAACAGAAGCCAGCCACCGAACACTCACTCCTCAAAAGCAAAACATATTTAAGGAGCATCCAGTAAATGACATTAAATGTTAATTAAAATCATATTGAAAGTATGAATTGAAAACATTCTCTTTAGTCCTGTGGGTTTTCAGAGATTTCCCTCCTTCCTTTTTAAAAGGAAACTAATAATTAAATCTCAATATATTAAGCTGACCTACATAAAATATTCCATGTAAAATATTATTTCTGCCATAAAACACATAATCTGTCACTAGTTTAATTCCATTAGAAAGCATACATTAAGGTCTATGTATTATGACCATTAGGATAATAAAAGTAATACAATATAACTTTTATTATATTTGAATTTGAAACATTCTTCATATGAGCACAAAGAATAATTAGAGAGGTGGAAGAAAGGTGGCTTTTTTTTAATTATTTTTAATTTATAATGAAATACGTTCACAGGCAAGAGCAAAGAGACTAAAAGAGACTGGCTTTGAATCTGAAAAACCAGGAACTTTGCTTTTAACACCCACAATGTAGTCTTAGTTTTATTTATTTAAATTTCATATTCTATAACTTCGATTTTGGTCATGTTAAACGAATATCTTTGTGGTCATGTCTACAAATGAATTCTTCACCCCTCACAGCTCCCATCTCAAAGCATCATGGGATTTTTTAAGATAAAATGTTTTGTTTCTGTCTGTATAAAATAAATTTCCAGACATCTTGATTATGAAGAAGAGTTTGGAGGAAAAAAAAAAAAGGACTTTCAGCTGAGAATTACAGCTCCCAAAATACATTTGGTTTAAAACACAAGAGGTTTTTTTTAAGCTTCTCTCCATGATTTTGAAGCTTGGTTCATAATTTTGAAAATTTGGGATTAGAAACGTGACTAAAACCAGTAAATAAAAACAAATCTGTTCAGAGCCACCCAATAGATCAGATTTTTCTGACATAATGGCAGAATCCCCAGAGCCACACTCAGATCAAGAGAGATTTTCAGCCATCTGAAAAGCAGACTGAAAGTGGATTCTCTAAAGGGACTAGAATGGCTGGTTGAGTGGTTCTGAGGAGGATTATACTCCTAGTTTAAAAGCAATCCTATTTCTAACATTCATTTTACTGGAGAAAAAATGAAAGCACAGCCACCAAACCTAAAGAAGGCAGAATGACTGATAAACCATTCTAAGTTTTATCCAGGTAGATATAGAACATTTTTCTTGATGTCCTAACAGGCTAAAATATTTATGTTTCAGATTTCTGGAGTGCAAAGGTCTATGCTTCTGGAAACTCAGAGGATATAGGTGAGTTCATGGAAAGATTTTCACTTCCAGATAGGAAAGTAAAAACTTATATATAACAAAAAGGAATGTAAGTAGAAAAATTCACATGCTGCTTTTGTATAGAAAATCATACTCTGGTTATGTGCTTGTACTTTGCCTGGCACAGCAAAGTCTAGCCATGGAACTATGGCCTTAAAAATTGCTTAACTAAATAAAATGAGAATATGGAGGCCAGAGCCAGGAGTAGTACAGATCCTGCACACAAGCAACCCCTCAGAATGATACATAAACATAAGGGTGGACTCTTATGTACACACAGTGTTGCAGAAATCATGATATGCTTTGTAATTTACACTTAAAAATAAATATATAAATCTTCCTAGCAAGGACTCACAAGCAGAGGAGCTGGGAGGGACAGGATGCTGGGGTTGGGAGAAGATGAAACTGTGCACATGCAGGTAGAGGAGGCAGGAATATAAGTCTGGAGATACAGTGTGAAGAGCAGTGGAGGCTATGGAATCCACTTTGGGGGAAAAAAAAAAGTTGCAGCTATAAAGCTCTGCTGAGATCTGGACACACCAAATGCAAAACTTGTTCATTACCATAATACTTCATTGAGTTCCTTCACCAACAGGTTTGCGTGGCTTCATGCTGTGCTGGGGAAGTCTGGTATGTTAGTATTCTCAGCTAACCAGTCTGACTCAGCTGTGTCAGCCCCTTCTGAAAAAGTAAAAAACAATAATAAAAAAAAATAACTTTTCCAACTTCGGGTTACAGTATCTGAAACACAGTTATATTTATTAATTATTGGTGTGTATTCACATGTTTGTTCTCAATTTTTGCAGATTTCACATATCTTATTATAGGAGTTGCTCTGGGAGCCTTTCTAGCAATTGGTTTTATAGCAGTAATAATTTGCATGATCAAAAAACAAATGCTTGACCATGTCTTCAAAGGTAAGAGAAAATACTGATTTCTCATTCAGAGTTCTAGATTTCATTGTGTTCTGATGCAGCAGATCTGAGCTTTGCTGTTAGGAATTGCTTATGTGTTGCAACTCCAGCTTTCCTCTGAAAAACTATTTTTAAAGTGTCTGAAGTGGTAGGGACCCTAGAAATATGGATTCACTTTTCAATTTAACTAACTCAGCTATTTAAAAAGCAACTTTGCAGCTCAGGTTGCACGCAAAGTACCAGATCCGTGTAGTCCATTTTTCAAAACAAAGGAATTCCCCTAAACTTAGCAAATTCCTGCCACATTATAACAAACAAACAAAAAATAAATAGATATATTCACATATATAAATATATGTATATGTGAAGCCATTAATGATCTCAACCAGAGAAATGCTGGGAGAGATCTCAGTGTAGCCAGGCTGCTACAGCATAGGACTGGGAACCACTCATTCACCCACCACATCCATAAGCACTTGCTTCTGTGGCAATATCTTCACATCAGCCTTCATGTAACAAACAAGAAGTGATGGCCCAGCATCCTAAACTATATAGCTTCACTAATTCAGGAGTTTACCATGACCCAGCACTTCAACAGCAGACACAGCCTCTTAGTAAAAAGAACAGCCTCAACTCTCAATGTGAAGCAGACTGAGCTCCCTGAGCCTAGCCTATTGGTCTCCATCATAGCATAGATTCAATTTCATTTACAATAAATGCTGATCTCTTAAAGGGTATTTTTGCAAAAAGACTCCACAAAGACACAAATGATAGTGTAATACCACTTCCTGAAAGACAAACGGCTGATGTTTTCTTTATTGGAAGTACACAGAGGTCCTAAGGGGAAACTATCTCCTTCTAATACTCATCAAGCATCTGCCCTTGAAGTTGTTCCTCATTACACTCTGAGGATGTACTACAAACTCAAAAAAGCTAAAATAAAAACCAAAATAATTTTGAGAAAATTGTCCTGAGAAATTCCAGGTGGAAGAACTGAGAAAGGCTTTAGGAATGCTACGTGGCATTACTAATATCAAAGAGTTTTGCCTCAGAAAGGATGGCTTTGCTTACTTTATCACCTGCTCTAGTTACATCCTCACTGGTTCTGAACAGGCCTATCACCACTCTGTTCCTGATTTCTTAATTAACTCTATTTTCCTGTTCTCTTTAGAGTCAGATGGCAAAATGGATAGAAGGTAAGAGTCATTGCTCCCAGGATTTTCTGAGGTGCAGTGTGATATGCAAACTGTAGTAACTAACACCGCTCTCTTTATGCATGACGCTTCCCTACAGCTGTGATTTGAAAGATAACACAACAGACATGCAGGTCTCTAGAGGACCATGCTACTCAGTATGTCTAGTGGAGCAGCATGGAAAAGGGAAATCCCATTTGACAGGGGTTTGGCATGTAAGAACTAGGAAAAAACACCTCCGCAGGATGAGATTCCTTTTAAAAAGAAAATCCTTCAAAATGCTTTTGATTCTGCATATTTATTTTGTGCTATATATTACAATAACGTTTCAATCCCCAAGCCTCTAAAATGACAACAAAAAACACCAAACCAAAACTGTCAAATGAATCACTAAATGAGAGCCAAAAGCCTTGTTTCATGGGTTCTCTTTGACACTGTCAGAATTTTTCTGTATTTTTCCTATACTGATATTTTCACAAGTGCTTTAGATTAAATATGTATATATAAACCAGAGCAAATGGCTTTGTCCAAAGCTTCCCAGTCAACTACAACTGGACAAGTTTTGAGATTCCCCTTTACCCCTGTTTCTCACAGATCAAGTCACGCACTGATCATTCTAGAAGGGATGCATTTTTGTCCTTTACCTTCATAACCCCTACTCAGAACTAGCAAGACTGCTGTAGGTTTTGAGCACCTAATGGGCTCACAGGTACAAGAGGCAATGCCAGGCTGCTCAGGAGATGGCTGTTTCTCATCCGAGGTCATTCACTAGAGTGGAGATGTGCAGTGAGGAATGCAGCCTGCAAGCTGTCTGTTGGATCACAGTAATCTGCAGGAGTAGATTATGTTTTGTGTTTCTCCAAGACATTTTATAAGTAGAAAAAAATAAATTAATTAATCAGCATTCTCATAAAGTGAAGGCAACAGCTGTTCTCAGTGACCTAAGAAAAGCCCTTTAGCCTCTCTCAGAAAGGTGGATAGAAGTGCTAATAGGCATGTCCCCATCACAGCCGTTCTTCACAGAGGCCATACAACATATGCAGACACTCAGTTGAAGATCAAGGCAAGGACATTCCTTGGGAAAAGTACTTCATTATTTTGCTTGACAGATGAAGGCCCCCAGCCTGGAGCATGTGATGTTTTCCCAGGGAGATGCTTTCACAACATAACCCAGCTAACTGTCGCAAAACCTATTTCCTTCCACATCACAGAGCATTCAATCTATTTTCTTGCAAAGCACTCACAATTTACGTCTATCAACCTAAAACAAATTAAGTCTATCAAGTCAGAAGGCAGAACATCAAGCACCTAGTAAGCTGTTTCTGTTGTGCTAAGGGCAGTATGGACAGCAATGAATGGGAAGGAGCAGGGGAGGGAGAAAACTAAAGCAAAACAGAAACCACAGACACCAGAGTCAAGAGAAGGATGAGAATAGAGAAGGAGAGATGTATCTGAATGAGATACAGATGGCATTCTCTATAAACAGTTTTACACTGAATTTTGTTTAACTGCCATATGGCTGTCTGTTTTGTACGATATTTCTGTCAGAGACATTGTAAGCATCCATGATACCTTCCCTCTGATCTTTCTAAGGGAAGTGACCAACTTAATCATACCAGCAAAATTTAACAACCTTGATGAAGATACACTGACCTCTCAGATGATTCCTCATCTTAATCTGCAAGCAGTTGCTAAATTTTAGAAGTTCCCATTTGCATGTTAAAATTCTGGTCTTTGTGCTGGAAGCAAGATGCAGTTCTTACAAGTTTAAAGACTTTGGGCCACTGACACTGACCACTGAGAAAAACTCACAGTATTCCACAATATTTGGTGGCAAAACCATGCATGCTAAAGATGATGTTCTTCTGTTAAGTGGAAAACAACTAGAAATCCACCAGCTCTTCTTAGCTGTACTTTTTAATCCTATTATAGCACTGAGTAATTTACTAACTCCTTTGTTCTTGTTCACTTCAAGGGACCTATATACTACTCTTAGTGGATTTTAAATGGGTTTTATAAAAGAGATGCTAATCCGAGGAAAAAGTATTGACTTCTACTCATCTTGAGGAAGCCATTGTTTTGTAGTGTAAAAGAGTCAGTACATAACGCAAACCTCAGTAACCAACAAATACATAATCCATTCTTGTTTACCTGCTCTAATGTTGGAATAGCACAACTGATAAAACAGCTGCAGATGATGCAAATGCAGACTTACAAGGAGGATATGAGTGGAAAAAAATCAACAACACTTATCTGTGAAATGTAGCTATTCTTGAGATAGCACCACTTTTTATCAAGTGTTTTATAAACAAATATATGTATCAAGGTTTGTTTTATAAACAAATCTATGCTATTCCACACCTCAACTGATGGAGAACCAGCTTGTTTTTTCACCACCATTACTAAATGCAAACTATCTAGTCACAATCAAAGGGAAATGCAGCATACAAAATCCAATGTCCTATTTCATCTTTTTTCCAACCCTTTAGAAGGGGATCTTTCCACAGGACTCCCATCCATACTGGTGTCTCTTCTTTGTAGGACCCAACTTGAACCAACGAATGGTGGTATATGCCCTTTTTTAGATTTCAACATTCATCATTTAAGTGGTTGAGGACATTTGTATATCTCTAAAAACAAGATGTATGTAAGGAAACTGTTCCTAAGGACTTGAAAAATGAATTTAAAAAATTGCAAACAAAAAAAACTCACAACACATGAATACCACAACCCCTCTGACTTGAAAACATCACTTTCCTGAAAACAATTTTGAAATATCATAGAATCATTGAAGCTGGGAAAGACCTCCAAGATCACCTACCAGGGAAAAAAACCAAGATCAACAGTCCACAAATATTACTCACATTGAATACTTATGTTATAAATGCTGCAGTACTACAAGTACTGTGAATATCCAAAAGAGTAATCAAGCTATATGTTCATTTTATTAGATTTATTTTTTTCTGTAGGTCAAAGGGATAACTTCCCATTCACTCAGGTCAACAGAGACATGATGATTGAATCTAATCTAATTTTCACTGCTTGCTTCAATTCTCTGAGGACTCTAATTCATGGGTTTTTAGGCCAGCGGCTCATCATGGAAAACCCTTTTGATAAAGCAAAGTCCCCTACCAGAAATTACTTACTCCTAGGTTTACTCCAATCAATCACACAGCCATCCTGAGCGATAATTAACCTATCACTCCTTTAGCACTGGAGAGAAGAACTGGTACACCATTTGCAGACAATTTTCTACTTGATTGCTGACAATTTCTCAGGGAAAAGTAAAACAAAAAACACCACCTTAATTCAACTGACAGCGTACTTCTTGAACTCACGTTCAAGAAAATTTTGTTTTAAATTTCACACCATTATATCCAGAAGTACCTCAAGCCATCCTGATGACTGTGGCATACTTAAGTAGGTATCATCCAAAGCAGTGCCATTGTGGCCATCAAACTTAAATCATTCAAAGGAATGCAGAGAATCTCTTTTCATGGTAGAGTCCTGGAACTGAACTCCAGGGAAAACATTGCAAGGTCACATTTTCACCAAAATCAGACACCATTCTCGTGTCACTTTTGATGCTTTCCCAAACCATTAAAGTAGAAGTTTTTCTAGCTGCAAATGATAGCAGAAATTCACCGTGAATAAAGTGGTAAACACTGTTAGTTATTTAAGTCGGGCATATATCACTGTGACTTAATTCATAAGAGGATGCCTTTAAACTCAGTGGAATACTTACTAACACCTGAGAAGAGAAAGAGCCTTGAGGCAAACTCCTGTCAACTAACAAAACAGTAATTTAGATGTCAAGTGACAATTATGTAATGTCCTTTTTTAATTAATAGCTCGTGTCAGTTTCAAATACTGTCTTGGTGTAAGCTTAGTAAATTATAATGCTAAAATTTCATGCAAGTTTAATGTATTAATAAAAATGTCTGAGCACATTTAATGCTAGCAATATTTTGAGTTAACTACAGTGTATGGCAGCCAGATTTATTCTGACAGAAGGAGACAAAGAAAGAGGCATACAGAGACAAGGAGAAAGATGGAGAGACAGAGGACGTGTAGTAAAAAGGAATAGGCACACATCTGAGCCTACTGAAATAGCTAAAATAATCTGCTGCCTCAACAGTCTTAGCAGCATTGTATATCAAAACTCCTCATGCAGCTCCGTGGGTTCTACAGGCTCCTATATAAATCACTCAGTGTAAGATCAGGTTTTAAACACAATGCACAAGTTATTCTGACCTGTGAGGGAGGAGCTTCAGAGCTGCACACACCAAGTGCCAAGCATATTGGTGATACTTTGCTACTCCAAGTAGCATCTAGATGTTCTCGAGTTTTACACTTGATTTCTTCCAAGTAGCTGACTTTTCTTTCCATTGCTGGACTTTCCTTGTGAAACACATGATATGAATGTCAGAGGATTCTTTAAACAGAATGCAGAGGGCTTGGAACTAAACCAAGTACATATTTTAATCTTCTTTTGGATGGAAACACAACTTGGTCTATCATTCTTGAATTATTCTCAGCTGGTAGAGCTCTTCCAGAGGGTTGTAGCAGACCACATCTGTTGATAGGAAAAGCCCTCTTTTTTCCTCATTCTGACCACACAATATCTATGCACTCCAAGCACGAGCAATGCACCTTCTTGCTCATGTCAGATTTTCATAAATAATAGTAATGACAATAAGCAATTTCTAGGCAGTAACGTACATAAAGTCTATAATTAGCAGCAACTCCACAAAAAGCAGTCCTCCTTTCATCCTATACCCTCATGAAACAGGCATAAGATGTCTTTCACCAGCAACAAATCACACAGAGTGACACATGATGACACTGTGTATTCCCCATGTGCACAAAGGCTCACTACAGCTCAGAAATGCAGGACACTGGTCTGCAGCCCACAACCAGTTGCATCTCCAGCTCAAAGGTGTTCCTCTAGGAAGCGAGGTTTCATTTTAGTAACACTTAGTTTCAGCCAACCCAATTTCATTGCATAAAGGGAGCCTGCAGGGATGGGCCTGCTATCCTCTTGCACTGAACATCCCTATTTAACAGAGGCAAATCACAATCGCAGAGTGCAACAAGTGTTTTGTACAAATAGCATGTTACTTTCCAGGCTGCCAGCAATCTGTGATGGGCCTGTAGCTGAACAAACTCTCAAAGCCCCCATGAAATGATAACCTTTGAGGCTGAGACAGAGTTCAAAGTCACGGCTCATTGCTTCCATCTAACCTCCCTCTCTAAAACCAAGGAGAAACAATCATTGCATCTTGAAAGCCATTGTTCTCTATGTTGTTCAACTCCTAAAATATTGCTATGGATTAAACAGGAGGGGAAATCATCCACTTGGAAAATATAAACATCAGAGATGGATGGCACTGCAAAGACAATGAAGCACAAATTTGAATGTTGAGCTACAGCTTCTTCTTCCAGAAGCTGTGTAGGTTATAGAAATGTCTCAGCCTATAGATTTGGGTTAAGAACATTTTCCCATTTTAAAATGTATGGATCTGTATTCAGCTGCACAGACAGGCAGAAATAATAAACATTAACAAGAGCTGACTTCAGTTTCAGAGCTTCCTACCAGTTTTAGAGTTACAAAGAAAGAAAAACGTTCTATTTTCAAGAGGAGAACAGTTCTTAGCTTTCTTTTGATCCAAGTAGTCTGGACTATATGAGCTGCAGAATGCATCATTTGCCAAGCAGGAAGCCAATCAAGTAAACATGAGTCACACCACTGATTCTATTAGCTGAAGTCTGAGCTCAAAAACTTAACTGATTACTTTCTTTTAATGCTCGGGTACTTGAGAAAATCTCAAGGAGGAATCTTTTGGAAAATAGGGCCAAAATTCACAAATCAAAATCTTTAAGTATAAATGCATTTAAAAAGAAGGGACCTTGCCCTTATCTGAATGCGTCATTGGGAATGGGGGTGCACAGGAAAAAAGAATTAAGATCTAGAACACGAGCTGTGCAGGACACTGGGTGCTGAAATGCTTTGCAGTGCCTCAGCCCCTGGATCAGCTATCTGCATGTAACACTATACGTCCAGCCTGCAGGCAGGGAGCGATACAGTCTCAGCCACTCTACTATCCATTGAAATCAAATCTGCTTAAGATGCAAACACATACTGCTGCTGTACTATAGGCAAGTTCACAGGAAAAAGTTCTTGAAATAGCAAGATGCCAAAAATACATCTGCAAAGGAATTCTCTTTTATAGTTACTAACCAGAGTAACTGCGCTGTCTTCTCCACAGAAGATTTTAAAATGAAGGTAAGAGGAAATAGCAGCTGCTATTGGTCGTTTTATGCCATGATAGAGAAATTTTTGTGAATTTCAATTACTTTTCAGTGAAGTAATTTCCTCCAGAGGAAATATGTCAGAGTTAGAGGTGGACGTTTCCTTTGAGCTAATCTGACATTAAAAGAAAATATTTCCCAGTAGTAAGGTGTTTCACTTTTCAGCCAGGAGATACTTGGTATAAGGCTAGTCCATTCTCAGTGTTTCATTCAAGCTGTGGCCTGGTTCAGGATTTGTTCAGACATCTGTGTAGATGCTGCCATTCAAGTGCTATAGTTTCCCCCTACAAGACTTACCTCCACTTCAATGAAGCTTTCTTACACACATTTATGGAGCATCTTGAAACAACAGAATTGAGGCATCAAAAGGAAAAGAATTAGATGTAACTTGCATCTCTGTTTGCCTTAAATTCCCAGTCTCCCAGGCCAGCCCAGCTTCCCTAGAGTCACTGAGCCACATGCATATGTCCTTGCTTTCCTGAAACAAGCCTCTCTTTTCCTCTCTGAGGAATATTAATTTTAAACTATAATGGTCAGCATCCTTTCTTGGGTCTGGAGAAAATCAATCATTCAATAGAATCTTTGATACCTCTAGGGTCAAAGATCAGAAAGATTTCTCTCAACATTCCTCAGCTATATATACCTTGAGCTATTCTTTCATCACTTGTGTTTTCTCCAGAAGACTTTCTCAAATTCATTCTTCAAACAAATGCATTCTTCAAACAGTCAAATCAAGTCAACAGGGTTTTCATAAATCATTAGAGGCTTACAAATAAGAAAAAAGAAAGCCAGCAAAGACATAGCCTCCATAACCCAAATGAGCTTTGCAAAGGAATCTGCTTTACCAAATCAAAATCAATTCTTTGTGTTCTGCTTAGATGATAGTTTCCCTTTGCATTGACACCATGACAAAAAAAAAAAATATTAAAAAAAAAAATCAGCAGCAAACAACTATTGGGGGAACACAAGTGGAAGACTACTTGGTGAGTTACAGTCCACTCAGGCAGGAATGCTTTGGCACTTTGCTAAGGACCAGTACAAACCTGCACAAGATGAGCCCAACCTAGCCAATACACTGGATCAGGTCTGATTCTTTGCTCCAGGCTAGGGATTGGTGAGTGGCTGGTAGACCGAAGGCTTTATTCATTGCAGTAATTCTTTGGGAAAACAAACAAACAACAGGTGTTCTCAGTACGCACTTTGGATCTGAGATTAATGACAAACATTTAAAAGCTACCCAGCACTATAATCATGCATGCTATTGCCAGTAAACACATACAGAAGCAGGCAAAGATGGTCCAAAAAAAAATAAAATAAAATAAAATCCATGTGTATTTGTGTAACTATATTTAAAAAAGAAAGACAATCCTAGCAAAAAAATCTCTCTCTTCTTGCAAATATGTATTTGCAGAAAAAATTATAAATATCCATTCTCTGTTAAGGCAATAGTCACTAACAAATAGAGCAATAAACTCGCTTTTCTACCTGGTTCTTTAACTCAACTGTCTAGCAGAAGGTTGTTCATCTGAACAACCTTGTCAAGTTACTTTTGCTCAGGCTACCCTTTGAATAAATGAAATTAATCTTTATAATTACACATTTCAAAACCAAGGACACTCAGCTTTGCACTGTGCTGGGAAAAGCAGGCTTTAAAAAGCAGCACTAAGACAATTGGTAGGCACTTTCAGGCCTCAGTGCCATTCAGCACTATTCATGAAAACAGGGAATACTACTTATACAGGCACACATACAGAGGCAGAATTATATATATGCACACATACAGCCCAGACTGTTAGGGTTCATTAAATCCCATTCCAGGGTACTTCACCAATGCCAGCTATTAGCCTGATGGGCAGAGCCACACTTCTGGCTATTTTTTGCTCCTTCCTGGCCACTTTCCACATTCTCTGGGAGAGCATCTGCCCTAAGATGCCTGTGCTCTCACCAGATCTGTGGGCTGCATTTGCAGTTGACCTTTCTACAGCTGCCAAGCAGACAGGAATCCTTATTCCTTCCTCCTCCTCTGCACAACTGTTTGAGGCCAGTCTTGAATAGCTCTAAATCATTTGATTGTAAGAGCTGGTAATGAACCTGCTGAGTCAGGAGAACGCTTTCCTGGTAATATTCAAACACCTGTCAAAAGCAATTCCTTCCACAGCCATCGTGGTCTTTTTGCTGGCAAACCTGCTGGTGCCACTGACTGCAGCACTAAACAACTCTGCCTTGCCCTAGAACTGATGCAAACCTGGATAAAGCTCAAAAATGGAAGACCGCTCTCTGTGGGGCTGCCAGCACACACCTGAAGCAACTCCGTCCCTGACCACACCACAGCAGGGCAGAGGGCTCCTGCTCCCAGGGAGCACCTACCCAGTACCCAGGCTAACTCTATCCTTCTGATCGTTGTATACAGACACTCACCTCTTTATTTCACATGCATTTGGTATGGAGCCTGACTGGGTACCACAGCTTTGCAGCCTGGTGTCTGAGTACTGAAAGAAAAGAGGAAGCATCACAAAACGTAACTCTAACTTCTGCCTTGTAGGCTGCAAGTGCCTGGAATTTTGCAGGCCGTTTCTGAGGGGGGTTTACGGAGCCTGAAGGCTTTTCATATGGGTTTAAATTGGGCTTAAATACTTTTCACAGATACCCACAGCTTCAATGGAAAATCTGTATGGACTTGTAAATAGAAAGAGACAGAAAACCACTGGCTGAAAAGTAACTAGAGTAGTTTCAAGTGCATTAAAACACACCTGACTCACTCCCTGGTATGATTTACTGGTACAGAAGAGGCAGAGGAGGGTGGTGGCCAGGAGCAGCTACCCTTTGGTTAGCAGTACTGCCTTACAAGTCTTTGTGAGCTGATTCCCAGGGGTGAGCTTCCATTGCACCCTTGAGGATAGCACAGTGTGAATATGAGCTGCTCCCAAAGATCAGACCATCTCAGAGAAGTCCTGCTCTGATCCCCAATCCCTCCCAGCACAGTTGGGTGCTCAGCTCAGGGAACCAGGCCTACTGCCAATCTGCATAGCATAGCAGCAGCCACTTTCAGTGAGATCAGGCTCCTCAAGGATGGCCAGCACAAGAGAGGCATTGAAATTCTACAGCCAGTGAGGTAAGGCTGGACCATCTTTTGTGCCCCAGCTGGGACTGCCAATTTTCGGAAAGCAGTCTGGAAGCATCAGCAAGAAATTCATTCTCTGTGACTTACCGAGTGCACAGGGCAACGCAGAGAACAGCAGCAGCCTTCTGAGCAGTCTTCTCTGCTCCTCCTGTATGCAGAGAATTCAAGTCATTTAGGACTGGGACGCCAATCTCTTCAGGACAGCAGTGGAAGACAGTGCCTGTCCCAGTAGCTCCCTGACGCTTCCCCCCAAACACAGGCAGGGAATGGGATCAGGTGAGCATCCCTGAACCTAACCTACTGCTGATTCACTCCAATTAGCTCAGATCACTTTGCACTGGCCTCATTCTGCATTAATCAGCTGCTGTGGACAGAAGAAGAGGGGACTTTTTAAAATTTTTTAACGACTACAGCTGCAGAGAGGCAGAAGTTTGTCTAACTTAGTTCACGTGCTTAATTTAGTGTCTTTTTTATGTGTGCATGAAGAAATTTAGACAAGTTCATAAACACCATGTCCTCAAGTCCCTAGCCTCTCCAGAAGGAGCTGGTAGAAGTTCTTAGGAGCAAACTGAAAAATACTGGTGTTTAATTGTGATATCCCAGACCACAGCAGAGCAGTGGAATTACTTTGCCTGTGGAGCACCAGCCTGGTGAAGGCAAGAGGCAAGTTTCAGGAAACTGTGGGTTCTGTATGCTCTCCTGTGGACTTTATGCCCAGTTCAAACTAGAAAGTTGCAGACTAGCTCTTAGCTGTTTCTTACAGATGCACGTGCTTGGTGCAGCACATTTCACATTAGCAGAAAATTTTAGCACAGCTTTCAAAAAGATAGTTGCAATAAAATTTTTCTAAGAGAAGGAAAAAGTTTGAGGCATGTTACAAGAAGTCCATCCCTGGCTGCCTGATGTCCTGTGAGGTATTTCTTTATCAAAATAATCAGAAAATGCTTAAGTAGTACTGAAGGAGGAGGACTGAATGCCATTTCCCCCTCTGAGTCACAAGGTCTAAGAATATAAACAGCTGAGGTCTGCAAGACACGATGAGGTCTTACTTCCAAGCACTGACACTAGATGGAGTAAAACTGAATAAAAGAGTAATGAAAGAGGAAGAGGGAAAAGCTCCTGCATTTCACCAGCTGCAGACATGTTGAAGCTTTGCATATTTATTATGAGGAATGTACTGAAAGTCACTATTAACATTCCGCTCACTGTTCTTTGCAGGTCAAACGTGGGATCAAGCCAGAACAGGTGTGTTTCTGTGTGCACGTGGGGTTTGGGACCATCCACCTGGTTCCTACTGAAATCTAGAGAGCCCAGGTCTACCCTGTGTGGGCTGCAACAAGCCACGCAACTGCCTCATTCTCCTGCATCCAAGCTTCACGCCTAGGACTCTCCAACATAAGGCATACTGCAAGACTGCCTATGTTGTGGCCTGATTGTGCTGCAGTGCAGCTGCTCCATATGAGCAGCCACTGGAGCAGTGAGCTCTTAGTGTTGCAGCAACACTGGAGTACGTGAGCTGCTGCCCATTGACATGAGAAGGGGCCTTAGAAGCAGCCCCAAAGGCAATGATGCAGAGCAATTCTCTTAGCAAGATGCTACCCTAAAGTACCTTGTACACCCCTACCTAGCAGCAAAGAGGGCATCCAGAAGTCACATCACAGTGAAAATCTCACATTCATTCTATTAGCTTGCCAAGGGGAAACAGGTACCCCCAAAGAGACAGACGCATCTAGAAAGGAAAAGAACAAGTGGGAAGAACTTGATGAATGCAATTACAATCCTGATAATAATAGTTCTGTAGAAATCCTGTAATTTTTCTCTACATAGCACCCAGCTCAGCTTTTATAATGATGCTGTAGATATTTTTAGATAAACCAACACTAGAAAGTTATCGTTACCTGTAATGTTGTCTTTTCTTTTTTTTCAGAGATGACACCAACACACCAGAACAGCAAAGTACAAATAAGCAATTTTGCTATTGACAGTTACCTGGTCTGAGAATCAATGGATGTCTCTTGTGCGCAAACAGGAATCTCACCAGCAGTAATTCCTTTCTTTGTTCTTTAATTGAAAGACTAATTGATTGATTGATTACAGGAAGAGCTTACAGTGCATGCTAACTTCCATCACCTGCAACATAATGCCTACAATCCCCAACAGCATGCACAAGAAGGAAATGCATGAGGAAAATAAACAAGATGAGCTCTGCTCATTAACAGATCCTGTTTAGTCTGTGACAAGTGTATGATTGATTTCTAAAATCAATTAAATACGGAGTAACTGAAAAGCTAGAAATACATTTCAGCTGCAGTCACAGTCACGCTCATATTTTAAATCAGGTTGAATTAACTTAAATCTTGTTCATTTGAGGTTGAAGTAAAACATTCAATTCACACTCAAGTTATATTTTTTTAACTTTAGGATCAGTATCCTTTGCTTAACTTTAGATGGTAGTGTTAATTTCAGCTATTTTAAACGATTTGTGGTCAATTACAAGCAAATGTTTTCCATATCTTGCTTTTAGAAAATTAATATATTATGATATACTCCAAACAAAAACTTTTTGGACATCTGGTATTAGATGTTCCATTTCAACTTTCTACAAACAAGCCAATCTACTATTTCCAAAATCCACCCATCTTCATTTTTTTCAGCACAAACAATGCACTAAATTCAATATGAATTCATGAATAGTTTCAGTTTCCCATCCTGTCCATTCTTGTTCTAGCCCTGTCTATTTTGTTCAATTTGTTTTCATCAACACTGCTTTACTTTGTTCTAGTTACAGCCTTCTTACAGTGCAAACAAGAAGGGCAACTCTTAGGCTCAACTCCAGCTTAGAAAATCTTTATCATATTAAAAAGTATGACTTGAAAAACTCACGGATACCAGGTGCCCCCAGCCCAGTAATTAACTTCCAGACTGTGAACAGCCACTATCAGTCCTACATGTTATAGGCAGACCTGATGCCCTGAGTGGCATAGAGCCAAAACACTGTCAGAATAGAAATATCAAAATTATGTTTCTATGAAGAAAATATTGTACTAAATTCTAATTGAAACTGAAGTGATTTGGATGTATTTTTGTTCTGACCCTAGCAAGCCAGGTTATTTTCTCCAAATATACAAAGGGAACCTTATTACTTAGATTGTAATTTTTTTTGCATGCTTTGAACAAGAAAATGTAAGGCTTATTTCAGAGAAAAGTGATATATGGGAATAATTTCACTGGATTCCCTAGGTGTCTGTTACCCACTTCAGTACCAGTGCAGTTCATTAGTAGCATTTGCTAATGGATAAACTAAAGCAGTAATGTGATACTTGCCAGTAATTGTGTGCGTGTACATGTGTAAGTGAATAAACCATCTTGTAAGGTATCTGTTAATTGATTTGCTTCCTTTAGTACCGCTTTAATTAAGACTTGGAAAAGAAGAGAGCATGTGGTTAGGGAGGGAAGCTATTACCTTCCCTTATTTGTATGAACAAACATTTCTTTTGCATCGTTTCAGTACTCGACAGGAAATAAAGATGAAAACAAACAAAAAAGGGTAAGTTACAAGCAGTAGAAGAAAATGGCCTGGAGAATTACAGTTAATATTCTCAATCAGGAAAAGGCACTGGGCTGGAAAATACATAAATCTGTTCCATGTGATGTAAGAGAAGAGCCAGATTCAACTCCTCCCAAACAAAAAAGGATGGCCAATTTTCTAACAATCAAAAGAGTTGAAATCTGAATCTTCATTGGTCTCTCACTCTCATGGCTGTAAGTGATGAATCAAACATTTTAGTCAGTTTTGTTTGTTTATTTGTTGTTGTTGTTTATTACAACTACAATTAAATACAAAAGAATTAGATTATTACAAATCCTTTTAGTAGCTAATCCCAATTGGGAAAACATAAACAAAGGAAACCTATCAAACCTGCTTAATAAAAAGATGTTTATACTCACCTACAAAGAGAAATATGAATGGAGAAAGGACCAAGAAGTGTAGTGCAGTATGATTACATAGACCAGGTTTGGAATACTGAGTGTCTGCTAATGCAGAATCATATAGTCACAGAATCATTAATGTTGGAAAGGACCTCTAAAGTCATCCAGTCCAACTATTGACACATCCCCACCATGCCCACTAACCATGTGCCTCAGTGCCTCATCTCCACTATTCCTGAACACCTCCAGGGACGGTGACTCCTCCACCTCCCTGGAAAGCCTGTGCCAATGAATCACCCTTCTTTTGAGAAGAATTTTTTTCTAATATTCAACCTGAACCTCCTTGAAAGAACTTAAAGCCACTACCTCTCATCCTAAGAAGAAACAAACAGTTCTGATGCAGGCTTGTGAATATCACGCTCTACACGCAAGGAGTACTAGAATAGCTGTCCTAGGTCAGAATAAAAGTTCACCTTCTCCAGCAGCCTCTTTGCCACAGAGGCTAGTAACAAACGTAACAAATGTCTGCAAGAAATCTAGGATTGTAAACACATGCCTCTACTTTCCTAGAAGATACTGCTGGCCTCCAGCATGCTGCTGCTTAGCATCAGTAAGCCAAAGGAGATGCTGTTGAGTTTGATAGCTTCAGATGCACTTTCTTTCCACTGTCAGAAGTAGTGGATTCCATAAATATATATATATATATATATATATATATGTATATATACTAAAAAAACAGAGGCCTTTGCCCTCCCTGTCACTACATCAGTGTATTTGCATAGCCCCAACTCCCACAGTGTGAAATCAATTCCCAAAATCCTAAGAGGGCATGGTCACAATTTATAGAGAGGGGAAATGAGACATGGAGGTGCCAAAGTGCTGCGCCAAAGGCCAATGCAGCTTCAGCAGAGCAGAGAATACAGACATTTTCCAGGTCCAACGTGGGAGACCTAATTATTATTATTATGAGACCATCATTCTACTTTACTGCTGCCTCCAAGAAAAATACCACTTTTGGAATGGTTAGGTGTTAAGTATTTCACCTTATTGAATATTATTGGTCTTGATTCTCATATTTCAGGCTTTAAGCCCTTGAAGATCCCTATGCCTTCATTCACAGATGTATCAAACACCATCAGCAAAGTCTTGCTCTGGGGTTGAATGCTGTGTGTAATAAACCCAAGCCCAAATGCTTCACTGGCAAACTGGCACAATGCACAGGTCCTGTCTTGGGCATTCAGTTATAAAAATATCTTCCCTCCTATAAGTCATGCAGTGCTTGCAGGCCAGTGATGTTTCATCTGCATTCCTTACACTGCTGCTGGCAGCACTCTGTACTTATGCAGGAAATTCATAAGGCCTTTCACTTTACAGATCAGATCCCACTCACTGCTATCAAAAATCTATCTAAGTCAATGAACAATTATAATAATTACCTTTAATCATATTCTTCAATTACTCCACAGCACCAAGGGAAGACTCACAGGACTGGGACCAGATGCAAAGATACTCTGTTGTGATTAAAACTAGCTGAGTTGTTCCAGTGATGATAAAATACTGACAATTCACCCCCTCTGGAAGCAACCCCTGTACATTTTAAGCAGTCTCATATTTAAAGTGGAGTGGCTCGAAAGAATGAATGGAAACCTGTGGGGACCCCTTCAAAAGATATGCCACCTAGAAAGGAACATAAAGCAAAAAACAGCTACTTAGAAGAAATGGCTGCTGCATTTTCACAGGATGAGCAAAGCAGTTGTCAATGCTGGGCAGGCTGGTTGCCGAATCTATCCTCATCCTCCAGGCATCTCCAGCAGCTCTCTGCCTCTGGAGGCTGGCTGTCTCTACTCAGGCCTCTATATGGGACAGTACTGGTGGCTTTTTGTCCTGGGGGTGGTGACAGGTTGGCAGAACAGTCAAGGGACTTGGTCAGGGAATGCCAGGAGAATTGCTTTTTTGATAAGCAAACTGACTGCAGAAAGGAGAACTAAATATAAAGGAGACCTGACTGGTGCTGGGAAGGTACTGCAGAAGTGACTGCAGAGGAACAGACATGAACAAGCAATCCCCTCAAGGCAGTGTTGTAACCAGTTCAGAACCAACAAAGAAAGCAGACTGCTGCCAATAGACATTACTGAATTTGAAGTTTTATACTAGTTGATACTTTAAGAAATCAGGTCTTCGAAGTGTGGTTGTGGCAAACTCCCCTAAGTTAAAATACATCCTTGGGCTTGTAGAGAATAGCTGGAAGCCCTGATCTCTGCTATAACATACAGGATCAGAAACCAATCAATATTAATATTAGTAATAAATAGTAATAATAATAATAGTATCAAACACAAAACTTCTAAATTGCCAAGGCTGTTTCATGCCTGCTTACAGAGATTTGAATTTTCAGAGTTACAAAACACAATGGCAGGCTCACACCAGCTTACTACTGCAAAGGCAATCACTCCCCAGTGACAAACACCAGGCCCAAGAGGTTTCTGTCTTACAGAGCAGAGGGCAGAAGCCCTTTTGGACTTCAGTGTCAAGAATGTCTGCGCCTGGGCACACCAGCCCACGCCGGGTAAGAACTTGTAACTTGTTGCATGGTGAATGTCCCACCTTGTCTCTTCTCTGCTCAGTGCTGGAGCTTGAACCACAGCAGCACCCCAGCCACATCCACTAAAACAGGACAGCTCCAGAGCAGTTGCTGAATCCTTCTCTTAAAGGAGAATTCATGTGGTGCAGCCCCTAAGGTACATTCTGCTGAAGGGTTTAGATGTGTATCACATTCAGAGCTTGCATGGCTACAATTGGTTTTGATTCTGTTGAGTTTAGTGGGAGCAAGATGAAGATGTGACTGCAGCATCTGTGTAAACCATAGATGTCTTCCCACCATGACTAAGGAAAAATAAAAACCTTATCTCGTAGCCTGGATTGTCCATGACATAAAAACCAGTCATTGGCTTAGAGATTGGTGGGTCTTTAGGCTCCTTCCTTGGAAATGCAATTGATCTGAAACAGGAAGGAGCTAAGGGAGGCTGCTGCCACTGCACAACTTGTCCTCAGGAGGACCAAAGAAAGCATCCACAGATCAGGGTGAATACAGAATCAGAATCAGGCTCAGAACAAATAACAGCTATTAGTTCCCCACTCCCAAGCCTTCCTACTGACTTATTTATTATCTCCTCCTGAGTAATTTGTCATAATCTCTGACTCGTCAGGCCAATTAATCATGCTTCAGAAAAAATGAGATTTCTCACAAGGAGATTATCCGTCTCTGACAAACAAGGGATAATTCAATTAGTTTCCTTTTCTAAACATTTATTAACTGGTTTTGGTAAATTAGTCCTTTCTGTAATTTAGCTATAATTTAGGAAGATTTAATATGTCATTAGGCACACCAAATTCTGTGCTAATATAACATTATGGCTGTGATTTTAATTGCCCCAGAGTCAGGAACTGTATACATAAATGGCCTGATTCCCACATGGAAGCAGCAGATAGGAGGTACACAGTACTCAAAACCCCTTTTTCCATGAGTTAAGTACATGCTTAAGGACTGTAGAGAATAGGATGCTTTCTCTGACTTGGGTAAGAACTGACAGAGAGATAAACATTTGTGTATTTGTTTGCAGTTCTTCATACTACACACTACAGAGTTTCATAGCATACACGGACTTAACTCCCCTCACGGTTCTCAAAGGTGCTATTTCCCTAAGAAAATCCTAGTATCTAACCAGCAGCTGATGGTGGCTGAGAATGTCTTCTGCTTCATTCTGGAGAAGGAAGTCAGAAGGTGTTATCTTCTTTAAGTCGTTTTGGACACTTCCAATTGATACAACGTCATGGCATTAAAGAAGTAAAGGTCACTTCATACCAAGGGTATAAATCAGTCTCGCATTTAAGAAAATAGAGTTTATTACTGCAGGCAGCTGCCTTTCTGACTCCCCAGTTGGAGCAACTGATACTCGTTTGCAGCTGACATGACCATGAAAAGCCCCAAAGCAGCATGATCTGATTCTCTACCTGTTTTGAGTACAGTCATTGCTAGCACAGCAGGGGAACATACACCCCTGGCAAAAAGCCAGACATTGTAACCACTCTGCCATTACACCCTTATTTTGGAAAAAAATAAATAAATTCCTTACTTTTGTTTTATGGTTGACATACTCCAGGAGTCACTGGGTGGCATGCTGTGCTCTAGTTTAAAGCCATATATTTGTATTTGAAATAAACTGTATAAAACTGAGGCTTTTTCATGTGTTGTTTCACAAGCAGTAATGGGAGACACGATTCTCAAGTGGTAATAAGAGGCAATCAGCTACACCAACAAAGACATAGTAACTTGATGGAATTACTGCAGGAAAGAGTAATGAAGACAGAAGGAAAGCAGAGCCCATGTATTTTTAAATTTAAAATGCTCCTATATTTAACTACAACCCCAAACTCAATAATTATTACCACTAAGGGATCTATTAGGCAAGGACTGCTCTGGAGAAAGCCCAACTGACCTCAGTGGGAATTGTGCCTGAGTAAACTTCCCACTGGAGCATGCAATACTCCTCATATACTCACACTCAGGAGCATTAATAGAACTCTGTATCCAAAAACTATTTCATTAACTCTCAAAGGTGTCATTAGCAGCAGGGGCAAAGCTTTAAAAACTATGAGGACAGATTCTCTCTGTCCCTTTTTGGCCTGAGCAGTGTCCATTAATGCTCCACAAGCAGCTGGATGAATGCACTGCCATGGCCTGCAGGGTGCATTAAGCTCTCTTGATTTTTCTCCTCATCAATGCCACTGCAGGGTACAGAGAAGGATGGGTAGAAAGGTAAATGCCCTGGGGAAAAAGGAGTGTTCACAGCACATGTGGAGCTGTGGGATG
This sequence comes from Cyrtonyx montezumae, assembly GCF_038088225.1. NCBI lineage: Eukaryota > Metazoa > Chordata > Aves > Galliformes > Odontophoridae > Cyrtonyx > Cyrtonyx montezumae. Next base: position 15,452,395 of record NW_027072045.1, on the reverse strand, counting down.
GTGGGAGATGTGCAGAATAAAATGTTCAGCTGTACAGAGGTTCGTACAGAGTAATGCCGACAAGTCTGGACATCACATTTACAGTCTGTCAGACTGCCAGGCTTGGCATTATCTCAGGACAGCATACAGTGTCAGGGGAGAACTGAACCAGAAAACTATTCTACACAAAGCAGAAAAGCATGAGTAAACTCTCTTCCAGTGAAAACAAACCTTGGAGAAGACCTGCACAGTCTCCACAACTACAAACAATTTTTGCTTTCAGAGGGATACTGGGCAGAAAGTCAATTTATTTCTGATAAAAGTTGGATACAAAACCGAGGTTTTTAATACTCTTCAATTAAGATAGCCAAGACTCTCACAAATGAAATGGATTGCAGAAACTCACAGAGTACCTCAGAACATATGATTAAGACATTTTTAATGCAAGAGAACAAAATGGATAAAAGGCAAAAAAGTTTTCAACTGCTCTAAGACTTGACAGTTGGATTCTCTTCCTGAAGGAGGGAGTGAGTTGGCTAACCAGGTCCCTGATAAGAGAACATTTCTTCATCGGCATAAAAGACACATACTCAGATACAGACTAACAAAAGACTCAGATATAAAATCTGGCAAAACGTCTGGAATCTGCCAAGTAGAGGAAGTCACCCAGACTTGACTAAAGCTTAAATAGTGCAGACTGCTCTGATACAGCAGCCATGAGAGTATATTAAAAATACTCTTAAGAAATCAAGACAGCCTGTGCGTGGGTCTGTAAGTCCAAAACATCAGTACGTGACAGCACATAAGCCACAACCATGACCAGAGAGCAAAACAATGTGAGAGCTACAATTCTCAATGAGCTTGAGAGAAAAGCCTGGCAAGTTCAATGATGGCAACACCAACATTGCTGCTGCTGCAGATGTATGGACAGCATGGCTTCAGACTGAGACTTGGATGCCAACTGTGATGCTTACTAACTTCATCAGTGATGCGCAAATCACTGAAGGCCAGGAATGCTGACTGCACTACAATGATAATAAAATAAATCAGAAGTGAGGCCCCAGTAGAGAACTATACGAATTAGATGTATGGAAAGTTAAGCTGGAAACAAGTTGATTTTCAAAGTCTGGGTGAAGAAGGAAAATCTTACTGAAGATCTTAACATGGCAAGTCTGAACAAGACAGAAGATTCACTGGACAAGGAGAAAACAAAACAACAAGAGAAGATTTAACGGAACCTTTCAGGAAATAAGGAAGCTCCCAAGAAGAGCTGAACAGAGCAGAAGGATCACAACTGCCCGAAGACAGGCCCCCAGGAAAGCTACTTTGGGAACACAGGGAAGAAGAATCAACATGACTGTTGAACATCTGTCTGGTTACTGCAGTGGGAAATCACACCAAACTCCTGGAAAGAAAGAAATTCCCTGAACGCGTGTTGATAAAACAGAAATCATAGTGTGGCTCAGGGAATTATCATTTTTAAATTTGAATTTTAAATGTGTTTTTGCAAGTTTTATTAATCCATAGAATGTGCAGCACATAAAATAGGAAATATCTTAGCTAGAAAGAACTACAGATGTAAGTAATTAGTGGCACATTGCTCACATTTCATTGTAAAACAGATGTGTGTACTATTTTAATTACAATGACTAATATAACATATGCCTTTTATATATAATGTTTTCTGTGAGTCAGTGCTTTAAGTATGTTTTAATTTTATTTACTTTCCTAAGTTCAGCATTGGAGAAGGAAAGTATAGCTGTTACATGTTAAATGTTCAAAAAAACAGAAAAAGTCTCTGTGCACTATTGGAAACCTGTGTTTTGGTAGTATGCATTTGCAATTGGTAAGAGGAATGTTATGATCTCCAGCTTCACTCAAATTACTTCTTAATGATAACATTTCCTTATCCTGGGGATAGACCACAAACAATCATGGAACATTCTGGAGCTTTCTGACTTTTAAAAGGTCGTATCACACTTTCCTTTTTTCCCTACAATCTCTTTCTTTAGAATGGTGTTCAAATATATCCTTTAAAAAAAAAACAAAAAGCATATGTGTATGCCACAGCCCATATTATGGTTAATTGTAGTGGTCATTTTACACCGGAGCCAACATTTCTTCTCAGTTAAACTGTTAACTGCTTTTGCACTGACAGTCAGAGAGGAGTCTATTTAAAATATAAATAAATCAGACCATAGAATCATGGCAGACATTCAAACAAGCTACTAATAAACCTCATGTGTCAACCACGCAGAATTTAGGTGCTTTCACTCACCTTCCCTCTTTAATACTAGAAGTCCCCTAAGTTCAGATATAACTTCTGGAAAAGATCAGCATAAGGTGTGTTGTGAATCCCATCAAAGGAGCTGAATCCCGCCCCTCTCCTGCTGTGTCTGCATGGCCATGCAGGCACACACACACTTTTGAGTCTCCCCATTACCTTGGTGAGGTCAGCCCCTAGCATGGGGCACCCAGATTATGTACTCTAACAGCCACTTTCCCAACCAGAATTCTACTCAATGTTGCAGACAATGTATATTTTGATAAAACTGTTGCTCCGAGTAAAACTGTTGCCTTTTGGGATGTAATCCCACAAATGCACAGAATGCCACGATGAGGTATTGGCTATATTTACCAAGAAATCCTTATCCTAACCAAGGGAATATTAATTAGAGAGCTTGAAGTATTTTAACAAAAAAGTGATGCGTTTGTATTGGTACTAATTTAATTATTAATTTAATTTAACCCTCTGACACCCTTTTCCTTCCATTTTCTCCTTTCAGATCCCCAAAATAAAAATGGATGAAGTACAGTCACGGACCATTTTCTCAAGTATGTTGTAAATCACTGTGGTGGCAAATTAGCAAATGGCAGTCTTCTACCCCCAACCTTCCAAAGTGGCAGCAAATGCCTTCATCCTGCTGGAAAAACTACCAGTCAACAGAAATGAAAGGCCATGGATAACTACTAGACTATGTACATAAGTTTGAGTGTATCTACTACTGCTCTCAGCACTGCTCTTGTAATATTTGCTGGTATTTTCCCAAAGATTTTTGTACCTGACCTTCTTAAAATTTCATATTTCAAGTTCAAATTGACGTATCGCTTGCCATTGCACTCAGCCATTGCTTATGGTACTTATCATAAGCAATCTCCATCACAACCTTCCACTCCTACCATTAATAACTTTGACAGAGTTTAACCATCAGAACAAAAATGTTCTACACATGGGCTCTCCAACAGGAGTTGTTTTCTTTTCTGACTGAGAAAATATTAGTCATCTATTTGAAAAGCAGGGAGCTTTGCCAAAATCTGACTTAAAATCAACACAGTAAACTTCTAATCTTTTCATAGGTGGGAAAAAAAAATCGATGGTCACATTTCTAGGAAATAATCTAGAGTTCAGAAATGTCTTATCCAAGTAGTAGAGATCATTCATACAGGTCTGCTGTCATTTAGAGAGCGCAAAGGAAAGCACCCTTTTGTACTTGAACAGAGGAATTTTGCAGATGCTTGCTTGTGATTCTGCCCACGTCCCTGCTGCCCTGCACAGACATTGCTCCATGTAGCCATGGAGCTAGCAAACCAGGCAGGTCACAGCCAAAAGGGAGCTGGCTGGAGCTTCACCACATCACAGTCACTGCGTTCACTAGGTCAGGTTCTCCCCTCTTCCCCCAGGCAGTGCCAGTAGCTGTGTGCCTTTCTACAGCCCACTGCTGAGGCAGTTCTCCTCTCCACACTGTATGAAGTACATGACGATCCTTCTCCTATTGCTTTGTCATATGAGGAGAAGAGAGCAAGAAATAAGGATCAGGATCTCTTTTTTAATTTTTACTGCGTGGTCCAAATTTGAAAGTTTACACGAGATTACTTCTGAGACAGGAGAAATGCAAGCTAGTTTTGTGAAATGGCAACCCTATATCTTATCCAAGTGGCCACAACTCTGCTAAGAAAAATATGTTTGGTTAAGGGATTTATCCAAGTATCTGGTATGTTCAGTATGCAAAATGTGGCTTCTCTCATGTTCTCTGCAAAGAATCATATAACAAATAGCACCTAAATTTCTGTACTTTGAAAAAGGACAGATAAAGAAATTCTTTTCCTCCTGATTTTTACCTTTAAAGGAAAGATGGTGAAGAACACATGACATTCGGCAACTAACAGCTATGTGAAGGAGATGCCTCTAACTTACTGCAGCATCATTTTATTTTAATCTTAAAGGCAGATATTATACAACCCCAACTACAGCATGCAAAAGACTATATGTTAAAACATTCAGTATTTGAAGGGCATGAAAGTCAATTATTTTGTTTATTCAAAGGTGTGCCAAAAATTCTTCAGGGAGATCACTGCAGAAACACAAGCAAGGTAATTTTCTAAGCAGCTCATAGGCCTGCCAGATATTTGGATGGGATTCCTTCAGTATTTCACTGTTCAGTGGAAAACATAAACACGTGCCTCATCTGTAACTCCTCCTGAAGCTCAGACGCCTAAGTTTGGTCACTACTCAACCACATAGAGCATGCAAAATTTGTATGCAGATTGTGGCTTGAACTACTCCTGGTAAAGACCTTTACAAGGAGATTTCTTTAAGAGACAGTATAGTTTTTCTTCTGATTTAAAGTGCAGAGAATTTGTTTTGAAGTTAGCAGCTGCCAAAGTGCAGCAATACCATTCCAGATGAGAGAGCAAAAGGCAAGCACATCTTCCAGGGACATTCCTGAGGTTAGAGAAGGATTCCCTGCTTTTCTGACAACAAACTGTGCTGTGGGTAAGCATGTGGGTACTTTGCTTCCAGACTGGAATGTTTTAAAAAATGCAAAACAGACATGCATGATTTATTATCCAAATCTAATTAAAGTAGAAACACAGGAGGAGATGGTAGAACTTGGAGATAAGAGAGCAAGGTGCTATCTATGTCTGAATGTGGCAAGGTAGGTCAGAGCTGAAATATCATTCCTTGGGATATGAAGAGCTGAAGTGCCTTTTCTATCGCATGCTCAACGATTTAGTTTTTTTGCTAAAAGGGAGAAAACATATAGAGAACATAAGACAGTGTCAAAGAAGAAGTGGCTAAAAGAGCTCTCTGGATCTCATTTAGTTCAATATCCCTCTGAAAAGCTGCTTGTCCACTCGTAAACTATTTTTACAGAAGTTTGTGTAATCTATACCTAAAATCTCCCAACAGTAGGGCCCCTAAGCTCCCTATTCCAGCCCCTAACCAACCTTGTGGTTAGAAAACATTTTCTGCTATCTTATCTTACTTCTTGCAGTTTAGATTCATATTTTCTTGTTCTACTGTCAGTGGACACGGAGGGTTGTTTACTCCTTTCTGCAAGCACCCCCAAACACCTGAAGGCTTATTATACCTCCCAGTCTGCACTGAGCAGTCCAAATTTGCAGTTTCCTCACAGGCCATGTTTCCTAGAGCTGATATCTTCCCTGAATAATTCATGTTTTTTTCCTGGTTGTGAGCTTCAGGTCTTTCTAAAGCTAAAGAAGCAGTTTCTAAAGTTCCAGTAGCAGTTTGGTTCCATTTGTTAGAGTATGAGCTTCACAGCCAATTTTCCTGATTTCTCTGAAGAGGCAAATTCTCAGTGCATCCTAGGTGTTTAGGTAGAAAGAATAATAACTAAAACATAGGAAAAGAATGTAGTATCAGTTAGAAGCAATACTTGAGCAGTTTTTGTTCATATCTCACCTACCTCTTCACCATAATTCACCTTACTTAAAACCAGCAATTCGTAGACATTCATTTCCCTGCTAAGCACTTAACTCCAACTTCACCCTCAATGTATGTTGGGGAAAAGCCAGACCAGAAATGCCAGGAGCAGGCAAGGGGAGCACTTACTGTGGTATTTCTGGCCTGAGCAGCAGCTGGCAGGCTACAGAACTGATGTGAAGACCTTTATTCTTAAGATTCACCCAGGCTAAATTTAATAATATGGGAAATTTGTTGCAAAGAATGTCGGATGTTTAAGATAATAAATCAAAATATAACCAGACAAATGCTAGACATATACGTTCTGATATGAGTTCACTACTTTTGTTGGTGTAACTTGCCATATGTGCTGCGTAGCACCAGTTGAGAGCAGTTGCTGTTTGTGAGTCTCCATGCAGGCTCAGTGTCTCTTCTAAGATCCACTTAACAACAGAAAGCATTCCCTCCACAAACACTGTGCTTTACTGCTACCGAGGCCACGTCCAGAATCACCCTGAGCTGCCCTGGTCAGGGAAAAGGGGTACACTGGCAAACCTCATCTTGCTTGATGTTGACATAACATCTTGCCAAGAAAGTGTAGCAAATCATTTGAAGCTGAAAAAGTCACTTGGAAACACAGTACTGTGTGCCTGTGCTGTCCATATCACTCTCCTCCAAACATTTGCTGACAGACAGAATCAGAAGGAAGGCACCGAGCTGAGTGGATCACTGTTCTGTCCTGGGAGAACCATTCTTACCCTCTTTTTTGTGATAAAGAAGTGTTAGATTCTTAGATCCAAGTTTTAAAAATGCTACTAGAACACACTGCGCAGAAGGCACAGACCAAATCCCACGAGGCAGTAGATATCACTGACAAGCCATGTCACACCTCACCAGGCTCAGATACATCACTTACTGAGGAGGCAGATGAGCCAAAGCAAGGGCCATCACAGTGCAGCTCCAGGGCAGCTCTCTGACCACCAGCTCTGGCGTCTGCACCTCTTGAAGCCAGGCAGACTGGGATGAACAGCCTTCCAGCGGGCAGCTCAGAGAAAAGCAGGAGGGATACTTTAGTTGGGACACATGCCTAATGAGAATGCATAGCCAAAACCTATTAATGTCCTGAAAAGGCTCTGAAATTTATCTTACCATGACATGCACTCACCTACTGCCAGAAATAAGGAGAGCTAAAAGCTACATTTTCATATATTTGGAGAACAGAGCTGGAACTGGAATAGGTTTTTTAACAAGTTTCAATGACACTATCTACTGATACATGGAGCTGAGATGATACCTCTGTGTGTGATGAGGCATAGTAAGATGCAGTAAGTCTTAAGCAGATTTTAACATCTTGCTCACCTCTAAAACTGTATTTCCCAAACACCAGCCTTCAGTGTAGCCAGGGAAAAGTACCGGGGTAGAATTTTTAATCCCAGACCAAGTTATTCAGCAGCTCTGGACTGTTACAATTCGAAGTTAATTTTGCCCATTAAAGGGATGGGAAAATCTGGATACAGATCCAAGCTCCCTTCATGCTTGGCAACACTGAACAGGTCTGGACTCCATCTCTAATCACTGAACATTCATTTAAAATTAGGATCCCCTGGGCCACGGAGATACCTGCTGCTGGATTCTTAAGACCTGGCTCTAACTACTGCAGAAAGGTTCAGGCAGGCAGGGAGCATCATGCATGAGGCGTGGGAGGCAGAGAATGGGGACGTTTGCAAAACCTATGGGCAGCAGAAACCAGGGGGCTGTAGCTACCTCCCCTGACTGTGGCTGTGCATGAAGGTGGGGGAACTTGCCCAGCAGGCCTCACTCTTAGGCATGAGGCCCCACCAACATTGCTCCATGGGCACAGGGCTCCAGGCTCCATGGGAAGAGGAGACCTGAGATGCATCAGCTGCTCCAGAGTGCTGAGCAGGCACTTTCCTCCTCCCAGCAGGCCTGTCCTGACAGGAAACTGGGCTGTGTCACTGCTGCCAGAGCTGAGGAAGCAACATTCTGTGGGGCTTGCCTGTGTCAGCACACGTCCAGCAGAGCTGGGGAGGTGCACGGGCTGACTCGGCCCTGCAGAATCACACTGCATACTGCTGAGGCCTCTGGGATCTCCGGTGCACAGACTGTGATCCTATTAGGTCAGCAGCATGGACAATCTGGAGAAAACATTTTGCAAAAGCAGAGTAATAAGTTTTATAATAGAGCAAAGTGGGTTGAAAGGGTGAAAGACTAACAGTGAAATAATGCAAACCATACAATAGCAACCTTTCATCCAAGTTGCCAAAGTATTTACAGTCCTATCACAGCCCCTTCCACTCCAGGCAGAAAGAGTTCACCCAGCTGCAGCCTGAAGTTGAGGCCAACTTGAGTCAAAGCATCCCAGAAGGCAGCACCAAATCTAAGAAGATGGTGGGGGCAATGGTTTGTGTTTCCCCACTATGGGGAAACAAACTGATCCAAGCTCATTCCCCGAACTGATCCAGCTCATCCCACAGCTGAGTAGGTTTCTTGATGCAATTAGAGGGATTTAGCAGCACTGGCAATGGGTGGTCGCAAAGAGACAGTCTGATTTTTACAGGGCACCTCAAAGCTCAGGCACCCACGAGAGCTTAGGAATAGCTTGTTGGTATTGTTAGCAGAACAGTGAGCACGGGGAACAGGCACGATAGCCTGCAACATTTCAGACAACTCCAGGAAAGCAGAGGATGCATAACACAGCTGTCCCTGTCCCTCACTTGTTCACAAAAAGGCTCTCTGTGAGTGGAGAGAGGAACATCTCACTTGCTGCCTGCACAGATCGGTGTCCTTTGGGCAGGTTGAGCAGCCCGCAGCCCCACTTAGTGTTATGCCATCCCAGTGGGCTCAGGAAGTACGAGGGGAAAGGGAAGAGGAAGAGGAAAAGAGGAGGGGAGTTGCGGAGGGGGCCGGACGGTGGGAAGAGCAAACAAGTAGGGAGGGAAGGGAGAAAGCGGAAAAAAAAAGGAGGAGAAAGGGGAGGAGATGAAAGACAAGGGGAGAAGGGAGGACCGGTCGGGGAGGAGGCGAGAGGCCGGGGAGGAGAGGAGGGAGCCAGCTCGGCGGAGAGGGAAGGGACGGGACCCGGCTCCCCTCGGGCCATGCGTCTCCTGACCACGGCGCTGGCGGCCCTGCTGGCCGCGACGCCGGCCCCAGGTAAGCGGCAGCGCCAGGAGCCCGTCCCTGCGGCCCCTGAGGGACCCCGGCTCGCCGCCGCGCCGCGGGGTCCGGGAAGGGGCTGGGCAGCACCCGGGCTGGGGTAGCGGGCCGGAGCCCGGCTCCACACGGAGAAGGGAAGGGACCCGCCACCCCCGTCCGCTGCTCCCGCATCGCTGCGGCAGGAGCGCCCGCGGCTGTGGGTTCAGAGCGAACCCCCCTTCCTGTACGGCAGCTGCTGGAAACGCTTTCTCCGCCGCCTCCTTTGTCAGGCGGGACGGTGTTTGCACAACTGCAGGCAAAGTTGAGGCAAAGAGAGTTCTGTTTGCCTCACTGTTTTTGTTTGTTTGTTTGTTTTCTCTACAGGTTCCTAGGTCCCGTGGGCATCCAGTGAGAATGGAGCCCCCAGATCTCTTGTTATTAAAAACAACCCTCCGTTCAAGCCATATGTTTCCAAAATCAAATGCGTGTTGGCTGAGGTTGTGTCTTAAAGCTGTAAAAATTGATAAGATTCTGGATCAAAACTTCAGGGCACGGTGGGGATGAGGAGGATGAGGAAGTCTCACTCATTCAATAGCAATAACGGTTGGAATTAGGATTTCTGCCTCAAAAGGGCAGGAGATGACAGAGGCAGAGGTTCAGTTCAAGTTCAGTCACTGCAGAAGGGCTGTGAGAGAAGGAGCTTTTGACTTGAGAAACTTGCAGATGCAGCCGTTCAACTGAAAACAGCTGTTTGCTTTTGGTGATCTTTCTAGCCAGCTCCTAATTATTTTCCCTTAAACAAAGAGCTTTGCTTTTTCCTGGCTCATCTGCTATTCTTACTGTTTAGTAGAAGAGAAATCAAAATAAAGCAAGCTTTGACGGTAATATCATTTCACAGAACAAACTACAGGGCAAATAGAAGCCACCCCACCTGCTTCTGGTGATGCAAATCCAGGATGAGAAGGCAGCTGCCCTGATGGCAGACCTCTGTAGTCACCTAGCTATCCCCAGGGGCTGAGGAAAAACCCTGATTCAACCTGTCAGCGTCCGTGCAAGAGGGCAGATGGACCTGTAATTAATGCTAAATCCAGGTTGGGAGCAGTAGTGTTCAGGAACAGCCCCACTCATGTAAGCATCTGTACCAAAGGAGCTGGGGTTCTCACACAAGGATGCAGCCACTGTGACTGTTGGTCTGCTGCTGCTCTTCCAACACAGACCATGGGAACAGCCTTGACATGGACAGGTTTCTGGCTGCTAAACTGGTAGCTCCTTACACCTGACAGTGCCATAAATGTATTTTGCTGAGGAATATGGCAGTCCAAACCTAGCTAATACTTTCAGAATAGGCTTTTTCAGAATGGGGTTTAAGTTTTAGCAGTACACTTCTCTGATTCCTAGCAGGCAGTGAGACTTGATGGTGGAAGGTATGAAAGGAACAGCTGAAACACTGGAATGTGGGCAACTAAGCGAACTGGATGCTGATAGGAGAGAGATGAGCAAGGAATCCTCCAGTGTTGACCAGTCTTCCTTCCCTTTTCTATTGTTTTCCTTCTCAAGTAGAAGTAGGACTAAGCTTTTGTGAACTCTGCTAGAGTGAAAGGTAAAAAAAGACAGTGATTCCTCACTCAAAGCTGGAATCTGAAGTCTAGGAAGCCAGTGCTGTGTTGGCCTGCTCTCAAGTGGTGCAGGAGTCTCCTGTCTTGGCATAGAACCCAGTAGGGACAAACCTCATGCTGGGGCTGATCCAGCAGCAGTTAAAGACAGAAGTAACTTCCAGTAGCGCGTGGGAGCCCTGAATGAGGCTTTTCCTTTCCACATGAGAGATAAATGACCGCTTTCCTCCAACCATCCACCACTGTTCCACCTCCAATGGGGGTGGATAGGATCCAGTGGATTGTTTTCCTGTTTTATATAAAGCATCACCTGACCACCCTGTAACTACCAGTGTAAAATGACAAGAGGTCACAGGGAAAGCATTGGAAATTTGGAAAGCTCTCCCAGTGCTGCACTGATAGCTGCAGAAGAAAAATAAGAATATAAGTTTCCTCTGATCATACAAGCCTCCAAGCAACACGACTTAGCAGCAGATGAGTTTTGCTACATGAAAGATGCGAAATTTGATACTACCTTACAAAAGGGCACATCTCCTCAGGACAAGTAGAAGCCCTATGTATAAAATAAAATGTTTGTATGAGTGTAAACAGCTAGAAAGGGATCAGAGATGCCACATACAATGCTTCTTTATCTTCTCACAGAGGCTTCCATCGTCACTATGTCTGAATTCCTCCATATTTTCTCTCGAGTACTTTTTGGCAGTGTGTTCTGCCTAGTTTCAAATTAAGCAACGATTCTTTAGCTTTTTATTTAGGGATAGTATTCTACAATTAATCCTAGCCAGCTTTTTCAAACAAGAAGTTCACATATCAGGAAAATGACATAATTGTTTTCCTTTACAATTTTTCATGACATGTTCATAATTTCACTAGAAAAATCCTGTGTTTTGCATTTACGCAAACCACATTTTTATAATTGATTTCTTAAACTTTTGTAGCGTAATTATAAGAAACTTCAAAAAATTCTGAATTTCTGAACTTGTTTCTTGTTTTCTGAGCAGCACAGTCTTCAAAAATGTAATGTCATTTTGATGGTACTTTATCTTCATTTATGCATGTATAGCACCAAGGCCCTTTGACTCCAGCATGCAGTAAGTGAAGATTTGTGCCTGAAAATCTTTGGTGGTATTCAGACTTCATTTTTAATTTCAACATCCTGTTCTACCTGTTTGCTTAGTATAATACAAAATTAACTCTTGATTTGGAGCTCACACACAAACTTCATGCATAGACAGTTATAACAATAATTTAGAGCGTGCTTAGTTTTTTTTTTTCTTAGAGAAGCTAAAGAAAAAAATACAACTTTCATCATGTAACTTTTTTTCCTTCATAAAGACTCTACTTGGATAAGGTGTCTACTTTACACCATCTACCTGAAAAATTACACCAATAAACAATATGGTTTCAATAGAAAACCCAAAATAATTATACTTCGAATTTTCAGAGTTCTTCTCTCAAGCAGTTGCAACATAACTTTTTTTAATTCAGAGGATTTAAGTAAATTGATATAGCTAATCGCTCCATCTCACAGCTTCTCTGGGGCCACAAAGTCTCTGCCTCTAACGCTCTTTCAGAATTAGACTGAAGTGCTTTACTTGCTTATTTTGAAGATAAATACATGTTTGTGTTTCAGGAGCTGATGTCAACCAGGAGTCTGCCAAGATGCTCATCGTCTTTGTTAAAATGTTCCTAGCTTCTATGCTAGCAAGGTGTCCAGGAATGAAAAAAATCCATCTCCCAGAATTGCAATTCTCATTAGTTTTTCAGTACCTAAATGGAAGCTTATTACTCATATTTTAGAGGATGTTTCATGCTTTTCAGAGAGTATTGCAGGGAGTGCTTGCTCCCTGTTAAAATATGTTTTTTTTCTCTCCAGTGGATGCCATCAGACAAATAATTTAGGGAACACAATGCCATAGTATACCACTGGTCAAAAATAGATCAGTCTGTGATATGACTAATAGACATCCTTAAAATACATTCAGAAGGAAATAGAATGAGTGTTGAATCCCATGCCTCAGAAAAGAGGTTAAGCATGAATAAGTAAGGTCAGGAAATAAAAATCTTCTCCTAACAAACAGCTATGAAATTCCTTTAACCCTCACCTGTGTTGTCTGTTGGTAGAAAGAAAGAAGTGAGACAAACTACTGGTCTGAGCTAGACTCATGATGACAAACAGAAAAACACGAGTCAGAAATGAATGGGAAAATGGAACAACCATCTGTCCCAGTATAACCTCATGTCACATTTTCTCATTGAAGTAATGCCACTCAATCAAATTTGCACTCAGAAGGACTGATCTGACAATTTTCATCCAGATGATCCTTAGATTATGACAAGAAGAGTAGTACTTAAAACAGAGGACATAAGGAGCATTGTATTGAGGAGTTACTCGTGTATGAGGACTTATGGGCACATGGGGAGGTTAGTAGATTTTCAGTAACACATTTAGGGAACAGTATCGTGTAAGGTCTGCACAAATAGTGTCCAAAAGAAAGAAACAAGTACACATTGCTTGTGACTATCAAGTCACTCTGATTGGAGTAGCACATAGGAAAAACCGAGGACCAAGTAACAAAAGTGAGCAGCACTTAGAAAGATAAGTCATGCACTTAGGGAATTTCTTGGATAAACCAGGAACTCAACCACAAGTGACAAAAGAGGGAAAACATTCTGCTGTACCTAAATATAAACTGTCAAATAATTTCAAAATATCATGAAAAAGGTAAACGTCATTCTGGAACACACATGCAAGTTATTTCTAATCAAACCTGGGACGTGCACTATTTCACAGGACATTAAGAACAGCAACAAGAACATTACAACAAAATCAAAATTGAAACTAGAACCAGAGCACAGAAAGGTTACTAAGTGAATAGGGAAGTGGACAGGGAAAGGAAACACTTCTTTATTAGTGGAGACTAACAGAACTTGGCTTCTTTAGTTCAACAAAGTGAAGGCTGAAAGACCAGATATTTGGAGTCAGGAAGCAAATGGCAGTTAGCTTAAAAGACAAAGTTGGCACAGGAGCATAAACTGGCTATTAAAACAGATTTGCTTGGAAATTCTCAAAAGGCTGCATGTTGCCAGAAAAGAAGTCAGCAACAGCTTGCCAAAAGATATTCTGGACTCTTGCTCTAAGCTAGCTTCAGACAAGGCTCGTCTAAAGCCTTGGGTGACTGGGAGCCTGTAAAAGCACCAAAGAGCCCAACTCAGCCCTATCTAATTAAAGAACACAAGAATATTTAAGCAGACTCACTGAAGGAGATTCTCATGCTACCTCTCAGAATACATCAGCTTCTAGAAGCTCACTAAGTTACTGCACACTGAACTGATTATGATGTCTGTTTACCTACTGTGGACTTGCATGCTGGGGGAGATTATGGTGCTTTTGTACATGCCTGGGATTCTCACCATCTCTTTTTTCCTTTGCAGATGTTTGTGAGGCTTTAAATGTGACAGTCTCTCCAGGACCAACAGTGAGGTACTCGGAGGGAGATAATGCTACTCTTTACTGCCACATTTCTCAAAAGAGAAAGATGGACAATTTGCTGGCTGTGCGGTGGGTTTTTGCTGTATCACCCACCCAGGAGTATCTGATGATCAAAATGACCAAATTTGGGTCTGTCCAGTATTATGGGAATTATACTCATCATTTCCACAAGCAAAGACTTCGTCTTCTTAAAGAAAAACATGGAACTATGTACAAATTTCTTATTCTGAGCCTCCAGCAAACAGATCAAGGACATTATATATGTAAAGTTCAGGAAATTGGAAAACACAGGAATAAGTGGACAGCCTGGTCAAATGGTACAGCAGCTACTGAAATAAGAGGTGAGAAATCATAGATCACAGTTCTACAGTTTTCCTTGTCCCATGATCCTTCTTTCCTCTCTGCCAAGTTCATTCAAAAACATATAAAGCTAAGTTGTTTTTTTAGTATTTGTGAATATGAGAAGAAAAATCAAATACCCTACTTCTTTACTTATTCATTATAATTCAGACATTATTTAGCGTGTAGGATGATGTAAAGAAGTAAGATTAGTAGATTTGTTGAAAATAGTTTACTTCCTTCACCTTTTGCCAGAACAGCAGCAATTCAAACTCTTTTACACTGATCTACAGATCTCTATAATTTTGCAAATGGGAAATTATTATTTAAATACAAAAGAAATAGAGAGAAATTAACTGATTTTCAAATGAATACACAGGGAGTCAACCAGAGATAGAAGCTGTGTATTTTAGATCTTTGTTTTGTTCCTCTCAGTTCCTCTCTCATTGCATTTAGTTCTAGTCTAGAAGCAGTTTGCAAGTAGCATTCTTAGTATAATTCCTGCACTTTTGTTTATACTATTTAGATACAGAAAACAGAGCTAGAAAAGTAGTGACCTGCCTGTTTGTATTGAAATTCAGATAAAGGTATGACCAGCAGCAAGTGAGGATTTTGAACTGTAGATCTCAACTTAAAAACTGGCCTTCTCTTTGGAGTGGGTGATCTCAGACCTAACACCACCAGATCTGCACTCTTAGAGATGGGTGAAACTGGTTGTTGAAGAACAGACTCCTCTGTGAGGTGGCTGAGCTCAGTAGTTGTGCTGTTAAGGCTAACTGGTGAACTAAGCCCTGCTTGTGGTTATATAGACAGAGATCTGATTTCACAACAGAGCCAGCTATGATAACACCAAAAATCAAGTGGGACTGCTTGGTCCATAGGTCTGAATATTCAAGAGGTTAATTGGGCAATTACAGAAAAACTTGTAGGAGAAAAGAGTGCTTCATGAAGTTTATGTCACTAATGTTGATGGTAAGTTTACAGTTGTGTTTAGACAACAAATATTATTCCTGTATCTGAGAAAATCCACTCCTATTTATCTAAATAATGTTTTCAAGAAAATGGCCCTGAATCTCTTCTGAAATCTATTTTACATTGAGAGAATCCTACTGAGGACAGGCTTTTCAAGGTAGATTCAAGCACATTTATGTAGAGTCTGTATTGGTAGATTAAATTCAAAGCACATTCCCTCAGTACCAACTTCATTGGCATCATTGATTTTTCTCTGTCCCTTTTTGGATTATACACACAGCAGAAGAACAAATGAGGCAGTAAAAAATAATCTTTGTGAGTGCATGATCTCCTGAGGATTGTGCTCAGGCATCACAGGATTTTACTACGATCTATGGGAAAGATGAGGAACAGTGTGAAAAACAACAGAGAAACAACATCTTCTCTTTGACCAACCATGGTTAAACCTGCCCTAAGGAATCGTGGCATTAACATAATGTAATCAGTTGATTTCTAGTAGCAATAATGAAAGATAATAACAACCCAAAGCTGAAGCTCTGTTTGTTTTAGTAACAAAGACTGTGGATCAATTTTAAACAACCACAGGAAAACCTAAACTATTTAGGTTACTGGGTGTGCAGAACTTTTCCTTCATTGAAGGGAAAGTTCCATGTGCAAAACAAGTAACTTATTCTCGATTTGCCAAGTGCCCAGGGACCTTCCATCTCCCAGTCAGTGACTTGGGCTTCTGGACATACCACAGGAGAAGGTGACCAGTACTAAGGTTATGGTAGAGAGGGACAAAGGATACATTAACTTCACAGAGGATTCATTAAGTTTACAGTTCAAAGAATGAACAGTTTCATGTTTGATTTTCGTTGCTGCTTTCACACGTTTGTTCTTAAATAGAGCGGGGCAAAAGCACTGGAGCCCAGCATCACCCAAGCTCAGCCACATTGCATCTCTGGAGATCATTAAATTTCAAAAGCATTGACCCCATGTTGGGTGGCAGGAGCCAAGATACAGTTGTTAGTCTCACAAATACATGGGGTTAGGAAATTAAACTTCATTGTATTTGTGATTTAGCTCTACAGACTTCAAGCATCAGCTTGCTTCTCACTCAGTAGGTATTCTTCCCTGCTGCTCCTGCTCTTGCCTAGGAACTGGCACTCCTCCTTGCCCTCCTCTCCCTCTCTCTTCCTCCTTTACCCTTCCAGATTTGGCTAAAATGGGAGATTCAACCACAGTCATGAAAGAACTAGTAGGAAGGGGGACCTTTGGGTCCTAGTATTCAGATAACATACTGTGATTGTACAGGATTTGCTATGCACAGGAGGGAAGGGAACACTTTTCAGAGTGGTGATAAAATCTCCAGTTTCCCCAGTGGTAAACACTTGAGGTTTTCAAGGAAATTTTCTTCCAAACACATTTTGTATTTTATATTATAATCAGTTACACTTTTTACTGCAAAGGGATTTAGTTATATTGCAGTTAGACCCAGGATGAAGCAAAAGGAGCAATACAAATTGCCTAAAGCACTTGGATACTAAAATTGTGCTGCTTGTGCTTTATCAACTAAGGTTTCAACAGTACTATCAACAGTATCCAAAGGCATTACAGTTACTGCCTTTTCTACCATCTTGTTCCATTTAATGTGGCTGCAGTCATGTGCTAATTCAATATGACATTTTTATGCTAAAGCACCTGATAAATTTCATACAAACTTGCACATCGCAGAAATTGCATTTACATTGCTCATTTGGTTCACACAGGAAGAAGAGGTCACTCCATAAAACAGAAAATTGCAGGGGGAACACTGCTATTAATTTACATCCAGATTTTGTTTTTGTTAGCAATGTTATTAGTGTGAATTTGTGTAGTACCTAAAAAAGTTGCAAATGCATTTTCTTGCAACATATTTTTTTTGCAGACAAACACACTTTAGTTGTGAAAAAAAAACGTTGAATTACAGGTTATACTGTTCCTTACTGTTTAGTGGTGGCAGTTAAAAGATTTGTTACACATCTGTCTTCTTTAGGGCCTGAATACGTCTTCAGAAAAGAAGCCTCATTTGAGTTTGTGCCTTTAGGTGTATTGACAATAAAATAGTAAACAGAATTTACATAAAGGAACTATTAAACCCTGGTAGTAAACCCCACAGAAGTCCATGTTCTCATGTTGCCAAGAAGTGTCTCCTACTCCAGCCATGCAACATAGTAAATCTAGACTATGCTGGAACATTTCCCCTTTGCCCATCTCTCATCAGAGGCACCTGTTCTTTTCCTGGTCTTTCTGGCCAACATTAGCTCAAAAACATGGTAGTAATCTTCATTATAGTACAGAACCCCCCCCCCCAAAAAAAAAGAGTTTATTTAAGGAAAAAATGTCATTGTAAATGTGGTGTTCCTAATATCTTCCTATGAGAAGTCTCAGGACAATGAGTATCCTTCAGAACAATATGCAGTTGGGGAATCCCTTAAGTGCATTGTACCAAGTGCTACACATGGCTTAAGAAGAATAATATGTATTCCAAGTGCATTATGATCCAAGAGATTGTAGGAGGACAAATAGAAATTTAGACAGTCCAACTAAAATCCTGCTGGCGTATATAACACAAGTAGAGATGATCACAACAGTCTGTCTTGTTCGGAAGTTTGACTGTGAGTTTTCTACAAGACAAATCCTTGGTTCTTTTAAATATTAGTAGCTTGAGATGTTTTCTTGAAGTAAAAGTGTTGCAAAATAAATGAATGCAAGAATTCTTTTTCCTAAAATGAACAAAAGTCCTCTTTCCAATGAATGTATTCTAAAATGCTTGCCAAAAATCTACTGATTTGATGCTGAGTAGACATGTAAAATAAATATTCAGGATGGACTTCCCATCATAACTAAACAGTAGATTTAAACAAACCTGAAAGTAGTTCCATATTCACTGAGTCCCACTCATCACAACCCTAGAGGATGCACCTTAATTAATTTCCTGATTATTAGGATACTTTTCTATAGCGATTTGCCATGGGAACCTCTCTCAGCAACCTGAAGGACATCAGCAGACTCCTGTTGTATTGTAATGATGTCTAGCAGAAGTATTTGTGGATTAACGTGAATGAGATCATCTAATCTGACATCATAAAAAGGTCAGCATGCATAAACAGCAGACTCCAGGCTGAGGAGAGCAGAGAGGGGTTTGGAAAGTGATCCAGCAGTCGGAGCATTTGGATTCTAGAACTGGGTTGTACAGCTGTTATATCATCGACATTCATACATTTGTCAAGAGCTGTGTAGTCTGCTCCTCTTTCAGAGAGGACAAGTCTGTGCAGAACCTGCTGCCGTTTTCCCTCTTACCTGTGTTAGAGTGTAGTCACTTAGTCAGCCCTTTCTCTAGGCTATAGAAGTGTGTTAGTATGACTTGTATTCATGTAAACTCTCTTATCACATATCAGGAAAACCCCACAACATAGGCACAGGAATTTCTAGAGAAAAACATAAGCTGTTTTGCTCTCAACAGATGATGGTCATTGCTATGGCAGTGATAGAGCAGTTTATATAGTTACGATGTTCAACCCAGTCTGTTTTTGCTTCTAAGCCAAGAACACTGAGTGTCCTGTGTATCTCTAAAAGGTGGAACACAGAAGCTTTGAGGGAAGCAGGAAGAAAAAGAACTCAAGCAGTACTCTCACTTTGACGAATTATTTGGGTGCTGTTGTAGGAATTGCAGGGAAAAGACAACCTGCCAAAGGACATCCACAAGAGCTGTAGAAATAAGGCAAGCTGGGCAAAATCAAGGACTGCAACGTCAGTCCTGAGGCTGGGGAATCACTACTGTGTTTGCAGCGATCACTTCAGTGCCAAGCATTGTCAGAGTGACTTCCCTGGTTTTTTAAAAAGCTGTGCCTAAGATGCCTGGCTAAAAGTCAATACTCAGGAAATATTCAGAACTGCGCCCATCAGTAAAGCTGTTACTCTTTCAGTTGTTTGTTTGTTTGTTTTTTCCTTTTAGAAATGGACTACAGCATTGGGAAGATTTCTAAAATAAAATGAAGTCCTACTCTCTTGTTCAACTTCTTTCTGAGAAGTAGACTGTTTTGGGATGGACACACAAATTATAACCCTAGAGGTAGTAGTTCTGGGTAACTGAGAACAAAGAGTGGGAATAAAAATAGTTACATACAATTTTAGGGGCAGATTCTTCCTTGGCATACTCAGACCATCCTTACAAAATCATTACAGATCTTACAAGCCTGTGGCTACTGTTGTTCTAAGCTCTAGGCTCTTTAAAAGTGTGTTTTTATCCCCTCCACTACATTTAACTTTTGATTGAAGAGCCACACGCTGCATCTCTGCAGCATAAGATGACAAGGAATCCCATCTCACAAGCCATATAGCCCTCACTGGGGCTACCAAACCAGATGGGATTTGGTGGAAGACATTTTCGATAATGCTATTTTATAATTGAAGTGTTTCACTGAAACTTTATGATCCTGTGAGTTAAAGTACAATCTTGGTGCACTGATGTGTAAGGCAGAACAACCTTTACTCCAAGCAGTCCCAACACTTTATGCTGTTTTTTTAGTTCTTATTATGTCCTCTTTGTTTTGTTTTTCAGTCATTTCATCAAAAACTTCAGATGATCCCACTTACAAGAAAAAACATGAAGCTTGGAAGTTTTTTGAAGGTAAAGACACATCTAACTGCTGCTGGTTGCATGCAAGATGTTCGCTTGGCCCAACACTGCAGTACAGCTGAAGTGCCCTCACTGGGTTTGATTTTGCACATTCCTATACAAACTCAGGCTGTGCTTCAGATGGCATCCCAAAGAGTACCAGGTGCTGGCAAAATGAGAATGGAAGGCTCCAGCTCCTGTTCCTTATACATCTGTTACAGTCAGGGGTGGAATACCTGGCTGACTGTGAAGTACAAATGCAGACCCTTATTTAGAGGGGTGCTGAGCATGCCTGAAGAGGTGCCCAGCACAGTGTGTTCCCACTGGTCTTAGAAATATTTCTCTGCACAGCAAGAGCAGCATTAACTGAAATTCTCTGGAGTTTCAAGGCAAGCAGTATTTTCTCCATAGATTAGAGAACATCTGCTCTAAGAGACTTGGAAACCCAGAATATGCACTCAGCTGGGATTCCCCCCTCCTCCTTCTCCTCCTCTCCCTCCTGACACTGAACACCAGTGAAGAGGCAGCCCAGCGTTTACAGCCATGCTGCTCTGTTGCCTGCCAGTCTCTGCTCCATTCTGTGGGGAACTTTGCTGTTTAAACCACAATTTACAGACTCTATTGTTCTGTGTATGGGGGGATAAGTTGAAAACAAAGCACAGAACTGTAGGTCAGGGGTCTAGATCCAGCAACAATATTTTCTGCAAGAATGCTTGACCTCTGAGGCTTGGTTTCCTCTCTGTAAGGCAGGAAAGAAGCCAGTATACTTCCCTAAGGGCGTTTCAAGTCATTAATGGGTAGAGCATCCTTGAAGTGCTCTACTTAGAGTTCTAGTAAAAGCAGAATAAGTCATCAAAGTCTTCTGCTTCTGAACAAAATACTGTCTTGATCTGCTGTGGTAGAATTCCTAGCCCCTCAGGTGAGATCGTGCTATGGAAAATGACTGAAATCTATAAAGGGAGTCTGATGCTGTAGATTGAAAAATAAAGAAAATATATAGATAACAATTTCAAGCAAATGCTGCAACCAAAAAAAACAATTGCAGGCTTCCTTCCTTCTTCCTCAGTCACTCAGCACTCCGACATCTCTCCCTAGTGCCACTTATAAACAGTATTTTCTTTTTTTTTTTTTTTAAACCAGTACAGCTGTTTGAACTGGGAAATAATCCAGCTGAAGTTGTTCTGTTTTTTTGTTACCCCAACAAAATGAAAACAAAACCAAACCACCACCACTACGACAAGAAAAGTAAACAAACAAAGAAACCAACTCTCTCCTTCTCAAAAGCAAACCTTCATAAATACACCTATTACTGTTGATGGAGACTTCATCCAAATTTTAAACTGAGCAGGATGCTGTACGAAAATTTCAAGGAAGTTCATTACGTCTAAACTAAATGGTCTTTAAGGTCCCTTAATTCTTTTGGGCCTTGCTCAGTTTTAGTCTTGTTGACATAATATTTTTTGTCTTGTAAGCGTGAAACATGCAGCTGCAGCACTGAGCCTCCCCTGTGCTTGCCTTTCAGATCTGTATGTGTATGCAGTGTTCGTGTGCTCAGTAGGAATCATCAGCGTCCTCCTTTTTACACTCATCATTCTCTGTCAGTCACTTCTGAACAAGAGGAGATGCACAGGTGAGCGAAATGTCTTTCCTGCTGGCTGCAAAACCCGTGCCAAAGAGGGAGAGGGGAGAAATAGAATGGAGAAAATACAGGAAAGAAAAACATACCCTGGATTTTAAACAAAAGCTATATATATGTGTGTGTGCACAAGTAGGAAAGATCACTTTATTACTGCCAGAAAAAAAGAAACTGGAAGTTTCCTCCACAGATTAATTAGAACAAAGGCATTTTGCTCCCTTTGAATAGCTGTTTCACTTTATAATTGAAGTGGATTTCCAAAACTCTTCCACTTTTCATAAACATAAACTGGAGGTTGTTAGGACTTCTTTCAGAAGAGACTAAGTGCTGCATCATTAAATTGCATTTTGACAAGATCTAGCTAAAACTGTGCAGAAATGCCATTTCTGCAGATGTGTTCAGAAGTTTCCTTGTCTTGCTTGGGAAAATGAGGGTTGTTATTAGCACTCCTTTGTAGTGTGCTTTGAACCCAAAGTATCATTTTGTTATTCAGATGTGCATTTTTACAATAGTCTTTCAAGATGAAGGACTACTATTTCAACCTTTTCCCCAGAGGGTTTTTTTTTTTTTTTTTTAAGAGGCTAAGCCTGCCTGAAAGCAGCCCTGTTAGAATCAGAATTGCTATTTCAGATCCACAGAGTAACCAGTGACGGCTCTGCTTTCATTTCTACTTAAGAATGGTACATTTTGGAGACCTCACACTGGGAGAATTGAAATGCCAGCAGGATTAGCAACCATCAAGCTAGAGGAGAGTGCAAAGGGCCATCTCCAAACAGAAGCTTTGAAAAAGAATTTGGTTAGTGATTCGTCCTGTTAATGACAGGAGAGAATCATGACTTGCCTCTTCAGCAGTGCACACGTACCACAGAGGAATGTGTGACTCAGATGCACAAGGGAGAACACGAATAAGCCCAAACATTGATTTCTACAGAAGCCCTTCCCTGACCACAGCTGTATTTCAGGCTGTGGCTCCAGTGCCCTCAGTAGTGTAACTCCAGTTCTCTTTCAACCCAACGGTAGTGCTTGCCAAAGAGGAAGAAATAAGATCAGTGTTATTCTTCCTACCCTGTTAAGTGATGACAAAGGTTTTGTGCCAAGGGAGTACCCACAGATAAGTGTTTTGGTCTTGGTGAGTCACCTTGCAGACACAAGCGCTGATTTATTCCTTTTTTTTTTTCTTTTTTTCCTCTGGCCAACATAGGGCTAGATTTTATTTCTGTTTATGTTTATTCACTCTGGCACAAATGAATGAGCAGCATGGAGAATAGCTCTTCACAGTGAACCAACAGAAGCTAAATATAAAATATAGAATACTAAAAGTATATACAAGAGAGAAAAAGCAATTTCTTCTGAGCTGCTAAATTCTTTCTTCGCTACCCTAATACCTGAATAATTGCACACTTAACTAAAATTTATTTAGATTTTGAACACTATCCAGTAAACACTGGCAGCATTAAACGTGGCTCCAATGGAAATGTAACAGAATAAAACTTAGCAGATAAGCACTCAGCATTCAACACACACATATATAATGTATATACACTCAGTATATAGATATAGCCTTTCACCCAGGGTCACCTGATCGGATATTTTCTAGAGCCACATTAATCAGCTCAGCATCCCATTAAGCAGCAGGGAATTAAAACAGCAGCGCTCTCTTATTCAGACTGTTTGAATAAGGCATCTCTCCTCAAAATGCGTTGTCTTACCTTCTATCCACCCTTGATACTCTGTACCTCCATCTTCTTCCACTTCTGGTGAGGTTATGGCTTCCATCATCTTCCTCCTATTCCAAGAGAAGTCTGGCTCTGCTGTTCTCCTCAAAACTATGTCAGGTTGTCTTAACAAAGACAACCAAAGCTAACTCCTTACCTCACCTGCTAAGTACATTTCTGTTAGGGCTTCTCCCTGAGGGTCTCCAAACACTCTGTCATGGGAACACCTACAACCCCTTCCACTCTCCCCATACCTTCTCTCCAGGTTCTTCCCAGTTTCTCAGCCCTAACACCACAAAAAAAGCATCACCTGCTCCAACCCCACCCCAGGCAAACAGCCCTGTGGCTTTGGTAGAAGCCTGCTCTTCACAGACCTTAGGTCAGAAGATTGCAGCTTTTGCTCTAGGGCAGAATAAAACCATGCATACTTAGCAATGGTCAAATACATTCCAACAGTGTGTATGGTATCTCTTTGTGGATCAGGCCTACTCTTCTGACTGTATGCCTGGAGGAGGTAATGGTGATAGATGGAAGCCCTGCTTTGGCTAGCCTACATATGCAGACCTGGCTCTGGTATGTTAGCCCCAGTTCCCAGTGCTCTTAGCTCCCCTTTTGTTTAGGTCTGAAATTCAGCCCAGGAGGGGCTGTGCAGCTTCCTGTGCAGTAGAATTGAGGGGGGGGGAAAAATAACTGAAAAATTTTGAGCACAGAGCAGCATAGTTCTGTAAGAAGAAAATTAAGAGGCAATGTGTACACGTCTATGTTGCATTACTCAGAGGTGCACCGTTTTTTCTTTTTGAGAAATAAGTTGGCCCAAGTTAGTCAGCAGAGCCAGAGGCTCTCCTCCTGCCTGCTTTTCTCCATGCTTAGCACATGGCCAAGATCGGGCAGAGTGCAGAAACCACAAAGCCACAGAAGAGCATCTTAATAACCCTGGCTCCTGTAAGGCTGCAGGGAGTCTGCCCTTGCTGAGGGCTACTGATTCAAAGCAGTATGAAGCAGAGGGATATAGGCAGTTCACTCACGTGTGCTGTCAGAGGTGATTCTGGCTAGACTAGACCACTGATCCGATCCTAGGAGGCAACCCCTGTATGCCTGAGGCTGCAGCTGAGCCTGCATTAAGAACGGCAGTGGCTCCTGTGGCTGAATGGTTATTTCGGGCTTCTGGAAATAAATAGAGGCACCATAGGGAAATAAAAGTCTTCTAAGCAAAATTACTGGCCTGCTGTTCTTTCCCTTAGCTAGCTGTCTCTTGGCTGGGCTGACCACTGGAATGTGAGCTGCCCAGTACTTCCACATCAGATTGTTCTTGTTATTTGATACATTTACCTCTCCCAAACATAGCTTTGAGACAGACTGCACTTTAATCCACAATATACGGTGTTGATTGGCAGCTCTCCCAGAGCGACCACTTGGCACCTCTGCAGTTCTAAGAGCACTGATTTACCTGCAGTGTCCATTTGTAACTCATAAACTCTGTTGGTGGGAAGCCACATTTTCTTTCTTTCTTTCTTTAACAGTGAAGCATTACCTGGTGAAATGCCCCCAGAACAGGTAAGAGATTACAATTCTTTTTATAATAACCCAAGACACCAGTTCTCTGTTGGTTTTGCAGCATATCAGCTCTGCCCACAGCAAGGGGCTGGAGCTCAGTGGTCTTTAAAGTCCCTTCCAACCTAATCCATTCTATAATTCTGTTCTGTATATGCTGGAGAAGATGAGTAAAGCCTTCTGAAGTGCCTGCTTCAGTGGCAAGCCTTTCCTTCATACTCAGAATTGCCTTCTGGAGAAGTCTGCTTTGATCCTCCATAGCCTTCCAGGGTTTCCCAACACTTCACTAGATGGCAGTGGCCTAAGCCATCCTCCTACATAAAGCATATCACAGTATGACCCAATAAATCCTGCATACAGAATCAGGACTGTGGCTCAAAAGCAGATTTTCTAGGTCCACACTCTATTCCCAGCTGAAGACTCCAAGGGATGGGAAAAAATGGTACTTCTGCTGAAGTCATTAATCACTGTCCCTTTAACTAGCACTAACTGCCAAGTTTTCAATTGCACAGTGCTATAAAACAGATTTCCAACATATGAGCTTCTTGAGATATAAACTGCGCTGAACCAGCAGTAAAAGATAGATGGCAAAAAATAGTTTACAAACAAAAAAGATTTAAAGAGCATTGCCTCATAATAATGTGAAAGAACCATTGTTTCCCAGTTTTCAGTGACAAAAAACATGTGCTCCTAGCATTGTAGTTTAAATCAATATCACTTGGTATCACAGGCACTCATTCTCATTGTATCTTTTTAGCACTGATTATTTGCCAAGTATAGCATGTCCTAGATCCTCAACTAGTGTAATTTTGAGTGCTCCCTTATGGGATAATGGCTTTATTCAACCAACACTTGGATGTAAGCAAAGTCAAAAAAAGGCAACAGAGAGTTCGGGAGAGGTCAGTACAAACTGAAACTTTCATGTTATTCATTGAAGATCTTTGTTCTGTGACTCTAACCAGCCATTGCACCACACCAAAGACGTACAGACAGCGCAGCAGTTTTCATTTCTGATTATTTTTCCTTTTACCTTCTTTATTAGCTGCTGGGATAAGGCTTGAAAGAGGGGGACAGGGAGAATCAAAACAAGAGAAAAATGAGAGTGACTGAAAAGCCTACAGTCAAAATTGATGAAAATTGAGCATTGAGCATGGCAGCCAGATGAAAAGACTTGTTATACTGTGCAGAATCAGCCTACCTGGGAATACATGATGCAGTGTGATACTACTGCAAACATTAAGCTCTGGGGCTGTGTAGCAGCGTGGAAAAAAGCCAACATGATTTTTTTTTTGTAAAAGGGAGTCTCAGGAAGCGAAGGAGTGTGACTCAATATGGATAAAAATGTGCCTTAATGTATTTTAGTATGGCAAGATATGCTAATGAAAGCCCTGATCCTACAAAGGTATGTCAGAAGTGCACTGACTTCAGGGCTTTAAAATTAAGTGCCTATGAATGTGTTATCAGTATCATGATTTTTGTTCTTTTTCACTCTTATTACCTTTTATTTTCCACTCTCTACTCCCAACATGAACTATCAGTTCCTTTAAACACATTAGGACTGTTCTCGTACCTAAATTTGTAATCGATATTAGACACGTTATGATCCATATCTAATGCAAAACATTAGTTTCCATGCATTCCTAGCTCAGGTTGTGCTTCAAGGCATCATAAAACCTGAATTCCAAGTAAATCTCATATTATGGGTCATTCAGATGTGTTACAGCTGTAGGTAAACCAACTGGAAGGAAGAAGATGCAGTTGTGTGAGCTGGCATCAGGCACTTCTCACTTCTAGTTAGGATTCAGCAGTGCACCAGCAGTGCTATGGTCAGGGAGTGACAGAATTTAGAGATTCAGAGGCAATTTGAAGTGTTAGAGGTATGAGAGCTGTGACATAGCCTCATCTACCTGCACCGCAAGGTGCTATTCCTCTAGAAGTATTTGCTAGCTTGTCTTGGAATTTAATTCCAGACGTTTGAATTCTTAATTCAAAACATCCAGACTCAAAACCCAACTCAGTCTGATGAACAAATCTGCGTGATTCCTGCCATTCAGAAAGGCTCAGCCTAGAGGGCCTCAGCTTCAACTCCCCTACCACACTTCAAGCTCAGTGCAGAATCCAGTATCAAAATTACATGACTAGTCTAGTGTCTAAAAACTGTCAGCACTCCCACTGCAGTAATACCTAAGCACCTTAAAATATTTCATGTCTTGACATCATAATGATAGCTTCACTTAATTGGAAACTGAAGCTAAGTGATTTGCCCCAGGTCTCACAAAATAGCCTCGTCAGACAAGAAAATTAAATCCAGATTTCCTCAGTGGAACAAAGCAAATGTTTTGGCTTTGGTTTATTATTTGACCAATAACAAATTAAGAAAAAAAAACAAGCTAACCCAAAACCACTTCTTTCCCACATTTTAAAAATAAATAACTAAATAAAAAGTACGGCTATTTTGGGTTTTCCAAACCACTTAATTCTATTTTCTGAGGTTTTCTTTAAATATCCTCTTCTTTAAATATTCTCCTTCTTATTATCTGCCTTGTTATTGGATCGTTTTGCCAGTTTTCAGGTAATGAAACCCTCAGAAGGTACAACTTTGAAAATGGGATTTTTTTCCTGCCCTTTATTTATTTGTTTTGGCCTGAGCTCTACTCCAGGCCTTCTGCCACTGCTCTTTCAGAGACAAATAATTTGAGGTGGACAGAGCATTCACCTCAGCAAGCTGTTCATCACAATCCCTTGGTCCCACACCACTGATATAACAGTGTAGGAGAGAATTCTGCTAGTCTGAACCAGAACCAAGCATCCAATCCCCCAGCACCTTCCCACACAGCTATATGTGTGAATCCACCTGTGCTGGCAGGGAGGTGGTGAAGTCACTGTCCCTGAAGGTGCTCAAGAAAAGGCACTGATAAACTTGGTTAGTGGGTATGGAGGAGATGGGTTGACGGTTGGATGAGATGGTCTTAGTGGTCCTTTACAACTTTAATGATTCTGTGATAACCCTTGTCAGACCATTGACAAGAGGGAATAGATGACCAAGACAGCCACAGGAAAAATCCCATATCTTAAGGGTAGCAATGCCCCAAATGGCAGCAGTTTCCCAGCTCTAGGATAGTGTGCTCCAGAATTACGAGTAATGGTGCCACGGTTCTCAGCCACCTCCCACAGGCTTTCTTCTCCCCAAACTCCTGTCTCTTTCTCAATCTCTAAAAGCTCATTAGGTCCTTCAAGAAATGAACAACGTGACACTGTTAAAATATAAGCTGGGAAGCCAGAGGAGGAGCTGGAGATAAAAAAGTAACTTTCTTCTTTAACACAGAACAAGACAAGCTCACAAAGATGCAGTGTTTCAGAGCCAAGGAGTCTTTTCTGAGCCTCCTTGTTTGGTTTGAGGAGCTCAGTTGGGAGACAGCAAGCAGAGTTATTGTAGCTCCCAGAATCAGTTAACCCTATACAGCCCTGGCACTTACAAAATAAGTGTAAGCCACAAATACATTATTCTGTAGCTTTGCATTTTCGGCAGCCATACAGGAATAACGAATACTATGAAGTGACACTGAGCCTTTTCATATATCGTGCTTAAAGCAGCAATATTAGAACAGTAGTACCTTTAAGCTATACATCTGCCTTAATGACCATAAACACCAAGCGAAAAAATCACTTCCCTCCCCATTTTGATGCTGTCTGTCCTTTGCAGTTTGCTGTGTTTGAGCAATGGAGCTAGGCAGGACAGCTTCATTTCCTGCTGGTTTAAAACAATTTAACATCTTGATTTTAATAGGGAAACAAATGATTGTTGTGGGATAGGTTCACAGTTATGCAGGCAGATTTTAAAATTACTTTTATGCAACCCTCATTTTACATAATTGATGTGATTTGTTTATAAATTATGAAAATATTTTACCTCTTAAATATTTTTTTAAGAAATTTGGCAGAAAACTAATGTTTTGGACTGAATACAAGGAACAGAATTCAGCAAAATCAGCAAATCAGAGACTTTTTTAGTTGACACAAGTGTAAATCCAGAGTGATTTCACCAATGATAGTGATAATCATTTGGATTTACAGCTGTGCAAAATTGTAATGCCTGTTATTTTGTTATTCTTGTGTGGGCAATAGCTGAGACATCTTAACTTTCATTAAGACTTTGGCCCAGTTTGAATATTTAATTCTATTAATAAGAAGAGAATGTTTCATTATGCAAAAGAACCTGGAGAGGAACAGCACCTTGGGACAAATGACTTAAAATTCAGAGAATTCAGTGCTGTCTGTATTACTGCTGTGGAGAACCTGCCAGGGTCCCACTGTATGGTGTAATCCCCAGCCATCTTACACCACCACCTTTATTGTAAAGAACTTCTTGGATATCAGGAAGAAAGCTTTTACAATAAGGGTGGTGAGGCATTGGTACAGGTTGCCCATACAGATGGTGGAAGCCTCATCCCTGGAGACATCCAAGGGCAGCCTGGATGGGACTCTGAGCACCTGATTGAGCTGTAGGTATCCCTGTTCACTACACTGGAGTTGCACCAGATGACTTTTAAGGGTCCTTTCCAACTCAAATAGTTCTATGATTCTATTTCACATTAGTTGCAAGTTAGCATGGTGACAGGATCAAATCACTGCAACCTGACTGCATATCCGAGCCCTTCACTATTCAAAGCAGGTTCTGTTGTCTCAGCCTTTGGGACATACATTTGATGCCAGGGCTAGATTATCGTAGTGGCTTTTTCCACCTTTAAGGATTCTAAGGTTCTATTCTATACGAAGGGTTAAAAGACAGCAACAACAACAGTTAGACTTTGGGGATGATGAGTTTTAATTGGCCTGGCATAAAAGCCTTCATGTGTCAGAGCCTGTTTATAATATATTTGTTGTACTCCTCCCTCACACCTACTGCAGCTTTTTCAGCATTGGAAAAAAAAAGAAGAAAAACAAAGGTAATTAGCTTTTTCTGTACACGGATGAAGAAATGCAAGATCCAGAGCATTTGCAACCCCCTCTCTGCTTTTCAGTACATCTCCAGGTCAGAATCCAAGTTGTCAGGCAGGGATTCACACAAAGCAGTGTGTCTGCTTGCATGAACTCACTGGCACAAACTGTTTGTCCCTGCACTGCCTTCCCTTGTCCCTCTGCATTGCAGCTCAGGGGAGACTGTGACCAGTGTGACAAGCATGTCCCCTCTGCAGCCCAAGAAGATGAAGAAAAGGAAAGAGAAAGCAGAGCTTCCACCAGCCATCCCAGCAAAAGGTACGAGAACAGAGACACAGAGAGAGTTCAGAGCTGGGCACACTGAGGAGGGAGAGTTGTGTGTGCGGTGACAGAGCAGTGCCAGAGGAGGGGAGGGAAAGGAGCTGGAATATTGCTGTCTATTATATCACAAGCAACCAGCTCTCAAGAGCTATGTTGCACACAAACAGTATCTTTTGCATATCAGATCCTTGAACCTTACTTTTTTTTCCCAGTTCATAAGCCCTACGCTTCATTGTAAAATAAGTTATCTAAAATATAGCTAAGCTCTTATACAAGTATAACTACAGGCATTTATGCGTAAACCACTGTACATTTGTGATTTATAAATTGCTAATGCATATGCTAAAAATGACAGTGAATTACAGTTATGTAAAATGACCCCTTAATATTTCTTTCCACAGCTCCAATAGCCAATATTCCCAAACCCAAGCTCTTGAAACCTCAAAGAAAACTGATCCTGGTAAGTAATTTTCTATGGCATTTTCTCCATACTTGTCTCTCTCAATAATAATTGTTGCAATATTGCCAGAACTCCAGGTTCAGAAAAAGCAAGTTGGCTTAAAAATCACAAAAGTGTTTTTTCATGCAGTCACATTCACTGGCACTGCTGCCCAGAGAGCTGTGGGTTCCCAGTCCGTGGAGACATTCAAAGCCAGGTTGGACGGGGCCCTGATTTGGTGAGGGGCACTCAGGCCATTGCTGGGGGTTGAACAGGATGATCTTTAAGATCCCTTCCAACCCAACCATTCTGTAATTCTATGGCTTTGAAAAGTGATTAATTACCTTGGTCCCTTCCATTCTGAGCATAGATTATACTGGATTATATATTCCCACTTTCTTGCAGTTGTGCCTAAAGAGTTAGCTTGTTCTTAAAAGAAACTTACTGTTGCTGCTGGGAGCTGGTGCTCTGGAGAACACATCTGTCTCCAGCAGATCACAACTGTGCTGTCATGTTCCATTTGTGACTTTTCAAGTTAGAAAGAGGGGGCCATTTTGCCCCATAGTGGTGTAAGTCAGCATTAGCTGAAGCTGCAGGAATGAAATGTATGTATGCAGCTTGTAGTGAGGTAAAAGAAATCTTGGATCTGGTTTCTGTTGGGTTATTAAACACCTAGTGGGTATTTGCCAGACAAGTCAGATGAGCAGATGTAACATTGCAGCACCTGGCCAAGACATCTGGGGTAGCAGAGACAGCTTTATAGCAGTTATTTCAGTTGCATCCATGGCCAGGCCCATGCAGGGTTTCCTATGGAGTCAATCAACTGAGGTGAGTTGGAGCTGGAGCCCAAACAGGTGCTCTTTCTGTTTTGGGATACTTTCTACCTTTGCTGGCAATGGTGACTAACTCCCTAGATTCAACACCTGGGTGGATGCGGGTGCCTGAAGTTGGGCTGTATGAATAACCCAAATGCCTCTGTGGTGGGCTCACTTTTAGGAGGGCTGGGATTGGGAAACTTTCCACCAGCTATTACAGAATACACCCTACCCTTTTATGCATGTTCATGGCACAGCCTGGCTACGTGGGCACAAGGCCTTTTTTTTAATCCTCAAAAATCTATCAGATTTTAAAATTTCGGTCCCCTTTGGAGTTAAAAAAATGCCATCCTGCCAGATGTCTGCAGGATTAGGGATTGCTTTCCTTCCAGCTGTCATAATTGCACATCTGGTGTCAGTACTGGGCCTTTTTTCACAAATGGCACAGAGTTGGAATGAGAGACTCAAACTGCTGAGTTTCGGGACTTCTGCAGCTTTCCTGTGCAGCCCAAGGAAGTACCACACCAGGAGAATATTCCAGAAAACCTAAGCAAACAAGCTTGAGAATAAGGAAACATTACAAAATAATTCCAGTGTTTTGGGAAATTTTTTTGCAATAACCTAAATACCAGCAGAATTATTTCCAGAGGACATGTGCTTCTGGTTTCTTGAAAGATGTTTATAATAAACCAGAGAATTTCTTTTGTTGTTAACATGCTAGAGTGGATTACAGTATAATTTTATAAGAATACAATAACCTGGATAAAATATGGACATAATCTCAATGAAAATTAAAAAAAAAAGACAAAAAAGACAAAACCTAATATCATGTTCAATTGCACAGCCTTTAGTAAAGCCTTTAAAAGCTCTGCTTATGTCATTTTGCTTTTGCTTTAGCCAGAACAACAATTCTATGCTCCCCTTGTTGCAAAAATAGTCCCCATCAGTGTCATTCTCTATTAACATCAGTGAGAAATGTGTACAGATCAGAGGAAATAGAGATGATGAACTGCAAAAAGGGATGGGTTTTATAGCAAGCAAGAAGCACAGAGAGTCATTAGAAAGGAGAAAATTCTAGAGGCCCACAAATTCTTCTCTCTATGGAGTGTTTTGCTACAGCCTTAAGTACTTAGCCCTTTGAGTTGGTAGATACAAATCTTAAACTTCCTCAACCAAATTTTCCAGTAAACCTTTCATTGCTTCCTAGAGGTTAGTTGTCATAGTTCAAGAGTTTCAGGTGCTGAACATCAAAGTGGAAAGGTTTTCACAAACATTTGCATCACCAAATGTCACCAAACATAGGAGTTGGTGTGAGATTCACTGAAGCTAATGAGAAGACCTCGATTTCAAGTTATACCAAATACTGCAAATTTGAGTAAAATTTTTGTTGACTTCACCACCCTCACATTAAATTATTAGGAAAGGAAAGCCTACTCAGGTAAGGCAGAATCCAAGGGATATTCCTGATTCTGCCACTGACAAGTCAGAGTAGTCATCCTACTTCGAAAACAAATAAATTCATTCCGTGTTACAAATGATCCCCCTGGGCCTAGTTCCCATGTAAATGTAAAGCACGTGGTCCATGGGAGTTGGCTTCTACTGCTCCTGCATTGACTAAGTTGTTACTGGAGGGCATCTGAGTTCTGTTAATCACAGAACACGTATTGGTCCTGTTCATCTTCTAAAGCAGAGGGTTTCCAGTGACTTTCTTTGAGCTATCGGTAGGAAACATCTCTCCACCTACAGCTCATGCAGATCTCAGAGATCTGCATTCCCAGTTTTTACAGATGTGTCAAATAGGAAGCTCAGAACTTATTTTTCCAGCTTTGAAAAATCCCATTCTTACTTACCATTGCAGGCTAAGTGCTGACGGTATGCTGCATGCCAGGCAGTGCATGTCAGGACAGTCCCTGCACAGAAAGTGCTGACTCTGCAGTGAGCAGCGTGTCTGAAAGCCTGCTGTTTGCAAGCACTCATCCAAAGCACAGCTGTCCTGATTCTGCCGAGTCTGCAAGGCAGAAGGGAGTTGTTTTGAACAGGAACTTGACATGTGTTTGACACCTGTGGAGCTGAGAAGGCCATGATTTCCTCTCATCATCTGCACGTATTCAGCCAAATTAAGCTTATTTCACAGTAAGATCAGTGTATACTCCTGAATCAAGCAATGCAGGAAGGAGCTCCTAGAGCTGCCCAGAAGCTGAACTTTCCTTCACCTGAAAAGTCATTTTGACTTTTAGGTTTCAAGTGTATGCTTTCCATTGTGAAATTAACCAACCAGACCCACTGCATATCTGAAGTGGTGACTTTGGAGTCCTTTTGGGAAGCGGTCTAGCTGTGCAAGTGAATGATCTGCAGTGTCAGAATTGCTTCAGGGAACTGTGAAACACAGAGAAGCTCCTTTTGGTTTTTGCTTGCAGGGGAATTTGTGCATTTTAAATCATGTTCCAGACTGTTATCCTACAACTTCAGCTTCACAGGAGCACAGGAGCAATTTTTCCCACTGTAAGATTATTATCCATGTTGATTAGAATTTTCTCCTGCCTCCTTACAATTAGGCAGTACCTTATTCAAAACCAGCCTTATGCCATACTCAGCACACCAGCTAGGAAAAGTGGGCTCATCATTTTTTGTGCAACAAGTAGAACTCCTGGTAATTCTCAACATGACCTTTGAAAAGGAAAGGAAAGAAAAGGAAAATGAAATACTATTCAGTAACCTTTGAGACTCTGGATCAGAGAACTATTCGGTCTCTCTTTCTCTTGCACAATTTTAAATTGAAAGCCACCCTCTGTTAGAGGTAGTTTCCTCTACAAAGTGTAACAGTCTGTGATTCAAGATTCCGATTTCTCAAAGCATTATTTATCTCCGCAGATTTCAAGTTACATTGTATGTATGATATACAAAGAAAAATCGAACATTTTTTTCCCCTCAACTCCCTGTGATCCTTGAATATTTCCACCCAGTCCACATAATTTGTTTGTCTGCCAGATTTCTCTTCAGCAGTCTCTCATTAGAGAAGTCCACTTCTTCATGAACATGATTTATATTGTCAGGTTGAAACTCGGAAGAAGTCATGTTCAAACTGTTGAGACTGAACTGTCTCAAACAGTTGCCCAAGGAAAGAGCTATAACTGAACAAACTAAAATTAAAGTGGAAGAGATTTTGCATTTGCTAGAGGATACACTGGAAAACAATGACTCTTTGTAATTTGTATTTCTGAAAAGGGTATGATCCCAAGACAAGAACAAGAGATGAACAAGATAAAGGCTGCTTCTAGAAATGTCACTTTGGAACAGAACTCTCTTTGAAGAAATCATTTCAATATCATTTTAGAACGATAGAATAATTTTTCAGAAAAAGACATTGTAGCCATGGAGATCTCAAGGACTTCCTAGGTGGAGAGCCAGGATAGAAAAAGAGGTGAAAAGTCAGTCATTCCCTGCCTCTTTCTCTTCTGTCCAAGTGTCAGTCCCACCTCAAACATCAGTTATTGAAAGTCACGTTGTTGTTCCAAAAAGGAGGTGGTGGCAGGATTCCAGGCTTACATTGCCAAACTGCTGACCAATCCAAATGAGAGATGAAATCATAGAATTAGTTTTCTTTCTCTGCCTACTCAAAAAAAAAAATGGTTTTTGGACAAACAAACCACCAAAATTAAATTAAACATGCAGTTGATAAATGAAGTATGGAAGAAGGCATGGAAAAACAACCCTGGCTACCATTGGTACTCTAAAGTAGCATTGGCTTCCATGTGCTGTTATTACACGTCCTTTGCTGAAAACTGTATACACTTCACAATTTTGAACCTCCTGTGTGTTTCCTCATATTTTCAATCAAATTATTACATACTAGAAATATGCATAAGGGAAATTATTCTACACATTTTATGGTGTGCTGTTCCTTGTAGCAGTAATTGAAGTACCTTTTCCACTTATGAAAGTACTAATTTTATTTGGTTTTATTGCTTTTCTAGATGTAATTATTTATTTAGTGTGTTTTGGCTTTATTAAATTATGTTTACTATAGGAACATCATAAAAATGTATGAAAACAACACATCAGCCACTACTGCCCAATGACC
This sequence comes from Cyrtonyx montezumae, assembly GCF_038088225.1. Taxonomy (NCBI): domain Eukaryota; kingdom Metazoa; phylum Chordata; class Aves; order Galliformes; family Odontophoridae; genus Cyrtonyx; species Cyrtonyx montezumae. Next base: position 15,417,004 of record NW_027072045.1, on the reverse strand, counting down.
TGTTTTGGGGAATCTAGTGTTATTTTTCATATCCAAACATAATAGAATAAAGTAAGAATAAAGAGATAATCTACACTGGAAAACAATGCAATTTCGAGATAATACAATAAAACACCTGGACAATATGATTTCATAAATCTTAGTTCTGAAATTTACATGAGTTGGGCGTTGATGTGGCTATTTTAGGACATGCTGCATTTTCTAAACAGAAACATAACATGAAATGCAATTAAACAATGAAGGGGAAAGCATATATAGGTTTGGTATGCTCTCAGCAACTGATTTCTACAGAAAAGTGAAAACATTTCCACTTAAAAAATGTACTGGATTGGCCTTAGGAAAAGTGGAGTTTTAATCTAGCAGTGAACAATAGCTTGTTTGTAATGCTTTATCAGATTCTTTTTTAGGAGGCTTTGTATATGCAACATGTCGTTCTATTCAGGGTCTGAGGTGACTCCCACTAAAGCCAATAGCAGAAGTCTCAGTGCTTTCAAACAGAGGCTAGATCTACTAAGCTGTAGTGAGAATAAAATCTTCAGCATTTGCAGGTGTTAATGTGATGTCCAGCATCAACTTAGCTCACTTTCAACTGAATAGACAAGCAGGTATAGTTTTTAGATATGAAAATGAATACTAAACATATCAAAAAAGGCAAGACCAATTGCCTGTCTAACCCTGAGGTTTGATACCTTCATGCCAGAAAGAGAGGAACAGACTGAGAGGCTTTTTTAACTCTAACCCATAGCCAGGGTAGCATGGATGCCTTTCTGACCTTTAGGTCACTCCCAATAATGCGTTCAAATGTACTTTCTGTGTTATTTAAGAGGTCCAGTTGCAGTCTATAGGATGTCCTTTTACATCATAGTACCAGAAAAATCCACAAAAGCAGGAAATTTTGTGAAGTCAGCAGTGGAGCACTCTGTAGCTAATGAGATGCAGAAGTTGAGATCAAGTAGGGATATTCATGCAAGGTAGAGGAAGACCATGTAAAGAACCAAATGCAAAGATTAGAATCCTGCAGAAGACCTTTACTCACACGCACAAATCAGCTGACTACAGCAATACCACTTGCAGTAGCAGCTGCATGGAGTACTTCAGCATCAGATCTACAGAGGAGAATTAAGATGAAATTCATGCTGGAAAAGTGTAAGTCGATCCACCCAGGGGAATCTGTGTGAAACAATCTGAAACAAAGAGCGTGAGCAACTGTCAGGGCAAATGAAAGTATTCCAGGAAAGCACAAAAGACAGGAAACAGGGAGTGTGGGGGCTGGTTTCAGACAATATTCACTGTTTATGTTTTTAGCCAGAAGACAATAAAACGAGTATTCAAACACCTCTAAAGGAAACAGGAATAATTTATTCTAAATCAGAAGGGAAAAGTGTTGGGAAAAGGTTTTTTGTTTGTTTGTTTGTTTGTTTTCCCATCCCAATGCTTAAATACTGTATGGAAACCTTGCTTTCTGAACTTTAAGTTTTCAGTTTGCAGCTGGAAACCTTTTCCTGGTCTCAGAGTTGCCTTCCTATGAGGCATAATTTTGCAACTGCAACAAACTGTGTAGCTGCTTTTTTTAATTGTCCTTTTTAGTCTTCAACATGAGAACACCAGAGTTTTTGCACTTCACCCTTTTCTGAAGAACACAGACTAACTTTCCAGGGACAAACTAGAGCACAGTTGAAATCCAAGGCTCACATATAATCCCAAAGCAACTCCTTCATCTGTGGCTACATTTAGTGCAGAGTAAACTCAATGACAGCAGAATAGAAATAGCATGTTTGAGAGAAATACACTCTATTCTATAGGATATTTAAAGTGACTTTTACATTCAGTGATGATGGCATTATAACTGCAATTTGTTGTTTGTTTCCTAGCCAAAAATAGCGGAGGAGAATTTAACATACGCTGAACTTGAACTTATGAAGCCAATTCAGGAAGCCAAAGGCATTCCCAGTACAACAGTCTATGCACAGATACTCTTTGAGGAGAACAAGCTGTAACAGATCACGCCTGTATAAATGTCCTTTGTCTGTGTTCTATTTAATTCTTGCTGTGCTGTTTATTTATAAAGATCATACAAATGTCCATATTTTTTTATTGACATTCACGTGCTTTTGTATTTTTATGTGATTTTTAAACAAAACGTAGTTGAATGTAATCATAGAAGAAGCAGTTGGTCGACAAGTGACATCCCAGAGGCATCCCTGAAGTATTTGCTCCCTCCATTTTAAAGAGGATGAAGTTCCACTTTGATCATTTTCAGTGCTAATCTTTATTCCTTCTCTGACACTAATGTGACAAGTCCAGCTGCAAACACGGACATCTGAGCCACCTCAGAAATACTGGAGGCAGAATCAGTGCACATCGGCCTCCTCCAGAGAAAGACCACTGACCTGAAGTTCGTCAAATTGCTGCTGTTCATCCAATCAGAAAAAATACTAATTCAGTAAAATTGAGATTTTCTTTTTTTCCACAGAAAATGGAAAGCTAGAATTACTTTTTCTGCCTTCCTCCCAGCTCATAGTATTTATCAATAAGCTTGGTCCCTTTACTGCCAACTTCCCTTTCCACGTACCCTTCTTATGTACTTCAAAACAAACACTTCAGAATAATCCAAAGGAAGCATTCCTAGTTAAACCACGCCGATATGACAAAGAATATTTATAGCTTGGAAACATTTTCCAGGATTTGGTGTTTTTATAGTTCTGGTTGAGAATAGGAAAAAGCTGATAGTGAGTATGAAACTTCCACAGAACCAGGACACCGGTTTTGGCCTTGCTATGGGCTGGTGCCCCTAAACTTGCAAAAATTTCTTTCTGTGGCCTATTAGCAAGCTGCTGATGTGGAAGAAAAATTGCAGATCTTTTCTCTCTTAGTGCAGAGCAGAGTCTGTAATGCCCTGCTCACTTATCCTGGAGTTGTGACTCTGGAAAGGCCGTGGCTTTGGAGGTAGGAAACTGGGGTGCAAAAATGCTCTTCTTACTTCTCCTCTTGATAGCTGGGAAGGGATTCTTCCTTTTCCTATGATACCCATTGATTAAAATGAGTTATTCTCTGGCATTCCAGGCACGCCAGTCAAGAAAGACATTTGGACTGATGTTTTCCCGTTCCTGAATTTGTAATGCTCTGTCTCCATTCATTATCAGGGGTTTAACACCCAGCTCCTTTCTGCCCTTTGGAAACTTTACTCCTTGAGAACTGCAGAGTTAACAGGGACATAAAATCATGGGTTCTTTAGCTCACTCTCAGGCCCTGGATGTCTGATGTTCAGCACATGGCAGATGCTCTCCAGGCCTGCATGAGGCAGAGACAGCCCCTTGACAGGCCACTCATTCAGCAGCAGTGTGGGTTTTTGATTAGCACTGGTGGGCCTTGTGCTTTGAAAATCTTAATCAAGCTGATCCAAGTACCTTCTTCCTTCATAGGTCAGGCCTTTTTTAGTAACACAGCAAGTTCATTCCAGGGCTCAGAGCACAGGTGGGAACCCTCATGCTGCTGCTGCCATTAGCACTTAGGAGCAGAGGGCAGTGGCAGCATCACAGGGTGGGACATGCAATGGAGAAGAAGGGCAGTCTTTGGATGGCTCATACAGAGTAAGCAAGTCCATATAAACTGCTTTTAAACCTTTCTTGAATGGGGATAGAGATTACATGTCATACATAAACTGTTACCTGGCAGCCAGGGTGAGTAAATGTAAAATGCAGCCACCTGTTTCCATGCTAGTTAAAAACCTCTTTTATAAGAGAAGAATTCAGGACTTGTCAGGCTAACCTTTGTGTAAGTACTAATTCCCCTCATTAAAGCAGTTCTTTCCAAACTAAAGCCAGCTTTTATTAATAGGTTTGTTGCTAGTAATTATTTGCATTTTTTATGTTTGGGTTCATGAGCTGTCAATAGTTTTTTTACCTTCTTATTACTGCAGGAATTTAATCACCCACCAAAACAGTCTGGCATCGTTCCTTATTCTCTACAGAGCTTTCAATTCATTGACCAAAAGAATTGGTGTTTAAAGAGTCATCAAACATTCAGGGATATGTTCTGTGACATTCAGAGTCTGAATATTCAGAGAGAAGAGCTGTAAGGAAAGCATTAGAAAGTTACAGGACTTAACAGTAATTCCTTTGGAATTAAAAATACAACCCTAGCACATTATTAATTTGGTCACTTAATTAGGAAAAACATTATAAATTTGGTATATAAACATTGCTTATACATTCAACTGGCTATTATGCCCATTGTTCAGACACATCCTCTACTGTATGCTTATGCCCAATATTTTAATGAATACCATTCTTTGTGTATTAATATTCTATATATTCTTGTTTATGTTTTATCTCTAATTCCCCAAAATAATAGTTAATTGAGCTAAATAAATGACCTTTATTGTCGGGATAAGTTCTCCCATCTGTGTAGGATTTATTGCTTGTTAGAGAATGATATGAATATAATTAATATAATTCTAAATACCAGGCATTTAGACAACCTCAGTAGGTGAGAACTGAATTTTTCATTCTGCAGAAAAGTCCATGATTTTTAAATTCCACTTGTGACTGATTTAGATCACAGCAGAACCCTGACAGCTGAGTGAGAAGAGGCTGGAAACACTACTCAGGATAACACCTATCTTCCTGAGCAGACATTTCCTAAGCTCTTCTTACATAGTATCCAGCCAGATTTACTAGCATCCGGTCACATTACTGGAGAAAGTAAAACATCATCCTTCCTCTTGAAAGTAATTGTACATGTTTAAGTTTCAAAGCAATTCACTCCCAAGACTACAGAGAAGAAAATTCCATCAGGTAGAACTTGAGAGAAAGAATAATGTGGATTTAGAAATGCAAGGCAGAATTCACTCTGGCCTTATTCATCATGCTTAATCAGAATAGCAGCAGAGCTGAATGTGGTCCGCTGTTGTTTTATGACGGGGGCTCCCATGAAGACTCTTAATACCTTATTAAACAGCAGTTGAAATCTGCTGAGTCACACAATTTTGGTTACTCCTTCTGTTGTCATTGGTAAAACGCAGCCCAGTGCTGAAATTTTAACAAATACAGCTCTATTAGCTTCACATCAATTTAGTGTCAGATTGTTAAATGTTAATGTACTGCACCTTATAGCTGTAAACAGGATTAGAGATGTTTACAGTTTTGGTTAAATGCGCCTTGTTCCCCCACATTAAATTTTATTACCAGAATCCTCCACCAGCAAATAGGAGTAAATCATATTAGTGTTGCAGGGTGTGTGGGGGTTGATTTTGCAGCCCAAGGAAGGGGAGTTTTTATCACTCTTTATTACAACTTTCTAATTGGTAGGTGTGGTTGGAATGTCATTATCTCTGTAATTACAAGCAAATTATTTGTTTTAGAATAACAGTAACACAATAGTGGGGTTCTCTTCTTTAAGAATTTCAATCAGCTTATATCCTTAGCCAGGGTTTGGCCCAGTTCTGCTGGCGTAGCAGGACTCAGATCAGATGAAATTTTATTTGACCTTTTATATGTAAGTCACATGCTGGTTTTTTTGTTTGTTTGTCTAAGACTTTTCCAAAGCAACTCTGGTAAGCAACATCATGGTGCAAAGACCACTTGGGGTTTCAGTCTAAACTGACGAGGTGAAACATATTAATTCCTAAATTCTACTAGATAATGGTTGTGGGTTTTTTGAGTTTCCTAGGCTAAGCTGAAATATCCTCAATTTGGTGTGCTTTGTTCCACATTTAAGTACATCCCCATTTTATTACCTTAGTTGGGAGGTAGGATGGAAAACCTGCATATCAGTTGAAGACCCTAAGTTTGAATTATTCCTCTCAGAAAGGAGAAGATGGAGGTGATTGTGATGCCAGCTGTCCATCACTTGATCTAAAGGTTGAATCAGCTTAGCCTGACAACCTGACTCAGTGTGGTATAGGTTGGTCTCACCTGTTGTCAAAAGAAATCAAAGCAACAGGGTTCCATACTTCCTTCACAATCTGTTCCCACTAATCACTTCATGCCATTGCTCCCAAATTGTGGATCCCAAACAACCCCTCTCAGAGCTCCTTAGCTCTTTCAGCAAATTGGCATATTCCAGGATTCTGCTCAGAGGCTAAATGAAGTAATATAAAGTAATGTGTTCTAACGACAGCGCAGGAATAGGTAAGACAAGAATTCTACCTCTCCTGCCACCACATTATGGTTAACTCTTGTTCCTCACCAGCATTGCTACTTTCTTTGCAAAACCTTCAGAGGCCTTTCAGTCTTTGGCTGCCCCAAACAGGAATGAAGCCTTTGTTATGCCTCTAATTGACAGCTGCACAGGTTCTTTATTTCAGTAAATAACACAAGGCAGTGCAGACACATTTCTCTTTGCTGTGCAGAAACTGGGACTCTCCTGCAGCAAACATCAGGAGATCACAGAATTGTAGAGTATTCTGAGTTGGAAGGGGCCCACAGAGATCATATAGTCCAACTCCTGGCTCTGCACAGGACCACCCAATATCCAAACCGTATTTCTGAGAGTGTTGTCCAAATGCCTCTTGAACTCTGGTTAAAGTCCAACAGCAACATTTCACAATAAGAAAGTGAATGAGAACACAGTGCATTATGGCTCTGTACATAGAGACTTTCTCTGGGGGTTTTTTGCTACTCCTTCTGTGCTAGCACTGGGCATAGTTGACAGCAGATACAGTACACAGCTAATTACAGCTCCACGTCACTAGGAAATTAAACATAGATGCTTTTGGATTATCCTCAGGAAAAATGAGGCCTCATTCCACTGCACCAGTCCCAAGGTAAGTGAAGAATCCTGTCCTGAGTACTCAAATCAGAGACAATCAACAGGGTTCCCAGCCAGCTGATATTCTATATGTCACCTCTGTGCCTGAAATGGTCCCGTGTCTTGCTAAGTCACTCTGCTTTCACTGAAATATGTGCCCTTCAGTCCCCCAAGCGAACGTAACTACACTCACTTCTACGTCTACTTCCTCCTTGCTTTCTCTCAAAGATCAGTCAGAAAAGAAGAGCTCTGTACTGCCCAAATGAGTAAGTCATTGTGCACACAATGACAGCAAATGGCAAAGGCCACTTCTATGTATCACTATAAAAAATAACATTAATTGGGATGCTTTGCAATTTCCTGTACAACCCATAATTAGGTTAGATAAGAAACTAGCAGTGTCTAAGTGCTATAAACGTCTAAATTAAGTTATTTTGAAAGTGCCCAGCACTTTGACATTTGGAGAGTTCAGAGTAATTGGAGTATTGAAATAAAATTGCTGCTGTTATTTAAAAGGTCATTATCTTCCTCGGGTAGATATATGAGGACTATTTTCCACTCTACTGAGCTGTTCTATTTGGTACAATTAGACCTGCTTGAGTAGATTTCTAGTGGGCCTCCTCCCACTTATCACAGACCTAGCATTGCACAAGGAAGGGCCTGTAAATACACAGCCCAAACATGGAGTATATATTCAGCTCATAATCGGGCTCTGAAGAGCCAAAAGCTGCCCAGAGCTTCAGACAGACACCCACCAGGAACACCACATGATGCTACACTCCGTAAGACAGCAACTGAGTCCTTGCATGATGAAAGTCAAAAAAAAACCCGAACACATTACAGGCAGAGGACAGTTTGTTAGACAGGCAAAGGCTATTGAGCAAATCAGCATTTCACCTTCCCAGTGAACGGAACTCCTAGGTTGGCAGCAACCCCAGTTACTTCAATAAAACTACTGGAATCCCTTTTTTATGATGTGTATGGTCTCACTGTCAAAGTAAATACGTGCCTTTTGCTTGCATACCAACTGCAACACTTAAAGACAGCAACTTATATCACTATACTTTGCATCATATTTTGGTTATTCCACTAGCGTCAATAAAATAAAAAATCAGGAGGTAGAAGCACAGACATTGACAGAGGAGATTTAATGTTATGATCTCTCCACTGGAGATTGTTGCAGGCAGAAGACCATGAAAAATGGTCTGAATTCACAAGGGGCTTAAGAGCACTCTCGCTGCTTGTTCCAGTGGCTGAATTCCTGTGCTACCTCCCATGGGAGCTGAGCATACCACCAAAAGTGAAGCAGGTGTGAAAGCGTAACTTGTCCACGTCCCTCCTGGCCAAGGAACAGAGATATGAGGAAGAAACTAAGTTCTTAAAGTCCTCTGCCCAAATTGGAAGAGTCCCGACAGATCCCGGCATCTCTCTCTCGCGAGAGGCTGACTGGCGTAGGCGTTGCCAGGGCAACGGCGGGGGATTTAAAACGGTCAGAACCCGGAAGTATCACTCAGTCCTAATGATCAACTGCGTTGAAGTCGGCACAGCCGGAGCTGCAGTGGCTGATTGAGGTACAGGGCGGGTTTTCGGAAGGTTCCCGTCTCTCGGGAACCGAGCGGCCAGTCCCTATGGCTGTTCTCGGGAGAGGCTAACGAGGCGTTAAGGAGGCGTAGGCGTTGCCAGGGTTTCATCGCCCTCGCCCTCACCCCTCAGCTGATTAGGGCTCAAGGAGGGCAGCGAAGTGTCACTATCCACTGTTTGTTTGTGTTTATTTTATATATATTTTTAATTATTATTATTATTTATTTATTTTTAAGTTATTACAATTCATATCTATATATATATTATGATAAACTATTTTTATTTATTTACTTACTTTCAATTTTTCGTTTATTTGTTTTTATTCCTTTTTGTGCCATGGTCTCTACTAGACAGAGGGCTTGCCTTAAAAAGGCTGTGGCGACCCAGACAGAAGGTCTGCCTAGAAGTGTGGCTACACAGGTCTCTGGTTGCAAGGAGTGCCAGAGCCTGCTGCTGCTGGATGAGGGTGCTAAGCAGTTCTCCTGTGCAAGGTGTGAGCAGGTGGAAGATCTGCTTAGCATGGTGGTTGAACTGAAAGAGGAGGTTGAGAGACTGAAGGCCATCAGGGACTGCGAGCGGGAGATTGACTGGTGGAGTAGCTCCCTAGAGTGCCAGAGAGAAAGGCACCGGGGAGATCCCCCACAGTTGGTGGTGGACTCCCTGACCTGTCCCCGTAGGGCAGAAGGGGGGTATCTGAGGGATGGGGAGGGCTGGCAGAGAGTCCCTGCTCAGTACCCTGCTCGGTACCGTGGGCAATCTCCCCCTCTGATATAGAGATGTGAAGGTTGGAGATTGTCTTGGCCAGAGTGACCATGAAATGGTGGAGTTTGCTATTCTGGGTGATGTCAAGAGGGTGACTAGCAAAACTGCTACCTTGGACTTCCAGAGGGCAGACTTTGACCTGTTCAGGACACTTGTTGCAAGGGTCCCTTGGGACTCACTCCTGAGGGGTAGAGGGGTCCAGGAAGCCTGGATGCTCCTCAAGATGGAAATCTTAAAGGCACAGGAGCAGGCTGTCCCGGAGTCCCGTAAGTCGAGCTGGAGGAGAAAAAGACCAGTGTGGATGAACCGGGATCTTTTGTTGAGACTCCGAGAGAAAAAGAGAGTCTATGTCCTCTGGAAGATGGGACACGCTACTTGGGGTGACTACAGAGAACTGGCCAAGATTTGCAGGCAGAAAGTTAGAAATGCTAAAGCCCAGCTTGAACTTAGACTGGCTACTGCTGTAAAGGAGAACAGGAAACCCTTTTACAAATATATTAACAGCAAGAGAAAAACTAAGGAAAATTTCTCTCCTTTACTCGACGAGGCAGGGAATGTAACCACAGATGATAAGGAAAAGGCTGAGGTTCTCAATGCCTTCTTCACATCTGTCTTTAATAGACAGAACAGTTGTCCACACAGTACTTGCCCTGACCTGGAAGTCCGGGACGGGGCGCATAATGCACCCCCTGTGATCCAAGCAGAGACGGTCAGAGATCTACTCCTCCATCTGAACTGCCACAAGTCCATGGGGCCAGATGGGATCCACCCAAGGGTGCTGAGGGAGCTAGCAGAGGTGATTGCCGAGCCACTTTCTGCCATCTATCAGCATTCCTGGTTATCTGGAGAGGTCCCACAAGATTGGAGGCTTGCCGATGTGACTCCCATCTACAAGAAAGGCCATAAGGAAGACCCGAGGAACTACAGGCCTGTCAGCCTGACCTCGGTATCAGGGAAAGTTATGGAGCAGATGATCTTGAGGGAAATCACACGACACGTGCATGGCAACAAGGGGATCAGACCCAGCCAGCACGGGTTCACCAAGGGCAGGTCGTGCTTGTCCAAACTCATCTCCTTCTATGACTGGGTGACCAGACAGGTAGATGAGGGAAAGGCTGTTGATGTAGTCTACCTGGACTTCAGCAAGGCCTTCGACACGGTCTCCCACAGTATTCTCCTGAGGAAACTGGCAGCCCGTGGTGTGGACAGGTTCACTCTTCTCTGGGTGGAGAACTGACTGGAGGGCCGTGCCCAGAGGGTAGTGGTTAATGGAGTTAAGTCCAGCTGGCGTCCTGTTACGAGTGGTGGCCCCCAAGGGTTGGTATTGGGGCCCATCTTGTTTAATATCTTTACTGATGACCTAGATGAGGGAATTGAGTGTACCCTCAGTAAGTTTGCAGATGACACCAAGTTGGGAGGATGTGTCAAACTGCCTGAGGGAAGGGAGGCCCTTCAGAGGGATCTGGATAGGCTGAACAGCTGGGCTGAGCTCAATGGGATGAGGTTCAATAAGACCAAGTGCCGGGTCCTGCACTTTGGCCACAATAACCCCATGCAATGCTATAGGTTTGGGGCAGAATGGCTTGAAGAATGTAGAGAGGAAAAGGACCTGGGGGTGTTGGTTGATGCTTGGCTCAACATGAGCCGGCAGTGTGCCCAAGTGGCCAAGAAGGCCAACGGCATCCTGGCCTGTATTAGAAATAGTGTAGCCAGCAGGAGCAGGGAGGTGATCATCCCCCTGTACTCAGCTCTGGTACGGCCGCACCTCGAGTACTGTGTTCAGTTTTGGGCCCCTCACTACAAGAAGGACATTGAGGCCCTGGAGCGTGTTCAGAGAAGGGCAACAAAACTGGTGAGGGGTCTGGAGCACAAGTCTTATGAGGAGCGGCTGAGGGAGCTGGGATTGTTTAGTCTGGAGAAGAGGAGGCTCAGAGGAGACCTTATTGCACTCTACCACTTCCTGAAGGGGGGTTGTGGTGAGGAGGGGGTGGGCCTCTTCTCCCTGATAAATAATGACAGGACGAGAGGGAATGGCCACAAGTTGCGCCAGGGAAGATCTAGATTAGACCTGAGGAAACATTTCTTTTCTGAAAGAGTGGTCAGGCACTGGAATGGCCTGCCTAGGGAGGTGGTTGAGGCACCATCCCTAGCGCTGTTCAAGAAGCAGCGTTTAGATGAGGTGCTAAGGGATTTGATTTAGTAGTTCAGTGGGTAGGGATAGTGATAGGAGGATGGTTGGACTAGATGATCTTGTAGGTCCTTTCCAACCTTATGAACCTATGGAAAAGGAGACAATTTCTGACCTGAAAGAAGGTTAAGTTCCCACGTCACTGCTGCATTTACCCACAGAGATGGGTTTTTCAGAGCTCAGTGTTCTTTCCAGTTGAGACTCATCTAGTGTCTTCAGCTGCAGCCTGCCATCCAGCATGCTCAGCCCTGATCTCTACATGTACACAGCCAGCAAGACCCTTGTGCTTGAAACCCAGGTGACCACTGAACACAGGCTCGGCTGTTCCCATTGCAAGACAGACATTTGCTCAGCATTCACTGCAGCAAATGCTAATGCTGGTTGCCAAGATCCCAGTGTACTCCTGAAATTCACTTGGTTCTGGATTCCAGACTCCCATAAGACATTAGCATATTACTGCTAATTATTTTAGCTCCTATGGCTCTCAGATTCTCCCCTTGTGACAAGGATATGAGCTCTTGAACAAGATGATATGCTTACCAATTTCTCTTGTAACAAATTTTGAGATCCATGGATGAAAAGAACATGGAAGCACTAGCACACAGTGACGATCACGTGAAGTTTCCCTGTGGGAATTACAGATAGGTTTCCACGGATTTTAAAAAAATAATATTTGAGCAAATACCTTTTTGTAGTGTACTTTTGCATTGCACAGGCAGCCCTGCAAATACTGCTTTGCTAGCATTTATTAGCCAGTAGAAAGCAACAGAAATCAGACACTACTTAATGCTCACTGTAGCATTTATAACACTCCTACTCCCAAACAAGTAGGCATCACGGTCTGTGCAATAACCAAGTAAGTCCAATTGAGGCATTTTAGGTTTCACGGTCTCCAATTAGATTAAACTGGTTTTTAATGTCACGTAAATGTTGTGCTGTTCTATATTCTGCTTCTTGGTTTACCTAAAGGGCAGAGTTAAGACTATACCTTCATTTTGTATTTTGTATCTTAATAGTGTTGGATTTCTTTTAAAGGTAATTCTCACCCTGAGCTACTTACCCCTTGCAAAAGTTGCTTCTAATATAATTACAACATTCTAATGATGTCTGCATCATGCCACTTACAGCAGCAACGGAGTTATGCTGAAAGCATTTGCTGTGGAGTTGCTCTATCTCTTTATTTTTCAAAGCATATTCCAGATCTTCCACCCCTACATCCCATTAGGTATTACAGAAAATGTATCACAGGATGTCCAGAGCAAGCACCACTACTGCTCCTGAGGGCTGTGAGACAGAAAGCACACAGCACTGTCTATGCTTCAATGAAAGCTATTTTCATATCCAGAGCTGACAGACTTTCAGGTACCTTTCATCATTTACCAAATACACAAGGGCTGAGCACAAATACAGAGGAAGGTACTTGCAAAAGGGCTAGTTTCAGTTATCAAAATGAGCCCAAATCTTGCTGTGTAGCCAAATCTCAGCTCACTTTTAAGGCATGCGAGGAGAGAGAGAAAACTGAAAAAAGAGTGTACTTAATTGTTGAATTCTATGACAATTGATCTTTCTCCAGTCCTCAGAAAATCTAGGAATAACCATTGGGTAACTCTGATTAAAAAAAACTGGTGAATTTTGGCAGGCTTGCTGCATAGGTTTCCACCAAACACAGAGAAGTTCATATTGGAGTCATCAAGTCATGCTCTTGGAGGTTAGGAAAGATACCCAGGGAGGTCATCTGTGTAGAAATAATGCAGTCTTCCTTGTATGTCTGCATCATGAGCTGGCAGACAGTTACCTCACCCATGATGGAGATTAGGCAAAGCATGGGGAAAGGGGTCTGTCTCAGCACTCTTTAAGCCAGGAAGTTTTTTGCCATAGGAAATCTTGCTCGTTCAATATTATTCAGAAGACAGGCCATAAACAAAGCAGTACCCTACAGGAAGGCAAAAGATGGTGTAGTTAAGCAAGATTAGTAAGATCTACTCCAGATTCCTCCTAATGATACCTGCAAGTTTCTGAGCACCAAGATTTTGAAATATAGCAGCTCTTCACATTCCATTGTCTCTGGCTGTTCAGCACACTACACGTAGGGTTTCACTCCTGCAATGCTAAGCAGTCAGAGCAGTGGAAATCAAGGAATTCTTGTGGCTCTGGCTGTCCAAGGGTGTTTGGTGGTATGAACACATGGATCTTCACGGACACAGTGTCCTTATTCATCCAGGCTCCACGCTGATCTAATCTGTGATGTTCAGGAAGCCACTCTGCCTAATTTCTCAGGCCTTCCTTTCATAAGCCAAGAAATAAAACTTCTGTATCAGAGATAGGCAGAAGAAGTAAGGGGAAAGTAGTAATTATCACCAGTATAGCTCCCTCAAATTGTTAACGAGCTTGATTTTTCACACTTTCTCCATTTCAACTGGGAACATAAATCGAATTTGTATTTATTATATTATGGCCTCGGCTTTCTTATAAAAATCCACTTCTACCACACAGAGTGATTATAAAGGTAAATCCTGATTCTGATACAGTCAAGATAGCATCACATCATATCCAATGAAGAAGGCAAGAGAGGAAAATAAAGAAAAAATGTTGAACAGATGTATGAGATCACCATGAAAAGAAAAAAAAATCATTAATTTCAAAATAAAGACTGCTCCGTAACATATTTACAGCTCTGTTGGATAAAGGCACTGCTGTCAGTCTAGGATCTAGGAGTTCTTATCTTCACTTTACAAACAAAATAGCTTCTCTGAAGGCACACATTTTCTTCACGCAAATTCAGGGAGGAGAAATAGCAGGAACACATTAACATATTTGTATGTTGGTAAGAACAAAGATTCTACTACAAATTCAGGTAACATCAGTTTGTAGATTCAGTATTTTTGGATCTCATGAGAGTAAAATTAGAACTGGTTCCTTTTACTAAGCTACATTGCTCTTGAGCACAAATCAAGACTACTTTATTTGCAAGTCATTATTTGAAAACTAGAAAGAACAATGCCAAATTCAGTAGTTAAAATAGCATTAAAAATACAGAAGTTTTTCAAAGACAAATACTATGAATTCTCATTGTCTAAGTGTATGTCTGTCAGAGTCTTTCCCACAGCTTTGTAGTCCATTTTATGATTTGAATGAGAGCTGACTGCACACACAGTCCAACAATTTCTCTGAGATTCAGTCCCCAGCCATATGTTTCTGATGTTTCTGACTCTTTCATGCTCTGAATGGCACTTTTCTCTCCATTCAGAAGGCTGAAAACATGAGTTTGTGACTAGTTCTTCCTACCCATCCACAGACCAGCAGCAGATTCTTCCCCAGTCATCGCCAACAACAAGCTTGGAGGAATTTCTTGAAAAAGAGAGAAAAAAATGTTATAGAGTAAGATGCAAATAAGATAAGACTTCCTCCTCTATATGCAGAATTAAGAGAATGTGACAGTCAAGGTAGCACGTTAAAATTGAAAACAATGATCTAGACTAGAAAGAAGACTGAACTGAGAAATGGATCCAAATTTTCCAGAACTTCAGATGGTTATTTGTAATCATCCAGCTGGATCAGGCACTTTCAACCTCCTCTGATCCCAAGAATCTGTAATTGTTAACTAAACCTCCCAGGCAGCTTCAGAATTCAGGCTTACCAGCATATTGGATGCTTACCAGCACGCAGGCTTACCAGCATATCTGCTGCATGTAGAGTCATCAATACTTTCCCACTTTCCAAACATATAAGTATCATATGAAGTGAGCTAGCTCTCAGTATAGAGAATATAGGGATCATTTAAACTTTCAAGATGCCAGCACTTCTGGAGATTAAGAAAGCAGCTGTTTTACTGAAAGTTACAACATAATGGGGTAGAAGATAGCGATAAATATTACAGATAGATGACACTGCAGGACAGGGATTGAGTAAACTAAAAAACTGCTGTCTGTGCAAGATGAGTTTAACTGCAAAATTATCCTTTAGCCAAAAACTTCCAGATGACATTTCTTTAAGGAGATAGCACCTCCAGGAATGCCAGTGGACAGTGTTTTTTTCTGTGGTACAGACAGAGCATTGCATTCACTAATCTCTCCAACTATTTAACTCCAAAGCTGCTGCTCCTTCTGAGCTGTACCTTCTCCCACCACTGCCTGTCCCATCACCCTTCATGTAACGTTGCTAGCCATGCCAGTTCCTAAAATGACTGCATTTGGCAAAGAGTAATTCAAATGAAATTTAAAAACAAACATAAAACACACACATACACACACACAAAAAAAAAAAAAAAAAAACAAAAACAAACAAACCAAAAAAAACCCCAAACCCACAAGCAAAACAAACAAAACACAAACTTCAGAATAAAATAACATGAGAATTCAGGACAGGGGCTGACGCATTGCCCTCTGCCGGCCATATGCTACAATGCAAAGGACAGGACTGTACCTGGACACTGCGAGTGCTGTCACCGCTGGGCTGCTCTTACTTGGCTTTCCAGTCAAGGCAAGGCTGGGATTCAGCTCCCGTAAGAGAACAAGACGTTTTCTACACCTGTTACCTGTTGTGTGGTTTAAAAAATAAATATTTAAAAAGCGTCTGGGGGGCAGCATGGAAGGGATTGTTATTATTTACAGTCAGCAAGTTGTTGAGAACAAATATATTCAATCCCAGACTGTGCTGTTGCAAAATAGGCCCATCCCAATTTAATTTGTGGCTATGATAGTTACATGTGCTGACGTGTGGCTGTATCAATTGTGTGCTAAATTGGATTTGTGTATTATTGCTTTCTAAATTGCATGCCTAGTTCAGCAAAATTGTTCATCAGTTTTCACTGGCTCTATGCTTAATAAGATGCCCCACAATACCTTGCAGCCAGGATATAATACAGCTCATAATTGCCTAGTAAAAAGAAATTACATAAAGCCCTGTTATTATCAACTTATCTAAATTTGCTCATAACAGAACCAATAATTAAATGCTGAGAACATTTCACATACACACACATACATACACAGACCTAACAACATAATTCAATCATAGTTACTTCAGTCTTTTTAATGACTTGTGTTTTGTATTAATTTTATTTTCTTTAATGCACAGAATGAGATGTGGGAATACTTGGTCATTTAAAAATTCTGAAATCATCTGGATACTTGAAGGGAAAATGTCACAGCACTGATTACACTTCAGGTCTTCAATAAGGAATGCAGTTTCTGCATGCTTCTGAGAACACACTTCCTTACACTCATGCTAGAACAGGTGTGTGTGTGTATACACACCAAGACATGCCTGGTTAATGCATACCTTCTTTTACAACCCTCTGTTAAAAAAGCACAAACAGGAGTATTTTGCTGTGCTCCCATAGGCAGCTTTCAAGTCATAGCTTAGAAAATTATTTAAGATGATTACTTTTTAATTTTTTTAATAGCAAAAATCTCCGTTTGCTGACAGACAAAAACTATGGAATTGTACCTGAGTGAAACTGACATGGAAATATCTACCACAGAAAGTGAAGGATAAGAATTTAGAAAACACTTAAAATTAATTAGATGTTTTTACACGTAAGAAGAATCTGCAAAGTGACTGCTAAATGCTACAAGGATTCTGGAAAGTGTTAAAACCTGTGCTTGGACATGCAGCAATCTCTGATTAGAGACTGTAACGAAACCAAACCAGGCCAGCTACTGCAAGCAGACTCACATCTGGCATCTCTGGTTTTCTTGATCCTTCCCATCTGGCTCTACTTACTCTCAGAGACATGACAAAAGACAGGATGGGCATCTGGTCTGGCATTTTCAATATGCCTCTGCACCTATAAATATTTCTGCATCTCAATCTAAGTACTTCAGATGCCAAGTTCCACAAACAGCACTCCTGAAGATCTCAGTGGTAATGCCCAATTACTGCATAATATCTTTTTATACAGAGTTACATCTTCAACTACCTTTATGTAAATCGTGTGCCTAAAACTGAAGCAATAGAGAATGTCTAATGAGGTTCAGAGCAAATAAGTGGTGTAAATTATATATGTTAACAACACAATTTTATTTTTTAATAAAATTCATTGTGAACAGAAGCAAGCTGTGCTATTAGGACATGCCTTTAAAGCTTCCTGGCAGGCTTCAGCTCCTGTATTTGTTAGAACAGAGAAGTGAGCTTGAGTTGTTTTTAATACCAGACAGTGCTGTAGCTCCATCACCTTGTTCATCTTGGCTCAGCAAGAACTCCAGGGCATCGGCTTCAGCTTTGCATGGCCTTGCTTATACTGCACCATGCAGTAGGGTATGGAATCAGTCTGGAGGAACTCTGACCTCATTTAAGGCAGCAAAGACAAACTATCCACCTTGACATCTCAGCACACATTAGTACACATCAGCAGCAGATGTGATGAGGAAATGGGATTTATGGAGCCATGACAGTTCATTAGTTTCATAGGATTATGCAGAAAGCTGTCTGTCAAGCTCAATGGAACTTGAAAAGAACCCCTTAGTTTCATCCACGTCACACTTTCCCATGAGCCTAGTGGCTAAGGGCTGTGCTGTCTCTGTAAGGAAGGACAGTAGCTACCCACTACTGTTGCTGGTTACAGTCATGCTGTACCAGTGTCATACCTGGGCTGCTTGCTTCTCCCACAGTGCTGCTCTGTGAGCTCGAGCCAGCAGCTTGCCCCGGGCTGGTGGTGTATTCAGTCTTCCACAACTGTGCCAGCAAAGAGGCAAAAAGGAAAAAAAAACCATGGATTATAACAGCACAAACACAGGAGACTTCCCACCTTCCATGGTTGTTCTCTTTCTAGTAAGGGGTGAAAATTGGATTTCTATCAATCTGAGCTGGACTTGGCAGGTTTCTCCCTCCCAGCACCACTATGTTACAGTGTGTCTCTCTGGAGAACTGTATGCAGGGAGTGTGGCAAGGCTTCCCAACTGGGATGGTAGCCATGATCCCAGTCACCCAGGAAGCTCTCCCATCTGTCTGGAGGCAGAAACAAGAGAACTCCTGATCCTGAGAACATGATATAGTAAACTAAGCTGTGAACCAACTTGCAGAAACTATAGATCCTGAAATGTTCTGTAGTACTGATTTATGCAAAAGTGAACCTCAGTGCTTTCATCACCACCACCTCAACGTCTCCATTTATGAAACAAAGGTAATGCATACTGATATTTTCAGGCAATGCACTGCCATTCATTAGCAAGTGCTGCAGAAGTGCCAGGCACTATTTTTCCCTGCAAGGAACTGTTTATCCTACAAACACATATTTCATAGAGGCAATAACATTTTTGCCTTCAAAAACACTCCAGAATGAAAAGTGTATTTTCAAAACTCTTCCCAAATGACAGACTCCTCACCGAGGAGGACAAAAACTGGTAAGAAGCAAATCTTGTACTCCAGTTTTCAGCTTTTTCCCTATACTGCCCTGTTGAGAAAGTGGCATGGACTTTTAGTAGCTCTGTTCCTTCATTCAGGTCTACATTGAATTAGGATTCCCTTTTCTCACCCCTGCCCACCTACCCTGACCATTCCATCTGTGCTTCCTGTGATGATGATGCTGCGTGTATCCCAGTCCATCACTTCAGCAAAGCAGCAGCAAGCAATACAGATTTTGGGGCTGCAGGTGGTGTTAATGCTCACAACAGGCTGGCCATTGACTGTCCACAGGTGGAGGTAGGATCCAGCACAGGAGGCAATATCACCCTGTAACAAAGCAAAAGGCAATGCTTTCAAGATCCTACACTCATCCTTCTCACAGGAGAGCAGAGGTAATGGATTTTAAAGGATGCAAAGCAGCAATAAACTTTTGGTTCAAAATGGGGAGGCCTACACGCATTCAGCAGAAAACATTTAGTAAATTGGACTAGAAAAACAATGACCATTCATAAAATAAAAGAACATGGATGACGTTTTGAATGAATTTTCCTTTTTTCAACATCTACAGAACATTATACCCATGGTGTCTACTTGCACCCTCCTCTAGTCTTGCTGGTGCTATAGCATTTAATTACATAGCACATTTTATTCAAACTATTCCCACGCCTCTTTCCTTTAAGTCTTTGTAAAATAGGCAAGCTCAACATTTGTTTGTCCAGCTGTGTGTTCTTGACTTGCCAAAACCACCTTAGACCTGATTGTTAATAAAAATGCACAGAAGCTGTGTCAAAATAAATAAATAAGGAAAAAAAGCAATGTCTTGTTTCACACCAACCACAAACACAGCTTTGAATCCATTTCCCTCTAATTGGGCAGGGAACGACCATAGGAGGTTCTCAATACTGCAGTCCTGGGCACACACCACAACCAGGCATCCTACAGACTGAGCAGTTACAACACAGCAAGCTGCACCAGGATGTTGCCTTTTATGTTTTGCAACCTCTGTTACCTTTATGTCAGGCAATCAAAAGAATCCTTTTCTTGCCCATCAAGGAAGACAGTTTTTGAGCATAACAAAGGATTCAAAGAACCATGGAAAAAGAGGTAAAGGCAGAAAAGAGTATGGAAAGTTAACTGCTATGCTCTGCCTTCACCTTTTAGTCAGCTCAGCCCAGCTGAGGATCAACTGATCCCCAGCTACTGCCAGGGATAGAGACTGTACACAGACAGTACCTAGTGCAGGTTCTAGACCAGAACTAGAGCTTTTAAATTTCACTGATACATAAAGAAAAGTTCTCTTAACTAAGGACACAGTGTTTACCTCCTAAGCTGTGAAGCCTTTGGTGATTTCACAATCTTCCTCTGCCCCTCACAGGGAGCTTATTGTCATCGCATTTTTAGACTGCTTCGCATTCTAGCAATGGCCAGCTCAGCATTCAGTGAGCTGCACTTTCAATGCAGGAAACATCCTTTGCAACCAAATCACTCCTGCTCATTGAGTGAAGATTCATATTCATACCAGTGACTTTACATAAAGTGCAATTACACATGCAATCCCTTGGAGCAAGTAACTTAGAAATCCAAAAGCCAATGCTGTAGTTTTAAATATCCTTATCAGTTAATAAATATATTAACTGAAATTCCACTCAAACTTTTCACTAGTAAGCATTATTTTGATGCATAGTAAGAACCACTTAATAGAATAGCATCGAAGTCACTGATTTGGGGAATGGCTAGTGTGCCCTTAAAGCTAGCAGTGCACATCTGGTTTAAATCAACTAGAATCATAGAATCCTTGGAGTTGGAAGGGACCTTTAAAAGTCATCTAGTCCAGCTCTCCTGCAACTAGATCAGATTGCCCAGGTTACCAGACTGTACTTCACCTCTGACTGATTTGGGGATGGATCTTTTCAAACTGGAGGGCACAATTCTGAAGTTAAAACAAAGACAGAATATTTGATACCAATAGTTAAAGAGATTAAATTTCAGCTAATCAGAGTGAGAGTACACAGTATTTGTGCACTTGGTAATGATCTATGGTGTTTTTCAGATGTAGATGAGGGATTTAAAACTAACTTTTACAATTCCACTGGAGTTAAAACTTTTTGAGACAGCTTTTGTTTGTTTTTGTGCCTATTCAACACAAACACTATGAGGCTTAGATCCATAAATGGAGCTTCCAGATGTTAAAGCAAATAGAAAGCCCGACAGTTAGTTTTAGTCACAGAGTGTACAGAGTTCTTATTTCACAGAAGATTATGTGAAATTCAAAAATCTGTTTCCTACTAATCTTTGTTTCAAAACATTCTGAATCGTTCAGGGAAAAAAAACCCTCATTCCTAAAACCATAATTTTGTGTCATCTGAAAACATTTAATTTAATGGAATGGAAACAGTGTTTCTATCTTCATGTTATACTACATAAATAAATAAACAAAAATATGTTTCAAAATGAAACATCCTGCTCTGCTAGGGTCTATTTTAATCTCTAATGTGGACCCCTTCCCTCTATTTCTGCCTGAAGTCTCAAACTATTTCCCAAGGTCGCTCACTTTTAAATGAACCTTTCTGCAGGCTATTGTCCAATCAGTTTAACTGTTCTGTCCAGCAATCTGGAGGGCTCCACCACAGTGCTCCTGGCATAAAGCATCTCATTTTTTGGACAGTTCAGAAAGAGACACCAGCCAAAACAGCTACTGTTAAAGGTGAGTTTGTGTGCAAGACGGAGAGGACTCCTGTAACTCTCCTGAGGTCTGAAGGCCATGTTTGTTTTTTTGCCAGCCCACCCAATTGTTTCTGAATGCTTGGTGCAATTTTAGCAGCCTTCTCAAGGGATCACCAGGTATTGTGAGTTGGCTGGACAAAGCCAACAGCCATGTAACATTAGCCACAACCCCTGGGGCTGAGAGCTGAGCTGACACTGAACAGACTAATAAAATTATATCCTCAACCATTAGCCTATAGACTGTACGATTAGTAGAGCTCTAATATGACACAGGTTAAGTAGAGAATGTCTACTTAGTCTTACTGCTATTAATTTAGTTTTGCCTTTCTTGGTACAAGTTACAGTGCTAGATGCAACCCCAATTGCCCAAGTAGCTGCATCTCTTCTCTAGTAGACTAGAAAAGATATAAAAAACAAATGTACAAGCAGTGTTCTTGTAAGGTAGAAGGTTGGAAAAAGAATCACACTAAGAGTGTTTATAGTTAAAAACCAATACAGAATATTTTCCTATCAGCATGCACACAGTATCAGCCAGGCCCAGACCACAGTAGGATTTTTTCCACTGCTGGTAAATACAAATCCAACCACTGTTATCAGCAGCACACTCCTCAGCTGACAGGAGAGAAAACAAAAAAAACAACAACACTGTCACTACAAGGGTGTACGAAAGTTTTCAGCTGAGGTGCTGGACTGAGGTCAAACATGTAATAGCTGACCCAGGCCTATTGCACGAATGTCAGGAGAAATTAATGGAATAATGGAAGCAACAAGGGTACGGGTGAGCCAATACTTCACGCTCGGCAAACTAAAAGAGTTTTAATACTGCTGCCTACCTATCCAAAGATGCTTCTGCTTAAGCTACTCAGTCTAAGACGTTGCTTTTAGTGCTCCCCTCTCATCATTAAGAACACTATTAGCAATCTCAATAGAAGGAAAATAAAAAAGATCAATGTATCAGACTCAGGATGTTTTTCTGTTAGGAAGAGTACCCATTAAGTTATCATGAAATGTTCATGGATGCATCAGAAGAAAGATGATAAATGAAGATCTTACTGTTGAATTGTTGATGGCAACAGAAGAGAGACTTGCCCCGTGGGCAGGAAGCTGGGTTATGTACGTCAGATGGTTCAGGTCCCAAATGATGCAGGTTCTGTCATCAGATCCACTCACAATGATGCTGTAGGTCACAGACGCAGCAAGGCAGGTTACTGCCTGAGAGTGCCCATACAAAGCCTAGTAGGGAAAAAGTAACCAATAAGAGGGTCTCTGAACCACAGTCCTACTGTCATTTACTTAGCAAGAACAAACAACCCAGTCACACTTTGGAGATCTGAAAATGGTATAAAGTGAAAATCACAAAGGACCTTGCAGAATTATTCTTGTCCACAACTTGCAGTTCAGGAATGTTGAGTCTCCAAGGAGATTAAATGACTTTCTCTAAGTTGCACAGTAACCCACATGGAACAATTGAGCCCTGTATTGCATTTCAGATTCTACCAGAGTGGTTTGTGTGCAGGAACAAATTATTACCTTTTATTTCAGTCAAGACTGTTTTAAGCAAGTAGAATTTGGACTTGATTTCTAAATTTTGAAAAGTTATCAAGTGCCAGTGACCTTCCCATCTTTCCTTTCTGTTCTTTTTTTTTTTTTTCCAATTTCAGTTCAGAATAAAAACAACAATTATAGGATCATTTTTGCTTCAGAAAACCACACGCTAATTCCTCTCACATTAATCATTATCAGCATAGATTCTTTTGCTTTCTAGGTTTCAGAGTAATACAGAATACCTGGTTTAATTTAAAACAATTTAATAATATAACATAAGTGAGTTACATTTTAGGCAATTTAATGTTACAGAAGTCATAGACAGAAATACTCTGATGATAACTGTGTAATGCAGCATTCTCAAGTGACAGCAGCATTTTCTGCTGCATAATCACCAATGACACTAAATTCTGCAGAGCAACAGAGAAAGACTTTCATGAGTTTCCTAAAAAGACTTTTAGGGTTCAATTATTAACTGCCATACTGTGAAAAATCAGACCCACCAGTTTTATTGTTGGTTTTAACAGTAACTGCATATATCCTGCTGACTTTCTCTATGTGACATAATTACCAAATCTTCAGGGTCTGTGCCAGAGAGCCACATATCTCAAATGATTTTTTGAAACACATTTCATACTCTTCTCCAGTCTGTGACTGTTAGACTGAACTCTTGCTGGCTAGCACATGCTGTCAGTTGACAAGGTTATTAGGACAACAGCGTTCAAACATTAACCCACCAGTACAGCTGAACTGTAGCAGTCTATGACCTACAAAATTTATTTTGCAGTTGCAAGGGATGAAATTCAGTTTGTGATGTATTCCACTGAAGAGAACCACCAATTTAAAACAGTGACAAAAATGGGGTCTCCTCTCCAACAGTGGTCCTTAGAGGTCCTCTGCAGTAAACTCTGTGGCTCTAGAACAGTCTCTTTTATAACCTCACATCTGTGCCCAAGAACTAAACAAGACCACTGCAGAAAGGGCTGGGATAGGGCAAGCTCAGAGACTCCAAATTTCCCCTCCTTCCTCTGAAGGAAGGAGTGAAGCATACCTACTGTGACAGCATCCATATTGCCAGACAACCTATGCTTCTATGCAAATTTTAATCGAGATTTTTTCATTTTAACCCAGAAAGACCTCCTGCTTGGTGATGAAATGTTTTAAATGCAAGTTAAGTGTGGAAGAGAGTAATAGATTTGAGCTCAGTTAAAAATCTCTGCTTCAATATACAAATGCTTCAGTATGTATTAATGTAAAAAACAGTCAAGTGCTATAGCTTCTCTAACATCTCGTTATTCCCCTGTGAAGACTTTGGGGAAAAACTGAGGGGCCTGTCTCCACAGTACATTCACAAATATCAACAAACAAAAAAAGAGGACCAGCTTCACTACAAGAATTCTCAAGTCCATGAAAATTAAATCAGGCCCTGGTCATCTAGCTTAACTAAATGACATGGGCACAGCTACTCCACAGCTATGTTCAATACCTCCGCAGCCAGTTTGCACAGCAGACACATTGCAGCTTGCCCGAGGGCATCTCCCAGCCAGGTCATTCATTTTGCCCAGAAGTACTGGGGGCTGGATTGCTGTGCTTGTGAATACTGAGGGAACTGGTAAATTGCACGGATCAATACCAAAGCTATTACGCTCAACCTTTAGTGTTCCACAAAACTGTGACAGCAGCCCCTGCTCGAGAGGAAAAAGTGACTTTTTATGGTGAAATATAGTTTCTGCACTTTACTACATTGCAAATCAGAATGTGTCAGTCCCATGAGACAACTGATAAGTGAATAGCATCCACTTTATAGCACATCAGCTTTACTTAAGCAAAGCTCGCTCTCTTGGGAAAGATGATACCACTTTTTTGCTCAGCAAAAAAAACCCCAAAACACCAGCCACCATGAAACACTCAATAACATGAAAGCAGCATGTAATTCACTAGAAGTCATTTAGAACCAGAGTACAAGTTTACATCTATGCCAGTCATCAGAAAAACAAAACCTCTGAAAGTAAAGAGAAGGAAAAAAATAGATACAGCATTTGTCACTGTATGACCTCATGCCACCGGTTGGACTAATGGGCAATATCAGATTAATCAAAGTGGAACACATCAGCAAAGCTGATTTTGAATTTTAACAAAAGAGAAAGGCATTATACTGAAGAAAGAAGACAGTCTCTTCAATGAGCTGCTTGAAACTTAAACAGATCCCCAGATTGGTATTACTTTCATGGTCATGAAGACTACTGCTTGCATTTTCTCTACTGCTATTTCTCCCATTTATACGTCCATCTCCTGTCTTAAAATACTAAGCAGGCTGATTAAAAGGTCATAACTAAAGAGCTTGTCTCCTATTTTTTATTTCTTCTAAGAGGTAAACACAAAACTCAGGAAAAAAAAAGCCACTCTAAACTGTTTCCTTTCTAATTTCAACATCCCAGTATTTCAGATATATGAAGGTCTTGAAGCTTCTCTGGCCTCCCAACAGGCATTAATGTTTTCATATTATTTAATGACAAATAAAAAGTCTTTGACACAAAGAAAAAGCACTGAAACCTCTCCTGAATATGCCTCCAGATACTCCCAAGCATCTAACACGCAGAGACCTACTTGCTCAATGTACCCTTTATTAATTCAGGTGAGAATGACAGAGGTCTTCTTGAATCCTTAGGGAAAAGATGTTATAAGCTGCCTTTCAGGTATGACAGTACTCTAGATTTTCTTATGAAGCTGAGCATTCATCATAGCTAATTGTACAAATCTTGCATGAGAATTTGCTTTTGCAAATAGAACTGCATTTATATTGCCACTGAGTGACTACAGATGAGCTCTAAATCAACAAGCATCAAATGACTGTGGACAGTGAGGTCACAAACTATATCATTGTAGGGATCCACTTCTACCTCATGAAGTGAGCTCTGAATTCAAATTGTGGGAGAGAAATATCAAGGATATTGCCTAATCAAGTGTTCACCTCCATCAGCTAAGTTCACAGAGTGTTCTGGAAATCCTTTCCACTGCTCTAGCAGTACTACTTCTGAAGACAGGAGATTCTTTACTGCTGTTTCTTTTTATCATCATAAGCTTTGGAAATGCTATCAAAGCAAATAAATAAATAAATAAAACAGCAAGCAAGCACAATCTATAACTATCAAGTATGGGTATAGAGCATATAACCAGCTCCTGACCTCACTGCAGATTTTCACATTATATTGGTGACTATCACCTTTTTTTTTTTCACTCTTCTGTTTCACTGTAGCACATTTCCTTTTCTAATCGGCAGATGGAAAGAAACTTATGCTTTGTTTT
The DNA here is from genome assembly GCF_038088225.1 of Cyrtonyx montezumae. Classification (NCBI taxonomy): domain Eukaryota; kingdom Metazoa; phylum Chordata; class Aves; order Galliformes; family Odontophoridae; genus Cyrtonyx; species Cyrtonyx montezumae. The sequence goes on along the minus strand of NW_027072045.1, from coordinate 15,390,804 downwards.
TTATTAAGTTTCTTTAACTAAAAAGTCTCTCACCTGTCTCAAGTTTAGATGTTTCACTTTGTCCTTGACCAAAGAAAGTTCCCAGACACACACAACTGAGCTCGTTCCAGATGTGACTATAGTAGTTGCTGAAGGACACACAGCACAGAGGCACTTTCCCCAGTCTGCCATGCACTCAAATGTAGTCATATTCTGTATGAGAAAGCAGTTGTCAGACAAATACACATCTGGTGGTATCATGCATTTATTAAATGACAGATTTCATTTTCAGAACTCAGCCTCCCTTTCTTTAAACCCAAAAAGAAAAGCTCATCTTATCCCACATCTCTGATGACAGCAGACAGCACAACTGAAAATTATGTACAAGGGCTCCTCCAAAAGTAACACTTCCTGTTTAGCCCATGATGTAAGATGTGGATGCTGGTGGAATGGCAGTAGAGGATGAATCTTCCCACCAATATCCCCGTTACATTTTGGTGCCATGTGACAGATGACAAGCAATCTGACAGAACGGTGTGTAAAATGGAAGTGTGTATGAAGTGAAAGACTGGAACTCAATTCCTATGTGAGAAATAATATGTACCCATTTACAGTCATAATGCTTGCTGAACATTTATGGAGACCAAACAGTGAATGTCAGCACAGTCAGGCAGTGGGCAGTACTTTTCAACAGTGCTGAAAGTGACAGTGGGTCACCTCTGCTGGTACAGATTTTTATGAAAACAAGAATCTGCATGCTGCATTCATCAGTGGCAAAACTTCATAGCTAGTAGTGATGATTCACTTTACAAGTGAATTTGCTTTATCTATTAACTCAGCATCTTAGAACACCAGAGTTCCAACCCCTCGCATTACAGACTTCCTACTTGGCCTCAAGCAAGTTCATTCTGCTACCATATAGTGATAACGTGCAAACATCCAATGACAATTAAGAACAAAGCTACAGTTGTTGCTGCCACAACTAATATTGGAATTTATTTATTTTATAGGGCACAGAAAGCAAAACAAATCTTTTTTTTCCTCCCATATCCAGTGACTGTGGATATGTCTGTAAAAACATAACAGTGTGGCATGCAGCGATATTCAAGCTGAATAACATATTCTGCTGTTTTAGTATCCAAGCTAACATGAGTGTCTTAGCACATCATAATGTTGGCCCAAACACACCCCAAATTAGTGTATTTGTAGCAGAGAAAAACTGAATCTGCCCAGTGCCCTAGCCCAGCAGTGTGATGACACAGCCTCTTGATTTTTAACAGAAGAAGCAAGTGTTAACTTCCTAGAATAGGAGACATTATTACATTGAATGAATGCACTGGGCTAAGTTTGGAAGCCAGAGGGGAATTGACAGATGGTCCTAGCTACATTCCAGCAGAAATTTCTGCAAAATGAAATTTCTAAGCAGAGGCCAGGAGACCTTGTTTTGTCCTTACAACCTATGAAATGAGGTTTCTCCTTCATTCACCATCACTAGAAGGAAAGCTTGAGATCATTTAGAGGGGAATTGTCACATCCTTCAGCGGTAGAATGATTTTGTACTCCACTGGAATACCCAATTTGATTTTTCTCAAAAAATCTGACTGCAAAAGAAGTATTCACCACCCTCCAGAATCATTTCCTCAACAGCCTCTGAAAATGGCCCCCAAACAAACCAAAGGCCACAATATAACATCCACTTCTGAAACACTTAAACTTTTTCTTAATTTACCTTGTCAGACCCATAGTTGCCAAAGCAGCAGGTGAAGTCATCAAATCCCCAGCAGAACGTTTTGTTCCAAAGAGGAGGAATCAAAACTTTATTTTTTCCGACCGCCAGAATGCCTTTCTCAGTATGAACCATGTGTCCAACAGCTCCTTTGGGATAGTCTGACAAGACAGAGAATGCATTTCATTCTGTTGTTTTTAGAAAACTAAGGTTAGCTTACTGCCTTACATGGTTTTGTGGTAAGCTGGCAAGCCCCATAGCTGGGCTCAGTGAGGAGTAACCAGCTCCACACGCAGAAACCCACTCTGCCTCTGCGATTCCAGGCAAGAGTAGAAATTCCCCTTTTGAATAAATCCATGCAGAGAGGGAGATGGGCTCCAAAGGAAAGGATTTAACAGCACTGCCATTAAGTGCCTTTTCACTGGCAGTCTGCCTTATGCCATGAACTAGAGGATGCAGGGCTTGTCACCAACAGCCTCTGAATTACAGCCACAGAAGCCTGCTACCACAAGACTGTGTGATGCAAACACCACTGCCATGGGATTAAGAAGTGAAATTGTCCAGGATTCTTGTTAAGAATAACCAACTGAGAAGAAGATGACAAAGACAAAGAGTCAGGGAAATAAAATTTACTTTGCTGATAAATATAAAAGGAGAGAAAAAGAAGGGGAAACAGTCAGTATTAAGTTTTAATTTGATAAATTCAGAATGCTGAAGATAAAAAATGGTTTAGATGTCATGAAAAAAAACCCAATCTGCTCTCAACTCCACAAAATAATTTTCAAGATCTAACATGAATATCATAATTTTGAGAGGACCTGTGTGGAGTCAGGAGTTGACCTTGGTGTCCTTTCCAACTCAGGAAGGGATCTTAGTACCAACTCACATTAACTCACACAAGGCTATGTGACTATTTCTGTGCTTATAAAAACTCAGATTAACCCCATTTAAGATTTCAGCATTTGTTAGCTCAGAAAATGGAGAACAGCCCCTGTGCACCTTTTACTGTAACTGGTGAGAGTTTCAGGTTTTGCAGGCTGCTGATAAATGGAGGAAGAATTCCACTTGATTGAAAAGACAGTAATGCTTCTCTTCCCGATGAACTTCTACTCTGAACATTTCTGGGTGGATGCGGCTTAGTGAAGAGCTAGAACAAAGGAATGAAATTGAAAAATGCACCTCCCATCAGCCAGGTTGTGAAGGAAACATCTATTTAAATCATTAATCACAGACTCCAGAACTGTCATACACAAACTTCTTCATTAAATTAAGATCATGTTCTCCTTATCATCCCATTTTCATCATGCTACAACCCTTACAGAGATAGGAAGCTAGTCTCAGTGATTTGGGAGAAGAGAGAAGACTGCAGGTGAGAATTCAAGCTGCCTTTACTCAACTGTACTCAACTCCAGACTAAAAATTACTAATGTGATTGTACAGAAGGAGCAGAACCCAGATTTGATTCCACAGCTGTATGGTATATGACAATAACAGCATATTTAGAGGGTGGAGCCACAACCTAGAGAACTCTACAAACCATATTTTAGCAGATTTAAATCAAAGACCATCTCTAATCTAAGTTTCTTGCTTTCAAGTTGAAATACTTCAAAATAAATTGTGCTTTCTGCTTTCCCTCCATCTCTCATGATTAATTGATACCTGCTTTGGTATCTGTCCAAAGTTGCTGATAAAACCCAGGATGGTGCTCTTAATCAGAGGATCTTTGATGTTGTTGAGGTCCATTTTGTCTCCATAGAAGTAAGGGTGGTATGTGTTAACTGCTTCTACAGCAGCTGAGCCATGTTGCTTGTGCCCAAAAATCAGGTCTATCCAGTGATGGAGGTGTGCACTGACATAGTCACTTTCCAGGGCCTGAAACCAAAGAAAATGAATTAATTCAGTAGAGCACATTCATTGCAGATACATTATCATTCCCTGTTCCCTGTTAGAGACAAACTCTGCAGCACTCACTGCTGTCTGACAGAAGCTTCATGACTGCCTGGGTTTCAATACACACATTCTGTAATCCTTACAATTTTCAAGCTGAAAGCATTGCAGCAACCAGATTTCCTGATGCTGAAAATGCTCAGGGTGTCATTTTTTACTCCAATGTAAAATATGTATATTTTTGCCTGACCAGATCTGCCGTCCAAGTCACATGCACATGGATAAACATAACCAGAAGAAATGATTACTACTAGAGAATATAATAAGGGACAGTACAAGGCAGAACACATCCAACCCAGCGCAGGCTCCCTAGAAAACTGAGTGACCATAAGTGACATTTGTGCTTGCAAGACCCAGATAGGCAAAGACACAGGCAATGGCCAGAAGTTCAAGTCAAACCTTTGACCATCTCTAGATTAGTGAGCCTTACCTATGAAGCTTCACTAAACACCATTGCCCCCACAATCACCAAAGCTTTATGCACTCCCCATTGGCCTTGCCCAATGATTCAAGCACCAGTGTTAAGCATGACTAAAACTACTTTTCTATCTCCTAATCCTTTGACTGTAAAATACTCCCTGATGCTCAGTTAAAGGTCCCCCAAGCAGGCCATCCTGCCCAAAGCACAGCAGAATTAAACACACTAATGGGATCCAAAACAATGGTTCATTTCACAGAACAGACAGTGAGCCCAGTGCAGCTGGTTTAAATGACCATGCCCACAGCTAAACAGCTCACAGGGCAGCTCAGAAAACAAGTACAGCATACAATTTATCCCCTGCAAATAGCATGAAAACACTTAAAAAACAACTCAGAACTCATCCTTATTAATAAAAGCAGTTAGTGCATGAATTACAAACTGTAAATTTTGCTTGGCTTCACTACCAGAGCAAAACAAAGCAACCAAGAGAGTTGCAACCATGCAGTCACTCAGTATTTCACTGAGCACTGTGACATGCCCAGCAAGGGAGATAGAACTGTAGTTTAAAAAGAGAGTAAAAAATTACTTTATGTAGACCTAACCTATAGATTCCTAACTTACTAGACATGAGACACGGAACTACTCACAGATTTATCTCAAGATTAATCTTTGCTCTCATTCCTTAAAGAAACAGCCAAGTTTTGCAACAGCATTGACCCGAATCTTTTAAGATCTTCAAACTCTGTGAAGCCTCCTGAAAAGGATGACAGCACCAGTAACAAGTACCTGTAGTCTTGCAGGTGTTTTCAGAGGAGAGAGATAGATGCTTTTGCATTACAGAGTTCAAGACCTCTAACTTTTCACTTCAAGATTAGACAAAGCTTTCCCAGGCAGCCTAATCAACTAAATTTCCATGGCAAGACTTCTTGCACCCTCCTGTGCAACATCTGGTGCTAGCTATGGTTGGAGAGAAAATACTGGACTGGCTGTACTTGAGGTCTGATCAGGCCTGGCAAATCACTAAGAATAGGTCTTTTTTAAGCATGATTTTCACTTGCTAAACTGCTCCTCTTTGAGATTTCAATTAATTTGTACAAGTCATGTGGCTTTATCTTCTGTGCCAATGCTATCAAACAGTGCAGCTGGGTGGAAGCAGGTCTGCAGAACACAACAGCTGGTAGAGAGGACCCAGTACCCACATTACATGCACTGTGGGGGCTTTACTTCAAATTAGATCTAGTCTGCTCCCTCAGGCTGAATACCACCAGTGGCAAGAGTATACCTTAGGTGCACAACTGGAGCACAGCTTTTGGTTTTATTTCATCCAAAACTAATCTAGTTAACAATCAGAGATCTCTTTATAATGAGAACAGAAGCATGCTATGCAGGGATGACTGACAGATCATATCAAAACTGCACCCTTGCTCCAAACCACAAGGCTAAAGCAGATGGTCCCATTGTATCTAAGTGCATTCAGAGTGGCCAGCATTACACAAGAAATAAGGAGCAAAGCTCAGTATTTTACATCCAAACAAGTCAGAATGTAGGAGACCATGCCTCCCCCTACATTTTTCTTTAAAAAACATCAGTAAAAATTGCAGCAACTCTCAGGCATTTCTGTTTTCAGTATTTCTCTGTTAGGGAAGGACAATGGCATTCTCATATTTAACTAATTGAAGGACAGGGATTAAGCATCTTGCAGGGTTACAGAGAGAGCATAAGACAGAGCAGAGGAAGAAACCAGAGCCTCCAAACCTACACTATTACTCCTCCTTTGGAGTCACTGGGGAACACCAAGGAAGAATTAAGTACTTGATGGTAGTGGCCAACGCCTACATGCAGTGGGTAGCACTGAGCTGCTTCTCTACAAGTGAGAGAAATGGGCACTCCTAAACTCAGCTGTTCATTTTAGAGATGACTGTGCTTGAACTAAGCATGCTCACCACACACGCAACACTTACAACAAGAATCTCCTTCCTTATAATAGATGATTTGTCATGTGGTGATGAGCACCGATCAGAACTCTATCTTTCAGTATGTCTACAGCTCCAAGCCTTTAGATCACTCTGTAGGCACTTTCTGTGATGCCTAACTCAGTAATACCTATTACTGTGTATGTACATGAGCCTGAACAGACAAAGACAGAAAGTTGAAATGATTTATTGAAAAATGTCCTTATTACTACTGACATACTCTCATTTCATCAGACATATCTACTCACTGTGTGCTTGTCAGCCCAGCAGCACTGGGCTGTGATCGGAGTTATACATTTAACAGCTAGAGAAATACAAGGTAAACAAAAGAAGATTAACACAGATTCTGTAAAGGTACTTATAAGTTACCAAATTCAAAGTAAGTTTAACATACTGTTTTTAAGTTAGTTACGTGGCAACACACCACAGCATCTAGCTACTAAGCATGGGGACAATGGAAACTTGCTAATAATAGTAAACAGCTATTCACCCCACTGTGTAACTTGCAATATCACTAATTCACCAGCTAATATGCAGACATTGCACATTACCAGGAGCCTGTTCTTTTAAAACTGGTTTCACAAAAGAAAAAATTTTGCCAGGATGGATTTACAGCCTGTACACCATCTTATAAAGGATTTAAAAAACAAAACAAAAGCACAGATATATAAGCCTTTGCCAAACATGGAACTAGAGCAAGATTACTGGCAGCACCCAGATGGCTGCAGGGACAAGAAATTGTGAGAAGAGATAAGAATAAATGAATCAAGCAGACACAGTGAGAAAAGAGAGAAACCTCAAGTAAAAGGAGCGGAGCCAGAGAAATCCCAGATACAAAGGCATGGTAAAAGAGGCTTGTACATAATGCCAGCCAAATGAAAATAGTTGCCTTCTAGTTCAGCACTATAGCCCAAAACACCATATCCACTAACCTGTCTATGCAGGAGAATGAATTTATGGGGATCTCCATCTGCCCAAGGAGGAAGCTGCACATCTCCCAGCACTGTTCCATCCTGCATGCAGCCTGCAGGAATCAAAACCAAGAACTGCACATGTTGCAAATAGGAACAACTTTTCCAAAACAGTGAAGTCAAGGGATATATTTAGGTGACTTCCACACAAGCAATTTCAGATTCTACAGTAGTGTAGAACACTGAAGAAATATTTTCTCCTTAGATGTCTGATCTACTAATAAAGCACTGAGAAGATGTAATTAATACAGTAAAGATATGCTTGTCCTCAGCACAAACCATTTTAGCCCTGAATGCAAACTCAGACAAGACAGACCAGGTCAACTTTCTTCTTATACATAATCCTACTGGAGTAACTGTCAACTATTCCTGCTAAAGCAGCCTCTAGGAAGGATTTTATTCTCAAGCCCTTTGCAATCTGTTTCCTTTCAGAAAGTAAGCATAAGTTCTCAAATCAGAACAGGAGTTACACAACTGGATGATCTAAATTAAGGTTTAGGTCTGGGACTGTAAGTTTCCTTACAGGGCAGCAGTGAACAGATTTGGGTTATTGGATTTACCTTTGCAAAATCTTTCTATATACCAGTGAAATTCTGGTTCCTTTTTTAGGTAATACCTAAGTGATACTGAGGTCACACGTGGCAACATTAAGCACCAGAGACAGCAGATTTTAAAAAGACCTTTCATCATTACCATTTAAGCAACCAATCCATCTCCAGAAGTCAAATTAATATATGTTTCATAGCCATAGAACCGATGTCCCTTCTAGCACTTACCAAGTTCAAAGTGATTGGCATTGGTGAGGAACTCTGGCAAATAGAAGAATTCAGGGATGAGCTCCCTGACATCACTCATATTGTCCCTTGATGCTGATTCCCATGTGCTCCTGACACTGTGAAACATCCTGTCTGCAACATCAAAGCTCCCACCCTGTAAAATGCAAACAGACAAAAGAAACCCCAAAAACATTATATTGTGAATATTCTGTTAAGAAGCAGATGCAAAATCTCAGCCAGTTCTGCAATACTCATCACATTTGATTAGATGGCATCTCAAGATCTGTCCCAGGTCTGTTTACTACCTCAGCCCCAGTTTGCAGATACGCAGATTAAGAATACCATATAGCTTGAAGACTGTGTAGCTTGTAATAACCTGGAGACAAGCAGAAATGATCAAGGACTGTTTGAAAATATCAGCATAACCAATATTAATGCTTCTCAACAGCTTTCATTGCAAAGTGATTTATAAGTAGCAAACACAGCCTTGGTGGTTTCAACTGTGACCCAAAGAGCTGTGCAACATCTTAAGTTCAGTCTTCTTGAGAAGATCCAGACAAGCTGGAAAGGCCCAATGGGCAAGGGGCAGCAGAAAAGGAGACAGCATAAAGAGGAGAAGAAAGGAAGAATGTTTGAACACAAGGCTGAATTGCTGTATGTGGAAGGAGAAACAAAGTTCCTCAACTCCTAAGAGCTTCTGAATATGCCTGTTTTAGTAATAGTCAAGCACTAGATAGCAGCATCCCACCTAGCCTTAAACACCATTAAGGACAAAAAATCACCCACAGAATGAAGGGTATATGCCTTGTATTGGAACTTTCCAATAGGATTATCTAATGAGACTTCAGATACAGTATGAATTTGTGAAAATCCCATGTGCACATCTTATACAGAGGTCTCCACATCGCACAAATATTTTATTTAATGAGGTTTTACAGTAACAGAAATAAGGCAAAAGAATCAGTTTCTGGAGATCACCTCACTGACTTGTTTAGAATGAGCAAGTTGATTCAGGTTACCAGCAAAAGCTAACATATATTCCAGATGTAAAGACACCTTTGCTGTTCCACAAGGTAAATTCTGACAGGACTTTGGTCCAGCCTCAGCAACAAATGATAGCATAGTTCTGCTTCATCTACTTGTATTTCATGTTCTTCATCCTTATCCCACCAACAATTGTGAAGCCTACCTATACTCACTGAAGGGACTGAGGGAAAAGGTGGCTGAAGTCACATGAGTAAGCCTAGCTGAAGTTAATCTGATACACAAGGTCATTTTGCTCTTGATCATTATTAGAGAAGGACCCTTGGAGTCAAATTCAAATTGAAATTAAAACAGAGTAGAAGAAGCAGTATAAATAAATCAACAGCTAACAAGTATCTCATTGAAGCATATTAAAGGGCTTTGTATATTTAATCTGCACACAGTGTGCTGCGTCTGGTGGTGATTGATGCTTTTTCATCTTTTTTTGCAGCTTTTATGAGAGCTGATAGTAATCTCCTGAGAAACAATATGATTTGTAATAAAAAGATTACCTGTATTAAATAAAAATAATATATACATAGGAAATGCTGTTAGCGCAACAAATCTGGTTAAAGATATTACCACCACGAAAAAATGTGATTTTTTCCCTGGCTGTCTAATTCGTTTTAGGGAAAAGTAATATCTTTAAAACTTAAGCCTGTATTATTTATAAAGGAAGCAATAACTGATTTTCCCATTTCCTATATTAATAAATTTATTTGCATATATTTATATCAGAATTAATGAGTTTTCTCTCTGTGAATGCAAAAAGTGTGTTGAAAGGAAAAAAATAAAGAATCAAGAATTACTTTATGCCTTTAGATTGCAAGTCAACATAAACTCTTACAGCTTTTCTCTAGCTAGATACACTAAGACTGCGTTCTTTTCTGTTAGTAGAGGCCTTAAACTATGGATAAAGTATACCAGGAAAAACATGTTTTTCAAAACTTTAGCATAGTATATAAAAGGAAGCTGGTCAAAGCAATCTCTGGAGTAAAGTTAGAACTCCAGATGTGCATAAAACTAAAAACACCACCAAGTGTTGTTATAGCCAAAGACATCAAAGCATTTCTAAGAAATGCTCACGTAGGTGCAAAGACTTACCACACCCTCCCAAGATGTTGAGGTGCAGTTACCTACAGATAGTTCTTTAATGACTGCTTAACAGCACAGTGAAGAATAAGAAATCTGTACTCTTTAAGAACCTCAGAGAGGCAAACACCAGAAGGAAGATCAGCCTGCTAGCTGAAATGCAGCAGTGGGATCAGAACAAAAGGGAATAAGAAACACTCAGATGTTGTACTATGGGACATGGTTTAGTAGAGAAATACAGGTGGCAAGTGGATGGTTGCACTGGATGATCTCAGAAGTCTTTTCCCTCCAACTTGGTGATTCTGTGATTCTAAAACAGCTTTCCTGGCTCCCAACTCAGCATCCTTCCAAGGTCTTAACTTTGGGAGTACTTTGCCAATAATGCTCTTGACTGCATATAAAGGTTTCAGATCTGATGCTTTCCTGACCACATCTCACACTTAATAATTCCTATGCCACAGTAGGACCATTCACAAGCTCAGCTTAACATGTAGCATCAAAAGAGCAAAAGAATAAGAATGGGAGTTCAGCAGTTTTAGTGAATCCACATCCAGACAAAATTTTAAATGCTTCAGATCTCAGCAGCCTTTGAATATTACTATCCACACAGAAATGCCAGTTACCTGCTAATTACACAAGCACATTCACAAAGCAGGCTAAGAATTTGTTCTGCATAGAAACTGTGCCAGTGAGACAAGGCAACCTTAATCATTTACAAGAAATAGCTGCTCCACAGTAACACATGACTGCAGCTAACATATGGCTCACAGGGCAAAATGGTAACCATTGCCTCAGGTGGTTCACTAACCCATCATCTACTGCTGGTAACAGCTGATATCATAGGGCTCATTACTTAATTAGCATACTGCTTTATTTGTATTAGCTGAAAAAGTAGAGAAAAGCATAACAGCAAAGCTCTGGGAGAGCTGCGGGAAATATTGGCAGCCCTTGCTGTAAGAGCAGCCTTTAAAAAATGCTGTCCCAGCTGCCTCTCTCATAATGCCCCATAAACAGGTAAACTTCAACAAGAGATCTCTTAAATTACATGTTTGACAATGTGTCCTCCTGGCAGACCCTGCTATATCAAAATGTATTACAAAAATGAGGGCAACAACTATCTGCTGCAGCCCAAGTTGCCCTGCTCATGCATCACCAACAGCACGAAGAAAGTAGCCAGGAAATCTGGTGCTCCTGTATGCTGACTGGCTGGGAAAGGTAATACACAGCTCAGTTTCCATGAAGTTTAATTCCATAGGAAGCACTTTAAGCACCAAAAAAAATAAAAATAAAAATGGTGCCAGGTTCAGAACAAGTAAAATCAGAATATTCCTTCTGGGGCACTAGCCCTATCTCACTCTACTTCTCCTTCAAATACACCAGTCTCATTACTCCTGTCATACCCCAGAAAGAGCCTTCATTCTGCCAGCTCCAAGTACTTGTCAATAGCCACATTACGGTATGAGCACTTGAGACTTTGATGGCACATATTCTAAGAGCATCTGCCCCAAAGTCAAAAGGTAATGTTCAGAGTGATAGTAAAACATTGACTTGGTGGCTACGTGTCTCAGCACTCACAAAATACACCACAGAACCAAAGCAAACCTTCTGCATCATTCTTGCTCTATAAAAATGTGTCAGTTGAATTTAGCAGACACAATATGTGGTCGTCAGTTAACCCAGAGCCTACACAGAACAGACAAGAGATGCCAAAAGAATGAATACCTCTGTAATTACATGGTCATCAGAGTGTGTTCTATGAATATAGAAGGGCTTGGGTTGGAAGGGACCGTAAAGGTCACCTAGTTCCAATTCCCCTGATGTGAGTACGGATGCCAGTCACTAAATCAGACACTAGATCAGGCTGTCCAGCGCTCTATGCAACTTGGCCTTGAACACTTCCAGGGATGTGGCATCCGCATCCTAAGGAGGAGGTGTAAGATGGAAGCTATCTCGCCCCTTACCTGCAGAGAACAGAAGGTCTGTGTAAATGGCTCCAGTCGGACCAGGTAAGATGCCACTATAATTGCTGATGAATAGTGAGTACAGTAATGGCACTGGGCTGACAGGTCTCCTGGAAATTCAACACATAATCAGATTTCAATGGAAAATTTCACCATTTCAAGCCCATAACAAATTACTACAGTACAGTTCAGTAATTCTTTAAAGTAGATGTGTTCAAACATGTGCAAAAAGCACACCACCTTGCATATCTGTGTTGAACATGCAGTTACAACCATCTCTGCATGTTCTTTTGTCTTGCCTACTATCTTTCATTTTCTGATGAATAAGGCCTTTATCTTGCCAGACCATTCTCTTATACCACCATACTAGTAACAAAAAATGGACTTGATCTCCAGAGATCAATAGTTCCAATGCTTAGTTTCCTCCTCTTATTGTATCTGTTAGCTATATTGCACATAGCCAAACTGCACGTAGAAGACTGCTATTAGAGAAGACTGATGCATACAAGTTAATTAACAGAGCAATCTTTTCTCAGACTCTGCTTTCTACTGCATATCTTCTTGCCCAGGGGAAGAGGACAGAATGCAGCAGTATAAGGAAGTGTTTGCAAGAGAGTCATTTCTCTTTCAATCCTCAAGCACTTTGTACCCAGAAGTGAGAGGATCTCCTTGGTACAATGTTTCCCTTGACTACTGCTCTGGAAAGACCAAGGGATTCATAAGCTTTACAGCCTCTGTTGTCTGTTAGCCTTCTAAAATGCTCACCTTCACTCTTCTCCACTTCCTTGAAGCGCTGGATGAACTTCTGCTTCCTCTCCACAGTTTGTGCTCCCATAGGCTTTGACAGGTCCCGAAATGTGTGAGGATTATTAAGGTTTAGAGTCTGAAATGCAAAGAGCAAACCTTTTAGAACATAGACTAAGGTATCGTGGCCACCTCAGTGACACTGGATGGTAGCAAGGCAGCTTCTAAAACTTCCACCTGTACAAGGTTGCCACAGATTCAGAATTGAAATACTCATCTCTAGAATTAGGAAGGGACTTGGAAATAAAATGGCAACATATGCCACTGGAAAGACACCGCGTACAAGGTGCTTCACAAATAAACGACCTACCAGGTACTGAATAAAAGACCTGGCATGTTACAGATTTCTTTCAAAGACTTTTCTCTCTTGATCTCCTTGGCAGGTCACAGAAGCCTGCCCCTTACTACCTACTAAGCAAGCACAGCCTTCCTTTAAGTACGAATGCACGTAAGAGATGCTTGTCTACCTTACAGAGGCAGAACACATTCCTCAGCAAGCTGACCTGAAGACAAGTCTAATTTGGAAAGAATCAGTACACTCTGACTTCAAGTTTTGAATCATTGGTCTAGGCCCTTCTGCTGCAGTGGCATAATACAACAAATCTTTATATCGCTGCTGTCACAGAAAGTACTGAGTCCTGCTAAGCAGCATGCACTGACCTGAGAGTGATAGTCAGCAAGGACCCATGGAAACACAGGATACTGCATGTAATCATTGTAGCTGCGGCCAGCCAGTGTGTTCAGGTACATGAGGTAATCAAAGTTGCTGATCTCCCTCTTCTGCCAAGGAAAAGAAGCAGACATTAAAATCTCCTAACTTTACCACTGCAAACCATGCCTCAAAACCAACCTCAGAGCTCCATGGATCCCCCATCCACCAAGACAAACATTAAACATAATGGAATCAATCACCCATTGTCATTCAGATCAGCACAACAGCTCTTATACCACAGTCCATTCAACAGAATCTAAGTCTTCTGGCTCTTCTTCAGAGAGCCATTTGCATTTGTATATAATCACCCTTCGTTTTTATGCAGTATTTGAGTAACAGAGACATTTTTTCTGATTTTAGAAGAGCCATATGCAAACAATCAGTGTATTTGCAAATCCTGGACAACTGCTTGTGTGGAAAGGATTCAAAAAGTCCTCCATATAATCAAGAGGAAATAGATTTCTTCAGTGTGTCTTGAACCACCAAGATTAGAAGTATGAGAAAGTGAATGGATTTCTCAGCTCAGTATAAAACCAGCAAAAACAAAAGACATAGACTGATTTAGATGAGCTGTGAATAACCATTCAACTAGGTGGCTTTCTTTGCACAGCATTTTAAAATGTGCACAGGATCACACAATCTGTCAGATAGTTTGACCATATGTTTCACAACAGGAGGAACAAAACCTCTGCAATAACCAGATGTAAATACTCTGCTCGTTTTACTAATAACCTCAACTCCAGCTGTGAAAGAATAGCTTAGGCCTTGAAGCACAGACACACAAATATATATAACTGTGAGTGGACACATGGGTAATGACAATCTTAGCTTAATCACATGGAATCATTACCTGCCACTTTTGGAGCATTGTTTTTTCCCCTCCTGAGTGTTTCCTGTATGGAACAGATAACTGATTGAAATAATTGCTTCAAAAATATAAGATAAATTCATACATTAATGTTCGTGCTCTTTGAGCCCCTGTTCTCATCACAAGACGACACTAAAAGAATACTGCAGTTTCATCAGTGAGCAAATCATTTCAAAATCAGAGAGTGGTGATGCTTGGGTTAGTGAGGAAGGATCCGAGTTTCATTACCGCTTTCAGTAGGAGGCAAGGGTCCGCCTGGGGAACAGGGATGGCCAGCTTCAGATGACAGATGAGGTTATTGCTTCCAGTCACTCTCCCTGCCTAACCATGCAGAGTGCTAAGCTACTTCTGATTGAAATATCACCTCAAGTGTGATAACTCCGCAACAGTTCAGAAACTGACAAACTGGGAGAAAAGATACCCCTGCAGCAGGAACAGAAGGACAGCTGATAAAGGTTTTTCATTCTCCATATAAAAGATCATTTTTGCATAAGGATTTTGAAAATAATGTGGTTTTGAAAAAGTAGTCTGTTGTGTTGTTTGTTTGATTTTTTTATTTTATTTCTTTTACAATTTTTAAGCATGAATGTTTTTTTCCACTTTCTTCATTCTCAAAATGCAAAGCAATTTCTACTGAAGGCTTCAATTTAAGCAAACCAGCTGAAGGCAGATTCTAAACAGGGAAATGTATTTGAAAAGGGAGAAGGGTAAAAGGATCTGAGAAGGCAAAAGTAATAATCCAGGTGGGCTAGCATCAGAAGGACATGGATTTGTTCTTGCTAGCTGCAAGCAATCAAACTGAGACAAGTGATAAAGTCTCTTCAATGAAGAAGCCATCTGCCAAAATAAAAAGGTTAGTGACATGATATAACTGGTGGTGGAAGGTGCTTTCCCTTATGACTATATAGCTTTACACAAAAGCTAAGATGTCAGTTCACAGACAAAGTCACTAATTTCATGAAGCCTGATGGAATCAGATCAATCACAGAATATAAAACTACTATAGGAACAACTAGCTGTTATTTTGCACTCCTGTGCTCTATATTGGATTACACTAGCTAGTCTCAAAAGCCTAAATAAAATACTAGGATGGTCTATGGTCATTACAGTTTTATTAAATTTGTGGTAGTAAATTCTTGTAAATGACTTCTCGTGATTATTAATCATTCTTTTACTGCTTATTCAGACTCAGATCAGCTAGTAGTGTACATTAAAGATAAACAGTACCATTTACTCAAAGTATTTTATTGCTTACTTAGACATTCTTGCTATGGATAGATTGGTAGGTATTTGAGGATTTTGTACAAACTGAATAAACTATTTAACAAACAAATGTGAAATCCTGGACTGATTTTGGCTCGTGGTCTACAACTCAAGCTTCAATTAGTTTCCCTGCAAAGCACGTGAAAACTAACAATGATAGGCTATTTTTACAACAAACAGGAAACACAAAAAGGTATTATTCATATCTGATACAGGAAGATGGGGCCTTGACAATTTGTCCAAAAAACAAACCAAAAAAAAGAATGGAAGAAATTAGTACATAATTAGTACATAAAGGGAACTTATAAACAGGAAGGAGACTGACTTTTTACATGGGCAGATAGTGGTAGGACAAGGGGGAATTGTTTTGAACTAGAAGAGGAGAGATTCAGGTATTTGGAGAAAATCCTTTACTCAGAGGAATGTGAAGCACTGGCCCAGGCTGTCCAGAGAGCTGTGGGTGCCACACCTCTGGAGGTGTTCAAATCCAGACTGGACAAGGCTCTGAGCAGCCTGATCTGCCAGAAGACAAACTTGGCCACAGCAGAGGGTTGGAACTGGAGTTGGATCTTCAAGGTCCCTTTCAACAAAAGACATTCTAATATTCTACAGTAATAGAAAAAACAAACAAACATTAAATGATGGAACCCAGGCACAGTGTTGTTGGAGTAGAGTACTTGTCAAGTGAGGATCAGGTGAGGTCCTTCCCTTCCATCAAAAGCAGACACAATCACTAGAACCATCCAGCTTTACTTTGGATTCATGGCTGAGTTAAAAGGCAGGGAGTTATGTCATGTAGAAACCTGCTCAGTCTTATCAGTTCTCCAGCATTTTAAAGTGGGAGTATGACAAAGGGAGAGAACTAAAATACTACAGATGGGGCTAAACTGGCCTAGTCAGTGTGCCTGCTATACAAATGTACACAATATATGTTGATTTGTGTGTGCCATTACCCTCTATTGAAAATCCTGCTCTGTAACAAGCCCTAACCCAATAAGAACAGTCTTCAAAAGCCAACGCAACCTCCTCTAAGTGGAAACTACCACATAACTCAAAGCTCAACTCCTAATGAGAACATACAAGGCTCAGTGTAGTCATTCTCCCTGAAAGAGTCATGCTCCTGGGCCTCAGGGGTCCAGATGGGATGCTCTCCCTGAGTTCTGAAACCTCCCTTGTCAGCTCACGGGGCTCTGAACATTGACAGAGGTGTATCTCTTCAGAAGTTTTTTGTTTTGTTTTTTTCCCCTTGAAAATAGTTGCAAGTTTTCCTCTTGAAATAGTTGCAACCAGTTACTAAAATCATGAACTACAGACATACAAATTCCAGGAAATTCATACAGTACAAGAAGAAATTGATGCAACTGCACTTTTTGAAGATAGATAAATGCAAGCTCCAGCTCAGAGCAAATCTTCCCTCCTAGTCTGTATCTATCTGGTCTGACGTGTGCTATGGATATTAGTTCCAACATATACATACAAGAATTTCACAGTGAGTTACAGCCAAGTAAAATGAAATAGCCAAATGACTGAAATGGACAGCTAAGGCAACAAGCTCACATAGTTTCTAACCAGGCCCAGATGCTTTTTATTTCTGCATAATTTGAAATCTAACATTTCCAGACACAACATACACTTCAACTCTTTTCCCTCCATCTTGAGCTTGCATGCTGGAACCACTCATTATGCTAATGATTCCAACGACGTGGCACTGCTGTTGCTTAGGAACAAAACTAGTACAGGCTGCAGTCGGAACTCCACAGAGGCACTGAAGCTGGGGAAGTACTTTTTCCACTCTTCTTCCCCTCAGTACACTCACATGCACAACAGTTTCTTCAGGAAGTTCAAGGAAGTCCAATTCCAAACTTACAGGCCTCTGAAAAGGAAACTGTCCTGTGCTCCTCTGTTTATCAATTGAAAATTGAAGAGCAGACCAGAGGAAGACTGCATGGTAACAGACCTTGAAGGCTCATCTCACACTGCTGAAAGAAAGAAGCAGCTTGTGACATTGGCACCATGGCTTTTAAAACTTCCTAACTGCTAGTTGGTAAGATCTTAAATGGGGGGAAGCAAAACTGTTGAGATGAGACAGTATTTTTGTACATCCTTTGTGGGGTGGGTATTCATCTTATAAGTGATCTTGTACATGTTGATTGCACAGAAGCAATATAGAAAAGTAGGAAAATTAAAGAATGAATATCCTCAGTATCTATTTATTCAGGATTCAGATTCAAACAGCCTGCTAGCAAGAGACTGCATCTAAAATAGTCAGGGAATTAATCTCTCTTCCACAATAGGTCGTATCCAACAACAAAAAAAATGGAAACAGCCTTGAAAGCAGGGAAATAAAATGGTCTCCTAGTAGGAACTGCTTGGCTTCATGCAGCATCATTTGCTGTATGAATACTGTTTTTAAGTAGTACATGAAATGGTTTCCTTTGAGCTGGAACACATTACCTCACTGTGCTGACCCCAGAGAGACCCTGCTGGACTGGGCAGCCCTGTTCTGCACCATCCAAACTTCCGGAGAGAGAAGAAGAACAAGCTTTTTCACGGGGAAGTGAAAGATGGTATCAGGATGGCTCTGTACGGTTTTGGATGCAGTGAAGAAAGAAGCAGCAACCCATGGGAGGAAAAGAACAGGGTGAATCACAGAGATTTTGAAACACCCAAGACAGTGCCATTGACAGAAGGCCTAACTCTTCATGCCAACACTATGCTGAGGAAGAAAAAGAAATGCTGAGGTATAAGAGACTGCACCAGGGTCCAAATCTGTATTCTTCTAGCCCTGGACCTCCTTCCTAGGATAGGCCTAAACTACAATGGGTCGTGGCAGGGCTCTGTGCAAGTAAGAAGTAATCTGCAAGCATTCCTTGGCTCACAGCCTAATCTTCAATCAACTAGAAACACAGTGCCACACCCAGGGACAAAGGCTGCAGCTCACAGGGTGAAGGGTTAAAGTCAAATGTGGGTGGAGTTCCCACTTGGCACCATTGTTTCTTGGGCAGTGGAGTACACATGTACCTCTTTCTCTGCTACAGCCAGAGATGCATTGCAAGCAGGAGATCAAATGGGCTTGATTAATATTTACAGCGAGGAGGGCTCCTGTGATTCCTGAATTTTTAATATCAGTAGCTACTGGATCCCTCTTATTCAAAGAGAAAGGAAAAGAAGACATGGCTAAGTAAGCTCTATTATCTCCAGCTACAGCCCTGCAAAACACTGATAATCAGCTTTCAAGCATGCAGAGACAAGAGAGCTATTCATGCTCTGCCAGCTGGTGTGCTGCGGTGGTGCTTCAGAGCTCTAATGTTGATCTCTGTCTCTGGCACTGAAAAACACTTTTTATTTTAAAAGTAATTTTGAAGCCTGGATTCCACTTCTAACCCAAAACAAACAGCCCCTTGAAAGTGTGAGCACACTGCAAGGACACGTGTTTACCTGATCACCACGTTAGGTAGGATCTAAGGTACGATTTTAAAAACTTCAACTAACAGTGACCTGACCCAGGTGGTTGAATCACTTGAACATCTGGCCATTTTCCTGTGCATCATAATAAGTGATCCAATTTCAGGAAAACTACTGATCAGTTTGGACTTGTAAAACTCTAAAAGACCCAGGTATGATTTTTTTTTAACAAGTCAGCAAGTTTCATTGATAGAGAAGTACCCAAAAGATTAAACTATGCTATTACTCCTCATCAGCATTCTTCCAGCACTCAGCTCTCCACACCAGGCTCCCTCTTGTGTTCCCAGGTACACACAGCAGAGTAATAGCACTGGGAACTAGCATTAATAGAACAGCACAGCAGTTTGTGGTGTTCTCAATATATATATATTTAAAGAAAATTGTTTGGGATGAAAGTAGAGCAAAACTTTTCCCCATGGATTGCTCCCCCTCCCCGAACAACAGCCTCTCCCCCAGGATTTTCATTGGAAAGTTTCAGAAAAAAAATCACTAGGAACTGAACAAAATGTTTTCCTTCTGAGAGGTTTAAAGATGTCTTAAAAATTATTCTAAAAGATTATCATTTTTAATTTCAAAAACAAATATTTTTTCCTTTGAGGCCGATTCCTTTTCTATTAGAGGCATAGTTAGCTGAAAAAAGGCTTCACTTATCAAAACTAAATGTTTTCATCAACTTGTACAACTTCAACAAGAAATTCAAACAAAAAGAAAAGTCAGCCCCCAGAGTCACCAAGTTCACAACAATTTCAGGAAGCACAAAATCTCTCTCCAGCCTGTCCAAGCCTAAGGCAGTTATCCTGCAGATCTTTTTTCATCAACTCCTTTAAAATAGGGGAATTATAATTTAAAAAAATGTTTTGGCTCCTGCACAATCCCAGGCAAATTATTTAAGCTAACATTCACAAATTGCTTAATTTCCCACAGTAATTCCTTGTTTCCTTCAGTTCCCAGTCTATATCATGAAAGGAATAGCACTGATAATGCTCTTGGAACAATAAGTTTAAATATAGCAAAGGGCAAGAGACCTTTGAATATAATGTTAATATATCCCTGTAAATATATCCCTATAAACCCTGTGGGTTTTTAACCTTTTAAATCATTTCATAAAAAATATCAGAAAGATTCAATTTTGGAACATACCCTCAGGGCAAGACTGACCCCACAGCACTGCTTCTTGGAGCACCTGCCTCATTATGTTGCTCTTAGGAAAGCAGAGATATCTTGCTTTTGCATCATTTTTGGCTACAGTATGCATTTGAAAGGCGTTGAAATGCCTTCACTGTAGCCTGAGCTATCCCTTCATGTATTTGCACATGATTAATGAGTTGCCAAAAAAGCCTGAAGGGTTTGTAATGAAGCCTTTCTAATAGGGAAATGTTCTGTAGACAATTCCACATTTTGTCACAATCAATCATCCATCAAAGCTGCGATTTGCCTCTTCACAACTAAATGCTAGCCTGAGTGCTCTATCTCGTGGTTAGCCAGCTCAACCCACGCTCCTCTCAGCATGGATCATTTCTAGGGGACTCTTTGTCACTAGCTGTGACTATTATTTGTATTTGATGATGTTCAATTACATGAACCAGTCACCAACCATGAGACTACAGTGGACTACTACTCACACAAGTCCCTATTTGCAGCACACAGCGTATATTCAGAATCAGTACCGACCAGTCTGACTAGAGCACTCACATGCATTATTTGAGGATAAAGCATCTTCATCGTGGGAGTTTATCAATCCTACAACATGTGTGGAAAGACAAGGTAGGATTATCCAGAAGCGGTGCTCGGGAGCACAAGGAGACACTGAGATCTAGTTTAAGCTGTCATTAAGCAGCACTGACAGAGACTCTGCTCAGTATGCCCTACTGAAAGTATGTGAACTGCAATCTGTTCTGGCAAATCTGTGAGCCAACTGGTTTCTGAGGTCCCAGTTGAAGAAAAACTATTAATCATCTCCTTTAAGCATTCAGTTTCTCTTTCAATAGTCTCCAGAGCTGAAAGCATCAGGTCCAGTCAGCAGGACATTTAACCAACCTATCTGTCAATGCCAGGCCTGTAAGAACTGTAAGGACTGCTTCGAGACCCATAATATATTTCACCTGAGTCCTCATACAGCAAATGGATAATGTACTTCATTCACTTTCATTATATGCTGATCTCAAACCAGTATCTAGGGATGAAAGACAGCAAATTTATCCCACTTGTAATACTTTTAATTTCATCCTGTAATACTTATATTGCTTTACAGAGCAATGCAATGTCATGGTGCAATAAAATTATATTTTTAATAATTAGAATTTCACCTACTCAAAATGCTTTCAGGAAAGCCTTTAAGTCTTGACCTTAAAACAAAACAAAACAACCTTCTGAAGAGTCCTACAGTCACATGTTAATTGATGATTATGTCATTATTTTGTTTTTAATTAGGAAGTCACTGCTTTCAAAGGCTTTGCTGGGGTCCCCTGCTTCTTCCAGAGCCTAGTATGTTTGTCTCTGTCTGAGGAAAGATGGCCAAGGGGAAAGGAAAAGGTCCAGAGGGGAAAAAAATTACCTTGAAAACTGCAAAAAATTCCATCAAGATCTCTTTTGATGGAAGTCGTCGTCTTGACTTAAGTAAGATGGGTATCACTACCTTTCCCAAGTGCATTCTAAAACTGGCTGATGTGGATGAGCTTGATTTGAGCAGAAACATGCTGAAAAAGATCCCAAACAGCATCGAGAAGTTCCAGAATCTGCGCTGGCTTGACCTGCACAGCAATCAGCTTGAAGAGTTGCCCAAGACATTAGGTACACTTCAGAATCTTTTCTACCTGAATATATGTAACAACAAGCTCACCAGCAAAAATTTGCCAGAGGAGTTGAACCTTCTCAAGAACCTGCGTATTCTCAACCTTGGCTTGAACTGTCTTGACAGCATCCCAACCTCACTTGGAGCCCTGAAGGAACTTAAGGAATTAGGGCTCTTTGACAACTTATTGACTGCCATCCCAAACAGTGTGAAAAGGCTCCCCAAGCTCAAAAAGCTGAATGCAGAAAGAAACCCTTTCCCTGAGTTAATGAAAAAAGAAGAATATGTCGACTCCATCAAACGTATAGAATCGCTTTACTTAGTGCAAGAGAAAGACCTGTGCTGTTCCTGCCTGAAGACCTGTCAAAAAGAAAGGGACAAACTAAACAAGTTCAAGAACAAAATGCCCTGCCCATCCAAGAAGCTCAGTTTCCCTTCACTCCTTACACCCAACTCGACTGCAATGGATAACCAAGAACAATGGAGATTAAAAGATCAACATATCTGAAATTTACAAATGTATTTCATGGGCCATGGGATATTAAAATCCAGCTCAAGCTAATTAAAAGCTAATCACCTTCCTCCTTCCTTTTTCTGCAGTTCTCTTCATTTAAAGATATCCAGTTTTAGAAGCAGATCTGAAGTGGTCCCTAAAACTAAATCTGTTGAAGGAATTTTTACAAAAATAGTTATTTCTAATAACTATGCTCACACCACTTAGCCCCCAAACATTAGTCTTTACATTACATTACATTTCAGTGGGTGAGGTGTAGTTACTCACAATCTCAGTGAATATACTTCATAGGAAATAGAAGAGTTAAACATCTTGTTATCTTGTTTGCCATAAGGAGCCAGACTCTGCTTAAGCAAGCTTTGTGAGATTCTGGATGCTGTACCAGAGCACAGCATTCTCTGGATTGCATAACAATGAGCATCATTGCCTACTCACATTATTTAGTCTGTCTCAGTCTGAGTCTCACTCCAAGTAAGCTGCAGAAGGTAAAAAGGCTAAGAAGGAGATCAATCACCATTTTTAAAGGTTCCGGACAGTTCACATAGGCAGTACCTTCCTGCCCCAGGTCACTCCTTCTCTACTACCCAAGAGTCAGTTGGTGAATCAAGGAAATCATGTCTGGTGCTTCCTCAGTAATTTTTAGCTTTCAATTGATATGCATGCATGCACACATGCACCTAAGCACACGTGGCATGTTACTTGCTCATATCACATCCCTAGGACACACTGCTAACAGGCTGCAAACAGCAATATACAGGTGCAAGCAATAAGCAGATTATAAAAGTAGTGGAGCATGACACATGAAGAGGTGCTGGCTGTGGCCTCAGTAATGCATGGTGATAGCACAGATTTAACTATATTTAAATGAAGAATCAAGTGCCATGGGTGAAGCATTCAGTGGTCCAGAAATATGCAATTATCAATTTTTAAATAGCTAGAGCAGCAACTGAGAGTCAGAACTCCTACAATATTATACCTATGGACTAGATGGAAAAGCTTGGTACCAGGTTTCCAGTAAACAGCACTACTTGAACATCATTTGCTATATCAAACTAATCATTTCTTATTTCCATGCTTCAGCTCTGCCACTATTAATAGCACGTCTAGGCAAAGACCTTAGTCTGGTCTGCCTCCCTGTCTCATGTAGAGCAGGAAGAGCAGGAATGCTATGGAGAAAATTAGCAATTGCTTCACACAACACACATTCATCCCCATGGAGTTAACCATCACTTCTGTCTCAGTTTATGCCCTAACCAGAGCTAGTTGCACACCACACTGATATTTCTCACAAGCAGATGGCTAGCACTCTGGGTAAAAGTGTTCACTTCAAAGATAGGTAATGACCTGCAACAGGTAGAATGAAAACAAAAAGAAGAGGAGCACAGCTCACACAAGCACAACACTACAACTCAACAGATCTCAACAGTATTCTGCCTTCAGGTGATCATTCCAGAGTATACTGGTCAGGCATTTAGGGTTGTTAATCCTCACACACCCAATTTGAAAAGAAATTGGAATCTCCACTGCTCAGTTACTGTAGTGTGCCAAAATGTCCATGTAGACATCTGTCATTGCCTACTCTAAACATGCAATAAAGAGCCTATTATGTAGAAACATTATGGATTAGCTCTATAACCTCACTGACTGTCTCTATTCCACACTAACCCCTTGTGTAAAATTTATTGATAAAGTCATATTAAGGAGATAATTGTTAATCAACCATGCACAGTCAGCTACTTAACACATTCCTCATGCCTTCAAGTCATGGATGCTGTAACACTACAACACTGCAGAGTTCTGGAGACACAACTGAATCTTTAAAATAGAGGGCACAAACAGTTAAGTTTCCAATTTCCTTTTTTTTTTTCTTTTTCTTTTTTTTTTAACATACAACTTATTCTTGTATTTTCTCTGATTTTCTACCATTATCCAGCACTCTCTCTGTTTTTACCTTATATTCAGGGACTCCTCTGTTACCCCCTTTGACTTCAGTGCAGGCTGGAAAAAGCAAAATCTACAGGTAAAAGATAACAAAACAATTTTTTAATAGTTATTTGTACATGGTATATGTGTATCATTTCATTTCTGCATATGATCTATTGAATAATGTCATATCTTAACAACAATTTTTAATGGAGTCATAGAATGGTTTGGGTTGGAAGGGACCTTTAAGATCTAGTTCCAACCCCACTGCTATAGGCTGGTACACCTCCCACTAAATCATGTGGTAGATGCCTCTGTCTATAGCAAGGGAATGTCCCAGCATTTCACCAACCCAGAATAAAGTTCCAAGACAACACAGCAAATACATACATTTAATGTTAAGAAAGTGTCTGTGGGATGGTCAAAATAGTTGCTTTCCTAAATAGAGCTTTAAAGTTACACATAAGGCCATGACTTACGATCAAGTGGCTTAAGATGGTATTAACTAAAACCAGAGAAAGAGAATCCTCTCTGATGTTTACCAGCCTGCTGTCAAAAGTGGCAGAAAGGAATACCAGCATACATATCAGTCCCCCCCTTTACCTTCAACTAAGGCTTTTTATTTTCATTCTTTTTAAATGTCAGGCAATTTTAAATGTCAAACACATAGGTTTCATAACCTGCAGCTGAATGGCAAGACAGGCAGTTGAAGGTTCGTGCACTCTCTTGAACCACGTAAACAAGATGCCCCCAGTGGATGCATTTCAGAGCTAAGAGACAGCGAAGATAAGGACTAAAAGCAACCATCTCTGGGATGTAATCTGGTAATTTTAAGTAGTCACATTATGCATCCAGTTTAGAAAGGAAAAGTGGATAAATTCACATTGACTTTTTAAGGAATGCGCCATTAGAGTGTTCAGAGATTTCAGGAGCAGAAGGATCTTAAGAAAAGGAAGCAGCACAGCTGCAACTGCATTCCTCTGGGCTGAAAGGATATATAACACAACACATCATTGGGTGCTAGAAGAATCTTACAGATGCACTAGCTTCCTTGATAAGTCAATGACTATACAACGCTCCAAAGAATTCACAAGTCAGCAAATGAAAAATTTCATAGCTTTGTTTACATGTAAGCCATTAAAGACCATAAAGTTGCAACTGAAGAAAGAGAGGACAAAGACAGACATCTGAAGCCAAGATAAACATGGACCAGCCACATGGTATTATAAAGTTATTACCTCTTAAATATATTTTTTCGGTCACAGTCATGGAAGACAAGAAATCTGGAGTAACCATTTTTGAAGAATATTTCTAAGGCGATCTCCTAGGAAAGTAAATCATTTACAGTTTGAAGCAGTGTAGAGCTAACATCAGTGCTGTAAAGAGCCCAAGTTGTGGCTCGTCAAGTTCATAAGGGCTTTAAAAAACAAAGGGCATGACTTCGTAGCAAGTGTGAAAAAGCATAGCAAAATAGGCCTCACGTTCCCAGTTTCTCCAACTGTAGGAATAGTTCTACTGGGTTGACTAGGATTGTGAATGCTTCTGTGAGGCAAAACCAAACTCCTGATATTGGTCCCATCACCCAACGTCTGCTATTTCTGAAGCATTTTTGTCTTGAAATCTTGGTGTGATTAGCATGACACAAATTGTATTCTATATAAATAGTATAAATTGTATTCTATATATTCTATATATCCCTTCCCCCAAAATAATAATAGTAATAGAAATACAGCAATGCAGAACCATCTATATCCTCTCTAGCACCACATTTTCACCCAAGGTCTCATTAACAATTTCTTGCACTCATCTTCATTTTTCAGTTTGGATAACACTTTCATTTCTCCTGTTAAAAAAAAATAAGTCCATGCATACACATACATATAAATACATTTGAAGAAAGCAAGATTCTACTAGCAACTTCGATGTTATTCACAAAATTGAGGAAGAGGTGACCATTATTTTGCTCTGATTACTCATGAGCAATGTGAGAAAATGTGGTTCATACAGTTACTCATAACAAGGGTTAACATTTCCGTACATGTTTGGAGAGTGACCTAACCACTGAAGCATCCCATACTCTATATCCTAAAGTAGGAATCATCTACTGAAATTTTCACATACATCATGACATATGAATTGAGTATCACAGATAAATTAGAGACTTACTGGGAACTTCAGTCAAAACAAGAAGCCGACTTCACAGCTGATTTTCAAAAACAACGAGATGGATTGTAAAAATACTGTCAGCCCAACAAACCAATCACTCTACTGGGAGGTTGTTCTTATTCTCAAAGAAACTTCAATAGTCTTAGCAAAAACTATTCATGTAGTTGTCAGTCACATTACAATACAGCAGCAGCTTTCACTCAAATGGACACATTAGTTCCTACCTGCAGAAGAAAGCGCATTGGACGGATCTCTTTTATATCACGATACAAGTAACGGGAGCACCTCTGGTCTCCCACAGCATGATCTTTATGACATAAGTTGAAAATGAAGGGATCACTGATGCTGGAAAAGGAAAAATAAAAATAAAAACAAATGAATTTTAAAAGAAATCAGGAAAACCTTCATGAATGTGATAAGTCCTGTCTTCTAAAGACAACTGTAGTATAGAGAAATTGAAAGGCTAGACAACAAAGGCAGATTTTTTTCACTAGTTCTCAAAGTAATAATAAAAATAAAAGTTGAAAAAATATTCAAATTATTATTTATTTATTTTTTACAAAAGCCTGCAGAGGCTGAAGGTAGATTTGGAGTGATGATTTTCGTGTACGCAAATACGTAGATAGCAGTGTTTTGCATCTGCTGAAGTCTGAGCAGCAGCAAGAGAAGGAATTGAGTGGGAGGACCTGTAAGCCATGGTCAAAGGCAAACATCACTGCTTCTAACAGCTACTAATCGGAACTAATAATTAAGCTATTAATTCATTATTACTGTAGGCACGTACATGTACTGCAATTGCTATCCACAACGCAATCCAAAGCAAGCCCCTTAGAAAAGCAATTCAAGTTTTAAATCAGGCTCTGTCCAATCAATCTGTAAGTCATCTGGACAGATTGACTGGTATCGGATTTAGTAAGAATTGGATGTAGAACAGACAGACAGTCAAGGAGTAAAAATACCAAGTTGCTCACTGTCCCACCGGGCCTTGCACATGAACACACAGTATGAGCAAAGAGCTAAGTCTAACAGACTCATTTTCAGTATTGATCAGTATCAATAAATCATGAGTCAAATATGATAGCAGTGTGCCAAATATTAATTACGATTCTCTCCGTCTTAGAAAAACAAACAGAAACTTATGAGATAATGAAGCAAAAGACTCTTGTAATGACTGTTCCATATGAATAAAAGATGGGAGCCAGCCAGAAAGGAACATTAACAGCACTTGAAAAGAAAAAAAATAAAACAGAGAAAGAGACATGTGTTAGACTGCTCATCATCTCCATCTGTTGGAACTGGGAGTCCTTGAAGCACCTCCAAGTACCTACAGTAAAGTAGGTTGAACAATTCTGCAAACATGAAAGGATGGTTGTGGGTCTAATTTCATCCTGAAATCCCCCAAATTCTGTGCAAAATCTAGGGTTGAGTACTCCAACACTGAAGTTAAACAAGCAGGTATCTGGGAGGAAAAATGACTCACCTGGACAAGCAGTGCTGTGTACAGCAGACCTCTTCCAGAGGGGACAATACAAAGTATTCACAGACATAGAAGTGGTCTCTGCCAAAAAGCAGCACTCCTTCCAAAGCTGTGTGTCCCTGCACGACAGCCATAGAGCACTTGAATGTGACCTAGTATGGGATTAAGCATAATAAAGTCAGGAGTGGGTTACACAAGTAAGAAAGTCAGTAGGAGCAGGACTCAATGATGCTGAAGGTTGTATATTTGTACTAAGAGAGCCACTATCTTGATTTACAAGTGTATAGGGATACAGCCACAAAAATCACAAAATAAAATAAAATATTATCACTGTATGCCTTTCTGGAACATGAAATGAGAAAGTTTGATCTCCTTTCCACTCAATAAATCTATTCCTTCCCCACCTACCTGCGACTGCATCACTAAAGGCTTGCAGATGTTGCAGAAGACTTGATTGCAAAACCCTGTCAGCAATAGTGACACTACAAGGGTATGGGGTTGAAGCAGTGAAGAAAGAAATAGCTTACATAAGAACAGTAGCATATAACAAATATCTGTACAAAGTACTGAGAAAAGGGAAATACATTTGAAAGTGGAAACTACATTAAATCAAATGAACACTCAAAACCCTCCGAGCAGATTCCAGGAAGCAATGAGCAAGGAAAGAATCTAATACTCTTGATGTTTCTCTCTCCTTAGTCAGACAGATCAGAACAGAACAGAAATCTAAATAACACAAAACTCCTTGCATTTGTACTTTTCCTTCCTATATTATAAAAGATGCCAGTCAAAATATACCAGACTGTGATTCTATTCACCATAAAATAAAGATTTATATTTACATTCTGGAAAAGCTAAAAACAAAAACAGAAAAAAACCCTCCCTTGGCCTATTAAGATTCACTTTCTTTTTCCTCTTATTGGGCAAAAAATTGGCCCTTAAAATAGAGGAATTTTTTAACCCACAAATCATTTTGGGAATTATTGAACATCATAGCTTTGCATTTTATGCTAGTTCATTGAAAGATTTCTTGGGAATGGATCAGTTTTGATAAAAAATTCCTTTCCTATGGAACAATTTTTAAGGCTGAGAGATAGTGTAGAAAAAAAAACAAGCCAATAAAGAAACCAAAAGAATCTCTAATGATTTGGAAAACTGGTCTCCAGGAAACTTCAGTAGAAGTTCTGATCTTAAATCAGTAAGTATTTTAGTGCAAAGAATTTTCCTAACATTTAGAGGCAAAATACTTATTGTTTGTGTGTGTTGTTTAAGAATATTTAAGGCTAAATGATCTTGTCCCTATGAAACTTCATCAGAATACAAATCCTGTATTATTTTTTGCACATGTAAAAATGGACACAAACAGCATTGGTTCTAGTAGATCATATGAAGTCCTCATATTACTGTGATGAAGATACATAGAATAGGTCTTGTTCTATAGTGCCTACAGTCTTCCTTGTCTTCCACCGTATAAGCATTCTGTCTTAGATATTAGCATAACTTGGTGAAACTAGAAAGTTTTCTGCTTTGCAATTCAGTACAGAATGAAAACTGTATGACATGGAAAGATGCAAGAATTTAGAAGAGTGATTACTATTTTGATAAATTTTAATACTGACAAACGACAAATAAATTCATAAATAATTCAAATAAAATCATGCTTCTACATTTATGAAAATTAACGAAAAGTAATTCCTTTCACCAACAAAATGGAGAGGTTTCATTTTAAAAATTATTCGTGTAGGAATAGAAGATTAAAAGGTTAAAAAAAAGAACTCTAGAAGATTTTAATGAACAGCTTCTGATGAAAATCTCTTCTCTCCCTCCCTGTTTCCATTCCAATTACTTTAGAAGGAATCTAACATTTCAGTCACCTCTCTTGGTTGATCCCCACAGGAATGCCTCTCTTCTGGCAATAAGCCACCACAGAACTGGAGCACCATGTGCACATGTCATTGTGTGGTTAGAGGTATGTATGCTTACGGTGAGAGTGCTGGGGTATTCTGCTCACATTAGTGAACCACATGGCTTCCTGAAGTAATTATATAACAAAGATTGCTTCTTCCCAAATGGAAGGTTACTGAATAATGAAACATCAGGCAGTTGCATAAAATAGCTAAATGGACACAGTATTGAAATCCAGACTTCTAAGAAATCTGCCTCAGCAAAACCAGCCCTCTTTTCCACGTGAAAGAGCCATTTGACCAATTTAACTTTGCTTTATTATTATTTCGTTCTGTTGCATGCATAGCTATCATGAGGCTCCGGGCAGGCAGCAGAAGAAACGGATAGACAAAAGTAAAGTAGATAAAGGAGATTCTCAAGCAGAACTAGGCATGAAATAGTAGATAAAGGGGAAAAAGTAGCAAGAAAAAGGCAAACCAAAATGGGAGCAGGAAGGTGGTAAGAAAAACAGCAAAGAAAAACGAGTGTGAGTATGCTTATGTCTCTGATCCTCTTAATGTTGAAAAGCAAAGAGACAGCAGGAATGGGGTTTGGAACAACTCAAACCACAAATACAGAACTGAATAAAATATTGGGTACAGCACAGGAAGCAGCTGGGTCAGTCCCACAATCGTACAGCTTGATGTAGGATTAACAACAAAGAAGTTAAATGCACCAGTGTGAATTCACCTCTCCTGTTTATGTTTCATGGCAATCTGAATACCAGTGTAAGATATTGGGTACAGCAGCTTGACTCCAGCCATATAGTCACTGTGATCAGATAAAAGATTTCAGTGAAAACCCTTTGACTGTATGCATGGTATGAAACCACACGCTGGTCAGTGCAATGCAGGAAGCAAAGCTGCTGCTAGGAGCAGGAGGGATGAGACAAGAAAAAAGGCAAGCAGGGGAGACCTGATAAAGCCAGGAGATGGACTGAAAACCCTAGAAGAACTGCAGCTGATCGCCTAGATTGTTTACAGCAGCAAACAAAGGTCAAACTACATGCAATTCCTAGAGCTTCATCCTGGATCAGTATTGCACAGTGTGCAGTAAGGAAGGTCTGCAGTTCAGCCTGAGAAAGTATTTCCAATCCAGTGAGGGAACCACAAAACCAGACTCAGAGCTGTACCAAAACCACTACTCAAATGAGCAATTAAGACTGGAGATAACAGATCACATGTATGTTTGGGAGGTACAGATTGTGGAGGGGGGCTGCACACAATCACTAACATAGTCTGGCACAAATAACCACTTCAGTACTAGGGCAGTGCTGGGGCACATTAACAGGTCTTGAAGAGGAAAGAGCACATACCTCTCCTTAGTACACTCTGCATTCTATACTGTCAAATCACTAACAGTCACTGGTGCCAAATCCATTTCTTCATTTCATGTTAACACCTCCAATGGAATTAAATATGCTTGCACTGTTAGAAATAGTAGAGTCCCTGGGCTGAGTTAGTTCTTCTCATTTGGAAAACAGGGCTTGTTTTTATTCCAGTTGAGTAATACAGGTCTGACAAAGAAGTGTACTATGGAACCCCCACCAGGACAGACTTGTACCTATAAGCCTTTCATCAAAACATCAGGCAGCTTGAAATTACCACAGATTAAATAAAAACTTTTCTTTTCTGTCAAAACAGAATAGAATCCAGTTCATCAACTACTAGAATCATTAATCAATGACGCAAAGCTGACATAAAATAATTGAATAATTACCTTCTAAGGTATTGCCTAAAGCTCTGCATCCCTTGATTGCTCTATTCATTCATATGTACAAAGAAATTAAAGCTAAAGGCGTATTTTTCTTTGAGGGGGGTTGAGAGAAGGGGGGGGATCCCTTTTTCCTGTTTTTCAGAAGAACTGTTTATATGTGCATCCAGTTGCAGTTGAACAAACAGCAATAAAACCACACCTGTTCTGTAGCTCAGGAGTCAGGTTTCCGAAGGAATTGCATGCCTGAAGATGCAATCAGTCCTTAAAGGCCTTACAAAAACACTGGAGGAAGTTAGCCATCTATTCCTACAGAATCTAGCAGTTTTGTGTTGCCCTTCCAGGGAAAATACAGTGAAAGGAAATTAAAGTCATAGAACTCTATCAAAGATACATGCTTACCCATGTCACAGAGACTCTGGAACACAGCATTTTTACAGCATGTGAACAAAAGAATGGATACCCGAGTCAGTTCAAAGATCCATCTAAACAGCTGCCCTGAGTATTGGTAGCAGAAGCAAGGAGATTAGCATGTTTCTTATAGTCTGATACTGAATATTTCTTCCCCTTCATAAATATTCTCAGTAACCAGTAGCTTAGTGACATCTTTAAACCTCTTCCTTCCTCTTTAATGCCACATCTTGCAGTCCTCTATAAACACAGCCATCTCTAATAAGTTGCTCAGAGATGAAAACTGTATGTATATACTATTTCTGCCTGTTCTGTTGTGTATCAGGGTACATCAGCTACAAAAGATCTGTCAGTAAAGTCAGACTGATGTTATTTAGAGCCACAGAGTTTAAAATGTTAGGAATATATGAAACAGAATACAACGCTTTCACAACTTCTGCTAGGACAACAGATGCATACTTTCATGGTGACAGCCATATATGTCCAGCTCTCAACACCACTCACAAGACCTCTCCTGCAATGTTTGTTAGTTTGCTTGTTGCTGAAGACTCATCTTACTTCACAACAGACACACACACAGCTCATTAATCACAGCTTAAGAATACATGACAGGTTGCTTCATTCTCCTCAGGAGCTCAATGACCAAAGAAATCTAAATCCACTAGTCTCTCATGGCAGGGGTTCCAGGCTCAAGTCTGATCTCATCTCAGCTGTTACAAACATTGGCTCAAATTCCTTCTACTTGGAACTGAATTGAACTATTGTAATCATCAAAAAGACTGTAATAAGCCTTGCAATCCCAACTTTGCTCTGAAAGACCCACAATACAACTCCTCTGCAGGTAGCTTCTATCCACCTCTCCTCTCTCCCCCCCAACGTTTTCCGGAGCAAAAACTGCATGCACAGGAGGTGTTTAAGCGTGCACTTGTTGAGTTTTCAACAATTTCCCAAATGCTGCAGGAAAAGAATATTATGTATTTGGGATGAAGGAGAATGAAGAAGAATATTCCTGTCTGTACATAGCTATGGGCACTGGGGCTGCTCTTTGTCCTTGCTTTCTGTGCTGAAAGCTGCCATCTGTCCCGGCCCATCGCCAGCATGAGGAGTTGGCATCCCTTAGCTGATGATAGCATCTGGAAGCCAGTACTAATAGGATTGTGCTCATACCTCTTGCACACTCAGACGTCTCTGCCTCTCTCCAGGCTCCTATCAAACAGAAAATGCTGCCAAAAACAAACATGAGTCCTTTAATTTTCCCTTACGCCAGTTCACTTGAGTTCATGCCCTTCTTCATGAGTCCCAGGAATATACACAGCAAAGCTTGTCTACCCTATACCCTGCTGCATCCCTCTACAGAAGTCAACTGGTAAGGGATTGACTGTGCTAACTGGAGTGGGCAGTCAGGGCCCTGGAATCCGTTAGGAGCTCTGCAGGGATCCTGTAGAGATCTCTGTGGAGATCTCCCACAGTATTCTCCTGAGGAAACTGGCAGCCCGTGGTGTGGACAGGTTCACTCTTCTCTGGGTGGAGAACTGGCTGGAGGGCTGTGCCCAGAGGGTAGTGGTTAATGGAGTTAAGTCCAGCTGGTGTCCTGTTATGAGTGGTGTCCCCCAAGGGTCGGTTTTGGGGCCCATCTTGTTTAATATCTTTATTGATGACCTAGACGAGGGGATTGAGTGTACCCTCAGTAAGTTTGCAGATGACACCAAGTTGGGAGGATGTGTCAAACTGCCTGAGGATAGGGAGGCCCTTCAGAGGGATCTGGATAGGCCGAATAGCTGGGCTGAGCTCAATGGGATGAGGTTCAATAAGGCCAAGTGCCAGGTCCTGCACTTCGGCCACAGTAACCCCATGCAATGCTATAGGCTTGGGGCAGAATGGCTTGAAGAATGTAGAGAGGAAAAGGACCTGGGGGTGTTGGTTGATGCTCGGCTCAACATGAGCCGGCAGTGTGCCCAGGTGGCCAAGAAGGCCAACAGCATCCTGGCCTGTATTAGAAATAGTGTAGCCAGCAGGAGCAGGGAGGTGATCATCCCCCTGTACTCAGCTCTGGTACGGCCGCACCTCGAGTACTGTGTTCAGTTTTGGGCCCCTCACTACAAGAAGGACATTGAGGCCCTGGAGCGTGTTCAGAGAAGGGCAACAAAACTGGTGAGGGGTCTGGAGCACAAGTCTTATGAGGAGCGGCTGAGGGAGCTGGGATTGTTTAGTCTGGAGAAGAGGAGGCTCAGAGGAGACCTTATTGCACTCTACCACTTCCTGAAGGGGGGTTGTGGTGAGGAGGGGGTAGGCCTCTTCTCCCTGATAAATAATGACAGGACGAGAGGGAATGGCCACAAGTTGCGCCGGGGAAGATGTAGATTAGACCTGAGGAAAAATTTTTTCTCTGAAAGAGTGGTCAGGCACTGGAATGGCCTGCCTAGGGAGGTGGTTGAGGCACCATCCCTAGCGCTGTTCAAGAAGCGTTTAGATGAGGTGCTAAGGGATTTGATTTAGTAGTTCAGTGGGTAGGGATAGTGATAGGAGGATGGCTGGACTAGATGATCTTGTAGGTCCTTTCCAACCTAATGAACCTATGAACCTGGGAGCAGCTACAGGCTTACTATTAAAAGGCGTTTTTCAAAACAAAACAAAACAAACAAAACAACACAGAAGCACGTGTGAAGGGAGATGGCAGGTGTTCAAATTGTACAAAGTGCCATGGTGAAGAAGCACAAACAGAAAAGCAGAGGCCTGGCTGAAGATTCTTGGCTTTTTTAGATTTTTTTTTTTTTTTTTTGACACAGTTCACATCAGACACTGTCCTCTGCACCCAGTAGCACAACTGCTGGCTGAGCTGGGTGGGGATGCAGGAAGGTGCTCCCTGCAGCCACTCAGGTGCAGCAGAACCCTAGAGAAGGCAAGTCAGAGGAGTAACCATCCGAATATCTTGTCCTTCTTCAGGCAGTCCTATCTGAACACAGGAAAAGTTTCAGACTGAAAACACTAATTTTCAGCACTAATTTCAGCAGTGAGGCAGCCACTGGAGCCTCTGCACATGCAGCAGGGAAGACAGAAGAGAGACTAAGGCATAGAAAAGGGAAATGACTTGTTCCAAGCACCTCTTTTACCACCCTCCTGCTTTGATCCCAACTGCCAGTCTATGTTCATACTGTACATCAGCACATGCAATGTTCTTTCAAACTAACAAAGCATCTTTAAACTGCAATGAACTGTAGCTGCTCCCACAAAAACAAACTGCCTTGGTGTCCTACATAGCTGTGAAGTTAGTGCAGTGCCCCTAAGATCACCGGCTTTACTAAGTGTAGAGCTGCTGCACACTTCTGTCTGCCCCAGATGCTGAACCTTACAGCTGCTCACTCCTTCAACTGAACCTGTTCTTTAATGAGCTCCTTGCAGCCACAGATTTCATCCCCTCTTTAACTGATTTATGCTAGTCATTTCTATTATTGTCCTTGGCATCTTCTGTGCTCTCCCCAGCCCCTCCTTTAAGGAAAGGCATTGTGCCCAGATTTCTGCTAGGCCATGCCCTCTTGTTAACTTCAGATTCATTACTCCAGCTGCTTGGATTTCTTAGTCTCAAATGACTTGCTGGCAAACAGAGCTCTATTTTTCACAAAAAAAGTCAGTTTCTACACCAAAATCATTTCCCAAACCTTCCACACTTTATTCATCTATTACACAGTAACTGCACATTAACAACCTGGCAGGACTGCTTCAGGCTTGTAAAGATCAGGGAGGCAATCTAGCAGCTGGAGATTCAGGTTGCAAATTCAGGAATCCAGCGTCTCTGCTGCTAGACCAGGGTTATTTATAAAGGACTGGCCCTGGTTCTCGGTAGGCAAACTGATGGTCATAACAGGTTCCTATTTGTAATTCTGCAGCATAACATTATCATTCATATCATGGTACCTCTCCTACCATGCCCATGACACATACAGTCTCTGTACACTAAAGATACATGCAAAACAATCCTCACCTGTATACACACTGCTATGCTATTGTTCTCCTAAGCCCACAAAGGGCTGTCCTTTTTCCTAGCTTTCACAGGTGTGCCCTGCTGGGGCTATTTGTAAGGAAGAAGGTGAAGCATCAAAATATCACAGCTCCCTGCCTGCCATTCTCTTTTTATCTGCCCTGAACCTCCATTCTATGTGCCTAGAGTCAGGGAGCAGCAAGCTACAGATATGCACAAGTCGTCTTAACAGCCACTTGTTTCTTTTTGTACCACCACAGAGCCAAACACAACAATGGCACTCTGCATCTCTAGTTTCACCAGCACCACATTTAAGGTTTTTGGCTTTTGGATCTGACACTGACAGATCACTAAATGGTGACAGGAACTTTGGGAAAGAGGTGCAGAATATGTAAAGAAACAGGAACAGAACTACACATAGCCTCATAACTAGAAATTCTAGTGATAAGTTACCACTGTGAGGAAAACACCTCAAGGTTATAGGAATTCCACTAACTGCAGGACACTGAAAGTTCAGCAAATGTGTGTTACAAGGTCTCTAACTGGAAGAGGAAAACTTACAGTCAATACAACTACAAACGAGCTACTTTCAAGGTATGGATTTGTATATACATACCTTCAATCCTATGCACTGGCAGAGCAGAAAGGAGTCTTATGGCAAACTAATAAGCGATTGTGCCATTAAAAGCCACAGTTGCACAGGTCTGTTAGTTATTTGTTGATTTCTGGAATTTTCTGAATCAGAGTGCTTGACTTTGAAATCTGGGAAGTGTGTGCCTCTATAGTTCCTTAAATACATTTTAGAAAGAGGGCCAAAAAAAGGACTCGTCTAAAGGCTGAACTTCACCTGGATTGCATACTGTTCAAACACAGATCATGACTGCTCCCTTATATGATTTGTCTTTACAAATTCAAGTACAAGTTGAGCATAACATTCTACCTGGACCCATATTCTTTTGACTTAACTTGCTGACAAACTGAGCCAACAATATAAACAGCATTTGATCTGCTGATTTTTGCAAAAAGCCATCCCACATCTGAATACGTACAGTTGTTTTTCTGTTTTTGTGTTGCCATTAATCAGATGTCAATACATGACAGTATAAAACAAGGACCAATATCCAGACTACAACCACCCCTGTGCCCCAGAAATTAATCTAGCAGCTTCCAAGGCATCACAATGTGCACTCTGTGCAGTACAGTAGGTAAGGTGGCTCCAATTGCCTGATTAAAGTGCAAACAGCTCATGAGGCAGCCATTTACAAGGCAGGACTGCAGTGCACTAAGTGAGCGCAGGACAGCTAATGTCACCCCCTGCTGCTTTTTTTAATACTTCTGTCAGCTCAGCAACACAGTGACTGCTGCTGGAAAAAACATGGCTAGTGTTTCTGACAGCTTCCTGTGGAGTCACAGGGAGAAGAGACAGACAGCCTAAAGGCGCAAAATGAGATCAGCACACAGAAAACATGCTTCACATTTTCATGCCTGTCTCCTTCTGCTGGGGAGAAGTATGTGGGGGCGGGGAAGAGGAGGAAGAGCAGGGGGATGAATTATGTTGTATAGACAGACAATGTACCAACAGGTCTAGTAACATAAGAAAGCCATCACACTCAAGAGCTCCAATATGACCCCTGGCCACTGGCAGAATGCCATAAAAATTCAGCTATGATATTGCAACCAAAATAAGTATTTCTATATCTAGGTATAAGCCCTACACAGCCCTGGAACAGCTGAGTCTAAATGATTGTGTCTAACTCCCAGCTACCACTGTGGGATGCTAGCTCCTGAGCCAACAGGGAAACAACGCCACTGGAAGTAAAAGGTACACTGCAGAAGATGAGAGAACAAGGTCAGCTCTCCTCTTCGTGATAAAACTTCTCACAGTTCTGGGGAAAATAATTTGTGCAGTGCCTATCCAACATCAAGAATTTGACCTGAAGACACCATCGTGGGGTCTACGCCAAAAGTGAAGGGCAGGCTGTCAGGTATCCATGGTCTCAAGGGGAAGAATCTGTCCAGTATTCAGGGGGAGTTGTAGAAGATAAAGGTGTGTGAAGGGATGAAGAAAACATTTACTAGCATTCAGCAGAAAGAGATCATGAACATTACTGAACTCACATCTATACAAAACTGTTACACCTTTCCAGAGATAATAAACTGAATCCAGACACTACTCCAGGCTTGAGTAAAGACAGAGAAGTTGGACAGAAATCTCAGGTTTGCGGAGTTTACCATGTCTCAGGCAAATTCAGCCAATACTGTCTCCTAGGTACACCCAAATACCTTCATCACACGCCAGAAATCTTTGTTGTTACTTCACAGAGTTAGTGTTAAATGTTCTTTGAGAACAGGTCTATACAGGAGTTTTGTACAGTAGCTGGGAAGTACCAAGTGCTCCAAATTAGCATGTATTGATGTACAGTGTAGACTGAATTCACCTGAACCAAAAACTGAAAGGAACAGGTAGGCCTCCACATTCAATCTACCTTCTGTAATGTCAACTCAGAAAATTTTCTAGCTCATCTTTACTACCTTTTCATTCTCTGCAAACTCCTGCAATATAATTTGTCTCTCCACACACAGTTCCAAGAAGTCTTCTGAATGGAAACTTTCATGTAGAGCAGGGAAGAATGTTAGCTGGTTACAGTCCAATTCTTTCTCATCCATCTCCTTTTCTGCTCCATTTAGCATCAGCTCTCCTATATCAGTAAGAAAGAGATTGCAGTTTTAGTGGCAGTCAGATGACAGCAAAAGCATTTGCAATTTAGACTTTTGCCCAATCTGTTCTATCTTGGGAAATCACATTTATCTGCCAAAAGAAAAAAAAACAACACCAAAACAATCAAGAAGTGTATGACTGCTGAAGTAGGATACATATTTCATCTAAAAGCAACTACACTCATCATAATTCAGACTAAATCCCTGTAATCACTGAAGATTCAAACTTACTGAATAAATGTATTTATTCACATTCCTGAATTGTGTTGGGCTGATCATATGATAACAAAATAACTAAAGAATCTGTTTATATGCACAGAATTGAAAAGGACAGTCTTCCAGGGACATGTAATGGAACAGGATAGAAGAACCCAAAGAGAGAGAATTCACATATACCTTGCCCAGGTCGTGTTCCAAGTTTAGCAGATTCAGATGGTGTACAGAACTAAGGAAGGTATGATCAGCTTTCTCCTACATCTTCATATCAAAGTAGACTGTAGTCACTTTCATGCAGAAAGTGCATACTACTTGAGGTGTGCTCACAGTCTAAACAATAGGCTCCGTTCCCTTTTGATTACTGGGCCACGACATGCTAAAACTTAAACAGCAATACTCCTACACCCAACAGTGAACACCAGAAGTTTGACTTGGAGCAGCCATAGCGATGGCTGAAATCTACAGCCTTTAAGACTGAGATGACGTTTCTGAACTTCAGTTATTTCTCAACTTCCTGACTGAAAAATTATCAACTTCTGTACCATATTTCACAAGTTGGTTCCTTTTTCATGATTTTAATGTCTCACATAACAGAAAATCTGGCCTAGAAAAATGTTGACAATAGTCATATTTTGAAAAATCTATTTCCATTTTAAACACTGAAAAACAATTTTACAATTTAATATTTTTGGAAATTTCTCCATCTTTCTATCCACATTTTTGGAAAGTCAGATTTCTTTTACCGCTTCCCTGAGCCATTTATCACCTGGTTTTAAATACTATTTTAGAAGCAGAACTGAAGTATCTACAGAATCAGGGGAAAGGCTACACTTTTCCTCCTGACGTTAAGCCATTGGGAACTTTTCAGATGCCCCGGACAGCAAAAAGAGCTTTCATTTTTATTTAGCATTTTTGCTGTCAGATCTTCCTTGTGGCAACATAAAGAAATGTTTATATACCACTGATAAAAATGGTACCAGAACTTTTTAAGCCCAGAACACTATTTTTCCCAACACTAAATTGTAACTCTGAGCTCCCTCCTCCATCTCCAGCTCTCTTAGTGTCTACCCACTACCGTGATGTAGTTTGGCTCTAAATGGTTACCTGAATCCACTTCAGCAGTAGGGATTCTCTCATTTCTGTTTCCAAGGAGAATCTGAAAAGAGACTAGGTATGACAACACTGAGATACGCTGTTAGGAAACATAACTCAAAACCTTGCTGCAGAGCAAAATGCAGATTTAGAACTACGTTGCAAATGAGTGCCTTGGAAATCAAAAGAAATGCATTTTAAAGAATCTAAAGGAAGAATGAAATGTAAAAATATATGTCAACAAATAAGGAAAAGTCTATTGCCTTTTCAAAGGCAACCCTCCACAGGGATTTTATTAGATAAAATGATGCAGTTCAGTCTGCAGAAGACAGAATTTGAACCTCACATAAAAGCTGGAAATGCCTTGAAGATAGGAGCCTCTTAACATTTTGATTGTTTCATTTTCTGATTGACAGATTTTGACACTTAGACACTATGGAGACAGACAGTACTAAATGTCCAGCATACAGTGTTCAATACTTAGTTCAAATCACTAACTCCACTTTTTTTTTTTAATCATCCACCAGTTTTAGCAGCCCTAGTAAGCATAAGATTGCTGGATTGCAAGATACTATACCCTTGGGATATTGCAAGCAGAAAAATATGCTTGGGTTATACTCTCTCTTATCTGGGAAGATTTTATATCAGAAAAGATGGAAAATCATTCTGTGGCAGCTAAATACATTGCAGTTGCTGTTACTGTTCCCTAAAAAAGACCAGCTCATTGGATTCCATATGGATGGCACAGCAAATTGGTAAATCAGCTGATGAGATTTAGAGGAAAGGGGGGGATATGAATTCATCAGCAAGAATTTATGCACTTCCTGTAAAAGCTTTCTACCTCACTCTTCATTCGCATCATTGCCGGTTGGTTGCTTGCCTGCTGAATCCTTCTCCTCATCCGTGAAGGTCCTTCGTAACAATCAAGAATCCATCGTGGCTCTAAGGACTGTGAGGCAACTCTCCATGGGCCCCATCTGTGGAAGAGTTGCTCCTCAAGTACCATCCAGTCCTTAGCTGCTTTGCTGTAACCACACTGCAGCATCTGTGAGATAGAACCAATTTGTGTCATTGTTCCATGCTTCCTTCCTCGCATTCAGTAATGGCACCACCCCAGATTCAGAGGGACCAATCTGCTGAATGGGACCACTGTAGATTGCTGCAGACCCAGCAAACAGAGGACCAACTGATCACTGAAAAGGCGACATGAGAAATGCTACTAGACAGAGACAAATATAAGAATGTAACATACCTCAAACTCCTGGAGAATGTCTGTTTCCATTAGATTTCCAGCTCAAAAGC
This sequence comes from Cyrtonyx montezumae, assembly GCF_038088225.1. NCBI lineage: Eukaryota > Metazoa > Chordata > Aves > Galliformes > Odontophoridae > Cyrtonyx > Cyrtonyx montezumae. The sequence continues at coordinate 15,349,580 of NW_027072045.1, read as the reverse complement.
ATTGAGTCAGGTGAGTAGAGAAGACATATTCACTTAATCGTTTTCCTGACCAAAGTTCATGTCTAATGGGAGCAACTATGCTCAGTGAAAAAGTCTGAAAGTCTCAGAAGTATACTGTACTCCCACGAATACGCTCTCAGAAGTATACTCTTACTCCCATGGCATAAGTCTAAATACATATACCTGGGGAGAAGGCGAGGAGAACACACTAAAATGCTGTTATGTTTACCTGCACGTGATTTCTGTACAAAGAGGCATACAGCTCCTGCCCAGTTCTTCGGTACCGTTCCATACACGACACAAATCCCTAGGAAAAAAACATCAGAACACATCATGCCAATATGAGGTGCTCCAGATAAACTGTGAGAGGCAGAAGCAGGCCTTACTTACTAAAGCTTTCACAAGAATAATTAGAGACTAGGGCCTGTGTTTGTGTGCTTGACAGTGCTTCAGCCAGTATAGAGATGAGGCAGATATTTAAGAGCAAGCTGCACACTTACTCCAGAGAGGTGAACATATCCATGATCTTAACCAGGGTCATTAAGTGGAATTACTCAAGAATGAGAATGAAAACATTAAATAAAATTGCAAGGTTTCTTCTTTTGGAACTGAAATAATTAGTACTGCAAATAGCATAAAAGACAATTATCTGTTATGTAGACTCCAAGTGAGGTAAGGAACCAAGATTACTAACTATATGCTTGCTCTTTGCTATATAAGCAGAAAGTGCAGACAAAGGAATGGGCCACGTCATCTTTCTGCAGACAGGAAACCAACTGTTCCTAAATATATTTTTGATATTTAGGAGCTTAAGTCCACTTGGCAACAAGTGATTTTCACTATAAATATACTACTTGCTGGGAATGTGATGCACAGATCTCCAAGCTAGCCCTGTAACAGGAAGATCATAGAGCTGTGCCAGGGCAAAAAGACACTCACGGTAACTACGTCTGCTTCACTACCCAGCCCTGAACTCAATCACTACCCAGGTACTCCTAGAATCACACATGTCCCAAAGCAGTCCGGCAGAAATTCCTGGCCACTTTCCTTTCCAGACTGCACTAGACTCAGAACAGCGAATGTGCATCAACAGTCTTGCATCTCATTTGTTATTTTATTGAGGAAATTCTTAAGCTGAAGGTCTCTGTTCAAGCACAAGACTGATTCACTGCTGTCAGGCTGCATTTCCAACTTTACAAGTGGATTGTTATGCCATCTTCTGCAAGATATGCAATTGCTCTGAGTCTCTACCTTTCCAACCACATAACTGTTGTAGTAGGCATAGACAACACGTAACAGAGAACATAATACTACCATCACAAAGATATAGAGGCTAAGACCCTGATCAAAAGTTCATCGGGGTGGAATTATTAAACTCAGGGAACAGGAAAACAAAGCGAGTCTGATTATATATATTCTACCAAAACCTACATCTTTATAAATGTTGGATCATAAGATTCACGCAGCCAAGACCTATACAGAACACAAACCACAGAATTTCAAGCCATACTTCCTATCTAAGACTCCCTTTTGGAATGATCAGTAGAATAATAGCATATGAATAGTAGCAAAATAAAACCTAGGGTATTTACTGTTACAATAATTCATCAAATGCACATTTTAAACTTCATTCAAAGACAATCTTCCAGCTTTGAAAATGACAGCTTGGTCATTCTCTTTCTGTTAGCAATCTAGGAAACACTGAGTTCCAAAGACTAGAAACAAAAAGCATTTGTTATCACGAGATCTCTTGCCTGATCAAAGACACACAGCATGCTGAAGGGCTGTGCATACAGTTGAAGCACCAGCCACTGCTGAGTAAGCTGCTGGCTTGTTTCACCTTACTTCATAGTAAGGTGAAACATACTTCAAGGACACTAAAGAAACAGCTCAGGGTTTGACTCTAATAGACTCTCCTATACTCACAAGATTGCCCTTCAGTGTTATAACAGTTTTCTATGCAGGCATGAAGATACACCATCCATGACTCTCCTTGCTCAGTAACTTTCCCTGTGACTGCCAGCAAGTAGGTGCCAGGGTGAGTTCTGCACCACTTCCTGTTGTAAGTAAAATATTCTCCTGTTTGACAGAGCATTCCCTAGAAAAATATTCTACCCTGTTACAACTTCAGACTGTCATGTCTGATAGAACCTGTTCAGAGAAATATAGAGTAGGTTAGAAAGCCTCAAGTACCATGCAAAAGCTCTCATGCCCACCAGATGGGTTTCTGATAAAGGTAAAAAGAACTCAGATTGCTGCCAAGTCTAAACTGGCTGTGGAAATTTCAGACCCTCACTACCTACTGCCATGGATCAGATGGGTAACTTTTAAACGCATGGACGCTGTGCCACACTGGCAGTGATTCCTCACAGCAAACTGTCTGACTGCTGCTTGCACTGTGCTATAATTAAGTTAACACACAAGGTCTATGTGGTGTGCTGATTACTGCTGGCTGCCAGCCAGGTCCATACCCCTGCCGTGAAGTCACATTTATTGGTGTTTCCCTGCAGGAAGCTCCTGTTTTACACTGATGAAAGTCATTACATTTTTGTTTGTTTAAAGCATCATTAAACCTGTAATCACAGTTGTGGCCTCGCAAAAGTATTCCATAATTCATATAAAATTCCCATAAAGGCTGACCTAGTAAGCAACAGCATCTCCATGCTGTTGAGCCAGGCTCAATGCAGGAAGAGAGCATGCACCCCAGTTTTTTTGTGGACATAGGGTAAAAGCCATTCAGAGTAGACAAGCAATTCCTCCATGTATTAGCAGCCATTTCAGATACCCACAGGCTATTGAAGCAGAGCTGGAGCCCTACTGGCAGCTGTTTCAAAGTTGCGTGTAGCATATCCTTCAGTCATGGTCACCGATCAGACCCCTGAGGTCAAAGCCCACACCCTCACCGAATTTGCTGTCCCAGCCCTAGTCTTTGGGAACACACGTAGGGTTCTAAGAAGGAATAATTCTGCTGGACTCATCTGGCAAAGAGAAAACTATCCACTCTGACTTTCAAACAAGCAATAACTAGTCATCTTCAACCAGATGAACATGTCTCCAGTGACTACCCCCACAAGAAAACCATCCGGTTGTAAAAATGAAAGTTAACAAAATTAGAGATCACTGTGACTGGGAAAAAAAGATCTTTAAAATATATCCAATAAACAGAGCCTATAGAGTAGTTTATTATTCACCCAGTGTTTGCTCAAAACAATTAGAATATATAGCAATGATTGATGGAATGACTAGCACAAAATTTGCCACAGCCTCCTAATGAATAAGCAGGTTCCATTAAAAAGACAACTGAAATCATATGCTATAGGTGGTTATTCTTTAAAATAGCAACTCTACACAGCGCTGAATGCCACAGCACCACAGTTTAGTATTTATTTTTAACAAAGGGAGACGTACCGGCTTTGATAATTGTTAGTACTCTGTGACATAACACAGTTTGTGTTACATATATAGAAAGCAAATCTGAATGCGGGAAATATGACCAGTATGCTAAGACCAAAAGGCCATACTAATCCATCCTTGCTTAAGAGTCATAGGGTATCATGCTTTAAGTCTTCCTTAGAGACTCCTCTACTTTGCAGCCCTAGGCATTTGCATTGAAGTACAGTCAGGTCACCTTGCTGCCTCACATTCTTTAGATAACACTTACAGCTTGAAAACATGATGGAAGTTACAAAAAACAACTGCAAAACAGGCAACAAAAAGCCATACCACCACCACAAAAATTAACAACCAGAAGCCAAAAACATTTTTCTTCCTCTTACAGCACAAAGACACCATGCAAATAAAACCAGAAATGATTAGCAATGAGGAACAGTACAACCATCAGGGAGAAAAATATTGGAGCAGAGAAAATGAGCATCTCAAAAATACCCAGTGAGTAGATATTCTATCATTTCTTTCAATAAAAACAACTGAAGGTCATCTTGTAGTATGTAATGGTCAGGGAAAAAAAAGTAACAAATGAGGTGAGGCTTCCAAGTTAACAGTTCATTACTGGGCTTTAAGAATATTTTGTGTCTATTTTCTTTTATTATATGTTATTAGTGCATATATATCTATTTTTTATGTAACACTCCTGCAGTTTGTAAATACTCAGGCTTTCCATAATAAACTCACAATACAGATTCCACATATATCACAACTCATTCTTCAAAAATATATTATGCCATTGGAGCTCCGTGCTTCAAGGTTTTCTGTTGTGAATTACAGGCTCTGTGCTTTGTTATACAACCCACACGCACAAAAACATATGCATCAAAGCTCTTAATAAAGTAATGAAGATCTTCAGGTAAAAATCTGTTAAGTGATATTGTCAGATTGTGCATCTGCAGAACAGTCAAAATATTAACAAAATTACACCATTTCTTTTACAACTTTTACATACCACTTTTCTGCTACTAAAGTGAGGCATGCGTGTCACTATAACCCCAGCATTAAGATATAAACATGTCAATAAATACCTGGACACCTTAGATGTGACAGTTAAGCACACTTAAAAACCTCTATGGGCAGTGACTGCTAAAGCAGTAAACAGAAAACTAGCACCATCAGGAGGACAAAAAAAAAAATATAGTATTAATGCATATTTCAACCATTCATCTAATCTTGAATCAAACAGAGAAATGCAATTTTAATGACAAAAAACTCAAATGTGATTTTATAAAGTTCAGTTTTACTTCAGTCATCATCTAAAGCCAATAATCAATTTAACAGAGAATTCCTGAAACGCTATTTCATAGCTACAAAGCCAGATTGGCAACAATTAAGTTTTGAGGCTAAACTCTTCTAAAACGCAAGTGTTATCTAGTAGTATTCACTTCAGTTCTCATAATCATCCTTTTCCCACAAATCTAACCAGAACTACTTTTCCCTCCCCGCAAATACAACAACAAAGTCTGAATAATTCTGGTGTTTTCCTGCTAAATCACAGTCAGTCTCAGAAGAGTCAGTCTCAGAAGCAGAAGATTCCAGTTAGCATCCAGAGCATTACAGAGAAGCATCCAAGTGTCACAGTAAATTACTAAAGCTGGCTGAAGTCTCCAGTTCACCTACGATGTGGTACTCAGCAACAGAAGATAAAGGGGCTTCCCAATGAAAGCCAAGTCAACCACTGCTTCTACATCTAACGCGGTAAATCAGAGGCCAGATATCTCACGCAAACAAGCCACTTGTCCTGTTACTAAACTACTTTTCAAGTAACATACCACGTCCTGGGAAGTGAGTAGGTTCACTACTTCAGAGAAAAAATTGTTTCATTAGACAACAGGAAGTAAATATACTAAGGCAAATAATGCTTTTCCTAGCAGATCAAAAAGTAGTTTGTGCTAGTCCTTGGCACGTACTCTCCACACTGAGGACTGTTTGCACTCTTTTGAATCACAGAATTGTTATTGCCGTGTGGATTTTATTGTTACTTTGCCAAAATTCATTTAGCTTTTCAACAGACTGCAGTTCCAGCAGTTAAGTGTTGCATGTGAGCTTCGTGCCTCAACCCTCTAGGAGGCTAATGCACACTGCCAACTGCTCCTAAGGATCATGGTTGGATTCCTGGCATCACCAGTTGGTTGGGGAATAGCAAACTTAATGAGAAAAACCTCCATATTCCAGTGCACCAGAAACATACCCACACACACAAGGGTGATGAGTTTCAAGAGGATAATCCCAAACTACAGGGTACACTTGATAAGACTCCTACACTGTATTATCAGCTACACTTTGGCACCACAGAAACTGCCATGCTTCTATAGCAACTATGTACAATATGTGTATATGCATGCACACACATCCCTCTTCAACAGCTGATACTATTGAAGATTTAACTGTTCTTGCCAACATTCATAAGTTACTTCCTAACAGCAAAAAAGCACAGTGTAAGGTGAGACCTGTTCTTTCTTTCCATCCTGCTGGAAAAGAGGTAGTAATAGCACTGACAGGTGAGGCTTAGGCAGTACTGTGACAACAGTATGCTTAGAGAGCTCAGAGTCCAGAATACAAAGAATTTTGGAAGTCATGGGAAAGAGGTTTATCAGTTTTATAAAATGACACACATTTAAAGGTGTTATGATAATTCCATAGCTTTTTAGAGTCTGGAAAATCCTATATTCCATATGATACTCTGCAACAAATAGTGTGACTGGAGCACAGATGAGTGCAACAAAGCTTTATCTTTAGCTAACAAGGGTGAGAAGAACGTGGAATGATGGCACAGGAGGGAAACCCATCATCCTGCAGAGATTTTTAGGACCTCTGCTGGTGTCTGTTCTTTACTTGCATGTACCACCACCTAATTATACTCTCAGCTCTTTTCAAATCCTGCTCTCAGATAGATACTTAATATACTGACTACCTGAACTCTTCTGTGCACTTTATACTGCTTCCTGCATATAACTTGTTGATAAGTGGAGTTGGTCATAATTCTTCTCCTTTTAAAGATTTAAAAAAAACCCCTAACATTATATATATGTATGTATAAAGCAATTCAAATAATTCTCCTGAAATTACTATAAATGGAATGTCCATTTTCTTAAGGAGTTTTGATGCGACATCTCTGAACCAAGAAACACAACTGATTTTCCTTTCATAAATTCTGCAGAGAAAAAATTGTTTCAATGCCTAGCATCTGTTTCTAAGGCTTCTCTGTGCCTAAATGAAATTCTTTTTTCATCCACATTAGCACCATTCAATCCAATGCCATGATCTCTGTTACGTGAAAATAAAACTCTGCAACCATCAGCTCTTGAAAGATGAGATTTTAATGCTATCAGCTTTAGGAATTAAACTCCTCAGGCTAAAATTCCATACTGAAGCTTAAACTTGAACCAGACAAGACAGAAAGGAAAGAAGAAATCAAAATAGAAAAAAAATGAAGGAAACAAGATCAGACAAATTTTTTACATAATTTGTAATTAAGGGACTTCACTATCATAGAACAGTATAAAAAAACATTGAAAAATTCCCTTTGAATGGTTGCCAATAACAAATTTTGGAAGGGTAATGAATCTCGTGTTACAGGCTTTAGATGAACTGTAACTACTATAAAACAAGCAAAAAAAACGTTCCTAGGATAGATCCTCTATTGTGCATTGTGCTGTGACACACTGCCTGCTGTAGCAATTGCTATTGGCTTTTCAGGGGGAAAGTGTTTACTATGGGGTAAACACCTAATCATTTGTATTCACCGTTATACTACCTTTATATTCATATTTCTCTATCAAATAGTGGCTATTTATGATCTTCAAAGTAATCTGAAATTGATAAAGGAACAGTACATCAGATAACCACTTAAGAGGACACAAATTCTTTGTTCAAAGTTAAAGAAAGTTTTCCAGCTTGCTGCAGCATACTGTAATTTAGCTTTGAGCCAGTTATTAAACAAGACAATAATATTATAATGGCAATTGTTTAATATACATCATTAATAGCAAAGTGCCTGCTTTCACTGAAGTAAAAATGTGTGCTATGAGCAGTTTTGAAATGAATATTTGATTCCAGTCTTCCCTTGTGCATTTAATGACATGCTAATTTACATTTTAATTACTTCCTAAGAAATCAAAGCATTTGTTGACAGTGGAACATAATGTCAACTTCACAGTGCACTGTTGGTAGATGGTTAATGAACTTAATTAGATAATTAGTGATGTTAATTATCCTTCTATTATGAAGACAAAAATGTTACACAAGTAATGCACTTTTCTAAGTACTTCCATTATATCTTTGCTCATTTTAACTTGGTTTACTTGAAAAGCTGGTAAAATACCAACAGAGTGATTGAAAAGAAAAATTTTTGTTTAAAACTACCCTCAAAAATACAGACATCTGCATTTGAATGTGTGACTTGATAGTTTGTGAATATGATCTAAGAATTTTAGTTTCAAACAGGTAATTTCTCCATATTCCTTTGTACCTGATGCGAAATCATTATATATATGACTTCCAAAACTGGGAAGCAAAATTAACAGCCAGGAGGTAATGAAGTTTCTTGATGGACTTGTGTGGAGTGAGAACCCCATGCAGGACTTACGCTGTATCAGTGATGCAGCTATGATTTGTTCCAGATAAGTCAGCCTTGACACTGTACAAAACAAGTTAAAAGCCTCCTGTACAGTTCATAAGCAAAGAAGCACCTGACTTTGTCTAGTGATTTGTTCTAAATCCATAGCAAATGCTACTACTGTTGCAAGTTCTTTAATTGGACTCTATTGAATACAAATAATAACCCACTAATCAACCTATTTCCTCTCTATACTAAGCAAAGCTTTCAGATTTTGTCTGTCTTCCTCCACCATTCTCAAATTCACTAATAGCTTTGCTCAGTCAGAAACAACAGTGCTCAGACCTCAGTAAATATAACCCTTTATTTTTCCCCTTTTTATAATGGGATTCAAAGGCTTTATCTCTCACCAGCTACTTCATACCACTACTTTTCTTTTTATTCCATGTTTCAACCAAGTACTTCTTGTTGCAAGATAAGTCCATAACTAGCAGTAGTGAATGCAGGCCAGTAGAAGAATTTTCTCAAACGAATACAGGACATTCTTGATAATGGTACCAAACAAAATAATGGCACTTTGTAAAGTGACCATCACCAAACCAAGGACAAAAATAAGACCACAAGTTAAAAGAGCTATGATATTCAGATAACTCTTTTTCTACACTGAGAGAAATAGCATGTAGCACCTACAGAAAAACCAGTTCACTTTTTTTTTGACTCAAACATACCACTAGCATTTTTTATCAAGTTGTTTTGTTTTAATTCTATTTTCTAAATGGGAAACATTGATGCAAGCAGTTCTTTTCAAGATATTTATTTTACTGACATCAGACAACCTAAAAGTCTACAGTTTGAGCTTATCACAGAAAATGCTTTACACACAACTTTTACTTACGATGTTTTAAGTGAAAGCACTTTCACCTCACCAACTAACATATTTAGAGTTGACATTGCCCCTGTTTTTCAAGCAGTTGAAAAAATACAAAGCATTTCCTGAAATTAAGGAAGAGAAAAAAATGCAAGTAAAAGTAGGAGAGAGTAGTTTAACATTATTTTACATTTTACTCAGTACTGTAAGGCCACACCTGGAGTACTGTGTCCAGTGGGAGGCTACCCAGTAGCAAGACAGATGGAGATGCAGAAAAGAGTCCTTCAAAGAATCGCTAACATGAGGAAGGATTTCAGCATCTCTTATATGAGGAAAGGTTTAGAGAGCTGGGACTGCATTGTCTAGAGAACAGAAGGTTCAAGGGGTTCTCATCAATGTGTACAAAATGTCTGACAATGTGTCTGAAGGCTAGGCTGTAAATACAAAGGCAGTTCTTTCAGTGGCATCCAGTGACAGGTCAACAGGCAATGGACACAAAGAAATAGACGTGCCACCTGAACATCAGGAAACACTTTCTGACTGTGAACGTGACTGAGCACTGAGGTTGTCCAGAGAGGTTGTGGAATCTAAGTCTTTGGAGACACTCAAACAATTTGGACATGGTCCCAGGCAATCTGCTCTAGGTGTCACTGTTTGTGAAGTAGATTTGAACAAGATGATTTCCACAGATACCTTCCAACATCAGCCTGTATACGATATTCATCTTTTTCCTTCAGCAGATGCTTTTAAGGTAGGAGGCCATAATTTAACACCAAATCAACTTCTAAGAATTCTTTGATGTTATTTACATGTTTTCCATGTGACACTTAAATTAATAAGAGACTATTTTCATCTACCAATCCCTAGCTGTAACCTACAGTCATTTATATACTAGTACAGAAACAATCCTCAGCTCCAAAAAACTTCATCTAAAATAAGGCTAAACTAAATCTGCAGAAGCTTATAAATTGCATTAGATGGGAATCTCACTTACTTTAAATGTAACTTGTGTTCCCAGCTTACTTTGATACTGAGAAACACATCTTTCATTTTTCTTATGAAGGAAAAGGACTATGGAAAAACATTTTCTTCCCCTTAGATTTTTATCTCTGAAAAGCGCAGCAATCTTTTTCAAATATTGGCTGGAGGGAGAAGTAGGGAAAGAGAAAGTGAAGAACATCTGAAACTGTAGCTTTGCATCTCAATGAGAGGAACAATTTATCAGAGCTACGGAGCTGTCAGTCCTTGACATGATAAGGAATAACATCAAATGAGTAATGTTTCCTTCAGACACAGCTCCTTTAATTACAAGCCGCCTCCTTGCAGAAGAGAGACAGAAGATGCAGAAACACCAATTTCATGCACTTGTGCCTGAATAATGTCTCCGTGCTGCCTTTTCCAGATGGCAACCTTTTCACTGGAGGAACTAATGATGTGGGCATATTTAGGGAAAAACCAATAACGGAGTCTTTAACCTTCAACAACAGAAAGCATGTTGTACAAAATGTTCCTTGGGATACATTTACAAATATCAATTACATTGCTCACTGAGGTGTAATCAGCTGTAATAATCAAAATTAATTTTAAAAAATAATTAAACAGACCCCAGGGCAAATAGTCGATGCAGTATGACATCACAGTCTACATATGTACCTGGGAAAAACTTGCTCACTCTAAGCAGCAACATGATTTTAAGGAATTAGAAGGTAGCTGTGGCATGCTCTGAGAAGAACTGCTGCTCAGCAAGGTACTATCAGGAGGCATATTACTTGGGTATCATCTTATCAACACACCTGGAAATGAAGGAGTGATCACTGAAGGTAAGCCTTCAGTCCACTGCAACCTTAACTAGAGAATTCAAACTCCTAGCTGGCAACTGTAGCAGACAGTCTCTTCAACAGGAGAATAAAGGACTTTGATACGTTCTGCACTTCATTACAATGAGAATGCCTAATACTAAGGTGACCCCCTGAAACAGCTCTGAATAGTCTGTCAGTGCAAAGCTGCACTACCCTACAGCTACTCTAGTCCCAACACACACAACTAACTGGTATTCTAGACAAGTTCCCAGCAAAAAACACAGAAATGACCCTCTTTCCATATGTAAAATAAAAGCTTACACATGAAAAAGCTAGTAGTCCAGCTGCATTACTTCTACTAAGGAACATAAAGGAACACAGATGTTGGCAATAGAAATGCTGCTTACGCTCCAGACTCACCTTTGCTTTTTATAAGCATGTCTCTCCTTATCCCTTGACATGAAACTGTGATTTTGACTTTAAACCTCAACACTTGTTAAGAAGTAAGAGGACAGTACCACTGCTTATTAAGTTAAGCTCTACATCTTCTACAGCATTCTCCCATCTAACTCACTGAAAGACAAACCCAAAGTAAATCTTTCTGGCCCTTGCTATCCAGGAGACCAGACAAAATTATTCAGAATTTTCTTTTCTGGTCTTGAAGACAAGGAAAACAACCTTAATGGGAATGGGTGTCTAATTTCCAAAGGAATATTCCAACAGACATACCCAGAAGCATTCTAAATCCAAACAAGTTCTCCAGAACCACACCAGAGGAAGAGAAGAAACACAAGACAAAAAGCAAATGTTACCTCAGATTTGCATATAATTTCCTTCGTATTTCGGCTAGGCATCAATCTCATAGCTGAAGACAGGCTTTCACTCCAGGAATTATGCTTGCTTTGAGACAGGCCTAGTACTGATTTATTCTGGAGAACTCTCTTTTCAGAAGCTGAGCCAGGGACAGAAAAAAACAAACAAAAAAAACCATCTTGAAGTTGGGCTTTTGGGAACATCATGTATAACATATCCATCTTACGCTAGAGAAAACACAGCAGTGCCTCACTTCAGCTGGCTTGTCCTTATTTACAAGAAAATTGAATTAACACGTGCTTTTTAAAAGTCTGTATTTAAATAAGTCTCACTGAGGTTTGCCACAGACCAGTATCATCGGGATGACCTTCTTCACCCAAATATCTTCTTCTTTGTTAAAGTGTTAAATTAAATAGGACACAACTGACAAAGAACATCTTTCTTGCAGTAGAGCACCAGCCCGACAGCCTCACCATATGATTACAGAAGGTCTGAGGAGAACAGACAGTAGTCACAATAGCAAATTACTGAGTACAACCAAGAAATGAGCAGCTTTACATTACGTGCTGTATTTACTGCAATACCTTTGCTTACTAAAGTGAGTGTTATGTAAAAAAAGTAGAGACCTAGGAAATTTTGCCAAGCTTTTGTCATCATTTCTTCCCATAAAGGAGTGATCTCAGCTATCTTCACGTCCCTTTCTCTGTCACTTCCTTTTACAGAGAGATCCATGCTGTAAATGTCCTCCAGAGCCTGCTGCCTCTGTGAGATGAGCTGCTTCCAGATGATTTCTACTGTTCTCAGAATCTCCTGATGGACTAAGAAGGCAATATGAATGAAGAATCAATTTATTAGTAACACATCAAGCAGCAGATAAAGCAAAAACATCTAATTTGGAATAACACTGCTGGAGTTTGTAAAGTTGCTCATTTTGCTCCCTGCCACCGCGTTGGAAGCCAGACAACTTTATTTAATACACAAAATCACACATTTCAGCTCCATGATTTAAATTAGTAGGAGCTACATATTTTTTGGTTCCTGTCTTGGAAAACCATCTCGTCAGAAGTTTGATGATCTGATCACACAGAGTCCTAAAGCACCTAAATGTGATTCCTCAAACATCAGAGACAGTGGGAAGAAACAATTCAAACATGCCAAGTCATGAAACAATCCGACAAGCAGGAGTTGTACAAGGAAGTTGGAGTTGTTTTGCTGTTTTTCAATGCAATTCAGACCAGTCTGGAGTATCCCCCTGCAGTAAGATTCAACTGACAGCCTTCCCAGTGAATCGTGCCCATATATTTTCACTTTTTTCCCTTAAGAGCCACAGGTTTCTTCCTGTGTATAACAGATAACAATCTACATACATCCTGAAAAAAAGAATCAGAACAATAAATAGCATGCAGCAGTACACTGACAATGGTCAGAACCTGAGAAAGATGTCCAATCATATCTATTATTTCCCAGGATGTGGGACACAAATTTGGAATAAAAAAGTTTTACATAAAAACAGTCTACTTTTTCACAATGTGATTGCAGCTCCTGCGAACTATAAAGAGAGAATTCAGCAGCATTTGCACAGGCTACACAGCTAACTGTCTAGGCTGGGCACTTCCCTATTCAGTAAGTTGAAGTCAACACGTGCAATAAATTACCATCATCTGGAGTAGGCAGGCTGCTCTTCTCCTCTTCACTGGGTGCTAGGAAAATTTGGTGATATGAAGCCACTTTTGGTTTTGCATCCACCCCAAAACCTTCTGGATAGCTATGGCAAAAGAAAAAGAGCATGTTTGGAAAGCAGATGTAGAACAAACCAAGGACAATGAAGAAAACTAGATATATTTTCACTCATGCACTCCTACATGATTCATGTAGCAGGTCAATATTCCCAGGCTCATTGGCCTACAACACTGACCGGATGACTCTGCAGAATTTACAGGAAATGGAATTTAAATGACTTCCCATTCTGGCTTTCAAAGTTATGAAGCATTCATCAAGATCATATGGATCATTATATTCTACATCTTATCCCTGCAATCTTTGGTGTGGTTCTGACTACCACTCCCCTCAATTAGCTGGAGCACAGGACTGTTCTGAGGTAGCCAGACTTTATCCACCATTCCTGCATCTCTCCTGAGCATCCTATATGCAAGCTCTTTGCTCTGAATTTCTTCCGCGGAGTTAATTCCCTTTACATGGGAAACACTGTGCTGCCATATCCTACATCTGATCTGCTTACTTATCCGGTTTTCAAAGCATTCAGCACAACAAAGCCACTAATATAATGGTGCCAAAGTATGTATAATGTAGATGTTGTTACAGTTAAGAACACAACTGCCAAAAAGTTAGACTTATTGGGGTGTGAAGTATCAAATAATTTCAGTAGGTAAGGAACAGCAAGATTTTTAGCATAGAAGTAATAAAATAAAGCCATCAGACAACTTGCACATGGTTCTAGAAATACTACCAGTAATTGAAGAATAAAAGATCACAACCCTTCTTAAAATCTGTGTAAGTAGAACAGGTAGTCATGAAATCTTAAGCAGCTTACGGAAGAGACCCCAAATAGTCAGAAAGTTCATGAAACGGGAAGACCCAAGGTTGAAAGAATCAAACAGGGAAGCATCACCTATGATGTTTGCCCTGTTCTCATTCTTCTCTAAGGACCAAAATTAGACAATATAGTAGTAAGGACCACCTAGCTCGTGGTTCAAACCCACTGTAGGCACTTGTAACATAACATATTTTTTCAATGGTAAGCAGGCATCACCACAAGATTTCCCCTTCTGCTATACATAGCAGTACAGACAGTTAAAGTAGATGTCATACTGAGACAAACATTCATACCTGCCCGAGTTCAGTTGGCAAAGGCAGTGCGTTAGACAGATAATGAAATTATTACTTGAGTTGTAAGTTGCAAAAATAATGTCCCACTGCTCCTGAAGAACATTGAGGGTGTTCAAGACATTAAACTGTTCTGGCAGTGACTGCTGTGGTCTGGACAGGCAGTAGAGGATGGCTCTGTTTAAACAGCTGTACAGGGTACTGAGGAAAACATCCTTTTGAGAAACAGAGGCTTCTAAGACCTATGGAAACAAAAAAATAGTAGTGTACTTGGCTTGTTCAAAGAACTCCCATCACCAAGGATCCATTCCTGTCACTTCTTTTAGTGGTTGTAAACTTATTTCAGGAATATTCTCCCAGACCACCTGTTTGGCACAAACTCACTCTTCCTGTTGTTCTGTGGAGGTCTCTTGAACAACAAAAAAAATTACTCTTCCACAGTTCAGTAACACATATTTATACAACAGACAGTGGCACAGGGAGAAGAGCTAACAGCCTAGCTCTAGCTGTCAGTTACAGCCACAATGATCTCATGCAGGATAACAGGAATAATGACAATAATCAGATTGCTGCCATCTTCTTGAGAATTGTGGTATTACCACCACAGTGTGAAACAAAACGTTGACAGTGGTTTGAAAAAATATCTGACATGTGACTCACCCTTGTAATCTGCTTGGCAATGAAGAGCAGAATTTGCTTGGAGTCTGCAGCAAACATTTTGCTGTTCATTTTCTCAATCAGTTTCTGAGCAAAATAAGTAACATTCATCATGGATACAGATGCAGTTGATTCTGAAGTGCCATAAAGATCACTGTTCCCTGGAGAGGATACAAGAGGGCTGTTTATCCCAAGTCATGCTGAGATATAAAGTATGTGGCGCAACATATGAAACCATCAGATCTGAGTCTTAACAGAATCGTGTCAACGTCTCAGAGTAGGGATATGTCGAAGAAAACTACATCTAGTGGAAACATTAATTAGATTGGGAAGGACTGCTCCATCCAAAGGACAGAATCAATCCCACTAAAATGCTGTCATGAAGGACAGGTCTCATTAATGACTCAGCAAGTAGACCAGCTACAACTAAGTTAACCTACTGTAGTTTCCAGAAGCGCTCAAGGATAAGCCTTTTTATTTTATTATAAAGACAAACTTTATTTCTTATAAAGTACTCATTTTGAATGTTCAGAATCCGTTTCCAAAGTAATTGAGAAACACAAAAAAACTACAGTAATTTGTGCAATCTGATCTATGACAGAATAAATGCATAGATCAGACTGTTGAACTGAGTCCTGTGTATTGCTTCCAAGCCTACACAACAGTTACAGCTAAACAAAAAACAAATAGATCTGAATCTCACCACTCACCTCTTGGTCTTGTTTTCCCTTCACCTTGGCTGTTAACATCAAAGACATCCATAGCAGAAAGCAAGACTTTTGTTTGAAAATGCCTCTTCTTCTCACTGGTAGCATCCTCTGGAGAAGCCTGTATAGTCACCATGTACATATTACTACAGCAGAAAAACACCCAGAAAATTAGACTCTGAAGTTCAATTTCAGCCTTTACTCAAAGGCCTTTGATTTCACTAGATCTTTAGTGGTTTGGTAAAAGTTTTGCTTGCAGTAATGTGAAGAGGTTCCAAACAAAGTAGCATGACCTGAGATAGCTGAGATTGCCAAATATCTCTCTAAACACCCTAGGCACTGCCTTATAACGATAAGGAGAAAAACAGCTCCGAAAGAACAATAACTCTATTTCACTTCCATGCTTTAATTCTCAGTGTGGACATATGAAAAGCTGATGCAAGGTGACAAGTTATCTTTGGCAGCTTATTCCTAGTAATACTTAAACACAGAGAACTGGCATACAAAGTTTGAAATGGTAGCTCTCATAGAAAGCTTGGCAAGAGTACATGCTTGAACTGCTACCTGACAACAAACATAATGGCAGACCCTCATGTCCTAGCTAGGAGAACAGGACATCCTACATAGGCCTACGCTGTAGCAGAGCGCCTGTACAATGGCCTTCTGCACACTGAACACAAGCAAAGTTTTGCACAAGGGTAGAATGGAAGCTCATGGGTGGTTCCCAAGAAATCTTGTCCTTAGTGAATTTCAGGTCCATTTTGCAGGCTCAAATCAGGTAGTCATAATTGTCATCCCCTATTTCAAATTTTAACATGATTAAGCCTTGGAGAATTATGTAAACTTTTAGGGAACTGCTGCTTGACAAGATGATCTAACTCTCAGTAATTGCAGTAAAACCTCATGCATTACTGTTTGTCTTACTAAGCTAAGTCTTGATCAGGACCCACACCTGGAACATCTGAACTGACAGTCTGCTGATTGAATCTTTGCAGTGCTCTGAGTGGTTGGAATTTATAACCTAGGTTCAATTGTTACAACTTATTTATCTATTCTAAGAGGGAGGAAAGACAATTGGTTTTGAGTTATTTGGGCACTGAAAATAAATTGTCTCAAAAAAACCAACAGTATACAGGAATGTTCCGTGTGAAATCTTTCATTCTTAGTATTCAAGGGGTGTTCTAAGGATACGTAGGAATTACTAAGGAAAGTGGAAAATTCTCATGCCTTACTTTAATGTTAATTTTTTCCTGAAAAATGCATTTGCTGTTGTCTAGAGGTAGCATTCTCTTAGTTCGCACGAATGCAGAGTAGGTAGAAAAGAAGTCTTGCAGATAAGGTTGGAATTCCATTAAGTATGTTATCCAGATCTGCCAGGAAGTTATACATGCTGAGGGCTGTGATCCATCCTTGTCCTGGGCTGCTGAAATTGCTTACTGAACGCACCTCTTCATCACTCTTAGCCCTTCACTAGGCCACTAGCATGTTAACTGTCACCTGCCCTTCCACCCCTAGTGCAAAGCAGAGCAGTAAAGCTTAAGGACCACAAAAGAAACCTCGAGAAGCAGCTCAAGTGGATGTCCTTGTTTGTTTGCTGGGATGTTAAGAAGACTGTCCATCAAGAGGATGTGCATGAAATCCCACACTTGTTTCTTAGCAGGATGTGGCAGAAGTGGGAGAGAAGAAGAATCAGTGCAGCCTTTCCCTTCAGCAATTGCTGGACCATCAGGGGTTAAAAGATCTTCAGAACCACCCTGTACACACAGACAGACAAACAAAAAAGAGATCTTAATTTATAATCTCCTCAAAGTTTATTTTTCATAGCAACACATTTCTGAAGGCTTTGTGTTGCCTCACATTTACATACCTTGGGTGCTCCAGAATGGAAGGCAACCATAGCCAAAGTTTTCAAGAAATCAGGACAGTGCCACACTGGGTCCTGAGTATAACTGTGATAGATCAAGCACAGAAATTGTATAACATTCCCTGGATAGACAATCTCCCAGGAGGCTTCTGCACCTACAATGGGCTGAACACAGACAAGCATGCATCTGGTCAAGGCAGCATTCCACACTCAGATAAAGCTTATATTTGCTCATTTACAGGTATTCCTAAGTAGCTAAGCAAACACATCATCACCACAGAAAAGCCAGGAAAGGCACAAGTACCTAACCCCCAGCTTAGAGTCCGAAGATACACCTAACCAGAATAGTTACGTATCTTTATCATGAAGAATGAGCAAAATGAGTGACACTGTGGGTAAAATCCCATCCCTACGTTCAGAATTCTTAAACATGAGCCTATCACATCAGCCATATATGCCAATGTTTTGAACTCCATGATCAGTTAGACTCAGTACTGCTATGAACCTCTAACACTCAGATAATAAATTACGCCATTCACATTACACTTTCTTTGCTACAAAAGTCTTACCTTGTCCACAATTACTCTAACCATTTCTAGCAGTAAAACAGCTGCTTCTGCACACAACCCATTTTTGAGCACGTTTTCTGTAACATGCTGTTGCAAGATCCACTGCAACATGGAGTCAAGATCTCCCTACATCAGGAAGAGACATATTTTAAGAACAGATTGGATTTATGACACATCAAGAACAATGCCTATCTAAGAAAAAAATAAATTCACATATGCACATTCAACACTAATGTACTGTCCCCTTCTAAAAGGCATCTTTGGCATTATTTGTAGGGTGGAAAGCCTCATGACTTCAAGACACCAGCAGAAAGTACCCAAATCTATTTCTGAGATTTTAATGAGTTCTGAAAACATAAGAACAAACAAGGAAAACTAAACTGAAATGCCTTCTAATGTGCATTAGTTAAATGGCATTAAAAGACATTAATAAATTTGCTGAGAACACGTTTCCTTAAATCAAATTTAATTTACATCATTCTTAAAGTGTGGATGACTGATTTCAACTATCACAAAAAGCAAGTAGTGGTAACTTTCTTGTGAATCCTTCCATACGGAAGGATCTGCCACGGAATATCAAAGTAGTAAAGTTACAGCAGCTTAATGCTTGTCCACTACTACTTTCTTACCTTGGCTGCTTCAGGTAACTCACTATGTGGAGTTGACAGAAAGAGCCCAGCCACAAGCAAGTAGATCTCAGGGATGTGGACATGATCAGTCAGACATTTTTGCAACACAGAAAACCCAAAAATCAAGATGGAGCCACCGTCAGGTACCAGAGGATGAGTTTTTAAATTATCTTTAAAGGAAAAGAAAATATTCTGAGGAACTGTCTACAAATGAATGCCATTTTGGAAATAAGATTACTGAGTCAACTTTATCCTCCTTCATCTGTGTCCTAGGTCACTTAGATGTCTGATAGATTTCAACCTTAAAAGTTCACAAAACTACTTCAGACTAACAGCAAACAATTATTTCCCACTGCCATTTTTGTTATAGGAGATTCCCCCTGAATTCTTCCTCTTTTCTCTTTCCTCTTGCATAATCACAGATCTATTGTCCAACTGGGAAAAAGCTGATAAAAAACTACTTTAAAAAAGCAAGCAGGAAACAAACTCAAAGAAGGGTTCAGCGCACAAGCTGAAGTTTGAACTCCTCAAAGGCTTATGATCTACCTTGATTAAGTAAGAAAAACAAAAAAGACTATCTGCAACTTCTCATCAGAAAAACCAACTCCTGTGCAACCGAGCAACAGTGCTTTCCACCTTTCAGCACAGAGGAGCTGTGGTACTAGGATAAGCCTGCCTTGAGAAGTAATAATTCTTTATCTAGCAAGATTAATGGGAATTATGCCACTGAGCTTGATCAAGGGATTGTTTCAGGAGCATTAAACTAATACATACTCATTAGAATACTCAATCCAGCAGTGCTGTTTTCCAGCCAGCGCCCAGCCACTACCCCTTCTTTGAACTTGTTCAGCAGCAAACGATTGTGTAGGAAGCACAGAAGTAGCTTGATTCCTAGCACAACTGTGCTAGAGTGCAGGTAGCTCTGCGTGAATAGCAGAAACCAGTCTGGTCCTAGAGCCAAAAAAGCCTCCTCTTGTGCCCTAGAATAAACAGGGAAATGAAAGTACATGAAAGGAGATATAGTAAATAAATTTTTCCTCACTTTTAAAATAACCTCTAAGTAATTTAGAAGCTCAAGATTCTCTGGAAAATTTCTGATCAAAACTTTGCCACAACACAGACTTACAAAGGTTTAAAGACATTCACAGTTCAAGCCACTTCATTCTCACTAAACTCACCTTTTATTACAAAAATCTCATTAGCATGATGTTCTTTCTGATAACGCATATAAGTAACTGATATAAACTACATCAACTAGGCCTTTTAATCTAGGAGATTCAGAATTCCAGTTTAAATTTTGAAATTCAAGATAAGTTAACAAATGGAAATGCATATTTACAGCATCCAGTAGTGTGAACTCCTTTTACTTATGCAAGGTGCAACTATAACTGAATGTTTATGACTCTGATACAGAGAATTAAGTAATTCACATTAGATTTTCACAGACACTTGTGATTTTTCCAACTGTTGCAATGAAGAAGAAACAGCAAACTCCATATTCCTTTGTGATCGTTTTCCAAAAATTTGAAACTTGTTTTTTAAATGAAGATCAGTGTGAATCCCAGATAAATCACTGCCAAAACAATTCTGAATACAGCCTGATCTTCCCATTTTGCTGACATACAAATAACATCACTGTGTTTTGTCATGATCAAACATCAAGAAAGAGGAAGTCTAGAAGAGTCACTCTTACCTCCCACATTCGTTCTACTTACTCAGATGACAGATGAATTTTGGCTGAGGAGATTACATCTAACAGCATCTTCAGTAACTGGTTTCGAAGCCAGATTGTCTTCCCAGATGTTTGGCTTAAGGCTACAAATATCAGAAAGTATTAAGAGCAATGGAGAAACAAAACACACATTCCATTGCTTTGTTGAGCAACCTTGTTTGCATTAGATTATCCCAATGGAAGTACTTACAACAGTTCTGGTAAAGTAAAAAGATGTCAACGTCAGAATTTACACTTAAGAATTTCTACAAAAATTAGAAATGACTACTGCTCCCATTTTAAAAGATGTCTTTAAAGTTTCTTAAAACTCATCTCAACTACACGTTGAATAATAATCCATAGGAAGCAATCTCAAGTAAAATAGAAAAGGAAATGTAAACACAAAGTGACACACATTTCCTAGCACTGTCTGTAAGTACAAACTACAGTTAGTGTCTGCTTAATATATTGTTTAGAGGTGCAGTAAACCATATAGTTTAAACTGAGAGATCACAAACAAGGACAGTCAGTTGTTTGGAAGTGCCTCCACACACAGAGGACTTATATGAATTGATATATTTAGTAAGTACAGTGCTCCACCTGCTACACGTGTAGCAAATCAAAAAAATCAAGGATGTCAAATGAAATTTTATTCTGTACAGTATGTTGGAGGGAGTTTCAATTTCATTGGCCTTCATCTTAGTGTATATCTGTGAAATCTAACATTATGTATAGAGTCTGGACAAAGTAGTTAAAATACTGATGGCTTAGCAGAGATGAGTATCCTTCTATAAGCCAGGCCTTCATGGATAAATACTGTGACTTCCACTCTGTTATTCTTCACAGTGGGACTTCATAACAAATGCAAATCTTCCCCACAATTTTCAGACATGAGTGTAGCCTGTCCCTTGCCAGACAGTCACCTGAACTGCCACTGGTGGCAGAAGCAGTATGTTACATTTAGTGTTCATCACACTGTAGGGAAGAGAGGATGTGCTCAGCTGTCTATGAGAACATACACACTAAGGGTAGTCGCTCACCTTCACTGGGCATCTCAGCTGTAACATCCAGGCAAAGTTGATTTTCATACACAGAAGAGGGTTTCAGAGAGTAAACAAGGAACAAACCAATCCTTCAGAGGAAGAAGGAAGCCGTTTCAGTGAGTAGAATAAAAAATATTCATTTAATTACTTTGAGATAGCATACATATCCTAGTGTTCACTAAAAATGATTGATAATGATGACACTGCTAGAAATTCTAATGGCTTCAGAAACAGGCTTGAATTAGAAACATAAAATTTTATAACCTAGGAAACATACAAAAAGAATTACAACCTGGTGTAAGCAATGTCTATTTCACTGTGCAAGAGTTTTACTCCTAATTTTAGAGGTCTTTGAATCTGAGGATGGCAACACTGGGTTAATCACTCTGCTTACACAAAGCTGGAGACAGGGTCAGACTGAACTTGGGACACTCAAATATCACTGTGATTACCATTCAGTTTCCAAGTGTACAACAGAAAGCAGAGAAACCTCAGCAGCTACTCAGGGAGGAGAACTAGCAACCTCTTTTCATCAGTATTTTACCTTAACACATTATCTGGTTTTACAGATAGATGTGACAAACATTTGGTGCAAGTGCATAACCTCCTGCCCACAATAAAGGTGTTCCTCAAGGGACAGAACATCATTTGTTCTTCAGGAATGGTCCAATAGATGCGTGCAAAATTTGGGACCAGTAGAAACCCCAGCACCTTTCAGAGCTGTAGAGAACCTGCTATAACCTGTTCTCGAGCATGTTAAAGGATGGCGACTATTTTTATCCACTTAGCACCAATGGGCCTGACAACCAAACAAATCACCAAGGAATAACCATTTATGAGATTAAAAAAAGTTTTATACTCACTCCTTAGCATAAGACAAATGTGATGCAGTAAATTCATTACTCATACTTCTGTGGGTAAAAAACAGGCCAACTCATACAGCCTAAGGTAGGGACATGCATACAATTTCACACACAAAAGAAGCAGGGCTAACAGTAAGTTCATGTTAGCTTACTCCACAGTAATGACTTGAGATACTTGTATCTTTCAATAGAGCTAATAGCTGACTACATAGACCACAGGTTTCAGCAACTGTCTCTACAATTTACTTAGTCAAAGACAGAGCTTTAAGACAGCTGTCTCCTGTGCAGTGCATTAGCACTGTGTTAACTGGGAATATAAACAGGAATATTGTTCACATTCTGTGAAAATCAAACAAGTATTGAAACATTCCACATCATGAAATCATGACTATCACATGTTTAGGTGACAAAAAAAAAAACAAAACAAAACTGAAAAGTATAGTTACTGTAATACAAATCAAGCGAAATGTGATTAAGTGCATAGACAAGCAGGGCCATGCTCCAGTACTAATGGGGTTGCAATACTTCAGGGTCAGCCCTCAGTGAGACTAAATATAAAATAAATACTCTGCATAGTCCCAACCGTATCACCGGGACTATTTGCACCACCATTGTAAGGGCCACCACCCAGCCCACGAGTTACATCAATGTAAGCTTATGTAACACTGTTTTGAAGGCGTAAGAGTCGTTATTTAGCAGGGACCTTGGAACTGCCAGAGATCTGGGGCTCCTACTGAAGATGAGATTAGCAAAGTTTTATTGGATTTCCCTCCAACACTGTCTATGAGCTGTTCTCCTGCCAAAGCAATAGACTTGAATGTTACCTGAGAACATCCTTTGTGTTAAAGTATCCTTGCAACAGGTGGGACAGAATAGTGCAGAGCATAGTGATCCTGGAGTTACTGATTTCAGGATCATTGAAGAGGAAAATGAGCTTGGGTACTATTTGCACTTGGTGGGCAACTTCAGCATTCTGACATCCATTTCTGCATAAAAGCACAGGGACTATTAAAAGCTTTTACTGGAAAGAGCAGAATCTGTTAGGTTTCAAATAAAAGGATTCTCAGATTGCATTGATATTTTGCACCTTTAGGCTTCTGATGCTGCCTTGGCAACCAATCAAACATCATCAGACAAATTGAATATGTGTCAACAATAGAGATCTAAAGACTACTTTGTGTGTTTTCCACCTTTAGCATCTGCCCTCTCCCCAGAAAACTGCTGCATTTCGGTGAGTTCAAAGAAAATAGTATTGACTTTTCAAGCAGTGAGCTGGAGGTAATAAATGCTGTTCTTGTAAAACTCAGCAAGGGACAACAAATAGTTCTGCAGAGAGTTTTCTGGTGCCAAAATGGAGGAACATAGCATCCTGCTCTACTCAGTCCTTCTGCATTGCTACATCTCTTCAGATACATTTAACTCTAGTGAATTGGTTAAGAAAGTATATTATTTCAAAAAATCCTTCTGATTGGATTCTGGCTTTAAAGCATATCACTATTCCCCTCCCCCTATTTTTTTTTATAATAAATTTCATGCTCCTTCAAAGATTCAGATGCCTCTCCCAAGCATACATATTAACTTTTATTGTGCACTCGTTGTTCCATGTAAATAATGTCACTTGCAGTCTCAGATCAGTACAGATGAATCATTCACCCTGAGAATCCAGCCATTTTGACTAGAATAGGGCTCTCCATGTCAGTTTCTCAGTCTCAGCCATATGCTTCCCATTTAGATGCTAGCTGTGTACCTGGAGCACTGCAAGATCTCCACGAGATGTGCAAAAAGAGTAAGGTCAAGATTTTCTGGTGCTTTCATCCAAAGCTGAAAGATAAAAGAGAGATTTTATTACTATGATGAACTGACAGTACAGTAACCAGCAGCAAAGGAACAGTAATAAGTGGTTCAGAGAGGATAACCTCAAACCCCTTATCTCTGAATAACAGTGCACAGAACTCTATTATCATGCACGTGTACAAAGGTTAAACTGTAAATAAAAGTACAAATAATATTTTCAGCATTGTATGAATGGTTTCTGCAGTTTGGGAAGGAAGAACATGACAGAGTAACAGGTATATTTTTGGAGGCAAAGAAAGAAGAGATTAGGAAAGGATGCCTTAAACAGTACATCCACTCACAGGTCACACAATTTACTTAAAGGAAGAGCAGGAAAATCACAGCACTCCTCTGTGGAATGAAGAGCTAAAGCTGAGCCATATCTGGAAATAAAAAGAAGCTATCCAATACCACAAATGAAGGGATATTTTATCTCTAATGCTATAAATTCCAGCCATGTTGTGCCAAACAGATACTGCTTGAAGAAAGAAACCAGGAAGGTGGAGAGAAGCACTGTCTGGTCTCCCTGCAGGGACATAAGATAAGGAGAAGCACAAAGCCACAGACTACTGCTCACCAAGGCAAGCTATTTCTATCCAAGCACTGGAAAATTCACCCCAGTGCAAAGAAGTCCTGCTTCTGAGACAGCCTTGTGAGGAGCAGGACCTCAGGCTCTGCAGAAACACTCCAAAAACTGCACAAGGGCATGACACGGAGCCACAGTGCCTGCAGACATTCCAGAAGCCAGCACCTCATTAGGTGAGCCATGGTGAGATGTACCATCACACACCACTACATCCCACATATCAGATTCAGGATATGCTATGAGAAAACTGAACTTTGCACTACAAAAGTATCTTCAATGAAGTCAAACCCACAGCTTTACCTCGAAGTTGCAGAGAACGTACTGGAATGCATTATAATTCTTGATGACTGAAGACTCAAAACCAATTTCAGCTGTGCCCACCAGCGAAAATATTAACTGTAAAATCCTGTTGTTTAACAGCCGTGTTTTCCTCTTTAATAAATATGTCAGCAACTAGAAAAACAAAACAAAACAAAAAAACCCCACATCAGGTATTTGCTGAAAACACAATCATAACACTAATTTTAAATCCAAGTCAAATACACCATTTACCTGGCTATGGCAGTTATGTGTTCACACAACAAGCATCATGCACATATGCTACATAAGCATCATAAAGGAAGTAAATACTTGAGTTCAGACAAACTTGTGTGAGAAGTAAAAAGTTAAATTTTGAACGTGTTTGATAATTGTGCAGGAACACAATACATGCCATATTATGTGGAATGTAATTTATGAAAAACAACATGCAAATTGTAAATAACCATTTAGAGTCATTTGAAAAACTCACAGTAGGTTTTCTGCTCTGTTCTTGAAGGTGCTTGCAAAGTGTGCTAGTTAAAAAATGATACTGATCTCTTTAAATGAAATACATTTTTGTGAAACATTTCTAGTGCTTCAATGGAAGTAATTTTTAATTACTCAGTCAACTCCTGGTATAGTGAGAAAAATGTTCAGCAAGTCACTACAGTTTAAATAAGTTTGGAGGAACAGACATCCTTTGAAAATACATACCACAACACGTGCTTATCAGTCATCTACTCAAAATAAAAAGAAACTTCAGACATCTAAGATCAAAAACCATAACCACTCCATTGCAGCATGATGAGAACACTATTTACTGTAGAGTAGAAAGGAACAGCTTGTGCACAATCTACCATTCGTCTGCAAGAAAGCATTGAGTAAGTAGTACCTACATATAATAAATATATTCATAGGAATGAAGATCAATTCATGATAAATTTACTAATTGGGAACGTGGAAACTTTATAATCAATCATTCATGAAGCCCTAATGGTAACAGCATTTTGCTTGAAACCATCTCTGCACAATATGAGTCTGCTTAGCCTACACAGCATAAATAAAGAAAATGATATTGAACTGAAACTTCACACTTCATTCGTAACACCCATAGTGTCTCCAAACTTGCCCGTTCTATCAAAGCTCTAAGACAATCAAACTCTTAAGTCTGCACAGCTTTCAGGTTTGAAAGATCAATTTATGACAGACTTGCATTCAAAATGCAGAAAGCGGTTAATTTCTCTCAGCACAATTCCTCAGACATAGTAAAGACTGAGCCAAAGGAATTCCCTGTCAGCCCTACTCTGTCATTCTCTACCCCTACACCAGACTGTAATCACAGAATCACAGAATTGTAGGGGTTGGAAGGGACCTCTAGAGATCATCAAGTCCAATCCCCCTGCCAAAGCAGGGTCCCTACACCAAGTAACACAGGTAAGCTCCCAGGCGGGTCTTGAATTTCTCCAGAGAAGGAGATTCCACAACCCCCCTGGGCAGCCTGTTCATGTGTCACACATGTAACTTTAAGCTATCATTTTGCAAACAATTTTCTTGGGCTTCTGCTTAGATATCCATTAACTCAGATAAACCTAGAAGCTCACAGATTTAACATTTAACATTTAATCTACGCATTGCCACATTCATTAGAGGTGCTAAAGATGCTGCAAAAGGCACTTAGATGCTACTCTGGCTGAGGAGAAAATAAAAAATAAAAAAAATACTCTCCTATAAGCAATACTTTTTGCTTCCATGTTCCTTAACTGAACAGACTTCAAACTATTTCATTGCTGTTCTTTACCCTTTAGAGGCCCATTCCAGCATCATCAAGCATTCTTCTGCCCTTGATGCTGGAATTTCATGAATTTGAGACTGGATGAGCCACAGGAAAAAAGCAGATCTACTTGAGAACTGCTTTTTGTGGAACGGGTGAAGCGTGTTGGTAAAACATGGGTAATTCATAAATCTACCATATTGATTTTACCAACTACATACAATACCCTTAACATGAGGAACATGATACCTTCTGTTATTAGATTGTGTCTGACCAAGACTCATCTGTCCTCACCTGCACCAGTTAATAATGTTGTAGAGGTTCCCAGAAATCACAAGCATAGAATTCAGAAGAGAATTGTTAGTACTGGATTTCCATATTCCCCCCCTCCAAGATCCCAGAACTTACACAGTTCCAATCATTAGAGCTGATAGCCAGGATATTCTTAGCTCACTGCTACTGACAAATTTTATAATAAGGTCTTCTAAAGGAAAGGCAATATCCAGAATGAACAGAAGAGCACCCACCTGATATCCACCTATGTGCCTCATCAATTTTTCACTCATCGGGCTACTGTTCAGGATGGAGTTCAGGACTTTGACAGCTGCATACATGGTGTGGTCATCACAGGCCATAGCAATGAGACCCAGGAGAATGGAAGGGCCTCCAATGAAGTTCAGGCTAGTAGCCGCTGGAGAGGATTTGAATACTCTCACCCCTAGGAAATTGTAGTGTTATTCTGACAGAAAGTTGTACAGACTATACCTATTATCAGACAGTGATAGGCCCAACTCAAAAAAAAAAAAAACAAAAAAAACCAACACAATCAGAAAAATTAAAGAATTGTACATTTACCATATTGGCCCACAGCAACTGATCCAATAGCCCGCAAGGTTCCTGAGAGGTGTCCAGCAATATTCTTAGCAAGTAATATTGGAGTTGAACTGTCCCGAGAATTAATCCCAATCTGAAACAAATAAGAGACTTCCTAGGAAAAACAGTGGAGTTACTGGGAAGACAAAAAACAACAAGAAAAGATCTAATATTTCAGATTCTTTAATTTTAGAATACAAAAAAAATACTCTGCGCATAAAAAATGATTTTTCTTCTAGATTGATCATTATGACAAACATATACCCACAAAAAAGACCACACAACTCTCTCTTTGAGACGTCAAGTAGGCCAGCACTGTCAAGAATGCAATAATAGTATATGAAAAATCATTGAGAAGGCTTTAAGTAAATGAATTATCCTTAGACTTGAAAAATATGGCATCTGTTGCTGTTTGAAGAAAGGCTTTTAGTACTGTGTTCAATGTTCCACCTATTCCGACCTACAGATGAAAACTAAAACTGTTAATTGAGTCAAGTAAAGGAATGGATAAAGGCAAAATGAATCACTGAAGGTATAGAATGAAGAAAAGACAAATGTTGCTCAGGTAAATCAAACAAATGAGAAAATGTATGAAATAAATGAGGAGTATGGTGAACTAGAGACCTCTTTAGCAACCAGCCGGCCATCCACTTCATTGTAGGAGCTCTTTATATCTTGAATCGTAGTGAAAGCTGAGCACGCAGCATTGATTCCAAAAGAAATCTTCTCTTCTGCCACCAGCTGTGCAGGATTATGCTCACCAAACTGGTCCTTACCTATAATGAGAGACTTTAAGCCTCTGAAAAAAATTTTCAAATTCAGCAAGACAGAAGAGAGGAAGCTGAAAAAAATGATTGCAGGAAGCCAAAGTTTAGACAGGTATTTAATTTTGACTGAACTAGAATTAGAAAAATTCCTGAATCTTCAATCCAGCATATGGCAGCTTGACAGCACAAGCACCAGAAGATGTGCTTAGCTTGTCTCCTCTTGTTTCTTCCTCTTTGTGTATATGCTACATCCTATCTCAGTATCCCATGAAGCTCAGAAGTCCAGAACAAAACTTTCTGTCCATTCAAAATAGACAGAGAAACCATTTCAGATACCTTCCACGTTACTGTGGGCTTTTTCAGATGTACTAGGTACAAGCATTCATGTAACAGAAAGAAAAAGACAAGGGCAAAAGTTCAGAGCCTCCAACTTATGTCATAGAGGAAGCTACTAAAATGTACCAAATTCAGAAGTTTAACAATTGTATGAAATTATTACATGCTGTTCTTTAAATAACTTTCTTGGTACTTGTACTTGGGAAAGTTATATGTAACTTTTTTTTTTTTTAAGAATCTTGTACTGATCGTTCCATAAATTGTAAAAACAGCTGATCTATGAAACTGTTCAGTAATGCTCAAGACAACCCTTAAAGGCAAATAGAATTAGCACAGTATTTGGGGCTTATGTGCTGAAATTTGAAGTCAAAGTTCCCATTTGAAAAGTTTCTCTGGATGTTCTGATGGAACAGGAAGATGTGAGATAGGTCCCAGAAGGGTCGGGGAAAATGACCATTTCACAGTGTTCTTATTATATCATGATTTTCTTGCACAAGGACATTGCTGGCATCAAATGGCTACAATACATGTTTAGTTTGGAAGTGATCTGGAAAGACCAGAACACAACAAAGAACAAGCACCAGAGACTTCATGAAGACTCAGTACTTCAAAAATCAAATCGACCTGACTCTTGTCAGTACTATTTTTTATTTTAGGGATGTACTTTTCATCTAATTTCTCTTTCAGCCCTACACTTCTTCCTGGATCCTGACTTAGAGACAACTTTTTTCCTCCTATACAGATAGCATTCTGAAGGAGGACTTTCAGACAACCTTTTTACTCTGTTTTAGGCTAGTGCATCATTAGGTGGGGTTCTTCTGCTTTTTCTAAAAGGATATGATCATCCCATTTCAGCCCTGATTTCTAGCACAGAGAGGAATGCACTACTTGTTGAACAAATAGTAATCAATAACTGAAATGTTTTATCTACTTGTTTAATAATTGAAGCTAATAATATGCTTTAGTTAAAAAGCCTCTTCATTAAATGGAATGTAGTTTATTCCCCTACCTCTACCTCTTTCTCTCTCTCTCTACCCTACTTTGCAGACATTTGCAATGACACATGTTTCTTCCACTGCCATTTTTTTCCCTTGTACCATAAATGCAGAACACCTGTTACAAAGCTCCCTCCTTAACATTTGTCCAACAGAAATTGCAATCTTGTATCTGAAGGAAATGGGAAATGTTATCCCCCGTTACTCTTCAGCTTAAAAAAAAAAAAGAGGGTAAAATTCCTTGATTCTTCTCCCTCCCCCCCCCCCCCCCCCCCCTTTATTTCTTCTTATTTTGCAGTAGGTTAAAAGATTCACATTGCATCTCACTACCGTCTTGCACAACACTCATTACCATGAAATTCCAGGTTTTTAGGGGTAGCTTTATGCAGAATTAGAATTTATGCACAGCTGTAATTCTAATGGAAGTAAAAATAAAAATAATTTTGCCCTGAAAAACAACTAGGGTCAGAGAAGAATTATCACATACCTTGAAGCTGTACTGCTTGGAAATTGCTACAATATTGTGGACCAAGCTTATTAATCATCTCCATGGTTTCCACAGAAATGGCTTCTTCAAACAAGTATGTGGGGCCAAGACGCCAAATCAAAGAAGACTTCTGTTTCCAAACTCGAGGAGTAGCTATATACCCGTAGACATCAACAAAAGAAGAGGGATCCATGGAAATACAACTACCTGGTAACACCTGGAAATACCGCATCTGCAACAGAGGAAGAATTTACTGACAGGACTCAGCACGCTCAGGGTCCCTGGAGGTCCTGGTCTTGTTCCAAAGGGTACAGCCTGCCCTCTCCTTCCTCAATGAAGTCTCACAACTAGGCAAGATGATTATCACTAACTACTGCTTAGAATTTGGACTCTCATAAGCAGCACAAACATAAGCATTATTGCAAGTTCAAAGCTATTTTTTTAAATTTATTCAAAGAATATAGTCAAAATCATTGCAAGTGTTGGCAACCAATTGTATAATAAACCAGACAAGACACTTTTTTTTTAATGTACATGTCAAGAAGGTTTGCATCATGTCAGAGACCCCAGCATAGGTACTTTTATTTACTTAATGCTTTTTTATTTATTATGAGCTCTTTCACTGTATGTTAAACATATTTGCTGTGAATTCTTTAATCAATTGCAATTCTGAGGCCTAGTTTTATTGATGATTTTCAGTCTCATTTGAAGGCAAATTAAATTAAATTTTCATTCTTGAAATGGATATAGGTCCCAAAAGGCATTTAGAAGACAGATCATTTTTCTCAAGTATGTGAAAGAGAATATTTGGAATTAAGCAGGTTGCTTTTACAAAGTAAGTAGAAAACACACAAGCGAGCTCTGCATATACTGAGACTGATTTGAAGCATAGGAACTGATTGGAAGAGACCAAGGTTACAAGTCCCAGCTAATAAAAGGAATAAAAAAACCCTCACAAACCAAAAGACACCACATCAACTAGAGCTGCATTTTCAGCATTGCCAGGTTACAGGATTCAATACCTATAAATCAAATCTCAGTAATTATTTCAGATTAACTTCAAAACCAAAAGCATGATGATGATAGAAACTAAGGGCTTTTCTCATTTGTCCTGTAGATTGCTTACTGATGATATCTCACACAAACTGAGAACTCTTTAGTTCACCATTTTTCTACATGAAAACTGAGACTCCTATGCAGAAAGAAGACTGCAAGGAAGGTACAACTGTATTTCATGAACATAACCCCAAGATAGCTGTAAACAGTTAATCCTGAGTCACAGGTCAAGTGTAACTTGGTGATAAGTGAGTGGTTATCTGCTTACTGGGGGAACAGGAAATAAATCAAAAAACAAACCCCACAGCCTAGTTTGAAGCATCAGCGTAAGCTGATAAAAACACTTTTGCAGAGCTGCATAGGTATTTCCCTCTTTATATGGATTTTTTTGTCTATTCAAGTGCAGTTTGAATAGGTACATCTTATGTAAGCTAATATGATTGCTCTGAGAAGACGTGGTATGTGAATAGGGATACAAAAGTAAAATGCAGTGAAAGGCAAATGCTAAGCTGTAAGACACAAGCTCTGTGCAGTCCTTACCTTTGCAGAGCCAAGCAACTGACCATTTATAAATGCTGACACTATGCAGTTCTTCTTTGCTTCCTTGGCAACTGTCACTGTGAGATGATGCCACTGGCCAGTGATCAGCAGCTTGCCACAGCTGAACTGGACTTGCTCTGGAAATGGGGAGAGATTTTGGACCTCTCCCTCAGGTTCCATGATATCTATAACAACAAAAACAGTGGGCAGTCAAGAGAAAGTCTCCCTCACTTTCCTCCTTGTAAGTTTACTTGCAGTTCTTGAAAAGAGGCAAGCTGGGATTTTAACTTCATCTACGTGAATCAAAGCACACAGAATTGCCACAAAATTCACACCTACTATTCTCACTCCACTGAACTTTCCAGAGGAAGTTGGGAATCAAATCCACATTTGAAGTACCTACTGTACTCAATGAGACTGGGACCAGTGCCAACAAGGAAAAAAGATAAACAGGCTGGCATGATAGAAAACATGCAAAGTGAGGCATGAAAATAAGTTGTTTGATTAGGAAGCTAGACTGCTCCAAAATTCCTCAGTCCTAGTCTCCAAACCTATCAGCTACCACACAGAACAGACAGGAACCAGCTGGTTCCTCACATCCAATCCCCACAGATTTGCACAGTCATATAACTGATGTTTAAAAGTTTCCCTAGTGCATCTAGTAGTTTTATCAATTATTGCAAGCCATAAGATAATTCTCAATGCTTAGAGCAAACTTCAATATGATGAAGAACAACAGGTTGCAAGAAGAAAATCTAAGAGACCAAGTGTCATTAGCATTCTGGCTATTCATAAAGGAAGAAATTTGCTAGTGAAAAAATCTGAGTTAATCACGGGACTACACTGCAGCTTGACTGAGAAAAGTCTCACCAAGTGGCTGGAATTCTACTTCTTCTGTGGAAATGACCAAGGAACAGTCCTGAGGGGAGAAGCTTACTGAAAAGCAAACAAATTCTTGTTCTGTTCTTGACATGTGCCTCACAATAGTGAGGAAACGGAGTGGGTGACTGTTGTGCATCACACCAAATTTGCTAACCAGAAACCAACAGGAGAGAGTCAGACCACTCGAGGGAGGGAACAATCTGCTGCCTGTAGATAGGAAACCAAACATAATCAGAAATGGGATTTCACTCTATGCAGAGACTAGCAAACATTTTTGCTGTTTTATTTGTAGCCCAGCATTAGAATTTGAGGCTTAATTTCCCATCTGATTTACTAGATTTTACTGCCTATCTTCAATAGAAGAAACTGTATACATAAGAGTGCATGTATTATTGAACTAAAATTGACTCCTGAGGTATTACTACATCACTATATCACAGACTTCATCATTTGGGTAGCACTAAGCTAGAAACAACTTCAATCAAATCCCATAACACGCAGGAAGTGAAAGGTACAGTATGAATATCCATTTCCCACTAGACTGAATAGAGGATTTCTGTCTATAGGAGAATCCCATCTAACATTTACTGACAATTTCTACTCTCTCCCTGCAAGACTACTTTTAAAATTTGGTATTTCTTACTTGCTTTCTTACTAGATAGATTTAAATTTACATTGTTGAAGTTAATGTCTATATGTAACACTGCTAAACTGCACCTAATGTCTCCTTTAAAGAGCCCAGTTCTACAGCTCAGAGCTGTACTGGGACACATATGGAAGTGTATCAAAGCACACAGATTTTATTTGCTACCATTTCTTACAAAAACAGAATGCCTTTAATGTGCCACAAAAATCAGTGTTTTCAGAAAGCTGTAGGTGAGGTGGAAAGTACTTACCTATGCCAATTCCACCTGAGACAGATTGCTCTGCACTTGGGCCCAATACAGTGGCCAAAGTAGGGAGATATAAGCACCTACAAAAGCAAAGCAAACACTCATTTATCAGAGATGGAAAGCCATCCCTAAAGGGAATCAGTGTCTTAATACAGCATAGTCAAGGTAGTAAGGCAGAATCCATGCTGTCAGCAGTAAGATGACATACTTTCTCTATGCCAAATACACTGACAACTTTGCTCCAAAGAAGGGCATACGGAATAATTAAGATGAGACATGTGACTAGCAGTGTCCAGAATAAGGTCTTGAGAAGAGTTCAAAGCAGCTAATGAGAAAACATCAATACCCATATCCTTCCATGGACATGTCAAACTCCACAAATGATGGAGCCAAAGCAGAGCTGTGGAGCTGTAAGTTTCGTGGTGATGTCATGGAGATGAGACTCATTGCAGTCTGGAGTGCCAATGCAGATCCTTTTGACACCCAAGGTGAGTTGCTGAGAGGCACAACTGTCTGAAGAGTAGTTTTATTGTCTGCTGCCACCCCCTCAGAACCTACAAGATCAACAAAGTGCTAAATCAGACCAATAACTGCTATGCTTTGCCTGTATTCAGATAGATCTCAGCAGTGGTGAACGATCATTACATGAGGGATTAGCTCTTCAACTAATACAGCCTCAGCAAACTGCAGAAATTCTCAGCAGTGGGTAAAAGCATAGCATTGAAGGAATCTCAAAATGGTAGGTTGGCAAGATGAGTTTACAGAAATGATAGGCAGTCATGGTTTCTCCCCATGTCTTCAGGCAGCTTTGAACTCAGTCTCCAGTAAAAAGGTTCCAAGCCATTGGTTCAATTTTTCCCATACTTAGAAAAGTCAGTAGTGCCATAATATAAATGGTTACAATCAACACATGGGAGAAGATCTAAAAAATGACTGCAAAGAAGTTAAGTCTCAAATCTGCACCATGCTACATTGGGTATCTCCAGCATGAGAAGTGCAAAATACTACCACAATAGCTTTTCACCTGAAAAACATAATAGAACAGGGAAACGACTAAGATAGCAAACAGACCATATGAACAAGCAGACTGCTAAAATATCCTAGAGATTACAAAAAGCAGTTTTCATTCACATTTTTAACTATTTCCAACTGTGTCCTAGCCTAGCTTGGAGCAACTCATTCCAATAACAATTTCCTGTAATTACACAGTCATCTATAATCCAAATAAAGCATTAGTAATAGGCTGTTCATCGAGTGCTTACCTTCATTCAGACCTGCTTTAGATGAACCACTCTCCTTACAAGAAAGGACCTCAGTTGGCTTTGTGATGTGCTTGGAAGGTACTGACGAAGAACCTCCCAAACAAAGAAATTGTCTAAAAAAAATTACAAAAGAAGAAAATGCAATCAATACAATATTTGTGACTAAGAACAATTATGGAAGTAAAACTCAAGCCAAAGGAAAGCAATTTTATGATTGGAAACAATTTTTAAAGAAATCTCAAATTAAACAGAAGGAACATTTTCTATTCTATCATCACAAATATGTTTGGTTTTATACTTGCACTTTCAAAGTTCTCCTGATGGAAAAAAATTAGAAGTTCTTTTTTTTTTAAGCACTGCTTTTTTATTACTACTAATTTCCTTTCCCCCCAAAAAAACTATTGACTTTTTTTTTAAACAATGAACTTAGGTTCCATTTTTTATTAAGACAAATCCAACTACATATCTGCACTCTGATCTCTACCAGATATTTCATGACAAGCAGATGTGAGAATAAGGAAAAAGCACATCCTCAACATGGAAACAAAACTACACTTTTTGTTTCGGCATCAGTCATGAATATTGACCTGAACTGAGATGGAATCACTTCAACTCTTCTGGAAATAGCTTCTTCACACCAGAAGAGAACAATCCTAAATAACTCTAGTTGTTTCACGATTACTTAGTTATCATTCACAAATGGCCTTAGAACCCTTGTAGAGATGATGCAGGAGACTGAAGATTCATACCAGCTTCAGTAATTAATTTAATTATATATTCTGTCTTGTTGAATCAAGGTGTAACATGGAGTTTCCAGCTATCACAGACTTTACAAAAATATGCACTACAGCAAATTCATTCAATTAAATATAATGTGATACCTTAACACATCTGGCTCAATAGACTGTGAGGCAAGCTTCTCAAAAATTCTCGTGAGGGGCAGATGCAGTGGATGATTCTCATGGCAGAAGGCATCCTGACAGGAAGTTATGATGGTGCTCAGCAAGCCAGACCCACACATCACCTGGCGGCTCTTCTCCGACTTCACCAGGGACTGAATATGATCAGTCACAGCACATTGGATTTCCTGAGAAATCTGGAAGACAGATCTGAGGTCAGCAACCAGGAATTAAAACTGTACATGGCAAGTTAACTTGGAATTGCAATTGCTGAGTCTCCGGGCATAGAAATCTGACCCCTCAAAAGAACCCTTAAAGCCAGAGTCTCATGCACAACTGTATGGCTGTTCTATAAAACTGTGCAACTCAGCAGTATGGGAACTGTTGAATCACAGCCTGAACCACTGATTGATCATCTGAGGCAAGCACTGAGTCAGCCACAGGAGCAGAGGTGAAGGCAATGCACCTGTGTGACTGGAAGGAGTGGAGTCTGGCACCACCTATTTTAAACTCCATTTAAGGGTCAACCACCACTAGGGAAGCATCTCTTGTTGGAGATCCCTCCCTTGTGGAGTTCCATTGGTGAACCTCAATCTTTGGAGACAGGTGAGCGCTTCCTGTATTCAGGTGTCTCTTTACCATCTAGATAACCCGTCTGAAAATACACCATCTATTCTGACTAATTATACCGTTTGGTACTACTCATTCAAGTTATTACCCTACATATGCACATCTGAGTAACTGCTCAGCTATCTGCAGTTAAGCTTTCCTGTTGCAACACTGTAGTAGCAAAGGATGACAGCAATCACCTCTCATACAAAAAAGGGAAAAACCTAGGGCAGGTTATTAGACATAAGTTTCAATACCAATACAGTTGCTCAGAACATACCTACATGGGGAGACACATTGGGACGATCTGCTTCTTGTTCTAAGGCACTGTGTTGTTTAAACAAAACAGAAATGTAGCAAAGTCCTTAAACACTTACAGGCTTTGCTGAATTGACGCTTTACCTCTTCACTGCTTCTTAAAGAAATAACTGAATTCTCATAAATTATCTTTAGAGCAACTTGCTGCCACTTAAGAAGTCTATTCTGTTGACCAAACTAGATTTCACTCAAAAGTAACTGTGCATTGTATGTAAACAATTTTTTTATTGTTCCAATAGTTCTTTGGATTCCTGATACACTCTTCTAGGAAATGGATATATAAACTTTAAAAACAAAGAAGAACCATGGTGATGGAAAGAACAGATCAAAATATTTGGGTTTTCATTTATAACACAAATGAAAAGAAACTTCACTGGATTCTGAACAAACTAGTTTAAGGGTGAAGTATGATTGAAATCTTCTGTAAACAGGCCCAATTTGGAGAACTGAAAAAAAAAATGCATGAGAGATAAGTTTACAGAAAATTTCTTTTTAAGACTACCCAACAACCAAAAGCATTAATTGCAACACTTAGGCAATAAAACTTATACTTTCATAAATAAAATTTATTTTTATACAAGAGGAGAAAAGGTTTTTCTGAAAAAAAAAAAATCTCTCTCAAACCATTCATTCCTAGTGATGTAAGTTCCAATGTGCTTCCAAATAAATACAGAAATGCCCCATCAGAACAAAATTACATTACTGTTCTTTAAAAAGAGTAGAACTTCTTTCTACAGTGAGTATCAAAAACTTACTATCTTTTTGTAACATTTAATTGTTATTTCACGCCATTTTTTCACTGGATGAAAGAAAGACCCTGAGCACAAAGCCATGAGAAAGCACAAATAAAGAAAGGTACAGGTCTTGGCTAAGTGAAAATACTGGTTTACTCCAAAATAAATCCAATAAAACCATAATGGCATAAAAAAATTGATTGTTTTCATTGGCTTAGCTTTGTCAATAGTGGCATTGCCTTGTTTTGAGTAAAACGTGCTATTTTCAGGGATGTTAGTTCCAGTAAAATGAGACCTTAGTGGAAATATTAACAGTGGACAAAAAATAAGGCTGTCTGTTTCTATACACATGGATTGATTTTCCTAACACATATTACCTGCACCATGAATCAAGATATTGAAGGTGCAATTAGAATGCAGTTGGGCTCATAGCTCTGCTTCAGATTAGAGTTAAAAGGGCAAAATGTCAACTAGCAATTTGTCTGTTTCAAGTAGTACTCAGATTCTTGCTTCTAGGAATCCATAGTTTCAAAATTTGGTAGTTGATTTTAAATCACTATTACTCCATTTTAAAATGATTATGTGATGTAGAAAATTAAGAACTTTGAACCTTCAGTGATGAGGATTAATTTCAGAAGGATTTTCAATTTTCTTATGTTTAAAAATGATATTTCAATAATTGAGTGTGCAATTGGAGAAAGAAAATAGTTTTCCATCTCATACATCTCACTAGAAAAGCTATCAGTCCTTCACAGAAAATTAGAATTAATTTTCTAACATAGACTGCAATTATCTGGCAAAGAAATCAAGGCATGAAAACAATGTTTTCAAAAACTCAGTTTTAAATAATGCTTTCAAAAGAAAAAGCATCCATGAGTTTAAAACTCATTGACTGTAATTTGGTTCTACTTCTGAAAATCAGTCGTGTATTTTACTTTTTAAAATGTGTATTATAAAAAAATCCAAAAACTAGTCATAGTTTAAATTCCTGGTGCACAGTTCCCAGCTGCAAGAGTATTCTCATTCTGTTACAAAATGTTGCTGGTTATTCTCACTCACTGGTCTTAAAGTTCATTTTGCGAATCTTCCACACAGTCTGTTTTGGTTCCTATTATTTTTTCTATGCCAACATACTCAGTGTTGCTTTAGCCCATTACTGTTTGGTCTCACAAAGGTCACAAATCAGCAGCAACTTTGGCAGAAAATTGGTATCATTTCTGAGGGTCAGAATCTAAGCACATGAGTTTTGAGTACCATTTATGTTTCTCTAAAAGCAGGGCTTTCTCATTGTCATTCTGTTGAACGCAAAAGATTTACACTTGAACTGGCCCAATTCTGATTGTTTTTCAGGGTGACTCCTTGAAAGATCTATCATAGCACTAAAACAAGCTGTAAGACACGAGCTACACTATCTGTTTTCCACCATTGTTCCTAAAAATATATGCTACTTGACTCAGCATTTAACTTGGTGCAAGAGGCCTCTTTAGATTTTTTTTAAAGGAAAATCTTCATTAAAAAACCTCTATCCACCAAGGTTTATTTAATCTCTAACTATCAAACTAAATGAAAAAAAAAAAAAAGCACCATATTTGTTACAAAGGAAAACTGCAGGGGAAATTCCTTCAACTTCTATACAGTAGTTCCTCCTTCACTAAGTCTCTTCGCTACACTTCTTGCATCAGATCTTGCCTGACTTGTATTTTCCAAGTAGGACCTCATTTCACAAGTTCTCACATAGTGGCATACGTTAAAAGTGAAGGTATTTAAGTCTAGGATTGTATGTCACTACCTGGTAGCATTATCCAGTTACCCAAACAACAGGGCACAAGGTTCTATTTATTCCCTCAGCATCTTTAAACAGAAAGAGTCACAGAAAAATAAGTAAAATTTCTTCAATGCTTTTTTGTGGTTCATTTGATGAACAACATTTCAAGACGTTAAATTCTATCAAGTCTACTGAGCATAACAGTAATCTCATTCTACCTGAGGCGATTCTATTCACAACAGCAGTACCAAACAACCACTATCAGTAAGAATTTATTAGCTAAGAAAAATTAGAAATGAAGGAAAGATGAACACAAATACAAGGTTGAAATTGCTTGAATTTTTGCTCTAGACTTTCATATTTTTAAGAACACTGCCATCTACTGAGGGACTCACAAGCTCCCACAGCTCAGAAACAATGCCATCAGCAATGCACATCTTTGATAGCACTCTCCCATCCAATTAACTGTCCTACTTGTTTTTCAGAAATTAATTACTATAATTATCAAAATTTCAAAGCCAATGCCTTGGTTCTGTTACACAGAGTTGAGATGTGCCAGCAGTTAGTTTCAATTCCACCTTGCATAGCTCTGGGTGATCTTATTTTATTTCAGTCTCTCGGCATATACATTGACTGTATTCAAATATTTAAGATAAGACAACAGAATATAATGTAGGCAAGTTACTTGTTCCCATTTCCTGTGTGTATGAGAGGCCTGACAAAGCAAAAGGGAGTCTAAGTTACACTGTAATCTTATGGACTGATAGATCTAAAGGGTCAGATTGTGCTGGCTACTGGATATATTAGCAACAAGTGGACTAGTTCAGTTCATGTCTGGGTATGTAGACTACTTATAGTGCACCTACATGTAGCTGAATTCTTTTATCACCACAAGGAACCATGATGCAGTTTCTGATCATGTATTCTCCATTAAGTGAGGACAGCCACAGACATGCTCACAAATGCAATTTGGCCAACTAAAAAGGGCTTTTAACATTTTCTTAGTTAATTATAACTTATTTGAAAGGAATTTTTGATAGTTAGTGGCCAGCTGGACAAGGACAAAGCTTTAACCAATCATCAGAACCATTAGGTTTATTTTGAAATGAAACTTAGATGACAGAGATAAGCTGTTTAAAACAGCTTCACCATTATATTAGAAAGAGAATTTAAAGTAATAAACATTCATCTGCCCCATTCCCATCTCTCTAATTGAGCTTAGAAATGAAGAGGTTATTCTTACAGGCTTATTTCCTTTCCCTTTTTTTTCCCCCCTCACTCAGACCCTGAGGAAATATATGACCTCACTTCAGAAAGTGGAACTATTCTCTCCCCACCTCATTACTTGGGTATGAGGTCACACTCTGTAGTAAGAATGGATCTAAAACATCTCACTCTTGCCTTTGCAGTATCTTGGAACCCAAACCAATGCATCAGACAGGTGTATAAGTGCTTAGTCAAACTGATATCTGTGAGTTTTTATTGTTCCTATCTCTACTGACACAATGAAATTTGTGCTGTTCCTCTGCCAGAGCTCCACAGTAAATTATACTCTCTTCTTACATGGAAATATTAATCAACTCTCAAAAATGAAGTTGGAGAAGAGTAGCAGACAATCTATATGGCTCAAACTCACCTGAGAATGCCCTTCTTTGTACAACTTTGGCAGCAGCCTCACCATAACACAGACAGCACCTGGATTTACAATGACACAGTCTCTCATCTCCCACCTGCAGGAAAAAAAAAAACGTATAAGACTTAACGTTACTGTTAACAGTAGCAAAGAGGGTATACGACCTATGTTCTAGCAGAGTACAGCATTAAAACTGCCTGGCATTAACAAGGCTCAGGCTCAGCATTCATAGCATTAACTGCTCCAGGCACAAAAGGTTAAGCATGGTCAGAGAATTATTCCTGGGTGCACCTTTAAATAGGAGTTGTGATGTACTGTCAAACTCCTGCCCCAAAAAGATTTTGAGAGGAAAGTAAAGACAACACAGACAATTAGGAAAAAAAATAATGCATCACATACCCTCTATACAGCCTATAAAGGACATTAAATAAAAGAGCAGGCATTAAGATTTTGTAAAAGGGACATAAAGGAGAACAAGAGGTCGTTATTAACATCTGTTATTCTAAATGTCTCAAAACAGCAAGTAACATGTAACACACTGCCACACAGTGACAGATAACTACTACTGCACCTTCAAGAAATAGTAGTTCAAAAGCAGTAGCTCATCTGCTGCATTTTCTATCCCGTTTCACAAGTTCATTATCAGTTTAAGCCCTCTGTAATCAAATCGACTTAAAGCTTGCCATTTGTCCACCTCCAACACTGTAAAACTGCCAATGTGTACTGTTCTAACAAACAACAATTTTTCAAATTCAACAAAAGGAAAATCCAGAACCTCTGACCAGTACCAAACTAGTCCCCTGTCAGAACTGGGCATCCGCTCCCTCAAGAATATCAGATAGCATATAATGTAAGTCTTATCCCTGTCCTTCTCTGTGGTTTTCCTAGAGATCTTCATCTGCTGGCTTGACTTGAAACATGGAGACAGCTTTTCTACTAAGTCCTCACCCCTACAAACCCAGCCTCAGGGTTATCCAATCAGCCTCAAAATACTACTCCCTTTACCCCCTCACTACAGCAGCACGGATTCCCAACTACACTCTGCACTGGCCATTACTTAAAAGTAAGACAAGTAAGATGGCCTGGGGATAAAAATGAGAAACTACAAAGGACTTAAAGAGCCATTAGCACAGTTAATCTACTCAATGGCAGCGGCAGCAACCATTCTGCTAGGGCAGGCATGAAAAGCAGCTTCCTTCCCAAAAAACGATCAGCCTTACTAACGAAGCTTGCAGCAAGCAGTCTCAAATCGCCAGGATCAAAAGGAAAAACAGACGGGGTTCAAACATTAAGAACAGGAACACAGAGGGCCATTTTTCAGATAGGAATGAAAAGGTGAATTCCCCTGTTACCCAGCAGCTTGCAGGTTGCATCACTGACCACATAACAGTGTAAGGAGCTATGAATATTATCCAGTATAGACACTAGTTTTCCCATGTTTGAGTCGCAGACTCCTAGAAGTGTCACACAACATCCTTCTCCCTTTCTTTGGGAGATGTTAAATCCACGTCACAGGACAGGGCATCGCAGGCTACCAACAATGACTGCACTCAAGTTCCTCCTTTCAATTTGCATAGCTCCCCGCTGAAGCCTTCAGGAGGAAGTGAGTGAGGAGTACAGCTAGGAGGAAGCTGCTTTAGGGGAACTACAGGCTTGTAGGAACTCCGAGAACATGATTTCTCAGTTTTATTTTCAAATAACTTATTATTGGAGAAGTATAGATGCTATACATCATGAAAACTGACAGCTTGACAGAATACAT
Source organism: Cyrtonyx montezumae (assembly GCF_038088225.1). Classification (NCBI taxonomy): domain Eukaryota; kingdom Metazoa; phylum Chordata; class Aves; order Galliformes; family Odontophoridae; genus Cyrtonyx; species Cyrtonyx montezumae. The sequence goes on along the minus strand of NW_027072045.1, from coordinate 15,306,907 downwards.
TTGGTCTTGTTTGAATATAGTGATGACTGAGGGATAGACTAAAACAAAGGTTGAAGGAATCACCCATTAGAAACATTGAACTAAACCTTTTTAACTGTAGTTCCAATCAGAAACATTTTTGAAAAAAGGACTGCAGACACAGAAAGGGGCTTCAGAACTCAAAAAATTATGACATGAATAATTGAGTAATTATTCATAGCTGAAAGCTATGTTGATTTCTGATATAGTCTTTTCTTACTGCCATACTCCTTTATAACAGGAACACTCATGACCACTCTTCTTTCATTTTTCTCTACTCTGTAGAAGTAGATGAATCAATTTGTGGATATGCGGGCACACACCTGAGCACACATGAATATGGGAACATGTAAAACCATGTAAAAGATTACATTTTTATCAGGTGACTGGAAACTTATTTCCATATCATTAAAAAAAGTCAAAATCAACTGGGGAACGTTCAAAGATGAAATGCTAGCTTCAAGTCTCAACAACATTTTCCTCAGAGTCCAGTCCTGCTCACACACTGCACATGTCAGAAACTTCAGCACTAGCTGCTAAAGTTTGTGCTTTCTGTGTCCCACTCCTCCATTAAGCATTATTGCTTACCATTACATACCTTTCAAAAAGATAAGATTTCTGATGTCCAAAGACCTGGGATTTTGGATTGTATGACTAATTTGTTAGTTTCTAGGGAAATTTTGCCACACCTTGCACATTCACTAACATATAAAATGCAGATTCTAGTTTTACTATTATATTTCCCATAGCAAATCAGAACTTACCTCTCTTCAGAGTTTCCCCATATCTGGTAAGCAGAGGCATGTGATTCAACAGCTTGTCTTTTGGCACAAAAAGGATGTTCCCGATGAGCTTGAACTCCATCCTGATCATCTCTTGACACCTCACCCATCTCTGAATTTATTTCCTTGAAGTAATTCTCCAGATGGAGGGTTCCTTTGACCATATGATCAAGAAAACTCAGAATCCATATGCAATTCTTCAGCCATGCTGGGAAAGGTTCCGAAGAACTGAAAGTTGCATCCAAGAATTCCGCAAATGTCCTTGTCCTCTCAAGGCTCAGAGGGATCTGCCATTCTCTTTGTGTACAGAAGCAGCCAAGTGACCCAAGATCCTCTGCCATCTTTTCAAAGAGACCATTTCTCTGAAAGAAATTGCTGTTTACAGGGTCCAGGTGCAGTGCTGCTGTTATCCCCTGAAGTGTATAGAAAACAAGCTCCAAAATGCAGTTCTGTTCAACTGCTGCCCACAGCCCATGTGGAGGTTCCTGCAAGGCACCTTCCATGTCTGAGAGAAGAGACAGGAGTCCATTGAATCCACTGCAAGTTCTGAATGCTGAATGGCTTTTGGGACTGTTCAGTATTCTCAAGAGTGACTATAAGCATTGGGAAGAAAGGAAACAAAAGAACAACTTCCAATAATGGACAAAGATGCTGTAGAATATTTTTAAATTACAAGTTCTTTGCAAAATTATTTCAATGGAACTTCCCTACAAACAACAGAAATCACTGGTTAAAGGCAAGGTTACCACTATGTAATGTTTCTCCTTTTACCTTTCCCCACGTACCTATGGAGTCAAGCACCCAAGATTGGAACATTCTCAAGAGAAAATCCAAGTAGTGAACCTGTGAGGTAGGGAATAGTGCTCAAAGGCATAAAGCAAAGAAATAAAATTTCCTGCATTACATATCCTAGATAATTTGGCTGGAGGAGGTTCTGTTCTATACCTTAGCCTATTCTGACCAATCTTTTCAAATTCTCTCCAGAAATCTTGAGATTTAAAAAAAAAAACACTTTGGAAGATAAAAAGCCATGAAGTGAGATTCAAAGACAATTACGTCCACAGGTTTTCTCTACCTTAACATATAACTTGATTTAAGCACTGTGAAGTGCCACTTCACAATATTACACAGGCATAAAAACTAACATCTTCCACTTGAAAAGTTTTGATTCCAAGCACACCTAGTAAAGTCATTAAGAAATAATGGAAGTGGAACTCAGTGGGGGGAAAAAAAACAACAACAACAAAACACCAGGAGTCCACTGTAATGTAATCTATCCCAGGGTTTTTGGATGTTTGTTTGCTCCACTACTTGTTTTTTAAGGATTATGTCCTTTCGGGCGCTAGAGATATTCCAAATTCCAGGTTGCATCTTTTCATAGAGATAGAATTCACATAGAATGAGATCATTTCAATACAAATTTCTCCTACAAATATCCAATGAAAGATTCACTTCACAACCTGCTGAAGAGGAGCAGCTCTAACAAATGTATCTCCAGGTAACAGGATCTACAACTCAGAGAAAACATTTCTAGAAGTAGAGGGGGAAGGAAAACACCATTACTGCCATTCAGTTTTGTATGATAATGTATCAAACCAGGCAGAGAACTCTGAACAGGGAGTAAATTTAATAACTCAGAGTTGAAGTTATCAGGATGGCTTTAACACATTTCAGAGAAGGTCAACAGTAAACACATTTCCTCCAGCTCTAACTCAGTTAGAATTTAATCGCCTATGAGTTAGTATTCCTCTGTCTTGAATCTATAAAACTGATGTCTGCTGGAAACCCCCTAACTCACTTAACGTTAACAGAATTTATTTCACATTCCATTATTCGTTATTCCTCATAATTGTCTACGTGCCACACTGGAATACGGCACTGCTAATTACATTTGGGCTCAGGCTTTAACAGCTAAATATATATTAGCAAATCAATCTGAATTTGTGTATAATGCAATCACAGTCCCAATAGACACAGATAATAAATTCATTTGCTTACATTACATTTTAATACAGTTATCATTTGTCAGAATTAGACACTGAAGCTGCATTTATTTTCATATTAGTTTGGACACTATACTCAACTTCTGCATAAATATTAGGTTTACTGTTTCATATCAAAGCTATAAAAACTAAACAAAGATCCAACAAAGTTTAGAGTAACATGGTATTTTTTTTTTATCACAAAAGCAGCTGCTATATTTTTTTTTTTTACTAAGTGTGAATGGAATTCACCTTGCAGCACAAAGTAAGCATTTATCTAGTTTCATTCTAACTCACCACTGCTTTTCAATTTACTGTCCATGAACTAAACTGAACTAAAGCACGTGGATTCTTTCCCCTGCTTCAGTTGCTTATGGATCAAAGACTCTATAAAAACAGTGGACATGATTAGTTCTAATTTCACCCTCCAAATATCCTCTTTTCTACCAACTCAGCTCTTTTCTTTCCCTCACACTTGTGCACCCAAGAGATGCCCAAAGCAAGGACAACAAAGTCTTGGAAATGTGCAAGAATCAAGCTGTTCACTTCACGCCCTCCTACCCTGACCCCTCCAGTCTTATTCTTTTTCTTCCTCTCACATCCTCCCTCCACATCTCCATTTTTATTCACATTAGTTTGTCCTTTATCACATTACATAGTTACACCTACAACTGTGCCTTAATATTTAATGGCTCTTTTTCTCTGCCTTACATTACTATTTAAGCCTTCAGAATACTTCAGTTTGGCATTGAGCAAAAGTGCTGACCATACACACACACCCTGATAAAAAACAGAAGAAATAATCTACAAGAATCAAAAACTATTTCATAGCTCTTTCCTCTTCTGCTCTTACCATCCTGGAAGAACACAGTGCTAAGGATGAGATTAAAAGAGATTTGCCACGAGCCAAGCAGTTTCCAAAAGAAAAACAAGCAATTTGGAAGCCATGCTTATTACCTTCAGAAGATCTAGTTTCAGATGTAGTTCCCCTTGAGTGGAAGAACAGAGAGCTCCAATAACAATGCTCATATATTCCTCATAGTTGATGACCGATAGCTGCTCCAAGATGCTGAGTGTAGCACCCCTGTAGCACTCATCATCCAAAAATATCTTGATATATGGCACCATTCCATAGTCCTTTAAAACAACTGGGGACAAATACAGTACCATTTGTTACTTAAACTATCCTTTACTTGTAGTTCTCAAAGTCATTTTCAGTGTAAGATGCCACATTTCTACAGATACAAAAGGGAGTCAAGAAAGAAGATCTTGTTGTAATCTTTAGTTTGTGTCCTTCGGATTAACAAGTAAGAATATAAAGACAAGATGATCATGGTCTCCAACCATTAGAAATGGTAGCTTCCTAATATTATAATGCATAAAATGTTGCCTAATTAGTTTTCAGCTTAAACATTCCTACAGTTTATGAAAGAGACTTGTTTGTAATGCAGTTTGTGACAATATATTTGCACCATGCAAAACAAATGTATTGAGTAGATTCCAGTATTCAGAAGATCCTTCTCACTCCTGTCTTACTCAGTTCCATAAGACTACCCACACAAACCTCCCCGAAGTGTGCCAACAATATATGAAGGGGGCACGTGGAAAAAAAATCTGGATGAACAATCATTACATAAAACTCATATGCATAGTTTTGATTTCCATAATTAAACAACTTAGGGGAATCCACATGGAAGAAAGCAGAGCAATGATTAGGGTAAGGCTAACTGTAGCAGAGATACACATGCCAGGAAGAAACGTAGAGAATAACACCTCTCACTGAAACACAAAAGCCAGAAAGTTTGGCAGTGCTCCTCAAGAGGCATCACAACCACTTATAAAATATAACAGCATCACCTATGTGATACATCATTTCATACCAGTGTTTCTCACACATCCCACAGTCAGGGCAGCCACCATCTTCAGCATTACAGCATTTAGTTCCTTCTCAGTGCCTTCTTCCAGACCAGGCAGAGGGATTCCAGCTATCAGGACATTGTTAACAACAAACATTATACAAGATGTAGGTAACAGCAGCTAGAATATCTTCAACCTAAAAAAAGAAAACTAATACTCCAGAAAATCCCAGTTCTATCTTAAATACTACTTACAGGCTACTTAAAGTCAAAGGCAAGCAACAACATACAGACAGGGCAGGACAGGCATACTCAGGGTGCAATCTGAGGTTGGGAAACACAGGTCTGACTCTTTGCTCTGCATCTCACATCTCTTGCATAACTACAGACAGTACCATAAATCAGCTATATTCAACAGTTACCACACCTGGACTATTATCTTCCTTTGAGATAGCTATATAGGAGATAACTATATCAGATGACAATGGGTGGCAGTAATTGTGATTAATATACAACCAAAATGCAAGAAACTGCCTTCCATCATCAGTCCTCTCAACTAAGTGTTGTTTACAGAGGAACTAAGCACTGTGGAAAATTTCATACACTAGCAAGCCAGCATCTCAGAGAACTCCAAGTCAAGATCAGTTACAGAAGTGTGGGTAAACAGTACCCTCCAGAGTAACTTACTGTACATTAGTAAAGAACTTTGCATTAACTTATATATATATATACACACACACACACACACACACACACCTTAGTAGGGTCTAGTATGATAGAGACCTCCCAAGTTTAAACTTGGGCCAGCTAACTCCCAGAAAAAATCTAGCTACTCTATAAGAAAAATCCATGAATTGATTGCAGAAAGATGCATCCTTTCCTAACGGTATGCATGCCTCCACAGTCATCATGAATGAGTTAAGTTTTACCTGACTTCCTCAGGATTTTGGCTTGCTTCCTTAGAAGTGCCAGCAGTAGGCCTAACAGCCCAGAGTCCCGGAATATATCACTGAACAGCGGATCCTTCCTGGTAATGCTGAGAAGGCATTGGAGAGCTGTTAAAGTACAAAATGGCTCCACATTTTCCTTTATCAAATACTGAACCTTCTTCAAAATTTCATGGGGAATATAGGACATGTCTAGAACAATTGACTCTACCAGTCTGAAAAACTGGTCCTGGACTGGATGTGGTTTGAGATGGATGATGTCAATAAACTGATTGATAGGTTGCAGTGTCCATTCCAGAAGAAAGAAGTTCACAGTATCCCAGGCCCATATGGTACCAATTGCTCCTAAGATAGTTCCACACAGGTGCTGATCATTACTCTTCTGAAAAATGGACTGCAAGACCTGAAAAGCCTGGAGGTTTTTGACTGTCATTCCTGTAAGACAAACAGTTGAGATACCCTTTTTTTTGTGTGTGTGTTCTGTTTTTGAAACATCAATGCTATTTAAGCACTGCAACTACAATGCTTAATCACATCTGAGAGCAGAAACAGGGTAAATAGACGTTCTCAATCTGAAACCAGACTTTACAGCAACAATCAGTTCATTTTGGTGTAAGCAACATTCAGGCTTCTGTAACATTAAGCACATAGATCAGGAGATGTTATCTCATACTCCTTCCTCCATCTAAAGACATACAACAAACTAAGTTTCATTTTATGACCTGCCTACACAGCCACACATATATACTGTACCTGAAGATCGTGTCCATTCATAATCAAACTGAGGTAACTGAGGATGTACAATATTTCCAGAAACTTTCAGTTCAGTTTTCCCACAGGTTGTAAGGCAAGTCAGCATGTCCAGAATCTCATCCAGATAGGGATCTCCTTCATTTTGCTGCAACCCCTCACATCTGGCAAAAAGAGTTGGGACAGTGATATGTTCATGCTTTAGTAATCCAAATAATAATACCCACAGAGCACTTGTAATTTTTACCTTAATAAAACTTTTAGCAGGAGTTGGTAGCCATCATTACTTTCAAACTCTGTTAATAAAGCTGATGATACAGGATAGGAGTCTTTCACAAAGCACAAGACAATACTAACAGCTTCACACACATCACAAGCAGGTAGCGTATCAGTCAGTTTAAAGAGATTCTGAACAGCTATTTTAATGCAGTCCACAGCTGTGGGGAAGAAAATAATAGGTATATAAGAACTGATAGTCAAACAAGTCCTAAGTAACTGATAAAAATGGAACAACAAGCAAGTTTGTGAAGTTTTCCCCAATAAAAGACATTTAACTCTTTCTAGAAAGAAAAAGCAGGTATGAAAATTAAGATGTCCATTAAATGCAGAACGTCTGGTTTTAAAGCATGAATACATTTCTTTGCTTAACCCAGAGAAGCTCACTCTCAAGAGCATAAACACCCAACCCACCCACATAAATTCATATTCTGTGAATTCAGATGCCTTAACAGAATGTAAGTGGAAGCAGACATTTATCATTTACTAAGTCAGTCACATCCTCCACAGAACTCACAGGTGAATTTTCTGCTTTAACAAGGTTTATGTATTGAGGCATACGCATTTTTCTCTAAGCAATGAAGACTAGCCTATCTTGTCTAATCTGATGGACAGTCCCTTCCAGGATAGCTTCCAAACTACTAAACCATTCACTACTTAAAACATATTCCTCAATCTCTCAATTTAGAATGTTGACAAGCCTCGTACATTGAGTCACATTAATTAAATAAATACAAACCTACATCTTGTGCTTGCCTACATTAGTGTGATGAAGTGGGATAGACCCTTGCTAGTATTTTTCTTCTTGCGTGTGCATGGGAAAAACCCTCAGTTTCCAGATGCCTATCAGCACTAAATGATGCTCCTGCACAGGACATCAAGAGCCTATGCTTTGCAGTTGAGTGAGTACCAGATTACATGGAAACAAACATCTACCCCAGAGATTAATTTACTGAGAATTCATTCTCAGGGCAACCATGAGGAAAGGAGAAGGCAAATTACCAAACCACACCTTGTAAGTACAGGATGCTGTTTTTGGTTTGAGCCTTTGAAATTGTTCGCAGCACACGGCCTGTGGGTACTTTCCATGAATGGCTACACTGGTCCCAGAGGGAAGCGGCTGCTATAATTAATGACTGAAGCTTATCAGCTGCCAGAAGTTCCTCTACACCTTGTTCCTCTCTGTACATGCTAAGCATTATCTGGAAAGAAAACAAAAGCAGCTGCAATAAACACCTTTAAAACGCTCAGGAAATAAAGGCTAGAACTAACCCTCATTTGTACACATCCACTGAAAAACAAAGCAGCACAAAATTCTGAGACATGTCACACACAGCTTACAGGGAGACCACAGCACCATAGGATCAAAGCTCTCTCAAACATATGAACACAAGTATTATAAAATAAGATCTGAATACTGTAAACCAAATCTAACTGAGAAACAAATCTATACTGTATTGTTGCTCCATCCATCGGTAGCGTTGGAGAAGTTGAGGGAAATTTAAAAATTAAAAAATATATTTATCTATCATAGTTCTTATACAGATATCAGAAGATGCAACGACAACTTCCACTAGGATGACCTGGAGTTTTCACCAGTTTAAATTATTTTGTTTAATAACAAAATAAGAAGTTATGCATAATCTCAGATTGTTTAATAATTTTCAGTTGTAACTTATTCCTTTCTTTAGTCATTTGGATCACCACCAGCTCCAAACAAAAGCCTGAGCAAACATACAAGTACTTAAGGCAAAGAAACTCCCCAAGGGGTATCTCACCTCAACAAGCATCTCCTGAGTTTCAATCTCATCTTCATTTGCGTCTCCATCACTGCTTTTTTTCAGAGGAAAAGTAAAGAAAAGGTACAGGCACTGCAAAAGAGCAGCTGGAAGTCCTGATGCAATGATGCTCCACATTGTTCTCTAAGTAAGGAAAATCATTATCAGACTCTCCTAAAGCTGGTTGTGCTTTTCTTGTTTCTAAATGCTAAGTGTAGCCATGAAAGCTGAATCAGCTACTTGAGCATTTTATTCTTAAAAGTTCTCACTGCAATCATACCACAGTTCTACACACCCTTCTAAGAGAAACAAATATACTGATGATGCTTTGCCATAGCTGTTTCTAGGACTTTCCACACCAGCTGAACTACAGCTTTTACAGATACTATACCCTGCTTAAAGAGATTCAAAGTTGATAAAGCATACAACCTACAAACTAGCAGCTAAAATAGTAGTATGACCAGGGACAGGGCTTCCTTTATCATTAGTTCTAAGGATATAACCTGTAGCTATAGAAGCCTGAAATGATTTGAGTTCTACATTCCATCCTTGACCCAGTATAACAGTAGTTTAGCTATAGTTTGGTAAATTACAAAAAAAAAAAAAAGTCAAGGAACAACTGTACAAACACTCTATTATCCCTTTTATAAATGTAAGACTCACTGTTCCTCTGCAGTATTTCTCAGCACTTTGTTTATTTCTCTTTTCATTAATGACTCCTTACAATTTAGAGAAGTGGCATCCCAGGGTGCCTGTTTGGCACACAATAATCAAAATAAAAATCAGCAGCAAATTAAACAAAAGAGTGGGATTTCTGATATGAAGTTTTGTGAGAGTCTGTATAACAAAAAAAGCAACAATTTATATCTGAAAAGCACAAATCTCATTAGAAATTTCACACTGTGTCTAACTATATAGAATTTTATAGAGTTCCTTTTGTGACACAGACCAGGCCCACTAAAATCATTCATATAAGGAGACAGACTGTACAGCTCAATACCTGAGAAAAATGCACCCCTCACACCCCAGCAGCAGGCTGTAGTGGTGATACCAGTCTGTGTTTAGAGCAGGTGTACTGACAAACTCTGATACACTTTGAAGTGCTTCAAAATGACAATCCAACCACTGTGATATATCTCCTTGCTACATAAGTTGTAGTGAAAGAAAAGTTAAGGATCAGAGGAACACTAGAAAAAGCAAATGCCTTTCTTGTTTTGCTCATCAGGCATCTGGAAGCACAGAGCATGCACTTCCTTCTTTTAGAAAAGCCTCAATTATAAACCATCTCACACATTCTGACTGTGTACCTGGGGCATGCTGATGGACAAAGCTTTAGGAATACAAACATTATAAGATGTCTCACTGATGGGGCAGCTACCCAGGCTCTCAGAATAAATTAAAGAAAAATAATGATAATAACCCTCTAATTATTTCTCTTACCAAGTCAGTCTGTGAGAGCAGATACACTGATTTCAGGAGCAAATAGCCATCTTTGACTTCCCCTTTCTGTTGTAGCAAATGCTCCAAAGCCAGCCGAGCTTCCTCTGTTAGTACAATAACATTAAACTTAATTCCTTAATGAGAGGTGAAAATGCTGTACTGATATTTTCTTAACAGATCTGACAAACTTTGTAAAATTGTATTAGCAAGAGCCTAATGAGGCAAATGAAAATACATGAAAGGGTTTTGATCCAACATTATGTTTAGGCCAGCTCATGTAAAGTACTTTTCATAAACTGATGAGTTTCACTGGGAATACCATTTCAGCTCATGAAGTTTGCCAGCTGACTGGTGCAAAGAGCATGCAACAGCCACCAGGAAATCCATGTAGGGCTTGCAGTACTTTTCATTGAAGAAAGCTCTTCAGAACATTAAGTGTAACCCACTCTTCCACTGCCTAGCATCAGTATAATAAATCTCCCACAAGTTCCAGAATAAGGTCATCGTGACATAAAAGGCCAGATCTTCAGTGCAGTCATACAAAACCAATGCTAGCTGACATCTACTAAAAGATCTGGTTTGGTACACCTAGCACCTTCTATTTTTTTAAATTTCCCTCACATAAAGAGTACCATGCATCACAGAAGATATGCAGATGTCAGTAAACTCCCAGTGGATGTGCTATGGAATCATTACCTGCAGATTTGCCATTGAGGGTCCTCTTAATCTCCTTTGTCAGAAGCTTGGAAACCTCACTTGCTAGAAGCTGAATGCTGGGGAATACAATTGCTTCACCAGACTGTTCCCAGGTCTGAAATCCAAGTTTGAAAAACTGTCAAAGTGTTTCTGAGAGAACACGTCTTTGATGGACTGAGAAATACCAATAAATACACGTAAAATTAACATTCCCCTGTAAAATTCCAGTGTTGTTTATCAAATGTTTCTTAATGGACAGGAAGAAGCACTGGCACTACAAATACAGCAGTCTACCTGTAACATTTGAATCGTGCAATGCATCTGCCGAACAGTACTTATTTTCTTCAATGGATATAATCAAAACAGTGTTAATGTCTGTCATAGCCCCTGTACCAGTAATTATTTGTAACAAAAAGCATGTTAGTGCTTTTCAAAGTTATTTGTTCCTCTTTGTTCTGCTGAGGACAGACTGCAGAGAAGCTATTTCATTCCTACACAGAGCAACCTGCAAGCTGATAACAACTCAGGCAACAAGGCAAGCACTTTCATTTCACTTCGTGTTTCACTTAGCTGGCTTACTTCAAAGTGCCTCCTTTTTTGGGGGCTACATGAGAGTGAAATGCAGCTGCACAGCATACCTACCAATTCATTTTAAACCAATAATATTATTCAATCAAGCATTCACTACAATGTTATCATTGTACAAAAGCTCAGTTATTACAGATCAGGCCACTGGCATTTTGATTAAATGTGATGGGTGATCATCCTGTGAGTCAGCCACTAACCCCTAAAATATGGTCTCCTCTAAAAACACATTAGTCTTTGAACTTATAAAGAGCTGTATCTGGAAGAAAATCAACCTGACTCTGTTCTAGGATGTCTGCCTTGAGGGGAAAATCAAGTAATGTGATGTCAACCTAATCTGTTCTCTCTTCCTCTTAAGCCTGGCTGTTTCTAGATGTTTAAGATTCTGCCACAAGCTCCTTGTCTGCTCTTACCATCTGTCCTTCCTACTCACAGACTGGGGGAACAGGCAGCAAAGTAAAACTTCCAATTTGTTTCATAGAGCATTACATTAGAATTGCCTATGCAGAATAACAGACTGTTTCAGTGTTAAGGATGATGACGTTTCCCTCTGAAGTTTGAGCAGAGCTTAATGGAGAAATGCTAAGCTGAAGGCCACCCATGTAATAAAATATTCTAAAGTTTTCTGAGGCACCAAGAGGGAAGATACAGAGGTCACATTAGAATGACTACTCTCAGCTGACATTTTTCTTCTCCTTCTGCCTGAAGGAATGCTGGTGAGCAATGAGCCTTCACACTTCAGCTGGCTCCTGGTTAGTGCCCTCTCTCTACATCCAGTCAGATCCTCTCAAACAGTGATGCATTATTACCTGTATCGTTCACCAAGGAAAGGATGACAGATGAAAATGCTCAAGGGAGAAAGAGGACTTATACAGTCCAATTAAGTAGGAAGAAACATGGAGCTTTATAAGTGGTACAACTGCAACAAGTTCACAAGAGAGCCAAGTCCGTCCGTGCACTTGTAGTGCCATATACAGGGAAAGAGAGACTGAGATTCATTTTCAGTGACAGGAGTGCACACACACACACACACACAAACAGTTCTACTGTCCAGATACAGCTCTTAGTTCAGGAGGGACACAATTCTACACAGAAAATAGTCAGAAGATGAAGCTGTGAAAAGTGAAAGTCTTAGTCATTATATAGAATACATGTAGTACAGTTCAGATTAAATTAAAAGGCCACTTCTGATACTCCAGGCAATATACTTGCTGCCTTTTCAGACCCTTCAATTCCTTTCATCAGCACTGCCTCAGGTCATGGCAAGCTTGCATTCAAACATAGCAGTCTTCGCTGTAGCCCTTGCCAGATACTACCAGGAACTCACTGTGCACTGAACTTGTTTGCAACACACTGACATCGAAAGGTACCTCATTCAGTACTGTTAACTGGCACCAGCACCTATGGCATTTTCAAAGCCCTACAAAGCCCTATACTGCACCAAGATTTACAAGCTTCACAGGTTCATTTCCTCATCCAACTGAGTGAAATGACTACCTGGAAGTTTTCTCCTTTGCCACTACAGACAGCAAAGATTTCATAGCACTGAGCACAGTGATTTCCCCGCACACAAATTTCAACACATTCTTTGTAGTTCTGTCACTTTTTGTGTCCCACAATGCTCTCACATAGACCATTACTAAATCTAACGACATTTTATTCCATCTGCTCATTACTTTTTATAAAACTGGCTCAGATACATAGGGAGGAGATAGGTGACCAAACTGAGTCTTAAGAACACTGAGAAAACATAAGGACCGATAAAACATGCCATCATTAAAATACAGTTTCATGAAAACCAAGCTTTCATTTCCTTTCCGAAAGGTTTGAGATATGAGACATAATGAGAGTGCAAAATTTCAGACTCTACACCCATAAATATCATAGATAATTCAGAAGAAAAACTATCCTTCTATACTACAGGACCAAAATACATTTAAATACAGGCTAGGTTTTCTTTCTCTCTCAGGATTATGTGATGCTATCCTGCCACTGTACAGTTCATTGCATTTTTCACACAGTAACAAACAAAATCACCAATGAGGCTTCCATTAATTAAAGGACTCTTTTAGGTTCCGCTTTCAATATCGCAAGGTTAGAAATTATTGGCTGATGAGAAATCTTGGGAGGGTAGCTTATTAACTGAAGCATTCTACCTCAAAGCTCTTTTCTCACCCACAGTATGACCCTCTGCTTTTCATGATGAAGATTCCCTATTTGTATCAATACCTCTCTCAAGAACTAGAATTAGACATCAGTGCTGCCGTTAAGCCTAAAATCCTGCCTTACACAGTGTACCTCTACACTTCCCCTAGCTAGCTGCATACTACAGTCACATTCTCCTCAGACTGAAACTGTGCCCAGCCTCCACTAAGTAAGAGAATAGTGGAGCCATACATGAAGTAACCACTTCACAGGGATCTCACTTTGAAACCTATCTCTACCATCAGCATATTCCAGCAATAATAGAATTTAACCTATTCACATGAATAAACCCATGGTCCGCTATATACATTTTTTCATGATAACATTGCAGATTAGTTACATGAGAGGTGAACAAGAAACTGCTTCCCCAGGTTTTTAGTGAAATAAAAGTGCCCATCTCCTAGTCAGAGAACATACACTAATTCCATTCCTAGTTAAGATGGCCACAAAACAAACAGAAGCAGAATCTCAGTGTACATCCTTGGCATCTCAGTCAAAGCAACACGGACAACAAACCTTTAAGAAGAGGGGGAGAAAGTCCAGCAGCCTTCTCTGTTGCTCCTCTGGGATAAGAAATGGAGCCACCTGCTCATATTCTACAAATTGTTTTCCTAGAATCTCCCACTGAAGAGTATGACTCTGAGGTAGTTTGTCCTTCCTGTTTGCAGGCTGTTCTGGCACTTCTGATTTATCGACATCACCCAGGCTTTGCTCTTTCTGTCCCGCTTTGCAAGGTGAATCCTCCAGCTGACACACGAGCTCAGCTGCTTTGTCCATGCTGAAATCAGAAATGAAGTTAAAGATACTGTATTTACAATTGACATCATCCCATACTATCCCATCGTCTTGAAGAACTAGACTTCGATAGTCATAGTGATTGGAGTTAGGACGTTCATTGGCATGGAAGTGCTTGCAGCCATGGTTCTTTTCCTAATTTTAATGGTTGAGCACTCTGCTCCTGGACAATAACATTTCCACCTTGCCATCATACAAACGAGCTCTCTTACAAGAGACATGCATGTTTTTTCTACACAGCTCATTTGGGTTTTGGTAGAACAAACCGATAAACCAGGTAGGAAAACTGGATTCTAGATCCAACTTTGCTACTGAGTCAGTCTTTGTCAATTGCCTCAATTGTAGAAGAAAATTCATAACTATTAGCATAATCAGATCTACAACAGAATAGCACAAAAGATCCTGGTTAATAATTTCATTAAGTATGAATGCTAATCACTGTGCACTACACTGTCTGCAACAAGCTGATAGTCCCACAAGAGTCCTAAACTTTGATGCAGATACCGATCCTTCACACTACAGAGGAACGCTTACTCTACTATGGCAACTCTACTCTGGTCTATATTCAATCCTTCACTTGGAGATGGAGGGCCATGAGATTTTCATCAGTCTCCAACAGTGTCAGTCTGGACTTCCCACCTCAACAGTTCATGCTTCACTGCTGCAGTTTTCCTTAATTATCTGTGTCTGAACAACATATCACACTTTCTACTCACAGTGCTGACTGTAAACAGGAAGACTGTTCCTCATGACTGCGTGGGAGAAACATCTGTCATATGTTACACTTTACCCTGGTACAGGATTTCAGCCCCCTTGAGTCATCACAAAGTTCTTCCATGTTCTGAAAATGCCTCGGTACTGCTCTACAGAATCAGTGAGCGCATAGCTCAGAAACAACTTTTCAAGGAGGCTGCAATCGCATCCCAATTTGCAGCATCCTCTTACCTAACAGAAATATCTTGCCTTGGAAACTATTCTACTAAGCTTAAATCAGTGCTAAGTAATAAGCAACCCACTCCCATCACCTAGATTCATCTTCATGATTTGTAGAAGAAGCTCAAAGTCCTTCACAGAGGCAGTGATTTCACAGATTATGAGACAGGGGCAAAGAAGTGAAATGCAGTGCATTTGGTTACATCACAAGGTCAGCACCTGAGTAATTAATGACACTACCTGAACAGAGCCAAAAAATATTTACCAGTCTTCTCTCTTCCTATTCACAGTTTACTTCACAAGCCTTTCTTTCTGGTTGCACAGCTAAGAAAAGAGATCAGTGTCACCCCTCCACTCCCTGTGAGACGTAGACCAGAGAGGAAACTTCAAAGGTTCTCTGGGCTGAATAAACCCAGGGATCTCCATCACTCCTCACACACCTTGCCCTCCAGATCTTTCAACATCTTCATAGTCATTCTTTGGATGCTCTCTAATAGCTTTATGTCCTTCTCATGTTGTGGCACCCAGACCTGCACCCAGTGCTGGAGGTGAGACCACATAGCACAGAGGGACACTCCCCTTGCCCAGTGGCAGTGCTGAACCTACTGTGCCTCGAGGTATAGGTGGTCCTTTTGTCTGCCAGGGCATACCATTGGCTCATTCAACTTGCCATCAGCTAGAATCCTCACATCCCTTTCCATGGGACTGCTCTCCAACCTCTCATCCCATTGTCTGTATGTATATCCAGAGGATTGCCCTGTCTCAGGTGCAGAATCCAGCACTCGGTCCTTTCAAACTTCATGCAGCTGGGAACTGCCCAGCCCTCCGGTCTGTCAAAATCTCTCAGCCCTCAAGGGAGTCAAAAGCTCCATCCAATTTACTATTAACTGCAAAACTACATAGTGCACATTTGAGATCTGCATCCAGATCATTTATTAAAGCACTGAAGAGAATTGGACCTAAAATGAAGCTCTGGCAACTACGTGAGACACTAGCTCACTGAAATCTTTAATCTCCAGGAGTGCATGAAAGCAGAATGAGACAATTTACCTCCTTATTTACTCCAACTGTTGAAACACAACAGACACACTAAACTAAATACCAGACAGCTAGTATAGTATATGTTTGTTCCCTCCACTTGCATCTTCTGTTTTATATATTCTTTATCCTAATAATTATTCCTTGAATATACAGTTTCATTTGGGATTTTAAGTTCTTCACATTTTCTGTTGCTAATGGAGGATAACTAATCCCCTGGACCAATCATCATATCACAGAGTCTAGGAATCAAGTATCTTCAGAAATAAGGGTAAATTAGATACTCTGCCAAGGCCTAATCTGTTTACTTTCTACTACACCACAACATTTGTCCTAATCCTCATTTTAAATTAAGGGCTCCTTTCAGATTTGGTAAGTCATAACTATCACAATTATAGAAAATGTGAGTTTGAATAACAATGATTTTAAAAAGACATGAAAGTGAAAAGATACAGAAGAAACTCAATGCTATCATTCAGAAAGTAGTGTCAGGTAACAGAGAGGAAGTGGAACTTACTCCTGTATTTTCCCTTTTGTTCTATATGAAGCTTGTATGAAATCACACTGCAATTTAGCTTTGTCTTTTCAGGCTGGTAAATAAAAGGGAAGAAGGGCTTCACTAAAGCTGGCAGAAAGACAAGCAATGTTGATATTAAAAGCTTAGTGACTGAACAAACATTGTTTTTTAAAATACACATTTTTAATTATGAACTATATTTACCTGAGATTTCAACTCTGTCAGCAGTTTAAAGGATGATCTCATAATGCTACAAAAAAATTAATTTGCACCACAATCAAGAAGTTAAGGAAACATGTAAAATCATTTGTTCTCAGAGAAGGGTCTCACAGCAAGACGGTTGACCAAAACACAATGAAGTCTGTCTCCAAATTTCAGAGCTTCTGCAAAAAAAAATTTAAAAAGGAAATTTAAAAACTTGGACTGGTGACTTAAAATCACAGCTCAAAGCACCCTAAAAAAAAATCCCACAAGCAATGCCTCTTTACAACCCCTTTTTTATTCTGAGCAGCCAAGATAGCTTGCTTGTTGAACAGTCATGCTAATCAATTTTCTGAAATGCTAAAAATAAGGATTACGCTACCTCCAAAAAAAAAAAAAGCTGTCCAATGTTGCAATATCTAAGTTGCTGGAAGTATGTCATCTATTTTACAAACCAGTTTATCCCACAAATTCAACCACAAATTCATTCCATCCAACTCATCATCCTATCCTTTCAGGTACCACCACCAGTACCTCAGAACCAGCACTGTGCCAGACTACTATTTTACCTCTGTACCTCCTAATCACCCCTGTTCCTTCAACCAAGCTTGCTCTATCTCATATTAACACCTTTCAGTCCTATGTCTAGAGATCATACACAACATTATTTCATGAGATAAAACTAACAGGCACATCAATAAGATTTATACCTTGATGTCACATTATTTACCTTCTCCTTTACTAGGACTGCAAAGATCTCTAAGATGTTTCATTTTAAGTATCAGTTTCCTACCAATTGTTTCCAGATTCTTTCAACTGTAAACTATTTGAGAAAGGGATTTGCTCCTCATAACTTCTGGCACGGCACTTCATAGAGCAGAGGCCTAACCTGGTTGATGATTTGAACCAAGCATTGACAAAACACAAAATATAAAGTAGTTTTAAAACACCTGCCAGCTTTGCAAGGCTTGAATACTGTTAAAAGAACAAGTTGTAGTTCAGTAGGAAACAGTCCTCACTTTTCCAACAGTAAATATAATCTCAGATTGTTTCAAGAAGGCATGACTCTTACTGCCAAAGGAGTCTCCTTAATTTATGCTAGAATATAATTTGTTCAAGCATATCAGTATATTTGAGTATACTCAACTTGGATAAGCTTCTGCAGTACAACCTCTGAACATCATTATTTCAGTCTCAAGCACTTAAGAGCATTTGTCTTTTAAGAGCATTCTCACGCAATTCAAAAAAACCTCATAAAAGTGACCCACGCACTCCTCATTTTTTTCCTGTTTTAAAAAGTCATGTCTAGATATCTATTTGGGAATAGTTTCTTTTCTAACTTGTATATGCCCCACTGAAGCCAAGAGATATCAGTAATACCTGTTTTTGAGTCATTCTCCCCTCCACAACTCAAGAGAGTAATTCTAGTTAGTCAGACAAAATAGTTGTACAAACTCAAAGGAACTAGATCAGGGCAATTGTATGCATCCCAGAACGGTAGCTCATTAGATAAGGACCAAATCTAATGAGTTTCCACTAACAGCAGCAACAGAAATACTGTTAATACTCCTAGAATAAAGAATACAAGCGAACAGTCCTGCTTTTTCTTTCAACTTATGCTGCTTCTGCTGTTAAGAAATGATTCTACCACAACAAACCAGATGCAAATCATGCTGCAGTTTCTTTCAACAGTTAAATCTGTTCCTTTTGCTTCCACAAAAAATTGCACGACATACCTGGGCTTCTAGATTCAGCAGCTCCTCTTAGAGTACACCACCACATGCAGATAAAGAGAGCTTTACTGGTTCTGTCCAATTAGGCACCTTTGTGCATGCAGTAGCTCCCACTCTGTTCTTTGAACTTTCCACTGTGAATCACTTGATGAGCTGCTGCACTTATTTCCTGAGGAAAGCAGAAGTGAAGAAGTGCAAATGAACCACATGCTCAGGACCTACCAAGCTCTCAAAACAACTTAACTGAAACTTAAACCTGTCAGGAATTGCATCTGTCTCAAGAAAGAGTAACCAGGAATTTTTCCTGCATACCATATTCACAAAGAAAAGCATGTGATGAGTGTTACTTTTGTTTTTAAATTGAAGGTTTACCAGACTACTACAGGAACACGGCACCACAAATCTCACACTCTGCACAGCTTCTGCACAAAGCACAGTCCTTCCTCAAATGCAGTACTCTTAAAATAAATATGTGCAAGCTGAGTTGAATATTCAAGTCTGTGACCTCTGAACTGAAGCGGTCACAGCAGCTACTCCGATTAAGAGGCAAATAAGCACCGTAAACTCTACTGACAATATAAGGAAGCTCTGATTAGCCATGAGGTGGTAGAAGATGTTTCTCAGTGGTCTGTTTGATTTTTTTATTCTTCATGACATACCTGAAAGGCTCCATTAATTTGTTCTTAAGGGGAGGTGGTGTTTAAGGAGTTTTATGGAGAAAATAGAGATATTTTCCAAAACTGCTTATGCTAAAGAACTTTACAATTACCTTGACAATTACTAGGACTGAGGCATTATAGCGACTAAAACCTAGGGAGATTTTCCTCTAAGTAGTTAAACCCAACAGTTTTCTGTTAATATTTCTTTCATTCAAATACTTCAAAAGAATTCAGAAAGAAAAATTGCTTTCTTTTCCAGCTTAAACTCACAACAGTACTGTAACTGGAAACATCTGATGCTTCCGAAGGTAGAAGCAGCAAGGCCTGAAGGGGTTGACTGGACTGTTGGACACAGGTCATGAAAATGATAGGAAGATGCCAGTAAAACACAGGGACCTCTCTCAGTGCAGTGATGTTTCCCGCATACAACAATCCTAGTAGATTGCTCTCATCCCTTATTGTAGAAATTCTTCAACAATAGAGACAGCAGCAAAATCATGGCTTTAGTTCATCCCTATACAGATCGCATGAAAAGCTAAGCAGTTCTTTAACGCCATGTAAGCAAATGAAACTCTCAGATCCTGAGGAAAATAGTCTGGTCCAATCTATACAAACAGTAGTGTTAAATTGACCAGGATTTGGAAAGAGCTGGGACTGTTCACCCTGGAGAAGAGAAGGTTCTGAGGAGACTGGGAGTGGCCTGTCAGTTTAAAGAGGGATGTAAGAAAGAAGCAGACAGACCCTAAGCAGAGTCTGCTGTAATAGGACAAGAGGAAAGGTTTCAGACTAAAAGAAGGGACATTTCAATTGGATATAAGGGAAAAAGGTTTCTACAATAAGAGTGGTGGGCAACCTGTAAGGTTGTCCAGAGAGGTGGTAGATGCCCCACCCCTGGAAACATCCAAGGTAGTGCTGGACAGGGCTCTAGCAATCTGACTAAGCTGTAGGCAGCCCTGTTCACTGCAAGGGAGCTGTACTAGATGATCTTTAAGGGTCTTTAAAGGTCTTTTAAGGGGTAGTAGCTCCACTGAACATGGCAATGGCCACACTGGTGAGCTCAGCTGAGAGCTGTAGATACAGGCCTCCAGGCAGCGTGGAGTACACTCAGAGCACCCACACACAGAGCCTGCTGAAGGTTGTACCAACATGGCCATTGCTTTCCCACCTTAGGCGGTTTACCTATTAGCCAGTACTTTCCTAGTTGCAA
Source organism: Cyrtonyx montezumae (assembly GCF_038088225.1). Taxonomy (NCBI): domain Eukaryota; kingdom Metazoa; phylum Chordata; class Aves; order Galliformes; family Odontophoridae; genus Cyrtonyx; species Cyrtonyx montezumae. Next base: position 15,286,509 of record NW_027072045.1, on the reverse strand, counting down.
CCTAAGCCAAAACCAGTGGTGAAATTAATGACACAGAGACACTAAAGAAAATATTAACATCATTCCAGGGAGAACACCACTGCTTTCCCTTTCCCAGCTCATAAGCAAGCGTGTTACCATCAGTGATCCATTTCCCCCTTTATTGTTGATTTAAAAATCACATCACTTGCAACAGCTCCTCCAATGCTATTTGACTAGGGAACATTATTTTCCAAGAACCTACCTTTCGGGGCACCCTCCCTAGACACTGTCTGGATACAAGCAGCCACGTCATTGGGGGACCTTTTATTCACACAGCAAGAGGAAGCATCATTTCTCATTTTAATTCTGCACTAACTGCTGATGGGGCTGAAAGTCCAGAGTTTCAACACACCCTCCCACTTCATCTCTGCTTCACTGGAGCAGAACAGCTGTAACCAAACTATCTGCAGTAAAAATAACACAAAAGGTAAAAGCAAGCTAATAGCTAATGCAGTAGGAGGTGGTGCCACAACTCCCCACATCAGTTTAAGCCATTTACATTAATAACCCACACACCCACAAAAACTGAGAGGAACAATCCTTACTTAGACCTTCCCCACACCCCAAGTCTCAGAAAAAAAGGCACATCTACATGCCTGCATTTGTATCTGTGTGCACATAAAGTAGTACAAGAGACTCCTCCTCTTAGTAAGATTTCAAAAAGTCCACTAATAACCTCCTTGACTCAGGAGCTCGCTCTACCAAGACTGGTTATAAACGATCCTCTGATAAGAGCATCGCTTCAAGGAGATCCTGCATGGGTCAGTGAGGATGAGATGGCACCTGATGTTGATACCAAGTCGGACATCGGTCCCTTTTAATCCCCAAAAACTGCTGGAACAAAGACTGGCTTAGCCTAAATCTCCAACTACAAGACAAATGCAAGGACTGAAATAAGTAATCTTGAGATTTGACCTCTCTAATCCTTGAAAGCTGCACATAAGCAGCTCATAACACAGTCACTAACGCACTGAATGCAACACAGTTGTCAGTCTGAACAGGCAAGCCTGAAAGAACACAACAACCACTTTAGCCCTGTTGTCATTTCCACCACTTCTAGTTTCACAGAGCAGAGCTGATCCAGAAGTACTACACTTCAGAAAATGAATAGATATAGGAGTAGCCCTCCTCAAGAAGCTCCACACATCCCACCTAGCACTGTCAGGGAAGTGATATAGATATACCTCCCCACACACAGATAATTACAAACACACAAGCTTCTGAAATCCAGGATGGCCTCAGAAGTTCAAATTTCCTCTGAATGTTTCCTAAGGCTATTCAACATGACAGAAAGCAGGAATTTCAGCTACAGTAAAAGTTAGCTATATTAAAACAGACAAAAAGATATTAAAAAAAGGAAATTCTCCTCCAGCTGTCATCCAGGTACAGGTAGCTCCTTCCTGTCATACATCTTAGCAATATGGAACACGAGGCAGCCTCAGGCAAGGACAGGTAGATAGCCTGTCTCACACCACTAAATAACATCTTTTATGTCAATTCTTTTTAAACTTCTCTTCCACCATTCCAACCTCCACACACAAGAGGAAATACCACTTCATGACTGTGCAGCACTGAGAGCACCCACAGCAGTGCATCTTAGCTAGAATCACGGGTGGCATCTTGAGGCGGAAGGTCAGTGACCGCAGGTGAAACAGTAGAGAAAGGCAACACAAAAACTTCCACTACTTGTTTAACTACAATTTTCAGTCATCAGCAAAGCTTCCCAAAGGAGTGACAGAGGCACACTATCAAAAGAAACACCTGTTGCCTGCCCACTCCTGGCCTGATGTCTCCCTAGCTCACCCAGGAGGCTGAAAAATCCCAGAGGTGATGGAAAAGGTGGTGAAGTGGCAGTATGTCCATGCATCATGGCCTTCTTGGGTGCCAGCAGCCATGGGGCACAGGCAGGAGTCAGAAAGCAGGGGTCCTGATAGCACGGCCTCTGGGTGGAAGTAAATCCAACAGCCTTCTTAGGAATCAGACCAGACCAGTGGTTTTCAATTTTCAAACTCCATTCTTTTGTTTCTGGGCATAACTAAACACCATCAAAATTATTTCAGTTAGTAAAACAATACCAACTTCTAAAAACATAAGAAGAAAGCAGCCACATATAGAAATTAATTTGTAAGAAAAGAGAAAATGTTCTTGTTTGAATAGTGTCAAACCAAAACTTTTTATCAAATGAACAGAATTTATTTTTTTCCTCGAAGAATAACATTATCAAATCTCAAAGTTCATCTGGGAAGTTGCTATTTTCACTAGATGCCACCTACTGACCAGAACTATGTTATGCAGGAAAACGTAGAAGCCAGCTCAATTAAACACACAATCTCCATACTGGATGGCACATTAATCTAAGACTAAGAAGTTGAAAGACTAATACAACATAGAATGGTATGCCATTTTCTCGCCCTCCTGTACCTCAGATTAACTTTCTACTACATTGTATAGAGGAATTGATTTCTTTCAAGATTGTGAATATTCAAAGGATCACGCTGCAGAACTCGTGCAGCAAGCCATTTACAGAATAGAAAATTAGACTCGACCACTCATTGGAAAGCAACACTCTCAGACTCAGACAAAAGCACAAGATGTAGTTATAAAAATATACATGCTTCAAGAGCTGTTTTCTTGGAAGGTTTAGTTCTCTCACTCTGGCAAATCAGCACCAAAGCCTCTTGAGAACACACTTTAAGTTTCAGAAATCTACCCTACTTCTTTTTTAACACTCCCATTTGCTCTCTGCACAGTCTGCAGCAGCCCTTCTTGTCAGAAGAAACAGGGAGCCTGAAGGTCAGGCTAAACCAATTAAGCAAAATCCTCACAATGCATGTGAGATTGGACGTTTTCCACCTCTGATGTGTTCCCTGCTAACAACATATTTTCCCCTTTTGTGGCTCCCAATTCTATCTATAAAACACTGCTCCTGACCTTGCTCTCCTGCAAGCTGTACTCTCAGAGGGATTCTGCATCCAGGAGGGCCGCTTTCCCACAGTGATAACTACTCAGGTATCTTCAAATAGCATGTTTTAATATTTTCCTTAAGAAGAACTGCTTTTAGGGTGCTCAGGTGATTTTTCTAGGCTAGTATATAAGAAGGAGGGAAAAGAAAAAAATCTAAGAAGCTCTGCTTGATTTATTACTAGTTTTTACATTAGTGGTTGCTTTTCTACAGACCATCTATAATGGTATGGTACAGAAAATTGCTGCAACTGCTACTCAGCAACAGAGAAGTTAGAGCTAGAATGAAAGCCTAGTGCTATACATGTTGAAGTACTTTGTTAAAAAGGTGAAGTAAAACAATAAGAAACTACTCATTAGTTCTATGACCTTTTCTTTAATTTTAATGTATTCAGCAGAACCTGAAAGCACAGCTTTCAAGTTAGTAACAGAGACTGCTGCCACGTGGAGCTGAGGAGGAACTGGTAAAAGCTACCTTACAGAAACTCATCACAAGAAGGAAGTGCAACAGGCAACAACTACTTGTCAGATAGGAACCCACTTTGCTGTACTACTTACCTTTCCAGAATGGAGAACAGTAGTTCAGAGCCAGCAGCCCAGAAAAATCCTTCAGACAATGGGTCTCTGGGGCTGACTCTGCTTGGAAGAATTGCCTCTCTATAAGCAGAGGAATAGAGATGGGAGGGCTCACATGAAGGTCTAAAGAAGCTTTACTCAGTAATAAGAGTTGTTATGCTGCAAAAAAGAGACAGCAGCCTCGAGATGAATGTTAAAACAATTGTTTCATAGCTCAGTGTGTCTGTTATTCATTATACAATGTGTAGAGGGGATGTGAAATTGCCTGTTACTTGAAGAAAGCACAGTGTTCTAAGATCTATCTTGTGAAAGTGGGGTATAAACATGCATTCAGAATATAACCCTGAAAGGTTTCTCTCTTCTTCATGTAAGCCATTCACCAACAAAACTAGTCCCAGAATCTACCTTCAGAGTATTGACATTTGCCAGCATCAGTGTAAAAAAAAAAACAAAAAAAAACTGGCCAAAGTCAGTCCCATTATTCATCACTTAGACTCCATGGATGGAGCAGTAACTCAGGGATGGGATCCATCTGTAAAAGCCTGAATGCTTTTTGATTCAATGATTAAATATTATCATGGCTAAGCCAAGATCTAGTGGTATTTTTATTTCTATTTAAGTTCTGATCCTTTATCATTTCCACTAAACTTTTTTCTTTAATGGTTGCTCAAATAAGAAAAGAATAAACATGAAAAATTCAAACAGCTTGCCTTTCACCCATACAGACCTTCCTGCAAGAGATTCAGAGCTCTTCCTCTCCCATATGCAGCTATTTCGTTGTACAGACTGTAAATACAAAATGATACCTTACTGCCTTTTAGCCTCCAACATACCTCCAGATGTTGCCCAGTTGATGGGTCTCAGAGACAGCATCAGCAGCCTTCATTATGAGCATCAGTGTTGGCACCTTCCCCTCCGAGTGTCACCAGGTGGCAGTACAGCAGAAGGGCTTTCAAGGTCTGTTGCTTCCACTGCTTTTCTCCAGTCCTTAAATAAAGAGATAGGAGAATACGTTATTGCACAAAAAGTAACAGTTTCATTTCCTGAATTTACTGTCAGCAATTTGAGCATTTATAGGATTGTACTTTCATATTCCTGCCAGTCTTTGGAATAGGCAGGTTTCAATTGGGCATCCACTGAGATCACAGTGGTTTTGTTTGACCCTCCCATTCCAGGGGCACAGAAGCTGTAAGCATGCAGCAGAGCAAATAAAAGATTCTGAGTAAAGAACAGAGCTTGGTGGGGAAGCTAATTACTTGTAAACTTTATCAGCTTTGGCAAATAATTTCAGAGAAAAAAAAATCAATGTCATTTAAAAGAACAGTAGCTCTTCCCCCCCTCCCACCCAAATACTTTTGAAAAAAATGTAAAAACGTGGTTTCAAAAAAATCATTTTGCAGTTAAACATCAAACAGAAAAGTATATAAGGCTAAATAAATCATCACAAAAAAGAGAATATCCTGAGACAAACATCATTTGGAGTGTGTGAAAAATCATGATCATGTTTTTGAAGGGTTATTTTGTTGTCCTTAAAAAATCCTATTTGCACAACTGCAACGAGCAGCCCAGATCAGTTCCTGTAAATCCAGTAGTACTGTTTTCAGTGTACATCATTTCTTTACAAGCTGTATGTTCCCTGAAGCAACACAAGCTTAGGAACTATCTTCCTCAGTACTTAAGACCGTACTTCTTAGTGCTATATTCCTGATTTTCAAACGTTGTTTCTCCACAGACTCATTACACTGCAGCTGCTTGAGTGTATAAACATGAACAACCCACACAAGAGATTGTATTTGAGAAGAGATTCATATAAATACACAGCTGGATTGGTCAAATAGGTCTGCTCCACATACTGACACTGGGGAAGGGAAAGGAAAGATGCATGTGTCATCTTCCAGGAAAGAGTAATCCGTAGAAAAAAGATGTTGATTATCAGAATTAGAGCTTTTTAGAGAATTAGAGAACTATATCTGCTCTAAACTGAATTCTGACTTTAAAAGCACATTATCCCTAAATGATAGCCTACCTGGAAACACTGATATTATTATTTTCACATTTTCCAATTAAAATTTGACCCAAAAGTATTTACAGGGAGAAATTTTCAGGTCACAGCTTTGCTCAGTAAGTAGGAATACTTGTTTTAAATCCATTGCATGGTGAATTTTTCTTCTATACATCTTGAAAAAAAATTATAGTCAGAATTACAATCTCCAATTTACAGGCTGGAAAACAGAGACATTCAAAACTGAAGCCACATGCGCAGGGCCACAGTCCCAAGCAGAGAGCCAAGGATATTACTTGGGCCTCCAAGATCCAAGTCCAGAAATCGTTAAAAATTACAATTCAATTTTAGATTATTTTCTTCACCTCTGCTTAAAACGATTTGAAATAGAAAAAACATACCAGCGTTAAAATAACATAACTTCTTAAATTTTTTAGCTCACTTCATTTTTCACCTAGCCTCCTGTTTTTCCCCTAGTTTCATTTTGAATCAGATCTGCCTAAATGACTATATTTCTGTCTGAGACAGCAGGAAGAGACATGTTCCCAAGGATGCCAATCTCAGTCCCCAGTGTCTAAAATATGCATGCACTGCTCTCTGGCTCCTGCTGCTAAAAGAAAGAAAACAATCCATTCTGCAGCAATAGCATTTAAGCTTTAAATAATGCATTTCTGTATCTCTTCTCTGAACCAAGGACCTCATTTCTTCTAAGCCCACAGATAGGATAAGTGATTGCCCAAGTTAATGCTTTTTAATGCAGCTGATTCAGGAGGTCCTGCAGCTCCTAACTGAAGAGTATATTGCTGTCAATGTTCTCAAAGGGGCAAGAAAGGTCTGGAATTGTAGAGGAACAGATTAGCAAGGCAAAAAAAAAACAACAACAGTGATCTTGCCAGGCTCCTGCCCCAAGAACATCAAAGCAATTCAGACATTTTTTGTTGGGATGCTGAGTGAGAGCAGACTAATGACAAGATACAACTGGATGCATAGCTGCATAAACAACAGAACTAGAACCAAGAGACTCAGGGTAGACAGTAGATGCAGCCCAGATTTAAACATGTCTTTCTTCCACCCAAGTGTGAGGCTCACTCACAGAACACAAAAATCTAAACAGCAGTATTTATTCCAATAATTTCTGGCCTAGCAGGTCATACAAGTGTGTATTTTGATGCAGGCACATGAACAGACATGATTTCAGTTGCATTAATCCCATACTTCATGGCAGGCAATTAATTTCCTGATTACAATAAAGAAAAACACTTTGGATCTGGGAAATTCAGAATTATTCTCACAGAGACTTTGAAGAAAGTAATCATATATTTGAAAGAGGAAATGATAAGGGGAAGACTCTCATCTGCTATTTCCCCATTTTGATAGGTTTTACTGCAGTAGCAAGTCTGTTAGGTCAAGGGCATCAAAAAAGTGAGGGTTGAAAAGTATCACTTTGTTACAGCAACAGATATAGCAGCCAAAAGCAGGTTTGCAGATTGTCTTATACAAACTGGGGACAGAAAGTTGCTCTGGAGGTCACTTAGACTTGTTCCAAACATAAGGCTGGCCTACCATAAAAGCTAGACTAGTCCAGACTCAGGACACTTGTTTTATAGATATCTGTCCTAGTACTATCCCACAGTCTAGTGAAAAAGATGCCTTTAGTCTCCAGCCCAAGTTTTTAAGCCAAAACTTGCAGGCATTGTTTTTTTTGTTTTTGTTTTTGAACTCTACTTCCAAAGAGCTTTTTATTTCATGATCTTCAAAGCTATCCTTTAACTACCAAATTGTGGGCTGTCACCAAATCCATCAGAACAGATACAAAAGGAAATCTGAACTGGGAACTTGGTTCTTCTCACAATTAAAAATGTCCAGAGAAGTCTACAGTATTAAATTCAGAGAAGACTTAGATTTGAGAAATTTATTGTTTTAGAGAGTTTTTACATTAATAATCTAAGCCTTGTTTGTCACCAGTGTATGAAAGACATTGCAGAACAAAGTTGTCTAGGTGTTCTTATGTCACCTTTTCAACTCATTGCAAAATGACTTGTTGGAAATGAGAAGCGATATTTAACAAATTTCACAATAGTACAGTACACACCTTCAATATGGTCAGAGATTATGATGTTTATAGTAAGAAAAAATGGCTCATTCTTCAGCAGTTCGACTCTTGGGCACATGAGCATCTACATGATGTACCTTTACAACCAATTTTTTTTGTTCAGGCAGCAATGTCTTTCCACAATTCAGCAGCCCAAATGGTTTACCCTTCCATTGCCAGTTGTTTTGCTCCCACTACTGCAACCACACCCCGTAAAGCATTTGCCACCATCCACGAGTGAGTATAAAGACACAGCATTGGCCACTTCTCCCATTCAGCCACATCTAAGGCCAGTTGGAGAGCCTTTACCTCTACAAATTGATTTGATTCTCCTTCTCCTTCAGTGGCCTCTGCAACTCATCATGTGGGGCTCCACACAACAGCCTTTCATCTGTGGTGCTTCCCAACAAAACAGCACAATCCATCTGTGAACAGGGCATACCTCTTTTCATTTTCTGGAAGTTCATTGTATGGTGAGGCCTCTTTAGCACGTGGTACCTCCTCTGCTGGTGATGTTCCAAGTTCCTTGCCTTCAGGCCAGTCCATGATTACCCCTAAGATTCCTGGACAGCTGAGGTTCCCCATCCAAGTTCACTGTGTAATCAATGCAGTACACTCACTCCAGGTAGCATCAGTAGCATGATGGGTGGAGGGAACCTTTCCTTTAAGCATCCAGTTCAGCACTGGCAATCTAGGTGCCAGGAGGAGCTGTGTCTCAGTGCCAATTACTTCGGAAGCAGCTAAGATCTCCTTCTCAGTTGGAGTGTAGCACTCCCCTGGCACCCTGTATGCTCTGCTCCAAAATCCCAGGGATCAGGCTTTAGGTCTCCCCAGAGGCTCTTTGCCACAGACTCCAAGTGGGACTTTTCTCTCCAGCAGCAGTGTAGAGGATGTTCTTTAAGTCCTGTCCCATCCATGCTGGCCCCAAGACCACAGCACAGGCTATCTCCTGCTTAATTTGCTCAAAGGCCTGCTGCTGCTCAGGACCCCACACAAAATTATGATTCTTCCACATAACCTGATAGAGGGGACTTACTATGAGGCTGTAGTTTGGGATGTGCATTCCCCAAAAACCTACCACACCCAGAAAAGACTGTCTCTTTCTTGCTATTGGTTGGAGACATACTGGTGATTTTTTTGACCACATCTCCTGGGATGTGACGATGCCCATCTTGCCATTTTACTCCTAAGAATGGAATTTCTTGGGTAGGTCCCTTCACTTTGTTCCATTTAATAGCAAAACCAGCACCCAGAAGAATTTGGATTATTTGCTCTCCTTTCTCAAAAATTTCCTCTGCTGTATTGCCCCACACAATGTCATCAATGTACTGGAGGTGCTCGGGAGCCCTGTCCTGTTCCAATGTGGTTTTGGATCAGTCCGTGGCCCCTTTGTGATCACTGTCCTCTCCGTGTCTTTCACTTTTCTTAGTTGCCTTTCTCAGTGGTGGTGGTTTTGAGGAGGGCCCCTCACCTGGATCTTCCTCTTCTTCCTCTGCTGCTTCTTCTTTCCATTCTAGACACAAGGACACATTTCCATTTCTAGCCTTCCAAGGGGCAACAGACATTGATGTCAGTGCCTCTTGTGATTGGTCAGGTGTGACTTCGAGGTTCCCATGTTTGCTTTGGACCTCAGTTTGGAAACCATTTCTTTCCAGAATAGAATTAAATATATCTCAGTAAGCAGAAGCCAAGCCCCAAATAATCTGTTCCTTAAACCTTTCTGAGACACATGATCTCTTACATAAATACTCACTGAGTATCTTAGGATCCCACAGGTGTTCAAGAGTAAACTCCCATGACACCAGGGGTCCCCAAACTTCTAAATGTCTTTCCTATTGGTTTTGAGGACCACTCCCTCTACATGATGTAAGTTACTATTGCAGAGAGTACAAGCGGGAAAACAGATAACACATTCCCTAGGCTGGCATCCTGAACGTAGGTAAGGAACTGGAAAAAGAACCTGGAAACCAGTCCAAATGCCATATCATCTGCTACACTAGCTGGGGTGTTTTAGGCACGAGGCAGGTAACTCCATCAGGAAGGGGGGGGAACACCGGAAATAGATGGGTCTACAAAAAAAAAAAAGCGGCATGATTTGAGGAAGAACGGTAACTTTACTACATCTAATAAAATTGAACAATTGAGAGAGAAAGTTTCCGAACCAAAGAGAGCTTACATTAGGGGAAAACTGCAGGGGAAGCATACGCACTGAATCTCCGCGGCAGCCGAAAGAGAGAGACAGAGAGAGAGAGGCTGCCGTCCCGTCCGGAGCGCCAACCCTCTGCCACTCCCCAGAACACCATTAATTCCTTAACTGCCTGCGTGATGATCTGATGTGGAACACCAGCATCAAAAACCACCAAACCACAACACTCATCTTTGATATTTGTCAGCAGTATACAAACAAACAAAAAAATCAGGTATTCTTTATCTGCTATGAGGAATATTACACAGTTATCTAAAAGCTTTTGTGGGTTACTTCAGCAAAATACCTAATCTTCCTATTCGAGGGAGACACTTTTAAATGAAGTCAAATAGTTTTCAGGTAGTTGCTACAGTAGTAGAAATCTTGCAGGGATATGGGTTCCTTTTGTTTGTGCTCGCCACTATAGGGGAATGAAAAATGAAAGCCATCTTCAGCAGTTCGTATTAATGTCTGCATAGTAAGCTTCCTGCCCCATTGAAGTTTTTGACAATTGTACTATAGCCTTCCCTCAGATTGCATCTACTCTCTAAAGAAGTACTCTTACAGTCTAAAATGTAAAATGAATGTTCCCAACCTACTTGTGGAATATGACTTGATAGAAAGAAGCAGACTGTAAAAGACTGATAAAGATACCCAGAAAATGCCTAGCTTTGTGTAAAACGTTCGAAGTTAAATCTTTTCCTATATCATCTCTAATTTATCCCTCATTAAAAAATATGATTCCATGAGCTCATAGTTCTGCCCTCTCAATCTAGAATTGTTTAGCATGCTTACTGACTCCACAGAAGCATTATTTCCAGGAAGCCCAAGATAACTTAAGACTCACATGTTTTCTTAATTTTTACTCAAAAAAAAAAAACTGTTCAATTGATCTCTCAGCTATACATAATCCCTGAACTCAAGTTTTTCCTGAGCTAGTAATTTTTCCCCCAGAAATACCTTTGAGTTTCCAGCTATTTCCAGTGTAGACATGGAGCATCTACAAAGCAGCCTTCTCCATCATACGTTATCAGATTAACACAAAAAGCCATTCCTAAAGTAGAGTAAGAATTTTCACTCCACAGTCTAAGTATTTTCTACTGTTTCCTAGACCTCCAATAAAAGCACTAATCATGGAAGAGCTAAAAGACCAGTATAACATGATGGAAAGTGCAACACAGCAGCAAGGTACCAGACCACAGCAAGTGAGGATCCAGTCACACATGACAGCAGTGGGCACAGAAATAAGATAGAGGAACCATTTACCCTTGGAAGGACTATAAGCTTCCCAGATTGACAGGGATCTTCAGATGAGATACCCTTACCTCCTCTTCCAACCCATAAATGAAGCTTGATGAGGGAGGATGCTGGCTCCACACCTGGTCCCTCAGATACATTGCTTGCACCTGAGCTCCTCTGGGTTGGCCTCACCATCCCACCAGGTTCAAGCCATTACTCAGCATTTCCACTACAACCAATGGTCATTTTCACCTGGAAAAACAGATGGAAACATCTTCAAGAAGTTTTGAACTGGTGATCAATTAGCCTAGAAACAAGGGTCATACACATCAAACTGAAATACCTTCTGGTCAATAGATAATAGAAATGATATCTATTCACTACCAACCCTTCAGTAAGATACTCTGCAGTTCCTATATATACAGTTATTCTGGATTGCCTTGTAAAGACAGTGCAACAATTGATCTGAAAATGTATACCATGTTTTTTCTTGTTCTTTGGACCCTTTTACATAAACTCAATTTTATACAATAAGAGACCCTAACAAAAAAAAATGTTGCAATCTAAATAAACTGGATCTGGATTTCAATGTTGCCAAAGTCCAGGATGATTAGATCTTGGGCTTTGAGCCATACCCATCTTGCTGATGAGTAAGAAAAATATATCAGTCAGCTAGTTACAACAAGTCCTTGGCCTGTCTATGATAGCAGAAGATGAGGAGGAGGAAAGAAGGATATGCCTTGTAGTAATTGGTGGGTGACAACATGTTGTGCACACAGCCTAGGGAAATAGAGATCTGAAAATTCCTCCACATAAATTCAGCAACTTCAATGGCCCACACACTTTTCTATCCCAATCACCCAACAAGTTTCATAGCCTCCAGCCATCAGCCTAAGCGCCAGCAAATGAATCATTTCTTCTGTGAGTGTCCCCACTACAATAACTTATTACCACCCTCTGCATTTAGATAGTACTTGCCAATCCCAAGTTTGGAAACAATGCATGGAGGTGGATAGGGCCAAGGGCTCAATATCTTGTGTGGGACCAAAGAAGATGAGTCACCATTACAGCTGGAGGCCTTTCCTCTACGCTTTACCCAAATTTCCTAACCCTTAGGCCACATTAACTGCCTTTCTTAAGCAATCAGTGGCAAATACTTGTGACATAAGCAATACTTTCTATACATTCCAAGTAGGTGACATAATTAATGAACACATTTATTTTCAGCTTCAATTAAGAAATAAATAGTAGCTTTTCTGTAGTCCTCAGTCAGTGGATTCATATATTCTGTCCCTCCAGATGTTATTGCTTTGTGACACAGTCATTCTAGATTTGGACTAGCATAAAAGCATAGCCATAAGATCAGTAGTTTCCAGCAACAGGTGAACACCTTAACATTATTATCTCAAGTCACCCAGAAAACCCTCTCTTATTTCAGATAATCCAGTCATAGAAGTCTTATTGCCTCCAGTTCTATAGTTTTCCCAGTCTTTTTAAGAGGCATGGTAAAAATGTTGCTCTTTAGCCTAGCTGGAGAACAAGATAAGATTAGCAAGAATCAGTAATAGTCCCTTTGTCTTCTAAGAGAGAAAAAGGAAAAACAAAGCAACATAGGGTCCTTATTAGGCAAGGTCTAGTCCCCAGTGCTACCTGAGATGAGTAGGTAAGAACTTAAAGTGATAGATTAAAACTGGAGTCTAACAAGTTAATACTGATAAGGCATATACCTCTTCATATCATTGTGAAGCAAAATTTACCAAGCATCAGATTGTTCACCCACTAATAAGAAACACGAGTTGAGATTAAACCAGCATGAGAGAGGTTAGTTGTGCTAATAATCCTATTGCAATCTAAGATATAGCCTAAGAAAGCCCCTCACCCACAGATGATAGTCAGAATTAGACTGCAATTAAAATTACAAAAATTAAATCCAATAGGAATATCACTAGGAAGGCATAAAACCAAACAGGCAGGTTAATCCATAGATTACATCTAAGGCTCCAATAGTGCAACACAACTAAGCTACAGAACAGTATTCCTGCAACTTAGTCTAAGCATGAAAAGTCAAGCCTGAGCTTAAATAGATCTCCTGGGCCTATGGGCAGAGGGTGTATGGAGGCCACAGCTGAGACTGGTCAAAGCCACTAAGGCTATTAATATACTTCCAGGCCCTGTAACTGCTAGATGAATTTAAATTCTGAGTTTTTCAGGTTACAGTTAGTGGTATTTACAAGTATTTGAATTTGTTGATATTTTTATCATTTAGAAAAAGAAAAAATTCTGACTCAGAAAGTTTTTTATAGCAATGCTTAACGTTGTTGTTGTTTTTTTAACTTTTTTTTTCTTTTATTGCATTTTAAATGGTACCTTTTTGAGCTGGAAGATGTATATGTGCTTGTATGGGTGTATGTGTAGAAGAAGCATCTGGCAGTGGTGTGGGAAAGATGTAGGTGAAAAAGTGACCTGGGTTGCAGGTGAAACAATGTGTAGAGCAGGTAGTACGTTGCTAAACCTACTCCAAGATCAGGGTACTCTGAGATGTAATCCTGTTGTGATGGTACAGTTCTAGGATGAACACCACGAGAAATTAGAAATGGGAAGAGGCTCTGAAGCTCACAGAAAAGCTGAGATGTATGCAATCCTGAAGATTTGTTGCTCAAGCTACACTATTCAGTGTAAGTTCTGTATGTAGACTTCAATAACTAAATATTCATGTAGGCCCTGATATTTTATTGGAACTTGTTGGGTTACCTTCTGTTGGACCTTTTCTCAGTGTTTCTTTCAGGAAATATTTCTTTGAATTATCCAAGTATAGCACTGCAGTCATCAATAGAACCACTTGCTGATCTTTTTTTTTTTCTCCTAGCTAGCAATTTGTAATAGCTTTTATTTTCCTTGACAATTTATTTGTCTAAAATAGTATCACTGGGAGATTCAAATACAAATTTCTTATATTTAATCTGTGAAAAATATGGCTTTTGTTCAACTTATTAAAAATAATGAAAACTCTTTATTTCGAAAATTACTTCGAGAAGCACTGGTATCTCTTATGGCAAAGAAAAACACTTCAAGTAGGAGCAAATGAAATGCCTCTGCTTACAGTGATTACTTTGTTTTCATTTAAAAACAATGACCAAAAAAACTTCAAAGCTAGCATTTAGGGTTGAAATTGGCAGTTACTTGTTTGAGCATTTTCATTTCAGCTATGAATATGATAATCAATTATATTTATATTAGTGCCCTTCACTAGAGAGGAAATCAAACTCTCATGGCCAATGACTTAGCTGGATGAAGTGTCACAGCTTTCCCACATGGTTAAAGATCAATTACCTTTGTGTACAGTAACACGCAACAAAAAAACACCTGTTGGTTTCCTGATCAAACTGCAAAATAATGCATCGAATCAAGCAAGAAAAGATAATAAAAATGGAGCAAGAAAGGGATCTGCTGAATGGAGGGGAAGATGAGGTTAGATAGAAAACCAGAAACGTAACTTCCCTCAGCTTTTGCTGTCTATACTTACTGTGTCAGGACACTTTCTTTGTGGTATCAAAGAGGCCACTAGTGTGCTTCTCATCGCCATGCTGAAGCCCAGTTAATAGAGTTTACTAGTGTGGAGGTAAATTTAGGAGTCTTTGTATTCTAAACAAAGATAACTGTTCACACCCCACTTCTAGCAGTGTGTAAATCTGAAATATCAATCGTGACCTTAACAAATTTAGTCGTTTCTAAACATTTGGTTACAAGCAGGAAAGGATCCAAAGTATCTTAGCCACTGCTGTAGCCTGCAAACTGAAAAGTACAATCTGTATAGGTGGCCAAAGAAACCTCTTTTGCTATTAGAGAGATAATTTCGTGGCCAGTATTCAGGATCCAAAATATGATGAATCTTCTCTGCAGAACAGCAAACTGCCGATCTCAGATGCTTTTTGTCAACACGACTCAGCAATACAAACCTGCAGGGTATGCACTTTGCCAGGGAGCTGTTTACCTGCTTTTCTAATTGCAGAAGGACATACTGCACAAGAGATGGGGATCATCAGGAAGTTATGCTATGAGCAGCCCGAGGGTAGGCTGTGTCAATTAGTCAGTTTAATTCAATTATCATCCAACTATTTATAGCTGATGCATACTAATTAACAGTATCTAACAATTTCCTCAACTGTCTTTTTTGCATTCGTAACTGCAAACTTTACCTCCTACCCAAGTTGAGGTGAAGGAGACCTTAGCAAGGAATACAGAAAGTGATGAAGGATCAGATGGAATGATGTCTTTGCCTTATGCCCATCCCACTAGTGCAGGGAAGAGCTGTTTTTCTTCCCTGCAGTAATTGTCGTTTCTTTCAGCTCATCGGCTCTCGCCAGAATCCCTCCGCAGAAGAGCTGCAGCCCCTGTGTGCTCCCTGCACACCACGCTCAGCAGGTAGCTCTCAGAGGCAACCCAGCATGCCTCTGCCCTGTGGACCAGCACACTTTGTGTTTCTTCTAAGGCACCACCTTATCAGATGTGCAAGCTCCTCGGCGTCTGCTTTGTGCCCTTATTTTCCCTGGCTCAGGCTGGGAGACATTCAGCTCCCGATGCTTGTCAAATCGAAGTGTCTGTTGAGCACGACAGGACGAAGATGCAGAGGGGGGATGCGGGATCAACGCTGCTCCCTGAAAGAGGCATATTAATAACACTGATGCACGGCTAATTAGCAGGAGGAGCCAGGTCCAGCCCTCGTGTCTGCGTGCTAGTGATTTATCGGCAGTAATTACTGAGGCACTTAATGCTTAGTTTGGATGGGAATTAATTCGAGGCCAGATAAATAATGCATTAAGGTTTATTTAGCCCCTCGTGAAGCGTCGCCCCGGAGGCAGAGCTGGGAGCGGAGCGGCGGAGAGCAGCGGGCGATGCGCGGGGCGGCGGCCGGGAGGGAGCATGCTGAGCCCCAGGATCCGGCAGGCCCGGAGAGGTGAGTCCGTCCTGGGGGATGAGGGGGGGAACGGGGAAGCTTCCCGAGCACCCCACTGAATAAGGGGGAGGGCTGGGGGAAAAGATATTAGGAGGGAGGGGACCTGTCCGCAGGAGTTGCCCGCGATGTTAAGGCAGCACAGAAGGGATAATACAAGAATTGAATTCCATCCTGGGACTTAGCAGAATCTTTGCACCCTTGTGGTTGTTGGTGATGCTGTGTTCCTAATGCTGAAATTCTTGATAGGGGTTGGAGACAGGTGTGACAAGTTTACCTGCAGTATGTCGGAGAAGCAGTTTGCTCAGTTCCTACAGGGCAGGAGACAGATGGGGAAAGTCACTCAGTGTGAGATATGTGAAAAATCAAAGGAAGGAAGGGAAACCTGCCGTGGGTTTGCTGCAGCTGCTTAAATTCATTCAGACCTGTGAGCTATAGTATGTGGTGTTTGTAAAGCAGCCAGGTAGAGCTGCACACAGCCAGTGCCTCCACACTGGCTCTCCTGGAGGAGATGCTGTGGTAGGGGATGTACTATGTGATTTCCTGCTGCAGCACCAGCTCCTCATTTGACACGGCATTAGTTGAGCATCATTGCCATACACAGCCTAATTGCAGTCTCAGGAGGTTATCTTCCCGCCCATCAGGAGCAGAACCAGATTAATGTCATTTCAGAGCTAAAGCAGATACAGTCAGGAGGGTATGGAAGGATTTGTTTTCTTCTTCAGCCATGCCAACATAATAAAACAGGAAAGTGCCACTGGTTCCAACTGCTGTGATTGAGACATTATTTCAGCAGAATATCGCTTCAGTTCATATGTGTGTAAAAGCGGTGTTTCACTCTGAACAGCCCTTAATTACCAATAGCCTATTAAATAGCAGTATCTTAGATGGCTTCCTGCCATCTGGGTTGTATGTGTACAATCTCACCTACAATAATTTCATATCAACCTCTATTTAAGCTGCGTGATTTTGTAGTTCAGCAGGTCTTTCATAGGTGCTGCCTCTTTGCCATTCTCTTCCTAAGGGGTGCCTCATCTTCCAGTCTTCAATATATTTATTATCTATCCAGCATTCCTGTGTTATTAATGCTCTGGTGAGACTAATTGCTAACTTATGAGACTAAAATGGAACAGGAACTTTGTCAGAACAGGGTGCACACACTTTTACAACTATATACTGTACTTTCACATTCTTCAATTAATCCAGAAGATAATATTATATATATATATTAAAGTCTATTAATGGGACAGCTATCTAGATGCCTGCAGATTACTGATGCTCAGGGAACATTCAGTAGATTCAGTTTCAATTTATAGCAGCATATGTTTGGTTCATTAATTGCACATTGGTAAGTTTATTTCTAAATGAATTTAGAATTTACAGAAATAGTTGTCTTGGTACCTTGTGAAATGTAAGAAATTTTCCTATGTTTGCAATGCCTTGGCAAAGCATTGGCAGCCTCTCAAAGGTTATCAAGCAGGGCCTAATCCTGCAAGGTTTTTCAATAGCACTTATTCACAGGAGCTGTAAATAAGGAGTGATGAAGATGCTGAATTTCTCTTGAAGGAAAGCATTCCATCTTGCAAGACAGACATGAATATAAAATGGTAGTTAATGCTCCCTTGAATCTATGTTGGGATTGTTAACGAATATTCAGGTGGTAAAGGCTGAGCAAATGAAGTACTGAAAAGGGCTGTGAGCATCTTTTGTTGGCAGTGAGCATCAACAAGGTCTGGAGATCTGCAAGCTGGTGTTTGAGCTTTGATTATTTCAAAGTAGAGGTAAGCTGTTAGCTCCACCAGTGAGAACTTAGTTGTGTAAGGGAGGCACTGTGACTTCTGTAGGCAGACAGAATACAGACAAGGGATGGGGAAAGGTGTTCTGGGTACAAACTGTGGGTTCACTTGAGTGTGATTGGAGTCAAGAATGAAACTGAACCTAGAGTTGTATTCAGTGTAGATTTCTTGTGCTTGAATTGCTAAAGCTACCATGTCTGCATGTACTTCAAGCTCCCTGCATCTGTGGAAGAAGGTCCTGGTTTAAAGACATTAAGTCTTTTCAGAGTGCTGAGTATGGACATGAGCCTGACATCTGGGGTGTAGCTCTTTATGTCTGTGAAAGGCATGGAAGCGAGTAACATTAACTTGCTTTACTAGAGTTAACTGTCTGTATAACGTGGAGCTTGCCATTCCATCAGCATCTGTAATTCAGACACGTGCATTCAAGAGGTACATGATGTGTTCATAAAGCCTAGAAAGGTGTAAAATCTCACAGACTGAAAATTTTAATGTGCCTAAATGAGCCTTCTGCAAAATCATTCATCCTGGTTAGACCTAAATGGATTTAGCATTATTTTTTTCATTTACAGTGGTTTATGTACAGCAGTTGACGGAGCTCAAGATTCTGAAATAAGTGACTGCAATGGAAAATCATCTCCTATTTTCACATTCTTTGCTATCACTTTCCATGATGCTCTATAGAAATGCTGTCTTCCAGAGGCAAGAGAACTTTTTAAGTGCGGAGAATATGGAAAACAGTTTTCATATTCCTTCAGTCTCAAGGAATGCATTTTTGTTTCATTTCTCTTTTTGGTCTGAAAAAAAAAAAAATGAAGCAAAGCATTTGCTCCTTGGCTTGAAAATTCTTAAATAGGCTATACCTGACAGTTGCATTTAAATGGATGAGGAAATGGTAGCCAGACTGACTGTTAGTTTGTGCATTTGTTCTTCAGTAAGTGTTAAGATGGGATTGCCCTCCATAGCAAGAGAGTTAGCTCGCTGACATGATAGCTTCCTTGTTAGTACTCATTTTCAGCACAGGCTGTCACAGTTGTATAGGCACAAAGAATAAACCTAACTGGGACTTTATACTAGTGGGTGCTTGACATTATGGAATTGTCTGCACTTCTCTGATCTATTGTCTCTGTTTGGCTGCATATTCATATTAAGACTGGAAAAGATGATGGGAAACATTTTGGCTAGCTAGCCTGCTGCAAGCAGACTGGTGTTTCTTCAGGTATCCTCCGACATGTCTGTAGTAGAACTGCATTATTTCTCTCATTCTTTTTTCCAACTCTCAAACTCATTATAATACAATTTTAATGAAAAGTGGGCTTTAGCAAACTTAGAACATTTCTAATAGTGATGAATAGTAATCTTGCCAGGAGGAACTGTAGAGGGTAAGGTATTATTATGCCCCTCTGGGAGTATGCATGTGTGCAATGTAAGCTTCATGTGTCTGCAGTGAGGACAAGTAGCTTTTAATATTCAGTGGTTTTGCAATGGTGTCATTATATTTTTAATGAAAGTACTGTCTTTGATTACAGAAACATGAATAACCCGATACCTCAACTGTTTTTTTATGGCAGTACAGATATATGATTCTATGATCTGTCTGTCATTCTCCATCCTCATAATTTTGGAGCTGGCTTGCTGAATACAGACAGATTTGAAAGCAGAAAGGTGTGTCAAAACATATTCGACTCATAATCTATTTTATGTCTGTCCATTACTTAATTGGCCAAAACTTCACAGCTGTATCTCAGAACTTTACAATTCATAATGGATTTACCTTTGCATGTGATACATTTCACAGTTAATATTTACACTCCAGGAACTAGAGAAAACTCGAAAGCAGAACTAGGGCTTGTTTCAAGTTTCCCAAAGTTTAGTGTACTGTGGGGAAAAAAGTGGAATAATCCTTTCTTCCTATTCAGCAGCTTTTCACTGGACATTTTCTGTCATCCAGACATATCCAAGTCCAAGAACTCACCAGCTAAGAAGGGCTTAGATGTCTGAAATGTCTTAGTTCTTGAGCAGATAGAGGACATCAGGTTAATAGAATTAACATGCTGGTAAAAAATTGGGTTTGTCTGCATGAACTTTTTTATGTACCAGAAACTGGGAGTGATTGAGTCGTACCTTTAGGAATGTCCTGTCTAAAGGAAGTTAAATTATTAATCGCTTCTTCAAGTCTTTCTTATTCACAGCAGAAGGCTTTCAGAAATTCTCATCTAGCATAGGTTTGCCAAGCTTAGGAATAAATTTTGATATGTAACAGAAAAATGAAAAGGGCATTTTTAGACCACTGAAAGTGACTTCTGTCTCAGTCAGAAGATGCTGCTTATTCAAAATCTTACTTGGCCTAACCAGTTACTAGTCCTTCAGTGTAACTGACATGCTTCAGGTATCAGGATTTAGACCTCATCTAACTATCAACACAGGCCAGTAGCAGGCACAGATAGCAGGACAGTCTGTACAATGAGCATACATGAGGTGATGCCCAACAATGGAGCAAAGAAAGTGGTTAAATGAGATTTCAACAAAAAGGAAAAGTTTGAAACCCAGTTTATGAACTAAAAGATATGGCAGAAAGAACAGTGAAGTAAATTTATTTCCTAACATCCCAGAAGCAGCTGAACAGCTTGACATATACTCTGGCATCTCTGTTTGCTGAGGCATCAACCCTCCAGTTTCTAGCTTTTCTCAGAGTTCTCCACAAAGAGGAGGCAATCCTGCTATACCGTGCACAACAGTTCAGTGTCATATTTCTGGTTTTTTTTCTGGTGTACAAGCAAAACTGGTGGCATCTACCCTCTCAACTTCTGCTGTGTTAGTGATTTCTCTGAACAGACACCAGCTCCATAGTGCTGAGCAAGCCCTAGGCCTCAGAGACTGCCAGGTGCATGCTCCTCAGGCCATTGCCTCTTCAAAATCAAGCTATGTGAAGAGCTCTTGTTTTCCTGACCAGTGAGAGGCAGAAAAGGGGAACTGCTGCTCTTGTAAACCCCTTCACCAAACCACAGCTTTGCAGCTGCAGCCTCTCAGCTTTGCAAAGTGGAGCTCAGAGCGCTCCACAGCCCCACTCAGCAGCTCTTCTTTTAGGGACTGATGTTGCATACATCTATCCCAAAGTGTGTGGGCAGCCAGCACCTTGGCACCTCCTGTGTACCAAGCAAGTGATAATACCCAGCCTTGTACTCCTGCAACTTAAGTAAACACCCCTGGAGCTGTGAACTCCCCCAAACACTTCCTTCGGCTCCCAAGAGCCCACCAACACAGCTGGGAGCACACCTTCCTGACAGGGAGCAATCACTGACATTAGCTGCAGCTGGCATGGGAGAACTGCCATTAGAGGAGAAGCCCGGCTGTGAGGAGGAGGGCTGTTGCAGCCCCTCCTTAAAAGACAAATCTTTTAGGACAGGAGAGAGAGTTTCAGGAGCTGTGCTCCAGAGGGGTAAGTGGGTGAAGTGCTAGGATAACGTGCTGGTGAATGTGGTTTGGTTCATGGTCTGCAGTTTGTAAGCTTTTGCAGGAAGAACTCTGAGGTGTTGTGGGGATTGGTCCTGCGTGTGGCATGAATCTGGGCTTTATCTCTCTGATTTGGAGAAACATGAGGGGATGTTGCTGAGTTGAGCTTAAAATACTGAGAAAACAGTGCAGGGGTCGCTGAGGGAGGTATAAGGGCTGGAGCCTGGTGTGCTGCTGGTTAGCAGCTTGTGTGCATCACAAAGGTAGAGGGAAGGAATAGGCCCAAGCTGGAGGATAAAGCTTGGGGTGGATAACTTGGGAGGCTTGTGTCTGTATCTGGTTCAGTGGCTATATGCATGTACAAAAGGGACCAAAAAACTTCTATTTATTGGATAATTCCAGAGGGATATCTAGCTTCTTACTGTTACTCAGTGGTATGTCTCCTTAAGAAGGACTCAGGCTGCTCAAAGAGGTAATACCTCTGTTGAGGTGCCTGTCTCTTTCCAAATTAAGTTCATGGTGTGACTTCAAAGTGCTGCCTTTGGCAATTGCAGCTTTCTGACCTGGCCTGAAGGCTCAGGCAGGAGATCACTCTCCTCAAGGAAAGGACTTGAAATTCTGTAGGCCTATTAGGCGAAGGTGGTCTGAATTAGAGATAATGAACCATGGTCTCACCTTGTGAGGAAAGCAGTGACACTCTAAGGGTGGCTGTAAGGAGAAAACGTAAAAAGGAAATCAAATATTTAAAACTGACAAAGCCACATTCTGAATTGTGAAATATCTGCTGGGTGAGTGCAGCATGGTGAAGTGAACACTAGAAGCAGAACGAATGCTAGTATCTCTCCCCTGAGAGGGCTGTCACCTGCTACTTCCAGCACTTGTGTAAATGTATTTCTTTTCATTGCAAAGCCTATATTAATGCTAACTAAAAGGCAAGCACAGCAAATTATACTTGCTTTCTTCTGCTCAATATGTTGTAGGCAAAGGTAGTTTGAGGAAATGATGTAGGTACTCCTACACTGTGATGGTGGGGAAAACCCCATGACAAGGCTGCAGGAAGAACAGTTGGGTGAGTGGGAAGAGGAAAGAGTCCTTGCCTAGGTCTACATGTGTTCAATGTGTTTAAAACAAACATGGAGGAGGGAAACTGCTGCAAAGAGTCTTTCTAAGGCATGTTCCTTCCACTGAGTTTCTCTATGTTTCCCTTATAGACAAAAGAGTAAATAGGACTTTTTGAAGAGCTAAAGAGAGGAGGTGTTACATGTTCTTTGATGGTGAAAAAAGGTCTTTTTTTCTCAGTGCATGTGATTGAAATTGTGTGCTTTGGTAGGAGAGATGTCTTTTTGAATTTGTATTGAGTACAAAAAGAAGTACACATCTATGCTGTATGGGTTAAACATCAAGGAAGCTTCATAAAGTGATTCTAAGGTTAACTGATTTATGCTACAGAGGAAAGGATGGGTTCTATCATGATTTCTTTGGAAGGTCTGTAGTTAGGGAATTTCATACTTGAATGCATACATCTTCTGGAGTTCCTGTTTAGTAGGAACCACCTTTACCTTATTAACTAGTGACATCTTTTTACAGACAGCCAAATAATTTGAGGTACTTATACCCAGGGTATGAGATATATAGGAGTAAGAATTCCTAGATTTCTATTTTTGTCTCTTAAATTAAGTAAACTTGTCGCTAATCCAAGTCACCAAGTTACCTGTTGTATGGAGAGGGAAATAGGCACAGTCTGTGCATTGGAAACAGGTGTAGTGAATGTTGAAATGGGCACATGGAACTGATGGTATAATTCCCTAAGAACTATGTAGGAATTAATACCTGTTTGATGTTTTGATAAGTTTATAAGTTATGGAGGAATTTTGGAAGGCTTTACTGTTGAAAGTGGCTGGGCAGTGTCACTTCAGTGTTACTGCTGGTTGCTAACGTTAAGCCCCAATGAAGTTTTCTGTATCTCAAGTTAGTATTTTTGAATTTCACATAATTTTGGGGGTGTATTAGAGTGTGACAAAGGATTATAGTCAGTGCACATTACCAGCAATGCTGGCAGCTACTGCAGTATCTCAGTAGTACAGCTCATATGCTTTGTGTGTCACAGGTGGTGAATATGTTATAAATGCACAGGTGAATGTGGATATGTATAGCTTGAGCTGTTATACTGAAGCAGACCTGTGTGCTGTATCTGTAATGCTGAGGAGGTACATCTTTGATTCCACAGTGCTTGGTGCTGGATAAATTAGGGGTATGGTTCCTGCTGAAATATGAATATTATGGTCAGAACTTTTTGTTAGCCACTCAGGTTGCTATGGTTGGTGAAGCTGTTGGTCTTAAAGCTGTACCCACTGGGAGGATTACCAGAGGCTTTCAATCATGGGTGTTGAACTTTTTGACTTGCATGGGCCAACTTGAGTGAAGAGGAATTGTCTTGGACTGCATGTATGTAAGTTGCTTTGAAAGTAGTACCTCCTATATGTCTTCATGGAATTCACAACAGATAAAAAGAGTCCAGTAACTGCTTTAGAATGCAAATTCTCAGGTAAAAAACACTATTTTTCAACATAGCCACCACCATTAGCTGTGCATTTTCACCAGTTATGAACAAGAGCCTGTATACCATGCTTGTTAAGACATGCATCATTGGAGGTGACCCACTGTTGCCAATGCGGAGACATACCACCCACTGTCTAACTGTGGTCATGTCCAATGTTCTGTCTCCATAAATGTTCAGCAAGCGTAAGTGAATGTCAGTTGGTGCCATTTTTTTCCACATGGAGAAATTCAGTTCTGTACCTTTGTTTTATACACACTTGTGTGTCAGATGCCATTTTGTCAGACTGCCCCTCTGCTGCTGTCTGCCACCCAGTAACAAAATGGAATGGAGTGCTGTTATGGTTTTATGATCTTTGTTGTATTATTGATATTCCACATCATAACATCATGTGGTGTATTGGGAGTTAAAGAGTTAATGCTCCAGCTCTGTGGATCATCGATAGTTCTGGGTGTACCTGTCTCAGAAGAGAAGAAGAACTGCATTCACCAGAGGACTGTGTGATGCTTTGCATTTTTAAGTGTTTCTGCTCAGAGGGAAAGATAAAAACTGTCTGCTGTCACGGGACTCTCTTCCCTTGGGATGGAGCTCAGCAGTGGGTGTTTGTTGCAGCCGTCCGCCTTCAGTGTTAGCGTAAGGCCTTCGGTTTATTGGACACTCTCTCTTGCTCATTTTATTTGATTCATTAGCCTCAATTCCAACTATATTGTATTATATTGTGTTATTTTGCTTTCTGATATCTTATATAGTAAATTAGCTTTCCTCCTCAGATCGTTGCCACTCTTTTGTTCCTAGGCCCATCTCCACTGTTCTTTTTCCCTTTCCCCGTTCCCCTGGGTGTGGGCCCGTGGGTCCCCTGCCTCAATTGTCACAGTGCTGGGTCAAACTGTCCTGCAAACCATTGACATTTTTTGTGCCCAACATGGGGCTCGACTAGCTGCCTTAGCTGGCCAGATACATACTTTTAGAGTGAATCTCTGTCTTTTGTTAGGAAGCTTATCTGTACTACAGGTCCTGTATGGCAAAACACGACCTTGAAGTCCAGGCGTACTGCCAGTTCTTCTGGGATATTTGTAAACTTTTTGGGTGCTGCCAGCTTGTTCGAGTAAAAGCAAAAAAGTTTTTACTGTTTCTGTTAAAACTGCGCTTACAGGGGTTGTATTTCATTGCTTTTTCCTTTTTAGTGCTCAAAACGTACTGGAACTTGGTTAAGCTTGCCATTCTGATTCATGGAGTCTGGTCCCTGTATAACAAACTAAAAGCAGTGATGGAGCCACCTGCCAGATACCTGGGCACCCCGGCTAATGTAACAAGCGATACCATGTTAACAAACCATTAACAAGTGCTTATGGGAAGGTTCAGACTCTACTGCCATCTGCCTATGATTTTGAGGGCTGACAGACAGCAGGCATCAATTTTGGAGCAGCCTTTGTAGAATATATAATATACTTAATAAATACTGTTACTCATACATTTTTTTTAATTTTATTAAAATGGTAAAGAGCAATAAAACTGTAGTGGGATGTTTGACCTTGTTTTTGTGAGACTAATACATCAGTGTGGTTTGATCAAAGTAGTTGCAATTCATAGTGAGTTCTCAAGGTACACATCAGAATTTTTTTTATGAAATTCTACTTTTTCTGTGCTTAATCCTTGGCAGTATTTGTTCATAAATGTGTGTACTGCCAAAAGCAGTGACGTGAATATGGTGTGAGCAAAAGTGAGGGATACCTTTCTTTCATAAAAGAAAGAGACATGATCAGATTTTTGAGCTGAATGTCTGATTGCAGCTCTATACACACTGTTTGAAAAATGTACTTATATTGAATGAAAATGGAGTTGCAAATATATTAACAATTTGTAGAGTTTTTTTTGCCATCTTGGAACATTCTCAAATTCCTTTATCAAAATGGAAAGCACAGCTGCATTTTTTTTTTCCAGTCACAGGATTGTGTTTAGCCAAAATGCTTAAAATTATTTACCATAATTCGAGTCAGCCCTGCACTGTGCCCTCCCTGTGCTCTGGTTTCAGCCCAGGTGTGGTTAATAATGCACTGATGTTCAGCTGGTGCTGGGAAGCCACCCCCATGATTGTGTGGGGTAGGGAGAAGGCTGTAGTGCAATCTGTGCAAGGTCATGGCTTGGACATGCTGACTTTCACTGGTTGTAGAGAGGACACAATCTATTTATACAGTCTTCTGTGATAATAGAGTGATAGAATGTCCTGGCTTGAAAATGACCTTAAAGATCATCTAGTTTCAGCCCCCATGCTGTGGACAGAGTTGCCAACCACTAGACCAGGCTGTTCAGACTACGTCCAACCTTTTCTTGAATGCCTCCAGGGATGGAGCGTGACTCACTGAAATAGAAGGATGAGAAAAATCTGTAATCATTTTCTGGCATTTGAGAGAGTAACTGTTCCTATAGAAAGATCTGAGCTTGTTGGTGAAGTGTAGGAACAGAAGGCTGTGTGGATGAGAAGGAAATAGAAGCGAGGATGTTGAGAGAAGGGAGTAAAACTTCACTCTTGTGGAAGCAGAGAGTTGTAGTTTGGCATGATTGTCCAAAGAACTACAGAGCTTTGGCAGCAGTGGGATGTGAGTTTAACAGTGCTTGTCAGGTAAGCAGCTATAGCTAACCAGATGGAGATGATGGATGGCTTTCAAGAGATGCTTCCAAAGTTCCCTGCGAGCAAAGAGCTTGCACTTGGCATTACTATAGACTTGTAGCACTCTTTAGTGATAGCGGTATGCTTTAAAGTGACTCAGCAAATGGATATAATCTAAGTGCTCTTTTATCCTCTGAACGGTCTGTACTGGTTCCAGTTGGGAAATTATCACAGCATGGTGCACACCTGAACATTAAAATGGGCTTTTGCTAGGAACAGGTTTCTGTACTAAGACTGATAGAGGACACAGCAGGTTATATTTGGGGCTCTGATGTACTGATTGCAGGGTTTAATTACGATTAGTAAGAAGAGGTAAAAATATATCTTTGACTTTTCATACCTTTTTCTGAAAAAGCAATTAAGGCATTGAATCTCTTTTGATAATGAAGTTAATCTGATCCTGCCATCTATTGAGATATGTTAACATCTGTAATGAACTGGCCAGCTAGCCTGTCCTTTTCAGTGCTTAACAAATAAAGCATAGGAGTATTATGTGAATTACTAGTGTTCACTTAATGACGGGAGCTTGTGGCTCTGTAACTTTGCCTGAAAAGCACAAAGTATTGCTCCTTGTGTTTTCTGTGTGTATTCATTGGCTTGACAAACGCTATGCTAAATGTTTTACTATGCAAAACTACTTCATCCTCCCCTTTCTGGGAGAGAAAGGAGGCCAGTGTTAATTAAGAAAAATTTGGGGGAGTGGAAGGCCAATTCTAATGGTTGTACTGTTTTGTGTGTTCTTTTACAGTGAGCATACTGCTGCACTATCAGTAGCGGAGTAAGATAGTGAAAGGAAAGCCCAACCTTTTTATTGAAGATGTGTACATCAGTTCTGAGCTAGCTCTGACTCTGGAAAAGCTGTAGGCAAATTTTATTGAGTATTTTTCTGCCTGAGCTAGTAAACTCTGGAAGAAGCCTGAGTTCATAACATTGCAGTTCTGCACAGTTTTGCAGCACCTGATGGTGCTTTGTGCTCAATCGTGTTGAGTGGGTGTCCTAACCTGTTAGTTAGTGGGAAATCTTGCCTCCTGTTATGCCAAGATGCCCACCCTTAGAATATACGTGTTGTGGAATTTGTACAGCCTGATTCTTCATAACTCTTTGGCATGCATGCAGTTCCCTTCTCTTTCCCTTTATTTCTTAATCAAAGAAAAAGGTGGGGTGCTTAATAGTGAGTTTCTTTGTTGTATTCTCACAGCTGGCATAATTTAATAAACCAAGCGTGTGCTGTGAAATATTTTGCGATGCATTTGTGAAAGTTGGATTTCTGAGCTTTTCTATTTTATCTGAGGTTTTCACTTGTGCCAGCTCTGTCTGGGTATGTCTGGGAGATGCTGCACTCACAAGTGGATGTAAAGCAGTTTTAATTCTTCCAGCGCAAGGATGCTGGCAGATATGCAGTCATGCTTCAGGTTCTCTGTTTTATTCTGGCTGATCTCTAAGCCCTTGTGGTTGGGTCTACTCACCAGACGCTTTCTGTTGTGCAGCTGCACTCTTGGGCAGGGTTTGTTTTATTCAGGGAATGTGCAGGCTGTCATGTGAGTCCCTTTTTTTTTTTTTTTGGAGTCCTTTTTGATGATGTGAGATTGCGTTAGGCTTCACAACAAATTGAGGAAAGGTGGTAGGAAATTGCACATTGTCTTGGCCTTAATTGTGTCCTACTGTTTTGGTACTATTTCTGAATGTATTATTTGTCCTCAGGTCACAGAATGTGCGCAAATGCTTGGCCGTGTAGCAGCCTGATGCTTCTGTTTGGATTGCCGCTCTATTTGGCTTCAGGAAACAAAAAGTCATTGCTGGTTTAAATAAACTGGTACCTTTCTAGTTGCCTAGGTATCACTGATCACTTCAAGCATTCTGCTTTTAATTTCTTTGTTGTATTTCAAGATAAAAAATTCTCAAATTGTTGTGGAAGTGTCTTAGTTTCTTTTGTGCTGACAAGCTGTGGTATCTTAGCAATCAAATGCTAGATAGATGCTAGAGACAGAAAACAAATACGAAGGAAGTGATTTTTCCCAACTTCTTTAGAAGGAAACACAGTAGGGTGCTAGTGCAACCTTTTTATTCAGACATTATATTAAAGAACAAACAATATTGGCTACAGTATGAGATCTTCCTTTTATGACTATTTCTGATATATTCTTTATTTTAAATACTAATGTGGTGTCACTACGTTATTAGGATGAAAGAACACTGGAGCAAGTGTCTGTGCTGGAGGACAGGTGGTCAGTCAGAATTATAATGGCTGTATTGATTTAGTCTAATTGTCTATGAAACTTCAAAGAACCAGAGCTTTAACTGATATTGAATTGCATTAATTTGATTGATTTTTTTGATGTTCCTGATCAAGTAGATTCTTGATGACTGTTCAGGTCTGAAGTAGGTGCTCAGAGCTCTGAGCAGGGAAGGGAGGGAAGAGGAGATTATTAAATGTTTTCAGGCAGGATTGAGCTCAGGAATGGGAATGATATGACTAAGAATGAATTGTAGCAAAGGGAGTTATCTTAAGGTAGAATGAGGAGGTCATGATAAAGTGGTAGTTTGCCTATTGCAAGGAGGCAGGTTTGAATTGCAGAGGGACTCTTGTAGAAGTCCGTGATGCTCTGTTAATGAGGAGAGGCAGAGAAGGAGTAGTCTTAAATAGCTTTGACTTAGGATGGGGATAAGGATTCCTGTCTCCATAAGGAACATCCTGTTTCTGACTTGGTCAGTCCATTCCTTGGGTTAATCTTTAAGTTTACCCTTGATTGTCACTTATTTTTAGTAGGGTTTTGGATGTGGAGCTTATTTGGTGTATCTCAAGTGCTGGTGCAGCTGATGTTCTTTGTCACCTGAACCTCTGCCCATAGTCTCTCCTCCCATCTTCATCTAGATATGAGAACATCCATATGCAAGTATTTTTGTGGTCTGCAGTTCTGATTCTTGCTATTTAATGTTATGTCATTCCAAAAAGATGCTTGGCTCACTGTTGGTGGGTACTAGCTATGGAACAATGAACGCGTGTGTATACGTGGCCTGTTGTAATCTTGATATGTGGAAACTGTTCCCCTGCATCTGAGTGGGTATGTCCTGCAGTTGGCGTTTCAGACTGTTGTTCTGCATTAAGTGAATGCTAAACAACTCTTCTGGATGGAGCTTGAATTCTTTTTGTGCTGATTTCTGTTTAGAGCTTTATTTTTGTGTGGCTGAATCAATAATCAATTCATGAAAATGTGAAGAGTAAAACCAAACTGGATTTTCTGAAAAAGGATTTCTCAATTAGAACTCTAGAGAATGTGAAGTATTTGCTGATTGTGAGTCTGAGTTATTGATTTGTTTTCTTTTTCTTTTCTGTTCAATAATTCTGTTAAATAGATGAGTGCTGAGAATATATATCTACCATTAAGAATAAGAGACTTGATGAACTGGATCAGGTTATCAGAGCAGGTATTTTGATCCCCAATAATATGGGCAGGCCATATTCATCTGAAAGTTTTCTCCTGACCTCTATGTAATTGTACTCTGTGAAGCATGCAGTAAAAATGTCAATGCTGTTATTAGCTATAAATAATTTCTCCTCCAAGTTTCTCCCTGATCCATGTTGTTGACTTACAGATGAGATTGCTAAGTACCTCCGTAATGAAATTAACTATTACAGTTATGGCTAGGAGCTCTAAGGAAATGGAAAGCAAAGGCAGTGTGAAGAATTATCAACCATTGCAACTGACTAACATGTGGTGCTGCTTAAAATAAGAATGAGGATATATGTCCTCTAGTGGCTGATCATGAAAGCCTTACCTATTCCCTATAATAAAATGCAACTAGGTAAGGCTGTGAAAATAATGCCAAAGCATGTATGAGAGAAGAACAAGATGTATCAAAGCTAGATGGAATCTTTTATTGGGTCTTTGTTAATATATATGATAAAATAATGGTAGTTTACAGTTAAAATTAATTACTGTTGTGGGGAAAGGGAAGGAAAGGGTTTGTCTAACTATGCAAGTAAAAAAATTATTTTTGGAAGGTGCTAGGAGTCAGATGCTTAGTCTGGAGAACGCTGAAGTACTTCAGTGTAAAGATGACTCAGTTACTGAAGTGGTTTTTCTTTGTTTGTTTTTTGGTATTATGAGACTAATTGGTTAGGTTAATAACTAAGACCTTGTATGAGAAACATCATAGTTCCAATTAAAAAGGTAAATTATTGGGATAAGGTATGTAACATGAATATGGAAAGGAGTCTGGGGCTGTGGATAAACGCACAAGTGACTGCTTGGTCCTTGTTGTAAAATGTGGACTGAGATGAGTAACAGGTTTTTCCTTCAGCATAATCCCTATGTATTTCTGGAATAGAGATTTAAATGTGAAAAGTCTGCTTTCTTACTGTGTTGGGGGTGATAGAAGATGAGATAATTTAGTAATAACCTGCTAGAGGGCAGTGTGTTGCCAGAAAGGGATCTAGGGAGGCTTGAGGAGGTTGGGCAACTTGGTAGAGGACAAGCGGTTCTTTGTGTTTTGCTGGAATGCAAACTACTTTCTGTTAGAGCTCAGACTATGGGGAGTTCGAGAGTTTAAGCTTAGAGAATAAGCCTGGATACATCAGCACATGAATTTAAGTGAATTCTATATAAAGATTGTTTGTTTTGGATGTGCAAAAATAAGGATTGAGCAGTACTAAGTTACATCAGTGTGCGCTATGTTTGCTGGTAGACTTAACTAGCATGAAACTACGTGTTAGGTCTTCAGCAAATTGTTTAAGCTAAAAATAAGGAAAAGGTAATTCTGAAAAGGCTGTAACATCAACAGTTCTTACAATATTTCAACATTTTAATTCTCAGGAGTGAAACTAAAAAGAAGAAATTCTTGAAGCAGGAAACAGTTATAAGGTCAACTGATTTTATTTTTTTTCAACTGAAGCACAACACAAAGCTTATTATAGTTTTCTTGGAGGTATTAGGCAGCTGTGAGTTGTGTTGTAAATCAAATGAATGTAGACAATATAAGGGAACAGGATCATGTTTGTACTAGTGTGGGGGGGGGGGGGGGAGAGAATTGCTCTGGAATAGTAAATATCTTCTTATAAGATACTTCATAAATCCAAAGGAAGTAGCCTTAGAACTTCTAGATCTGAGAGGACTAGCTTACTGCTTGCAATATATAATAATCCAAGTTAGATTTTTACACCCCAAACTTCACTACTCTTAATGCAGGCATGTGGAGTGAGAAAAGGAGAGGAAAGGCAGTAGGCTATTCTTCTTCTGAATTCTTTCCTAAGGTTTACTTACTTTTCTCTCTATTTTGTCTGTATTTATATTGTGCTTTTCTGCTTTAAGGTCAGGGATTAGAAGACCGAGCTCATTTTAATCTATTTGGATGTGTACATGATCTATAAATGATCATTACTTTTTAAGTCTTCTCAGTTGTCAATTTCTTTTCTTGTGGCAGCTGTTTCCATTGCCTAGTTGCATTGGTAAGCAATTCTGTATGGGATGAGGATACTTTGTTCTTCCCCTCTCTTCTGTCATCCTTACTGAGTAAATATTGCTCTTGGAGAGAGCAGTGTTGTTGCTCTGAGGCAGAGCTGGAGGGAAGCAATGATTTTCTATGAAGAAAAATGTACTGTGAGCAGGGAAGCCTTGGTGGAGGCTTGTGTCACTTAGATTGCTACAGTCAGCAGTGCCAAAAGGATGTCTATCCTATTTCACCATCATGAACTTCAGTGTATGTCTTGAAAAGTAAATACATACTGAAAGAAGAATGCACATAGTGGTCTGTCCTTGCCTGAGAAGAAGTATGGAACAGATTAGCCTCTGTGTCTTTGCACCCTTAATTCATTGTTTCACTTTTTTTTTCAGCCCGATCGAAGAGTTTGGTGATGGGTGACCAGATTGGGCCTCCCTCCAGACCTTCTTCTCCTAACCCTCAAGAACGCGTGGTGAAGTGTGGCTGGCTGAAGAAACAGAGGAGCATTGTAAAGAACTGGCAGCAGCGGTGGTTTGTGCTGCGTGGTGACCAACTCTTCTATTATAAGGATGAAGAGGAAACTAAACCTCAGGTGAGACTACTTATTTATTTTATTTTATTTATTTATTTTACAAACTGTAGGGCATATTGTTTGTCTTCTTTATGGGTTGCAGTCCCTGTTTAGACTAAGAGCTCCCTTCAGTTGCTAAGAAGTATGATGGGTCAAAGAAAGAGGTGCTTCAAGGAGATTTACCTATCACGCAGGTAAGTAGTAGAGCTTGGGAGAACATGAGTAGATGTTCCCTGGATTGCTTCCTGTCAGTTCTGTGGCTTTCCTCATGAAGCAATCTAGTTGCAGGAAAACTCACTGCCTAAAATCACAGTGATGTCAGTGCCGTTTGATGACTGTGCTATTTCTACTTCAGTTACCAACTCAAAATAGCTGTCCACAAAACCATGACAATAGCCCTTAATGAATGTGTCACTGGATGTAAGGAATTCCTAGTAAAAGCTTTAATTGTCAAGAGGTTCTGTTATTAATCAGGAAGTAAGGAGCCTTCTAAACTTCTGCTGTTTGTTCATGAAAAGCAAAATGTAGAGATTTTTTGCCTGCTGAAAATGGCTTACTTTTCAGCTTATTTTTGTTTCCTTTAGATCTCTTGCTCCCATACAACCTGTCTTCATGGTGTTTGAACACCTTTCGCTACTGAACAGAGCATATTTGTGGGTTTTTTTAATCATTCTAGGCTGTCTGATTTCTGTTTTCAGGAACTGCAGGGCAGAAACATAGCTTATTTCTCTACAAGATGACTGGCATTAGTGTAAATAGACAGTACTAATGTTGTTCTGAGCA
Source organism: Cyrtonyx montezumae (assembly GCF_038088225.1). NCBI lineage: Eukaryota > Metazoa > Chordata > Aves > Galliformes > Odontophoridae > Cyrtonyx > Cyrtonyx montezumae. Next base: position 15,253,215 of record NW_027072045.1, on the reverse strand, counting down.
TTTGTTTTTAATGTATTTATTCTTGCAACAAATCTTGTCTTGAGCTTAAGTGAGGCTTTTAGTCTGAATTTGCTCATGGGAAACTGATACGCAGAGACTGTGATTTACCCATGTTCTCATGGAGAAATCTGGAGTAGAAAAACAAATCTACATCTCCCAAGTCTAATGCAATAGTAACTTTGTACTTACTTAGTGTGGACTGCCTTTTCCTAGCTAGATAGCTAGAAGGTGCACTATCAAAACCTTTTGAAATAATTTTGTACTTGTCCATCCCAGTAGCCTTGTCACAGGTCTCAGTGAAAGAAGTCTTACTGAATGACAAACATTCTGTTTCAGGCAAAATGCACCAGCCCAAGAAGACCTTGGGATGAGAGGCTTATAATTTAATCAAGGCAACTTGATTATTATTTTACCTGATAATGCCTTGGGAGTCTTTGAAAACTTTGTTTGAATTTGAATGGGAATGGCCAATATGGAGTGCTGGGTGTAAAAGGAGACTACATTGAAAGAGTTAAATGCTCCTTCCTAGAAATTTTTGCACAGTCCTCTAAATTTGAATGTATAATCTTTCCTAAAGCTGCAATGCCTTGCATTTCAAGTTGTTGATCTGCAGGGAGGAGATGGGCTGAAATCAGTTGCTTTGCAAACTTAGACCTTATCCAGAAGATGGCAAACTATGCCAGTTTAATGGAACTGAATGTTCACTGATCTACAATAACTGCATTGTCACTCTCTCAGTACAAGAAATGTTTTAAATTAATCTTTCATAAGCTTGCCAAAAGCTAGAGTATTTTAATGTGAATACTGTCTTATAAAATACGCTTCATTCTCAAACTGGATTACAAGAAAAAATTTAATTCTTTAGCCTTCTATGCTTTCGATTCACCTAAGACAATTCTCTATTGAAAGAGTTTTCACGTGGATGCTTTTTCATTATCCTATTCTGACCTCCAAATCTTAATATAGTCATCTATGTGACTAGTCTTTGACAAGAAGAGCTATGGAGTTCTAGATTGCTGAGGCAAGAGTGAAAAACCTTGCTTAGTTGGCTGAGACTCATTATCTCTCAATCCATTGCTAAGGAGAAAAAGATGAGCCAGCTGCTTAGGGCTAGCTTGTGTGGGTAGAGCATGTGGGTTTTGTTATATGCCAGCATGCAGGACTTGAGAGTGAGCATGTGTTTTAGTATGTTGTATATACACCTGGGTGAATTGCTGTTCTATGCAAATTCTGAGAAGAAGGAATCTAGGTAAGGCTTTGTGCTGACTTAGAGCACGTGTCTGACAGCAAAATCTAACTAGCAGGCTAGATAACAATTTTTTATTCAATACAGAGGAGTTTGAGTGAATGCAGGCCTATTTCTTAAATCCTTCTGATTCAGAAATGCCATGGTCCAGTGATGTTGTGACTTACTATCTGCAGGGCTCAAGGGCTGAAGCTATGTTGAGGCTCATATTGGATCTCTCCCATACCGGTCCATCCACTTCATCATGATACAGCTTGTACTGTTTCTGCTGTGGGTCAGTTGGATATCTGTGGTATGTCTGGCAGCCTCATGCTTTCAAGTTGTTCCTTGTCTCTCCCATCACGATCTCCTGGTTTTGTTTGCTGTTGATGAGCACAGGCAGGAGAATGCAAGCATGAGGCATCTCTTGCAGAACAAAAGGCTCCTGAGCCCAGCCTCCTCACCTTGCTGAAACTGTTCATTAATGATGCGTGTTTTCCTTTTTACTTGGCTCCTGGAGCTGGGAGGGTTTTTTGTATAGTTCCTTCTATCTCCTGATGATTGGGATGGGATCCTTATCTTCCTACAGATTTCAGTCTAACGTGCTCTTTGACTCCCCTGAAGTTCATAACAGTAGTTTCTACTCTTCTTTAACGGTTCTATGCAATGAAAGCATTAATCTTGTCAGATTACTATTATACCTCCAAAAAACTTCACAAATCTGCACTTATATTGAACAAGTAACTGCTACAGTCATTGACATTCCAAGCTTTTTATGTAGTGTTGTTGTTACTGAAACACAGGACTGATTTTTCTCTAACGGGTGTGTGAATGTATTCTATGTATGTACATGTTTACATAAGCCTCTCTGATACCATTGAAGCCTTGAATAACGCCTGTGAGTCCCTCCCAGGCAGAGATTACAGCTGTATATGAAGTATTTTGGCCTCTTCCTGGTTCAGTTCATAGCAGTTGAAAAAAACAGATCTAGTTAGGCCTTGAACTGATACAGAAGATTATTACCCATAAGGCAGAGTAAACTCTGTACTTAGCATTTGCACCACGATAGAATTCAATAACAAATGGTCTCTCTAATCTATGAGCACTGTGCAAGCATAATAAGTGACCTCCATTTATTTTCTGCAGTGTTGTTGTAGCATGCTGCTATTGCTGTTCTGGTATATTAACAGTGCAAAAAGAAAACAGTGTGTGTTTAAAGAGATGGGTTGCATTTACTAGTTTTTGAAGCACACCAGATTAGAGGAAGTAGACAAACTGCATAAAACAAGTGAGTTTTGGAGCAGTGAAGATCTTCAATTGAGTAAAGATTTCCAGAATAGAGCAGAAGATGCAGTATATTGCTCTTATTGATCTACAGTAAGAGTAGTGTAGATTCCAGGGAATATTACTGAAGGTAGCTTCAAGTGTTAAAGTTCATTAGCAGCTATAAGGACTTCTGCAAAAATATTTGTGCTTGGTACTCCCATTGGTTAAGTGCAGTGCTAGAGCTTCCATACAGTGATGAACAAGAAGTTTGAATGGGATGTTTTCTCAGCATTGTTTCATTGCTGGTTGCTTATAGGGCTTGCTGGCTTTTTATCAGGCAGTACTGACTACAGCTTGTTATAGCTATGTGGATGAGGCATTAAGCTTTAACTTTACTCTCACTGTTAAAAGTTTGCATCTCTGTAAGACTGTGCTATTAGCCACTATTGCATGTGCTGACAGCAAAAATGAACGGGGCTCTGGCAGGTATTTTTCCTGCCATTCCCTCTCTCCTGCTGATACTTTATTGTCAACGGTTTATGGGCTGGTTCAGCCCAGTTCCATGATAACTGGGGCAGGGGACCCATGGACCCACACCCCAGGAAAGGGGAAAAAGGAAAAGGGAGATGGGCCTAAAAACAAAACAATGGCAACAATCTGAGGAGGAAAGCTAATTTACTGAAGAAGATATTGGAATGTAAAGAACAAAACATAATTGGAATTGAAGGTAATAAATCAAATAAATTGAGAGTGTCTGATTTAAAAAAAAAAAAATAGGCTTTATGCTAAACACTGAGGGCGAGACAGCAGTGAGCACCGAAAGGTCCATCCAAAAGGAAAGCACCTGTGTCTCGTGACACACAAACAGTTTTTATCTTTCCCTCTGAGCGTAAAACGGAAAAGTGCAAAACAACGCAAAGTCCTCTGGGGTATGTAGTTCTTCTCTTCTGAAACAGTTATATCTGGAGCTATCAATGATCCACAGAGCTGGAGCATTAACTCTTTAACTCCTACTACATGATATTATGATGTAGAATACCAGTAACAAAAATCATAAAACCATGACACTTACGGAAGACATGCTTATGGGCAACTAGTGAAAAGTTAGGGAGAAGGACTTTACCATGAACATAGTAAGATAATTGCTGCAAATACCTGTTCCTCTAATAAAGTAGATGTTAGTGGCCGCTTGCTTAAATTGACTTACATGATGTGGTAAGAAGGGAGGAGATAGTTTCTTTGCTAGTATTAGTCTAAATCCCTTTATTTTTTAATTGCTTATGTAGTATCAATTACAAAGGAATCGTGGCTGCACAAATGCAAAAGTCTTCCTGAGTCTCTTTGAGGCACCTTATCTCAAAATAACGACAGGTTCAATCAGTTCAGTTTTGCTAGGTGAATATTGTACTTTTCTGTTATCCCTGTGATTTCTGGTTGCTGGCTGAGTTACTGTTTCAGGGCTAAATGAAACAATGGTGTCATGTAAGGAAAGGAAAAAAAGGCTTACAGTAGTTCCCACTGTGGAATAAAGCTTTCCAAACCTCACTCCATCATCAGTGGTAACTAAACTTCTTGGTGGTAGAAGCTGGCTTGTGGTGGGTATAAAAATGTTAAAGTACAGTGTGAGAGTATTAAAGTCTTTTTTTAAAAATCATGCATTTCAAACAGTTGCTTTCATGGTCTTAAGTTGGATGGTATGAGTAGAAACATGCTATAACTGAGTAATGTAATGGCATGACCTGCAGAGACTCTGTATGTGCCTGAACTGGCCTGGTCTAGAGTAAAGAGGTACAGGAAAAAAATATTTCAGGGATGAGGAATGGATAATTGCAGCTTTCTACTCCTGCTGCTCTTCTGTTACACGTTCAGCAACCATAAGCTGATTATGCTAGGCTTTTATCTTCTGTAAGATTTATAGTACAGTTGGAGCCATGAGAATTTTTTCATCTTCATAACTTGACAAATTTGTTACTTGTTGCACATAAGCGGACAGTAGGTACTGTAAAATGTGTAGTTATTGGAGCTTAAAGGATGAAAGGTGCTAGTGTTTACAGCAAAGAACAGTTTTGGAGTGCGTAGCTGGAATACAGATTGGTGAAAGATCAAAAATCAAAAATGTTCTGGTTATAGTGTGTATTTCTCCTGCTCTCTAAAGACTTATTCCTGAAGAATGTGTGTGAAGTATGAATGAACAAAAGGAAAGGGGAGGAGAATGCTACTTGTGGAATTCCTTGGTTAAATCCTGTAGTGCAGTATGTGTTGTACAGATAGTATTGTCCCAAAGTAGACTGGGGTCAGAGAGGAGCCAGAGGAAGTGAATAGTTTCAAAATAGAGCTGGCAAAGAGAGATCAGTTAGTGGTTAGGTGATATAGGAACAGACAATAAATGGTAATTGAACAAATTGAACCACACCAGGGCTACTTAAAGTGGCAAAGTCAGATAAGCTGCATCAGTTGGGTCATTAGTTACCAGATGCTTGGGATAAAGCATGTTTATTCTTGCAAAAGAAAACTTTAATTCCAATGAACTGTGTGCTGACTAGATATAGGTTAGTTTGGTATAGGGTACAGTAGTCACCACACAGTATTTGCATGTGTACATGATATACTCATCATAGGATGTTTAGGTAGGGAATGCTTTTATTAGTGTTTAATGCAGTGAACACTATCCAGGTATGTCACTCTTAAAGTGCTAACAAATGGAGGTCATGACCAACTTCTTGCTGTTTCATGTGTCTTTCTTTCTGTGTTTTTCTGGTCTAACATCCATTTCTTCCGTTTTAGAAAGCATGTGTAATTGTAATAGAAACACTGTTCTCCCACTTGAAATCAAGGTAGAGCTGAGAACGTTGTAATTGTCAATATGGAGTCAACTCTAGATTTTCTGCATCTCTCACTTTTCTATATTTATGGAACTTAAGGGGGAGATTTCTTGCTCTACAGTCATTGATAAAGCTCAGATGAATTTCTTATTCAAGTTTTTCAGTAAACCTGTAGAATATTCTTGTAGCTAAGAGGTTTCCTAGTTGAAGTAGTGTGTTAGGCAGCATATTTCACACAGTTGTTTTGACTGTCGTGCCTCTAACCATAGTTGCTGAACAGAGGGAACATAATTGAATAAGCCAGCCCAAGTCCCTTTACTGCTGCTTCCTGATGAGTCAGTATAGGCCTAGAGACAGATGGCCTGTGTGGTACCATTGCCATTCACACACGTGCAATAGGCCTATTATTTTATATTATATATATCTTGCTACAGCTGTGTGCTTAACCATTACATGTAAATTTCATTTTATTCTGAGAACCAAAGTGGATTTTCCCTTGTGAACCTGAACCATTTATGCCAAATGGAAGGGGATATTGGCAGCATCTTACATTTTACATGCACTTGATCAGGGATTCAATCCATCATTGTGGATAGGATGTTATGTAAAGACAAGAGAGACTGGAACTTGGTATCATCCATTGTTGCTCAGGACCATGTGAGTGGCAGCTGGGATTTGCAGCTTGAAGATGAGCATATCTTCTCCATATACAAAGCACAGTGAGAGCTGTGCACCTCGCATTTTCTGATGCAGCTCAGGTGTGGAGGGAGCTACCTCAGGTAGTCATAAGGAATATCGAAAGGTGTTTGACACTCATTATTGAATGGTGCCATTTTGTATAGTATGGTGTGAGAGCATGTCTTTTCTACTCTTGTAACAGTTGCAAAAATAGGATTTGCATCCTACCTGAGATTAGAGAATGTATCACAAAAGTGAGATGTACTTTTGAAACTTGTAGGTTGCTATTGGTTGGGCTTCTGTGGAATGATGGAACAGGGGTTACAGGCATGCCACCACTATCCAGCAAGACAATGTGTCCCTGAGAAAACTTTTTGTTACAGGCTGTGTAGAGATTTATGATCAGCTGGTAGCATTATCTAATTTGCTTCAGCACTGAAGATACTTGCACTTTTAAAAAATCTGTTCTAAATGTTAAGTGTAGCCTGCAGGTTTGTACGTAGAAACTAAATCAATAGCTTAACTGAAATTCCCATTGATCTTCTGCCTGTTTGATTATTTATGTTCACTCTGGAAGAAGATCACATTCTTTTATTTGACAGACAAAAAAAAAATTATGCCATAATGCTTCAAGAGAAACCTCAAACAATTTTTTTCATGGTTGTTTCATTACATATTTTTATGAAAGAATTGTGCTTTCATGTGTCCAGTGTGAATTATAGCATTACTTTCAAGGGAGGACTATCTGAAAAGATGGAACAGTGGCAGGAGAGTGCCCTGGGTATACTGGAGTGAAGGGGAGCTACTTAGTAGTTTTAATGCATGAAGTTGAAGGTGTGTGCACTGGTGTGTTGTGTAACATAGTTACAGTTGCACAGTCCATGAGACTGACTTCTGTGTGGAAGGCTAGGTTATGAACTTCAAGCTTATTGCTTTTCTGGAATATTTTCTAAGGTGTCTCGTGAGGAAAAGGGGAAGAAAGAACTGACCTGAGAAGAGCTTTTGATGTTCTTAGTGTAACAGTCAATATATGTGGTTTTTTGAAGTAGCTGTGAGTTGGCTTTTATTCCCAAAGTAGGAGGTAGCATATGCCCATCCTCAGTTTCCAGGGGAACAGATGCTCTGCATCTGATTCATTAATCTTTTCTCAGTATTGACTTGGTATGATTAAAAAGCTTCAGTGCATCCACAGTAGGCTTGAACTGTGCCTTCCAGAAAGCAGCAGAACTTTCTTTAATGTGTTCTGGCCACTGGGCTCCAAAGATGAAGCTGTATACAATGCTTCCCTGCAGTGTTTTGGAACAACTTATGATGCATTGGCATTTTATTCTGCCTTTTCAGTGTTTTCTTTAGAGTGATTTCAGCATGTCTTATAATTTCAGTGAACCTTGAAAATAAAAATACAGAACAAAATGATTTGGTGGGAAGCATACTGAAAGCTTACCCTGTTCTGTTGGCTTTCATTTTTACTTGCAACTATTCTGGATAGTGTGCTCAGTATGAACTTAATTACCTTTCTGCTCTGTGTCCTTCCCCGCTCTTAACTTGTCCCTGATTTAGGGACAGGATTTCAGCCCTTGCACTCTGTTCTGCAGTGCTATCAACCTGTACAGGCTCTCAGTGTGTGCGCACTCCTGGAAGCAGCACCAGGAGGGAGAGCGAGAGGGTGGCTGGATCTGGGCTTCTTTGCTCTGGTCACCCAGGTGCTTATTTACTGGTTCAGGCTGTGACCAGGCAATCCCATTGCACAGACTCATATAATCACAGAATATCCTGAGTTGGACTCAGTGATCTGTGTGGTGCTTTCCAATTCCTGGCTCCACACAAGATCACCCAGAAATAAAACCAGATTTCTGAGAGCATTGTACGCACTTGAATGCCAGGAGGCTTTGGGCTGTGACCATGGCCCTGAGGACCCTCTTCCAGTTCCTGACCATTCTCTGGTGAATAACCCTTTCCTAATACCTCCCTGATGCAGCTTCATGCTGTTTCCTTGGTTCCTGTTGCAGAGAACAGAGCTCAGTGCTGCTTCCACTCACCTTGTAAAGAAGCTGCAGGCTGCCCTGAGGTCTCCCTCAGTCTCTTTTCTTGGATGCACAAACCAGGAGACCTTAGCTGCTCCTCAGATGTCTTTCCCTTAAGACCTCATGCTTGTTTGATGAAGTGCAATAGCTCTTTGAGCTTCTTTCCGGGAGTCTAAGGGCAGATACTTCTCCTGCTACTGGAGATGAAGTAATTCCATAGCACTGATTTCATAAGTATTGGAATCTTAACTGATCTTAGTAACTGCTGAGCATGGTATTAAATAAGAGTAAGTAAAGTAACTTTATTAAAATGAAATTTTACCAGTAAAAAATAGGTGTACTCAGTTCACTTTAAAAAAAGAAAGCAATAATGAAACAAACAATGGGTGTGGTTTTTTTATTCTCTCCCTTTTCATAATGGCACTAGTTACAATGACACACATGTGAACAGGTCAGTATCACTACAGATGATGTCTAGCATTGCTGTTATCAGAGGCCTAATTGTGAATTCAAACATTTGTTGTCCTTTGCATATACGCTTTTTGTGTGTCAGTTTATCTACAGTGACTTTGTTTCAGAGATGCTTTTTACACCAGATGTTAACTGGAGGGCAGTCATCAAAGATGTCTTGAAGGAAGTCAAAGTTTTACAAGTTTTCCCTGTTACCTCTGAGTGGTTTGCAGTTTTAGAATTCTGTGTCTTGCTCTCAATGACAGATAGCTGAGAGGCCAGTGTCAGTTCACATTACAAAGGTACCAAACAACGAAGTCTTAAGTGAGTTGCAATGTGGATGCTGGCAAAATGTAAGTGTATAGGACAGCTGAGCAAATATCTGATAGGCATACTTGTGTAAATGCTGGTTGTCCCTTCTCACTAACTGCTCTCCACTTCCCTCCCTCCCCACCAAATAGCATCATCATGGATGCCCCCAGCATAAGAAAGATGTGAGCCTCTTGGATCAGGTCTCTGGAAGGAGAACCACAAAGGTACTCAGGGGCTTGAACACTTCTACAAGAGGCTGAGAGAGCTGGAATTCTTGTGCAAGGGGAGGAGAAGGCTTTGGGGGAGACCTTGCAACAATCTTCTAGAACTTGAAGGGGAGCTACAGGAAAGATGAGGAGGGACTTTTTGTTAGAGGGTATAGTGATTGGATAAGAGATAACAGGTGGTTGGTGTTCTGAGACCAGTGAGGAAGCTTTCCACTAGCATTCCCTGTGTTACTGCTTTTCTTAGTACCTGGTATAGGACAGGACTTCTCAGTTGGTCTCACTAGGGAGGAAAGCTACAATAATGCCTTTGGAGGCTATATAGCCATACTTTAAAGATTTTTCCTCAAGGAACAAACATAAAAGAGAGTAAAGTTATTATCAGAAATTGGATTTGAACCTCCAGCTTACTGGAAGTTCTGTAACCCATTGCACACTATATGAGCTGTCCAGTCATCTTAGGGACGGCAACCGATGCCTGAGGGAGAGAAGAATAATTTAGTCATGAACCGAGGTTTATTTCTGGGGCGTGCTTTGGCATATATCAAGTTAGACCTTGAGGAATCAAACTGATTTAATCCATCATTAATTTACTACCCAAGAAAGATTGCTAATGCAGTCTGAGTGACTACTGGGCAAGGACATGTCGATGTGTTTAAATTTAGCAGTATCAGTCTACCAGTGATAGCAGCTGTCAGAACTGATACACTCCCAGAGAAAATGAATTGGTTTTTTTTCTCTTTTTGGTTCTGTTTGTTTAAAGTGCTTTATAATGTGTGAGACAGATTAGACTGCTGTAAGCCTGTTCCTGGATACTGTCTAGAGAAGTGTGTTGTCTCTTAGAGGGAACATTTACAGTTGAAATGCTCTGCATAATTCCCCAAAATCTGTAGCAAGATGTACAAGAGCCTGATCTGAAAATCTTTGCTACATATTCACCTGAGACCTAAAAGTACAGGCCTGAAAGCCTACACTGCAGCTTTGCTCGCTTCCAAATTCCTCAATTTGAAGAAAAAAATGCTTTTAAGTCAAATGAGTTGTTTTTTTTTTTGTGAGAGAGGCAAACTAACAACTAAAGACTGAAATTTATCTCAGTTGTTACCTTTTATTAGTTAACTCGTTGAGATGACAAAGTGAGCATTCTCCTATGCAAGCCACCTCTTACAGTTTGCAGGGCCACAATTCTGACTGAGTTAATTAGAACCTGATTTTAAAAATTTATTAAAAATTTAAAATGTGAAAGAAGAGTAGATGTGATATTAAATGAAACTCTTCTAAGGAATAATTAGTTAAGGAAAGAAAGAGGAATTGCCTGTGTATGCTCAGAGTATTGTTCTTCCAGGGGAAAGATCATTTGACTAGAAGTGTCCAGAAAGGACAGGTGAACTACATGCATGATCAGCTCAAGTCATTTTGTACTCAGATACAGTGAGACTGGAAAAGAGAATGGCTTAAATTTACAGTGTCTGTGTTTATCTTTTCTTTATCCTTTCTGTGGCCCTTCCTGTTTCACTGGTGTTTGTGTCCCTTACAGGGTCTCATTCTGCTGCAAGGCAATCAAGTGAATGAGCTGCCACCTAATCCTGATGAACCAGGAAAACATCTATTTGAAATTGCCCCAGGTAGGACAGCAAGTCCTTTTTCTTCCTGTATAACCTCATCTGTTCCCTGTATTTGTCATTAATGATAAGAGAGTTGTATGGCTTACTTGAATTCTAGGCATTCTGATACAGTAGCCAAATCATCTAGAAAAACTGAGAAATAGGGCTTGATAAAATTATTTGCTGTGGTAGTCTTTCTTTTGGATGAAACTGCTGCATGAAAATAGTTGAAGAAATGCATTGCACCCCTAGATTTTTCTGTTTTGAGGAGGCTCCTGGCCAGCAGTGCTGTGTGTTCTCTCACTTCAGTGTGTTTTTCCAGTTGTTGTAGGTTATGGTAGAAGCTGCCATGCAGCACAGAGCTTACAGAAAAGAGTTACACAGTATCTGAATGTAATTTGCTTTTATGTATCCTAACATAAGATATCATAGCTAAGATTGAAATAATAATAATAAAGTCTTTGAATATTTGTTTTTTGAACTAAAAAAATTGAGATATCAAGTTTTCCATGTCAGTTTGCATATACATATATATATTTATTTTTAAGGTAGGACATCCCATTACATTGCCATAATTTTATACAAAGCGTCTGAAATAATTTTTGCTCCTCTGTAAACACTTCCTGAGTACTGTCTTCCTATATACAGGATATATTTAGAGTTCTCTGTTGCAGCCCAGGAGCAATTGTTTTTGCATGACTCAGTTATAACTGTATCTTGGTGAGGATTGTCCCTGTGCTCTAAATTTGAAGGCAGTGTATTTTGGGAGTAGCTTCAGGTGGTGAGATATGCAGAGAGGACAACTGCTGCTCTGCTAGCAGTGTTAGAGAAGAAGAATGAAAAAGGCATGCCTCTCCATTCCTGTCTGCCAGTACCTGAAGGCTGAATTGCAGGTGACTCAATTACACTTTCACTTACTGGTCATTTTCCTGCCTGCACTAGCTGTCCAGACTTCTTATTTTTTTTCCCCTCACTGTTGATGCTTTTGTTAAAATAGAATGGAGAGGAAAACAAAAAAAAAACCGACTATGGTAATTTCAGAAGGAGCGCACAACACAGGGTGCACTTGTCCATATAGGTAAATACCACTGCTTTGGAGGCAGTTGTTCTTTTATCTGTGTGTTAGAAGCTGTTTTCTTGCCACCTAATCAGGCTGGGCATAAAATGTCTGTGTTGTACTCTCTTCTTAATGTGGTATCAATCAGTGCAAGAACAGTGTACTGAAAGGCTCCCTCTTGTACAAGTAGGCAGAGTTTACAATAACTCATGGCTAGTGCATTCTGTTTGACACACAAGCAGCTACTTTGGGAGTACTTTCTTTATCTCTTCCTTATCACTGCATATTATCTGGTAGTGCTCCCTTTTCTATATATTGTTCCACGTTTTCGTAGGCTGGGCCCTACAAACAAAACAGCAGAGTGTTGTGCCCACAGTGTTGCTCATGTGTGAGCACCTCCTACAGAATGGTATTAATTGCTTGAATATGACAGATCTTATGTACTATTTTCCAATGATTGTGCGCTGCAGTATTCTAGCAGTATTGTGGAACTGGGCTGTGAAAGCACTTGGATTTTCCTGGTTGTGAATGTATCCATGTATTCTGGCATTAAAGGCAATTAACTGAGCTGCTGGGTAAATGGGTATTTTTCACTTCTTGCCCAGCCTATTAGGTTTTATTTCTGTGGGCTGCAAAATAGTTCTCATGAGCCACAAGTAGCGGTTGCTTCAATGGAGTTGGCAATAAAAATGCTTTGAGGCTACTTGAGAAAGACTGTCTTAAGAGGTGGAAAAAAGTGACACTTGACAGCATAGTTTTGAGACCCAGCACATCTGTGTTCAGTTTTGTCATTGTTCTTCTCTGTGTTCCTAGGAATATCTATTTACTCTTAGTGAACTACTGTCCTGCCAGCAAAATTCTCTACCATGTGGATCTGAATCTATTCACATCTGTAGGGAGCTTGTTTGCTGCGCAGATAGCAAGTATTGAAAATGCTATAAGTAGACAATCAGTACAGAATGTGATTTGGCACAGACGTCACTGAAGAATGTGGCTTGAAGAGTTTCCTATTCTCTTCACAGTACATTTATTCCAGGCTAATTTTGGCATACTTTCTTGCTTCTGAAGTGATTGCTTGCCAGCCCGCTGAACACCCACATAGTGAACAGTTCTTAAATGGATGCCAGATAGAAGGGAGCACAAATCATCTTGCAGGACCCAAGACATCATTTTCCATCAGTTCCCATTTTTTCTTGTGTTGAATATACAGCAGTGATCATTCTGCTGCTTAGCTGTGTCTCTGTTCTCCCTGTGTAAAGTTGACATTACATGGTCTCTGTATGGTTGATAAACTCTCCCGGTATTTTTCACTAAGTTGAGGCTCTTGTTAACAGAAGCACATTTTATTACTGTAAATACAGATATAAGACTTTTACAGTACTTGTGAGATGAAGAGCTTTAACAAAATTCAGAGCAGTGCTGTACTCCTAGAGTTTCTATACTGTCCAGATACCACCTTTACTGGCAGTGAGAGTCTGAGACATCTTGCAGTTCCTGACAAAGGGAATGTGCCAAACTTTGGATTGTAGCACTAACTATCTCCAAAAACCTACTTTGTGTTTGATAGCTAGCATTTCAGCATTCTTATTACTAGAGCAGTTGCTTGGAGCTTACCACCTGTTCTTCTGCAGTCAGCTTACCAGTGGGTGCTGCTTCCTCAGAGTGCAGGGACTAGATTAACAGTGTGTCCTGCACTGTGACAGAGCTGTATTGATTTTCTGCTGAGTAACTAGAACTAATGATGAGCATTGTGTATTATTCATGTTTCATCAAGTTCATTTATAAGCTGTATGGTGCAGCTGGGAGAAGGGTTAACTGAGGACGTGAGAGACTGTAGAACATTTCTACAGTTAAATCAGTGTTGTATCTAGTGGCAGCACTTCCTAAAACACCTCCTTTGGCGGAAATACTCTTTATCCTCATTTCTGGAGAAACTGCATTTCTGGGTCCTTTATAACCTGCTCATGCTTTCTTCTCCCACAGCTATTAAAGTTCGAAGTGGAATGGCAGGGTAAAGTGTGGACACATCACCAATTGCTCTTGTGTTCCAGGATGCATTAGCATGTGGTGTTGGGGGGGGGGGGGGGGTGTTTCTGTAAAATTATTGGGGTGGTCTGAGGTCAGATGCAAAGTTTAATCATTTGGGGGTGACCTTCACATATAGCAGTTAGTATTTCTGAGAATGTACTAGAGGAGTACTGATGGCTTAAATGCTTCTGAGATTTTACTTTCTAGAAAGTTGATGTTTTTTGTGCCACGCAGCAAGTAGCTTGTCTCATTTTAATAATTTGCTTTTTGCAGCATTTAGAGAGGAGAAACTCAAGTCCTGCAGAGTCAGAGATCATTCTCTGATATAGGAAGGTTTTCTGAGTCAAGGGAGTGATGAAAAGGTTCAGAAGGTAGGAAACAGGATTGTTTTTTGATAGGTAGGTCATGGATTATTAGCAACTGACTAAAGAACAGCTTTTCTTTGTAGAAAACTTGATGACTTGAGGATTTTTTTTATTTTCTTTAGAATGGATTCAGTCAGTCTTTTCAAGAAGAGTGAAGGGGAAGGATATAAACTTTAATTTTTTTTACTTGATTGAGCTGCTACCATAATGGCTAACATTCTCACCTCTGTAGGAGGCATGTTTTTCTTCCACCAGGTATAGGCCTGGACCCTGAACCTGTCACCTGTGAGCATCTTCCATCACTACTGGTCTTAGTGAGACAGATGCTTTTGCTTCACTTGTAACTCAAATTATTCTAGAGTAACATCATATTTGGAAGAGTGTTTGCCCCTTAATTTTAACAAACCAGCATGTTGTGATTGAAAGCAGCTTTGCTGAAAAACTCTCTCCTGGTTCTTAACAGTTTGTTTCTTGCCACAGTGCTGTTTGTTGAGGTTAATAGTGACAACTCTTTGCTGGATCTTTATGTGAGAAACAAGAGTGCAGTATTGTGGTAGGTATAATTTGATTTCACTGGAAACAACTGATGAAGGGATTGATTTTGTTTTCCCATTTCCTTTTGGCTTCTTCCCCTATATATACTCTCAGATCTCTTACTTCCACTGTTGTGACTAGAAAAAAAAGTGTCTTTGAAACCAGTTGGACTTGAGGTTGAGCAAGCCAAGGCTGATGGGATATGCACTTGTGGGTTCCTTTACACGCTCCCCTGAGTAACACCTCCAGCCCTTTCATTAATGAGATCATAGAATCATAGGGGTTGGAAGGAACCTCAAGGGATCAAGTCCAGCCCCCCCTGCCAAAGCAGATTCCCTACACCAGGTCGCACAGGTAGGTGTCCAGGCAGGTCTTGAATATCTCCAGAGAAGGAGACTCCACAACCCCCCTGTGCAGCTGTGCCAGTGCTCCGTCACCGTAAAGTGCTTGCACACATTCGTGTGGAACCTCCTGTGCTTTAGTTTCTGTCCGTTCCCCCTTGTCCTGTCTCCACACACTGCAGAAAAGAGTCTGGCCTCGCCACTTTGTCCCCCGCACCTCAGATATTTATAAACCTGGATCAGGTCCCCTCAGTCTTCTTTTCTCAAGGCTAAAGAGACCCAGTTCACTCAGTCTTTCTTCACAGGGGAGATCCTCCAGGCCCTTCACCATCTTTGTGGCCCTGCGCTGGACTCTTTCAAGAGATCCCTGTCTTTTTTTATACTGGGGAGCCCAGAACTGGACACAGTACTCCAGATGAGGCCTCACCAGGGCAGAGTAGAGGGGGAGGATCACCTCCCTTGACCTGCTGGCCACCCTCTTTTTAATGCATCCCAGAATGCCACTGGCCCTCCTGGCCATGAGAGCACACTGCTGGCTCATGGTCAACCTGTCGTCCACCAGGACACCCAGGTCCCTCTCTACAGAGCTCCTTTCCAGCAGCTCATCCCTCAACCTGTACTGGTGCATGCAATTATTCCTCCCAAAGGAGGAAGATGATTCAGTCTCCAGATCTCTTGTCTTGGGCTTTTTGTGGACTTAGCCAGAGCAAGGGTGCTTATGTTTGATTCACATTTAGAAGGTTATTTTCAAAGCTTTGAACTCTGGCATGCTGTTCAATTAACTATAAAATCTGAGCTCAACATGAGCAACTTGCCTTTTCAAAAGGGACCTGCATTCTGCAGTGACTCCTTTAAAGATGGAATTTGTTGTATTCTGACAGTAGTCTGAGGCAGGTTGAAATGCCTCATCCAGAAACTTCTTTGTAGGGTTTATGAAGAAGCTGTTTCATTGCCTTTAATATATATATATTAATAAAAGCAGAATTGGAAGATAGGAGTGCTAACTCTCACAAGATCTGTAATTGTTGACCCCATTTTCTATAAGGAGTGCAGCTCAGTGGGTTGAATGGTGTCTGTAAAACACTGCTCTGCAGTACACTTCTGTGTCTAAGGTGATCAACAGCGATTAAGTTACTTTTGTGACCTTTTTATCTC
Organism: Cyrtonyx montezumae; assembly: GCF_038088225.1. Lineage (NCBI taxonomy): Eukaryota > Metazoa > Chordata > Aves > Galliformes > Odontophoridae > Cyrtonyx > Cyrtonyx montezumae. The sequence continues at coordinate 15,237,133 of NW_027072045.1, read as the reverse complement.
AGTTCCTGTTGAGCTTGTGTAATTAAAATACTTGGAGGAGTAATTAGAAATTCAGACATTTATAATCATTCTGTATTTTCTATCATTCTATGCATGTTCTAACTATCAGCAGGAAGCTGCGTTTGCTGCTGGTAATTAATGTTTTCTCCTGAAGCCTACAGCTGACTACTGACTGCATATCTGGATATGTGATGTTGGTTTTAGAGGGTTTTATTTAGGTTTCTGGGATTCAGCACTTAGCATAGCAAAGAAAGTAGTTCTGGGTCCTACTGAAAAGGATGAAGCCATATTATTTCAGCAGAGGACTGTGGAAATGTTCAGCAAGCTTATGAACATCAGCGAGTTTCCATGACACTGCAATCACCTGTAGAAGACTGATCTGTAGTAGACCTGCCATTGCTACTGGCTAATCTTTACTTATTCCAGAAGTCTGGTGTGCAACTGAAGGCAGAATATTTGTCACTAAGAGGTAACTATCTTAGGGAATATAAGCTAGACTTTCCATTTATTAAGGAGGGAGAAAACTAATTTTTTTTCTCTGAACTTCTTTATGAAGGAGTGTCTAGGACAACAAAATTTCATGCCTTCTTTCCTGACAGTTTGGAGCTATTTACTACCTTATAGTTCGGGTTTAAGACCTTCAAGGTAACACTAGGTACATCTCTAATACCAGATACGTCTGCTGGGCTTTTGTCTGCTATAGGGACTCTACATGCAAGATAAGTGCAGTCTAAGTAGCTTTGGATACATGTATCCTGTACTTTCATAACAAAAAAAGTAATGCAAAAACTGTTGATACTTTTAGCATATGTTCTGCTTGCTTCATCAGCTCTTGAGCACTAGATGGTGCTGGTTCTTTCCACCTTGTACTTGGAAAATTGCTAAGGTATACCAGAACTCCTGAATTACTTGAATGTGAGTTCATCCTGTAAGAGGAAATTACCCTCTCCTTGTTTTTTAGTGCCTCCTCAAAAGCAAATCAACAAGTGAGAGTTTCTGAAATGCTATTGCCTGTTCTGTGAAGCTAACAGTGTGCTCTGTAGGCAGGATACAACATTGCATACATTTCCACACATTTACCCTGCTGTTAGCAACTTCTTGGATCCATAAGATAATACTTCAGATTTTCAGCTGCAGTAACAGGTGCCAAAATCAACAGTCAACAAGAGCATTGAAGTTCAAATTATTTACCTGTTTCATGCTAGGATAGATTTCCTTCTTACGAAAGAGCAAAGCACATTCTGTATGGATATGAACAGTAATGGCTGCATGGGGAAGCCACTTCAGTCCTGGCTTCCACTCTTAGGTAACAATCCTCACCAGTTAATGGCTATTTTGTTGTTTTTGTCTGTTTTTCACCATCCTGAACCTGAAAACTTATTTTTCAAAATATCTGATATCGTTTTCTTGTTGTTGTTGTTGTTTTTATTTTTTTCCAGTTTTAAGGAACAGGAATTTGCTTCCTCTGTATGGGTGTTCAAGTAAGAGTTTGATCAGACTTCTCACTGCATTGCTTCTTGGAGATTTGCTTGAAAGACACTAATGGTCTTCCTCAGGGGAGCTCCCTTTCTCCTCTACTAAAATTATTTCATCTGCCCAAGGAAAAAAAAAAATTAGTTTTCATGGCCTGGCCAGACCCTGACGACTTAATTTGCGATCAACAGAAGCACCAAGGGGCTACCAGTATTTCTAGGCTTGTTGTATAAATTGGTTTGAGTTGAGCAACCGTTATTTGGGAAATTTAATGGAAACTCTGGCTTCACTCATGAAGATATTAGACACTAACAATTCAAGTCTTCTGCAGGTAGGACATCTTACCAATCTCCTAATCCATGCTTTCCCCGATTACCTGACTGTACCATGCTGTCTTTCTTGACAGCCTGAATAAAAGAGACTGAAACCTTGCCCACTGGACCTGACATAACCTTCACTGATTTCAGTAATGTTATGTTAGGTCCAGTGGTGTACACAGATCAATACTGTATTGCCTACTTAAGGCAGTGATGACTCATTGCTGTTTGAGGTCTTAATACAGCATCCAGGTTTCCATATAGACACATTACTAGGATCCTCTTTCTCCTGAGGGCTGTGGTGCTCTCTGGTAGTTATGAATGTTTTGGCTCACCTTGTGTTGTCAACTGAAAACACATTGGAGGGTATCAAGAGGCATCTGCAGCCAGTAAATTGCTTTTTATTTTTTTTTCTTCTGTACTATATTCAATACCCAAGGCTTGTGTTTGCATTTGGCATGAATAGATTCTGCTTTGTGAAATAAACAAGATCCTGCCTTTGTTTCATTAGAAGTGTTTGACCTGTTGCCTACATCCATCAGTGCTCAGGGACCTTGGATAGTTTAAAGTGATGCTGGAAATGGACTGTGACAGCATGTGTGTTCTTCTGTCCTGGAATCTGCATCTCCAGAAGAAACTCTACACCCAATCTGTAATCTCTAACACCTAGCTATCTTGAATGCAAGCTTTCAATAAAAATGCTGTTTTTTACAACTTCTAGCAGGCCACATTCTGTTGCAATTGGAAAGGAGCATGAGGCTTAAAGAGCTTCACAAATAGGTTTTTCTGCTAGCAGAGATAATGAAGACACAAATTTTAACTGTTCTAGAGCAGTTTTCCTTAACCCATTGCATTTCTGAAAGTCAAATATGTTTGCACAGTATTTTGTGTGGGCTGCCCTTTGGGTACAGAAATGTGACACTATTAGACATTGTCACTGGAATATGCAAGGCATCTTTTAATCCCATCGGGTTGGCTTTTTAGTGCAAATTAGGTAAGATTTTGAGCTCTTAGTCCTGATATGTTCCAGATTAAGATATGAATAGCTTGCCTCAAGAATGATATATTAAGGCCTGAGAACCATGTGGTTAGTAGAAAGACAAATGTATTTAGCATCTCTATTCTATTCAGGAGTATCGTAGCTTTATGAAACAAAGCTATCAGTCTGTCAACATGATCAATTAGGTGGTGCCTTCCCTGTGTTTCTTGCTAATTCATCAGAAATTAAGTCTTCAGTGCTGTCCTGAAGCATGTATGCTCTGATGCTACTATTGGATGTTAAGCTGTGTTCTGCACCTGAAGCAGCTGTTTTCCTTGTTGCAATAAGGATGGGTGAATTCACTATGTTTTACAGTGTTTGGGATACCTCAGATAATGATACTCCAGTAGATACGCATGAAATAAAGCAAAATAAAACATAAATGGCAATGTAGTTCATAGAACACAGCAAATACCAGAGGTAATAAAGACGAGTTTTAGAGATCAGCATCAACATGAAGAAAGAAACTATTAAGCCAAAGGGAAGTTTAACACTTAGATCCCCTACCCACAATTGTTTTATGTATGTTGAATAGTCTTACTGAGGTGAGTTGATCTCTGAGTTGTGGTATTGGGCCCTTTATTTGAAGTTCATCTGACACGCCTTTTGCTATTCAATGGGTTAATTCTTTTCCCTAGCTGCCCTGACACAGTCAGTTAACTTTACAGATAAAGCATGTTTCAGACTAATCTGTGGGCGTCTGTTGGTCGTCTGAGCTAGAGAGTCAGGTTTGCTTGCTCTTTTCCATAGGTTGTCCTTATGACTGCTTTCTTTTTGATGTTCTGCACTTGAACTTTTTTAAGAGTCAGTATCTCTGCTAAGTGGCTTCTGTTTCCTTTTCCTCCAGTGGTAGAAGAAAATAGTTGAATTTTGAGGGGATGGATGATGATTCTTGGAGGTTTAAATTTTATTTTATTTTTTTTTTATGATTTATGGATCCTGAGTTTGTGGAGATCAGTGTTGCTTTTGTGTTTGATGTAATAGCAGGAATAAAGGACAGACTCTTAAGTTAGTAAGTGTAAATTTTTGTGGATGGGTATCTTAATTTCTGCTCCACTCATGCTGTTATTGTCATAGGATAACTGTAACATACACAGCAATTAATTACTTGTAGCTTTACTCCAATTTCCTACTTTATTTTGGGTACTGTGGGTTTGAGTTTCTGAGGTATGCAACAGGTGCAGGGATGCATAATATAAATTGTACCCCATACCCTCCTCCTTCCCCCTCAGGAAGTGTTTCAGTCACATTGTATCAATTGAAAATAGGACAGGATGCAGGGCTGGTCATCTCTAAACCAAGTCTAGACATCACATGAAAGAAACCAAAGTATTTGTTCCCCAGAATGCTCCGGAAGGGAATTCTGACACCTGTAGACCATTCCTTGTCTAAAGAATAGAAAAGAAATCATAGCCTGAGAACACACTATTAGCAAACCTGTTAGCACTTCTGCTGCAACAGAAGTGCCTGTTAGTGCTGGTGGCTGAACTGCTCAGTACAGTATGCTGACTTGAAAATGCCTTCTGGGGAGCAATGGTAGGAAAAAGAAAGCACGTTTCCTTTTCACACAGCCCACATGATAGCACTGTGGGGAAGGAATAGTGAAGCTGCTAACATGCTACTCCAGCATCTGAATAAAAATCTAATTGGTAAGCTGCTATCTGATATATTTATGAGGCTGTTTGTGAATGATGCCCTAATGCCAGTTGGATATAGCAGCTGGCCTGATGTCCAACAGTTGTGACGATTCACATGCAACCCACTCTGATTTTGTCTGGAATGCTTCAGAGATAACCAGTGTGCTGGTGGTGTGAACCGTCTTGCTTTGGGCTGTCTACACCTCACAGAGAGGAGGAGAAAATAGGTCAAAGAACTGTTGCCTAAAGCCTAACACTTAAGATTTATGCGTTGTTAAATAAATAGCCATTCTAAACAGTAACAGTAACTTAATGTTACACTGTAAAAGCTTTCTTTACCCTTCAAGTGCTACTCTAGGTATTTCCAAAGTGGAGATCAGTTGTGATGGCTAAGGGAGGAAGGCTCAGGTGTTGAAGTGCTCATATGCTTCTTTTTTATAATTTTTCAGGTTCTTACCCTATTATATGCCTGTACTTGGCCTTACCCTTGGGTAGGGTCCCATTAGCATGATTGCCCACAAAATACTTTCCACATTGATCTTGTTCTCAAGGTTCACTTGGGTTATGCAGGAAGTCAGAGTACTTAATGTCAAAGGTCCCTTTTGTGCATACTATTTATTCATAAACTTAAAAAGGTGCAAGTTACTGCAGGGAAACAAACTCACCTGACACCTGAACTGCTGGCAATGCAGACTCTATACTTTCTGAAGGGCTAACGCAACATGAAGAATGGGAAAGTGTAAAACAAGCAGAACAGTTTAGTTTCCCTGGTACAACCAAGAGAAGTGCTGACATTAATCAGCGCAGAAATGAAACACATGCAATTATATTACTTGAAATCGTGCCTGGGAAGTGGAGTTGGAAAACTAAGGAATTGTATGTTTTCAAATCAATAAATTATTAGAATATCAATCTTATTTCTTTCAATTCTTGATGTTTAAAGAAATTTATTTAGGAAGAGATGGATGTGAAATCTATTACATGTCCAGAATGCAGGTTGTTGGGTTTTTTGTTTGCTAGTTTGTTTTTTATTGTGACAAAGCTCTTCTAGCAGTTAGATCCTGTAGATCCTTGAGTATTGGATTCATGTGTATTGCAGACATGGGTAGTGATTCCTCCTTCTTGACTGTTACGAAGAGATCAATTCTACTGTATTAGAGTAACTCAAACAGATCCTGTTGACCTGGTTAAATGTCTTTGGCTTAAAGGGGAGGGAAGGTTTTTAACAGTTTTGTTTGAGAACTTGTTACTAACCACCATGATTGTGTTTTCACTGGCCTAGTTGTTTGTTCCAGGAATAATTTTAATTCCTTTTGCTGGTGACCTACGTATAGTTTCCTGACAAGTCATGCATGAGCTTGTCATTGCTTTTTTAAGGAGTGCCTGGATGTGCCCATTATAGTATATAGACCATCATACCATTTTACATAGCACTGAAGTAGCAGAGCTGAGATATGCTGGTAAAGAAGCCTTAAACTCCTTACTAGAAATTGCTTTGGTTTTATTACTTTAGTGGTATGTTTCTAAGCAAGTGTAAAATCCCATGTCCTTGAAGAAACAGTTTCTGTGACCATGGACCTAAAAACACTGTATTTTGTACCAGCCTTTTTCATCTTATTTTCAAGATTTTTTTTTTAAACATCAACATAATGAGTGCTGAGTGAAGTGTCGTTAATCTGTATTGAATTCAGTGGTTTTTTTTCTCATAAACTCCATAGTCTCTATAGTACCTATCACAGTGGATTCTGCTTGAGATACTGTTTTGTAAAACCAAAGCAGTGAGGCAGCTGGCGTCTGGAGTTTATTCTGTTTAGTGTAGCATGTTCTGATAAGTGTAATCTTTCTAATTTTCTACAAGCACTTTAATTGAAATGGATGTAATTTCTTCCATTAGGAAGACAAAGTTCAGGTTACGTATAACCTTAGAATTCTTCCTTTTAGCAGGCTTTTCTTTGTGTTTTCCATCTCTGCTCTGGCAGGTGTGCAGCCCAGTACACACGCATTCTTTTAAAGTCTGACTTTGAATCTCTGCCAGTGGAGATAGATGTATTTGTAACTGCAGGATTAAGCAGTGTGTTCTACATCCATAAACCGTTGCTCATCTAACTGAAGTCCACTGAAGATGTTGATAGATCCATGTCCCCACCTGGTACCAAGGATGCTGTATATCATGCTGAACTCATGAAATACTGTTGTTAGTTCTGGGATTTGCTTTTAATCAGGAGGTGTCTGACACTCATGAAAACTTTGAGGGGGGTGTGTGTGAGATAATAAAGAAAAGTGCTATGAAATCAAAAGTATTTCGTCTTAAAAGGGGGAGTGTCTGTGAGGCCTTGAGGAAGAGCTGTGCACTGTGTTAAAGGATAATATAAAAGCTGAGCTCCTTCCCTGAGTTTGGTGTTATGGATTTAATATTTATTTCTAGCTACATTGGTGTGAAAATACCCTTACTGCAGGAAAGGGCATCTCTTTTATTAGGGAAGGATTATGATAGAGCCAGGACTATTCAGCCTGGTGGAGAGAGGGCTTGGGGAGGGGATCTTACCATTGTCTGTAAATACCTAAAGGGAGAGTGCCAATAGGATGGATCCAGGCTCTTCTCAGTGGTGCCCAGTGCCAGGACAGGGCAGTGGGTACAAACTGGAAAACAGGAGGTTCCCCTGGAAGATCAGAAAGTACTTCTTTACTATACAAGTGACTGAGCACTGGCATAGGTTGCCTGAAGAGATTGTGGAATCTCCTCCTTGGAGATCTTCCGAATCTGCTTGAGTGTGGTGCCATGCACCCTGCTCTGAGTGTCCCTGCTTGGTAGGGGTTGCACTACAAGAACCCAGAGGTCCCTGCCAACTTCACCTAAGCTGTGATCCTGTGATTTGCACTAAAACTGCACGCATTACTGTTCCTCCCCTATGGTCTGCAAATAGTGGGGAGTTGGGCAAGAGCAGCTATGGGTGCATGGCCACTGGTAAGAAATGATTTGTCATGCAGGGTAGGAGTTGTTGATGTTGGCTGATGTGCTCACCTTCACTGAGAGAAATGAAAGTACAGCAGCAAGAGCTGTCCTAGCATACTTCTTCAATCAGTGTACACATTGTCTTTTCATCAAATAAAATGGAACAGTAAGGATATCAGCTTTGCCAAGAACATGTGCAAAGGGTTCATTATAAAGGCAGTTTTGTTCATGGGCAGAGCTTGACTGGGGATTTTTTGTGCTTTCTCAGTGCTTTAATGCCAGAACCCTAAAAGCTTGCTAATGTCTCTGAGGCAAAGACCCTAAGGAGTGGATCAACTTGTTAGGTTTAGAGCTACAGGATTTCCTCTAACACAGTATGGCTGAGGGTATTTAGGAACTTGCAACAAAGCTTTCTTCTTTTGTTATTGGTTTTGTTATTGGAAGCTGCAAGCTTATCAGGTATACCAGATGGTCTATTAGAACTTATAGGCTCTATTTTATTATTTTTTTCCACAAGATTCTTTTTTTATTTCAACAAGTGTTTTAGATCAGAGAGTGATTTTACTTGAATGGAAGGAATAAGAAAGGGGGGACACTCAGGAAAATACCTTTTAAAACAAGGTTGGCACCATGGAAAAAAACATGAAAAATGCTAGTGCAAATTATTCATGTGTAGCTGTCTGGTGTTGTGACTTCAGATGCTGTAATTCTTTTGGGAGCATGGTAATTAGAAGAGGAAGGAAATAGGCATCAAATCAGAATAATTTTTCATAAATTCAGGATCTCGCAGTTTTCTGGACTAGAAACTTTCTAGTAGGACTAGGTTATAATCTCTGAAATGCTATTCCTAACTCACCAGCTAGGTGATTTCAGTTCTTTAAGGATGTGCTACTTTCTTTAAGCCTATGATGCCTCTTTTACTATAACTGTCTTGTTATTCCCTTTAGCCAGGCTAGGCTTATGTGTTGCATGACTTGCAAAAAGGTATCAAGTGAATACAAAATCTGTTCTTGCATGCACTACCTACCTCATACCATCTAGAGCTGTATCTACAGTGCCAACTCATGTTCTCTGTGAAGGAGTGAACTTGAAATACCTTTAAACCACTAAGATCTGATTCTTCTGTCAGCAAGTTACATTTCAGGCTTTTACCAACCTGGAGAACTGGGATTTACAAAAACATTTTTTTCACAGTTTATATTAAAGGCTTCAGAAGCGTGTATTTAAAGGATTGAGTGTTTGGAGGCAGAAGGATGTGGGATTTGGAAGACGGTTTAGACTTCTCTGATCAAAGGGGAATGAAGTCATGGGGGAAGTAGCATATCACCTTATAACTAAATACCTGCTCTCTCTGGTCTTAAGTACTTACAAGAGTTGAAGAAGAGAGTTTTAATATTTGGAGATATACAAACCAAGGCTGAGCATAATGTACTCTTCTACCTATGCTATTATATTGCCAAGATACTTTCTGAGATCCAGTGAGTAGTAGGTAATCTATACTAGCTTGGGATGCATCCATTAAAAAAAAAATGCTTAGGTGGAACTGTAAGCTTCTGGAATGACTTTTAAATTAATGTTTTTGAAAGCACCTTAAAATGTCTGCAAACTATTATATTAGCAAACTGAGTAATGCTCTGCTAAAATGTTAGCATCATACAGCACTATTTTGATGCAGAAAGCTCATTCAAACTGAAAAGGAGAGCATCCAGTTCTGGGTTTCTTGAAACACAGTCCTGTGTTTTCTGAAGTAAAATTGGGAATTTGGCACTTTTCTAGTGAAAGGAGGCATAGATCAGGAGTTGGAAGGGCTGCACTGTGTTAGATTTTGGCAAAATTATTCTCTGCATTGGGGAACCTAGGATGATTTTTTTGGTCGTTATTGGAGCAATTAATGCCTTTTGTTGCCCTAGTAGGAACTCACTGTTTGTCAGGCAAAACCTGTCTGTAGGTTGGAGATTGGTTTGTGATCTCTGCAAAGACATCAGCATGGCCCAGTAAGATGCACTGTTACTTTCTTCAAATAGACTCTGATGCTCCAATCAGATAACAGTATTAATAAATGTTATTCTCCTTTACCCTGAGCAGATTCAGACAGTGCTCTCCTGCATAGTGATAGGCAACCCATGCCACTGCATACTATGTAGTACTCAGAGTAGGTTTTTTGCTATTGATTTTCAATTTTTACTGCTTTGGTGGTTTATGTCATTACAAAACATCTCACCTGTGGTTTCTTTTTTATTGATTTTAATGAAAAAACTTTTTAGGTCTTGTTGCAGTTCAGCCCTGTACAGCCTTTCCCTGGCCTTTCTGCAGCCTGTGGATTCAGTAGAGTTACAGGATTTTCCCAGTTACCTGGCAAGCCACCTGCACTGTGATTTACCATGTCTTGGTAATCAAGTAGGGAATAATCTGGGTTTAATCTAATTTCTCACAAAATAAATAAATAAAATAAAAAAAACTCTCCATTAAAGAAAGCTTTTAGCAGTTTACTAAATCCTTGACTTTAGAAATCAGTGATGTGAGGAAGTTCATAGCATAAATACCTTTGCAGATCAAATGATACATGCTTTTATTGGCAAAAGTCGATTAACTTTAATCTCATTCTCCTGGATTTTGAACACAGATATTAGTTTAAATGTCCAGCTTTTCACTGGTACATCAGCTTTGTACTGGCTGGCTTCAGTCTGTTCTTTGTGCAGTACAAATCACTTATTTTCTTGTTAGAGGCTCAAAATATTGCCAGTATTTCTATTCTTCTGACTAGTTTGTGCTTTAGAGGTTATGAGATAAAATGAAAATACTGTAGTGCCTGTCTTTTGTCTAAAAGTCTGAAAAGCAGCATTTGCCCTGTTCTAGAGATGCAACTCTGACTTTTGTGATTTGGAAATCATGAAAAACATGTCTCATAGTAAGAGAATAAAGAATAAACATCACATCTGGAATGAGTTGTTGAAATAGAACAGCATATTCTCCTACTCTTTTTTTGTTGGTGGTGGTTTTTATTTTTTTTTTATTTTTTATTTTTCCTGAATATAAGTGCTTGGCTTAAACCTTTCTCTCTGGTTTCCAGATATTCAACTCGGTCCTTAAATAGGAAAGTTCAGTACTTGTCCGGCACTGTTCAGCAGCCAGCTTTCCTTTTCAGAGTAGAAGCCAACATACTACCGTATTTCTTAAGAAAGTTAGGGAGTTGTAGACTTAAAATCAGGAATTTCAGATAGCACAACACAGAACTGTAGCTGGAGTGAAGTGCCAAGTATATGGTTTGGGGTTTGTTTTGTTTGTTTTAGGAAAAACCTAGGGCTTAGAAGAACTTGATCTGCACCAATTCGTTTCTCAGAGACTTGTGAAGTACTTGATGTTTTCAAAAGATAAGCCAAATTGCTTAGTACTTGAAGTAAAGATTTAGACATTGAACTCTGGGCTCCTGTTCTTACTCTCAAGTTGTTGTGTGCAGTTAAAGGCTGACATGCACCATTAACCATGCGTCTAGAAGGTCATATTACTAAGAATTATAGAAAACCTAATTTTTACAGCTTTTGCTGTACACAGTGAGTTATGTGCACTAACAGAAATAAGTCTCAAAATCTTACCACACATTAAGAGGATTTGTTACTAAAAAAAAGCTTTGCCTACAGCTCTCAGAGCATTCCCTTCTGCCATGCCTGCCCTGAAAGGGACTTGGTCGTTCATTCTCTAGCTTGTGACTTAACACTTGACCCAAGTGCTGTGCCCCCTTTGTCTGTAAGCAGCTGGCTAAAACAAAGCCTCAAAGGGACCAAAAATTGTCCCACACCTGGCTGCAATGCTATGGTGTTGCTCTTTCTGGGCAGCAATGAGCGGAGTCCCTGCTGCTTTCAGTGAAGTGCTGCAGGGTCTGAAAACAAACACTGAGTGATCAGAGAGCCAGGAAACATCTGTTCTATGCATACTGCTCTTTTCTTATCCCAAAACAAAACTCTTATCTTGTCTCTGTGGCTAGTGATTTAGTTAGGTTAATGCAATTACAAGAAAGTGTTTAAACATGCCTTCTGAATATTGCTGGAGCAGTGCTGACCTCGTCAAGAATGCAGGGTCCCCCTAGCTCTCAGTACCTACCAGTCCCTGCAGGAGCTGCCGAAGATGCATAGCCAAGTGTTTACTCTGGGAGGAGCAAATGATAGGACCCTTTCCTGGGCCGACATAATTTTCCAAGAGGTGAAACGGCATTCCTAGCATCTTTTTATGCGCATTGAAGGATGGCACTTAGTGACTGCAGCCCTCCGGCAATCTGAGAGCTAGGTCTGCCTCTCGCGGCTCACACATCAGCCAGAGGAACTGAGCATGCAGAGAGCCGCGAGGTGCTGAGGGCTGTCCTGGGGCTGGCCGCAAACATGGGCGGCAGAGGGGAGTCCTGGGGCGCCCAGCTGCACCCCTAGCCGTGCCGGGCCGTGCCATGGGGCTGCGCTGCTGCGGGGGCTGCGGGCCGCGGCCCGGAGGTAACCCCACAGTGCTGACACAAGGGGGCGGCGGGGGGGTTGCCCGGCAGGGGCTGAGCTATCTGCTGCTCCTACGGGATACGGTGACACGGAACACTTTTTCTCCTGTGCTTGGTATTTAGGCAACAGCCATCCCTTGGAGAGATGACATCAAGACCATAGTGGCTCATTTTGAGGGGGTGGGGGAAGTCTTGGTATTATTTCCAGATGTATTTTTACACTTAATTCATTGTGTTGGTTTTATTATTGTTATTATTTTATTTTTCTCCACAGACAAGTGTACTTTCTGTAAGGGGAAGTAGCTCTTTTACTTTTCAAAAGATGGTTAATGTCGCAGTAAGGTTCCTAGCTGATGTTCTTTCCTCCTCCATTCCCTTTAACAGCTTTTGAAAGGGAGATGCTGTATACACTGTTATTTCAGCTAGCCTACTGAGCTCAAGATCTAAAGAATCAGGAATGTTCATGTCAGTTTTGTGCCGTTGGGTGAAGCTGCTGATGTATGTGAAGCCATGCCATTCTCTCATGCAATTCTCATTTGCCATGCAAATTCATCCCAGAACTGGGATGGTTGGGCTGGATGTTTGTTAGGCTGTTCTTTGTGGAACCATCCAGCCTTAAATGTTCCAGAGTCTGAATGCATAATACCAAAACATTGTGAGGCATTCTAACAAGTCTAGCCTATGTTTTGTTGTGTTTATGTCTTATTTTGAAAACATACTTTTAAGCAGCTCCTTTGAAATGGTATAAATATTTCCTCTGGATTATTCTTTTAACCAATACAGAAGGTTGAAAATTGTTTTGTGAAGTCTATTAGGAATCTGAACTGAGCTCTAAAAGAAACTTAATCTCAGCTTCATTGTAACTTTGCCATTTGCAGCAATGTGATCAAGAAGGTAAAATGAATGTAGCCTGTGTTTTCAGTCCCTGTGGGAGAAGTCCCAAAGTGCAAAGCTGTGATTTGTATTCTAAATTGAGGAAAAATATGTCTTGGTATGATTTTGTTGAAACTCATCTCTTTCCTTGAACTTATCAGTGCGATTATTTACCAGGTACTTTTGAAATACTGCTAGAACTTTTAAAATACACAAGAGGCTGATCAGGCTTCCCAAGCAGCATTTACAACACTTTAGTTCTGTAGCTTCAGTGGAAGTTCTTTTTGCTGACTTGCTCCTGTGGCATCATTTCATTAAAGTCTCTGTACATGATTTCAAAGGATGGTTTGGGTTGCTGTTGCAATGAGCTGGCTGTGAGCTTCAACTAATCCCACTCTGCTGTGGGGAATCCTTTTGATAGGCGTGGGAGGAGAGGTGGGGCTTGGGGGCAGGGTGCTGATAACATGCTTTGAGTTTGTATTTGCCCTGACAGTTTTTTTGTCTAGATAAGCTTTTAGCACATCAGGCATAGATAGGACTAACTGATGAGTAGATTCTGATTCCTTAGAAGAACTGGCTGGCTGAAGTGTCAATCTCCCTGAATGCAGCTGGTTATCTGCAGCTATCAGAGGTGTGGGAGCTGGGGGAGATTAACTTTTGTTTACACCTAGAATGAAGTTAGAGTCTCTTTTCTCTCTTTTCCTCCAAGCTTCACCGGGGTCAGGGGAAACTAAAGACCTTGAAACAGTTACCTTAATTGTGTTACTGGAGTAGAAACATCAAAACATCCAGGAGGAGGGAACCCTTGGCAAAGGAAATGTTTTACTTCTGTTGCTGTAGTAGAGTTGTATTCTTGGCTGAGAAGCACCAGATTCCTGGGCAGGAGTACTGGATTATTCCTTTATGCTCCCCTTTAGATTCAGTAGCTGTGTTCTAGATGATTATGATTGCTGGTAGGGATTGGAATGGAACTAGAAATAATATCCTCTTTCTACCTCACCCAGTAGTACCATTAGCTCCAACGTGCCTGTCCAGACTGGAACCTGAAGCTGGGGGAAATGTTTTCCATGTGCTGTTGTCGATTACTGTGCACTTTCCTAAGCTTGCTTGTTTCAGTGCTATTATATCTGTTTACTTGGCATTTCTTGCACTAGTAGTTTTTCCCATTAGAGTTGGGAGTGGGGATCTGAAGTCAAAAATTTTGGTAAGAGGCTTTTTGTTGATGCAAGGTAGTCATGATTTTAAGTGAACATTCCATTTACTTTGTTTAATCTGACCATCAGTTTGGATTGCTCAATTTAAAACACCAAACTGGGGCAGATGGGAAGGAAGTAGGCTAAACCAGGTTTTCAGCCAAGCAGTGTTTATAGTACTTAACTTAGGCACAAAAGGTAACTACATTTTTTTCTTTTTTTTTATCGTTGCAATTTGTGTAAAAGGAATAGAAAGAGAGATCTTAAATAAATAAAGGAACCTCAATAACTTTCCATTACCTGAAGAAAAAGACAAGACTTTTGGAGAAGGCCGTATTTCAGAAACATCATTCCTAATGATTGTAAAAAGTATGTAATATCTTCAAGGCTGTGCTATTGAAAGCACTTTACAAATGTAGTCTTAGAATTCATAACACTACCTCAGAGTTAAGGAACAAATTTTCCTGTCTAGACTGTTGTATCTGCTTATTTTTCTGGATTATTTTTCATCCTCCATAGTAAATAAAAATATACATTTTAACAGAAGACCAGCTCCTGTTGTCAAATGCCTCTTGAGGAGGTTTTGACCAATATGCAGTTGGGCTATTCAGCCATGTGAAGCATACAGTAGTGCAGTTTGAAATATTTAGAGTAGTTAAGTCCCTAGATGAAAAAATATATGTGTAAATGATCTTTTGTTTTGCCTGCCTTCAAGAAGCATTTCTTCCTTTGTGTGGTGAGAACTAACAACTGTGAGCACAGTGTGTTGGGACATATGTGTATATCAGGTTAGCATATGGATCTGTTCCTCATTTTGACAAGGTGATCAGCATGAACAGAAAGCATAGTAAACAAAAGGACTTGGGAGTCTTATAAGCGTTCTGCATCTTACCTAAAAACATGGGACAGACTAAAGGAAAAAGTGAATTGGGACCACTGGATGAGTAGAGAAGAGAATGTCTATTGCATGGATCTTCAGCTGATGTTCCCTGGTATGACTAGCCCCAAGTTGCTTTATTCTCCTCTTCCCATTTACATATAGGTAATAAGGTACATGCTAGAGAGGCTGAGTACGTGACATGAGTTCTCTTTGTTTTTTGTTTGTTTGTTTGTTTGTTTTTGTTTTTCAAGAAAACCAGAAAATAATTAGGAATTTGAAAATATAATGGTCATGTTTTAAAAAGGAATATTATCCTGAAGCTGTCTGGCCAGTTATTACACTTGTCTGGAAATTTTTCTGTGACTGTGTCTGTCAAATGAAAGCAAACATTAACCTTTGAGCTAACACAGAAGATCTGGAGCTGTGTTAGTAGATGGAAAAGTACTGCTAACCTGTACGGTCGCTACTACTTAAGCTCCAAAGAGAAGAGAAATTAGCTGATAGCATTTCAGAGGCTTGATCATAAGGTTGGTCTTTGTTTAATTTGCAGTCTGGTTTTTGGTCTGATCAAGGAAGAAATTGTCTGGTTGCTAAGCAGAGCTGATTCTAATTCCTCTGTTGAAATACTTCAATAAAAATACTTTAATCAAAAGTTGTATTTCGACAACTTTTGATTGCTGTAATTTAGAAATATAAATTTCAGTTTAAAAATGGTTTATTTCTTCCTGTAAAATGAATACTTTGCACTCAGTATGAGTGCACTACTTTCACTTGTCATTGTTACCGAAGGAAATAAACGTCACTCTACTATGTTGTACCCCATCCTCTAAAAATGAGCACAAGTTGCATTAACACAAATGAGATACAACATTGCAGAGTAGGAAGTGTGGGGCTTAATCTAGAAATGGGGCTGCTGAGATTCAGCAAAGGAATTGGCTGCTGTCTGTATGTAAAAACCAGGAACCCTGAAACATAGCTACCTGGAGAGTGGCAGTGCAAAGACTTTTAATGTGTGGTAGTTACATTAGTTGAGATGCTCAGGTTTCTTTCCCTTGCCAGCAGCCTGGGTGCCCCTTCAATGAACTGCCTTGTATAGGTTGAACTACTTGCTGTGCTTAAACTGTACACAGCTGAAGCTAACACCTGAAGATCTGATAGCATCTGCTGTGCACACAACCTCTGGCTCCTATTTACTGTCAGTAGTCATGTTACTTGATCTAATTTCAGGTTCTCGTAGTGGGAAAGTTCTGAAAGGAAGCCAGACCCCTGATGTGACATTGCTTCTGCACCCCATTACCACATTTCTCACTTGTAACAGGAAAACATCCTAAATGGCATGAAATGGGATACTCTCTCCTCTATCTCATTTTATATCCTCTGTTCTTTTTATCCTAAATACAGTATCCATATATCTATAAGATCTCTCAGTCTGTCATCCTACCCCAAGTAGGTCTTGCATTTATTGCACTTGGAACTTGATGAGGTGTGCAAACTAGCTGATGTAATTAAATGTACTGTAGAAAAGGCTTCTTGAAACTAATAATGCTAATTCTATTTCAAGTGGTTAATTTTATTAAAATACTGACTTAAAAATGAAAAGTCATGACAGAGATCTGTTCTTTGAGAATGCTAAGGATCTATCCATCCTTGACTAGCCATTCTGACCTCAGCTGGCAGATCAGAAGGTACAAAGTTTCATTTTTATTAGACAGTCTAGCTTTTACTTAGAATATCTGATACAGAAGTCTCCATGGGTGTCTTTGCAAAATAGTTCAAACAAAAGAAGAGGCTGGAGTCCACGTGAAATTTAGTGGTTGATGTGAGCATTAAAAATAAATAAATGAAGTGCTGGTATGGAAATACAGAACTGTAAGAATTGCTTCAAGGAGTCATCTTATCCATCTCCTTTTGCTCAGACTAAATTATGGCCATCTCAGACAGGTGACAGACAGCTGTGTCATGAACTGCTCATGGGAAGTTCCCCACAGTGCAAGCAGGTTCTCTTTTCAGGTTTTTCAAGCAGCCCTGTAGCAGACACTTTCTCCTATTGCCTCTGTGAATCCTTTTTTAAAGTTTTTCTTACATTGACAAACTGTACACTGCAAGGCTAGTAGAAATCCCCACTTCAGTCTCCTTTTGTTGAAGCAGACCCACAGTTTTTCTTCTTTCCTACAAGTTGCATTCTAAATCTATACTCCAGCAGAGGACTGGTGGAGACAGTAATCAGCCTGTCCGTGCCTCTGTCTGGTGTGCCAACTTAGCTCACCGTGCTAGGTTGAAACCTAACCTGGACTGAGAAGATTGTGACAAATCTCCTGGCTTTGTTAATCGACGTCAGAATAAGTTACTTCTCTCTGGTAGTTACATTATTGGCCTGTACTTGGTTTGTGGTTCACCTTACTGAAAAGCTAAATGAGGCAGTTTTTAAATTATTGTTATTATCTTAATTTTACTGTACAGAGAGGGAAAATAACTTGGCAAATGCTGCCAAGTAAATAGGAGAATGAGTAAATGAATTCTTGTTTCCTGCTGGAAGTGCTGTGAATAATTTATTGCTTATTTCATTGTATTATTCTGTTCTATAAAAGCTCTTTTGAATTAGCCTGATATGGCAGTATGGAAAACCCTTCTGTGTCTTAAAAAGTACATGAGATGGATTCAATTACTTAACCTGCACAAAAATATTTGAGACTACAGACAATTACATTTTTAAAAGAAAGAAGTTCAAAAGTATGGCTTCAAGCTTTTAGAAACTATTCTTATATTTTAAATTCAGAAATTCAATTCTCAGATGTTTTGTAGTAATTTGCTTAGCACAAACCACTTGTTACATTTCAGCAGTTTTTAATTAGTTCTGTCACTTGTAATTTTTGTCCTGGATCTGAAGAAGTCAGTGGAACAGTGAAGCTGAGAAAGTACTTGCCACACTGCGTGTGTTTTGTCCTGGTTTCTTTTTTGCTAGTAGAAGGATACACCAGAATTTGCCCTTGAGGACTCAAGTGAAATTTTAAACACAGAATGGAGGTTTGTTATGTGTGGCTGTGATTGTGCTGTCTTCTCTGCTACAGAAGCACTCAGTAGCCTGTGGACACTAAAAATAATTGAGCAATCAGAGCAGACTGGATATTTCATATCCATTTGCACATCCAATTTGGCATGGAGCATTTATTTTGCTGTGTTGATAGGTAATCTGTATTTGCTTTAAAGAACACTGTAAGTAATTGACCGTTGCCAATTGGGATGGTGCAGAACTGACTCAGTTTATATAACAAAGTGAATGAGTTTTGTTGTTATTGTTTTTTGTCTTTTGTAATAACCAAACTACAAAGTGGAGAGGTACCCTCTATAGTAGCACATGAGAATTGAGCAAAGAAGCGTTTAGAGATGTAGTGGTTGATGAAACTGGCATAGCAGTATTTTGTTGTTGTTTTTGTATTTATAAATGAATTACAAAAAAAAAAAAAACAACAAACCAACACAACAACAACAAACACAAAACAAAACTAACCATAAGCAACCAAAAATTTATGTACCAGGCACAATTGTCAGACTGAACTGGAAAGTAAGAGAATCCTCATATGGACCCAAACCCATTCTTGGAGCAGCTGTGAGCACAGTTCTGCACCACTGGGAGCCCCAGAGTTCTTCTAATTTAGTGAGGATGAGAAGTTTGATCTTTCCCAAACAAGCAAGCCATGAGTGACTCTGAAAGCTCGGCAGATATTACCTGTGCAAGTCAAAATGTTGGGGGTATATGAGTAGTATATTCTCTGCTGTGTCTCTCAAGACATCTTGGGGAATGACCTCCAGGCTTGCTGTAGTCTGGGAACTCCAGCAGATACCAGCCAACAGAAGGGATTTTACAAAGCAACCTTCTTTGTGTTACAGTCTCTATGAAGAACAGTTCTGTTGTACCTTGGACTTGTTTGCTAACTTAGACAGTTAATGCTTTAGTTTCATACACTGAGAACAGCTGGGTTTGTTGTTATCAACCAATTTTACTGTAATTAAAATTTCATACTTTGTTCAAGTGTTAACACTAGGTGCCTTGCATCTGTTGCAGATGATCACATTGCTGTCAGCAGCTGCTGTAAGCCAAAGGGCCTTTCAGATGAGTTACTGACAGTGTTCAGGGATGTAACTAATTTAACAGAACAGAAATAGACCCTATGTTAAATGTTTATTGTTGGGATAATAACACTATTTTATTGATTTTTTTCTTTTAATTTATTCTCTGTTTATTGTCAGCATTATTAGCAAATACAAATCTAGCAACAACAAAAATAATTAACAGCCTTTTTAAGAAAAGATGGTATCTGCGGATTTGAACATCTTGTTTTGATTTTCAAAGTTATCCTATGGTATAGTGCGAATGATTATATGATAATCGATTCCATATAGGAAAGAATGCTGCTTGAAAATGGAAACATCCCACCTTACATGCATCCTAAAAGTAATTTCCATAAGGCAGGCTTTCCAGCATCTGAATAGATCAGTGCTTTTTTTTTTTTTCCATTGTCGCTTGGGTTGTCTAAGAAGTTTGGACTGAATTCAGATCCTTGGTAGATCAACAGCTGCTGTGCTTCAGTCATGCATAGTTCTTATTAGCATAGCAATTTGGGGCCTGCAGTACTAGTTAGTTGGTTGTTCCCACTTTAATAAATCTGCATTTCAAAGCATGAAACTGTTAAAGGGAGAATGAGAGAATAATCAGTGGTATTATAGTATGAGAAGTCCAATTATTTTGCCCTTTTTTCCCCTATGTATAGTGGGAAAAAAAAGTTTAGGAGTTGTTGTGATATTTCTAGAGGCTTTGTGATAGCAAAAAACAAAACAAAAAAACTAAAAACAGGTGACTTTAATTTTCAGTGGTTGTTTCACTCTAGGCCATGAAATAACATCCAGACAGGTAAATATTGCAACTCTGTAATCAGTGTGTTTCTGAGAGGACTGAGATATTAAACTTCTTTTTAACCAAGAAGAGGGCATGCTGTATAAAACATTACACCAGAGGTGTACTGTGTCAGTCACCCCATGGCTGTGGTTTCTGTTCCAGAGTTGGCAGATTGTGTGTGAGAAATGGACTGGAGTTTGATGTAACTTGACCTTACAGAGAAGACAAGATTGTACTCTTGCTTCTATGGGAATTTTTTGGCTTAAAATGTTGGTGGGAGAGAGAGCACACAGCATGCTCGCTGGCAGAGGCTTTGACAATAACCAATTGGAGTAAGCCTGGGAGGACCAAGTCCTGATGAATTTCACTGCTGCTGTGGGTACGGCAAGGGTTACAGAAGAGCCCCACTGCCCTCCTTGGCTTTGCAGCAAAAATTTTCTCTCTAAGCTTCTTAAGTGTGCTGACATCTCAGGGTAGAAATGAATATTCAGCCATGCTGTGTTGTCAGATTTAATGAACTGAGCTGAGTGAATCTTAAAGTGAATCTGTCAAGGAGTTGAGAAATGAATGAGATGAGCTATTTTAAAGGCTCCCTGTAATTAACTCTATTCTAACAAATCTCTAAAAAGGCCTTTGCAGTTCAGCTGGGAACTGTGATGTATGTGCCAGTTTGTTGATATTCTGTGACCCTGAGCTGGCAGTTGAGGCCTGTGGGCAGAGGTGGATCCTCTTGGACAGGTGTCCCCACAGCAGGACTCGATGTGAGAAAAGTACTGCCAGATATACAAGATGAGAGGGAAGGATGTCTGTAGCAAGAATGTCTTCCCAACCCCTCCCCATCCCAGAAAGCATGTTTATTGTTTTGGTTGTTGGATAGGCAGCACATGTATTTTCTCCAGTTTGAGTGGCTATTGCAGTATCCCAGATGTCCCTATGACTGTCTTCTCTAGCCTTGCCTTTGTCTATCAAATCAGAAATCAGAAGCAGAGTTAGTAGGGAAAACATTGTTATCTCACCAGTCCGTAAATATCCTATTTCTGTGAAGTTGCAGGGATATGAAGTATCCCCTTAGCCAACATGCAAAAGACCATGTGTCACCATTTTCTTTTTTCTCCTGTGTTCTTGCCATTGAAATGCTGATGAAGTCTGAGATTACAAAGCAAGTAAGGGTATATAAGGAGGTTCAGTGGTTAGAGCACTGGTTTAGGAGACCTGCTTTTCATGCCTTATGGATTTAGCATCTTAATCACAAGGGGGTAAAAATCTACTTTGATGTAATAGAAAAAAAGGATGAGATACAAAAGGAAAAAGGTGTGATTTTTTTTTGCAATTGTTTTCAGTGATCTGCTAAAATCTGAAACTTCAGAATATGTTTTTGATCATGTGGTGTTCTTTAAGTAATCTTGGTATGTGCTTAAAAAAAGCTAATGAAGTAATTTCTTTAAATATAGTGAATATGTACTATAGTGGGGTAGTTTTCTGCCCTGAAGCATCCTGCATCTAGGGTGTTATGTGTTCAAAACCTTTTCTCTTTGCTCATGTTCATAATTCAGCTCCTTTTTCTGTTTTTCTGCATCCAGACTTGAAGGCTACAGCCAGTAACCAGCCCCCTTGCCTCTGTAGTTGCTGAAAATTACTGTCACACCACTAAATTCAGATCTGGTGTTTAACTTGATATTACAGCCTCACACTTCCTAGTTGTTTGTTTGTTTTATTTTTTATTTTTTTATTTTTTTGTAAGAATTTGTAGATTTTACTGTAAGGCTCCATAATACTTGTCATGTGTCTTAATTAGAACAGTGATCCTTCTGAATCGCTGTCAGCACTAACTGTGCTTGCTTTTGGGATGGAGCCTTTCCTGTCCTATGACAGCTGCTGTGCTGCATACTCCTAATACTAAGTAGGAACCTTCAGGGGACCAGTAGGAAACAGAGTATGCACCATGTGCATATCATGTCTAGTTTGCTTCCCAGAACAATCTGCTCTCTAGGATGCTCTTATTCAGAGCTACTCTGGGTAGAAGGGAAAGTGCTAGGATGTGAGAGTACAGCATGGTCAGCCCCCTGAGGAAACCCTTGCTGAGCCTTCCCTCTTGCCATGAGGACAGGTTTTCTTCCAGTCTGGAGGGCCCCTTCTTGAAGTATTTAAGCACCTCCTGAAAGAGGTGGAATCAGAAACTTCTCTTTCATTGACCAAAGCATACAGATCTTTTTTGTCCAGTTCTTAAAGTTAAGCTTTGAAAAATCAGTGCTTTGGCTTTCTGTGTGGGAAAATCAGTGTGTGCCAATGCGTGTGCCTTGCTGATTAGCCCTCTAGGGCAGACATCCTTCAGCAGCAGAGTCAGACTGAAAGATGTTGGGAGGGAGGGCTTTGGCTCCATCAGTTCCTTTCTGTCTGCAGCTCTCAGGAATGCTGAGAAATCTTATGCAGTATTGTTCCTCTCGGCACATTCTCATGTGCTTTGTCCAGCCTGGCTGTAAGCAGTTCAAGTAACAGGCATCCAGCCTTCCCTTGGGAAACAAAAACATAGTTTGATCGTCACTGAAGGGAAGAGAGTGAGATTCCAAGGAAATGAGGAATCTGCTTGAAAACAGCAGCAATGTGAAGGGGCACTCAGGTGTTACTCACATGGGTGAACAAGTCTGAGCCAGAGACAGACTTAGGACTGTTTTATTCTTACTAGCAGTGGACCCTAAAGCCTTACAATAAAATTCTGTTTTATGTTGTAATTTGCTTCCAGTTCCAATATTGTTGTTATAGAATGGTTTAGGTTGGAAGAAACATTAAAGATCATCAAAGATCACCCCTGCCGTGGGCAGGATTGCCAGCCACTAGATCAGGCTGCCCAGGGCGCCGTCCAACCTAGTCTTGAATGCCTCCACAATTTCTCTGGCCAGACTGTTCCAGTGCCTCACCACACTCTGAGTAAAGAATATACTTAATTCCTTCAGGACTCTGGGATGCATGTCATCTGGCCTCATAGACTTGTATACATTCACCTTCTTGAGGCAGTCTCAGCCTTGCTCTGCTCTTAAAGTGGGTGTGATTTTGAAGCTGATTTACTCACTTCACGTAACCTGCTCTGATCATTAATTTCTGAATTATGCAAAACAGAATGAAAATAATAGACAAAAAAGAATCTCTGTGGCAGTAGCCTTTCTCAGGCAATGGATAAAACAGAGCATGATCAAGGCTTATTTACCCCATCAGTTCAGTTTCCCTGGACAGAACTGTTGCTGAGCCATTAATTATTGAATTATTTAAGCCTGTTGTTTTCTTTTTCTGAGAAAGTAGCAGTTGCTAGACTGGATCCAATCCAAGGTCTGGTATTCTGTCTTTGACAGAGGTTAACACCAGATGACTCTGAAGTGAATGGGCTCTGCAGCAGCAGGTGGGAGCTAATCTACCCCTACATTAGGTTTTATTGTGTTTTTAGCAGCTAGAGATAACTTAGGTTCTGATTCTGGAAAAGTCAGTTTAATATATCTGCCAAATGCCTGAATAGCCTTGCTAGTGCTAGGAATTAATCCTTTTATAAAGATTTTTCTTTGTTTTTCCTTTTTAGTTTGCTGTCTCCAAAGTTTTGTTCTCCAACTGTGAGCCACTAGGGGAACACATGGTCCTGTTTCCTAAATGTGGCCTGGCCATGTGTGGAAGTACAGGAGACTTTTTTGCTTCTCATCTTCTATCAGCTGGATTTAAATAAAAGTAGTTCAGTTTCTGTAAATGTAATGTTTGTATTTTACAGAAGGAAAAACTGAGGCAGAGACCAAGTACATACTTCAGTCATAACTGTAGAAGGAAAGAGTTCAACTGGGTCCCAAGACAGGGAATACAGTATCTCAGATTCAGTAACAGCGGTACTTCTTAAAAGGAAGGCCTGGTTTTGAGTCAGTGCAGCTAAATACCAAACACTGTAAGACCTGTGAACTGCCAGGTCTGGGAATAGGGTAGCTTCAATAATACTGTGCACTGCCCAATTGCAGAAACCTATTTTGTAACAAAAATAGTCATTGCTCTACAATTACTGTTGAGTTTCCTGGCATGGGCAGTTATAACAAAGACTCAAGTTTCCAGAGCTGTGCTGCTTGAAGAGACCTTCTGCAGCAGCTGTAACTCTGCAGTTGTTGAGTGCTGCATTGATTCAGAGCAACATAACGGTAGGAAGTAAATGCAGATTTGTACAGCTTTTATGACCGTTTTTGCTTTTTTTTTTTGCCTGTGTTCAGAGATAATTCAGTTGGAGAGCAGATCTTGAATTTTCCTGTCTTACAGATGATGTTGCTGAGAAGTTAAGGGACTGACCTTTGATATACAGTTCAAAATGCCTTCTGAAGTCAGTGCAAGATATGAGGGTGTGGCACTTCTGACAGTCCAGACAAAAGTAGCACATTGAAAATTGTGTGACATGCTATTAGCAAAGTGTGGGGGAAAGCTTGAGGTTCCTGTCTTCCCAAATAGATCAACATTGCACAGTCTGCCCGTTAAAATGTGCTTAAATGTAGTGCTGATAAATGTCTTAGTCTTGTGTTCTGCTGGATCACAACGCAGGTTTGTTTCTGTCTGCTCAGTTGTGGAAGGAATGCAGAACCCCCAAAGGAAAGAGAAATCAGAGGAAACTTCTGTAATCCAAACAAGTCCCTTTGCTGTCCTTGAGAATTAAAAGGCACATAGACTGCTCATTCACAGGGTGAATATGTGGGATAAGTTTTGACTAAATTAAATATACTGAGTCATTTATTCTTGAACAGCAGTAATGCTCTAGGAGTCTTAGTGTTCTTTTGTCCTGGAACACTGAGAAAGTTTTACATTGATGTGAAAACCTCCTGAAATAATTTGCTTTTGTCCAGATTTTAATTTCCTTTCCATACTCAGTATGAATCCTTTCTGGGTTTAAGTGTAACATGGTTCTAAACAATAATTTAATTCCAACAGGATAGGTGGCAGTCCATGACAGTAATGCCACTAGGTGAGGTGAATAAGGCAAATAATATAGTCGAAAACAGATTTGGAGGCTTACAGCACAGTGGGTTTTGCTCCACCTCATTGCTTTTAGCTACTTGCAGTCTAATTGCATCAGTGCCGTGTTAGAACTGAGCAGTACTGCTGTGCAGAGCGCGAAGTGGTCTGTGCACACAGCTTCTTGACAAAACCTCTGCTGCTGTTAGCCTTCCTTATGAGCCACAGGACAATGAGATGCTACATTTATCATCCCAGGAAGTAGAGTTTAGTGGTCTAAACGTGTGTCATTTTATAGCACAACAGTTGGGATTTATCCTCAGTCAGGGTTAGTGAGAGCCATTGCTAAGGCTGCAGTTGCCAGTTATTACTACTTGGCTCCCAGGGAGTCAGTGTGGTGTGATGACAGCTTGTGGGAGGATGTGCCAGTCTCAGTAGCCACTGTGTGACCCACAGTGGAGTTCTGATATTTGAGTGATTTAATAAAAGGCATGCACCTGCAGCTGTGGCGTGGCTAGCATTCAGTACTGATTCTATAATGAACACTCTTTATGTGCATAAATGTCTTGGTCATCATCAAAGTCAGGCTTATGAGGCCTGGTAATCTGACTTAAAAGTCTTAATCATAGCAAGGATAATCTACCTTAATGTGAAATTGGGTAAGTTTGTTTTTCTTGTATAGGTTTCCCATTCTGAATTTCTTGCCTAGGGGAAGCATGTTGTGTGCAGTTAGCTCACTGAGTAGTAGTCCCAGTAGTTTTCTGGCAGATCCATTATTCTGTTCCAAAACCAAATTGCTAATTGTGATCAATATGGACTGGATAACGGCTTTCAGCTGAAGTGTCCATCAGAGTCTGCTCTTCAGAGAGTTTCAAAATTGCTATAATTTGTGTGGGTTTGACACACAAGGTGTGTGCTGAGCTAGTCTTATTTGACATACAGAATTCAGCCATGAGAACATTTTGAAATAGCTAAAATATACTTTAAAAATATTTTGCCTTGGATGCATTTCAGTGAGGCAAAGGGTACCCTCAGAGAAAGTAGGGGAGGCAACTTCTACTTGTGGGTCTAGGAGAGGGGGGTGATTTATCTTTCCAAGGCAAATATTGGTTCATTTTGTGCAGCATGTCAAGAAAGGCTTAGAACCAACTTATACCTCAAATGGTCTGTACAAATGATGCTTCTGGCCTTTCTCTGTCTTCCCATAGCACATGGACTGTTGCTTCAAAGTAGCTGTTCTTTTTCTACAGATTGATGTGTACATTTAAAGTTACTGATAAACTCTATTTTTATCATTTGATTTGTCTGAATTAAAGAGAGAAGCTTCTTTGTATAAAGTCTTCAAGCACTAACAGTATGTCTGTGAAGTTTATGATGTTCCCCTCATGTACTGAAAGGTTTTCTCTGCAAGATGATGTGGTAAAGGCAGTGGGTTTTGGCAGAGAGTAGAATCCAATTCTTGCATACACATCCTTGATCTTGGTGGAAGATCAGATTCAATTGTCTTTACAGCAAATGAATTCTTTATTGCCTTCCATTGGTAAGAAGTAAGGGTCAGAACTGGTGTCAGAAGCATCTGCTCAAAACACACATCTTCTGCTGCTTGATTGGTTCATTCTCTCCTGGACATTCTTTTTCCAATACCTCAAATTCTTCTTTCTTCTATGTATAATTCAAACTGTTGTCAAAGCTTTCAGTGCCTCTGTTTTCTTGCCTTGAAATTATGAACTCCCTTAAAAATAAGACCGAACTGAGGTAACTGAATATAATCTCTCCTCTGCACCCTTCTGTTGTGGTTGTCACCAAATCTATTCTCTCTTCAGGTGTCCATTTTGTTCTGCTTTTGGTGTTTGGATAGAGTTCTGTGATCTCTGGCTATTGAACCACTTAAAATGTTTGGCCCCCTCTTACTTTATAATTTCTCTAATTCCTTAATCGGTTACTGCATCTGGGTAATTTAAAGTGCCACATGTGTGCTAACTGCTGTTATGTTGATGTTATCCTAATGGACCTGCTGGGTTGTATATTTACAAATAGTTGCTGTCATGATTAATTGGACACACCCAGCAGTGCTTCAAGATCAGAGAGCTGAGGCTGCTGACTTCCAGATTTTCTTTCTTTAGTGTCCACAGTGAGGAGATAGAACTTTGTTGTTGAAATCCTAGTTCTTAGCTTGCTTCTCACCTTGAAAAAGCTCATAGTGTTATAATTAAGATAGAGAAGGAGGCTTCTGCTTTCTATTCAAACTAAGGTGTAAATTGTTGAACTTCAATCCAAAGCTCTAGGGATCAGTAGCCATTCTAGGAGCCAGACTTATTTTTTTTAATACTT
This sequence comes from Cyrtonyx montezumae, assembly GCF_038088225.1. Taxonomy (NCBI): domain Eukaryota; kingdom Metazoa; phylum Chordata; class Aves; order Galliformes; family Odontophoridae; genus Cyrtonyx; species Cyrtonyx montezumae. The sequence continues at coordinate 15,210,107 of NW_027072045.1, read as the reverse complement.
GTAAATGGAGCATAATCAATAGTTTGCCCAAACAATTCTGAATGAACCTCATGTACAGATGTCATTGTGCATCCTCCCTGGTTCTGACAAATCCTACTATGTGGTTGATAGTGGATTTGAGGACTAAGGTAGTGTGCATCACCTGAAGGGATGACTTCTCAGATTTTGTGCAGGTCCAGTGAATCTTTGTGAAAATGACTCTGAGTGTGTAGGGAAAGCATTACTCAAGGACCATAGTCTTTGCCCACAGCCTTACTGTGCTTCGCAGAGTGAAACAGATGGCAAGGAAACTTGCAGTGTGAGAAGAAAGTAGGAAAGGAATGTGTTTGGTTATGATTTTGTGGTTTGGTTGTGTTTTTATTGTTGTTGCTGTTTTTTGTTGTTGTTGTTGTTGTTTGTTTCTTTTTTTTTTCATGGAGGTTTTGGTGTGTTTTGTTTGTTTGCATCCCAAATTGACTATGAGCTGTAGATCAAACTGCTTCAGTTAATGACAGGATAAAAAAGTCATGCTATATGTTAGTCTGGAGTGACACACCCAGTAGTCTTCATATGACAATGAAAGAATGATGCTGCCCTCAAGTATTGTTAAACTCCTGCTTGCACTGAGGTCTATTCCTGCACTGTCTTAGAGCAGTATTAGGCTTCAGCTATTATTTTTAACAGACTGGTTAATAGTTAAATGTATGTTTGAAAGGACACCTTCAAATTTTCTGGTGTCACTTGTTCAAAATGTTGAGAGAGAAAAGCTGCAACGGTACTGCTCCTTCTAGCATTGTGCTGGGCTTGGCTGCTCTCATCCTTAAGGACGGTCCTTACCTTTCTGTAGGACTAGGATCTTCCTAGGTATCTCTGATGTCAGTCTAAGGCTTGAAACTGAAAGTCCAGACAGTCATGAAAGTGTTCAGTGTTGAAATGGTTCTTATACTGTTTGCTGTCATCCCCTCTTCGATACTCTTATTTCCTCATCCTAGTTTTTGTGGGCGTGTTGGATTACCTTGCATAATGAACATGTTTAATTGAGGGGATTTGACAATAGATGTGCATAGCTAATACAAAATAGGGGAAACAGAGCAAGTGTAGTGTAACCTTTGTGAGGACATGCTTTTTCTTTTGAGATGTGTGTCATGAAAGGCCCATCTCGTTATAGGTACTGACATGTCATGGATATTAAAGTCCACTTCTCTGAGACCCTATGGATGCTGATGTTAAATTCAATTCATGGATCCTGATCTGTTGCTCTCCAACGTTGTCTTTGCTCACTGTTGTGGCAGTAGACACTACAGTTCTTCCAAATGCAAACTGATATTACAATAATGTAGTCTTCATTTTGCTCCTGATATTGATTTTTTGAGTGATATAATTGTGTTCCATGTAAAAGAAAGAGGTAGTAGAGAGCCTCTTTTTTTTTAATAATAGCTGTCGTTTTTTCTCTTCTGTGTTGATTCAGCAATGAGCAATGTGTCCACTCATGCATAAAGTTACTTATTTAATATATGTAAATCATATAAGTGGCTGAAGAAAAAAGGTGAGGTTTGGTTTTTTTGCCACAAGAGGGAGCACATGAGGAATGCCAGAAAGTGCGAACTGCGTTGTGTCAGTTCTGCTCGTGTCTTCATTGTTGGCCCCACAAAGGGATGAGGAGATTTTTTTGGAACTGATCTCCTCCTATCCTAATTGCCTTGTTTTTTGTGGGGAAGCACAGATACCAGAGATGGGAAAAGTGTAGCCAAACTTCTCCTGATTGGTATTGCCTAGTGGTTCTTCCGTGAACTGTGAGTCGTCTCAACTTCAGGTATATGTCATTAAGGTTTTATGAATCAAACTCAGAAGTTAATTTATTCAGCATGTCAGTCATAGTGCGGGGGTTGGTGTTTGGAGCTCAGGGAAGAAATAATGTCAATGGCTAGAACTCAGTGTTGCTTCTGTCATGTTGGCGCTATTGCTAAACCCTTTTAAATAAATGGATATTGATTTTAGTTAATTCACTACCCAACCAAGCCATGCTGCTACACTTTTAATGTACTCTGGCTGTAGTTATGCTGAAGGGATACATCTATTTAACTGTATTGGTTTTTATGCCAATTTAGTTAAATCTTTGTAAAAGTGAATATTGATGAGCTCTAAGTGTTTCAGAATGGGATTTTGCGTTGCGAGCTCTTTCTTCTATCAGTTCTGGTTTTACCCCATATACAGCTGTTCAGCTGACCTTCAGCAGTGGCATTTTCTTGGTTGGCTTGTTTTATAAAATTCACTACAATACTGATTGATTGCTAACAGTGTAAGAATCAGCACTTCCAAGCTAGAAAATGAAAATAAAAAATAAAAATAGGTTGCCTGAAGCTGCTTCCTGCTTTACTTACTTCTTGCTGCAGATGTGTCATTATAGTAGATGTCTCAATCAGAGTTGTTTTGGCTCAAAGTAGACTTTTTTTTTTTTTCCTTTGATAGGTAAGTTTAGGAGACACCTTTCAACCCCTTAGTATACTGTTTAATTTGCAGAAGTTAATTGTATGCACTGCTCAGCAAACCTGAGTTAAGTGGTTTATAAAACAATGAATTTATCTACTGGGAATGTGTATGTTTGTATGACAGGGGTCTGTGCTGTGGGTAGGGGAGGGTGTATGACGAAGAAGGGAGCAATGAGTTCCTAATGCTGACTCTCCTGGTGCCTATTGTGCAACTGTGAGAACACTTCTTCCTTTGTCTGTTTGCAGTTCTCTGCCTGCCCATTCTGTAGTCTGTTGTGATAAGCTCTGCAGGGCATGGACCACATATTCCTGTGGTCTAAAAACGCCATGTATATCCTCATTAGGTACCTCTCCCTCACTTGCACTATTTTTAGTTGTTGTTTGTCTCAGCCAGTTGTTACCTCTAAGTAGCAGACAGTAGACTGCCAGTTGCATGTTTGGACAGCACCTATTACTTTGGGGCCCAGACTTGGTGAACACCTTTAGTCACTGCTGTGGTTATATTTCCACTACAGCTTTGTATTTTGAATGATGCAGCACAATGGAGTTCTGTTATTGCTGAAATTTTAGCTGTGGCATCAGTGCCAGCTGTTTCAGTGGAGTTATGAACCATTCCTCGGCACATCTCAGGCACTGAGTTCATAAAGTAAGATGAGAAAAGCAAAGTTTGAGCCGTAATCTGAGGGGAAAATTGTGTAGTGGCATGGAAATAAGCAAGTTCAGTTATTTCATGAAAACTGAAGGGGAAAAAGAAATCTATTTTCTTTGGAAAAGTAATAATATTCACAGTTCAGGCAAGCACATTAATTTAGGGCATTTCATCCTGTATTTACAGCTTTCTTAAACTGACAGAACAGCCTGAGGTTTCTAAAAGATTAATCCTGGGATGCCAAGCATACGCTGCACAGGCCAGAACATTCCCATACTGTCCTATTTGTTGGTGGTTCTTCAGATGTGGGAAGGAAGTGGATCGAGGTTTAGATGAGTTATTCTGGTAGTTCTGTCCCTGACGCCCTCCTACCCAGAGGCTCCACAGATTATTTTTTTCCCCAGTATGTGAAAAGAGGAAATGTTTTGGGTGAATAAAATTATAGGAACTCCTGTGTATGCAATGAAGTCACATTTCCTGACATGTTGGAATGTGCATCAAATACTTGCATCTGAATTTGTATGTCCAAATCCCATTGTAAGATAGCATCTGTCACTGTTGTGTGACATATACCTGTTATGTGATAGATCTCTAATTACATGATACGGATTTCAGAGGGTACAATGCTTAAGGGCTTCTAAAAGAGGTGATTTGTCCCATCTGGATGAGTGGTTGAGCACCACCAAGATGCATTGTGTTTTGAGATTAAATCAGACAGAAGGCAGTGAGCCCTCTACGGACTGTGAGCTTTGGGTGGTTCTTGTGCTAAACAATTGGACTGGTAAGGGACAACCAGAACTGCTGACTGCTCTTCTTGCCACTCTAGGAGCTCACCATGTTCTCAGCAATGCTACAAAGTGAACTTCTCAGTCAAATTAGTTTTGTGAGTTAGAGGGCATGTGAACAAGGAAAATGGTGTTGAGGTGGTTGAAGTGCAGCTTGTCATTGACAAACTGAAATCTGTAACAAGCTGTTCGTTTGAATTATGGTCTTAAACTCTAAATAGACTCGCTGTGTTTTTGGTGTTTTTTTTTCCCTGCTAAAAAAAACCAGCTGCCTGTTTTCATGTTAGCTTATGAGAAAATCCAGTATTTGCCCAATTAGAAATAGTCCTGATCTGTTCAGATAGCTGCACCCATTCAAAGGGCAGCCCAGCAGACAAGGACTTGTGCCAAAGTCTATAAGGAATTCCAGCTGCAAGGAAATGTGAGAGCAGTCCCTGAGTGCCCAAGCACAGCCTCCTCCTGGTTATCATTTCTTTCACAGCTGTGGGAATGCTTAAAAATTATGGACAGCTTGGGAGGAAGAGGAGAAAAAAGATCCCTGTGACTCTGAAACCTTTGTCTGAAAGCCGGACGCATTGCTGTGGGCAGAGATTCAGCATTGCAACTACAGCCATAAGAGAGAAATTCAGAAATTACTGGGTTTATTTCTTAAATGTATTTAATTCCAAGTTTCCTTCTCAGAATGTTAAGCCTTTGTTGGCCTGCCAAGGCCCAGTCTGTCCTTTTTCACTCTTCTGGATCTAACCTGCTCTGTGTCATACATTCCTCTTAGCTGTTATTAATAGAAATCTCTTCATTTATTTTTCATTCTCTTTCAGCTATTCCCACTCCACTTTCAATGCTCGAGGAACATGAGCCAGCAAGGAAGCTGGGTAAATAGAGGGGTTACGTTGCTGACTCCAGGAGACAGTTCTCTGACAAGTTTTAATTCCAATACTACCCCACATAATTCAGAAGATTATAGAGACTTGCTTGCAGTAATGGTATTTTCAGGACTGGTTAGTGAATGAGATGACTCAAGCTGATTTTCTCTGCATCTTGATCTGAAGTGCTCTACCCACGTGACTTCTTTTCAGTGCAGATATTGTTTTGAGCACAGGAGTTGATATCAGGGAATATTCAATACCTGATTGGTGAAGATGAGCAAAATGTTACTGCTAGAATTTCCTGCTCTGAGTCCAAAGAATATCTAGGTTTAGCTTATCATAAAAACAAACAAACAAACAAAACCATTTATCATTAAATTTGGATGCACATGATTTTGGCAAATAAAAAGGTAAAGTTAAAGGAAGGAGTTCTAAAGACTCAAGTTTCTCAGTGTACTGCTGCATGTTTGGAAAGCAATATGTTAAATGATTAGAAAAGACAATTTTCATTATAGAATATCGTTTTTCATATCTCTTGGAGTGGGCAGCAATTGTATGGATATTTTTTTTTTCATCTGGAAGAAAGAAATTTCATGGTCTAGGACTTTTTTTACTGATCTGAAGGGATTTTTAGGTTGGATGGGATTATTCTGAGGAAAACTGTGGAATTGTACAGTTTGGTATGTACATAGTCTGCTACCATCACCCTGCATGTCTACAAACCCTTAAAAGCTGCTGTCTACAGTGCACAAATGAAAGTATCTATGGATATGATTGTTCAGAAAGTCTGTTACTGTTGTGCTTAGAGTGCTGGTGGTGAGGATGTATGAACAAAATTGGAAAAATAATCCAAGAAAGATGGAAGGACCTGAGTCCCCGATGATCCATTGTGAGCTACCCATGGTGTGCTGTGTGTTTGTGCTTTCTGCTGCGGGCTGTTGGACACCCTGAATTGCAAGCTTCGAAAGCAAACCATGCTGCTTAGAAGAGGCAGCCTTGTTGCTTTTTGGCTATCCACAATTCCTGTGCTGGGCTGCTCGCGTAACATGGGTCGTTGCCAATTCATCATTGCCACACCTATGGAAATGGAAAGTTTTGTTAGGTTTGCCAGTTACCCTGAAAATATCTGAGGATGAAAGAATCTATTTACTTCTCAACAAGTAAGTGTATTTTAAATAGCTTTTGAGAAGATCCAGGGACTTGCTGCTGTTTGTAACTTACGGAGGAATTTCAGTTTTTGGTGTTTTTTGGGTAGAAATATTAAATACCTCAGTAGTTTCTGCAATGTTGATGGCCTGTGTGCATGAAAAGACATTGTCTGTTCAGACAGCAGGCAGTGTGCTTGGTACTGGCCTGCAACTTACCTCTCAGGAGATCATTTGTGTCTCTCAGAGGGAGCACTCCTTTCTGGGTCAATGGAGTACAACAATCAATACAACTCTTAAAACTGAGATATATTCCTTATAGAGTTAAAATGGACATGTATTTAGTACATAAATGTGGGGGGGTGATGAAAGGAAGTGACTATAAGAGATTTTGATTAAAATTTGACTTAACAGCAGTCAAGAAAGGTTGGAGATATATACTATAAAAGAACGCTTTGAGGGGCAGGGAAGAAAAAAATCCTTATTTAGTGAAGCCATAAACATCAGTAGCAATTTATGCCGAGTTCCTCACTGTACAACGATACTGTGAAAGCAGAATCTACTCACAAACAATGAGATATGTAGGTGGAATAAAGCTTCTAGAATAGGAGACCGAAGTAAAGTCAGCCTTTCCCACTGTGACACAAGGGAGAATTTTGCTTTTACTAAGATGTACTTTTTTTGTTGTGCCATGTTGATTTGTTAATAATGTAAGAATTGAGCCTTAGAGGTTCATTTTTTGTCATGAGCGTGCAAGTGGTATGTACATGTTGTAATGAAGGGTTTTAATAAAGTTGATTAGGAAATATGCATGGCTCTCTGCCAATTACACCACTTGAAGAGTGCAGAGAGAGGCTGCAGAGACAAGGAGCTGTTGTGGTTTCTAGTGAGGGCTGATGAGAGATGCAAGAAACATTTGGAAAGAGAAAGGTAGTTGGAGTTTGGAAAAATATGGATTCTATGTTGAATCCTTTTCCTTCTGTTCTGTTGTTTTCCCATAGCACTGTCTTGTGTAAGCCCAAAATACAACCCTGGTTGCTAAAGGTGGCCTTGCAGGAACCTAAGAAAGCCTTAGCCAACTGCTTATGTTAGCCTGTATATATGATGAATAATAACAGAATAGCTGTAAAAGCCTGTCTTGTTCTCCACATATGCTTTTACGAACTCATTGCTGGTTATCAGGAAACAGTGCTGAGACAGTGAGGTGGAGTCGTGAGGCATTGAATTGCCCTCTGTAAGTGGTGAAATGATGAGCTTGTGGCAGGGATTAGGGCTGATGGGGGGGAGTGCGTGCTGTGTTCCTGTTCTGCCTAACATGTTATAGCCTCTCCTTTCATTGGCAGCTCTGTCTCCAGCTCATACCCCCCAGCTGATGGGAGTTTCTTGGAACTCCAGTCCTAGTCAGCTGGTAGTTCAGCTGAAAACTACAACTTCTGGTGCTCGCAGAAATCAAGCTTTTTTACAATTTTAATAAAATCAGTTGATTCAGACAAGTGTCAGGGAAAGTGTTCTGCCATAAGCTGGGAAGGTGCTCAGCTGGGCCTACAGCATATAGTACTGTGAAAACATGCAGGTTCTCAGAGCAAAGTAATGTGTTGGGAGGATGTTGAAGCTGTGAGGTCTCTTATTTTGCAGCTCAAATGGTGCTTTCTTTACTGCTTTTATCACATACAAATTCCTTCCTAATTATCCGTTCTCTGTAATCTCCTACAGTTGCCAGGGTTCATTCTTTCCATAACGTATGCATTGTTTTAATATAAGATATTGTTTTTAATGGTCTATATCTCTAGTGGCTATTTTTGTCTTTGTATCTGCCCTAAGATTCTTTGCTCTACTTTGCTGTAGTCTGCAGCACTTTTACTATCTTAAAATGCTATTGCACTTTCCTACTTACTGATCTTTTTTCAGATGTTATCTGAACACTAAATAAAACATTACAAGGTGTATTCTCTAGGGAGAGAGAAATGTTGATGCATCTAAATGAAGCAGACCTTAATGCAAAAAAGAAGTAGATGCAATACAACAGAAGCACAGCCTCATACTGCATATCTTGTCACAAGAGATTTAATGTGCTCTGAACAGTTGACAGTCTGAGACTGTTTCAAAAAATTTAATTTGATTTTGGAGCTGTTAGTAACAAAGATGCAACCATTTGATTCAAGTACTCTTCTGTTATAAATCAATTTTGATGTTTCAGATGTATTAAAAAAATGTATTAAAACAAAAACAAACCAACCAAAAAACAATGAAAAACCACCCCATTCCCTCAAGGCTTTAAACAGCAAGTTTTATTTTGACTCAGATATGGCCTGCTTATATCATGGCAATTTCATGTTGGATTAGGTTATCTTTTCTCCTGCAGCAGGCATAAAGCTGATGTAAACTCTATTGTGTGTTCTCACTAATTTGACAGAAATGTGGTTGTATCTGTGCCTGATCTAGCTCAGTCATGCCTTGTTCAGTGATTTGGTAGCTTACAGAGCCAGCATTAAACCTCTTCCATGTTAAGCAAGACAGAAATAGGAAGTTGTCATCTTCTCCATCTTGCATAAGGGGAGCTGTGGCAAGGGGAACAAAGCCATGTTCCAGCACAGTGCAGAACTGGTGTACTTCACTGAACCTTCCTGTTCCCTTCTGGCTCCTGCACATTGCTTCTCCAACTCAGTGTGCTTTGCTCAATAGTGCCTTTCCAAGGAGTCCTTCTGACAGTTTCAAGTCCCTCTGGAAGTGTTTGTTTTCCAGACAATTTAAGTTACTGCATAAGGAATTCAGAAGCCATGGGATATGGTACTCAAATGAGCTCTGAGCATGTTGCCCTTGCTGTTTTGTTTTTTCTCTGCTTATTTTATAATCTCATCGCAGCAACCCAGTACATTTTGCTGAAATGCTTCACTATTTCTAAGCCAGCACTGCTTCGGAAATCTGTCACATTTCCCATCTTCCTATTAATTAGTCATCTTCCCATCACTTACCTTTTTTTTGGATGAGGGGTCTGGCTCATGCCAGAAATGACAGATTATTCCTCTTTCTTTTCTGTCTGTTTGTAAAAATATAGGTTATGATAACATTAAGGTTTATAATTAGCTGGAAATGTAAACTTGATCCCACTGTTCAAAAGCACTGTCAACCCATGATTCTTCTTTATGGTAGAGTTAGCATGAGGTTGAGAACAGATTAGTGCCCATACAGCAAATCCACTGCTATGTGCACAGAGAAGTATGGCAGAATCTGGGAGCTCAGTTACAATGACAGAATTGGTCTTGCTAGCTGCAGGCCAAGCAGCAATCTTAGCTCTGTGACCACGAGCAGTGGGTAGACAGAGCACCATGGCGCTTGTTTTGCACTGTCAGCCACTGTGCAGTGTCAAGATAGGAAGTCTGAAGCATTCCCATCTAATGTACTACTTACTTGCAGCTGCTCTAGTTAGCTATCATCAAAAATCTGAGAAGAAAAGATGACTACAGGAAGTTTTCTCACACTGCTTGGCTGCAGGAGCACATTTGGTGCTCCTACAAATAGCCAGCAGTGGATCAGAGCTGGGAACAGCAGGACTGAAGATGCTGCATCCTGGTGCTGAACTCTGAAACTTCGCTGTATACTTGTAGTGGTGCAATGGGGAGGAAGCAGCAATGCAAAGAATCTAGATTAAGAGGGTAGGAGAACATTTTGGGAGCAGTTGTCTCCATTCCTAAAGGGAGTTTGATATTTGTCAGGGTGCAGTCACACCTACAGACCTGTCTACACTAGCAGAATGACCAAACTGCTGACAATCATCAGTGAAGCTGGCACTGTGGAAGATAGAGTTATGTGGTGATGGATCGAAGTAGTTCAGAGCACAGAGACTGGAAATGTCCTCAAGCTCCACTGGGAAAGGAGCTGACTGAACCTCTTCAACAATATCAGCTGCAAAGTCTTTCCAGAGAGGAGAACTTGTAGGGCTCCATCCAGAGACCACTTAGAAAAGCGAAGTTCTTTTTTTCTTTCTTTACCTACATTTTTTTTCCTAGGAAAATAATGATCTTCAGGGAGGAAATCTGGGAAAGGATATTGGTTTAGGTTTCCTTGGGAATATCAGAGATGTTCAAATTATTTTTCAGCAAAGCAACAACAAAAACATCATTTTGGGTCATCCGTAGACAGTTCGCTGACTTCTAACAGAAATGTTTTTTCATTTAGCTTTACACTTATTACTTTTGTTTAACTTCTATTTTGCTGTAGATCAGCTTTTAGATGAGAAATACGTACATCAGCCTTAGAAAAAAAAAAAGTTGAAATGTATACTAAATTTCATATTTAAAGTGGCTTTAATTTTGGCCAAACTCATTTGTACCGAATAAAGAAACACTTGGAGTCTCCATGAAATACCTCCTGAAATGCCTTTTTTCTTTTCCTTCCTTTTTTTTTCTCTTCTCCAATTGCAGAGCTTTCATTTTCATTTCTTCTGATTGTTCTTATTGTGAAGATGATGCTCTGTGTAGAAGAGCCTGAAGCTGACTGTACGTTACAGTACTCCTTTGTGGTTTCTGGTCCACAGAGCTGACTTAGCAGAAGCTCTGCCAGCAGTTAGGTATCAGTTATTTGCCTTTATGTGAAGATATTGCTTAGTGTGAACTGTGGGATAAGCTGTGACAGTACTGTGTAAGTATGTTAGAGCCCTTCTTCAGTTTGTGCTGTCATCCTTGCATCATCTCTTGGAATCCTTTTGGTGTAAATGTAACTCTGGAACTCGTGTAATGGGTCGAAAGCTTTCATCTGTGTTTGTCCACAGGAAAGGAATGTGCCCAGATCCTCAACTATGGGTAAATTAGGCTTTGCTGATATCAAGATCTGATTGACTTTACCTACTGCAAATCTGACCTGCTATTGTGACTATATTTATTTCCCCTGCTGCATCTTGAAGTAAAGGCAGCTTTAATTTGACTTAATCAGCCTGTATTTTAGTTGGGACAATTACTACTGTAATTCCCTGCTCTGGAGAGGGTGTTTTTCTGCTGTCAGCTTTGGTAGGGAGAAAGGGAAAGCAGAAAGCTATCTGTCGAGTCTGCTTTGAGGAAAAATCATCTAAACAGAAGAGATCCTAGCCTAGACTTGGGGCTAAAACAAGGGCATGTCACAGTCAAGCAGCAGTGTAACCCTCATCTTTAGATTACAATGGGAACCTGCAGTGTTTGTTTCCTCATGCTTTTATTTGAAAGGGGGACGTTCTGTCTCAGCCTCCTTCTCAGTTGGAAGGATGTGGAAATGCAGGCACTGAAGGTATTAGCACCTTGATGCCCCAGCTGGGCTGTAGCCTGGATTTCAGCTTCTTGAAGCCTCTGAGTTGTCAAGGCAGACACGAGGTACTTGAATGAGCATAACAAGATGATCAGGACTCTGTTTACCAGTGTGGCTTGCTTAGAGCAGTGCTCAAAACACCCGAGGAAACAGGAAGAGATTCTAATTAAGGGCAGCTTTGAAATTCAGTATGTGGTTGATTTGCATTTTACCATTGATTCCTCTCTTTTCCCTTGCCTCTAAAAGCCTGGGGTGGTTATCATGGTGAGGTTGGGATCACCATGCTGCATTATGTATGCTTGATGGACTGTGGAGCAGCAATTTGTGTAATAGGGATGAAAATCAGAGTTCACTTCAGGGAGAAAAAGAGCATTTCTCTTAACTGCTGCTCGGGGTTTCCATCCTCTTGGCACACACAGGGCAAGACTACGTGTGACTTTGGTAACCAGCAGTGCTGGAGAACGCAGCAAGAGGCTGTGTGGTGCTGGAGGCTTGTTTTTGGGTGATTGTGGCTGTGGAGATCCAGGATGAAGATGCTCACACAGGACCTGTGCTGCTAGCTTATGTTTCACATGCAGTCATGTGTTTGGCTCCGACATTCCTGTCTTTGTTTTCATTATCCTGTTTGGGGCAGAGAGTGGAGATACTAGTGCTAAACTTCTTTGGCTAGGAGGATTAGGAATGGAATTGCACCTGTGCTGAGTATACAAGCAAAGGCTCCTTTCCTCTCCTCCTAGTGCTTGGACATTTACAGCAATTTATCCTGTCCTCTTACCCCGTGTCACAAAAAGCATGCTCTGTACTCAGTTCCTCCAGTAGATGTGTACTTTATATTTGTGTATTTACTATCAGTAATCTTAATATTATCAGTATCTTCTAACTAAGCACTGTAGATTTCCTACTTAGTGCCATAGCTGTATTTTTGTCCTCATTTTGGTTTAGGTACCAACATAATTTTGTTTATGTCACTTCTGAAGTGAATTAAGCAAAATATATAACAAGCTTTCTTATCTATATATAAATTTTCTGTTGCAAACATGCAGCACCTCTCTCCAGCGTGCCAACCTGACAGCAATTGTGGGGTCCCACACAAGGTGCAGTAGTGACCATTGCTGTAAGGACATCAGTAACTATTGAGCTGCTAGTCCCCCACCCATTTGAGCATGTTCCTCTCAAATTTCATAGGGACAATCACATAGGAATACAGGTTGCCATGCTCTAAAGAAAGATGCAACTTGCTCTTAAAAATCCCAGCATCACAGAGCAGCTCAATGATGGCTGTATGTTGTTGTGGCTAAATTATGGGCTGGAGTGGTGTTTTCCTTTAAAAATCCTAATTCTGAAAAACATGGCTATGCAAAACATGTAGCTTTAATGAATAAAAAGCAATATTTACTTTCTTTACTGATTGTGGATTAAATAAAGCTACCAAGTAGGATCTATAAAGGCTTAGAAACTGAAGATAAATAATAATGAAAAGCTCCTGATGGTTGGAAGCCAGTCTCTCAGTTTGGTCAGCTGAACTGCAATTTGTGAAAACCTGGGGTGGAAATGATTCAGAGGCCAGATTCTATGTGAGCTGGTTGACAGAAGTAAGTCACTGCTATTTTGAAGATATGTCATTTAAAAACGAATTAAGATTAAACATGCCTTCTGGAGACTTTTATTAGACTTCACACTGTACTGTAATCTGTATCAAGTGGCTGTTCAGTGCATCACTCTTCAACTTAAGCTCTTATAAGCAGAATAGAGAAAAAGAGCCATACAAGATAAATAGCGTCTTTTGCTTTTTCCCCTCTCCCATTAAACCAGAGGAGAAAGGAGAGGTGAGCCAGATCCTATAGTATATATGCAGGAAAATTCCTATCAGCTTCAGTGAGAGAATTGATTCAGTGAGAAGTACAGAGCCAGGCCATTTATTTATTTAATAATATTTATTTATTTATTTTTATAAGTTAATATCAGTTATTTACAGACTACAGCCCCAGGGCTTTGCGAGAGTGGCCAGAGGGCAGTGATGTGCCTGGAACTCCATGGACTTTTGGCAAATTCCTGCATATTCCAGCTTTCATGGTTTCTAAATCCTTACTTTTTTGGATACGTTTGCTTGAACGTGACTTTAGAAACACAGCCAGTGCTGCTTGAATACGCCCATAGTGCAGACATAAACTGTGTAGCCCTTAGAACCTGTTCTGCTGTGGGACAGACAAACATGAAAGGTCTTAGTGTTCTGCAAATGAATCAGCCTTAGCTCATCAGTGAGTGCCTTGATTTAATGAAGCCATAGTATGTTAATGTTAACACTGCAAAAAAGCAGTAATGTTACAGGCAGCCATGCTAACTAGCTACAAGCATTTAAAAGCCCAGGCATGAGTTCTTACTTGGCTATCTGGACATAATTAATGATGACAAGTATGTTGGAAAAATAGTTATTTTGCTTGCTTTTAAAGACAATTACTTGCTCAAGGCAAGTGAGGGGGTGGGATTTATGTGGTTGTAATAAGCATATGGAGATGGCATCTTCCCAGGAGAATATTGTAGCCACAGGATCTTTTTAATTGACCTGAAATTCCTTTGTTCTATAGATACGATTTATGTATGTGGTCACAGACTAAAATGACCCTACTTGTATTAAGGAGGCTGCATTTTAAGCTGCTGAAAGGAGAAAAGGTAGCTTTTTATTGGCCTAATCAGCAACGGACAGAAATTTCTCCCTCATCGTTTTGTGGCTCAACAGGCAAGGAGAAATCTTTTCAAATGGGTACCCTAAGAAATTTTTCCATCTGATAAAAACAGACGCGGGTGATATGGAGTTAGGCTGGGCTGAGCCTTACTGCAGTCAGCTGGTATCCCTCCTGCTTCAGGACTCACAGAGCATGGCAGCTTTTGCTCAGTGGGGACCATGCCATCCTCTGGCAAGCACCACATTAGGCTGCAGAACCCTGGTCCCTTCCAGGCCCAGGCTTGGTCTTGGAGGCTGAAGGCAAAGCTGCCTCTCCACTGCCTGCCACTGTGACGCTGGGTGCTGTAGGGCATCTGCTGCACCCTCAGCTCCTCCTGCTGCCCCACCAGTCACCAGTGTCTCTTGTATTTAAGGGATGTGAGAGCTGTGTGGTCTTACCACATAACTGTACCATGAGTTGTAACAGTAAGGAAGAGTATTGCTCCTTTGTTCTCTTAAGGTTTCATACTAAATTTGCCCAGGTTGGAAGTTACAGCAGAAAGTCCCTCAAAACTATAACTTGGAGAAAAATTCCAACGTATGGCCACAGCTAGCTGCTTTAACACAAAGCCCCAGGTTTTGTGTCTTTGTCTGTCACTCCACTGAATTGCTAAGATGGCAAAATCCTCAGAGGCCAGAGAAAAAAGGGAACCAAAATCCAGTGTGTCAGTCACTTACGTACATCCAGAAGAATATTCTTTTATCTTATTCAGTTTTTATCTCTCAGAAAGATCACAATCCCTATGTCTGATTCCCATCTTGCAAAATGGGGGAGATGATGCTGACTTTCTTAGTATGACATTTTGAAACCTAAAACTGAAACTTGTTACAGAAAATGTAGTATTGAGAGTCTTAGGTGCTTTTCTCGTCTCTGGCTGGCCCACTGCTAACAGCAAAGATTGCATGTTCTGTGCACTCTGCCATCAGCATCAGTTTGTGTTTTTGGAGTGTTGACGTGTAACAGAAAAATATTTAGGTTTCTTGTAGTCCCAGTTATATCTAGTCCTTTCTAGAAGTGTTACTATAGGAAGCAGACTGAAAGCTGGGTGCATTTTGCATTTAAGGGTTTGGATGCAGTTCAGCCTGTTCTTGGTGTCTGCAGATTTTTTTCTGGGTATAAATTCTCATCTGATCTCTCTCTGTTCAGATTGCTCATTAGGGAAAATTGTGCTAGGGCAACAGGAAAATATCACAGGGAGAAGACTAAACAGATCCCCCATTATGAAGATGCAAGGTCCTAGAATCTCTCAGAGTAATCTGTGTCAACAGGAGGTGGAGAGTGAAATAGAGCCTGTACTTCGTTGCCCTAGATTAGGGAGAGAAATGTTTAAGTCCAAAGTTCTCTCTATAAATTGCAAGTCTAACAGGAGAGCAACCTCTGCTTTTAGCTCCAAGGACAGGGTTGGAAATGAAGCAGAACATAGGGGTACTGGAGCTGAAAGCAGTGGGATTTTGTGCAAGGTCATTAAACGGACAGTTTTCTGTGCAGCTGGAAGGGATTACTGCATTACTCTAAATTTGACCCTGGCAGAGAAGAGAATTTCCTTGGGGTGCTGTGGTTTTACTGGGCATTTCTTTTTTTTTTCTTTTTCTTTTTTTTTTCTTTTTTTAAATTTACTGCAAGCAAAAAGGCACGTTTATTTCAGCCAAGTCTTCAGCCTGTCAGTGTCTGAGGAGGATGTTGGCTGGCAGAGGGGAAGCTGAAGGAGAAAGGGGACGTTCTGTGGGCTCTTTTTACTTTATGTCCTTTCCCATGTACCAAACAATGACAGTGGAAGGAAGTGGTGAGTGGGTGAGGAATGAACTCTATGAGTATAACACTGAATTTCTTCTTCATTATAACTAGACTCTAATGTAGAACTTTGGTTTGGGCCTTTTGGAAGGAATGAGTAGTAGCAGAAAGTCCCCCTAGATGTTTCCACAGAAAGATTTGAATGGAATAATTGTATTACATAAGAAAGTCAATTTTGAGTTGTATTCTTTTCCTGATGACACAAGATACTTGGATCAAATGTTATTTCCAGATTAAATAATATGTAGGTTAAGTGCAGGAAAACAATTCCTTCCCTACTTGCACGTTGTGGTTTCTTCTGGTCTTTGGAGGAGAAATGTGTTCCAACTAAATACTGTTTCATATCAGATGAAATGGATGCAGAATCTCAGAATAGTTAAGGTTGGAAGGGAAGTCTGGATATCACCTGGACCTAACCTATGCCCTAGGAGGGCTGCCTCCTGTAGATGCATGCATATTAATGTGAGCAAGATTACTGCATTTTCTGGAGCAGAACCTCCCAGGGCGGGACAGTGACCAGCTTTCTCCTGCCCCTGCCACAAAGGTCCATCCTAAGGTCCAGTCCCAGCCTGCAGTGGTTCACAGGTGGCAATCACCCATAACTCATGTGGGAAGGGAGCTTGGTTTGGTATGATGGTGCAAATGCAGCGACAGTGGCATATATCTAGCATTGAAGGATCTATGAATGCTGAACTACAATAAAGTTTTTCAGATAGCTTGTTGAATGAATTTTCCTCGAGTATGGAGGAAACTTGGCTTTCCTAAATGAAACATTTATGCACTGACAGCAAGTGATTCAAGGGAAAGACCTGCTTACTAGCTCTCTTTGTTGTGCAGTGCAGCCTAGTTTGTACAGCCTTCATTATTGAGTTATGTATTTTTATATATTATATTAATAATACAAGTTTCATTCTGATTATTTGCTTTGCTAGTCTAGAAGGCTGACTTCAAATCCAGACATGCAAGAGGTTATAAATGTTGTCTCTATCAGGCAACTGGTTTACTTGCATCTCAGTGCAGTGATGACTTGGCAGTATCCCAAAGGCTGGAAGCAGTAAAAGCCAAGAGCTGAAACATTCATGGAAATTCAGATCTTTTGCCTTTTACACATTTTTCCATGACAAGCTCCTGAGCTTTTAAGAGAGTGAGTCTCATCTTCTGGTCGTTACACCCAAGCTGATTCGAGGCATAGGGAAACTGTGCCAGGCAGTAGTTACAGTTGAGTGAAGTTTAGGTGGATGACTGGGAGGAGCGCTGGCATGGGTAAATGTCATTGCCTTTAAGTGTTCTGCTCCAACTTCACGCAATTAGAAGGGATGTGAAGTCAGCATCAAGCTGCTTTAAGTTCTTCAGGAAGGGAGCAGAAGCATCGAGACTGATTTTCCAGATTGGATCATCCTGATTGAATAAAAGCAGGGGATATTTTGGTGGTATTTGGTCTTTCAAAGCAGTATGACAAAGTAGGGAAAATAATAAGCCATAATCCTGAAGTGCAGAGCAAAGAGGTTAAGCACTTGTTCTTCTCTTAGTACCCACTGCCCAAAGATCTTAAAAATTTTTACAAATGCAAACATGAAAGCACTGTCATCCCCTTTGAAAGATGGGGAAACTGAGGCATAGAGTAGTGGGATTACTGCCTGGACTGAAAGCCTCAACCTCCTGATGATTTAACTGCTTAGCAAGGCTTCCAATTTCATTTATTTATTTATTTATTTATTTATTTATCAGAAACGCATAAGGACAAAATCAGGGAATAGCCCACTAACATGATGTGCTAGGTTTATAGCATTCATTTTTTATTCTGGACAAGAATTAGTTAATAGAAACAAGTTTTTATGTTATCCAAACCTGATGGGCTTTTTCTTTTCTCAGCGTATTGTTAGTTGCTGTAGCAGCTGAGTAATGCAGAAGTTCTGCCTGAAAATAATGCTTCCTCCTTATATGATATTGCACATATTGTCATGGAAATTGTCCTCATTTCCCCCGAGCACACTTTAAATAACTCGAACAGCAGTGCTAATGAGCAGAAAGATATCTGCAATCCCCACCGTGCAACTTGACATACTTTATCCCACTCTGAATTCCCCGTGCTCATCATTGAACATTTTGAAGATCTGGTATAATAATTTGCTTTCTCGTTTTGGTCTAGTCATTCTGCTCTTAGCACTTAGTAGTAAAAGGTCAGCTTTGGCTGAAAGCTTAGTACTGCAGGCATGCCGTTTTTTCCTGCCAAATACCTTAAGAAAAGCAAGTGTCTCCGAAAGGGTAAGTCATATTTTTGGTGTATTTAACGTTGTCTGTTTTGCTTTAATTTGCAGTAAAGGATTTATTTTGAATTAACAAGCAGTGGGAATGCATCTATTCATTCAGCCAGTCGATTTGCACAGGGGTTTTATTATGCTGTATGTATTTTTGATTCAGGATACAGTATATGTTATTATCTTGCATTTTACATTCACTAAAGCCAATTAAGTTGAGGGATTGATTAACCCTTTAAACATGAAGCATGTGTTTTGCATGGAGATGGAATATGTAAGGCAGAACCAAACAGAAGAAGAATCTGTGTGCATGTATTTTTCCTGATCAGTTAGGTTAGGTAGCTGGGTAATACATCCAGTATTTTTGTTTTTATTGACAAAAAGGTATTCTTTTTTTCTTCTGCACTGAAATAATAACATGAATAACACCAAATGAAGGAAACGCTTGCTTCCTCCTAGCATCTTTTGTTTGCAGGGTTACCTGAGTGCATGATTTCATGTAGACTTTTAGCTTTCTGTTGTGATGTTTGCTGTGTGGGCTTTTCCAGGAAAGGTGATTGTTCTACTTCCAGGTAGATACAAATCTGAGAGCAGTTTGCTTCTAGCACTATAAAAATTAATGATGTGATTAACTCCTAATAGAGAAACACGTTCCTTGTATTTTTCTTGTTCTGTTGTATGTCTCTTTACAGTGATTTTTTTCTAGTCAGAAGTCCAAATAAGGGTTCTGCATAAAGGAAAAGGGACTACTTGTAGCTGAGACGTGTATAGATCAAGGGGTTCTGAGGGATCTGCCTTACCTGACTGAGCATTTCTGTTGTGCGTTTTCCTTAGAAATCATTTCTGAGGCAATGCTAGAAGGTAGAAGTGCAGGTTTTCATTTCAGATTTCAAGCTGAAGAAAAGGTTTTGCAGGAAAGTGTGTTTATTTTGTTTAAACCGACCTTTGTTTTCCCTGAAGGATTCTTATTTAAAATGGGATTGCACAGGAAGTGGTAACAATTAAGATGTGAGAATTGAGTTTCACTGGCTTGTAGTCACTGGCACCAACTTAAAATATTTTATTGAGCGAAATGAATGTATGTACACAGATTTACACAACCATCGGGATTTTTTTTTAGGATATAATCATACGGGCAAAATTTTTATTAGAAAGATGGATGCAAAAATATATCTTTGTTTAAGTTTTGTTGTATACCTATATGTATGTAACAGTCTACAAAGGGGGGCATAGGACAGTTTTTGCTCCCTCTGCTTGCTCTTCTGCTTCAGGCACTTGATAGAGTGATGTTTCTTTCCCTTATTGCATGCATCATGATAGCAGTGTCTCTGTAGATAGATGATGATGAGAGGTGTCTGCCCTGCCCTACTTGCGTATGAAGCAGGGATTGCAAGAAAAGGCTGTTATATGGCCAGAAAGGGCAACCTGAAGGTAATTATTTAGCTCTCATGCGTTTACAATAGGGTGTGTGCATCCTACTGAATGCTGTCTTTTGGTTGTAAGCTGTTCCCTGCCCCTCTGTGGTAAGAAGTTGTGAGGTATTAGACACAACAGGGTGTGGAGGCTCAGAGCTAAGTATTAGGCATCCAGCATGAGTCAGTGTGACTCTAAAGGTTACACTTGGAATCTGGGGAGCAGTCACTCACTGATTGATCCTTTTCCTGGAGAGCTGCTACTCGCCGCTGCTGTGCTGCAAGGATTTGCCATCCTTGGAAGAAGATGTTGCTGTGTGAGAGGGCTCAGCCCCGTGAAGCAGCAGGTGGGGGGGGTGTAGGCTGTGGCTATGTCTGGCCTTGGTGGGACTACATCTGCTAGGAGCCATCATCAGTGCCACAGTGCAGCTGCTGCAATCTGCATAGCCCTATGGCTCATTCTGGGAAAAAATGACGGGTGTGTGCAGGGAGAAAGGAAGGAACAGGGAGGATCAGCTTGGTACCCAGCCTGTGCAAGTAACAGGGGCTAAGAAGAAATTGTCTTAAAATCAAAATCAGTATGGGCAAAAATTGAAAATTTAAGTTTGCTGAGGAAGGCTTAGCCTAAAGCAAACAGTTACAACCCTTAGTGAGTCATAACCACCAGGAAAAGCTTAAGCTAACTGAGCGCCCCAAGTAGATTTTTCCTATAAGCATCTTTTCAAACCAAAGGGGGTACAGGATGTTGCCTCTCTGAGCCTGATTCTACCAAAGTCTTTTGATCTGTGAAATCCATCTGGCATGCTGGCTGTCGTCTCTCCTGGTCCAGGCATGCTGGCATGGTGGGTAACCTGTGCCATTCTGATGCCCATTCTGCTCTGTGCTAACCTTTCTCACCTTGTTTCCAAGACAACCTGGGAAGAGAAGTGCCAAATCATTGAGGCAGAACTGATGTGCTTGAGTAGGGAGTACTGAGGTAGCTGGGTGTGTATATGAGCTGTTCAGCATCTATCTGTGACCCGTGTTGCTCTGAACAGATTGGACTCTCGGCAGATTTTGAGGCACTTCCCATTCAGTTACTTCAGACAATCCCCTGTAGCTCCCTTCCAGAAAGTGCTCCATTTTAACATGGTCATTAAAAAGGCATTAAATGATTAGGGAGTGCCCTGGGCGTAGCATCAAAAGTACAGTTGCATAAAAGCTATAGTAGCCACAGGCTCCAGTGGGTCTGTCCTTGCTTGCTGTTCCCTGTGTTTGTGAACAAAAGAAAAAAACCAGCAAGAGCAGTGATGTCTGTGTATGATCTGTTTCCCACAGGTTCAGATGGCTTAGGGACAGAGGGTGAGCTGTGAACGAGGTTGTGGCCAGAAACATTGGTCATGTGAAATTCAGCCTTAATAAGGGAACTCTTCCAGATCGATACAGGAAGTAGCCAGCAAAGCTGGGAACTAGTGTATGATTCCCCAAAACCTTGCTGCCTGGAATCCTGGGCAGTGCAGGTTTTCCTCTCTTAGATTTTTTGGACGAGGTTAGCTCTATGTTATCTGAAAATTATTTCTCCTCAAGTGACCCTTAGTTTCACTGTGCTCCATTTTTTTCTTTTCATTAGCAGGCCAGACTAAGAAGCTTTTTGGATTAATTCTCTGCTTTTAAAATTTATTTTATTTTTCTTTGGGGTGTGGGGAGAGGGGAAGTTGAGAGAGCTTTGGGATACCCCTGAAATCACCCAGGTAAGCCAAAGCAGAATGTTCTCTCATGTTTTGCTTTGTAAACTGTGCTGTTCCTGTGAAGATTTCCCACAGGTATCATTTGGTGATGCATCCTTAACCTACTCTGCTCCCTTAGTGAAACTACAGTAATGATGGGCTCTGTAAAGACACAAGTAACAGCTCACTTGTTTCTCCTATTGCCAGTATTTAGCAACATCAAACTAACAGTTACACCCTCACCCACATTAAACAGACATCAAAACAATGAAAAGCATGTATTGCCACCTGCAGCCTGTTGTTAAAACCCACTGTTCTCTCCTAAGCCCACCTATATTAAAATTTTTGACTGTCTTTGTCCATTCACTGAGCACTGGCTCACAACTACTCAAAATCGGAGCATAAAATATCGGTCAGAATTGTCTCTGATCTGGTGAATTATTGTTGATTTTCACTTATCCTTGATTTCTGATGGAGAAAGAGAAGTTTCAGCTTTGGCGAAGCCTCTTCCTCTTTAATGCAAAATTAATAATGCTGCATGTTTTATTGCCAGCTGGTCCTTACGTTGCTGCAGCTGTAGATTTACAACTTCAAAGCTGGATGATTTAGACACAGTTTTTATTTGTAGCCAGGCAAGCCAAACAATCTCATCTTCAAAGGAGGGGGTGTTCTTTAATGTTGTGGGCTTCCTCTTTGTGCTTAGAAAATGAGGTTGCTCGGGATGATGCCACATGCAGCAAATAGGCAATGTAGCTGTTGCTCCTGGAGGAACTTCTGTTGGCTGTTGCCTGGGAAGTACAGAGCACACCCAGTAACATCAGGCTGTTTGATGGCTGCTGCTTGGGTCCCTTTGTATGATAACGAGCTATAGGACTTTAAATGTATTCTGTTGCTACGCTCAGTGCTACTTTCTCAGTAGACCCCCAGGGATGACCTCGCTGGAATTAAGATTTGTATTTTTTTCTTCTGATATGCTTGCAGTGAGCATTAAGAAGAGTCTATCTCAGTGGAAATAAATGTTCAAACCCTACAACATTGTGGTTTGAGGGGAGTGAGGATGGGACCTGGAGGTGAATGTGATCCACATCTGACAATCATGTTGAAATGGAGCCCTTGTGATTTTCTTTTGTGTTAGTTCTTCATTCGGTCAGCCATGCATCAACAGTTCAACCTAGCAGGTCTGAGGGAAGAGCAACTGGGTAGCTCCATTTTGGTAGGAGCTGAGCCCACAGGCAGTGTGGATCGTGGCTGCATGCTGCTGCGCTGAGCAGTTGGTGACTCTAGGAAGCAAAAGTGCTGGGTTCCATGGGCCTGTGGGTGTGAAAGGAACTGTCAGTGCCCCGGAGTGTCATGGTTGCGATTCAGCAAAATACTTGCAGAGCTGTGTGGCTCTGGTGCAAGCATCCCTCATCAGTATTAAAATCAGAGTAGAACCAGGACTTTATCCAGCCACTACCTAGGCATCTGTGGCATCCAGGGAGCTCTCTTTCCCGGGCTCTGGGATTCACCAGCCAAAGGGACTGCCAAGAAGTGCAGTGCTTGAGAGGCAGAGTTGGCCAACACACCGCTGTGCCTCTCAATGAGCCACGCGTGTGCTGCTGAGAGAACAGTGACTTCAACTTGCGAGTTAAAGCTCTCCAAGTAGAGGATGTGCCAGGCAACCACTGGGTCTGCTGAGTGAGAGAGCAGTTTTCAAGACACAATACACTCCTAATATCTACTGTGGTTTCCCTATTTCAAGAGCACTATTTCAGAGAGTAAGTGCCCTGCTTTCCTTCCTGTGCTGGGGGAGCAATCATTCATGCTGTTCGGCTTGCTCCATCTCATTCTTTGCTTTCTGCTTTCTAGGACTCACATTGCATTTGGATTTGCACACCACAAACCTTCAGAAAGTGCTCCTTTCTGTGTGATGATTAGTGTTTGGTTAATCCAGGGTGTCTGGAAGTGGTAGGTTTGTTTTTCATTCCTGGCCCTGCTACTCACTAGCCAATACCATCCTGCAAATAATTTAGTGTCCCTGTATCTCAGTTCTGCATTGGTATGCTGGAATTTCACGCTGTGGAATTTCAAAATTTTTTTTAGTACAGAGAAGGCATTTCTCTGCTGATGCACAGTACAACCTCAGGAAATAATTTTAACCTCTCTGTGCCTGTTTCTCCTTAGTTAAAGTTGTAACACTGGTGTTTATTTCTGTGACAAGTATTCCAGCAGTGCAATGTACATAATTTCTTCTAAAGTATACATACACCAAAACAATTTCCATTTGCACCTCCTTGTTATAAGATTGTTTGCAGTCATGTTACTGTTTCTTATCTGAGCTCTACTGGATATCTGTAATTGGATAGAGGAGTAACAAAACTGGATTGGAGGAAGCTGAGTCTTAGCATAACGTATATGATATGAAGAACTATTTATGCTGTCTTCTTTTGAGAATCAGACTTTACTAAAATTTAGACTTTAACATGGACAGGCCTAGAACATCTGTAAGCACAGAATGTTTTACTGTATGTATTTGCATACATGGATACTCTTTGTAGTCATTCTTCTGCAGTGCTTTCATGCATGTGTAGCCATATCACCTGATGGAAATTAATCGGGAGAAGAAAATTATTAAATCTCTATGGAAATCTGTGTCTCTCTTAGATGAAACTGGTTAGTAAAGCAGAGACCTGATTCACAAAGCAGTAGTATGTAGATATCTGTGGCTTTTTCAATGGACCACTGAAATGAAAATACTAGTGAAAAGCAACTTTCTTTGTCTTAAAAATTGATTGTAGTCATTAAAGGTCTGACTTCTTTTTTCCCTCCTTATATGCTCTTTTTGAGACTTCGAAGTTCACATCTGCCCTCCATAACAAATAGAGAAGGAATGAGGAAGCAGCTGCCACACTTGCCTGATACCTTCTGTTACCAGACTGGGGTTCAGACAAATCATAAAGTCATCTGAGATTTTTTTTTTCCAGCCATATATACCATTAGACCAAATGGTTCTTCTATTTCCTGAGCTTCCCTGGCTCCCTGTGTACCACAGCTTCACTGTAGATACAGAATTCATTATATGGTAAGCTGCTGTTTTAATCTAATATTAAAGAAGCAGCAGCTCAGCAGGTGTCCCCAGGGTAAGGAAGGCCTCATGCTGCTGGCAGCAGCTGCTGACTTCAGGCTTATCAAGATTTTGTTTCTGTTTTGAAACAGAAGCTGGAAGGCTTTTTAATATACTGTGCTTATACTAATAATATACTATGCTATGATGGCTTAGCATATCCCCATCCTCTGTATGTTATCCTGTCTTTGACTGCAAAGACAAAAATTCTTATAATGCACTGTCTGTGATAGCTGTGTACAGTGTTGTGCTGTCAGGAAAGAGCAGGGTGAAGAGGAGGAGGCTCACAAGGTGGGTGTACCCTGCTGCCTTCTCTCGTCAGTACACAAAGTGAGTTAAATGCATCTGTGGGGCAGGGCCACTGATGTCCATATTGTCAGAACAGCCTTTCTGCTCCTGAAGCATAAAAATACCCAAATTCATTGTCTTTAGAGAATATGCTAAGTGATAAGGCTGATATTTCACTGCTCTCATCCAAGTGCTAAGATTTCTGTGGCCTGTATCAGTATAATTAGACCTAATTTGTATAGTTAATGTAACACTGGCAGTTTGAGTACTGTATCACAACATACAGCAAGCAGAGCTTTACAGTTTCTTGAGATAAGTTTTGTCATCTTCTCTGTTTGAATGTCATAAAGATATTAATGTTTGGTTTTCCTCAGAAGAAGAATACATGGGTCCTAAGCTGACATGTAATTGCATGCAGTAGTATACCTGCCCATCCCTTTACCTGGTACTTGATCCTCAGCTGGGAGAAAATTCAGCCTCTGAATGTTCCAGGTTTCCTATAAGGACTTCTCACAAGGTAACATTTCTTGCTGTAGCAGTAACTTTGGAGTGTAGTTACAGAGTTTGGCCAGCCAGTGTGAACATTCATGCTGCAAATATGCTCTTGCACTGGAACGAATTTGCTGTGTGTACCTGCACAGACTTCAGGATCTGTGGGATGTGTTCCCATGACTTTCAGGTTCCTCTAGGTTACCTTGTTAATAAACCAGAGCCTTTTACAAGGCTTAGGATCTAGCTTTGGTCATCGACCTCAGCTTGAAGCAGAACAGAGACCTGTCAGTCTGTTGACCCTCCTGCAATCTGTTTTCTGGTTGGTACATTTGTAGCACAAATTGCCACAAATTAGATAGCAGTGTAAGTTGTTTTGGAAGACCTTCTGGCAGTGTACTGTCTATCTGGGTGTCAGCCTGAGCTTTATTTCTTGTGTGTACAGTGTAGAGGTGAATATGTTAGCCAGCAGAAGAGACAGTGCCTATGTGCAGGCCTTTGGCCTATCCTGTACTGGCATTGAGGTGGAGCACAACAGAAGTGTACGTACGTCTGTGGTATTCTAATATGCTGTAACAGCAGTGAATGCTGCAGACTGGACTTCGTCTGGGGAATTAATTGAATCTTACAGAAGAGCATTCTGTGCAACAGTCCTTTTAATTTTAGTGGGGAAAGTCTACCAGCTGAAAACATATCTTAGTATGAATTGTTGCTTACCAGGCTTTTTTCATCTCTTGTTTAAACCAGATCTAAATCAGTATGCTTTTAGAAAATGAAATTATATCTGCTAATGATTTACCACATCACGGGAACTTTTATGGACTTTTTGATAGTACTATTAATGAGGAGGAATATGTCCATTGCCACTGAGTGAAGTAGAATTGATTTTTCTATAGCTTTATTCTGCTAGCAGTCCATTGACAATTGTCCTAAGGCACAAAGATTTGAGGCCCTACTTTGTGCATCATCATAACCTCAATTCCAACAGCCATCCATGAGTTTGTTCCAACTGTCTGTAATGCTTAGCCCAAGTGACAAGTACCAATTGTCCTTTTTGCCAAGCAGCACTATTGTAAGTGAAAAGTAATGTGTGTTACACGGTCCCATTTAGAAGATGCATTGGTTAACCAATGCATAGCCAGATACAGAAGGAGTCTGCTATAAAACTGCTACTCTGTACAAACTGTAGGGAGTCTTGGATCAGATTATCTCATAAAACAGTTTTTTTCTTTAAATCAGTAGTGATAGGCTTTTTTTTTTTTTCCAAATTTGTCAATATTTTACAAAAGGCTTACAGTGTATGTTCTTTTGCATTTCAATTCCTCTTCTGCACTAATGCAACAAATCGCTTCATCTATTTTATATTTTTTATTTTTATTTTTATTTTTTATTTTATTTTTTGAAAACAAAGTCTGTAAGTGCTGAGTCTTTAATGATACTCCATGTATTTGCTGCTGCCAAAACTATGCTTGTAAAGCTTCGGTCACTTCACTGAAGAAAATAATGTTTGTAATTGGTTGGCTTGATTTCCTGAAGAACTCTATATTTATTCTACGAAGAAACAGAGTCTGTACTGGCTAAGCTGAGTGCACTGCTCTCTGCAGCCAAAACTACCAGCTGATGGCTTCGCCTCAGTTCTCCTTTGTGCAGAGTCCAGAGCACTGGCTAAGATGGCAGACAACAGTCTTTATAGAATTTCTCACTTTATTTTTAAATTTCATTGTGAAGTTAGGTGCAGAGGGAAAGAAAAATCAGGTTTATGAGAAGCCAGGGTGTGCAGAAGATAGTTTTAGTGAGACTTATTTAGAAAGCACGAGACTTCATTCCTTTCAGTGAACATACGTGGAAAATATGAGTGCAACAGTCCCAGAAGAATGTAGAAGTTGGATATTATCTTTCCAGTATGAAACTGCAAAGAAATATAGACCTGATTTTGCTGTTCTGATGTTGTGGTAACTCACTGCTCATCAAAATTTAAAATTTCCCTCAACTCTTGTCCCCAGTGTTAAATATTTGAAGAAATTTATGAGAGCTAGAGAGCTAGAAAATTGCTTGTGGTTACTTGGTAATGCATAAAAATTATCCAGTCAACTTCACTCAGGTATTTCAAAGCATGAAGGATCATCATCTTTGGTCAGGAAGGAATTTCCTCCTTGAAATAGTGTGTAAAAATAACCACAGTTGGAATACATAATTTGAAACATTCCTCAGAAGCGTCTAGCACTTGCTGCCTTGGAGAACCACACTGAGCCACGTGTCCTGCTTCACATAGATGTGCCACTATTTTCTGAGTCTTTCATTCATACATCTGTGATTTTTGTCTCAAATTTGTTGTTGCCTTCTGTGCCTTCTGCAACTGGTCCTGTAGGGGTTGGCGTACTTCTGCCAGTGGGCACCTGAGTGCCTTCTGCAGGCCTCAGAAAATGCATGTCCCTTCAGACCATACCAAAGGGCAGTGGCACACAGGATCAGAAGTTTGCATAGCTTGGGCAGTTGCACACTTCATTTTTAAGGGTTGAGTTCATTTCAGTTTCATAAACTGATTATATTGAGGAAAGGCTAAAGAGTTGGTTTTCTGCAGTGGGAGAAAGGAGGGTGAGGGAAAGCATCCTCCTGTTGGTGCAAGGCTGTCTATGGAAAATGCTGGGGAAAGAAGCTGTGCAATCTTTTCTTTCTCCCCCTTGTTGTCATCACTTGAGACCTCAGACATTATTTTGTTTCAGGACTGGGGTAGTTTATGGAGGGGAAGGGATTTTTTTTCTTTTATTCCTCTGAGATATCTGTACAGAGGAACTAAGGATATCTGTCATTTTAAAAAAGACATTTAAGACAAACGGCCTTCTAACAGCTGGTGATGTCAAATACTTTGAAGGAAGGGTTTTTTGCAGGTTAAAGAAGCTGAGCCACAAATATGCCTGGGCTCCCAACACTTATTTTCCTGCAGAAGCTTCCATTTTGACAAAGAGTGACTAATGGTAAGGAGCCAGATACCTGTTGCTTTGTAGGCAAACAGTGTTGGTATCAGCGGAAGCAATGCTGTACTTTGTCAGCAGGTATTGCTTCAATACACAGTGACTGTGACAGTGTGTATTGACAGCTCCACTGAAGAAATTATTTCTGCTGTGATGCAGGTTTGCAAGGCAGTGTGTTTAATCTGCACAGTGATTTCCTATCGGGAAACAGGGTTTCAATCAAGCCACAAGGGTTTAATTGGTTTGAGCAAACTGTCACTTTTCAGTCTCACCCTTGAAGCACCATTGGAGACAGAGTGTTGTTACTCTAGCTAGTTACTGTTTCACACTCAGAATGAAACACGCTAGACACAGCAGAGGCAAAGTGGTTTCATGCAGCTCCCAGCAATTGGTGGGTCAGTAGTTTCTCCTCATGTTATTGTTGATCAGTTCCTACCTGGAATGGTCTTTTTGACTTCCTGAATTAAATGTAACCACGTTGGAGAGGTTTCATCATTTTCTGCTACCTAGTAGAAGCTGATACGACTTGTTCGTAGGGACACTAAACACAGCTTGGGGCATGTTTCACAGGCTCCAGAGACCTCTCTGGTCAGGGATCTTAGTTAATGGTCCTTTTTTTTATGGAGCAAAGTAGTTATGGGCAGGAGCTGGAGGGAATGGTGGCTAAGCTGTGGTGGTGCAAGGAAGATGCTGTGTCCTTGAGAAAAGCAATGTATTCAGCAGATGCATGGTATGCCTGGGCTCATCCCAGCCCTAATTATTGGGCTGTTCCAGTGCAGATGGCCCTCCCGTAGTTGTGCATTCAGCTTAACTAAGTTCAGAATGTACACCACAGCCACAGTGAGCAGTGCATCCCAGGCAAAACAGCACTTCCCTCACAAAATTTCAAATTCTTGAAAACAAAGAGATAATTTGAAGTGAATGGTAGTGTTGACCTGTTCCTCTAGTTTAATAGGCAAGTCCAAAGCAATGCAGACGACATCTACCAAGAAAGGAATTTCCAGGCAGGAGTTAAAAACAAAACAAGACAAAGGTCATGTTTGCTAGATACCGTTTATATGTATGAAAGATGAAAGATTTAACCAAATCTTCATTTATTGGTTATGGTTTTGGAAAACATACAGTTGATCCTGACAACTGGAACAGAATGCTAGCCTCAAGTTTTTAAGAGTTTTCTGTAGCTTATGTGTCAGTACAGAAAATCTGTAGTGCCTCTATTCATGTTAAGTCTTGTCAGAATTTTTGCATAAGAAACCATAATTCTGAGTCCTAATCTCTTTTCTGGTAATTCTTTAAAGCTGTTTAATGGTACCTGAAATTCACTGCAATATTTGTCTGAAGCCACAGAAGGTATGGGGGAGGACAGATGACAGGGCCTTTGGATAAGGTTATGAACAGCAGTGGCTTTAGGCTGTTAGACTGCCATTATTCTCTGGGACAAGGTCTAAGATCTGAGATCTGAAAATCACTTAGGGACTTAAGAAAATTCTTTTCTACAACTTCTGAAAATTTGATCATCTACTTTAACTAACATTAAGCCTTTGGGATTTAAAAGTGTTTAAGGAAATTAGGATTCATATTTGAGTGGAAAGTCAATGCGAGTTTAGTCTATACTTCTAAATCCTCCTTCAAGAAAACTTAATGCATGTCTATTTATGAACTGCACTTACTCTGTACAGCAAAAGGTATTTAAAATATCTTTTTCCTCATTGCTACAACCAAAAGAAAGGCCCCTCAAACTGATTTCAAGCTATGGAAATAAAATAGTCTTCACCAAAAATAATGCATGTTTCTTTAGGAAAAATTAAACAGACAATAAATCAGTTTTTATTCAAAGCATGTTTCTTCTATTTGCATGCTCAAAATCAACTTCAAATTTGGATATCCCACATATATCTCTGTGTGTGTGTATGTATATATTTATATTTGTATATGTATATTAGGGTCTGTATATAGGTAGATAAAATTACAAAAACCATTGCAAGCAGATGTCACTCTTCACTGTGCTGCTCAATTCTTCTATAATTCCCTTGTAGCTCTTTTTAGTTTTCCCTGATTTTTGTCTTCTGCATTTTGGCTTTCAGTTTTCTCTTACAGCTTTTCCTCACTTAACCTAAATGGAGCATTTCAAGAGCAGTTTCCTACTCCTTGAAAGTTTTTCCTTCTGTTAAAGGATCATCTAGGAAAAACAACAACAAAGAAAAAAGAAGGAAAAAAAAAAGGAGTAGAAACAACACTGAGAACACTGAGTGTACTGAAATTCAAACTGTGCGCTTTAGAGGGCAGGTTAACCCAAAGGTCAGATATGTTACGCTGTTTCATGCTCCTAGAAAATCTGCGGACAAGGCAGGGGAAAGGGAGAGGAATCCTCAGGACAGAGGGTTAGCCATAATCAAAGGCAGTGGCTGACAAAATGGAGTGAAGTTTCAAGTGACTAATCCAAGAACTCTTAATGACCTCTTGCTTACTTACTAATATTTCTTTCATCTCTTTTCATAATCCGAAGATCAAGGCTATTATTTTTTTCTTACTGTGCGAAGAAAGATTCCCCCTTCCCCCAGTACAGCTGCCCTTCACCTCAGAATTCATCTGCCTCATTTTTCAGCTTCTTTCATTATGAGGGGATCTTAGAACCCTGAATCTGATCCTCACCTTCAGGACAATCGTGAAGAGCAGGTCAGGGAAGATGAATAATTGCAATTGTTCTCTTCAGCTGCTGAAGGTTGGTTTTTGACCATTTGTCAAGATCTTTGTTGCTGCTTGTCTGCAATCAAAGACTGCTCGTTGTTACTTGCTGTAGTATTGAGGGCAAACATGTCCTTTGAGCCTTGCCTTACCCAGCCACCAGCACTTTCATAACTCAGCCTTGGAACTGCCTTTTGCCTCCTCCCCATGAGCTGCAGCAACATGTGCGTGGCCAACTCAGTTTCACCCTACTGGAAATGCCACTCTGCTCTCCACACCAAAGCACTGCAAACATATAAATATATACACATACACAAGCATTAGTTGTGTAAATGTTCAGTGGAGTTGATATGATGACAATACACAAACACATCAGTAGGAGGAACTATGTAAGAAATGGGGGAAAGGCAAACCAGCTGTGGTGGAGGAGGGAGGGAAATGATCTGAACAAAACAAGAAGCTGCCAACTTCAGCAGAACCTGAAAGCAGCTTCGCTTGAGAATGTAAATGTTCCTCTTTTTACACACAACAGGGCAGGACTACCTACTACATGGAAGTCCAGTCCTGCTCCTGCTGAATTTCTGTTTCTGTTCTGAGAAAGAGGATGTAAGGCTTAGCTCCACAAATAGCTCAACATGTCCAAGGTTTCCTCATTGGAAACAGCTGTATAACGGGGGACATGCAACTGGAGGGCTGTTCTGAGATCTCTGGGCAGGAGCACAGACAGGACAGGTATATATAGCATAATAGTAGACTTAAGCTTTGTACTTGCCAAAAAAATAAAAGTCAGAATTTTCAGTAAATAGGGATTTGAAGTCTGAATTTTGATTCCTGCCACCATGTTGGGTGGGCTGGGCCAGGGCACGTGCCACTCACAGACTGGGAGTTGGATATGCCTGGGTTGTGAGGTGGCATGCTGCTCTGAGGTGAATGCTCCACAGCTGACAGCAGCAGCATTATGGCTCTAAGGCTGTACAAAATTCAGTTACACAAACCACTTGAGCAGATAGCGTATGAGAGTAGTTTGCCAGCTTTAGCTTGTATGAGCCTGGAAGAGAGAGAGTGCTCATGCTGTGCGGCTAGCAGCCTCGAGCCATTCTGTTCCCTTGAGATAAAGGTACCTACAGTTGCATACAGAGCAACTTTAGAAAGGTGCCTTGAAGCAAGGGTGGAAAAGCACTGAAGTCTACTGAGATCTGAAGCTCTTTCGGTGGTGAGCAGTAGTGTACCATGACCCTCAATCATTCTAGACCATCATATTTACTGTATGCATTTGCTTGCTGTCATCATGCATCCTAGTCATGAAGTTGTTAGCTGTTCCTATATACCTGCAATGGAGGCAAGTAGTACTGATGGTTTATTTTATGGATACAAGTGAAACCCAACACATCTGAAGTGCAGCCAGTCTGGGGGAGGTTAATGCCAAAACTGTTGGACTGCTCACCCTTAAGCCCCTTGTTTGTGTCATGTACATCAAGGTGCTTGCACACTGTGTTGGCAGACAGTTTTATTTTCGTCTGATGTAGAGCTGAAAGTAACAACAAGGGATGCCTGCCCTTGGCAATCCTGAGCCAAGCAGAGCTGGTCTCTGAGGGCCAGTCTTGTTTGCATGGGGGGCTTGATTAAGAAGATGAGTGAGAAATTCTGTTCAAAGGAATGGAAAGCCCTGATCTGTGTTTAAAATCTTTAGCAGAGACTGTTACTCACATCCTGGTGCTGAGAAGCCAGAGCCCCCTTTCATTTGTGCAGCGGCTTTTGTGCTGCAGGGCTGGAGGCTCTCAGCTGCTCAGTGCAGGCTATGGCTCCCTGTGAGGCAGAAAAGAGGTTTCAGTGCAGTGTCTGAGTGCAAGTTTCTTGTCACTGGGATGGGCAAAATTAAAATTCCACATCCAAAAATTTCTAGGCAGAAGTCTTTACGAAGTGGAAATGAATTTTAAATCCAATTTTAAACCCATACAGTGTTTGAGTTATTCAGTTGTGTTGTGTTGTTCCAGTTTGACTCTCAAACCATTCTTTTGTGTTTGGGCTTGGAAATGAAAGCATTTATGAATTTCCGATAGCATTCAAGTTTTCTAAAGAAGGTACTGTGGAAGTGTTTTGTTTTGTTTTTAAGAACATCTAAATACTTGAATTTAGTAGTTTTTCATGCTTGAAACTACTACAACTCAAAATCAGTCAAGTACTACAACAACTAGAGAAAAGCACCTGAACTTTGCCCTTCAGGGAGCTCTAATTCTGCTCATTGCCTCAGTAGTGTAGTAGTGAAAGGAGCCAGTAATGCACAGAAAATAACAAGATTAAAAAGTCATAAAAGTTATTTATATGTGGGTCTGCTTGCTCTGCTACTGCTTATTCATCTCATGCTAACATATGAGACTTCCTCTGAGAAACAGTTCTGAAGTTTTTGTTTGTACACCAGTGACCCAGCATGGAGTTGTATTCATCTGTTTGTACTCTTGGGACTGGTCACTACTGACTCTCCCACAGACAGCTTATGGGATCATGACCTTGCTCCAATTTAAAATTCAGCAGGAAAAAGCGAACCACAAAGGAGAGCTGTATCTGTTGTTTTTGGCAGAGTCTTGAGCCTAGGTTCTGCAGCGTGCACAGGAATCATTTTATTTCCCATCCTCTTCTTACATTTTGCAGACTCTAATAGAAATATGATTTTTTTTTTCTCAAAATTCTTGCATGAAAAAGACCTAAGAAGATTTAGAAGGCAGCTGGCAGGTCCAATATAACATTTTAGGGGCCAGAGAGCTGGAGTCAGATCCCTGTGGTACGTTGATTCAGGAGGAGGATGCTGTGATGTCACTTCTGCAGAAGTTCTGCCAGATGGAGTCTTCATCTTCCTCTGCTTGTTATGCTTCGTATTGCAATCTTTGAATGCATTAGTTCAACTATTCTCTCTAAATTTGCAGTCTGTAATTCATTCTGAACTAAGTCTCTTCTATCTTCTTGTACTTCATTGTTTAGCTGGGCGAGACTTTAAACTTAAGGGCAAAATCTGCTTTATCTTGTCCGAACTCAGTTTGCTGGCAATATGGCCTATACAGCACATGCACTTACAAGTACACAGGTATTCTAATACAGGAGAGCTAAACAGCCCATTTTGCAAGGCCAGGATACATCCAAATCAATTGGCAGGTATGAATGCCTTGACTATAACGTTTGCTGTTGCTGGTAATAGAAATAAGGCTTTAAAGCTAAGAAAGAAACTAAGGGGAGAGCTGGAAGTCGTCCAGAATGTTGTGTGTCTGACTGAGGTGAAAGTGGATAGTGTTACTTCGGGAGTGAAATAAAGTGAAGAGGTGTCCGTTATGGGGTGAGTGGAGTCCTTTCAGGTCTGCTGCTCAGTCACCCATCTCATTTCACCACAGCACTGAGATCACTGAAATTGTGTCTCTCAACTGGAATTAAAAGAAGTTCTGGAGGAGATGAGAGAAGGGAAACCCTGCAGAAGGGTTTCCCATGACTTTTGGCTCTGTAGGTAGAGAAAGGAGAGTTGGAATAAATGAAGAAATGTTTTTGGAGTGTTTGGACTTGGCAGTGCAGGGACATGGTAACTTATCAGGGCCTGGCAGAAGGCCAAAGGAAAAACACAGGTCCAAGATGCATACTGCTTTTAAATCTGGGGTGGATATGGGAACCATATTGCAGCTTGGTGTTCAGTGCCTCTCTTGCAGCTACTCTGCTTTGTATATCCTAAGGTGCAGTTTTGGGTGCCACAGTTTAAGAAAGACAAAGGGCTGTTGGAGAGTGGATGAAGGAGGGCTATGAAGAGAGTTAAGGTCTGAAGGGTAAGGTGTGTGAGGAGTACAGACAAGAGCTGGAGTTCAAGCAGCACTGGGGCAATGTTTTCAAACGTAGGGTTTGAAATTTAAGTGGTCCTGTGTGGAGCTTTGGGTTGAACTCCGTGATCCTTATGGGTCCCTTCCAACTCAGGATATTCTGTGAATATGAATCTTTCATTATATTCAAAATGGGAGACTGTCTGGGAGAATGCTGCAAGGAAAGAATTAGAATCTGGTATATGTGGGGAAGAAAGATCCTGACTTATGCTTCTTAAGCTGCATTCCTAGTGGCCTGTCATCTGTTCTTTACTGAAAGACTGCCTCTATTTCCTTTGTTCATTGAATTGCCACTCAATTCTTCTCAACACACTTCACACTACTGCTTTTGCTTTGCAGTCAGCACATAGTCTATGGGTGTTGATAGGCTAGGAGTCACTTATTAGTGAGAAAAAGCAATTATGTGGCAGGCAGCTTCCAGCTTGCTCCCTTCTCCCTGATTAGTTAAGATTTATAAGGCACACATATAAGTCAGTTGTGCAGAAACCACCGTGAGCTGCTCTTATCTCTGCATCCCATAGACCGGCAGCTTTGGCTGCTCAGTGCAGACTGGTGGCTCCAGCTTGCTGTGAGGCACTGGAAGCTGCATAAGCTGAAGATGGTGATGGTACAGCAGCTGTGATGTCTCTGTGGCAAAGCCAAAGGCAGTTTCTATAGTGACAGTGAAGCTCTATACCGCTGGCAATGCAGCTGCTGCACTGGACAAGATCAGCAGCCTCTTCATATATGTAGACTGCTCCAATGAGGCTGTTAACTGTTTGTGTGGCCTCATTTGGCTGTATTCAGCTCTGTGATGTAAAATGAAGGGTGAGGGGAAGGTTTAAACTGGCTGAGGTACGTGCTCCGCTAAACAGAAAAAAAACAAAACAAAACCATAAAAGTGTTTTTAACCTTTGCAGCATTTTGAGGATGCTCTAACTGATGCGAGAAACAACTTGAGCACACCTAGTGCTCCAGTCAGTACTTTCTGTGATACTGCACACCAATGTTAATAGCTCGAAAGTTAAAAGCTCCAAATAGCTTCTTATTTCAAGTTGGAGAGTCAGATTTGTATTCCCAAATCCTACTTCCTCTTCCAAAACATTGCTGCTGGATTGGATCCAAAACCAGAATGTGTCTCTTTCTATATCAAGTAGATGGTCTTGCAACTTCAGTATCTCAAACACTGAATTGTCCTAGGATCCCTTCTTTTGGATCTGTCAGTGCCTCAGCACAGATATATGAAATTCATTTTGATCTCTGTCTGCAGGGTCCTACAGACTGTGGTCTCCCTTTGTTTATTTTCTTTGTTTAACTCTTCAACTTCTTACTCTGGAAATGCACATTTTTTACTCTGGCTTTGAATTCTTATCAACCTGCTTTGAGGGTGCTGCAGCATATGAGTAGAAATTGTGTGTAAAACTGCTCAGTTAAAATCATAATTTGATCATTTTGACCCAGAATTTGAGTAGTTTTAAACATTAATTGTTCTCTCCTGATCTAGAAGCTAAAGGAGGTTTACGTTTTGTCTTCCAGGTGGTGCGGGAGACCGGGAAAAGATGCCTGTCAATCATGAAGCTTTCCTGCTCATGGCTAATTCCCAGAATGAAATGGAAGATTGGGTGAAAGCCATCCGACGGGTTATATGGGCTCCTTTTGGTGGAGGTATTGCAAATAGCTCACATGCACATAAATTAAAACATTTGCCTCAAGGTAAAACATATTCTTGTGATACTAGGATATGTGTAACACTGTAAAATCACTGAGATGCCTAGATAATCTCTTGGTTGTCTAAAGTGTTTTACAGCATGGAGATTGGGTTAGGATTTTTTTGCCAGGGGATGGAAGGGAAGGGAAGCAGAGGTCACATCCATACTGCATTACTCACAGTCAGGAAGAATGGGAATAACAAAAACATCATTATTGCCAGCCAAGTTTCATAAAGTTGATAACTGTTCTGTGGATCTTCCTATCCTTGTGGGAGTAAAAGAGTCTGTCCAGTTAGTTCTGGTTTCCACCTCAAGGATAGACGCCCATCTTTAATCTCCTCACAGCCAGGGGCCTCAAAACTCTTTATTTGGTCTGGGACTGATTGAGAAGCCAGAGCTTCCTCTGGCTTCACTGTACAACTAAAAAGGGTCAGTTGAGAGAACACTAAAGTGTACCATACTTGACAGTCCCTGTATTTAAAATGAACAAAAAAAATCCAGACTCTGAATATTAATACTGTACTGCAGTCTTCAAATTGTCAAGTCAGAAGATTAGGCGGGTGTTTTAGCAGTGTGGTAGAGAAACAAGGGTTCACTGATGTTTTCTGCCAGGTTCACTGTTGGTGGTAGCAACACTTTGAAGTGGCTTCTGTGCTACTGATGTGCGTTCATGCAGATAGTGATATCAACTTCTTTTAAGTGGTTAAAGATAAAGATATTTAAAGATAAAAAGTGCCAGATAAGAGTAAAGTAATGCAATTAGCTTTGCTGAAATCAAATTACTAGTTTTCCTGATTCTAGGGGAAAAAATAACCAGAATGCAATTGAAAGGGGATGAAGCAAGGTCACTAAGAAATCCAGTGTTTGTAGTAACATTTTTCTTTTTCTTTTAAATAACTCTTCTTCAACTTGGTGTAGCAACTCAGTTTGTCTGGAGAAGATAAAATCTCTAGTGATTATGTCATTTTTTCCTAGACCTCTCTTCGTAGAAGGGTTATACATACAGAAGGCATCTTGTACTAGTTTCTGAGAGGTCCCCTGAAATGCTGTTGTGCCCCAGGCAGCATAAGCAAGTTTGATTTTCTTTCCTTCAGAAGTCTGGCCCACAGCAAAGGTTCTTCTACATTTTGAGCTTAGGGGAGATCCACGAAGGTCCTCCACCGAAGTCTCAGGATCTGAGCTGTATGTGTATATTGCAGCTTTGTTATGGATTTCAAGCAAATGCTGTGAGGATAAAGGCAACAACTAGTCATGGTAAAGAGTAGACTTTTCATCAACAGACCCCCTCTTTAGGGTAAGATGTTTTCAGCACCACTGATAAATGTTGTTCAAATTTGGCTTTTTTTTTTTTTTTTGGTCACTATTCATGTTTTGTCAGCTTCTTGGGATACTCACAGAGCAAACATCGTACATAAAGCACTAAAGTAAAATAGTTTACAATTCTGAGATTTTAGAAACAAAACCGTGAGAAGGCATAAAAGCACAGATGGATTTACTTTTCATTTGGGTTTCTTTCTGGAGGCAGTATTGCCCTAATTAACATGCTCTCTTTCTCGACCTCTAAACTTATCTTCAGTGGTAAAGAAGAAACTATTTCCCATTGAATTGGAGCAGATATTTTTACATACTCTTACTCTATGAAATATCAAAAGCATAGAATGATGGAATCATGAGTGTGGGAGTGGGCAACATGGGGAAAATACAGCAGCTGCTGTTTGTTTTCAGATGCTGCAGATTTGAAACAGATGCTTTTGATGCCAGCATTAAGACCACTGCTGATGTGGAAGAGAGCTTAAGCTGCACTGTAGAAGTGAAGCATAGTTAGAAAATACTGAAATTGTGTATTGAGTTTTTTCCCTTTATCTCTGGATCAAAACCACTCAAGAGCATGGCTGGTCAGTCTGGCCTTAGCTCTCTGCCTTGCTACTCAAATTCAGCAGCCTAAAGCTACCTTGGCTATGTCTGCTATGCTCTGTAGTCAATGCTACATGAGTAGATTCTAATCCTATGGTTTCACTACTCCTCTGAACTGACTGTGTGCTATCTGCTGTCAGCAGTGGGCTTCTCCCACCTTGGAACCTTGTGTTGCCAGCACTTTTTGTTTTGCAGATACTAGTAGTTACATCGTGCAGGGGGAAAATGACCTGGGAGAAAAAAAAAGTGGGAGTGAATTAGTTTTGAGGTGAATTGTCTCCTTTGCTCAGCTATAAAGGCAGGAATAAGCAGCCCTTCTGGCACAGTGAGGGTGGTGGGGTGGAGAAGAGCATGCTTGTTCATTCTGGCTACAGCCCACACTTCAACCAGCTTAAACAAACTGTGAAACTGCATCCTCAGTCTCTCTTCACAAAATATTTTTAAGAATGCCAGTAACTAGGAAATAGTTAAAATATTCAAGTCATTGTTTCTAAATCATCAAAACTATCCCTCCTCCCTCAGAATCCGAGCAGGACAACTTCTCTGTGAGTGAAATCCCAGCCTACCTCAATTGTGGGAGAACTGTAAACATAGCTGTCTCTGTTTTAACTGAATAATTTGAAATCTGCTTTGCTACCACTGCTAATTTGAGAGCCAAGTCTTATCTATCGACACTTTTTAATATATGATGCTAAAGAAATGGGAGTTAGGAATTATAATGCAGGCTTCATTATTAGTATGTAAATATCTAGCTCTGGAGAAGGCTGATATGGTGTAAAAATGAATCATGCCAAGATAAAATGAGAGGCTTAGCCACACTTTAATCTTTGCTGATGAAGAAACATATAAATCAGAAAGGTTGAAGGTATCTTATGTGTTGAGGTGGACACATGAACTATGCTTAAAGGTGAGCAGCAAAATTTTTTTTCTTTAATTATAAAACTTTCCTAAGCTGCTGAGGATCCGAAGTCATTAATAGGATATACATTCAGGCTTAAAAGCCAAAGGGCTTTCAAAAACACTTGAAATGTGGTCTTAAAATAAAATCCTAGAGTTCCCAACTCTTTTGAAGAAAAGTTGTTCTGTTTTTTGAGAAAATAATTTTGAACCATTTCCCTAAGTTTCAGGCTCCTGAATTCTTGAGTCCAGTCCATCTCATCCAGAGTTGAGATTTGAGAGTAAGCTGTACGTTTTGAGTTTGTCTTCAGGAACGTTTGTTATAAAGCCTTGATAGAAATGAATTTCTGAGCGCACTCTAACAGAGAGTGCAACTTAGAGTTTATCTAGAACATTCTCTGTGCCTTACAGTCCTGTTGTTCTCTGGCTGCTTTTTATCATGAAAGATTTGTAGCTGTGACACAGTGCTAGAAGTATAGTCTGCCCACGGGCTTGGGTGAGAGTGAGCATGCCAGCACACTCTAAAATGGGATGTATGGAAAATACTGGGAGTAGAGAGGTGGAGAGGGGATATTTCCTCACTCTGTAAATCTGCACTGGGGCTGTACCTTCAATCGGAAGAAATATTGCTACTTTAAGGAGGTCCCTTGCCATCTATTCACCTCTTACTTTTCATGCCTTCTTCATTTTTGTCCTGTGTAAGATTTGAAACATAATGTGTCTCAAGCTGAATTTGGGCCAGCTGGTACAAAAGCTGTTTTTCAGTGTCCTGGGCTGAGAGCCATGAGGTGTGTGTAGCAGTTACAGCCCAGCACATGACCAGCACTGTGTGGGGACAGAATTTTTTTGTGTTAATCTTGTGCTGTGTTTGTGTGTTTTCCTCTGTTTACTTGCTATTTCTTGCCACGAGCAATTCCTTGCTTCTCTGCCAGAAATGCATGTCCCAGCCCCTTTCTTTCTCGATTACTTTATCCTAATTCCTCCTCCTCCTCTTTATCCCAAGCTTTCATCAGTTCCTTGTGATGGAAGGGGGAGTAAAACAGTTGGAGGGAATGCGCTTCCCTTAGGCAAACAAGGAGAGCTTTACCTGTGAAAGCATAATAATTCTGAAGGAACTTCCTTCTCATATGAGAAGGAATATTTCTGAGGAATAACAACTTTTTAACCAATGGGCTCTGAAGAAATGTCCACCGAGGAAGCTGCTCTGCTGTCATTAATTCCAGTTCGTTTTTCCATATGGATAAAGCTTGGTATGTGAATTCTTTCTTCTGCCAGCAGAACAGCGCAGAGAAAGATCATGCTGGCAATTAGGACCTTATGCAAACAACATCTTATACTTCAGGAGAGCTGAAAACCAGAGGAGGAATCTCCAAGGTTTAATTTAATACCCAGCTCAGTGTCATTATTAGTAGTGTCAGGGTAGTCCTACATAGGCCTGAAGTGGTGTCCTATTTTTACGTTAAGTAAATGTCTTTCAGACGAAATCTGCATGAAAGAAAAGGTACTGTTTTGAAGGATCTAACTTTATTATTAGGATTCCAGACTCTATAGGAATTCTGTTATTATGCTAAGTCTTGTGAGTTTGGAGTTTAATTTTTCTACCTGTAAGATGGGGATTTTCCAATAACACCATCATGACCATAGAATTGTGTTTGTGGATTTAAGATGCTAAGATATCACCGAAATAAAGAGCAAAGGGGTGTCCTCTTCTGTCTGCCCAGTGTGAAGACTGAGAACAAATTTCTGCTCCATCTCTGTTAGAGGACTCCCCGAGTGACAGATCAGAGGATTCCTTCCTGGGCCTCAAGGAGCCCCCTCTCTTGGTTGCAGGGTGGGCTTCTCTTGCTTAGTCTCCCACAGGTGTGTGGGGAGTGGCACTGGGTGTTTGTTGTGCCTATGTGCTGTTATCTTTGCACAGAGACAGCTGGCGCCAGGTTCAGCTTATCAGTGTTTGCTCTTCAGTGTTGTCTCATAGTAGGAGGTGGGCCCAACCAAGGGGAGAGAAGGAGAAAAATTGTATGGGTTATGAGTTCAATTATCTGCTTAGGACTGGAGGATGCATGAATCATCTGTGAGGTGATGCTGGTTAGGTTTACCCCAGGCAGATGTATTACAAGAAGTTACACTTGTGGATTTAGATGTTAAGATGCAGAGTTGAAGTTTGGAGCAGGTTCTGGTGTCTGAACTGCTTGCAACAGAAAGTTTTAAGGATCTAAGATCTTTCTCTGAGATCTGATTAAGTTACTTTCTTTTTTTTTTCTGACCATCAAATGTATTTGGAGCTTTTATTGTATTATATCACCATGACACAACCTTGAAGTACAATAAGGCTGTTGTCCTCATTTTTTGCAAAGCAAGGATTTAAGTACCAAACAATCAAATAACTTGCCTGAGGTCACACCAAGTATCTGTAAAAGAGCCACTCTGGGGGTATCATTCAACAAGGCAGATAGTAGGGTCACAACCCTGGGACTCAGGGGAGCAGCTGTTTTAAATTTTCCAAGATATACTTGAAAGAGTCCCAGGGGATAGAGTTTTGGAGAGATCATGGGTAGAGCTGTTTGATTTTCAAGGAATTTCTCCTTCAAAATCAAGAACAGTCTACACTGATGTGCAGGAAATCAAGCAAAGGTGAAAGGAGGCCTATGTGTCAGTAATATAAGTAGTAGAATGAAGACCAGGGAAATTGTAGGCCCACCACTGAAAGAGATGGGAGACCTAGTAACAAAGGACATGAAAAAGGTGCTGAGGTATTCAGTGCATTCTTCACCTCATGTTTTACTGCTGAGATTCGCCTTCAGCAGTCCCCAGTCCCTGAGGCTAGTGGGGCAGTCTGTAAAAATGAAGTTCTCAGTAGCAAAAATCAGTGTATGATGGGAAATGGGTGTACACAGGTCAATAGGACCTAATGAGATGCATCCACAAGTGCTGTGGGAGCTGGCTGATGGCAGTAATCTTACAAAGGATATGTGATTGTTGGAGGTACCACTCCTGTCTTCAATAATGCAAGGAGGTCCTGGTAACTACAGGCTGGCCACCCTCACCTCTGTTGCTGGGAAGGTAATGGAGAAAATAAACCTAGAAATTTATTCCAAACATATCAAGATTAAAAAGAGTGAGTGGGAGTAGTCAGCATGGATTTATGAAGGGGAAGTCATGCTTGATCAAACAACCTGGTTACGTTCTTTGATGTCCAGCTGGGTGGATAAGGGAAAAGCAGTGAATATTGTTTGTTTTGACTTCAGCAAGGATTTTAACACTGTCTTCTGTAACATCCTCATTTAAGAATTAGTATTCACTGGATACATGGATAGTGAAGTATACTGGAAACTGGCTGAACTGCAGTCTATGAGGGATTGTGATCAGCAGCCCTAAGTCCACCCTGAGGGCAAGGAAGTCATTAGAAGTGCACCCCAGGGTCTGATGCTGGGACCAGTACTCTTTAACATCTTCATCAATGACCTGGAAGATGGGACAGAGTGCACCCTCAGCAAGTTTACTGATTGTTCCTGGGTGGAAGAATTTATGCACTGGACAGTTTTACCATCATTCAGAGGTACCTCAACAGGATGGAGAAAGGGCAGAACCAAAACATTGTGAAGTTAGACAGAGTCCTGCACCTAGGGAGAAGTAACTGCAGGCACCAGCGCATTCTGGGTTGACTGACTGGAAAGCAGCTTTTCAGAGAGGCACCTGGGATGATGATGGATGACAGATTGAGCATGAGCCAGCAATGCACCCTTGTGGCAGTGAGAGCTGGAAGCTAGCAGGGTCTTGCCTCTGCATTAGGGAAGCGTGTTGCTAGCAGGCTGAGAGAAGCAAT
Organism: Cyrtonyx montezumae; assembly: GCF_038088225.1. Classification (NCBI taxonomy): domain Eukaryota; kingdom Metazoa; phylum Chordata; class Aves; order Galliformes; family Odontophoridae; genus Cyrtonyx; species Cyrtonyx montezumae. Next base: position 15,167,320 of record NW_027072045.1, on the reverse strand, counting down.
CCTTCCCTATAAATTAGGGCAGAACTTTTAATACAAGTTCTGCTCAGGAAGCATCTTGTACTCCAGAGGCTGCATAACTGATAAGATGTAAAATATTTCTCTCTCTCTCACTCTCTCAAAAAAGGAAAAAAAATTAAAAAAAAAAAGAAAAAAAACCTTTAAAGAGACTATTGGAGAAGATTCGTCTTACAAAGAAGATTACCTCTGACAAGAGTATGGAGGACTGAAGAGGGCACAGTCACAAGGTTTAAACCAACCAAAATAGTTTTTTATACAGTGCGCAATAAAATTACGAAACTCATTGTCTCAAGATGTGGGGAAAAAAAGTAGTAAATGGGTTTCGAATAGAATTAAACAAGTCTATAGAAGGTAAGTCTGCCTGAGCTATTGTACAAAAAGGTCTGGATGTAATTGTTAATTTCATATATATATATATGGTATTGTTAATGCAATTTTACTTTTCATAAAACCTGGTGGTGCTTGTGCCTTCTTTCTTTTCAGTAGCAGACTATTGTCCTCTTCAGCTAGCAAGTGCCATGGAGAGCTCAAAAGTGGCTGTGCAGTTGTGTTGTGGTGGCTGCTGTCTGTAGCACCTCCTGCTGCACTGGTAGTTGCTCAGAGAGGTTGCTCCTGTGTAGGCATTAGGTTCGTGCTTCATGTCTGAAAGTTGACAGGCTTAAAACACCAATGATTCTCACTACATGTCCTCCAGCGTATGATTAATGGGACAAACATGTTCCTGTGGTGTTTCTCAGCTTGCAGGCAAGTATTTTAATTTCTCTGTGTTATTTCTTTGATTAATGTTATGAGAATTTGTGCTTAGCAAAGGGGTACTCTGCTCCTTAAAAGTTGTAGTTTTAACCATTTAAGAACTGAAAACAAATAAATGCACCTTTTGTTTCTTTCCCCATTTCCATTTCCTTTCCAGTTGCTCCTCTTTTTTTTTTTCCCATCATCAGGCAATCAGTCTTACAATTTCCCCTTGCTACCTTCTGAGTTTCCAGGTCAGGGAAGTGAACGTTAAGCCCTTGCTCTCTGCCAGAACTGTTCCTGAGAAGTTGATAGATTTACTGTAATGTTTTATCTATTTTAGGAACTGGGGCTAAATGCCACCCCCTCCCCAAGCACAGATGATCGAGTTCAGGTGTGGTTAGAGCTTAGACCACGGCCTTATGCTTGAGTGGTGAAGGTGTAAGTTATGTTTTATATTAACTGAGAATTTCTGTTGGATAGTGGAAGCTGAAGTTAAACATGTGGAAATTAATAGATTTCATCATTGATTGAGTTGGAGGAAGCAACATGATACCATATATGTTTACAACTGTAGGTTACAGGCTAACAAAAGTATTTATGGTGAAGTTTGATTTGAATAACCTGCCCATGCAGTCATTGTTGATCCTGTCTGCTTCTCAGTGACCAACCGTTCTTAGGGTATCAGTCTCTCAGGTTTGAAGTATGGAAAGGCTTGAGGGCATAAGCTTGCTAGTTTTTCTGAATGGATAAAAGGGGCTGTTATTACAAATCTGAGTGGTGAGTCTAGATCACTGGACCTGCCATGTTCCAGAATGGTCAGAATTCTGGGCAGTTCATTTCATTCTTCACCAGAGACCAGTATGAGGTTGCAGGCCCTGTGATCTTTGCATATGGACCCACAGCTGGAGTCCTTTTCTGGTGGCAGTAATTATACTGGCACAACTATTTTGTACTTAGCAGCACTCAGAATTCCTGTAAAACTTCCGTGGAGTGAGGAGACGAACATGCAGCAGCTCATTTGGAAGGGCAGTTTACTAGTCAGATGCATTCTCCAGACAGCTTCACACAGCTCTATGGAAGAGATCTGTTAAATGTAGGCAGGCATGTGCGAGAGTCAGTAAATAAAAAGCTCTGTAGATGATGTTCTTAAGTTGTGGGAGAAGTTTCTTGGGGCATTTTTTCCCTGATCACTGGTTGCTAAAAGGCATTTTTTGTTGCTCTTGGTGTTTTGTTCTCCAAATCCTTCTTGCCTTTGTTTAGGGAGAGAGAGACCAATAAACAACAGGAGTTTGGCTGTGGATTTGAGAATGTTGCAGTTAAGTGATGTTTAAGTCTGTTTATCATCTTTTCTTTGTGAGCAGTTAGAGTTCCAGAGCATAAACTGGGCAGAGTCCACTGCAGGGTAATTTAGAGTGCTGCTCAGGGAGATCCTTTCCTGACATATTTTAAAGGGATGAGAGAACACTGTGCACAGGTTAGGCTGAATTTGTTGTGAGACCAGGATGAGCACTGCTGTTTGCTAACCTTTCAACCCAGGGTTGACTGGTTTATCAGTCAGTAAGCAGAAGCCTATTTATTCTTTAAAGATTTCATTTTATCAGTGAAGTTTGAGTCCCCAGCCCAGAGCAGGGAAGTTGTTTTGTTCATGGACAGATAGATCTTGGAGCGTTTGGAGAGGGGAAAAAACTAGAACAAAAATTGATTATGCAAGGGATGTACTACTAGAAGCTTTTCTGCTGGCTTCAATCCTGTGAGTGATCACTTGTAACTGATTCACTGCCAGCTTTCAGCAGGTGCAGGGAGGTGCTCAAGTGCCCATGTTTGCCTGGGTTTAGGAGTGAATCTGTGTAAGGCTTAGCTTACTGAAAATTAAAGAACTTCAGCTCTAACTTGGATAATTCAACCTTTCTGTACAAATAGGCAAAATAATTTCCTACATCTGAGTTCCCTCTGACAGATCCACTTGAATATTTTGTGTACTAGCTAACACAATGTGTAAGTCAGTGTTTAAAAATAATCCATACCCTATAGCCACTTGCTAGAGCTATACAAACCAGCAAGTTTGTTCACAATCAGAGATGGTGAGGAATATTTTCTGAGTTCATGAAGGTTCACCAGTGCTGTTTGTTGCAACCATATTCAAGATTGAATTTGACCTGAGGTAGATTCCAGACTGGAGATATGCCTGGATTTTCGCAGGTTATCTAAGCTGTAGTGAACTTCCCAGCAAGTCTCAAGGCTTGTGGTGACATGTAGAGGCAGGATCATAGAATCGTTGGAGTTGGAAGGGATCCTTAAAGGTCATCTAATCCATCTCATGCAATGAACAGGGTCACCTACAGCTCAGTCATGTTGCTCAGAGCCTCATCCAGCCTGACAGGATCCAAGTGCAACACAAAAGTTCAAAACATAGAGGACATTGTATATACATACATATTTATCTGTGTCTGTGATACACACACACACATATATATATATATATATATATACACGCACACACGTATATATTTTATTACGGTCTCATTGTATTTTGTAGTTTAAGTTGTGATTTTTAACAGAAAGCTTTGAAAGGGGTTGAGAATTCTTTCATATAAGGCGATAAGTTGATAACTGTGGAATGGTAGCCACACAGCACAGTGTCAGGTTCTTCTCACAGGTGAACTACAGCTGCATTGAACACCTACAGGGAACAAGAACGAAACAGCTGCCATTTCCTGCTTCAATTGTGATGTTTATGTGAGCAAGCATGAGTGCGTCTTGCCTTTTTCTCTCACCGGGGCCTTATTTGCTCTTTCTTTGGAAAACATTTTACATCGTCTTTGCCATCTCTCACACAACTCAGGGTGTTCCTACAAGGCATGCTGATGTCTAAATGTGCTTTGAGTCATGCTGTGTCCTTGGCTGCAGAGGACCTGTGAATTTCACATGTCGATTATACTTCGGTCACAATGGTATGCATGTTAAACTCACTTTCTATTCCATTGGATGCCTCCTTGTTCTTGTAATTTGATAGACGGAAAGCAGAAATGGAGAAGGGCATGGAAGAATGAAGGTCTGCATTTGCTGTCTCCTGAGCTCCCATTCCAAATATTGAGTTCCCAGCTCTGTAATGTTATTAGCAGATGTGACATGTTTTGAGGCATCGTTCCAGGGAATAGTGCCAAAAATCCTGATGGTGTCTCAGCCATTCGAAAGACTTTCCCTAACCTGCAGCCTCAGTGTACTTCACAAGGGAAGAGAAGACAATAAACGAGGGAAGAATACCCAAGATCTCATTTCTACCTTTTATTTAAGAGTCTCCATCACTTACCAAATGTCCTTCAGTGGAATTGTCTAGTGTTTTGTCTGGGGCTCTAGTATCTAGCTTTGAAATACATTTCTATTTAAGGTTAACCTTGAATACCTAAGGATTGCCATACTATTATGCTATTCTGGAACTAGAGCTTTTGATCCTGGTGTTGCCTTTATGTAAAGTAAGAGCATTTGATTAAATCAGAGGATGTAGTGACAGAGTCTGATATCAAGTGTCCTGAGCGGTGCAACAACACTATCTGTGACTGAAATCTCAGCATTCAACCACTGGGTCAGTGACTTCCCTGAGCCACAGTGTAGTTAAGCACATGATTAGCCAGGAAGTTCAAATGAGTGTGGTCTCTAGAGTGGCCACAGACGTGATATTTTAATTACTGAAGATGAACATCTGCAAACAGGGATTTTAATTTTAATTTTTTTTTAGTGCCAGAGGGGATGCATAAATTTCTCCAGATGATTGGTGCAAAGATTCTGGGGAGAGACTGCTGCCTATCTGCAGTCATGTGAGTGCATTTTGTACAGTATAGTTGTATGGGTCACAGTACGACAGGCATTGTTCCTGACTACTGGCCACTCACCCTGAGTGCAGGAGCTGAGTGTGTGAATGTTTTCCTGCAAGTAAGTCCTGGGGGCTGGCTGTCATGTAAAGAGCTTTTAGTTCCTTCCCCTACTGGTTATCCTATCCAGCTGTGCTATTTGTTGTCAACAGGCAGATTCTCCATAAAGGGCTGAAGCAGTGGCTGTTAAGCACAAAAACCCAAACCAAAACACAAAACACACGCAAAAAAAAAACAAAACAAAAAACCCTGCACCGGGTCAAAGTCTGTTGCTTGTCCTATGCTATGTCAAACTTTCCAGCGAGTTCAAGAGCTGGGAGATATCCCCAGAGTGTGCTGAAGTGGGGATAAGTGCTAAACATTAGGTTTGTGTTTCTGGTGCTTTGGGAGCGGCTCAAAGGCCAGAGCAGGCACAGCTAATGCTGCCTGCATCAGGAAGGGATCCAGAGTGTGGCATGCAGACAGCAACTGTTGCTCAGCTTTTTTCAGCTATCTAGAATAGATCTGACAAGCAATTAGACCATGAATATATTACAGAGCCGATGGGGGATGCCTTTGTTAAAACTTGTGACCCATACTTAGGTGCTGTTTACATTGGCGGAAGCTTCGAGGGTGGGCAAGACCCTACCTGCCTGTCTTTCTGCTCGCTCCTTCCCCTCGCCGAGCGAGCCGGGGAGCTCTGCATCTCATTGGATATTTCAAATGCTTTCTGCACAAGTCATAATTAATGCTGAGTTGTGGAGCTAAGACCAGATGTGCTGCCGCGATTATCTCCCAGGGCAGATCGGCTGCTCTCCGCTCTGGAGCGCTGGGTGAATGGAAAGCTGCCAGTGCTGGGACTCAGAATGTGTCTGATGCCTGAAGTCAGGACTTTCTTTCTCTGCCGCTCCTGCTGTCTGACACTGCCTGGTTTCTGCTTGAAGCTCAGCGCTTGTCATGTAGCGGAGTGCTGCACAAGAACGAGAGGTATGAGATGATTTTGTAGAGTTTAGATTTGTTATGGTATTCTTTTCCTGGATGAAAAGCAGATATTTGAGCTTAGACTCAGACAGAGGCTGAATGTCTCAATAAAGCAGCTGTCCTTACAAAAGGGAAGGAGTGGGGAGGACCGAGGCTGTGGCCAAAAATACTACTGGGTGCCAAGCTAGCATTTGTGGTGGTTCTGGGGGAAATAGTTGCGCTTATTTTTACATGGAATAGATCAACAAATATACATGGATAAGAGTGACTGTGTCCCAGTATACGGAGGCTGATCACTGTGGGGAATGGGGTCAGAAGATGCAGAGTTCTGACAAAGACTCATTTGTGTGACCTTGGGCAAGTTATTTATTCAGATTCGTGTTGATTCCTGGTTATCTGTTGTTGCCTTTTCTTTCCTCCGTTTTCGCATGCTTTGTCTGCCCGGACTGCTAGCTGTTAGGAGCTGTCTTTTGGGGGGCTGCTCCAGCACCTGGCGTGGAGCTCCGCTTTCAGTCGTGCTGCAGTAATTCACACCGCATGTGCTTGGGTGGGCCAGGGGAGGGCAGGAAGGGCTACAGGTTTCTCTGTGTTTTACGCTGTGAGAGCATATGCACTTCTGAATGTCTGCCCATGGTTTTTTCTCAGTGCTTTCATGTGTGAGAGGGACAGATAAATGCCTAAGCGTGAATGTGGGAAGGTAAAAGCAGAAGCTTACCTGTGCAGGTGAGCACGTACACAACCTTTACATCCACAAACCACTGTCTGTGAGGCACCACATGTGTGCGCGGGTGTATATGCTGTATAGCAGCATCCAGGTGTGTGCCTGATTATCTTCCTGTACATCTTTTAGCGTGTGTGTACTAACCTGTGCCTACAGCTGATGTAGGTGTGTCTGGACTTTTCCCTCTTTAAGCGCATATGGAGTCCTCAGTCCTCTCTGCAAAGAAAATCCATGTGAGCACTGACTTTATTATCACTTTCTTCAGTTTATTTTGGTTGAAATCAGAGCTCTGATGAGGAAAAATGAAGCAGGGAGCATATATTTTCCTGCCCACAGCATGTCCAGACAGCATAGCTGAATGTATAGGCTTTGTACGCCTGGAGCTGGTGGGTGAGCTATTCAGGCCGGGACAGAAAGCCTGTCTGTGTCTTAGCACATCATTCCTGGCTTGCTTTTTCCACAAAGAGCCACCTAAATCTTTAAAGAACAGAGACAGCGTGTTGGAGTAGAGAAAAGATATTCTGTAGCCCATTTTTACTTCAGTATCTTTTGAATCTTTCTGAAATTCAGGATGTGGTCCCAACCATGCTGCTTTAACCCCCCCCCCCCCTCCGCTTTCAAACCAAACAAAGGGCCCAGCTATAGATAAGGATATGACAAGGAAGGTTAACCCTTGGCTTCCCAACAGCTTTTGGCTTTATTTCTAGCCTACCCCTGTCTGGGAGTGTGACCGGATGGCACTGGCTCCCTTTCTTCTGAATGAAGAGAAACTTTAATGTCTTCCAGCAGGCTCATCAGATGGAGTGAAGAACTGCCAAGTTCCGTCTGAGCTGTAGCCCCAGTGATTAAATCCAGGCCTGTGCCTTGAGGAGCCAGCAGATGAGGCTGTGTGCAATTGGTTCCACGTTAGTTTTTCCTTGCAAAGCAGGGCAGCCCCTGTCCAGACCAGCAATGCTGTCTTATCTGCTGGTTTCGGGCATATTTAACTAAGTTTTACAAGCCCTTCTGAGACCTAGATGAACTGATATGATTTATAGAGCTAGCAGGATACCACCTCCTCAGTCTGCCTTGTTCAGCCCTAGAAGACTGGATGTGCCATGTGCCATGCTAGTATGGCTGTGAGAACCCTAATAGTAATCTTCCCAAGGGGAGTCTTTGTTAAGGCCCTCCAACAGATGCCTGGAAGAAAGATTTCTACAAGCCCAGGACTGTTAGTAGCTCCAGCTTGTCTTTGGCAGCTCCTTTCCAGCCCCAGTCCAAAGAGAGCTTGCTCCTTCCCTGAACCCTAACCCTTATTTTCTCTTCTAACCATGGCACAAATGAGTGATTTCTCCAAGCCTGGCACCTTTGCTCGCCTTTGGCAGCTCCTTTCCAACCCCATTCTAACTTCAGTTCTATGCTTTCTCTCTCTAAACCCTAATCCTAATAGTTTTTCTACCAAGAGATATGGCCTGGGAGCAATCTTTCTCTGCACAGTGACTGAGGGGTCCTTGTATGTGATTTAGTAAAAATAAATAAATAATATATATTTATATAGTGTTAGGACAGCAAGAAAGAGAAAGCATGGGGCTGCAGTATAACAGGGGCTGCAAAAGAGAAGTTGGAATTACTGACAGACTTGACTTGGGAGAAATCCTTCATCTGGGCAATGCCTGGGGGACCTTTTCTAGCACTTACTTCCCTGGAAAATTATGGTTCAAGGATGACGGAAAGAGAAAACATAGGTTTGCAATTGGAGTTGGGCTGGAATGGGTCTGCCAAACCAAGGTGGGTGGCAGCCAAAAGAGCTGGGCTGGGAGAAGTCTTTCATCCTCTCAGTGGCTTGAGGGTCTTTTCTCATCACCTCAGCAAAAACTGACCTAACTGTGAGGGCGTGACCACAGGCCAGACAAGACTAGAGGAAAACAGACAAAGCTTCGCACTGCAAGTGGAGACCACATGTACAGTAGTTCTGTGCATATGCTTGCATACGTGTGTCTGACATGGCCTCTGTCCTTGCTCTGAATCAGTCTAGGATGCCAGAATATTGGCTTCTGGAAAACCATTAACTATGTGCTATACTTTGGGGAGTGCTGAGCATTTGCCTCTTTCCCAGTCTTTCTCAAGACACTCTCTTTGGGAAAGAAGCAGAGCTGTTGGTCAGCAAAGAGGAGATCTGGGAAAGCAAGGCTGCTGTTCTCTAATTATCATGCTATCTACATAGCCTGATCTCCCTGTGCTTGCGTGTCCTGCATCTAGAGGAGTGAATATCATGTATTATTTTAAGAAAACAGATGGGTTTGGTGGGAAGAAGCTTGGGTCAGTGATCGATGACAGGATGTGGAGGGTTTTTTTTGGTGATTTGCTTTTTTTATTAGATGCATATAGGTTGGGCTCTGGGCTGATCTTGCTGTAAGTAAACCCGAAGGACTTTTGACTGAAGGCAGCCTATAGCCCAGAATCAAAAATGCAGTTCAGAGGAGAAATGTTCACTAGCAGAACAGCGCAAAGAAGGCTAGAGAAGCTGTGTGTTCCTGCTCAGATTTCATAGCAGAAGGCTCTGTGCTATACGTTGCAGCTCCTTTTACCTGGATTATTCAGTGTGCAGTGATACACATTGTTGAGATTTACAGAAGCCAAGATGAGCAGATGGAGACTTTACTTTCTCAACTATGATCTAGATTCAGGTATTATTGGAGGTTGAGAAGGTTGTTCTTCCTTGGGTACGTGGCATCTGCAAGGAAACTGGAAATCTCTGGATAGTGCTGAGCACCAAATACCAAGCAGTTCTGCTGTGCTGCTTTGCTTTGCCCTGTCATGGCAACAGGGATTGCTTGATGAGATTACAAAGCAACCTGTGCAAAACCAGAAAGAGATTCCTTGTCCTGCAATATAATTTCAGGAACATCCATATCAGTGAAAACTCATGAACAGATTAGAAACTGGAACTAGTGAAACCTTTACTTTGAAAGAAAAACAATGTTTACATTTAATATTTAATAAAGATAAGTCACTCCTGTACTTCAAGGCATGCTCTCCTGCCAGGATGAGGAGGGAATTTCTTTCAAAATTCTTCATGGTCCTCCAGCTTTGATGGTGCAATGCAGTTGTGCAGGCTAGAGTGTAAGAAAGGTTTCTGCCTTCTGACATAACAAACTGGCAGGGAATGGAAAGTGGGCTTCAGGATCCTTCTTGCATGTTTCATTCAGGGATTTAACACTAATGTCAGTGCTAGATTTTGTTCCACCAAGGATTTAGCAGAGTTGGACTGAATTCAGAATGAAGGTAGAATTTGATATGAGATTTCTCTAGGAGGATAGTGAATGGACCTTTGTGCAGGTTCATCCAGTCCATACGAAATGATTTCCCTCATTATTCATCCTGACCAACAGCTCATGAAGGGTGTAGCTAAGACCTAAATGTCTCTCTTGCCTTCTTCTGGCAGGGATCTTTGGGCAGCGATTGGAGGACACCGTGCAGTACGAGAGGAAGTATGGCCAGCGGTTGGCCCCGCTGCTGGTGGAACAGTGTGTGGATTTTATTCGGGAGCGAGGTCTTACAGAGGAGGGACTCTTTCGGATGCCTGGCCAAGCCAACCTTGTCAAAGATTTGCAGGATTCTTTTGACTGTGGAGAGAAGCCTCTCTTTGACAGGTGAGTTGACATTAGCAAATTCAGATCATTTTACCTGTGGCATGTAAAGCCTGGAATAACCTGATGGTTGCTATCTGAGTTGCACATTCTCCTTCTGTTCATTCAGAGTTGCTGGGGCTTTCTCCTGCATGGTTTGGAATGTTGAGGCCTACATTTGGTTCAGAGTTAGATCAGGAGGTGAAACTGAGCTGAGCATAAGAACATCTTGAAAATCATTGCTGGATGTGATTTTCCTATTCAGCAGCTGGTGGAATCCCACCATAAAAATACATGGGACAGCAGAATTTTCTTTCAGATGTTGCATTTCTCCCTCGCCTTACAGTGGATCTGCCCAGAGACAATATCTCAACTCATACCCTTCCCTTGTCACCAGGTTTCAGAATAGTCACCAAGATTTTACACATCTTTCCCTGTCTGTTTCACATCTACCGTATGCTGTTGATCAGCATGTCATAGCCAAGTATTTTCTGACCACAGAGTTCTAGGCCAAAAGGAATTATTATTTTTTTTTTTGTCAAGAATTTCAGCATTGGAGGTGGAATGTTTATTTCAGAGCTGAACCTGTCTTAGGGACACCTGTGCTCTGTTTTGATTTTTGAGTAAAACTCAAGTCAAATGTTTCCAAAAGAAAAAAGACGATTTTCCATTTTAATTCCTTCTGTAAAGATATTGATGCAGTCACTCCTCACGTAGTACAGAGAAGCAGTAGCTGCCTTTTGGTCTCACTGTCTGTGCTAGTGTCAGGCACTCAGGAGTCAAGACCATTAACAAGTCTGGCAGTGGCAGAGGACTCAGCACCCGGAGCCCACTCCCACCATACCTGAGCCAGATGCCCAAGGCAGATGCAGTGAGAGCACTGAGGCTCAGGCACAGTCTCATGATAGCAGGCAAGTCCACAGTGATGATGTCCAAGGTCAGGCTGGGAATTCCATCCTTGAGTCAATGTCCTGGTGCAGATAACAGGGTCTGTGGCCGGTCAGTCATGGCTGAGAGGCTATGAGAGCTGTAGCTCAGACATAAGACAAACAGTAAAGATTCAGCTTGCTGTTGGCTGCCACAGGAAGAGCTCTTAAATTCAGCCAGGGAATAGGGCATCTCTGAGCTGCACTATCTCTACCTTGGCCATGAGCCCTGTCAAATAATCAGGAAGGTGGATGCTCTCAGGCCCTTGCAGCCATATCTTGTCCATCCTCTGTAACTGATATTTCTTTCCCTCTCATGTGCACATGCTACCCAGAATGATGGTTAGCATTGTGGTGACCTGAAGGGCCCTTTGAGAATTTCACTTTGACCTTGAGAGAGTACTGGAGAGAGTACTGGGGTGCTTAGATCCAAACACATCACATAGATCTGGCCTAAATTCTATCACAGCTCCAGAAGTGGGATCAGATTTGAGATCTTTACTTGGAGACTAGGGTTCATTTCTTGCTGAAACTCTCTAGGACAGATTTCCCAGGTGGCACTGGAAGTTTCTGGTATAATGTCAGCATATTAACTCAGGGAATCGCTTTCCTCTGGATCTGGAGCCAATCTTAACATTACCAATACTGTACCAACATACTGCTGCAGGAAGTGGTATTGCTCTCCTGCATGGTAGCACTGGGTTTGCACTCATCCTGGGAAGAATATCCTTTGAGTTTATTGTGAACATTCTTCTAATTCTTCCCTCCTCTCTGCTTCCCAGGCCACCCATCCTTCTCTCTTTGATTCTTAACCACAGTCTGTATTTGCTCCCTAAATGGAAGTGTCGAGATATTTTCATGAAAAAAATAGTTGAAATTCTCAAATTGTCTCACTTCATCTTTTCTCGCAATCCTAATCCTCTCTTTTTTACTATTATTATCATCATTATTTTTTACCATCTGTATGCTCTTGTTGAGAGTTAAAATTGTCTAAATTCACGTGGAAGCTAACAGAGTTGTTTTGGAAAACAATCTGGGACAGAAGTATCTACAGATGGAATTAATTAGGATAAGCAGTCTCAGTTTCACGTCTTACCTTCTTCTATCTATTCTAACTCAATTGTCAAAAGACAAGCCTCCTCCCAGCATTTTGAAAGCAGAAAGCACCTTTATTTCTGTAGGCATCTGCAATGGTGAAATAGATCAGTGAGAAATGTTACCTTGAACAGAAGCAATGAAGATCTCCATGAAGGGATGCTTGTAGTTTGGGTAGTTGATCTGAAATGCAACAACTCAATTTTCAGCAGAGAATTAGAGGAAGCAAGTCTGGTAGCACCGGATCAGTGTGACCATTGCGGCTTCCTCACCTGTTGCCTTGCTGCCCTGGCTTCCCCTTGAAGCCACTGTGACCACTGCAACTTGCAGGCCCAGCTCTGATTCCTTGTATCATCACTCACAGAGAAACAATTCCACCAGGGTCAAGTAAAAGACTTCTCCTTCTAGCCAGCATAATTCTGTGTAACTGTCCATATATGGCCTAGAATAACAAAGCAGTAGCAAATATTTTCTGCAAGTGTGATATCCATATTCTTGTTCCCAAATAGGGTGCAGTGAAGGAATACCTTTTTTTTTCACCTGGCCTTGCTGGTGTAACAATACACTCCAACCAATGGACCTGAAGTTGTAATGTGGGTTCTGCTGCTGAATGGTAATCATACCTACCATGCATGCCTGAAGCTTCATACCAAAAGAATTAAGGTCATTGACCTCATTTGTAAAGTACCTGTAATAGCTATAGAAAGCCACTATGTAAAACTCTGATATTCTAAAATGTGATAGTTATTGAACAGAAATAGAAAAAACTAGTAGCAAGTGGTCAAATATTGGTACTAATTAAATTACTGGGAGCTCCTTCTGGTAATTTGTCCAATTAAAAAAAAATTCCAAAGTTTTGAAGTTTTGTTTCTAATATCAGTCAGTATGTTTCTAATATCAGTCAGTATGCATGCCTGTGCATTTTTCTCCTTTCCCAACAGCTTGAAAATTACTGGCAAGCTTCAATAAAATAACAGGGATGGAGGTTCCTCAAGAGAATCGAGTCCAATGCTCTTATCAGCATAGAATAAAAATAGAAGTGCAAGTCCCTGTGTATTTTGTCCTTGCTCTCTTGCAGCTGCAAAATATTTGGTAGAGTTTATTACACTTCAAAACTCTGTTTAAAAACATACTAAAGAGGAGATTAAGGCTTTTAAAGAGGTGCGAATTTGAGGCTGTGTTGTTTACTGATGTGTTTTTCTGGGAATTCTCTGAAGACTGTCAGGGCAATGGTAGGAAGTGAGAAGCTGGTGACACAAACCGTTTAGATTTCTAACATTTGCAAAGATAAACAGAGCTGTACAGCAGGAGACTTGGAATGAGGCGCTGTCACAAAAGAAGTTGGATAGGTAATGTAAGGTACATCTTCATCATGGCATCTGATACCTCAACCCCTAATTGAAAGTAAAGGATAGAGAAGAGGAAGGAGAAGCCCCTGTAGTGGAAGAGTATTAGGCAGAAGGATTCAGTCAGAGGATCAGAGATTGTCTGATTGCATGAGGATGCAGAGCTCTGATGTCAGCACTGTGTGATCGCCGTGTTCTGCACTGCACACTTTCCTGACCACACTGAGGAACCCCAGCAGCACCCCACCTTTAGCAGGAATATTCCTTCACTGCCCACACTGCCTGAGATGCATTCTTACTTTGAGAGAGGGGAGATTTTCCCGGTCCCCAGGTGGATGGTAATGCTTCGTACAGACATGTGGCAGAACAATTCCACTTTGTGTACCTACTTAGTTCCTCAGAGGGACTTTGATCCACCCTGGCTGAAGGCACCAGGCTTTAGGGTAGTGTGGGTTTCTAAATTTCCTTCCTTCTTCTGTATTGCAGCAACACGGATGTTCACACTGTGGCGTCCCTCCTGAAGCTTTACCTCCGAGAGCTGCCAGAGCCTGTCATCCCCTTTGCCAAATACGAAGACTTTCTTTCTTGTGGACAGCTACTCTCAAAAGATGAAGGAGAGGTCAGTGGTCATTCTAATCTGCCTCCTTCTACCTTGAGGGTTGTTCCCAAGACCCAGTGCAGTCCAGCCTCCTTCTCATAACTCTTCAGTTGTAATTTAAAATCAGTGAAGTTCCTGGGAACCTTTCCCTGAATTTTCCTGAAGCTGTGATGTGGGCATAAGCATTGCAGGCTCCTGCTTGAACCAGGAACTATTTTGAAATCTGTCTTGTAGTCTGGTGCTTCTCTCATCTGAACAGTGGTGTTCTGTAACATAATCAGTAAGAGGTGCTAGGTATGAGATCTGGGTTCCTTTCCAGCCTCGGTGTTGACTCATTGGCAAGTTTTACGAAGTCACTCCCTTTTTCTGTGTTTTTAATGTCCTATATGGGAGCAGCATATTCTGTCTCCCAAAGTTGTTGAATGAGATGTTGATCAGTGTAATGGCCTTTGAATTTCTTAGATGACAGACACTATAAAAGGGTATGATAAAAGGATATATCACAGTATGATACTATCCCAAAATGGGGAAAGAAGAGCTATGAATACTTTGCCAGAACCTTCAGTTCCTCCATTTGGTTTCCTCAGAGAAACCTCAAGTCTGTGACAATCATGGAAATTTTGATTCAGCTCTTGTGAGGAGGATAATTTACAATAAGACTGATTGATTTGTTCTATCCATATTGCTCCCTGTGTGGCAATGTCTGAGCTCTTTGCTGACTGCAAGGGCACGTTGAATCCAGTCTAATGTGGGTGGAACTGTGCTGCCTTCTAAAGTGAGGTTTAGAGTTGTAAGCCTTGTTACTTATGTCAGCTAAAGAAGCGAAGGCCTGAGGGCTTGTTGGTCACAGCCACAGTTCTGTCCTTTTCTGTGTCTGGACTCAAGGGTATACTTACATCTCTGTCTCTGGTTGGGACTGCAACAGCTGTTCTTTACTGAGAGTGTGGGGTTCACCTTTAGTTGAAGTGGCTTCAGGAAGACCCAGTCCTTGGAGTGCCCATAAAAAGATGTTTGTTTGCATACATCAAATGCAGCATATCTAAATATATATATACATACATACATATATATATATTTTTTTTTTAAATGGGCAGAAGGTGAGTTTGGTACTATCTGTACACACAATCCATTCTTTAGCCAGCTCTGAGAAAGCAATTATCTGTGGTATCTGTGCATGACACAGCATAACACCACGCACTGATACGCATTTGTGTCCTGGACACAGCCACACAGTGTGTCAGTGCACTAGTGTTGTCTCTTAAACAGTACATGTGTGTGCCTACTGGCTCTGAAACTTGCTTGTATATGAACAGCCAACTCAGTCATTGCTGCAGGGTACTATGTTACAGAGTGCAGAAAGGCTGATCTCGTGAGAAACAGCAGCATTCCTAAGGCTGTGGAGCTGGTTTCATTTCGGTCATATATAGAGTGTGGACTGGGAAGTTTTGAATCCATTAAGCACTATTGCACAACAGTAGAGGCAGTGCCAAGTTGAGCAAACATAATTGTATAGCATTGCTCCGCTTATTAATGAAGTAGTTTTGTAGTTTGTCTGATTTTGCCTACACAGGTTGCAGCAGTTTGGGAAACAGCATCTGTGTTAGTTTTGTGGGAGCAAGGCCAGGCTGAAATGAGCTGCAGTGAAAGCATTGTTCTCTGGATTATAAAGGAGATGAGGAGGACTAGATAGCTGAAATGAAAGCTTAGAAAATACAGTACTGCTGATAGCACAAAGTTGTCTCATAAAAATCACAGCAGTAAACAACCAATGCTTTGGTCAGGGAAATCTGGAACATCAGCAAGGGCTGTTTACTTTTGTTGGAAAGGTGGAGTGCACGCACCGAGGGCGGAGAGGCTGTACGTGCGCGGTAGCACATGGAGCAGAGGAGTCATACCCGCCTGTAGGGCTTGCCTTGCCTCCCACATGGAAAGTCCCCCTGATGAAAAATGTGGTTTCATTGAAATTCAGAGAATTTCAAAGTCAGATGTTTCGTTTGGGGGAAAAAATATATATATACCTTGAAACAAAATTCAAACCATTGTTTGAAGGAACATTTCATTCTCATTTTTTATATGTAACTTTGAATGAGACATTTAGACTCAATTATGATTTTTGTTAGTTGTAACCCCCCCCCCCCCCAAATAAGAACAGAATTACTTAGAGCAAAATAACAATTCAGATAAAAGAGTTGGCACTTCATACTGTTGCACTATGAACACAGATAGGAACTGTTATGACTTTAGCTTGGCCTAATCTCTGTTTGCATCAAAAAATACCCCAGCATTGTCTCAGGATTCCATTTTTCATTCATTGCTGTTCACATTCATTCATCACCCAACTGAACTCTGGTGCTGGAATGCAAATGGAAACTTAACGGAGCCCTTGAGCTGTGCTGAGGCCTCCAGGTATCTCAGCAGCACTGCAGAATTAGAAAAGTATCAGATCCTGATCCCATTTGGTTGTGAGGAGAGATTTAAGAATGAATGAAGGATCCTCAAGTCTTTAAAAATCTGAGTCTGAGCTGATGTGGCAGTCTTTTTAGCCTTCCCTCCTGCCTATACTCAGAGATGCCCTCAGCAGTTCAGTGGACTAAGCCACTGGCTTTGGGATGTCAGAAGTAACTGTAGCTGGGTGAACAACCAAAGTGCTGCTAGTTTTCCGGGCAACGAGACCAAAGCTAGCCCTGTTAGCACTGATATTTAACACACATTGCAAAATCCTTGGTTATGGGACCCCTCCTTGGAAAAGCCACTTACCTGTGGTAAATTAGGCAGCATTTGTAAGGAGTTAAGAGTTACTATTGCAGAATACCGTCATGGTGAATGGCAGCAGTGCCTCCTATTGCTTGCTTGGCTGCAGCCATAAGCCATGAGCTGTACTGTGCTCGCTGGTAACACTGCAGCAGTTCCTAGCTCCCATTTTCCTTATCGCTTGTAGCATGGTTCAGTAGGCTCAGCTTTCTGGCACCTACTGTTCACATCGGTGGGCACAGACCTGGAAGGTTGCTGTTTTTGTTAAACCTGACAAGTGTTTGTGCCACAGTGGATCTAAAAGATCTTCTCATTGTAATCCCATGTTCATCATTCCTTGTGGCAGAGCATGGATGATGAATTTCTACAACCTTCTTTTCTTTCAGATGGGGCTGTACCTTTAATCACGCTTCCAGCTGCCTGCATGTTCTGTTACAAAGCCCTCTCTTGCATCTAGTGAAGCTGTGATATTTTAATTCAGAGCACTTGAAACGTGGTGCCAAATGTCATTCTGATTTCTGTTTTGAAATAAATTGAGTTACAGAGCAAAACTCAAAAGAATGGTTTGTTAGCTGAACTGTATCTAGTTCAAACACCTCACTTGAAAGCTGGATGACCCAAAAAACCGACTTGAACCTTCACATCAAAAGCAGCCTTCCTTGATTCAAATGCTTTCAGAAGTTCAAGAAAGGTTTGAGATTTTCAAGAGACCGCTCTTTTATTAGAGTCTCCATTGCTGTCACTGTTGTGATTTTTACCTGGAGAAATTAAAGAAGACTTCCTAGTTTTAAGAATTGCTTATTGGCAAATTGAGAAGAAAAAATTGTTTACTTTCAGGACATCAAGGATGCCTCAAAGTTTTGAATAGGCAGTGCTGGAAAGACACATTTGCTGGACAGCTTATTACCAGTACTTGTGAGAAGAATGAAGACCAGCAGGCTTCCCTAGATAAGACTGCTTTCTGGATCTTTTTGACTTATCTGGAGCAGAGTAGTCATGAAGATCTTGCAGGAGGCTGTCTGACAGAATCCCCTCCGTGACACTCATCACAAGAGGGAGGAAAGTTGGAAATGAAAGTCCAAATGCAGTTCTCTGGCCTGGAACCAGCTGTTTCTGAAACTTCTCTTGCAGTCCTCCCTCATTAGCTAACAGCTATCACTCTTCACACGTTTGGATATCTGTCTTCGCACAGGCTTGGTAGTCTCAAAAAATGAGCAGACCTCCAGGGTAAGCGCAGCATCCAAAGGAAGGAGTAAATGATGGTGGGACTGTGGCAGGACAGCAGCCTTCTGAGTCACAGATTTTCACGGGATGATTTAAGTAGCTTCAGGGTTTTAAGTCATTTGTCAGGCAGATCTCTCATCTTACACTGTAATATAAAGACAGAAAGTTTATGAGGAAGTATGTCACAGCTCAGAATGACTGCAAATGGAAGTAATTAAAAAGGAGAGGTATCTGAACTGGAATGTTGTCAGCTTCTTAAAGAAGAATTCTCCTCTGCTCAGTTCAGTGTTACTGCACCGTGCTTGTGGTGTGCTGGATGCCTCAAAGTTTTGAACAGGCAGTGCTGGAAAGGCCTATCTGCTGGACAACTTATACGAGTACCTGTGAGCAGAATGAAGACCAGCAGGCTCCCCTAGATAAAGGTTGTTACATTAAACTGTTGCACTTTAATGACAAGATCTGCACTGACTGAGAAAATTAAATCAAGTTCTGCATGTGGGGGTTTCAGTGTTTCAGTCTGTGATTTGACTTCAGGAATTCTGCAGCCTTTTTCTCTTGGACAAAAGCTTTTCTCAGTGCTTGGGAATAAGCATGCTGACTCGATGGTTTGCAGAGTGGGTGGTTTTCCTTTTGTTGCAGATGGACAGCTCAATTATTTTTTGGATTCCTTTCTTTTTCTGTTTGTTTTTTTTTTTTAATTTTTTTTTTTTTTTTTCACTGGGGAAAGATCCCAGTAATGATGGTCCTCTGGGTGGGCACCTCTGCTTGCTGGGCCAACAGCACTCCTACAGAGAGCTGTCCTCTCACTCTATCTAGTGTAAATATATGGTGTGTAGTGGATCTCTCTCACTGGAACCAGTGTTTCTACCTGAGAGGCAAGGAACAGTAAAGGATGACAATTTCTACAAAACCTCCTTGTGCTATCATTTGTTGATTCGCAGGTTTGACTCTGGAAAGAGGATTTTACAGCACTGAAAGAGAGTCATGTCTGCTCTGCATCATTTATATTAATAGTTCTCTTTTCTTGTTTTTCTTGTCCTTCAGGGTACCCAGGAACTGGTTAAGCAGGTAAAGAATTTGCCCCAAGCCAACTACAACCTCCTGAAGTACATATGCAAGTAAGTGAAATTAATTAACACTTGGAAAAGTCACTACATTTTATGAGATTCGATCTTATATACAAATAATTTACTCTGAAAGTTTGAATATTCAAACACCACTTACACATAACATACTGCTCCCATAAAGTACGGGGTGGTGGATGTGCAGCCAAGCGAAGTGCTGTCACTCACAGCCTTGGCAACCTGCATCAGTGATGCTGCTATGTTGTACTGTTCGTTTCAGAAGCACTGAGAGACCAGTAAAAAAGGTAGTAGGTTCCAGGCACTGCAAAGTTGGAGGCTTTCTAACACAAGTTGAGTAGCAGATAGAGTTATAATGGCCAGTGTAACCCCTGCTCTGATTTGGAAGTGGGGTTGGGAGTGGCTTGGAGTACCAGGGGCTCCACAGCCTTTTCTCCCTTTGTCTCTCTGCCAGTTCCAAGTGGGATGGAATGGAGTGTTGGCCAAAATACAACGAAAGTCGCTTTATGTCATATTGTGATCTCTGTGGCAAGGTCCTTTGCACACCTGCAGCAAGCAGTGTGTAGATGCAAATGCTGACTGACATGAAGCCCATGCCTTACTTGAGAGATGACAACCCATCTGCAGTACAGATGGACAGCGTTTTTGAAATGTACTTTTAAATGCTCTGAAAAACGTATTGTGCCTCACTGTGTACTTCTACAGTTTGGTATCTGAGTGCAGCAAAACATAAAGGGAGGAGAATATAATCATACGTGTTTTAAGTGAAGAACTGAAGAAAGTGAAGTAGATTTTTGTTCTGACTTAGGGAAGAAAAGATACTGGGTCTCAGCACATTGAAAGCCTCATAAACAATAGGAGTGCCTAGAAAAGTCACACTGCAAGTAGAAGCAGTCAGAAGAACTTTGCCAACTGAGTAGTACAGTGTGATGAGGAAATGTTTTGACTGCTAAAGCCCCTCAAATCACCCCAACATTACAAACAGAGTACAGGTAGAGTGAGACTGTTCAAGTCTGAGGTCACCAAGACCCGTTTCCCACTCCTGTGGGATTTCATGTCGTATTGTCCTTTTCATAACAAGGCTAATTACAAGCTATTTCAGTGTTTCTTATGGCCTATGCTATAGCTCCTACTGAGGCTGTTCCAAATCACAAAACATTTCACTTTTAGAAATATTCTGTTGATTTCCAGCATATACATAAAGATAGCCAGTCTGTCTGCATTTCTTCATGTGCTATCTTTGGCTCACATAAAGTCTTTTTCATGTGTTGATGTCTGTCCAGCTGATACATTCACAAGCAGCTCTTTATCTGTGTTTTGTTAGATCTGCTTAGTTCTAGGATGAGAAGATCAGTGAAATGTCTTTTTTTTTTACTTCGATCTGTAAGTGCAAACTGGCAGAAACCACTCTGTGTACATGGAAATTCCCTGGAAAATCTGTATTTGCATATCTGGAGGTACCTTTGGCAAAAGATATTCTGTCCTCTCTTGTTCATACAAGGGATGTGGGGATTGAGTTTGAGTATCTGAGTTGAAGTTAGTCTGTTGGAACATTTTAGATCCAAGGCTATGTAAACACAGAGCAGAACTGTTACTGCCCAGCATGCCTACAGACTGAGAAGTGACTGACTTATTTCTCTCCTATGATTTTTCTGGGGGGGCTTTTCAAGGTTCCTTGATGAAGTTCAGGCTCACTCCAGCGTTAACAAGATGAGTGTTCAGAACCTAGCTACAGTATTTGGACCAAATATATTACGACCCAAAATGGAAGATCCAGTGACCATGATGGAAGGTAGGTACTCCTCTTGTGAGATAACACAGAATCTGTATTTTGGAGCTGTAGGAATGTGATGAAAAGCACAGCACATTGTAAAACTGCATAGTCAGCAACAAGTAAAATGATCCCTTTCATCAGTGCCTGTGAGTAGATGTACCAGTTTGGTCACTGTGATCCCACCTGCCACGGGTCCGGGAGCCCCTCTTCTCCACAACATGGAGATACTTCTGCTCTTCATAAGCTGTTGTGTGAAGAACTTTCTGAACCTACTGTTAAAATGAAAGGTCAAATGTTCTTCAGAAGGACCATGGTGAAGTACTGAACTACTGCTGTTTAGCATCAGTGTATTTGGGTGCATTTAGGCAGCTTCGTGCAAAGGGCATCCAAGCCACAATGAAAGAGGTACTGCAGTTCTTACTGTGCTACAGAGGATATAAGGAGGTGTCTTAGATGTGCTGTCTTGCAAGCAGACTGTGTGTGGGTCAGAACTTCACAGAATCTGAGTAATAAGTCAGAAGTCACTGTTAATTTTGGATGCAAGTACAACGTGTTAAAAAAAAATGACTCCAGTCATACCTCAGATGTTTGCATCTATTTCCTGAGTTGAAAAGGAAAAAAAAGAAAACCAAACCTGTAGTAGAAGTAATGTTACTAGGCCCTGACTAATTATGGAGCTGCTCTAGGTACATTTGCTGTTGTGCTCTTTGAGATGATGACTTTTATCTGCTAGGGCTGGGATAAGGTAGCAAACCAGACTATTATATTCAGGTTTTGCTGTACTTGCTTGTTCATTGTATCCTATTTATGCTGGGCTGCAGGAAAAGGTGAACTCCAGAGAAAGAGGAAGCCAAATGATGGAATGACATATACTGTTCTAATTTCAAACGAACAAAAACCATACATCTGTGACTGAAAAAACACACTCAGTAGTTACTTCTGCACTCCTCAAGGTTGGGTCTTTGCTTTAGGAAAATAAAAGAAAACAGCCCCAAGTGAGACTGAGAAAAGACAAAACAGAGTAACTAATGATGAACCTCGGTGCACTTAGGACTTGGCTGCAGGCAGGAATGCTCCTTTCTCCTGAAGCATATATAAAAATCTGAAAATTATCCATGTCTGTATGAATCAGCACATGCAGAAACAGATGCTGGTTATTCAGTATAAAATAGGCGGGGAAAGCTGAACCCCCACATCCAGTGATGTTAAATGTGATTGTGGGTGAGGTTAGTGTAGCTCTTGCTTTCAGGCCAAGACTCATGATTATATTCAAGTCCTCATCGTAGAACCCTGGATATTAGTCCTATTCTTTACTTCAGTTGAAAAGTAAATGTAGAATTAATTACATATTTGCTCTTTTAAAGCTTTTTTCTCTTTTCTAGAAATTACTTTGTGCTAGATTTGATAAGTGGTATTCTTTATTCTATAATGGTCTAAACTACTGAAAAGCACTAACAACTCATTCTGTGGACTTAGGTAGCTGTTAGTACACTTCTTGCACCTACTGTATTCTTCCTACTTCTCTGTTTGAACATTGCGAGAAGCTCCTCTTTTTAATCAAGTTGGTCACCTTGTGAATCCACTGGCTGTTTGCAGTGAGGACTCTGAGTTTGAGATTCTTTTGGGAAATTCTGTCCCAGTAGAGTATTCCCTCTGGCATCTTATATTCCACTTTACAATGTTTACTGGTATCTATGTTCCTGGAACACCTGGATTTTGTTTTGCTGTCCTACCTTAAAGAACATACACTTGGTTCCTTTAGGCTGTGACCTACACTGTGTTCTACCTAAACATTTCATGTTTTCCCTTGGGTCCTTCTTCATGGTTAGAAACAAACCTGTCAGCCAGAACAGCTTTTCCTCATTTCTTTCACTTTGTATCTGGGAAGCTGCATTTGTCCCGCACTCTCCAGCTGGTATTTAAAATCTTGTTTCCACCTTGGACCTTATTCCAAGTGTTTCCTAATGAATACAGTTTCATTTCAAACTGCTGAATGTTTTACTAGAACTGTAAGTGAGTAGCATTCTACAAATAGATTGGTGGTACAAGAAGTCTCTCTTTCCCCTTGCGTGCAGCTGTATCTGTCATACAGATGTCATACTCGTGGCAAGTTTCTTTGTGGAGTTCAGCAGAAGGCCTAGGCTGAAACTTCTGGTGCTTTTGGAAACACCAGCTCTGGGCCTGCTAAGACTGAGAATTGTGGTGTAGTGCAGATAGCCAAGTTAGTGGAAGCCTGATAGTTTGGGAAGCTGGACAGAAAGATGCTCCATGCTAGCTGACACGTCGGTGTACTCAGGATCCAGCATGCATCTCTGCACAGAGCTGTGCTTGTCCTGTAGAGCTGCACATGCCGAAGCTGCTGCTGGCTCTGAGCCCCGTGCCACAGTGTGCTACAGACATAGTCTGTTTTTCAGGTGTCTTCCTCCTCTGTCATCCTCAAAGGTGTCCTTAAGCAGGCCACTATTAATCACTACAACTGCCCGTTTGTGCTGTGCTAGTCAGCTGCATTCAGCAGGACAGATGCCTGCGCCATTCCTGTTCCTCATCTCCAGCAGTGCAAGCAATTCCTGTCTCTTGCAGTCCTGTACAGAAAGGCCCAGAGAGGCTTGTACTGACCCACTGCAGGGCACGGTGCCCACGCACCTGCCCCACAAGAAGTCACGTGGCACCTCACAGACAGGGAGCATCAGGCCTTCCATGTCTCATGGAATTCTTGCCTCTGTTTTCTCCCACAGGCACCTCACTAGTTCAGCATCTGATGACGGTGCTGATAAGTGAACAGGGGAGAATCTTTGCTGTCCCTCAGGCAGAGGTGCCAGGGAGCCAGCTGGAAATCAGACCCGTGCGTCCACGCAACACCGTGGAGTGGATCTCTGAGGAGGACGGGGAAGACAGCAGGTCAGAAAGCAATGTTCCCAGCCCCGCTGATCCGCCTTCAGGCAGTGCTGTGGCACTGGAGGCCACTGCCGGACCTGTGTTGAAGAACACCCCTCTGGAGCACAGCAAGTTGACTCAGCCCGCCACCAGCCCCAGCAAAAGAGTGCAGACACTGCCTCCGTGGAAATACTCCTTCCGCCAGCAGGGAGCGCGGTCGGTGAGCCCAAAGCTGGGCAGCTCCTCCTTAGATATCCCCAACCTCTCCTCCAGTGGAAACTGGCTGATGAACGGGCTGTACTCTCTCCGAGGCCACCGCCGGACAGCCTCTGGGGAACGAGTTAAAGACTCTTGTTCTTCTCAAAGACTTTCTACTTACGACAACGTCCCTTCGTCCAGCCTCTCCCTCAGCACACACAGTATGGGCAGCACCACGTGGTCTACGTCGTCGTGTGAGATCTCTGTGGTGGACTCAGTCAGCAGCTGCCCTGCCTGTCGGGCCAGCGACTCCTCAGCTTTAAGCTCTCTCCAAACCGAGTGGATGACTCAGGGCTCATTGTCTCAGAGTGAGGTCAAGACTGCAGATCTGGAGAACAGCATCGACAGGTTAGAAGCCTGCAGCAGCAGCAGCGAGCAGAGCAACCTAGCTCCAGCTTCCAGAGACTCTGTCAGATGCTCTAGGGCCTTACAGAGCTTGGTGGTAGAGCTAAAGACAGAACTGAGCAAACAGAGGACTGAGTACGAGACCAGTATCAAAAGGTAATGTCACACGCAGGGTGGAGACAAGGAAGTCTTCTATGATCATCACCTCTTTCTGAACATGGGTGGGGGCTACCAAGCTATCTGGTTCTGGGACCTGTAGTTTGGGAAGACTGTAAATTTGGATCTGCTCTTTCCTCGCAGTTCTGTGAGTCCAGTTTTTCTCTTTGACAGAAAAGGAGATCAAAAATGGGATTTCCACTGTACAGGAAATTCCAGTATCGCTCAGTTGGTTTTCAATGGAGAGTGGAACAGCACAGGTTGTTACAAGAGTCTGCTCTCTGTCAGGGTCTGGGAGAAACAACGGGGCAAGCATCTGCCTCGTGGGGAGGGAATGGAACCTAGGGTGCTGTGTGCAGGTGCCGAGTTGCATCAGATCGGTCTGAAATGGAAGGTTTTATGCTGCTTTTCCCAAGGGAAACTTCCTTTAGAAAAATGGTTTTGACAGTTCTCTGCTGGTTTTATTGTTGTTGTTGAGATTGCATATCAGTCGTAACTTTTTCAGTAACCGTCGTGTGCTGAACTACAAAAATGAAAGCAGTGTTTGCAGACGCTCTCAAAGCAGCAGGGTTGAACTCGGTGGTTCTTTGCCCTGATGTTTTCCAGGGGTTCAGGAGAGGTGTGTGTGAAGGCAGGGGCTGTAGGAACTAGAAAGTACTCCTAATAATTAGGAAGAGCCCTACTTGTGTGAGTTGTTGTATTAGCTTTTATGAGTTCAAGTGTTTTACAGAATGATTTTCAGATTAGTACTTGGGAAAATATGCACATGAAATAGATATGGTTGTTCAAAGGAATTAGATACGTTTTAATATAAAAGCATATGCAAAATTGTACACCATGTTATAATACAGCTGAACTGTCATTGGCCTGGGCCCCAGTAATGCTGCTCTGCATTGGAGAAGGGATATAGGCACATTTCCTACAAGTTTGTTTCTTCTCAGCTCATTTGTTTTAGTGTTTGGTTAGTGTTGTACTCCCCACATTATTACAGCCCTGGTACCATCTATGTGTCTCAGTATCCAACCAGTCTCTTAAACACGGTACCAAAAGCACACACAGTCCTGTACAGCTTTTAGCTGAGTTTGCTGCTGCATCTTCTTTTGGTTATTTACCAAAAGCTGTTTGGGAAAGCTCTGCTCTGAACTGCGATCTCTACCACTGTGCCAGCTGTTAAGGTATGAATTTTACTTGTTAATTTCCTGCTGTATTTTATGGTTTACTGTGGTGGTGGCTTGCCAGCCTCTGCAAAGCTGGTAGGGGGACGAGAGTACGTTCATTGCATTTAATCAGCAGAACTGCCCTGGCAAGCCTTGTTGCAGGGACACAGTGTAACAAACACAAATGAGATCAGGCTGCAAAATTTGGAAGTGTGAACCTGCACATTGCTACCTGCTGCCTGGGGGAAGTGATGGCTTTCCATAGCATCAGAAAACTTTTCTGACGGCTTTCAGCCTTTGGGACGCGTAGCAAGGACCTGGTTGTCGTTCCTGCTGCATTCTCAGTGTTTCAGCTGCAGCAAACACCTGTCTTTCTCCTTCAGCTGGAAACAGACAAAGAGCATTTAGTGCAACTGGAGGGGAGGGATATAAATTGGCCAGGTCCCACAGGGCAAAGTAGCCAAGAGGAAAATGCCTGACGAACTGGTGGTATTTTCATAAAACTAGGCAAGATGCAATCACTGCCCTTTTGTATGAGGATGATTCCAGCTGTTTGGCATTATAGCCCTAAGAATCTTGCTGTTGACTCTAAGAATTTCGAGCCAAGTTTTTCAGCTCTCAAAAATTTTGCAATGTTTTTACTGCAGCTGCAACAATTTAATTTCCTTTTGACTGCACATGCAAGTCTGCTCCTGTGGAAAGACAGGAGCTGATGGCAGCGAAGGACTGCAGCAGCTCAGCAGGAGAACTTGGGCCTGCCTTACTGGCTTTATGTTACTGAAGATAGTTTAGTCCCCAAAAGTAGTAATTCCTTTACAATTGTACGTGTGCTTGTGTGGTTTGCAGAATTCAGTCTGTGTAGCAGGGCATGTTTTAATGAAGGTCTATGAGCTTTTTGTTGGCACACGTATGTGGAGGGAAAGCAAAGTCGGTACCTGCCCGAGGCAGAGGTAAGGAGCACTTGCTGATGGAAAAGCTGTTATTTATCATTATCAACTGCCCATTTTCTCCCTCTTAGTCAGAGGGAGGCATGTTTTATGGCCTTCCTGTAACCAGTCTGTTCCAGAGCATTTCTCCCTCAAGGTTAGTATAATTATCAGGCATTCTCTCTTGAGTTTCAGTAATTCCTGTTTACCACCTGGGACTCTTAAGAAACTGGAAATGTCCTGAAGAGGACTATTACTGTGTATGTGAAATGTCCGTAAGTACTGTGAGCCTTTGTATTCAGAACAGAGGGAGAATGTTAGTAGGCTGCTCTACCTAAGGCTCCACGGAAGGGAAATTTAGCTGGTAGCACAGATCTGTAGGATGTAACAGAAATGTAGTAAGAGGCGTGGGGAGCTGTGCTTTGCTTCAGAGCATTAGAGAACACAGCTGGCTGGGTGCTAAACGTCTGCCAGGACTGGCAGTTTTTTCCCAGATATTCTGCACGTTTCTGTTTACCCATAAGTGCAGCTGTTGCTGTGCTGCACTTCGTGACCACGGCTCATGGGTGTGACTGTGGAAGCTGGAACAATGATAACAATGTCATTCTTGGCTGTGTGTGAAGGAACAGGGATGCATTATGTTGCACTGCCTGCAAAACTGCTTCTTGGAGGTCACAAAACGTAGTCCAGGTTCTTCTGAAAAGGTTCTTTTCTTAGATGTTGTTGTGGAGGCTGTATGTGTCCTTTTTAAGAGTCACTTACCCTGTGTAAAAATATCCCACTCCCAGTTTCAAAATGAAGCCAGGCACCTCATTTTCACAGTGGGGTATAAGAATGTAAGTTGGACCTATGAGTCTACTATTTTTTCTTTAAAGCAGTGTGACACCTTTCCTAGGAAGAGCCTGTTCTTAAAAATCACCATCTGACTGCTATCTATCTGCATGTATTTCTTCTGTATGAACACGGCTGCTCTGTCTTGCAATAGGAAACGAGTGGGAGGACAGGAAGTGATGTCCCTTCTGTGCTTTACTTCAAATCGGAAAACATGAATCCTTGACATTCTTAGAGAAAAGTTCTGAGTCCTGAATTACAGCTTTGTGCACAGATGAACTGTTTAAGGTCTGCTCCTCATAGGAAATGTTGTGTTCTGTTTTTTTTTTCTTTTCCTTTTTTTTTTTTTTGTTTGTTTGTTTTGTTTTTTTTTAATTAAATTCTTTGGAGTGTGGAAAATTCCTACTCCCCCACCCCACTGTCAGAAAATACCATAACAGAGATGGCGAGGAAGGACTGTGCCCTCATTCCTAACTAACTGATCTTTAAGGGTGTTCCTTTGTACTTGGGTACCCACAGGGAAACACATTATAGAATTAAAAGAGGTTACTGTTTATTTTTGAAATTGTGTCTGAACTCAACTGGTGCGTTGAGTTGCATCTCCTCAGCCACTGGCTGCTTCCAAAAGAGCACTACTGTGTGAGATTTGACTTGCTTGAGCATATTTTCTCAAGATACAGATGGAGAGGGATCCAGCTTCCAAGGAGTCCCTGCCCTTAAACTCGATATTACCTAACTGTGAAATGACAGTTGGTGCTCTCATTTAATACTAAGAGGAAGTGTTAAGATATCTTAGCTCTAATGTGAACCATTTAGATTCATAATAGCTACTGTCACAGCAGTACTTACTGTGCTTCTTACTTAAAAAGCTCTTTTGTTTTTCCCCCCTTCCCTCTCTCTCCTGTTTGGTTTTAAGAATTGAAGAAGCAAGCGCAGACCTGAGGAAGCAAGTGGTTAGGCTGGAGGAAGAACTGGACCAAGAACGAAAGAAATACACAATGCTGGAGATAAAACTGAGGAATTCTGAACGCGCTCGGGAAGATGCAGAGAAGAGGAATCACCTCCTGCAGAAGGAAATGGAGGAGTTTTTTTCAACGTTAGGATGTTTAACTGCTGGGAGTCAAAGTGCTAAAGTTGCCAAATAGAACAACGTCGCAGAAAATTCTGTTTCTGGCAAAACCAGTGAAAATGCACATTTTGTTTTACATTATGCTCATGTATCATGAGTAACTCTCCAGTGACTGTGCTCCCAGTGACACGTGTTCTGTTGTCTTTTCATGTTCTGTAGTACTTGGGCCAGCTGGGAGAAGACTGCTACACAAAATGCTTGAATGTTTAGATTTCAGATTGCCAAGAAAGTGGGCACGCTTCTTATCCACAGCTCTAAAGGTTCTGCTCCCCATCGCTGTACTTGGTCCAGCTCTGGGTCCCCCACGCCCTCCTTTCATGGCTCCCAGGACAAGGGAAAGGCATGGCAGGTGGGTGAGATGTGGGAGGCCCTCACTTCAAGAACGTCACCACATTCAGTGTGACTTAGCACACGGATTGCGTATGAGGTTTTTTCCTCCCTTCTCTCTACATAAAGTTCGTTCAGATTTCTCATCCTGAAAGCAGCATTCTTTTATCAAGATGCTTTGAAAACAATGTCTACTGAATGGCTGAAAATACTGGAAATGGTGACAGTTCCACTGAGTTATCCCTTAGAGACCAAACAGTTTTCCACTGACTTAATTAAAGCGTGTGTGTTTAACAACCAGGTTGGCCACAGAAACTCGCTGGAACTTTAAATGTGCATGTTTTGCCCTAGGTAGCTTATTTTTACTTTGAGCCAAAAATAGAGCAGCGTTAGCTGCAAGAAAAAAGGAATCCCATGTGAGTTGATACACAGTGATCAGGCTACAAGGTAAGAAAAAATTCTTATAATCAAACCAAAGTACCCACACCAGTTGGGATGTAACCAGAATAGCTAAACTATTTTAAGATAAATTAACGCCGTCACGTCCCACCTTTCCCTTCTCCAACACCATCTTTAACTGGCACAGGACAACAGCAGTTGATTTTTTTGGTTGCAAGTAAATTTACAGGGATATGAGAGAACAGGAGAACTGCAAACAATCCAAAGCCTAAGGTCACTGCTTCTACAAGAAGAACATACACTATCAGAATGAAGTTGTAATTCCAGCAATTTCCTGTCAGGCTCACTTCCCTTCAAGGGACGTATTGGAGAAGTTCTGCATAACATTTGGAGTGCCCCGAGTCACACAGAGCCTGCACGCAGATCACTGTTCCACCCCATCCAGCTTGAGCTTGCCAGCCTTTGCACTCAGGTCTCTCTTTTGGCAGAAATCTTTGACAGCTGAGGCAGCTCAGGAGTCTCAGAGAATGATTTTAGCAGAAAAGGGCTGTGACCTTTGCAGTACCAGCAGGCTGCACACCTTTCACAGCTGATGTTCTCCTTATCTCACAGGTGGCTGAACAGAAGTTAACTGCCTCACTGTAGCACTTCTTCCTCCCACAGAAACATAAGCCATTTAAAGTGAGCGAACAGAAACATACTAGCCTCGTATTTCCTGGTCACAGCAAGTCAAGCAAAGCAGTGAAATACAACTAAGCACTTTGGGTATTTCAGAACAGTGTCCAAGCACGTCCAGCTGCACTGCGTTCTTTAGTACCGCGGTGGCACAGCCCTGACTGTTGTGCTGGAGCAGCCTGCCACCTGCAGGCAGCAGCATCAACCTTAAGCCCCCAGTTCTTGTATTACTAATGAATACCACCACAGATCACATCCTTCCTGGCTATTACTACTGAGCACAACTCATCACCAGCCTTTACGGGGTCACGGCTGAGCCTGGAAGGGAGACAACGGCCTGTTTAAAACAACTAAGACACAAAAACGAAAGGAGCGATTCCTGTTGTAACAGTGAATCTCAGCTGGAACATCACAGTGGGTTTAGGCAGCATGAGGTCTAATAGTCCTCAAAAATGAAACTCGGTGTCAAAGTGTAGCCTGAGCTAGGCTGTAAGTAATGCTGCAATTAAAACAACACGCTGGTAAAAGAAACAGCCCGTACTACCTGAGGCACCCAGTCCAAAGTAGCAGCAATCAGGCTATCTTTGTACCTTCGTTTATCCTTACCCCAGCACAGGTACTTCTCAGTACATCCAATATCCTGACAGCCTACGTCCCTTAAACAATTCATACTGCATTACCTCATGTCATTTCCAGTGCAGATGATTCTCTTTAACTCCAGCACAGTACAACACAAACTAAGCCATGCTGACTGGGAGCCTAAAAACAAATATGCAAGGCAAGAAGAACTAAACGAGACTGTTCACTGGAACATTTCACTCAGAGAAATCAAATGAGTCAATTCTCAATATTCTTTAGGTACTTAGAATACTAGACATCTGATATCTATAGCCAGCGTGAGGAACAAACCCACCCACCCTAAGTGTTCAGCTCCAAGACAGGCTCACCTGTTAGCTGTATTGCACTCTACATGACCTAGCAGCCAGAATAGAATTAATTCTTTTCAGTTTCACAGAGCAAACTGTTATCTACTCACAGCAATTAATGGAAATAGCCTTCAGTTGACCGCTGTGCTCCAGAAATATCTATTCCTCTTCATAAGGAATCTCAGGTCGTTCTGAAGATGATCCACTGCAGTGAGCAGGCTGCAAGAAGCTGCAGTCCACCCCACTTTTGCTAAAATGCATCTCATCAGGAAGCAAACTAAAGCACGGTAAGAGACACGTAATGTTCATTTTCTTTCATGGGCAATCACCATGTCCTCATCTGAGGAGGACAATACTCTCTGTAGTGACAGTAGCTGCTGCTTCTACGCTCTTTTCCCACCGCCTCATTTGCCCATCTCAGGGATCTGAGAGCACTCCTTATTTTACAGAGCTTTAGCTTCTTCCAGCCCCCTCCCACCACCACCCATTAAAGTGAAGCCTTAACAACAGTTTACAGGCTTGCTAAGTCCTAAGAGGACACAGAATCAGGTCGCTTCCTAGCCTGGAAATCCCTTCCACCATTACACAGGCAAAAAGTTAAAAAAAGAAAAAAGAAAAAAGTGATCCGCATTTGCCAAAGAGGTCTATACAAGCCAACAGCATTATGGAGAGTTTCAGCTTTAGGTTTATGAGCCAGAACCACTGCCCAAGATGATAAAAAATGAAATCAATACATCCAAATCCCTGACAGAGCTAGAACCGCCTCAGGCCTTGCTCTATATTCATGAGTTACTTAGAAGCAGTCTCCCTTCATGCTAACATAGGCAAAGACAGAGCACCTCTGGGCCTCACCGCTTTCCTCAACGCCTCCTGAAGAGCAGCTCCAGAGGAAGGGAGCAGGCTGCACTACACTGCCCATGGCCACGCCAGCTCCCCCTCAGGACGGCACGCAGGCACAGCGGAGCAGCACGCAGCCAAACACAACTTGAGGGCATCCCGAGTCTTGGATTAAAGCAACCCACAGAGCCTGCAGGAAACGAAGGTAATGAAATAAACACAGCACGTTACGATTCAGCCCCGGTAGCGACACCAGAGCAGGAGGTGCTCCCATCACCCAAAGGTGCTTTCCAGTAACAGCCCGTCAAAATTCAGGTATCTTAAGATTTCTTTGGCAATCAGCTTTGAGGATGCTTTCCCTAAAGGCCCGGGCCCTGTGCCCTCAAACGCTAGAAGGGGTAGCTTACCTCTTCCTACTGCACTGTGGCCCAGCAGCTTCATCACCAGCAGGGCAGGCAGGCTGCAGGTGGTAGCAAAGAAGTAAGAATGGAAGAAACACAGTATTTCTTTGCCTACACATCAGCTCAGACACAAAAGAGAACATGAATTCCATTAAGACATTTCTCAGGAAACACCAGTCCTAACACAACTCTGCTGCAGTCTTACTGTCAAGCCCACGCCGTGTCACTGCAGCCTAGCAATGAAGAAACACTAAATGCATAGTGGTCAAGCTTTTTTTTTTTCCTTTTTTATTTAAAATATCATTATAACCAATTAACATACTAGATAACAATGAATACATTCCAGTGGTGCACATGTAATGACCTATGGCATGAAAGATTGAAAAAAACCACAATGCACTCAGTAATGCCCCACCAACAGCTTATTTGGAGGGAATAAAGGAAAAACAGGAAAGGCATCAAATGCGGGAAAGAAAAACAATAGTTCTCCCAGTATTTTTCATGATGTATCTTCCCCTTAGTATTTCCTGGGACATACCAAAATTAAGAATATACTTTAAAAGGGGCAGAAGGAATGATCACAATCACTAAGGTGGAGTTTTTTGTGTTGTTTTTTTTTTTTTTACTTTCTCAACTTTAGTAATAAAAGTTAAAGAACTCTCAAAAATAGACTAGATATTGGGCCTACAAAAGTAATTCATCTGTATGCAAAGCTTACCCAGAATTATTCCTTTTGTAAAATGTAAAGGATGAGCTGACGTTACCAGTAAGCTATTTTTACCTACAAAACCAGACTACAGTAATAAAATCACCAATCTACAGCTAACACAATATTCTAGATGTTCAGTATTGTACACAAGCTAAATGTTACACACGAACATCTCACGTGAAATCTATAAGAAACATTCCTACTGATATCATCTCAACATTGGCCCAAAGCTCCATTCCCCTAAAGGAAGTGTATTTCTCTATTTCACATTCAGCGTAGTTCCGATAGCAAGGGTTAGCTTTGCTTACTTAGACACGCAGATGGTTTGTGTGAGGTAGATCAAGAAAACCTTGCTTAAAATTTTTATGGCAAAAGTGGAAACGATGTTATCTGACTTACAGCAAACCTACAAAGCAGAGAGATCTGCGTTAGGGAGTAAAAGGGATCAACTGAAATATCATGTAAATCCAGTGCCCGGAACTAAAGGTAAATAAAATGAACTGAAAATTTAGGTAGGCAGCACAGCGTCCTCAAAAATTCCACAAATCCCTCTTTCTGATCCTATGCAGACAGCTCTGTCTCAGCTCCAACCCTCAAACCACACCCAGACAGATGGAGCAGAAATTTAACAGGCAAATGAAACACAGCAGTGTGCAGGAGCTGCTGACAGCAGCACATACCGGATCCCTGCACGGGCAGGAGCCACCTAGCTGTACCAGCTCAGCTCAGCTTCCTTACACAGCGATGAGATTAATGCCATATGATTCAATGCTGAAGCATTATAAATACTAAATGTCAGTCAAGGTGCTGAGTTTTTGCTTTCTAACCCAATAGACTTAATCTTCAGAGAAGCAATTTTCCGTAAAGCAAACCCACGTCAATAACATCCTGCTTGTACAGTGAAGCAGCAGAGGGTGCTGTTGCCACAACCACCTCATTTACAGCTCACTACATCTCAAATTCACACGTGTGTCATTCTGTGTGTGCGTGGCACAGGAAGGCTCACCAGTTTTACACTGACATTACCTTTGCATCCAGCTGGAATTCTCAGCCAGAAAGATACTACTATGCACACAGCACAGTACGATTCCTCTAATCCAGACTCCCAAGCTGCACAGTGCCTGCACAGGGAATAGTGCCTCTTCAGGTTGGCTGAATGAGCAAAGCAGAGGCGGCCTGCACAGTCAGGCTGCTCTGAGGCTGTTCAGCAGATGCTCTGGCACACACAGATCCCAGTTCTGACCCCATCATCCGGCCTCAACAAAAGACATCACAGAACAGAGGTTCAGCACACAGTAACAGTATTAATCTTGCCACCACTGCCTTTCCATCTATTTAAAAACTGAGGAACCTACTTCTGCAAAAGGAGAGGAGCTGTTTTGTTCTTGGAGCCTGCCACAGCTCTGGCCATAGAAGGTGGGAATGAATGGTATTACTGCTCAACTTTTAACCACACTGATGTGAAATCGGGCACAGCTCACTGAAATACAACCCCTACCAACCCCAATGGATTGGAACAGCCCTAGGAGTGGAACACTGCATGCACTTTAGTAAAGCCTGTTGTCATGAAAAGATTTTGAAATCATATACTAAAATAAAGCTTAACATTGCAAGAATAAAATGTTACGGTGTATGAGATGGCATACTAGCTAGCAATAGAATATACAAGAACAGTTGCACTCTCCCCCTTTGCTTGCTACTTGTGGCAGTGTACGACTATCTCTGAAATTGTTTTATATTTCAACAAATAAAAAGAGACATTAAGACTTGTCTGCTCGTGGTAACTTGGTTACTGAGAATCTGATTCACTTGTCTTTCAAATTTGCCTAAAATGCAATTAGCTGGAAGAAAAAAAGGAAGTAGTGCTGCCACGAAGATGATGCCAGAAGTGAACTATGGGCTCCAGCATCCAGAGCTCTGACCTCAGTGAAATAATCACTTTAAATACACTGCAACGGGTTGCAGAGGACAGCCCCAGCCATTCATCAACGCTACTAAAAGAAAAGAAAAACTCAATTCTTCCTAGATGATGAACAAAATGAAGTTAGTACTGATAGCGTGCTGTGGGAATATTAGACTCAGCCCATTTATGTTGAAAGAAAAACAGAACAGAGTAAGATTCACTCAATATGTGTTTTAAAGCCATTTTCCTTTAGGACACTGGAAAGTGATAGCAAAAATTACTGTAATGTTTCCAAATATTTCAGTCACTGCTGCAATCCAAGGGGGTCCAAAATCAATTGAAGTAGGGATTATATTTACCAAACCCTGTTCTGCATAGCATCTACAGGAGCGGGATGTTGATTCTGTCAGTCTGAGCTGCATACACCGGGTTAACGCAAAGTAGTACCGCTCTACAACCAAAACTTGTGGCTTAATTCACAGTTTGAACTTTGATTTAAAAAAATTACAAAATAGACTGTTCTATTGGTCTCTGTTCAAATCGAGCAGATTTTCTGTGTTTCAGTGCGAGGAAAATCCAAAGAAGACCTGCCTGCTCTGAGGTAACATACAATTGGGCAGGATCCCATGAAAGTAATTGCCTCCACGGACGTGGTTCAGGAAGGCAGTACTGAAATACGCGATGCAAACGAGGAAAGCAAAATTACACACACAAACAGCACTTACCAGCAGTCTAGCCAGGCCAGGGAGACAACTGCAGTTTATCAATTTAGTCATCTCTGAGCCATTACCACTCCTTGTACCCTGCATTTGTTTTAAAAAGACATATTAGATATTGAAAATGTTACTGTCACTTCATGTTCCTGGAACCTGCTGCAAGGATCAATTCCCCTTTCCCATTCTAACTACAAAAGACACTAAACCCAATGAAGTGAAGGAACCATGCTGAAGGGCACCAGCCGTTCCTGGATGACCTCTGCAGTCACATTCGCAGCTCGCGCTCTGTGCCTGGCAACACTTCCCTCATTTCTATGCCCATTTTGGTGAGCATTACTAATTTAAGTTCCTCTTTACATCCTAATTCACTACACAAAATATGCATCTACACGTGGCAATCAATTACACAGCCTAGCTGCACTAAAAATCTGCATTTTCCAAAGGAATAAATTCTGAATGATCGTTTAACTCATACATAAACTTATGTCAGTTATAAATCGTTCTGTAAATATAAAATGTAAACAGTTAAAATACTTCTGTGAGGAGCAGCACCATTTTATGTGACTATTTAGTAACTGTTCTACATATTTCAATATATCTTTTGTTTAAAAAGTGTATCAAAACCCAGAGCTTCAGTGCTGAAAACTACTGAATAGTAACGACTTAAAAGGAACCATTACAGGGATTTCTGCTATGCTGGTCTCGTGGTGAAATGAAAGAGATAAATATTAATTTATACAGCACTATTTCCCCCTCCTTTGGATGGCATGTATTGCTCGCTTCATGCATTAGCTCCAGAAATCCTGAGGTTTTCTACCACTTCACGGTTTTCAGCCATCAGTTACTTTTGGTGGAGAAAGAACAGCTGAAGATTTGCCCCTCCTGCATCCATGTCCTTTCCCTTCTCCCCAGAAGCACTCACCTTTGCAGGAAATAGTAGTAAGAAACACAACTCCCACGAATATATACCACATGGAAGTATAGCTACAGCACATTTGTTTTCCCTGTTGGCAGTCTAGACATCCTGGATACACCTTTGTTCCGTGTACAAAAACAGGATACAAGCTAGAAGTAAACAGTTTATTTGCATTGCAATGTATTATTCATGAAATATCCTCTTGTTTTATGGTGAGCAGGAGATTTGGCATGCCACAACTGTGCAGAAGACATCCCACCCCTTTCTTAGGCTAGATGTTTCTGCAGCCTTGAAGATAGGCTTTGCTTTCTTAAGATCATAAAACCATTCAGATGGAATTCCTTTACGAAGGATTGTGTACTGCTTCTCTCATCAAATTCATAATTGTTGCTTTTACTCAAGTATTACAGGCAAGTGGCCAAAAGGAAAGAGCATTTACTCAACTGCCAGCAGCACGCTCCAAAAAGCCTTCAGCTGGCTGCACCCGACTCTCTCTCTTCCTCCACCTCAATACGGACACATGACTGAGCATAAAACTTCAAAGGATATCATGAACAAAACATCGTGAATAAATTCTAATTTAAAAAAATTGAGAACCTATAAAATCTTAAATAATACATGATATGGTAACGACCACGACATTAATGTGTGCTTCGATAAAACAAATCTTACAAATTCAGTAAAAAAAGATCAGCAGCATAATAGTAAAGCAAATATGCAGATTTTAAAACCACAATAAAAATTATCAGGTTTAATATTTTACAGTTAATTACAGCAAAAAAAGTGGCTGCTTTTAACACAACTTACAGTTTAAAATTACAGCACTTTATGATGAATTCTATGATTATTTTTGAAAAAACACTCAAAAATACCACCGAATTTTAAAGGTGCCCTATTAATGACTAAAAGGAATCCCCTCCCACCCCCCAAAAGACCAAGTAGTCATCTACAGCAACCCAGAGGTCCAGCTGAGGTTTCTAGACTGCTGTCTGTATCAGAGGCCAATGTTGGATCTGTTGACATTGAAGACACATCATTGACGGATGACGACGAAGATGGATGCTGGGAGCCACTGATCACTGCTGCACCTGTGCTATGAGAAACAAAACAGCAAATCAGTTGCAGATACAGTTGCACGGCTCAGCACTTGCATTAGTCTGCCTCTTCCTAACAGCCACTACATCTCCCTGCTCTGGCAAGTTTGAAGACATGCATCTCAAGCAACTGTCAACATAAAATCTGCAAGTCCTGAAAATGTGGTGCTTTATGAACGCTACGTCAAGAACCACAGAACTCACGTGGCAGGACACCTGTCAAACTGCAATGAATGCTACTGACTGAAGGTTAAAAATCACAGAGATAACAGTACACAAGCCCAAGGCTGAGGTACCCTACTAAATGCTGAGAACCAAATTAGACTATACCTACATGTCTTGGAAAAGAGAACGGCCTGTTTTTTTCCTCACATCCTCCCACTTAGTCTGGGAAATACCTAACCAGACTATGGCAGTGGAGTGCATACTGAGATCTTCCTACAGGATTGAAATGAAGCACCAATAATTATTTATCAGATTGAGAAAAAGGGATATTCCACCAAATTATGCCAGCTCCATACACTCTGTTCAAATAAGCACAAACTCAAAGAGAATTCTAGAGGTCACAAGGGCCACATTTTTGAGCCAGGTTATAGCTGGATATCTTCAATAGCTTTACGCCCTCCTGACCTACAATTCTATGCAGTTTTGTACTGAGCTTTTATTGTAACCAACCTAAAGGGGCTGGCTGCCCGCGTATAACCCCATTCTTGGTTCTTTCCTCCAGGTCCATGACTTCCTTGTATATCAATTCTGAAAATGCAGTGAAAAAAGGCAGCGAATTAAATTTGCAAAGAAAAAAAAAAACAACTCCTCAATTGACAATTTATATCCCATTACAATGTATATCTAAATTTCTTAGTCCTATTACTGTTTAGAATTAGTTTTGAACAACAGGCTGTAGGTTACAGAATAGGCAAGTGGTGTAATAACATACACTTCTCTCCTGCTGGAGCTACAATAGCCTGACACTCTCAAGAACACACTGACATTGCTCTCACTTTTGTCCAGACAGTCGGGGGACCTGAGGCTAAACTGAGTCTTAATGGCTACTTGGTTTTTATCAATGGCTGCTTTGGTACAGAAGAATCAGGTCAGCAGTCTTCAAAGGATCGTGCAAGCTGTTCTACAGAGGAAGTTTCTCTGTTAATTCATTCTCATCTTTAAAAAGCCTTTTCACACATCGTGTTGTTTTTTTTCATGACGGAGTCAGCCTGAAGATGTGAAAAAATATTCAGAACTCTTTATGATTTAACCTGCCTTTTTCCCCTCAAAGGTATCTGCCTGAAGAAGGTACCCAACCAAGACACACTTGGCAAGCAGTAGTTTCCTTAGGAGAGATCAGGCCACAATCTCTTGGAAGCGACAGGAGCCAAAACCACATCAAATGAGTCCAAACACTCCCAACCCGTATTTGGCACTAAGTTTCCTCTGTAACAACAGGTCACCATGACATGCAATAAGACACTGCGTGTAAATGTAAGAAGCAACTTCACCTCCCTCATCCTCAAATAAAGTTAGCAGTGCTCCTAGAGTGCCTGTAACGTGAGTCATAGAGCCCTGTACAGTGGCCAGAATGTTCCTCAGCTAACGGCAGCCTGTCACCCGGGAAAGACTTCGGCTGCGAATCTTCAGAAGGAGCACTAGAGGAACAGGACTGAACACATTAAATGCAGATCAGAAGAACTGACTCGTCACGCTTCTTATCTGTCATTGGTCAACTCGTGTATGGTTTGGAAGAAAAAAGCATTTAGGAATTGCAACTTCAAGGGCGGTGACAGCGTAAATTCTGTATCGCTTGAAGTACTTAGCTTTTATTTCAGCAATATAACTCCATATCTGCTGCTCAAAAGGGGAACATGTTTGTGTGGAAGGACAGCGAGAGAATTTCCACAATTCTCTTGCTCTCTGCTTTTACAAATTAAATACAAACCATTGGGATTTTAAAAGTTTCTAACACAAAGTGATTGCAAGTGTGGCAGTACTCATGTCCATTACCAGCCAACACAATGAAACTGTCAAAAATACCCCATGAAATATTTTTCCTCCTATACCAGAAAGGCTATATACCAAGCTGACATTCCTTCCTAAACTTTTTCAGTACGAAGCATTAGATCTGTCAGTGCACTAAATTCTTGCTGAAAGCATCCTTCACATCTCTCTGGATCCACTGAAGCTCAGGAGTACCACTAATCCTATTTAAAACACACAAAGCACAACGAACTCAATGAAGTATCTGAGATAGCCCAAGCAAGCATCCTAAACAAAAGCAACTTGCTAAGACTAAGTGAGAATGGTTATGGTCTAAAGCACTTAAATGCATCTTGAAGACAGGCTCTCAAGAAGTAACTAGCACTTCACACTGAGAGGGCTACACACCTGCTCTAAGCTCAGTGAACAAAGGAACCAGCAATTCAGGCTTTTGTTCTGCCTTTCAGTTAGGAATAACCAGTACCAATTCTGGAACAAACAAAGTCCTCTGATACGTTAAATCATATGATGAAGGACTGCAGTAGTCCAAAAGAAAGGCATTTTTTTTACAGTGCATAGGCTCGTTAGTACAGTGGTGACAACAAAAGAGTAATACATTTTTAGAGGGCAGTTCAGTATTGTACTCTTACAGTAACTCAATCATTTACTCACATAAAGATTCTAACAAAAGTAATAAGTGATTTCTGAAGAAGTATAAGGGCACACTATCATCTGAATTGTTAACAGCAGCAAAGGAAAATATTGATTTCATATAATACATATATTAAAGATTTCTCCACTAGAAGTAGAAATTTCATTTCTCTTAAAGCTAGTCTCCATAGGTTTTCAAAGCACAGTGACTGTCTCTTAGTTTATAAAGTCCAAGGTGTACAGAAGGTTATGGCAAGGTTATGGATTACAATACA
The DNA here is from genome assembly GCF_038088225.1 of Cyrtonyx montezumae. Lineage (NCBI taxonomy): Eukaryota > Metazoa > Chordata > Aves > Galliformes > Odontophoridae > Cyrtonyx > Cyrtonyx montezumae. Next base: position 15,127,137 of record NW_027072045.1, on the reverse strand, counting down.
TCAAATGCCAACTGATGCAGAGGCAGATGGCATCTTGTCATAGCACTAGGACCTCTGCAGTAGCACATTTTTTTAGAAGCAATTTCCAAATGAAACTAAAGCTTTACATTCCAAGATGGTCCCCTTGTGCTTGATAAGTATGAAGGAAAAAACAGATACAAAACCAGTCCCGAAATCTAAAGCTCAAATTCTTAGAGGTAATGCTTAACGTCATACTCTGAAACGTTCCACACTTCAGCCCCAGCTACTTTCCCAGGACCCTATATACAAAACCACTGCTATCTCCCACATGAGCTACAACCTCACTATCTCTTTCCCACTGCTAGCACTCCTTATGGCTTCCTCTATCTGGACAAATTATGCTAGCACGCTAATATTCAGACTTACAGTGCTCCAACTCCTTCATCCTTTTTTATCTGTAACAGTTTTGTCCAGAAGTGTTTCCCTTCCTAAAAATGGTGCTTTACCATTTGCAAAAGGTGACTGAAATGAGCAGGCCTTCAGCCAAATAAATTTCAACTCCCTACAAAGACTCATCACCTCTATAGGAAGTGTTTAGTATCCTGACAACCAAGAGCTCGTGAAGCACTGATTTATTCTCTCACCATTCCAAGCAGTTTAGGTATTTACTATTTATGTTACTCAGAAGACTCTTAGCAAATCTAGGAGCCCAGCTATGTTAAAACCCTTTAGGATATGTAAAAAGATCATTCTTACCTTTCCATTCTTCTATTGTGTGCTCCCTCTCATCTAATTGCTTATCTGGTATCTTTGGTGGAGGCTGAAAAACAAAACTAACTCACGATAAAGCAATCAAAGGGGGTAGAAGAACAGAATAAATGGAAAATGGAAATAAGATGTTCAGAATAAGAACCTGATTTAAAAATACTGCATTTACAAGGTCAAATCATCTCTCATACTTCGCTCATTTTCTAGATGCTGCTTTGTGTTTTAAACTTGTTCTAATTAGCTCTTTTGTGAATATTAGTGTATTAATTAAAACAGAAACCGATCGGGCTGGTAACAGAGCTCCTAACTGCAGTGCTCTCAAGCACAAGGAGCCCTTTTTACCTATTTAGAGTTAATTTATCATTTTCTCTCTAGATAGAATAGATCAGCAGAATTCTAATTGCACCAGTAACATTACACATCTTCTCCCGTTCTTAGCAGGCCATCAGCAACTTACTTTCTCATGAAAATAATGAGGTTTTTTTTTCTCATAAACTAAAGTTATTTTTTAAAGAAAGATTTTCAGTTAATCTCTTTGTTCATTACTGTCAATAATACAAAACTTGAGAACTTGTACTCAGATTTTGCTGAAACCCTGGTTTGTTAGTTTAAGAGTACCATCAACTGCTCTAAGTAATTAAAGTATTCCTCTTGTCCAGGAATCCTATATCACAAGCAATTAAACCATGCTGAAACAGCTGCAATGCAATAAATCAGAACTCTGTATCAGAGACTTCAAATTCATTGCTCCATGTCTAGGAATTTATATATACAACCAATTCTAATGAACATGTCAATAAAAATGAGTACTGCTCAGTTAAGCTTCTAGTGAAACATGCAGCTCATGAAGCAGTCTTCTCTGAAGCAGTTACACAGAGCATCAAAACAAGTTTGCTTTGATAGGAGATCTTCCTCATCGGAGACCTAAAGTGAGAACTTACAGCTTCGGCTTCTGACGGATCATACCAAACATTGATGTACGGGTGCTGGAGGGCTTCATCCACAGAAATCCTTTTAGAGGCATCTATAACCAGCATTTTTGATAACAAATCCCTTGCTTGACTTGCTGCAAAAGGGAAAATTTTGACTTAGACAAGTGCCACATGCACATAACAGTACTTCAAAGCTCACTAAGAGCACTTAAATAACAAACTCCATTTTATTATTTATACAACCCTCACACTATTATAGGTTTAAGAAAATGGTGTATTTGATGAAAGTAGTAAAATGAAGAGACAAACATTTTGGAAACGATTTATGACTGTGTACTGTTTGGAAAAATAAATAGATAAACATTCCAAAGGTGACAGTTCAACAGCAACTATGCATAATCCTCCTACAAGCAGGCAAGGGAACACCAACAGCAGAACGTTTCTTACTTATCAAGCTTGGTACTGGGACAAAAATTCTTACATAGTAATTTAAAAAGAGAATAGGAGCTAGGCAACTAACAGAAAACTGGAAAATAAGCTGTAACACAGAGTTCTTTATAAAAATGGATGACTGAGGAGAAGTGGACATCAACAAATAACTCCTCCTTACTTTTTTTTTTTTTAATATCTCTCTATTTTCTTTCTCAGAAAAACAGAGTAGAGCAAGAAAGAACCCTTTAATTTTGCTTAAACAAAGATTGGCTGAAAGATGAGAAAGGATAACCTCCAGCTAGGAGCAAAATCTTTACAGGCTAAACACAGACAAGAGACAAAATGCAATAAAAAGAAAACAAAAACAAAACCAATACAAATACACTGAAGACAAATAGTATGGAACTGGTGCTGAATCAGCTGGATGGACACAGTATGCTACAAAGCCATCAAGTCACTTCTATGCAACATCTGACTGCAACACTGCAACTTCTAGCAACCTCTTATTTCAGTTAGCTAAGTTCCCTTTTAGAAAGCGATATTCAAATTCAACTAGATGCTGAAGTCATCACTATGAAGATTGAAAGTAATTGCACAAAGTAATAACATTTCACCAGATTGGAGAGATAATGCTTTTGAAATGCTCGGAAGATAAATGCTGAAGAAGGAAAAGCACTGGCTGTGATGATCCAAAAGGACATAACACTTAAAGTATGTTACGAGTTTCAAGGTATAGCTGAGATTTGTATTCTGTTAAATTAGTTTTCCATGGGCAAAGTATTTATATATAGCAAACAGGACAATCTTGGATAAGGAGGAAGAAGAAATGAACGTATCAGGTTGCATGTTTGCAGCACGTAATAGCTAGTATGATTAAAGCAAGGTGCACTAAGGAAGCTGTATAAACCATGTTCAAGTAAAACCAACTACACATCACAGTTTAAATACGAAGGATTCACAGAGGTGAATTCTAAACATCTGCAGTATTCCATTTTCCCCATGGATCAAGCCCAGCCACAAAGGCCTTACCACAGCCTCATCAAATGACAGATGTATTCACCAGGGTTTCAGTACACTCTGCCCCTGGGCATGGCATCCTTACCTGCTGGCAGTACAGCCTTAGCTGGAGTAGCAGTGGACAAGCACCTATTAACCCACTCTAAGAATATGAGAAAGCAACAGTAACTAAACCTTGGCACTTCCATCTGCTCCCATTACATAAATATTGTAACACTTAAATCCTTAGCAGGATGATTTTATAATGAACAAAACCAAGATGCATTTCTATTCAGTATGACACTGTTTAAAAAATGTTTATATATATATAACACAGAAGACAGACCTTACCTTTAAGTTTGTTGTGTTCAGAATCAGCTGGGAAAAGGACATCTGGAAAGAGTTTCTCAAAGCTATATCCAGCATACTTGGGTCTGTTCTCCACGTAAGTTCGAACTGTGGGCTGTAATTTCTTCATAAATTCAGGGCACGGTGTTCCTAGCTGCTCTATAACTTTATTCCATTGATCAATATCTAAGGTTACACAGCTAAGAAAAACAGTGGCTAATTTTCAGCTAAAAGTTATGTTAAAATCACACGAAATATCCAAAAGAGAAAAACAGAAAATTACTGTAAAAGTTCATCAATAATTAGGAGTGTCTTCTTAGAGAAAACAGTGAAGCAAAGCAAGACTGCATCTGAGCAGCAAAGGCAACATGTATTTTACTTGAAATCATAAGAATTAACTGGCAAAGGATATGCTTCTGCAAAACAGAGAAAGTTAAAAGGCTCCCAAAATTTCTTAAACTCGAATGAAAGTGTTTGTGTTTTTCTTAAAGACATTCTGTAGAAGAATTAGCTTCCTGATCTAAACTGGTATTCACAGTACTCCAACTACAAAGCATCATTAAGGAACTGGAGAGAATACAGGTCTCCTCATACAGGTGCTTTGTCCTTCTGCCTCACCCAGTAACTCGACTGAGCTCTGGACTCTACAAATGAGCCATCTCACACTGACAGAACAATGCACAGCACCACGGCCACATGAAGGATTAAATCCTGGCACATACAGGTCAACAACAATTTTGTCAGTGTCTTCAATGAAGGGTGAAAGGTTTTCTAGGCCGAGGAAGGAACATCTTACCTGAAAAGTTTACACCAGTTAGGGGACATCAGCCAGTTCATGGCAGAAGAATTTAATACATGCTACTAAACAAAAGAAAGCAAAACAAAAATCGGCTCAGGAATTTCTAGTTGCAGATGGTTACATACTGGGAGAGAGCTTCAGTAAAATTTCATGTCTGCTTATTTCACTCATATAGTCTCCCCATCACTGTGTTTTTGGCTACTGCCAAGGACTAGACACTGTGCTCCCTAAGCCCTCAGGTGGATCAGCAGGCCCTCTCTTATGTTCTTAAAACTTCAAGGATTTTCAAGTTCTAGAATGCTTTAGCACAGGTCTTGAAGGAAAAATGAAAAAGGGTACTGCCTGAATGGAAACGTCATGCTAGCAACCCAACTTCATAAAGCTAGCACGGTGCAGCTAAGGCAGTGACAGGGCCAGGAGAGAATATGGACTCCCTGGACCTCCTCATCGTGCCCCAAAACCTTTACCCAGTCCTCACACCCATGCAGTAACGTATTGATTTGTAAACAATTAACCTGCAGCAAAAGCAGGAAAGATTTCTGATGGCATCTAACAGGAGAACTACTAGAAAGACAAGTAAGATGCCAAATTCCAATTAGACTTCCATCAATTTCAGTGAGGACCCGGAGTTTTCAGCTCTGTTTGCTTGTAGCAGATCCTTTGTCTGAAGCATTTGCTCACATGACCACCCACGCAGACACCACTGAGCCACTCATGGAATAGAAAGAGAGGAGCACCAGATATTTCTGAAAGCTCTTTGCAGGATCATTTCTGTGTACAAAAATAATAATAAAAAAAAACAACCTCCAGAGGACAATCGTTTAAGCTGGTTAGGATTTTTTTGTAAGCATCTTCCATAAAACATGAAAAAAACCCAAACCAATGGCTAATGTGCTTGGGTACCAAACAGATTACATAGAAATGAGCTCCAAAGCAAAAACCAATGCATGTGAACCAGTAAAACACCACCTCAACAAACAAACAAAATGTCTGTCTAAATATGACAACACCCAGAACCAATGGATAGACACTATATCAAATTGAAAACAAACAAACAAAACAGGAAAAAGGAATAATAAGCCTGCTCACCCACAACGTATTCTGTTCACCCTGCTACAGTTCCTCCCTTAGCATTGATTTCTAAACTGCCATACACGTTAAAGCTATCTGTGCTGCTGTTTTGCTCTAAGTGTACAACTGTAGATAGCTCTGCAGCAACCTGGAACCAAAATTAGGAACTTGCAAGTGGCATTTTGAAAAGGCAGTTCAAAAAGCAGTATTTTAAAAATTAGATCCACCTTAACCTGGAACTAAATCGTTGCAGTATCTTTTGACCTTTCCAAACTACTTCCTAGGCCAAAGGTAAGGATACGATCTGTACCAGGAAATAAAACACCACCTTTGATCATTTCTCCCATGATGCACCCAACTGACCAAATGTCAACTGAAAACAAAATGCAATGATATTAACAGAAAAGATAGTCATTAAAATAAAGGAAATAAAAATATCTAGACGCACACATACATGAAGTGACTATAAAAAGCATGTGCAGTGAAAGTGAGTGAAGGTGAACGTACACTATCTACAGGACCAGCAGAGACTATGTCCTACTGCTAGGTGCAGCCTGAGTTAAAATGAAGTCCTTAATTTTTTTTTCCAGTGTTATTGCAAGAAAAATTCATGTCCATTTAATAAAAAAAAAAAAAATTGTACAATGTGCATTTTCATGACATAACATCAATAAAAAGGTTAATCACTTCCTAACTAATTCAACCTGCTGCAGCAGCACAAGGATACAGTCCCTTCCTGGAAAGAGGATTTTGTGGCAAACCATTTCGCCCATAATGCACCCCACAGACCATAAATCCACTATGTTTGTAGCACAAAAAGAAGGAAAAGCAAAGCAAACGGTCATTTAAAATTAAAAGAAGCATAACATGACTGCATTCTATAAACTGCAGAGACAGCACAGGAAGAAGAGCAAGTCTATATATTAATCAATGAAACCACTTTTAAGAACACAGTATATAAGGATTAGCTTTTAACTGTCTCAAATACAAGGCAGAAAACCATCCTTTTGTTTAACACAGTGCAAGAGCAAGAGCTGTAGCAGAGAGAGATATACACGAACCAAGCAGAGTAACGTCCACCTTCAAGTTCTGAGGCTTGCAAAGCTCTGCCAATAGAACACGTTGGATCTCCAAGACAAATCCATTGAAATTGTTTTCATTGCAGTTATAGAAATGATTCTGGGAGTAGTAAACTAAAATGACCTTTCAAAATACAGGGTACCTGAATAGTTAATACGTTCAGAAATTAGTTATTACGTAGGAATTAATGTTTGCCATCAAGTATTTCCTGTAAATCAGATTACCATGCATATCTCTCTCCTCTTAAATAAGAAGCAAATACAATCAGTAAAAGATCACTTAGAATTTTAGAGGATCAGTTAATGACAATATTAGTATGTTCCTAAGAGATTTGCAGTTAAAATTCTTGGGTTTAAAAATATTTCTCTAGTTACGTTGAAATAACGTACAAACAAAAAACTCAATAGCAGTGTTTTTTTTTGTACAAAAGATTATTCTCTATATCTTAAAATAAATCATTCAGAAGATATACTCATAGATGCACAAGTTTACTTTTTACAGGTATGTCAATTTTTCCACAGTTGCATCAGAGATACCGTTAATTCTGTATGCAAACATTATCTTGATATCATAACTGTTATTTTATCATCTGTATTATGATGAATACTTTTATGTCAAATATGAGACTAGAATTTCAGTTAAGCAGAAAAGAAGGGGATTCAAATGAGAAAAACTATATAGCAAAAAATCACATGTAAAAGTTGTGAGGGAGCTAAACAATTTCAAGCAGACAACATTGCTTCTCATTGAAAACATTCCCTCCTTCTTATGTAGTAAGTTCCTCTAAAATAGTATTTAAATTGTATGGTAAGAGATCACAACTGTACATATTAATAGGTCAAAATTAAGGGCCTGGTTCATTTAAAAATGATTTATGATTAGTATTATTTTCTCTTTAAAACGCTTTTCAAAAGTTTACACATTCCACTGCTTTCACAAACCAAAATAACACTCAAATCTATCGTAAATAATGTGTCCAACATGAGGAAAATGCTTCCCATAACAGCATGGAAAAGTCTGGTATGGGAAATAACATGAGTCAACGATCTATCTTCATGCATCAGAAGACTTCAGGGGCTAACAAAAACATTAAATACAATTCCTCTGTTTAACCTACACAACAGAACAAATGTAGCACTTAACTCTATCATCTGTTTGTTGGGGCTGCTCACTCATACTCTTTTTTTTTTTAATTGCAGATTTCTTATGTGCATACATAGTACCGAAGACTACTGCTCTCCAGTATGTATCTCAGTCATCAGTACATGTATAGCAATCCCACCTCATCTTGTCTGAAGGGGAAGTTCAGCAGGGAACTGAAAGAGCATGAAGATGCCAGATGACCCTCCTTTAAACGTTAGTCTTGTTAATTTTCAATATTTAATTCTACATTAAAAGTAGTTAAAAAAAAAAAAGTAACTTACACTTGCTTCACTCAACCTCTGTCTTTAAAGTAACAGAAAAAATAGCCAACTGAGGAGGCCATTTGGAAGAGTGTACACCCTGTCTGGCAGACTAATGACCCAAACACAAACATAAATCACAGACTTGCAAAAAAGACCTATTCTCATTCCTTTGAGCTGGCTTCTTCCATTGTCACAGTGATGGGAGTTGCTCTTCCTGGCTTTCATAAACAATAACAATAAAGAAATCAGTCTCTACGAACGTGACAGTTTCTATATGACCTGAACTTGCTCTAATGCTATTCAGTTGCCAGGGAAGTCTGCAGACTACATTAAGAACCCTGAAAAACACTGTAAGGCCCAGTTGTGCCTGTAACCAGAGAAGTCACACCCCTCACCTCATTCAGGAGAGGGCTAACAAAGCCTCCAGCACTGCAGCACCTCCTGAGGCTTACTGGGGGACTAATAGATAATGGGTTTAAAAGACACTCAGCAAACGGTGACCCTTGTGCACCACACCTGCCTGAGGCAGAAGCAGCAAGTGAGGTGATCTGACAGCAGATCAATGAAATGGCAGCAGAACTGGAGCCATAAAGAGATCTTCAGGAAACACGTGTTCCATTGGTTTCCTAAAGGATACTAGGCGTCCATTTAGAAGATGGTGTGATTTTTCCTCCAGTGCTAAATGCCTTCCTTATATTCTTAGAGGATATCGAAAAACAGAGGGCCAAAGACAGAGTGTAAGGAGGAGTGAAATTTAAGCAAGCAGAGGGACAAATAAACAAATTTCCCTGGAACTCACCATGGAGCTCAAAGAATCTGTAGGGCTTCTTAATGGCGCTCTGCATTTTATTTCAGCAGAATCATTTAAGAACTTCGTGTGACAGTTTTAAAGTGGTCTGGTTTTAATAAAAATAATGCCACGGTAGGTGGCTTGAGCTTGCTTGTTCTTGAATGGCTTTACAGGATATAGGTCTTTAAACATTGAATTTGGGACATGCAACTGCAATTTATCTCCTCATCTGGAAAAAAATCAAAGGTATGTTTTGATAATGCATATTAAGAAAATATATTTCCATTTCTTCATGAAGGAAAATAAATCTACCAAGCAGTACACTTAAATTTTTAAACAAACAAGGCCCTCAATTTTTTCTCCTATTAAATGTAGACATTATTAATGGAATTAGATAAATAAATTGGTGTACCCGGAATCTGCATTTTGGTCACATGCCTAATTTACAAAATTTTTACATCTTGAAAAAAACATTAAACATGTAAAATGTGGCGTGCCAAACAAAAAATAAAGCTATGCCAAAGAAAGACTATATTTGCTGACCGTTTTCTTTGTATCCCATCCCTAGGATGACCTCTGGTGCTCTGTAGTAACGAGTCACTACATAAGGCGTCATCATAAAACTAGTTCCTGCAGTTCTGGCCAGTCCAAAGTCAAGAATCTTCAAAGTGCAGTCTGACTTTACTACTATATTACTGGGCTTTAAGTCCTTTGAAAAGAAACATCATATATGACTGCTAAGACAAGCACAAAGTACTCGTTGGTTCACATTTTTAAAAGATAATACTGCTAACATTTAACCCCACATATATGACCAGGTTATTTCTGTAACTGCAGTTCATTTTTCCCCTTGCATTAATCCATATGCATTCGGCAGACTATAGAACTAATTCCCTTCTGTGCTTGTAGATTCATATAGCAATTAAAGAAGGAAAATACAACTAGTGCTACCAGATACGCTAGCAATGTGTGAAATAAATTGAGGTTAGTATGAAATGTTAGCTCTGAGAAAAGGTCTAGGAACTGCTCACTGGAACACCAGCTATTACTACAATGCAGAGCACAAGTAATGTGACAATTGCAATAATCACCACAATATAAAAATCATTAGAATTATAACATAAAGGCAAAAAGCAAAAGATTTCTTTGCTGACTGGGGCTGCATTACCTCTTTTGAACCAGTGCAGATATTTCTCTGAACAGGAAGGAAATGCTCGTGCTCAAATAGACTTAACTTCCCATTTAAGATTTGGTTCACATTATACCAAGTTTGGTGACCAAACATAAAAAGGTACCAGTGAAAAACTGCCAGTAAAATTAAAAATTATATGCTTTCAGAGGTTGGTATTTGGGATTTTGGTTAATTTTACTCTCTTCGTTTCAACTCTAAAATTATAACAGCAATAGGGGCTTTGCAATGTCTACACAGACATTCTCAGTCATTACCTCAGGATATCTTACACACACCTGAATGTCACAGAGCAATTATTACAAGCAGAGCAGGTTCAGAATACCTTTGTCACCACAAAATCATTCATAACACAAGCCATCTCATACAAGGTCAGATCCTTTCTGGCTACCTCTACCAGGATTAATGAGACAAAACAACACGATGTGGCAGTACTTTAGCTGTGGGCATTTGATAACTAGACCTTTCTTTCATTATTTCTTAAAGATGCAAACGTGGGAATTTGTAAGATTTTCATTTGTACCTGTACGTCTTTCAGGAAGATGCTCAGAGCTAAGCTGCACTGAAGACAGGGAGGAAACCAAAAAAGAAAATCAAGGTTTTGGAACAGTAAAATTTTAATGGGTCATCGAATGTCTTGCATACTTACATATTCACACACACTTCCAAATCAAATGCACAAAGACTCCAAAGACAACTTTGGCTTAAAAGATTCTTAAATGCCATGAATAAATTCAAGTATTATAAGGCATTTCAGCTATTCAATATGCATATTTCAGATTTTGCTACAATCTTGTTTATTATAAGCTTTATTTTTGTGAAAATCTATTATCTGGAGGATGTTCATTGAAGAATCCCAGGTGCGTGCTGCTAGTATTAACTGTATTTGTCCACCCCAAAGCTACAGGATCAACACTGAAAATGTTAAATAGATTTTCCCCTGGCAAGAGGAAAAATACTGAAAACAAAATGTAAAATTTAAAGAGCACTCTCCATCTTTGATTTCTGAACGCTGTGTTTCTTGTGAAGCCCAGGAGCATGTTTTCTTGCAGAATACAGAATTCCTGTTGTTAAAGTGATGGAGGCATGCGTTGACTTACACTGCATTTCAAATTCATGCAAGACCAACACCTCATGTTTTAAATACATGAGGACTCAAAAGTTCCTGTGAGAGCAATTAACTTTGCTAGGCTGTACAAATACACCCAGAACCTATAGCAGAAGACATATAATCTAACCTCAAAATTGTAAAATATCACTGCCTAAAAATCAGAGTTATTCATAGCAGTCTCTCCATTTGTCAGGCATATGTGGTATCCCTAGGAAGTAACTCGTTTTTTATCAGATAAGTTTTTTGGAGATTCTTTCTAAAGAATGATCCACGTGAAGGGCTTCCATTAGTAGGCACCTTTGTTAAGTGCTCAGAATTAGGCAGAATACAATGTTACAGAGCCTCCATGCAAGACTAATGAGATAGGCTGTGTCCTTCAGCAAGTCAGTGAGGCGTGACACAGCAACTCTGATTATTCATCCACAACAAGTTGCAAAATATAAATGAATGTGTACTTGCAGACATGCTGGAGACACCATCTCTGCAAAATGCTTCGAACACCACAGTGTTCATCTGTCAACACTTATTAAAGTCAGCATAGAGATAAAGCCAAGGCTTTATCAACCTAAATCTTTACCCAATGCCATGAGAGCTAAATATATCTTCTGCAACTTATAGGTGAAACGTTCCAAAATTCTTTGTGTATAATGTCTGCCTTGTTCCATGCCTCTAGTCTGCTGTGAGAAAACACCACGCTTATTTGCACAGCAGACAGCATCCAAGGCTACAGGCACATATGGAGAATATTTCAGTTTCAGTCATCTGTCAAGCTTCGAAAAAGCTGCTGAGATGTTCATCTCAGCTATGTCAGGAGTTGATCAACAAAGTTAAAGAACATACGAAACTACCAACAGCAAAAATTGTTTAAAGCTTTCAAGGACACTAAATAAGGGCAAGAGATTACTACCCAGAAAGCTTCAAGGACAGGCACAGCAGTGCAGACTATGTTTAAGGAATAACAAGTTACAAGAAAATAACTAGATCTAGACACTTGAGATAGCACTGCTGAAAGCTCAGAACAGAGGCATAAGGGGTGATTACTGAAGCCACATGCCCTTTTCAAGCATATCCTCTTTGCCTTCTGAGGTCTCATTCCATAGGAAGAATTTTGACAGACCACAGTTTTAAATTTAAAGGAGCAACACAAAGAGCAATGCAAACATTTTGCTTGAACACACTGAAACTTCAAGAGAAGTCAGAGAGCAAGTTGTCAAATGAAAGTTTACCAAGAAGACATGCAACTGAAACGTACCTGCCCATGTCCTTCAAAATCATTCATGCATACAATTTGCACAGCAATTGTATCCATAGTCAATCTCATTGGAATGTGTTACCTCTAAACTTGGTATTACTGCACAACATGAAGCACTTCAGAACTCCACCCATATTTACAGAGCATCCTCAAAGCTGTCCTTACTCCTATCCAACAACCTACTTAAGTAGTTGCTTCTCTTCTACAACTGTACAAACGTTTCCATTTATTACTGATTTCTACAGGCTCAGTGATCCAGTGTCTCCTTTACAGGAGCACAAATTGTCCTTTAAGCAAATGTCAGCACTTGCACTTAGAGCTTGCCTGCACTAAGACTCATAGAAAAAGACCCACTGTCTATTCTAGCACATCCACACGCATGTGCAGAGCAGGAAGGGCAGGCTGCAACAGCTGGGTGGTGCTTCTGCCTATTAACCTTCCCCAACTCCTTCAAACACAGTCATCCCAGGCAAACCGTATGTGTGAAGGAAGCCTTCACCTTCCCTCCCTGAGCTCTTAACTAGAGGGAGGCAGTAGATGGATACTGGAACTAGCTGGGCAAAGGAGTTCAGCCACTTACATTTTATTTGCTATTCATACTAATACCTCAGTCCTCCTGGATGAGAAACAGCATACTGAAAGGAAGCACCATACTGCCAGTTCTAGTTTGCATGGTGAGGTGGACTACTGAAGTGGGCAAACACCACAGAACAGTAATGTGGCTGTAGCATTCAGAACTGCTGTTCATGATTTTGCTGTGTACATCATGCTTGAGGGAGACTACACAGTACGGACTGAAAGTACTGTGCATGTAGAACTAATTATTTTTTCCTGCATCATTTCCCTCTGCAGAAAAAATTACAATGAAAAACATAACACTGTAAAAACACAAGTTTCCCAAAATAAAAGAAAACATATTGGAAAAGTTACTTGAGGTTGCCTACTTACAATCTTCACATTACACATAAATATATATGTAAGATGTTCAGTGTGAATAGGCAATCTTAAATTCATAATGTCCTGACTGGATTTAACACATACCAGCCATTAGAAAAGCAATCGTCACTTCTGCCTGCAGGAACCTGAAGGAATGCTTTGTGACACACAGGTGTATGAAAGCTCCACACACAGGTCTTTATCATCATCTGTTTGTCTGGAGACTTCAAATACTTATTCTCTACTCTGTTAGTAAAAGAGCTGAAATAAATCGGGCAGTTCTTTCAAAAGATGGAATTTCAGGTTTGGTTACCAAAACAATAAAGGCAGAGGTGATTTCAGATACTCTTTCCACAACTACTAAAATTGAACATGATATAGAGTTAAAGAAGGTAATGCAACTCACTGCTATTTTTTGTTGTTGTTGTTGTTTTCACCCTGTGCAGATCATTTTCAAAACTAGGAAAAACACCCCAGAGGTTCATTTCAGAACAACAGAGGAACAAAGTAAGCTTGATGATTTCCTTTCAGCTCTCTCTCCCTGCTTATAGCACAGGCTACTATAGAGCCTATTTGTACACACATTTGTTATTTTTTTTCTGGCTTATTTAAATACAACTATAAAATCATTTAGGTTGGAAAAGGCCTCTAAGATACAGAAGGCAAAACTAGGCACAGTGAAAAACTAACAGAGAAATTCACTTACCCTATGTATAATTCCAGCTGAGTGAAGGTGTTTGATACCACACAGCATCTGATAAAGGAGATAGGACATTCGTTCATGGTCTAGCTCCATCTGGATCACTTGACAGAGATTTGCATCCATGAGCTCCATTACTATGTAGCTTATAAAGAGAAAAAAACAACAACAGATAATGCTGCCAATTTACTACATTCTTTTACTTGTTCATTCTTCCACGTTAATATTTTTAAAGTTAATTCACAGCTTTAGTCCAAATCAAACTTACACATCTTGGAATTCTTCCAGGGATTTTTGTGGTGTGAACACATTCAGTAAGCCGATTATCTGTAGGAAAAAAGAGAGGAAGTATAATCGTATCACAGCAATGGAGAAGTTACAAAACATTTCAAAACCAATATCCAGCATCCTGATGCAATCTTCCTGGTATTCACTGAAGCACCAGATGCTCAGTGTCAACCATGCCTAAATGCTATAATAGATGCTAATGATTTTGTGAGAAGCATTCTTCCTCCAAAAATCATACAATCTAAAAACATTTGGTGTGGATTAAAAGATATCTCCAAAGCTTAAACCCTGAAGAAACCAGTCAGTCTTTCCTTGCTCCCTACTTCAAATTTGAAGAAAATTAATTAGCATTCTTATTATGTATGATGAAAAGTAAAATGAAAAAGTGACAGGAGAGAAACTACCAAAGAGATACCACTTTGCCATAGACAGAAGTGAAGCAAGAAATCCATCCAAAGACAAAGATGGCAATTATAGAATATTTTCCAGTTGCTACGAATGGATGGGACTGCAATAGCAGGGTTGCAATAGTTTACCATCACACATATTATACTATTAGCTCGTTTCCTTAAGAGAGTCCACATATAAACCACTTATGTCTCAGAAGTTCAGTTTTCAATGAGTCTTCCTTGCCTAAAAGCCAGGTAGAAATCTATCTAGCTGAAGGGAGATTGAGAAAGTGAGGAAGATGGCATACAGCTGTCATTTAAGATAGAAAACAGCTAATACTAGCTTTCTGTAGTCCAGGTCTGATAAATTTATTACTTTTTCTCCCCCTTTCTCTAATCAGCTCTGCTCCTCAGCTCCTCAAGAATCAGACAGTTCCTGCTATCACAGCGTAAGATTCCTAACTCATTCATGCATTACAAAATGAAGAAAGAAATGAAAACTATTGCAGGCTTTTTCCTCCTACTTGTTTAACAGCAGGAACAGAAACAAGAATGCAATTACCACTCAGAGTATTCTCATTTGCCAGCTGTCTGTAGAATGCAGCAATGTAACACCATATCCATTCCTGAGTCTGAAGGAGGAGCTTGAAGACTGGACAGGTATTAAAACTAGCCTGTGACAGCTCTTCTCAGACCCTTTTGTAATTAACATGGACATACAGCCAGGCTCTGAAAACCACTATAATCTATAAATATTTTCATCTCCGAAATTGTCTTTAAAATGTTTACAAAGAACAACCACCTAGTTGATACTTTAATATTTAAAGCAGAACACTCCACTTACATTTTTGTGATTAACACACTTCATAAGAACAAGCTCTCTGTAGGCTCTTTTAGCATGGGTTTGATTCTGAAATGGTCGACTTAGTTTCTTGATTGCAACGTTTCGCTCAAGGATGGCATCGTAAGCTGCACTGTAATTAAAAATAACATTATTTCATATCACTGTTAGGCCCAATTAAGCTGAAGCAGTTTCCACTTTTCCAGATACTATGTACCAAGCCTGCATATCAACAAAGCTTCCCGTATTAATCAGCTTCAGGGTAACAGCAAGGTGTTCATGTATGCTATGCAATATAAAATTGTGAAAGATTTTCCCAAACTCATAGTCCTAACACACAACAATCACCACTAAAAATGGCAGGACCTGTTTCCTAGAATATCTGCCTAAAGGTACTGATCTCTTGCCATTTGTTAGCACTGAAGAACAGACTGCCTGAAAAGATTCAAAGCATTTTAAACACAAAACCCACATCAGTTTTATGTATAATCTTCTCACTGACAGGCAGGGAGAAGAAGAGAGGAAAAGCAGGTTATACATAGGTCCCACGCTCTCATTTATGATGCGGTATGCAGATGTTTAATATCCTCATGGCAATGAGAGCACTGACATGAGGATAAAACAGAAAAAAAAACCCTAAATGCTAGGAAAGCCCAAACATCTTGATGTCTTCAAGCAAGAATAAAATTTTGTTTGCAGATATATGCCAAGATTGTTATATGATTCAGTAACAGAGGCTGTTTAACCAATGAGGATTGTTACTGGGGATAACTCCTATATGCATTTCCATGACAGGAAGGCAGGGATTTTGTTTTCTGCAAGAAGCAATACAGCAGCTAACTACTGTGCAGATTCAGGAAATATTTGTTGGCTAGTAAAAAAGCCTCAGCAGGGAAAAATGTCATTTTATTGTCTCCTACTGAGAATGGTATACAAAACTAATGAAGAACATCTGCCAGCAAATGGTCAGAGTTTACCAAATACAACTGAAAAAATGTTGTATACACAGTATGTAGAGTTGAATGATAATTATTTTTTTAGCATCATAACTGTATAGTCACAAGGGAAAAAAAGAAGAAATTGGAAGAATATATACTGATAACTTTTTTTTTTTAATATATATTTCCTCCATCTACCTGTAAGATATTCCATCCATTACAAAAGAGAAGCAAAGAGAAGATCAGGAAAAAATGACAAACTTCTTAATCCCCACAACATAAATGTAGCCTTAGAGTCCATTTCAGTGCTAAGATATGGCTGAGCCTTTAGGCCATCTACTTCATACCTACTTCGGGACTAGTGGGAATGGCCTACAGTTGCACCAGGGGAGATTCAGGTTGGATGTTAGGAAAAACTTCTCCAAAACAGCGGTCAGGTTCTGGAATGGGCTGCCCAGGGAGGTGGTGGAGTCACCACCCCTGGAGGTGTTCAAGAACTGTTTACATGTTGTACGGAGGGACATGGCCTAGTGGGAACTACTGGTGATAGGTGGATGGCTGGACTGGATTACCTTACAGGTCCTTTACAGCCTTAGTGATTCTATGATTCTATATTCTTCCAAATTAAGTTGGATCGATGAAAACAAACAGACAAAACCAACACAATCCAAATCACAAGAATTACACTATCTCCTTCACACATGGACAAATTTTAACTATACAAGTGCTCCAGTTCATTTCAGGGCAATCAGAGTATTTTAACTCAAACAGCTTCATTTACCATAAGCACAACTGCAGAGTGATGCTGCAGTGATTGCCTGATAAGTTTTTGAATTTCGACTCTGGGACAGGCAGTAAATTTGAGAAATAGTCAATCACTTATAACTGAAACCAGAAGAGCAGTGACAACATCTCAAGCCTTCGCAGTCTGTTCTGTACAAACAGACTCCAGTCAAAATCTTCTCTCATTCAAGTTAAATTATCAAGACATTTACTGGAGCTGCCTTTATTTACACAAGTATTTACATATTACACTGACAGCCTGCACCACAAGTGCTTACTAACTGGCATGAGGCACTACTATGGAACTAAGTGAAATAGGTCTCGAGCAAACTATTTTAAGACGACAAAGCATGTAGAAGCATCAAATATTACATAAAGAGTATTTTTGGCTTTTCTTTCACTGTAAGCAGCATGGCTTAGGATCAGGATTAGTTCCTTTATCCAGGTTTTTCCCCATTAATATATGGGACTCAGGACACCTGGATGAATTTAAGGAAGGGATGTAGGTCAAAAAGAACAGTAAATCCCACTGCTGATGGCTAATGATCACCAGTGCTGTTTTTCACATAATGTGTAACTGTTAAGGCACTCCAAAAATCCTATTAATGGAACCCAGAAGTATGTTTATACTTTGAAGAAACCTTACCATACTATTCCTTGTGCTCCTGATCCTATTGGTTTTAAGTTCTGATACCGTTTCAATACAGTAAATGTAGAATCTCCAATTTCAACGCTGTAGAAATTGTTGTCACGCTTGCTTCTGCTCATGACGGCGACTTAGGTAGACTGCTTCATCCAAATTTTGTTCCTGGCCTGTAAAGAATTAAAGGAAAGATTTTACAACTGTATCAAATATTACAAAATGAAAAATTCCCTATAATAAATGAAAGATGCTTCTCACAGAAGGCCCATGTGCAAACATATGCTGTTTTTCACATCTGCAGGAATAAGATGACACGTCTGAGAAGTTTTCTTCTTTGAAATGTTCCTCAGACAGGACTGTAGAATGGAAAAAATAATACAAAAAAGAATTGAATGACTGGTTGCAAAAACCTTACATGGCAGTGAACAGAAAATCAAAGGCTGGTTATGTCACCCACACTGCCCAGAGCATTGCCAAGCCTTCCACACACATGCAGCAGTTAAGCACGGTCTGGACCAGATGCCCTCCAGAAGTTCCTTACAACCTAAATTGTTGTATGACTCATTTAACACGATATAAGAGTGACAAACCATCAGTACATTTTCCAGACACTGAAATCATGAAAATATTCTTGGTTGCAACTGCCAGGAATGTCCGTCAGAAATACACAGAGTTAATCAAGGACAGAAAAGGAAAACTGGCCTTGTCTGAGACCTCTCATTATAGCTCCCAGGAAACAAAGTCAAAAGCAGGACAAGAGAAAACAAGTATAAGATGAAAAGGACTTATATTCTACAGAAAAAAAGAAAAATCCTGGAATTTAAAGTGGAAAATCAGTATTTTAATACACACGTCCATTGTTGAAAAAAAGTAAAATGCACAGTGGCTTTTACTGTACCATATCCTGTTTCCTTCTTGCCAGTTGTACACCTCTAATTTTCTCTTTACATGGGGGTTGAGAGGAGTTGTAACATGCCTATTAGTGTAAATTCTTGTTTGATTATAAGAAATATATTTATTTCTTCAACAGTAATAGCTTGCTATCTTCCTTCGTTGCTAACGTATGCAGCACTTCCCCATATTACCATTCATCAGTCCCAAACCATCTTATAAATAATAGTAGCATTTCAGCATGTAGCAACATAGTTCTAAAAAGCACCATCAATTTAAGATTTAATAGGCTTTCCCTGATAACTGGATTCTTTAAATTGTTGTTAAATGAAGTGCCATACATTGCATCTGAACAATATGAATGGCTTAAAATGTACCTTAACTTTCTACTGACAGCTGAAAGACTCAGTGTTGTACTTCAATATAAATCTGCACACAGAAACTCTGAAGTCACATTTTTAATTTAATGTTCTACCTTTTAAATATTAATACACACAGTGTTTTGTATCTAAAGTGAAGCAAAGGAAAAAAAAAAGTCCACTTAAGTTCTTAAGTTTAAGATATTCCTGTTTGCCGTAACTCGTTATTTGATGGATTATAGACACTCAGAAGTTTCAAAGATGCCAAACAGTTTAGCTGAACAGGCCCAATTAACTTAGCAACAGGCATGAAAAATTCTTAAGTTAGCTCAGGTGCTGGCAACCACAGTGATAGGAGCTGGCTTCCTTTCCCACCATGCATGAAGTCTGCTCCCATAAACTTCACATGAGGTTACAGTGTAGCCTTATATTGGCTGAAGCAGAGAAAGAACTCAAATCACCCCAGAACAATAGACAGGAAAGAAAAAAGGCTATTAATACAACAGTGATAGCAATACAGTAGAGAGATTAAATGAGGGAGGAAGGGGAGGTACCCTGAAGTGAAGAAGCAGGAGCATCTCCACCTGCATCTCAATTATCATTCCTTCTTCTGCAACTCCTTGTGCTGCACATCAAAAACAAACAAACAAACTTTGTTGTTTCATCAAGGGGTATAGTTTATCACTTAGCTAAAATGCACTCCCTTCTAACATAAAGCTGACTGACTTGAGTCAGCTCTCAGAAAAGCCATCTCTTGCAAATTTTTGATGTCAAGCTTAGGTGAGAGGTAAGACACTGGGAGGCAATGAGGAAGCATTCAGGTCAGCGATGAGAAGTCTCAGGGGTAACTTCCCTTTGCCTCCTTTTCACTTGGTCATTACAGCTTAGCCAGAATCAACTCTGGCATCCACTCCAGCTGTGCCCCCACCTCCAAGTTTCATCATTTCTACACCACTGAGAATTTAAGTCTTTCAACTTTCTAAGTGAACGTACTTCCACTCAGTGCTTTGCCCCCACTCAGCTCGGCCTCCTTTGTGCCCACCTCTCATGGAAAGTATCCTCAGAAAGCGCCTGGTTGTGCCCAGCTCTGAAAATACAGCTCCCAGAACAAAGTCAAAAGGTTTCACTGCTCCCAATGCACTGATTGACTTGTGACTAGTCTTATGAAGTCTAGCTTCAAAGATCCACAACACCAAAAGTTTTAGGCTTTAAATATTAAAGTAGTTCTAAATGCAGAAACTGGCAGACTTTCAAGATTCTTACGCAAAGTATCTACACAGTATCTTTCATTAAAACATGATTAAGCTATATCAGATAATCGTGCCCGCCTGAAATTTGACATTTTGTTCCACTTTCTAGCAATTCTGAAGAATCACGTACGTGAAGAAAGGCAGGATGCAGATTCCAGATTTCTATTATTAATGGGGAAAGTGATAATGCATTTGTCCCATTAACTGTGAAGCTGCCAGAACACAATTGCTGTCAGTAGGGGAAGAAATCTGCTGAACACTTCAATTCCCACTCATACGCCAACTATCGTGCTTCGAAAGTATCTTGCCTAACCGAAGTTCAGTATGTGCCAGCCTTTGGGAGGCAGCCCTCAATTACTCAAGGTACAGACATTCCAAATGGGACCCTAGGACATTACAGTGTATTTTGGTACTTTAATTTCATAACTCTTCATATTGCTGTATGCAGTATTTACTCAAGAAAGCAACACAAAAATGCTGGAAATAGAAATAACACTGTACACGTACAAGGAAAGTCCCCTCATCTCAAGACTGTGCATAACTGAGTCCACTAACAGGGACCAGAATTAGTTTTGCAGGAGCATGAAGATGGTCAGCAATTTCTGCTCATTGCTTCTCACACAGAGGCTGATGAAGCTGTAAAAACATGATAATGTTAAAATACTTGGACCCAATGTACTTGTAAATGGTCCTCAAAATTTAAGACAAGAAGCAACTTACATAAAAAAAAGACAAGCAGCATTAAGTCCGTGACAGTAAATATTACTGCTAACCCCGAGAAGTATGGATGTTTATGAAATGTTTAATTGACACTCCATTCTCCTCCTCCTCCACAAACAAGTAATACTGACAATCAAGATTAACCAGATTTCTTCACCCAGCTTTAATTTAAAACGGCAATAAGATGTTAGAATAAAAGAAACCATGGATAGTAATGCTTGTGTATAAAGACATACACTCCTGCCAATTACTTCTGTTTAAAGAAAGACCACAAACTCTGGTGTTTCTCAGCAAGACTGTTCTACATAAACTTGCTGAATTCAAAACATCTGTAAGATAACACACTGCTGTCTTTTAATACTAATTTCAAACTTTGTGTATAAGACATAAAGCATCCAATTTATCATTCAAGTCACAAGACAGCATATGGACAGTGTATGCTAAAATATTTTTCCAGTAGAGCCATCAGATAAATAGAGCATTTGGGGATGGAAGGGTGGGAAGGAGAGGTCATCCCATATTCTCACAGCTTTTTGCTTAAAAAGTCTCAATGCAGGTACACTAAAAACCCTAGTGATGGACAGAGACTTGGACAGAAACAAAATCTAAACAATAAAAAACAGAAACAATATGGACAGATTCAATAGATTTGCCTACGAAGAATGCACACACTGACTTTTTTAGAGGACTGAGAGATTCATGCCAGATTCCACTTCATTGGATACTTTTTAAACCTATGATGCATACCTGAAACTGCTATAAAGGGGTCAGCAATGAAGCAGAGCATCAGATCTGTTCAGCACACCTCCACATACAATGTGAGTTAATGTGTCCAAACCAGAGCTGGCATCAGCTGTGGCTCAGCTGAGGCTTATGGCTGTGTAGAGCTGGTGGTACAGCCAAGGTTATCAGGTCTGTGCCATTAGGTCACTAAGGCTGGATATGGGTAACCTAACATTTTGCTTTTAGAGCCCTGAGAAGTCTAGGTGAAACAGCAGGCAAATAAGACACCTCTCCCAGCTCAAAGAGGCCCCAGGCGTTGCATCCCTGAATTAACTGCAGAAATTTTATGTATCTGCAATTAGAATTTAATTGGAAAACTGCGCTTTCCACAAGACATCTGAGTATTTCACTTAGGTGCAGTGCTATCATCAGGGTGCTCTTGGCCATCACACCTGCTAGCCTTCACATCAACAAGATGCCAACTCTGTCCAGTTTCAATCAGAAATCACTTTAAAAACAACACAAGTATAATAGACTTCCATGACGCAGTGACCTGAGTGCATGCATTCCAGGCACACAGAGGGAAAGAAATGGAACAGGCTTTATGGGAGAAAGAATCTCTCAGTTTATGTAAGAGCATGAAATATTTTATGACCTCTTCTGCACTCTTCTCTCAGAAGAGACAGTAACAGCTAACAGAAAAGCTTCAAAGGTTGGCTTGTAAACTGACAAAAAGCATACATTTCAGACATCTCTCTCCCTTTGAGAAAGAGAAGTGGAACCCAAGAGATAATTTTCCCACAAGGGACACATACACAGACTGCATACTGCCAACTTAAAGGGTGGAGAAACATATGCTCCATACAGTGAAGTCTCTAAGACTGCTTGTTAATTGCTGTTTTATACCTTTGCTAGGCAACAAGAAATGAAAATCAAGGATTCATACGGTGCTGCATTTGGCCACAGAGTCTATAGCACACAATGCCTTATTCTCAGTATCCATTTATGCGACAAATTGTTTGTATTCATTCAGATCCTAACGTGGTAAAGGAGTACAGTTGAAAAGACGTTTTCATACCCTAATACCTTCAAATGTAATAAAATACACAAAATGAGAAAAATCATTGAAGTGAACAACTATCATTTGTTACAAGTTTTCTACAGCAATCTTTTGCTAAGAGCAAGCATAAAATGGGCTTAGAAGAAGAAAATCAGGACACTAAACCAGCAAATGGTCCACAGAACAAGACATGACTTAAGCACAACACAAGCACCAATGGAGACAGTGATCTCCACACTGAAGATCAGAGGGTTCTAGGAAAAACTGGTTTACATTCAAGGAGGCAGATTACTGTAGGATTTCATCGTTTATGGAGTGACAGAATGAAGATCGTGATGGTTAAAGATGCAGAAATGGAAAAATGTAGTTTACAAGTAAAATAATTACATAAATTAACATCATAATGACATAAGACAGACATAAATGATCATTTGATAATTCTACTTAGAAAACTCCAATTGAAATAAGGGTACCAACACCCCAGAAATTCATATTCCATAGGAATCTTTAACTGATGTAGAGAAATGTTTAATGGACATCAACAGTACTCTAAGAATATGTTAGATTGCTACTGAAAGCAAAACAAATGTGCAGACCGTATAAAGCTCTCGTACTCAAATTCTATTTATTTGTGACAATGCAGTTCTAACATAACTGATTTGTATGCATCTTGTGTTTGTAAATGCTTGTCTAATTTTAAGCTGTCACATTTAAAGGCTTCTGGACATCTGCTGAATAGCATGCTGTAAACGGAGCTTGGTTTTCAGATAGTTAAAAAACAAATGCTTGAAATGCTCAAATTCAGGAAACAAGGGAGAAAATAATTGTTTCTTAAAGGTAACTTCAAAGCTTGCTTAGCTACTCACAGGTGTAACCAGGGTTTTAACATTTCCTTTCTCCACACCGCCCTTGGAACTGAAAGCTGTACCCTGCAGTACTTCAGGCTCTGTTAAATGCCAATTGATAAGGAATTTGGAAAAGGGCATTAAAATCAGCTAGGTAAGCACTGTAGCATAATATTACTAGACTATCATAAATGCTTAAGAAGCCTGAAAAATCTGAATCCTATTCTAAAATGAAATATTCTCATTACTGACTATAGGATTTTCTTAAAATTCTGCATAGCATGAGAGTGTGCATGAAGCAAAGGTCTGTCACTGAATCCAGCCACAGAGAAAATATGGCACCCAGTGACATTCATCAACTATGGAGATCCAAACAGTGGCTCTGAGCACAGTGAGGCACTGGCGATGGGTTTCAGCAGTGGCAACAGTGGGTCACCTCTGCTGGCACAGATGAGCACAGCATTGCTGACAGAAGAGCAGAGCTAATGGTGGTGACCACGTTTAAAAATAGTGTTTTGTAGCTGAGAATTTGCTCTATCAAATAGTGTTATTGTGCTCTATTTATCTGTTGTAGTTTCTACAGAAATAGAAAGGAACGACCAATTGCAGAGCAACCTACTACACAATTTGTATCTGTGAAGGTTGTGAGCTCAACGAGAGGCTCTGAGAAAAGGAGGAAGCATGTTTTCCTTTTGACAAAGACCAACTAATAACATCGCTTGGAAAAGAGTATTTGCATAAAACTGCTTTGGTATGCTACTTGAAAAAGCATTTTAGGTATCTTAAGTTCTTAACCTGGCCAGAAGTCTATACTTATTTCTATCAGTTGTCAATAGAAATTCTCTTAAGAAAATCTAAAATTCTGCTAAGTTCAAGTTAGCACTGTCAACAAGAGGGTCTCAAGGATTCGTCATCAGTTCTTGAAAGAGCTCCTCACAAAATAAGATTGATAATTGGATTTTAATCTCCAGAACAGATGTCTCTCCCCAGATCCTAGTTCTCTTTGGAGCAGACAAGTAATCCTATCACCTCAGCATATGGGGTGCTTTCTTACAATCACTGTAATATACAAGACCCCAATGATCTCCAGGTGCTGTGTCCCATTTTAGTAGTGACTGATAGATACATCTCTCCAGTCTTTGGGTTGCTTCTACTCTCTAGCCCCACACTTCTCTCTACGGGCACAGAATTATGTGATACACATTCCCCATTTCCTTTTCCACATCATAAATATTTGCCTCCAGCTTTAGGATCAACCTACCCTGTCTGCAGCTTCCAGCAGAGGTTTCCCCGTACTTTCTCACCACTGAGACAGTTCCTTCCATCCTCACAACTTTCTGACCTTGCACTTCACTCTAACACAAAGAAGGAACTGTATCTCAAAAGTACTAAGTGATAGCAAACACATTTTCATTTCTCATCATAATTAAACCGATCTGCTCCTGTTTCTAGCAGCTTCCGTGGGTGAGCGGCCCAACCATCAGCACTTGGGATCCTTCTCCTTGCAGTAAAGGGAGGGAAGGGAGAGGAGAGCTCCTGCCAGCCCTCAGACAGGGCTTTCTACAGGGAAAAGAAGCAAGCTTATTTCCCAAGCAGAGCTTTCCAGTAGCAGCTGCTGGAAATGCAGCCCCTTGAGTTGCCTCCTCGCACTGTTCCTGTGCAAGGAAAGAGCAAGGAGGCAGGGGATGTGTGCTGTGTTGTCACTGGAGCTGGGCAGGGCTAGTCACACAGGCAGGGACCTGCAGCTGGCACGCTGCCTAGCACTGCTCCAGTCAGGCATATCTGCTCCATACTGCAGTGCCTGAGCCAGAAGCGAATGCTTCCGCAAAGCAGTTGGAATTTCAGGAACCTCACCTCTAACATTTCACCATCTGCTACAAGTTTCATAGAAAAAGAAGGGATACATGACGATATTTTCAACTCCACGTTTTACACCACTACCTGGCGTGTAATTCCCTGCCCTATCTTACATTCAGACACAGCCAGCCAGAAACAACCACCAGCTCGGTCCCAAGTTGCACACACTGGTGCCAAAGCGTTAAGAGCTGACCCTGAAACTGGAGAAACCCGAAGCTGGAGAAAGTGAGTGGCACGCAGAAATTTTAGTACCAGGCAATTGTAAACTTTTCTATTTCTGCATTTGGAGTAACTCCAAACTCTCTGAAATACTGTCAGATGTAACTACCACAGCAGAGTCTTCAATAGTAACAAAAGACCTGTGATTGGCAGGAATAAAATAACAGTAACTCAGGGGGTTTGTTACAGATACTAGCACTGCCCTAAGTGCAAGATCACATCCCAACATCAGGAAACTGCGACAGCTCCTGTTGTTAAACACTGCTCCGCTCCCCAGTGCTGCTGGCCAGCTGGCACA
The DNA here is from genome assembly GCF_038088225.1 of Cyrtonyx montezumae. Taxonomy (NCBI): domain Eukaryota; kingdom Metazoa; phylum Chordata; class Aves; order Galliformes; family Odontophoridae; genus Cyrtonyx; species Cyrtonyx montezumae. The sequence goes on along the minus strand of NW_027072045.1, from coordinate 15,101,262 downwards.
GACAGACGCACCCAGCTCCAGCAGGGATTCACACACAGCTCCCTGCTGAGCACAGACTAGGCCAACACAACCACTTCACATTTGCCTCAGAAGCTCAAAGCGTACATTTATGCAATCCAACTAGCAACATTCTCTGAAGTGGTTTGAAAAACTCTTATCTGGGTGGGAGTCAGCAGCACGAGCTTCAACCATAACAAGTACCCTCTAAGTAAAAATCAGTAGTGAACGGCTATGCACACTTCTACAGAGGGTTCTCATGTCCTGAAGCATCTCTTAGAAAACATCCAAAATAAGACAATCAAGATAATATGAAGAGCAGAATAATAAATGCATTGATATATTAAATTATTCACAAATTATACATGACTTATGCAGCGAATCACATTTCAAAATAGGTATCTCCTGCTTTTTTATCAATAAAGCTTAAGCTGGGAAGATTTCACCCAATCCACCTTCTCAATCTTGTATCACTTTCTCTCAAAAATACTGTCACACAGTACCAGCTTATAAGCTTCAGGCCTCCCACTAAAAAGAAAAAAATACAGAGTTCTTATGAAGAGTTATAGTATTACTTGTTAACAGCATGGAGACAATAAAATAGATCACCACGAAGCACAAGAAAAAAAAACTAGAAACGTGCAGTGCCATGCTATCTTCCAAGCATTCACATGACTGAAACCGACCTTGAGCACTTTTCAGAGCTACTGACTTTTTTCTTCCCTTTATGACAGTTCCTAAAGCAGCTGGCTACAAAAGAGAATTATATACAGACTTTGGGCAATGGGTAAAATACAAATTTACAGAATCACGGGGGTGGAAAGGAACTCTGGATAGGAGGTCATGTAGCTCAACCCCCTGCTAAAGCAGATCCCTACAGCAGTTTGCACAGGAAAGCATCCAGACAGGTACTGGCCCAGGGCTCTGCCACCCTCAAGAGCAAAGAAGCTCTTTCTAATGTGCAGATGGAACTTTCTGGGTTCCAGGTTGCACCTGCTGCCCCTTGTCCTGTCACTGGGCACCATCAAAAAGAGGATGGCCTCATCCTCTCAACACTCACTCTTCAGATATTTCTAAGTGTCAATTATGGACAGCAGGAGCTCCAACTCGGTCACATGGGAAGCCATATAAAATAAAACACAATCAAGTTTCAGAAAGCAAAAGATTGAGAAGGTAAGTCAAAATGAATAGGTCTGTCTAGAAATCCCATTACTCATGAGAGCATACCCAGTGCAACCAAGACCTACAGACAGCTGCATGGGCAGAGGCCAGTACCCTCGAGCCATGTAATTCCCCATTTAACAACCTAGCTTTTAAAAACTGCTGCAGCTGAAAAGACCCGGCAAGTGCTTGTTCTGGGAAACAAAGGGTGCAATCTCAACAGAAGAAATGAACCGCCCAGCAAGCCTAGCAGATAGATGCTCCTCCCTGTTAGCCTAAAGGCAAGGAAAGAGGAAACAGTGAGGGAATGCATGCCATTAGCTCCATGCAGTGTGAAAACTTATGCTTATTTACTGTTCCTTCTTCTAGCTTTCCCTCTCTCCACTAAGCAAGGAAGTCTGCTGGTATATGGAAGGGGAAAGGAAACCTGACACTTCCTCACCATCTGTGAACAGCAGACACTTGGGGCTATGAAGATTTCCTGATTTCTGGTATATATGATATACATTCTGAAAACAAAGCAAATTCTAGAGAGGCACCAATGTAAATACTTAAAACGTCCGAAAACTGAGTTTGGTAGATTGAGATTTACCCAGACTTCAACTGAGGCCTCAAACACCCAAGCTGCAACAAAGAAGTGCACAGCACATGCCATGTTCCTGCACTTCTCGTGGTCAAATCCGTTTGCTGTAACATGAGCAGTGAGTAAACACAGCTGCCCGGGAGCACCAGCCCACCCTCCCTGCTAACTGCTCCCCAGGGCCAGCAGCACTTCGTAAATCACTTCTCATTCCATAGACCACAGCACCGTAACTGGCATTGTGAATGTAAGCTCCCCAGGTCTTTGTACTTTGCGCTGTGATAAGGGTGTATCACACGACCCAACAGAGGAGCTCACACACTGTATTTCTAATGCAACACACTGCAGAGTTCTTCTCTATTCTTAAGCATTTTTTAAAGAAGTGATGAGACATCAGTAGAGATTTTGTAGCTAGAAATGTCCTTCCCTTTTAAGATAGGTTTAAGATTCACATGTCATGTAGATGTAAATAGGCAGACAGTCTGCAATACTAAACAGCCTGTAAGCCAGAATTTGTAACCCTGAAGATACTCATCCTACTTCTCTTCTAAAGCCTTTATTTTTTTTTAAGCACATTCTAGAACCATGATTTTAATTCATCTGAAGAGAATGCAGCTGGTATCATTTCTCAGGAAGAAACACTGTCAGAGAACAGACACAGCTACATCTACCAAAAATTCTCACTCGGCAAACACTGCAGCACTACATTTCATAGGACTGGACCTCTGCAGCTTCCTCAGGGCAACGTCACACGAACCTGCTTCTCTACAGAGGGCTCCATGATGAATCCCATCATCACAATGGATGAAACTAACACTTTTCCAACTGTCACTTGTAGGTCAGTTTTGCCACAGAAATCATAAACTAGAATGGCTCCATTAGAAGAAAAACTTCTGGAATTCTACAGTTCAGCACGGAAGCTGTTATGACAGCAGATTAAAAGACTATTCTTAGCAAAACTCCCTTTTACAGAAATAATAGGATAAGGCATGGATCTTCCACTTCCTTAATCCTTTTTCAAACAAAGATAATACAAAAGGACAGTAGATGGAGAGAGGTTCGAGGTAAACATTTTTTAAAAGGCTTAAAATATGTAAGTACTAAACAAAGCTGTGAGGAAGAAACAACCTTACAGACACCTATTAAAAACACCATTCTATTCCTATAGGCTATTTTCAATGTTACGGTAGGGTACATTTGTTACCAGCATTTTTTGCAATGTTAAAATCTGAAGACAGTGGAAATTCAGCAAAGACTTCAAAAAGCTGGGAAATACCAAATTCAGTAGTGTTCAGGAGTGTGATCTGCAAACAACTTATAAGTCCCACTAAAACGAGAACCCTCCCACACGACTGGAACTGCTGCACTCCAGAAAATGTAATTCTCTATTGTGTTATATACTTCCCTTGGGGCAGAATCACATGTCATTGCCTACTCAACTTACTCAGGTATTTTAAAAAGCTTAACAGTAATCTAACTTGAAATTCATGAGCAGAGCATAAGTTGTCAATCTGAGTGTTCTGTTTCAGCTACCTTCCTAAAGAAACGATACTTCTAGTCATAGGCAAAAGTGACAAAAGCTTGCCAGCGTGTGTGAGATCTCCACCCACCCAGAGACTGCCAGCAAAGCAGAAATACAGTGTCAGAAGGCAAGCCATCAGCAAACATGATCCTCAACAAGATCTGCACAAGGCCAGAAGAGAAATCTGGTTCCAGGGTTACTCCGGGGTAGAAGGAAATGCATGTTCTTTAACTTCTTCTCACAGAGGAAGATGAAGCATCCAGAAACAAAGCATTCTGGCAGAAGCAGCCTGAAAGATTCTCTGACTTTTTTTAAAGGACACAAGCAAAGAAAAGATACCAAGAGACCTAAAATGCTCATTAATATCAAAAGTGAAGAAGACAACTACTACCAAACAATAGAAAGCAGAGCCACATAACAGCTGGGGGAAAAGTTTTCAGTATGTTTTAAAAGTGCATTAAAGAATCACATCAAAAGTTTGACCAAAAATAGCAACTGTAAAAGGTTTTAACTTTAAATCCCAGTTACAAAAAACTTAGAATCCAATTACAAATGTGCTACTTTCACTAATTCATTCATTTATCTGTTGAATACAAGCAGATTAAAGTGCTACAAAATCCTGTGTCAAGTATTTGGCATTAAATACCTCAGCAATAATAGCGTTAGGATAGAACAAAGAACTCCAAAATGGTGGAGGGCACTGTGGTTTTAAACTACATTTCAAAACAAAGGCTTTGCATTCCAGGTTTGTGGGAAACAACACAGATGTCCTGGATTACTACAGGCAGCAATAGGGTGTGCTTTGGTATCCAACTTCTCCTTTTCCTCTTGGTATTCAGTAGTGCCTGGTGCTCCATCCTACCAAAACATTGCTAAGACAGAAGTTCCCAAACTAGAAAGCTCAAGAGTTCCCATTCTTTATTCAAGACCACAACCTTCAGGAGCACTGCTATGCACTGCACACTAGTGACACACAAAGTTGTGATGAGGAAATTTCTGAGGAGAAGTAGAAAGAAAGAACCTCAAATCAAAAAGGAGAAGAATAAAGTAGCTCTAAGTCACACCACGATTTTCTGATTTCCCCTCAACCCCGCATTATTATCAATGAGACCCTTGCATGGCCAACATAAACTTATTAGAAACAGAACTTTTTCTGTTCCACATCTTGCCATACAAGTGGCACAAAAATCTTGTCATGTTTCAGCTTAATAAACAGAAGAAACACTGGCTGTTGTTGAACAAGGAGGAGCTTTGCATTACAGGAAGCCACGCAAAGAAAGTCACTCTGCTGACAAGCTTGGCTGCTCGTTAAATGAGCCACTCTCACACAATGATCGTTCTGTTACCCCCTCTGAATATTCTCTTTTGGCACTAAATGAAACAAGTGGATTTAACTCAAATATCGCTAACAAAGTAAAGCTTTTCAGGATATTGTGTTACTACCCTTCCTTCTCCAAACTGCCTGGGAAGTCATGCTTCTCACCATCCAAAACACAGGCACAATGAGCAATGACCAACTGATCCATGCCGACCAGCACGTCAGCCACTGCATTCACTTTTTACTGTTTCCAGAGGAAAACTTAAGATTAAATGCTAGAAATAATGTTTGTATTTTTAAACTTAAGACCCAGGAAGCATAGTTAACTACTGTCAGCTTCATTCTGGCATAAATTTAGGCCCTAAAACATTAAAGAATACGTTTAGGGCCTGCAGAGATGCACTATCACTGACACTAGATTTCCAGAACCATCTTTGGAGCCACGCATGAACAGCTGTGTGCATGTGTTAAGTATCTTTCTCCCAGCTGGCCTTAGCCCCCTCACTTCTCTGCAACATGAACTGTGGCTGTCACCAATTGGGAATCAGACCTGGTTTGCTCCGTGCCACCATTTCCCGGAGGAACCATCGCCCACCCAGCAGAGGATTGCAGTTTTGCAGCAGTGACTGCCAACATGCTCCTGTGCAGAAGGCAAGCCTGGACAAACTTAAGCTGGCTGAATTGCTGGGTACTTCAGGCTGCTCCGTCAAAGATTGGATTTTAAATTCACCACAGTGAACAAAGGCATGATAGGCAGCATAACCTTTTTTTTGTTCTTTACGATTGCCTGCAAGCACTTTTGGCCTAATCAGCTGGAAAGCTCAGTGTAGGGCAGAGAAATGCCAGCGTTGCCACTAGCAGACTTGAAAGAAGATATTTATTACAACTCCGTTTTTTCCTCCACAGCTTCTAACAGCCTTGTTTATCTACATCATCTGTGCCTTTGTTTCACCAACTACTTTAAGCTACCTCAGAATAAAATAAACCCACAACAGTAGAATCATAGCATGGCTTGGAAGCAACACCTGGGATCATCTACCAGCTCCAGACAGGCATACGTTCAACCTATATTTGTACAGGGTTGCTCTTTGTACATCAATTTGTGCATTGCCAAAAGTCTCTACAGATGGCGATTCTATAATGCCCTGGGACCTTTGTAGTGCTCCATGTTTCAACATGGGAAGATATTCCTTTCATGGCCAAGTGAAATTTCTATTTTTGTAGCTTATGAGCCTTGTTCTTTTCACTGTGCACCTTTGAGCCTGGCTCCACCATCTCTATGGACCTTCTGAAAGGCAGCAATTACTTTCCCACCTGTGTCTTCCTCTGCTCCAGATGCCCCCATCCCTCCTCCACCCCCAGCACCTGAGCAGGCCGGTGGTTTCTGAGTGCATGAACTCTGAACATGTGTGAACTACGGAGCAGTACTGCAGCAGGAGCTGGAAAACTACCCTACAGATAGAAACAACTCCTCTCTACACCTGCAAGCCAGGCTCTTCCCGATTTCAAATGGGCCTCCCATGCCACCTTTTGGTCAGCTTCTCCTTCCCCAGGAACCCCAGGCCCACAGCTGTGAGAGCTGCTCCCCATCAGCAGCCCCCAGCCACAGGCAGCAGGGGGATCAGTTTACGCACCCAAGTGCATGTGACCACATAGATCCACAGAGCTGGGTGCATCCCTGCCTGAGAGCACAGCCAGAAATGTGATACCTGGTGATCATTTTTCTCATTTCACTACAAACAAAACACTAGATAGGAGGCAGTTGAGGTTTTGTTTAGATAACTGAGATACAAGATAAGTGTTTAAGAATGAATGGACACAGACTACAGTGACTGGAGCACATATTTTGGTCACGGTTCATAGTTAAGAGTAAACACCAAGATATTTTGCCTGTGTGCTTTCAGGCTTTATAGTTAAAAATAGCTTGGTACATGAACATAAGTAATCAGAGATTGTCAGATTTGCACGTTGCTTTTTTTTTAATAAATACTCAAAATTCACAATTATGGGGAATAAGCTTTTCAGTACTACTACAGAACTGATGTTTCCCCTTTTCTGTTTATTTGAAGTGTATGTACACGAGCACACACATATACAGCATTCACTTTGTTTGCAACACAGATGACCATCAAAGTATACCTTTTGCAGGTCATCATCTAGCATTATTCTACAGTTTCCAACCGAGAAAGATTAATAAGCATCCCATCTGTTCACATATCAAGCAGCATTTATCCAACAATAAAAGTGACAATATGGACAACAACCATGAGGTTTATTTTAGTACCACGCTTACAGGCAAACCATTTGGACAGAAAAAGAAACAAAGATTAGCTATTAATCACTCAGAAAAAATGTGCCCAAAGTTGAGAAGAAAAGTGTTACTACTAATTATAAGCTTCATACACCAAGATTATCATCTCTTCACACATGAATTTAAGAAAAAAGCAGGCACTAGAAAAGGCTTGGTAAGATATTTTACAAAATAAAGAACAGCTAAGTAACAATACTGCGAACAGAGGAGTAAGGGCAGTTCTCTTTGTAAGGACTATCTGTGCAGAGGTGGAACCAGACCAGTCTGATGCTGCCAGCTCAGCCTCTTGGAGGAGTTCACACCCAAAATCTTAGCATAAAAATATATGGCAGAAGCAAAGCACTATGCATTGTTGGCTGTTCTGGAAATAGACCATGAACTGGAGTATTCCTTATGCTACACAGACTGGGGAAGTTTTCTAGCACACAAAGGGAGACTTGCTATCATGCCTGCTGCATTCACTGAGTTCACACACCAATTTTCATATCAGCTAAGGAAAATATAAGCTGTTTTCAAAAACTATCACAATTCTCATTCACTTTAACAGTTCAAATTCAAATTCATTTTACTGAAGGGTATATCATACAAAGCTAAAAATATTACCACTTATTTCCCAAATGTTTTAAGTCAATGCACTGGCAATGTACTCTACCCATCACCAAGTGGCCCTGAGCTTCTGGGCATCACTTTCAAACTCTAAGACCATACGTTTCTCAAAACAACACAAGTCACAGTTGAGCAGTGCTGCAGTTCTGCCACAAGATACATTTTCTTTTACAGATACATAGTACTAAATTCCGCCCTATATTTGGTGTATACATACAGCTTAAACTCCTCAGTGAAATACACCTGGAGTTCCACATTTTGAGAAAGAGCTGGGACATTGGAGGAGTAAGATATTCCAAACACTTTTTTCCTGAAGATTTCATCTTTTACTGAACTATAATGGGCTGGAAAAAGCTACAGCAAGGGAAGTTCTAAACACTAAATGAACAGCAACCTCTACCAAGCAGAAAAAACACAAAAAGATAAATGCTAAGTATTTCTGCCACAAAACATTAGCAAGCATTTTTATTCCTACACATAAAATATAAACTACAGTAAAAAGAAAACATTAACCATTTTAAGTTAACATTCCTGACATCCAGTTTTTAGTCTTAAGTAAAGCACTGCCTCACCAGAAAAGCATTTCTTCACAAATAGTATTTAAAGAAAGAAGAAACACAGTCATCAATGCCACATCTTCAGTCTCAACTCAAAAATTTATATACTTTACAATAAGGGGCCCCTTACTGATACTCACTTGCTTTGAAGGGATAAATACAGATAGACGTAGAAGAGAACATCCATCCACAGCAAGTTAATGCCTCAAAACTTTTAGATCAATACTTGCTGCCTAACAGAGAGGCAGAGACAAATTTGAGCAGTGGGCCCAGCTGAACCTAATGAGGTTCAATAATTCTAAGTGCAAGGTCTGCACCTGGGTCACAGCAACCCCTACAATCAGTACCAGCTGGAGGATTTGAGGGTGGAGCACAGCCCTGCCCAGAAGGACTTGGGGATACTGGGGGATGTGAGCCAGCAATGTGCTCTCGCAGCCCACAAAGCCTGGACTGCACTGGAAGTGTGGCCAGGAGAGTGAGGGAGGTGGTCCTGCTTCTCTATATACATACAGAAAAAAAGGGACAGACTTTTTAGCAGAGGCTGTTGTGATAGGACAAGGAGAAATGGTTTCAAAATAAAAGAGAGGTGATTTAGACTGGATATGATAAGAAAGAGGTTTTTTTGTTTACAATCAGGCTGGCACAAGTTGCCTGGAGAAGTGGTGAGTGCCCCATCCCTGGAGTCAGGCTGGGTTGGGCTCTGAGCACCTGAAGGAGCTGTAGGTGGCCCCGTTCACTGCAGGGGTGTTGGACTAAACGTCCTTTAAGGGTCCCTTCCAACTCAAAGAGTTCTATGATTCTAACATGTACTCATCTCCAATATTTTTTGGCCTCCACAGTGCATACAATCACAATAAACAGCTTTTTCAGGATGCTTTTAGGTAACAGCAGCAGGAGACTCCATTTGCACACGGATTTTTTTTTAAGCAAGCATCTCTCAGCACAAGAAGTCTGTCCACTTGCACTGCATTACTCTTCTAATCTGTGAATCTTCATGCATGTGCACAACTGATAGCAACTCACTCCAGCAGCCTCCTTGTCTTCCTATCTCTTTAACAGTACACTTGTCAGCTTAGACACAAGGGAATTAATCAGGCTGAAAAATAGTCCACATGGAAGAATTTTTTTTCACCTGCCTCAGTTAGTTCCTTGATCTATTTTGCCACACAGCAGCCAGAACAGGGTAACAGTGAGGAAAAGACTGCTTAAGCTTGATAGCCACTGAATGTGAAACTGTGGTGTGATACTACAGAAATAGAAACACGTGTCATTGCTTTGAAAATAAGGATTTTATCAACCAATTTACTGATACTGGAGTCACTGTTAAGAATAGTAGTACATACATTATAACAAATACTCTTGTATTTTCACACAAATAGATCGTATACATGGAGCATTATCTGCTTAAATGTAAAAGATATATATAAAAAAAATGTTCCTTTCACAAGAAGAACCAGAAAGGCCTTTATCAAGTTTAGAGGTAAGACTGCCATCTCAAACTAAACAAGGTAATTATTGAAAAAGATTTGAAGATTATATATTTGGATGCTTAATTCAGCAACATAAAGATTATTTTTCAGAATCCATGAGTGTGCTGTGATGAACTTCACTGCAGGAAAACAGCACAAGTAGCTTCAATTGGATTTTAAAGAGCCTTCAAGAACCAAGAGGTCTTCCCATAATATAAACAGATTTCTGCAGATGTTGAACGAAGAACTAAAGGTTTATTGGTTTTTCCTTAAGAAAACATTTACAGCAAGAAAACATTCAGTCTTTATTAGAAGCCTATGATGAAAAGCAGATTGATTGGCAAAAAAAAGTATCAATAAACATTACATACAAAATAATATATTCTAAAGAACACTATAAACACACAGCACTTTTTCCCCATGGGTGAAGGGGAGGAAGAGAATGAAGTTTAAGAAATGGCATGCCATACTCTTCATTACACTATCAAGAAGGTCAATTAATCATTAAGCATTAATCAAGAACACTGGACAAAGCTTCAGAAAGGAAGAGGTAAGCATGCATGTGCTTTCTATGCATCTTTTAAAGAGTAACCATTCAAATAATTTAAGCAGTTGAGAGAAAAAAAAAAAGAAAATACAAAGGGAATAGATAACCAAGTAGCTAAAAGAAACCACAAGCAATAATTTCTGGTATGTTGCAAGCAGCAAATGAATTCAGACATCAATATCCACAAACGTTTGCTGTTGCCTATACTTAGGGTAACAATTAGACAGTGTAACAAGTTCACCTGAGGAATTTGGAAGGTTGCTGTGTGTGCTCTCCTACACGGACAACCAAAGCTTTCCTCCCTAACCAACTTTCAGTTACTGCAAGTTAAAACATAAAAGCCACACAAAAAAGGGCAGCTGTACTTCTACCTGGAACAAGAAGTCTCAAACCACAAAATTCAATACCACAGTATTTTTTTCTAATGTTGCTGACCTAGAAATCTCCATGAAGTACAGGACACTTCACAAGATTACTTTGAATCTTGTAAATCAGAGGCACTCCAGGTCAAAAAGAGCTTGGGAGACTAGAGGACACTATTAATATTTCTTCCTTTTCAAAGAAAAAGCAACAATTTCACACAGCATCCTGTTCAACTCTGGATTATTTTTGGACAATAGATGTTTAATTCTTCCTTCCCTGTCACATCTTCACCCAATTGGCCCTGGAAACTGCCAGGATCTGACAGTAGGGCTGGAATGTGCCTGGTGCATGTATGGGCATCACATGCATTGCAGCACTCCCTACCAGAACCAGGCATTTCCATCAGAGCTTCTTAGCATTCAAATTCTTAAGGGATGAAACTGAGAACATAGAACCAGTGATTGTCCCACACCAATTTCCCTTCCTTGCTGTAGCTTTTGCTCTAACCAGCCTATGTACACACCTTTGAATCAAGTGGGGAATGACAAGATGGCTGCTCCCACACACTGAGATCAAAGCACGAGACTATTCAAAATTCAACCCATTTTTCTTTGCTATTATTGAAGGAAAAGTTTCCCTTTGTTATACACAAGGGATGCTCAAAACTATCAGTAAGCTCACTTGGATGCTATCCTTAACCAGGTTGGGCCCCATTTCTCTTCATGTAGTAACACTCTGAATAAGTACAAAGTTATCTATCCAATATATCTGCAGACATACAGATAAAGCTAGATGCATTAACATGTCTACCCTAGCAGCACCTCTGCTGGCACCTCCAGAAGTCTGTGTCTCAGCACCTCAGCTGTGTGCCATTACAGCCAAGTAACCTGTACACAGAAGCCAGCTGTAAGGTAAGCTTGCTAAATGCTACAAGCACATGCCCGGGAGGCAAGCAATACTTGCCATCCACAAACCAGTATAGCACCCTTTGTGTTATCAGATAGGCCAAAGCACAGAGTTTTTGGACTGTCTGAAAGACTTCAAAGCCTGCTCTGCCGTGATACAGAAATTCAAAGCGATGCTTTCTCACAGTGTGGTGGGGGAACAAAACAATCGGGTGGAACTCGTATCTGCGGGTTATCAGCAGTGTCCAGGCCAAGCTCTGCTGGTGGAAGCACTTCACAGAGCAAAGCGTAAGAAAACAGGCTTCAGGAGCCAAGCTGGATGCTGCTAATGACACTTTACAAAGAAAATTTGCAAAGAGACAGCTTGCTCCGTTTACAAAGGAATACGAGCACTAAACGGCAAAAGAATCAACGGCATTGCCCACCTCCCCCAGGCCCTACGATCGGAAAGATTACGGGAAGCGTTTGTTGCTCCAGGAGACGTTTTGAAGGCAAGGTCGTGGAAGTTCAGCACCTCCCCTCACCGAGCTGCTGCCCCCCACCCGGAGAAGAGGAGGAGCCCGGCGCCGAGCCCGCTGCCCCTCCTGTCACACCAACAAAGACGGCCCCGCCATTATCCGCCCAGGCACCACCGACCTCCCCCCGCACCGCCGGGCCAAGGCGGAGCCCAGCGCGGGGAGGGTCCCGGGATGCCCCGCGGGAAGGGCAGGGCCCGGCCCCGCCGAGCTCGCTGCCGCCCGGCCCGCCGCCCTCGCGCCGGAACGTAAACAAAGCGGCAAGGCCGGGCCCGGCCCCCGCACCGCTGCCGCTCCCCGGGAGCACCGCCCGGCTCCTGGCCCCGCTTCCCAACCGCCGCCGCCTCCACCCCCAGCGTCCCCGAGCACCGCGCTCACCGCGTCCCGTCGCCTCCTGCCTCGGCCGCTGAATAATGAGCCGGGGCCGGGCCGCGCACACGCACGGCGCTCCGCCCGCCCGGCGCGGCTGCGGCTGCCCGCCCCCTCCGCGCGCCCCGCCCCCGCCGCCCCGGAGCCGCCCCTGTGGGCACGGCCCAGGGGAGGCCCGGGCTGCTGGTGCCAGCTCGTTATGCCCTGTGTTATACCCTGTTCCCGGGCCTGCCGTGGCAAAATTGCGTTTTTCAGGTGTTTGCCTTCACACTCCCCGCCGGCGCTTTGGCAGCCGACCTTGGCACTCAGGCATACGTTTCCTAGCGCTCCCAGGCATCCTGCACGGCCTTGGCAGTCCCTGCCTTCCCCCCGCACGCCTGGCAGGCACGGCAGCGCTTTATCTCGTTGCTGGGTGTTTGGAGTGGTGTAACATCTGTCTGTTCTGTATCTGGATTGGCACTGTTCTCTAAATTTTACCTGTGAGATTTTGAGTTATACATTATCATCTTTGGCTCTTGGCACCTCTCGTGGGTACTCTGCTTTGGTATTCCAATATTCTGTTTGTTATTCTTCCCTTCCTTTCCCTTCCCTCCCCTGTTTCTCCTTTTCTTCCAGCAATATCCCTGTTAACAGTCTCCGTGCCTTGAGGCCATGTCAGTATGGCTGAAACAAGCCTTTGCATACGTACACTTACATAGTACTAAAAAAGACCTTCTGAACAGTATTTAAAAATACATAAAATCTGCCACTTAGGCACAGAGCACAGTAAAATGGACATTTCACATCCTACTCACTGTCAAACATTGGAATGGCTTATGCCACATTTTTGAAGGTTCGAAGTAACACAGTGAGATTATATTTCCACATCACTGTTAGAAAGAATAGATTTCTACCTAGTAAAGATGCTGCTTCAGGATGTTTCAGTCTTACCTGCTAACAAAAGATTCACTTCAACAATATACTAAACACATGCCCATTAAATGGAAAAATCTGCACTCTCTGACCTCAACATTCTCAATTTAAGCGACCCCATTTCAATCCCTTAAGTTAGAAGTAGTTTCTTTAGAGTTCCCTACAGACCTATGCATGACGATTTATAGGAAAACAAAATAAAACTGTTGCACAGACTGCCCCCAGGTCTCCCAGCTAGGCTGTAAGTTTGTTACCAAGGTAGCCTCTCCCATGTCACCACCCATCATTTGCATGAGACAGCCCGAGAACTGACTTAGCCGGCTTTTAGGTTTGACACTTCTTGTTGAATTACGTTAGCTCATGGTCAGACGTTGCATTCCCTGTCATATTTACGCATGGCAAAGGTGAAACTCAGCTTGGCAGAAGTAGTATGAACCTTCCAGACAATGCAGCACAATTTAGTCTGGGTAGATCATACCCATCTTCACCTGCAGACAGGCTGACCTTGCTGATTTTGGCTGATGTGGGTCATGGGACCTTTACGTGATTCTTTCTGTTGGCAAAAGGATCTCCACCAGAAAGAACCAGGTGGGGTGAATCGTATTCAACCCCTATGGGTATTTGCAACAAGGCCGGTGGCCCTGCAGATCACTGATGTCAATCTTTGTCTTTTGGGGAGAGTTATTGCTCCTGATCATCCTACCTCAGGCTAAAACCACATTAAAATTTGAAAGTAAAGAAGGATATCGGTCCCTTTAGGGTAAAAAATGGTGCCTTGGTTAGGATTCAGATTTGTCATATTTGTTTTTCAGGGCACAATCAAAATCTCATTAAGATTTTATAGTCTTTAAAGTTGGCACTTCTTAACAGAGAGGTATTTCTAAGTGACTTTTTAACTCCTCAGTTTGGCTGTCCAAGCAGCATTAGTCTTGGCTTTGGACTGCTGCTTTAAATTATGCAGTTGCTGAGTGTCTAATAAATGTTTTTATAGAAAAAGAGTGCCAGAAAAATCTGAATTATGTCAAAATACTGCAATCTTTCTCACCTCCAAACATAGGCATGGTATGTTTATGAACATCATATTAAAACGTTTAGATTCAGCAGTCATTAAATTGTATTAGGATGTAGTTTTGACAATCAAGTATTTTCATTAAGTTCTTATCAATTACCACATCTTTGGTAGTAAACACTGTTATAACACACTGATACTTACAAACTGCAAAACAAACAGTTTGGGCTGAAATCTCTGGAGTCAAAGCAATGGATCTCAGTGTCTGACCCAAATTTCATACACAAAAATATAAAATAATTAGACACTGTGGCATAAAATTCATTTCAAAACTACATAAAACTGTTATTTTTGCCCACAGAATTTAAACAGTAAGGTATGATTTATTTTCGCACTGAAATGGACTGGTGCAATGTATGCAGAAACCCAATAGGCTTCAGCTGAGTGGGTCTGTGGTGAACAGATAGTATGTAGCCACTCCTTAAAGCACAATAGCTGTTTTGCAAGTAAATATTTAATTATGCCTGCAGTCATTTTAGACAAGCTGGAAATAGAAAGATATTCTAGGCATACGTGGAGCATGAGCAAGATAGCAACATTTAGATAAACAGGCGAAGAACTGCATGCATTGATTTCCTACAAAATCATTTCAGTTATCTATTTAAAGACTTTTTTTTTTTGCAAGAATAGTCCATTCAAGTTTTTTTTCTTCACAACTAATTTTCAATAAATTGCACTGCAAAAAGTTGAAATTCATCAACTTCTCAGCCTGAGCCACCTGTGCAAATCAGCCACTGTAGGTCTATCGGTTTTTTATTTAAAATATTCGTAGATCATCATCACATAGGCACCTAGGTATCTTGCAGCAGTGAAAGCCATCTGCTGGAAATGAACGAGACAAACCATCTCCTCATCTCATTCTGATTTCAAGAGATCAGCAGGAACTGTTGGTACCCAGGGGGCCAATTTTCCCACACTATCACTTGATAAGTTCCAGCCAGGATCAACATCCATGTCTTCTCATGAAAACAGGTTGATAAGTATTGTTTGCTAAGGGAGATAACACAGAGGCAAGGCCTGGACTTCAAAACATTTTAGTAAATTCCAGAACATAAATGCTTACATGAAGTAAATAAAATAGTTTGGTAATATCTTTGCTTAAGCATTTTTCTACTGCTGCTTTTGGCATAAAAATCCCATTTCATATGAGAAAGTGAAATAAGAAATTTCCAGAAACTAACCAAAACCGAAGAAATGCAGACTAAAAAAGTATTTAAAAATGAACCAAGAATCACATCTTCTAATTGTTGATAAGTATAGCAGGCATTAAAACCATGTAAATCAAAATGTATGTAATACAACTATTAGCAAATAATCATGAATTAAGGTTTTTTGTAAGTTGTTATCAAGACCAGTAGAGTAGTTGCTGGCTTTGGCAAATATGACAGAGGGAAAGCAGCCACCATGGGGCACCATGCGACAGGTTATAAACATGACTGTGAATGTGGGACTGTGATCATGGGGTACTTAGCTCAGTAGAAGTGACCTTTCTGTCTGTCCAACCTATTAACTGTGGTCTCTGAAATGTCAATAACCCTGTTAACCCCTTCTTCTCTGATCCTGCAAAGTTCTGTCAGAGTTGCCATCGTTCAAGGAGCTGGCACATCGAGTAAGCTGGCAGCAAAGTATGGACAGTCAGAGAAGCATGTCCAGCCAACTGGAATTATTGTGAGAGTGGTGATGGTGAGTTCACCGGGCTGGATTTTGGCAATACATTCTCTCTGTCACAGCCAAAAATATGCTTTTATTATTTTGATCCCTTCAACTGTTGTAGAAAAAAAATATTTTCACTCCACAAATAAAGTGTTAATCTGATATATAAATGTATATCTGAATGTATGCAGGCTTCTTTGCAGTGGCCAAGAACAAACTAAAAATAGAATCTCTTTTCCAGGAGAGAGAAGAGAAATTGTTTTCCTTCTAACTGTGTAATTGCTGCAGCAAATGGCTATTTTAAATGAAACTATACATGATGCATACACATGGCATTCCATTGCCATATTCCAGAAACCTATAAAGAAATTTTAATCTTCTTTTTCCCTCAGATTAATGGCATGAGTTTACAGTTCTTATTTAGAGAGTGACTCCATTGCAGTCTGTGAACATTTAACTGTTAAAGGATGTCAGCTTGTACCTTATATCTTGAACTACTTGCTTCACACTTTTCCTTCTTGTATCCTAGAAAGATGTCTTAAAAGATATCTCATAGGAATACTGTCTATCACTGAATTACTTACGGGATCAGGAGAGCCACTATCAGGTATTATAAACATGAGTTACATATGCAATCATGTCTTATTGCCTCACACCATAACTCAAGAGCAGTGAAATAATCAAAAGGAAATTAAACAGATTGTTTTAAAAATGAGGTTTCAAGTGGGTCTTACCCATTCACAGATCTTTCTGAAGATTTAGAAACTCCCATGGGTCTCATGCAGCCTTTGTCAACTGTTCCTCTTAAGAAAAAACAGTGTCACTAGAGGCAGGTAAGAAATGAATTATGCTGTCTTTCTGCCTTCTTCAAATACAAATTAAAAATAAACAAACAAACAGCAACAAAACACCACCCTCAGGTCAGTGCTTTTTAGATTACCTTAGGAATTATTTCTCAGAGAGAAACAGTGTTCAGCTATACATATTATATATTGGCTTATATTTTCCTTCACAGCTGAGATCAGGGCTACAAAAATCCAACCAGGTGCACCATTAAGACAGTGAAGTGAAACAACCCTGACTGCAAAGACCAGAATAAGAGCATAGACTCACATCCCTATATTACTTTGCTAACCTAAATATAGATGACTGGATCAACTCCAATCTGCTTAGAAACCACATGGAAACAAATCTTTAAGTTGTATATTTACTGCATATAGGGATGATGCATGGAAATTTGATATCAGAAGTAATTAGATTCTTCTGTATGACTTTGATCAGACTTGAAACAAAAAGAGAGATTCTCTGTTGTTTTTTTTTTAAGGTTCGAGTGATGTCCATTTAGCTCTGACCATTCAAACAGTTTATAGTTCACTCCATGGGACTCTGAAATAAAAACTGTTCAAATTCAACAGAAGCACTGTGAGTCTTCACTTTTTCATAGAAACCCCACGTTTGACCTGTGATTGTAGCACTAGCAGCCTGCATGTACCATCATCAGCTGAGAAGTAAATAATAATCCTCACCTTTATGTAAACTTTAAGAGCTTCCCACACTTCAGCTTCTGTGGGATGAAAAGGCATTAATGCCAGAGAATAATTGGATTCTAACCCTTGCCAGGTCTCAGAAAGCTGGACAGAGCATAAGGGGAGATCCTAAGCCTCCATCCAGCAGTTCCTTCACTAGGATAAATGGTCTCTCATCTTGTTAACCTTCTTTCATAGTGAGCTAGTTACGTAAACTTTGCCACTATCACAAAAGCATCATCTCTGCACAGTAGAGAATACAGTAGGTGAACAGAATGGATTCAGATGAAGCTCTCATATTCTCTCGATTTGTGAGCCTGAAATATCACTTTAGTTCAGACCAGTGCAAGGTGTATGTTATTCTAAAATGCTTCATTTGAATGACTATTTAGAATCAAGAAGGAACTATGGTTAAGAATTAGATTTCACAAATCCATACAATAGATCACATCAACAGAGCTACCACAGTTTTGCACTGGTGTTGATAGGTCAGAACCAGGACCATGTTTTCACAAGAAGAATGGCAGTAGAGTGTTTTCTTAAAGCAACAGAGTATAAATTACTTTGTCACTTTGATTAGTTAATGAAATCAACATTTCTACCTGACTTAATGGGAGCATATTCACAGAACACATTATTTCTAGAAAAATGTTTCAACAAGCCACATGCCCTATTAACTCCACAAACAGCATTATACACATGTCCACTTAAATCAAATTTGGTGGCTATAAATGCACCCTACTAAATAACTCCATGTCTCTTTCCCATTCATTACCTGGAGAAAGAACAGCCACAAACTTCTGTGTTGATATTTCCTGCTAGTATGACTGTCTTGGATGATCAGGCTGCATACATTCTGAGGTGCATCAATGCTCAGTTTCTCTTTATCATCAATAGCCTTTAGCTGACCTGTTGGCATCTGGATCCATTTCAAGCTTAAAAAGAAGGGTAATATCAGTGCCAGTGCAGGAATTGCAGGAAATACTTTCTACTGTGCTGCTGCAAAAATTTAACAGTAACTTTGGTTTGCTGATTCCAAGATGTTGTGTTTAAAAACATCTCAGATACGAGAATTTTCTATCTAGTTTTATTTCTACTTGAATTCCTTGCAGATATATGGCAGATTTATATATATATATTTACTGCTACAAAGACAAAGAACTAGTGAAGGGATGCAAAAAGGTGGGTGATATGCCCAGTGTGAGAATTCAGAAAAATGGAGGTTTCTGCAACATTTTGGATTAGGCAATATCGTATTTGTCACTGTCTGAGGAGAGAGGTTTGCAGAAATTAAAATATAAAGTGATGAAAGCCTGAATATATGCTGTTTACAGATAGATAAAGAAGAATATAACTTGTAAAATTTAATGCAAAAGTACATGTCAAAGTCCAGATACCATGGATGAGTTGACTGAAGAAGACGACCAAACTCAAGATGAATCCCAGCATATGTGCTTGGGATAACAGTGACTAAAAGAAAGATAAAAAGAGGGAAAAAAAAAAGTGAAAAGTAAGGAAATTAGACTGCATCAGGGCTATTTTGGCCATGTTAAACCAACGTAACAAGTTGTATGAAGACTGGCACAGAGGTTGTATAAGGTTTTCAGCTGAATATGAAGAGAGATATCTAAAGAGGAGACATCTGTGAGGCAATAGCACTGAGACAGTAGCTGAAATCACATTTTCAAATCACACTGAAAAAGGGAGAAAGAAAAAAACAAAAGCAGTTTTGTGGAATGCAAATACAATGTTGGAAGGAGAAAGAGAAGGAACCTCTAAAGACTCCCTGGAAAAGCACTTCTGAAGGTCAAGAGTCAGAAGTGCAGATAATGAGAGTCCAAGGAAGAACAAGACATAAATAACATGACTGAGTGTTAGCTGCTAAATCAGACAGTATGAGAATCTGGAGTAATTATGACTTTAGCTCTGATGTTTTCCTGATCTGAATATTTTCTTGTTTGATGTAGCTTTTGGCCTTTTGTGTGTTACCACATTTTCTGCTGCATCATCAAATTCCTGAGTGTCATTTTTAAAGGTAAGATGCTGTGTGCTCTCTCAGAATATTGATGTTACAATAAGAGTAGATATTTGCCATTGCAATGCGTAATATATATTTTGATCATTTCTTCTTACTCTTTTTTAACAGTTGGAAGTAAATTGAGTGAACAAAGTTAGACTTTTTGGAGTCAGAGGAATTTCTATTTAGTTCATACCAGAAGATAACTGTTTTGGAGACTGAAATAATAAAGCAGAATTCCAAGAGAAAGAGAAGTGGGATTATGGAGGAACAACCAATTTGAAGAGCTTTTTAAATAAGTCATATTAAACTTCCATTTTGCTAAGGTATTTTCTCCACTTTCTTATGCTTAGCACAGAGTTGTCATGTAGTATCCCACAAGCTCTGCACTCCGAAATAATTAACCAGAATTTTCAAGCAATAGTGGAAAATAAAATCCCTTCTTTCAGTATTTTTTTTTTCTGTCAGACAAACACATCAAAATCTTATCCATGTTGTTGCTTCAGTCTGAAGGATTTTGCTGTTCACAAAAGAAACATGCACCCCCCTTAGCCCATCGGTCTGTGCTTTGGTGTATTCCTTCTCTCTGGATTGGCAGAGGCTGAAAGTGACATCAGTCTACAAGGCTTAAGTTTTAATGCTCCCGTGTGCGTCAGGTAATCCAATTGAGTTCTTGTATGTTGACGGACCCAGAAGTTTATTCTGAGCCACTTCCTCAAAGCTCACTCTATTACCTGGCAGGTGAATTATCAGCAAAAAAAAAAAAAAAAATCAAATAAAAATAAAAAAAGAAAAAGGGAAAGAGTGTAAATGGCTTCAGCAGCCATGACATTGCCTCCAACTTCAGACCAGGTGCTGCTAGGCTGGGCTTGCAAGCATGAGAAGGAACTTTACTGTTTACTTGCTTAGCCACTTGCCAGAACATACTGCACTTGGTTACGAGATATAAACAAAGCAGCAGAGAGAAAAAGAGAGAGAGGGAAAGAGCAAAAGGCAGAAAGAGAGAGGGAGAGAAAAAGAGCAGGACAGAAAGCAAGAAACAGAAGTCCAAGCAACTCCTGAATATGATTGTCGTGAAGTTTACAATTATGAAGAACTAACAATTGATATCAGGAAAAAATATAGAAGATTAAAGATTATTCTGGATGCAGCATCTGTCCAACCTGTACAGGTAGGTTCTTACGTATTTCACTTAATCTCATTATCAATTTAATAAGTATTACAGCGTTCATCTTCTTGCTTTGTAGAGCAGTATCTACTATTGACACTGTTTGATTTTATAATAAAATTAATATCATTTCTTTCAAGCTATTAGCTAGTTCCAAGTAGAGGGATGCCTGCCCATATGGCAACATGGACGGGTTGGTCAGATTTTGCTTCAGCATACCAGTATTCAGTCCCTCCTGGAGTTAGAGACATTCACCCCAGACAGAATTTCACTCATGAAAGTACAGAGTTCCTCAATTTTTATTTTCTATTGAAGGTAAAGGTATAGAAGCAGCTAAATTGTTTCTACTTTTCTGGCAAGGATGTCTTCTTTTGTATAACACAACTAATGTGACTCTAAAAAAACCTGTTAAAATACATTCTATATATTAATGGATTTATACAGAGTGCTATTTAAAAAACAAACAAACAAAAGAAACAGCACTGGTCTCCAAGCCTCATAAAGATGTGTTTCAAGTGGTTGCAACCTGGGACTAAAGAGTCTTGGTTAGGAAACTGGTTTTCTTTGTGCTCTGTTTCTTGCAGCTTGTAGGCAAGTTCCTACTTAACAGTTTGCAATTTCAAACATAAAAGCAGCCTTATTTTATGGAAGCTTTTTCATACTCTTTGTAAGCATTACTGATTTGGAACTTTTTAGGTGGAAATTCTGGAGAAATGTAATTAACACTTACATCTGAAGAATAGATAGAAAATCACACCATCTGCAGCAACATGGTGAAAGAAGGCTTTTCTCAGGTGACAGTCAGTCAGTCAGCAGCCGCAGCAAGCTCAGAAGCTCTGGCTGTCTTTACAAACAAGTGTACAACTGTGACAATTTCAGGACCCCAAAGCTAGCCTCAGTTACCTGCCTTACTGTTAACTATGGGCAAACCATAATAGCACTGACTACATTAGGAGTAACTTGCTAGAGAAGCTCTGGAGAGTCTCTGTAAGGCCTGTGGAGTGTATGCTAAAATCGTAGTGCATGGGACATGATTTTTAATTTGGCATGTGAAATAGTTAGAGCTAAGTGGGCTCAGGTTCTTCAGTATGAGGTTGGTACCTTTTACCATCAGCATCAGCCCATCACTTGACTCTTTGTTTCCAGTTCCTACTCATGGATCCAGGCTGCCTCTTTGCAGAGAATAATGCCTAAAAAGAGATGTAAGCCAATAAACAAGAAAGAGAAATTCTACCACGGTGTTTGAGTTCTACTGTCCTACTATTTCTGGCACTGCAGCAGAAGACAACATCTCTTTGAAGCTTTAATCCTTAAAGCATTACAATAAGACAGCTCTAGATTCAGTTCTAGGCCACCATTTAATTATGCTCCCTTGTAAAATGTTCTGAAGAAAGGTATATGAAAAAAAAAAATAGGAATGGCAGTAGCTCTCTATCAAAGATCAAAATTCTGTGAGATCCTTGGGGTTTGACGTCAGCCAGGGTGGAGGTGACAGGGTGTATAAGCTTAGCAAGATCAAACATTACACCACTTTCCTTTGAATGCACATATCCGGTGAGATGATATTATGCATTTCCAATGAATGAGTACCTATTTACATACTGACTACAGGCAGCATAATATTCTCAGAAATTCATAGGCAGGTTCCCTCCAAAGAAAAGAGGAAATCAGAGTTCAGTTTTGTAAGCCTGATTCGGTATGGAATTTTTCTACATTTTCCTTTGCCACCAGTAACATTCTGGGGGCACTATGTCTTTGAAGAACATTGTCCAGATTTTCTAACACTGTGAACATTGACACATATTTTTTAACACCCTTACCATTCAGCTTGTGAAATTCACTATGAGTAGGCACATAAGCACACTCTGCAGAACCCAGATTTCAACTCTCTCCTTCAAGGATGAAACTTCCTTAAAACCATGGGAAGATTTCCTAGCAATGACATTTGGGTTTCTTCAGAAGTGGAATTTTATCCCCCTTGATTGCTGAATATTTTTTAATAGTATGGTTAATTCTCCTATTCGTTAAAGTGCATGTTTCTAGAAAGGAAATAAAATAATCTGACATTAGAAGGTGAAAATCTATCATATAATGAAGGCTGTACCACTACCGCAAAACTTCTGAGGCATAATCTTTCTAATGAGAAGTTGTGCATTTGCAACAAGGCAACTCCCTCTGATTTATCAGTGTTTACAGATTTGGCTCCACCTCTCTACTTCATTTGAACTGAAACATTTAACATTATTTTAAGTGTTTATTCAAAATAAAAACCTGTTAAGTTTCAACTCTGTATTTCAGAGAGTTGAATTTCATACTTAATTGGATTCATCTTCGGGGTATGCAGAATTCCATGAAAAGAACTGTACAACGAGTTGGAGTATACAATTTGCATATGGTACATATGTGAATACATCAGTTTATGATTGAAATTAATTTTAAACTGGATCTTTACTCTTTTCAGCATCTTTCAAATGTTAATGTACCTAATACTTATTCATATTTTATAGAAAGCAGCATTGAAATAAATTAAGCTGTTCTCCAACAGGGTAATTGTCAATTATATAGCTTTCTACCTGGTTGTTCTGCTTACTTGAAGGTTAAAAATATGTTAACAGATTGTTATTAATGACAGCATGATTCAAGAATTTATTTAAAAATTTTTAAAGGGTTACTGCGATGGTCCTATGATGTACTATGTACACAAAAATGTCCAAGTTGAAGATAGACATTGAAAATATAGAAGTACACAGTAAGAGCATCTAATATTCCTAAATTATTTCATTTTTCCATCTAAAATATTTGTATATTTATGATTAAGATATTACATTTATTTTCAGTACAGCTTTTCTGTATTTCCCTATGATTATCAGTAAGTCATTATTTTGTTGATAGCAAAAAACATTCCCTTAGTTCAATTTTAACTGCATTCTAATATATTTTCTGTTACATAATTTACTTGAGCTTTCCATTTTAAATACTGTAGATGAATAGTGCCTATAATAGCTCTATACTTGGTTGTCATTTCTTAATAAATTGTTTTTATATTTTATTTTGATAAGTATTTGTCTCTTGTAAGAGCACTGCTGTTCAAGCACTGAATGTAGCCTGAAGCATTCAGCCAGAGCTACCACCATCACAGCAGATGGAGTCAGGCACTATCAAAAGCATCCAGCATTTTTTATGTGGTCAGTGTAACATGTGAAGTGATCTTGATTCCTCAGTAGCCAGCTGCACATTGCAGCATTATGGATTGTTACGGACCAGTCACAAAACAAAACTGGGTTAGGATTCTTACTGACAGACAGCTTGGTCCCAGCTTTCAGTGCCTCCTCGGCATCTACTGATTACCTCGCCCATCATCCTGGAGGCTAACACCTCTCAAAGCACTACAGACTATGAGGTTTGGACTTCCATATAAACAGACAACTGGTAGCCTTGTGGAAGAAAGTATCACGATCCTTGTGAAAATTGCTCATTTAATAGCACTCAAGTGCACTCTTAAGTGGAGCAGAATTATTTTACTGATTCCAAACTTGCCTCCATGGCCTCTGTGCAGAACCAGAACCAGTTTAATAAATACGTTCCATGCAACAGTCTTGTGCAACTAAGAAAAGCGAGCTCTGCCTTCCCATCTTGACCCAGAAATTATTCTGTCCATCAAACGTTTAATCTGTATACACACTAGGATAATTTTCTCATGTCAAGAACATTTTCTACATTCACATGTTATAACAATGTATTATTGAAATGCATAAAAGGCTGTGAGAGAAGACAAGGCAACTATTTTTCCAAAGCTGCTTCCCATGGAGAGCAGAGGGGTGGTTCTGGCCTTGGCCCAGGTCTGTGTCAGCACAGTGGGGCAGTCCAAGGACAGTGGGGTAGATGCTTGCTGCAGCTGTTCCTCCCACAGCTGTGCCTACAGAAACTGCTCTGCCTTCATCATGCTACATCACCAGACTATTGGACTCCGGGGATACCATTCACAAATTCTGCATGTCAACAGTGGAATTACCACTGATGATTTTAAAACCATAGCTTCATCCAAATGTTAACATTGAGCCTATTTTAATCCCCTTCTAATTTAATATTCCAAGTTTGATTTATTGAACAGCAAGTCCTAAGATAGGCTGTAAAAGCTTTCCTCTGGGTACCTGGAACACCTGATATTTAAAAAGTATTTGTCTTGCCCTTAGTCAAATATTATTTGTGTTATTTGTGTTTTAAATCACTTCTGGTCTTCAAATAATTTTCTATTGCCCTTGAAGTTTCTGAACTCTCATGTCATGAAGATGTAAAGACACAAATTCATCACTGGGCTTCTCTTAAACATAAGGCACTTCAGAGAAGCATTACCATACGGTATTAATCTTTGAAGGGTAGTATCACAGAGGAAAATCAAGAGATAGGATAGACATGCTGATTATATCTAGCTCAAAGCCCTCACCTGGATGTCCCAGAGAATTCATAGTATTTGCATAACTGAAACTGGGGATATACCTAAAAATCAAGCTTTTTATTTCAAGTACTAAACACTGAAACAATTTAGTTTGTAGAAATGTGCCCTTAGTAGGTACTTTAGAAGTGCTGACACAGATCTTCTCCTCTCCCATATGCAGACAGAATATTGAACAGAAGGTTAGACTCACTGCTGCGGGTAGGAGTTTGCAACAGAATTGAATGGATCAGGATTTCACACTAGGGCAGTGGTCTTAATAACAAGCTCTGTGGGGCCTCTGACAACATCATAGCAGATATCTCTTCATGCTCTCCATACTACCATCTGAGTTGCATAAAGAAAGAAGTGACCCTGACTCAGCCTGGAGGGGTTGAGAGATAGTGTTCCAAAGCTGAGGTTTAGATATAAAACCTAAGACACACAACAGCCAAACCTTTTCAGACCTTGAAGTCAGTCTATTAGCCCTCTAAAACCTGAGGAAAATGTCACTTCAAGTTGCCATATTTCCTGGCATTTGGTCAGCTTAAATTTGAAAACAGATTACTCAGTGTATTGCAGAATATACCCAAGGTTCTCTGGCTTAAGTTTCAGTTTCTAAAAAGTTTTTTCCCCTCTTCATCTTGCTGCCACCAACACAAGTTTTACCGTGGGCTATACAGAAGTATGCTTGTGTCCCTTGGTTTTACTCAGTTATTTATAGGAGGTAATTTTAGACAGGCAGGCAGGGACTGCTAGACATAGAAAAGGAGTTGGAGAACAACAGCTGAAAGGGAGAGAAAGCTATGAAAAATGATGTAGCTCAATGGCTAAAGACTAGATTTTTCTAGTCATGTATGTAGTTTTACTGATGTGTTCTTCAATACCGTGCAGGAAAAAACAATTCCTGGCCTCTGAGTCTGACCTTGAAAGTGATGGGTGGAGACTGAGATACTTGCACACAGAGTAGCACTTAAATGAAGCAAAACCAGCCAACTTTAAGGTGTCTGCATGCACAGTAGGTTTGCACCAGGTTGTAGGTACTGTCGTGTGCAGACAACTTCTGGATATTGTGCTGCAAATGGAAGAGGTGAGTCCCTAAGCCCTGTTCCACTTGTCCATCACTCCAAGTGTCCCCTCACACTCTCAGTGGCTTAGAGGTTGAGCAGGAACCACTCAGGTCTGTTACAGATCCTCCATGAGTTCTTGCTTCATGCCTTAAAAGTCCTCCAGAAAAAGAAAAATGATCTGATGTTTCTAAAACCTAAACATGATTCCGCCTTCCTCACCACCTTATTCACTGGTTTGTCCTGTGATCTCTTTTTCATCTCATTTTTCACTGTCATCCAAGTAATGGATTAATACTTCGATTCTGCAGAAAACAATTTCACAGCCAAACCAATTCCTCAGTGAAGTCTTGCTAATAGGTTTCTACAACAAAGGGCTGTCATTCAGTCAGGAATCCAGATGTGCCATTCCCCTCGCAGATGTTTAATTACCGTAACTGTGTTTGACAACAGAAAGTCAGTTTCCTTCCTCCCCTTTCCCTCAATGAAATTGCTCTTTTGTCATCTTTATGCAGTCAGCAAAGCAGCAACAGCAAAGATGAAGGCTGACAAAAGCTAAGTTGTTCACTTACACTTTACTAAGACTGCCAAATATAATGAAGCCAAATTGCACATTAAGTGACCCTCACATATAAAATGACTCTTGTGTGACTGTTACTAAGTACTACATTCAGATGCAAAGCTGTAGTTTATCATCTTTAATAAGCAATTCAATTTCTTTCATTGGCTATAAATTTCAGTCATGGCTTGGAGGAAAGCATGAACATAGGATAAAACAAAATGTGCCAAAATGGTCTGAAACAATATGAAATGTCATAAATAGGTGGGTGTTTGTGGCCTCAGCTTTCATTTCTGTGTGAGAAGAATAGATTAACTTTTTGCAGAGAAAAATTATTAACTTGAGGCTGCCTACATAATGAATGAATATTTGTGGCAAAGATGAGAATGGGGTATGGTTTTAGGTTAGTTTGCCTAATTGGATGCTATTAATGATACTTCTACCTTCTTCCATGGAATTCAATGGAAGATTTGTCTTTGACCTCACAGGCAAGTACAAGCAGATGATGAAAGCCCTTTGTCACTTTTCCCAAGCACTAAAACACCAACCTCTATATTCTGGCCAAATTCCAAAGTGGGTGAATGCATTCTGCTGTTCTGATTTTTCCCTGCAGACTCAACGAGATCTAGCATCACTTCTCGATATGTAGTGTTACAGCCAAGTGACAATCAAGCCCCAGTGTGAACAAGCTAGTTCCTTTTTGCAAGGTTAGCAACCTATTTCCTCATGACCCCCTAATTTGTCTGGTTTTGGATCACAGCTTTTACTGAATTGAAATGCTATCATTATGTACAGGGCTACAATGATAATCTTATCTTTTTATCACTTTTACTCTTAGATGCACAGCCTAGGTTGGTGACAAAATATTTTTTTCCCCAACCATTCACAGTTACATTTTTGTGAAATATCACATCATGCTCTTCTTGAACACCAGGATTTAAAAATAGAGCCCACAATTACAAGGCATTCTGAGTGTGTTTAAAAATCAATCACCAATTTGCTTTTAACATAACACATCACTTAACTCTACATCATGTTAAAGCAGTAATTTATTATACTTTAAAGAGATACTTATTTCCATAGCCATATAGCTTAATCATTTATAGATATGTATTTAAAGAAATTTGCACATCATTGCTATCAAAATTCATTTAACTCACATTTAGTAGTGGTCTGAGATGCTACTTCTACCCTTAGAAAAAACATTTACTACCAAACTTCAGCAGTTCCGATGTAACTGCTGTTTTCACTTTATCACTATAAAGGTGTAATGTTTGGACTCCGGAAAACTGCTTGTTTGAGTAATTTATGCTACTTAGAAATATCAGCACTGAAATGACTTTGTATAAGCACTTGCATCTAAAATAGAGGATTCACTGCTGCTTCTTCCAATACAGTCTGGAATAAAAGCAGCAAGTATAGACTGGCAGATTACTCATATGGAGAAGCCATACAGACTCTAGCTCTGGGGATGTGAATTGTCTGCTGAGTCCCAGTACCACAGGGTTAAGTGAAATGCTATCACAGTAATTTATTAT
Source organism: Cyrtonyx montezumae (assembly GCF_038088225.1). Taxonomy (NCBI): domain Eukaryota; kingdom Metazoa; phylum Chordata; class Aves; order Galliformes; family Odontophoridae; genus Cyrtonyx; species Cyrtonyx montezumae. Next base: position 15,073,101 of record NW_027072045.1, on the reverse strand, counting down.
TAAGGGAGATGGTGATGGCTTAGATTAAGAAGATTTGTCTGTCTCTTCTAATTAAGGTTAGGTTCTTAAGAAGCTTAACTATCTCTTGAAGGCACACAGGCTAAAATTAGGACTCTGGTTCTGTTTAAAATGTCACTAGGTTGGTCCATAATCCTACAGTGACTGCACCAAGGGATTGTTCTTCCAGTGTTGTGCTTCCTTGTTTGGAAGCTAGTGAACCAGAACAAGACCCTATGAAGCAAAGTCCAAGAAGTCTATTAATCAACAACAAGAACCTGCAGAACATTGCAATGCTCTTACAGTGACACCTTGAATGCTGCATAATAAATGATAGACAGGAAAAAAGATCGCCAATAAGACGCAGTAAGTTCACTTGCAGGCAGAGAGCTAATGGGAGCAGTAAGTGGGCTGTGTCCTGAGGGTGAAGAAATGTTGGGGATTAGATGTGTTTTCATGCTTTGAGTGAAGTCATTTCACAGTGGCATTTGCAATCCTATACATAACAGTAGCATTCTGGGCTCCAGTGTCTTCACTTGGTGATCTATAGAGAATGGTAAACTCACAAAATAAGAGATGGATCACTTCCTGCTTTTCTCATTAAGCCTCTATTTATACAGCATACAGTGTAGATCACTGTTACAGGATAACAGCAAAACCAGAATTAATTACAAAAACTGTTAGCAAACTTTAACCCTGGATTAAGTTTTCCTTACAGATGTGTAAGCAGCTCTACCTAGATTGGTACATTAGTGAAATGTGAAACAGGTGAAATGGAAATATCAAACCCTTTTATGAAGAACAAAAGCCTTTTTGACAGTATTTAGTCTGGTAAAAAATTCTGAGGAATAAAAGCCCTGACATTTCAAGGCACAAGGAATTTTCTAGTTATCTGAGTCTGGAAAAACACTCTTCCAACAGGTAAGATTAAATTACAGTTCAGTGCAGGATGCTTCCCTCTAAATGACATGATTCTTCACTGCAGCTGAGAAAAAACATGGAGATTGTGAGAACCAACATTCTACCAAACTACACCAGTTCTTATACACCTCAGTGGGACAGTATCCTGAGAACCACTGAATTGCTATTCAGCAGCATGCAGAGGGAATTACCTTTTAATTTGGTTCACTGAAATTAAGCATGTATGCTGGTAAGAATGAACTGCAAGTTCCAGGTCTTAGCTGTCAGACTAAGAAAACGTTAAATCAATGAATCCAGTAAGTCTACAAGCCTTGACTGATCAACCTGCTGAACAATGAATGAAAAATAATTGCTGAATTGTGTTCATAAATCCTTCATGTTATAGTACATCTTTTTTGCTTTGTCATTCTTTTTCTCTTAGATTATCACTGTTGTGTTTTTATAGGCAAGAGCACCCAATTAAACAGCAAAATCAATGCTCTTCCATTCAGATAACCACTCACAAAGTCTGAACAGAACATAAAGGATTTCCTGAGTCAAAACGATTTGCCCCACATAATGTTGTGAATAGTTTAAAATGATGAGTAAAAGGGCTGAGAAATATGACAGGAAGTCACTTAGTCTCCTTTATTTACTCTCGCTCAGTTGAAGATAAACTGTTCCTGCCTTTTGCGAACAAAGAAGCAGAGTGGTTGAAAAAAGATTTCTTATTGTGAGAGAAGGGCTTATCTGTAATCAGTATGGCTTGCTACAAGCATTTCAGTCTACTCTAGCTGGTCAAAATCTGCTCTCTATTGCAGCAGGCATGAGCACCTCCTGTGCAACATTGGCCGAGGTCCTGTGGGCAAAAGGAAGCCCTTTGGAGGAAGAAGATATATGGGCGCTCTTGTACCTGTCCACACTGCAGCTTCTGGAGGACATTCACAGAGGTGAGCTGAAAGGAGTCTTACTGTTAGAAAGTCCTTCTTAAGTTATTTTGGTATTTTGATGATTACTTTTTTGTTGTTTTGTTTTGTTTGGTTTGGTTTTTTTTGTTGTTTTGTTTTGTTTATTTTTGAGACAAAAAGCACTAATGACAACAGTAGCATATTTTTAATACAAGTGAGAAACCTTTCAGTGCAGCTAGGTTTGCATGCAAACTGCTGTGCCAATATGCAGGTCTTCACCTAGTCTCTTTTTTCTAAATTACACATCAGCAATAAACTAAAGTAGAGCTATAGTTGATGGAACAGGACAGAGTTGTCCTTCCTAAATTCTGAATAACATAGACACGCAGAAAGTGCAGCGCCAGCCAAAATCGTGTCCTTCAAGTACTGAGAGAGGAGAATGAGTAAGTCCACATGGCTCCTCCATCGTTCAGTAGAAGACTTTTAATCAAGTAGTATGTAATTCAGCTGTAGCTGGAGGGGTGAACTTTTATTAACAACCAAGTTTTAATGGATGAGACCACTATAACAGACTGACTGAATCATCAGTTCTCAAATATCTAGTGTACCATGGTCTCCAGAGGTCCCTTCCAACTGCTATGATTCTGTGATTCTGCAATGTAGCCATGTGATACAGGCACTAGGGACATGAAGAGGATTGCAACACAGAGATACCTACCTGGATTATTCCAGCTCAGATCCATCACAGCTTATTAACTTCATGTCAGACACTAAGCTAACAATACACTCTGCAGATCTCATTTCAAAAAAAAGAAAAAAAAGACTTGTTGAATGTCTATTGGATTGAAATAATCAGCATATGCTTTCTGTGCTGTACTAAATTTAGGATATTATGATCAGAAGATGAAGAGCAAAACAAGAAGCAGGGATGTAAAGCCAAGCTCTTTAAAGATGTGGTGCAAGGCTGCCCAGTCGTGACTTTAGAGAGCTCAGGTCCAGAGTGATACCAAGTTTGACTCATGCTGAAGCTGAATTCCCAGTGGTCCAGTTTCTTGGAAGGCAGCAAAATTGAACTGTCTTTGCACAGTAACAGCCCATTTAACTAAACCATATCTCCCACTCCACTTCTCATAATCGCAGATGTATTGTTGCTGGAATCAGGCTCCTCTCAGGGGAAATACTGCCACATTTGTGCTGCACTGTGCTTGATGTGCTAGACCTGGCACCGGTCAGTACCAACTGTCTCAAGCAGCATTTCCAGTGTGTTTGAGCACTGATTGGTCAGGCAGACATTATGACTGTTTGGCTGGCCAACATTACACAAAACCAGGTAATCTTAATTGAAGATCAGGCTGGCTATCTGCTTCTAAAACGGTCACATTTTCTAGCAGATGCTAGTCATATTTGAGTACAACACTATAGAAATGGGAGAGAATCAAAGGAAAAGGCAAGCTGATAATCTAAGACCTTTGATTTTCTAAAAAATAAAAAATAAATATAAATATAATAATAAAGATGAAATACGGCCTGAAAGACTGAATGTGATTAATGCAAATTATCATGGCTGCTCACATTGCTGGTAGAACCTAGGACAGGTTTTAATTTAGTTTTCATGCTTGCATCCTGGTACAAAAATTCCCCTGAGTTCAGGATAATTGGAAATGATATTCTCTCTTAACCAAACACTTCCTAGGTGATAGCACTTAAGCACTATAAGCAATACATGGAACTAAAAAATGTCACCACACAAATTTGTACCATGGTCATGTAACTTAGTGGAACCTAACTTCAGCTCTTCTGCAAATGTAACCTTCGAAGTATTCATCTTGTATTGGAAGAAGCATTCTACTCTTCTGACATATTTTGTGCTTTGCATCTACCAAATATGACAAGATCTCAACCAGAATCTGCAGGTGGGTTGTGATTTCTTGGGCTTCAGAAATCTAAGTCAATATATTGTTTTTATATGTGAAATTATGAAAGACAGAAATCAGGTTTTTAACCATTACTAAACTCCAGGTGACAAAATCAGCTAGGCATTAAAGAATGTGACTACACTGACTTCAGAGCATGTCTCCAGGAAGTCTTGGTGATGGATTTAGCTGTGCACTGGGACCCCAGAAATGTGATGTTCTGAGCTCACTGAATTCCATGCGAACTCCATTATTGTCTTTAACATTTTTCAGACCCTGCTATCTGTGTAATTTGTCCATGGTCAGTACTACTCTCTGCTGAAGGAAATTTGTCCTTCCAAAACAATGCATCTCAGACAGAAGCTATTCCTTTCAGCGCACCAGAATTACTCCACAGACAGAATAAAAACCAACGCATTGGACTAACAAAGGTGAGGTATAATACAAAACAAATCTTGAGAGAACCTTGTGAAAACAAGGTCGTGGGGTTTAATGCAGCATACCAGGTATCTACTGTCGAAAATTGGCTCTGATCATATTAAACAGATCAGGCTACGGTTAGAAAGATGTAAAGATTTCATAAAGTGTTTCCCTTTCTGTTTTGACAGATGTTGGTGTATTCTTTAGGAATGACCCTCTATTGGTCAGCAGACTATCAGGTTCCTCCAAATCAGGCCAGTAGCATAAAGATTTTTGTTTTATTTTATTCTGTCTTGCTCTTGGTAGGTTCAAAGACTAAGCACAACATGGAAGTGACTTTTTGTTTTGGAGCACTGAAAAGAATGTGGCTAATTGGAATGCTTGTGTAAAAGTCCAGACTTTATCAAAAATACCAATTCACGCAGATAAAGAATTTAGTTAGGCCTCTCATCTTTCCTTTCTTTTTCTTTGTTTTATTTTTCCTTTTTGAAAAGCAGAATTGTTTCTATTAAGATTAATTTTTTTTCTTTTAAATGTTAAGATTACTTATTCAAAGACAATCATAAGACATTTCCTAATACAATATATAGGGCTGAAAGAAAAAACATAATTTTCTCATTATTCTGGTTCTCTACATGTGCTTTTTCAAAGAATAGAGGAGATGATGGCATAAAAACTTCTGGGCACATTCTATTGCTGAGTGAATCTTTGCATCTCTTGCTTGCTCGTAATCTTTTCAAAAATTTGTAGCACACATTTTGCTTCATTTCTATACCCATGCTTTGATTGCATGCTTTTGTCTCAGAATGCACTAGCTTTTACAAGATATAAATGCTATAAGGGCAAGACTCTGTAAGTTAAATTGCTCTTTAAAATTTCACTTTGTGGTCTCTATGGCAACAATTTTGCCTTGTATAACTCTTTAACTTTTTTAATTTAGTGCTTAATGCAAGCTTCCTGCTTGCATGAATCTTTATGGTGTCTAATTAGCAAAGACATGTAGCAGACTGAGCTGCTGGCTGTCACCTGGAAGCTTCTGTCAGACTGATGACCCCTCTTGTATATACCAGTTCCCTACAATTCCATTAGAGACTCCATTTAGTGCTGTTTTACTGCCTGACCAAGATTGTCCCCAAGTCTAAAGGAAGTTAGTGCCCATTTCTCACCCATGATGAAAGCCTTACTGAAGTTTTTGATCCCAGTTTAGACAGGATTTCAGACCGCTGTGAGGTGTGATTTAACTGTACCTCCATGTTGACTCAGTCCCTCCAGCTGAGTGACCAATTACACGGTCTGTTGCTAACACTATGTGAAGATCTGCCACATAAAAGACTTTCTCCTGAATCAATTCTGGAAGCATGTGAAGCACATCAGAAGGAGTCCTCTTCCTTACCAGCAGATACCTACATAAAGAAAATGGTCCAATTTGTCCTGGGAAGTGCCAGCGAGGTAGGTACTATTCTCATACTTAATGATCTCCTTTTCAACATATGCTAGTATGAGTTAAAGTGAGATTTGTTTCTAGGCTTCTATGCAAGAAGTTGAGTAGGTATGTGTATGAGCAACTGAAGCAACAAAATCATGTCTCACACCACACTCTTAGGAAACTACAGAAATCAAGCTTTTGCACTTTCAGTACCTTCTTTTCTTTGGTTAATAAATAAAACTAAAATAACCTCTGCAGAAACTTCATATTAACCAATGAATGGACTTTACACAAGATAGATTTTCCCATTACCACTTTGGCTTCAGACTTCCTTTGTGATATACAAAGGAAACACTTCTATACCATATTGAGATTACCATTTAACTTCCTTAGCTGGTGGTGAACATTTAAAGTACAACCTTGCCTGGATATGAAGCCTTAAATAAGTGAGTACCCGAGTCTTTTTCAAACTCTAAAATATCTGCAAAGAATTTTTGTTGGCAAGCTGAATGAAACTGAAGTGCATTGCAAATATTTCTTCTGCTTTCAGCAAATATTCCTTAGAGTTCTGCGGGGACGTTTTCCCATGTGCTATTACTCTATTTCCCACTGCAACGAAGGGTGTCCCTTAAACATATCTAGCACAAAAGCAGGAAGCCCTCTAAGGTTGGTCCTGCTTTCTGAAGCCTGCCTAAGAAAATGAAGTTGCTTACAAAACCCAAATCAGCAAAGGGCAAGGATCACTTCCTAATGAGTGTCTGAAGTCCACATATCATGTGACTTTGACTTGCAGTACCATTGTTTTCCAGGTAGAACGAGTAGCCACTGAAGACAGTACAGCTTCTCAGCTTTATAGAAGTCATGTGATAAGGAAGAGACTACATGAGAAAATACCAGACACCTCACCACTGTTTTCCCAGATGAATTTTCACCAAGGTAAACTTAACTTCTAATCTAAAATGCCTAATACGGATAACAGCTTTTTCTGACACTCTCCCAAGCTAGGTGAATTGTCTAATTTCATGTTGCTGTGATTATATGTTGTGTTGAATAGAACATTTATTGCTTTACATTTAAATGACTTAATAATAGAGTCTGAGGCAAGTCAGCAAGATTTTTGTTCCTTATTTCATCAAAGAATAGTAGTCTGAGAGCTGTGAAGCAATGATAACAAATCAGCTTGCACATATTTGACTCTTAAAGCAGTTTGCATAAGAACTGCGCATAAAACAAAAGTGCTTTCAGCGCTGCTTCTTTAGTTTCTACACTACTGTGTATTTTCAAAGATAAAGAGTGGGATTCTGTGATGATACCCTGTGGGCACTGAAGAGGATATATGTATCCTTCCCATTTGATTGTTCAAGCAAAGATTTGTAGTTTCTTTCTAATATTTTAGTTCTACTTCCTTATTCAAAACATGCTTTGTAATTTCACACATGTATTGCTGGAGTAATTTCAAGACAGAAGGCCAAATACTGCTTACCATATATATAAGCCAAGATGCAGTGATTTCACATTTCATTTGATTAAAATCAAGTTTTTATTATCCCTCAGTAATTCTTCAAATGTAACTGAACATGGACTTCAGGTTCAGATAAGTTCTTTATTTCTAGTTCTTATTTCTATTTCTAGTTCTCTTCTGAAAAGATACAGCCAATGCACTCCTTAAATCATAGTGATTCAGGATCTGAGCTTATAGGCTCATACTTGCCTAAGCTGGCAAAAACTCTGCTGCTGCACAAAGGGAGGGCCCCATTTTCAGCTGCCCATTAGACTTCAATTCTTGGATCCAATGATTATGTGTTTGGGATGAGTTCTCTGTTTTCTAGTGAGTCAAGAGATGGCTTACACTTGCTTAAAGGACTTAATGAATCAGTGTGTCAATTACATTGAGAATGTGTGAGACAAACATTACAAGACAACATTTCATTTATTTTATTATTATTATTTTTCTAATTTCAGTTGAAAATGATCAGCTTTTGAGATTCTGGAAAAGGTCAAGAGACAATGCAGCTAGGATGCAACAGCAATATTTAGGGTTACTCCTAAATCTAAGAATCATAGAACCATAGGGGTTGGAAGGGAACTCTGAAGATCCTTGAGTCCAACCCCTGTGCTAAAGCAGGCTCCCTACCATAGTTTGAACAGGAAAGCTCCCAGACAGGTCTTGAATATCTCTAGAGAAGGAAGGAGACTCCACAGCATCTCTGGGCAGCCTGTTCCAGTACTGTCACTCTCATAGTAAAGAAGTTTTTCTGCAAGTTTATATGCAATTTCCTGTGTTCTAGTTTTTGCCCATTATCCCTTGTTCTATTGTTGCACCCATTGAAAAGAGCCTGGCCCCATCCATTTCACTCCCACACTTAAGATATTTATAAACACTGATGAGGTCCCTTCTCAGTCTTGTATTCTCCAGACAGCCTATTATGGGAATTTTTGCAGCCAATTCTGAAAATGGATTGTGCCTGGTTACCATCCTTCTAGCACACAGAAAGAGTAGCTGATAGCTGAAAGTTTTGGGCCTCCAAATATAAGAAAGATCTTTCATGGTTATCTGACTTTGCAACCTTTCAGTTAAGCATGCAGAATAGAATCAATATATTAGATATGTTTTATTTGGAATGGTTGAGAACTGTGATAACTATTTTGAGAGAGATTAAGATTATGGAAGGCCAGAGGTAGAATTAAGTTACCAGGCTTTCTTCAGTCCTTAAGGAACTGAAGTAAGAGTTAGAAGACAGACAATCACGGGCTATGTTAAAGTTAGACAAGCCAAATGTTATTTGTGCTGTCATTTATCATAGAGATACAATAATTTATAATTAAAGTGTATGATTCACCATATTTCCTTTCCATTTCCAGACAAAGGGTCCAAATTAATGAATTACAGTCGGTCAACAGAAGATTACAGACAACTATCTGTGGACTACAGTGACACTAACAGCATTTCAGAAAGTACATCTTTGATACTGTCTAACCGAGGACACAGAAGAGGTAAGATTTTCCTGAAAGATTATGGTTATTAAACTATGTACTCCGCTTTTTGTCCCCTGAAATGTGAAACCACCTATGTACAGCCAGGTGACAGGTACATACCTAGGGAGGTATGTTTGACTAAGTGTCATGGAAGAACCTTTAATACTGGATTCCTTTTTACCTGTGTCCTACCAGGCAGCACCGTCACCTCTTTATGGCATAAAGCTTTATGTGGCTTTATGCCACTTGGCCAGATGAAGCTGTTCAGCAGATCACAGACAAAGCCTGACAGCATGTTTCTGCCACCTGGTGTTTAGAAACAGATGAGAAGCCATGCAGCTACCCCACTTACACATATGATGGCAGTGTCAAGACGGCAGCACTGAAATCAGTTAAATCTATGAAAAACACCTTACACTTGAATGGTGGGGATTAATGTTTCCTCAAGCCCATTCAGAAAGAAAGGAACTTAAACTGAGAGCTAGAGAGAACAGACAAACAACAACAACAAAATGAACCACTTCTTCTTTTGTTATCATTTTGTCCTAAATCTATCGTATATCTCCTGCTTTGCATGTTGCTTTCATTATGCTAAATGCCAGGTTGCTATGCTGCTCTCCTGATTTACTTTGTCTAGAGACATGAAAGTTAGAATGTTAGCTGTATTTTCAACCCTTTTATGGCAGTAACATCATGAATGAAGCTGCTTAACAGAGGATCCATTCAGTGAAGACATTGTAGAAATCAGTCAGGGTCCATTAGTAACCAAAGTCTTATCTCCTGCTGTGGCAGGGATTCAGATGTGCTCTGTAGCATGTGTGTGTCTTTTATTCCAGAAATTTCTTTGCTAAGGCAATAAATCCAACATCCACAATATCAGTTATCATGCAACAAGGTATGCACACCAACTGTTAAGTTCACTAATGCCATAAATAACAGATAACTGCTGAGTTTTGCTTGCTTTTTCTCACTGGGGAGCATTAATTTTGGTTTCTGATATACAGCTGCTGACTACCATGAAATTTGTAGGAACATATTACCTATTCTCCTTCAGAGCTGACAAGTTTAAAATTTACTAGACAAAAACGAAAGGCATAGAGTCTGATCTCAAAGGATAAATTTCCTTCAAGAACAGAGCAGAAAACTTGGGTGCATGCTGCATAACTGGAAGTCTACCAGGAGAAAATCTACAGAAAGAAAGTATATATCCTCGGAGAAAAAAAAAATGTAGAGCAGCCTCTCACTCCTCTGTCCCAAAGAAGCATAAGATGAGGGTATTCATGCAGCTTCTTTTGATACTCTCTTCCTGTGAAAGGTGCTGCATTTGATATAGAAGCAAATAAAAACCTGTAAGGTACCATGGCTGCCCTTCTGAGTCTCATACGTGTCAGTCACACACCTAGAAGCACATGGTGAAAGCTCAAGAGACTGTTTTGAAAGTTCTTTTCTTTTTTTTTCTTCTTTTTCTTTTTTTTATTTTAATCATAAGCTTGGGAAAGGCTCATTCCAATAAACTCATGTATGTCTCAGTCTCCACTGAACCAGTGGCAAATGTTGATACTCAGAATGTTGTAAAAACCTCTAAAAATGAAGGAACAAAACCAAAATATGAGTGCTTGTTTTCCAGAGGCATTATTGCATGAGATAATGTATTAAAAAAAATGCATACTTCTGATAAAAGAAACATTACCATCTGGTAGAACATCATTATCAAGAGAGATCAGTATCTCTACGCAGGCTGGACTTTAGAAGCTTGTTTAACATATAACAAATTAATCATCTACAGAATCAATTTCTCTGAAGCCTGCATGTTAACCCTAAACAGCAGGGATACGTTGGATTTATGATTAAAGCATGGCAGCCCAGCCACTGAAAGCAGTGAACTTGTCCCAAGGCCACAACAGCTAAGAGTGAGAAAACTGAAGGAAATGTTAAGCACTTGTCACAATATATATACACAAAAATGAAAATCTGCAGTGTGAGTGGATAACTGCAGGCTTTCTCATGAAAACTTATGTCACTTCAGAACATGGGACTCCGCCTTAACTTTTGTAACTAGACCTGGGTATTAGACTCATCTCACATCTTATATTTTGTTAATATCATCTGCAGCATTAAAAAAATATATGCACGCTTTAGCAATGTGACTTGATTTTGTAGGTTTTTAAATTGCAGTTGGTGATCAGTACACTGAAATTTATTGCTGCGTTTTCATGTTGGAATTCAGAGTGAAGTCGTAGGTTGTAGTTACCGATACTTTACATGGAAGAACAGCTGTCCTAATTTTAGCTCAACTTATCAGCTCTATCATTTTGTCTATGTGTTAATTTGATACACAGTTCTTTAAATCAGATCAGTGAAATGATCCAAATGGAGACCAGTTTAACACTACCACTCCTTTGTGGGTTTCAAACAGCTCTGGTGCTACTGAAACTGTTTGTGAAATTACCACTTGCATAACCATTTCTGGTTCTACTTCTAATTTTTATTTTTCATTTACTGGGGTAAATAAATGCTTATTCTTTATCTAACAGTAGAGATGAATGAAGGTGAAAAATTTTACAAATCTTATTTTTTTCATGACTTAAACTATGCTACATTCTTACTAGATTTGTATGATGTAAAAGCATTTACAATATACTTGATGTAGCAAATGACCAGTGGACTATGTATAAACGATTTTAATTTCAGTGATTTTATATCATGCTCTGATTAAAGCAGACAAGTTTCATATCTTATTTCCCCCAAATTTTATACCTTGAAATAGAAGAAGAAGGAATACTAAAGGTAATTTCTGAAGAGCAAAAGCTGTTTCACAAATTACTTGGAAGCATGTGGAAACAACAGGCATTGTACATATGCACCTATCTTCTGTATTACATTCTCCTAAAGGGTTATGAAGAGGAAGTAACAATGACTCCAGAACTGAAGGATATTGCTGGTATAGTATTCACATAGCCTTATCAAATAGTTATTTATCATGCCCAGGCAAGGCCATAAGAGGGAAAGTGGTCAGTCTATACCTTCTCCTTGTTCTAATTAACCCAAGAGTGCTGCTAAAATTTCTTCCAACAGTGACACTTTCTTCATTCCTTTCAGGAAGAGTTGCACAGACACACAGGTCATGGGACCCCACCCTCAGTGGATCAAGGACACAAAGCAGCTATAAGCTCTTCATAAACAGGTAATCAAAACTTCTGATCGTGAAGACAGAGGCTGCTTTATTACCAAATGAAGTAGAGAGCTTATGTGGCAATGTCAGTATTAGAAAATGTCTGGATCACCAACTGAATCTGTTGCAATAACAGATACTATTTATGCATAAATAAAGTGCACCTAAGCTCAGTTTGGCCCTAAGCAAGATTGTACAAATACTTTAAGGAAATCGAGCTCTGGCCCTGAACAATCCATACAAAACAAGCAGAATTCCTCCACTTTCACTTCACCACTGTGTTCTGCCAGATGTTACTGGCCTCTCAAAACAGGTGCACAACTGTTACACAGCTGCCCCTACTGCAAACCTCAGACACTGCGGAAAGGAAAAATGACAAGATTTCCACAGATAAGCAGTGATAAGAAGGTATGAACAGTCACTGCTCCTACTGGAAAGGCGTTTTACAGAGTCCTTATTTGTCTACCTTCAGATTTTGTATCTTTGCCTTGCCTTGCTCTCACATTAGCAGAGGCCTGATGTGTTCTGGAGTGTTTATGCAATGTCATGCATATTTGTGACTAATAGTAGAGTAGATCATTTTCATTTCTGTCTCAGTTCTCAAATAGATTTACTTCACTTGCGTCAGTCTTACCTACAGACCTGCACTAGCACTTTATTGAAGAGTTACAAGTAACCTGGGGACATAAACAGTAAAGACCTCTGCTCTGTCATGAGAATTAGACTCATTTCAGCCTTGGAAATATAACAGTAGCCTTGTAGATAGGCAAGGACAGCAGAGGACTGTACAGCTGATGCTAGCTCCTTTTCAAAAGCCAGGTATACCATCACTACTGCTAAGTAAGAGTTTTCTAGACTAGGTGTTATCACAGTGTAGTTACAATTAGGACTTGACAAATGGAGAAGAGATGTAGGTGCTATCAGCCTCTAGGCATCACAGAGACCAGAATCCCCTGGTTAAGCACTGTATAATCCCTACAGACATCCCATTTAAATTGAGTTCTTGACCCAGTTAATCAGGAGTTTCTTCTTTTAACCATGTCATGAGTAATTTGGGCCCACAGGAAATACTTGATTTAGATTAATTCCCAATTAAATGTATCCCAAATAAACAGTTTGAACTTCCTGGTAAACCAGCCATGATAATCTGATCTATGGGAGATACCTCATTGTACCTCTAAACCTGAAACAAGCAGGATGCATTATAGCAGCAGCTTTTGTAAAGGAGTAACTCTAACTGCACACACAGATATATATATATGTATATACTGATACTATATATACATCACATACCTGGCAATTATATTAGTAAAATATTTGAGTGTTTTTAGAGCAACTTCCACACTTCTGACTAGCAATCTTCATATTAGCTTAACATCCATAATCTAAAATCATGCTGATAAGAAAGTGTTCCCCTCCCCTGCTGAAAGATGATCACTCATTTCCAAATTTCCAGCAAACTGTTTCCCATAAAACTTCAGGAACTGTAATCCTCACTTTTAGTTGTAAGCACCTGAAATTGAATTTCCAGCAAGATCGCTGACTCTCTTTTCACATACAGTAACAGCAGAGTTGACATAATTTGTTTGGAAACTGCTGGTTTCCTATGTTGGACAGCCAACACGAAACGTAGTGCTGTGTTTACTGCCTATAAAGCTCACTCACATAATCACACTCTGTAAAGAGTCCAGTCATCATAATTTACATCTCACAGTCCTAAATTTAAGCTTACCAGTCTATGCAGGAGTGCAGCCTATAAATAAAGAAGACACAGGTGCCAAGTCTGGCATCTGTCACTCTGCAGAACTAATAACATGAAGTGTTTGTCACAGGAAAATAAAGTCATTCTAAACAACTCAATCTCTTCAGTTGTGAGCTAATAGCATTTTTATACCTACAAAAGTCACTTCAGGTTATTTTTAGAGATATTTCATAGTAAAACTATCTTTCTGAGGTTGAATTGCTTGAAACAATGACACTTGGATACAAATGTGTAGGCAGATAAATATAAACTACTCCAATAAATTTGTTAAAAAGCTTTTGCAACTCTGTAGCCCTCTGAAGCAACTCCATCACATACACAACAAAAGGATAAAACAAACAAACAAACAAAAACCCACAAAGCAACAACAACAACAAAACCCTTACTTCTTTGCGATTTTGGCATTTCTTAAAAATAAAATGAACAAAAATTCATGACCACAGACGCTTTTCATTCTGTACTGTGTTATGATTCTTTCTTGATTAGGAAGTTTATATTAATTACACTGTAAGCTTATTCTAGGCATACATCTGTCTGCTCATGTAGAAAATACTACTGATTTATGGGTTAAAAGTATAGTACAAAGACAGCTTTCTGATCTGATTTCACACATCTTTTAATTAAACTGAAAACTCCCTCAGTTCCTTAAGACGTTTATATATTCTAATGAATTAGTATTCAAATAATTTAATTCCCATTCCTGGAAAATTCTGAATAATGTAATGACAAATGCTACTTCTGAAGCTTTTTTGTTTCCAAACAATATTAAATGAGATACTGACTTCCTTCTGTAGATTTCCCAAAAATCCCTAGGAATTAATGGGGCTAACTGCTGGGCCTCTTGCCTTCACTAGACTTAGGCCAGATAGATCTGGCTCACCAAATGAAGAAAAGAAAGGACTGTTACTGAATTAAAGAGTAATTTTGGTTTGTTTATAAATTGCATCATTAATATTATATCTCATAATTTAGTTTTCTGTAATGATGACAAAACATAACAACTTGTAACTGTAACTTGTCCTGGTCATCATAAGATTCTGTCATCGATGTACCTTAAACAAGCCTGTGTTGTTTTGCTGCCTGCTGGATATCTTTCTCATTATGACATCTCCCTTGAAGGTCAGTCAGCGCTGTAGAAGAAATCCCGGGTGGAGCTCACAAGAACAGCAGACACAACCTGCTGAGTTTAGGCTCCACCTTCTCTGTGTCTACAAAGGACTACACAGCTGCTACATCACAGAAATGTTTGTTCCAAAGGAAGGAAAAGGTGACTAATGAAAAACGTATAAGCTGATCTCAAAATGTAAATATCACTAAAGAGAAACTTTTCATTCAATTGTCATTTGTTAATGACAAATTAGCTACTGAGTCATCACGTGAGCTGAGCCTCCTAAATTGACAGAGTTCAGATTAGTCATGATCCAGCTGTAACAATTCAGAACTAAAGGCAGTGAAATGTCTTGAACACACAGACTAGGCAAAATTAGGCCTCAGAGTAAATACACAGGAGAGAGCTCCAACAGATGGAAGTCTTAAATCAGCATTTGCACCATGTGAGACTCTGAAGTCATTTAGTTGCAGCATGCCAATCAACATAAATGGGTTTCATTGGTACCACTGTTGGGCATCTTCATTATATTAAAGAGACATTTTTTACATTTCTAAATTGTCCCTGTACAGTTTTCAGGTCCAGAATTTATTATTTTGTCGAGTGAACCACCAGTGACCTTACAGCTGCCTGGATCAATTGTGGTAAGTATGAACATTAAGAATTTGGAGCTAATTTTAGGATCTCTGAGTTGGACTCTTTCAAAGTTTCATCTGAGTACCACCCCAGTAACCTTTTCAAACAGAGTTAGAGTTCCTCTGCAAGTACTGAGACTTGAAAGGAGGCTGCTTAATTATCAGTGCTGCATAATTATCTCTGTTACAGTAACTGTTACGAAAATAGTTGAATTCATCTTTCTCAGCTAAGAATGCTCATATTACCACAACACTTTTGAGACTAAGATTATACAACAAATTACCAAGATGACATTTAGTGACAATTCACTAGTCTCCTCCAGTTTGCAAGCATACACTTTACCTTTCATAAGATAAAACAAAAGTCTGATGGCATACAGCAGTAAATATTAAAGAAAAAAAATTGGAATTACCTTCAAATTTAGAATAAGTCCTTATGATTGCAGAAGATGTTTTGTCAAGATTCCCTGGTTATTCTTTTTTGTTTCTTTGTTTGTTTTAATTTTTACTTTGTTTATCATTGTTATCTGGTTTGTTTTTAATTGGATATGTTTGGGATATTGTTTTATGAATAGTGGAGGCAGGGAAGAGAATTGAATCGTGACCAATCCCATCAAGTTGTATAGGAACTGGACACTAGGTTCTTAAAAATACAGTGCTGTGGAGTTTGCATTGCTTGTAATTGGTACTTATTCTTTGCTCTTTGTTATATATTCTTAGACTAAGAAAGGAAAATCCTATTTGTCCCAAAGGGATCTCAATGTGATTCTACTCAATGGTCAGTGCCTTGAGGTGCAATGTGACATCAAGTCCAAGGCAAGAGACGTTTTCAACACTGTGGTGGCATATGCAAGCTTGGTGGAACATTCCTACTTTGGCTTGGCTTACCTGAAAGGTATTGAGATGGCTAACTACAATACCAGGTCTCTCCTGACAGAGCCTTTGTAGTCTGCTTATTAATGAATTCTAGTAAGATCCTTTAAGATCCTCAGATGAAAGCAGATATAAAGCTTAAGCAGAAGTAAAGTATGTTAATTTAGACCGTACAGCACTGATGCAAAGCATGTCTACTTTTATACTGTGCATGAGTACAGCCATACTGACACTAGCTGATAATCACATGCAGAAAAGGCTTTGTCCAAGCCATGCACCAGAATAATGCTGAGCCATGGTGCCCCATCAGAATTTCAGGAAGCTCTGTACTGTGCAAGGCATACTGTCAATTCTCCCAGATGTAATTTGGAGTAAAGAACCTGAATAGTTAGCAGAATTCAAGCCTCGGAAATTCTTGAATGATTGCATAAATACCATATCAATCCATATCCAACAGTTGTAATCCTAAATTACATGCTAAATGTCATCCTAAATTCTCTGCCAAAGCAGCAATAGACTACCTCATGACACTGGGAAGTAGACCTCAACTGATATCCACGATCCATTTTTTTATTGCTAGTGATTTTCTGAACACTGGCAGCAGAATTCTGAGCTACTGAAGCTGTTTTGGTCTCCAGATTTACCACAGAACTACAAATTCTCATTTCAGGTAAAGAGTTTTTCTTTTTGGATGATGAGACCAAGCTCTACAAAGTGGCCCCAGATGGCTGGAATGATCAACCAAAGAAGAAAACCTCCATCATCAACTTCACACTCTTTCTAAGGATAAAATTCTTTGTCAACCACTTTAATGTTATCCAGTAAGTGCATGTTTCTGCTGACTGCTGGCAAAACAGAGGCAGGGAGTCTGAGTGATCAAAGCTCATCTTGTGTTCTTAATCCCTTCTGTGTTCCAGGCACAGCTTGACAAGACACCAGTTTTACCTGCAGCTTCGTAAAGATATTTTGGAGGAGCGGTTATATTGCAATGATGAGACTGCCCTGAAGCTTGGTGCTTTGGCTTTGCAGGCAGAGCTTGGCAATTATGCTTCTGAGGTGTGGATAAATAATAAAATATTTCTCAGAGGTCTCTGTCAACAGCCTTTGCAGTTTCTTCTTGTTGTAGAGTAAAAAAAAAGAATTGTGAATAGTGCATAATTTCACCTAAGTCCTTCAGTAATCACATTTCAGATCTAGCTTAAGGAATTACAAAACTTGTCTGATTACAAAGTAGTAGTAAGCCAGGTGAATTTGGCAGTAAATATCGCAGAATGATGAAGGATTCTTGGTCCTTCATAATTGGCAGTGTAAATAAGGAACTCCAGAAAATCTGAAGAAAAATTGCAGTATAGGCACAGCTTGGATTTGCAGAGGGGTTTAAAGGGATTAGAAAGATGGAAAAGAAAAATAAACACTCCAGAATTCACAGAGATTTTGTGCGTAGGCTCAGATCCACAAGCTGCAAAGACAGGAAAGTTGCTCAGAGAATCTGAACTTGTCCGTAGTTTCAAAGTTTCCAGAAAAATATCATTTCTGTTCTTTGTGGTATCTTCAGTTATGTAAATCAGTGTAGCTCTCAATTATCCGATCCATCCAGTCCAATCCAGCCTGGCATTGGGCCTTACAGCTACAGCTGTCAGCTGTAAGTGTAAGACAGCTGGCTTACTTGTATGCACACCCCTTTTCTCTCCTCTGCACAGCATAGTGTATGCCTTGAGCATCTGGATGAGCACAGGTGCAGGACACACACTGCCTGTCAGGACACACTATCTGCTGTTCCCTATCTTCTTTTAGGAAATGGCAGCAGGATGACTTCAGCATATGGGTCACACTGGAAATGGAAATGCATCAAATAAGAAAAGTCAAGACAGGCTCCCGTCTCTTTTGTCTTTTCATTTTTTTCCCCCTAAAGGTGCATGGAAAGAGTTATTTTCGTGTTGAAGACTACATTCCAGCAAGTCGAATAGAGAAAATGACCCTGGCATACGTACAGCGAGAGCTTGCTAAATTGCATCGCATGAATCGCTCCCTATTTGAGGATGAAGCTGAACTGGAATTTTTAAAGGTAATTTGCCACAAACCAAAGAGTATTTATCTATTTAGTTTGTAGTCTTTATTTGCCGTTGTCTATTATTTTCCTGTTGTCTAATTCAATGGACTTTAGATACGGTGAACAAATTTGAACATTCAGCACAAACCTCAAAATTTCATTCTGCTGTAGACACTGTCAGCATTCTCAACTTCTGCTTCATTAAAGTATTGGGCATCTTTTTACTGATAGTTTATAAACAATTAATGCACATTTCAGGATATTTTCAACACCTTAAGAGTTGATGCAAGTTTTCAGCAAGAACACATTGTCTAGGTTCTGGATGATTGTGAATGCAACTATTGAACGTATTAGAGAGAGATAACTACAAAGCAAGGGAATAAGCACTCTCTTGACTTCTGAAACTATAGCAAATGTTCAGACATTTTCTAAACAAGCAGTGACTGGTTGTTTAAAAGCATATGTGAATCACAGAAGTGAGGAAGGAGTTAGCTGAAGTATTATCTCATACAATTATTTATCAAGAGTGTTAGGATGATGCAGGATTTAATTTTTTTTCTTAATGTCTTCTTTTCTCCAAACTTCCCAGATTTCCATAAAATGGAAAACATCAAGAAATAGAAAATGAATAAATAACAGAAACCATTTTGCTGCAGTGCCACATGCTTTTATTTATAGCATCATTTTAGTTCAGTTCCTGTTTAATTATGTTCTTTTATCATCTAACACTGTCAGTGGAATTGAAGAAATAGATTGAAGCCTTAATGACAGTCCCATCATGCATGGCAAATCCAATGAAGGAAAGCAGCTTTGTTAGTATTTGTTTCAATGAATAAGTCTGCAGAAGGAGCCAACACATCATACACAGTGAGAAAGACAGGGCCCATGGCAAGAAACAACAAATTCAAACTATAAAAGGGATTAAAAATTAAACCCAAGATTTGGATAGTGATTATGGATGTCCTAGTTTTCAGGCCCTTAATATTGTGCTCTGGATTCTTCCTGAAAATAGATCTTTTTAAAGCGTTTTATTTTGGACACTGAAAATCTCTATTTGTGGTTGAAAAGACATTTGGAAATTCTTCATGTGCTTCCAGAAAAAAAGGGGTATTAGTATAAATTAATATTGATCTGCATATTGCAAAAGAGGCCAGAAAATCATCTTCATGTTCTGTAGTTCTGGAAAGGGTCTGTCATGTTTTAACATTCTGTAGCCAAATGTAGGAGGTAGAAAGGCAAACATCTAGAATTGCTGGGTGTGGTTCCTTGGAATATTATCTTCATGCTGTTAGAAGGCTTCTGCAGGGGCAGCAGCTAGCTCCACAGTCCCCTGAACAATAATCCCATTTATTTTTCCCAGCAATGAGTGTTGTGCAAGAAAGAAGCCCACTGAAGGTCTGTTAAAAGTCTGGCATTGAAGGAGATTCTAGGGAAGTAAAATTCCCTCAAAAGTCACAACCGTATTTATATGAGTAACTCTGAGACACAATTTAGCAAACCTCGTAGCTTTAAGTTCATTGCAAAAGAAATATCTAATGTCTGATTTTAAAACATGACAACAATGAAGAACAAACGTATGTATGTTCTTGGGTGAATTTGTTATCAGTAACAATGCCAGAATAGCCTTGGCACTAAAGTATCAGTAGTTTTACTAAGATCAGCGTATCCGCTGTCCTTTATGGTTTCTGGTTTTCTTGGGAAACGAAGACATAGAAAACAAAGTTTCACCGCAGTTGAACAGTATTAATCTATTAAAAAATAACATGTAAATGTTAAGTAGCAGTAATACTGAGCACCTCAATGCCATTGTAAAGTTTAGATTATTCTGCGGGAAGTTACATAATCCTCTTACTTCTTAAAATGAGGTATGTGGGAAACTGTTATTTCAATTTTATCATGGAAAATGAATGCGTGTGGTAGCTCTGTGACATAACGAAGTCAGGTGATGATTCTTTGAGGAAGTAGGTATTAAAATTTTGGAAGGGTTTCCAGGCCTTTCTTGTCTGAGCCAAAGACCATACTCTAAAGGCACTCAAAACCATTTCCCTTCCCATCTTCCTACCATTTTTCCTCATGCCTCTTTTTGAATAACATGCCTTAAGTGCACTTTTTCTTTATTAGGTAACTCAGCAGCTTCCTGAATATGGAGTGCTATTCTATCGTGTGTCCCAAGAGAAGAAAGGAACAGGAGGAGATATCATCTTGGGAATTTGTGCCAAAGGCATCATTGTATATGAGGTCAAAAATCAAACAAGAATTGCCAGTTTAAGATTCCAGTGGCGTGAAACAGAGAGAATTTCAGCTCATGTGAGTTGCAACCAAGTGAAATTCTCTGCTCTACTACTTTACACCACTTCTGTCTGTCACTTTGACAACTTTCTTCCAGTTGGTGCTAGAATTAGACTAATTTTGTACATACAAGTCTTTTTGAAATCAATCTAAAATCAAGGCATGACCTGGATGTGGATCTCTGGATATCCACTTCTTAGAGAGGCTTTGTTTTGTTTATGCTTTTGTTATCGTTGCCATTTTTTGTTTGTTTGTTTTTGGTACAGCTAAAGCCAATTACTACAAAATTGATTAAGCTGAGTACTACAGAAATGATGCCTAATCTCTTGTAGCATATTCTTTATTCACTCCTCTCTCATCTTTACTTCTCTCTCTTTTCTTTCAGTTTCCTTTCTAGGTCTATGTCACTGGATCATGACTGCCACTTTTTACCAATCCTTATCTCTTATTATATTCAATGTCTGTTAAACCAGTACTGGTGACAAGATTATAACTCCTACCTTCTATCTGAGGTCTGCCAATATACCATCACACAGTGCTAATCTTCATCAAAAATCTCCCAATATATTTAATTGGTTTAAACAGTTTGAGATCTCTAGGGACAAATTTGCCAAGCCTATCAACCTGCTCCTGGTGCAGCCAGTGTCCCAGAGGCTTTTGACTTTCAACATAGGGCAATTATGAAGTCACAACAGTTGAATTTACAATGGGCATTTTCTGCAACCACAAGAGATGCAGTAAGGCAGAAATGCATGTAGTCAAACAAACAAGACTATGCAGATGAACCTTCAGTGCCTCAATATAATAACTGATACATTAGATGAAGCAAGCTTTGTTCTTTTTTTTCCTTTAGAGAAAGAAATTCATGATTGAAAGTAGCTTCAGTGGCAAGAAACACACATTCATTACTGATACAGCAAAGACATGTAAGTATCTACTGGACCTGTGCTCAGCCCAACACAAATTCAATGCGCAGATGAATTCCAGGCAACTTCGGCAAACTTCATCAGGTGAGCAGTAAGTGTACTTTCACTGTACAGTCCAAAGAACAATGTTAAGAGTTACACAGGAAAAAAGAACTCCAAAGAAAAGACAGACACTTAGTTAATCTGAGAATCAGAACCTCCACATCAGCTTCATTTTTCTCCAGTTTCCCCTTTGCTGTATACAAGATAATGTCTTCTATTTCACCGAAAGTCAAATCTAGTTTGTGCATGTGAGTGGAGAGAGGTACTCTGCTGATAATTATGTATCTAACCTCAGTTTTACAAAAGGCATGATTACATTACCCTTCATGAAACCTGCTTAGAATTTTGAGGATGCATATTAGTCTTGTCCTAATTGTAACCCAAAAAATGTTCCATAAAGGATTGCAATAGTGGCATCCAGATATGCTGGAGGTTGTTGTAGTAGGCTTAAGAAGTTAGTTAGCTGGACATCCTGCTTAAAACAGGGAATAAAACCTATAGTCAGTTCCAGGACAAAACCACTGAATCTATGGTACAATAATCACAGCCACTAGATTGCAGTTGCTAGCTGCTCTTTTCTTCCACTAGGTTTTGCCATGTCAGTAGAAGATATGACTACTACCTTCTTAGATTTCAGATTTTCCGTTTTCAATACAAAGTTCTTCTCAACTCAGGGCAGTTATGCAACACTTTTTGCATGCAGTCCTCAGCATGCTTTACAGAGATGGACAAGGAGTGTTATGGGAAAATGAGAACATAACATGAGAAATAACAGCCTAGGCTGACGTACAGGCATCACTCTTAGCTTCAGTGAATCTAAATGGGTTTTCACTAGCTGAGGACTCATCCACTACCTTGAATAGAATCGTGATCATTTACAGACACTGAAGATTTGACCCAATGAGTCATGGCAAGAGAAGATGGCAATGAATTTGTACCACAGGATATAGCAGGATGATTAATATCTTACTTCTTTTCCATTAAAATTATTTCATAAAAAGCAAAATTCCACCTGCACAAATGTGTTATCATGAAAAAAGATGCAAGGATGACATTTAGGTCCAAGACACATTCTTTTTGCTTGGGCTCCTGTATCTTTGTAGGTAATTCAGTGGGACTGTGATTTGTAGCAAGTAAATTAGCATATCTTAAGATTTGGTGAGTCACATTTGCTTGCAGTAATATTTCTTAATGAAAATTACTACATTCCTAGTAAAACAAAATGAGTGCTTAGAAAACTGTAACTCAGGTTCTGGTTATAAGCTCCTCAAGTCACTGAAGCCAGCCAAACTCCACAACTGTGTGACTGTTTCTGAGGCTCAGTGCACTTGCTGCCCCAGAAAAAAAGGCTCCATGAAGGCAGTGAGAGACAGCAGCTCCAAGTGCTGCCTTTGCCGCGGGGAGTCTGCAGGAGATTAGTAGTCTGTTTCTACACAAGGGAAATTCTTCCTTTTCCTGCACTGATCATATGCATAAGCCACAATCTCTTCAAAACTTGCTCACTGTCCCCTGCTTTGAAATCACCATAGCAACGCTCAGGCTGCACTAATACCATGGGCAGCAAGGCCTGCTGCTGCCTTCATGAATGTGCCTGATCAAAGCTGCTGAGGATGAGGGAGCCCAGCTTTAGTGCTGCAGAGCAGCACTCTAGAAAGCTGCATTCAGGGTAATGTTTGTTAGGACAAGGTGTGGAGGGTCAGCTGACACATACAAACAGAATGAAAGATTCTGTTTGTGTGAGCCTACACCAAGCTTGGTTCTTGTTTTACCTTCAGACATGCCTCTAATTGCCTTCTGTCCTTCTCTCCTTCTAAGTAATGAGTACCTTCTCCAGTGCTACCTTGTTTTAGAAAAATAAAATCTTTTGAGATGATAGTCATGTAAACTGCAAATCCCAAATTAAGCAGCAGATGTCATACACAGGTGGAAAATGGGATACCAAACATTACCATGAAGACAGGTTCTCATTGAACTTCACCTGTGCAAATCTCTCAGAGTGAAGAGCCAGCTCCTTGGCTCCTTTTTCATCTTCTGAGAACACGTGTTAATAGTGCTCCTGTTTTTCAGATATACATACTTGGCACAGTGGGCCTGTGAAAGATGAGGAACTATCAGACTGGCTGATTCAATCTCTGGCTGATAGAAAATTCTCCATACATAGAACTTTAACAGCATGCAATTTATAGAGATATTCAGATTTAAATTATGCAAGACTGTGCATTTTATCTGCCAAAGTCTATACACAGTATAATTCATAGAAATGAAATCTACATACAGTGCATACTTTCTATTAAATTAATGAATTGGAAACTCTTATTCGCTCACTCCAAGGCCTAGATATTCTCAAGTATACTAGAACAAATATATCTGTGATGTCAATCTTTTTGCTGGCATGTTCAAAAGGTTAGTAAGGAAGCAACATTTAGCTTTAAAAGATAGCATAATGTCAGTGGACTTATCTTTCCCTCCTTTCCCTATCTCCCTTCTGATTCAGAGGAATGTAAATTTATGGAAATAGACAAATCAAATTCTGCATATGCAGCTCAGCATGAACACCTTTCCCTGATTCAGAGACTATCTCGTTCAGAAAATGTGCTGTATGGGGCAAACCTGGAAAATCTTACTGCTGGGATGATGAGCAAGTCCTGTGATAACCTCAGTGTGGAAACTAACAACAGGACAAGAGACAAAAGCAATCTGGGCAGGTAGGTTTACTCTTTCCACTGAAATTTTGGAAGAATACTCGGTTACGTACAATGTCACAGAAAACCTCTGTGATTAGATGCAGTGAAGACTTTTATTCTGCAGTGTTTATTCAAAAGTCCAAATCAGGACTGGGACTCCTTTGTGCCAACAAAAGTATATGCAGGCACCGAGATATGCTTATCTAACAGATAAGACCTTGAGAAAGATTGGCATTTAAATTTGTACTAGACTCAGAAGTTGAGCACTTACTAGCATATGAAGATGGATGAAAGTGTCTGTATCCAGTTCTGGGCTCCCTGGTACAAAGAAGACAGGGATCTTTTGGAGAGAATCCAGTGGGGTGCCACAGAGATGATAAAGGGCCTGGAGAATCTTCCCTGTGAGGAAAGGCTGGGTGACCTGGGCCTGTTCAGCCTTGAGAAAAAAAGATTCAGAAGTGATCTTATTAATGTTTGTAAATACCTTATGTGTGGGAGTCAAAGGGACATGGCTAACCTCTTCTCAGCAGTTTGTGGGAACAGGACAAGGGGAAATGTCCATAAACTTGAGCATAGTTAAGTTTCACACCAATATGCAAAGGAACTTCTTTAAAATGAGGGTGACAGAGCACTGAAACAGGCTGCTCGGGGAGAGTGTGAATTCTTCTTCTCTGGAGATACTCAAGACCCACCTGGATGCCTAACTGCAGCCCGCTGTAGGGAGCCTGCTTTGCAGGGGGATTGGACTCAAAGATCTCTAGAGGTCCCTTCCAGCCCCTACAATACTGTGATTCTGTGAATGGTAATTAAAGCAAAATCTTTAATAAATGTATCTTCTCTGGAAGTTGCAGTAGGTGAACTGAACGCACAGTGGGAGCTGTTATGGGACATGCCTTACTTAACCAATTCCTCCATGTCTAAAGGAACAAATCACAAAGAGCAGCATAAGAACTCTCCTTTCATTTACAGTGGTACACTCACAAATGTAGGTGGTGGTTCCTACAGCTGCACACAATTTCAAGGCCTTTGATGAATACCAGTGCCTTCTGGAATACTGAGAATTAGAACAGAGCCAAGAAGAACATGAACTACCAGGAAAATTTTCAGACACAATTTTGTCTGAATGGACAGCAGGACCAATGAATCACACTGAGGCTATGCTGTGTTTTCCTGCTGCCTACACTCAGCTCAGAGAAAAACATGAGGATATCAGTCATGATGTGAGTGGTCTAACGGCAGCTGTTATTTGGAAGTAAACGATGGCAAGGATAAGCAACCTCTTTTGTACAACAAAATGTGGCCAAGCAATCAGAATACTGGTTGAAAGGCTATAGAAATGTATTCCTAACTTGGTTCTGACAGGCTGTTGTCAATGACCAGTGGTAAATACCACAGATGATTTGTTATTATAACACAGTCTTCATTTTCTGCAATGCAGATCCACATCAGGGCTATCCCAGTCAGAAATGCACATCAATTTGAATGGAAAGCAAAGGAGTTATGACTACCTCTCCATTCATTCAACTCAGAACACAATCAGTGGTGAGTATAATAATCATAGAGACAGTACTTCTCCATATCCATGGTTTCAATAGTAGAAGACAAAATTGGATTCTATTTATGTATCAAAGATTAACCTTTTGCACTTCTTGCCCTGTAAATATTGGCTTGGCAATACAAGCTATTTTCTTTCTTTTCACTCCTCCTTTCATCAGGATGAGTGTTAAGATTTTGATAATGAAATTATTCCATCAGTAGTGCCCAAGGCTCCTCAGGGAATAGTTCAGTGCACTCAGCACTTTCACATGAGGCAATGTCCCTACTCTTGAAGGCCATCATTCAGTTTGCAGTTGAGATACACAACTCAGCAAATATTGCATGAGACAAAAGACTTCCCCTTTTGTCTGTGTGATAAAACTAACTGTAATAAGAAATCCAGAGCACCTAGTTTTCTTACAGAAGCCAGCTGTCCATAACACATATACCAAGAGAGCAGGTGTATGGAATACAAAGCTCTGATTATTTGTCCAGACCATTTTAAAGTTAGAACTGTACTTTAAACACACTGTGACAATTGCACATTGTTAACTACATTTAAGATTACAGAAATCATCATCACATTCAGTGCTGACTGTACTGCCAAAAAGACTCCGTGGGGCCTAAGGATAGAGTTCCCAAAGGAGTCCATAGTAGATATTCTGTCCACACATCCCTTGTGTTCAATGAGTGCTACATGCCTGGAGGTTCTGGCAGCCTAATCTTAACAAAAATGCTGCAGATAAAGATGTACTCTCCAAAATGGAATATTATAGGAAGATCTTACTTAGCTGCTGCTCTTTCCTTGTTCTACACACTTTTTTTCTCTCTAAAGAATGCAAATTCTGAACTAATTTGAACTTTCTTCCTGTATTCTATTGATTCAGAAGTAATGGTAATGTTGAAAGCAAGAACAAAAATGTATTTAATTTTTGATGTCCCAGTTTTGCATGCTTCATGAATCTCCTGTCTCCTTGCACTCATCTGCATTTATTCTAGCTGTTTTATTTCTGCAGCACCTGGATCACCAGCCATCCAAAAAGAAGTTTTGCTAAGTGGTCTAGAAAGAGAAATCATTTGTGTCAGCCTAAAACGTGACCCTAAAAATGGTTTTGGTAAGTAAGGAGCATGAATTTTATAGTTGCTAATTGGACTGTCAGGTCCCGGTGCCAACTCCGATGCTTGCTAACTCCTGAGCAAAGTTGTAATCATCTTCACCTCATTTATTCTCATTATAGAATAGGACTACTAGTTTTTGGACTTAACATTTCAGAGACTTGAAAAAACTAAGTGCATAAATCAAGGCAACCATTTCTTTCTCTTTTTTTCTTTTTCTTTTTCTTCTTTTTCTTTTTCTTTTTCTTTTTCTTTTTCTTTTTCTTTTTCTTTTTCTTTTTCTTTTTCTTTTTCTTTTTCTTTTTCTTTTTCTTTTTCTTTTTCTTTTTCTTTTTCTTTTTTTTTTCTTTTTCTTTTTCTTTTTCTTTTTCTTTTTCTTTTTCTTTTTCTTTTTCTTTTTCTTTTTCTTTTTCTTTTTCTTTTTCTTTTTCTTTTTCTTTTTCTTTTTCTTTTTCTTTTTCTTTTTCTTTTTCTTTCTTTTTCTTTTTCTTTTTCTTTTTCTTTTTCTTTTTCTTT
Source organism: Cyrtonyx montezumae (assembly GCF_038088225.1). Classification (NCBI taxonomy): domain Eukaryota; kingdom Metazoa; phylum Chordata; class Aves; order Galliformes; family Odontophoridae; genus Cyrtonyx; species Cyrtonyx montezumae. The sequence goes on along the minus strand of NW_027072045.1, from coordinate 15,045,852 downwards.
TTCTTTTTCTTTTTCTTTTTCTTTCTTTTTCTTTTTCTTTTTCTTTCTTTCTTTCTTTCTTTCTTTCTTTCTTTCTTTCTTTCTTTCTTTCTTTCTTTCTTTCTTTCTTTCTTTCTTTCTTTCTTTCTTTCTTTCTTTCTTTCTTTCTTTCTTTCTTTCTTTCTTTCTTTCTTTCTTTCTTTCTTTCTTTCTTTCTTTCTTTCTTTCTTTCTTTCTTTCTTTCTTTCTTTCTTTCTTCTCCCAGAGGATTAATTAATAAATGTTAAAAGTACAATGAGAGAAACAAGGGAGCTGCTGTTCTATGAACCCTTCACATATTGCCTGTGCGCATCCAAAATTCATATGCAAACTTCACACTGATATTTCTTGACTTATGGATTCTTATTTGGATAAAATTTTTGTTAAATAACACATTATCGAACTGTATCCTTTCCCAAGTGATGAATTCAGAGAACATATAGGCTTCACAGCTGACCATTAATACAATTAAACATCAGATTTCCAAATGGTGTGGGTTCATGTGGCATGCCATGATTTCCAATCCAATTATTCTAGCTGTTAGAAGAGTATTTTCTGCAATAGACAGAATATTTTAAGCCAGAATAGTGAAATTAAGCAACTTGAAAATCAGTTTATTTTCTTAGATGCCTCTTATATGTTCATAAGAAATTTACACAACCCACATCAGGAGGTTGTACACCACAGTGGATAACAATGTTCTAGTTTATTTTTATACCATATTCCTTATGTGGGTGTAATATACATAGCTTGTAAGTCCTGTAAGAAAAAAGTTGGAATTCTTTGAAGTCCCAAGCCAGGAATGTATTCTAACTGAGATATTATACTTAAGTAGCAGCTACAGAAGTCAATAGCATGCTTAAATTATAGTATGAGTTCAATGCTCTCTGAAATCAGGACCTTGGTAAGACATACTCCAAAATTTACTAAAAAAAAAGAAAAAAAACCCTTTATGCCATTGCAATAAGACCTCTTTATGCTCCTAAGTTTCCTCTTTTCTAATACTGCTAATGTCTCTACATTGGTATGCTATCTCATTTTGCAGGTTTTGTAATTATTGGAGGAGAAAATGTAGGAAAATTAGACCTCGGTATATTTATCGCTTCAATTATCCCTGGTGGACCTGCAGACAGAGCTGGAAATATCAAACCAGGTCATTGTCCTTAGTTTTTAATTAGAATTAAAATGCTTTCATGGTTTGAAGTTAACTATTCTGGGCTTCTTTTTCTTTTCTGATGTGCGCTGTCTTGTTTTTATTCTTTTTAAGGAGGACGACTCATCTCTGTGAATAATATTAGTCTTGAGGGTGTTTCATTCAATACTGCAGTTAAAATTATACAAAATTCTCCTGATGAAGTTGAGCTGATCATCTCTCAACCCAAAGGTATAAAGGCAAACATCTTTGCTGGCTCTAGAATGCTAGCAATTGACTCAAGACACTGGTATTTATTAGGCACTAGAGTGTAATAGCAGTTTCTTGCCACTCAGTGCAAGTTCATTGCTATAGGTTACCAGCGAAAATCATTTTAGTGGGAATTATGAGACCTCTGTTATGTAGTCAGCATGAAAAAATCTGATCTATTGTGGGCTGTATTCTGTACTGCTAAATATCAAGTGAATTCTGGCATTTCTTTCTACGACAGCATTTGTTCTACAGCCCATCTCTGAATCAGAATAATTGTCATAGTACTCTGCAGTGATGAAGCAAATACATTTCTCTGCACATAAAACAGTAGTGCTCCATTTCACAGTGGCTGACTCATTTTATGGATTTGATCTCCCAACTAGTTGATTTGGGAAGTTATTTCACCATCCTATGTGGAAATACAATACTTATCTTCACATTTACTTACTGTTTACATTCACTGATGTCTTTTTTTTTTTTTTTTTTTTTTTTTGGTATGGTTTTGTAGACATATATGAAGAAGTATTAAATGAAGAAAAGAGTATTTCAAGGGGAAACAGCACTAGTGGCTCTGAGATCTCTTGTGTAGACAGTGGAAGAAAAAAGATTCAAGCCTGCCGTGCAGCTCTCCCCACAGAACAAGCCGTAAATACGGATGAACTTGAGAAGACTCTTTCTTGGAGTTTAGCACCAAAATTGGGCCCCAAGATTCCAGTTCTTTCAGCAGATAACCTGGATGCGGAGGTAACTGAGATTGTGATGTTATTTAATAATGTTATGGAGTGTGTCTTAACAGCTTGCCAGCCATATTAAGAATGGAAAGTAACTGAGAAATTAAAAACTGAAGAGGAAACATTGGAATATGTTGCTTGTTAAATTACATTGGAATTGCTGAAATTATAGGTATGTTTAGGATGAATGAAAAAATAAAGAAACTGCTCCATAAAATGTTACTTAAAATTGTCCTCCCTCTTCCAGCCACTAAACAGTAATAATGTATGTCTAATTTTCTTCTTTTAAACAGCCTCCCTATCTATACTCATTTTATGCACACTTAGATTTTACTTTGAGTAACAATAGTGTAATCCTGAAATAATATCAGGGATAGAAATGCAACCACTCCAGGCTTACAGTGACAGCAGGATCAAACTCTTTGTATCTTCTGGAAACCCTTTAGCTTTCTTCATTTTTTCTTTATTTTTTTTTATCTATCTGCCTATCTGTCTGTCTGTCTGTCTATCTATTTTTGTAAGACAGTAGTCTCATTAGCGTTTATATTTTTGAGACAGGAGGCTGATTCTCCACACTTACAACCTCCAGCTGAAAGGGACTCAAGTGAAACCTACACTGTGGAGCTTGCTAAAGAAGACGGGACTTTCGGAATCAGTGTGACTGCAAGTGTTACTGTTATTCTTTCAAATGTGTCCTTCAAGCTGTAACATGAACAAGATACATGTAGCGAGGTGTATTTACGAGCGAGGTAGAATATAGGCCAGTAACAGGAACTGCTAGCATGGCACATTTCAAGCCAAAGTGTCTGACTGACAGTGGATATAATACCAGCTCAACTCATTCCCCAGTTCTTGCCCACAGAATCTGTGTGTGTGCCAGCATAAAACATATGGAGGTACAAGCCCTTTCCCGCCTTACTTGATTTGAAAACAAGACATGCCAGTGAAAGTGGAGTTTTGTCAGGGAAGGATATAGCCAGAATCTCTTGAAAATGCGGTGACACAGAGCATTCCCCAGGTCTCGACTGGTTCTCCTCTGGGGTTCCTGGGATTCAAAGGCTGTGTCCATACAAGCAGATCACTCAGGACAAGGGGCAGGATCAAGTGGTACCCACAGTCACTACTGAATTTTTGACACACTCCCAGTATGGCTTTGGCACGTGCAGGGGTTAGGACTGGCCAAGAACAATCATTCCATGCTGGGGTGATGAACACTGAGTTGTACAGGCTTAAGATAAGCCATGGGGTTTTTTTTAATACAAATTCCTGACCAATTTTATTTCCAAATGCACAAAAACATAAAGTTCTCCATATATTTAGAGAACCATAAAAAAGAAGCAGTGAAAGCTGTATGTACCGTGTGCAAAAAATAATTCCTTGTTCTGGCTATCAAGACTGAACTTACTCCTCCAGGCTGAGGTGCCTACAATCCTTATTGAGATGGAGTTAGAAGCAACAGATTCATTGCTAACTTAGAAATGGAGGGCTCGTTTTTCATCTGAAATTGACAAGTGGATGTAGAAGGACAGAAGAGGATTTTGAGGTTAATTTGGAATTCCTCTGTACTGCATGTTCTTGAGTGTCTGCACAAGGTCAAGTCCAAGCTTTATACACTGTCTGAAAGGCCAATAGTTGCTGAATACATATTGCATGGTTTAGAAACTAGCATAAAGGCTGACTGAAAGATGCAACCAGATCTTTACAATAGCACAGGAGAAGTTGCTTTGCATGTATATATAAGGTTTTTTTTTGTTGTTTATTTGTCTATTTTTGTTTTTGTTTTTAATTTTTATCAGGGAAAGAATATGTGGAGACTCCACACTAACATGTGGACATATGTTTTGCAGGGAGGAATTAACACTAGCGTGCCTCATGGTGGGATATATGTGAAGTCAATTATTCCCAGGGGACCAGCAGATAAGGATGGACAAATAAAGATAGGTAAAAAGTCTGCCAATGAAACTCAGGGCTGCAAAATTAGGTGTTTGTGTGTAATACGTGCTTCAGGATGATGAACTATGTTCAGCATTGAAGGTCACACAACTGCAAAACATTTTATGCAGTCCGTCATTCCCCAGTGTACCACTGCAGTTTATGTGGATATTCCACTGAGGAACCTGGAGTCTCATATCAACGTTGCACTGCTTCCCTGTCACTCCAGTTCAGGGTAGTGACTCAAACATTTACTGCTGTTGTGATAAGCAGATACTATTACTGCATCAGTTTACAGAATACCCTGGTATGTTTGCAGTGTTACTTACAGAATACTATACAACAAGCAGTATTGCTTTCAAGCAAATAATATTATTTGAAGCATGTAAGCATGCAGTATGTGTAGCCCTAAGATTTCCATCTAATCTGAATCATCAGTGTAGCCATCACTGTTTATCTTATTTCCCCCAGGTGATCGTCTGCTGGAAGTGGATGGAATCAGCCTCTGTGGCCTCACACACAAGCAGGCTGTGGAAAACCTTAAGAAATCTGGCCAGGTTTGTGTAACAGGAAAGCATTTCTTCAGTCAAATAAACTGTACTTACTATGAAGCACAGTAGCAAAGCTGGGCCAGTGTGAAACTCTTAAACCTCCCTGAAACTTTGGCTTATAGTGTGCTATGTAAACGGAAACTGTTCTTTACTTTTTCAGATTGCCAAGCTGGTTCTAGAAAGGGGACACCATCAAGCAGCAGAACCACGCCTGAGTACTAATGACAGAAAAGAGGACCAAGGTGCAGTTGTTTCTGTGGCAACATCCTTGACAGATGGCAGCAAGGACTACAGCTTTTTGACAGATGGTGAGAGAGGAAAAAAGGAATTCAGGGTGACTTTCTCTGGCTATTTATGATGGGCAAGAAAGGAATGAATGAAAATTGTTCTAGGATATTCCTATAAGTTGGAAGGAAAACTGTACACCAAACAAAACAACAAAGTGTAGTACTAGAAGCATTATCAAAATTAATTCTGAAAAAAAAAAGAAAGTTCTCAGTTTTACAGTTGATGCATGCAGTTGAATTTATCATAGACATAAGTACTGTATCTCTCAGCCTTCCTGAGATGAGGCTGTCAGGGAACATTCCTTTCTACACACTCACAGCACTCTCAAGCAGGAAGCAGCTGTGCTGACATTGCTCAGCTGTTACCCAAAGGCAGCATGGTTAGCACACCTGCTGATTCTGTGTCAGCAGTGAAGCTAGGGTGAACTACTGCCCCACAGCCAGGGCTGGGAACTGCCATCACTTCAGCTCTTGAAGAAAGATTCAGAGGTCATTTTCATTGACTTTATCCAACAAATAAATGCCCTCTCTCATTGTAAAGTTGTTCCTTAATCACCACATCTGCACCATACTTTACCATGGGGCAGCTGATTCTCCACATCGTCCCCAGAAGAATGGAGTTCAAATGGAGATATGAATTTTGGGAAATGGCTGGTCTCTCAATCTTGCCTGGAAAGAACAGCAGCTCTGTTTTTAGCTTATGCACGTTTGTGCAACTCCTGAATTAACAACAGGCAGCTACAGAATATTAAGTCCTACTCAAAATCTGCAGAATGTCAGAAAAGGATAGGGTTTGAACTTTTTTGGTATAAACTGCTTCTTCTTTTGAGGGCTTATATCAGATGGTACAAAGTCTGTGACCACATGGTGGAACAGAAACCAGTTCTTGCCAGTCTGCCCATCTGAATTCTAGGGTTTATGCAAGTTAAAGTAAGAATAAGACCACCTTTGTTATTAGTATCAGAAGATATACCTCCGCAGCACACAGGAAAAAGGACTATGGAGAATATCATATATACTGTTTCCTTAACAAGAACCTATGCTACTGAGCCCACTCTTTTTCCTATCTGTCCTTTGAACAGATAATACATTTGAAGTTAAATTGACAAAGAATTCTGGAGGACTTGGCTTTAGTGTTCTTCAGATGGAAGAAGATGGCTACGAACATCTTGGGGGAGCTATTGTCAGGATCAAGAGGCTGTTTCCAGGGCAGCCAGCTGAAGAGAATGGAGAAATTGAAGTTGGAGACATCATTTTGGCTGTGAATGGCGAACCTCTTCAAGGACTCTTGTATCAGGTATAAAGCACTAATGTCACGGGGCCTCCTGGTGGGTAACGTGCTAATAAAGACAATGAGATGAAACTGCTTTTAAATTTAACTCTCACCAGAGGGCGACAGTTGCATATCATGATTCTGATTTCTATGCAGGAGCCTTCTCTAGAATTCTCATAGAGAATTCCCTTTGCAACACAGTTGTTACAGAGAATATTTTTTGTTATTTTAATTCTAGCTTTCCACCACTGATGCACTATATCTGTTTTAGACACACACTGGTTGTTAATTGGAATCTTTGCTATCCTTATGCATAACAGAAATGTTATTCCCTATTGTCATTTGTTTTATAACATCATCCTAAATATCATGCCTTAGATTCTAATCTCTACCAGGTGAGATAAGTCTAGGGATTTTTTTTTTTTTTTTTTGCCTGGAATGAGCAATTCTATACTCACATGAAGAAATTAAATGGTAAAAAAAAAAAAAAGATTATACGTGAATTGATTTGTTGGTAAAAAGACGTACTATGCACTGGGAAAAACTGTATTCCATAAGAAATCTAATGTTCCTTCTTCCTGATTAGGATGTCCTGCACTTGTTGAGAGGAGCTCCTTCAGAAGTCACACTACTTCTCTGCAGACCACCAAAAGGTGTTCTTCCAGAAATTGAGCAGAGTGCCCCGGTAAGACAAAACTCTGTCAGTGAACTTGCTTTTGTAATCTTGGAAAAACACTCCTACTTTTCTATCCAGAATTGAATAATGCAACTTTGCCTTTCCTCCACAATATCCCAGTCCATTCCTTTGTTTTCCCATCTGCAACTCTACCTGTAGAGTTCAACTGCAACCAAAAGAGAAATCTGACAGATCTGAAATATGTTTATCCCAGTGCAACAACTTTGGAGTTTCAGTACTATCAATGAAGTGACAAAGCACATACCCAATCACATCTTCTAAAAATGTTTTTTCTAAAAATGTTCTACTAGATCCCCAGCCAGAAGCTGCAGATACTCTCAACTGCAGCTGTTGTAATCTGTTGTTTTGAGATAGCACAATTACTCAGCAAAGTGGGAGGAAAACAGAGCTTTTCCTCTTAACAAACTAAAATAAAGGAAATTACGTTTTCTACTGGTTATATTTGTCTTCTTGCTGATATCTAGCAGAATCAGCAGGAAAAAAATAAAAACAAAAACAAACATAAAAACAAAAAACATGAGAAACTGCAGTATAGAATAAAGATAGTTTTATTATTCCTACTATTCATGGACACATGCACAAGTACTCTCCTATCATGAATATGCATTTGCACTATTCTTTCTCCATGCAGAATGGCCCATTTCTGGTTACTGTCCCAGCAGGACTTCTAAGTGTTGTCCATGGACAGACAGAAATGACTGTCAAAATCATTCCCAGAAAACAAACTAGTTCCTCTTGCTCTCTTGCAACGTCCTTGAATACTATTTAGTTGGTTTGGCCAGTTACGTTAATTCACTGTACAGCAATCAATCAGGAATCCATTTCTGCACACTAAAGTGAGTATAGACATAAAGTCAAGCACAGTAAAAAATGAAATAAAAAGAGTCCTCCCCTAGCAAAGAATTCATTGAGAAAAGGGGACTTGTGTAGTACTTTCCTATGTACTCCTGAATAATATGGAAAGTGAACAAAAAGGCAAAACAGTTATATAGAGAACGAGTTCCTTCCTCTGTTGTTCATTCCAGCTAATATTTGGTATTTTCATACTAAGACATTTTCTAATAATTCCTCTGCAACTTCTTTGGTTCTTAAAGGAGACAAAATGAGAGAGAGAAAAAAAAATTATACTAAACTTTCTCTGTTTTTTTTTTTTTGTTTTTTTTTTTTATAGACTCCAGCACCATCTCCAGTTAAGGCGTTTATGGCAGAGATGTTAGGAAGCCCAGAGGCAGGAAATAGTTTGGACCCATCTACCAGTGATGAAGGTAGCACCTCTCAAGACCTTGAAGACTGTTTGGATTCTCCATTGGCAGCAGATTTCAGTGAGCCTCCTGAAGAGGAGAGCTCAACTTACGAAGAACAGGAAGCAGAGTCTCAAGAGAATCCCATCCAGAGACTTATGCCTCCAAGAGAAAGTTCCTATAAGGATCTTTGGAAGTTTCATCAAGAAGCTGCCAGTTCTGAAGAGTTCCACTCCCTAGAGGAAGAGGTGAAGCAGAACTGCTACTCACCATGTGAACTCGGATGTGCTGAAAAGTAAGCAATGCTGAGATCTGCCCTACAGCCTTTCCTTTGGTTCTTACAAGTTTGGAAGTGAATTGCTTAGAGTTAAGTAATGGACTCGCTGCTTCTAGTTACTGCTGCTCACTGAAAATTTGCTTTGCCATCTTGTTCTGACTATCCTAATCTGCTCTGTCTGTTTACTTTCATCTCATTGGAATTCTGCAGAAATCCACATTGCAAAACAGTTGAAAGCTGCACTAGTGTAATCATTTATGCTGTTCAGCTGAAGCTGGGTGCATTTTGAAATCGGTGGAAACACTCTTGTCGACTTAAAAAGAAACCACTCTATGATCTTTGAATTTTCTCAAAGTTCCTTTAAGTAGACACCAAACACTTCTTATTGTGTAATCTCTTAATTTCAAATTTTTCCAGAGAAAATTAAAGCACTCTGAAGACAGACTGTGATCACGGAGAAAAAAAAGTTATTTTCCTGTCTTTAGAAGCAAATAGAAGCCCTGAGCCAGAGGAGTTAAGCAATAAAATGCAGTGCAAATGACCTCAGCCTCCTCTTATTTTGGATATACCAGACACTGGCATACAGAAGATGATCCATTCCACTTTAACCATTTTTCTCAGTGCAAAATATAAATTATCAGGACAAACTGGATTGGTGGAAATAAAAGTTAAATTCCTAGCATAAACATCTACCTTTTAGCTTTTATGATTTTCTCTAGAAACTCATTTCTGTTTTTCAAATACTCATTTGAATCTTTTGTGTTTTTTTTTTTTAACTTCTGACATCTAGCAAGCTCAGAACTAGTGAATCACAGATTCCCATCAATGCAAAGCTGCAGTACCAAGTGACTGCAAGTCTTGTGTAACCATAACTCCTATTTGTGCTTCTTGCTCTTCCCTAATGAGAGAAGAAATTTCACTCACACTCATTAGCAAAGCATCTGCTTGAATGGTTTTCTACTGCCGAGATTAAAACCAGCCAAAATATGTCTGTAGCAAACACACCTGCCAAGAGATACTGTTTCATCAAAACTGAGTTTCTTGTGGGAAAATATCAATTGAAAGAAATACCTTGGATTCTTCCCAAGAAAGAAGTTCTGAAATAAATGCTTTTGTTTGGCATATTCTCAGCATCATTTAGTTTCAGCTTTTGCATTTTCAAAAAGCAGACAGAGCAGTTTAAGATGTGTATCTCAAATAATATTTTAAACATAATCTCAGTTTAAGTGATCCTTCCATAAGCATATGCTAATATAATGAAACAGGCATTAATGAAGGATTTCCCCTTTCTTTTCTTCAGACTGCTCAAACTTTTCATGCAAACATAGAAGTCTTCTGATAGAAATTTTAAAAAGTTTACTACTCTATCACATGGTATCACATGGAATATTTCTTTCACTCTTCCTATTGCCAACAAAAAGAACCTTCAAAAAAAAACTACTTTGAAGAAATTCACTCCATGGTTTTATCATGGAAGTCCAAGTTGGGGTCACCCAAACTCCAAAGGCCGAGTCTAGCATGTCAGTGCACATTGTATGTGGGCCTGCAGGACCAAGATGTGTGCATTTGTCCCTGACACAGAGATGGGCTAGAAGCTGTGCTGTGATTAGGCCACTGCTGGCTCATTGCCCTGAGTTTGTGTAGCTCTGCCAAACACCTTTCATATTCTGAAGGTCACTTAGCACTTCACTGATATGTGACAGTTTTTGTGACGTTCTCCTTGACCAAGGTTCATTGAACTTAATCCTTTATTTCCTGTCACCAGAAAAAAGGAGCTGACTATATTTGCTGTTATCCTCAAACATTTATTTTAATTATACCTGTTTCATTTCCCAGTATTGTAAGCATCTTCAGCTATTGAAGTTCATAAGCTGCCAGTTTTCTGCCAGCTTTGCTGTGCCACTGAAGATGAGCACCTCATTTCTTCCCTGCATGAGTACAAGCTAACAGACTAGACAGCATACTGCATGAACCTGCCAGTTTTTCTTGTCTCAGACAATGTTTTAAAAGTGTCACTAGAGGTTACTAGCTATATGCATCCAAAAAGCATGTTTTTCTACTTTTTTATACTTTCCTTCTGACTACAGATAACTTTTGAAACAAAAACTTAACACAGAGTATCTTCTGTGATTTCATACCAGACATGCAGTTGAAGAATAAAAACAGCTAAGAATGTGGCTGAAAGCTATTCCTTGAGACAAAAAATGCACGTATAAAATCTGTAATAGTGCTGGAGTGTGCATGCCACTTATCAGATAAGGTAATTGTTTATGGCAGATGAAAGAATTAATGGTCTAGGAATTTCCCAATTATTCTTTTAAAGAAACAAATGAAGTGCTAACTAATGCCTTAAAAAAGAAAGTAAGATTTTGCAGGCTGAAAGCTTTTAAATGTTTCTACTAGTTTTGCTAAAAATTGATTACTTCCTATTTATTTTATAGTAATACTTGAAAGACCCAGACAGCCATTTAATACCATAACTAGTATGCTAGTTAAAATCAGGTTGTGTATAACCAGTAAATTTTTCAGAGGCCAGCTAATAAAGGATATGGAAGAAAATCCCAGCACTATGATCTTTTTATTTTCCAGCCCTGTGTTTATTAAGAGTGATGGTGACCTATCAAATAGAAACTGTATGTCTGAAATTCTCTCTCTAACCCCTATTGATGAAGAGTATCTCACCATCAGCTCAACGTCTGTGACCTCACTTTCACGAGGAGGAAGTTCAGAGACTCTCTCCACAACCTTGGTGACCCCACAGCCACGTGTCTGTGGCCCTTTCTCATCATCCCTGCCTGCTAGAGACACACAGAACAGTGACAATGAATGGGAAGACATGGAGGAGCTAGAAGAAGATAAGGAGGAAATAGAGGATTGCACTAGGGTATGTAATTGGCACCAGATTATTAACAGGTAGACAATGACATTGGGAAAGAGACAGCTTTAAGAATATAGCATTCTTAAAAACAGTAGTTTTAACCCATTACCTATGCTATTTCTGTATGGCTTTTCTCACTTCTCAGAGATGTCCAAAATCTTCAAGTAAAGCAGACCCTCCTGTATCCCAGCTCACCAGAACGCTTTACCATTTCCATTAAGGCTTCCTTGTTCTTATTATTTCTTTGACTTACCACCATTCTGCAGTATTATTCCCAGTGTATAGAGGCCTAAGACCTATCCTTAAATTAATGGAATCAACAATTCAGTAATTCTCGTCATGTTTTAAACTCATGTGCAAAATCACTTTGTTACAGCACTACCACTGTAATGTCCCAGTAAGAAACTACAACTCCTTTACTAATCACTATTCAAAATACGGGGATCAGTCCTGCCAAAAGGTGAACATCTTGCATTCCAGCTGAAACTAATGACCTTTGAATTCCTACTGATTTGAGAACACTTTAGGTCTAGCCATTTCCTTTAGTGGGAAAGCAATAGCAACAGAAACTGAAATCTCTGAACTCTGTTGTAACGCCTGTCAGCTCTGAGTACTCCATGCCATTTTTTATACACTTAAAATGCCAAAATTTCATTTTCTGATGGCATTCTGTGCCTTATTAGGCCTTGTCAATCAATCACCATGAAGCTCCACAAGGTATAAAGAAATAAAATTAATTCTGGAACAATAGCAGTGACAGATCAGAGAAATCCTTACGTATGCTGCTTATTTATACCATCTGAGCATCCGATTCCTGTCTGTGTATAAAACATAATGGAAGATATTAATGAAGCATCAGAAAAGCCTACATCAAACATGTCTTGTGTTTGCTTTAATAGGAAATGGAGATCTTTGTGACTTTGACAAGGTCAGAAAACAATGGTTATGGATTCTCAGTGGTTCTTAACAAAGTGGACAACTGTCTTTATGTCGATGAAATCTTGCATGAGCCTGCCCTGTCAGATGGAAGGCTGAGAAGGGGAGACAGAATCATTATGGTACAGTAATCCTTTGAATTTAAACAGAGGAGGAAGTATTTGCACATCAATGTCATTTAGCTTTAGTAATTTTTCTTTTATAGGGTCTAGTTTATCACATTTATGCATGCAAGTGCAAATGAATCATATAATAAATGTAATTCTGCTGACTTTAGCAGAATAAACTTCAGACTGACTAGACTGTATGACCAGGCAAAACCCAAGAATCATCTAGCAGCAGTGCAGCACAGCTGAGATGCTAAATGTCTCCCTAATTAAGTGATACAAACTGCACTAATCTGTTAAGAAGGGGACATGCAAAAAATGCAGGATTTACGTCCTGTCTAATGTATGAACAAAACCTGTTTTAAGGTCCATCTCTAATTCATTTCATTAGATTTGCCTTCCTTGCTTTTTGCTACAAGACCTCAAGTTTCAAGGCAAAAAAAAAAAACAAAAACGTTATGGAAACAGTACATTGAGGGAAACAAAAGTTCAAAAACAAATCTTATTGCAATTGTAACTTTACAACTGTTGCATTCACAGGCATTTTGCCACAGCAAAGCAGTGATACGAGAATGAAAAATTAAAGTTCATATGCAATATTTGGGGTGGAGAGAGAAGTGTGATGATGGTCAATGAGATCTGTACTATTACTTCAATGGTTTGTCGTTTAGGTTAATGGAATTGATGTCACATCTTTACAATGCAATGAAGCCCTGAGTTTACTGCAGAGCTCCCCTCCTGATCTGCGCCTTGTGGTTGGTCGTGCTGGCAGTGATCCATGTCCCTCTGTTAGGCCAGATGACATTCCTGAAATCACTCTCACAAAAGGAGCCAATGGACAGCTAGGTGTGTAGTAAATACTATGCATATTATTTTAGACAACGGTTATAGTGGTGGTATGATAATCATAGGCAATTGTGGTCTTAGAGCAATATGATATTGAGTGACCTTGACACCGTAATGCTCTCCTTCATCAACATGGCCATGGGCTGGAGAACTTACTTCTCAATAGGAGCATAAAAGGGAAACAAGTAATTGTTATTAGACCAATTAAGCTGCTGGAGGAACTATATCTGTATGATCACACTATCAGCTCAAGTTTCTGGCAGATCTTCAGTCTCATATTTTTATGTAATTGGAACATAGAGAGTTTCTAGAATCTGTTGTTAGATGATGAATGTCTACTACCTACTGATAAGCCTAAAGTTCTATTTGAAAAAAAAATAAGCTTGAGAAGGATGGTTAGGGCATCAGTTTGGCATTCAAAAAAAAACTCTGCTTAAATGCTTGATTCATCAAAGACATGAAGTTTTATCTACACTGTGCAATGAAAGTGATAAAAGAAATCCCCACAGTGTGAATATCTTGTTATTACTGGAGAATGCTGAGCATACTGTACACAAATAAAAGTGTGGACCCAGGAAATAGTTATCTTTACTCTGATACAGCATCCTGTTTCCAGCTCAGAAACTGGTTTCTTTGGAAACTACTGGAATACCATTGCACAATACTGCTTTGTACTGGCTAGGTATCTCCTTATCTGTCCTACGCTTTCATTCCCTGCTGAAAAAATGGGAATGATAGCACACATTACAGAAGACATTGCAAAGCACTGAAGTACTCTGGTAATGAGGGAGTCTTATTCAACTCATATTTGAAAATAGGCGAATCAAAGCAGCAGGGAATAGCTGAAGCATGTAGATGGACAACACCTTTTAAATTTTTTAATATTTTGTAATCATCTAAGTGCATTTCACTCTTGCTGTCTTATTGGGACAAAATTGCTGTTCATAGCATATTAGTGCTTTGTTCAGCCTATCTTTCAATGACCCACATCTATTCCATCAGGCTGCACTTCACTGACAATGAAGTTCAATGCTGCCTGTTGTAGTAGGCGTGGCTGGGACACCAGGATGTGATGCGGTAGGCCCTCCCCTGCTCTGTGAGTGATGTATGATGCATGCTTTAAGGGGCGTAGACGATGATAGATGTATGTATATAAAGAACTGTAGTGCCTTATTTAACACCATTTTTGCCATTTTCTACATAACCATATTGGAGTCTGTGATGGCAATGGCCCTAGCAGGGGAAATCGCTAGCCTTGACAGTCCGACCTTACAGAATGGTGACAACAGCTGCCACAAAAGAATTCTTATTATTTGCATTATTCTAGGCTTGAAGCTGACAGGAGGAGCTGGAAGCAAGCTACAAGGTATTTATGTGCTAGAGATAGTGCCTGGCTCTCCTGCCAGTGTGGAAGGCAGTCTGCAGCCACGAGATCAGATTCTGTACATCTGTGGGCTGTGGACTGAGGGCATCAGCCTGGACGATGCAGTGAGAGTGTGCGAAGCTGCCACCCAGAATGTCCAAATCAAAGCAACAAGGTAAATCTGAGCAGACAGATGGAATCTGAGCATACTCAATTTCAGTCCTAATGTTAAAGCAAGTTTTTCTTTTCTTTTATTTTTTTTATCAGCAAGTCAAACAATAAGAACAAACAAGAAATATGCTGTACCTCACAGGTCCAAAGGTGTAATCTGGTACACAGCACCCACATCTTAACTCCTTATAGTTATAGATAACACAGGAAGATGTGAATGTAGGTAAACTCACATGACATGCATCACAGCTCTTCAAACTTCATTGCTGAAACACAAATGTGAATCCTCTAACTGCCTCTGGTGGGAAATTCTAAGTTACTTCCAGTAGTGAAACATTTAAGAAAGATGCTGAAAATCTAGCAGTTATTCTGCAGCACATGACAAAATGTTCCTCCCAGGGCTGCTCAGGAACCTGCAGTTAAGAATTCCCCCTCTTCAGGCTTCAGGTTTATTTAATTCTGCTGTCTGACAGAGCTCTGGACTGATATCGAAACAGCCTCTTAAGCTCTTACAGTAACAGTCAAACAGTAACTCCAAAATATGTATATGTACATTACTAAGTTAAATAATTGGATTTAGTGATAGTTTGTCTGTCACAGCAATCTTGACGTACAACGAACATTTATCATTGTTTTATTCACTTGCATTGTGCTAGCAGGTGAACTCCAGCCCCGAAGCAGCTTTTTTACTGGGACAGAGAGTATAACACATTCTTTCTTTCTTAGATCAATTTAATTAAAATGTTTAACTACTGTTAAAGATGGTGCATATTTATACTGATATAAATGCTTTTTAGAAAAGCACCAATACGAATATTAAAATCTTAGAAATACAACTGTAATTTAAAAACTGCATTTTTCAGAAATAGCTTTCATATGTGCTCTAAAAACATGCAGCTCTTAATAGCTCACATACTGCACTTTTCTGCCTTCAGAAACGGCAATCCAGTGGTTCCTATAGAGCAAGAAAATAGTAAGTATGACTACTGTTTTTTAGATTTGAGCTCAAGATTTGCTTCTGATTTTGTCATTAATTTTTATTGATTCATTGCATTAAACATTTATTAATAGATTGTAACTTGGCATTCAATATTTCTGTTAATGATCTGAAGAAAAATGTACAGCTCTTCACAGAGCTAAACAAAATGTGTAGTTTTCTTTAAAAAAATTATTTAATTTCATCTATATTTGCATGTTGTTCAGTCAGTTCGTTTTTACTCATTTTCTGATATTTAATGGGAATGTTATGTGGTTATATTTCAACTTCTGGTTTGTTTAGAACTATTCTGCTGTCGTTTTCTACTGTAATTGAGCTACTCTTTAATATGATGCTGCATCTTAACCATGTTAGACTAACTTTTTAAACTGATATCAATAACAAAAATGGGCAGAACCACAGTCTTTTTAATTAATGAAGGAGCATTCCTGTCAGGAAACTATGTTATTACTCTACTTTATTTCTCTACTAAGATCTGTAGATTACAGGAGATCTCTCGAAATACTCCAGCTATAATCCAGCTCTGATACAGATTTATTAGCTGTACACTGGGTCAGTTCTCTGTCTCTTTGAAAAAAGGATTCTTAACTTTTGTAAAGCACTTCAAAAATATACAGTAATTTGTTGTTTGATATTCTGTTTGTTACTATCTCTGTGAGAAGCCTTCATTTGATATATTTTCTTAGTTGTAAAAATGCATACTGAAATGGCAAATGCAACACAGAACATAAAAAGGCAAACAAACGGCAAAACACATTGTGTTCTCTAATTCATACCTTAAGAGTACTTCTGGAAGACAAATAAGCTTACCAATATATGATAAAACAAAACTCAAAAGTAGAGGTGGAAATCAAAGCCAAATCATTGTCTTCTTGCAAAGACAGCTCTGCAGACAGTGATAGAACCTGCTTCATCCTCTGCCTGAGCACTGCCACATGTCTGGAATGACTCACTCTGATCTCCAGTTCTTGTTATCATTTTAAAAATAGCAATGAATGAGATGTAATGCCTCTGCAGTTCAGGAAACAATTATTTGTACCACTGTGCAACTCAGTAAACTTAATCGTGCAGGAATAACTGTCCCATGGTGCCTCATACAGCATCAGGTTTGGATACTGATGCTTTGTTTCATGATCTAAGAACAGAGTTTACATCCTGTTGCATACATGAAGCCGAGTGGGAGGTCTGTCAGAACAAACCTCCATGTATGCTTTTAGGGCTGCCTGCTGAGACAGAGAAAGACGATACTTGTCTCTCAAACGAGAACCTGAATTCCCAAGATCAGCATCTACTAAGTCAACACGGTAAGGAACTTGACTTTTCTCATAGAGTTTATGAAACATTGAGTCCTCTCTTTAAAAGATACCAGTACGAGGTACTGAAAGTGCTGGGGAAAGATTAATTCTCAGTAAACAAATCTGTATCCCTCAGAGTCTCAGAGAATGTGCATAAATCATCTGTTTTCCAGCTGGTGTCTCTGACCCTGTAACAGGCAGTGCCTAAAGCTTGTTTTGGAAACTGCTCTCTGGGAGGCAAAAGGTTCACAGGGATCATATGCAGAATGCTTAGTTCAGGAGCATTACAGAACTAGCAACGTACATAAGCCCAGAGGAAATTTTAAACATCAAAAATGAAATGTTCTATGATGTCTCCATCTATTATCGTATTGAGTGTTATACTGTAGGATTATATTTCAGCATTGAAAACTCTTCTGCTTTTTCACAGAGAAACATTTGAAGGAAACAAATAATGGTGCTCAGCAAACAATTCCCAGTTCTCCAGAATGTAAGGTAAAGGACAATTTTATCAAGCATGAGGTTTTCCATCAAGTAAAGTGAACTATAGTGACTGAGATTATTTTTTTCAGTCGTGGCATTTAATGTATTTACTTCATCCCCAGTTTCTCTGAAAATGTGAACAGAATTAATCTGAAAAGCATAGTATTATACTGTGAAGTGTTGGACTGACTCAGTGTGCACTGTCCTGTGTGTGCACAGCACCTCCTGGGGTTGGGTCCTTCTCTTGATAGTTTTCTGTATAGTACCACTGCCTTAACAACTTGGTAATAAAACCAAGATCCACATGATGTAGCCCCTCCATTAGGTCTTCATGATACTCTTAATAGCTTCCAAGATTAATCCCTAGCTTGGAAAGAAAATAGTGAAGGAAAGAGAGACAGAATGTCACAATGTTAAGGTTCTGGGAAAAATAAGTGTGAATGTAATAAGGAAATATTTCCCACAACAAAGTCAAAACGTTCTTTGAAAGCTGAGATTCATGTTTCAGTATGAAATTCTGAAATTGAAAACTGGATAAAATTACTCCAAACCATTGGAATATTATGCAGTGTTGACATAAATTGGAGTGGTTTGAATTTACAATACCTAGTAAGAGTAATGATATTTTTGAAATAATAAATCCCCAAAATACATAGGTATGTTATTTGGGGGGAAAATCAATTTCCATGCTCAGCATACAATGCTTTGAAAGTCTTAAAAGTGCAAACACTGCTTTTGTTTGTGTAAATATGTGGAAAGTAATATTACTTGGAATTGCCCACTTTAGATCTGATATTTCATGAAAATAGATCAATTCATTTTCCCTTGGCTGTAGTTTACAAGAAATGGCTGTCTCTTGTTAAAATTAGTTCTCCAACCTGGCAGAAAAATTGGAACAATTTTCCAACTTTTGATTAAGTCATCTCCATTACTGCTTCTTCCACACCATTTAATCCATGATAGCTTGTCTGTTCAACTCACTAAAATTATTTCTGAGGACAATATATGCGCCACTGGAACCAGTCATGCTGCAAATCATAAATATTTCTAGGTTACTGCTCTTTCTGACATAATGCTTGACCCTAAAAAAAGCCACTGATTATAAAAGTGAATGAAGTGCTAAAGCCAAACAGAGAGGTATGCTGGGGCTGCAAGGTTAAGACTTTCATTACAGAACAATAAAAGAATGGAGTACATACTGAGTTGGTGTCACACTTGAGATAAAAGTGACTGGCTTGTCAATGAAGGTGATGTATTTGATGTATAAAAGGATTACATAAGTACATGTTTCCTTACTTTTATGAGATCATTTTACTCTCCAGCTATTATTAAAAGAGCTTGTGGAAATAAGGGTGCACTGCTTTCATTTCAATACATATATGTAGGTGCTATAAATCAGTGGAAGCTCTACGTACCCATCTAAGACAAGAACCCACAATTTACATCAGCCAGGAAGGACTGTAAAGAACAGTGGAATTCCTTCATACTAAAAATGCATATGAAAAAAGAGCCCTGTATAAACTTCACCTTAGACTGTGTCATTTTGTATTGCAGGACTTCATTATTAAGATAGAATTGGAAAAAGCAGAAAATGGAAGCCTAGGATTTGCACTGGTTGGTGGCAGAAATGGCAGGGCTATCCTAATAAAAGCCATCAGCCCAGACAGCATTGCAGATATAGATGGGAGGCTTCAAGTTGGCGACATCTTACTTAAGGTAAGGTTTGCTCTTCATCATTTTGGTGGTACACTCTCATGGTATCAAGATTCAAAGAGAGGAAGATCAAGGAAGTTACTAATACAGTACGGTGAGAGGATTCATGAGTTACAGGGAAGAAACATAAAATGTGCTCAGTGCTGGGATATGTGTTAAATAAAGCTTTTTGTTAATGGAATCCAGAATTACTTATCATGGTATTTTTCAGGTAAATGAGACTGTAGTGTCTGGTCTACCACGCCAAACAGTTATAGATTTGCTGCGCAAGGCTCAAGGCACTGTTCAGCTCACTGTCTGCCGAAGCATAGCTTCACACTGGGCTTGCTCAAGCGACCAGAGAAACAATATACCTTCCCCTCCAAACACAAACACAGAGACTGGTAAGCAGCTAAATCCACTAGGTATGTATTAAAAGTGGGATTATGTGATGTCTGAATTCAATTTTTCTATTGGCAAAACAGTTGAAAAACTTTATTGTTACTCATGATCCATAGCCATAGACACAAACAAGTTCTTGGAGCTCTGGATAAGCTTTCAAAGATAAAGGACCATAGGGAGTGGTGCCCAAGACCCCCAGACATGTTCAGACTTAGCTTATGTTTATAATGGTTTCTGGTGTGTTCTGATTTTAGCCAGTTTTATGCAAATCTGTGGTTGAATTGTAGCTGGAGAGAAGGTGCTTTGAGTCCTGAGCAGCTAAGGTCTATGGGACAGTCAGACAGGGACTGTCAGAAGATAGTGGAAAAGGTATAGTTATTCACAGTGACATTGATGAACCTGAAGTAAATAAAGGGAGGGTATTATTTAAAATTTCCTGTTTCTTTCCCAGCACTTTGGAACTGAATAGCCTACTAGTATTGTACTACTGGTGTCTCAAAGACTTTATGCGAGGATGACAGAACTGTGCTCAACTCAGACATGAAAGGAGGATGTTTACTGTTCCATATCTGTTCTAGTTTGATTTTGAGGGTAAATGATGCCAAAATGGGAAGGTCATCCAGATGTCAAAAGGCTGATTAAAGATTTAGTCACATTAATGGCTGCAGAAATATTCACATTCTCTTCAGTAGCAACAGGCTTTTCTCCAGTTCTTCAAAATCAAGGAACTGGCTGTGGGGATGTGCCTTCAGGTCTCACATGACATTTGTGAATTAGACTGTTCCTGTGAAGTTTAAACTCTTATCTCTGGACCAGTGAAACACAGTAGTGTTACGAAAGAATTATAATCATAGTAGATATATGGCATCTGTCTATTAGTGCTGTAAAGGAATGGGCTGATTTAGGGAGGGTTATAAATTGTGTTGCATGTTTTTTACAACTCCTACTGAGTTTCTTTACAACTCCTACTGATAGTGGATATACTTCAGTATCTTCTGTCCACCTGAGTTATTCTGTCTTCTTCAGAGGTTGTATATGGCATTTATGCAGTTTTTACCCCTATGAGAGCATCTAGTAAAAGGATATTCTGTGCTAGTTTGGGGCAGTATATCTCAAACGCCTCTTCCAAAACCAAAGTCTTCTGGTGTGGGTGGTACTGATGAAGTGGAACTGTGTTTTCACACTATAGGCATTTAAATTTCTTTTTCTGGTATTCAGATGACCACAGTGTTGAGAGAAGCCTAGGAGCTCAATCTGTTTTCACTTTGAAAGAAGAATCCAACTGGATGTGCAGCAAGGTGAAGTTTGAATCGGGCTTGTAGAAGTTTTCACGCAATGTACTCATTTGTTAACAAAATGGGTTGATGCAGTGCTGGCAAGAATCTCTCCTTGGTAATGAAAAAGATTAATATGAACCAAGTGTGCTGCAGTCACCAGCACCTCTAATACTGGAATAAACCATAGGATTCCAGTGAGCTAAAGGCATATGATAAAAGCATACTATGTATGGTAAAATGAGAGGTGGAGAAGGAAGGTTGCATAAGCAAGTCTAGTTCTGGAACTTTATAATATTGGAATAAATAATTTAATTTTTCCATTCTTCCAGTATTTTAAAAATATACTTTGAAAGTTTGTTATTCATCAATATCTATTAACTCCAAGGCTGCCAAATTTCTTCAGATGTGGTTTTGGCTTTGAATCCTAATAAGTCCTGCAAAGACAATCTGCATCAAATTTTACAGCATCTGTCATTTTTGAGTTTTACAACTATAAAACCTCTCTCCAGAAAATGTGATAGACATTTTTTTAATCCTCCAGAGAAATAAAACCTTCCAAATCTTGCCTCAACCAATTTAACTGAAGTATAAAAAGAAAAATGGGGAAAAATCCTTGAACTGAATAAGCTAAGAAAATCTTGAATGGAATTTGAGAAAGCTTTGAATACAGTGCTGGAATGGATGCTGGAAATAAATTGTTAAAGATTGGTGAAATGTATTATGAAAACAAGGTCAAGTGTATGATATAATGAAGAAATATGCCAGAGAAATAATACTAAACAGAGGTATGAGATACTACTAAGGTTACAGGTGCCTTATTGGACAGTTAGCAATGTATTAGTGCACAGTTTTGGTTTTAAGCTTGTAGTTAATTCTAGTCTGCAAATGCCAAACTATAAGTGTATGCTAAACTTTTCTGCTGAGTTCATTCCACTAGCTCTCTTCTTAACCCATTCCAGCTTGCCTTTAATGGTTTCCCATGAATAGAAACTATACAGAACACAGCTGTCACCTACTCCAAAGTTCTAGGCTTTGAAAATGACAAACTACAAAACAAAACAACAACAAATATTTTTCCTTGGGAAAAAAAAAAAAAAAAGACAAAAACCCATATAGCATTCTCTAATCAGTATTTCCAGTAGTTGAAAAAAACTGGGTAAATTGATTCATAGTTAAGTATGAGGCCATGAATTCCCCAATTCTTATAGGGAAATACAAGCATAAATGTAAAAACATAAAAATAAATAAAAGGTAAAAGTGGCAGCTTCTATTAAGATTCTGCAGGGCATTCAGTAGTTTACACTACATTTAATGCCAGGGTGGTTTCTGAATAGAATGTTAAACAGGAACAGAAGATGAAGAAATGCCACTCCGAATTAAAATTTAAATAATTAGCTGTCATGTGCTGCAACTCAGAAGGATCCACTTCCAAATACTGAAAAAAGATGTCCTGTATCATTGTCTAAATGCAGGACCTAGTTATCATCCTCTAGTCCTGAAAAACAGCCACAATTGCTATTGCTTCTACTCCATCTGGAGGCTGATCAAGGGTCTGCCATCTCTGTTAGTTGAGAGGTTCCTCAGTAGAGCAGATGCACTCTGCTTCTTCTAACAGCTGGCCTCGTTGTGTCAGATTAAAAAAAAAAAGAAATTAATACCAGAAATTCCAGCAGAAATTCCATCTGAAACAGTGCTGCTTCCTGCTGCCAAGAGTTGGGAGGTGAAGAGCAGAGTGTGACTCACAACTCTTCTGACTGAGCTTTCAGAAATCAGAAATTTCATATTTTCAAAGTTTAGCTACTCAGGCTGCATTGTAGAGACTTCTGAACACTATGTTATGAAGCTCACAAATACAACTGATGTAGCTTATTAATTTGAATGGATACTGCAATGGTAAGTCAAAGTTACATATACTTTTTCCCTGAAACTGGAAACTATTTTCAATTTCCTTCTTCAGTAAAGAACACCTATTTATCAGTTATGAGAAAAATATTACATAAACATATTCTTGATTTTTTTTTTTACTTACTGATGTTTTTTTGTACTGATTTTTCACATCTATTTCTTATTTTATAACTACAGGGTCCAGAAAGTACACACTGTTCACCTATGCGAGTTCAATTGGCTGGACAAGATTATCAGGCTATCATCAGTAACATTTCAGATGAGTAAGTCTCTAAAATGCAATAAAATTACTAAAATAAACAGCATTAATAATTTATTTGTATGTTTCCAGAGCTGTCCAAATATGACATACAAATCTACTTGTGTCCCAAATTATTTGAACACAGTTCTATTGAAATGCAGCTCCATCTGCAGTAAGAGTCACGTAGCAGCTTTCACACAGCTACTAGAACAAATGCAGCAGAAGTTTCTAGGTGTAACTGCAGCTCAAGCAGATAAGCCTAAGGCTGTACTGATACAGATGGTTTCTTCCAGACATTTTAGAATCAAGAGAATTTGAGGATGTAACTCCTAAGAAAATATGTGGGTATGCAGTACAGGAAGAGAAGAATTTTATCTCAAATGTACAAACCAATGGGAAATCAAAGAATAATGTACCTTTGGCAAGATATGGGCAGTTTTGTTTATGACAAAGATACAGAATATATGAAAAAAAAATTATCATTTATAACCCACATAAATATAAAAATGAATAAGCATTTACATCTAAAACCTCAAGTTTTGTATGAAGACTAGCTGGCCAATCTTTAAAGGACAGAATTCTTGAAAGAATCTTTGAGAGTACCTGCAAGTGAGAATGTCCATGGAAATACAGGCTCAGAGCTGCTTGCTATTATCTCATCGCTAGTATAATATTATCTTTTGGTATACCAGGTAATCAGGTTTGATTATTATTAAACTATCTTTCTCTAAGTCCATGATGTGCAAATGCATCTATAGCTAATACAAAGTCATCACATAGAAGGGTAACATTTGTCTGTTTTCTGGTTGTTTTGCAAACAGACTAGCTTTCTGGCTCTTGTCCTTTAATCTAAATCTACTTCCAGTATTTTCTGGTAGTCCTGTTTTATGCTTGTGGAAGTTTTGTCGAACTTGAACAAGCACTTACTTGAAAAGGTTACTATCCTTGCAAAGCTGCTACTAAAATTAGTATTGTATTCTCCCTCTTAACAGTACCTTTTCCTATTTATTATATACTGTTTTACGATCATACATTACCCCATCCAATGGAAGGCTATGGTATTCTTAAGCCTACTCAAGTAGTTAAATGGCAAGTTTACAGGGGATTGGAGCTGGCCATTACATGAATATTTAACCCATTCTGTGCATATTATTGCTGTATTCTGGACTGTAGACATCTCAACACATTTAAGTGCTCTAAAATTCTCTGGGTATTTTAAGAAATGTTTTAGAAACCTTGAGGTAAGTCTATTTATCTGTGGTTGCCTAACAATTCAAGTAATGGGTCACAAATGAAAAAATGTCTGCAACAAACTTTGCTTTCAAAGGATTTCTGGCAGCTTTTTATACAAATCATCTGTTCCTCTAGACAAAATAATATCATGTTCTTCAGAAGTCATTGTAATTCTTGAAAATAGTTGCTCAAGAAAATTAAAGAAACTGAAAATAGATTAGAAACAAAAATTTGCATGATCCAGGTGAACATAACTTCAGCCATTTCCATGAAACCACCCAACTAATGCTGTTTCACAGATCACAGAAATACACAGGATATGAAGGCTGCAGAAGAGAGAGTCAGCAGTCTGAGTCAGACAACTGGAACAATGAAGATGGTGGTATGTCCCATAGGACTTCTATTCTACTTAGAAGTAACCAGAAATGCTCTTCTTTTTTTTTTTTTTTTTTACTGTAATAAGCCAGCTACTCCACATAAACTACAGTGAGATCAACACTACTTCCATGTACACAAGCTAAGAATTTCCTTTTTCTCTCTAGAAAGCCAGATGACTTAGGTCACAATTTTTGCCTTTTATACATAAAAAGGCATAACATCTTCACCATGTCCATATGAAGATGGTCAACATTAGGACTTCTCTTAATTACAATAAATGTTCATTACTTAAAAACAGCACAGCAATCAACATTTTTACATTAACATATGCTTTTTTTAAAATGCTTTGGTCTCATGTGAGTAATCAACTTACAGTCTTATTAAAGATCTTTAATGAGGCACCTTATTCAGGAGTGAAAATATACAGTGGGATCAAAAAGGGTTTTCAATAGAAGCCTAGTTATATGTGCAATAGCGATGGAAAGGTAAGTGTGAGAATCTATAGGGAGTCAGTCTTGGACTCAAACTGCCAAATTATGGGTGAATAAAAGCAGGTAATTTCCTACTGCTAGTCTGCAATGACCCAAAATTCAAACTCTGATGAATAAATGGCAAAATAAGGAGAGCTGTATGAGAAATAAATCTCTCCAGAGTGGGGGATTTATGTTCACAGGTGCTCTGAACAAGTTAACAGAATCACCTTTGCATCTATGAGGGTTAGAGAGCAGAAAGTATCTTAGAAGCTCAGGTAAGGAAGGTGCCAGTTGTAAAACAAGACAAAAGCTGAGCACACAGAGCAATTTTTCAATAGGGATTTGTTAAAGCTAGTAAAGACATCTTACAACAACAACAAAAAAGAGAACGCTGCTTCCAGTCTTAAGCCTACAACAAAGCTTAGGAACAGATCAAGTTAGATCAAAACATCTGGCATGCTATTCATTACCAACAGTAGCCTCTGTTTGTAAGGACAAATTCTGTAGTTTCTCTACTTTGAACTATTTTTTTATTATTATTATTTTAACTGGAGTAACTACTGCTTTTATTCTGTGGAAGTAACAGAAGTTATTGATATGCCTCTTTTTTCAATTGCTATAGTAGAATAGTGATATTTCTGGAGATTTAATGTTTATCTATCTCCTTAATCTAAGTTTTGTATCAGAGTGTATACTTCAGGATGAGCTAGTTAGTAAAACTGATTCTTGGTTTTGGTGCATCACAGATACTTCACATCTTGTTATTGGAGTGTGAAGTAAGATGAGATTTTCTTATTTCAGGAAGGAAAAATGAATTGTACCAGTGGGGTGTGGCAAAACAAATTTTCAGGAAACTCCTGGAAACGTGATTTCCTGTGAAGATGTGGCCAAAGTTTCCTATGCCAATATAAACTACTGTTAAAGTTTATAATTCTGCAAGAATTATTTATTTATAACAGATTGTATTTAGAAACTGTAGAAAGAAGGAACTTCAAATAGTTGTATACGCTTCCAAACTCCATGAAATATGGTGCTGGTTGTATCCATGATACTGACTTAGTCTTCTTTCTGCCGTAAAGTAAGCCAAAAATACCATTTTACATTTTACTTCCACAATATAAACATTGAAGTGTATTCAAATTCTGCAGTCTCCTAGTTTTTAAATCCAAAACTTTATGCTATGATCAATAACCATTAAAAAACATCTTTTGTTTTTCATTATGTGTAGGCAGAACCTTTGTTTCTGAAGATGAACTGACTCATTTAATTAACTTTAAATCCTCACCAACTGGAGTACGTCCAAGGACTGGCATCAGACATTTTATTCAAGGTCTTAAGTCACGGATTGAGAATCAAGAGGTCTTGAAAGAATTTATGGTAAAGTGTAATTAATTGTTAAGATCTTTGGCAGAACTAAGAAAGTGACTTTTAGAAGCCTTCAAAATATGTTTGGGAGATTCAGTTGTATATCTTCATTGACTCCAGTTACTCAGAGGATTGTTCCAGCTAGGATAGGGCTTCTGTTCCACTTTTAGACTGATGTTGCTGTATCTGCATCTCCCTCCTTCCACACAGGCCAGGCTTGATTACACTATTTCTGTCCAAAGGCCTTGTCCATGTGGAATTAAAAATAATTAATACATAGAAGTACAATACAAATCAGTTTAATTTAGATTTACTTCTTCCTATTGCTCCGTCAGTTCTGCTAAATGGGTGCCTAAGAACACTCTTAGGCTCCAGATTAAAGCAAGGAATCCAAACACAGGAAAATGTTTTCCACAGTGCTTCAGTGATTTGTGGAAATCACTGTTACAAAATGCTTTTGAGGTCAGGGTTAGTGAAAATAAAATAAAAATAATATAAATAGATAATGAAAACATACAATTACATCTGTGACATAAATTATGAAGAAATATAAAATTATGGAAGCAAATAAAGTATCTTGTTTCAGTATATGGAGTATTTAGTATAGGAGGTTATTAGCAAATTCTTAAAGATTATTTTATAGTTCTTCAGTGCAGTACTGGAATTTTCATTAAAGAACATACTCATCATCAGTGAAATAGATTACTACCTGTTTTCCATAGTAATGACAATGCTATCAGTTTCTTCAACTTGCTTTTATATCTTACTTTCTGTATAAAAAAATCACATAGACTCGTGTGTATAGGATTTGTTGACTTGCAACAAAAGCTCATGGAAACGTATAATTTCCACTCATTCTGTTCCTTTACTGATGTAGGCATAGCATGATATAAGCCAAGTCACGCATCTGCTTGTAAAGCAGAAAGATCTAACAGGAAAAACACTGGTTACCAAAGTCGATGGATCTTTTATCTGAGAAAAAGCAGTAGTAACTGATGAAGATCATAAAAAACTATTGAATGTATTTCAGTGCATATTACACTATATAATGGCCTACTAAAGAGGTAGAAGAATAAAGAAAAGTGAAAATAATTCAAAACTGTAAATGAAATTAATTTGCATCTTTTTGCTTCCTGGCTACACTACAATGTGTAACCCCAAATCTTCTAAGAAGTTCTTAGGATTATGATTTCCACTTAATATCATTGATGTTGTCTGCTGTATCCATCATTTTCTGTGGAACTGAAAATTATTCACTGACATTCACCTGGTGGAGGGAACTTGCTTTGGCAGGGGGGTTGGACTCGATGATCTCTTGAGGTCCCTTCCAACCCCTATGATTCTATGATTCTATGATTCATTATCTGCTAAGAGTGCTAAAGTTTATTCTTTATTGGATATTCTAAACATCTATTTTAGAACAGTATACAAAAGGGATCTATAATTAAAGGGGCTGTGGATATGGATTGGAAATCTCATTTAAAATCTCCAGAAAATTTCTGTATACTGAAAAAACTACAAAGCAATTTGAAATGTGCATGGAAGTTTTAGGAAAAATGTGTTGAAGTCTGTCTACCAGTCTTGGGTCACAAATCAGTAGAAGTTCTTCACAAAGGATATGAACATGGTGTGACTGTTTCTCTTTGACATAGGCTTTGGAACATTTGAAACCAATAGATGACTGCAGAACTGGCAAAGCACCAGAAAACAGTGATAAAAACAGATATCAAGATATTCTTCCATGTAAGTATGCACACCAATAAGAAGATAAAGCTGTAACACTGAGATTAGGAGGTAAAGCCTACCACATTCTTTTGTCACAGAAAACTCTAGTAATAATGAAATTTGTAGAGATTTTTCCTAGCATGTAAAATTCACATAAGGTTATCTACATTGCACAGGAAGTAATTTTCTAACTATCATACTCCACAAGGCAGGACTTGGCCTGGTAGGTGTTTCCTTTGTTCTATCATATACTGATCTAGTACATTTCTGTGGACAACTGTAATTTGTACTATACTAGCAGTATTTTAAATCTACAGCTTTTGACACAGTGACATTCTGAAAAGCACAGTGAAAATCACAGAGATATGTAGTTCTTGAAAAGATACAAGTTCATTTCAGAAATACTTGAAAACATAATAGCCAACCAGATATTGCAGCTGCTCAGCTCTGATCTGAATCAGAATTCTGAATAGCAGCAATTAATGTTAGTGCAGCTAGCCAAATGTGTTCAAAAAAATAAAGGCATACTTTACTGCTGGAGGCTGAGCTTCTCCTAGATGCTAGATGTGATCCATTTCAGATCTACAGCCTCAATAGCAAATTTCTGTTTCTGTCCAGATGACAAGACACGAGTTCCTCTGGGAGAAAGCGACGGCTACATTAATGCAAGTTACATTAGAATGAAAGTTGGAGAAGAGGAACACTTCTATATTATAACTCAAGGGCCCCTGCCTTCTACTATGGCTGATTTCTGGCAGATGGTTTGGGAGAGTGAATCAGACCTGATTGCCATGATGACAAAAGAAGTGGAGCTAGGAAATGTGAAAAGTCATCGATACTGGCCCGAACCTCCACAAGACTCCATAGATCTGGCTAATTTCCATCTCAGGCTAGACAGTTACCAGATTCTGGAATACTTCACAATTAGGATAATAGAAATGATCAACAAGCAGGTAAGTTGAGTATAATTAGTATTTTCATATGTGAAGAAATTTTTTAGAAATCTTACATTAATAAATACTGGCATTATTTGTTTCTTCCCTAACATCTGTTCACTATGTTCTAAGGAATATCTGAAAAACAGGAAATTAATGTAAATGAAATACTGCCTCACTGCTTATTGCACAAGGAGTG
The DNA here is from genome assembly GCF_038088225.1 of Cyrtonyx montezumae. Taxonomy (NCBI): domain Eukaryota; kingdom Metazoa; phylum Chordata; class Aves; order Galliformes; family Odontophoridae; genus Cyrtonyx; species Cyrtonyx montezumae. The sequence continues at coordinate 15,016,539 of NW_027072045.1, read as the reverse complement.
GATCCAATATTATAAACATTTGGACAAGAGTGTCCAACAATTAGTCCTTTAATACTCACAGAGTTGTTGTGTTTTTTGCAGAATTGTTTATTGTTCTTATCAAATCGGATCATAAGGACTGCCATTCATGTTCTGTAACAGTGGGTAGAAAGAAGGATGGAAAGAAGTTGGCTTTCATCATAAAATTTAGGAAGAATGATAATCTTTTTCATGAAAAGACATGAAAACTGCAAATCTAACAGCAAATTTTTGAAGATACAACAAATGTAAAACCTTTTTGTACTAACACTGAAACTGGGACAAGTCTATCAGTCTTGCCTTCATATTATATAAAACTTCACTGAAATTCTCCAGGACAAATAGATTGATGGAATAATTAAAAAAAATAATTGTGCCAGACTAACTTGGTATCTGTTTTTGTCAATAAAAGTATTTATATGATGAAAAACCTCACCTTATGTTACTGTGTGAAACATAGCAAAGCGTCTGCTAAAGGTCTGTCCAAAAAATGATGGGAATATTGGTCATTCTACGTAATTGAGCTCTTACCTGGTTTTAATCTATTTTTTATTTTTTGCTACATTTATTATTTTTTTTACTGTATTACTGCATATTATTGCAGTAAATCAGCACTTTACTTCACCAGAAATCCAGACATTAATTCAAATTATTCTATTGGCAAAATTCTAGATAGGGTTTTACATTCAGCTTACAGCCAGTGTAACTCCATTGTCATGCTAACTGGGACCATGGAAGGCTTCAGTCCTTTAAGTTTGGATTCTTTTATTTTTATTATCATCAGTTGCATAACTAATCATTTTTGAAGAACAGTTATTAGTTGGACTTGGGTCTTTACGATAGATGTTAGATGTTTTTACTAGCATGGAAAAAAAATAATTTTTTTCATTTAGTATTTTTGACATAAAAAAAAAAGGAAAAAGAAAATATTATTATTTTCATATATATATATGTTTGACCAAATGTATATATATATATATGTTTGTGTCTTTGTTTGTTTTTTACTGTTTTTTAAATAGCTATATTACTCATCTTTTAGTTAATACACATTTTTGTTCTCCTTTTTTTCTAGACAGATGAGAGGAGAATTATAAGTCATTTACAGTTTACTACTTGGCCAGACCACAGTACCACCAAACTGTCTGAGCAGCTTGTAAAATTTATTTGTTATATGAGAAAAGCTCATAGGAGAGGACCTGTTGTTGCTCACTGCAGCTCTGGGATAGGAAGAAGTGGAGTTTTGCTTTGTGTTGAAATTCTTCTGAGCTTTATAGAAAAAGATCTCTGTGTAAGTACCAAATAACTATTGTTAAGTATTACAATAAATATAAATATTACTGATCTGGATGTCAACAAGATGTGTAAGTATCTTAGGACACAGTTAATTCCAGGTAGAAATTAATCCTCACAAAATGGAATAAACCCAATGTTATTATTTAAAAAAACAGAGATAATAACCAAAATTACATCATTTGTAAGAGAACTGAGCCCCAGATTTCTCATAATAGAATGTTACTTTTTTTTTTAATAGTTTGAACATTAACATAATAAGAACTGTTTTCTTCTTACAGTTTGACATCAAGCACATAGTGAGAGATTTGAGAGAGCAGCGGTTTGGTATGATCCAAAATAAGGTAAGTTCTCAGTATTCGAACTAGAATACAACTTCAAAAAGCTTCAGTGTGTGGTACATATCCTTATGCTTGGATGAGTCTGGAGTTTAAAGCATAACCTTAGCCCTCTTGTGAAGAAAATAATGGCTTTCCAGGCAACTGTGTCTTTATTTAAACATGGAAGATCTATCCTTTACAAACTGAAATTAAGAAAGAAAGGAAAATAAAGACAACATAAAAGCAACCTCTAGTGTCGGTTTGAGGCACTTGAATTTCACAGATCATCAATATAGTACACAGACAGAACTCTTTTTCTCCTTTTGGCAAAAATAAAAGGAGGAATCACCAACAAAACAGGTGAGACTCTACCCTGAAAAATCACAGTCTTTAGTTGAATTATTGCAATTGAGCTATCATTGCCTTTTCTACTGCTGAGCTATATACACCCCCAGAGAGAGTTCACAGAGGAAAAGACAAAATGAAGTTAACTTAGAGCAAACAAGAAGTGGGATGAAAAACAAGACAAGACTAGGATAAGTTCTTCTTAGAGGCAAATATTTCAGCACATGCTCCAAGATACGTTAGATTGAGCACGTGATTAAAATTAACTCAGTAGATAACCTCCATTGACCTCAGTGAGACTTAACCTTATGCTTACTGCACTGAATAAAAAAGAGTTCCTGAACTTCTATGAGTGATGGAAAAAAAAAGACTGAGGATAATCTTAAGTATATATATATATCTGCATTACGAAGTTGCTGCTGTTACAAACAACACTACAGCCAGTCTATACTACTTTATATATATATGTATGTATGTATGTATGTATATAGTTGAATGTATTTGGATGTTTCACACTGATGTCTCTGTGTGCAGGATCAGTATTTATTCTGTTATGAATTTGTTCTGCAAGTCCTTCAGAACCTTCAAGCAGCGGATTCCTACTGACTGCAATGTGACTCTTCTCTGTAACTTGGACACCAGGGACCATTCAGCTATTGCTCTAAAGGGATGTCAAGTGTTATATTACATGCTCTAATAGATTACTCTGATTTCTAAGACGTTTAAGAACCTCGCTTAACTTGCCCTGGGTACGTCATTTAAATCTCAGTTCATGGTTTGGAGAAGGAGCCAGCCAGAACTGCATCACTGCTGTTGTCATGGACAACTTGTGTGCTCTGTGTAATATCATATTAACTGTTCAGAAAATATTTTTGAACTGTGACAAGGGGGAAGCAGACTTTAGAGTTAGCTGTCCACAGGGCAACTAAAAAGATTTAAGACTCTGCTGCAGTTGGTGGAATATTTGTTTTCTCCTATGTACAGCATTCTTGGCTTCTGGACTGCAAATCAGTATTTGTATAGTAGATATGCTTTGTGTGGAAGGATTCAACTTGTTCACCTTCGATTGCTTAAACAATGTAGAACCATTTCCAGTCATTACTCCAGCACAGGAATTCATACCACCATCTCTACACATCTTAAATCAAGAGATAGGCAGAAACATAGGAAGCCTTTAAACCTTAGCTATTTATCTTAAAAGCAAGAGAGTTCTAATTATTGGATGGCATATTCTTATTTTCTAACCATATGAACAGCTGTAGATAGAATCAGAATTCTTCCATTCTGCATCCACATAAAAATGAATCCAATATTAAATCAGACTGTGTGCGTGTTGTGGCACACATATGCATTTCATCATCCACTGATGCTTTCTATTGTTATTTCACTCCACTGAATTATCTTGTCATTCTTAACTAGGATCTGAATCCAAGTATGGGAAGATCCATTGGTTCCTGTAAGAGCTGAATCAAATCACTGAATTAGAGTAAATAATTTTCTGTACAGTTCATTTCTCTTGTAAAAAGTACTTTTGTTATTGTGAGTCTGGATTTGAGCAAAATCATAATATTGAGTTTTGTCAGATTGTAGCTGTCACTACAGCAGTAATTCTAATTCAGTTATCTAGATGGTGGAACATATCAAAGTGGTGTTATTAGATATGCATTGGGAGAGTAACTTCAAAACGTAGGAAATGATAACAGCTTTTATTTAGCTGAATTGTACATATTTTCAAATCTTCCTTGATTTCAGAAAACATTAAGATGCATTTGAATATAAAACCGCAGTAGAAATAAGACAATAAAATAGCTGTTTATTTTCCTTATGAAAGAGAAGTTTATGGCTTGGAAAGAATGAGGCATTAAATACAAATTAAAAGCATAACTTTTAGAAAAAGCCACTGTTATACAATTATAATTAAGGCCCAGGGCCATTTTTTGCTTTCTGCCCTCAGATGGTCTGCTGGAAGTCAGAAGAAGATAAAAATAGGATTTATGACATGAACCAGATGCTAATTTCAAATGTACTGACACAGATCCAGAGCAGCTTTAAGTCAGTGCATTTAAAACTGGACCTATATTGGTATAAGTATAAACGGAATTTTACATTTTGTCTTGAATTACTTGAATTTGAGCCTTCTAAGCTCCATACATTCTGAACTTACTTTCATTACGTTGCATATAGAGGACTATTTGCACAATTTTGTCAAGCATCATCAGCCAAATTTTTACGTAACGTCATTACCTCCATTTGCTATTTGGCCTTTAATTTTGATTTTACTTCTATGCAAGATAACACTGCACATAAATGCACAATTCACTTCTGTACCACAGCAATTTTAATAACTTCTCAGTAAAAATATTCCTATACTTTTTGCAAGGGTGTATTTTCTGTGGTTTAGAACAAAGGTTCTGGATTTTGAAGACCATCTTTGTGGAACAATTTGTTCCTCCTAATTTGTGCATCGTCTTTGCAGTTGTTTATCAGAAGTGTTTCCTGTTTTACAGGGAGATTAAAAGATTTCTGAAAACACTGAATTGCGTTTCATTTTTTCTTAATGAAAAAGCTATTTTAATATTAACCACGCACCAGAAAGAGCCCATGGGAATAATAATAGCTTGTTAATGTGGGTTTATGTGTAAACTTCCTGTAAAGGCAGATTTTCTCACGACAGTCCCTTTTGTAGTTTCCCCTAAATCAGAGAATACAGACCTGTACTGTTTTCAGCTGAGACAGAGTTGATTTTTCTTTCATAGTGTCTGGCATGATGTTATATTTTGTCTTTAGGAGGAAAAAAATGTTGATAAACACCAACATTTTAGTTGTTGCTGAGCAGCACTATACAGAGCAAAGGGCATTTCAGCTACTCAGCTCCTTGTCCTGTACTGCCAGTGAGGGGGGGCTGAGGTGGCAAAAGGAGTTGGGAGAGGACAGAAGCAGGACAGTTAACTCAAACTGATCAAAGGTATACTCCATACATCTGACATCATGCGAAAAAAATCCATGAAAAATGGTGGGGACCTGGCTGGACAGACAGCCACTGGTGGAGACGAGCTGGGCATTGGTTGGTGAGTGGTTAGTAAATGCTTGTGCATCACTTTTTTTGTATTTATATCTATGATCATCATTACTGTTATCTTTATGTTTCTCTTCCTTTTCTGTTTGGTAAATAGTTCCATCTCAACTGCTGAGTTCTATATATATATTTTTTAATTCTCTTCCCCCATCCCCGTCATGGTTTTGTGGTTTTTGTTGTGTTGTTGATATTCCACATCATGACATCATGTGGCGGTTTGGGAGTCGGTGCTGTCACTGCCGCTGCCCGGGTTCGATTCCTGGTCAGGTATACCCAGCACGCAGCTGGAGCATTAACTCTACTCCCAACACACCACATGATGCCATGATGTGGAATATCAACAAAACAGCAAAACACACAAAACTGTGACAATCCCACTAGGAGGGAGGGAGGGAGTGAATGACTGTGATGCTTAGCTACCAGCTGGGTTAAATCAAAACATGGCATCTGAGACATTTGGCCATATCCTATCTTATCCTTCAGTGCTTTTAACCATCATAACCATCATGGTTACAGTTCCAGTAATGGCACCCTTACTCAGACTGAAATTTGTTTTCTACTTAGAGAAATCTGGGAGAGCATACTTTTTCTTTCAAAAAAGTATTTCTATCTAGAGGCTTTTGTACCTAGAGAAAGTCTTTATTTACACACACTGGCATCTACTATAGAGTCATAGAAGGGTTTGGGTTAGAAAGGACCTTAAAGAGCATCCAGATCCAATCTCCTACCGTGGGCAGGGACACCTCCCGTAGATCAGGCTGCCCCAGAGCCTCACCACCCTTATTTACTCTTATTCATCCATTCAGTGTATGACACACAATTCTAAGATTGCAGCTCACAGGGGATAATGGAGAAACTTAAGAAAACTTTGTCTTTCTTCCTTAAGATGCCTTTGGTAACTGCTGTCCAGTTAAGGTTGGGTGTAAAGAATGGATTTGAAATGAAGTTATTTCAGATAAACAGACATATGAAAAATGTGTTTTTGAAGGAGGATAAATATTTGAGTTATTAAATAGGTATCTGATGGCAGCAGTGCTTGAATATCACTCATGGTGCTACAGAGGTACTCACGTATTGCCAGCTGAACTCACAATACACTCACAGATCCAGCTTGCACCTCTCTGAGATATATGCTTACAAGCATGGGGAAGAACAGAATCTTCAGTGTATGTAAAACTAAGTGCAAATTTGTAGTCAGACTCAGCAAAGAATCTATTAAACAGCCTCAGCATTATTTCTGCTTTTAAAAATGCTGATTAACAGTGCAAAGCAAAGAAATGATGATTTTAATGATTAGCTGCATTTATCAAGAAGAAATAAAGTATATCATACTTCCATCCCCTTTTAATTCAATAATCCGTATTTCTTCTAAATAAGAAACAAGAGAGTTGTTTCTGCCTAATAATTCCCTGGAAGGCTTTTTGATGTACAGCTGTGATTTACAACACACCTCCATCTGCGAATATCACACTGCCTATAACTCAGTTTTGTGGGTTTGCTGTCATCTAAATCCATAGCACTGCTGCATGTATAAATGCCTTTTTCCAACTATAGCTATAAATTGCTGCATACATCTTAACATTCAGAAACTAGGAGCAACTATTATAGTCAAGTGTAGCAATGGTAGCAAATAACTACATGGGGCTTTGATTTATGGTTGGTAAAAACAATTAAAGTCACCTTCCTGTACTGTGAACAGCAAAGACTGAAAAATAGGCAGAAATTCACTTCAGGTATCCTTGCAACAGAGAGAGCAACCTTCACTAAAAAGCTGCGATTGACCAATTTGTCCAGGATTACCCTAAATCACTGTGGCTGCAGCCACCAATTCCTACACCATTTTCCCCATAATAAGCAGAGATGATTCCCATTACTTCATTCTTTACTCGTGCAAAAACTCTCACGTGGTTCAAGACTCAATGATACATATTCATATGTAACGAGAGATAGCTCATTCCTCCAGATCAGAAAACAGAATCATACTTCTGTAGCCCATTGACGTGATATCATTTAACATAGGAACTGATATGGAGTTTAAACACATCCTAACAAACAACTATTCTCTAACTATCTTTAGGATTGGACTTCAAGGCCTTAATCAACAACAAAATCTTCTGTTACAGCAAAAATACAGAAAACTCAAATACCACCAGTATTGCACAAGGAGAGCTAGGAAATACTGCCACCTACGGGTAAATCACTACTGCGACAATGCTAATTGCCATCAGTTCCCCATGTCGCCGAAGCAGAGCCGCTCCGACAGCTCTCACTGAGACCCATTCAGGTTTCACCAAGAGGGGCTGTGCAGGAGACAGTGCTTTCCCTCCTGCCCGGCCAGGCAAGTTCTGCATGCTACTGACAGCTATACTGGATAGTACATACTCTGCTGCAAGTCTTATAGATCCTAAAATAGTGACAGTGAATTAGTCTCTGGGAAGGGAAGGTGTAAATCTGCTCTTGACTTCAAAGTAGGGGCGCTCTTGGTATTAGGCACTTTTATTTACTGAAAATTTTGAGTAATGGGAAGTATTACTGCAGTTTTACAGGAGCTGGTTTTACAAAACATTATGAGTAGCTGAATCTAAATGAGCTGGGGTATAATTACTGTGAGATAACGCCTGTCAGCTTGTTTCTTTTATTAAATATGTTGCAAATTCATCTGCAGAATGAGGATTGGAGGTAGAGACAGTAACCCCAGTGCAATGGTCTTGATCACTGTACAGTGACACATATGATTTACAAACCACTTAAACTATGCTGTGCTGCACATATGGCTTAGCCCAAGGCCTGCGTTGTGTTGTGAATATTCCTTGGATACATGACAAATTTAGCCAAACAATTGTAACAGGGAGCCACTAGGTAGCTCCCAGTTGGTACCGGTGATAATGCCACTTGCATGTCCTTGCCTTTACCTGAAAGTGCAGTGAGAATTTTGCATGAATCTTTTTCTTTTTGGAAAGAATAACAAAAAAGAAAAGAAAACAAAAAAGGAAAGAAAACAATATTTTTCTTGGTTTAATCAATTACTTACTGAACACTGGGAATAACAGAACTCCCTAATTTATTTGGGCTTTTTCAGGCCCAAAAGCATGGAACAAATACCAAGATTCAAAGAACCACGAAACTACATAATATTTGAAGGTAGGAGGACCGCAGGAGAGCATCAAGTCTGAACCTCCCAGCTCAGAGCAGTGCTATCTACAGCTCAGGAAAGTATCCAGATGAGGTTTGAATATCTCTTAAGATGGAGACTCTGTGACCTGTCTGGATAACCTGCTCTGGAATTTGATCATTGTTAGCAGAAAAAGGGTTTTCCTCATGTTTAAATGGAATTTCCCATACTTGTGCCCACTGTATCTTGTCCTGACACTAGATACCACTAAGAAGAGTCTAGTTTCATCTTTTTACTCCCTTCCATGAGCGAATTTTTACATATTGATAAGTTTCCCTGGCCCATCTCTGGGCTAAAGTCAAACACTGATCTCTCAGCTTCTGCCTTGAGGACAGGCATTGCAATTTCTTAATCATCTTGGTGGTATTAATATGCCAGTACAGACTAAGAGAGGATGAGATCCCACCCAACAGTTAAATGTCTTTTGAAATTAAGAGATGCAGTGTTTTGGCACCTCCTGTAAGACAGTTGCTGTTTTAACAGAGTTTAATAGAATATGCAGAGGCTGGAGTACCTCTTAGCTATAAGTCTTCATGGTATGTCAGCAATTAGCTCTACTTCATAGCTAGTCTTGAGTGCTTGGTGTCTTTTCTTGCGCAAGAGTTCTGTAGGTAGCTCCTTCCTGCAGGAAGTAGGTGGCTGCTCAAAACTCATTCCCCTTTCTTCACAGTACCAGATATACATGTATGCCTGAGGGACAGTGGGCTTTTTGAGATTCTGCTCTAATTTTTACAGCTATTTAGCTTCAAAAACAAAACCCAGAAGCCAGCCAAACTGCCCTGGAGCAGCACACCCCCAATCAGGCGGTGACACAATGGGCACTATACAGTAGCTGTACAGCACCCAGCTCATTACACAATCTAGCAACTAATGCAAGTTGCCTATGCTCCCTCCCCTCCCTGCACTTGCTCTTGAGAGACGACAATTCTTTCTCCTCCTTCCTGTTCAGCTCAGTTGGAAAGGGCCCCTTGTGATTGTAGGCTTTCCTTTCCCTCTACAATGCTGTAAAAGATCTCTTAACTACTTCTCTCATCACTCCCTTCATGGCTGAAGTAGATTTAGCCTTGGCAAAGCACCCGCTGCAGTACCTCTTGGTCAATCAGCGCACCTAGCAATAGTTTCCAGGGCAGAAAAGACATGCTGTGAGCTTGTTTAATGCCAGCATCCTTGGATGTGTGACAAGGACACACACTGGAAATAATGAACATCGGGGAAATGTAGCTATAGCAACAGTTGCAGTCACAAAGCAAATCCCCACCATGAGTGCATGGAAACTACTGTTACTGTCCACACAGAAGTGCTGATAAAGCAGGAACTTAAGACTACAAGCATGCCTGGCCTGCAGTCTTGCCACAGCTAACATTACACATGAAAGCATACCAATAGCGGACAGAAACTTAGATCCCACACTCTTGGAAATGTCAGGTGAAACAACAAATCCAAAATTGTTGATTATTTGCAAGGAAATCCCAAATTTCACTCAGTCGGCTCCAGATTTTACTGCAAGTTTAGTACAAAGACATCAAAGGAGTATTGATAATGCTGTCACAGCAGTTAAGGAGACAGCCAGAGCTTCAGAAGAAAGAACAAAACATCAGTCTGTCACTGAGAAGTTCTGTTCCCATCCTAATTATTTTCTCCACTGAAACTGGGCAAAATTTTTACTTGTGTACTCAACATAAAAACAACCAGTGCTTTCTGACTTTTGTTCAAATCCTAAGTTAAAATAATTGAATGACTCTTGAGGAATTTTGACTTTCAGGAGATAAAAGAGAAATAAAAAGCTTTTTTATTTTACTTGGAATATCACTAGACACACTCTTTCAGAACTCCAGGGTTTCTCTTTTCACTGTATTTATAATTAGTTTTAAGTCAAGTTCCTTAATAATATAATGCCTTGTTTCCATTGTCTACTGTTTTGCCATCTTAGAGGACATATATGAGCCATGGGTAATGCTTGCAATGTCAAGGAATTACTCAGGGAAAAGCTGATACACAGCACAAAATATTCTTCATGTTTGCATTCTTCAGTAGCTGTGTATTTCCCTTCATTACTGTATGCGAGTCAGAGCATACATAGCAAACATCTGTCTCAGTTATTAGGAAATTTGTGATGCTTCATTACACGGAGCAGGTATTTGATACAACTGAGTAATTTCCATTACATGTCTGTGTCTCCTGGAAAGAGTATGATTCTGCTAATGTATCATTTCAACAAGTAGGAACAACATGGTTATTTCACAGCTAGAAATTCCATTAATACCTCCTAACTTGAACCATTTAGCACAGACTGAGCATCATGCCTTTCACTTGACAGCAATTTTAGATCAAAAGAGCTAGAATTGTGCCTGTAGTCAGAATTCAGACAAAGCTTGGGTTGCAAGCAGCAGTGGGATGACCACACCTCTCAGCTCAGTACAAATGCTTTACTCGTTCAGAGCAACATTGCTTTGGGCAACAACAGCTCTTTCCAGAGCAGTCCATGCCAGCTCCTGCTGAGATTTTCAATCTCATGAAGACTTCACCACCTACTCCCCATCTCATCAACATTCACTTAAATCCCTAGCTGAGTGTGGGCGGCTGCTGGGTTATGTTCTCCTGCCAGACTTTGTCAGTAGCTTAAAAGGCCAGGTTAAATTAGTGAAGGACCCCTCCTGGGTACTTACATAATACTGGTTTGAGCTCAATAGAAGTATCTGGTGAAACTCAATTATCTCCTTTAAGTATTGAGAAGAACACAGAATAAGCCTGTATCACCAGCAGGAAGTAAACACATTACCCACAAACATGAACAAAACTTTCCACCTTTCCCTTTTGTCAACAGTTTTCTTGTCTTAGTTGTTTGATTAACAGAGCAACACATTCACACACCTGCTGCCATCATCCCATTGCCATTTCTGATCGTGTAGTGTGAATTCTAGTTTGTTGTAAAGTCCTTGAAAAATCCAGGGCACAGCTGCACAATCTCCACGTGGCCGAGACTGCATTAGTCAAAAGCCTGTTAGCCCAACTAGAGATATTACAGCCTTGGGCAGGAAGGAAAAGCTACTGTTCCCTACCACTTCTATTCAAGTTGTCTCAAAATCATTACAAAGATAGGGTCCTTAGGCTCATCACAGTAATCATAACTGTGCCATGAACACCTCGATATCAGCAAAACTCCTTAGCCAGTGCTATACCGTTAACACTTCGTTATGTTAAAGGCCTAAAGCCCATCCAAGTAGCTTTAGGCTCATGCTGTGTGCTCACTGTGCCCATGTAAATACCCATTAACCAGACCAGCTCTCAGGAAAGGCCCTGCCTGTGTGCAGTTGTGTGTTTGTTTGAACGTGAGGCTAGGACTAACAGAGCATTAGGGGGAAGGATGCTGACAATGACCTGTCAGAGGGGAAAATCACCCTGTGAGGATGTGCATGATGGGCCCACTGGAGTGAATTAGGTCACCTAGTGCTGTCACAAACAATACAGCCATAGCTCATACAGTGAATGGCAAGCAGCCTCCCATATGAATGTCTTCAGACCATTGGCTTTGCTAATAAGGTTACCAGCAGTGATATTACACGTCACAGCATCTCTACAGAGATGAGCTGGAATGGAAAGGGAGGCAGAGATTTGAGCTGAAAGCAGACAACTTGAAGCCTTAGAGTGAGGCTTTCCCCCACATAGGTAGGAGGAAATCTGCTTTGGACTTGACAGATTCCACCCTGAAAAAGCTGCTTTGTCCACTAGACTAACTCCTTATCACTGCAGTATAAAATGGCAAATAGACTCAACCAATGGTACATAATTCTTCGAACTTACCAGTGACTTTAAGGTCCCAGTTCAGGATTTTTCCAGAAGTTTTGAATTTTAGGAACTCCTTTGCATCCACATGCTGGATGGTAGTGGCTGGAACAGTAGCATAGCCTTCGTGGCCACTTCCAGAAACTTTGACCATCATTTTACTGATTTCCTCCTTCTACATCCATTCTTTCCCATTAGAAAGTCCTAAAAAGGGATGGAGAAAAGAAGATATTGATTGGTAACATTTCAGTCTCTTTTCCTTTTATCAAACATGTAAAAGATACTGGAAGAAAATTTTATCTTTGTTCGTTAGCACTTGGTCCACCTTGTGAAGCTGCAAGTATGTTGTGCACACCTAGACCCAAAAGGTGCACTTGAAAAATGAGAGAGCAAAGGTAATAGTGTTTATCTTTCCAGAAATAAAAAGTTATGGGAAAAAAAATGAGAAAGCCAACACATGTACGTCTGTATGCAGAGCCAATAGGATAGTTAATTCTAACTACAGACACATATCCACTTTCCTTACCAGAATTAGCTTGAATTTGACATTAATTTCACTATTTCTACCATCACTCTCTTCAAGGATTTCAAGCCCTTGGATATCTAAACCATACAGTGTTCTCTGTCTTCATTACAGCATTATGTTACTTGATTTTGTACTCTTCCGATCTTGCGAATCAAATCAACAGAAATTTATCATGGCTGAGGTTTACCTGTTTCTTGTGGAAATATTTTTAGAACTGATTGATACATTACCTGAATCTGAGGGAAACTGTATATTTATTTTGAAAAACCCATTTTTGTTATTAATTAACTTTTTCTGCTAGAAAAAGAATTTTTCATCAAAAGCTCCTGAAAATGTCTACCATTGAATTTTCACTGTAAAACTGCAAATCCAAATCTCCTTTGGCTTATATTTCGTTGTTTTTTTCATAGTTCTAGGCCTGAGAGAATTCTTGTCTTGCAGAGCTTACACTACAGAGAGAACTGACACAGATGGAAGTGTAAGGCTTGTGATGCTTCCAGTTCCCACCAGATGTCACCAAGCTCTCAAAGATCTCTGGAGCTCGAGCAGCAGAAGCCTCCTGCCCAATTGCCAGTTATAAACAGTGCTTTTCTCTGTAAAAGACAGCAGAGCAAAACAACTAACCTAAGCAGTTTAGGACAGAACCCTTACTTGTGTCAGTGGCTGAAGCACTGCTGAACTGATACTGAGCCAAAGCTGAGATGTTCTCACTGCTGTTGGGTAATTTGATCCAAATGGATTCAATCTTTACTCCTCCTACTGGGGAATGCTACCACCACTTTCTCTCTGTCCTCTACCTGAAATAGCTGGCAGAACAGGCAGGAGTGTAATAACATGCACAACAAGGAAGTTTGTGTCACTGTGTGCTTCACTTCCAAGTTTTACTGAGCGCTGAGTACTGTGGTTTCTTGCACAGCACAAATGCCTGAGGTCTCACTACTCAAATAAGTGTGCTCCCAAGAGTGAGCCAGCTTGCCAAGAGGCTCTCCTCAATGCATCCCAGTTGGCAGAATAGCACTCTGAAGACTGCCATCAGAGGAAATGTTCAGTCTCAAAGAGATTAGATGCGCAGACTAAATAGGATGAATAGAAGTTGACAAATATCCAAGATGTATGTTTGTGAATGAAGAGGCTGTACTGGAAATGAATGCATTTTAATGAGAGAAGAGAGGGAAATTCACCATGAATTGCAGACATCTATTGTCCTGAAAAGGCATTGTTCCCCAGAGCCTCAGAACAGACACAAAAGGCACGCACTCCATGAGGTATTGTTGAGACTGGCTTGACGATGGCAGCTTGGGCCTATATAGTACATTTCATGGAGTGCCTCAAATCACTTCTCTCCTGAGAGGCTGGTAGCATTATCCCTGTCCTTTCACAGACACTGAAATACACTCTGAGACAAAATGAGTTTGCCTCATGGTGAACAACTCAGAGAGCTGGGAAAGTGAATCCTGGTCAGTGTAGGTGAATGTCCAGCCTAGAGCCTCATTTCTGTAATGTTGCTCCTGGGGAAGCAAAGTTGCTAGTTTCTATTGCATCAGTGCTCCCAAATAATATTGTAACGAAGAGCTCCTTGTCCATAAAATTAGCAAAGCCTGTTTGTCCAGAGCAACCAGGAACAATGTGCACATTGCTCCATGCAGCATTCACATCAGCCAGAGGTGCACAGAAGAATGGTCTTGCTCCTTGGTGCCTAGGCAAGCTGACACCAACCACAGGGTGATTCAGACAGAACGTAGGACTTAATTGCCAGCCCTGGGACTCATCAGGTCATCCTGGTCTTGCCTCCTGTCTACTGTAATAGTCAGCATTACATTTGCCTCCTGGCCTACCAACTCCAGCATCCAATCTACAGTCAGAATCTCCTCACTGCTAAGGTGTGAGTTTTCAATAAGTTGTGGGTATCTGTTTAAAATAGGTGATAACTGCACACTGAACACACATAAACCAATCATGTCTCCATGAATAGTAGCTCCAGTTATAATTGTCCTAGTTCTGCTTTGCAAGGAGCACAGAGAAACCATGGTCCCAGCCTGGGGTTTCTCTTTTATTTTTCCTCCATCACCAAACATGATTTTTACTGTTATCACAAACTCCTCTCTTCTTCAGGAAATGTCTGTTTGACTGCAGCTGATCAATGACAGCACCAGAGCATTTCCAATGCTTCATCTCTGACAGAATAAACATTTCTCTATCTGCCATAAACATCTCGCTTTGACACAGGTACACAGAAATTGCCAACATTTAGAAGGCCAAATAGACACTGTAACCCCTCTCCTGGTACAGAATAAAATCTCCCTTCTCTCCTTCCCACTGGCACTTTTTGTCATGTCTGTCCGTGCCAAACCCTACATACACACATGAATAGGAAGTGACTATGGGAATTGCTACCTTGGAAGCATAAACCTCTGCCACTTACAGAACACTGCTGCTCTCCTCTGCAGACATGATCACAGCTGACACACTCAATTTGCTCACTCACCAGCCAGTCTTGATAAGTTTGTGATACAGCCCATGCTGCTGAGTCTCCACTGCTTGCAGTATTTAAATTAGCTTGATTTAGTAATGTAGATTTAGTAATTTTGTACCTACTTGCATTGCAATCAGGTCCATGACCATGATGTTGATGTGAATTTGAAGGGTCATCTGAACATTCTGGCTGTTGTTTTGTCACTACTGGGAAATTCTCCATTGTTGGAGCAATTTGCCTTACCTTTGAAAGGAATTCAAACCACAAAGCAGAAGAAGGGTAGCAGGACTCTGATCCACTGAACACTAACATCTAATCTAAAAGTATTTTACTTCTGAGCATTTTGTTGATACAATTGTCTGCTCAAGACTGTCCTATTTCTCATTTGTTAATCACAGCTGGCCTTTTGATTTTTTTTTTCAATTAAAAATAGAGGACGGGAAAAGAATTTAAAAAGAAATCAACAATGAATTTCAAAATGTATCTGAAAAGCCAAAACCTCTTTGGATTCCCAAAATCAAGACAAAGCAGCAGAGGCCCCCAGGAAGAATTCTTGTTTTCTAGTAGTTCAATAAGCAATTTGAGCTAGGGATGACTTTAATCCTTCTCTAAAAAAAGATTCCTTAGAGGGCAACTAAACTTGAAAGTTTCTGCCACAGTGAATATTAATGGAAAGAAGTCTATTTCACATATCACTGCTACGTCATGCTCTCAGAATTAGGTGCACCTATCATGACTCAGGTTTAGTAAGTCTGGTCCTGCTGTCAAGAGGCAGTCCTGCTTGTTGCCTGCTCTTACAACAATGGGAGATTTCAAAATGGAGTGAGAGTGATATTTTACATGGTCAGACAGTGATAGGACAAGGGGAAATGGTTTTAAACCAAAAGAGGAGAGGTTTAGACAAGATGTGAAATCAAATTTTTTGAGGATAGTGAGGCACTGGAACAGGTTGCCCAGAGAAGCTGTGGATGCTCTATCCCTGGAGGCATTCAAGGCCACATTGGATGGGGCCCCGGGCAGCCCACAGTATGGGGTTTGGAACTGGATGATCTTTAAGGTCCCTTCCAACCCAAACCACTCTATGATTCTATGTTCTCTGTCCAGATTTTAGCTCTGCTGCCTCTTCCAGCACAAAATAAAGCATTCTGAACACCGACAGTCTCTCTATTGGCCGTCTTATCTGAAAGAGGATCACTCCAACTGGGACATCTAATGAACTCAAATTAGCTGCACAGTACTGGAAATGAGAAAGGCAGTGCTGAGAAATTAAGCCTAAGCACAGCTAGCTCCACCCATGTCCCTGAAAGGGCTAGGGATGGGAAAGGGGGAGAAGTTACTAGTTTCAAACTATCCTTATTAACTAGACATTTCATTTAAATTGTACTTAGCACCTGCCTCCAATTACCTGGCTTCAAGGCCCATGTGTGACAGAAACTGGAGCTGTGATTAAATCCATGCTTCGTACTAGTGAGCCATTAAGCAGAATCAAGGCTCGCCGCTCCTTTGAAGGAGATCATTTGTCTTCATTAGAAATGGCCATCCTTGATTGCCCTGACAGGAGCATCTCCCTGCAAGATAATAAAGCCTGTTATTGTCGAGAGATAAAATAATGTATTGCAGCTCCCTGGAGAGTGATTTGTATTTATTAATGCTCTCATAAATTACGGTACCTTGATTAACATGTGACTGTGACAGGCAGCAGGGGTGTGCTGCTCATCACGGCCATTCATGCAGGCTACTGTCTCTCAAATGATGAGATAGTAACAGAATGTCAGGGAGCTGCCTCCTGCCCCTTAATGATGTCTCAGGTCTGTGAGGGCATGACGGACAGACTTAGCCAAGTAGTGAAACCTGACTAATCACATCTCTGACTGGACCTTAATCTTCGGTCTAGATACAGAAGACTACACAAAAATCACCTTCTTTACTAGTAATATAACACTCCATATTTTCTTCCATTACTTCAGTGGTGGGGAAGCAGAAGAGAAAAGTAAAGTGACCAGAATTGATCAGAATCACTTGGGAAGCCAGGAAAAAGGTCAGATACAGAATTCAGGTCTTTTGAATCTACCATTTGGCACAGTGAAAACTATAAAAAACCCACTGTACTTTCATGACAATCATAATGTCACATAATGTTCTACAATAGGCATACCATCTCCAGAGGCCTTTCAAATGGATAACAGGAAGCATACAGAAGTAGAATAATAGCTGCAGAACCTCATACAGGGGGACTGTTTATCCAGTCCTGGGATTTCAACTCTAGATCCCTTCCATCTAGGCCCCTGCAATGCAGAGGTTCTAGTTTGAGACAACAACTAGTTCTGCCTGAAATAGGCTCATTCAGTATCCTGCCCTTAAGGTAATTTACAGCATGCCACTATGCCATTTCACTTTCAGAGGCAACACAGTGTCAGAAAATCACATATCTGTGCCCTAGATCTGCTTTCATTTTGATATAGGTTGGTTTGTTTAGCATTTAACATTAGTTAAGAACCAATATATTAGTTTAGCAAAAGGAATCTATAAGTGATATTCTAAAACTTTTCATTTCAGCTTTAGTGGGCAAATAGTCTTCTCTCCTCAATAATTCTGCATTGTGAACATAATAGAATACTTTTATTTTTTGTCTCAGTGATTTTGCCTTGCAAGAAGCACTGGAGTCACAATAGAATACTTTTATCTTTTGCCTCAAAATGTGCAAGGACATTTTCCTCGCGTTCCACATAAATTGTTTTTAGAAGATGGCTCACTATGGCCCAATAAGCAATGGAAATCTTCCAAACTGGGAAAAGTGGATGAAAGTAGATCAAAAGCTTCACTGATTAATCTGATGGTGAAAAATGGGGAAGAAGTGGGTGGGCACTCGACCACCCTAGATACCACTGAGCATCCCCAAAAGGAACAGTAGCATGTATTTATGAATCCTTAAAAGAGAATGAATATGTATACCAGTGTACTGCATATGCATCTCTTAACTGCTCAGATGTAGAAACTGAACTCTAAGAGGGCACGGCTGCTTGTCACGTTGCCCTGTGCATATCGTGAGGCATAAAGGAGTGCTGCTTTCTAACATCACATCGAAGTTAGAGAGTTTTCTTCCCAGATTTCAGATGACAATTTGTACTATCAAACTTCTGCTATTTCAGCAGAATTCAAACTGGGTGAGTTGATCCTGTTCACTGCCAGTGGAAAAAGTTTAAAGAAGGCAAAAATTCAGAATAAATTCAAAAGGGATATTCCACTGACAATTTCAGATGTAGCCAGCTCCTGTTCTTTCCTCTGTACTTCTAAGTCAGAGTTCTCTAGGATAACACTGCCAGCTCTCCCTAAGACCGGAACCAAACTGAGCTACTGATACAGTACCAGAGACTTGCAAAAGCCATAACCAGATTTATGTTCTAACTGCTCCAAAGCAAAGATGGGAATCATCCAAGCAGACATGGTTTATAGCCAGTCATGGAGGCACTAGAAGACAAGGTTTGAAGGGCCAATGAACGTAACTGTGTCCATGGGATGAGAAGAGGACATCATCATCCAAATGAGCACAGTCAGTAACATTGCACAGCATATGAGACTTCTGGTCATGCAAAATTGTACAATCTTGTCAGAGTACTTACACTGCTGTGGGATGGAACCTTCTAGTAGACACATCACATGCCTGTCTGTAAGATAATTTTTGGGTCTGCAATAGAAGAAAGCACTTGCCTGCTAAAATAATTCAGCCTCTAAAGCTGAGAGACGCCCAAGAAAGAGAGAAGTAGTGGCCAGCAGGCTAGATAAGTGACTCTTTCAGACTGGAGCTCCATCACATTCTGCACTCTGCATATCTTTAATTTTGGCACATCTTCACTCTTATTTAAACACACACCTTGACAGCCCTTTGTTTAGAACTTATTTGCTAGTGACATTAGTCACATGAAGAAGTAGGGACCTTCAAATTCTTCAAATGCCTCTTTTAAACTCTCTTCCATGAAAATATCTACAAAGCATTGGGCAATGGTTAGAAAGTTAACAAGTCCTTACAGATGTTTTTAAATACCCTACTGTGTCAGTTCACGAAGTTTGTTACAGCCACCTCTTCAGACTGTGAGTCTCACTCATTAAATCTAGCAGCTCAGATTTTATTTTTGGTGATCAAATTGCCTTTTCACACTGCTCACAAAACCAGCCATCGTTCTCAAACTACTGTTTATCACACAGATCCTGATTGTTCCACTCTCACCTTGTACATCTTTCCACGTTGTTCACTTAGCTGTTGTTTTACAACTGCCATACAGATGTCATATTAAACTACTTGCAGAATTTCCAGTGAAAGAGTTTTATTGCAATCTGATAAGTAATTATTCACTCAATAATTAGCATTCATTCGCCTAATGCAGCATGTACATGTATTTGGTTGAACGGATATATGAAATAGTTTAAATATGTTGTCTCATAAATATATAATATTTATAACAATATAAGTCTCTGAAGTGACATTTTCTATAATACTCTTTCTATGCCAATTCTTGAAATGTTACCAAAGTACCACCTAGCAATCCAGATCACTAAGACTGTCACTATTACAAACCTCGTTCTTCTAAATACTAGCAGTACAAATGTTATGGGAAGGCATATCTGAAAATGCACACTCAAAAGAATACAGAGTGAGTATTCATATTGCATTTTACTCTGTCATCTGATCTCTTTGACACAAGGAAGGTGAACAACTGATAGGTCAGCAAG
Source organism: Cyrtonyx montezumae (assembly GCF_038088225.1). NCBI lineage: Eukaryota > Metazoa > Chordata > Aves > Galliformes > Odontophoridae > Cyrtonyx > Cyrtonyx montezumae. The sequence continues at coordinate 14,996,808 of NW_027072045.1, read as the reverse complement.
AAATCTGACTCACTCTCATGTAGTCTGTAATTGCCTAAGAAAGAACAAGACTTCTGCTCTAAGAACAAGCCTATGGATGAAATAAAGAGTTTTCTCTCTCTTGAAGTGTGGCTGAGCACCATTCATCAGAAGTGAGGTGATCTAGCAGAGGCATATTCCTTGGGATGTAAGGTTCACATGGCTTTCTTAGCAACTGTATCAGTAAAAATGGTGAAGCGCTGCTTATCTTCCACACCACAGAATTCTGGATTTTTCTTCTCTGACTTTGAAATCTTTAATTAGACCAACCCTCTGTCATTTCCTTTCAGACCAAGAACATTTTGGTATCCTGTCCTATTATCTACAAGACAAATGTGAATAAGGGTCTCGATGATTATATTAATAGTGCAAAAAACAGATGTGAGAGGCTGCAAAGTGTATACATTAAGAATAGTACTACAATAACATCTTTAATCCCTTAATAAGGGCACTTTTTCAGGGAAAGGGAAGATAGATGGAGGGATTTTGCTGCTGTATTCAGAATCCCAAAGAATGCTCTTAAACTAACATATGTAACCAATGTCATTACATATTCATACTTCTTATCTTCATAGTCCATGACACTTACACTGATTTCCAGATGTTTTCAGAAATACCATTTCTGTTTTCATAAAAGTGTTCTTCTTCATATATGAATATATTTTGTCTGTGACTTTAACAGCAACATACAGGGGTAGCTGTAAATTTAAAGACAGCTGAGAATAGTTAACACCTCCACACCTTAGTCGAGCATTTTGGGCAACATGTTTCAGTATCTTCTCACAGAAGCTGACATGAGCTGGCACAATTCTGTTTGGTAAACCTTCACATTCTGCGTGGATTTGGTTGGAAAAGCTAGCATGAGGCCTGTAACAAAGAACATGCATCCTAAGGAGCTGATGGCTTGGCATGATGGTACTTCCCAGAGCTCTGGAGGATGCTTGCTCATCTTGAGAACACCTAGGGCCTTCTAGGGGACAGGTTTGATTCCTCTCTGTGATCAGAAGCAGGATGCAGGAGACTTGTTTTGTGATATTATTGCAATTCTGCCTCCAGATCCAGATGGAAACCAGAAAAGAAACATCATATTTCAGTAGCTGAGGCACTTGGTAAGTTTGGATTATATTTGGATAAATAGTGGGAGGAAAGTGAGGAGGAGAGCTGGCAAAGAATTTTTTCCAGTTCCCAGATAGAACTGGGTTATGAAGAGACATTTGCTTTCCTTTTTTCCCTTCTAATCAAAGTTGTACACTTAACATATATAACAGAATTTAGTGCTACTGATATCCATGGCTGTTTGCTGACACTCACTCCTACACTTGTGATTCTTTGGCAAATCAGCAGTTGCACTCTGTTCTTCTCAGAGGCAGCAGCAGCTGCCAGAGAAGGTTACAAAAGCCCAGAACAGCACAATGGATTCCCCTCTTGATTTTACTTGAATAAATCCAGGACTCTGGACTTACTCTAGATTGTCCCATGGGATGTCAGATTGGAATCTGGTTTGCAGTACCATCTACAAATTCCACCGCAATGGGATGGAAGTTTGAGTAAATAATGAAAGCTTGCGAGTACAGTACAAAGTGTTCTTAAGGAGATGTTTTACTAGGACTTGTGCTTCATGCTTAAAGGTGCAGGACACCTGACACACTGCTGAATATAAGATCCAAGAGTATGCTGGAGGAAATAATCAAGTAGGATTTTATGCATGAAGCTTATATCAGAAGTCAGCATACCGATCAACCCAGTTGCTTAGAACAGAAGGGCAAAATAAAGCTCTTTATGTGCCCTGAATTCCCATAGCAGAGTTATCATTAGCCCCCTCTGTACAAGTATGCAAGGCCATGAGTGGAAGAGTTCTGTCTACCCAGTATAGTCTCAGTATAGTCTGGCACAAGAAAGAAACAAGATATTCATTAAAAAAAAAAAAAAGGTTGGTAATGTGTAATAAACTTTTAGTATACAAGAGACGAATGCACAGCCCACTGCTTCCCCTTCAAGTGATAATCTGCTTCCAGCGAGACAATCTTCTCCTAGCCTTTGCCTCTTAAAGTGTGCTGCAGCATGTCAGTCTACTCTTATGAGGAGAGGATAGGGTAAAAATTGGGAAAGTATCTGTCTAGGTCAGACTTCACAGGTTCAGATAAGATGGGTGAAGATGAGACTGCTGGGATTGCCCAATCCACCTGAGTCCATCCTCTGCAGCTGCAGACAACCAAGATGAAAAAGAGCTGGCAGATTCATAGTCTCCTTTGCAATATTTCTAGGACTTCCAGCGTCTGGTTGGCCTGGAAAACTCCAGCCTGTCCTGGGGAGCATTAGCACAGTGCTTCCATTTCAGATTCCAGCTGGAACGAAGGGCAATAGAGACAGCCACAAAAGAGAAGCGCTATTAAAAAAAAAAAAGGACTATCTGAACCCTGTTTTTCCAAGTGGCCAAGGTGAGCCACAGAATCCATTTGTAAACTGGAGAGCCCAGAATTTGTATCCATTTGGGTGAAACACTGGCAGGTATATTGCTGTGTGATGGCACTATCGAATGGAAAGAAAATTGGTTCCATCTGGACTGACATTTCATTTTTTTGGGTGCTATGTAGACCCTGCCTTCTAAAATTAAGATAAAGATATGAAAGTGTAAAGGATCTAACTCAATAAATGTTTTCACAGGACATATCCAATTACAAAAACCCCTGGTCCTAATCATCTTTTAATCTTATAGTAAAACTACTGCCCTTTCTCCTGAATTCTAAGAACCACCAGGAAAACAATCAGTCAAAAACAACAACAACAGAACCGCTATCATTTAGCTCACATTTGAGGAGACGGCTTAGGTCATAGGTGATTTGGCATACCCCTCCTAACAGTGTTGATATCAGTCAATACACTAAATGACAGTGCAGTCCTTCTGTGTGAGGGCTTAAATCTCTCCACTCCTTATTCTTCCTGACAGAAAAGTCTTCAGAGTTAAATATTGTAAACCTCTTATCCCGGAATTTCAAGCAATGTATTTCAATGTTGCTGTATTCCATTAGCACCTTAGAGAAGTCAAGAAAGTTGCAAGTCCTTAGCACTGTTCAGATCAAAAAGCAAAACTAAAAGTCACTCCACCCATTTGTACCATTAGTACAATTTTACGTATCATGAGAAACAATCATTCCTAAGGATTTCCCACATTTTATACAGTCATTGGCTACTCTGATTAGCATCTGGTCATATGTTTTTAAATATAGGAGTCAGAGTTTTCTTTATATTACTAAACTGCAGGTCAAGTTCTGGCCTTTTCACTCCTACTATACTGGATTTATATACACCATATACATCCAAAGCATCATTGTAAAAAAGTCTCATTTTAGTGAAAAGAGAATTCACAGATCTCAGCATAGGAGGCCTTTCTTACCTGTAGTATTCTAAATTCTTCCTATGGTCTTGCTCCAGTTTGTTTCAAATGGCATGCAGGAACAAGCAGGCATTAGCCAGTCAGCCTCATTTCACAGCTTTGATCAGTTTGTAAATTACCTTTGAGACAGCTGATCACTCTCCAAGTGGGAAGCTCAGCATCACCAATGATAAATACCTGTATTTTGTGACAAGATCTATTTCCATCTGTGCTGAGACTTCTTAAGAGCACACATGTGGCAACTTGTGAACCACTGCATAATGAATTGGATTGGAGAAACTGAAAAGCTTTTTACTCCTTCTATATACAGAGTGGGCACGATGCCAGACTTGGGATAAGGAAAGATGCCAAGTTTCCATAATTTTGTCATGATTTACTTCTACCCAAACAGAAAATGTGCACTCATACATATATATGTGTGTGAACGTATATAATACATGCTCTGCACTTTTTTACTTCAATTGAAAATGGCGAGATTCAGGATGGTTAATTACTATCTAAACCTATTTTTCAGGAAGAGGAGAGACAAAGTCTCTTCATTCACTTCTACAGCCTTCTATTCCACGGGAGTGGGTCAGTGGCACCAAATCCATACCACCAACTGCTTCCAAATCCCACAAAGCAACCATGGCATTATAAATATCGCCTACGACTTCATGGGATTCATCTGATAAAATTATAGCTGATAAAATTAATAAAGACAAACATATCAGCATGATTAAGAGCAGATGTAGACTTAATTTCAGCCAGACTCACTTTTGTCTTTGCAGATGGATACATGGCCTACATTCATTTCTTCTCCAAAGTGTTTGGGCATATCTACACAGTAAGGCTACATTTTGATTTGGAACAAACCTAGAGCTACATTAACTCTCAGTATGGGCTCAAGCATTAAGGACATACGTTAGTTATTACGTTCTGCCCAGGAAAGCATCACTGTGTGCTCCCCCAGGGGAATGGCACAGGCAGGCAGCTCAGGTTCTACATACTATGTGCTCTGGCTCGTGGTAGTACCTGAGACTCCAGGAGAAAAGGAATGTCAACCCCCCTGTGAAAGGGGAAGAAGGGATGAGCAAGTTATGCTAGGGTATGTGGAGAGAAAATTAGAAAGGCAAAAGCCCAGCTTAAGCTCAACCTGGCCACTGGAGTAAAAGAGAACAAATTTTACCCTCTCTAAAGAGGGATCTGGATAGGATGAATCAATGGGTAGATGTCAGTTGTATGAACTTCAGCAAGGCTGAGTGCTTGTTGGGGCAGTGATGGAAAACAGTTACCTCAAAATTGAGACTGCTATTTAATAGACCTTTCCACTTAAAAATAGTGCATTGCACTGAACATTTTGCACCAACTCTCAGTACGATTCTTTCAGATTAAAAAGAACAAACATTTCCCTCTATTTCTGGTTGGAGATATCTTGAAGAACTGCAGTAAAATGAATGTTCAAAATTATGTGACAAAACACAGAGAAGTGATTGCTGAGCAGTAAAAGCCACACTTATAAACTGAAGCAACCACTGACTTTCAGCAGCACAGGGAAATCTCATAGCTGAAAAGCATCTACAGAAACAAATTAACCCCACTCTTTGTAAATTTGGAATTTTAATTATACCACACCAATGAAATCCATGGTATTATTGAAAACACAGACTGAAAATACTTCACGGTCACTTCTTATATACAGGAACCTTTGCTATGAAGAAAAGGAGAAAAGAAAAGAAATGGAAAAAAGAATGCTTCTAAGTAGGCTGAGGATATGAGGAGGAGGGAGTGTGGATGGGTGGGACCCAGATGGAGTGTCTCTTCTCTTTAAAATTTGTTGCACATGCCAGCATTTGACAAGCCAGTGGTATTGTTCAGGGCAGATCTTATTAATTACTGTTTAGTAGGTGGCAGATGATAGCGCCCACAACTGCAATTGTCATTGTGTCACCAAACATCTCATTTCATACACTTGCCAAAGCAGTGGTTTTTATATGAAAAAATGGTTGCACAAGAAATAAGCAGATATCTGTGATGACCTACAAGGACTGCCAAGGGAATCTGCTTCTCTTAGGTTCTATACCCTGTAATTTTCAATGACCTAAGAGCAACCCCTTCTATCCCACCTTGTTTCTTGAACTAACGGATCTTGCATCAGGGACAATATACTTCACCATTAGATACACACAATAAGCTTTCATTTACAGAAACATGTACTGTTCATATAGCAAATATTACTCCACAACACTGGAATCTAGAGGCATAAATCGTAGTACATGATAATTCTGAATGCTGTTGTTACAATTTCTAATGTTTTGAACTGGAAAGTTTATATATAGAAAAAAAAAAGAAAAAACCCAACACATGAACTCCACTGTCTTCCCCTGAAAGCAGATGGAAAGAGAAGTCATGTCAACATATACTGATGGAAAGCACATTCAAATACTTTGGGGAAAAAGCTCAGGAAGTGAGTTAGGATGGTTTTTTTTTTTTTACTGGCCATGCCAGTGGCAGTCTGGGTTATCTGCAGCAAACATACCTGTGAGATGTGCCCAGAGAAATATCAGTCTTTTCCAGCCCACTAACTCATAAACATAATTCTAGTCAGTAATACTGATTTTTCACATGTCTATGCCAGGCTTCTTTGCTCAGCCCTTCTGTCTTACACATAGCAAATGGCTTCTGCCACTGATGCATTCAAGTCCAGGATCAAGTCAGTATGTGTTATCGATTAAAGACAGCGTGCCCCACGGGAATGAAATCTAAATGGACCTCATGAGCAAACCTCAGCATGGCCTTGTTTAGCATGCTAGAGGAAATAATAATTTCTAATACTGATAACATTTCTCTGGAAATTCTTGTCTCTTTAATTTCAGGAGCAAAACTAATACAAAATACTAATGAGAGTTTGCTGCTTCAATTTTGTGACAATAGGTCTTCTGGAGATAAATCACAGAGTCATACAAGTTGTATGATCTGGACTGCAAGTGGATTCCAGTTTTTGAATTCTTAATCAAACTAGACATTCACCAATTACTTGCAGACCAGATGGGATGAGGCAGGAATTTAATTGGCTGAGAGCTCATAGCCTGGGAACTATCTGTTGTATTCACCTTTTTATTGCTAAGCTGTTCTTCCAGTTCTCAGCATGTTTTTCTGCTGTGTTCCAGGAACAACAAGAAAGATCTATTGCATACTCAACAAATGAATTTTTCCATGCTTGTAACCTAACCCCATAAAACCTCAAAAAAGTCAAGCTGGTGGCCAGTGATTTCACTGATATTTACAGAGTGCTGCTTAGATTCTGGTAAGCACTTTCTTTACAGCAAATTTGTTGCTGAAAGAACATCACATTCTTGAACAACATCACATTCAAGCTTGTTCTTTGTCATGAGATCCACACATGCTGCTGCTGATGCCTGCTTTTACTCCTTCAACACACTGCCACTTCCAGAATCCCGTGTTGCAGAAACAGAACTGTGAGGCTGACTTTTTTTCAGGCAATGGTGTTTCATGCAATACAATTAGTGTCTCATAAGAGAGTGAAGGATGAGAGAACAGTGTGCCAATACCAGCTGCCTCATTACAGCACACACTGTGAATATAATTCGACTTACATCCTCCTTAGCTTCTTGCTTCACTTGTAATTTGATAAGAACAACTGTAAACTTCCAACTGAACCTGACTTCTCTTTCAGGTCCTTTTGTTCTGGCATCATTTCCTTTTATTTCAGAGGCAAAAGCAGCCCCTTTGATATCGTGGGTGGGAGAAACACGACTCCACTGCTGTTGCTATCCAGATACATTTAAAAACAGTTCTACATCTCCTCAGTATTTATTAAGTTGTTCCATACTTTTGTCTATACAAACGTGAGCATTATACCGAGATCAACATCTATAATGGTTTAACAGCACAGTGATTTCACAAGTCTGCTTACAAATGAAGGGCTGATATATTTTAAAATATTTTTTCTTTCTCTTCCTTGGTACTGAAAGGTGTTTTTGGAAATCTACACATAGGAAAAAAAAAAGTAAAAAACAAGCAAGCAACAAACAACCAAGTGGACAAACTGAAAATAATTTTGTTTTTTAAACACAAGGAGACATTTAACCCATCTTTGGTCATAGTAGGCCAAACAAAATATGTTGAAAAACAAAGCAGAGAGATTGGAATTTTATGCAGATAATCCATACCTTCAAACAAACACAACCTGTAAAATCTATAAAGATTGCAGATCCCACAATGAAACTGTAAAGAAGAAACTTCATGTGATTTTTCTGAAGAGAGAATCACTATCTCAGAATTATCTCAGAAACATATAAAGAAAAAGTACAAAGAAGTTTTAAGTGAGAACACAAATGATAATAGCTTTAGATCACTGGGCAGAAGACAGAGACACAATAAGCAGGGCTTTTATCCCCTTTGTTAAAAACTATCTGAACAATGACAAGGTAATATTGACTTTTTTTAATGGCACATACCAAAGATGAAAGGCATGATTTTTCATATCACGCTGGTGGATTATGAAAATACAAAGCCAAACCAGAGGAAGACAAGAAAGACATTCAGAAACAATAGGCTGTGAACTATGAGAGTGCAAATTAGGAAGAAATTCCGGAGTGTCTCTGTGGCTGACCCATTTTCTAAGACAGACAAACAATCTGAGATTAAAAATGATACCCCAGTGCAGCACAGGGCCTGAACAGCAGCAGAGTGCTCAGGGTTCTTGTCAGCATCCTCCAACCCACGTGGTGGAATCTCCCAGCACATCACAGCAAGGAAGCAGTGGGTGCTGTCTGCCCACTGTGCCAGTGCTGCCTTGTTCCTTTCCTTTGCATAGCTGGGTTTCAGCCTTACTTCTGTCTGTTTTACTGTGGTGAGTATCTGGCAGAAGACATGAGAACGCATTTTTTAGACACCTAGTTTGATTTGCATTGTGTAGGGAGTTCAGTCACTTAATTCAAGGCTGCAACTGCATGTTATGACTTGATGTCAAAGTTGCACATTGTAACACTGAGTCTTAGCTGCATTCTGCTTGGAAATTTAACCACAGTCTGCAAGTGTTTTGGTTCTCTATTTGTACAATGGGTATTTGTAGAGTAGTATTATCTAACATCACATGAAAGAACAAAAGCATTAATAGTGAGATGCTGAAAAGGAATGGAGCTGCATTAATGCCTTCAATAGATGACAATCATACTGAAGAACGGCTGCTGATTTAGCAATGTGTAAGGTACACACTGGTAAAGTAAAAGGAGAAATATTTCTTTTTACAGAGCCTGTGCTTTTCATTTCTCCACATCTCCAAGTGCTTCCATTCACTTCTTACAGTGCAAAGTTCACTAACATCTGTGTGGAAATCTTTGTGGTTGCTGTTTTGCTGTTCAAAAGCACTTTCCATTCTTGTCAAATGGTTTATGAAATTGAAGACAGTCATCCACTCAGGTGCTCCTTCCTCCGCACTTCGTTTTGCAAGTGCTGATCTGTTGCACTTGCATCTGGAATTTCTTTATAGGCTATGGTTAACACATGTTTTTCTCCAGCTGGGAATTGGACATGTCTGCTAATGTCACTCAGATGCTCATTTACTCCTACATGAAGTTCTCTTGGATTTTTTCCAAAGCAGCATGGTTATCATCATCTCATGTTGCCTTGTACAAAGGCCTGGGTAGGTCCTCTGTTGGCAAATGCTATACAGCTGCACGGACATCATTGAACTGATCTGTACTCAGAGGAAATTGATAGCTGTTTTCCCAAGCATTAGATGCCATTTTACTTGTTCCCATAAACTGCTATGTGGTAGATCCAGTCCACATACAGGATAAAAACTAGAAAAGCATGGCTTTGTTTGTTTGTTCTGGAGAAAGCATCAAGCTAAATAATAATAATAATAATAATAATAATAATAATAATAATAATAATAATAATAATAATAATAATAATAATAATAATAATAGTACAGAGTTACAGAGAAGAAGAAACAACCTTTCATCCTGCAATCCTTTCACTATTTTTCATGGGATATGAACCAGGGCTGTCAGTGAATTTCAATGGCTTCTGACATAAATGTAAAGAGAGATTACTGTATGCAATGCCTGGTCTGATAGCAGTGTTCAGTGCTGCAGGGGCCACAGGGCAAAGCACTGAGAGAGGTTTTTTAAATGGCTGGATGTAACCCCAGTGCTGTGGTCTGAAAAAGAGAGGATAATCAAATTTCATGCTTCAGGACATGAGCTGATTATTTTCTGAGCCCCGCAGGGTACCACACCCTCTCCAGCACCCAGCTTTCTGCTGGATGCTTTGCAAAGCCTTCAGCGTGATTCTCCAGAGGCACAGCTGAAGAGAAGAGACTAATTTACAAAGGAGGAGGAAAATATACTCTGATCAGTCTTGGTATTCTCTTCCAATCCTAAGGACAAAGTATCTATGATGTTCTAAAGCTTGTTTCTGAACAAACTTCACTAGAAAACAAGAATGCTACGGATGAGTGTGTTTGTGTGTGTGGTGGAAGGTTGTGCAATTGTGGCTTTTTTTCAAATTTTTTTTATTAATGTGAAATATTGTTTAATGTGAAATGTATTTTCTATGCACAGAATCCAGGCATTTTAAAAGATCAAAGTGAAGCAATGTTGTTCAATTGCTGAAACAATATTTCTAGAAGCCTAATCACTATTTTTTTCCATTTCCAATAGCAATTTTCTAGATTTCACTTTTTCATTCCAATAAGACAGGAAAAGAACAGGGAATTAACAGTTTTATTGCAGGATAGAAAAACAAATCTTTCTGTTATTTCTGCACTTGTGAGAAGACAAATACAGCTACTGACACACAAGAGAGAGGGTCAAGGCTGCAGTCTGTTGGGTACCAGCAGATCAGATTGTTGTACAGGGAGAGTGAAGAACAACTGGAACATGCTCTACTTCTGTGGAGACACTGTTGCTCCTGGACTTGAGTGGAATTCTTGTCTGAAGTCAGCATCTTTTTGAAAGAGCTGAGTCAAAAAATATTTCTCAGACAAATACAGTTTTAATCAGTCCTAGAAATACAGCAGCATCTTTGCTAACAGCCTTGATTCACAAACATACTGACATTAAAAATAAAAGCTAGAGTTGTCCAACCTACTTCTTAGACATATACACTGCAGACAGCTGAGCTGGTAGAAATCAGCATCTCTACAAATGACAGCTTGGTACATCAAGGAAATCAACAGGAATTTTGGTTTTCTTTGCTATATCAAACTAACCTATGACAATACAGTGGATGTTCAAGGATCAGCTAAGCTACTAATATACTGTGGTGTGAGGGCTCTGCAAGCAGTAAGGAAATTCCATGCAAGAGAAGTGAAGCAAAACTAAGCAAAAATAATCTATAGCCTCAACATAAGAGTCAGGACTCCACAAGAAGAAGGATCTGGTAGACCTGTGTCTGGTAACATAAGCAATTCAGTACTAAACAAAGCCGATTTCCTTCTTTTGACTATAAAATATGAGGGCTGCTCTGAAAATAATACCTCCTGTTTTACTATACTGATCCAAACATCAGGTGGATGTTGGTGGGATGGCAGTAGAGGTTAAACCTTTGTGCCACCATTCTGTTATATTTCGTTGACATGTGACAGATGGCAGCAGAGGGAGTCTGATGCAATGGCTTGTGACATGGGAGTGTTTGTGCAGCAAAGGTGTGTCACTAAATTCCTCCATGACAAAAAAATTTCACCTATTGAAATTCATCAATGCTTGCTGAATGTTTATGGAGACCAAACAGTGAATGCAAGCACTGAGAGGCAGTGGGTGGCTCTTTGCATCTGCTGCAGTTTCCATGGAAATAAATAAGAGGCATTATTTTCTGAGCAACCTATGTATAAACTCTTGTCCAATCTCTTTTCTCATTTGATGTGGGAGAAAACAATGCAATAGAAACAAACCACTTTAAGTCAATGTGGATAACTTCTAAGGAGATAAGAGTAGTATGTGATTTTTTTTAAGAACTGGACTGTTCTAAAGATACTGCTGACATGCAGTGCCAGAACAAGGCTTGCAGGCTTTTCCATGGCAGGCATTAATAAGTGCCAGAGACACAAAAGGAGGTACTTTTAACATTTGGAGTATTTCTCAGGTTCTTTTCTGAATCACTTTGAACTTCAGAGGCAGCAATCTCTTGCTAGGTCTCAATGCTGATCAAAACAGGCTAAGTGCGACATTGTGCGAGTAGTTTCCATTTCAAAGCAGCATCGATTTGACTCTGCCTAAGTAAATCTAGTAAAACACTAGAACATCTTGTAAAAGTTGTAGAGAAGAGAAGCCTGTCATTCCATTTCACATTCCTTCTGTACTGCCCTCCAAATCTCTAATTGAGATCTGTCCCCAAAGTCTGTCACAATGTCTCCATAGCCCCCTAGACTCTGCAGGAACAAGAAGCTCAGGTCCAACTCTCATGGACTCCAGCAGAGGCCGGAAAGGGTCAAATACGGGTCTAGCTGTCAGTAAGTCTGATTTCACATAAATAAACTAGTATTGACATTTAATCACTACTGAGGTGAACACAGTTCATATGTTTCCCCTACAAATCTCTTCTGGGTAAAGTCAGAATTTCCAGAATTTTTGTTGTTTGGACAAGAGAAGTGGCAGACTACATGATCCTTCTCATCGTTATGTGCCAGGAAAGGATCTTGGTGAGAGAAAGGAGAGGAGACATCTGTGGTAAACATGGTTTGGAATAAGTTTCTGCTAAGAGCCTCTGGCAAAAGATGAGAGCCTTCCACCACAATATCATTATTTCCAGTTAGCAAATTCAGATTTCATGACTGCTCTCAAGAGACCGCTGTCCTGCTACCATGAATCACCACCATCACTAAGTGAACTTCTGCAAGCCCAACAGCAAGCCTGTTCCTTGCATTCAAGCAGAAAATAAGGTTTCATTAACCACTATTCATGTCAAAGCTGCTAGCAAAATTAGTGCAAGTCTTACGCATTTCTTTGTTGTAAGGTCTACAAAAGCATATCTTTATTCTAACCTGCTCTCTACCATTCCATTTGCTCCCTTAAACGTTTTCCTTACTACTTAAGGAGCCCACAGCTCCAACATCATCACACTGGAGTAAATTGTCAGTGCACACAATTCCTCTCCCTAGAGGCTTTTACATAGCCTTTTCCCCCAAGGAATCCCACCTTTTCTTTTCTCTCTCTTTAAAGTCTCAGAATCCTTCATTCCCTTTCTTCCTAATCAGAGTCCTTATTCCTTATCTCTTTTATCTTCCCCTCGTGTATAGATGTTCCCCTCCTTCCCATTATCTGTCTTTCCTAAACTTAAGGAACAGACTTTTGCTCCTCTTCCTACTCTAGCTTTGCCCTGACAGAACAAATCTGTTCCTTCCAAGGCCTCATTAGCTGGATTGCAACCATCTTTTCCATCTTTGTCTTCTCACAAACTCCCATAACATTACAGAATCTCTGGTGAGATCTCTGTGTTTTTCCCATCACTCTCAGCATATTCTGCCCTGGGCCCTGTGAACCTGCTTGAGAGATGGACTGCTGCAGCATTTTCTTGGAAGTTAAGTATAGGTAGGGGTCTCTAACAAAGTGTTTTCATGCCAGGGGATGAACCAGCTGCCCTCCTCACACTCCCTCCTTCTAAGCTCTGCATTTCAGAGGCCATTTCCTACAAAACTGATTTGGAACTATTTGCAAATGCTTCTGGCAAAGGCAAGAGATAAATGCTATACTTTTCATCTGCATGGACTAAAAGATGAGGTACACTTCTACATGTGTGCCTGTCTTTGGCTCCTTCCAGAACTGGCACAAGGACCTGGCATCATGCTTAGTTCTCAGTCCCCACAGAACCTCTGCTGATGCAGAGAGATGTAGCAAGGCAGCCACATGGCTTTTGTTTATTTCTCTTTTATCAGTCTCTGTCATAAACCTCTCCCACTCCACAAACAATTGAAGTCAAAGAATTTCATCTAAGTCTTTCCATCTCTTATTTTCAAAAGCTCTGCTCTCTCAACACTGTCCAGCAGACCCACAGACTGAGGCTCCCCTGGGTCAGCCGCCAGTCTTCATAACTACTGGCCTATTGCAGGCCCAGCATCAAAAGTGAGCTCAGTGCTGTAGGGTGGCAGGGCAAGGATGATCTGGCTTCTCTGGAGCCTGAGGTACACCCAGGAAGCATTAGATAAGGACTATTCTAAAAGAGAACTTCAGACATTTTAAGAAGAGTGATCATCTTTGCCAGGAAAACTAAAATAAGTTTTTTGAATTTGTGCTGCAGCAAGTACAGACTCTGTTTTTTTTCTTTTTTTCTTTTTGAAGTGCCTTAAAACATTCCAAAGCATTTATCTACCACCATATGATTATATGAATCTTTGTACTCCAGTTTCCATTTTCTTTTTATTTTCAACCAAGTGTTTCAGATAAGACCAGGCAGAGAAAAACACGAAATGTTTTCTTTTCTGGATGCTGAAATGTTTTGATTGAAACAGTGATGTTTCTAAATATAACTTTTTTTCAGAAATATCATTATCAGTGTGGGTTTTTTCAGCTGTTCATTTACTTTGCAGTGAAACTAAGTGTTAACCTTTTCAGCTTGTTATAACAAGGCACTATGACTAAAAGAATGGAATAATCAGACAGAACACATTTCCTCTGCCTTATGTTTTTAAATCCTTCTATACATCCGACCAAGAGTATTCACATTATAGGCTAAAACCAATGTGAAAATTAATGAGGATGCTTATTAGGTAAATTGTGCAATTCTGCATGCACATTTTTCAGTACATACTCACAAACTCTGATCATGTTAAAACTACAGTGGGGTTAGTATTGGGTTCTTTAATGGACTAAGTCAATACTTAAATCAATGTTTTACTACTGAGGCACCAGATTGGGCTGCTGTGGGCTGGCTTTTTCTCAAAACCACATTCACCAGTGTTTCTGAACAGTTCACAGTCATGAGGATTTATCCTCATACTATTTGCCAAGGGAATACTTAACCCATCCTGAAGATGTGAAGCAATCCACTTATGGTCAGAAATTTGATTCCTTTCTCTGGAATCCAAGGCCAGACTCCACTCATAATTCCTTCTGTTCTCTTTTGAACAGGTTTCAGATCCCAAACTTCTTTATGTCACATATTTTACCCATTTTAAAAAGTGAAATTGAGAAATCTGGGCAGTATGTATCTGAAAACATTTATCTGTCTTTTAGTAACTACTGTGATTGGTGCACTGAGTCACTGAGATTCTCTTGTGTATGAGTAATTACTGCACATTGGCTTGACCCTGCCAACAGCTGGGATGTGGGGTAAGAGGGAAGACAAAATGTCCTCCCCTGAACCTGCTCACCATCCCTGGTGAGCCTGCTCTCCTTCCCTGGGAGCACCTGTTTTACCTTCTGAACAGGGCAGTAACAGAAGCGAAGCAGCCATGGCTGCAGCAGAGGGAGCCGTCCTACCGGCTATGGGGAGCCTGGTGCCAGGGTTCCGTCCCCTGCTAACTATGATGGAGCACTTCCATAACGAAGTTCAGCACTGACACCCTTCATCAGCTGCATTATTTCTGTTGTTCTAAACTATCTAGACTGCTAGTATCCACCGGCTCTAACGAAGGACTGATTTTTGCTGAATATTGTATAACTCCTTACCCTTCCACCTGTACAAATAGATGCCATGAATAAGGGGACATTTTTTATCTTTCAGAAGTCTATCCTGCAAGAGAATCCCTTAACACTCAAGTGCCTGACGTCCTAGGTACCAGCTGTCAGACAGCAGCCCAGAGATGTGTAACATCTCTTACAGACATCTCTTAGAGCTGTATGTTGACATTGTACTACATAACCAAACTGGGTTCTGCAGATGTTCACCTGCCCATGGGATGGCTTTCTTCATGCAAGGGCCTGTGCTATATGGAAAGCTGCAACTTATTTTGCTCTTAGGACTGTGATTTACTAGTACCCCTATGTGAGAAAGGAGAAAGAAGATGACAAAGACAGGGCCTCCAAGAAGCTCATCTTTGATGCATTGCACTTGATCTGCAATAGCAACAAAGTGAGTGAACTGCAGAATATAAAAGGGAGGAAATCCTTCCAGTTCTTCATGAGATCCTTTATCTTTTGTTTCTCTAATGTATTAGCTTTTTTCAGGTCTGTTAATTCTTCATCTGCAGAAAAAAAAAATGGAGAAAGAGCACTTTGTGGAAACTGTGAAACAAAATATCTTCCTATTCCTTCTAAACACTGCTTTAAAATTTATCTTCAGTGTCAGAGAGCAAGCCTGCAGTCAGGGAGATTCCGCAGTCCAATGTATCCTGGCCTACACAAAGCACAATGCTGCAGAGATGAGGAGCCCCACTCCTTCCTTACATGGAAAATACTGAAAGCTAACCCCTGAAGGATGGCACTCAGCCTAAAGAATATGTAGGTGCTGAGAGTACCTACAGACAGGGTTTTTTTGTTGTTAGAGTAGATTAAGTACTAGAAAAGCAAAGTGCATTAATTAAGTTCCTTGCTCACCAGGACTGGCTTTTTCCACCACTTCCACATAAAATCAGGGGCCATACTGCAAGCAGTACGTTAAGAACAATGGATTCATCTTTGTCTATTCATATGTAGTACAGCTGATGCTATTAAACTGTGATATCATCAACTGATAAGAATCAGCTCTTGGATAAAAAACAGTGGGTTCAAGCCAGGACAGAAGCAAGATAGAAACACACTTGGGAAGTAGTTGGGGAGACATTCCTCTTCATTGAGGTACTGCCACTTCAGCATACTTCTGCATCTCCTCCTGCCTCTGGGCAGCAAAACACTACCGGTGGCCAAGAATAGTTTTTCTATATCATAAGCTGGATGGTAGGATGTCTCGTTCCTTCCTGGAACCATCAAAGCACAATAATCCAGGATTTTTTCTGCACTGTTGAAATACCTGTGACCAAAAGCACATGGGCCACCCAGGAGCTCCAGCTGAATCAACAAAGCATAGCAACTTGCATCTTTCATGTTAAGGGAAGGATAGATGATGACACACAGTGCACTGGAGTTTCTTGCTATAGATTGGCACTACATGGACCCACTTTAAGGCCCTGACTGTGATCTGAAATGGTTCAAGATATAAGCTATTTACTGATAACTAGTGGTAGCAGCTATCAGTTAGGCTTTGCAGAGGGAATAAACCAACCCAGCAATCCAGCGTTTACCATGGTTTTCTGAGAGGGTCCAAATATGTTCTGTTCTGTGGTGAACTGGAATCATGTGAAAATTTTAGATCTTATTAATCATGAAAAAGAAGAGATGTGAAGAGACTTCTGTTAAAAGACTGAATTATTTGCCAATTTTAATTAAATTTGGCAATATGTTTAGCCTGAAACAGGTACAGATGAAAAAAATCAGGACATTTGAAACATTTTTATTTGCTTAAAAAAATAAATAGTAGTTCTGTTATTTTTCACTTCTGAAAGTTACTTTTTCAATTGACCTAAAGGGTTAAACACTTCAAGCTAGATTAAGATTTTACAAACAAATAAATATTATATGTTTATTGCACAGCCTCTGGGCACTGGATGTTCAGAATGTGCTTTACTTTTTTCCCCACCCTTTCTGATCTGTTCTCTCAATCTGTAGCATTTTTGTCCCTTGATTGTGAACAATAGCACCAGCAATCCACATACTTCCTGTTTCTTACCACCTATAGAAAAGGTAAACCACAGAAATTCCCACATGCACAAAATAAATACAAAATATATCCGCTTGATCACATATTTTTCTAATAGCTTTTTGGCTTGGTTGCCTTAGGCTGAATTATTAATCTAAAAAAGGGCAGACCCTAGCTGAAATGACAAATTGCTGGGCTGTACAGCTGGATTCCCATCTCAGGTTGATGTAAATCTGGAGTGATTCTGTTGGAGTCCAAGAATCATTCCAGGGACACCACACTTATGCAGCTGGTGAAGCACAATTGTGCACTTACGGCTTTGGGAAGCCTGGCTCCTCCCCTCCTCTGAGAGAAAAGAAAACAGAAAAGCTGGGCAAGTTGCACAGTTTCCTAGCAGTTACCTACACTATTAAGATGATGTTCAAAGACAACAAATCATCAGTCAGAGGTGTTCCAGTTTGACATAAATCAGAGAACTCAAAAGATGAAGATGACACAAGTATTTCACCTAGTTTTTCCTGCAAAACACAGTAAGTTTCACAAAATGAAACCTCGACCCTTTCAGAGGAGTTCTGGACAGCCAAATGGCTCTTCCTTCATCAACCAAGTAGGCAGCTGACATTCTACTGGCATTTACAAGTCTGTCATCCCAACCCTTACTCATTTCCTAAGATGTTTACATGTTTGATGTAACCATTCTTCCCCATTATCAGAGAAAAGTTATACATGTAGATGCTCTCATCTCACTCCTCACAGTATTATTTAAAGCCAGATTCCCACTATACTTCATTAATTTACTACTGTTGTGATACTGTGTAACCTGGAACAGACACTCAAGTTTCATGGAACATTTACGTACGTTATTTACATCAATCTCTGTTCAGCAAAAATGTCAACATATGCTTAGTTGTAAGTATTCACTCAGAACCTCTGCAGAGCACAAAAGGAGTGCTGGAACAAGGCCTGCCTCCAGCACTATTTATACAGATAGAGACAGTTCTAGCACGGCTCCTGGTTATTCATGGTGATTCATATCACAGCAGAGCTTTACTGTTAATCCTCTAGCTTTCCATAGGAGAAAAACATTAACTGTGCCATCTAGATTTAAGGCAACATTTAAAAACTAGCAGCAAGTCAGAGCATATGCTTTGTGTACCGGTTCTTCTTTTAGTCTTATTTGGAAGTTCAGCTCTGACTGAGGCCCAGCCAGTGAATGCTGCCCTTTTGCCTCTCTGTCTGTTGGCATCTCAATGAGATCATCAAGCCTCTGCCACTTTCCAGTGGCTCACACACATTGCAAGTGCACTGGGTGAAACAAGTTGCTCCTAGCCAGGTACACACAGTGTTTTGTGGAGGAGGTGGTCAGACTGCTGGTACCCACTGAAGAATGGACTTAGGGACTTACTGTGTATCAGCCTTATGCTTGAAAATTTTTTTTTTCTTCTAGTGTAACCCTGCTTGCTTAGTTTGAGCAAGCAATCCTACAGATTTGCAAGCATGCTGTTCTCTTCAGTAAGGTAAGCTCAGCATACATTTCAATGTGATTTTCAGGAGTTCGAAGGAAGAGCTTCAAGCCATTCTTTTTTGCTCAGATTTGATATTAATCTGTCACACTTGAAAAAGACTGTGTATAAACAGTTACATTCCTGTACAAAGTTGTACCCACAGGGAAATAAAAACTAAGTTTCATCATTCCTAATAAATAACTTCCACCCATAATTCCCTTGAAGACCAGTGGGTTTTAGTAATCTGAGTATTTCATTATATAAAGCTGAACCTTTAATACATTAAACTTAAAGCAAAGCTCTTTAACCAGTATCTTAAACATTATTTACCATCTCATCCTTAATTCTGTTTCTAAGCATAAATAAAGCGTATTCTGTTGGGCAATAGATATCCTACAAGTTCCTAATTAATCACAGATCAACAAGTAAGCAGGATAAAATGACTGCAATGTCTCCACCTTGGAAGCAGCTTTTTGCTTCATTTAGTTATAGAAAAAGTTGATGACAGTATCTCACCTTTAATCAGTTCTCAGATAACACCTTTACCCCAAGTCTTAAGTCACACAGAATTCTTGGTGTTACCTACTACACGCCTCTTGTGTGCAGAAATTGAACTTGGTGATTCTTACGTGTTTCTGGGGCTGCAGTCCTGAAGACATGAAAACTTCAATAGTAATTAAAGTTTGAAAGAATCTGTTGCTCATTGGGAAGATGGACTAAACATGCTCTCTTTTCAATTTCTTTGTCAATTCACAAAAAATTCAAAGAACAGATCAAAATAGCTTTAATCCCAATGGAAAATGTCACAACAGGTTGTCTTCACAACTCACTGCTGCCCTTGTCATACATAGCCCCTGTTCTCCCACACTCAGTCCTATCAAGTTCCCATTCGCCCTCCAGCCAACTATCACTGATGGCAGAGGGAACTGATGGAGGTTCTCCGAACACTGAGCTCACTGATAGCAGCAACTGCCAAATCCTGACTCTCCTGGAAACACAGAGCAAGTGTTTGCCTTCACAGCTGCCATTTCTTAGGAAAGAGACCAGTGTGTTCCATAGCACCAACTACATCCCTACAGTGATTTCTGCAAAAGCAAATCTTAAGAAATTGGCTCTCTGACTGAGAGGTGATGTAATTTCAGGCTCTGACTTTAGAAATTCTTAAAACTGAAATAAATGAACAATCCCAAATCCATATAGGATTTTGGATTTTTCATCTTAGTAAAAGCTGCAGCTGCTCAAAATTCTTCTGCAGTCTTGAAGAGATTTATAGATCCATAACTATGGAGAGGATTGAGTAACTACATGGAAGAGAAACTCTGTGGCACCAGCAGCTATTAAGAGTGGATTTCCTGAGATGTAAAGAAGAACACATCTCCCAGCATCAGGGCTAGTCTGATTTTTCAAATGCTCACAGACAACAATACAGATGGTCAGGACACAGAAAAATGCCACCAGTTGTCATGTGTGGTACTTTTTTTCCATTTGCCAGGAAAGAAAAAGCAAACAGCACACAGTAGTAAAGAAAACAATACTGACTTACTGCTCACATGCAGATTCCAACAAATAATAATGAGGCATGAGATGACATGGAATAAGCACAACAATCCCTGCTGGCTTTAAATGACTAGTTGCATGATAAATATAACAAACACACGTATCTATATATGTATACATAAATGCATGGTGGAAAAAGAATTGTCATTCAATTGCATTACACAGCAGAACAAGTAGCAGCATCTCACACTGGAAAGGATGCCAACAAGTGTCCTAAGTGACTTCTAAGATGGTTTCTGCTGACTCCGTGCATGATCTCTGCCCCTGTCAGCCTGCCTGCAATGGGTTGCTTCCAGCAGTCAGAACAGAGAAAGCCAGCCTCAGCACTCTCAGAGCATAGGGTGGCACTGAGCTTCAGAGAGCAGTGTGCTGCAGAACAGAGCTCAAAGTGCCCCATAACTTAAACCATGGAGCATGGAAACTGCCTGGTGTCTCATGCTGTACTGTAAACTACACCCTTGCTAAAAAAGCAGCTCTAACCACTGTAGTAGGTAGTTGAAGTTGCCAAATAATGTCGCAGGGGAAGGATGGCAGATGGAGGGAGACAAGGGAAACTTACCAGTTAATACAAACTAACTAAGATCTGGAAACCAAGAATATCATTCTCTTTTTGCTCCCAGCATATGCTGATTCTTTTCATAACAGGTTTTTGTCAAAATCTCAAAGTGCAGCATTGTTTCAAGTGACATATTTCATAAATATCTATTTGGAATCGTTTTTTCCAGGAAGACATTTTTCTTCTCCTTCCCTTCAAAACTTGTTTTCACCTAGAAGCAACTCTTTGCTTGAAAGGTAATTTTATGTCATAAAATTAAATTATGGAACATCTCAGAAGGTTCTGAAAAAATAAATACATGTCCCGTCTTACCAGTAACATTTTTATGTCAGGGGGCAAAATATGTTTTGGTTTATGTAAAACACCCTAAGAAACTAAACAAATAATTTACAGGCCCAAGCAGATCTCATTTCTTTTTGCAAAGTGTCCTACAGTCCTGGTTTCAAGAAGGCAAATGGGCTTCTTTAGGAGGCAGTATACAGTGCTAGCTGCTATCATGCATTAATCCCAGCATACCTGAACCCTGACAACTGTATTTTATAAGTGGATCTTTATATTAGATCTTTGTGAAACCACAGAAACTCTTTCCCTTCCAAAGCTCAATAAACAGCTTAGTCAAGGTTTTGACTATCTGCTTCATTTAATTATATATCCCTTGATTTATGGTTCAGGAAAGGCCGTAAATGAGGACATCACATTTGCAATCCAACCTCAAAATGTTTTCAAAATCAGCAACAAAAATCCTCACAAGAAGTCTTATGAAAACAATCCCCCGGGGAGCCAGATGCAGCACAGCCTAGCTGGTTTCTGTGTTTACTGAACAGGAGAGATGAATGGCTGACTTTGATTTTTTCATAGGTGTGCAAATAAGGAGCATTAAACTTGCTTATCCTAAAGTGTTTACCTTAATCTGTCAGTGCTGGGAGCCGAACACGAGGCCCTGTGCCCCAGGAGAGGCATGTGCCAGGAGATATACGGCTGAGTTAATGTGGCTTGGCAGCACTACATGGTACCAGAAAGGCAGGCTATCAATTCACAGAAGTAGTAGGCAGCAGAAGTCATAAACCAGTTTCTAGATGCACAGTCAACCCATCTCGGTCAGAAATAAGTCTCCAGTTAGCAGATAAAACAACAACAAAATGAGAGGCAAAAATCTGAAGAAATCCACACCAAAGTCCTGCTCCCAGTACACCCGAATGCAGGATACCATCCACCTAGATCCACAGGAAGTTGTGCACTTTGTCATACCACCCCTACATACAGCTGGACAAGAAAAATGCCAGATAGGAATAATCTCAAATAATTAAGCTCATGAATAGCAATTTCAAAAGAAGCTCTGGGGTATGGAATAAACACAGTATATACATTAACTTCATTATATATAATCTTGCATTTATCGAAGTTGTATTTTTGTTCATATAGCAAACTTCAAAACTGTACTGGACTATTGTGATCCATTGCATAAATACACCCAATGATTCCCACAGCAATGCTATAGTACATAGTTAGGCTGTACTGTGGTTTCTAAAGTTAGCCTGAGCATCTTTCCAAATACCTGTGGGTGACACAGAACCCATCACTCTTTGGCAAGTTATTCCACTGGTGAATTATATCCTATTATATAAACTGTTAAAATAATTTTTCTTACTAACGTACTAAAACAGAAATCTCTCCCTTTGGGGAATGCTTTCTTTTAACCTAGGTAAGATTAAGACTTTGAGCTTCGTAAGCCTTTTGATCTAAGGCAGGTGTTCAACACTTCCAATCATTCTTTTCAAATTTTAAAGGACTGGGAGAAGAGACACGACACCCTTAAAGGAACCAGCACAACAAGTGGTCCTACTTTGAGCTGGCCAATAAAGATGTATTTTTTTAGTCAGAAACATTCTGCTGGGAGCTACTGACTCACCCACACGCTGTGCAGTGGTCGTGGTGAAACTTCAAGCAAGGAGCCAGTGTGCACAGTGGGACTCCTGACCACCCTGAGTCAGAAGCTGCAAGCATGTGTGAAGGTCTCCAGCT
This sequence comes from Cyrtonyx montezumae, assembly GCF_038088225.1. Lineage (NCBI taxonomy): Eukaryota > Metazoa > Chordata > Aves > Galliformes > Odontophoridae > Cyrtonyx > Cyrtonyx montezumae. The sequence continues at coordinate 14,974,136 of NW_027072045.1, read as the reverse complement.
GGCAACCATGACATAAAGAAAGATGGCATGAAAGTTTCTCCTCTAGGACAATTGCATCAAGGATGTAAGAGTGATTCTCACAAGTCTTTGGGAAAGGTTTTTTTTTTTTTTTTTTTTTGATAGGTCATTTTGGAATTTTTATATTGCACGTATGATAAAAATAAAAATTGACATATCCTATATAATTTTAACAAAAGTGAATTCTTGTTTGTCTGTCACCCCTAGATTTTTCAGTGAAGGTTTCATTAGGGTTATAAACAGAGGTAACAAACTACCCTTATCCTTCTTGCCATTCCTGAGATGATATTCTGGCAGCAAGCAGAGCTTTAAGGCAGAAAGTTTAAAATAACTCCTTCAACTGCAAAGGTTTACTTAAGAAAAATGCTTCTAATGTTTCTTTCTAAACATCAAAGACAGTATTTCTGTCTAGTTAATCTTGAACCAAATCACTGGATCCACATCTCCTCCAGAGAGAATGCAGAGACAAGTCTTACCATTCCCACGCTGGCTCGCTCACTCTGAGGCTGAGAGGAACAGCCAGGCCACTTGCAAGTGGCTGATGAACTGGCTGATGGGCAGGAGGGCAGACAAGAGGGCAGGCAGCGTGATGGCCGGCGTACAACTGTGCTGAAGCCACGTGGCTCGCTGCACGAAGCGCTCTGTGGGGGCTCGCTTTGTGCGCTGCAGTCTGGAGAGGCAGGCACCCCGCTTCTGTTCTCACACACTCTTTATTAAATGGGCTTTTGTTAGGGTTATAGTTAAGATTAATGCAGCTCAGTGAAGTACCAGCTTAGTGATTCTTCATTTGATGGGTACAATGCAAAACTGGACAAGTAATTAGAATATCTCAGCCCCTACAACTTAATGTATTCCTAAAGTTCAAAGTACTGTACAATAATAAACAGCTGTTGCTGATACTACAGTTATTTCCCACATATTGAAATGCTTTTGATTCAGATATATGGGGAAATTATGAGTTAATCTACTGGTTACTCTGAAACTGGAAAAGCTGCATTTTACCATTTCCTTAGTACCAGCCATGTGCATCAAAAGCCTGTGCAAAACAGTTCCCCTCTGGTACTAGGATCCAGGCTGCCCTTAGGCATAAAAAAGACTGGGTTTGAATTCAGGCCTCATCTTCTTTGCCTCCTTTACATAAGAACCAAGAGCCTTCACTGGAGCCAGGTCAGGGCACCATGCTGAGGCACATCTCCCTCCACTCCCCAACTTGGGACGACAGAAGATAGCTGTAAGATGGTGTCTGGCTGGTGTACCTCTCTAACACTGAGAGCAATTTAGCCTCCAAAAGCCTTCTTTAATTTCATAATAGGAAAATACTGGAAATAAGGTGAGGTGCCTTTAAGAGCACACTGCAATTTCAGGCGAATTATGCTACGAAACAAAAAGAGCAAAAGAACATTTATCGCAAGACCTATAGTTCTGAGCATCCGTTTCTAAGCCTTGCAGGGGGAGAAAAGCTTAGCTACAAAACTGCAAGATGGAAAAAACAATCTCCAAACTTTTTGCTCTTAAAAAATCTGTAGATTCTTTCAGTAGTAATGAAAATACAATTTCCTGTTTTTTCTGAGTTTGATTTATGATTTTTGAATTTGATAACACTACGTGTATTATTTTCCTAGTAAGGACCAGAATCATTCGCTCCAGTAAATATTTTTGTATTGTTTGCTCTGTGTACTTTAGGTAGGTCATCCTCAGCACCCCTGTCATTGTGTGCTCTCCCAGCACCCCTACCAGTGCTGCATGTAACTCTTTGGCTGAACCAGCTTCCTAATGAACTTGCAAGGCAACACCAGAACAGGTTGGCCCGTGAGAGTATGCTGGATTCTGGCATGCTGTTCCAAAAGACCTAATTCAATCACTTTCTGAACACGCTTTTCAACAGCCTGAGAGCTCTATTTGGTTCAACAACCTACTAGAGACCATCTAGCACAGCCTACCATATTTTACATACAGTTCTGATGTCTCTAGCTCAGCCTTTTTTATAGGTAGATCAGGGCAACGAGGGAAAGAAAAGCCCTGAAGAAATTTGATTAAATACATTCCTCTCCCTATCAACAAGTTTTTCAACTTTGAAACTTATTGTCCTTCAGGTTCAATCAAATTAACAGCTGCCTACATCCCACTCATGCCAAAATTGAAACTCAGCAGAGAACGAATGAATGGATTTGTGGACTAAAGCATATTTTGTCCTCAGCTGAAGAGTGTCCCCTGTTGCTCTATAACAGATAACCAACGATGTGAGTATAACATTCTGAGTCAGACATAACAGAATGATATTCGCTTAATAAAAAAGAATCAGAAAAAAAGCACTTAGTTCCACTGTTACTTTCTGATATCACAAGAGATCTTCCCTGCCTTCAATGTCTTGCAGTAGAAATACACAAGATGAGTTGAGGGAAACAGTATTAACTTCATTTTACATCTAGTCACAGAAAAACCAAGATAATTATTCTTCCTCAGTAACAGGGAGAGTTAAACTCAAAACTACTGAATCCTATAACAGATCTTTATCTGCTTTCCAGACCATTTGCATCTTGTTCTTAATTTTCTATCAGTATTTCTAAAGCAATTTTAGATCTCTCATAGAAAAAACAACAAACAAACAAAAAAGCAAAATATAATCTATTCTTATTTATGCTACAGTAGATTTTATAAAAGGAGTAAAAAGTATGACATGCAGATAATTAAGAGGCTATAAGCACTTCTTACATTGCTGACTGATTTACTTCTTTAGAAGTCAGTGAGCTTATTTTCTGTGGGCACTGCAGGGCTTTCATGAGCCGAAACTTTATAGTTTCCAGAGGAATGAATCCACTCCCTTTTGACCCTAGACATATCTGTATCCTAACAACTACACAAAACAATAGCAAAGTGTGACTAAACGTGAATGGCAATGTACTGCTGACAAGCTCTGACCATTAACATTTTTCTTTCTGTTTAACTCAGCAGGCGAAAGGCAGCTAACAGAAGCCGTCTGCTGTTATGAGCACTCACAAGCATTTCATTGTGACCATGCAAAGAAAATGAGTGCAATTCTCTCTGAGAATGCTACTTTCTAGGTTTTCATTATATCTTTACAGATTAATTGTGAATAAATGCAAACAGCATATTTAGAAACAGGACACTTTCTTCTGTTGAGACCTTAGAAGCCTGCAACCCAAGCAGGTGAAATAATTGAGATGTACAAGGCCATCATGCCAACATCTGCTGTGCAATTGTACTAATATGATTAGTTTTGCCACGGTGTTACTAAAAGAAGGATATAGTCCTTTTATAGCTTAATTGATCACATTTAGATGTTAGTGAACTCTGAATGCAATGGGAAACCTTCTGCAGGGATCAAGAGGGACTGCCCCCCATGCTAGCACACAGCCTTATTAACTGCTATCATGATCAGCTCTCCTCATTTCTGGTGCAAGTATTAGCTACTCTGGTGATACAGCGAAGCTATGTCCAGGCTTGCCTGCAGTTATATCTTGAAGGAAAACAATGATCCCTACTCAGTTCTCTGAAAAAATCATTGTAGGTGCCCGTGTTCAGGAACAGATTAATGGCACCTACGCACGAGTGGATGGAAGAACATGCGTGCTGTCCAGAATATGAACGCTATTTCAGACAGGGCTCTCTGCTTAGCATTTCCAACTGTTCACTCTGCATGTCTTCCTGCTCATAGCACTGGTTGCTCTGGGTTGGGGGTTGGACTCAATGATCTCTTGAGGTCCCTTCCAACCCCTATGATTCTATGATTCTGTTCTGTGACATCTGCCTTAGTCGCCCTGTTTGACTTAGTAATTAACAGTAAATTATGGATTCTGATGAGGAGACCTGGCACTTAGTGTTTTGAGATTACAGTACCTTGTTTTTAGGCATACAAGTCTGGGAATTCCTTTTGTGTCTTGATCCCCTATAATCAATAAGGCTGTTACAGACAAGTCAATCAGCTAATAACACAGCATTCCTAAAAACATCAATCTACACATTTCTCTGTCTACAGATATGATATGAATCAGATCAAATGAAGCCTTTGGCTGCTGTAAACTGATATTAGCACTGAAATCAATATAGATGTACTGATAAAGATCTAGACAGTAAGATTAATTCAAACATTTATTCAAAAGACGAATAAAAGCCATACAACAGTGTTCACTTATGAGAGAGCCTCTTCTGATAAATGTCATTTTGTAGTTCTTTGAATTGTTACCGGAGAGTTCTACAGAACTTAAATATAAAGGGGCAATTTTGAAGTACAAAAAGTTTAAATAAAGAAAAGCAAATCCCACGCTTGGTGAATTATGGAGAGTCTGTGAAGGGCAGTAAGTGTGAGAATCCAATCCCTGCTCACAGAAAGAGCCCTACTGTACGTTCCTCCAAATATTGATGTTTGAAATCCAAAGCACATGTGATGCATTAGCGTGAAACAGGGATTACATACATGCTGCTCTCTGCCCTGCAGTTCAGGAAAAGTCTTTATGTAATGAAGAACTGAAAGACTTATGAGGGAATCCAGTGGACTGTTATCGTGTAAAAATATCTGTACTCTCCAAAGTCAACTCGCAGTTGCTCCAATGTATGCTGGTATGTGTTTTGTTTTCCAGCAGGCCTGAGAGAGAAGGAGCTCCATTCATGTCAGACCCTGTTAATCTCATACCTACAGCTCAGCCTGTGTGAATGAAACAGTGACTTGCGAAAGCCACTGCTTTTCTTTCCAGTCAATTCTCAAACATATAAAACCTACCGCAGGAGATCCAAACACACTCGAACAATAACAGGCAATTTTGCCAATTACAGAAACTACTTGTAGGCAATAAGAAGGGAACTTTTCATCCAACTAGGGGCTCTGATTTTGGGTCTTGGAAAATTAAGAATGATTTCTTGGTGCTTCCTTCATCTGTTTCTCTTAATAGCTACCTGCATTCTCTAAGTTTTAACTACACAAATGCCTCAAGCAGTTCTTAATTTAATAATTTAAGAATAAAAAGCCAACCACATATAAGAACAAAGAAGAATGCAAAGTGTAGCAGCAGAGCTCTGAGTTTGTGTAGTTCCAGCATGTCATTGATGAAAATGTTATTTTAGTAGACGTAGAAAAAATAGAACCAAACTCAGAGTTTTACAGAGGCCAAATTCAGTGCTCTTCTGAAACAATTTAACTAAGCAAAACTCTCATTCATAGAGTCACAGAATCATAGAATGGAAACACTGAATCATAGAATGGCTTGGGTTGGAAGGAAGCTTATAGATCATCTAGTTCCAATCCCCTTGCCACAGCCATGGTTTCCAACCACCAGATCAGGCTGCACAGGACCCCATTGAACACGGCCTTGAACGCTTCCAGAGATGGGGCATTCACAACCTCTCTGGGCAACCTTTTTCAGTGCCTCACCACCTTCTGAGTAAAAATTTCCACCTAATATCTTGTCTAAATCTCCCTATTACAATAATGACAACTGAGTAACAATTGTAACTGCTCAAGAAGTGCTAAATAGCTACAAATCAACTTTTATGCCCCCTTCAGCTATAGCAAATGTTCATCTCCAACACTGAGATTTTTTTTTGCTAATTGTATAATGATTCACATGCTAAAATCTCACATTCCCTAAATAATACTGTTATAGAAGATCTTTGCTTTTGAGATTTTCTCAGAAACTGTTTGCAAAGCCTTGGATCTGTTTAAGGTCCCAGATAAGACATGATTTGTATTGTCACCTACAAAGTTTAATACAGTGCATAACCATGTACTGGTGCAGCAAAATTCTTTAACCCATTCTTGTTCTGTAGCAAGGCTAGCAAGACCATCTATGTTTCTGTACCACCTAAATAAGCCTCAGTGACATGTCACTGCTATGGAAAAGTAGTAATTGATTTGGGATAATGGGTTCTCTAACAGAGTGGGGGAATTGTTGGGCCACCTGTGCAAGTTTATATCTCCATTTATTTATTAGTGTCAAAGTCCTCATAAAACATAGTCGTATAATAGGTGCAAATGAGTCTAAGTCATGAAAGTCTACATCAGCTTCTACATTTTCTCTTTGGTTATCATAGAATCACAGAATTGTAGGGGTTGGAAGGGACCGACCTCTAAAGATCTTCAAGTCCAACCCCTCTGCAAACCAGACTCCCTACAGCAGGCTGCATCTAGTCATCTAGGTGGGTCTTGAATATCTCCAGAGAAGGAGAATTCACAACCTTCTTGGGCAGCCTGTTCCAGTGCTCCATCACCTGCACTGTGACGAAGTTCTTTCATGTATTGGTGCAGAACTTCCTATGCTCAATTTTATGGCCAGATCCCCTTGTCCTGTCCCCACAGACTGCTGAAAAGAGGTTGGCCATGTCCATTTGACTATCACATTTAAGATATTTAAAAACATTAATGTTTTGCAGTCTCAGAGAAGGTTTTTCTTTTCCATTCATGCAGGCTGTCCATTGCTGCAGACTGCACAAGCTGGGCAGTAAGCAGCCTGCACATACTCAGAATGATGCTGTGATCTGCCCCTAGACAGCCTGAGGCACATAAAACAATCACTCAGTATGCTTCTACCCTATTAAGCTGATTCTTATAATTCTAGCAGTAAAGATCTGCCTATAAAGATCCAAAAATTTCCAAAGTACACTGAGAAATCACCTAGTAGAACATCAGATTCTAAAAATTCCATGCCCGTATTTTCCCCTGCAAAGGTCTGAGTGAAGGAAAGATATATGCAGACTTCCACTTCATTTGTATATTATGACTGATCTCTAGAGATGGAAATCTGGAGAGACAGATCAAGAGTTTTTATGCTCCATTAAAATACTTAAGATTTTGTGTGCCTCCATTGAAGACTCAGGATATTAACTATTCTGAGTCTGTCTGCATTTTGTGAAAGTATGTTATTTGTGACTCACCAGGTTCGTTTGTGCTCTACTGGATCATAGTGGTCCTGCAGTAGCTTTCTGGCACTACAAGAGAAGTCCACTTCCTCAGGCAGGGAAGTTTCAAAGGAAAGGAGGAAGTGCAAATAAATTTGCCACTCAGCTCCAACTAAATTTAAATGGAATTCAAATAACTAAATCTCCTAACCCATTGTGGAAACATCCTTCCAAAAAAGTAGGCTTAGAGGGATAATTTGGGTTATGCCTAAGTCATGTCTGGCGACCAAGAGCCAACATTTACATGGAATGGGAGGGATAACTCAGTGTTACAGAGTATTTTTGCTCAAACCTGCTCCTATGCCTGAGAAACGTCCATGAAAATTGTGGCCAAACCTCAGCAAGAAGATAAGTAGCGCAATAGCAAGACATAAAGTGTGACTAGAGATGCCTGTAAAAGGTTTTCTGACTATCAATTTTTCTCTGAGTTAGCAACATCTTTGAGTGCACTGACAGGGAGGCATCCTGCACAGAAAGGGGCAGCAGGTGTTCAGTCACTACTTTTTAGGAAGAGAACCTGTGTTATTGTTGCTATCAAGGAGCACACTAAGCGTGCAGTGTCTGAAGACATCAACACTAACACATGTAAAAACTTTAGGTTCTGGTTTCATTCTGTCTCCCCAGAGTCCACCAGTTTCCTCATGAATGATCCTGATGACAGTTTTTGTATTTGATTGGACCTCCAAAGAAAGAGCTATTTTGTATGTATGTTTATTTAGCAAAAGTAGAGGGCAGAAAAAAATTTGGATGGCACAATCCATTCTGTAAATTCTCCTGTTGGAATAAGGTTCAGATTCTGGATGTCTTTCAGTAATATTTTTTCTTAATTTAGAGCAAAAGTTACTGTGTTTTCAATAACCAGTATTTAAGATTATCAAGTAGTTACAGACATGAAATATTAGTTCTGTATAAAAAAAATACTGAAATATTTCACAGTGGTGGATAGGACGTGTTATATGCAGTTAGTTCTGACCTTGACACAGATATGTTTCTATAGTTTAATGACTCAGTGGGCAACAGTTGACTCAAAGCCTTGTCCAGAGCTCCACGGAAATTGCATTGCGTTTCAGGTCTTGCTAAAAGTACCATACGCCAAATAAAAGGAATGCAGCAAAGAATGATGGGAGAAGAAAGTAACCAGCTTTGCTTTAACAAGAGGCAATTGTAAACTGAAAAGAACTCCCTATTACAGTTGGCTTATTTACAAAGCACAAGAATTTTATATTCTTCATAATTTGCCATGGATATTCACATTCATCTAACTGTTTCTGAAAACCTAGTAAACTTTTAGTCTCCGTGACATCTGTGCCAATGAGTTCTTCAGAGCAATCATCTACCACATGAATTTCACTATGCTGCCTTTTGGTTCTTGGTTTCAAAAAGGTGTCTAATATAATTTCTCTAACATTTGCCCTAAACGTTAACCAGGCCTTTTCTTACTCATTGCTTCTTGAAATTTACCAGTCTGAGGACTGCAAAGTCAGACCTTGTCTGCTTTTGGTAGCTGTTCTTGAGTTCACAGAAGATAGTCTTGTTCATCGAGTCTGAATTTGACCATCAGAACAAAAATCAGTCACATCTCAGTCTGTGTCCAACCCCTGAGCTCACTTACAGACAGTGGCTGGAATAAGAACTAAAACATAGGTCATGTAGGCAGCTGGCTCAAAGCCAGCAAGGCTTTATAGACATAGCCTCAGTCTCTTTACATACAGAAAATACTCCTGACTTCTTAGAACAAATATTTTCAAAAATAAATAACCAACAGCTCTAAATAAAGCATGATACTTCGTGAGCAAGAAATGAGCAGAAAAAAAGCAAGGCACATTTTCTCAATTATCTTTTTGCATGTTCTTTACCAGTCTAGTAGCAGATAAAAGTCTGAAGAACACCTGAGACATTGGAAAAGAATAAAGGAGCTCTGGACAAACAAAGACAGATTTCTAGGAGCAGCAGGGAGAAAAAGTAAGTGGCAATGCAAAAAAAGGTAAGGAGCAAGAGGAAAGGAGTATATACAGCAGAGCATCAAGGAATGGCTCCAGCCTTATTGCTACTACTATCATCAGTTACTCTAGCTGGGTGGCCCTAAAACTTCCAGGAACTTGGTGTCTGTAGCTAAGGAAAGCCCAGGTTTCCTAGCTACAGTTCTGAATGCTTTTACATGAAGCCTGGCTGGCAGAAGTACTTGCTGCTCTGGCTGCTGCAAGATGGGCTGAACATCCTTCTACCCATTGCATGCAGACAATCACAATGCATAAAACAGATCAACAGTCAGAGGAGTTTAAAGCCAGGATCTGAGGGCAGCTGACAGACGAGGAAGGAACTAGAAGCTTGCGTGAGTATTAGAGCCCACTCCTCCTGAACTTACAGACATCTAAAAAAGCTCTGCCATGTGTACTTTAAGCTCATAGGAGATAAACAGAGGAAGGAGGGGCTTCAATCACATGTGCTGTAAAGCCTTTGTGAAAAATCAAAACAAACTGGTGCTGACTTTGTCTATAAACAAACAGCAAATCCTCAATCATGCTGACATTTTGTAAAAAAGTATTGAATCGATTACTGACCATAACTTTTTCAAACAGCTTCCAAACAGCAAAACAGACCTTGGCATAAATAAAAGTCTGCTCTTTTTATTGAATCCTTGTATAGAAAGTTTCAGTGCAGAAGGAATTCTTAGCTGCAGAGACATAAGGCTGGACCCTTGCAGCAGGGCTTCATTCTCTCAAGCAGTGGAAGCTTTTCTAGCAGATGGGTCACAGCACACAGAACTGTGGCTCCACAGCTTTGGCCTCCTCTTAAGTCCAGCCAGAGTTGCTAAATGGGTGGCCGTCAGCCTGTCACACATGTGCAAAGAGGGTGAATTTATCTGTTTTGCACTGTGGCTGCATGGATTTTGTCCCTTGACCCTCCAAGATGAGTTTGCAGGAAGCCACTGTAATCTTGCATCAATCTTCCTTTCTTGGTCAAAGACTAGAAGTGATTCACATGGTACTCTGATCTTCCCAGTTGATTTTCCACAGACATTCTTCCCTTTGGGGAATCACAGTCAATGGCCCCTACAGCATTAGTCTGTCAATTTTGGGAACTGCAATTAAGGCACAGAATAAATATATAATAGCAAAAGTCAGCTTTCTTTTATCCATCCTATTACCCAACCAGAAAGAACTTCTTTTCTGACTGTTCTTCAATTGTACAGTTGTCTCCTCTGAAGAAAATAGCCACTGATCACGCTAAAGTCCCACTCAGGAAACCTTCAGTCGCCTTAAGCTTTGTTCTCACATTGATTATGGGTTTCTTATCTGAAACTTCTGCATGGTCTGCAAAAATCTCAGCTAAGGAAACAATTCATCCCTAAAGTAACCCATAATTATATATAACAGAGCATAGATGCACACAGAAAAAAAAAATGCCCATGCTGAGCACAGCTGGAGCATGAGAACTAGTTTTCACTTATGAAGTATTTTGAAGTATCCAAAACAATTATCACATTCTAAAAGTGACTTTTCACCCTAAGCTGTACAAGATGACCAATAATCATCTAATATGCATTAGGCACGGCAATTTAATTTAATTTTATTTTCTGTAGGATACTTACGAGACTTTGTCATAATAAGTTGATATAAAACTGAAATTTCATGTTAAATATCTGCCAGAAAATTATTATTTCATTTTCCACAATGTGGTTAAAAGGTTAGCTCTTTCCTACAATTAAATTAGGTGGGCAATCTCATTTTAAGGGTATTTTAAAATACTTTCATAACTTTGTTTGTTTGTTTGTTTTTCCCCAGAGGGTTCTGTTGAAAAAGAGTTTAAACTGAAAAGATTTTTTCTCTTGTCAGAACTTTTGTCTTCCCCAGTAAAAAAAAAAATTCATAGTTATCCAACCCAAAGTCATTGGGTGAAAAAACAAAGATTTGCTTATTAAGTATTATCATAGAGCTTGGTATTTCAATTCTACTTGAGTATATTTCAAATAAGGGACATATCAGGAGTTTTCCCAGTTACTTCTTCAGTCTGCGCATCAAGCCTCAGACTATGAGAAATGTCCCTTTTGCATTTGTAAGGCTTAATTTTGCCCAGGTGACACAAAACAGAAAGCAAGCTGGCATAAGTGTAAGGAGAGAAGGCTACGTGGAACTGTAAATGCCCCAGAAGAGAAGGACGCATCACCAAGGAGATCAGGAGCAAGAAGGAGAGTGGACCAAAGAGTGGTAGAGGAAATAATGATGATGATGCAGAGGCAGGAAGGCAGCAGTTGAAAAGTAAGTCAGAAGAAATCTCACACTTGGAGGAATAATCAGAAGTATCTGTAACCAAAGACCTCCACAGTTCATTATTCCTTTTATTTTAGCAAGCATTTTCAAACTGTACAGGCTATTTAGTGTCCTGGAGCTTTGGGGACTTCTGGTTTGTTTTCTTCATTTTGTCATCATTACTATTGCTTAACAAAATGCCAGACTTTCAGAGAAAGGCTGCATTTTGAACCCATGGTCTGCACAGTTAAGGGCAGGAAGAAAACTGAGGCCAGGCTTAGACCTCTGTGTTACTCTGCTGTATGCTCCTATGACTGCATTCATGAAAGGCATCAGCTCTTCCCCGAAGGAACTGGCAAAAAATAACTTGCTGGCTTACTCTGTACTGGCAACTAATTTTTAAATGTAAATAATGGAAATGTAGGCCAGCTTAAAGATTGTGCTACTCTTTATCCAGCTACATACGAGAGGGATGCAACACACATAAGAGGCCTGCACGCCCCAAGAGGTTGTAACAAATCGTTTCTAATTGTTCAACTACTTCCTAAGAGAAGTAAGAAGAAGGTGCATGCTTGTGTTTGACAGCTCTGGGCAATAGTACACTTCCAAATGTTACTAGAGCAAATAGTACCACAGCTGGTATTAACCTGCTCCCCTAGCAAACCCTCTACTGTGGTGATCAAACAATGGAATGAGTAAAAAAGTGAACAGGTGGAACCACTCTCTGTAGTCCTCTATGTTCCTTGCTGGCACCATCCCAGCAATGGCAGTTGGGATGCCGCTAATTTACAATAGAAATAACAATAAAAATTCAAGAATGAATGGAGTAATAAATTTTCCAGTTCTTTAAGTTCTGATCATTTCACAGTCTCTGCCTACCTGATGCTAACCCTCCCACACCCAAAATGCTCTGATTATTGCTCAAACTAAAATTTAAACATCTTAGATATTTTCAAAATTAGGAAGTTCTGTGGAGGTGATATCAGCTGAAAAGGTCTCATCACAGCTACTCATATCGCAGTGTGAAATGACACTCAATTTACTAAGCCTGCAATTTAAAAGCTATACAAGGGTTCAGTGACCTTGTGGGGTACTCAGGACATCAGAACAAAGAAAATATTCAACTCGGAATTATCTGAGCTGGATACTGCATAAAAGTCAAAATTGTATGTTGATTTTGTCTTTGCAATATCTACACTTTTTATTTTTATATGTGTTTATGTATGCCTCTAACTAAACATCATATTTTCAGTTGTATGAAGCACTTATTTATATACAGGAAAATATTTGTTAAAAATAAAATACTATTAGTATTAGATAAATATGTACCTTTTACTGAATAACCACATGCACCAATACAGATTAGGGACTAGGAAGGAGCTCTGCAGAGAAGGACCTGGGTGTTTTGGTGGACAACAGGTTGGCCATGAGCTACCAGTGTGTCCTTGTGGCCAATAAGGCCAATGATACCCAAGAGCATGGCTGGCAGGTCAAGGGAGGTGATCCCCTGACTTTACTGTGCTCTGCTGAGGCCACATCTGAAGGACTGGGTCCGAGATTCCCAGTTCAAATAAGACAGAGAACTACTGCTGAGAGTAGTGAAGTGCCACGAAGGTGGTGAGGGGCCTGGAGCATCTCCCTTATGAGGAGGGTCTGAGAAACCTGGGACTGCTGAGCCTGGAGAAGAGAGGAATGAGACCTCACCAATGTTTATAAATATCTAATGGGCAGAAGTGGATGAGGCCAGGCTCTTTTCAACAGTGCCCAGCGACAGAACAAGGGGCAATGAGCACAAACCAGAACATATGAAGTTCTACATGAACACGAGGAAAAACTTCAAAATTGAGGGTTGCAGAGCACTAGAACAGGCTGCCCAAATTGTTTGTAGAGTCTCCTTCACTGAAAATTGCCTGTGATTCAGATGCAGTCCCTTAATGGGCTTCCTTAAAGCTGTATTCATCCTTCTGTTTTCTATTTCACAAAAGCTTTCGGCTTCCTGACCTATTCATTTTATGATACATTTATGTTCGAACCTTGACTCAACCACTTGCAGTGGCAGACTCCCAGCTTACACACTGCCCTGTGCCCACATGTGCCAGGCTTGAGCCCTGGATACGTGGCTACCTGATTTGTTTTCTAGAAGCTTGTTACTTGGACATAATTCTGAAAAAGTGGAATGTCAGCCCAGTTTTTTTGGCAGTAAGCCTCCACTTTCTGTTTCTGTAAGAGGCCTCTACTTTCCCAAGCTTCTTGTCCCACTGGTAGTCTTATAAAAAAGCCCAGCAGGTCTCTGGAAGTTCACAAAGCCTTCTTCATTCATAAACAAGCTGCTTGCGAGCCCTGAACAGAATGGCTCTATCCGTGACGTCTGATTGACCTTCAAGAACTGCACACATGACAGAAAAAATAATAATAGCAAAAAAAGGGGGCAGAAAGTTTAAGGAAATAGACAAATGAAGAACAAAGGGCCCATCAGTGTGTTAGTAATCTGTAGAATGTGAGAATTAAAGATATAAATATCATGATGGGCTGTATTTGCATTGCCACAGTCTGGTTAAAAGAAAGAACCCCAGAGCTAGGAACTGATGTCTCTTGCATCCCTAATGGCTTCTATATAAAAATTGTCATTTTCTTTGTATGATTAAAATAAAGAGCATCGACAAAATAAACTCTCCCCTTCTACTTGTTTCTTTTAGTGAATCTACAGCTGATAGAAGATGCCAGTTTAACAAGTCTGCAGACAGAGGCTTTCTGTCTACAGAATATGTACAAGACAAGCAGTGGCAGGGAGTGGGTCTCTGCCACACACACAGCTCCCTGAGACCAAGGAGACCACCCCAAGAGGGAAAGGCACATTCAGGCCTTGGCTTCCCTACTGACAGTAGCTGGGTAGCCCATTAGAGCCATTTCTCAGGACAACTTTCAGGCAGCCTGGAGGCTGAGCACTTGGAAACAGTCTGAAGTTAACAGTTCATTAGCACCATTTTCCACTAGGTACTGCTGGCAACTGCACTTCAGAGTATAAAGCACATCTTCACTGATATCAGCTGCAAGGGTCATTAAACCTATTACCATTTCTAATTATTCTGTCAGGTGCCATTCCCTCTCCTCCCTTTATTCATCTACTTCCACCAAACCCACTTTGAATCACGGTCATTTTTCAAAACAGCCCAAATCCTATTTTACCATCCCAAGAAAGTTCACTTACGCTTGTTTATACTGGTATCTTTGTCCCTGCACTCCCTTCCCAGGTGGTACTTTCCTTGTCTTCCAGTGCTGCCATTTTCTTCAGAGCAATTACAACAGGGTAGCAAGGACTTTCTTGCTTTGAGCTGTCACGCTCTCATTTTCAATGAATTCCCTTCTCATACATTTGAAACTTATGGAATTTTTAGCCCTTTTGCCACCTCATACACACTGCCTCCTAAGCCTTTCTGGTGACAACTGATATTATTGCTGTGACTTTCACAGTGCAAAGCATGTAATGGTAATTGCTGGAGTAGAATATTTGGGCAAAGGGGAAGCGAGCTCCTTTCCAAGCACCTGCTTTTTGGTATTGGGAATAGGAAAAAGTATTTCCTTACTTCTTTTCTTTTACTTGATCTAATGATTCATGAAGTGCCAAAAAAGATGCTGCAGACTTTCATTACATGCTTCATTTCAACACTTTGAGTGACACAATAACTTCCAAGGGTGGTGGTGGAACGCAGCTCAGACCTGACTTGGTGATTACCAGCTCGAATTGGATCCTGGCTGCAGTTGGCCTTATCTTAGATGAACCAAATATTCCATTTCCAACTGTCTGGAAAAGTATAATCATTTTAGATAGCCTAACTGATAGTTCTTTGTCAAGATAATTGCTAGTGAGTTATCGCGGAAACTGAAATAGGCATCAATGCTATAGGAGCAGTCACTCCAGTCTGAGTTATGCTGGAAAGGCTCTGTAAGGAAAACACTGGCATTTCCTACACTGGAAATGCTTTGTGGGTAAACAAGGACTTTCAACTTTAGGAACATAAATTCAGGATGTTTCAGCTGTGTTCTAATAAAAAAAATACCTTACAGGCCCTGAAGGATAAATGTAAGGTCAGATAGCAAGCACATCAGTGAAAGCAGCCACTGGAGATCCAAAGTAACTCAGATCACAGACCTCTTTTTTAATGCTCCTTTTCCAGACTGGTCTCTATCACTTATGTGCTACTAAGCACAACAGATTTCCCCAGAAGTATGTAATTTACCTCTGTGTGAACTGACAGCAGGCACTGGAGACCTAATCTTGTTTTTGTTGAGTGCAGACTATATCACATTCAATAGAACACCAAATGGAGGCCTCTCTGACTGAGAGAAAATTTATTATTAGATGTGTCTGTCTTTTTTTGTTTGTCTGTTGCTTTCTGTAATTATTTTCATGTCCATTATGTAAGGCACTGCAGTTTTTGGTGGTCATTTCAAATTTGATTACTATGAAAATTTTGGAACAGGCTGCTCAGGGAGGTGGTAGAGTCACAATCCCTGGAGATGTCCAAGAAACATGAAGGTGCAGCACAGAGGGACACGGGATAGTGGACAATACTGGTGTAGATGGACAGTTAGAGTAGATGATCTTAGAGGCCCTTCCCAGCCTCAGTGATTCTATCATTCAATGATTCTAAGTAAACAAGTTATGATTTGTTGCTATTGAGACTGATTTTTAAGTCAGCACGTGGCTTGTCCGAGATGGTTAATGTGTACTCAGGCAGGATTTTTAGTGCAAGAAATACACCCAAGTCAATCATTGGGTACTAACATCAGCTAGCATGGAGCATTTCTCATCAGTGCTTTAGCTTCACTTACATTGTACCAGGGTGGCCATGTCCTAACTGTTTGTTGGCAACTGCTAACTCCTGAATCAGTCCCAGGAATCACATAGATCTCCAGGTAACGGAAGTGGAACTGTGCCAGCAACTGTGCCAGCTGTCAAATGCTATAGAGAACTGAGATTCAGTTCTGAGGAACACTTCCTGGCACTGCTTACTTTTCTAGTAGACGAAGGCTGTGAGGGCCCTTTTTATTGCTACCTTTGCTAGGCTCAGGTACCATTAGCAAAAACTCATGCAATGTGTTAAAATTTTTCCACTGAGGACATGGATCCTGGGTACCCAACATGTTCCTTCTGCTGTCACACAGATCTCTAGAAGGTATTGTTTCCTTCCTTGGTTTTTAAGAATGTAATAATTTTCAGGCTACAGTCACATGAAACAACCATGCCTTTATCCCCTTGCTTTTTTTGTCTCAGATTCTGGACTTACTGGCTTCATGTTGCTTCTCATAGGTAACTTCACTCTGTTTACAGGCTTTGATCCTTTATCATTAAAAATGAAGCAAGCACCTTACAAGTGATAATCACAGTATGTAATTTTTCAGTAGACATAATCTTCCCTGAATCTATACGAACATTGTTAGGATTTCAGAAGGCAACTTGAAGGTAGTAGTTTAGAAAAGGAAGCATGAAAAAAGACTTGTAATGAGTCAATAAAAATCCCATTTTGAGACCATTTCTGATATTTTACAAATTTTGTGAAACATTTGTACTGGAACAGTACAATACTGAAAAGTATAGAGGAAATAGTACCTCTAGGCCAGCTGCATAAACAAAGAACAGTGCTATGCACTGGAAAATGGGGAAAGAATAAACTTAAGAAAGAAAGAAAGAAATAATGGATCATCGATATCTGCAGGTATCAAGCAAAACTCTTACAAAAGACAATTCTTCCTGACTTGTTTTAATCTTGGCCCTTTCTCTAAGTGAGTACCTAATACAACAGTACACTGCATTTACCAGTTCATTCCACTATGCTTGTAAATTGTGTTTTCATCTTCAGAGCTGGTAAAGGCCAGAATTCAGGCAGACTTCTGCCAGAGGGAGTGTTCTATAACTCATTCTGTAAATCCAGCTGCAGCAAGTGTTCCTTTGATGACCAAGCAGGGACTCACAAAAATCCCTCCACTAGGATGCTGGCTTCTCGGATCTCAACAAAAAATGACCCAGACATCATCTCCTTTGTTTACAAAGGGTGTCTCAATACCAGCTCCCTACAGAAAGCTCAGCACCATGCAATATCACAAATAAAATCCCTGCCATCATGAATACTTACTGAAAATAGAACTATTATTTTCCATTGCATTTTTCGTCTTAACATCCAGTCATACCAAAATTCAGTCAGTCTTGGTAAATACTGATTGCAGGCATTTTTGGTGAGATTCTCAAGCCTTCTAATCATCCAGTAGAAGTAACAAAGCCTTATTATCAAGGTACATTAAAATGAACTGATTTTCACTAATATGCCTACATATACATTCAGCAGAAGGGAAATGAAGCCTGATCTAATTGTCTGGCTCCCAGAGGTGCTGATAGGGTTCCATCCAGACATCCCCCGAGAACTGAGTTTCTTCTCTCTATTGGGATATGATTACAGTGAGCTCCCTGACACAGTCATTAGCTTGGATATGAGAAGGTACAATGTGTTGGAAACAGACCTCTAAACTTGAGCATGCATGAAACACCCAAAGATATCATGCGTGGAATCTGAGACTGCTAAATTCTGAAGCATCGTGACTGCACATAAAATAGCTGTTTACCTAACACTACTTAGAGAAGAACATTAGTATCTTAGCAATTCCTTCCACTCACATACTTTACATATTTATTTTCTACTAGTTGTGGTTGTCCCTTCAGTTTTTTATTGCCTTTACAATTAAGTCCCTACAACTTCCAGAGCTGGCCATAAAACCAAGTATAAACTTGGCTGCAGCCTACTTTGTAGCTTCTTAGGATATTTTACCAAAACAGGAAGGATATGAAAGTGGCTCATAGTGTAATACAGGTGACAATGTAATGCACAGTGCTATTTGAGTCACCTATGCAGGCAGTCCAATAAACTCCTATTAACCAGTACACCACTCAAAAAGAATCGTCATTCCTTCCATCCTCCTAAGAAACCATCAGAGGTTTTACAGAGTAGTCATTCTGTCAAGGAACTTTCAACTGCAGTAATCTATCACCTTCAGCCTCAGAACCACAGAGTTTTATAGTTTTATTTCAAGATTGGAATATTAAAAATTGCTATGCAGCTACTCTTGTAATCAAACAGGGCAAAGATCGTGCTTGAATTTTATAACAGACGTTTTTACCCTCTCAGTTCACGATAATGCACTAAAACTGTTCCCCAAGGCACTGGAAACAAAGATTCTATCTTCTTCAGGAATGCAAGTAAACTGAAATGCCTGAGACCTCAGCAAGCCTGGACAAAATTAAACAGCACTCCGACCTGGTCACATTTTACCATTTGCATATTTGTGGACAAGGATTACTACACTCACATGAGAATAATGTGTACATTACTACACTCACATGAGAATACAGAGAGAACTGGTGAATGCAACTGTCTTGATGAGAATTTGAAGACTCACTAAGGCCACTAACTGCGAGCTTTTATGTCAAACTTAAATGACTGTATTTGGTAAGGATTTCAGTCTTACTGACCATGAAGCATACCAGCTTGTTTTAAAAATATTTTAATGTTGTTGAAGTTGGTTTTTGTTTTCCAAATAACTGCACAAATTTCAAGTCTTTTCTGTGGTTCAAATCTCCTTCTGAAACCTAGGCTGTAGCATTTACCTGCTTGAACTATCTCAGCTGCCTGGGAACAAAGTCCAGACACACCTCTGATTTTCCCATGTGTTTAGCAGTAAGAACCTTTTCAGCAGCTTCAATGCAACTTGCAGAGCTCTCTGATGTTTTTTAGCAGGGGTTATGCACACATCTGCTTTAATGCTTGCTTCCTATCTCTCCTTCTCTACCCCCCTTCCTCCTTCTCCTGGACAATCAGAATAAATAGAAAGGTCATGAACCTAACTGCAAGCATCTCTTCCTGCTTCTTGTGTGGTTTTCACCCTGACCTTGATACTCGTTTCTGCTTCCCTAGTGGCACCTCATGCTCAGGCCACCCTCTCTTGCTTTCTTAAGAACAGGAACAGCAAAAAGAGGGAAAGAAATTCTAACAATTAGAAACATACCCAGAGATTTCCTGCCTCTAATGCCTACTGCAAAAGGGCTGCTGTTTCTCAGTTAACACAGTAAAACAAGAGCAAATTAATAAGGTTAGCAAATTGAGGACAAATTGAATATAATGGGGCCAAATTCATCCCTCATGTCTTGTCTTTGAGGGCAAAAGAAGGATACATTTATATTGACATGTTCAACTGCTTTTTAAGGACACATGAAGATAGTTCTTTTTTTTCTTTTTATTTTATATTTTTTTGCTTGTCTGGTTTTATTTTGTCATTTGGTACTTGCTGCCTGCACTGCTGTGTTAATGCTCTATAACAAATCATTGTTATCATATTCCTGTAGCCAATATGATAGCAGGTGAAATACCATGAAGAAAGGTCCAAGTTACTCTCACTAGTGAGTGAGTCAGCCACTGAATCACTCCATGACCTGCGACAAGTCACTTCAGCTCTCTGTAACATTCATTACCTCTGGCCCTGGTCACCCAGTTGCTGTAGGCCCTTCAAGATAGATGCTCTCTCTTCACTGTACTTGAGAAGTTACAAAAGCTTTCTCCTTATTGACTGGGTCAAGTTAATGGCTGTTGCAAAGAAAAAAATTTATGGCTGGTTTGCCACAGAGCTGTAAGGACAGTTCCACAGTATTCAGGTGCACAAATCTGCTATGCAATGCATTCAGCACTAAGATGTATTGGGAATACTGTCACCTAACAGGCCTACTTGGCCTTAGGAAATAAATGCTTTTGGCTTGGAACTGTTACAGAGCTTAAATATGCAAATAACTGGAAAGTCCAACAAGAGTTTCCAGTGAATAAAATACTAATTTTCATTAACTACATTTGAACAGTAAGTTCACTATTATGTAAGTCGCATGAAAATGAAAAGCCTTAAATCAGGTGTGGAACGTACTTGTAGACAAACACTTTTTAGCAATAAATTCAAATGAAGCAGCAATCATCCTGTTGTGGCCTAGGTGGAACATTTGCAAGTGGTGCACACAGAACTGGCTATTCACATGGTTCTGGCACTCCTTCCTAGTTTCCTGCTGCTAAATTAATTAAGAGACTCTAAACATACTTTCTTAATATCCCTGCTCCCTGCAGGGAATTATTGTGGTTGCCACAAGAACATTACTTGATCATGATGGGGCAGGAAAAGGGCTTGGTATAATCCTGAACAAACTATCCGTGCAACCATCTCTGGGGTCCTAATACAGCCTGCTGTCTCTACTCAGCAAAATACGTAGCCTCTCTGTTCAACTTACAGAAGGGGTTAGATCAGATGGACTGCAATGAGAGCAAGCACATTTTCAATTTTCCCAGAGATGTCAGTGGAGCACTGAAGTTTACCACAGGTTGCTCAGATGAGATTTCAGGCAGCTAGCTCTGCAGACTAGGCACTTATATTTTTTTAATTTTATTTTTTCTAATATGCCTCTCATAAATAGGGTCTGAGTTTTATCTGTGTCTCTTACAGTGCTACTTGAAATAAAGAATCGCATCTGCATAGAAACAATGACATGTTAAGAGATGGAAACAAAAAGTTACAGTGTCTGAACAGTTTGATAACTGCAGTATGTTCAGGCTGGGCAGTGAATTGCCATGCAGTTTAAATTAAGTTATTTTCCTGTTCCTCAGTCTCAGCTTACCCTCAGCACATTTCTAGAGTCACTATTGTTAAAATTTGTTTTCCAGCTCATGGCAATATGTGCAACAGAATTAATTCAGAAAGTGCTACTCAGAGAATTAAAGAAAAATGTCTATATCTCTACTTCTTTGCTTCCTTATTACTGTGACATGCACAATGACAAAGGAATAACCATCAGTAATTCTGAGTAAAAAATACCCCAACCCCTGTTTGAGTTGGTTTTTCTGACTTAAACACACTTGCCCAATTGTCGTATTTTGTATGTAAAACACAAATCAGCAACCTCACAATTGAGGCATTCCACTTAGGAGACATCTGCAGTAATTCCCAACCCTGTGGCTCAGCCACAGCAGCTGTGAGAAATGGCCCACTGTCATGCAACTATACTGTGTAGGATCAGGTGGATCCAGTTCCTCCTTGAATACTTTTTGAACTCAGCTTAGTCCAGAGCCTTACTTGCTATAAATTGGTAAATGGAAACAGATCAATTTGTATTTAATTAGGAGTTTATCCAGGAAAAAGTCTTCTTCAGGGGTTGTGGGAGTGTAGCTGTATGTGTTGGTATAAACGTTCTCACTTCTTGAAATAGGAAGACAGGAAATCCCAGCACAGGGCAACAGTGTTCCTAATGATTGTCTTCAGAAAAGGTGCAGTAACCTGAATCCCTGCCGGTTGAACTATCAGCTTGTAACTGAAGCAAGTGCAGAACAGGATGGTGTTCCCTGACAGCAGAGCAGGATTACAAAGAGCAAAAATTTGGGGTTTCAATTTTTGACCTGTCTGTACTGCTCTATCTTTGCCCTGACTTCTTACATTGACCTCAGCCGGAAGACTTTGAACATCTCAAAACAGAACTGTACACAGACCCTCCTTCTCAATGAATCTCAAATCAGAGGTGAACAAGGAAAAGCAATTATTAGGTTTGTTTTTCTTATAGTCAGAACTGCTCCTCAGCTTTCCTTTTCATGGCTCTTCTAGTTACTAACTTGCATAAACAGACTGCCCTGCACATTCCCCTGGATTCTCGGACTCACAGTCAGACTTGAGCATGTTTTTCTTGTTCAGGGTGTCTCATTTATATTTTCCATGTCCCTTCCCAAGTACTAACTTGCCTGACAGTCTGAGGAGCTGGATAGAGGTCAAAAATCCAGGTTACTTAGCTCCAGGAGGGCTGCAGACTGGCACTTCCAGAGGGGGCTGATTGTTCAGGGGGAGCAACTGGAACACACTGAGCAATGCCTGGAAAATACTTGCACAGTTTATCTGCCGGGTGTAAAGTGGGGAACTGCAGCAGCATAACATTTAAGATTTGTGATTTTGAAGGCCTAAGAAGATTGTTATTTAAATTAATGGGAACAGTGTGTCTGTATCCTCCAGATGACTTTGAAAATCTCAGTCTGAGACCTGTTTTTAGTGCCGTAGGTTCTTTTAAAATATAAAGGTTGTACTGTGGGCTTTGAAACCGATTATCAAGCCAAGGATGAGAAGAACCCAAAAAAGCACATCTGGTGAGGAAATGTGACAGCTTCTGAAGAGTATTATTGGGAAATATCTCTATTAATTCTTCCATTGTTCCAGTCCCCAAAAGGAGCTCTGATGAGGAAGATATGAGGCTGGACATCTGTGCTCCACACTTTTACAGGCTATCTAGCATCAGTGATGACATCAGCTCTTACACTAGACATTTCAAACCCCTTGCAGGCAAGACAGGCTAATACAGCAGCCTTTTCAGATCTCAGCAAAGGCAAACAAGGTCCTATCTGAAGCTCAGTCAAAATCAGAGTAATGATCAGAGTAAATCTTTCAGTTCCCTCAAGACTTTCAACAGCAAAGCTGGCATACAGCTGAGCTCTCACCATCTCCACGAGCAGTTCAGATTAGATCGGTGAACTATATGTTCCCAAACTGACATGCTGATGTAATGTTCTGTCATAATCTTCATATTTATATTTATAAATGTGACCCAACAAAGATACTCAAGGAAAATGTTTGGTGTCTGCACCATTTGTTGTGTGTGTTCAGGTAATCCCTTCATACTCATATATTAATCTGTACAATCCAGTTTTGAAAAAGTATTCTGACAT
Organism: Cyrtonyx montezumae; assembly: GCF_038088225.1. Classification (NCBI taxonomy): domain Eukaryota; kingdom Metazoa; phylum Chordata; class Aves; order Galliformes; family Odontophoridae; genus Cyrtonyx; species Cyrtonyx montezumae. The sequence goes on along the minus strand of NW_027072045.1, from coordinate 14,951,179 downwards.
CTCTGGAACCTGATACCTTTTAAAATATAAATCCACACTTTTTTTTCTAAGTCTGCCTTGTAGGCAAGTCTTTCTTCCCCAGTGCCTGGATGACAGTTCTGGATTGCTGGTCACAGTAACAATAGCCTCACTGGAGCAATGAAGTTCAGGAACATCCTGCTGAAGATAGATCAGAACTTCTCAACTTTGTTGCAGAAACTGGATCTCCCCTTCCTCATAATTCCTTATAATGTGGAACTCTGAGCAATCACAAGAAACATCAGAACAGGCAGTGACATGCAGCAAGAGGAAAATGAAAGAGTTACTTGCTAAGTTTTCCCCGGTCTCAGAGCTAATCTCATCTTGTTGATGTTGCATTCCGTCAGGACTACAAAATAGCCACCCCCTACAGCACACTGTCACAGTTCTTCAGGTACCCCTTAAACTTGGTGGTGCTGGTTCTAAGGAGATGAGGTGCTTTTTAATGGATACTTCTGGCATCTATCAACCCGAGTTTGGACAAAATTCAAGACAAAAGAGCCTATTTGCTGCTATGGGATGCATTTGTTGGCCTTTAGCAACCTCCGTGGCTGTTGCTTAGACTCCTCTATCCTAGGTCTGAACCTCTGCACTGTTCCTACACACTCTACAATGGGGACCATAGGTCTGAGGTGCAGGAGAGATTGCACTATTGAACTGAGCCCCTCATGCATGAAGAACTATTCTCCACACAGGAGAGGGATACATAAAACAGTAATAAGAATCATATTCCCGCTCTACTGCAAAAGCAGAAAATAGACTGGAATGAAGGAGCTGGATGTTAGTTTGGTTTTGAAATTAATTTTAAGCCCCTTTTTCTACTGTAATGCATTATTCAAGTTGTGGTGTTTTCATTTGGTATCAGAAGAAAAAAATAAAACGCTTAAAGCCCTTTGCTAATAGATAATAAAATGCAAATTAAACTCAGTTGGAAGGTTTTCAAACTAAAGACATCTTTTGGACTTAATTAAAAACCAAGGCACCTCCATCTGAGATGTAGCAACATGCAGCTATTGACTTTTCTATTAACAGTATGCTGTCATAGTGACTATAGAGCTGAAAGCCAGATGTGCTGTACTGCTGGAGTGCACCATTTCTCAATTCTGCTTCAAATGTCCCAGAATGTGGGGAGCTGATTACAGGGAAAGAACTTGCAGTTTTATTGAAGGCATCTTACTCTGGACATCTTCTAAGTGCTAATTTACACACATTGTGTTATCAGCATGTGGAAGGTCTCACACAAATCACTGGGGTTGGGTTGTGATGATCTCATCTGGCCTTCATTAGGATGTGGTTTGTTTTCCTGAGTTTTACTGAGCAGCACAATACTCAGTTTTGGAAAACGAGTGTGTAGGAAAAACACAGAGAGACACACACACACACATCTATCTGTGATTAACATGATCTGATACTCTGATACAAGTATATAATAATGTACATACAAAGCTATGAATAAGTGGCGTATAAATACAAATCCTACATGACAATATAGGTATAAATTAGAATAAGTTTATCCAGAAGTACTCTTATTCCTAATGAAACTAATAATAAAGTGAGAAAACACTTCTGATGACATTTTTATATGACTAGACTAAAGCTTGTTAATTAATAAAAAAAAGAGCCTTTTCAGGACAAAGTTATTCCTCACAAATAAGATGTTGCATTTTCATACAACAATTATCTTTGCATATCACACGCTGTCATAGAGATAAACCAAGGGAGATAAAAAGATCTGCTCATTCTTTTCTCTCTAAACATATATGTTACATTGCTCCTTGCCTTATGGAAGAAGAGAAGCTGTATCAATGTGCAGTCCACCTACCTCATCATGAATACAGCTGCACCTGGCCAGGGCTTGTACAGTGCTTTCAAAGGGTGTAGTAAGTCCTAACTGGAATTCTATGATTGCTGTATTCAGGAAGTTGGGTGAGATAAACATAATGACTCTGTTCCATCTTTAAAAAACGAACTCTGGGAATCCAAATTTCTAAATTAAAAGGGGTCCTCACAGAGAAGGGAAAGACTGCTAAGAATCATGCAACAGGTCTGCAAAAGACAGATGAGCCACGATTCCTGCCTGACAATCTTGCATCTTGCTGTATTCAAAGCAAAAAGTGACAGCACCTTTTCACAGTGAAAACAATTGCCTTTACATGAGTGTATACTGCCATATTTCTGATTTTCTTTGGTTAGCAAGTTTCAGAGGTCTCCATCATTTTAACTGACTAAGTATAGCTCTATATAATTACGGTTGATCTTTTTGTATTATATGATCAAAATAATCATATTCTCATAGGATTATTGCAATTGAAAAGGCGTAATGTTTTTTTTTTTACTATACCCTCTACTTTTGAACACACTGTGCCATTTTCTGTATCATGAGAAAACCAAGAAAATAATGCTGTACTTCCTTAGGAACTTCCATGCAAAAATCTCAATCTAATTTCAAGAAAATGAAATTCTAATAGGGAATACAGAATTGTTCAGTTTAGTGGTAGAACCATGACTTGAGACACTATATGGAGCATGGATTTGATCTAATGTTCACTGTCACTTGTTCCTGTTTTTAGGCTCAAACTGACGTAAGTGTTGCGCACCATTTGGGTCCCATGGGATCTTTGCTAAACGATACTTGATTGTTGCAGTTTGTTGCAAATGGTTGAATTTCACTGTGGATCTCACTTTAAAATTCATAAAGTCATTTACCTCTTGCAAGGGGAACATAATAAGAGAAAGGGAAAAATAGACAAGGTCTCTGATAGGAGCTGAGTCATTTGACAGTATATTCTTGAACAAAACATCTTGCTTACATAAGTAGTTCTGTATTTTTCAATAGATAATAACTACCTTACCTCTGCAGGCTAATCCATGGTACACTATACCCTTACCCAGTCAGAAATATCATTTTGCTTACCATTCACAACTACAGAACTGAAAAGCAATCTTGAGTCTTCACAGTACATACTAGCTTTGCTGCTCGTGCAGTAGGAACTTTCTTTTTCCACTCCAGCTTGCCTATATAACGCAGGCATTGTGCCCTGCAAATAGAGAACAAAACAAACTTTGAGGTTCTTTTAAACTAACACATCCATTTCATCCTTCTAGGACATGCCCGTGCATAGATTCTCATTCTGCAACTGATATTTATTGATCTAGATTCATATGATCCAAGAAAAGCTTGACTGCGTTGCCTTGTGGTAAAATTATAAGGGGAAAAATTGGAATGTGGGGAAGAAGGGAGGAGGAAAGCCAAGCTTTTATAACTCTTTGTAAACCTGGTTTATGTGAGGCTGGCCAACCCAGGGTCTATATGATCTGTTACACTTAAGAAGTGGATGTGAAAGGCAGCACTGTTGCTCAGCTGCCGGCGCCCCACAGAATGAAAACATTTCTGGTGAGCTACAATTTAAATGGTCATACTCCAACTAATTATGGGAAGCAGCCCCTGTGAGGAAGTATACTTTCCTTCTCAAAGCACTTTACCTTCAGCAGGTAAACAGTCTTAAGTGTAATATTAAAAGCACTAAAGTTTATACACATTTTTTATTTTGTGCTAATATAGAGATTAAAAACACATGCCATCTGAAATTTGCATTTTCATTCTAAAGAGGTTTCAATGTTTTCCTGCAGATTCAGGTCTATCTGTACATCACTACCCACCAGGAGAGTACAGACATTTTAAAAAAATAAACTGTCATTAATTTCTTATAATTAATAATTATTTAATTATTGCTGTGGATCTAACACAAGGTTCCAAGGAACCAGCTGGACATAGCCCAGCATTTTCAGCCCTCCTGCTGCCACCTGCTCCTCTGCCTGCCACTGGCATATTTTCTGCACTTATCTTTACAGTCTGTGGAAACAATATAAGTTGTTTTAGTGATTAACCTAACCTTATTTAGATTCCCTAAAACATGAAATCACATTTAGATTCAGCTCCACCTTTAAACTTTTCATCTCCTTCCTCCCTCGTCCCCTCAGAATGCAGTTGCTTGTACATCTGGCAGACAGTAAAGCTATCCTGTTAGAGACACATAGACTTTCTAACAGTGCTGAGTAAACAAAGAGTCTGAGAAGACTTGCACTTGCCATCAGGTGAAACGTGCAGAGAAACGTTCATAACTTTGAGAGACTTGTATAGTGGAGGACAGAAAGACAGAACATTTACTCTCTTCTAGTGAATTCACACAAAGAATTGCCAAGCACCACATGAATATTTTCCAAAAGATACATCCATTCAGTGAGAAGATTTTTCAAGGTCTTCAGCTCCTGTTCATTGCACTTTGCATACAGTCAGATCGCTGAAAAACTCAACAAGGTATTTACCTTATGTTATTTCCCACAGAGGTGCTTGGTCCTTGAAATTCCAAACTCATTTCTGGACATATAAGCTTTAACATTCTAAGAATTCTTTCAATAACATCCTCAAAGGTTAAAAACAAATTTTAAATTACAAGGGCCCTCACACAGCTTTTCTGCAGAAAATTTAACCACAACAAGATCCATAACAAGAATGCCCATAGTTCTGTTGAAGAAAATGTTAGCAAGACTAAACCCAAGATCTTTTTTCCAAATTTGGTGTAGTCAGTTATGATACACTCCAGTCTGGAGCTTAAAGCTAAGGATGCTCTCCTCACTGGACCATTCTGCATTCAAAGAAGTGATATAGGATACAGTAGAGAAGACCAGACACACTGTGGGGAAGGTTAACAACTGGAGCAAACTTCTAAGTTCACAGATGGGATTTTTCATGTCTCAGGTTCTCTACCTGAACACTTGCACATATGCAGACCGGAGGATATGCTTTAGTGAAGCAATAAGGTTCTTGGTCTTAACGCTTAAATAACGGGATGCAATTCTCTGGCCTGTTACACCAGCAGTCAGGCTTGAAGATCTAACAGTCCCTCCTGGCCTTAAAATCCATGAATCTAGAATTACACAGCACTATAAAACTTATGTAAGGGAAGGAAGAATCGAGGCCAAAGAATTACAAAGAGTATTTATAAGCCTGCTACAGTCATCACTAATGTACATATAATTGGCAAAGAATTTACATCAGAGGCCAGTGGTAACACATGCGTTTATTGAAGGCTTGCACGTTTCATTATAAGTGAATTACTGTGCATATCTAAGCCATTTATGGTGAACTGTGACAAACCCTAAAATAAAGTAAACACATGTGCAAAGGTTATTGATGTGGTATGGCTGTTCTGATATTTAAAGGCATTATAAATGATTTGCAAGGCATTTAATAAAAGTGACCTACATTTTTACAGCCCCTTTTATCCTGAGGTATCCCAAAAATTCTGTGCAAACTGCATAGTCTGCAATTGCATTCTTCCAGTTTGCCACCAGTGTCACTATTCTGAAGCCAGTTGAGTCAGAAGGTTGTCACAATCCTTACATAAGTAAATGGTGAACAAAGGGGAAGCAGCAGAAAGATCCTTCTAACAAGACCTCAAAACAAGTACTAACACTCTTTTTTAAGACTGTTCTGTGATAACAAAGCATCACTGCTGCTGTACAGAGATCTGATAATGTAAATAGAACACCAAACTTCACCATTTATTTCAGCTCTCTGAAGCTAGTCCCCTCTCATTCACACCGAGGAAAATCCTAGCACAGATAATATACCCATGATCAAATTTTGGGAGGCATAGATTGTGGAATGTCTGTGTTGTGTTTTGTTTTCAAACTGGTCATTTCTTAAACCTTTTTGGACCACAGCTAGGCTAACCTCTTTACTGTTATGCCCAGAAGGGCTGCAATGTCTGACAGGTGGTAGGGGACACTTAGCATGCAGGTAGGCCAGGCAAGGACAGGCACATGAATCTATTATATTCAACTGTGAAAAGATTTGCAGAATAGAACTGCAGCCTCAGGAACCTGCTAAATGCTAATGACAAATCACTGAGAGACTCGGGATGTTTTTAGATAGACACTTCCTTCAGTGACAAAGCTGACTCAAGTAGTTCTTCCCTTCCCTACACCTGTTAACTTTTGCTACCCATTGGTAACCAGATCGCTGAAAGGTATTGGATTAAAATGAAAATGTGCACTGTAATTTGATTCTAGTTTATAGAATGGCTCAACAAACTGATGTGATATAACTGAGAGGTCAAAGCATGAAAACACAGGAAAAAAAAAGGGCTAGAATGATGGGGAGGCAGTTTGAGGGGTGACAGAGGGGGATACCTGATTGATACGATTATACCAATGGCAAATGCACATCTCCTGAGCTTTGATACATTGCTTAACATCACACTTGGTTGGTGCCTTCTTGTCTAAAGAAACTCATAGGGGAATTCCTAATGCACAGCCAATGGCCTTTGAACCAGGACCCAACAGTATATATCATGGTATAAGAACTGTTTCCCTATCTGATTATGTGATTTTTTTAAAAGAAAGAGCTGTTTAGAAAATAGTCAAGCTCCCCAGAGTGCAGACCCATCCAACCACTGCTATTTTTATTGTCATAGGTTGTGATAATTATAGTTTTACATTTCAGTTTTTGCTTTTCTCTCTCAATTTCATATTGCTATCCATAGATTTATTATATAGATTCATATGGGTTTACAGCTGCTTCACACAGACTATGAAATCTCAAACACTTATTTAGACTATGAGTTTGTTTATTCTGGACTACAGTGACCACATACACTCTCTGAAGCTAACGTGATTAACTTGGCCAAGCTGATAGGAATGAAGAATGTCAAGAATTCCTCCCCCAGATGTAGTCTACACTGCTCAGAAATTTCTCCAGCAGGAGCATAGTTCCCAAGCTCCACCCAACTTCACATAGGTGGAGAAATTTCCAGTGTATAAAATTAAGGATGTAGAAAGAGGGATGGGTGAAGGCAAATACTGCCTTAGACATATTCACACATAATGGAATTAATGTTTACTGATTCAGTGGAAGCTAAAGAGGCAGCCAAATCGTTTAATGTGTTAAACTTGCAGACCTTTGACTCTTTTATGGTTAATTAGCCTTTAGCTTAAGAAAGCCCCAGGTCATAGAACTTCCATCAGCTCTGAATTCAAAGCTTTGCCCTCTCTCACCCTGGCAGTTTACAATGTAATGATGATTGATAGCTAGATGAAAGCATTAGCTGAGGCCTGTCTTTTTGCATTGTGCTGGGAAAGAAGTGTAATGATCAATAGCTGCAGTGGTTTCAGAAACCATTTTGGTTGACTGTGACCTTAATTATCCACTTAAGCAGGCTTTGGTCAAATTGATTTTATACTGCTTTATACTGCAGCAGGTTAAAAATTAACACTACAATCTGTGATGCATTTTACAAGGTTTGTCCCCGCCTTGTTACCTTAAAATCCCCTAGTCAATATGATCTCAAGCTGACATTCATGAACTTAAGTAAAAAGAAGAGATATCTTTCACCAGTGAAATATTACTAATATATGAAGATACTGGGCCAAAAACTTGTCTGCTACCAAAGCTCTACTCAAACAACCAAAGAGTTTCTAACATTTGGCCAGTGAGCAGAATGTGAGCTAGATTTCAAACCAAACTGAAGCTTTTTTTGCTTAGTCCCAAGAATTACAGGCAGCTTTAAAATACCCCAGACAAGTGGCAGTAAATGCTGTTGAGATGGGAAAACTGCACAGGAGCAAAATGGATGACTTTGTTAGAGATCACGTTGGCAGAGTATTTGGAACAGGAAGCACCAATGTTCTGTTCAAGAAGTCCTGACTTTCACACATCCCTTAGGGAATACCTTGTACAAAATCCTTCTAGAGAAAAGAAAGGGACAAAAGGACATTATCCTATCAGAATGAGAGAATCCTCCAGCGTAAGCCAAGGTGCAGAGGCAGGAAAGCTGGGACTTTCTTTGTACTCTTTACATTAAGGGAGGCATTCAGAACTTTGCTAAAATTGCTATAGCAGGATCGAAACTAAAGTACAAAATGGCTTTTCATCCCCTGTGTGAGGGCAAACTTCTGACAAAGAGAGTTCCAGTCTATAATTCTTCACCACAACAAGCTCTAGTGCGCAGTTGGAGGAGGCATGGTGACCTATTCCAGATCTGTTCTTACAGTTCAGCCAATATGAGCAGACAAACATATCGTAGTACCCTTCCTGAAGGAGCCTTACAACTGTCTTTCATAAGAGTTGATCAGTATTGTGCACAATTTGTGTTCCTGTGTGGGGAAACACAAACACTGAGGATCTCTACCTCTAGGTGGTGTGGACTGGGGAGCCTGTTGAGCTCTAGCCCTATTTCAGCAGACTGTAATGTTCTGTAGACATAAGTCAGCTCCTAAGCAAGAGACAACAAAATCCAATGTCCCACATAAGTTAATGGTTGTTCTCAGTTTCTTAGTTTAATGTAATCAATTACTGACATAGTTTTATGACTTTTGTTACTGGTATTCTACATCATAACATAATAGAAAGCACTGGGAGTTATAGAGTTAATGCTCTAGTTCCATGGAAAGCCAATTTTGTGGGTTCTCAGAAAAGAAAAAGAACCGCGTACCCAAGTGGACTTTGTGTTCTCGTTTTCCATTCAGAGGGAAAGATAAAACTGCTTGCAAGTCCAGAGACTGTTCTCTGTTTAGCTGCTGGTCTTGGTACTGCATGTCCCACCTTCAGCTTTAGAGTAAGGCCTTTGGTTCTGGACACACTCTCATTTTATTTGATTTATTAACCTCACTTCCAATTATATTGTATTATATTGTCTTGCATTCTGATATCATATTTAGTAAATTATATTTAATGAATTTAATTACATTTGGGCCAATGGGCCTGTGGGATTGCTGTCCCCCTGTCATGGACACAGACAGATCTAGAGATAACTCCATGACAATTACTCAAATTTTGGCTTTAAAATGGCCCCAAATATTCTCATTTCCACTGATGGCATTTCCCAGCAGGCATAACTGGCTGCCCCAATTTATAGGCTAAAGACCGACTGTCACATTCATACTCATCTGTAGCCCTCCACAGAAAGCTACCCAAGGGCCTCATACTTGCCCACGAATGACCAGGAAAAACAACTCAGGCAGAAAGAATCATACAATGCTCAGCTCACGGACACTCCACAAACAGCATCACGTTCCCAGACAACTATTTGGCACAACAGGGAGTATGGTAGCAGGAGTTAAATGTGGAAGGAATAAATTTTCTAGCCATGGTTTTGCAAAGTAGGTTTTGCTCGCTGCTGGAGTCATGACAGGGTTTTGATCCTCCAGTCTCACTCTGCAGCAATGGTTTACTCCAGCCAGGGCAAGTATCTGTACACACATTTCGCTGAAGTCTTGATCAGCTTTAATATCTGTTCCATAGAGCAAAGTATGCTTTTGACTTGCACTCAGTACACTCTGAAAGATGCTTTTGCCACCTGTACTTTAAGGAGAATACTTTCTGTTCTGTTTTATTCCACCTGACACTGATCCCCACATGGCCCTGTTCTCTGTGAGACAGGACAGCTGCTCAATGTCAGGAAGAGGCCTTCCTCAGCCATTATATTGGTGCAGCTGCATGCCAGCACCTGCAGCTGCTACTACTTCTAACTCTTAACATACCTTTCAACCTATTGATTTTATACCCAGTCTCCTACTGTATTTCTTTTTTCTTTTCACTTAGAAATTTCCCTTTTGAGGAGAAATTTGCAGTTTTGCCTTTGAAATGAAAATGATTCTAGTTATATCATTTCGCACTACTGATAACGAGGTTCAAACAGACAGCCATGATTCTAAAAATTATGGGTACTCTTACCTAGGGGCACTGCATGGTGCAACGCCTTTGAAGCCTAACATCCTCTGTTGTAAAGCTGATCTAAACAATCTACCCAGATTAGAATGCTTTTGTTAAAATTATTGTGGTCACTGATGTAAAAGGTATTTTGACATTGTTCTCTTAGATTTTTTAGGCAGCTCAATACAATGCATCTGGTCTCCAATGGAAAATGGCCACATTCAATAAAAAGAGAGGTCTGTTTCATCTTGCTTGTGGAACACCATTAATATAATGTGCATCTCTGGCCCTCTCTGGTGATCAGGCCACAAAGAACAGCTCTTGAATGCCATTTCTTCTAAAGAACAGAAGTAGCCCTCACCAAAAGAATAGATGTAGGCATACTTGGATACTCATTTTAATTTCTTGAAATAACCACACATTTCTCTTTGGATCATCCAGAAGACATCATCTCACTCTTCTGTTTCTAAGTTAAAAATGATCCACTTAGCACAATTTTCCTGGAGTCGGTAAGGGACCCTGCAGCAGACTCACACAGATTAATCTGCCTTTATATTGGAAATGTTTCCATTTAAAATGCAGTTTTTGGTTAGAGTACTCTCACATGTGCCATAGCTTCCTTCACATAAAAGAGGGCGCTTTGATATCCCATTCTTGAAACACATCACCGCGCATTTTAATAATCCCAGCACAAAGCTGCTAAAGTTAAACCAGCTCCCCAGCCTCTGTATTGTTTGATTATTGACACATGCAGCAATTCTGAACTCTACTCGTGACTTTATCTGGATGCAATGAAGAACAGATTTGCTTAAATTCTTGGTGACAGAAGTAAAAGAAGGATAAAGGAGAGGTTATTTTCCATCACAACTGCTACCTACTTAAAAGAAAATCTCCCCCACAGCAAAGTTATAATATGATATCTTGGAAGAACACTACCCTATTCTTCATTCAAACACCATTTAACTCCACATCAACAAGACAGAATGATATTAACTAGCTAAGGACTCTGAAGATATTGATCAGATAGTTTTAAGTTTCACTGAGACTAGAGCTGGGAAAGGTTAAGATGCACTTCTCTGCAAGAAAAGCAGAAAGTTTGCTGCCAGGGCAGTCAGAAAGGCTACCCATGATGTTGATAACGCCTTATTCATTCAAACAGCCACTTTGATGAAGTCACTTCTTTTTTCCTGCAGTCCTTCAGCTGTGGGCTGGAAAGGTAATGCCAAAGGAACACATTTGGCAGTTGGAAAAATATTCCATGAACATAAGAACATTCAGCAAAGAGAAATACGACTGATTGAAACCAGATGAAGCCAGCTCATGATCTCGGCTTCCACTGCTGTATAACTAAGTCCATGTAAAACTGCAAGGCATTCCCTCTGCCATTTGAGAAACCCCAGGGAAGACCAGGCGTTTGTCTTCTTCTGAAACATACAGAGGTGAGCATTTTATTGACTGACAGTAGGGCCACGGTATCCATCAGTCCCCTTGGCTCTGGTGAGTACTAGTATGTCCTGCAACTTTCAGTCATGGACGATTATCAGGCAGTCATTGTGCTAGAAGCCCTGTTAACTGACAGACAACAAGCCCCCTGTGGAAATGGTGCTTTTGTGTTTGCCACTGAAACACCTGATCACAGCAGAATTAGCAGACTGTACGTATGTAGTTTGGTACACAGAGTAAGAGAGAGCAGCTTAGCAATCTGGGTATTTAGCCTGGATCTGGGGGCTTTACATGGTCTTGCAGAAGTCACCTTCTCTCTCCGTGCTTTACCTGCTGCAGTAAGAGTTGCACCAGTAAAAACTGTCTTAGCTGAAAGCTCGGGTACCCACGTTCCAGCAAGTAGCAGCCTTGCTTTTGAGTACAGGCTGGCATTTTAAGACTTGTGAGTTGAAATCTTTTTGCTCTGTAGAGCACTACACAATGGCTCATGGGGGATAGTCCTAAATACTACTGCAGCATACATGATAATGAGGACAGAATCACCTGCCAGCAGTAATTTAGTGACAACCAAGCAGCTAGTGCCCCTCATCAAAACACCTGTCTCAGTGAAAGGGATTTTCAAACTTCCTTCTACAACTGGACAGCCCAATCAAAATTTTCTAGTCAAAGCTAGAAAATCTAACATCTAGCTGGTTTGGAAGATTACAAAATCACACCCACAAGAATCACTATTCTAAAAATTATTCACCAATGACATGAATATCTGAGACAGAAGGAATAGAACGGTCCCAGTATAGGCTCCTTAAAATGCTGCTAGAAAGAACATGAGAAGGAGAGAGAAAATGTGATACTGGAGAGATATCCAAGAAGGGCCATACTTACAGCATTTCCATCAGTCACACTTATGACTTTTCTGTCAGTGAGCAGCATTCTACAGAGATCTAGTGCTCAACACAAAGCACTTCAAAAAAGTAGTAATGATTGGAATGATCCTCTGCGTCTTCCTCTCTGAGTCAGCCAAAAAAATTCCCAAGCTTTGCTGACTGACTTCCCACTGCAATTTTAAACAGAGAGGGTATCCTCATAGATAGTGAGCTGGTAATTTGGTAAACAAAATGTAAGTACAGAAATTCAGAGTTATAAATGGAACTGGTACCAACCTCTACTAATGATGTATTTTACCCCAGCATAAGTTCACATGAAAGAGTTACATAAATCATGCCACTTTGTTAAGCATTGCTGATTAGAAATTACCATGTAACTTGATCCATAAATGACATGTAATCAAGACAGCAATTCCAAGGACAGTGAAATGAGGTGGCAGCCCTTTTCATTCCTCCTGTTTCTATCCAACAACTTTTCAGATTCACTATTTCACAGAAAAACTTTGCTGTTTTAGGCTGTATTGAAGGGCTTCAAAATACCAGCTAAATCATATCCACACAAGCTGAACAGCCTGGCTTAGTAAATGTAATTCATAACATAGGCCACTCGAGGGAGTATATGAGTGGCAGATGAAAAGGTCAAGATGATAACTTATTTGTGAACTATAAACAACTATTTTGCTATTGAAAATAAAAAACAACAACAACAAAAACAATAGTGCAATTACCAAAGTATTATGTTCTGTGAAGATCAGGCAGTACTTCAGATTTCAAATGATCTCAGAAGATCTGTTTCTAATAATTAGAAATTGTTTGAAAAGTGGTTATGCAGGCAGAGGCACTGGGCTGGAGCCCACCTTCCCCTTGGTCTGCAAACATATTGCCTCTGTTGGATGGCTGCTGACACAGAGAACGTGCTGAAAAGGCTGCTTGACACATTTGGATTCAAAGTTTTTACTGATGGAAAATGATGTTCCAATTGATTATACATTTCTGTGGAATTTCAATTGTGGTCAACATTTTTATAATTTATTATTTTCTACTTTTCATTCATCTGCTTACATTTCTTCCACTGACAGAATGCAAGTTAATGCAAAAAAATAATATTTCAATCTAACCTATTCTTTTCCAGATATACACTTTTTAAGAATACAAACAACTTAGAAATGAAACAAAAGGATGTTTCACAGTTCCAGATTCTCAAAAAAAATCAACTTGTCTTTTTTGTTTGTTCTGCTAGGAGTAGAAATTCCTGGAAGGATGTATCTTGGAAGATAAAGGCTTACACCAGAGGTGCACATGAAAATACTGGCACCTGGGAAGGGCCTAACAGATGAAAAAGACAGACACAAAAAGAGATCAAGAACAGTAAGAGCATACATCCTATTCCTGCACCTCCATTTATGGGTAAGGACAGTCCCTGTAACTGACAGAGCACCATGCCAGTTTCACCTGTGCATATCTAAAGATTCTCATCTTTCAAGAGAGGAGAGGGAAATGGGAACCCCCATCTTTACCTGTAGGCTACAAGAGAGTAACAAGATATGCTATCCAAGCAAGCAGTATCTCACAGTCTTCTTCTCTGGTCAACTACCACAACCAGCTGCACATGCAGCTAGTTACCATGTGCTGCTGCAGATGCTGGGTCTGCTGGGACAGCTGGTGAGCCAGCAGATAGTGCTGGAAAGAGCTCAGGAGGTGTTCACAGGATTGATGCTGAAAGTTACGGGGTTAACAATAGCTAGACTATCTACACTCTCGTGTTCTGTCTACGTATTTGTCCTTACTCATCACTGTGGGGGAATGACAGAAGTCACTCAAACCCCACCAAAGATCCCCTCTCTGGTCTCAGAAACATCTGGTTTGTGTGCTGCAAAAATTATTTAAAAATAGACAGGATATTGAATAAGCACGACGGGGGAAAAAGATGCAACCAAGCACTTCAAGCTAAATCCCATGAGAGGAACACATTGAAGTGGTGCAAACTGGATGAAGCCCATTCTTAGCATTTACCTCCTCATTTTCCAACAAGAAACACAGAGGATGGTAAACTAATGATGCAAAAGAGGGAAGAAAAGAGACAGAATCAGACTTTTCAAGAACAAATGCTGTCATGTCTGTATCAATTGCAATTTCCTACCTTAAATTAGCCTCAGTTGTCAAGAGAAAAACAGAGAAACACAAAGATGGTATCTCCTGCCATCTCCTCTAAAAACAAGATACAGTTTGCATGCATAAGGAAATGCCTAAGAACTCTTCTGAAAACCTTCCTCTTCATTTCTCTGAAACAACCTGTGCAAGTTGGTTATTGCATTACTAGAGTTTCAGCTGTGTGTTCAATATGCACTGTCCATTTCTGCGATGCAGGATGCTACCACCGGGCGAGGTCACGGGTACCACCCCTACACTCCAGCTTCCCTTGTGACAACAAAAATTTGCACATGAGGTGCAGTGATGATGGATCCTGCTTTGTTCCATGTCAAAGCTAAAACAGGAAAGAGGAAGTTCCTGCCCCATCCATTTTTCCCTTGATTTTCCTGTTTCTCCTTCGATTGAAAAACAGTCTAGCTCACAGGTCTATAACAATTTATTTCTTCCTGCTGATTTCAAGCACTGAAATAATTTCTGTAAGCATAACAAATGGATAAAACAGATAGTGAGAACAAAGCACTTACTTGCCTACAATCAGGGGTTGCTGATGTCAATGCTAATGCTCACCTTGCCCTTCTGTGACAGCAATGTGCATCTCAACTGATGAGATAAATGTCCGCCTCCTGCACTCACAGACAGTAAGCTCCAGAGGAAGCAAAAACAATATCTTTCAAAAGTGTGAAAATTAATGAAGGTGGCAGATTTTTTCAAAAGTGACTGATCTTTCAGAAAGAAGGTGGTGGATTTCATGTCAGGACTGGTACTACTAGAAAGAACTGACTGGAAGAACTCAAAAACAAAGAAACAAGAAAAAGCTCTTGCTCATTTAGTCAAGTGAAACACTCTGCATATATAATCATATAATCTTATTTACAGTCTGAGAAGTTTTCCCCGAAGACTTGAAATTATTTCACAGAATTGATGTTCAGTTTCAAATCTTTCTCTATTGCTGGTAAATCAAGCCTGATGTAATCACGAGTCAGTGAACTAAGGTTCAGTGGTGTCAAAACATTATATATTTCTCTCCTTTCAGAAAAACAAAATATTATTTTAAATAGCTATACGAAAATTAAATTTCATATGATAATAGGAGTGACAAAAAGAAATAAAAGAAACAGCTTGATACACGTGGAAAGAAAAAAGATGCTATTCGATTCCACAGAAATTATGTGAATCCATAGAGGTGCACAAGATCAACCAGCATAGCCTCTTTTATATTAATTAAATAGAAACACGCTAAAGAGCAAAAGTAATGCCACTTAAAAAGTCAGGACATCCTTCAATCACTTACATTGTTTATACTATGTGCCTTAAGAAAACTTGACCCCTTTGGATGCCTGTCTACCTCTTAGAAATTACAGTAACTAAACAAGCAGACATGTCAGCACAAGAAAAGAGAATTTCACTCATGCTAGATCTGGTCTTGTCCTTACTCTTTAATGCTTCCTGCTCAGAGGTAGAGGTAGTAACACCAGGGTGTTACTTGGAACTCCATAAGGCCTGGACTCTCCCGTGCCAGGCTCCGTACTCATACCAAGCAGAAGCTCTAAAGAAACATCCATCTCCAAACATGAGATGCATGTAGAGTGAGAAAGGCAGCAGTGTTGGAAAAAAGTCAGCTGAAAAAGAAGGCCGAAGAAAATAGAAGGATTGACTTTCTGCCCTGTACTGTATTTGGTTCCCTGCCCTGGACTCTAGCAATGACCAGAGGATCATGATCCAGGTCCAACAAAGAAACCTTCATTGCCTTGAATCTCAGCTCATGCACAAACTACAAAAAGCCATCAGCACTGGGTTTAAAGGCAGCATATACCAATGCAAATGCTGATACTTAACACTAGAAGTAGCTACAAAGAAATTAATAGCAAAAGAAAGAAATCTGGAGACTAAGCAAGTTTTTATAGACATTGAGGGGAGCTGATTGAACCCCCCCCCCATATTGCTGCAAGCAAAAAAGTATATATATGTTGCTCCCTTACATTCATGGGAGCAATTCCTAATTCATACCAGATACAGCAGCATCAGAACAGCATTCCAAGCCTGAACTGGTGGGTGAGATGCCTCACAAGCTGCCTCCCCAGCAGGTGCACACCACTGCAACCCCAGCCTTCCCAGCTGGTGTAAATCAGTGTGGCAGCTCTGACATCACTGCTGATTTATACTGAAATGGAGGACCTGTGTGTACATACTTCAAATTCCTGATGCTTTCCTTTTACTAAAATGGAATCTGTTCAGCTGCAGGATCTTGAAGAACAGAGATGGAGGAAAGCAATTTAAGCTCTCCCCTGTGTGCCAGTGCATTGCACAGAAGTGTCTCTACTAGTTTTATTGGTGTCTAGGGACTTATTTTTTCTTTTTTCTCAAAACAGCAGGCAAGTGTTGGGAGAAGGGTTATGTAATTAAAGTAAAGCAGTAAAATGTCACGTAGCAATTAAGAAATAAAGAGCCGCTGTAGTATTTGACAGTGCTTTTCCACATATGCAGGCCAGGCAAATCATATCCACTTATCCAAGTGCAACCTTTGGAAAACCAGAATCCCCCTCATCTCTCATACTGCCTGCAGGGCTGCTAGCAAAAAAAAAAAAAAAAAAAGCCTACAAAAAAATCAAAACAAAGTAAAACGAAAAAGAAAATGTGACCACCTGCATATGTAAGAGATATTGATCATTCTGAATGCAAAGGCATGCATCTTTTTGTTGTGACAAATTTGGGAGAAGGAAGAAAAATATTTGATTAACTCAGTAATGAGGAGTTTCCATGGCTAAGGTAGTACATGATAATATGAAATGAACAGCAGCCCATTGTTCGGGAGCAAAATGGAGCCCTGTATGGGATCGCTGCTGGATTCAACACACCACAGATGGAAGAGGGGAATAACACCACACAGTTGCTGGGGGGAGGAGAGGGTATGGTTCTGTTACAGTTTTATTGGCCTTCTGTACAGGTCAGTAAGTCATGCACTCAAACACACGCACAAACACACACTCACATACATACATGCTGCAGCACAGAGTATGTCAGGGCTGGGAGGCAGCTGAAGCTGAAAGTTTAATGAGAGCCTGACACTAAGCTAACAAGGTTTTCAAACAGTGGCTAACAAAAAACAGGGGTCGGGGAGACTGTTTGGTGCCAAGATATTTGTTTTTAATATTAACAAGGGCTGAATTCAGGCAATAAAAGACAAGGAGAAAAATATCTTCTGAAAGTGCTGAAAGCCAAGCTGTTCAATATTTTAAACAACATATGTGTTTAAATGAGAGATTTTTTTTTTTTTTTTTGAGGGTAAGAAAGAAAATCCTTGAGCATGAAGCAGAAGCAAGTGGTTAGCAACACAAAACTTCTGCAAATATCCAATAGCTAAAATCATTTTCTGTCCCACATGCCTTTAAAACCTGACATAACCTTAGCTGTGGGATGATTTGTAGTACAGCAACCCAGATCCCCAAAGAGTTGCCCCACATTCCCACAGAGATCAGGATAAGGTAATTTAGTAAGGGTCCCAATTTATTGTTAACTGAGCAGCCAGATATATGATATTAATTAATTGTCTAGTTAGGTGAAAAAAACATCACTAAGACCACAACAATACATCCTAAGTTTTGTTTGTTTATTTGTTTGAGGATTTTAGAATCCACACTCAGTGTTTTAAGACATGCTAGTGGTGGATGACCTATGACAAGGTTGGACCAGGGTACACAGATTACAGATACAGACACCAGTAACAGTTACCAACACCAATAACAGGTACAGACATGCATACAGATGAGGAGGGAGTATCAGACAACTGCCATGGGTGAAGAAGATGTACGGATCTGGACTTTTCAGGTTGGAAAAGACAGGACTGAGGAGAGACATGCACAAAGTCTATAAAATCAAGAATGATATGGAGATTGCAAACAGAGAATTAGTATTCTCTGGTTTTATAACACAGGAATTAGAAATCCTTATCACTAATGCACTGATTAGGAAGAGCAGAAGTAGCTCTTCTTTCCAATGTACTCCCAACTCTAACCTTAACAATTAAGTTCGATACCACACTACCATTCTAACGAGCCTGGCGTTATCTGTGACTAGCACCAGAATAAGAAGAACAGTTTGAAGGTTTTTATTTTGCTTTCTCATGTAGGCAAGCTCTCCTAAACAAATTTTTCAAAGATAAAGCCTTCAGAAGTGCACCAAATGGACTAGTTTGCTGTTTGAAAAGTTATGAAGCAAAGTACAAAGAATGGTCCTAATTTGGACCACATATGGTTATGTATCAACTTTAAGAAGTCCTGTTATTATCAGAACCTAGATGAAAATCCAGGATATTTTCAGGGAGCCAAAGGCAAAAGCACACAGTAAACTTTTCACTTTGAGGCTGCTCTATTGTTTTTGTGCATACTGCAATCCCACAATAAATAAATAAATAAATAAAAATTAAAAATAAAATAAAAATTGAGAACTGCAGAAAAGCTTGAAACTCACAAATTCAATGCACTATTCCATATTTTATTTTGCCATTTTTTTTTTTAAACAAACTGAAGGGCAGCTCAAACTGAAATTTGAAGCAGTGTGACCCTTGACCCTAAACTCATTTGAAGTATTGTATACCACATACACTCAAACTTTACTAATTCTGCTTCATCTAATCTGCAATATACAGTTACAGATTCTCAAATAATTCAAATATTCATAGTGACATGACTTACAGTTGTTAAGGATCTGGTCAGTAGATAATCAGAGAATGATCCCCACAAAAAGAAACTAAGAAATGGCTATCAGCTCAATCTGCAGGCCATTATCATATAATGTCAGGCCTAAACAACAGTGAAAAATTATTCCCTCATATCTGTCATGTCTACTCAGAGATAGAATCCATTCAACTCGATGTACTGTTGTACTGCAGCCTTCTGTGCTGCCTTCACATTACTTCTTTGGATTAAAAGATTGCTATGTATATTCCTGTAATCTTTTGCTCTGAAGGTGTTAAAAGACAGTTACAGGCTTAGCAGAAGCAAGGCACGGCTTCCTTCATGATCAATGGCAGGCTTGCGATTGAAACATACTTCCAAGAATGTAGCACTGAAAAGGTATTCACATGCTGATCCTGTAACACAACTTGCAACACTAGCAACGTCTCATGTCTCCAAATCCACATCTTTGGACCAGGTGATTTTTGAAGGTCCCTTCCAGCTGAACTATTCTACTCCATATTGAAAATAGACCACGCCTAATTGCATACGTTACATTGGACTGCAGAGCTTTATAATGGAAAAGACCACCTCCAGTTGCACCTGTGATTGAAACCATCATGACTCTTTCCCCTGCATCAGAGAAAACAGTAAACTCTGACCCAAAGCCACTGATGAGTTTTAGAGTAGTGAAATTACTAATGCAGATGTTCAACTAAAAAACCTTTGTATACTTGACACGATCAGGGAACCTGAACGCTCATTCCAGTCCTAGAAAATGTAATCAGCTAATGGAAATGAAATATGTTCCGACATCCAGTGGTGCAAAAAGAAATAATGTAGTTGCCGTTCAAAACTCATCTTTGAAATATTATCCTGACTGACTAGATATCTGTTTACAGTTGGGTCATCTATAGAAGCATATAAATTGTCCTAGAAATCTAGCCAGTTGTTATGCAGAGACTGTTGTCTAAATTACTGACCAGTATTGTCTCACTGATTCCCTGTTATCCCCTTCACTTGATACAAGGGAGCCATCCCTCATCGTTTTTGGTAACTCAAAGCTGACAAGGCTGTAACTTCATCCACAATTTAAGCAAAATTTGGTTATCCCAAATCTATCATTCAGAAAATACATAGTTTTGTTATCTTCTTATGCAGATGTGGCAGCTGGAAACTAGCAGAAATACTGACAGATGCCTGAATGCCTTTGAAAATAAACATTCTAGGAAAGTATCAGGGATTAAATGGAATGAATTTTAATCAAATTCTTAGATCAATCTGAGTTCAGCAACATTTTCTCTAAAGTTGTTCTTAAAAATATGGAAATATCCAAGATGTGTTATAAGCAAAGACAGAACATTTGCAACAGCTGACGTGCCATTAGGCAATGTAAAAAGATGAAAACTGAAAGAATGCCTTCACCAAACAAGTAAGAAAGAGAAAAGTTTAGGAATCTACAATCACATGAGCAGCAATCCAGGGAAGAGACAGAAGGCAGGGACCTTTTCTACGCTCTTCTAATTATATGTATCCTACAGGGACTCTCAAGAGATGTTCTTGAGCATGGATTTCCCTCCTTTCCTACATGTAATCCTACACAAAGCTCCAGTGCAATAATATTCATCCCATTTTTTTTTTTTTCTGTGGTGACTTTCGGTGTGGACAAGACCAGCTAAGGTGTGGAAAGTTATGATACCCAACAGAACTCAACATGTTAAATTGAAAACACAGCCACAGGTAGAGCCCACGTGCTCTGCCTTTTTGGTGTTTACCTGACCATAATAGCAGCTGATGAAAATTTTGAAAAGGTCCTTCAGCCTAGCAAAGCTGAATAGAATTTTCTAGTATCGAAAATTTGAGGTCAATCAACAGCTGTCACCAGAGCTTCAGCATTATAGCTATTCTTCTCAAACAAGGTTTGAAGAATTTAAATCCGGGGAAGATTTAGATTAGACCTGAGGAAGCATTTCTTTTCTGAAAGAGTGGTCAGGCACTGGAATGGCCTGCCTAGGGAGGTGATTGAGGCACCATCCCTAACGCTGTTCAAGAAGCGTTTAGATGAGGTGCTAGAGGATTTAATTTAGTAGTTGGGTAGAGATAGTGATAGGAGGATGGTTGGACTAGATGATCTTATAGGTCCTTTCCAACCTTATGAACTTATGAACTTATAAGGTAAAGTAATTTTGCCTTGGCTGTAAGACTACACAGTTTCTACAATATTTCCATAGTACCAGCTGTCTTTTCTAACTGTTCTTTTTCTACTGAGAGATACAGTGAATACATTACAAAACTGACTTTGTATCAATGAAAATAGATAATACTTCCATTCCTCTCCTGGTAGAAACATGTTGACTAAGCTGCAGAAGAATGCTCTTAAGGAATGTTTGTATCTCTTGTTTTTTCCAAATTAGAGAAATTGAATTTTTCTGTACTATTCTCTGTTTGGAACAGTAGAATTGGTAAGCAAAAATATAGTCTCTAGGAAGATAGTACATCACCTTCAAACATTTGTACTGGCTCTTAGAACAAAGTAGCAAACTTATAAACTTAAACACGTAAAAACCTAGAAGTAGCAAAATAGTTCCGTAGCTCTATGGACAGAGCCAAAAAGCACCTTGCTTTGTTATCAAATAGTGCAGTCATCTTCAACAACACTGCAAACTGACAGCTGCTAAATATCAGTGGTTTGCATTTTGAAAACAATTTCTTCCTAGCATACTGATCACCCCACCCTCCCTTTTATTTCCTAAGATGGAGACAGCTGCTGACAGTAAAGGGCAGGAAATTTCCAAAGCCAGAAATGGAAAGATTCCTGAACAGCACGAAGCTGACCTGTTAAAACCCACCGCCTCAAAACATCACAGAACGAGATTAACTGTGGCTATGTACCAATGAAAGGTTGGGATCACTTTGTGACCATTCACATCTTTAGCCACGCTAGGCAGAGGTCATGATTTCAGTAATCCAACCAAGCTTCAGGGCATCAGCTGTGGGATGTATTTGTCAAAATAGGATTATCTTTCTCTCTCCAACCTCAAAGTTTTGAGCAATCAGGCTTCCACATTAAGCATCACCCACTTCTTTCTCCAGTGGTGCGAATCAGCCAGCACCAGAAATGCTGAAGTGGTGGACCCAATTTCTTCAGAATGGGTGGTTTCTGCAGCTGAGACTTTTCAGTGTGACTCTAACAAAGCAAAGCACTGACTGGGCCTACTGGAAAACAACTCAGCCCAGAATACACTTGAATCCTAACACAGCTTGCTATATATGCAATGTTAGAAACAAATATAGCAGTACTGTAAAGTTATACATTTTATTTTCCAGTGTAGCAGTCTTCCAAAATTTTTGCCACTGTCAACCCTTAGAATTTCTCTCAGCCTCACCCTTCCCATTCAAATTTTCACTGGAAGCACAACAAAGGTTGTGCAGTTTCAGAAAACAGCTACATACCCATTTATCACTGTCTTATGGACCACCAGTTGTCCATAACCCACAGTTTAGAAATTTCCCTCCTAAACCACCACAGATATACCAGGAAATAACATCTGAGCTATCTGCATATTTAAGCTATGAGAAAAAAAATTGGCAATTTCACTCTTCTTTTTTGTCTATACATTACCTTCCAACAAATTGTGACTTAGACTATTTTATTTACAGTTCCCAAATGCTGGATAAATAGAATTCACATGTCTTTATACTTTGCTTGATCCTATTTTCTCTGTTAACATGAGTTGCAATGGTCACTATGTAATTTCAAGTAGGTAAATATTCTGCTAAATGCTCTGTGCTGTTGGTTAGCCTGACTGTTTTACAAGCAAATTCTTGTCAGTAGTTGTTTTCTTTCTTTTACTACAGTGAAACAGGCAAAATGATTTGATGACTGCCTACTGAACTGATGAATAATATGCCTACTAGATGACTTGCCTAGTGGAACTCAATGTCAGATGTGAAATTACTGTATACAGGATCCCCTGGGTTTTCATTTCTGTGCTTGTATATGTAAGAACATCACCTTGTAACTGCTGATTTTTAAAATTGGTACTTAAGGCCCCAGTTCCACATTCCAGTGGCAGCAAAGTAATGTCACACCTGCTTAAAATGATTGTTTTCTGCTTAAGATAATTGTTATGATAATGTTGAACCATTGTAATTATTTATATGGTGCCAAAATACAAGCTGACTTGGTTTTGACTATTTTTTTCTTTATCAGTTATAATACTGTTTAGCTAATACTTACTCTACCACCCCTGCTGCTTCTCAGCATATTCAAGAATATCCCGAGCACTTACACGTCACTTCATTCTAACAGAAATTTGAGTGCCTGTCACTCACAAACATTTTTCTATGTGCCAGACTTCTGCACTTCTGGCATAGGAGTGTTATGATGAAATTCCTGCCCTCTGTATTTGTGAATTAAATCAGTGCCTCATAGAGGGCTGACATATCTTTTGCAAGGGACATGAAATAAGGCCAGAAAAAGGGGGAAAATTACCCTAGGAAATGGAAGAACTACTCACTAAATAGATCCTGTTCCTGTTTTTAGTGGGCCTATGATAAGTAGCAGTTTTGGCTTCTGCTGCTCCATTGCTTTACATTACAATACTCCCTCATCCAGTTTGGTATGAGTAAACAGCACAGCAAATGGAAAATAACAGGCTACATAGTCATAAAAGATATTCCAAACATCCTAGAATATGTGACCACATAAAAATTGTTGATCATAGCAGAAAATGGTTCTGTAAATTTTCCACACACTTACTATGACACTGAATGATAAATAAATAAATAAAATAAATAAATAAAAAAAAATGGAAGAAGAGAGAGTTCCAATATTGTTGTAATGATATATATTTTTTTAAATATCATTCTGTAGGTTCCTTTCTGACAGAGAATTGAAGTATGTGAGCTCAGAAGATTTTAGATATTTTTTAAATAAATACAGGATGGCAAAAGCACTGTTTTGTTACATGAATTTTGATTACAGGATGATCATTTTAATGAAATCTTATAAGTTGTTCCTGGAGCTAAATTATCACTTTTTGGTTTAAGTTTTATTTTTTATATTTCTGACAGAATATCTGCTACAAAACAAGCTGGGAACTGGCCAAAAAAGAGCCAATGTCAGGTTGAAGTAAAAGTGTATTAGTTTACAGTATTGCCAAGTGATATGAAAGCCCTGGGACTCTGAGAATTGCACAAGCACATAATAAGAATTGCTGTAGCAAAGAAGGTTGTATGAGGTCAGGAGAAGGTGAAGAACAGAGCAGGGAATCAGTAACCTAACATCCAGTCCAGTGCCTTCCCTCAGGACAGTCTCAAATGATCCCTTATGATCCCTTTTTCCCATCATCAATTTTCCTTCTCTGGTTTTCCACAAGAGTGCTGGCACTGATGCACTGGAGCAGCCTGGGGTCAAATTACTTTCCTGCCAGCACTCAGTGCCATGTGTTTCCAGAAGACATTGTGATCTTAAATCTGCTCTTATAATAAAAAAAATGGTAAAATATAATGACTAGACTGCCTTCTGCCAGGGATTCTCATGTGCCTTTTTACTGCCTCTTTATTGTTTTCTTTCTCCAAAGTAAGCTGGTCTGTTTGAGAACTGACAGAGAGGCACAGAAATACTCAAATACCTTCAGAACATTTCCTAATGTGCCTAGCTCTTCTTTCTACCTGTATGCACCAAGCTCCTGCTACTGATGGTGACTGGCACAGAAGAGCCCTATTGGTGTCCCTGCTGCCATTCCCTCACAAAGGGGCAGTTCTGTTAGAAGATTTTGAAGAGATCTGAATTTCTGCTTTTTGAGCTGTTTTCAGCTTCTTTTGGTACTCAACAGGTTTAGGAGAAATTAGAGTTCAGCAGAACTGAAAAGCAATAAGTAATGAGATCTATGATAGTCAAAAGAAATTGAAAATTGTCTAGATTGCCTAGCTGCTTTGCAGCTCATTTAGAAAATAAAATAAAAAGTAGACAAACCACCGATAGATGGTATCAACATCCAGGTAACTATAACTGAATTGAATTGATACTAGTAACCTAGTTCAAAGGTATACACATTGCAAAGGGGCAAAACCACACAATAGGAGTTGATTTCTGAAGTCTCTCCGAGCCGTTCTGAACCAGATAACAGCTTAATCACGAAGCTCTTATCTGCTGTGGTAACACAGCGCATTACTCCACTTCAAACTTGAAAAGGACACTTACTCTGTGCACACACTCCAGTATCATCACTCATGTATTTAGAAGTAATGAAGCACTAATTCAGCTAGAAACAATATGTGATCATGTGCTAGGAAATTACTGAGATTTCTTGCTTGGCTGCACGTGCAGACATGCATGAATTTCCCTTGTGGGCGTCTGTTTCCCCAGCAATGAAATGGAGGTAACAATGCTGTTCTGCCCTCCAGGGATTCTGGGGATTAAAGCACTAAAGGCTCAAGGATAGTACATTTACTGGGATCAGCTAACTCAGAGGAATTCTTGTTGCAAAAGGGTAACTGAGGTAAAACCATACAACCCTGAATTTGGGATTGGCCAGGGATCTGAGCCTCATCCCCATTCCAGGGTTAGGGCTGCGTCTGCAACAGCAGCAGCTGAGCCAAGACACTGCTCCAAGCTCACTACAGAGCTTGTCCCTCTGGTTTTGGTTTGGGTTTCTCTCTGCTGGACCCAGACCAATCTAAGAAAGAAATGAGAGAAGCACAGTTGCCATAAAAGCACAGACAGCATGGTTGCAAGAGCATGAGATAAAACTTGATCTTTTAGCTCAAAACACTCCTTTAGCTTACAAAGCCTAAAGAGTCTGGACTTGGTCAATAGCTCGTCTACATAACACCAGTTTCCTGCTCCTCTCCATCACTAAACTCTCAGTAGATCAGGTATGATTTTTCCTCTCATCCTGACACTGCCCTTCTAAATGCCTCTGCTCTTCTCTACCAGCAATGCACAACACACAACTGCATGTACAGACACCTCTGTATGGTTTTCCTCTCCCTCTAGGAATTATGCAAACTCATCTGTGGTGTTTTCGGGTGCACGTAATGCTCTTCTCATTAAAAACAAATAATAACAACAAAAAACCTGCAGACACAGAGCTTTGTGGATTCCTTCTGTGCCTTGCTAGCACACACACAGCTCCGGTGTCCTTTGAAAACATGATGTACGGATTAGCAACATCAACACACAAAGCCCTTTACATATATTGAAAACAGGAATGAGGTCAGTATTCTGTAAGACCTGCACGGTCACTGTCTAGACTTAGCAAGCACCCATTTCATTTCAGCGCATCGCCACAAATTTAACTTAATGCACCCTAACAAATAAAAGCTCCCTGAACAATATACCAGCATTGGGGCATCAGTTCAGGCTCAATGTTTCCGGGATAATCTGGTGTTGCTGTTCAGCTCATATCCCCAGGCAGAGAGCTGGGAAGGTCCCCTCACTGTATGCAACATGAAGGCAGATGGGCCATGCAACTATTTTCTCCTCTCTTTCTTATTTTACATTTGGTCATTTGCCTTCTGGAATGTTTTGGTGGGGAAATAGAATGAAATGAGGGAAAAAAAGGAAGGATACTCAAAATGTTTACTAAAACATAACAGTAACAAGGCACTACAGATTCTAAATGAAATACAAACAGAAACAGCAAATTCTTTCCAGTTTGGGGGAAAATGTGTAATTATTTATAGTTAAAGTTTCCCAGATGGCATTTCAAGGCATGCTATATTTCTGGCACATCCTATCGTGGGGTCAGAAAAAAGAAAACTGATTGCTGTGGGTCCTCAAAAACTAAGGGACATGACACTGACAGCATTCATGTATGCATACATTTCATCACTTCATTTCCTGAAATATAGCAAAGCATGGTCCAATTGTTTCAGTAAAAGGGTCACAGACCAATATTTCTGCAACCTAAACAATCAGTTGTAGGCTAGAATCGCTCCATAAATCTTATCACAATCAGACCAGGACATCTTTTCCCCAGAGTAAAGATATTATCAAATATTTCTCAAGCAACAATTTCTCAGACATTTATCCAAAGGCAAGTGCTAATTTCTTGTAGTGATCGAGATCGGCACAATTAGACTTTATCATTGCAGTATTGTTTTTAGACACAGTTGTCTGCTCAGGGACTTGAGAAGATGTGGCATGAAAGATACTTTTTCAAGAACACCAGGAGCAACCACACCATCAGGGGCTGACAGTCAGCATTCAGCAAGGCAGGATTTTGTTACTTCCTATTTCACGCTATATTGGAAATATGAAAGTGGAAAGTACAATAATAAAGGGTCCTCATTTACAGCTCAGGTTCAGTGATGAACTTCTACCATGCTCAAAAGATGCAACCGATGCATTCCCCAGCAGTTCTGCATAACTCCTGCAGCAGAAATTGTCCTGCTCTATGAAACTTCATGAAGGCAGCAAAGGAATCTGTGCACTACATGTTTTTTGAAGGACTATGAGACCTATAGGCTGATGGTCCTGCACCAGCAGTCTGTAGCAGAGGTGCCTTTTCCACTGCTGACACATCATGGTTGTGAATTATTTTTTCTGAATTTTGAAGTAATGAATAATAATACTCTTAAGAGTTAAAACGTTGACTTGTAAGTTTTTTTGCTGCACCTTAGCACATATGCTTGAAAAGTAATGCTTTGCCCTTCTTTAGGACCTCCTGCTTGATCTAGGTGCACAGACATACTGGTAAATTTCTGAGACTGCACATAGACAAGAATTGTTCTCTTTTTTTCATAAAATGGCAAAGAGGGTAAATCTGATCTGCAGCATTTGAAGCAGATTTGTTTATGATTGCTGCAAACTATGTGATCTTGGGAACTCAATCAGACCTGCATTTTCAGAAATACTGGTCTTCAGTTCTGTGGGAAAGTTAACTATCATTGATCCTTAAGAAATCAATCCTTTACGAACTGCAGCCAAAATCCCAGTTACTTTCAAAAAGTTACTCCTCTATGTTTCTGCTTTCCAGCAAGGGTAAAGCAAAGGAAGATCTAAATCATATGCGTGTTTAATAGAAAACAAATCTATCAGAAGCAGGCAATTTGATTCATGCAAAAACAGACAGTTAAGCCACAAGTACCCACAGTCTTGCTCCCAAGTTACACAAAGTGGAGCAGAAACACAAAGTGGTTATCTACAATTTACTTGAGTTCTAATTCTTAGTTTTCACTGTTGAATTATGGACCCTCTGGTACTGTACAGTGTGTCTTGGCCTTTTTGATGAGTACTAAATAGGGATGAGGGTGAAATTAGCTTCACTTTACTGAATT
Organism: Cyrtonyx montezumae; assembly: GCF_038088225.1. NCBI lineage: Eukaryota > Metazoa > Chordata > Aves > Galliformes > Odontophoridae > Cyrtonyx > Cyrtonyx montezumae. The sequence goes on along the minus strand of NW_027072045.1, from coordinate 14,923,007 downwards.
TGGTAAGAATAAGTGGCATTAGCAATTTAAAGCTTTAACTGATCATTAACTATCTGCCTTAAAAGCAATAAAAAAACAAAACACCAACAACAAGAAAACCTTAACTCTTTCAAAGTCTACATTTATTTTACCTTCAAGTTTACTAAAGCTAGGAACACCATGTTCACGTTATTTTCAACATAGAAGAACTACTGAGATGCAAAAATTCCATATTCAAAATATTTTTATTATCTTTGCAAAGCAGTGAATTTAATCCCCTCTAGCATACATCAATCTGACAAAACATCTTACCAAAACAAATAAGGAAAATATGTAATTAATTTGTGTTTCCTTGTGTTCTGTCATTTCAATTTAGCAATTCTATTTTTATTACTATGCCAAGAAACAAAATAATCAGTTGCATTGTCATGTATACGGTGGCTGTTAGTAGCAGAATCCATATGACTGGTCACTGTAAAGAACGCAGTCCTGAGGCTAATATCCAGACCAAAATCCTAATGGAGAAACTCCCTAAGTTAAAAAACAAGACTCCTTTGACTGCAAGAGGAGTTCAGGCCTCTGAAATTCAGTGGCCATTCCCCACACAGTGAGTATTATTCTGTACTCCAGAGTCATTTCTGTGTTTTTATGGGAGTCATTTTGATTGGATTGCACAAACCAGCCTGAAATTTTCTGTTCTGAGCCATGGAACTCATCACACATTGGAACTACTTATGCTGCTTAGAACTGCAGGTGACAAATGGTTAAACATCACAGTATTTCATGAATACAGCACGGGTTTTGGGGTAGCTGTACTTTGTCCCATTATCAAGTGACAAGAGTAAGATTAGACTGAGGCAACAATCTGTTACATATCATAATCTTCCCCTGTGGCATGGTATTTCCCTGTGGTTTCACTTAAAATAATTCATCAGTCACAGCTACATGGATACTCTCACAGGATAACCTGAAAAGAGGTATCTGCCTGAGAAGTCATTAAAAACAAAAAATAAAAATAAAGTCTCAGATGTATGAAATAGTCACTCCTTCATAGTGGAAAGTTAATTTCTTTAGTAAGTTTTGCAGCTGCTTTTTGTTCAGATCATAGCTAGAATCACAATGCAGTAAATTCAAAGAATCTCTCCCAGTGACTTTAGTGGGAATATAATTACACCCTTAATCATTGAGTAGAATGACATATAGACTCGCTAAAACATGCAGAATGAGAGAGGTCATCACTGCAGTACCTCTATTTATTATATTCTGTGAACTTCATAGTTTAAAAGCAACAAGACTTCCAGCATCTAAATACACGTTATTTGCATAAAGGTGCTGCTTTTCTGTCCAAACCCATGTTCTTATCTCCCTAAAGGTTGTTCAGCATGTAGTCTATGAACTGAGATAAAATTTCCTAACTATAACTAATTTTAGGACTAGAATACAATTAACCCAAATGTGGTAAAGCAAGCCATTTGATCTGGGCATCTTATACTGGAGAAAAATTGAAAAAAATAATAGTAGTGCTGCATAACATTTGAACACTTTCTTTTGCCACTGAGTTTCTCCCTGAATACTGGCAGCTCTGTCTTGTGGTTGCTTTAATTTCTGCTTTGAACGCTTCCCTCCAAGCTAAACTGGCTGGCTTTTGATTTTGCTTTGTTTTATTCTTGTTTAAACTGTGGAATGGAAACCTCCAGATGTCAATATTCCAATAAAATCTAACCTTGGAACAGCCCTTCCTAACATTCACTTCAAAACCTCACGCACACTGACCTGGTTTCTTCCAACACTGACTACTCTGCAATCTCCTGGATGGACAGACCACCATAACAGCACAGCCACGCTCTGGCCTGATGCTCTGCTCCTTACTATTACAGAAGTGTGGCAGTAATGAACAGCAGCTTGCATAGTGAAGGAGGTCACTGGCCCACCTCACCCAGAAATCCACGTTCAGCTGTGACTTTTACTTCAGAATATGGAAAAAATTTTTGATCCCAGATCGCTCCCACAAGACTGAACATTAGTGGGGATGAAGGAAAGGGAGTTAAACTCCATCAGTCCCACAGTCGATCAGCATGTAGCTTTGAGAAAGATATGATATTCCCCTAAACTTCAACATATGCTAGCAATATCGCTCCAAATGTTACCATCCAAATTCCTAGCTGACCCGTCTCCCAAATCTTGCTCAGCTAGAACGTTAACATTCAGAGGGTAATTATCTATGCTGCCAAAATGCTGCTCAAACCCAGCTGCAGTTATGTGCCCTGATGAGCAGCAATGGGCTCCGAGTTTGTGCCTCAGAGGAGGAATGACAATTTCTTGTCCTGTTTCCATGGTCCCACATTTCTCAGCTTTGTTCCCCAGCATTTATTATCTTTGCAGACTAGCAATAATGAATCATTAGTATAGATGCTACCATAAAAATTAAAGCTGATATCTACCAAGTGTTAACAGCGAGCTAAAACAGTGAACCTGTGACTGGTAGAAGTGAAGGTGGAATGAAGAAACAGCCAATTTTTTTATGAACATGTATGTAGTCTTTCTCATTGCCTTGCTGTACATCATGAATGAGAAGGGTGGAAAAGCCTACACAAAAGTCACTTAATGACAAAATTAATGGAAACATGAGTTTTAATTAGTACACTGTTCATATTCACTGAGCACCCCTACAGTATCCCAACATTTACTGATTCCACACTGAGGAACCTGGCTGTGTTTTTAAAAATCATTATAACCACAGAGCAGCTACGTTAGTAGAAAACCATATTATCAGGTCAGTTAGTAAAAACCAACAGAATATAATTTTCTTTGAAATTAATACAACATATAAAAGTCAAGAGTACGTTTCGCTGACTTTACTGGCGAGGTCACTAACAAAGTCAGCGTAGTATATTTACTGCTTCTAGTTAACAATCACCCCAGACTGGAATCAGACTGCACTGCAAACCCTCCTAGCTAGGAACAAACACATTGTGTATTCTGGAAGAGTGGTGAAGGAGTTCCACAGCACGGGAGAGCACGTCAGCAAAACTGACTTTCCAAATTTTAGAGGATACTGAAAAGTTTGCAAGAATGCTTTCAGCAGAATTCAAGCCCAGCAAAGATGATGGCAAAAGATTGTGTGCTTTTTTAAGGCAATATTTTATATAATTGGCAGCCTTTTCTTGCCTAACAGAAAAACAACCCAACAGAAATTCTGAAATACAGACTGAACAAATTCCCATAAAAGGGCTGAAGAAGTAAAAATGGAACTGACCAGAGGGAAGTTGTCTGACAGTTGTTATGCTGAGCCGCAACATAATTTATTGTGAAACATAATTATAAATAAATAATAAACTGAGTTTTATGCATAAATCACAAATTTGCAAGGAATAAATTATAGCTATGAGAAAATAATTACTGTAATGAACTCCATACAAGCCATTCCTTTGCAAAAGATGATGTAACAATTGAGCAATTAGCTACATAAGTAAGAAATGTGATTGCACACGTATTACAAGTAACATGCTTACATATTCCCCTAGAAAAAAAGAATCAACTGGAAATGAGTATGCTCTGAATTTAAAAAAAATGCGGGAATGAACCTGAATGCCTTCTAACTCACACCAGTTTTGTAGCTGCAGCTTAAAATCTACTCCAAGATTTATTATCTCTGACTTTTACACTATAACAATGCATGCAGTATAACCTATACCTGCTATGACAGTGAGCCAGATCCATGGAAAGAATGCACCACTTAACAGAGTAGTCCTAAATAGATGGTTTGCAGCAAATAAAGTCATGGTAACTTTTGGTCAGGAAACAGTCACTCCTAGCTCATGCTTTCCTCAAGTCTGCACCAGCTAACGAGGCTACCTGGAATCAGTACTTAGAATCCTTGTAAAAATGCTATTTCTTGTACATCTCAAAGTAAAAAAAACAGTTCTTTGGGTGCTTTGTTATTTACCCTATATTCACTGAGAATAACGTTGTTGCTATTGAAGAGATGGGACTATCTATATCTCTATGGCTTCAGTACCTATATGCATTTTTACATCAAGCTCTACTATGAACAGTTTCTGTCCCTGTGGTTTTACTGTCTAACACACGCAGACAGGAAATTACATCAGGTAGAAACAAGTTCAAATTAAAGCTGAAGGTAAATAATACGATCATCATGCACTGGCTCTATAGCAAAGCCAGGACTATAAACCCAGTCTTTAGCTGAGCGCAACCTATTCCCAGATCAGCACTCCTAAGACAAAACCAGTGTCCTTTCAAGATGTATGGGAAACGTTGAATCACAGCCTGAACCACTAATTGATCACCTGAGGTGAGCACTGAGTCAGCCATGGGAGAACAGGTGAAGACAACAAGACAACATCTGTACGACCAGAAGGGGTGGAGTCTGACTCCACCTCACCTACACTCTATTTAAGGGCTCACCACCACTGGGGAAAGATCTCTTCTTGGAGATCCCTCCTTCATGGGGTTTCCCCCGCAAACCTTTATCCTTGGAGATGAGTAAACATTTCCCTTTATATGATTTGTCTCTTTCCCATCTGTACAATATCTCGGTTAACAATATCATTCGATATTATTCATTTCTTTACCTTCACCTCATACACGAGAACACTAATGCAGAGCCGTGGCATTTTCTGCACAAGATCAGACTGACCAGCAGTTTCCTAATTTTGGTAATTTAAAGTGTGTTTTCAAGGAAAGCCAAAGATTTTGATGAAGCATTGCACTGTATGCACCTGCTGTCCACAGTTGCAAAAGGACTGAGCAGTCAGTGGAATCAGCGTTACACTACAGTACTGCAGCCAAGCTCTCACTCATACTGGGATTTGATCTTTTAGATGAGCACACGTACAACAGTATGTTTTCTGGGCTTTAACTAGCATTAAACTTCTAAAACAACAATTACTACACAGGAGCTTATCCAGCCAGGCTCTTCTTCCTCTTTTCTTGCATCAGCAACTGACTGATACTGTGCCTAAAGAGTACAGATCTGAAAACATAATTCAATTCTGGTTTCTCTGCAGTCTAAAAGGTGAGGCTGATCACGAATGCAACATCTTCTCCCACATTCACATCTCCTGAGGCAGCAGGAGGTTTTAGAGTCATCTATGGCATGATACATCATTAGGTTCCCATCCCAGAAATTCAGGCAGTTGTGATGCAATTTTTGCCTGCAAAAGTATGTATTATGTCCTTGGGTATATTTTTTATTGCAGCCTATTATTCCATTTTTGTATAATTTAAAAGATTTGATGGAAGGAACAAATCACTGCCATGCAAATGACCAAGATGAAAGCCTCATCACTGTGCTTCGCCAACACAACTTAAGCCTTCAAAAGTAGTCAGTTCTCATTGTAATCAAAGGGAGTTATGTGGTGAAAAGCCCACTGCAATCTATTGGAATTGCATCTCTAATTGTTTTATAAGTGCCTGAAGCCACAAATAACTTTCTTTCTCAGGCCAGTTTGCATCTTTATTCAGCAGCCAGCTGTTTCTTTTGCAACTCAAATCAGTGATCACAGAGGCAAAGTAAGTTCTCCGCAGGCATTCACAGCAGCTAATGCTGGTTAGCACTCTACAAACTTCTCAGTGGCAAATTTTAAAATCTATCAACTATCAGCAAGTCTGCTTTACCAACTGAGAGGTGAACTGATTTGCCCATGGTTAGCTTGTGAACTAAGCATAGAACTCAAGCTCTTGTTGGGTTTGAAGCTTACCAAGCCATTAGAACATGCTGATATTTTTGAACCACTGCATTAGTAAACACTCATTTTGCAGCTCCTGGTAGCAAGTTAATATCCGAACACTGGCAATGCAGGACACTTTCCGAAGGCCTTCTGCTGTGCTTCTAACACAGCTTCCAAATATGTATTCTACTGCCCTAATAAACTTACCTATACCTTATCCCTTTGTTTCCTGATTGTAGCCAGCTGGACAACATACAACATTAGAGAAGAATGAAAATGAAGATAGATGCTTCAGACACTCTCATCATACAGTTAGGGCATGTTTACCTGTGTTACACACACACCTCTGTGCTAGTAAACTACACCTGGCTAGGGCACAGGCTCAAGCACTGGAACACAACCATTCCTACTACTGGAATATTAGCTTGCTCCCTGATGTGATTTTGCCTCAAGTCAGATGGACACTGTGTCTGCCAATGTTTGAGCACGGTATGAGAATTTTACAACCTGGAACTGTTTCCAGTTGGTGCTTTGATGCAGGACACTTTGCTATGGGTGGAAGAGAGCAAATGGGTGTGGACATGAAGGCTTTCTGCTGCAGTGCCCAGAGGATGGCCCTTCGTCACTTTGTTCACATGAAATATCCTGAGAGCATTAGAAACAATGGGGTTTGGCAGAGTGTAATTTGAGTGCTTCCCACACCATAAACATGAGCTTAACTACATGGTTTTCTATTGAACTTACTCCTGCTGCTAGCTGCCAGTACCTCAGTGATCACGCCAAAAGCACCTCAAGTTCTGAAGGTGTACACCCCAGACTTTCTTACTCACATCATCCATTTTTTCCCCCCCTACAGGTGATAATGACTGTTCAAGCCTTCACTAACTTCAGTGGGTCTGATGGCGTTCTGTACATCTGTAAATGCCTGCTATAGTATATAGTTGACTTGATTTTAGTGTCTGGCTTCGAAACTCTGTGTAATGAGGAAATAATTCATATAGATTTTAAACTAACTTGAGACCCTTTGCACAACAGCTTACTAAATTCCTTTTGATGCTTCTTTGTACTAAGCCATATAATTAGCAGTTGTTTTTCCCTTGCTCAGAGCCTGAGAGGCACAATTTCAACAAAAGCCACAACCATTACCACTTTACTCAAATATAGAGTCCCAGGCTAAATCACAAAAGATTCCACAAGATATTTTATGTATCTACAGCAACTGTGCTCTTAGGAAGTGGTGAAAAATTGCCAGCTGTTTGATAACCACCTGGTGAACACAAAACAAAGGCTGTTAATTATCACCTCAGAGGAATTAGATCAAATTATTAAGAATGAATAGAATTAATCATGGGAAACTCTCTCATCTGTAGAATATGTATGACCAGGTCATGTTTTAATGATAATACATTAAAATGGTAATGCAGATTTATTTAGGTAGCATACTGGGTGATTGGAGTTCCTAGATACAGATGTTAGCCAGATGCAGAAGAACAGTTCATTCTGTCCTGGGTACTCACCACTTACAGATCTTTTGTTTTCACCATATCCCAGTGTGGCTGAGTGTATAGAATCCTTAAAGCACTGTTTTCTCTCTTATTTATTGAGTTGCGTGTGTTAAGCTGCATGTGAATACATAATTTACCCTCCATTTACTAAGACACACCCTATATATTCCATAAGAGCAAGAATGCCTTGTTTCTGCTGTCCCAAGTCTCTGTCCCAGCTAACAGCTTATGAACTGAAATGCATGGGCTCTTAACAGCTACCTCAACTATGCACTCTTAAGTTTACTTGATGAAACATTTTGTATCTATCTGACTGAAATTATCTAAGTAAAAAAGTAAAATCTAAGTAAAATATTCCCTTTGAAAACCTGTTCTGTTTAATCGGTACCCCTGTAAGGCATTTAGGATGGTTTTTGTTTCCTCAGTAAAAAAATGTTTCTATCATAATAAATCTGTTGACTGTTAGCTGCAGGTTTGGGAGCCAACATCATCTGTTTAAATCATGCAAAATAAATCCTCTCCTATTAACATTCAGTACCAATGTTTAATATCAAGTGAAATGTAGCTTTCTTTGTTTTGATCTCCCAACTACAACGGCTGAGGAAGAGGAAGTCAGTGTTTTGGTCAGACAGTGCTGATTTCAGAATTTGGCAGCCATAACTACCTAACACAGAAGTATCAATTACTGTACTTTTATACATGCTTTCTTATTTAGTTTCTTTGTTTGTAAGGGAAGTCTCCCACTAAAAATGATTTTTTTTTTTAAGAAAAAAATTTAAATTCAGTTAGTGTAACAAAGCATTTTCACAGGGAAAAAAAGACTAGCAAAAATAATTAGTCCCAAAATCCCGCTATTTGTTTTGGACACGGTGCTGTGGGGTGTTGCAGATGCTCCAGTGAAATTGCCTCATTTTGGACAGGTGCCCATTTCCTCCTTTTCCAGATCAAGCCCCTAACTAAACATTCCTCTTCAGAATTACTTCTTCACATCCTGAGGGGACACCTGGAAGATCTGACACAACCTCTGAGAGGGGATCCATGATGTTAACAAAACCAGGGAGCAGCTGTTTCCCTTCTGCCAAGCTCATGCACACCTTACATGGCCTCCCAGTGCAGAGATACACAAGGAGAAGGATTCAGTCAGAGCATTTGGTGGAGTTTGGAGAAAAGGTGCCAGGCAACCCTCTGCTTACAAAGGTTTTGAAGTAGTCTTAATCCCTTGTCATACTAGCTGAAACTGCTGTTTATCCTACGATACTGTGAAATCTACACCTTAAACTAAATGCTGGAAACATCTGTCTGTGGAAGTCTTTCTCTGCATGCCTTCCTCAGAGCTTGGGTATACTTTGAGGGGAGCTATGTGGAAGCATGTTCCATAAGGGACATCTCCACTCTCTGTCAGCTATCAGGGCTGTTGCTGAGATAAAACAATTCTTACGCTAATACAATGAAGCTGGAAAATTTCCTGAGCTCCTTTCTAGCCCACGAAGTCTCAGCTCTCTCATGTATAAATCACATAGCTGTCACACCTCCCAAAGAGTAGCTAGTATTTGATAATAGTATGAAATAAACAAAGATCCATTCCCTACTGGCTTACTTTTGAATATCTTGATTAAAATACATTTTTTTGGAGAGAGACTACTTGCTGTGTACTCTACATTACAAGAAAACACTGGGTCTGTCTCTGAGAATGGCATCCAGTGTTCACTTACATTCCTTTTCCCAGAAAGGATGAAGCTTCCAGAATCCCAATTAATACTTCCATTTATGAACTGCCTCCATGTTTAAAAAATGTGCACCTTAGCACTGTGTGCTCTGATTTGGCTTCCTTATGCTAACTTAAGTTCTTTACTACCATAAATATCCTCCTGCTCATGATTACATCATCTGGATCTTGTTCTTAATAGCTATTTTCGTGTATGTTAACCTCTCAAGTAGGAAATAAAAGGAAATAGTGCTTCTTCCTAAAAGAAGCTGTTAAGCAGAAAACTCAATTACATGCAACTTTTCAACTATAAGAGTACAGGAAAGGAACAAAAAGACTATTAGTCAATCTGAGCAAGATGAAATGAAACTTGCTGATTTTAAATAAAGAAATGACAAAGGCATGATAAGTACAGTGGACGTACTTCTGGAAAAGTACTGTCCAGGGAGTGTGGAGCCCATCCAGAATATTTAAAGAACAGCTGTATGGTTTAAGTAATTGAAAAAAACATTAAACAAAAAGCTAGTATAAAAACAACTTTTCTATTAAATACTGCAGAAATTGAGTAGAGGTTTGAGCAATAAGCTCTTGGGACAAGTCAAGATAACTAATTTTCTCAAGGTTATCTACTGTGTCTTTAGTAGAGCCAAGAATGGAAACCATCCTGGAATCACACTTCAGTGATTCGGGCATTGCATCACACTGCTCCTCATTTGCTGGAGGGCTACACTGTACTCTTAGAACATCAGAACCTGACTCAGTTTATGTGTGGCAGTGTCTCCAACAAAGACAGTCTGGTTTTATGGCTTACTATTTCTACTAAACAGAATACCTAGAAAAATGAAAAAAGCAACTTCTACATCATAGCTATTAAAATATGCTATCAATTTTAAATTGTCATTCTAGCTGCAGAGTGATTTCTATTAATGTGTTTCACAACTGAAAGACCTGCAATGCACAAAGCATGCTTCAGAAAGCCTGACTAATCTAGCAGATATGCTACTACAGGAAACCTCACAAAGCACCTGTGACTTAGAGACCTGTATCTATCATTACCCTTATAAAATTACATCCTTAAAATACTGAATAAAAATCAAGCACAGAAGTTGATGTACCTAACACTGTCAAGTACAAAGGCAGGACTGTGTTCCTTCTAGACTGGTAAACAATGATTTCAAACCACTTTCAAAACTATTTTCGTGGTATTAAGCATGCAGAAAATCATTAAGTGGCAACATGAGCCACAGCTTGGTTGGGAATTGTCCAAATTCTAGCACTGGTCCTAACCCTTAATTCCTCAGTCCACAATCCTTATTACTGCAGCACTGTGGTTTGTGAGCTGCATCTGCAGGTAGGATCCTCGACCAACCACATCTGCACAGAAACTATCAAGTAGAAGCTAACGTTGTCTTAGGCATCTTCATGTTCACATACTATTAGGAGTAACCAAAAGCAGAATTTTGAGAACTCATACTTCCCTAATCATTAGACATCAGTGCATGTCAAGTGATCATCAATCAGCTTTTTTGTAGCTATTTTAAAGCAAAAGTTTAAAAATACATATTTCACTTCATGAGAGAGAGTCTGAATCTCAGGCTAGTAATCATTTACTAGACTATTCCTTTGAATAAGGGCATTTGGATTTCTTTGCTCATAAAAGCATTTTATTATTTGCCCTCATAGGCATTCATTTTAGAGAATGGGAAAAATAATAAATTTCATTTCAGTTTCAAGCTATCTGTGACAAATATATTGTGACATTTGATTCTCCTCATCCTTTTGATGCCACTCCTAAATAAATATTGATGGTCTGTCATAGTTTGGCTATAGCCAGAAATGTTCCCATCCAAAAAAAAACTCTGATTTTTAAACAAAATGTGATGGGCAACACGAAAGATATTTTCCCAGTGGCTTTTAGATTTTACAAAAGCTTACGCCTTTTGATTCTACAATTGTTACGAAGGGAGCAAGCTGTAGCTAAGGACAGAACGCAGTCATACTCTATTTTCCATTAATGAAATATAAACAATAATGGAAAACTTGTAGAGAAGTTAACTGTGTCCTTTCACATCACAAGAAATGAGATCAGATCTTACTGACTGAACATATGTTCAGATCTTGGGCAAGTTCCAATCCTTCGATCAAGCCTGAACTTCATAGCTTAACACTAAATCTTGGGTTCCTATAGCAGCCTGAGGTTGAATCTCACTTATTCCATCCAAAACCAACTGAACTAAATTCATTGACTTGTATTCTAACAAAGGCCAAATTAGATAGTCCCTTCAGGCCGTGAAGTGTGCAAAGCTGCAACTTCACAGACCTTTTGAATGCCCTTGGTTTTCTCCACACTAATCCCAGAAAATGCAATTTTACACTTGTATTTTGTATCCACCTGGAGTTAAATGCACTTTTATGTTTCTCTCTTCAAAATAAAAAGTAATTATAGAGAGAGATGCCATACATTTAGCAAAGAAAGTACTTCTTGATAAGAACACTATGTGTTCCAAAGTAATTTTTCCTCCCAGAGTATGTTTTCAGAGCAGAATTTGTACAAACTATCCCAGGTACAACGCACAACACAGTACCAAACTTATTAACCAATGTCGAAGAGAGAAGCATCACCCAGACTGAGTTTGGTTGTAACTACATGGCATTTTGTTACACCATGAAGACAGATACAAAACAGCCTCCCATACAGCCTCATCTAACACAGTGAAGCCCCAGGTGAAATTGGAAGGAAATGCATACAGGTGGTAACTTGTCAAATTCTGCTTGTCAGGAAGTACCACAGTTATTTGCTTTTTCATTAATCATGTCTTCATTATCATATTTGGCAAAATCTCTAACCAAACTGACAGAACAAGATGGTTTAACAGCTCCAATTGACACCTCTATTGGTTTGTGATATATCAGGATTAGCATCCAAGCAATCATCCATGGCTGCAGGAAAAGATCTTATGGAAACTATAATGGTTATCATGCCTGTATGTTGACCACAGCCAATTCCTGCCTAAGATTTATGCCTCAGTTTCTTCTTTCCACAATTTAGACTTAAATTAACTGCACTGGAACAGGTTGCTCAGCAAGCCTGTGAATACCCCCTCCTCCCTGGAAGCATTAAAGGCCCGGCTGGATTTGACTTCAAGCAAGCCAGTCTAAATCCTCCCAACCAAACCATTCTACAATTGTCAAATACACTTCAGGATTTATAGAAAAAGTTACTTAGAAATGTTGTGTATTGAATTTATCTGCTAGAATGTATAGTCACAGTGTGGAAAGGGCTGACATCTATGACCATGAAGGCAGGTCAAGATGATGCTTACCAACTAATATTGATATTTTCTTTAATTTTTCCTTTTTCCTTTCCTATACATGAGTTTTACAGGTTTGTTCAGAAAAGAAACAATATCATGCCTTGCCTGCATTTACAGGCAAGCTGTGAGCATGCAGTCCTGATATCTGTCTTCCCCAGTAGTTGGCAGCCTGTTCTCTTTCCTGCAGCCAACCCTCTACCGTTCTTTATCACAATGTACTCATAAGAAGACTAGCCCAACCTTAACAAACTAGTGCAGTTGTATATGGAAATAAACCTTTCCTAATAACAATTGTATTATTTTTCTGTATTAATTTGCATACTGAGTATACATTATGGTAAAAAGATTACATTTAAGTTTAATAGTTTAAACATTAATCTACTTAACTTAAAGACATTACCTAAAACTGTATTCCTTATTCCACATATACAGTGGATTCCTTTTTGCCCAAAGCAAAAATTTGCTTGTAACACTGAACAATAGCATGCCACCTTTTATCTATTAGCCATGAAACGTTGTTGAAGAAGAAATCAATTTCACAGTAGCAGGATTTTGCTGTGTGACAGCACGTATGTTGCATTCATATGTGCTTAGCAGCAATGCATAAGGCTGCTTAGTCAAGCTGCACACAGGTAAGCTGAAGTTGATGGAATAATCAGGCATGTCCAATCTACAGTCTGTAGGCCATGTGTGACCCAGTCCCTGTCCCATCCCATGCCTTCTGCTCTGCTGAGCAACCCACTCCAGCCCCAGGCACACATCCATTGCTCACAAACAAACAGTTTGATTTTAACATTGTCTGGACTAAAACAAGGGCATAGGGAGGGTGCAGTGCAAGGCTAATTCAAGAGATGGAAAATAAGTTTATGCCTTTCAGTTTACTGGCTAAACAACTGCTATGAACAGCAAAAAAATAAACTCTTGCTTTCCATTCTGATAAAGGAATTTCAAAATGGGTAAAATTGCAAAATGCAAACGTACCCCAAAAATGATGTTGCAACTTTATTTTCAAGCAACAATGTGTATTACCTGTGAATTATCAAATAGAATGTATAGAGTTGCAATCAGACATTCAACTAAAAAATCTGATCACATATCTTCAATTTTCTGTCATCTAGCAGAGAAAAAAATTCCTCACTTCACAGTCATGCCTTGCTCCTATCATTGCCTTTTGACAATATGCACATTTTCAACAGCTGTTTTCAAGGATGAAGTATAGGAGAAATAAAATCTCAAAGTCCTTTGATGAACACTTTGTGAACTCAAAGAATTGCAGCTACTACCATCAAACCAGGGATTGGTGCATTAGCTTTGCAAAAACAAAGTCATATATCCCACTAGTTTTGTTTCTGCTGCTTTTTTTGTTTTAATGTAAATAATTAAATTTTAACAAAAGTTTTGTTACTTATACACATGACCTATATTATATAATTGATGACTGCAGCATGCAGGCTCTTGTTCACAGTTGATGAAAACACATAGCTAATGGCAGTGACTATGTTGAAAAAGAGCATTTTGTGGATGAGAACTTGCTCTATTGAATAGCATTATTGTGCTCTTCGTTTCTGTTGTAGTTTCCATGGAAACAAATCAGAGGTATCACATTAGGAGCAACTTTTGCATACACAGCCCAAGATGATTCCTGTTCAGTCAGCTTGGCTCAGGCAAGTCAAAAGGTTGGACATCCTTGGAATAACCTTACAAGTAGCTAGCACTCTTCTTCACTAGTTAATTTCAGTTGATACATACGAACAAAAATACAAAGGTGGTAAAACTTCACTAGTGCAATAAAGGTTAAGTACTATTTTGAGAAAGATGTGCCCTCGCAGTTTCTTATTGCAGTGTGAACAACTAGCAGTTTAATCATTATGATTAATAATGACAACTTCAAATGATTTTCATTCACAAATTAAAGCACTCTATAGATTGGAGCAGTTAAAGTCCTCACGAACAGTGTCTAAGTAGGAATAAATCCCTGTTATACTATGACTAGAAACTGCATGTCCAGTAGTCTAGGTGTTTAAGTGCAAATTAAAGTTTTCTTCTGACAAAAAAAAAAGTTTTCTTTCCTTACATGCTGGATTGGTAGAGACACTTAAGTTTTCCCAGGACGCATAATGCAGCCTTCAGCTGTTCATAGCTTACTTATCCAGGTCCTGAACCAAACTCAATAACTTATACTTGAAAAGCTATTTAAAATACGTCATCACCTTCCCAGTACATAAAACTCTATACCAGTACCTAGGCTTGATCTTCAGAGCAGAAGGCTGAAGAAAGACAGAAAAATGTCCACTGTGCTTGCGTGGTTGCACAGTAATTTAGGTCAGGGAACTAATCCATCTGGAAAACCAACCCTCTCCCTTTGCAAAAGGAAGTATTCATCCAGTTCCCCAATTCAGCTCCATGTGCAGCCACATAAGCACAAGTGTCAGCACAAAGGCAACTACAGCATTTAGATGCCAATCGATTGCTGTTTTAAAATTCTTACCGCCAATACATTGTTCCCATTATTAAACAAGCCTTTCTATGCAGGCTGCTTTGCCTGTTTATTCACTGATAAATTTCCTGCAAGAAAAGATGGGTTTTGAAGTACACAGACCAAACTCCATTCAGTATACTTGTTGATAATGGGAACAATGTATTGTTGTATTGTATTGAACAATGTAATGTAATGTATTGGGAGTGAAGCAGCTTATGGGCAAGAAGAAAAAAAAACAAGTCGTGACAAGGAAAGGGAGAAACCTGCGAAACAGTAGTTGAAAAACGTACTTAGAAATACAGGAATGGGGAGAAAAAGGGCAGCCAGCTGCATAGTCTTCACAAAACCTATTTGCACAAAATGGGCAGGAAGTCAGCACTGACAATGAATCACTAGGAAGCTGATGTTTCTATACACCTTAACCAAGACCACTAACCAGGCATTAAGCAGTCACCCCAGCTGCTTAGAAACAGCAGCACATGGCAGAAGATTAATAACACATTTCATAAAATTATCTTCTCTGGCAGAATAGTGGAAGCTGCACAGTTTGATGGAAAAAATAACTTCATAAAAAGTCTTCATTAAAAAAGTGTTTATTTTTCAGCAGATTATATCACCATTTTCTCAGTAGTTGTAAGAATGAGTATGAGCCAGGGACAAATGCTGACTGGAAGAGCAGCCCAGCAATAAGAAGGTTTGGTACAAGCCTCTACTTTTCTAAAAGAAAGATTCAATTATTGGCACTTACAGGAATTCACCAGTGTTTGGAATTTGTAAAAAGAACAAGTGACTGCACTTGGCATAAGAAGAGGAAGGTAGAAGATAGAAAAATCCTACTCCTTTACCATTAAAGGACAGAATTACATGGATTTCAGGAGTCAACATTCTAATTTGGATTATAATCTGGATTATAACTTCCAGCTCTGCAACTGCCTCTCGTGACAGGTTTGTTGTTTTTGTTTCGTTGCCTCTCAGCCTCCTACTTTGCTTGTCTAGACAGCTTGTATTTCTACCTGAGGGTTGAAGCTGTTTCTCCTGACAAACTTCAGTTACTGTGATATGGAGTACAGAGTTAAGAAGAGTGCTCTAAGCACTTCTGCAATATAAACAGAAGTGACCATATATCACTCTTTGATAACAAGTTTTTCTAAGGTTGAGTAGCTTCTTGTGTAACAGAGGCTTGCCTGCACGCCCTTTGTGCTTTCACCACACACCATGCTCCTCACATATGTTTCAGCATCATGTTTTTTCTGGAAAAAGTTTTATTGGTGGCATGGGCATAAGACTACTAGGTGAATATTTACATTGGCAGCAATGGACTTCACTTCCTAAAAGGGTTCTCAGTAGAGGGAAATAATTTTTCAAAAGCTTAATCTTTCTGGTGTGCCATCAATTCACTGTTTTACACAGCCTCTAGCACAGCACTACAACAAGAACATCCAGAATTTGAGCAAAAAGAAAACTTCCCTGAAGATTAATGATTTGGAATTGAATACTTAATCACAGACCTTTTAGTCTTACAGTTCAAAGCAGCTTTCACATGCCACGCTACATGCTCTCTCCATGCTCCCGGAATGCACATTTTTGTAGCTAAGGACTATTGTGAAATATGAGGAACAGCAGAGAATTTTTCATTTGGAATACAAGAGGAAAAAGTATGTACAGGAGAGAACTAGAGGTTAGAAAGTAAGGTCATGCTATGTTGTTTGTGTTGTTTTTATGTAGGCATTTAGACATCAAGAACAAGTTAGTGCTAGGTCAGCTATAAACCAAAATTTTCAATCATGGAAAAATTGAAAGGAAGCATCATTTCAAGCCAAAGATCTCCATCTTTGATCCAAAGCAAAATACTGAGTTACATTTGAAAAATAATCAATTTCTCCATTAAAAAAAAAAAATAGAGCAGCTCAAAGTTTGAAGGAATTCAAGTCTGAAAAAAATGGAAACTTAATTAAAGGGAAATTAATTTTCCCTTTCAATAAATTAAATTTTTGAAAGTTGAACTGCAGCCTTACAAATAAGGAGAGAAATTAACTTGAGGCACCAACTTTTCAGAACACAAATCTGCTTAATATTCAACTGAAAAAAAAATAGAATATTTACAAAACACAAGGATGGGCTACCACTAAAAGCCAGTAGTGCCAAGCTGCAAATCTCAGTTCTACAAGAAACTTCCAGAACACCATTAGGGAGAGTCAGCCTTGGGCCTTCACTCTTTTGTGGGTGTCCTGCACACATCTTGTGCCTGTAGGAACTGCCAACTGATGGACACTGTGGTAGACCTGGAATTATTTAACATCACATGACAACCAGTGTTGTTTCTGGCTTTGCTAACAGAAACTGTCCAGCTTGTAACTAACTTTGTTTCTTAAGCGTGTTCCATATCCATGTCTGAAATGAGGACTTATCTGTCAGTAAGGACAAAGAGATGCATCTTCATGTAAATTTTTGTTTACCTGAGCTTGCACAAACTTGACTCAATAGCTGAATCATGTTATTGTTTTGCTCTTAACATAGGTTCCTTTTGAAAAGTCTCATCATACCCAGCATTAAAATAGTACCTTCATCAAACACCTTGAACCACATTAGAGATGCTGCTTTTATTCATGCCTTTTTGTGCTACATTCTGTGAAGGTTCAGTGCCCAGAGCACAACATGTCAGAGTTCTACATTGGCTGCAGAATTGAGGCTAGCACACAGGCATGCTATAAACGCCTGTTTTAATGCACAAAACACAGACAATACTGTTTTCATGCTTGTTAAAAACATAGCTTTGTAATAACTGTAGAGTTCAGCCTGTTTCCAAGATCTTTGTAACATCACACATTCTGACTATTGGCATGTGGCATACAGCCTTTAATTTACTATTTTGTTTGTCATGTTTCTAGTGGGAGTTGTTGTATAGCTTCTGCTGCATTTTTGGATCCTCCTTAGAAGAAAAGGAACAATGCAGAGAAACGCTCTTTTCCTTTGTAAAGCTCCCTGCCTTGATGTCTTTGTTAGATGCTGCTAGAGGACTGAGATAATTTAAAAACAACAACATGATTTTGATCAGCAGCAAGAACCAAAACTATGTGAGTTACATCAACAATATTTTTCTTAGCTGAGATGAACTACAGTGGTAATGTAGCCTAATGCCTGGATACCTAAAATTCATTATGCTTTTGCTAGGGATACATGGTTTTGACAGCTGCAGAAGTTAAAAAGGCTATTACTGCTAATTATCAGGTATTAAACAAGATTATGCTTGTAAAATAACACCAGCAAAGTTGAGGGTGAACAAAGAACTTAGATGCTTTGCCTGTTCATTTTGAAGGACCCAGGGCTAGTGGGTGGTCCAGCATTGGAAAGACTGCACAGCAGGATTCAGCTCAGTCATTCACCTTGAAAACTCAGAGATGGGTGCTCATTCATCAACTGGAATACTGATGAGTAAAAATGAGCATAGATGACAAATATTCACAGCACTGAGTATATTTCATAGCATAGACTATTCAGAACATAAAAGCTATAAGAAGTATGAAAAAAGCCAAACCTCAGATTAAGTCAGTCAACTCAATCCCAGGCTCTCTCTGAACAGTAGAAGAAAAAAGCCTCCTGCAGAAGGAAAGTGACACATGCACCTAGAAGCCATTCAGAAGAGCAGATTACGACAGTATCACTCTGGTATCCAGAAACTTAAAGTGAACTCTGTACTAGACATCCATTATTGTTACCCTCTCCAGAGCCTGTAATTTAAGTGAGCAAAGAAAAGATTCACTGCCTGGGCAATTAAAGATGAAGAGATGAAACTGCTTCACTGAGGTCCCACACTGAATATATATGGCAGAACTTGAAGCAATACACTCATAGGATGTCCTAATCAGGACTGGAGTCAGCTCTCCCTGAACAAGGAACACACTGACCAGGCTTTTCCCCTGATCTGCATACAGTTATATCTTGCGTGCATGACACATTGTTCTTGAGTGTGAGAGAGAAGCATCTGCTCTGAATTAAACCAGATTTTTTTTTTTCGCTTTTCCAATTCGTTCAGGGAACAGAAGTAATCACTTTAGCTTTGGTTAGAGAGCCAGCATGTGTAGACCTAGTGCCTCCAAATATTTAAACAAACACTGAGCTTCACACATGGAGGCAATCACAGTGCTTCAAACAATTGTTCTGTATCTTCCATTCACTTGGGATAAAGAACATAGGCAAAAGGAATTGCATAGTCTGAATACTCACCCTCTTTCCAAAGCCTAGATATGTTGGTAAAATGAACTGAAACATGAACCCCAGGGTAAGCTTCCTCCCTGAGTTGGCCTTTTCCTGCACTTTGTCAGACTTCTAGCCAAGCTTCAATTACTCTGCCTTAGAGGCGCTATTGACAACAACATGAAGAAGCTGCCTGCATTTTAATAGCATGGAATAAACATGCTTGCCTGACACTTGCTTTTGCAGCTATTATACCACTCCCACAATAAAGACCAAGGCTCTACAGCATGAACACTATTGGAGCTGGGATTAGGTTTGAAGAGCATGGAACAGCATTGGAAACCAAGGAACGTTCCCATGGTGAAAGGTCCACTGTGGCCACTGAGTAATTACTGGAGTCTGCACTATGAATAAGAGAAGCCATAATTATGGAAAATCCAAGAATTTGTAATAGTAGATGATTCCCTTCTAAGCCTTCAAAGGCTCTGAAGGCAGGATGTCTTTGATTCACTACTGTCAAGGTCACAACAGCCTGGAAGTGATATCTGAAAATGGAAGAATGGAAACTGATCTAGTGTTTGCTAGTCTTTTAAATGTCATCTTCATACACTCAGGCCAAGAAGATAGCTGAGGAACATCTCCAGCTAGAACATCACCTCATCTGGAACTCAGAAGCAGGAATGAGCCCAGTACATTTAACCCTAACAACAAATTGGCCATCCTCTTATTATCTGCCACTTCCACTCAGATGTAAGTCTCTGGCATTTTCTGCAGGAAGCAACTTTGATGGAAGCACCTTTAACTCCTGGAATGGCAGCTTTTGGGGACCTGAATCACACCAAAATCCAAGCATTAACTAGTATGCTCTCTTTCATACTCCTTAAAATTCATGTAGATTCCTTTGGACTTAAAGCAATTGACTGTTCAACCTCACCAGCTTTACACACTCCCTACATGAATCCCAATAAGACAAACAGAACAGGAGAAAATAGTTGTAAATTTGAAGTAACCTGCAATTTGTCCAACCATTTTCTATTACTTTTCTTAGTCATCATCTTCTGACAAACAACAATAAAGTAAATTAAAATTCCTTTATAAGACTATTTTGCTGAAAATACAAGTAGAAAATGCTACAAAAAAATTTATATATGCATTTTAAGTATGATGAAATAGGAAAGTCACTCTTTTCTAGGAAAGCATGACACTTCGGTTCTTCTCCAGTCAAAATTAACATCCATTTTCATGAATATTCTCAATCAGATACAAAGCCAGTTTCATTCTGAGAACTTAGTGAATCCTGAGCAGACACAGTTGTTTATTTGTACAGTGCTTCTGGTACATTAATGATGGGCATGAGAACATAAGCAATGAAGATACTGTGTAAACACAGAATGTAACCTGCCAATACACAAGTCAAAAGTGAAACTGAAAAACAGTAAAGTTTACTAAGCAGTGAATTACAACTCGTTTCTCCAACCACATGTTGGGTATGTCCAGATGAATAGGTGCAGACAGTTGGGATTTTACTCTGCCACACTCCACACAAGCCAGATGTCAGCCAGCTCTCCAAAAAGTCATGTAACCATATGAACATGGCACTTAGCCTGAGCTAATATATCTTGCTTTTCAGCACATGGCTTCTGAATTGGACTTCTCATTTCTGGCAGGCTCAAAATATGGGCAAAGCAGATACATAATTGCTTTCTCTCACTCAGTAAAGCATCTCCACAGAAGAATTGCTCTTCCTCCATTTCCAAATGAGCTGTAACGTTCTATGATGAAATACTTGAAGACCAAGAGAATCAAGACTCAATATATTTCCATACAAAATCCAGTTATT
Source organism: Cyrtonyx montezumae (assembly GCF_038088225.1). Taxonomy (NCBI): domain Eukaryota; kingdom Metazoa; phylum Chordata; class Aves; order Galliformes; family Odontophoridae; genus Cyrtonyx; species Cyrtonyx montezumae. The sequence continues at coordinate 14,902,301 of NW_027072045.1, read as the reverse complement.
CCAGCCATACCCCACTGAACTGTCTCATCTCTTTTCTTAAATGCATAAAACCAACAACAGCCAGCATATAGTTACAATTTTGGAATGTTACTGACAAGAAAACAACTCTGAAATTCTGGGTTGTTCTACATTTACTAAATGAGGTGAAACTCAATGGTATGAAAAGCTGGTATACTGCTGAACTGGAGCTTTCTGATGAAATGCTTTTTTTGTTAAAAATACAGTAAATTTTGTTTCCAAGATATTGAGTTACTTGCCCCTCAACAGAAATTTATCTGTATTCATAGACCTTGGGCTGAATTTCTGGCTAAAACAACACACAGCAGCTAGAATAATGTCTGGATGGATAATGATCTTATTTCAAATCCTTCCTATGCCTGACCTGAAGCACCAGTTTAATGTTATGAGCCATGACTGATGAGAAGCCAACACATAGCCTAGATCAGCTAAAAGGATTCCCAGCATGGTAGTTTGTAACAGTTTCTTGTGAATTTCATTGCTGCAAAAGAATGCAACAGCATAAATCTAGTTCACTCAAAAAACCTCATACTACTTTAAACAAGAATAGATTAGAGCCCAATTTACAGCACACCTTGTAGAAAAGGACATGTAAGCAGGTAACTTCACTGATCATTTTCCTTCAGGACTACAGCACAAACAAGTGTTCAGAAAGCAACAGCTAAGAACAACAGAGAAAAATGCTAGTAGCCATTCAGAGTTGAAAATGAGAGCACTGAAATTACAAAGAACAATTTTGCTTTTTTCAATTATAAATAATTTAGAAGTAAAGCTTAGGTGTGGGGATGCTGTACAGCAGTAGTATGATACTGTAACAATGCTATATTGCATATAACTATACACTGTACATGTATATGTACACATTGTTTCAGTACTGTATGTAACCTTACTGAATGCTATTAATAACATGCAGAAAGTATTGTTGTGGAATCACCATGATATGAAATTTGACTGCTGTGAAATACTGGTATCACTTGGATCTACCCTGCAACACTTTGACAGGCTTCAGAAATTTTATTTGCAAGTCAGCTTTCCTCTGCTTGGAAACTTTCATGAATCTTGAGGAGTTTTTATATCTCTTCTTTTGATCTTCCCCTAAGAGATTGAGAAGCATTATCCTTATTTTACACTTGGTAGATTTAGACACAAAGAGCATGATTAAGTCACCCAAGATCACAGAGCAGTTCAGAGATGGCCTAGAACACCAACCTGACTTAATATCCTATTCTCACCACTAGACCAGATCTCTTCTTGTTACATGGATTGAAAGGATGGAAGCCAATTAGGCACCTGTTGTATTGTTCAGCATTTAAGACATCTGATGTGGGCTAAGTGGAGAAATGTGCTGCACACATACAGGACCTCCTGCAACTCAAGAAGACTGAAGTTTCACACATGACCAGGATCTTTCACTCTATAAAGCAAATTGTACACATTCCAGACTTCTGTTTGTATTAAACAAATGTTTTGACTGAAAGCACTGGTTCCATTTCACCTCTGTTGTTTCTGATTTCCTATTGCTGTTTCCTTTCTTTCCACTCCTCTTCCAGCACTGGCGCCAACATGCTGGCCACACACACACACAGGTCATGGTTGCTAGTAGCCAGTTGGCAGGTGGTAGATATTTTTCTTGCAGCATATGTATGGGTGGATAACTGCTCTTGCTGTGTGACTGACTTAACTGCTGGCAGTGCTTTTGGCCAGAGTATGCTCTCCAACATTATTTTAGTTCCAGTCATTTGATGGGTTGACTCTCCTGTTTTGTTCTCCCAGACAGTATTTTTCAGCAGTGTTTTCAGCCTGAGACTGCCACAGCCTATGTGTGCCTTTTAATGATGTTTGCACAACTCTCAGCCTTCCTGCTACTTTTTGCAACTGTAAGGAAACCTACATGTGTATTCAGTGGAATACTGTTCATTTGTATGAATTTGTGTATTTGTATTCATGCATGGCCCTACATTCTGCTGGTTCTGTATGTCTGTGTGCATGTAATTCCACTGTTACCAGTTGTATAATCTGCAATATGCCTGAATATGCATCCTCCTCAGCATGCATGGATACACAGCACTATGTACCACATCCTTTCAGTATATGCAGAAAAGTTAACAACACTTCTGAAGCAAAGTCAACAGCAGATACTTGAAAATGCTTTAAATAAGTTTGCATGCTCATTCTGAATTCCGCCTCTGGCTATGTATATCTGAGAATCTGAAGTCACATCCACAACACTGTTTACCTATAGATTCTTAGTTGATTCACTGATTAAGACACATTTGCTCTAAGAAGGTTGCATGACAAAGAAGACTCCTACCCCATGTATTATAAAAGCTGGTAGACACACAGAATGAGGCAAATGATTACAAAAAGACAACTTAAAGAACCCTTAATCCAGCGACTCATTGCTAGAGATTTCCCCATGCAGTCTGTATATGCTTGACTCAACCTTCTTATCTAGGTCTGTGGAAGTTTTTTTTATTTGTTATATTCCTCCCCCCCTTCCCTCCCCCTCACTCTAAACTCAAACTAATTTTCTAGCCACTTCCAGTTTTTCCTAGTATCTATTTATTTCCAGGCAAAGTAACTACGCACCAGAGCTCATAATCCAAGCATGTTTCTACCTGTGGCATCCTTTGGTTACATGCCGACACAAAAATGTTCCCTTCTTTTTCCCAGAACACCTAAACAACTTCCAATTCATGTCACCTCTGACTGAGACATTACTCATTTATGAAACATACTTCCAATACAGTGTTTAACAACCAAAAGAATACACCATTGTCAAGAATGTAAGAATAGAAGTAGATTCTTTACTCTTACTATAAGTAGATCAAGATCCTGTAATACTTGAAGGACAGACAACTTTCACCAGAAGCTTTAAAGTAAATAGCTCAGAATATGTGAAAAGCAGTGCCCTAAATTCTGAATTCAAACAGCAGTGACTGTTTATGGAACAGAACAAAACAGCAAGGAACACTCCTAAGTATTTTGTTACGAAATTAAATGTCACCTTCCACACCCTAAACTCTATGGCTCTTTCTGAAAAGATTATATACGTGTATGGTGATGATGAAATGGTGACAACAGCAGCAAGTGATCTATAAGGACGCTCACTGTGCTCCATACTGAGAAGAAAGGGAGACCTTCTCTAACCACAGCCAGAAAGGTGAGGAAAGCACCCCAGGGAGATCACATCACCTCAAACAGCATATAGACATGCAGGTAGGCATGTGCTGGCAGGGACTGTAAGAATACAGCCCAATCCAGAACTGTTTAAAAAAAATAAAAATAAATGAAGACATTATCAGAGTTTTAATGGATAAGTGCTGTAATGCTTCTCTATAGAATAGATCTCAATGGTCTATTTTGATACTTGAGTACTATTCAAGTTGGAATAGTATTCAATTGGAAACTTTCCAAAGTCAATGCTGGTTTTGAGTATACCAGAACTAGTGATTTCATGCTCAAAGTACACACACAGTTACTTGATAACAGCACACACATCCCAAAAGTATTCCAGTCTCTGAAGAAAAAAAGTCGTCCAGTCACTGAAAGAACGCACGTGCATGCAATGTACAATGTACTCTAGCTCAACACAATGATAGCTACTCTCTATTGTTATCATGCAAGACATTTGCAGTGCTAAGTATATGGCTCAAGGAAGAAAGTGTCACTGGTGCAGTAGAGCCAATTACATTTATAGAAACATTCAGGATATTCTACTAAGCTTTTCAAAAAGGAAATTACTTATGTTTACTCTGGAACATTTTATAGAAATTCTTCCTGCTCACATACTACTATTAAGCTGTACAAGTTTTCCCTGCAACTACAAAGCCATTTTTCTCTCTATGTGAAAGTATACCAGAAATTGTTAACAACATGATATGATTGTTTTCATTACCTTTAACAGTAGATTACACTTTTTACTGAAGATCTGTTACTGCAATTCATCCTGCATTAGTTACATTACACTTGATTAAAACATAAGTTCCAGGAATCAGAAATGTGACTGAACTACTCCAGTGAGAACACTATCCATTTAAAGCTAGGAACTCAATTTCTTAGCTTTCCCATCAGGTTAGATTAGACAGACAGAAATAGAACTTTTAATCCACTGAATACACTGAAGCACATAAGCTTCTTTCATTCAAGTCTTCCCAGCATATCACCTGCTGTTTTACAGTCAGACCTCCCATGTCAAGAGACAAGCATTCAGTCTGCTTTCATCATTTGCTACTCTAATGCCAGTGGTTTTTTCTTTTTAAACATCATTTTTCACATTGAAATACTACCTTGGAGGACACACTATGTACAATCCTTGCCCTAAAGACTTCATGTAGTTACCTTACAATTCAAACTCTGTTCCATTATGGTACTGTTGGAAATACATCACACTTCAGGCATCCTGACCTAGTAAGTTTCAACCAGCAAGTCAATGCTCCTTTGAACAGCTTACTAATAGATACACACATTTCTCTCACCTGAGCTATTCATATTGTTACTCAGGATTATAGACTCATCTTCAACTCTGATACAGACTTTTTATTAGAAGCAACTCATAGATCGTTGCTTAAGCTACCTCTTTTCATCTGAATGACTTTCAGAATGAGTTTATAAAACATGTATAAAATTTAAGACTATCAACATGGACATTGCAATTATTTCTAGTAGTATTTTAAGACATTTTAATTTATATAATTATTAATTCCCAGCTCTGCATGTTTCTGAATTGCTCTATAAAAACTTCAAGAGATTAAGTACCAAATTAAGTAATTTGCTAAAAAGCCTAATGATTTAAAGCTAACTGAAGACATCTGTAGTCTCTATCCAAAGAAAGAAACACATGTTGCAAAGCAAAGTGCAGATATAGAACTGCTGGATGTTTGTAGCACTTATTACAGGCTATGTACATACACTGAAGATAGACACTAACTATAAAATTTCTTACTGCAAAGTCTACAATATTTTACATAAGCTATTGTTGAAAGAATGATGAGAAGTCAAAATGACACACTGAATAAAAAGCTACTTTGTCCCAAGGGAAAGTACAATGGCTGTCAATTACACCTTAAATTGCAGGAATAAAAAGTACCTCATGGAAAGTAAGACAGTGCAATAAAAGATAACATACACAAAGGAACAGAAATAGAGAATGCTATTTATTTCAAACAGCAGGTATAATATGCTATCCCCCTACACCTCCTGATAGAATACCTCTAAATGAGCTACCCATATTTTGCAACATAACTGCATTTTGATTTATGGAGCTAAAGTAAACAATATACTTCACCAATAAAAATTCCTTGCAAAGACAGATTTTCCCATTTCATTTTTGAGTGAATAGAAAAAAACACAGTAATGTTTATTTTTTAAAAAGCCTATGTCAAATATGACATGTATGAAAGTGTATGTACACAACAGTACTTTCTGCACTGAAACTTTTAATTCAGGAAAGATGGTGCATCTATCCAGGTAGCTCCAACAGAACTTCCTGTTTGAGAGCTGGAAATGGCCAATGAGGGTAATTCACTGGATTGTTTCACAAGTGAACAAAATGTCCTCAGTAACTGCATAATATTTAGTGTTAATGGAGGGCAGTCAGAGGGAGGTACCTGTGTGCCAGCTGCTTGCGATGTGACAATCTGTAGGCAGGTGATGGATGTAGTAAACAGCAAATCACCCCCCATCAAAAGAGGACAGAACTTGATATGCTGATGGTACCAGCATTATTAGCTCACAAGTTTCATCCTGCTTAACTTGTTCCACTTCCAGTGTTGCTATTTGCCAGAAGTGGAATGGTCACTAACCCACTAGGTCTAGATAGTTAAACTTTCCCTCACCCTTAATGAAGCATCCAATTTTATTCACCTGACTGCTCAAATTGAGCAGCTCCCCTATCTGTATTTCACTAATCTCTTATTGCATCATCTATTCCATGGCATTCTGCCTTGCTTCTTCCTACTTCTCCTTATTACTGATACTGTGCTCACACTGGCAAATCAGTACTCAGCATCTGGAAATGGGAAGAGAATACTGTTCACAAGCACAATGAACCATGTGAACAAAACATTCACGTAAGATTCCTTTTTTTGTTGAGACATCAGCTTTGTCACTCAACATATAGGTGGAATTATGCCATTTACAGCACATATGAAGGATGAAAAAGTAACACAGTTGCTCTGGTGTGAAATTCCTATCTTATTTGCTACCAAAAGAATAAGCAACTTTCTCCTTCAAGCAGAGATAGCTTCTCTGAGGAAACCATTTTCTAGGAACTGCTTCACAATAGGTCTCTCACCTTCCTTCCCAAGCTGGAAGCTTTTTAAAAATCTGTCAGCTGGGATCCCTGCCACCTGCCCTAATTTATCTTCCCCAGGAAAGCTAGCTATCATTTCAGAATGCTAAAAACACATACATCCTGTCATTAGGAGGATTTTCTTCTCTGTTCATCATTCTACTGTTGAATTGCTTCCCACTGTAATAAAGCAAGGATTAATTTACATCCATCTGTAATATGTTATCAGTGACAATCATCATAGCTACTTTCTGCTATAAAAGATCCTGTAACATGTGGGCCATGAAACAGAATCCCTAAATTTATCAGTTCCCTTCAAAATAGCTTCCTAAAACCTTGATTTCTTAGGAATGAAGAGGAATGAATAAGTGAAGTTAATGCAGCAGTAGCGAGTAACCCCATGATGAACTTGTGCTCTAAGTCACAAGTGCAATTGGTATCAAGTGTAGACTGATAACAGGAAGATGAATGTAGTAACAGACCATCTTGTGGATCAAGCACCACTGCAAGCACTGGATGCCTTCTGAATGCATTATCATCACTGGATTTAATCTATGGCAACACGATCCAGGCGCAGGTCTGCATTGGCTTTCAAGAACTTGTAAAATGTAAGAGCAAATTAAGTGAATGAACTACATTCCTAAAGGGCTTTGGTCCCAAAGCTCACAAGGAACCCAATCATAATCATATTTAGGCATGAAACAATGTCAATTAGTATGTAGTAACACTTTCAAAATTCTTAATATCAGCTTCCTTCTGAAAATGCCATTAAATGCATGCATACCTGCACCTTAAAACACCTAAAAACCTGCAATATTGAAATCCTCAGGAGTTATGTTCAGTATCAATTATATAATATTTAGTGTAAGAGTGAGTTCTGTACATCTCTAGAGAGAATTCTAAATGCCACTACACTAAACAGTCCTGGGACTACAAGCTGGATCCCTCTCAGTGTTCCTGTAAGTGATGATGACAGATTCACTGCTTAAAATACATTATCCTCTGTTCTGTCAGCCAAATCTTCAGGTGCTTGCAAGCTACAATCTGTTCCTTTCTTTAGTGTATTCTTATCTTTACCAAAATTCCTCACCCTATTCTTTAACCTAGTTCTCCTTCATTTCTATGACAGTTAAGATTCTGTTTTGATTGACTGTGCCTCCCTTCTCATCTGGGGTCTGTGTGCAAATTACCATCTCCTTTCCTAAAGGACTCCACAGGTGTGAAATCCAGACCAGCCACAGAGCTGAGATCTTTTAAGGTGTACAAAACACACACAAAATCAAGACTGTTTTTAAAATACAAAGGGACATAAAATGACTGAAGTGAATAAGGAAGATATGAAAAGCAGAGCAGTAAGCTGGCCTTTGTTATTTAGTGCTTCCTAGGGACACACAATGCTCACAGCAAAGAGTGGCTACCGACTGCGGAAATGAGCCATGGCAAGTTTTAAACATGCTTTGTTATGCTTTAATAGTGAAACCCATTAAACTATAAAATCATAACGATGCTCATAAAAACTTGACACTCCTCATGAAAGCCAGGACCATTGGAAGCTGCCTCAGCTCCAGCCCAGCCCTGCTGAGCCACTTTACTAGCTCTCTGACTCCTGGCTCTGGACATGGTGGCACCGTGGCTGCTTTCAGCTCCTATGGAAGGAGCCTGTCCCACCAAAAACAAAGTAGAGGTTTAGAGCTTTGTTTGACTACAAAATTTTACTGCCTGCTGCAGCCCTTTCCAATTTCAGAACATATTGCTTCTTAGCTTTCCAGAAGTCTCACTGAGCAGAACCCTGGAGGTTAGACCTTGTTGGAGCCTTAAGTCTTCTATACAAGATCTACCTGTTTGACCTGAACCACTTCATCAGAGCACATCTATTTCTCTAGCAGGGCTCTCGGAGTTACTAAGATGCTGGTAACAAAGGTCTAACTCAAAGGTTCTAGTTCTAGCATGTCTGTTTTAACATATGTTCTACCCCATCTCAGTGTCAGAACACCATCCTGCGATTTCTCCAGGTATGGAAGTAAATCTGTTTCCAGTTTTTATGCATCAACACAACAAACCATTACCTGTTGTCTTTTGTTTATGAAACAAAGTGTACCATGCCTTGGAAACACACCTTGCATATACAGCAAAAGCTGTTAAGCATTTCAGTAGGCATTCATTACTCAGAAAATTCTTTCTACTCCTTCTCATAAACCTCTGAAGACCTTCCACCTCCTGAAATCCCCAGAAAGTAATGTGCTGTCCCAGAACTGCAACTGAAAACTTTATTAAACTGATTTTGAAATAACCAGGTTAGTCAAATATCCATCTGATTGGAAAGTGTGAGGAAAGTATCCATAAGACTACTGCTAATAATCAGCAGATGCCGATTTACTTCACAGTTCACTTAGTTTGCCATTACTTATCTCATACATAAAGCAAGTTACCTGTTTACCTAGCAGTTTTCTTTCCAAACAAACCTCATGCAATTTGCACTCCACCTCAGAATCCTTCTGAAGAAGTTCATGGTGACAGATTAAGCCAGTTAAATCACTGAAATCAGATTTCAGTTATCACTGGATCTGCACAATTGCAGAGATCTTAAACTAAAAGCTGATAAAAGCTCTGCAACAGAAGATACAAATCTTTCTGAATATCAACCATACAAAGAATTTACAGGAGCTCTTGAGGAAGTCAATAGGAATTGTACCCACGTTAGGTGTCTAACACTTCCTTGTGCTGCCATCTTATATTAATAATGAAATACTAATCAAACTTGCAAATTTAAAACTTTCTGCACAGCTTTACCAAAGTCATTAGCCAGATTGCTCTGTATCTCCTCATTCCTTTATAAATGTAAGACTGGATTCGACTTTTTCCCATCTACAAAATGATACATAAAAAAATAATGCTGGGAAGAACATCATGAGGTCACCTGTTCCATTCTCCCATCACACGTTATTCTACCTAGCCATTCATCACAGATGCTTGCCTTTCACATCTATAACAAGCTTCACTCTGTAAGAGTTCACACATTCTAGGGCTTCAAGGTCATTGACTAAATAAAATTCTGTTAACCTTCTCAATGACATCAAATTTAATAAAGCTATTCCTCACTGCTTTGTGAAACGTTATATTTATGAAATCTCACAGGCATACCACTGAACCTAAGACTTGGAGTACTGGACAAAAAGAAAAAATAATGCTGAAAATTATTAATGTATGCAAGCAGACTCAATGTAGCTTTCCATTCTAAGCAGTAAGAATTTCAAATAATATCATTTTCTCCTTGCATATTTTACTTGCAGACATTAGGGATAAAAATATGTTTACTGTTCTTATGCCCATATACCTTGAGAACGTAAATTTTACACCTACCTGAGAGCAGTGTGTTAGTTTACTGTTCACAAGCTGTGAACTAACTCACTGTGTTAGTTCTGATCACAAGCAGATTATCCATGTTTCCTGATTTCCTACCCATCCCAACCAGGAACATGACAGCTGAGACAGGGGATTCAAGTTACCTTGCAGAAAATTACCAGTGCTGTGCATAAAGTGGATATAGATCTTTGCAGAAACCACTAGCATATAACAAAAAAAATATGAATATACTATATACTATGAGTACATAAAGTGCCTGCCACGCCATTAGATCAGTGCCCTTGCGAGCAAGTTTTTATTTTCTCCACTCATACTTCAGTCCATTTGATGTTGTAATTTTAGTCTACCTAATAGACCCAGAGTTATATAAGGTTCAGGAAAAGTTAACATGAGATTGAAGAACAAAGCTCCTCCCCCCCCCCCCCTCAGCTTAATTTTTAATTAACAGGGAATGAGGACTTGGGTAGAGTCTCAGCTGATGATTTCTGTGGTCGCTGTTCTGGTATAATCCCCTTCTGAGAAAGCAAAAAATCAATCACAGCAAGTATTTAACAATGACAGGGCCAAATTCATCTGGGGTGCAACTCCCAAGTTAATGTAGTTAACTTTCATTCTGGCCTGTAACTTAGTTTAACTGAAAAAGAGAAAATATCCCTTCACTATTCTTTTTACAACAAGCAGAATAGCTATGCAAAGCCAAGCTACGCAGCAGTGATCCGGCAAGTCAATTTAAATGTGTGTAAATACTACCAGGTATTCCATCTATGAATACCAGAATAAGATCTCCACTTCAACACCTGATACTTTAAAAAAATAAAAAGTAAGTACTGAATATACAATAGGGATAATAATGTGAATAACTCTTTCAAACTGAAAAACTGAATAGAGAATAACCTCAAAAAGAATTGAGGGAGGTTGACTTTTCCCTCCAGAAGTGTTGAATCCAAGAAGATGAAAAACAAATATATGGATTCAGGAAATTGGGGAAAATTGAAGAGATGGGCAGAATTAATTTGTCTAGATAATAATTTAAATGCCTAAGAGGAAGATAAGTGTCTTGCACAGTGTAATAAACAGAAAAAGATACTTCATGGATTCAGAAACAAAGCAGGCAGATGCAATAACTCCCATTAGACCAACAGGTATGGCTGGAAAATTCAGATAAATTTCCAGCCCCCCCATGCTAGTTGATTTACTACAGAATACTACCTCTACCCACAAACCATGCTTTGACTCCATTTTATGGCCACCAGGACCAAGATACAATTACCACTGGATTCAGAGCAAAGCATTAAAAGGATCCTGCATCATCATTAAAAGCATTCTATTATACTACAAAAAGTCCAAGACTAATATGGAAAAAAAGCAAAAACAACACGTACATGCATTTGCATGTATCTGGAACTACACGTGTGTTGTAGAAATTTAATTAAAGAAAATTTGGAAACCTTTCAAAACTTATCTATTCATCTGCTTCTGTATGTCCTGAAGAGGTCACCTTCATGTACAGAACACATCCGTTCCCTGAGCTCAGTCATGTAGGTGTCTAAAAAACATGTATCCTTGCATTTGCAGCACTGAGAGAAGAATACCAGCAGGAAGCCAGACAATTACAATGATAAGGGCACAAACACATTTCTATCCATGCAACAAAGAGCACATGCTGCAAGAAAGACCACAGGCCACTTAAAACCTGTCTCCTGCATCTCAAAGGTGCAACCTATCTGTATTGTTCTTAGTTCAAAAAGAAATGCCTGATGAACTTTTACAGAGAGGAAATTCCCAATTTATCTGCCATAGTTACCATAGCTAAATTCTAAGTCAGGCTTTCGCACATTCAGAGCTGGCTTCTTTTCTGCAACACTGCTTCTTCTGGAAGGGCATGAGAACTCATTTGTACATTGACTCCATGCTGCAGTTCTGAATCTGCAGAGGAACCAAAGCCCAGCAAGTTTCAAATACAAATAACATGCACATTTTTAATATTAATGACAACACAGTTCTTGTTTGAAGTTCTCTATCACTTGTAGAGGAATTTGCACAGATCCCTAAAGCAGCTGTTACAGTTCAAGGGAGATCCACAAACAGCAAGTGCATCTCATTGAGCCAATCTCCCAAAAGCACTATGCAGAGGTCTGCCAAAGCTAGCATGAAGATCTCCTCAGGTCTGAAGAAGCTATGAACATACAAGCTGGAAAAATTGGTGCTACCTGATAGTGCTACTCACTGGAAAAAAGCTACAAGATCTTAAGAGATCCTAACATCCTAACGACACAACAGCGTCCGATGAACAAGAGAGCAACAGGTTAGCCTTGACGTAGGGACACGCTTGCCATCTACTGGTCAGGAGCAGCTCATCATGCTTCTGAGACTCCCCCCAGCATCTGGCTAACCTAGTCCACCATATGCAGAAACCCTCCTCTACTATCAGCTCAACACATTCTCCTCTCTTGACTGCAACATTACTCAGACTAAGAAAATCCTGGAAAGATCTCAACCCAATTTGCAAGAAGATCTTTGCAAACCCAGATGTAGCCATCAATTATTCCCAGCTGTTGTTGCCTTTTCTCAAATGTCACATCTCCCCCCGCACCCTCCCCCTCCAACCTTCCCACAATTTTCTCAAATTCCACTTGCAAGCAAGGGTGTGGAGATGCCAATCACTGCTGGCCATCACAGCACAGACTCCTCCTATAATGGTACAATCCAGCCTGCCTACCCCATCTTCTATTCCTGCCAGTTATCCCTAAAAAACACAGGTGCTTACATTGGCAACTTGCTCAGCAGGTATCCATCTCACTCTGAAGTGTACCAGGCTGAGCTCTGAACTTGTACTGAGCACTGACCTCTCCAAGAGCCTTTGCTTCCTAGGAAACAAAATGAGTAAAAAGACAAAATTCAAAGCGCTATAGGCTGCTGGCTAGAACATAAAGACTGCTTCCTAGAGCTGCTTGAAACATTTTCTCTAAATTGCTTTTGAGCAGGAAATTGGATTCAGCTCCCCCCACTTTTCCACCCTAAATGCAGTCTATTTTTTCCTACAGCAACAATCTGAGTACTTGCATTGCCTTGTGCTCTCCTTCTCCTGGATGATCTGTAGCTTTCCAACCCAGAGAAGGAGACAGCACATACACCAGGAAACACAGCATCCAGGTGCTTGGAATACATCCTTTCACAATAAGGAGACATCTCCTAACAGCAACAGGAACTACTTCAGTTCAAGATTGCTCCAAGGCAACATTACCAACCTGGCTTTCAGATTGAACGAGTTACCACTGGAATTTCCACTGGGAACATTTGCTTCCATTTCTTAATGGGATGAAATATATACCCTTTTTCTTCCTAAATGACTGTTTGTGGATTCACAGGTCACAGAAAAGTTGAAACTGCTTGTTATAAAATAAATCATTGTCTTTATTTTAGGCCAGTTTCAAGTACCATCACAGAATTGCCTTTTTTGCTCATATCAGCTGGCTGACACCTCTGCTAAATTAAACTACCAAGATGAAGGGATTGCATTTAGTAACAAACACCTGGAGAAAATCTTCCAGCAGATCCTGGCAGCTGTGGGTGCCAACAAAATGTGTGTTGCTTGCCTGCTAATTGTCTAGGCTTCCCTTATCAGAAGCATAAACGGTGTATCACAGAAGTCTAAGACTCCAAATACACAAGCCCATCATAAGCACAGCATTTTATGACATTTTTCAAATATGAGCAAATATATCCTAGACTTCCAGTGAGATAAAACTAGGAGAGAAATATTTGTTATATTTTCATTACTCATGGAAATAACACATTAAAATACCAATACCTGTTATGCACTAAATTACACAGAGAAACTACAGTTAAGCTTATAAAATGCTGACCCTGAATTGCACCAAGTGTCATCATGTTCCAGTGAAACTAGTGAGAAGGCAAGGTGCTCTCCACCTCCACATAGCCAACTCCTTATAGTGAAATTCAGCACCCAAGCATCTTATCTAGATTGCTTTTGTGATCAATTAAAAGCTATAGACAGTCCAAGCACACAGACTTAAGTACACCTTTGGATAAATATTACAGTGTGCTTCCAATTACAGCAAGTTAGCCACAGTTTCTCTCCTACTGACTACAAAGTCCTCACAACTTGACTACTCAGGTAGAATCCCAACAGCGTAGACATTAAAACAATAGCTCATGAATGCTGCTACATATAATTAAGCATAAGCTCCCTCATATAGAGCTTTTGCCAGGTTTCTCCCCATTTATAAAGTATGCAGATAACGTCAAGACAGTATATGTATTAGTGAGTACAGATTAATTAATTAAAGAATAAAGAAAGACCTATATTTCTCAAGAACAGACCAGCCTAGAAAAGGTCCAGCACAGCCCAGGCAGCAACCTCCCACTCCAACCACCACCTGACAGTACCTGAGCTAGGTGAGCAGGGCAGCAGCAGCCACAGGTTCTACAGACACTCCAGCAGGAACAAAGCAACAGGTCAACTCCAAGGTCCATCCAGAAAATCCAAATAGCAGCTCAAGAGCATTACCACCAATAATAGCTCATAGGCTCAACACACAAGTGAGAACAGAGCTTTCAGGTCTGGGTTTAAATGGTGCTCCTGGCCATGTGACTGGAAGCCCAGGTGAGGCTGCTCAGGGCAATCGAGATCAACCAGTGCACTCAAAACCCAATAAAGCTACAGAGCTGATCTTTATAGCTGTTTACACTTATTCATCTTGTTTGTTGTATATATTGATATCTAGCAGTTTTAATAATGTGAAAGCACTCAAAAACTACATCAAGCAAACAGTCCTTATGCATGTGCCACTGCCTTGTCTGGAGTCATCACTACACTTTGCACTTGCATTTGTTTATCCTCACATCACACATCTGATGCCAGAACCATTTCACAGATGCACAGTACTTTTTTCATTTCCCAATAATACCTAGTCTGACCTGCAATGAAATACTCTAGCAACAAAGAGAGCTAGAAGATGATGGGAACTGAATCTTTGCATATTTGTTCCTAGTTTCTCACTTTTTGTAATTATACAGCATAGCCAGGGTGGTAGCATAGCAATAGAGGCAATTCTTGCTTCTTAGCAAGATGGACAAAATAAACCATTGTCGCTAAGAGGAAGAAGGGGAAGCTGGGTGGGAGGTTCATATCAAGTTGTTCATACCAGAGACTGGTTGTTCTCATCAGAGTGTGGCTCCAGAACAAAAATCAAAGGTAGAAGCTTATTCTTGAGTGATAAAAGATATAGACTGGGATGGTGAGTGCTTTTTGTTGAGAGGCAAAGCTTTCCCTCCCATGAAAAGGTTTGGCCTTATATGCCAAAACTCTCAACATTATGACCTTCCAGGGTTCTGGTCATTATGCTTACTACAACACCTAAACAGTACTAATGCTGATTTTTTTTTTTTTCCGGGATATGAAGATAATTTCAGTGTTGTTCAAAGAAACTGAACATGCAAAAGCATTTTTTACTGACCATACATCATTATTGTCACATCATGTGATTTTGGAAATAATGTGAAAGGATTTTAGAGTTCTGCCATCAATTTCTAAGAGAGCCTGCAGCCCACTGCATTTTATCCAGTTAACTTCTAATTAATATTAAATATAATATATTATATTATAATTAAATATACTTAAGGAAAGGTGTTATATGGTCCTAGCTAACTGAGTAGCACTACACAAAGAACAATATTTTTGTGAGTGAAAAATGCATGTACTGTCCTACAATAAGTAGCAGACAGAAAATTGGACTGAAGCCCAAATTCAGTAATAATTTATGTTTCATCAACTTCCCTGGAGTTCCAACCTTCATTATCCCTGCTACCAACTTCACTATTAAAAGAGTCAGGCAATTTCTTTTTAATATAGATTTTAGAGTTCTAACTCTGAAGTGAGTTAATAAGTTGTTTTTCTATAAAACAAAAAGATTCTCTTCCTGGTACTGCATATCCCCTCTGATATATTCCCTACATATTTCATACATCTATGTTGTATGACAAAAGAGGCACGGATCACAATAGTTCCTTTGTATAGATGTTTTTAATTCCACAAGAAATCTTGAAGAAAAAAAAAAGAAAGAAAAGAAAAACCTGTTATTAATGGTATATAACACTATTTATATCATGATGATTTTAGCAGGAAGCTCAGATCTGCAATTTAAAATCTTGAATGCGTTGCTCTAACTATAGAGAGACTTTCTCCAAGTCCTGGCTTGTAAAGCTTTGACTTGAGCTATTTAAGAAGAAGAAGAAAAAAAGAGACTCCACTTGGCAAGAGTTTTAATTAGCAGAAATTTCCACGCTAGGAATATTATTCTGCATGAGCAGAAATTGCATAGCTCTTGCCTCTAGATGCCTTAGAGATGCCATTGATTGACCATATTCAGAACAGGGGAATTATGTGACCCAGTGCTAATTTGAATTCCTTTACCAAACACATTTTTATTTCATCATCTCAGCTGCATAAAAGAGTCAAAGTACCAGAGCTTTAAAGACTCAGAATTCCTGCTGTTCTGCAATAAAATAAGGCAAGAAATATTAGACATCCCTGGTTGATTCTTTAATTCTTTCCCAACGATGTCAAAGTATCAGTGTCCTACAGGTTTTAGTGCAGGTTAAAGACTGATACAAAGTGTATGCCTGAATAGGAGTTTGGAGTGAGTTAAGGAGAGAGAGAACGTTTAATGGGACATTGGTCCAAAATAGCCCAGCTTGTTCCTACCTCCTGCTGCCTCTTCCTCCTTTTCACAGGACCTTGATTGTATAGAAATAGTACAGACAAAAACCACAAACAACAAAAGGTTTGCTCACACCCCCAGTGGAGGTCATGAGCACGCTACCATGGAGAAATAAAAAAAAAAAAAATCCATCAAAGGATGCACTGGCTTATTTATAAGCAAAGATTAATTAATGGGAGGTTTGATACTTTAGCAACTTACATTTGGACAAATTTGTATTTGCAAATTGTTCATTTCAGACATTGAAGGGGCACAGAGTAATGTGGCCTGGTGCTAATTTTAAAAATGAATCAAACCTTTCTTTGCAATGATCCAAAAACTACAAACTTGTGGTTCAGAGCTTTTCAATAGTATCTGCTCAGATTTGAAACTCCAAGGTTAAAACATCACAAAAGAGTTGTGTTATACACAGAAATAGTAGCTTTTTCCAACAATTTTTCAATTATTGCATTGTATACTCTCCAAGAAAAGTAACTGTCTTGGCTACTGGAGGATAAGATTTGAAAAGAGAGGCAGAATGTAGAAATTCTCTAAAAATACACTGGTCTCCAGTTTAGGTTGCCTTAAAACTGCTGTTCATTGTAACAGATTTTCTGCCGGCTGGGTGACTACAGGCTGGGATTCAGAACTACCTGTGGCACATGATGGATAAGTGCAACATGCACCATTCACTTTTAAATCAACGCCCTCCGACCTAAGCCATGTAAATCCTTCAGAAATTCACCCCGGTATTCTCCTCCTTCAGATCACGCTTGGAAATAGCCCAATGACGAAAGTTTACACACACACATCCCCTTTAACCCCTATTATTGAAGTATCTCCTCGGAATTATCAGTGACCCTTGCTGCACTCTTGGCTGCTTCACACGGGGTCTTCCAGAGCGCCGACCCACCGGGACCTCGCTGCTCCCTGGGCTTCTTGAAACGGCCGCTGTTTACGGCGCTCCCTTCCCACGGCAGTGCCAGCTCTGAGGGTCCGGACGGATAAAGCCCCTGCACCTCCTCCTGCATAACGTGTATGCTCCTTCTCCTCGCGCAGCCCCCATCCACCCGCCCTCCCCTCCTTTGGCATCTCCTATTCTGTGCTCGCTTCTGCTTCTAGGGATTTCTCGCCGCTCCCTCGCCCCCACCCCGCTGGCTCGGGCAGCTAAGGTGCCTGCTCGCTACCGCAGCAAGGACATGTGTCTCCAATCAGCGGCTGAAGGCTGAATCCGTTAGAGCCTTTCCCCGCTGCGCTTAAAAGAGAGGGGAAGCCCCGCTCGGAGGCGACGCAGCGTCCCCTCCGCGGGTACCCGCACCCCCCTCCGCCCTGCCCCGCCACCGCCAGCTCCTCGCCCCGCGGGCCCGGGGATTGGCCCGGAGGAGGCGGCATCAGCAGCGGGGGGAGGCCACCCCCACCGCCCCCTCGTCCCGGTGCGGCGGAGCCGTGCGGGACAGAACGAGCCGCAGGCAGTGCCCGAGCTGCCGCCGCTCCGCGCCCGGCCGCCTGCAGCAGCAGCCCCCGATGGCCACCCGCCTGCTCTGCTGCCTCCTGCTCTGGGCCCTGCGGCCCTCGGGCTGCCGCTGTTCTGCGGGGCAGGGCGCCGGCACCCAGCCCGGCTGTACCGCCGAGCCGTCGCCAGCCCAGGACTCGCCCGGCCCGGTGCCCCGCGGGGACGCCGCGCAGCCCCTCGCGCTGAGTAGCATCGCTCAGGACATGGTAGCTGTCCACATGCTTAAGCTCTACGAGAAATACAACCGGGAGGGGAGCCGGCCCGGCCACGGCAACACGGTCCGCAGCTTCAAAGGCAGGCCAGGTAAGGGGGCGGAGGGCGGGGGGGGGGGACGTCGCCCGCTCGCTGCTCCGTCGCCTTGAAGCGCGGGGTTCGCCCCGAAGCCGTCAGTGGCTGCGGGGTGTCCCGCCCCCTGGGGGTCTGCGCAGCCGGGGGAGTGCCGGGGGACCCTCGCTAATACGCGGACGCGGTGCCTCCTCTCTGCTCCGCGGGTGGCTTCCCACCGCTGCTGACAGTAACGTCCACCGACACTATCTGCCCCGAAGCGGTCAGGCTCTAGAAAGCCTCCGCTGCGGGAGATGCGAAGTGTCAGAGAACGGAGCACCGTTCCCAGATCTCTCTCCTGAGGCCCTCTGAGCAGCGACTGCTGCAGCCGCAGGTCCTCCCCTCCAGCTGCCGGGCCGGCTCCGAGGTTTGCTAGGAGTGCCGCCTACGGGACCGTCTCAAACTACTCAGCACCTCGGGCTCTCGCACTGCCTAAACCTGTGGCAGATGCTTCACATCCTTCTCCTTTACTTAGCAGGAGGCTGACCTAGAGAGATGCAGCATTACACGTACTGTTAAAGCTTCTTACCTCGAAATAACAAATGTGAAGAACATTAAGTAAAGAATTTATCTGTTGGCGAGGAAGCTTGAAGTAACCAAAAGGAAGACATTTTCCAGGCACGGTTAACTCTTACAGACTATTAGGTTGATTTCTAGAATATCGCTTGTTACACTTCAAGAGGAATTATTTTCATATTCACAAATAATAGGTGAATTATTAGTGAGTGGTTACTAGACTAGCGTACAATAATTCACATTCTATAGCGCATAACAATTAAATTTCTATCCACTGTCAGATGTTATATTTAAAAAGTCATCCTGTCTGTTTTAGGAGGAGATCCCATGGAAGACAGTGTGGCTAATGACAATGTAAAGAAATTGAGAGTAAAGATGTACAGTAACTGCAGCCATTTGGGAGGGAAATAAATCTTCACGCTTTACATCATTAGCCAGCCACTAATAGGGGTCATGAAGGAGCTTTCAATGTAGATAGTTATTCTATCACCTCCTCCTCCTACTTGTATTTTTCCTGGTTAACTGATACTCAAGTGACATTAGCTGCTCCCCCAGCAAGGCCTTGTGCCACTGGAGTGCTGTGGTAGGAATACAAGAATTGTATATATCTTTTTCCCCCAGGTAGTTTCAAAACATCAGGAGAGCATTTCCTACCCACACATGCTGCACTGAACAACTGCATGTCAACATTTTACTGTTAGATCAAGGCAGAGATTTTTGTGGAGTAACTTGTCTAGAGTCATGCAGCAGAGATAAAGCGCACCTGTGTTCAAACTCATTTCTCCTGTATTCCAGCTGTACGCCTTCTCTACTGGATCCTGTCTCTCCCCAGTAGTGTGTGCAGTGTGAAAGCAGAAGTTTCTCTGCATTTTTTATGACAAAAAATGTTATTTCTTCTAATTTCTTGGACTAGCAATGAATCGTCTGAAATGAACCATAAAATGACACAAGATCAAGGGAGGGAAAAAGTTTGTCAATCAGTATGGTTTCTTTTTCCCACTACATCCTCCAAGAAATTCTGGTTTACTTTTAAGACAGTAAATCAGTATGGTCATCTAACAAGATGTGGAGTTCCTCATCTTTATGAAATATAGGTGACGTTTCTGATCTTATCTAGATCTGATTCCACCTACAATGATTTCCTCTTCATAGTTCAAAGGACTGGGCTTAAAAAATAAAGTCCCCTTCAGAAAACCTGTAAGCCTCTATTTCTATGCTGCAGCTTAAAGCTCTGTGTGGTTGCGTGTACTAGAATCTGTGACAAAGTATTGTAGTCCTCTTCTTAAGGACCACAGTCAAAGCATGACAGATCAGACTTAGTTTGCTCCTTCATCATATTCATCCACCTGTTTAGCTCTCAGTGCCATTTAGCCCTCAGAAATCATACAACCCTTAAAAGGTATGGATTGTTTTGACTGGGTTATTATGGAATAGTAGTCCATACTCAGTGTGAGGTAATTGCTGAATAGCATATGAATTCTGCGCCTGTTCCAAATAGAACCGTTTCTTAAGCAGTATTTAGTACTGTTTAGTGCTTTAGGAGTGCTGCACAGACACTTCTCAACTCATCTCCGTGTGTCTTCACAAGAGTTGGTCATTTCTCTGATAAAGAGCAGAGAGATAAGCATGTAGTTCATAGTTGAAGTTTTGCTGTAGTTCAAGGCAAGTTAGTACATGGACGTTTTTCTTCAGACGTTTTCCAATTTTCAGAGAACTTTGTAGCTTTACAAGACAGCACAACTTGACCAAAGTTAGCTGCACAGTCAAGTTGTAAGTGGTATTAGAACACAGTTTGTGACCAAATGTGAGATATGAAGTTATTGCCCAATCTCAGCTAGGTTGCTGAGACAAAAGAATTGGTCTTCATGGCAGCAAGCAGCTGCCTAAGCCAGAAAACCCTCCTGTAAATTGCTTCTTAAAGCTCAGGCTCATTCCTTGAATGCCATCCATCTTTTATACTAAATGAAGCACAAGCTTCGGAGAAGACTATAAAATAGCAGCGATTTAATTAAGACTGTTTTGTGTGTCTGCGCAAGAAAAGCAAATAAAGGTTTCTTACAAAGCTGTATTTCTGGTCTCTAGAGCTTTACAGTAGCTCTAACATAATTTCATAGCTTGAAAATACTTTAAATTAGGTTGTCTGCATATTGCTTTTCACGTGTGCAGTAAATCTGCATTGCTAATCTTCACTTACTGCAATGCAAAGTTCTCCTAGCAGGTGGGTTTCCACTTAAAGCTAGTGCTTGCTTTCTTTGTCCACTTTCCTGTTTTTTTTCTCTACCCATCTCTTGCACTTTCCAAATGCATTTTGCCTGCATTCTGAACTTGAAGCTGTAGACTCATTAGATTGACTCAGTAAAATATTAATAGCTTTATCAATATATAGCTAGAACCATTCAAATAAGAGTAGACCTGTAACAATTCTTGGCTGAAACATCAGTAAAAGCATGAATTGTATAATGAACTGTATGAGCATCTTTGGATACGACTAGTATTGATAAAAAGTTTTCTGATAGGAAACCTATCCTGAAGTGCAGAAACAAGCATGGCTTCATCACAGAACGTCATCTGTCAGATGCTCTGCCATATGTGAAAATGTTACTGAATGGGTATGAGTACAGGCTGTTCCATTTCACTGCATCAGGAAAAAAAAAATAATACAGATTATGTGAATGGAAATTGCCTATTTAACCATTATTACTTCCAGGCTTTCTATGTGGTCTTGAGATTAGTGAACACTGTAACTTGTGGTTTAGTCCAAATGATGCCTCTAGCCAGCACATAGCTGAACTGAAGGACAGCAATTATTTCTTGTCTTTCAATACATTCTTAATACCAGTCTGAGCTTAAGAAAGCAGGGATCACTTCCTAGTTCTACTACCTCTTTCCTGTATACTCTTAAGATTGTCAGATGTTTGTTCTTCTTTTCCTGTGCATCTTACTGATCTAGTAAGACTGATCTAAGTAGCAAGGGAGTGAGCAGTATTTCTGAAATTTCTGAAGAAGGGATTTTTGTCAAGGACCATCTTCTATGCCACAATCAACATGTATTTCACTTGGGCCAGGTATGTTACCAAGAACACTGCATATAGTGAAGTACAGAGGACAAGGGAGATGCTGTCAAGAAAACATTAACATCAGTGAAGACATGATGCTCTACCAAGGCATGCTATCTGTTCATGTGTCGTAGGAAAAGTTATGTTGAAGTATAACTATAAACATAGCTTGCATGATTTTAAGTTGAAGTGACACCAACAAGCTCGCTATACTATCTGGTTTGAAGCAAGTACACAAAAACAAAGTTAACTAATCCACTTATAAGGATAAGTGGTTTGACTGCTGATGTTCTATTTGTTGCTGTGGTTTGATTGTTTGTTTTTTATATCTTGGGTATTTATCAACAGTTTCCTTGCTCTCTTGCAGAATTCCTGGCACAGAAGCCCCTGTACTGCTTCAATCTGACATCCATGCAAGATTCTGAGATGGTCCTTGCTGCCACTTTTCACTTCTACGCTGACAAACATCCTCGACACCGGGAAGTGTTTTGTAAGCGATCCAAGAATTCATCCTGCCGCCTCCTACACCTGCCTCCAATCCTACGGCTCAACCTCATTTTCCGAAGCATCCCCCAGAATTCCGCCTATGGACAAGTGAAAGGAAACATCACTGTATTTCTTCAAAGGCGAGGGGCTTGGCATGCCAAGGACATCTCTCATATCATAAAAGAATCAAAACAAGCTGCAGAGCTCATGCTCTGTGCTGAGCTTGATTCTGGGGAGAAACACCAAGGCTTCCCTGAACAGGTCACCACTCATTTGCCTTACATACTGGTTTATGCCAATGACCTTGCAATCTCAGAACCTAACAGTGTGGCTGTCACCCTGCAGCGTTACGACCCATTCCCTTCCAATGATGGAGATCGAAATCTGTCACCTAATGCCTCTGCTGATACTCGAGTGAGAAGGGATACCTACCTCTCTAGTTCTATTCAGAACAACGAGTTGCCAGAGGTAGAGTTTAATAACAAATACAATAAACATGACATATGGGAGAACGCCTACAAGTCCTTGAAACCAAAACCCTCCCGCAAAGACCGAAGGAGAAAAGGGCAAGAAAATACAGAAACACTTGCAAAGTCACAGGTGCTAAACTTTGATGAGAAAACAATGAAGAAAGCAAGGCGAAAACAATGGAATGAGCCTAGGATTTGCTCAAGAAGATACATGAAAGTTGACTTTGCTGATATTGGCTGGAATGAATGGATCATATCTCCCAAATCATTTGATGCCTACTACTGTGCAGGGACATGTGAATTTCCAATGCCCAAGGTAGCATGCCTTTTCGTTGCTGCTAGCTTGCAAATAGTAGACTACAGTTCTGACTCTCCAGCTTCATTAGCTAGATTTTACCTTTAGAATTTTATCCATCTTGCTGTCTTCCAATGCTCTGTTCAAACTAATTTAAGCAGTACTGTTTTTATCAACTTATTCATCAGAGTGCAAAAAAACTTCTAAGTTATTTTTAATTTAGTCTGAAGAATAAAAAAAATCTCTCAAATTTACCTTAGGGTTACTCACTAAACCAAATTATTTTGGTGTGGTATCAGAAGTATACGGTATTAAAACTAATAAAGCAAAGTACCATATCAGAGTATTTCTGAATTCCACTAGTACTGTCTTAGGAAAAAATTGAAGGGTAGTGACACATTTTTAACTTAAGAAACTCCTTGTTACTTTGAAATAAGAATTCCAGTTAAACTGGTATTTGTCTCAAAATTCTTAAGTGCTTCCTTAATTTAAAATTTTAAAAATTAAATTAAATTAAGAAAATCCTGATGGAGTTAAAAAAAAAAAAAGTTGCTTTTCCATATGCAGCAGAGAATGCCAAGTAGCTGTCTGTAACACTGTAACTCTGGTGTTTTGAATTCCTTCTAGAGAGGCAGTGTGAAATTTCCTAATAAAGAGGCAAATATGAAGTTTCTGAATTCTAGTGGAATTTTGATTTGGCCTTCTCCCAACTTGCTTTATAGCAACAAGCAGAAATTTTGGCAATCCTGTGCAACACAGAAATTCTTTGGACTTTATAGGGCTTTCAGATAAAGGGCAAAGGTTTGAAGCACAGCATAACATTCATGTTCAGAAAGTAATTATTTTGCAATTCTACCTACAAATGGTCAAATTATTCATTTAAATGCCATTTTTGCATGTGGCCACTATGTCCATGAGTAATTGATAGTGTTTTCCAGAGAATATCAAAGCTCTGAGACAGGAATCTGCCCTATAGGGTGTCTGATGTATGTTTATGTTGAAATCCATAGTATGACTGCAGGAAGAGAAGATATGCATGCTAGTTTAAGTCCAGGAGCAGTGGAAATCCAGATTTCAGTGTGTGGAGAAAAAAATCTGCCCAGACCAAGTACTCTTGCATAGCTGGCCAATGGTGACCCACATATGCATAAACTGATACATGATCTGGTAAAAATTAAACTTGCAGAGGCTCACATACAGTTCTCACTTTCTGTTGAAGTATAGAAAGATCATTCAAAATACAAAACACAGCTTAGGAATATGGGTCCTCTGCCATAGTCTAATACATTATGCATGCATGCCAAAGAGAAAGAAAATAACACACCTGGCTTCTTGTGAGCAAAACAGTATGACACAGAGAAGCTGGCAGAACCAAAGGAGAATTGATATATTTATAGTTGGAACAGTGAAATAAGCTTATATTGATGATTTATTTAATATTGTGTCTAGAAAAATTGCTTGCTATAAAATACAGATTTTCTTGGAAATCAAAACCATTTTAGTTCTCATTTTGCTACTTTGAGATTAATTACTGTAGCTGTACTAGCATCTTTGTGTCAGAAAAATAACACACAGATTTTGGGATTTTTGTTTTGATGCTTTGGATTTGTTTTGGAATAGTATTTTTTGTTAGCTTTGTATTTTTAAGAAGTAAGAAGGTTTACAGGCAGATTCACAGTTATAACGTATTAAAACAATGGTTTCCAAAAGAGCAAAGATGTCTAGGGTATCTACATGCTTGATTGACTTCAGGTCAGAGCATAAAAATTACAATAAACATCATAGAAGGAAAAGTAGTTTTTGCCCCTGCATATACATCTCAAGTCAGGAAAGCATGCATCTGATCTTTCTATCTCTACATCAAAGACTGGATGTAGTTCTAACTCATAAAGACTTGGTCTGTGCAGTCAGCTGGTGATGGACAAGCAAAACTTAATTCCAAGGTACTCTTTCAAAATTGTGGAGAGAATCATATATTTGGAATGCTGAGAATCATCACACTGTAGTTTAAAAGTGAATAGCTAATGAAGACAACACAGATTATTTAAGCAGGTGGGTGCTGCTGCTTACCCAACAGGATTCTTAGTTTTTAACTTATTCCTAGGAACATGTAAGCTACAGAAGCTTGGGGCTCATCTTGTGCAACTATCCATGACCTCTTTACTCTGAAATATGAGATCAAGTTCAATGGACTTCATGCATGTAACTTTTTCATGCAGTTGTCTTACTTACAGAAAGTTTCTACGCTAAATACTATCTTGAGACTCATCCAGATATGAGGACTTACTGCCAACGTCATCTCTATGATAGTGTCAAGATAAACTGCATTCTCAGCTGCCATAGTAGGAATGCTGCATTTGTTTTGATAATGCTCTGCTGACTTCTGTTGCCATGTCATGTCTCTGGTTACCACTAAGAAACCAGCATTTGGATCTATCTTCTCCCTCACCAACAGTAATTAGAATAATCTTGATTATGTCCTTGTAAGAGCATCATTTATGATATTCAGGTTTTAATTCAACTTTCTATGCGAAGAAAACTTTATTGAAGCTAAGGATTACTGCTTATTAAGATGTGGCTGAGGGTGTTCTTTGATCTGTAGATTCATGACAAAGCTGACATTAAAAGAGATGTAAAGCAGGAATAAAGGGTGGTGCCTGAAGTACTTCAGATTTACCTTTCAACTACATCAACACACTCTTGTTTTCCGAAGTTGAAAACTTTCTCCAGCTAGGATTGCTCTAGAGGTTAAGAAAGAGCAGAACCTGGCCTGCTGGACAAAATTAGTAGCCAGCGTTTAAGACATAGTTTTTGCCCAGTACCATCACTACTGGGCATTTGACTCAGACTTTCCATTTTTCCACTTCAGCACATTGGTATAAAGGCTGAAGTCAAGCTCAGCCCAAGGTCACTGAGCACTTGGGCCAGATTTCCAGAAGGGATGGAAAATTTAGAGCCTGGCTGGATGTGGGATGGGTGTGCTGCTTGGCTCCACTGTGGGTGTAGGACTCAAGCAGCCAGAATCTGCACAGAGTAATATTCCATAATAAGCAGCTTTCTCTTTAAGCATTGTTGCTCATAATGTGTATGCTTGCAGGCAATAGAAACCTAATTAGTGCTGTCATCTTGGTAGCCTGATTTACTCAGGCTGAATCATTTCTAACTAGTTTCAGGGCTGGCAGCTGCTCTCACTGAACTTGGCTCACATCTGTTTGCAGATACTAGAGGCTGAATGGCTGGAGAAGATTTCAGGTTCATTTATAGGAATTCTAGAAGACAGTAAGTGACAGTGCAGGCAATGATGGTGGCTATTTGTTGCATGGAGTAAACAAATTCTGTTTCAGTAGCACATCGAGATCTGTGGCTGTTACAAGTAGCACTATAAAGGAATAAAGGAGATGGGACAATTTCAGGAGGTTTTTCATACAGGTTAGTTCAAGAACTAGATTCTAGGTTCTTTGAATTTCTAAACTCTGCAGTCACTTCTGTTTGTCTTGCTGTCTAGATTTGCTGATATGAATGATGTAGGCAGAAGCTTATTTCCACCTCATGTGGCAAATGCTAGACTAAATTACTGCTGCTTGTTTGTGGACAGCTTTGAAATCCTAAGATTAAGGGTGGCATGAGAGGAGCATGAGTTGCTACTTATGCCAACGCATACTAAATACAGGAAGGCTCTTTCCAGGACCTGTTGGGACTATCCTGACAGGGAAGCTGTCTTGAAACAGTAAAGAATCACAAATGGATTTCATGTTTTGCCCTTGTAATGTTTCAAATTAAGCCATTTTAAATAGGGAACAGCTAGAAGCTTTCATAGAATTTAAGGTCTATTCTGAGTTTCTGGTGTTCTGTTTCTGAGTACGATATTGCACTTAAAGCAAATGTATCAGAACTGAATTATTCTTTACAACTATATTATTTGATATAGCCATGCACTGCATAACTTTTCATGAGAAAATAAAAAATCATGCTTCATATATACTCAATAGTTATTTGAAAAATAGAGATGATATGAGGCTAATTCTTCTCACTTAAGTATCTGCTTCCATGCTGAGATTTGCAAATTTCCTCTTTTTTGTCCCCAAGGTGCCACTTACACCAAACCTGACGATACTAAAACTGTAGCAAAATGCCAAATATGACCACACAGATTTGGTCAGCTGTTACTGCATTCATTTTATGGGACTGTATTCAAGCATGACGTGAACAGGCTTAACTGAAGCCTCACCTCAGTGGTGGGTTGCATGCCTCACTACTGCACCATGTACTTGGAGAGCATTTATTCCAAGTTATGTTGAGACAACGACAAAGAAATGTTGACACCTGTCACTCCTTCACTCATAAACCTCTGCTTGGCTGTATGTACCTGAAGCAACAGAAGTGGTGAAAACTGTTAAGTACTATTCTGTTGCTCAGACTAAAAGGGCCAAGTGTAACTTCTGAACACATGCCTAAAAATAAATAGATAGATAGATAGATAGATAGATAGATAGATAGATAGATAGATAGCATGCTGTTTAATAGTTAAATGTAGGTCTTAGCTCTCCTTTTCTTATTCCCAGCGCTGTTATACTTTATGGCCTCCTGCTCTTCTCAAATACTTTTCTACTGTGTCAGAAAATCAAAACTGTTGAAATATAACTTAAACAGTATATAGATATAAAGCTGTGGTGAAATCTCATTTCACGTTTTTCCCATTCTTTCAGCCTTTTATTTTCTTCTCCCACTTCAAGACTAGTTAGGAGCTGGGGGGTAGGGGGATTCAGCTGAGGAAGGCAGGGAGCAGCAGGCAGACTGGAGGTATGAAGTATTCATTTGATTCATTTTCAAGGGTCCTCTAATCACAAAATCGTTGTGAGATTGTTCATCTATTTTGCAGCAACTCTTGCCTGCTTCTGGAGCACTTTTTTAAACCACAGTAATTGCTCCAGGAAAATCTAACTAATTCCAGTGCAATGTATATAAGGAAAAGTACTACTGGAAGACTGAAATAGTTGTTTTGGAAATAATTAGAATAGCCAATTTTCCCAGTCAGGCAAGAGGTTAAGAAGAAGTTACAGCTGAGAAGTGTGCCCCACCTTAGCCTTTTTCTCCTGCATACCTGCTTCCAGTATTTAATAGCTATGGTCGTGGACATTGTTCTCTTTCCAGGCAACTGACTGCTCTCTATGCCACCAGTGCCCTCCTCTGGTTTTTGTGAAGGCAGCAGGAGTATGAACTTGGACACATCCTGTGCAAGACTGAAAATGTGAGGGCATGACTATGCTGCATGGCCCTGTGACTCAATCACATGTTTTTGTTGTTGTTGTTGTTGTTTTTTAAACCCAAAACAAAAAACAAAAAAACCCACCCCACAAACATACTTGTAGTCACTTTCCAAGCCCATTTGACAAATAGACTTCTCATAAATTAAATAATAACCATTTCTTTTTCTGTTCCAGGTTGTGAGACCGTCAAATCATGCTACAATCCAGAGCATCGTGAAAGCAGTGGGAATCATTCCCGGTATCCCAGAGCCCTGCTGTGTTCCTGACAAAATGAGCTCACTCAGTGTCCTGTTCTTAGATGAGAACAAAAACGTTGTTTTGAAGGTATATCCCAATATGTCAGTTGAAACTTGTGCCTGCCGATAAGTTCATACAAATACATCTTCAGCAATACCTACAGACCCTGCCTGACTGCACTGGGAAGCTGTGAATGGGAAATGAATCCTCTCGAGCTGACAAATGCAAGCCTACAGTTCTACAGAAAGCACACGGAGAGATTAGAACGATACATGTGCCCACCTGAAAGGAGATGTCTTAGTACCACCATTTGACTTGTACATTCACCTTCCAGGCATTCAGTACTTCTACAATTATCTTCCTAACTCACCTATCCAAGGCACATTGGTATTTAGTGAGAAATTTAAATGTAAAGTTTTCCATAATCAAAAGACTAAAACATGTTTTTATATGCTATTTTTACTATTTTTATCTCTTCAATTAATTAAGAAGATGGGAAGTGAACTTGCAAAGGCAGGCTTATACTAGAATATCACTTTTGTACACAAAATGTTTTGCCTAAAACACTCATAATCTGCATATTTATACTGAAAAAATGCTGTAATAAAGGGCTTAATACATATGTTTTCTTCAGGAAGCAAGTATATTACACTGTCATAGAGTCATACAATCATGGAATTGTTTGAGTTGGAAGGGACCCTTAAAGGTCAGCTAGACCTTTATGATGGTATACATATATGCAAATGAACAGGGACACCTACAGCTCCATCATGTTGCTCAGAGTCCCACCCATGAATGTCACCAGGGGCAGTGTATCCAACACCTGTCTGGGCAACCTGTTCCAGTACCTCACCACCCCTACTGTAAAAAACTTCCTTCTTTCCAATCTAAATCCCCTCTCTTTTAGTTGGAATCCATTTCCCCTTGTCCTATTACAACAGACTCTGCTAAAGAGGCTGTCCCCTTCTTTTCTTCTAGCCCTTCTCTAGACTCTGAAAGGCCCCTTTCAGGTATCCCTGGAGCCTTCTTTTCTCTGGGTTGAACAACTCCAGCTACCATTGACTTCCTGGGCTACAAAGGCACATGGCAGGCTCATGTCCAGTTTGCCATCCACCAGTTTACCCAGGCTCTTTTCAGCAGGGCTGTGCTCTGTCCTTACATCTCCCAGGTTTTACTGACAGCAGGGGTTGCCACAACACAGGTGCAAGACCTTGCACTTGGAATAAGTGCAATAGTAAACCTTGCACAGTATAAGTTTTTGCATATACCATATGTTAATACAGACATTTTTGGTTACCCTTCCCTAATATATAATTTGTTCTACAAAAGACGATGTTCCACACTTTTCATTTGCTGGATTATTTTAGGTTGTTAAACATGCACTCTGAGTAACACATACTATATATTAATATGTTGAAATACTAAAAAAAAGAAAATAACCAAGATTTATATTTTTGTAAATTATATCCTCTAGATTGTCACATGCTTTTAACAAAAGCTAATAAATTAAAGGAACAGTAGTATCTAAAACCAGTAGAATTGTCATGCTCTAAATCTACTCTGTTATATTCAGTAGTTTTTGCACTGTGTATGATGGAACTTCTGTTTTTTAAGCTTGGAAATATTGAAAAACATGCGTAAATTTGGCTTTAACAACATCAAGTGATAAACCATCTCTAATGGAATAGTAGTTGTTCCAAAAGTGTTGTTCTTTGTGGCTTAATCCTAGCTTGAATTTGCTGAGCTTTAGCTTCAATTCATTGGATTTTACTGTAACCTATTTTTATTAGATCCCTTTTGTCTATTATCCAAAATATATTCACTGTGTATTTTTAGTATACAGAGCAGGGTCAAATTACATTTTGGCTAGGATTTAAATAGGTACTTTGATTTCTTATTATTCTAAGCCTCAAAACAATTTCTCATGGTTCTTTTCTGAAGTCTTTCCAGAACTTTCATTAAATTCCTTTTCCAACAATGAACTTCAACATGGGACACAGCATTTGGCAGCTGTTCCATTAAAAGTCTTTACAGAAATAACTCTGCTTTCCTCTAATTCTCTTACAATCCTCTGTTGATAAATTCATGGTAACCCTCATAACTGCAACACTCCTCTAAGAGCTGATGTTCCATTACTGAGCCCATCAGTTCTCTTTCTCTGTATCCCTGCATGCCAGGACTCACTAGTGATGTGTTCCATTTTCACCCACTTGGTGTACGATAATCTAGGCAGACCAGGAGCAGAACAAATTTATGAAACCTGTGAGGTAGCACAGAGAGCAAGATGGCAAGCCTTTCCTCCTCAAGGGACAGATTATCCTTCCCTATTATTGCATTAGAAGTATATTGCTTAGGGAAAGGATACAACTCACATTACCCTCTGATTAATAACTGTACCTGGAAGGCTTCTGTCCTGCTAAGGCACTAGGTACTTTCTACCACAAACATTCTGTATACATGGGGTGCAGATTCCCAGACAATAAAGCCATGTAACCATGGCCCTCCCTGTTGAGCTGCATAAAAGCAAGATTTGGTGTTTACAGGAGTGTCTACAAGGTTACTTTATCAATATTCCTTCCCAGTTCATCCTAATACCCTTCAGTAGATAACCCTAAGACACCTTGTAGTGATTGCTAGTTACAATTGCCAAAAGATTGTGGATCTTGATAGGCATATCTTCTCCCAGAGCACTACAGGGATTTCTACACAGCAACTACTAGGAGAAACCTTTGTGTACTGTTGCTATTAAAGACATCCCTTAAAAATGAAGGGTCTTTTGTTTTCAAAATCCAAGAGACACTCAACTAGTGTTGAAAGTGATGGTAAAATATAAGGAAAAATGAAAAAAGTTATCAGAAATTCAACATTTATTCCTACAGAACAGCAATAAGTATAAAACTCTCAGCAGCATCTTATGTCATTGCCATTTCTGTTCTGCATGATTTTTTTCCCTCTGTATGTCATCTTGATCCCATGTAGCAACAGCTCTGAAGAGATTGATGTATTAGCATAGTGTATTTATGTTCTGGTCTATTGCATTTGCTTTCCCCAAGGAATCCATTCTGAATCTTGAATTAGTCAGTGGATCTAAGATGTACTGATGCAAGTAATGAGGAGAGATCTGTTATAAGGTCTACAGGATGCAAGGGAAAATGCTACTCCAATCAATTTAGGATACCTGGAGGAACCTGAAACACCTAGCCTGCATTTAAAGATTGGCATAACTATGTAATTTAGCACGGAGAAAACAAAATTATACCCACAAGCGACACAGCAATCAAGGCATTCCCTTACTACACAATAGAAGCAATTCTCTTATTATTAAAGTTTAATTCATTTGGTAGAGTACTGTAACTCTGAGAAGAAACCCATTTTGTCACAAGACATTTTGTGGTTTAGTTATATCTGTCAATTCTCTAATGCAAACCAGGCTTTCACCACAATCTGTTTAGAAGTGGCTACTTTCTGGGTCTTTTGATGTCTATTCTTCCTTTGGAAAAGGAAACTTTGCATTTAATACATTTTAACTATTTTTAAAACTGCAAAAATGCTGTCAGCTGATAACCATGAAATCTTGAATCCTGTCTCCTAACAGTTATTTGATTTCTCTGGCCATCCTATATACCTTTCCACTCGGTGTTTACATCTCTAGAAAATGTTACTATTGACAAACAAAATAAACAGCAAGATAATCTCACTAATTGATCCTTCAGAAACTGAGAGTATACAAATAGGGGATGATTACAGACAGATAAACCAGGAAATCAGCTGACGCTAGTCAGCAAAGGTTAAAGGACATTTTTTTACTACACCATTCCATATAATTCTTTGAGATCACAATTTAACTGCAAGAGATAAAAGCAATATTTAGAATGTACTTACGTTTTTGTGGACTGTTTCGATTCATTTTCACAAGACAGCATAATTAGAGGAAACTACTGGACAATGTTCATGTATTTATTCATCACACAAATTAACAACTGTCACACTGCCAAACCTCAAAGAGCAGCTTACAAATGGAATTGCCACTAAATGAAACTGTTTACTGTTAAGTTTCTGCAAGGATGACGCTTGGCTTGACAATATGTAACATCTTTATATATGAACAGGAAGACTTGTATATATAACAACCTCCACAGTATTTGCATAAGAGTGTTTAGGAGAGTGGTATTTATATAGACCACTTGATCTAGTTGTGCAATCAGGACTCATTTTAAGATAGAGAAATGCAGAATACTCTACCTAGGCACAAAAACAGAGGCTGTTTCCACTGAGCAGAAGACAACACCCTTGAAAACTGTAACTTCTAAAATAAATTCGGTGCATGTCATGAGCCTAAAGTGTAATATAAGCATTAAAGGTGATGCTATGTAAAAAGAGCTAATGAAAGCTACAAAAAGATGCACTGTGGAGCAGAGAACTCCAGCAGGAAAGGAGATTTTATTTCTGCATGCAGCACTGGAAGATTGCCACTGGAAAACCACGTATTGC
The DNA here is from genome assembly GCF_038088225.1 of Cyrtonyx montezumae. NCBI lineage: Eukaryota > Metazoa > Chordata > Aves > Galliformes > Odontophoridae > Cyrtonyx > Cyrtonyx montezumae. The sequence continues at coordinate 14,869,251 of NW_027072045.1, read as the reverse complement.
TCCAGTGTTCACCTTTTCAAAAAAGCATTGAAATTCTTGAAGAAACAGAAAAAAAAAAAACCAAAAAAAAATCTTCTAGAACGTGACTAAAAAAGCACTATCTGTTTATTTTATCAGAAAGCAAACTGAGAAGTAATTTGATTACTCTGTGCAAGTACTTTGATGGAGAGAAAATGCCAGCATTATGAGGCTTCTGAATCCAACAGGAAAGTGAGAAGAACCAGCATCTAGAAGGTGTAAGCCAGGCACAATGAAACAATAAATGAAGCACCAGGATTTTTAAGTGTGAGTGATAATCTTTTAGAACAAATGCTACCCACCCCTCAAAATAATAAAAAATAATGATAATTTAAAAAAAGCACCTCATTTTTCTGAAGACCTTTGAAATGTTATGTTTAGCAAAATACTAGCAATTGGGCTCTGCACACAAGTCGAAAATACAAAAGCCTGGAGTAAAACATAACAGCCTCGCTAATTCAGGACAATAGAATAAACACCAAATAATCTTTTCTGACTTTACAGGGTAGGAACACAGTTAACAGAACTTTGGATCCCAGTTGTCACTCGAACAGATACACAGCTACCTAGACTGAGCTCACTTTTAACACCACATGCACTGCTAGCAAACTAGAGAAGAAGGGACAGAAAGGATAAAATATTGCCAACTAGACTTTTTAAGTAAGAGCTCATAATACTATTCAGAATTTGTAGCGTGGATTGACCTGTGCTTAGAAAAAGATGATACATTAACACTACAGACAAAATATGCACACCACTAGATTAAAGCACAGCAGGTTAATTAAAATAAATAAGAAGTGATGCTTTGGCCAATAAATACACACTTTATTTTCTTCCAGATCATAAGAAATTTTGCCATCAGACTTGTACTTTTGTCCACTCTTCTCGTGGATAACAGTATCAGAGTCCTCTTATTTTCTTGTAGCCTCAGAAGGATTAGTTTTCATTCTAAGGTCACTGGTTGCTCTTTTTGCTCTTGAATTGTATTGACCATCTAGAATCTAAGAAATATATTATGTAAGATACTATAAAAACACAAATTAACTCCCATCTACCAAAAGAATCACACTGAAAATGGACAAGCCTGCGAACAGCATGAAGCACGCTTGACACAAAACAGATATTACAGTGTGTACAAATAATAGCTCTTGCCTGATAAACGGAAATAAGTTTTAAGGTTGTTTTTACTGTCATGAGATCATCTCTTGCAGAATCACAGGTCTCCATCAAATTACTGCAAACTTTCTGATGGCATATTAATGGAATGCGGCAGGGATTTGTGAGATGCTATTTACTAATAGCCAGTAGAATAATTTCATTCTAGATTTCTATTTTCTAGCCTTGCTGAAAACCGTGTAATCATCCACGTCCCTAAGAAAGCTTCTGACTGAGTTGGCAAGGAAATGCTAAAAGAGTGTAATTAAGCAACGATGACCCTAAAGTGAAATGTGGATTCTTTACAGTATACAATGTCATTCCCACCAGCCATGTGTGTTTGTCAGATGTTTATAGAATCTTCATTAACTAAGAGCTTTGCTAGATAACGGAAGCTAAAGCATGGCATCAATGACTCAGATAAGGGCAAGTGTACAACCAATCTGCTTGACAACTGTCAAGAGGCTGGGGTTTGAAGCAGACTCTGAAAAGAACACAAGAAAGTGATTTGCAAAGGGCATTCCAGCTGTTTGCCTTCCACCTTCTTTCCTAAATCTGTAAAGATACAACATTTTTAATCAGTTTAAATACTTTGTCCTCTTGTCTCTCCATCAGAAAGTAAATACATAAGAAATGCATTATTTTGGAGCGTTAGCTGCACTGTCTGTTTTCAATATCATTGCCTGTCTGACAAGAGGCAAGCCTCTGGAAAACTGGGACAAGCTATCAGCTATGGGAAAGTCTGATGCATTCTTTCATGATCCTGGGGAAGAGGAAGATGAGACCCATTTTGACTTTAAATCTTTCCTGGAGAATATGAAGACAGATTTACTAAGAAGCTTGAATTTATCAAGGATCCCCTCACACGTGAAGACCAAAGAAGAACCACCACAGTTCATGATTGATTTATACAACAGATATACAGCAGACAAGTCCTCCATCCCTGCATCCAACATCGTGAGGAGCTTCAGCACTGAAGGTAGGAGAACTCCTAAGAGTGTGGACAAGAATTTTAAAGAGGTGTATGAAAAGCAGTCACTCAGATGTTCTTGAAATTCTGAGGAAACTAAGTGCCTAACTTTCACAGATTACAAAGAAAGTAAATAGACTAAAATTTTGGACTGTAGCCTTGCTCCTTTCAATCTTTCAAAAATTCAGTTACCTTTAATTCTCTTATTGATATTTTTCTCGTAAAATAATATGTTCTCAAATGCATAAATTGAGACAATATAATGAATACAGGATTTACATGAACCGTGTTTCTCAAAGCTAGAGATCTGTGACTTTTTGTATTAGTAAACAAATATTTGATCATCTGTAACTGAGACATTCATGCCAGAGAGCTCTCCTTTCAGGGAGGCTTCTGTCACTGTAAAAAAACAATAGCCAACAAATTTGTGTCTCTATCCAAGCAAGAATCCAGCAGTGCTCACCCCAAATTCTGGCCTAGGTGGGAAGATTTACATGGAAAGTGGTAGCCAAGCTTGTCTCTACTTGAAAAAAATCAATATCTCTCTGTGTAACAACAAATAGATTTTTGAAAGCTCCATCTCATGAAGCAGCAAAAAAAGTTATGAATAAGTGCAATCTTTGGAGCAGAAATGAGGCAGGGAGAATCTGTTTTTGTAAAAAAATAGTTGTAGACAGGTAACACCACTACAAGGATCTCCAGATTCCCAAATAAGTGAGTCTAGTCTTGAAACGGGGAGAAATCTTCACAGTCTGAGCTGGATTGCAGTTTCCACATCCCACCTTCCACTCAGACTGCTTTAAAGGGAAGAAGCGTCAATAAATAAATTGCCTTAAAACACAGTGATGACTGAGTAATTATCTTACATTACCATCAAACAGATATCAGTCAGTGATATTTTAAAATACTACCAATACCAGTCTGATCTTTCAGGTAATTATCTGCCCTTCTCAAGGCAGAGTTGCTGGTACTGCACATATGTTTACAGGAAAAAAAAAAAAAAGCACCACAAAATCTCAGAAAAAAACTGGAATATACTTAAACATGAAGGACTGATTATCACCAAGTCCCAATTTAGAGAGACCCTCTAGCTTTGATACAGGTTTTTCAAAGGTTTTCTATCTCCCCTAGCTCTCTGTTATGCAAGCTGCTTTCAAAGCTATTTGAAGACAACAAAAACCTCAGCACAGTTCATTCTTAAAAAGAGACAAATACCTACTATACTTCTCTATACTAGGAGAGCAGTTCATCCCATTGCTCTATGATGAGTGGCAAATTCTCATAGCTTTTTTTAAGGAATTCTTAAATATTAAGTAAAAAGAATTAAGTAAAATTCTCTTTGGGAAACTGCTAAATATAATGCTTCCCATATAAGTACCTACTTCTGACCAGCACCACCTGCACCTTGTTCTAGGAAGACTCTTCCTGCTACCTCTCCACTCCTTCACACATTCACCTGCGTGCAGTCTTGGTGAAAATACTACCAACACCAAGGAACTCCATTTTAACTTTTCACTCCCTGCTCCTGAAACCTGGCCAGAAGATGGTACTTTTTATGTTAGGTAGCCATGATCTTATTTTATTCCCAAGTCATATCCTGCATCTTTGTAAAAAAAGTTATTTGGGCTGTCAGAAGCACTGTAACCACAAGTTCTGATTTCCTATTGCAGATGTTGTTTCTTTAACCTTGCCAGAAGAAAGCCTATTTCAGAAACACATCTTGCTCTTCAACATCTCTGTTCCACGATATGAGGAAATCACCAGAGCTGAACTGAGAATCTTTATTTCCTGTCGCAGGGAAGTTGGGTCTCCCTCCAGACTGGAAGGCAACATGGTCATTTATGATGTTCTAGGTGGAGACCACTGGGAAAACAAAGAAAGTACCAAATCTTTGCTTGTCTCCCACAGTATTCAGGAATGTGGCTGGGAGATGTTTGAAGTGTCCAGCGCTGTGAAAAGATGGGTCAAAGCAGACAAGCTGAAGACTAAAAACAAGCTAGAAGTTGTTATAGAGAGTAAGGCTCTGAGTGGTTTCCCTTGTGGGAAGCTGGATATTAGTGTTACTCATGACACTAAAAATCTGCCCCTGTTAATAGTGTTCTCCAATGATCGCAGCAACGGGACAAAAGAAACCAAAGTGGAGCTCCGGGAGATGATTGTTCATGAACAAGAAAGTGTGCTAAACAAATTAGGGAAGAACAGTTCTTCATCTGAAGAAGAACAAAGAGAGGAAAAGGTCATCACTGGGCCCCGTCATCATTCCTCCAGAAGCAAGAGAAGCATCGGAGCCAACCACTGTCGGAGAACTTCGCTCCACGTGAACTTCAAAGAGATTGGTTGGGATTCTTGGATCATTGCACCCAAAGATTATGAGGCTTTTGAGTGTAAAGGAGGTTGTTTCTTCCCTCTGACAGATAACGTTACACCAACAAAACATGCTATTGTCCAGACTCTGGTGCATCTCCAAAACCCAAAGAAAGCTTCCAAGGCCTGTTGTGTTCCAACAAAATTGGATTCAATCTCTATTCTTTATAAGGATGACGCTGGTGTGCCCACTTTGATATATAACTACGAAGGGATGAAAGTGGCAGAATGTGGCTGCAGGTAGTATATGCAGAATATCTAAGAAGAATACACTCTTTTCTGCTGTATATAGTGCTGTATATATTTCTGTGAAACTATACATTAGTGACACAAGTGAAAATCCTTGCAGACAAGGTTTGGAGCACGGCATGGGGCTGGTTGTTGTTGCTGCTGCTTTTTAAGGAAAGCTGGCATTTAAAGAATGGCAATCATTGTAAATAGCCTGCATTATATACCATTAATTAAAATGTTGTGAGATTGAAAGAACTATGCATTATTTGGCAAGAGTGACAAAAACTAAAAACTTATTTGAACTTCTCTGTTAAATCAGTTCTGTTCAGGTCATAAACAGCCTTTGGGATTGAGGATGTCTTGTATGTTTCTAATAGGCATAGAAATCTAATTCTCTCAGCCAGCTCTTACATTTCTAGCTTTTATAAAACTCACTAAACTGAATTCAGTTTGCATGGTAAAGCAGGAATTCTAAGTCCTGCAAACCTTACCTCACGTCAGTAATCACACAGACTTTTAAAATAATTTTAATGCAAATAATTTACTCCTGTAAGTGAAGCTTTATAATTTCCCAAACAAATGACATTCACCATCTCATTTGATTCCCAAGTTTCCTTCTGCGTGTAGCAGGTGCCTTGGTTTCAGCTTTCTTATCCTCAATGTCCCTATTTTTACTCCTTTATGGCACATACTTGAATGATAAGAAGCACAGCCTTCCGCTTCTAAGACGCTGTTTCCTAGGAGGAACAGCAGGCCTCATCTCCTCACAAAGATAAGGAGCCACTTTGACCTACTGCATATTCTTAGTATTCCTTTGCAAGAACATGCAGACAAATCCAGCCTTAGGACCTAAACCCTAACAACTGTGGGGGTTGGCAGCGCTCAGCACTTGTGAAAAAAAAATAAACAAGATAATTTTTAGAGGCCTAGTTAAGTTAATTGGAATCTGATATCAGGCTCTGTCTATTTCCTTTACTTCTTCTTAGGAGAAACTCTTATTTTACACACAAAATTATTTCACACTTTAGAAGTCTAAGAACAATTGAAAACTCCCTTCTATGTTCTGGGACACTTACATTGCTGCATGAGAAGTGCACTACCAAACTATGGTTCTCCTGTCTTTACTTCTATTTTCACTAAACAACAACACCATCTTTCCTGAAACTAGAGTAAACTTTCTTTGATTCTAATGAAGATTTTGCATGTACAAGAAAAGACAATGCTTTGTGTTGTTTTCTGATGCTAATTGTAAGTGTCATACAACGCCCTCATAACTCACTTCATTTCTATTATTTCACCTTCCATTAAAAAAAAAAAACCAAAAAAAAACACCCCACCCACAATCAGAGAACACTTGATTCAAACCCACAGTGAACTACATATATATTCAAAAAGATAAATATAAATGAGGCAAAAATATGAAAAGAAGCTTAATATATGGAAGCAACATGATTTAAATGGTTACATATGTTTTAAATTATGGCAGGCTGTGGGCAAGACAAATTCATTTGCTATGAACAGCTCAGCTTGGAATCTAATATGCAGTTTATTCACTATTGTTAACTTAATACAGAGCAATTACCAGGTGAGTGTGAGCAGGGTGGTTGTAATTCCATCAAGAACTGCTGATTGCATCACAGTCCATGATTCATCAGAATCTTGTGACTGATTTATCTTTCCCATTAGAAGAGGGCTGCAATTGGATCAGATCTGAGACCTGGATCCATGAGAATTCTATCCATGCATAGCTGCATATCATTAACCTCATAAGTTTCCTGTGACATCCTCTCATTTTACCACTCCCCACTGGCTTCTGTCATCTTGTAGTTGTTTTGTCTTCCTCCTTTTGGAAATCTGTTTTCTCTCTCTGTTGTGTTGATATCTCCTAGGTCTGTAATATTTTGCAGAACCTTTCTTCTTCAAGTAAAGCAAACCACCAAGCAAGCATTTGGTGTGATCACATTAGAATACTTATTCACCCATGTGTTGAAGTAATAGTAGTTCTGTGCCCTCAAGTCATCTAAACACAAGATCCTAGCTATAATTCTGACTTCACTAATTGTAGGACTTTGTCAGTAATCAAATTAATAAGCGGTGAAGGAGAAAGACAAGTCCTCACATGTTCACAGCTACAGATTATCAAGAATCAACTATTTTCTTGGAGGAAAATAAGGTGAAAAAAAAAATCAATTTTTAGCTCAATTCAGATCCCAGCTATGCTATCAGAACTCCCAAGAATTTCTGCAGGCTCCTTCCCTACAAGTACTACAAGTCTACTTTGTATTTCAACCAAAAAAATCAATTCCATCTCTAGTTAGCTCTAACAATCACATTCCCCATAGGATTAGCATTTTGGTTGGTACAGCAAATCAAAACATGGTAAATCAAAACATGAATCTTTCCATAGTGTAATGAACTCAGTCAAGAACAGTGACTACAGATGCTACCTACAGCACAGCTGGAGTGTGTGTCAAATTGATGTTTGGTTTGACAATGTAAATTTAGCTGCCTAAGTTTTAAACATTTGATCTTAAACAATTGGTCGTGTTCACTAACTTTTCAGCTGCTTTGGGATGCAAAGAATCAGCCAGGTGGACAAAATGCACTAGAAACTATACAAGTTGCAAAGAGCAGGCAAAGCATCTTACTACTTACATCAAGCCAGGCCCTATTAGACACTGAGAAACTCCTCACCACCAGACTGTGAATGTTAACTAGTAGCTTGCTGCTATTGCAGAACATGCTGGGGCTTGTGCAGTGTCCAGCAGATGTACAGATATAAATAAAGCATATTTGTTTAACATGAACAAGTGGCTCGAGTGTTTCATCATATTAAGGCTCATTAGCTGCATAATAACAGCCATATAATATCAGAATACCAGCTGATGCCACAGACAATTTTAAGGCTACCCAGCAGAACTTTATTCTTAATAGACACTACTATTAGCTGGTGAAAGATGTTCAGGAGATAAAACAGTTCTATTTTTAAATAGCTTCCCACCTTGTCTATGTACATGGTATACACAGTATCTTGTATGTTACGTCCCAAAACAGCAGAGCAGCAGGCACAACTTATCACTTAACAATTCTGCAACAGTGAGCACTAAACGCCAAAAAGATCTCACTTTTCAATGTTTCTTACTATGAGTTAAGAGCCAATAGCCTCATGGGAATCTGGAGTTGTTCAATTGCTCTCTCTTTAGATGACTTTGTACTAAAAATATCCTGACAATACAGAAATGTTAACCAAGAATTGCCAATTCCTCAAATTCTAAGTAATAGGACCAGGACTCTCTCTCAAGGATGTCAGACACAATTGTGCTCTAGCACAACTGACACTGCTCCCACATACAGCAGAATCTTCTCCAACCTCCTCAGAGCCTGGCCACTATAATCCTGCAACACAGAGGTCCACATAGGGCTGGGCTGTTAGCTGCAGGAGGTATTAACATCTTACTTTAGCTGCCCATATGCAGTACTGAATTAAGTCTGTTACTGCAAAGACTGGAGGGATATAGAAGGGAACAGAACCACTTGAAAAAACAAACAAGTAACAAACGAACAATGTCTATGAGGCAAGACCTCAACCTCAAGCAGCTTAAAAGGAGTTCCACTTTCCCTCTACTGCATCTGAGAGCTAACCACCTCCCTTCTACCCGTTCAAACTTCCCAACTTACCATTTGTCATGTGTTTAGCACCAGGCAAAACCAGGGCAGGTCCTGCTGCAGTCTCTGGAGAGCAAGGCACTGGAAGAGCTTTGATTGTCCCACTGTGGGGCAGGAACATTGAGCTGGAGGTGCCCGTGCCACAGATCTCCTCTGTGCTGTTCTAGGGCTGACTGAGGCCTACAACTGTCTTGTGGGGCTTTCATCACCCTTCAGTGTTTCCTCTAAGTTTTGCCTCATCTCCACGTGGCCTCAGCACCACCTCCAGGCTGCCAGGAGTCCTTCTTACCTCCTCCCATGGTGCCTTAAATATAATGTCTGCTGAAAGTCAGTCTCCCTTTGGGTTGCCCACAGCCTTTTCAGCTCTGTCTCCACATTTCCTTGCTGCCATCTCTGTGCTGGCTGCTGCTTTCAGGCTGCCTCATTGCTGTTATCATCCTGCCAAGCTACCTCATGGCTGTGATCAGCTGCTGCCAAGATGGCCCCGTTTCTCTCTTTACCCTGCCTTCTAGCTTCTTCTAGATCATCAGTCATAAATCAGCTGAAGCCTCATGGGAGAAAGGCCTCAGTGTGGCCCTGGAAAACATGATGCTGTGAGTCAGCCCCTGAGGCGCAGGCCTTGGCTGGAGCCCTGCAGGCCTTCCAGTGACCCTCCCAGGCCTCAGTGCTTGCACACCGAGCAAGCAACGGCCAGGTAGCCCAGGCCTTGCTATTAGGATGGTAACCAAAACTTCTGAGCCAGCGGTGGTGGAGAACACTACAGCAAACGAGATAGCTTAAGATGTCAATAGCTGGTCTGGCTGGACATGCTGAGAGTTTGCATCCTAGACGGCATGGGCAGGACACGTTTGGTCTGGCATTGGAGCTGGTGAGGCATCAGCAGCACAATGTCTAGGATTCAGCTTGGTGGCAGCTGTTTGCAGTACCTGGCAGCTAAACAAAGGCTACTGTGTGTTACTGGAGTTCTCACTTTTTCAAATAATAAGGATAGGACGTCTCCTGATGGAATATTTAATATTCACTTTTTAGTATTGGCTAACGCTGTTTTGGTGCACCACGCTCCAAAAAAAGTCAATTAGAAATGGAAATAGATCTACAGGGTACACACAATATAGCATAAGCACATTATACATCACTTCTTCAAAGATTGAACATCAATTCCCTAAATGCGTTGAAAAACTGCTTACCAAAATGCAAAACTGTGTAACTAAACTAAACTAGCTGAGGCTGGACAGCAGCAAAGCATTTACCTGAAGACCTTCTGAATCTTTCACTTATCCAGAATATGGCAGTTCAGTAGAGCTGGGCAATGTGAATTTATTACAGTTGTGCTATGAGCTGTGATGACTGAATGGCTATTCCTGACTGCATCATGAATCCTGGCTGAAAACAAAAACACTGGAAATGACATTTCCAACCATTTCCTGATCTTTCCATTAAATCATTAACTGTCTTCTCATACTTCTCTTCCTTTTCTCTTTCTTGGTTACTCTTTTAGTGTCCCTTTTAGGAAGGGAAGGGATAAAGGAAGAAAACTTAAATATACAAATATAATCATCATTAATTTGAAGTTCTATTTTCTTAAAATGTAAATCTTCTGACATGAAAAACAACTTCATCAGGTTTAATTTTAATTTCCACAGGTTTGTACACCGTAAGAACTGAAAGACTTGGGTAGAAAAATCTGACATTACTTCTTATAGCCTGGCAGTTATAAAGGAACATTAGGGTGATATTATTCGTTACTTGTACTACCAGGGCGCCTAGAAAACCTGCTCAGGGACAAGGTTCTCTTTGTACCAAATATAACGAGAACAGAACAGAAAAGACAGTCATAGACCATACCTATGCAATCCTGTTATGCCCGACGCAGACAGCCCTGAAGTAGTACTGACCCAGACTTGTACATCTATAAAAAGGCAGGGGAGGTTTGTCTAGAAACACTTACCAGTGTCCTGGAAGCATTAAAATTTTCATTAGCATAGTCCTATGCTTGAGCTAATAAACTCTGCCTCTCAGTATTTAATAGCCCAATATCACAGTTACATTAAAATACAACTGTATTAGGAGTCTCCATTAAAACCAAAATTAGTTTGTTTTCAAACCCTGTTGACATAGCTTCTAGATTCAAAAAAAATCATTTCTCCCAGTGAGAAAGCTACTCTTGCTGCCACCTTCAGATGAGTCTCCTGCTACTGCAGTTTGTCAGTGACCAAATGATCCATAAGGATCCTGCTGGGAGAATAGCGAACTGCAGATGACCACATGGGGTATATAGGAGGAATAGAAAAATATTTACAGTCTCTCTTGTAGAAACATTTTAGCGTGCAATCAGAGTGATGCAGACCGTGCATGCAGACTAGTCAGAGACAGATAAAAGAAAATGCCTCTTCTCTGAGTACGCGGGAAGTCTACAGCCACCGGAAGTCAAAAGTGAAATATTTGTGGGCAGATTTTAAAGGATTATTGAATTTCATGAGCTATAAATGGTAGAACTAGGTCAGAACTGTTGAGTTTGGCTCAAAGCTAAGATGAAAATAGTCATTTAGCTTGGGTAATACTAGAAATCAGATGTAATGGCAGAATTATATTTTGGAGCTAGATAATGAGAGCTTAGTGAACAGAATTGCACTACACAGCATATTTAATAAAAATGTAAGTTCTTTCTGTCAAGGAAGAAGTAAGTAAACTGTTGTTCTCCAAAGCCTGAAGCATCCACATCACACAGGGAAGAATTCTCACTTTCTAACAACACATATGAAGAATTACAAAGGTAATTGCAAGGTTCTCTCACAATTCAGTGCAAGAGAACCCAAACATAATTGAAAAGATCTAGTGCAGAAGAATATCCCCTTATACTTTTAAGTCATGGACTTTGGTAAAAGTGCTTTTTTTGTTCATTTGTTTTTCTACAATTGCATTTTGAAACGATGTTTGTTTCAGAGTGATAGCAATAAAGGGCAAGAACAAAGAGTATAAGGGAAAATATGCATCAAACTAGAGAAACACACCAAGCTATAGAACCTTACCACATCTTAGCTTATATTGAGTGAAGCAAACCATAATCCTTTATATATATGTAGTGGAAATGCTAAGTCACGACTTGAACTAGTGGTTGAGCACGTGGTATGAAGGAATTGCCAACTCAAGAGAGCTCAGGTGCATCCAGTGTGTCTCAGTGACCAGAAGGATTGGAACCAGGATGCACCTATTCACAGACCTGATTTAAGAGTTGGGAGTGGAGGTGAGAGCATTTTTTTTTTGGAGATCCTTGCCTACTTGAGGATCTTCTGGGCATTCTGAAGGTGAGCAGTTTATTTCTCTTTTCTCTTATTTCTGCACCTGCTATTTTTGCATCTAAGCAGATCCTTGCTTGCTGTATCCTAAGACCTTGCTGATCTGCTATCTTGTTAATCTTTCTATTATGTTATATTTCCTAAAACCATGGCTTTTTAAAAGTCTCAGCTAAATTTTTCAGCCCTTCTAATATGGAAGTCTTTAGAATACAGCACAATGCACCTCAAGTGTTACAGGGGGAAAAAAATAAAACAGAAAACATTCTTATTTAAGTCTCATGGTTTTACATGTAGGAAAGGGCTTTTTCCGTGGAGTATGAACTATGGATTATGAACTGAACTATGAATTATGATTATCTGGCAAATATCCTGATTAAAAATGCTTAGTGTTTGTTGCCACCTCATTTCTGAGGATGATCTTCATGACTGTTCATCTATGTCTGTTATATTCAGGAAAAGCAAAGGTGAATGTTAACACCTACAGCATCATATGACATGCCTTACACAGAAAATTAAATTGAAGTGGTTTGAGTACTTCTTTCTCATTTCAAGTTGAATTAACCTGTATCCAAAAAGAAAGTCACAGAATACAGTGGGAAAGAAATACCTTCATAAAAAAAAGCATTTTTGAAGATCTACCGTGATTTACATTGCAAAACTAAGTTATTTTCATGAAATTCTGGGACTTTAACTTTCTCCAGATCTATAAGTAAATAAAGGTAAATACTTTAACCTTACTTCTACCACTATACCATACTTCATAAAGATTTTTATATAATTATAGTTGTCCATTATTTACTATGTACTGAAGGCTTGAAAAAGAAAATACTATGCATACTCTATAAATATGCAATGTCATTCTTTTTTGTGGGATAGAAAGCTGCATGCTTAAAGCTACTGTACAGATGGACAGAAATAGAGATCCATCCTGACATATTCTTGGGGACATTGATTATTGTACTTTTTTTCCCCAATTCCTGTCACAATTGATCCATTTTGTAACCCTGCTCCTTGACTCCTGGGTATGCCCTCATGCAGCACCCTGCAGGAGTAAAAGGAAGGAGATAAAGTAGAAAAGGGAACTCATGAAACAACCCAACCACCCAGCCCAGCAGGCAAAATATCTAACCCTTTTGTATTTACATTTTTATTTCCTTTTTTTGCATCTCACTTTTTTTCTTAATTATGTTTCATTTTCCACCAAAACAAAATTAATTGGTATCTTTGCTTTTAAGTTAATTGAAAGATGGTGGAAGTAAAGTTAAAAAAGTTAAGCAGTTCAAAGTGAAGTGAGTCAGAATTAAGACTCCGTATCCATGCAATCACAATTGCTAGTGTTTTTGTTTCATGAATCCCCTGCCTTAGTCAGTGTGCAAAATTCATGGTGTTTCAGAATTAAATCATGGGTTTATGAAGTTCAAGATGCATCTAGTCTCTAGTCTATTGAACCAATAACTGCAGTATATGCAGTTATTCCTGTGTTAGAGGCACCTTCTGAGTTTGGAGGGAAGAGTAGGGTATGTGGTAGACATTAATGTAGCAAGGTTTATTTTTTGGCCTCAGAACTTTACAAGCTGGACAGATATAAAGCAGTAGTACTCAGTTTGCCCCAAGACATTTCAGTAGGGTAGTGGCAGAGCTAGAAACAGAAGCCCATTTTCTGAGGCCTTAGCCACTGCATTGTCCACACAAGGAATAAATACAGCTCTGCTAATAAATCCTTGAGCTCAAATGTCAACTTCTGTACAAAATGTGGTTTTGTTAGGGCATTTATATTCAAGCTACTTTTGCCTTAGAATGCTGGATTATCCTTTGCAGAAAGGAAGAAAGAAGATCAATTCAAGCTGGTGATAATGTCCCGGAGTCAGCTCTGTGGTGGGTATCACACACTGTCACAGTATAGAGCAACCAACTCTCTCACCCCACCACTCCTCCAGACTAAGAATATGTAACACATCTGAATCACAGTTTCTCTACCATCAGTCATGGCATAATTGGAGATTAATTACTTATTTAGGCATTATCAGCTACAGTTTCAACTAGATCTCAGTCCCCTTCTTTGACAAGGGAAGTAGCTATAAAATGAAATAAAGCTAGTAAGCTTTTTTTAAATTAAGGTTTTATTTTTATGGGTAATAGCACTGCCTGGTTGCCAAAGATACTTATATCATCATGTTTTACAGCTTTTGATATAGACCAGTCCTTTGACTAATGGACTTCTAGAGCAATGTAATTGTTCTCTGTGTTGAATTTATTTTTTTCTTTAATATAATAACAATAAAAATATAAAAAGTATAGACTCAACGATCTTTACAACATTTGTGTCATACTTCCTTATTCTTCATTTAAAAGAAACAACACAGAATCCTGTCAGTTTGGATAAACACCACAGGTCCTGAAATCTGTAAGCAGGCTGGAAAGAGCACAACAGGCTAAACTGCTTAAACTGTTTCTGAGGGCTTCAGCACTTATATTCACCACTATACATATTATCTATGATTAAGTTTGGCATATCTTGGAAACCCACTGTCATGACTCTCTAAGCTTGTATTCAGTGTGTTTATAGTAGGATCTAAGACCTAAATTAAAATAATAATAATAATAATGTAGTGAATAATGATTTAGAATTTTATCAAGAATACTGATTTTTTTCTGAACACAAGCAAACATCGTGAGATCACTTGCAGTTGAAAATGACAGATAACTTGTTGGGAAAAAAAACTGAATGTTTTTCCTAAAATAGAGGAAAGGTTTTAATTAAGAACTTGAGTTAGAATTTTCTGTAAAATAGACTTTATTTCAGACAGTAACCAGCAGGGATGCTCAAGAGAGTATAAACAGGAGTGTGAACTGGCCTTTTTTGTAGTACAACATTCTGGCTTCTGCACATATCCATTTAGGAACTTTGTGAACATGAGTGCAACTAGACCAAAGACATAAATGAATCTGTTCTCTATGAATTTGTCCAAATTAATTTTTAGCTCACTTAATCTATGTGCCCACAAATCCTCTAGCAATGAGGTTTTGAAAATGTAATTAAGCTTATTATGCTTCGCATAAAAACTGCTTCACTTACGTGCTTCAAACCTGGTACCTGTTTCAATAAGTGCTCTTGGGTGGGGGAGGGGGAAAAACAAGAATTATTCTCTGTATAACTTTTCTACCTGATTTATGGCCAGAATTTCTGCTTGATGCCCCTTTGTTTGGTTTATTCAGAAGCAATGTATAACTTTTTGAAATCAAAGTAATAGATTCAAAATATTTTTTCCCAAGGAAGTTCACATAGTGGTTGATATTTTCTGAAAATTCATGATATGAGGAGGAAAAGTGTTCCACGAATAAGTTTACTTTTCCATCATTTGTATATTTCCATACGAATAGGCATGAATAGGCATGGTATCTGTGGTACTATATGGTATACTACATGGTATACTATATAATACATGGTATACTATATCATATAGTATCTGTGTGAATAATTAGTATGTGCAGGTATATGGATCTACAGGAAGGAGCTTCACAGAATTCTTTTATTATTACTGAATGGTCCAGAAAGAGTTCTGCACTAAACTTTATATGCATGGCTGATCTGTGAATCAGGCCTTATTCATGTCACCAACAGAGTGTTCCCAGCTGGGATAGATCACTTTTATACTGTCCCCTCTGCTAATTCTTGTACGTGGCAACAAGTGACATTTTGAAATTAGTGCAAAAGCATGCTTTTCCCACATTTCCTGGTTTATACTTATAGCTACCTCCAGCAAGCAAATTGACTGAAGCAGCAACTTACTTCAGATTTAAAGCCAGGAATCTGTTCTTGTATGTTTTTGGCATGCCATACTGCAGCTCTGGGTGTTGACAATTTACATTGGTACAGCCTGAAGCTGCGTACTGCATATCCTCTTTCAGACACTTAATACAATAGGGTCCCAAATACATTGTGAACAGAAGAGAACAACCCTCCCATGTTCTATTTTAGTATGTTGAGCCTAAAGTCCATTGGCTGGGAGCTGTCATCAGACATGACCATATGTTACTCAATGGTATTACAAGTAAATCCTAATTGAGTGCAAATTATGAAGATTAAAGTCACCTCACATTTAGCTGCATTACATTGAAGCAAATGTAGTTCAAAGTCTTATTTAAAATGCTGGCAATTCTCAGCACAAAAATTAACAGGCTGTCATTACCTTGGAGTTTATGAGCTGTTTCAAATGTCTGAAGTTCCTTGTTTGGAGCTCTTAGTCAAAAGGAAAGAACAGTCCTTAGCAGCACCGACTGAAAAAAACACCAAAGACAATGTATCATTAACAACTTTTGAAAAAAAAACATTAAATATTGGTACAACAAAGTCACAGAAAAATCTTCTGGTATAAGCTTTTCATAAATAATGACTTTAAAAAATAAATAATACAGTAAAAGACTGTATGACTGCTGCTCTAATTGTGGTTAAGATCAAAGATTTGGATTTAAGCAATCCACTGTTAGGATAAGCCAGGCCCTGTTTCTAACAGGCAGTGTATTACTTTTTGAAAACAATTAACTGCCAGAAAGATATTCCATGATGACTGAAGTTTGTTACTGTTTCATAAGAGGTCTGTAAAGTAGC
This sequence comes from Cyrtonyx montezumae, assembly GCF_038088225.1. Lineage (NCBI taxonomy): Eukaryota > Metazoa > Chordata > Aves > Galliformes > Odontophoridae > Cyrtonyx > Cyrtonyx montezumae. Next base: position 14,852,942 of record NW_027072045.1, on the reverse strand, counting down.
AAGAAGCTGAACTTCATCTATTGGTGCACTTTGGATGATGCACTCCATTTTAATGAGATTAAAGGTTTAATGCAGATAAAAGATTTTTATCTGTTCTGTGCACCCGTATTCGATGCAGAGATGTCAGTGTGGTTCACAAACAGGGACAGCGGACAGCTATGCTCATTCTGATAGAGAAGAACTTTTGACTCCTTTCCCAAGTATTTTTTCTTTTTTATTCCATACAAAATGATCAGAACACATTTCTTTCTGTTTTCTGTTCTGATGCTGTGCAGCGTACCTGCTGAGGAAATCTTTCAGCCAACTCTAGTGCTGGATATGGCTAAAGTCTTACTGGATAACTACTGCTATCCTGAAAACCTAGTGGGAATGCAAGAAGCCATTGAGCAAGCCATCAAGAGTGGGGAGATCCTGGATATTTCTGACCCAAAAATGCTGGCCAGTGTCTTGACAGCTGGAGTGCAAGGTGCTCTGAATGATCCAAGACTTGTAATTTCCTATGAACCATCACCTCATGCACCTCCTAAACAAGAAGCTGAAACTTTCCCCACTCGGGAACAACTCCTTAGTCTTATTGAGCATGTGGTTGTGTATGACAAGCTGGAGGGAAACGTTGGCTACCTGAGGATTGATTATGTCATAGGACAGGAAGTTGTGGAGAAAGTTGGAGCTTTTCTGGTGGACAAGGTGTGGAAGACTCTGATAAATACATCTGCCTTGGTGATAGATCTTCGTTACAGCACTGGAGGTCAGATCTCTGGAATTCCTTTCATTATCTCATACTTGCATGAAGCAGACAAGATGCTACATGTTGAGACTGTATACAATCGTCCTTCCAACACCACTACAGAGATATGGACATTGCCAAAAGTGTTGGGAGAGAGATACAGCAAAGACAAGGATGTCATTGTTTTGATCAGTCGCCACACCACAGGAGTGGCTGAAGATGTAGCTTACATCCTCAAGCATATGAACAGAGCTATCACTGTTGGGGAGAAGACAGCTGGGGGCTCACTGGACATCCAGAAGCTGCGTATTGGCCCTTCTAATTTCTATATGACGGTTCCTGTGTCACGATCTGTCAGTCCCTTGAGTGGGGGTGGACAGAGCTGGGAGGTGAGTGGGGTGATGCCATGTGTGGCTACTGAGGCAGAACAAGCCTTGCAGAAATCCTTGGACATCCTAGCAGTGCGCAGAGCTGTGCCTGGCACCTTAAGTCGCCTCACAGACATATTAAAAAACTATTACAGCTTAGTGGAACGAGTGCCAGTGCTGCTGCAGCACCTCGCTATCTCTGACTTCTCTTCTGTGCAGTCAGCAGAAGACCTGGCCACCAAGCTCAATGCTGAGATACAGACCTTATCTGAGGACCCTCGCCTGTTAGTCCGAGCCATGATGCCAGGTGAAGCTGCTACCCCTCCTTCTGAGATGCCAATTGCTATGGCAGCCAATTTGCCTGATAATGAGCAACTGCTGCATGCCCTGGTGGATACAGTCTTCAAAGTATCAGTGTTGCCAGGCAATGTGGGCTACATGCGCTTTGATGAGTTTGCTGATGCCTCTGTTCTTGTTAAGCTGGGACCTTACATTGTAAAAAAAGTGTGGGAGCCCCTCCAAAATACAGAGAACCTGATCATGGACCTACGTTACAACCCTGGTGGGCCTTCCTCCTCTGCTGTGTCTGTGTTAATCTCTTACTTCCAAGATCCTACTGCTGGCCCTGTACATCTCTACACAACCTATGACAGGCGCACCAACCATACAGAAGAGCACAACAGCCAGGCAGAACTGCTGGCCCAGCCCTACGGAGCCCAGCGAGGCATCTACGTGCTCACCAGCCACCACACTGCTACAGCTGCTGAGGAGTTTGCTTACCTCATGCAATCACTAGGCCGTGCCACACTGATCGGTGAGATCACAGCAGGTAGCCTCTCACACACTCGTACCTTCCCTCTGCTGAAGCCTGAGCAGGGCATAACTCATGGCCTAACCATCACAGTCCCAGTTATCTCCTTCATTGACAACCATGGGGAAAGCTGGATGGGTGGAGGTGTTGTGCCTGATGCCATAGTGTTGGCTGAGGATGCTCTGGAGAAGGCAGAAGAGGTGCTAGCTTTTCACAGGAAGGTGGGGATGCTTTTAGAGAATACTGGGCAACTTCTAGAGGCTCACTATGCCATCCCAGAAGTGGCTGAAAAGGCCAGTATTATGCTCAGCACTAAACGAGCTCAAGGAGGTTATCGATCAGCTGTAGACTTCGAGACACTGGCTTCCCAGCTTACCAGTGACTTGCAGGAGGCATCAGGGGATCATCGGCTTCATGTTTTCCACAGCCATGTGGAACCAACACCAGAAGAACAGCTTCCCAATATGATTCCCAGCCCTGAGGAGCTCAGCTATATCATTGAAGCACTCTTCAAAATCGAGGTATTGCCAGGCAATCTGGGATACCTTCGCTTTGATATGATGGCTGAGGCAGAAACTGTAAAGGCAATTGGGCCTCAGCTGGTGCAGATGGTCTGGAACAAGCTGGTTGACACAGATGCCATGATTATTGACATGAGATACAATACAGGTGGCTACTCTACTGCTGTCCCAATACTTTGCTCCTATTTCTTTGAGCCTGAGCCTCGTCAGCACCTTTACACTGTCTTCGACCGTAGTACCTCCCGCAGCACAGAGGTGTGGACTCTCCCCAAGGTCACTGGCAAGAGATACGGCTCCCTCAAGGATATCTACATCCTAACAAGCCATATGAGTGGCTCAGCAGCTGAAGCTTTCACTCGCTCTATGAAGGATCTACACCGGGCCACAGTTATTGGTGAACCCACAGTAGGTGGTTCCCTCTCAGTGGGTATTTATCGAGTTGGCAACAGCTCTTTATATGCCTCCATCCCTAGCCAAGTGGTACTCAGCCCAGTCACTGGCAAAGTGTGGAGTGTGTCTGGAGTGGAGCCACATATCACCATCCAAGCCAGCGAAGCCTTGGCTGTAGCTCAGCACATTGCCAACCTGCGTGCCCAGGTGCCACAGACAGTGCAAACTGTAGGTAAGCTTGTAGCAGAAAATTATGCTTTTGCTGACATTGGGACTGATATAGCATCAAACCTCACCAAGAGTATCAGCGAAGAAAATTACAGAAGGATAAATTCAGAAAAGGAGCTGGCCAGGAAGTTGACTGCAATCTTGCAAGCTCTTTCTGATGATGAACACCTGAAAATACTTTACATCCCTGAGCATGCCAAGGACAGCATTCCAGGGATCATGCCAAAACAGGTACAGTTCTTTTTCTACTCAGCTATATTTATGCCAGCTAGAAGCCAGTGCTTAAGTGGGCACCAAATTTTCTCTGACATTAAGGCAGGCAAAAGACATTAAAGCACTTCCATAGTGGAAGTGCTATGCCTCGGCCTGAACCAGTGATTGAGCACCTGGTGGGAAGGCATCCCATAGAGCCAGGATCCACCCCTTCCCAAGCCTCATTTAATGGTTGGTAGTGAAGGTGAGGAGATCTCTTGCTGGAGATCCCTGCCTACCTGAGGCCTTCTAAACATAAGCAGCTCTCTTCATTTCTGTGTCTGCTGCGTTTCATCTCATTCTTATTTGCTGTAGCCAAAGACTTTACCACCCCACCACTACCACAGTACTTTCCATTCCATTATAGCATTACACTAGGGTAGTAGCTCATGTGAATAGATGGTAGTTTTGGTTGCACTTATTCTAGACAACAGCCTTCAGACTGTGAATCTCCTTCAGCAGCCATCTACTGCAAGTAAAGGTTCTGATTCAGGGCTTCTATATTGGAGAGAAAATACCTCATTATTTCCAATCATGGAAAGGTACTGTGGCTTTTAAAGCTGTAATAAATTAATGCTGAAAACTACTCATTAGAAAATGAACTTGTAGCCTGAGAAAATTTTAGTTGGTCCAGAGTAAGTGCATATACTTGCAAAACATACAATCACATATTTTGTAGTGTTTTTTTATATATGAAATTGCCATTTCTAAATATGTCACACTAGAGTAACGAGCCGATCCTTTTGTACTGGTAGTGAAAATTTGTTGTGATTATATCTCATGTTCAGTATCAGATAGCTTTCTAGTGAGCTAGAGACACTTTGGAAGAAGTATCTGGGTGGAAGTTAGGTGACCCTGGGGAGAACTTGATTTTTAATAATCTCCTTTTGTTCTTGCTGCGTGGTTTGCATAATGGCCTGTGCTTTGTTCTGAGCCTGCCTATTTATACACTGGTCTGCCTTGCCAATCTTTCTTGTTCATTGTTGTGCTGGAGGGAGCTCCCAGGAGCACTTGTTATAATTCCATGTTCAGATTAAGGGGAGGGTGGGATAACCTGATCCCTTTCTTGGATGGAGTTAGCATCTTTCTGGCTACTGCTCCAGCACAGCTTACAGAGACGTGGTTTCCCCAGGGACTCATAAAATTACATTTTGAAGAGAATGCATTTGCTTTTGCAGTGAACCAGAGAGTACCAAGTGTCAGGTAACTATTAAATGTTTCCTGGGGGAGGAAATCCGTGAGCTTCCACACTCTGAAGTTTTGGGCATGCGTGAATTAGGGTGTGTGTGATCTGCAAAAACAAAGATCAAGAACAAAATCTAAGCATTTTCAGAAGGCATTTTTTTCAGGTTCATTAACCAAGAAGTGGTAGCTCCATTCTTCAAGCAAAATTTGGGCAGCAGAGGTACCTTTACTTCATTCTTTTTTTTTTTTTTTAACTTCTTTTTTCTTTTTTTTCCAGTGTCCCTTTTACTCCTTGACTCCCCTTTCAGGGTAATTGATTCTGCATTGCTTTTGAGGAGCCGTGGAAAGCTTGTGGATCACTTCAGAAATTCCTCATTCCAGTATCCCAGAAAGCAAATGACTTGAGATTACTGTGAGGTTTACATGATGGCATTGAATGCATTTATAAATTCATTTTTTGGACACTTCTAAGCAGGAGCGCAGTGTCTCTTTAATCTGCATTGTGTTCGTTCATTAAAAATCAAAGAGCTTGTTTTTCTCTTGTGCTACCAACCTTCCAGCCACCCTTTCCCTTAACAGTGGGATTTCTTGATAATGACCTTGACAGTGAAGCAGATCCAACACAATTAAATGAAAGTGATGATGAATAACTGCAGAGGGGATGGGATGGGACATGGGAGACAGACAAGTGAAATGCTTGTAGACCTTTGCATCTGCTATGCTAGAAGAGCTGCTGAAGCATAATACTGGGTAGTGAATATGTCTCGTCTGTAACAGCAGCAAGGTCAATGCTAGCCAGAGATCTCTGCTGCATAAATACCACTTTCAAAAGTCAGACTTCCCAGAGGCAAATGTTGCGTATACGGTTTGTGATTCAGAAAAGAGCCTTTTGCTTGTAAAGCAGGGCTCTTTGAGGGAATGAATAGTCCTTTAGTAGCTATTCTAGCCTCATAAGAGACCTGTGCTTCTCTAATGCTACAGTAGATTTGCCCATTAGTTTTATGGGTTTTCAATGAGTGCTAGATGAAAACTCAAAACTTAGTCAAGAATTGTATTTTCCAATGTAATCTTCCAGGGTATTCCAGGCTAGAAAATAATTTCTTAAGTTTTTGCTGACTGGCTTCCAATGACTATGTTACAAGCTATATGTTGTCACAGCAGGCTGGTGTGCTGATGTGCTAAGAAGCCCTATGCAGGATGAAAGTATAGCTTCCCACTCTGCCCTGCACTCCCTCAGTGTGGACTGACAGCCTTAAATAACCTCTTTTAATCCTTCACAGAGAGCTGTCCCAGAGCACTTCATCTCTTGCTCATGGTGACCCCTGCATTCTAGCTATACAGGTGCAATGAAGGACAGAATTAGAGTTCAAAGCCCCAGTTCCAGAAAAACTGGAGAAATTATCTGTGAAAATTTGGATGGGGTTAAATAAGTGTATGTAAGATTTTGTTTACAGTTTCTAGAGTGTAATTAATTGACTGCACCACTCTGGAAGGAAAATGGCTTGTTTGGAAGGAGCCCCATACAAGTGCATAGGTCCTTCAGAGTTCACTATGTGAACGCAATTTCAGAGTCAAGTTGTTGCAGTAAAAAATAATTGCCATGAAAATGGGATGGATAAGCACAAATCTATCAGTAAAACATGCAGAGCCTTCTGCTACATTCAGCAGAAATTAAACATCAAGTTGGAGCACACAGTGCCCATCCTTGTGCAATATTTTTATGGAAAGCTGTGACTCGAGGAGAGCCCGGGGAAGAGGAACAGGAGTAAAGAGAAGAGTGGGTAAGAGTTGTCTTGGAAAAAGTTTAAAGGACTTGAGATATTTATTCAAGAGAAAATAAAACTTAGGATACACAAAAACAGTTTTCAGACTGATAAGAAGCAATTTTAAATATTAAGGGAATAATCTGTTTCCTTGTCCATGCTGAATGCACTTAAACTGCAGGAAGCAGTGAATTTAGAGTGTTTACACAAGATGTTAGGAATATCTTGTAAAGCTAGTGACATGCTGGGGCTGGATTGACTGTAGAGGAACATGTAATGTCTGTCACTGGTTGTTTTTGGGAGCAAGAGAGAAGCAGCTGTCAGGGGGATTGCTGATCCTGCTCAGATCTTGAGCTGAGGAACCTACTAGGCTGGATGGTTCCTTTTCAGACTGTGAGTGCGTATGAAGACATCCAACGTTATTCTGAAAAAGAGGCAACACCTCCACCCTACCTCAGGATCTTGTGATTCTTAAATCAGCCTTTGAGTTTGCAATGTGTCATGGTTTTGTGCACAAAACCATGACACAATGGCACAACGTTAGCTGCTGATGTTTTAATTTGGTGGCTGACAGCACTAGCAGCCTTAGTGGAGATCAGAGTTACACTACAATGGCCAGCATGAAATTACATATAAAATTACAGTTTCCTTTTAAATAAATAAGATGACCTAGGGAAGAGATGAAAGGGGAGAAAAGAGGAAAGATAGGTGCAACTGGAAAAGCAGTTTGCCTATGGTTTGGATATGAGCCAGTGTTGAAAATTCACACGTTTCCCAGGACAGCAATCCAAGTCCTATTTTGTGTCACACTACATGTTGTAGTTAGGCTATGAAGGGTGATTGCAGAATAGATCTGGACACCATTTATAGTTTACCAGAAGAAATTCTTCTTGGAGGTCTTTTAGTCTCCCCACATTGCTTATAGTGTTCTTATTAAGGCACCTGAGGTTTTATATTTAACCATTAAGTCATTTGTGTGTAAACACTGCCTAAACGAGCTGCAGGATCTTAGTCTCAGCTGCATCCTGTCTCATTTTGTCCTTGACCTGCAAACATAGCCCTGCCTTACAAATGAAATTATGCTGTCGATCTCTGAAAGTAGACTCACCTCCTGACATACCAGCAGCATGCAGCCCATGAGCCAGTGTCATGAACCTGGGGATTTCCAAGACAGTAACTCTCTAATGTCAGTCCCAGACTTCTCCTCTCCTTAAAAATTAGAAGGGTTCTTTTGTTGTTGTTTAAATAAAATGCATTCCAAGTGCTTTTAGTCAGATTTCCTTTCAGAGCTTTAGTAATAGATGTATTTTCATTAATTTTTCTATAGCCATTAAGAACAAGTAGAAAAAATATATTACCAGGTGTAGACAGAAGAGTTATCCTTAATCAACATGCTTCTGGATGTGCATCTTTTAATTTTTTTTATGAAATAGAGGTAAGAAATATGTGCATTCACTTAAAATATTACTGGTAAGTACTGAATCAATTTTATTTGTATGTTACCAACGAGTGATGATTTCTCCTCCTCAGGGGACCAGTACCTCTGAACTAGAAATAAGCTCTGTCAGAACAATGCAGAGCATGCTGGATATATTCTTCAAAACTGTGATTTGTTAATCAAAGTACAGTGGGCAGATCAAGTAGCATTGCTGTCACTGGGAAATGGATTGGAAATGACAAACTCAGCAGCTCAGACTGATATGTTTACAGTCAAGATACAGTGGCTATTTTTACAAGGTACAATGAGAAAGAAATTTCAGAAGAGGGCTCACTTGAGTTTGTTCTCGACATTAGATCTACAACTACTGTCCAGCAAAACTTTTGAATGAATGGTTGAAATTTTGGCATATATAAGGCACTGAATGCTGAAGAAGCTCAGAGCAGCCCGAGTTGTGATACAGTAGGTAATGTTCCCTCAGGCAAAGGTAATGTGCTTAAAGTGTGTCAAGCACAGATGTTTCTCAAGTTCTGGATCATGTTGCAGGTTGGGAGAGCACCTTTTGTTGTGTGGTACTGCTGATTCTTTGTTCTTTTCACTATAAAGCCATGGATTGCCTAGGGCTGAGCTATGGCAGGAGGAAACTGATTAAAAAGCAAGTATACAATCATTTTCACAAAGATCCTGAGGAGAAAAGCCCACATTGCCAAAGGTCACATAAGTAATACATGTATATATATATATATATATATACCAAAGCCTTATCTCCTTAAGCTGGAAAGCCTTAAGTTTTCAGAAATATGCATGCAAAACATAAGTTTGGCAATAGCAGCAGACTTTGTCTCCAAATAATATAGGGTTACTAGAACAACTTTATTAGTTGGCTACGTATTGCTATGAAAAAAATGTCTGCCATTTAATAACATCCAGATAAACAAAACAAAATTAATTGCAGACTAACATGTGAAATTCTAGGCATGTAGCCACCATATAAAAAGACTTAACACACGTCTACCTCGTTGTCATCCCAGCACATGCCCATCACATGAAGTTCCTCACTGTCACAGGGATTGGCTTGTTACCAGGGGCTGTGGTCAGCCTCACCTGTAGCCAGCAGCTGTTTGTCAGCTAAGCCAAATCAATAGACTAAAAAGCCCCAAATGCCCACCTTAGAAAGAACTACTGGAGGAAACAGAAGGATTTGGGTGGCAGGTTTGTGATAATTACCTATGCTGCAGTCCTGGGGTGGTTTTTGTAGCCTTCTCAGGCTCTTTGGCAGAAGAAAATTCCTGTATTTTTGAAAAATGAACATAGTCTTGACAAATGGGAGCCTGATCCAATTTCTTGACACACTATTGAGGCATCCCATACTGAGCAGAAAGCATCCAATGCTGAATTAAGTTAAATATGCAGAAGTTTTAATATCATCACGTTATCATTCTTCAAAGTTGGTCAGTTTATTAGATATGTCCCACCTGGACTGATCCTGACTCACAAAATTCCTTTTAAATCTTGTGCCAAGCTATCAATGCCAGCAAATGAGTGCCAGCAAATGATTTGTTTTGTTTTTCCAAACTCTTTCAGATCCCTTCTCCAGAAGTTTTTGAAGATCTGATTAAATTTTCATTCCACACAAACGTATTTGAAAACAACATCGGCTATCTGAGATTTGATATGTTTGGAGACTGTGAACTTCTAACCCAGGTGTCTGATCTACTGGTAGAGCATGTTTGGAAGAAAATTGTTCACACAGATGCATTAATCATAGACATGAGGTAAACCTTTGAATGGCAAAGAACCAAACCTCTTTTGAAACAGCATTTTATTTGTAACAGTGAATTAGCTTTACATGGCTTACTGTCCTGTTTACGAAGTAACGTTACTGGAATTAAATGAGAAAAGGAAATCAGCCAAAGAAAACAATAACAGTCTGGAAGTATATCTCAAGAGAAATTGTACCATCACTTGAGATGTTTAAAGCTAAATAGGTAAATTTAGGAGATATGCTGCAGGACACAATCCTGCATTTCACATCTGTTTTCTTTCTCTGATTTCTTTCTAATCTAACTCTGCATGTGCCTTGTATTAATTATATATGTATGGTATAATTAAATATTTCACTACAGGCAGTGGTCAAATCAAATGGTAAAAAAACCAGACCATGCATAAGTCTGTTGCAGCATCTAGACTGCCATGTCTGTGGTGCCAAACTATGCTGGTCAGACAGCACTGAATAGAATGACCCTTGTGCACAGAGCACCTAAAGGCACTTTTGCCTCAAAGATACTGTGCCACTCCTAGACCTGCTGTGCAGCAGTCCTGTGCCTTCTCTTTCAGAATTATGTTGGATATTCCAGTGCATCAACAGAGCTGAAGTTTTATAAGCCAGAAGACAGCAACTGTTTGTTGCCAGCTATCCGTATAGATGAATACCAGAAGTGTACATTTCCCATAAAATATTTCTATAATTTACTTCCTTGCTTTGGTTCATAGCTAATGTTTGTTTTTAATGCTGGAGCAATTTCTGTCTATTGCTATAATGGGTCTTTCAATAGTTGTCAATTTTCTTAATTTTCTCCTGGGATTTGCAGCATGTGCAGGAAAAGATGAGCACAGCTCCCACTGTGTGAGCACAGATAAGGCAGCACAACAGTCAATCAAAATTACCTGGAACTGAAATCAGATTCAGCAAAGATACCAGTACTTGAGATAGGACCAGGCTTCTCCCTTTTCTCGTTCAGGTTTTCTCTCGATTCAGTACTTGTGCCAGGGCCAACAAAACAGCAAAGACAATGCCATGTCCCAGGTACTAAGTGGTCTCAGTATTGTCTTTTTCTTGGCTTACTGTTTTTTTATCTTATATCTAGCCTTCTCTGAAAACAGATCTAGGAGCACCAAGAAGACTCAGTCTCTGAAATCATATACAAAGAGCCCCAAGCATTTTGAAACTCAACCAAAACCAGCTTGATTATTTTAAGGGGAAACTGATAATTTCAGCTTTGCATAGAATCCACTGTAATACGTAATATATCTCACCTTACAAGTTCCCCTCCCTGGCTACTCATCAACTTCATATTTTTAACTATTCCAACGCAGAGAAAAAGATACTGGTAAACTAGATGGCTTCCCTAACGTCACATAAGAACTCTGTGGTGAAGGAAGAACTTGCCTAAAAGAGTTGAGCAAAAATTTTCACAACTGCTCAGTTATTATTACTGACTAAAGTTTTTGCAGGTTTTTCTGCCCTGGAGAGCCCCAGGAAGAGCTCTCTAGCATTGCTGCATTTCTATTGTCTTGTCAAGATGTTTCTTGTGTTTGTCATCAGCCATTTGTTTCTTGACAAGAAGTTTGATAAATGGAGAAGCCTTTAGACTGATATTTGTAGATGAGGGAAATATTTGATAGTTGCTTTTCCTTCAAAATCTTCGAGACTTCACCAGCTCGGGTCTGTGATGCATGGGCTGAAGGGCTGGCAGCTGCTCTGTCATCTTGCTGCCTGGCTTCTCTCTGGGTGCATACTTCTGTCTCTCTGCTGCCCAGCAAGCTGCACAAGGTTGGCACTGCGGTGTACATGAGGCTAGATAGGAAAACGTTCCTTAAATGCTTCTTTCCTCTCTTCAAAGTGCATGAGCACATGTTGACTTCTTGGCTACATCTGACAGTCAAATTAATCCTCCTGGAGAGGGATGGCTCTGCAGCAAGAAGACAACAAATTTCAGTGCTCCTTTACCTTGCTCAGTCTGCTACCACCAAAAAACGTTGCAAGACTTGGCTTTTTTGGTAATAACTCAGCAGATCCTTTGGAAGATCACTGCCTCCCAACCTTGTGCAGAGAAAACTGCTTTGTCCTTAAGGTTGGGCATTTACTCATACTGCCTATATCAGTAATACTGTGGGTTATTCAAAGCAGAATAATAACTCTGATGTTTCTCTACAAATTAAAAGTCAGTGTACTTTCTGATTTATTTCTTTTTTCCAGGTAGAATCATGAGGAAAAACAGAACTGTGTGTTCTGTTTGCGTTTGTAGCCAATTTTGGGCAGTAACAACCCCAGCTTGTTAGATGGGACTTGGTTTCTCTGATAAATGTGCAAATGCTGATGGGGGAGAATGAATGTTAATGCATCAAAATGTAACCTTAAGTCTTTCCAGTATTTATGTTCAGAAACAATATTTGGAAAGGAGATTTAATGTCTGCAGCAAATTTTCACTTGTTTTCTTAATATTCTAAACTTCTGAAAAGGTACAATATTGGAGGTTACACCAATTCCATACCACTCTTATGCTCATATTTCTTCGATGAAGGACACAGAGTTCTACTGGACAAAGTTTATGACAGACCCAGTGATTCAGTAAAGGAAATATGGACCCAGCCACAGCTCAGAGGTGAGAATGGCAATTTATTTTCAGAGTAGTTTCTCATTTCAGGTGTTCCCCTTGTGTTTTAAAAGGAACCTTTAGATACCATAACTCATTAGGTGAAAACACCAGCTATAATTAGCTCAATCTGTAAAAATAAAAATGTGTATCTCACTCCTGTCTCTAATGCCATCCTAAATAGTCTCTAGGAGTGTAGAATGTTCGGCACAGAGTTTGTGAACTGGTCCCCAGAATTTTAGTTGAATACAGTAGACAGCAATAATGACTTACTGTTATGAAGTTGACAAAATAACGTAAATCTCTTGCTACTTAAACTTCTAGTAATACCTCTTCCAATACTCACTTAAGTTTTACCTGTAGCACTTCACTTTCTACCAGTGTGTTCTGTCAGATAGTATTTCAGAAGATGAGGATACCAGCAATAGCTCAGTTTGTCCAGAGAAGGCAAAAGAGAGGCACTAATTTCTGCACATCTGAGTGAATTTGGAACACTCAGTGATGTGTCACACCCCACCACGTTGTCCACAGAAGTTGAAGGGATGCTGCAACATGCAGGGAGAGAGCTCTGCAGTGCTCAAAAAGTGTAGTTAGACAACTGAACAGCTTTAAATAATGGCTTTAATTCTTTTTCCCTTTAAAGCTGGGATGCTTCTGAAAGAGATGGCTCATGGTATCTTCAGTTATTGACTCTGAGCATACTAAAATGGCTAAACTCTGTGGCAGGCTGCAGGGTCCATCTATTCTCTCAGACAGTTAGAGATGGGCTGTGCTACGGGGATATGATTACTATGGACACATTCTAGTTCCCATCAAAGAGAACATGTGGGTGCATGTTAACTTCAAAGGAGATGGATCTGGTGGATCTGGTCCTGTATTATATATATCTACTGTGAAAAGGGTCTTCTAATGGATGTTATGTCCACAGTGAAATGACAAGACCAAAGATGGTGTGTAATTACTGTGCTATTGCCCCTCTCTTACAGCTTAGTATGAGAGTTAGAAGTCATGCTGTAACTTAATGATATTTTTAAGAAGTTTTAAGTAACTTCCAAGTTATCAAGTCCCAGTTATGATGCATTGGTCACATTTTCAAAGGATATAAGCTTTCAGAAAGTACCCAGTGTACTTGGATATATTGAAAATACGATGCAAGAGAATTACTCCTGGCAGCTGGTTTATGTAAGAGAATGAAATAACTTGGCTGACATGGGGAAGAAAAAAAGAGGTATTTGTTGAAGGGCCTGGGACAAAGGCTGCACAACAGGTTCAGGGTATTGACTATAAAAAGCCTGTGGGAAACCACTGTAAATATAATTTCATAAAATGCAGCCTGCATAGTTTGGAGGCTAAGCATGATGACTGCCATGGTACTAGAGCAGGGATGAGAACGTAATTGAGATGCTGCAGGCAGAGGCATTGTCCCTCCTGCTGGGGCAATGAAAAAGTTGTTTTCCTCACCTGCCTATCTCACTGTTCCAGCAACTCCAGTGAAAGTCAAAGCCACAGGAGAGTTAGCAGTAGTAACCACGAGCTGGTCTCCCAGCTGTTGGAGTTTGTTTGTCTGGAGTTTGCCTCCAGAAACTGGTGGCACAAGAGCACCACAGGAAGTGGCTGTCTTTTTTTTACAGTGTAGAGGTTGGAATAACAGAAAAAAAATGCTTTAATAACATAATGTTTGAAAATCTGCTTTGAAAATTTGCTTCTTAATAGCAAGTGGGGAATGGAGTATATATTAGTGTAGTTATGCAAATAAATCTCTAAAAATGGACACACTCTGTGATGCTTTTTGTCCTTTCTGACAGGGGAGAGGTATGGCTCCCAGAAAGGACTGATAATCCTCACTAGTGCTGTGACGGCTGGTGCTGCTGAGAAGTTTGTATTTATAATGAAGAGGCTGGGCAGAGCTCTCGTCATTGGAGAACAGACCAGTGGTGGTTCCCATTCTCCACAGACATACCAAGTAGATGATACCAATTTTTACATCATAATTCCCACTGCAAGATCAGTCATCTCTGCAGAGAGCACTTCTTGGGAAGGAAAAGGGGTGCCCCCTCACATGGAAACACCAGCAGTAACAGCTCTCATCAAAGCAAAGGAGTTGCTCAGAGCTCACCTGCACAGCTCAAGATAGCCCAACAGGGACATGTGCTTCTCAAAAACAAACAAAAACAAAAAAAAGTAGGTAGCTGTAGTTTTCAGAGGAGCATGAGGGACTTGTACTCTCATAAGCTGAATCAATAATGGAATTTGGAGCACAGAGCAAGACTTAGTCCTAATTTCAGTAACTAATGAAAAATTGCAACCACAATCTAACCAAGTGTGTATGTGTGCATGTGAGAAGATGGGAAGGGTATGGGTGTTTCTCTATGTGTTATCTATTTGTTTACTGCCCAAGAACTCTGTTCCATCAGGAGAAATAATTTTTGCTACCCAAAATAATTCACAAGCCTTGGGAATGATGCTGTTATGGGCAACAGAAGTGGATCTGAGTTCCTAGCAGCAGGGGGAGGCTTCACAATGGAATCTCACTGTTTGAATAAATTTTTTAGTAATTTGTTTCTTTGGGGAAGAAAGCTTTCTCTCCAGATGCAAACCCTAGAAAGGAGTGGGAACTTGAGTTCAATTTCTATGGTGAGTTTTTCCCTGTGCATAGTTCTAAGTAACTCTCCTTTAAACATGCTGATTTTTTTACTCCATTCTGAGGAACCCAGCTCTTTCTGGGCATGAGTGAGACAATTGAATATATCAGTGGGGTAGCTGGGTTCCTCTCCTATGGTGAAATGTAAATGTTAGTTTTTGCATAGTCTGGGTTCTTTGTTTGCTTGTTTGTTTGTTTTGTTTAATTTTTCCCCTAAGATTTAGCTCCAAATAACAGATTTCATTTGGTCCCTTTGAAAATTCCAGCTGTGAGTACTGAAGGCACATGAACCACCTTAAAGTATTTTTGCAAAGATAGAAGGAACGTACCTACTCCTTTTTACAAAATGTACACGTTCTCATTTATGCATCTTAAAGAACAATTAACAGTAGTTTTGAGGGTTTGTCTTCTAAACTTCAAGACCTAAATGTCTTCTCAATTTCTTTATTAGATGTACCAAAAATAACCCTTCCCAGTCTTCCAGGGTTGCCATTCTCCTAATGCACATCTGCTTCTCCCCTAGAGTCAGGCAGAGGGATGGGGAATGAGCAGAAGGGAGTAGTGAATTGGCTCTTTCACCCCTTTCACCTAGTGCTCAGATCAATGCTCTGGGAAAAAATTGTATGGAGTTAAGACTAAAAACAGATTATTGTGTACCCTGCCCGAGCGACAAGAAGAAAGACAAGAAATATCCTTTGTGCCCTGGTAACAAACTAGTTATTAAGCGACAGCGTATTTCAGGGCAATTAACAGAGTTATTGGAATGAACCTACTAAATGCCCAACATTTCTTGTTGTTCTTAAAATTCCTATCTAGCTATCTGTCTTTGTAATGATTTAAAAATAGGTATAACTCTTATCTAGATCTCAAGATTTGTCATTTTTGCAAAATACCAGCTCTAAAGCAACTAACTTAGGAAAATGATGCCCCTAAATGTTGCCAATTAGAAGATGTAGTGCTTAAAAATTGCTCCTGGCTTGCTCATTTGTTACTGTCATTTTTTATAAATCACACTTAAACATATAACTGCAGAGTATCTCTTTTAGCATTCACTAAAATAATTTTACCAACAAAGTAGACTTTCATCTTTTTTGCTACTTGTTTATCTTTCAAGTTACTCTTGGTGTGATCACTAACCTGGACTCTTGAGTTATTTTTGTACTCCAATTTTTAATCAGCAGACAGTTGTTGAGTTCCTCAGTGTTGTAGAACTATATAAATGGATTAAAACTCATACAGTATTTTGTGTGAAGTGATACACGTATGAAGAATATTAAAGATACCTTAATAAGGTAGAGGCTGGGATAGTCAATGAATAAGTGAACACTAGTGTATTTCTTCTAATGTCTTTTAAGCTTCTTCAGTAATCTAAAACATCCAGATATGCTTCTTTTTTACTGCACACAATCTGTTGAGCTGTCATATATGAACAATATTGGTTCCCAAACAGAATATTTAAAACTGTAGTCATTCATTCAGAGAACAGATACTGTACCATATGGGAACAAATACCAAATCATTTCTTATCCAAATATGGTATATATTTATGAACAGTAAATTTTTAATGATTGGGATCTAGTCAGGAAGACAAGAAAAGAAAATGCATTTGCTAGTGACTCCATTTGATATTAATGATGCTGTAATACTCTCTCAGTAGAAAGTAATTTTACAGAAAATTACATGGCAATGAAAAACTAGATCATCAAACTATGAATGAAAATCAGTTACAGAAAATAGGTGGTCTGTGGTTTAAATTAGAAAGGCAGAAGTTCTCTTAGAAATGGTCTAAGTAAATTCTGAAGTGCCCTTCAGAATGCCCAGGTTTTTATAGAACAGGAAGCACACTGAAACCACCACTCTTATCTCTTCTGATTCTAGGCCTGAGATGGACATTCAAGAGTTTGTAGCATAATTTCCTACTATGCAATCTAGAACAACTTTCTAATGGCTAATTCTGCTAATGCTCCTCTTGAAGGAAGGAAGAAATAAATCAGTATATCAGGCCTCCTAGCAGTATGATCTGTCTCGTTTTAGAGTTCAAAGGACTCTGACCAAGAAATGACAGGCAGATTATTCACTTTTGCACTGTGGAATGGTGCATTCTTTCCCTCTAGCGAGTGCTTCTGATACTTTTGGTCACACCACAAAAGCTGCCCCATCCCAGATTTCAAACTGTAGTCTGTAGGGAAATCACAAACTGCATCTAAGAAATTATTTTAAAACACTATTTTTTTTTTCCTTAAAGAATATCTAGATATAGAAAATGCACAGATCCCTGCTGTAAAATCACAGCATTGCACTGTGACACTGAAGGACTACCTTCACGAGTTTCTCAAGTCTCTGCATTTCTTTAGGAGCCCCCTGATCTACAGGAATGCCTCTCCTCCAGCGGGATTTCCTTTCTTCTGTATCAACTAAGATGTTTAGATTTCTGCATATACAGGAAAAAAACCTTCCAGCATGACATGATTACAGGATGCTTTTTCTTTGTCTCATTAGGCTTCCTTCTGCCTGATTCATTCAGCTTTAATATAAATATTTTTCATATAAAGAAATATAATCTCCAAAATTCTTGGATAAGCCCAACGGTTTATGTAACCTGACTTAGATGAGACATTCAGTTAAATGTGAAACACATAAAAAACATCCTCCTGACTGCACGAGGGGCTTTGCACAAAAGTGTGTTTTACACTTAGGGAATCAAGTTCTGGTTCTTTTGAAATCTCTGCTATTTTGCTCTGATGTTGGTACAGGTGTAGCTTGCAACAGAATGTGATATTGGACAGTTGTGTGTGTAAACAGGCCTTACTTCACAAAATGCTTTAATCTTCAGTGTAAAAAGCAATTTGCTTTCATTCAGTCTTTGTGACAACCTGTGAAGGGGCCAAGCAGAATAGTACACCTTTCCCCACAGTGAGGTTTCTGGTATGCCAGAAGAAAACCCATCTTTATGTGCTGGTACCAAACTGCGCTGCTCCTGCAACTGGAGGAGGTGAGGATGGTATCAGAAGGAAAGCTGATTAAAAACCTATCCTCGTTTGTTTGTTTGTTCTTTTTGTTGTTGTTGTTTTGTTTTGAATCAGCTCTTGCACTCTTCATAACTGGTTCTCTTGCCTTTTGATGCACAGAAGGCATTTATTAAGATATTTGTCATCAACACATGATGTGACTGAGATGTGCCTACAAAGAAGCTGGATAAGAGTTTTCTTTTTCCTGTCTTTTTTTCCCAAACAAAAACAGCTTCATGAGACACAGGAAAGCGCTCTCTCTCTCTAGTCTTGCTCCGTGCATAAGTCTCATGCTATAAGCAGGATGAAGAAGTTCAATTGCTGCTGAGAGCTCTGATGATGCAGGTCTAATGCACCACTGGATAAAGTTTGAAGATTTGGCAGCTTTTATCAGGGGCTAATTTTCCACACTCTTTCCAGATGGCTTACATCAAGCAAAAGAGAGTAGAAGCACACAACCAGTTAGGTCTGGTACTGCTTCATTCTGGCCTAGGTGCAGGGTACTGGAAAAAATAGGCCTTTGGACCAGGTAGTGTTGAACCAATGCACTAATGTAAGACCAGGAAACACTACGCAGTTGATCCTGTCTTTTTCCAGAGGAACTCTGAAGTTTCTAATATACAGCTGTTAAGAAAATATGGTATCTCTCAGTAAACAGAGAGGAGAATATTTGTCAGCAATGGTACCAAACAGTCAGCTTTATTTATACAGGGCAAAACTGATCTGAAAGTCGCTGATGTAAATCAGGAGTAGCACGGAATTATTCTAGATTTGCACTGGAATAAGTGAGATCACAATCTGGCCTAAACTACTAATGGGAACTATAACCCTAGCCACATATGAATGCAGTTAAACCATGGAGTCCTTCATTGCACTTTATGGACACTGACTTCATGGTAAACTGGCTGGCACCCAGAGAAAACCAGATGGAGTGAAATTCGGCCTGTAAAACCTTGCCATAAATATATTCCTTACACAGTAAATGTTATTGGACACAAAATAGAGATCGAAAGATTAGGAGGAAACCACATCATCTCCCACTCAGTGCAAGGTTGTTCTCTGTGCTGCATGCTTCAAAACTTTTGTTCCCTTTGGCTTTTAATGACTCCAGTGAAAGAGCTTCCATCGCTGATGTGGAAAGCTGTGTTACAATCCAACGTGACCTCTAGTCTCAGATCAAGTCTTCTGAATTCAAAGGCATAATGTAAAGGTTTAATCACTTTACATTGGAAAATAAAGCTAGAGTGTACAGCTAGTGGCTGGCCTACAATACGTCAAATGTTTATGCTAATAGGGAACAGCCATGTATTAATGTTGAACAGAAACATACTGGGAAGAATACAATTTCCTGACTTACAGAAATCTCTCAAGAGTCGACAGTGAGGGTAATATGTTGATCTCAGCTGACAGCCTAAGACTTTAGGGCTGTCTTTTGTCACTCAGATGTCTTTACTTGCTGTCTGACACTTGTGTTATCAACCTAGGCATCATCATGGGAACTCAATGAAAACTTCTGTCCAGTGTGCTGCAAACACTGGACTATATAATCAGCATGATAGAGAGTAATAAGGAGCACGTTGCAATGTCTTGTACAAATCTCAGAGGTACTCTTAGCTGTGAGAAGAACAGTTTCTGATCATTATCTGAAAGGGAATAATAGCAGATGAGGCACAGAGACAGGCCACCTTAAAAAAATACCATACGCAATACACAAATGCTCACTTGAAGAACATGTTCTCATAAACTACCAAGAGTAAGTCCCTAAGTGGATTTAAGAAGTAATGAAAGGCTAATTAGATGAGCTGCAGTAACAACAGGCAGGGCTGCTGCTTTCTTTTTTCTCCCCTGAGTAATATAAACTCATCTGCATCTGAGACTAAGCAGAGTTCAAATCAAAGGAGACAAAAAAAAATGTCTCATATGGACTGGCTACAGAGAGACTTTGGCATCTTCTATATAACATCTGGAATTAGCCAGTGTAGAAACCAGATGATAGAAATGGTATCCAGTGCAATTCATGAACATCTGTGTCATTTTGTGAAGGACATTCCTCTTCTAGCTGTCATCAAAACAAAGCCTACCAGCCAGGAAGCAGAATGCAGGTTCTATCTAGCAGTAGCTAGCAGTAACTCAAACACCCCAGCTGCTTTCTTAAGTATATCCATAAACTGAAATCCACAAGTGAAACCCTGCCCCTATCAGACCTGCATGCCTGCTAAAGTCACATCGATTTTGCAAGCCCACCTCTGGGAAGAATCTGTGCTCCCTTCCTTAAATGAGGAGCATTTAATCCTGTCCTGTTAATAATTAATATCTGTCTGCAGCTCGCATTTTGATGCAGATGTAGACTGATTTGATTTTGTTTAAGTTATATCAAAAATGGCAGAGCTTAGAACAGACCTCAGACTTTTAAGTCACATCCGTTTTGGATGCATGTTGGTCAGTTGTTGATCAATAATTTCATAGAGAATCTTAATTTTAAGTAGTCACTTTCAAAGCCCAGGAGACAAGGAGATGCAATTTTTTCCTCAGACTCACAAATCTCACAGGAGAGCTGATTCAGCTAGCACCAAGGAGTAAGAAGCCACCAAAGCTGATAAAAACAGTAACTTTTTTCTTTCAGCATGCAAGCATGTAGATTTAAAGATTCCACATTCTGTATTTAAACTATGCTGTACAGACACCAGCAAATCAAATACAAGCAAAGAAAACTTTGCAAAATGATACCTTTGTCCCAAAACTTTGTTTGCAAATTAATACTGCATGTGAATTCATTTCACTACTTTATTTCCTCAAAAATAGATCAACAAGGGCCAGGCTGAGTTTCCAAAACTTACAACCCACTCAGACTTCTGTAAACATCTTATATTTTTTGCAAAGCATCTATTATAAATTACTGTAAACAGTGATTTTCTGCAAGAAATTAATGTAAACACAATAAAGAAATGGATACAAGTGAATGAAGTCCCCTTTCTTTACCCAACCTGCCCAGCCCCTTGGTGAGATCCATCTGCACAGCTCTAATTGTGAGAGGTCATGTGGCGGGATAAATGGTGGCGTTCTCGGAAGTATTCATGACAAATGGGACATGTGAGCTTCTCCTCCCGTCTCCTCTTGCTCTGGGATTCAGCTGAAGAGTATTCTTTTTTGTGATGTGACCGCATGTGGAAGACTAAATCAGAAGTCATGCGAAAGGACAGGTTGCATTTGGCACACCAGTTTTGTGCAGCCACTCCAAAGGATGTGAAGGTGGGGGGAAGAAGAGTCAAGGAGGAGGAGGTTGAGGTGGAGGAAGAAGTAGTGGTCGTATTCTGTAACTGCCCTGCTTGCTTGGGCCACAGTTCTGAGGTATATGGGAAAACATTGCCCCGAATGATGCTAGTCTGCAGCATCTGAGCATTACACAAATCACTGACAAAGAACTTGGAATTGAGAAGAGTGCTGCAACACATGATGTCTGTGGTGGCGATGAAGCCAGACAGCTCCCCCAGGCTCTTTGGTGAGTCACTCATGGGATGAGAAGAATTAATTGCCGCTCTTTCTGCTAGACATTTACTGGGCTTGCTGAAAGCACTCTTCTGTTCTCCTCGACCTCTGGTGGGCCACACAAAGGAGAATGCACTACCAGAGGAGTTCAGCAACACTTCCTTTGATACCTGCTCCTTACCAGCAGGAACCATGCCATCCTCCTGGTCTGATTCTTTGGGTCTCTCATTTCTTAGCTTCTCCTTCATCCTCCTGACCTCAGTGAAAGCACTCTGCTTGTGCTCTAAAGCCTCCTTCCTAGCCGACTGCCGCCCTGAACTCAGCTTCCAGAAAGAACCAGCTGGTGTATGCTCTCCTCCTGCCTCTTCCTTGCCCCCACAGTTATGTTCCTCACTTAGATTATTTGTCTTCTCCAACAACACTGTTTTCCTGCTTCTGTTGTTCTCAGCCTCTTCTGTTTTTGCTTTCTTTTCTCCAGTGAGACCACGGGCATCATCTTTGCAAGCTGTCATTTTGACCTCTAGGTCCTTTGCCAGGCTGTGGAAATTTGTGGTCTGCTCCACTAAGGTACCTTTTTCAGCCTGGAAATTCCTCCACAGCAGGGCACTCTTCTCTGGGACACACAGGAAGCGGACGTGGGACAGATAGGAATGCTCACATTTAAAGACTCGGCTGCATTCTTGGCATCTCAGCTCTACAGAAACAGACAACAGATGATGAGTTTTGCAAAGCTAGAACTGGGGATGGATGCAGATCCTGACCCTGTCATTGAAACAAACAAAAACATAAAAACATCTCTTACGTCATGCAAGGTGATACGTAGTAAAGCTAAAGCCAGAGTGAGATCCTCTGCTGCTATGGAAAGTGGTTCACATCTGTCTGCTTCCATGTTCTACTTGCAGAAATGCTTCCGTTCAGCCCCTCTGGCCATGTTTGAATTTGATAAAAATTGCCAGTATTCAATAGTCTAGGTAAAACCATACAAACTTTTGGACTATATTACTGCACTCACCATCTTTAATACAGGCTAAATGTTTATTTCTCTGCACCCATGTAATTATGTGGACCAGAGCTGGACTCAAAGATTTTGGCACAAGCTTCTAGTTTCTGCAGAGGACACTCTGAAAGTTTAATACTTTTTATATATCATTTGATGCTAACGCCTGAAGCCCTTATTCATGCTCATTTGGCAAACCACTCTATGTCTCAAGGCATAGATGCCTGTGGTATAGAAAATATTCGATGTGAAACAATGTCAGTCAGGAGCAGGAGGAATGGAAACGTGCATTGGCATGACACCATCTCTTTCTGGCCTTCAGATGGGATGTAACTCAATGAACAAGAAACATATCGCACATCTTAACCATTTTGAACAGCATCTATGCTCCAGTATTCCACAACACACAGCAGTTTATAAATGCAGATGATGGCAGAGAGCTCCTGAGGTCTGGGGTTCACAGATTCCCTGAGCAGAGCTGCAAAAACCTAGGCTGTGGCTTATTACAGTATAAAACACTTCCCAAACTACAGAAGCTGAGCTTATTGTACAGCAGCTCTACAGCTGCTGATTTCAAGTCTTCATCTAAATACTGAGTTTCTTGTGCAAACTGCTTTTTGCCCCAGTAAATTCACAGGGCTGATACTGTGTGTCTACATAGAATATGCTGAAATCAGTTAAAATGATTTAGTGGTTGCCTGCTACGAATGTATCTATATTAGCTTAATATTAAAGTACAAGCAAGTATATTATCATATAAACTAATCAAGCAATACCTGTACTAACAAAGCTATATAAATTATGTTTAATTCCAGCAAAGGAAATGTAGAAAAAGGTTTGTTCCACTTTGATTCAATCAAAGTTTGAATCAAATTTCTTCATGTGCTATACCTCCAGTATTAACCTCAAAGTAGAAGGTCTGACCTCTTAACTGCTGAGGATTTAGACAGCTTTTATTTCCCATATTACAGGATCAGCATATACTTAAGAAATTGCAGGCTCACTTCAGTCCTCAGTGATGTTTGCATGGCCAGTAGTCTGGTACTTACCATTCTGGGGACTCTGAGCTTTTATCTCATTGAAACCCAAGAGGCTGGAAAGCTCTTCATCATACCAGACAAGCAGCTCCTCATTTTTGTTGATTTTCCTGGTAGAGCGATAATATAATTGACTATTTTCTAAGTAAGCTTCCAAGTTCTGCTCCTTGCTATTGGCAGCTGCTTGAACGAGCCTCATCCATGGCAGGCCTGAAGGACTGTGCACGGATGTGACATCTACCTGTGGGACAGAACACGAAAAAAGGAATTTTCAAATCTTGAGAGCCAAAATAGACATCCAGCAAGTTCAAAAATAAAAGAGAAAAGTCTTCCTTTCTGCCTCACACAGAGCCTGTGCCAAAGCACTGAGCCCAATCCATACTCATCTGTGACCAAAGTCGTGGTGGGGAGAAAGCTCAGGAGTTAACAACCTAATTTTGAGTCTATTGCTCAAATTAAATTTCCCTTCTTTATACACATTACCACACAGTGCTCAGTCACACAAAGGCTTTTCTCCACAGGGCTACTGAGTCCTTTAGGCACAGGTTGACCATGCTCTGGAAATAATATAACTAAAACATTTGGTTTTTGTCTTCCTTGTTCAGTGTGTGGCTCCCATCTTATTTAATTGACTGCATTTGCTTTGAATAGAGAATGATTTATTTCTTTGTAGGTTTTCCTTGGTGTTTACCACAGCAGAACTATGTCCTCTGCTGTGTTTGAAAGATGGGGAAGATTTTCATAGCTGGGAGGCTGAAACACAGGGTGATCAAGGGCAACATTTACACACATAAAAAGCCTCAACTAATTTTTGAAGCACTAAGTCATTGTTTTGAAAGGAAGAAGTTTGGAAATGAAAAATGTCTAATGACAAGTATGATCCAAGTTTCACCCCAAGCAATGTATAGCTCTTTGTTTTCCACTAATTGCAGGATGGCCATTCATTGGTGTTTTGTATCACAGACAGTATTTAGGTTATTTATTTCTCTATTTTTAACTCAACCTGACTGTTACCTACCAAGAAAAGGATGACCATAGTAGTCATTTGAAAATAGAAGGAAACATTGAGGGGCCATTAGTATAAGAGTTAATCAGTATGAGGGAGAAAATTAATTTGCATGCCCTGTAACTGGTTCTCTCTGAACACCATGGTAATTAACAATGATTGAGAAATCCTAAAGTCTGACAGCAACACAAGCACACCCACCCACAGACACAGTGGTTGCGACTAATAGCTATGACAGAGGCTGTCATTTATTAGTTTCTGTGTTTCAGAAATACCAAGAACTCACCCGGAGCTCTAACCAAAGTCAAAGGGAACACAGCTCCTCCAGGAACCAGACCTCCAGGGCAGGAGCTGAAAGAGCTCACAGGAGGAATCAAGGGCAGAACATCAGATTTGGGTGCTCTCAGCTTCAAGCCTGAGCCAACATCGACTTTCCCTCTCCCTAGGATGGCAATCCCTCAGATTAATCCTTTGCATCCACACACGAGGAAAGGGCTTCACTCCCAACAGGCTCAACCAGAGAGTCATGAAGGTAGTCTGGCTTCCCTGGCACAAGCTGAAGGAGAAAGGTGAGAATAAGGCTGCTCCTTGGATCAAGGAGTCAAAAGCATGAGAAGCTGCAAGGGGCAAAGGAAGTCAGCATAAAGGATAGATTTTATAAAGGACTAATTTGCTTTGCTGGGGTAAAGCATTGGCTGAAAAGAACCACCTGTGCCAATGGTTGCCCAAGCATACAAATTGGCTCAAGGAGCTCAAATTAGGGCCTCCAAGTGGATGAGAGAAAAAACAAAGCTCCCTTTTGAACCAAACATAAAAGCCTAAGAAGATGAAAATCTTTTTGGAAATTATGTTCTCCAAAGCCTTGCAGAATTGCTGCTGAACTAGGATGAACGTGAAATACAGCTGCAGAGAATCCAGCTTATCCTTTATCCCTGTGTTTTTGCCATAGCCAGCAAATCAGGCCCCATTTTTTGTTTTCCCATTTCTTGTGCCATGACAATATTGTGGCATTGTGATTGTATCAGTAATTAATTGTCTGCACACAGAGTTACAAACTAAACAATATTTCCTGATTTCTGGAAGGTTTAGACTTTATTTTGAGCAAACAGGATATGGGGCCAATGACTGCATCTGAAATATCTACCTGCACACAGTTTGATAATCCTCTGAGGCTCTTCCTTGACTATACAGTCATTCTAAAACTCTTAAGAGGAATTATTCCATAGAGTCTCATTTCAGGAAGGCTCATTCTCCAGAGAGCTGATAGTTCTCCTGGAGCACTGATAACCCAACCTGAGCATGCTAACTTGTGCCAGGGACTCATATGAACAGTCAGAATAAGCCTGAAGCCTCTTTCTCTCTTTCTTAATTTGTTTAAACAAAAAACATTGAACAGGTATCTCCCAGCAGATACATCTTTCATATTGCACAATATGCCTGGGATTTCTCTCTAAACTACTAAACTTAGGAGAATCTGCATCCCTCCCAGAAATGTTCCTTCTTCACAATGCAAAACACAATCTCTCTGTCTTCATCTTGATCAGGGATGACTGAAAAGCACTCCAAGACCAGAAGGCTGAAACAGGCATTGTCCAAATGAAAATGTTATAACGAAGAGTGGCTAGGGAACCAAATATTTGGGAACTAGATCTTGAGATTTAACAGCTTGCATTCACTCCATAACCATTCTGAGCTCCTGACCTCCCCAGCATGATAGTTTATTTTGTTTCACAGCCCCAACTCCATGTCTTCCCTGGAGTGACTGCAAAGAGCAGCTGCAATGCAGACATATCCAAGGTGACTTCAGCAAATCCATGTACTAATAGAAGTAGGATGTGGCTAACTGAAGTATGTGTGAGCTAGATGCCTGATTAACATCTTTTACTGATCATACTAAAATCGCTGCCAATTGGGATTTTACTTTTATGGGTAACTGAGAAAATCAGGTTCATGGTGTCTCCTAGTAAACCTCCTATGTCCTTTGTGAGGGAGAAATCTGAGTGAGCTAAGTGAAGTTGCTAAACTGTTCAACCCACTTCCACCCTGCTTGTAGTCAGAAGCAGGTCATCAGTCCTAAGCACAGAAAATAGGACTCTGTATTCTTCCTGTGAAGGAAACGGCTTTCAATGCACTGGCTGCTTCTCCCTTTTGGAGGAGCTGTTAGATGTGCTGAACAGAGAAAAAATCTACCCCTGACAAAGCCAAGATGGTGTAACCCTAAAGGATGGTGTAAAGATGTCTGATATGATCAGCATCAAGCGCTGCTTTTCCCCACCTTAAACACATAGTGGATGGTCCGTCTATCAGAACACTTGAGGGCAATAAAAGCTACAGTGTCCAGCAGGGTGTTCTGCAGCATGCATGGGCCAAAAACAGCTTCTTCAGGAATGTCTTGTGTGGTGTGAACAGTAGCCAGTATATCCGGAAAATGGTGGTGCAGAAGTTTGTTGTCACTTGTCCAAAGGAATTTAGGCAAAGATGTGAGTTCCATTATAAACCTGTAAAATAACAAGATGTCACATTTGTAATACAGATGGTAATGGAAGGAGATGTCAGTATTTACAATATAAAGGCTTCTGGGAACTGCAGGTGAATTGTAAGAGCATGCCAAAACATTGTCAGTTATAGAGTTTACAACTTTGTTAACACCTAGTTCAGAAGGGAAAAACAACTTTGTAGTAAACCAAAATAGGAGGTTTGTAAACAAGTTGATTACATTTTTCTTGAACAGTCAGACCATCCAGGAGCCCAGCAGCTCTGCACTGCTTCTCCCTATGGACGGGAATAAGAAACATCAGGAACAGTAAGCTACATTTACAACCAAATGAATTTTGCATATTCTTCAGTATATTCACAGATTCCCTTCTTATTTATTGGTAGTTCATGGAATTGCCAAGAAAGATGAAAAGGACAGCAACAATTAAAAAAAAAAGCAGCTGGTATCTGAGATGGATTTTGAAAAAGCCATTCTTTTTAACTTGAAAGTGCAACATCAATCTAAGTACTCAGGTACACGACCAGGACTAAACTGAGTGTCTGTTCAACCTGAATGCACAAAATCTCTGTAGACTGACATAAGGATTACATCTTTCCCCTCCCAAAATATTCTTAAGATAATAGTTATTAGCTGTTGTTAGTAAAATTTAATCAGATTACGATTCTTGCCATGGTAATACATTTAGCATAATATTAGGAGAGACTGGTGTGCTCAGAGGCTGAATTTCCTTGCCCTGAATGTTGAATATTAAAGCTTTTCAGAGCAGAGGTGATTTCTGCACTGCACACCTCAATCTGAAATGCAGTGAGGAGGAAGTTTTATGCTATTCACCATTCTGAGCTTCTCTAGGTTTTTAATAAAGATATTGCCATCTTCAGCTCCCAGCTGGAGGTCATGGAAAAATCCTAATTTATGCCATCAAGAGTTGGATCAGGTCCATTAGGCACAGAAAATTAAAGAGAACAGCAACAAACCCTGAAGAGGCCTTTGCCTAATAAATACCGAGATAGAAGGGCTGAAGATCCAGTCTAATCTTTCTCACTCTCTGCCAGCAGAATTGATTTGTTACTCACTGACTCATGACTTAAACTGAAGTGATATAAAGTGCTCAGGAGAGTTGCAGTGATTTAACTAAATCAGTTTCTAAATCAGTATCATTAATTCAGAATAATTTCTTCCTCATAGGCAAGATCAGAGCCCCCACCCTGGAAATAATGGAAATGCATGTTTACATATGCAGAAGGTAATGAACTTCTGAAGGATGATGGTCTAAAACAGACAAGTTAGACAAAGAGTGGGAGGTAAAGGGGTAAAAAAAAAAAAAAAGAAAAGGTCTGCTGGCTTGCCAGAGATTAGCCCTTAAGAGGAGGATCGAATGGGACTTTGTTTTCAGTGACTGATGAATTTCATTGCCTGGTTTACCAATAACCTGCTGAAGTCACTATTGGTGTGAGAGCAAAATGATGGCTTATGTGTACACATTTGTACAACATAGCATCTGCCTAAATAAACACAACACATTCATATGTTTATGTGTTTCCATTTAAACAGTACTTATTTCTAATGAACAGAGAGAGTGAGGCCATATTTTAAAAGAAAGTTATAAGTTGAAACAATTCCTTTTGTAGAAGTCTACATTTGGGAAACTCTTAATCCCTTCTAACATTATTTTACTCATCCACTTACAACCCTAGAAGACAAATCCTCTCACTAAGATTTGTCTTTCTGATTTATCTGAATGTCTCCACGCATATAGGTGAGCATTGTGTATTGGCTACCCTGGTGACCCTTCAGAGGAAACTGAATTTTCTGTTTTCTTTGAGGACCCTCAAGGCTGAATTTGCAGTGAGGAAGTTGCTGAGGATGCTGCATGTGAGCACATCCATGTCAGAAGGGGATGTGTTGCTGGCTGTGTGTTGTCCCAGAATCCCCCTCCAGAAATCCCCACCGAAGCATGGATAACCAGCTCGAAGGAAGCTACACCTGCTTCCAGCCAGCTCCTGCTGCCTGGTACCTTTCCTTGTTTCAGCAGGTGTCAAAGGGCGATCATAAACCCCAGCATGACAGGAATCATTTATCCAAAAACTGACAGTGCGTGGATCCCAAGTCTAGGATTTACGTGCAACACCACCACCTAGTGATTTCTGTCAGAACAGGCATCCCAAAGAACTATTGACTGGAGTAGGACAGGCCTCACCGCTGCTCCCCTCTGAGGTTTTGCTGCCCGCAGTGTGAATCAGAAACACCAGCACGGCTGCTTTGCACTCCTTGGTCCCAGTGCAGTCGCTGGCAGTGCAGTGTGTGTCACCTGCCTGATGCCTCTAGTCGTGACCCTGGTCCTGAGTGCTGAAGGGCTTCTGCACATCCCAAGAGAAGGGAGAATGGAGCCTCTTTCTGCCCTCACTGTCCCACAGTGCTGCCTTCAGGTAATCCCCACTTCTGGGAGCAAATAAATTGAGATATGCACACCTTCTGTTCTATTAAATTCTTCTGGATTGAGGGGATGGAGGAAATGGAACCCAATACGAACTATCAGATCACCAACACATCTTTCTTTTGTCCAAAGTCAAGCATACCTCAAACTCAATATGCTTTTGTGCTTTGCACGGTTTCTAAGTCACTTATGAATTAAGTCATAGACCTGATGGACAAAAAAAATTCCCCAAGTGACAATGACAGTCACAATCCTGTCCCACACAGCAAGGTCAGCTCTATGAAAGCTGCAAAGAGGATATATCTTAGGTACAGAGCAAAGGAGCTCATTCCAATGAGCCCTGCAGAAGCTTTCTGTACAGGAGATCAAATAATTTGTTGAATGCACCACCTAGTGAAACATCTCAGCATAGCACACAGGCTTGAGACAAAGGGACAGCAGCACAGGAGATCTTGCTTAATTCCAAATCCAGTCCCAGTTCGTTTCACATCTTTGCCAATGGCCCTTGCAGTCTAAATAAAGAAAGATCATTAAGAACGTGCAATGGGAGCTGCAGTGGGAAGTGGTGATGGTACACAGGCTGGCTGGCATTTGTCTCTGGCAGACCAAAGTGGGTGCTCACATTCTTCAAGAGGAGCAAAGGATAATTCTTCAAGATTTCACATAACGTTTTTTTTATTTTGCCTTAAAATGTCAGGAACTCCCGAGGTAGGCGTGAGGCCTTCATTTCCTTCAGTCAGCTTCCCGGTGTTGCTGCGTACACCTCTGCAGTACAGTCACTTCTCCCTTCTCTTCTTGATGCACATACACCTGCAAACACTTGGAAAGATGGGATTCCTACTGTCGGTTTCACCAGATATTTTCCTAAGCTGGCTGTACCCCTCATCATTTATCCTCATATGCTCCTCAGATGCCACCACCTCTGGCTCTTTCCCATAGAGATGTCCTCTGACCTCACTCCAATACTTAAGGAATAACAGCTGCACACAACTCCTCTTCAGTGATCTAAAAATCCCCATCAGTGTTTTCCAGTGCCATCAGGACAAGCATTACGTACAGGTGAAGACACACTACATTAAAATCACACTTGTTTTATGCTGTCAATTTCCACATTTTGGCTAACTGCTTTAAGGAGCAATCATTCTTCTGCACTCTCATTTCTCACAGATTTGTTCACTGTCTTGTGCATCTGAAAAATCCACTCCTCTGCTATATGGAAAAGTTTGCAGAGCTCTATCATAAATCTCATTGTGAAGGTCACAGCTCTATATTGTGCAGGCAATGATACCCTTGCCTCAAACAGCCAATGCTGAGAGTGCCATTGCCTCCTAGAGATACAATCCCCCTCACACATCATAATCCTGCTGCTCTCGCTCATGTTCTGTATAAGCAGTTCCTATTCCTCCGGGCTCACCCATACACACATGTCTGAAATGGTGAAATAAATTGAATATTTATAGTGCATTAGTAGGACATTAGAGTCAGATCACCTGTTAGACATGGAGTAGTCTCCATATTCTATCTGTCACAGATGAGAATTTTCATATGGATGAGTTTAGGGACTTGCAGTTTAATGGACTCTTCCTCCCCCAGAGAGTATCTGACACACATACACCATGTCCCTGCGTGATGGATTTTGAGTCTTTATTTCTGAGGAGCGTGACAGATCTGTCAAACAACAAGTACCTATGGGCAGGCAGTTCCCTGTGGACTATGCAGTTGTGGATGCTTCATCAAAAAGCACATGAAATAGATGGTGCTCGTGGCAATTGCTCCCAGCCTGCTCACTTCCAGAAGCAGCACACAAACTGCTAGCAAAAAGTGTTCAGGCTGATGGTTTGGGGATAGTCTATATCAGCTCCTCTTCATGTCTACAGAAGACTTCTGTGAACCCATGCTCTATTAACCCAGTTAGCAGAGCAGTCTGATTAAAACACAGACCCCTTTCAACTCTCCTTCACTAAGACCCATTCCAGGTATTTTTCTGTACTTCTTTAAGGAGACCATTTGGAATCAGCATGCTCTGTAAGTCGCGACTAAAGCTTGTCTGCAAGTTTGTGCTCAGTATGGACGAATGCAAGGGAGCTCCCACACAGCTGCAACAATCACGTGTGGACCACCTCTGGACCACCAGAGTGGCTTTCTAAAGCTTCTGCAGAGAAGCAGCAGCAGAACTGGCAACAGAGCCTAAAGCAGCAGTAACTCTTGAGAAGCACTAAGGCAGCTCCCACCCCTCATGACAAGAATGCATTTCTAGCAAAAGTGAGAGAAGGAGATGCAAGCATTTTCAGATCCCTGATTTTCTACTACACGGCCTTCAGATGTCACTGCAAGCTCTTCTAAGGAATGTCTGGAAAAGCCCAAGCGTAGAAACTCTGCTTGGAACAGACTCCCCAGCCACCTGCTGTCTTAGGACTAGGCCCAATTCTCCTTGCCAGAATGATGACACTGAACTGTGGCATCTTTCTTTGCTTGGTGGTGGTCAGAAAAGCACTAGTAACCTTACTTAATGTTATCACTGATTCACAGGTGTGAAGGAAACAACTGAGCTATCTTTGCAAAAAGGGAAAGTTTTCAACCAGAACTTGTTTAGGTAGTTCAGCTCTTCACAAACATAAATGGAAAGGATTAGTAAAGATTGATTCTCTTAAATGAATTTGGTAGAAATACCTGCCAACAGCTTCTTTAATTTCACCTTCACATTTTAATTCAATGTGGCGTAATTTGCACATAGAAATAACTTTTTCATAGCAACCACCCTACTTTGGAAAAAGGAGGAAAAAAAAACAACAAAAGAAAACGCACCACAAAGGATTCATAAAAGTTACTAGGAGGATCTGACCCAGGGGAGCACCTCCCCACCCTCAAAGGCCATTTCAAATCTACCCTGACCTGCCTCTGGAGCAGGGATTAACCTGAGTTGTAGAGCCCTGCACTTGTTATGTTGCCAGAACTGATATAAACAAATGCTGGAATCATCATTCCCTTCTCCTTTTAACTTACTCCTCCCTACTCACAGGACTGACAGAGTTCTCCCTGGAGCACATAACCTGGCACTCTGTACCAATGCATTCCTGTGGCCACTGCTCAAACTGCCTTTGATTTCAGTAGGTCTGTCGGCCCGAGTAATCCGTGATCAGACATGCATTGTCATGCACAATAAACTACACATATTAAAGAATTGAGCTGATGCAGACAGAGTGCTTCTGTCTGCAGCATTTATTATTCTCTGTTGTTGTAAGGAACTAAGGATTCTTAATACACGAGGGAAATTCCAAGGGAATCAGAGATGAGTAAGTGAGAAAATCCACTTACTGGGTTTTGCACATTTGTTCTCCTACTGCAAAGTTTCCTTTATTTGTTTATTTATTTACTTTCATGCTGTGAGCTGCAAAGGAGAAGAATCAAAGAACTGGAAAAAAACTGACAGGAAATCAAAGAAAGAAAAGGATAATTCTTGTTTTGAAAGATATAATAAGTAATCCCAAATATCCCCAAACAAATGCTGAAACGGAACAGCAACCTGCTTCTTAAATACATTAAACCACAAACTGAGGAGGTCCTGTTAAAGCACAGAGGAACTAAGCAAGCTGTTTCTTTTAGCTCGCTGCTGCTGCAAGATGGTCTATGCATCAGCCCTGGTCAGGTCTGGGGGGAGCCTCTCTGCTGGGGCTCAGAGCTGTTCCTTCACACTTCTGCTGCTGAGAAGACTTGTGCATGAAGGAAGCCATACATGTGTCCCTCAGGCAGGTGTTAAATCCCAAGTAGAGCGTACCGAAGTCTGGGATGAGCTTGGAAAGGGGTGAGGTGCTGCTGATTCTAAGACAGAAAACTAAGCATTGTGTCACATTTCTGAGCCTCAATCTCAGCATCCTGTTCATCTTCAAGAAATAACCCATAGAAAGTATTCATTGAATTTCTGAGCTCTACGTATCCTCTTTCATCCTCCCAGTTTCACCAATAGCAAAATAGGAATTCCAGCAATGATTCTGCACAGAGATCAGGATCAGCCCGTTCAAGGAAAGCCCACTTCAACATACCACTTCCAATCCACATGAAAAGAACAACCAAATTAGCAATGATAAACTAAATGCCCATGAGATCTACTGTTTTTCTTACTCAGGGCTACACTGAGACATTCTGTGTGTGCCTCTCATGCTGGTGCTCTGACCACATGCCCTGCACTTCTGGGGCAGCTCAATCTCTGCAGTTAGCCTGTGCCATGCATATGAGGGGAGCAGCAGGAAGTACAGCTTTGAATCAGTAAAGAATTCACTGGCTGCAGAGGTGAATTGAGTCTGAAAATAGTGGAATAAAATTGGGGCTGAACTAGTACAGTGCATGCAAATGGTTTTGCTCAGCATTTAGCTGAACCCCAGCTTCCTTCCGTCACATACTGCTGCACAGCAGTTGCAGAACTCTGTCTTGATAAGCACCCAAAATAGGGGATACAAGCATGGAAACTGCACATTCCCTGGAAAAATCATGAGGCAGTGAGTGGAGAGCCTGATACACACATTGAGCTTCCAGAAATTTGCCCTTTCTGGAGTGCAAGTCCAATCCAGAAATTTTTATTCTGAATCAGAGACCTCCAAGCTCATTGAGTGCTCACAATTTTGCTGTTCTATTTTCACAGTACCTTCAGGGAGCATCTCTTACTATTTTAAGGCTCTGTGGTCTTCAGATGGTCTTTCCATCACCTGAAACACACAGTACAGGCAATGCAAGCTGACAGCTTCTGATGAGCCATCATTATATCTTGGCTGGATACCCAGCCTAGCGAATCATGAAGCTGCCAAATCTTTTTATTATGAACTATCTCTCAGACTTCAGTGGGAATACTGAAGAAGACAGAGCTAAAACCTTAGAAAGGAGTAAATGCTTCTAGTTCCACATCCGGCTTCAGCAAGCCTTATGAGATCAGGAATGACTTGTAGGTACAGATTAAAAAGTAAGATTCCAGTTTCTTTGCTGTTTCCTCTGAAGACAAGAAAAGCAGAAGAGGGCTCTCACCTAGCAGCTTCCCTGAAAATATGCAGAGCTGCCTCTGAGAAAGAGGGCAGAACTTTTCTTCCAAGACCACATGGATGCAATTTCCATTCTTTACTTGAAGCCCAGGAATGAAATGCCCACAGTTCAGTGCCAGATCTAGCCTGGTGAAAACAGAACTATGGAACAAGTTCCAGGAGAGGTATGTACACTGCCTCAGTGAATTTCATGTGGGAGCTCCATAGCAAGCTTTCCTCTTTGTCAATTTCCACATCAAATACCTATTTCTATTGCCCCTATCCTCTGCATGCAGAGTGAAACAGACTATCCCACGAAGCAGGAAAGCCTCACTGACATTGGTTTGCTGGGATGTGGGATGCAATGGATGAAATACTCTGATCTCCTGTTACCTCAGGTTCAGAAAAAAATGGTCAACACATGATTCCAGTTGGGCTGTCCCCAGATGAAGAATTGCTCCCTCTGCCTGGCACTGCATCTGATCTAATGTGCCTTGGTGGATGGTACTGGCTTGTGCAAGTCATTCCCAAGTGGGCAAAGGGAGGTGGTTACGGCTCAGTGGTCTGATGCATCTTAAAGACTTCATTTTTGGGTGCAAGTCACTATGCTGGAGGGCTGACCCCTCACCAGCCTGTACATCAACCATGTGCTGTATTACCTTTGTCTATTACTTCTGTTCTTGCATTTTCAAGGCCTAGGAGCTAAAAAGCAGGGCTCCTGTGAGAAGCCAGGAGCATGTTGCAGCTCTCCAGTCAGCTTTGAGGACTACTGGCCTGTAAACGTTATGAATTAGCCTCATTTCAGAGCACACTGCATTTCATACTCCCAATCTGCACTGTGCCAGTGGTCACTTCAGAGACTGGGTCTGCCTCCTGCCCCTGCTGCTCTGTCACTTCTCAGTGTTCTGCAGTAGGCAAAACATCCCAAAAATGCATTTTGAATTTTACAGAGCACAACCAGGAAGGGAGAGAAAACAGATCCCTAAGTGCCTCAACTGCCTGCACTCCCCTAGAAAGAGCATAAAAAAATGCATATGTTAAAGCAGCAAAAGCATTTTATGGGAAGTGGAACAGAGAAAGTAACGATGCAAACTTTTCTCTGCTATTGTGTCCACTGGGGAGATGCTGACACATCTGTTCGCATAGAGACTGAGCATTATTTCCTCCTTATGTGGACATCTATGCAGATAAAAACCCCACTGCCCACTTGTGGGCAGAGAACACTGCAAAGCGAGCAGCCAGCATGACCCAGTATAACCAGAATGATGCTCCACAGTCACACAGCAACAGCATCTGTAACCTGGGGAAAGAGTCACTGAATGTCTCTGCTCTGTCTCCAACAGTTCAAATTCAACATCTCCTTTCCACAAATTAAAACAAATTACTTTATCTGATTGCTGTTCGAGATGTGTAAGGTTCATTTTCTTTTTGCAGTCCTGATATTTATTTTGGTAGCTCTCGATTTTAAAAATACGTTATATTTGATCAACAAGAAACTAATATACTTATTTCTGTGTGCACATACATATATACATGTATATGCAATTGCACTCACAGCTGTACCTAGGGCTATACATACAGCTATAGGATCTTTTGCAATTTTATATATTCATCATTTGCATTTGAAGATAAATATTCCAGAATGCTGAGTACTCACATTCACATGGTTCATGCTGGAGATTTCTTCAGCTGCACGAAGTAACAGTAACTTGCATTCACATTACTATCATCAGTGCTAGGCTTGCTGCCTAATGTCACCTCTGCTAACAGCACTGACTGAGCTGAACAGCACCACGTAATGTGAAAATGTGGGAAACAACGCAAAGCACTTGTTCTATACTGCAATCAAGCAAATGAATCTTTTAAAGGAAAGTGAATTCTGACCTAAACCAATGTTTCCCAATTAAACACGTTGTTCTTTGACCTGGTGTTTATTAAAAGCATTTACAGGTAACAAGTGCTGTAGGAGAACCATAATAACAGATTCACAGCATTACAGACATGGAAAAACACACACATGTCATATTGGGATTTAGGCAAGTCATTTCTTCTGCCAAATCTCCCATACACTCTATAACTCCTTACACCAAATCTATTTTTTCTGTGCTTTTTAAAAATATATGTATATATCACTATTATTTGGTCCTCTCCCATTCAGTTAATAGAAACTGAAGTAATATGTTGACTTCGCAGTAATATTTCTATGGCTCTGGAGCTTTTTTTTCTTTCAGTAAGATGGTATTTCTGTCGAGATCTGTATAGTGCTACTCTGCTTTGCCACATGGGAAGATTCCTGAATTCCACGTAGATGTGTTTTCTCATTAACAGTGTACAACGATTCGGTGTCACTTTACACATTTTCTAAAAAAATAAACCTTAAATTTAACCTCCCAGCTTCTCTGATGCCTAAATAAATCCCTCTTTTCTATTAGCGATTATATGTATCAAATGGTAACAGGAGCTACGAGCACTACATTTGGCATTTTTGAAAGCCACAAAGAGGGGACAGCTCCTCAGCAAGAATTTGTAAATTCCTCAATTCAATGCAGAATGCGGCCGCTTCTTATTTAAGAGCAACTACACGGAAATGCAGAAATGCCTAACTCGCGTCCTCCCGAGGTGTGGTCACTGCCGTCTCCCGCAGCAGTACCCATCCGACCGCAGAGCAAAGGTGATGCTTCCACCCTGCTTCCACCCTTTGTACCCAACTCCTTTCCTACAGAAACCTTTCCACAAAGGATTCACAGGCGTGAAGACCAAAGGTGACATTCTCAGGTGACGACGTGAGCGGTTTCTAACTTTCGGAACCAGAAAGAAATTCCTGCTAAGGAGCGAAGATTTCTTTACCCTGGGTAGAAATACGGAGTAGCGTGGAGAGATAGTCCGAAGAAAGTTCACCCGTTTCTTAAAGCCATCAGACCCTAACTAAGCACCCCAAAGCCACTACGGCTCCGACCCGTCGCAGTCAGGAGAAAGAGAGACACCAAAGGGGAAGCGGCCTCCCGAGCGAGGGGCGAGGGGCCGGGAAGGAGCGGAGCCCCGCGGGGCTGTCGAGGAGGGGCTGAGGACGGCGGCTCTCCGCCGGACAGCTCCGCCGGGGACGGAGACCCCTGCGGCCGCCCTCCCGCTCCCGTCTGCGCCCAGCTTCCCCCCCTCCGCCCTCTTCTTACCGCCCTGAAGAGCAGCCCGACGGCAGACGCCCGCTTCGCCCCGCGCTGTCCGCTCTCTGCCGCCGGCACCACGGCCGCCCCGGCCCGCCCCCCCCAAACCCGGCCCGCCCCCGGGCCCCCCTCCGCCTTGGCCCCTCTCACCTCTCCGCGCTCACGGGCTCCGCGCAGCCCTCACCCCGGCAGCCGGCTGCGGCCGCGTCCCCGCGGAGCCCGCACCCCACTCCGGGGCCGCCCCCCCACCCCACCCCACCCCGCGCACCGCCCCGGCGCGGCCGCGTCCCCCTCCCCGACACCACCGCCGCTCCCCGCCCAGAGCGGCCCCCCGCCCCTCGGGTCCCACCACCCCCCGCCCGCGGAGCCCCCTCCCCCCCCAGGCAGCAGCGGGGCCGCTAGCGGGAGGTGGGAGGGGTTCCCCGGTGTAACGGTGCGCTGAGAAAAGAACTTTCATTTAAAGTTGGAGTTAAAAATGGCCAAAGCCTCCGAACGCGTCCTCCCGCTGCTCCTCGGCAGCACCCGACATCGCCGCTGACTGCGGCGCTCTTTGGGGCTCCGCAGTGGTGCTTCACGGGGAGCACTGGCGGGATGCTAAGCGCGGGAATGCAGAATGAGGAATCTGAGGTTTGAAGCGGCTGATGGCACAGCTGGTATGGCAAATACAGCCATCACACGTCTTGTCAGAAGCAAATATTCCCCAAATCCGGACAGCGACATTGCTTTTGAAAGATGTCGTTCCATATAAATGCCTTTAACGCCTGGCAGAAAATCCTTCTGAACATGTTGACAAAGGCAATAACCCGGCTTATTTGATTAGTGTCCGTGTAATCTGAATACTGGCCTGTATCGGGAAAAGAAACGTCAGCCCCGTAATGCTTTTGAAAGAACGGATTTGCCCTACAATTAACGAGTAATCTCACACCGATACTGAGTCAAACTCCAGCTGTGCTTCCCGGGCTGCTCCGAGAGCGGCCCCACAGACCCCAAAGGAACAACTTCTGGCTGGGGTCAGCCGGCAGGGAACCGAGCTGAGCCATTCCTACCGCGGCCCCTTCCTCCGGCTCTCCTGTTTTCGCAGCCCTTATGAACCACCAGCTACCGGGGCTCACGAAGGGGCTTCGCGGAGCTCTGCACGCTGCGGTGCGATGCTCTACGGGCACGGATCCTCCACGGGCAGAGTCGGGAGGGTGCTGGGAAAAAGGTTCTTCGCCAGAGGGCGATGGGAATAGAACAGATTGCCCAGGGCAGCCGTCACGGCCCCAAGTGCCGGAGTTCAGGGGGAGACTGGACAACGATCTCAGTCATATGCTCCGATTTTTGTGTGGTCCGGTGCGGAGCCGGGAGCTAGACTCTGACCCTCCTGGGTCCCTTCGGGATATTCTGTGATTCCACGAACCGGGGTCGGGCCCTGCAGCGGGGCGGGCCCCCGGTGGCCGCCCGAGATGAGGGGCGGTGCACGTTACCGGAAAACAGCTACGGTCATATTTTCCTTTGTAACCTCTTACTGTCCCGCTTCGAAGTCTGCCGTGTTACTTTACGAAACAACCCGAATCTGAAACGGGACCTGGACGCCTGATGTCCTGTAAGGGGATGTGGGGAGTGCTGCCGGGCAGGAGGTGCCCCAGGACCGGGCTGCAGCACGGCCGGAGAGCGGTGGAATGTGGGGGGGAGGAGGGAAGATTCCTGTTGCCCGGAGGCTGCTTGCTCATTTTTGGTGAATGTCACCAGGGAGGATGTGGGTTTCTTGTATTTCTCCGTGATCTAAGTAATCGCTGGAGCTGAGCTGGCCAGCGCGCAAAAAGTTTTAAAGCGGTAAGCTCGAGCCGTGAGTCCATCAGGCAGCTGTGTCGAGTCGCAGCAGGACGAGCCGGTGAAACCTCGCGAACCCCTCTTCTTCTCTCGCTAAGTCCCCCACCGCCGCCGCGGTCCGATGTGTCCGCGCAGTGCAGGAGCGGAGAATGGAAAGCGAGATGCTCTCTCTCGCCGCTGAGCAACCTTTATTCCGTACCCGTGGGAAACGGCCCACAGCGCACAAAGCACGCGGGTGCTGCGGGGACAGTTTGCAGAGGAGAGGGGACACCATCCCATCGCGCCCCCGCAGAGCCCCGGGCCTCGCGTTCCCTCGGGTGCCTGAAGGGAGGAGGGGACACTTTTTGCTCCTAAAAACGGCCCCACAGTGCGAGGCGCTCCCTCAGCCCCAGCGAAGCGATGGGTGTTTTGGGGCAGGCCTGGCGGGGCAGCGTGCCAGTACCCCAAGGGGGATGGATTCCCTCGACCTTGAATCGTGTTCAAAGAAACAGGGAGAAACGTCATGGTCCCGGGTCCGTCATGCAAAGTGACTCTGCGCCATCCCTCCCCGTGGCTCTTTCCATTAATTAGAGCAGCAGCGGTGATGGGGAAGGGCTGGAAGGCAGCGGTTATGCAAAGTTTGGTGCCAGCATCCACATAGGCTGGGGCAACTCTTGGGGGCAGCGCTTTGTAAGCGGGCGGGGTGAGGTTACACCGCCCTAAGAAGCTGCGTGAAGAGATTTTCGTTTCAGTCCTGCACATCGCCTGCAGGGCACAGTTGCGAGTAAGCCAAATTTTTCACCACAGAAACGAAGCAGTGTGCTGTGACACAAGAGAACCCTGAAAACCTATCCTTACCCCTGCCCCAAGGCAGTCACCGCTACAATTGCATTCCGCAACTCAATTTTGCGCGCGTACCCCGTCCTCCTCCTCCATTTCTCACAGCTTTTTGCACTGATGCCCATCGCTCCCACCGCCGCCTATTCCACCCCGCTCCGCTTCCGTAGCTCCTCTGCCTCTCGTTCCGGGGGCAGCCCGGGAGGAGACCCCCACCCCATAACCGCGGGGGCGGCGGAGGAGCGGTGGGGTCGGGGCGCGGAGCTCCCTCCCTCCCTCCCTCCCCTCAGTGCCCCGCTCGCCGCAGCCTTTCCCCGCTCGGCATCCCGGAACAGGAAAGTCCCGGTTCAGCTTTCCCCCATAAGATCCTGTCTCCCCCCGCCGCTCCCCTCCCTCTGCCCCTTCCTGCCTCTGGCCTTGCGGACGGAGCCGCTCCGCTCCGTGAGGGGCCGGGGCCGTAGCCGAGCTCGGGGCGGGTGTGGGTTGCGGGGACGGGGGCACTGCGGCCGGGCTCAGCCCCCAGCCCGGCCCAGAGCCGCAGCCCCGTGCCCGCGGGCTCTCCGCAGCCTGGAGCAGAGATCCTGAAGTTAGTGGTTTGGTGGTGTGGGTTGGATTTATTTTTTTATTTTTTTTCTCCTCCCTCGGCTCTTCCGAAGAGACAGGCGGGGGGAGGAGGAAGAATTAAGGAAAGGAAAAAATGGCGAGTGGCAGGAGCGGCGTGGAGAGAGCGGCACTTCTGTGCTGCTTCTTGCTGGCGAGTGGGAGCCTGAGCTGCTGCGCCCGGCCCGAGGAGGAGGAAGAACGCGAAGAGCAGCGCTCCTGTCACGGCGCCTTTGATCTCTACTTCATTCTGGATAAGTAAGTGACAGTCACGTTTAAAAACGGTTATTCATCCTTCGCTGCCTCCGTGCTGCTTCTCCCACTCCTCTTAGTGCCTTCCTCCCGTCTCCCCCAGTGCCGAGTACCAGGGGAGGGTCCTTGCTTTTTCTCCTCTAGACGTACGCGTTTCCCAGGCGGAGCCTTTAGGGAAGCCCCGCGCTTCACCTCGGGTCAGGCACGGGCAGACCCGGGGGATCGGGGCACCCTCCGGTTGCGGGGTGCGGGATTTGGGCACTGGGGCTGAGCGGACGGTGGTCGGTGTCCCCCCCCTCCCCCCATCCCCCTCCCTCCCCCTCCTCCTCCGGAGCCCGGTGCTGAGGATGCAGCGTGGTGCGGGGCCGGCACCTGCGGGATTCGGCCGCATGGGGCTGACGGTGCGGGTCTGCCTACAGTCAGCTAAGGTGTTGGTGTTTGTATGCAGCGATTGCCTTTTATATGTGATCACTGTAAGATTTTATGGAATTTGCTTCTGGCTGACTTCTTCGGAGCTGTCTAAACCTGTGTTTGAGTTGTTATATATATTAAAAAATGCTGGCAAACACTTTAATACCATGCAGTTCTAATTTAGATGTGGCCTGAGGGTTTGTGTAAGCTCACATGCATGGACGCGTTGTGATGAGTAGCCCGTGTATGTAGGTGCACCCACAGGTAGTTCTCAAAAGGTGCGAGCTGTCTTGCTCACTGCACTGCTTTGGCTTAATGGCCAAAGGTTAAAATCCAGAGAAAACTGTTGGTCTTGTGCACGTAGTGAGCACAGTGGTTGTGCTACACAGCGCTTCCTGGGTTATATGTGGGTCGTGGTGGTATGAAATACTGAAGCCTCTTCTTTTCTATAAGCCAGGTGCTAGGTCTGTGCTATGCTGGTTCTCACCTGGGAGAACTGTTTGGCCCTGTGGGGCAAGTGCCACTGTCACTTAGGAGCCAGTATGTCCTCATCTTCAAGAAGAAGGCATCATTAGTTGGGATTCAGTTTTCAGAGCGAAGTGCTCTGAAAACTACCGAAGACATTCTGCCTTTCTGGAAGATGCTCTGACATGCTGCCTGGTGGTTTTGATGTTTTTATTTATTTGTTGGTTGGTTTATTTATGGGTTCTCTTGATAGCATGGGATATCTTCTGCAGTGTGATTTCCTTGTCTAAACCATCCTTGTGTGCTCCAGTTATCAGCATGCTGCATTCCTGTGCGGCTTCTCTTCAGAAGCATATCACTTACATATCACTTTACTGAGGTGGTTGCTGTTATTGATCTTCTTCTATGTGGGGAAATCAAGGCAGAGGACAAAGAGGTTTGCTTAGAGTTACTGATATGTTGAGCAATAGAAAGCCAGTTGTGTAAGCAAGCTCCTCCTTCACGTTGTGGGCACAAAAGCATATCTTTTCTTTTATCAGACTACAGGTTGACTCAAGTGCTGTATTGTTTACTCCATTGCAGATTGGACCCAATGGTGGCTGGAGTAGAAGTCAGACACTTAAGTTACAGTGGGAAAATTCTCTTTGGCTTCAGTTGCAGATTGATTCTTTATAGCCTTCAAGAGGTTGAAAGAGAAACCCATTGGCAAAAAGCAGTAAAATAATTTTGGGCCCTTGATTTTAGAAACCATTCTCACTTCTATGAGCTAGTGGCAAAGGCAGTGGCAAAGCTGCTTCTGGCCTTAATGAAATCCCATTACAATCCATATGAGTAACGCTGGAGTGCCAGATCTTTGGAGCCATTGGTCCTTTGTGGCTTTCCTACTTTAACAGAATGCATGTGGTGCTGAGAGGGAGTGTACGTGTTGGCTGGGTGTGTTTAGTCCCAGAAGTATACCGTGGCATCTGGCGCAGCATGAGGACTTGAGTTTGACTTGATGATCCTTATGGGACCCTTCCAACTTGGGATACTCTGATTCTGTGAAGAACGTTTCTGGAGTCAGGGAGAGTTGTCTGGATGGATAATCCTGAACCTTGGGACAGTTCTTTAGAAAGG
Organism: Cyrtonyx montezumae; assembly: GCF_038088225.1. Lineage (NCBI taxonomy): Eukaryota > Metazoa > Chordata > Aves > Galliformes > Odontophoridae > Cyrtonyx > Cyrtonyx montezumae. The sequence goes on along the minus strand of NW_027072045.1, from coordinate 14,810,138 downwards.
AACTAGTAATTGATCAGTGCTGAGAAGAGCTGGGGTATTCCTGGTAGGGAGGAGGCAGGACGCCAGCTGTAAGCAGCTGGCCAAATCTGGAAATGCAGTGGACAAAAAGTTGGATCTGTGCTGGTGCATATCAGCAAAGAATCCTGGCTCTAATTTCTAATGGGAAAATGCCCAGAAAAACAAATCTATGTCCACTAATGGGTATCCCCACATGTTCTTAGTATTGTGCCCCTTCATTAGTGCCCTGCTATTGTGGAACTGGGTGCATTCAGTCTTAATTAGCTGTATAACAGTGGGGTTGAAGTGCTGACTCTGAAAGCTCCAGGATTTAATCCTGTGACCCTGTAGCACGCTCTTCAGCTAAACGACAAATCCTGTCTGTGAAATCAGTCCAAGTGAACCAAAATGACTCAAGATCTGCTTTGCTTTGCTTCCCCATGGAAAGATGCAATCCCACATTTGTAGGAGGCAAACTGGGAGAAGGCAACACACCTTTCTCCTAACACATGTAAGCACTGCGTTTTACATCAATGACTTTATTGGGTCATTATTTTATTTTTCATTCTGCCAGGCAGAGTCTGTGAGGATCTAATCCTGCAGGCAGTAACCTCCAGAGGAAAAAATCATCTGCTGGTGAAGTTATTGGTATAATACACGTGGTGCCAATTTAGAGAAGGAAAAAACAACTCTGAGCTCTTACAGTTAGTCTGAGCCCTTCCTAAATTTGACTGCAGCCCTTTATATTAACTCTATGGGACAGGCAAGATCAGAGCAGTGGAACTGAGCCTTGGGTGTCTGAGAAACAGGCGCGGTGAGAAGGAAAAGCAGCACATATGGTAGGGGGACCTGCTACTATCCTGTTTCGGGTTGCCTGACTGTCAGAGCCACATTAGGTCTGCTTTGTCTCTGCGAATACTAAAATGAACAAATTTCTGAAGTTGCAAGAACCAGACATTTGCTGGCAGCAGTCCTGTGTGGTGTGTATGCTATCGCCCATGAGTTATGTAGGCATGAGCTTATTTGGAGGTGCAACAGAGGACTTCAAAGTATTGAACTGAAGCAGCAGAAATGTTTCTGTTTGCAGCAAGTTGAGCACTTTGTGTGTGGCACATCAATCTGTGCTCATTTCTCCTGCAGCCCACGTTAAGATCAAGTCACATGTTGTTTCAAAGATCTTGTGTTTGTCCTTAAACAAGCATAGCTAATAAGATAAAACAAATAAATATATGGGTAGCTGAGTACTTTTCACTTGCTTTGGTTGCTTCCGTTGCTTAGGTTGTCTGAGTGCATGAAGAACTTCTTTCAGTCCAACCCCAAACTGCTGAGGATTGGCTGCTCCACTATTCTGGTCTTGTAGTGACATCCTCGTGCTTGAGTATGTAAACATACATCCCTTTCATCCCTGCCTTGCTGGTAACATCCAGCTGTTGTTTGTAATCATACTGAAACACACTTGCACCGCAAGAAGAATGACTGACCTCTAGTGTTTTCTGATTATAGCAGTGCCTGGTGACATCACTGTGATTGTTTATTAGTGCAACAAATCTAAGTCCTGTATTAAAAGGGTTTCTAACTCTCCCATAAATGCCTGCTCCTAGCAATGCATGACATGACAGATCTGAGCAGTGGAGCTCTCTGTGCTCTGTATTTAACAAATAGAAATAAGTTTATTTGGTTAGTTTTTTATCCATAGGACAGGATGGAAAATGGAGGAGGATGGGCAGGGGAGAATGTGGAATGTGTGATTCTCCAAAGCTTTTTTTCTTTTTTCTTTTTGTTTTTTGTCCTGTTGAGATGTTTGCTAAAAAAAAAAATTGTTTGGATTTTGAGGAAAGATAGGCCATGCTGCCTTGAAAATATTTCCTTTTTTTTTTTTTTTTCCTCCACAACCTGGACCATGGCAGTGAAAATGTTTTGGGGCCCCAGCTGACTTTCTTCCAGAGCAACAATACTAATCTTTTTGGGAGCTGACCTAGCTATCCTTTTTCCTCTTCCTTCTAAACTTGTGGGTAGTCTCACTTCATGGCACTCCTGCCTCTAGGGTCCATGACAGTATTGCATTTCAAGCCAGTTCTGCTGCTTCTCCTGTGCTTCGCAGTAGTTTTGCTAAAGGCATCAGCACAGTGTGGCCTCTTGAGCCTTCCTCTCCCTTGTAATCTGTTTTGCAGCTGCCTCCCTTTACCCTTGCTAAGCCGCTCTTGAGAGGTGAGCCCCACTGGTGGAGAAATGGTGTAGAAGAGCACAAAATCTGCTGGTTAGACAGGAAACTAGCTGCCCTGTCTCATCTTGTTCTATGTGATTTGTTTGGGGATATAAATACATTATATATATATATATATCTTTTGTTATCCTCTCAACACTCCTGCAGTTGTTTCATGAGGGCTGTCAGGAGGGAAATGGGTTGATACTTCCTAAAGTTTTAGGCAAGCCAGAAAGCCATCATCAGAACAAAAGGCATTTCAGTAGCTGCTATTCTGGACCTGGCTTTTTATTTTAAGGCAATACAGTGCACTGATAATCTTCAGGTAACCTTTTTATTTTTTTCTTTCTATAAATATGCTTTGTTTAAAGCAAATAAAGAAAACAGTTAGGTAAACACATTTTGTTTCCCACCTCCTATCCTCCCAAGAAAGCAGTTTCCTTGCCAATTTTTTTGAATGAATTTAGCACTCATGTAAGTAATGAATTGCCTGCCTGCTCTGGGGCAGAGCTGGAGCTGCAGCCACTTCCACTCCTATCTGCAGTGCTCAGACTGATGCTGTTCTGTGCCTGGGTGCTACACAAGGTGTGGGCAAGGCAGGTGTGTGGCTAACAATGTTGTGGTTGGAAATTGGCCTGCTGGCAGAAGTAGGTGCACAAATATGTGTTCTGTCATCTTGCTCCACTGCTTCTGAAAAATCTTGTGTCTCGCTTCTGGCTTCAGACGTTGCTGAACATTTTTGTTAAGCAAGGACATCTGCCTATTGCAACCAATCTTAAGTGTATCATATGGTCTGGGACCTGATGCAGGTGCATGAGACTGGGAGGGCATGCTGAATATAAGTGTTAGCTTTGTTTCTTAGACTTCATTTATTGCTATACACATGTATTTTAAAATGGCTGTGTCTAGTGTCTATCTCTTTTCCTTTTCTGTCTGACTTTTCCGCTTTATAGTGTAACCTCATCATCTACATGGTACCTCTTGTGGGCTCCAGTTGCCTGCAAGCAATATTCTTTATAGTTTTCAAAACATAATCTGTTGGTATTTTGCCTTAGCATCTTCCTTTGTTGTGGTTATGTTGCAGTCAGTGCTGGGATTTCCCTACAACAAGGTGTAATTGTGAGGAATATTCCAAAGGAAGTTTTTATTCAGCTTCAGACATACCTATGTTATTGGAACCAGGTTTAATTTGTTTGCGTTTTGTCTGATATTATTCTGCCAGATTTCCTTTTTGGAAAGGAAGAAAAATGTGGGAGCCCAATTCCCTTTCCACAGCCCCAAGAAAATATTCTTTATAAAACTGAAGATAAAGCTAATGGGCAGTGGTTATTTAACACAAAATGTGTATGATTAACAGGAAGAAAAAGCCATAGCAGGTTGTCATTTGCAGTCTGTTTATGCATGTAACTAAATATTATTTATTTGGGGCTTGAGCCAAGGAAGTAATAAGATTCCCCCAAACCTAGGGTTTCAGTTTGCGATGTGGTCACTGATTGAGAATTTCATTACTTTTGTAACAAAGCTTGCAGGCCAAATGCTGGTGTGCAATGTGTTCTGAGTTGTTACGATGTGTCATAGCACCAGAGCCCTTAATCTGGAACAGAGAGACATTGAATGAGTTCTTGCAGCACCAGAGCTATGCCTCCATGCCTTTGGTTATAGCTTGCATCTCGGTATGAGTGCTGTATCTTGATTGGGATTGAGGGTTCTAATTCACTCTCCAGGCTGTATTAAGAGGACTGAGATGCTAAGAGCAGCTCTTCCAGACCTGGAGCTTCTGAGAGCAGTGCTGGAGGTTTGCTGGGAGATCTGATGTAGTTAGTTGCAGCCTGGGCCTGGCCTGAGAGCTGCACTTTGGGGCTTCCTGTTCTGGTGATGCAAGAATTGTAACACCAGAGGGCAGGGCTCTTGGATGAGGTGGATAACTGTAGGAGCAATGGGTTATGAGGTGTGGTTTGCACAAGTCAGTTATACTGCTGTAGTTGTCAGTAGTTTTACAGGAGGAAGTATAAAATTAATTTTGGTCATAAAAACCTAGTGGATTCAAATGCTTCATGTCCTGAGCTTGGTGTACTGGCTGAGGAGTAAGAAATCTGTTTCCCAGCTGCTTTGTCTCTTTCCCCTCCCTGTTCCAGTGCTTGTCTTGTCCATTACCACTGTAAATGCTTTGCAGCAAGGACTGTCTTGGGGTGGCTATCTCTGCCAGTGCTCCTAATTGCCTTTGGAGCAGATAATATAAACTAGTCCTTCCTAGCCTGGGTGAGTCACTCACTGAAGGTCCTTTCTGTGCTCTCAGGAAGCATTGTTTGAGTGAGGAAGGTCCTTGTCACTTTGAATGTTCTACTGGCTCTCAAGAAGGGAGAGGAGGGATTGGATGAACATGCATGTGCATGTCTGAAGCCACAACAAACTAGATGCCCCAGGGTTTGCTTTTATTGCAAAGCCATTATTAGCCATGTGCATGAACTATCCTGCTGTCTGTGATGTGGCTGCAGCCACAAAGAGCTCTTTTCAAATAACAACAAACTGCCTTGTTTCTGAGCAGGGGGCAGTACGCAGGGCTCAAGGGGATACTTAGGGACAAGCAGACTTGATTGCTGTTGTGTTCCCTTGACACCACGTTCAAACTGAACACAGAGTCACTAATAATGGACTTGATTCTTGCTCCAGGATCTCTGAAATAGCTGCCACCAGTTAATCAGGCTTCAGAATCTGCTAGGGCAGAGGGCTGGAACTGCAGCCAGCTCACACTGTGCTGCCTCAACCATCAGCGAGAGAAAGGCTTGACTCGCAACTCACTGTGTTCTTCACACGACACAGAGCTCTGCTAAGCTGCAAGAAGTCACTCCAAAACAAGCAGGAGCTGAATCGAGCCCTGCAATCGCATCACTTCCTTCCGCCCCCAGAAATATTTGCTGGCCTCTCTTTCCCCTCCCATCCAGCAGTAGCAATGTGAAATTTAGGAAAACGGCAGCGGGAGCAGCAGCTGCTCCTCAGGGCCGTGAGGCAGAGAGTGCATTCTTTCCTATGCTGTGGTTTGCTGACTCTGTCTCATGTGTAATGGGAACTGAGCTCAGGGAGCGTGCTCCCAGAGATGACTCCTGTAGATTTTCTGCTTTGTTTGGGCCAGTTCTGTAGGTATGAACCTGGGGGAATTCTCTTATTTTGCCTGTCTTGCTCCAGGCTCTGCCCAGTGAGCCACCGTTAGGAGCAGCCCATTTCACATTTTATTCACAGCATTTGTTTGTTGCTCTGCGTTTGCCTCTGCTACCAGAATCAGAGGCCTGAGGCTTCATCCTCATGCTTGGTTCTGGAGGGACCACAGGCCCCCTGTAAGCTGTAGGCCAGTGCCCATGGAGATATTTGGCTCAGTGCTCTGCAGAGCAGCAGTCTGTGCAGGGCTCCTGGCTGCACCACTGTCCTGTGTACTTTCTGCACAGTGCTGGTCCATGCTTTGCTTATTGTCCCCTCATTGTTTGGAAATCTTCATAGTTTCTCTGAAAACTTATACACTAAGTGTATCACTTTGTAGCCAGTCAGGCCAGGAAATTAAACTGCTTGTGGGGTTTTTTTTACTGATGGTGTTCTGAGACAGTATGTCACTTCTGTTTCAGGCTCTTATTGGCATCAATATGCTGATTAACAGGAGTGTGTTTTGTGGTGTTTGTTTGTTTTTCCATCAGTTATCATAGGATTCTAAGGGAAACAACAAAAACACTGAAACTACTGAAAAAGTAGTGAGGCTATGAGGATGTCCATGAATAATTTCTGGTGTAAAACATTGCTGGCAGACCTTATCCATTCTCCAGGCTCAAGAACTTGGTGAGGTACTGGCATAGTCTGCCCAGGCAGGTGGTGGAGGTGGTCAAGAAAGATGTGGATGTGGCACTAAGGGACGTGGTTAGCAGGCATGGTGTAGGGATAGTTTGATTGAACTGGAAGATACTAATGGTCTTTTTCAACCTTAATGATTCTGTATACTGGGGAGTTGAAAATGAATATATGGTTTTAAGTACCAGATATGGTAAACAAACAAACAAACAAAAAGGAGATAAAAGTGTGCTTGAATTGTTTCACAATTTCTCATCTGCCATGGAGAACCATGGCAAAAACTTCCTAGTCCCATCCAGTTGTGCTACACAGCATGTTAATTTATGCTGCCGTCACAATTTGGTGGTTTTAAAGCTAAAATCCAAAAAGCAGTGGAATGACTTTGTATTTTCAGTAGTGTTGGGCTGCTTCTGCAAATGTTGGGAGTACTATTTGATAGTTGTGGGGAGCTCGCTATGTAGCTTAACAAACATAGTGTTGTAACTCTATAACGGTATGCTTCCAATGAGGACTAGCCAATGACAGAGGCATTGCTAGGTTTTCAGAGGTGGGCACCTGTAGAATTCTTACAGCCACTTCTGGTTACTTTTTGTGTCCCTGGTTATCCCCTTTAAAGAAAAGGTATTTCATTATTTGTGGAAATGCACATTATTATGGTTAACTGTGCATTCGCACTTTTTCCTCATGTTTTTTCACCATCAGTACTTTATGACTTTTCCAAATATTCAGTGTCTGATTTGTTGTTTTACCAAACTGTTCTTTGCCTTAGGATTAGGTATTTGAAAGGGGAAGAAGAAAAGGCACAATAAATAAATAAAGTCTTAAGAAGGTACTGGAAGTGATGGTTTGTTGCAACTTGAAAATCCATCGCTACTTTGTTTTTTGGGATTTCATCCTTGCCTTTGCAGCTTGCAGTGGGAGGTTGATAACTCAAAACCGACTGTTTTCTGAGTAAGAGACTGGCTACACTGTGTGAAGAAGTGACCACATCAGAATTTGCAAGAATGGAGCTTGACTGGCTCAGAGTGAAGCTGAAACTGGTCAGCTTGGGGTGTGAGGCCAGAATTTAAAATAATGATAACAATACAAAATGTCATAGATATCTATACAAATGTATAGATCTTTCTACTTTGAATCTTGCACGCATACAATGAAAGTCTGTTTAAATTCAGACAATTCAGAGATTTAGCCAGGGACTTCCAGAAGAATCCTGGGGAACTGTATGTGCTGGACTGCTTTGGTTCCCTTTTGAAAAAGCAGTTGTTTAAGCACATATGTCGTATAGGCATGGAGTACCTTCTATGTTGAGAAAAGGAGTCATTTGCTAGTAGTACAGTCTTCTGTCCCTTGCACTTTTCACCAATATGGGAGCATAGCGCCTAAAAATGGCAGACTACAGATCAGTCCTTGGTTTGAGCAGTCCTTGGGGCATTCTTGGCCCTTCCTTATTGCCAGGCAGCTGAATTTCCTCATTTTTGTTAACTATGTTGTTATGTGAATGGCTCACCATTCTCAATAAGTCTGCTCAAGTGCCTTGACACTGCTCTTATTCCAGCTTCAGCACTTCAGTGGCCCTTGTCCCTTTCTTTGCTCTCCTTTATCCTACCAGTGCTGCTGAACACATGGACTTCTCTGCTAGTCTGTACCTGGTGAAAGGAGGTAGAAATATCTTGCACAGGGTTGCTTGGAATGCCCATAGCACAACTATAATTGTTTTCACTTTCATGCATTTATACAGAAAAATGTCTAATGTCCATTAAAGGAAGCCTAAGGTTTTTTGCTTCTTCAGGAGTATCTTAGTTCTTGTTTCTAAGCTCCTGTGATCCTTCTTGATATGCTGCTGCTTTATTTCTCTTTGCTTCTCTCTGCCTGTGCCCAAGACGTATTATGCAGGTGTTTGCTTGGCGAGAAAGGTGAATTAGCTATTTGTTCAACCCTAGGAGGGCTTTTCAAACCATTGATTTCTCATGCTTTGTAGCCTTTTAAATGGCTTGAAAGTGTATGATCAAACTCACCAGCAACAAATCAGCTATCATTTACTGTAGACTTGCTGCATACTGGGCTCTGTTTGAGGTCTGAGTCCCACAAGACTGTTGTGGTCCCTGAGAACCTAAGACTAAACTGAGAAAAGCCAGAGACCTAATAATGCATTTTATAGATTGGGAATGGGAGCACAAATGTGTAATGACTAATTGCCCAGCTTTTCATGGGAAGTCTGTAACAGAGACAGGGATTAAGTGTAAAAAAAATGCTAGTCCAGTGTGTTAGTTGTTAGCATTGCCTTTCCCCTCTAAATTACTTCAAATGTTTTCTTTTTTGAAACAAACAATAATTAATGAAAATGTTCTCTCACATGTTCTAGGAGGGTGGATGATCAGTACAAACTTTCCTTGTGGGTGCAACAGCAGAGCTATGCTCTAGGAAAGTAAACAATCTATTAGCAGATGATTTAGCAACATCACATAAAATAAAATATGTATTTTTACTTGTTTTTGGGTCCGTGAGTTTTGTCATAACTGTCTGGTTATGGCTTCTAGAACAGCTGCTGTAGAAGCCCCAGCAACACCAGCTGCCTCATCTGCATGCATCTCTGTCCAGGTTGTCCCTCACTAACTCTGGAATGTCTCACTCTTAAAATTGATACAAGGAATTTCACTGTAAAATGAGATGAACTTAATCCATTCTGTTTTGCACACAGGTCTGGAAGTGTCAGAAATCATTGGACGGAGATTTACTCTTTTGTAGAAAGCCTGGCTGAGAAATTCATAAGGTAAATTTTTCTTAGATTACATTTTAATCTGCTTGTATGTACATATACATAGACATTTTGGGTGTACTATTTCCCATCCATTGCTTAATCTGATGAAACAATATGTATGAAATATAAATCTGGCTTGTTCTTCTGTTTCAGTCCAATGCTGCGCATGTCTTTCATTGTTTTTTCTTCACGAGGCACTACAATCATGAAATTAACAGAAAACAGGCAAGTACTTCCCAGTATTCAACCAAAAGCACCTCCCATCCCTGCTGTCAAGCAGCGAGTGTTCCACAAAACCAGGATTCAGAGCTCTGTCTCAGTCCTTGGTGTGGCACCCACTGAAATCCTTCCAATATTTGCAGATGTCAGGAGATCTGGAAGGTCTGCTGGTCCTCTGTTATCATTTTCAGCCTTGTAAGAAAAATGCAGCACTGTGGTTCCTATTAAAATATTTCAGTGAGGAAATTGTGTTTCCAGACCAGAGTTTGTGTACATTCCCCTCAGTGTCCCTAGCTACCCAAATAAGGCAGTTTTTGTGTAAGACCTCTCAGACCCTGAGCTGACTGTGAAACTCCAGCAGTGTTTTCTGAAATAGCTTAAAACTCTGAGCTTGACACTGGCAGCAATCACACAGGGTGGTGCTGGAGCACTACCTGCCAGACTGCTGCAACACTGCCTTTGTACAGCAGCTGTGCCAGAAGTGCTTTGCCACTGCACACTTGGGCAGTGGGTTTTTAAAGAAGTCTTTGCTGGAGTAAAAATTCTTCTTGCCTCCTTCAAAATCAAGTCCTCAGGCCTCTGTTTTCTATCTAGAAGGCAGAGCTCAAGGTTATTTATTTATTTTTATTTTACTTTTCCCAGGGAAGTTTGTGCTTTGCAGTTTGGGAAATAGTCAGGAGTCCAGCAGCAGGATATTTAATGTGATATAAAAATGTTCCCTGTCCTAAACTCTACTGAAATCTACTGTTAGATATCCATCTGTGCTTTTTCAGCTCATTTTATACTTGTAAAGTGTAATATTGTGCTTCTTGTCCTAAGGATGTCCCTCATTCCAGATCCTTCCATTACCTTCATCCCTTTATCTTATTTCCCTTGTAATTGTGTCTGTGGATCTTACAGAAATCAGGACAGTTGATTTTAATTTCCCTGAGCCATGCTCTTGCTCTCCAGGTGTTTGTGGAGCAAGAAGCTGTGCAAAGGAGTGATGGTGTCCAAGTTGCACCAGGGAACAGTCCGTGCCTGAGAAAGATTGATTGGTCTAGGACAGGGAGTTGTCCTCATTCCCAACCTATTTTCATATCTTGTGGTCTCTGTCTTTATAATGGACAAGTCTTAATCCTTGCTGTCTTGATGATTGATTGAGTAATGAACTTTTATCCTATTTTCATGACGGGGTCATACACTTTTAAATTCTCATTCCATCTGCAGTTTGTCAGCTTTCAATATCTGGCGTTTACTTTAATTCTGTCGTGCCCTGGCAAACAGTGTACCAGGAGCAGCACTACGACTTTAAAAATGGATTAAACCTAGCATGGTAGCATGTGCCTGGTTTTGTGCTCCCATGGGTGTTTGGTTGATGTCACAACTGCTTTTTGAAAAGTCTCGATTTTACTAGTGTTAGCTGGGGTGTATGTACTTTGTGCAATGTATTGACAGGATATGTATTCTGTCTGTGTTATTTGATGAAACAACAAGTGAAATACTTACAATAACATAAAATTATTTCCTTTTTTGTTGTTGTTGTTGTTGTAATTGTTTTTGATCCAAAGGGAAGCCATAAGAAGAGGGCTTGAAATTCTTCAGTATGAAGTGCCTGGAGGAGACACATTCATGCATGAAGGATTTAAAAGGGTATACACTATAGAACTTCCTTTCTTTGATTTATACATATACATTTTGTTTTCCTTTCTGCTTCTGCATTTAATTGCTACGTTCTACACTTCATTGCAGGCAAATGAGCAGATTTACCATGAAACCTATGGAGGTAGGTGCTGTATATTTCTTGTTATGGATCTGCATGAGAAAGATAGGGATGATAGTTTTACGTGACCTGCAGTAAACTCATTTGAAGAAGTTCTGGAGAAAGGACTGGTGTTACACAATCATTGCATTCCATTTTGACTACAACCCTACTTTCAAATGTGTGATTCATGGTTTATTAAGACCAGAGGAGACCAGTATAATCCCAGATCTGACCCAGGGCTGAATACAGGCTGGAGCATTGTAGCCGGAATGGCCTGTACTGCACCCAGGGACAAGAACATGTACGTTTTCCTGCCCTGCTGTGTCCTGATGCACTCAGTTCTGTCTGCTTCGTGCTCCCAACTTCTCTTTCTCATTAGTGTAGGCACAAGTGTGATCAGCTGGAAGTTATATTATCATTGTGAATAATTTAGTATCAGATTCTCAATGTACTGTACATTTCTGCTCAATTTCATAGGGGAATATATTTATGCTTTTATCAGTGCCAAAGAGAAGGCCTAATTAGTTGAACTGAAGGTTTTGTCTGGTTTGTAGACTGGTCTTAAGTTGTTCTTGTTTGTGAGCTGATGGCTTCTTTGGGAAACCCAGAAAAAGGTCAGTGCCTTTTAATAAAATAGAGTGTGAGTGTGGAGTCTTCACCAGCAGCTCTGTTGTGTGGCTTCTCAGATGCTCCTACCTGACAAACTGAGGTTTTGATGAACCCAAGTGAAAATTATTTTACCTCCTCCCAAGAGATAGAGAGTAGTTAATTAGTTCTTAGCTAAGGTGATTAGTAAGGAAAAAGGAACAGATGAATTCTGGAATTATAAAAAAGTATTGTGAAAGAATCAAGAATTGAGAAGAAAGTGAAGTTCAGTTTATTTCTGTTCTTTTTCAACTTCCTCAGCACAAAAAAAAAAAGAGTAATACCGGAATTCAAGCTTTTTTCCCTTAAGTTGCAGGTCATTTTTTTTTTTAAGGTTTTGTATCTGTGTTGACATGACATGGGAAGGACTGCATGGCATAAGAAACCTGTCAGAAGTAATCAGTCTTTAGTTTCAGACGGTATGGAGAAAGACATTTGAAATCGTACCAGATTAGTTTGAAAAAATAACAAATACTTCTCTAAAAGTAATGTATGTGTAGATTATCATGTGTGACTATTGGAGCAGGATGGTTGGTTGAACCATAGTTTTTAAAAAACTGAGATTTTTTAAACAATTTGCATTTTTCTAGATAGTACTGTACTCTGTACCATGTTACTTATATAGCTATCCAAAAACCTGTGCAACCTTTTCACATAAGCTTATGTGGAACATGAACTTGCTTATCCCAAGACATGAAATTGTTCCAGTGGATCTGGTCTTTCATTTTTCAGGCTCAAAATTCCTATGACCTTCACTGTTAATTCTTGTTGCATGAAAAGCATAGGACTGAACCCCTTGTGGAAGTACCTTTCTGTGCTGTGTTCAGTAGGGATTCTCCTTGAAAACCTGGTGGAGGTGAAGGTAGAGTGTCAGGATTACTCCTCTTGCAGAGGCCTTGCAGTGGCAATCTCTGGGTGTTGTCCATGTAGAGAAGTGTTTGTCAAGAGTAAAAGAAAGACATGTTTCTAAGAATCTGTTGTGCCATTTTTCCACATGAAGGGTGTAGGTGTAACTTTGGCCAAATGCTACGTGGGACAGAGAAATTTCTGCAAGGGCCTTGTTGGAGCAGCATTGCTCCTTCAAGCGCTGCTTGTCTGTGTTGAAGGTGCATAGTTTTTTGCCTGCTGTATGCTGTCATACATCTGACCTTCAGCTGGGGTAGATCAGTGCATTTCCAGCAAAGTCCGCACAAATCAGGCTGAGATTCTGGCCTGTGGTTTTGTGTTTTTGTCAGCAAAAAGGCATGTGTCACTTCAAACTTATTTTCTCTGTCAAATCTTGTGTCATCCATATGCAATCTGTTAACTATTGTCCATGCAGGAGTTCGGACTGCTAGTGTGATTATTGCTCTGACGGATGGAGAACTGCAAGATGTTCAGTTCTATTATGCAGAACAGGAAGTAAGTCACCTTTGTGTTTTCCCAGACTAGCTCAAGTCAAAACTGTAGGTGTTTACTGTTGGCTCCACTGCTCATATGGTTTTGCACTTCATGGCAATCTTTTTGTTTAGGCCAACAGAGCCAGAAGCTTTGGAGCTATTGTTTATTGTGTTGGAGTGAAAGATTTCAATGAAACTCAGGTAATTTTACTTGCTTGCATTTATTTTGTTATTCTTTTATACTTGTAGAGAAATAACAGCATTAGTTGAAGGCATTTATTTAATTACTTGAGGCATAAATCATTTCATGTCAGTATGATGTCTTTCAGCAAGTATGAAGGGGCCCAGTTGTATTCACTGTAATTTTATTTTCCTCATGATTTATGATTGTCTTTCTTTGCAGCTGTCAACAATAGCTGACAGCATCGATCATGTTTTTCCAGTTACGGGAGGCTTTTATGCCCTACGAGGAACCATTGATTCAGTAAGCTAGCTATTCTGAAACCTAAAAAAGGGGACCCTTTCCTGTGTTAATAAAGCATAGATTAAAAATGATCACCAAAAATGCCTTTATCTTAAATCTTCCAGATTCTCAAGAAATCTTGCATTGAGATCCTAGCAGCTGAGCCATCCAGTGTTTGTGCAGGAGGTAAGCTTTCACAGGATTGGGGTGGTAAGGCAAGCAAATGACAGTGATCAAATGTTAGTAACAACCTAATGTGGTGTCAGAGCTGAAGCCCCTGGATGTGTTGGAAAGCGTCTCCTAGGGCTGTGACTGAAGCCATGCGTGTCCCCTCTGAGTTTGGGAAGAAGCTGGTGGTGATACACTTGTATTCTCCAAACGCAAGCTTGGAGAAATGACTGAGAGAGCACTGGGGCATCTGCAGATGCAGATCTTCAAAATACCTAACAGAAAAAGGACACAAAAATGGCATAAAACTGGGCTACCAGGGGCTACTTTAGTGTCTAATGCGTTGTATCACGAATTTCTGGAATGACTGAGTTCATTGAATCTACCAGGGCTTGACAGCAGTTAGAACATGACTTTGCAGAACATTCGCACACACTTCAGGTTTATTGAACTAGATGGTAATTAACTGCAAAGGACAAGATACCTGACATGTTTTCCAAAGCATAAGTGGTTGACTTAGTTGCAATGAAAGAACAACTAGTGTACAAGCAAATGTGAAGAATCCCCACAGGAGCTGCTGGTAACTTCACGCCTTTCCTGTTTAGGATATTTAACTTGCATTTGTTCTTGTTTATGTTAACAATCTTCTACATTTTTCCTACTTAAGATATTGCAGCAGAGTGAGAGTGACAGCATAAGCTTGCTGGAAGGCGTAGTTTATAGCATGGTTATGTAGATCTCTTACTGTCTTCTGTTCACTTCCTTATGCACTGAGGAAATGATGGCATATAAATGCAGGATGCCTGAAAGCCAACCTTGAAAACGTGGATCAAAATGGGAGATTCAGGAAAAATCTATTAAATGGCACAAAGAAGAGAAATTATTCACTCTTCATTTCTGCATGTTAATCACAGCATGGCTGTGCCCTGAGTATTTAAATTTAGAATGAAATATCTTTTCCGCTATTTCTAAGTAGGTAATTGTGAGCTAGATGTTTGTCATAATATTACCTTTGGAAGATTTCAAAAAGAAAATACTTTGCTGTTAAGAATTTCCTTTGCAGGCTTTATCAAAAAACATAAAAGCTTTGATTTTGGCATTTTTTTTTATTTCATAGCAATAAACTGTTTTTATTTCTTGTATGCCAGGAAATTCTTGGATAATAAATTATTGCAAGTTTTCTTGCTTATTAAACATTGTTTTTAGCTAAATAGACATGGGAGTTCCAGTATGGATTTGGCACAATGTAAGAATATTGCAGGATGACATCTGAAAAGATCTTTTCAAATAGAAAACTTGAAAATATTTTTCGTAAGAACTTCAGAGAACATGTTTTCAGGAGAAGATTTGACTTCTTGGAGGGAGGCATGTTTCAGCAAAACGAGCAAAGTTGTTTTGAGAAAGCAATCAGCTCAGTTTGTATGTATGCTGAACATGCTTAAATTTTGGAGCTTATTCTGTCTGCTGACAGAGCCATCCAGCGAAGGTGAAGTGTGTTGCTGAATCACTAGGGCATGAAGATGCTCACATGTGTGATTGTTTGCTTATAGCAGCAGGGAGCTCAAAAGGAGGAGAGAGTCACAAGCGCAGCTCGATGTGGTACAGGCCATCAGCGTGGGTGAAATTGTCTTTGACACCAAGAACTGAGCACATAATAGTTTTTTCCTGTGAGCCAATTCCTGCAAGCCTTACCTGGAATGAACTTGAAAGAGTTTTAGAGCACAAGGCTAAACTCCAGCTTGGCTTTATCATCTTGAGTAATCCTATTTTCTTCAGCAGAGCCAGAGGCTCCTCTTCATAGCTATTTGTTTATACCACTGTCTGCTGGAGGGGATCTCCTTGGATTGAACAATTATTTTTTTTTTTCTTTTCCACAATAGAATGGATCCAGATCTTGAAGCCAGATAATAGCTCTTTCTGTAGTGTGACTTTTTAAAATTCTAACTCGGACTTAAGCACAGGAAAGTTCTGGGGCATCTGAAGTGGTATCAGAATTTTAATACATTTTAAATTTTGGTAATA
The DNA here is from genome assembly GCF_038088225.1 of Cyrtonyx montezumae. Classification (NCBI taxonomy): domain Eukaryota; kingdom Metazoa; phylum Chordata; class Aves; order Galliformes; family Odontophoridae; genus Cyrtonyx; species Cyrtonyx montezumae. The sequence goes on along the minus strand of NW_027072045.1, from coordinate 14,794,709 downwards.
ACATGGTAGAATTTACTGGTAATTTATACATAAGAAGGAAGGTCACATGGCTCTTAAATATGACAATATATATACTGTATCTTCGGATTTTGATGAAATTTAGAACATAATTTCTAGAAATTTAAGATTGGTCTTGTCTTTTTTTTTTCTAGTTAGGAATTTTATAACTTTTTTTAAATTGCAATTTGAATCCCATGTTTCAGAATTTTGATTAAAAAAAAACAACTTGATTTTTCAGAAGTGTCATACACTGTGACACTCCAGAAAAGCAGCTTGCTTGTTTATAGCCTCAAAACGTAGAGCTAGCCTTGCATTTTTTATGCAGCTTATCTGAGTAAGGAGATGAAAACTAGTTGGGATTTTATCCAGTGTTATTACTGATTTCTAGAATCTGGTAAGAGAGTAGTAGGGCTTGGGGTTGCTTACTAGAAGCCATTCTCAATCAGGGATTAGAGCAGACTGACCCACTCCTCACAACTATCCTTGCAACTCATAATTACCACTGTGCTAGTGATTACTGGGGCTCTCAGCTTCAGTTTTTATTTGTTAGAGCTTTAGTAAATTGCTGATTGAATGATTTCCATGTGGTTGCAGCTGAATTATGACAACTGCTATTGGGGTTCTGACTCACTGTGACAAAGCTATCCAGCAAGTCTGTTTACAAATTGATCTAGTCACGTTATGACAGCTATCTGATGCTTAATGCTTTTTGACCCTGCACATTTGTCATCCTCACTGTGGAGAAATGTAGTTTGGTCCTTTCTGTTCCCTCTGATTTAAAGTGACCAAGACGTGCAGCCTGTAAACAGGCTATCAGTGCAGCAGCAGAGGTGCCTCCTATTCTGTTTGACAGCATCATTGCTTTGATTATGCTTACGGTATGAGGATGTGATTGAAAGGTTTTGTTGGATGTGGCATCCTACTGGCCACATCAACTCCCAGGTGTGGATGCAAGCCGTCAGCTTCTCATCAGAGTCACAGAAGCGGAGCCGACAGCGCAGTCAGCGCACACCAGCTCCAACCCACCATCTCGCTGCCAGCGCTGCCCGGTTATTTCAGTGCTGACCTTTTTCCCTTCGCTGTCTTGTCAAAAGCTGCAATCTGTGAGCTGATGGTAACTAAGGAAGAAAAGGACGCAGCCAGAGCCAGGGCGCAAAATTAAATGGAATTAGCCATTTCAACAGACCATCACCCAGAACATGCTAATGTTTGAGAGCGTTCGAAGGGGCAGACTTCTCAGTGGCAACCAGCAAATCCTCAACCAGCTGCCCACATTTCCTCATGAGTCTGGGATTAAAACTCGATTGTCAGCTTGTGTTGGTGAGCAGGTTATTCTGAAGGCAGCTCTCGCGAGTGACTGTACAGAGTGGCAGTGATGGGGAAAAGAAGGGCAGGAGGGTTAACCTGCTCTGACAACAGCAGGCCTCTAGATGTAGGTTTTACCTTTTGATGTTTTGTATTGAAAGACTCAGTTACACCTTCGTGGTTGCTGGCTTTCAAGGATTGGGGATGGAGGGGAAAATCTAACTGCAACTTTATCTCAGCAAGCTGCTTTCCTACAAAATTGAGAAACAACAATAAATGTTCTTAGCTGTGAATTTGTGTCACTAGGTGGGCTGGCTACAAACTGCATCAGAGTGAAAGTATGGATTCAGACAGAAGACTGCTGTCATCATGTACTTCAAACCACCCTAGATGGAAATGCTGCATTTGAGCCATTTTTCATAACTCTTCTATACTTCTCCTTACAGAACCTTTTCAAGTTGTGGTAAGAGGCAATGGTTTTTATCATGCAAGAAATATTGATCAGGTACTCTGCAGCTTCAAGCTCAATGACAGCCTTACTATCAGTAAGTATGCAGGGGGAGGGATTCCACTTCTCCCGTGGCTGTGTCACCACACGGGATGCAGCCCACCTCCCACCCCCATCAGAGAGCCATGCAATGGCTATGGAGGGAGATGAGTGGGGACCTGCATCTGGCAGGAGCTTGAAACTTGTCCTTGTTCAACCTTACAACCTTTGGGTACTGTGCTGTGAGGCTTTATGCAGGAGATGCTGCTTGTATGTTGAATATCAGCATTGCAGTAATGATTCACTTGGGCAGTGCATACAACCAGTGAGAGCTGGGTATCAAGTTTTAATAAGGAGAAGTAAAACTGCTTCCTCTTTTCTGGTTTGCCCCCGGTAAAAATAAGTAATGTTATCTTGATTCCCTGATTGAATGTTCAAGCTGTTTTTTCACTGATTTGGAAGATGCTTACCATAAAGCTGGACCCTTCAGCCCTGCTCTGCTCCGCTCTGGCACAGGTTGCTGGTCTCATCACAGAGAATGTTCAAGGTGGAAAATCCCTGCAATTGCCGCACTCAGTGGGGTTTCTGGTTAGCTGTCTCAGCAACCAGGCAAAGGACTGAATGGACAAAAAAGATCAAGTGTTGGGTTTCTCAGCAGTCCTCTCCTGTTTCCTGAGAAGAAGGGTGTCTGGTGAGGTGGAACTTGGAATGGAGGGGGAGCTTTGCTCCTTCTGTATGTGTTGCCCTTGTTGCTTGAACACAGTAGAGGCTTTCATTCTCTACCACAGCCAGACTGGTGCCTTCCCTAGCAGTGAATTCACTTACAAGAGGGTGCTATGAATTGCTCCTTCATTAGTTGCTAGACATAGTTGCTTCCATGAAGACTGTGTTAAATAAACTGTGGTGGTCTCATTCCCATCAGGCTTACAAATGTTCTTTGCTGGGGATTTGTTTCTTGTGGTTGACCAGGTAGCTGGACTCCTGGCTTTTTCTGCCTTGCCCCTAATCCATTGGCACCTTGACTGAATTTCACACTGCAGGTGCTAAGGCTGACCTGGAAATAAAGAGGAGGAAAAATGGCCTTAATTCCAAATCTCCTCCATGGCTTTTTCCTTAGATTATCTGGTATCATGAGACATTGGTCTATGCTGGCTGTGCTTTCCTCTTCCCCTACCCAGCCCCCCTTTAGGCTGGCCCTAAAACATGTCACTGCAACATCTAAGCTTCAACAGAGATGAGGCCACAGAAATGAGCTATATCTTCAGGTGTGATGGAGTGGGTGAAGCAGGAAAGAACAGCCCTTGTATCTGTTGTTGCTTGAGTTATTTTTTTTTCTAGATACGAATAGTAATCAAGCCTCTAAAGTTATAAATAAGCTGGCAGCTTTTATCAGTCTCAAGCTCACTTGGGGTTAACTGGTTGCCTGGACAGACTCCTCAGTGTCTTTCTTTGTCCTTAGTGCATTGTAGGGCCATTTGGAGTGAAGCCACAGTAGCAACTTGTCTGCTTTCATGCTTCAGTCATTCACTTTTAGGGCAGTTCAGTTTATCTACAATTCTGATCCCTTAAGTAATCAGAGAGGTTGGAGTATTCAGTGCAAATAGATTTTGGATGCAGTTTTCAGATAGACAAGATGTGTATTGCTCAAAGGTAGCTTCAAAATGGCTGGCCACTGCTGTCAGGAACAGAGATGCTCCATTTCCTAGCTGTAGTATCTCTAGGTTGATAACATCATATTAGCATCACCAAGAATGGTCATCCCAGTGCTTGGCTTTATGATCAGTACTACTGAGGAGTATTATTTTTTGCCCTTACACTGAAGTCCCCTGTGGCTCCTATCAGTATCAACACTTCTTCAGGGAATGACCTCCATGGAATAATTTATTTTTAAAATCTCTGACGGTACGTTAATTCCTTTTCAGATGAAAAGCCAACCCTTGTTCACGATACTTATCTGCTTTGTCCTGCCCCAGTGATTGAAGATGCTGGACAGTAAGTATCGCATTTCCAGTATATGAGGAGAGAGGGATAAGGATGTCACTATCATAGAATCGTAGAATGACCTGGGTTGAGGAAGGACCTCAAAAGATCATCTAGTTTCAACCCCCCTGCTGTGTGCAGGGCCACCAACCATTCGACCAGGCTGCCCAGAGCCACATCTAGCCTTGCCTTGAATGCCTCCTGTGACGGGGCATCCACAACCTCTCTGGGCAACCTGTGTCAGTACAAAAAAAAAACAACAACAAAAAGCCCCCCACGTCAGCTGTGCTACAGTCTTGGTGTCACTGGACCAACATCATGCATGCTATACCCAGAGGCACCGATGATTATAGTGACACGACATGCACGTGTCAGGCCTCACTCTGCTTCAGTGGATGCTGATGGGTGTTAGGATCCTGCCCAGGATGCTGCAATCCAAACAGTAGCAGGTGTTTCTGCACCACAGCTCCAGAACTTGAGGGCTCTGCCTGAGAGGAGCTGTCTGATAAGACTTCATGGTAGCCACCCCACACAAACCCAATATAGCTGAAAGGTTGTCAGCTGTGAGATGACTTGGAGAAAAGTAGAGTTAATGAGAAGAGTGGGGAGAAAGGATTTTTGAGTATGCCTATGTCATTTCTCCTCAGCTATGTTTCTATTCTCTTTTTTCCAGGCCAAAAGTTAATCAAACTCTAAGCAAACTTTTCATTTTGGTAGAAAACTGATGCTTGATTTGAATTCCTTTGCTACTGTTGCTTCTTGTGTTTTGACTCTACTCTGCTTTGAATAGCATTTTCAGCTGTCTTACAGACTCCAGGAAGATGTGGCACAAGATTGTAGCTTCCTCCTTGATGATCTAGATCCTTAAATACTGTACAGAGATTGAGGGGAAAGCCTCCCTCCCCTTCCCTACCTGTGAGTGGGTGGGAGCATTTTCTTCTTTTTCTTCAGACCTTTTCCTCTGATGCTGGGGAATGACTAAGGGTGGATTTTGCTTTAATTTCACTGTCATTTAAGTATTTTTCCTTTGACCTCATACAAGACTCTGACTTGACTTGGATACATTTGTTTTTAAACAAAACTAGTCTGGCTCATTAAGCTGCAGAAACAGTTTAAAACAAAAGCAAAGGATTCTTGTGTTGTCTAGGATAGTATTGCAAATTTCTGAGCTTTCATTTTAGCTCTGTCCTAGTGCCCTTTTCTCCAGGTGAGATGAAGGTTTTATAATAAAGAGCATATGTCCCAACTCAATTAAGCCAATGTAAAAGGGATGACTCCTGGGCAAGCAGAGAGAGAGCAATAGGTAAGCATGTGCAGCCACAGAATGCCTTGACTCAGCAGGGAATGTTACCCATGCATGTTCATGAGCCAACGGCTAAAACACAGCCAGAATAAATGGAACAATGGGTATAGAGACGACACTAAAAATAAGTGTATCTGTTTGTGCTTTAGGGTGGTTTTCCTACAAGTCAGCATGAACAATGGGCTAACGTTCATCTCCAGCTCTGTCAGCATCACCAGCACACATTGTGTAAGTAATTGCAATGGGGCTTGACAGAGAAACCATGAGATGTTGGGAAGCGGCGGTGGCTCTTCAGGCAAGCCTCCTTGACTGAGCACAAGTTCCCTGCAGCTGCAGCATCACAGTTGTTGACTGGATCCTAGCAATTCTTCGAAAAATCACCAGGATAGTTAAGATTAAACCATTACTAATGGTGGCTAGATCATGGTAGATTTACAAATCGAACAGTTGCAATTAAAACACTCCCTGCCCATTCCTATTCCAGAAAAAAAAAATCCTTACAGGTAGGATCTACCCAGAAGAGAACCCAGAAAACAGGGGACAGTGAGCATCAGGAAGCAATACTCCATTGAGTGCTGGATCTGGAGTGAAATGTGCAGCTGCCAGGACTTGTGTCTAAAAGGGCTGCAGCATAGAACTTCCTTTAACTTTCAAGGGATATTCTCTGATTGGCGCTTACTACCTTTCTTCTTAGACCTTCACAGTTTACCTCTAATTCAGGCATTTTTACACTTGTAATGACAAGTGATGATTGCTTTTCTCTTGGTGTCATGTGGAATGTCATAGGGAACACACAAAAAGAGATAACAGCCTCTCATTCTGGAGTAAGCTTCCTGGTACCAGGCTGCTGCCCAGCCAAGTGAGGATGTGCTGCTGTGGGATAGCAGTGGCTGGGATTCATTCCTTCTGGCTGATGTCAGGCAGACCACTTATCCCCAGGGTAAGGGACCTAAGTGATCTTTTAGAAAAACTGATTTTATAAGTAAAAAATAAAATAAAAATGATACCAGTAGCTGGTGCAAGCTAACAAAAGTTTGGTTTAGCTGAAGATTTGTTTTTTGTGGTCTAAAAAAATTGCTGAAAGTACCTGATACCAAGCATTTGATATTGAATTTGAGCTTTATTGTTACTAGTGTCAGAAGGACTTTTATAGCCTACGCCAAATGCTGTCAAATTGGCTTGTAATCATCATTGGCCTTTCTGACAGCTGCAGAGCAGAAGGGCAGGAATCAAGACAAACGGTGACTGGAGCTTACAGATTTGACTTTCTGATGTTTTCAGCAATGCAGTTGAGAAATTCTGCACAGAAATTTGTTTTTCTGGAACAGCCCAGGGTTGTGGATGCAGAGTTCAGCAGAGATGATTTTGCTGCTTCACCTTTTTTATTTTATTTTCCAAAATTTCCTCCAAATTTTCCACAATGAAGGCTTACATTTCTGTATATTCTACCCTCTTTTGAGTTCACAGTGAAATGCAAGTATTAACTGATGCATTTAGACCCATATGTAATTTATTTCTGGTGGAGGCTGAAGTCAGCCCTAGCTAGTATCCCCAGAGGGTGGATGAAGGTTCTCAAGAACCTTAGGATAATGAGGGGACTCCAGTTTCCAGTCCTGTCAATCTGACGACTTTTGCCCAGCTCCCACAGATGAAACATGAAAGACTCCCAGTTCTCATCTGGTGCAAAAAAAAAAAAAAAAAGACCATCTCACTCCAGTTGCATCCCGTAAGTGGGAAGGCTGGTGCTTCACTTTCCAGCTTTGTTCTAATCTCACTTATTTCACTCTTATTGTTTTAGAGACTCCCTCCATTTCCTTTCCTCTTCTGCTCCCCTCTCTGTGAGCGGCAGCCAGCTGGCCTGCTCAGCCCTCCTCCCCAGCTGGCGTTTCTGTCCTTTCTGTACAGTAAGTATCTTCTCTTGACTCTACTCCCAAAGCCTCTGTGTGATCCCTGTGCTCGTTTCTGTTCAGCTGCATGAAGTCTGCTATTTCCTTTTCGAAGTCCAGCTTCACTATGACGCTTTGTGTGTGTGATTACTGAAAGAGGACTCTCTAGCTTCTTGCTGCCAGCAGCTCCTGAGCTGCTGCTGGCAAATGTCTCAGTGATTTATATGAGCACTTAGCATGGGAAAAGCAGTGCCTGGGAACAGGACAAGGAGGCAATGTGCATTTGGAGTAACAGTAGCTGTAATATGTGCATATCTGTGGCTCATGCACTGCATTGGAGCTGCGCTTGGATTTGCTTTTAAGGAGTGCATAAAATCTTCTTCAAATTTGATTTTTTTAATCATTCTATATGGGGCGATAGGCAGGACAGAGGGGATGGCAGCACTGAGCTGCAGCAGGACTTGTCTGTGTGCCTAGCACTCCACCTTGGCCTTAAGCTGCCTGCCAGAAGGAAAGGGGGAGCTGCGTAATGTAGCAATATGTTGCATCAGTGACAAGAAGTGACAGAGTGGTGAAAAAATGGTGATGCTACAGAGTTAATGGGATCCCAGGCTAAGTACCTTGGTATGGTGTAGGAGCCATGGAAAAGTTAGTCATGTCTTGAACATGCCAGTCCTGACAGGTCTAGGATTTGGCCTGAGGGAGATCTGGGTACCACTAAACATCCCATCCAGATTTTGCAAAGCTCTTACCAGATGGTGCTTTCTTTGTTACCATCAGCCTCTTTGCTGTCTGGGGAGGAAACAAACCCACTGGGAACAGTGAAGGGGCTAAGAATGAGATTTTGTTATCTTGTCATGGGAACTCGACAAGCAGTTTTCATATTTAACAACGTTGAATTGTATAGACCTTATCTTACCTATATTTACCTTGGAACTTACTTCCCTCCCGTTTATCCTCCCGTCTATCTTGATTTGAAAATGCCTTACAGCTTTCTCTTCTAGCCAGCTCCTATTTCCTCAGCCTGACTCACAGACCTTTCTTCAATTTCTTTTTTTCCTCTTCCCATTCCCAGGCTGTCCTCCAGCTGTTGTGGTTTTTTTGCTACCAGATTTTTTCTGTTCTCTGATACTCCTGTTGTTGGTGAATTAAACCTCTTAAACGCAGGGAACTTACCATTGAGGAGGTTTTCCACAAATCTGGAGCACAAGAACTAATTTTAACACCATCCCAGAGTCCACTGCAGTCCAAGGGAACTGTGTGTCCTGCCATGCCATCTGCATCAGATGTTGGATTTTCAAAAGCCACTTGCTTTGCATGTTCTGCAGGGGCCAAGCAGCACATTGAAGACCTTCTTTCCTGTAGTCATAAAAAAAATACTCAGCCAGCAGATCTTCTGATGTTGTCATGAATGCACGAGTGCACAGTCCCTCAAAATTTATGCAGGAAAATCAGATCTCTGACTCTCCTTGGTTGTCTGACTGCTTTGGGGAGCCAATTTCAAGTATTAATGCTGTTTTTAATGAAAAAAATTGACCACTGTTTTGATTGTATATCTTACATGGCCCCACACTCCCACCTGCAGGGTAGGTAGAATCAGGAATGGTTAAACCAAACCAACCCCAAGAGGTTTACCAAGAACCAGCAGTGTTCAGTACTAGTTTATGTGATCATTCAAGCTGAAGTTGTGTGCAGATCAAGTCAAGATGCAACAGAGGCAGGCTCAGGAGCTGATGAGGCTGAGCTAATCGTAAGTTGTAAGATGTTGATATGCTTACAGTTACCTCTATGCTTTTAGCTGCAACATTCCCATTCTTTGAGTATTAGCATTGATATGTTATGCATCTCTACTGATGGAATATTATTCTGTGCCATTAAATCTGGTCATGTATTGAAATATCCTTTCGACAGTATTAACGGAGCCCTCAGGACAGGTTTGGGGATAGTTTACAATTTTAGCACCCTTGAATCTAGAGAGCTATAAGTATAGCATGAATTACACATATTCATACCACAAACAGGAGGTACGTCCCTGAACTGTAATTCCAGGTGCAGATTCGTCACACTAAATATTGATAATAATGATAATAGTAATGGGCTGCACCACTTAAGTGAGGCCTTGTAAAGAGGAAAAGGAGTCCAGACTAATTGTGTAACTTTTAGAGGTAGGTCTCCTACCTCATTTGTGGCGTATGCAGATAACTCAAAGGTGACAATCTTGTTTGCAGCTGACTGGAACCATCCTTTTCATCGCTCTCCTGATTCTCTTTTTGCTGCTGGCTCTGGCTCTTCTTTGGTGGTTCTGGCCCCTTTGCTGTACAGTGGTAAGTATAGATTTATTTACTTTTTTTTTTTTAACTTGATATCAAGTTCTACTTCTGACTCACTTCTTACTAAAACGATAGTGATTATTTGGACTTTGTTTCTTCATATAGTAATGAGCCAAATGGCTCAACTAGACAGTGTTATCGATCCTATAATACATTCCATTTTGCAGCACAGGCAAAAGACCTAAATCTTACCTGGAATCAGAAACTTTAGTCAAACTTCACAGAGTGAAATGATGACTAGACACCTTGAAAGTTACATTAATAAATTTATCTGCAAACTTTTTAGAGCATCTATAAAATAGTTTTGCTGAAAAATAAGTTGTTAAACATGCAAGTCATAGTGAATGCATGTGGAGCTGAAAGTTCTGGGCATTTCACAGGGTCCAGTAAGGACCAGGCAGGGCTGGAGACCTACATGTGATGGTCCTGGTGCTGCAACACAGATATTGCTATCAGTGTGAGTAATGACAGTCTGCTGTTTATGTGCTGTGTGACTGAATGTGGGGAACTAGATCCAGGCAACCTATCTATGATAAGCAAAAAGTACAGAGGGCATAGCCCTGATGTGGAAGAAACCCTGCCATTAACTCAGATTCCTCCCATCACTTATATATTCCAGGTGATCAAGGAGCCACCTCCACCACCACCTCCAGAGCCTGTAAGTATGCTATTTCTGATCTGTTGCATTGTCTGCAGCCACTGTAGTGCAGTGTGCTGCCCAGGAATGTCACCTCTGTAGGTGTCTTAATGGCACCTTGAAGGCTGAGAGAGGAAGTCACTTGGGTCAGGGCAGTTATTTCTGCCTTCTGGCTTCTTTATATATATATATATACAGCAAGGTTATTTCCATCCACAGAGAAAATAGATGCCTAAATCGGGAGTCTACAAACACACAGTTCCTACAGCATTTTGTTCCTTTTTCTGTGCATCACGTATCTGTGAAGGAAAATCTTCACTTCTCCAGCAGCAAACCAGTTGTGCTGAAAGCTGCCCCTCCTCCAGCTGTTCCCAGCAGGAGTTTAGCTCCCTATTGGGAGTACAGAACAAAGTCAGGCAGCTGACAGAAAAGACAGTGAAGGCTGCATTCCTGTGGCTTTGGTACAGGAGAGGGAGCAGGAGGCGGGCTCTGGCCGTGGTTCTGCTGCAGCCTGACCCTTGGCAGGATGCTTGGCCCTTCTGTATTTAGGTTGTGAGCTGCTGGAGGAGGGGTCGTACTTAACTCTTTGAGACAGTAATCCCCGGCGCCCTGATCTCAGCACTGGTTTCACTCTATTATTTTGATAGAAATAATAGCAATAAATACAAGTATCTCCAGGATGAATTCACAGCTGCCTTTATTCCTTTCCTAGGTACAGGCAGCTAAAGGGTGGGAAAATACTTACCTAACCCACAAGAGAAGCTTACAGTTTGCTGCTAACTTGCTGTAGCTTGGCATGAGTATCAGGAGGCAACCACAGCCACAGTTTTGAGGTTACCAGAGGCCACCATTGCTGTCTCTGTGATTCTATTGCTTGCCCTGAGCAGCATTGTGACAGCTTAACTTGAGAATACGCACCAAAATTATGCTGTGTTGGGGGTGTTTAGTGTTGTTGTGAGGCCTGCAATCACAGCTATGATGCTGTGGGATTTGAGGGAGATTTCAGAGAGCACTTCACCCTTGCAGTAGAATTCTCAGATGCTTTGGGATTGTCATGGTCAGCAGATATGTTAGGCCAGCGCACATTCTCTTTGAACTTCCTGAAGTACCGTGAAATACAGATGTTGCTCATCTGCCTACTTGGCCCCAAGCCTGCCCACCATGGACCATTGTTTCAGAATGTATAACATTAGCCTCACTATGTATGGCATTCTGCCCTTTAGTATGCTCTGGCACAAATGCTATTAAACTGAATACAAGTATCTAAATCTTGTTCAAAACCACAGGAATTTTATTTCTAACACTTCTCAAAATGTGCACGGTGGTTTTTAGTGTTGCTTTGCTATGTAAGTTTGGTATAGGTGCTATTTAGTATGAATTCTTTATCAACTTCTAAAGTACAAGCCATCATTAACTGCCCTGCCACTATGAAGTTTGCCAGTAATGAGGGTTGTTAGGTCCAAAGAATTTAAATCTGTTAGATCCCGTGGAAGAGGCAGGGTTTTTTTTTTATATATATAATATTCAAGTCTACATGAAGTGAAACACAAATGAATTTAAACTGCTGATCTAGTTCGCTGGGTGCTGTCTTAGATGTGGCACAAAATGAGATTGTATATTGTACTTTCCCAAAATATCAACAGGACAATCACACAATGACTTCTTTGTGTATTTCTATGAGTTAGAAGTTGAAAAATCCCATAGAAGCAATGGAAATATCAACTCTAGTCTTGCCTGGCCACACTAAAGAATTTGTTGGAGGAACTGACCCATGAACCGTAGCTGAGAGTTCATATGTCACTGAATAAATGGTGGAAGTAACTCTCTCTAAGGCATAACCTAGGAGTTAAATAAGAATAAACAAAAATTAAGACAAGATTTTTAAAAGATCTTATTGGCTTTTGGACTCTCAACTTCATATTCATAGAGACATATAAGGGCCTTTTTAATAAAATGTCTTTCAGCAACCTGGTAACGAATTGTGTCCTCTACTATTTATGTTTCACTTGATTTCTTTTTGTTTTGATATTTTTTTCTTTTATTAAAGTGAATTCCAAAAAGAATTTCTATAAACTGTACTTACGGTGTGACTTTCAGCTGTCTTGACTCAGTGTAATGACAGAGTCTGAGAAGTCCCAGTGACTTCTCCCAGCTCAGGATGATAGAATTGGGAAAGTGTTCCCAGGGTTGTTGAACCAGAAACATTTGCCAGCTTTTAGTTATGCAAGAACAGAACAGTGAACATGAAGTAAAACCCTGATTCAGATTCTCCCACGTTCAGAAGAAAAAAAAATCCACAGTCTTTATAATTACAGGTCAGAGACTCTGGATCTGAGCTTCCTGAAAATTTGGAGATGCTCCAGTTTCAGTTCCAGCTCCCAACTGTACAGCTTGAGCCAGACCCTACAAAGAATGAAGCAGCACAGAACAACTGGTTACAGCTGCCATGAGAAAAGGGCTTGATGCACATGTTAGAAATCTCACAGTGGTAGCTTTTTCCCTGTTAGGTGACATTAAATTCTAAAGGCACAATTAATAAATGAGTCTTTTGGGTTAGCTGATAGCAGCATTTTCTGCACGGCTTAGTGACAAGCCAGTATAATGTGCAATTCATCTGCGTTTTGCTGCCCCTTAAAAGTCAGTTGTGATTTTGAACCTCAATGCATATTTGATTAAATAAAAGTTGCCTGAAGAGGAGAAGGGAATAGGCAGTCCTCTTTGGCTTCCCCGGTTAAAATTGCAGCTGCAGAGACAAGAGACTTTTTTATTTTTGGTCAGCAAGTAAATGTAATGCACAAAGCCAAATATCCAAGGATTGAACTGTAGGATGTTCATTTTTTTTCCCATTTATGCGAGAACAACAGTAACATCTCCCTTTCTTTCCCACAGGAATCAGATGATGAAGATGGATTGCCAAAGAAAAAGTGGCCAACCGTGGATGCATCTTATTATGGAGGCCGAGGTGTCGGTGGAATTAAGAGAATGGAGGTATTGGGTTTTTTTTCCTGCTGTAGTCTCTTGCAAATGATCTTAACTATATACTCTAATGGTGTTTTTGTGCGAACAAACAAAATCCCACTTTTTTTGTTGGAATAAAAACCAGGATTTAATTAAGGCTTGTCTACCTGATTGCACCTGCCATCCAAGAATCAGACATCAAGCTGCCACATTTGCATGAGTAATTAATTGACTATAGCACTATGAGCAGGGGAAAATTCGCAGGTTGAGGAATGGGATAAGCACCGAAAGTTCTAATTTACTGAATCAAACCCTTCCGTTAGTGCAGTTGGCTCCTATTCTGTTGTCTTCTGCAGAGTTGCACTGGTTCTGAGTATTTGAGAATGTTACCCACTCTGTGCCTTGGTGGCTGGAAGCAGTTCGCTTTGGGAATTAAAACCAGTGATTTCTATTTTATTTTTTTTTTTAATTGAGCATTAACTCCTAATACACAAAAGCTTGCCAGGGGAAAATTTCAATTATTCTCTACGTTGAAATTGGTCTATAAATCAAATCTTACCTGGGGATTCACACATGACACAATCTTGATATGTGATGTGAAGTGTTCCTGTAAAATAAATTTGCCTTGTCTTATCCTATGACATACGTATTCTGGAGAATCAGCTGATAATGCTGTAATCAGCTGCTAACTCTGGTATATCACCACAAAGTTAATGATATCTGTTTAGTGTCCCTAATCAAGGCCAATACAAGTATAAGGCAGGGAGTTATTACTCATTCATATCTGCTGAAGGTTTAATGGTGACTTTCAGGGTTTCTGCACCAGACATTCCTCCTACCAGATCTAATTGGCAGCTGAGGGAGTTGGGCTAATGTGGGTCAGCTGAGATTGTGGTCCAAACCAGAATGAAAGCAATGGCTTCTCAGCAAGGACCTGAAAGCCTGGAAAGTCTGCAGTCAAAGTACTGTGTCTTTGTATCCTTAACCATTTTCCACTGGAGAATTTTCATCCTTGGTTCTGAACAGCTTTGTGAATTATATGCTGTCACTGAGCACAGGTTTGCATTTCTGTTTGAGTCAGACTACAAAAGCAGATTTTTAACTTGGAACGAGTGATGTACAGTGTATGAGGATGAAGTTATTAACCTCTTTTGTGGTTGTACACGGTCTTCTTTAGAAGAACTGTTTTTAATATGGGCTGCTACTCTTAAGCTATCAAATCCTTGCCTGCTGACACTTTTCATTTTGGAACTAATCAACAGGAGCGGCATACAGCTATTTATGAAGACTGCCTTTCTTCAACTAGTGATGCTGCCTGCTTTTTGGGTGAGGCAATAGCAATATGCCTGTGTCAGAGCAGAGCAGAGTGCTTTGGATTTCACTTAGAAATTGGTTAATCAGCCTTGAGTGCTGTAATGTCCCACAGCACGTTGTGCTGTGCAAATGATGGCAGTTCAGGCTGCTTTTCAGAATTAATACTTTGCTCTTAAGCGTATATTTCTGACAACGGTGAGTGTTGTGTACCCTTATAAATTTGTGTTCCTGTCTGATAATATTTGGATCACCTGATGGATCTTGATAAATACCTGTTTGCAAGGACCACTGCAATGTCCGTACTGAGCATGCTCTCCTGGATTCAGGTGCGGTGGGGAGATAAAGGATCAACAGAGGAAGGAGCAAAACTGGAGAAACCCAAAAATGCTATTATTAAGCTGCCGGAGCAGGAGTATGAGCCCTGGGAACCTAAGCCGAAAAAGCCCCATGTGAGAAAACCACCTTCCCAACGGAAGTGGTACACTCCAATCAAGGTAATGAGCCCACCTCTCAGTTTTATGATGTCTGTTCTATCCTGTATGATGCTATGTCCTACCTCCTTAGTGTAGCCTTTCTTATAGTGGAGCTGGGGGAGCCTATTTAGAAAAATGGCCAATATCCCCCAGTTTAGCCATTTCTTGGAACTTATGCTGTCTCAGGCCTTGTGTTGTCACAGTTCTTTGTGGAGAGTGGAGGGTGTTAGAGGGCAGGAGCAGAAATCTTCCCTCACACAGCTCACTTCTTTGTTGGGCCTTTTGCACAGTTTGAGTTGCAACAGCAGATATCCCAACTCTTCTGTTAGAGGAACCCAGCTGAACTCCATTTTGAGGCAGCATGTGAAGAAGTTCAGATAAATAAAGTGCCTTGTCCTTGCTTTGGTTGCAGAGTGGCTAATGCCTGAGGTTGGGATTCAACTCTATACTCTCCTAGCTCAGCCACAAGACACAGTGTTTGATTTTGGGCGAGTCCCTCAGTCTCTCCATGCTTTTTCATCCTCATCTCTCCTGTGTCATTATAGTATCTGATGTCTCCCCATCTCTAACCTATGTATCCTCACATAACCCCAGAGCTGTTATCTCAGCTTACAGCCAAGGAAGCTGGAGGGCTTTTGCTGGTGAAGGCAGCAACGTACCACACTCATCCCAGAAACCTGTTGCCAAGTCCAAAACCAGTGTTTTGTGCGTGCAGAATGAGACCCAACCCGACCCTCCCCATTCCCTCCCCCAATCCTTCATGCTATGTATGGTTCTCAGATGGGTTTAACAGTGCTTGAATTTATTGGCTGGAAATTACCTAGGTCTTATGGCTGTCTGTCCAGTTTAGTAGACATTCATTGTTCTACCTTTTGTTAACATAGCTCCCAATTGTGCCTCTGTGAAGCTGTTCAAGCTACAGTTGTCCTCAGTGCATTTTAAGCAAAGTGAGTTTGTCCCACTTGGCTATGAGATCTGTGTTACCACACTGAGGTCTCTGTTCTGGCTGTCCAACAGGACAAGGGCATGGGAGCAATTTTCATGCAGTTGGATCCAGAAAGGCTGCATCTGCTCAGCTATAGTTTAATTTTATTGTGTTCTCCTATGTTTTCTTTGTAATGCTAGATGTTTTCTATTCCAGGGCAAACTTGATGCACTGTGGGCTCTGGTTCGACGAGGCTATGACCAAGTCTCTCTTATGAGACCACAGCCAGGGGATAAGGTAAGGTGTCACAAACACACCGTCATGTCATTCCTCTGTTAGCAGCAGCAGCAAGCTCTGTCCATTGCCATGCTTCTTTTTTTTTCCTCCTCTTTTTCCATTTTTTTATGTGAGCTTATCTCTTTACAATATCTTGAGGCTAAAAATTTTTCAGGAGAACCAGAGACTTCAAATGAGATAAAATGTTTGCAGTGGCATCTATTTAAAAGTATTGCCCCAAAAGGTCAACAACATCTCCACTGTGATGATTTGAGCACTGGCCAGCTACAGTAGTGTCTATATCTTTTTTAGCAGCTAAAGTTCTTAGCCTTGCTTTCGTGGGAGCAAGTGTTGGAGTCAAAGGAAAAGTTCTTTGCAAACTCAAAACTAGCATCTTTTGACTTATTTTGCAACACTACTACTTCAAACCTAGCAGTTTTGAATTTAATATGTACTAGCAAATTTGCAACATTAATTTTCTGAAGTTGGGAAGGAGGGATAATTGCTTTTCAGATTTAATAATAGTGTTAAGTGATTGCACCTTTCAGAGATTCTCACATTAGCAGGTGATAAAGATACAAACTATAGCAAAGTTAATGGAAAATAAAATTCTCTTAGAGCTCTGTGCAGAGACACATCTCTTCCTCGTGACCTGTGTTGAGGCATAGGATATTCTCCTGCCTTCATAAACTCAAATGAAGGTCAGGAATAAATTCCTCATTGAAGGAAGCAAGGAGTTTGTGCCTCTGAACCACAGAGGTCTGCTCCCGTGTGCTACTAGGAGCTTTCTGTAATCTGTTATGTTACTCTAGAGAAACAACTCCAAGGAGGTTGAGTGTTGCTAACTCTCTGTTCCACCTTCACATATGGCTTTCTGCAGTGGAGCTTTGCCACACAAGAACCGCGCAGAGATGGCAGTATCTTTCTCCCCGGCCCCATGGCCTCTCTCTGCCAAGATCTCTACATTTCATCAGTATTTGAACTTCAGTCTCCTCCATTTATATTTTGGTGTGTATGGATGCTAAAGGGCAGGCTCGGCTTCCCATACTACTTTTGTAAAATGGCCTTTTAACTTTTTTTTTTTTTTTTTTTTTTTACCAAGCTGTATTTTCAAGGCAGCTGTGCTCAAGACACCTTATTTACTTTTTAATCACGATCTGGGGCTTCTGAATAGGATCTTTAGGCCCAGCTGTATTTTGATAGCACTAACATTGTATACTACGTATCTATCCTCTGCCTTTTCCTGGCTTGGCGGGTACATTTCTATGGGTGCAGAGCACAACAGAGCCTCTGTTATCCCGTGGGGCTGTGAAACATGCAGGGGCTGGCTCAGAACAGGGATGCTCAGTTACTTGCCCTCCAGCCCTTCTGTGGGGAGGACAAGGGACTCAAAAGGGGCAGTGTAAAACAGAGCAAGCTGAAGGATTATTGTATAGGGGCAAACATTGGAAAATCAAACGTACATCTGGGAAATAGGGTGGAAAGAATCCTATTGAGCCAGATTCAGTGGAAGAATGAGATAATCTGTTCCTTGGTCTGTGAAATTAACTAAAGCTGAAGAATATTGAAAGAGAAACAAGAAAATGACTGGCCATCTCTCTGTTGTATAAATAAAGGGTATTACAGGCCTGAGTTTAATGGAGAGATCTAGTACAGAGGAGAACAAGGTTATTATGAATTGTTCTGTTGACTTTTCCAGTAGCAATCCCTCAGTGGAAAACTGAGTTCGAGTTTGGCTTTTGGTGAGGAAGAAGTATGTAAATAAATCATAGAATCGTTTGAGTTGGAAGGGACCCTTAAAGGTCATCTAGACCAACTCCTCTGCAATGAGCAGGACACCTACAGCTCCATCAGGTGCTCAGAGCTCCACTCTTAAATGCCACCAGTGATGGGACATCTGCCACTTCAGTGAGCAATTAGTTCCAGTGCCTCACTGACCCATATTGTGTGTAAAAGTAAATTAATAATAATAATAAAAACTTCTTCCTTATATTCAATTTAAATATCACCTCTTTTAGCTTGAAACCTTTTCAAAAATTGTTATATACATAACATACTCATATATTCTTGCATGCATACATCCTGGCTAAAAAACATCAGTGCTATGAGTGACCAGGCTACATGGACAGCTCTTGCATGGAGCCGGAAGAGATGGGCAGCCCTCAGAGCTCAGGAGGGAACAGGGCACTGCTGCTCAGACGTGCTGACAGCAGTCAATAAACACTGGATTTCTGCTGGTAGTTCTGGAGGCATGGTGCCTGGTTGTGAGGTATTCTTCCAAATGGCACCATCCAGAGGCCAGAGGGATTGCTCCATTGCTTTGGTTTTCTGGGGGGTTTGTTTTCTGTTTTGTTTTTGTATGTTTTCTTGTTGTTTGGATTGTGGATTTTTTTTTTTCTGGTGGCAGGGAGGTGTGTGGGTGTGTGTATAGTTCTCTATTAAGGAAAACTTCAGAAGGCAGAAAAACCACAATGTTTTAGGGTTTGGCCTTTGAATTCATAACATGGAAAATTCCTATTTCTGAATTTCCTAAAATCAATTAAATTATCTTTACATTTTCAAGGATTACCAGAGATGTGAGGTCCCACTGGAACAAGATAACTCAAAGTTAACATTCTCCAAACTTTATGCAGTGTGTACTCCTAGTTAAAAACAAATGTTCTTTTTCACTTGCATTAGCTTTTCGTACTGGTGAAAAGTGGAGCTGAACTATTGTTTTTTGTTGTTGTTGTTGTTTTTGCTTTATTTTCATTATACAAAATATTTATTATGATGAAAACCTCCACAATTGAGTGAGAGGGTAAAAAAATCACAGGGCTTTTTGGGACAGAGTATGACGAGGGATAGTTTAACAATAAAACATTCTTTAAAAGCTTTTGAAAAGTAATTTTTCATCCTTTGAAACAACTTGGTTTCAGAGCTTTTCTTCATGAAAAATACTTGTAGAAACACAAATGTGGTATCTACTGCACTGTACCCAGTGCAAACAGTTCATTGTTGCCCTGTGGGCAGCTGGAGTTTGGCAGTTCCCAATGGGCATTTGTGCTGCTGCTGCAGTGAGACTTCCCATTGGGCTTGCTCACCCCAAGGCTTCTGCCCTTCCATCCCTCCTTCAGGAATCTGGGGCTTGGAGCATTGAGCAGTCATGGATCAAAAGTGAGTTTGTTACCACTGCCAGCAAGTAAATATTAAAAGCCCAAAGATGTGCAGAGAGGAAGGTGAGATGCTTCTTACAAATGATCTTTTTAGTTGCTGCTTTCAGCAAATTCATTCAATTTTGCATTTCAGCACATGCTGTCACAGGAAATTCTCAGCAGCTTGGTTTACCGAAAACCACAGCTAAAAAATGATACCATTCCCCCCCCCCCCCCCAACCTCCCGAGCAGAATTGCCCTTGTTTATTTAAAGCTTTAGAAAGTGATCTCATTTTTGTCACTGAAAATTATCTAGGACAGAGTGAGAATGTAGGCCTGGTTTTGATGTCACCATTATCCTTTGTATACCCACAGAACTACCTAGAAAAAGCAATGCTTGACCAGTTCTAACCTTTGGTTAGCACATGCAATGCTTTTGTTGGGAAAAGGGTCTTGATGCGGACTGTGGTACAAAAATTGAAGCCTTTTTTCTTCCTTTATCCCCAAGAACCAAAGGTAAAAAGGCAGTGCTTAAGCCAAAAATTTCACTAAGAGCTGCTGCTTGTGCTGGAAACCAGAACTTATGTCCTTACAAGTTCTCTGCACTGATTTACTGCATGACTTTGAATAAGTCATGGGTAGATGCAATTCTAACCACTAGCCTTTGAAATTATGAGAAGTATTTGGGTTCCTTATCCTTTGGGTCCCTTTTAAAGCAGTCATTCTACAGCTGGTGTGTTTGACACTTAGAGCATCCTATTACTGATGAATTTTGAGCAGCAATTTGTAATGCTGACTGTGGCATCTATGTGCTTAGTTTTCCCAAGTGCAAAATCACAAGAATGCTGTCTATATTCATAATTTCTCATTATTTTCTGGCTGCTGCCCACAAGTGGTCAGTGGTTTGTGAACAGCCTGCTGGGATGGCAGCACCCCTGCCACTCCGTGTGAGCTGCCCTTGTACCAGCACTAGAGTTCACGTCAATTACTTCTTTCTAAGACCAAGCAGTGTTATTTAACAGGCTTCCCTGCAGCTCAGAGCTGCACTGTAGTTGACCAGAGTTGCAGGGGGGTGCTGGAAAAGCAGCACTGAGCACCTTCAGATTACATATGTCAGGCTTCTGCCTTGTTCTGAGTTTTTCTCCCTTTGCTTAACCTTTCTGGAGCCAATTATCTTCATAAACTGATGAAAAATTGAAGAGACATGGACATTTGCCTACCACAGTAGGTGTTCTCACTGGGTTACTTTTGATGAAAATGAGACACATGTAGCCACTGTGTGACTTTTATTTTGGTAAAGGAGTTTGCTATCTGTAAGGTTCATTCCTACTGTAATAGGCATTATACGAGGGTGGGGGGGGGAAATCTCCTTAGCCAGTATCCTACTGCTTGGTTCCCAGGATATGCCAAGCACTACAGCTGGAGATGTAATCAGTGACTAACGAGTTTCCTATCCTGCAAGAAGCCCACATACTGGCATTATTTCTTTTTTGTGAGGATCTTATTATTTCTGACATGGAAGAAGAGTGCAAATTGGCTCTGTGGGCAGATGCTGCCCGTGTGCCCCCAAGGGATAGCAGTGTGTTCAGGGCTTTGGGAGCCTGAGGCATGCTCAGTAACAGCCACGAGAGGTCTTTCTGAAGGATGAGTGTAGATGCCAAGTGCTGGTGCTACTTGGCACGAGCTGCATAACACAATGAAGAAGGAATGGCCTTGGGGTTAAGAAAGTGAGCTGTGAGTTCAGAGACCCTGGCTGTAGCTAATGTAAGTCACTTCTTGTCTGTTGTACTGCTGCTCCCCACTGACAGATATGAAGTTCCAGGAGAGTGAGACTGTGCTCCTGTTGCCACTTTGAGTGTGCTGGAGATGGGCATGTCCATGCCAACAGATATGCCATGTCCAATGCATTTACTTGTTTGTTAGTAGCACCCTTGGATCAATGCTGAACCTATATTACTTTCTTTGTTTTGGACTTCTGGGAAATGCACATGCTTCGTTGTCTTCTGAGTTGGGTAATAGCCCAAAACTTTATCTAACTAGCTTTCCATAGCTCTCTGCTTATGTTCTTCTGTGGTGTTTTTTTGTGAAATCCCATTTCTCTATATAATGATATATCTCTATATAATGGATAATGAGTACTGTCCTGACCTTCCTCACCTTAAGCACTCTGTAAGATAATATATAAATGTTACTGTTCACACTAACTTTATTGTACAGAATGTTAGCTAGAGATGAAAAACTGTTGCATCTCTGCTGTCTACAGAGGAGCTGTAGTTCTGGATGCTTCTGCTCTTGTATAATCTACTGTGGTTCCTGTTGTGGTAATAGAAGAAATCTATCATCGCTGTTATTGTACATGGGTAGTGCAAATTTACTACCCAACCTGAGAGCTTATGAGACAGTTTTTCTGTGTGGTGGGCCAAAATCTTATGTTTCTGGTTAAACCAAGGAAAATTAATAGCCATTTTCACCAGAAAGCTGAGAGTCTCCGGCATTACCCTATATACTAGGCGCGTAAAGAGCCTCGTGCTCTTCTTCTGTGCATACCACAGTCCCAGCTAGCTCCTGCAGAGACAGTCAAACAATTCACCCTGGAAAGCACGATGACACTTAACTGGTCTTGTTCAAACTGTATTTATGGTCCTTTGTGGCCTCCTTTCCTCCTTCCAGTAATCCACCAATACCTCAAGTTTAAGTCTGTTGCACACAGCAGATGTTTGTTGCTTTAGTTGCTATGCTCCAAAGCCCTCACTGATCTAGGTGATGTAGAAATGCATCCTCCTTTTCCCTGAAAATGCCAAAGGAAAAAGAAGAATCTTTTGCAAACCAACCACTGTTTTCTTCTCTTGAACCACATTCTTGTATTGTCAGCATACAAGTGTGGAAATGTGTGGTGCTGTGGTTGAAATAAGGGATGTGAGTCATGAGTTCTGAACTTGTATATCCCAGTTCCTTTCCTGAGTTGCTGCCTGACCTTGGGTAGGTGGCACAATTTAGCTGTGTATCCTCACTTCCTCCCCTCTAGTACCTTCATCCATCAAAGTTGGCAGCAAAGAAGTAAATTGTGCATCATGAATGCAGGTTTAGGTTTGGCTTAAGCAGGATATTTCTGTCAGATTTGGGCGGAGCTTGGTCTGGCATGGCTATGCTTTGAGGCTGGTACTGAGCATCAGGTATGACTGATAGTACATTACTTTGCTTATGCTTAATGTCACCCATTTCTGTCCCAGAAACAATTTCTGCCCTTAGAACCAGCAGGCTGTATGTTCTGGAGTTACTTCAGCCACAACCTCAGCAAGGTCCAAGACATGTGATGTTTTGTGCGTTCCTGCAAGAAATCTTGTGACTCCAGTCCTTCCTTCACGAGGTATCTGTAGCCCACTGCTGCATTTTCTTTCTAAGACAAAGCTAGAAAAAACATGCAGCTCCCTGCTGATACAAATTACTTAAATAGCCATGTCTTCATTACTGGGATGGATTCTCCATGTCACCTGCTGTGTTGTCTTTCCTTCTGTGCCTAAGCTGGAAAAGCTGTAGCAGGCATATGGCAGTTGGGTCATAGGGATGTGCTCAGCATGAGATTTACTTTGCTGATGGATCCTGAGCCTAGCTGAAAAGGGCCAGTTTCCCTGTCTGACATAATCCTCCATCCCATTCCTAGAATTGCTGATTCTAGGAGAGAAGCGGCCCACTTCTCTCCCATGTGCTCCTGCACTGGATTTTAAACATAGTAGATTGTTTCCAGAGGATCCATCTCTGACTTTAAGCTGTGCCATGTACAAATGGGGCTGTGAGCTGGGGCACAGTCCCTGCTGATAAGCACATCCAGCTGGGCTGGATGTTTGCTGCTGCCTCTTGGATCATCTTCACGCTTCTGCATTCATCTTGTTCTGGTGTTCAATTTACTGAACGTACCTAAAGCCATTATAGGGATCTCACTGTTAGCATACGAGTGATTTGTAACCCACAGCATGCTTATTTCCTTCTCTTTCAATAGCTCCATTGCTAAAGGAGGGACCAGAAGTGTTGCCAGTTTGTATCTAAAGATGCCATATAATACACTCTATTAAGAAATGGAATGAATTTCCATTTTAAAAGCAATAATGAAGAAAATTATATTTTTATTGTTGGATACCCCTGCTTACTGAATCTTGCTTTTAAAATCCATTTAGTCGACCCTATTTTCTCTGACTGGTTCATAATTCTAGATTGACATAATTTTGGACATCAGTTCTGAAATGCCAAATATATCCCCAGATAATAGTCACTGGAAGCAAAGGACCTGTCCAACAGGAAGATGTTTAAAGAGATAAACTCCCATACAAAACAATATTTTATGATAATTATATTGTTTTGATTTGAGACCTAATAGCTGGAAATTGTCATATATAAAAAGAAATAATTACGAGTTAATAAATTAAACATCAATAATTGATGCAATAGCCACAGTGTTACTTAACAATTGAATTTTCATCATTGCCATTCATTATAATTAGAAATTAATTACACATTATATATTTATTGAGCTGAAAGCATGACCAGCCATCAACCTGCTGATACAGGAATCTCTGGCATTTCCAGTATTTTATTTTCCAACACAAAAGCAGTATCTCAGTCCCAAATATAAGAGCAGGAGTTAGTAAAAGGTCCTGAGCTGGGCCTGAAAAATAGGCAGCCTTGGGTTTTATGCGACAAACTGTTTCATTGGCTCACTAATTTCTAGCCTGTGTGCTGCAGGGTAATCAGTGCAATTCCCAGGAAATCCATGAAGGCTTTAATGAGCCGTGACATGTTCAGCACACAGTCAGCATGAAGCAGCTCAGTGCAAGGAAGGTTTTGGCAAAGGCTACTTCACATAGGTTCTGGCTGCTGAGGAGCCAGCTGCTAATAATACTCACCCAGAGGACTTGAGTAGTGGGGGCTCTCTACTTCCCTGATTTGGCTCAATCTGTATAAATAGACTATCTGTAATCTGCCTCATTCATCAATGGAGTAGAAAGTTGCTGGTCCTCTTATTTTTTTTTTTCCAAAATTCGACTTTTATGAAAGTGATGTACTTCAAAGATGTACAGCTTGTTGGTATCCCAGTCTTTGGGTCAAAGCATTCAGTTAGCTAAATTGATTGACCCTCTGTATATGCTTCGGCATCTTCTTTTGCCTTAAATTTGAAGTGTTAGCATTCATTTTGTGTTTACTATGCTTTTCTCAATTGGATTTTCAATAAGCATGCAAACTCTCTTCTGCTGTGATTTGATATTCCACTTTTGCATTGGTAGAAACTCAGGCGGTGATGGTGAATGCTGGCAAACCAGAGCTGTGTTTATATATATATAAATACATATATATATATATATATTTAATTTTGTGATCTTGTGTCTTAGACAACAGTGTGAGGACCTCCAAGCTTTGAAGAAATGAATTTTAATTCATGCTAAAATGTAAAGACAAGATTCATGCTTTTCCAAAATCAAAGACCTGGAAGTTTCTATATATATATATGTATATATAATTGATGCTGATTCCTCTTCAGTCAAGTATCCTCTCTTCTAGTTAAAACTGAGGCAGAGACTCCATAAGGAAAAATGAAGGTGAAAGAAAACTCAAGTAAAATTTGTAATGGGAACAATATCTTCTACTGGGTAAACGAACACAGCTAAAAAGAAGAAACTAACTGACCTTAGCATGCAAGAACATTCCACTGTGCACAGAGATGAAAGTGGATTTAATTTTTTGTTAAATAAAAACCGAAGTGTTTCTTGAAACAAGCAGAGAAAAGTGACAACTATGAGCAGATGGGATGGATTTTTGAAATACTTTTTTCTGTGTTGTTCTTCAATTCATGGGAGAGGAGACTTACTCATGATATTGTGAATTGCCAAGGTCCTTTTAAGGAGTTGCTCCTAGCTCTTGAAAGATTGTGGAGTAGTAACTAAGGACTTCTGGGGAACAAGCAGTGGGCGGTGTTGGACTGAGTGCTGCGAAGAAACTAGCCCAGAAACAAGATGCAGTGGCTTTCAAGAGGTTCCTCCCTTCCTCCCCCCCACAAACCACACACAAAAACACATCCTAGGTGGTCGAGGAGGCATTGCCTAGAAGCACAAAGTGCTTGAATTGCACATGTGATTGTTGCACTGGGATAAAAGCTGGAGTCAGGGCGAGGGCAGATCCTGCTGCTTCAGTATTTGTACTTTTTGAAAAGCCAGTTTGGCAAGCAGCATAACAAGAGCCTAACAAGTGGATGGACATATGGGGAGGCAAAATAATTGTGCATTAGGAAGACTGTGCAGATGTGAGCTGAAGCAAGGGCGTAACTCCATATGGCGCTGCGCTGACCTTTAGTTGGTGCCTGAATGACAGTACGCGGCGCGGGTCGCACCATCTGAGGGATGCTCAGCTGGAAGAGGGGCTGAAACCAGACAGAACTGGATTTACCCAGATCATCTGCTTCCTAGAAAACAATAAGGCAGCTACTGACAGCTGCTGTGCCTGGGATCACTGTGGTATTCCAGCACTTGGCAGCTCTGAGCCCTTCCTACAGCACTTGGTATATAGCATGGTCCTGGAAAAAAAATACTGTTACCACTACAAATGTGGTGGTGTCTTTCGGTCACTGTTAATCCCTTGTGCAAGAAGAGCAGAGATGAGTGTGCAGGATACCTTTGGAATAATGTCTTAATATTTCTGTCCACAATTTCTGTGTTTTGAGAGCCCTCAAATGCATTTGGAGAAGAGATTACTTAATCCTTTCAGATGCAGAATATTAAGAATTTTGTGGCTACTTTAAGAAGCAGCTTATTTATTTAAGAAACACTTTCATTTTATTTTATTTTTAAGTTAATCCTAGAGGAACATGCCCACAAGGCAGAAGAATTGCTGTGGCATTTTGTTGCTAGGAAAGTGTGGTGAGTGCAGGGCTTAATTCTTCAACCTGGAAATCCTTTGATGAAATACACCAGAGAATTTAAAACTGACTTATGGTTTACTGTTATTTGTTTCCCCCTTTTCCTTTGGGCTGTTAATCCTAACCCTGGCTAGGAGTTCAGCCTCGATTTATCAATGGCTGCTTGAAGTGCTCATGAGGATTTGCTCCAGTATTTACCAGAAGTCTTTGATGTATGAGATTGTAGGCTAACACCAATAATCTTTTGTGAGGAAGTGTCACAATGCATACATCGATCAGCTAAGCCTCTATCTGTCAGAGTCTCCCAACCCAACCGTATTTTTCCTGACACAATGCGGCGCATGGCCTTTAAATTACCCATCTGTCTGACAAATCAGCGAGTGTGGCAGAAACTGGCAGCAGCTTGACGTCGCCTATCACTTTAACTGAAGTGAAAGTAATGCAAACAGATTTATGGGATCCCCTTTGATTATAGACTATGAATATATTTGGAATTGATGTTTGGGGGAAAGACAAGAGAGGCAGCTAAGGCTGGTAGGCAAAAGCACTAGTGCAGCTTTGCATTTGTTCCGGGAAATTGTTCTG
The DNA here is from genome assembly GCF_038088225.1 of Cyrtonyx montezumae. Lineage (NCBI taxonomy): Eukaryota > Metazoa > Chordata > Aves > Galliformes > Odontophoridae > Cyrtonyx > Cyrtonyx montezumae. Next base: position 14,768,215 of record NW_027072045.1, on the reverse strand, counting down.
TTTTCATTTTTTTCCCTCTCCATATGTTGAATCTCAATACTGAAGTGATTATTTTGCCGTTTTAATTCTTAAACGTATAAAATCAAGGCTGAATTTTCTTCAATGTACAGTAGCATGACTATTAAATTAATCTGTGTCATTCGTTGCCTAGCAGGTAAATACTGCTGATTTTCAAAGTGAGCACAGCAGAAGACAAATGCCACTTTTAGGCTGACAAGGATGGCCACTCACTGCAGTGCTGGGAAGGACTTGAGTTCTGTGAGAGTAGAGCAAAGCACTGACTTGTGAATTTTTTGATTCAGTTGTTTACCTTTGCAGAAGTCGCCAAGAAGCAGGCTTTTGCCCATTGGTGCCTCCATGCATCTGGCCCCAGCACAGTGTTGCCTTGAACTAGGTTCATAAGCAAAGTCTGCTTTAATGAGACTGCCTTTTCAGTAAGAGGATTTTATCCCACTTATTGAGGTTGTTGTTTAAGAGTAGTGGTGAATTTGTGATGGTGAAAACTGGGTCTGAGTGCATCCTATGTACAGGCAACAACACGTCCATTCAGTTAGCTCTTGGCTGCAACTGAGCCCTGAAGCCCTGAGCCATCTAGTCCAAGTGAGTGGTAGGGTGGTACCATTTGGGCGTTAGTACATCTGTTGAATCATTTTCTGAGCTCCCTGAAGCTTGCATAAGCTTCTCTTGATACATAGCAGAAGTAGTCTGTTTGCCTTTCTTCAGAGAAGTCATAAACTAAAGCAGCTCTCTTCTTTTTAAAGGAGAAGGTCCACAAACAAAGCTACAGGCATTGTACGTCTCTTAACAAAACAGACAGATGTGGCTAAGCTGTGATAGTCTTTGCCTGGATTCCAGCAGAAATTGTGATTTCTGGGGTTGCCACAGAAAATCAGCTCATTCCCTGAACACCTTTGGTGTTTCCTCGTGTCAGACAGCACTTAGCCAACAGTGATATGTCCCTGGCATGGATTCTTGTATTCCCTTTTTATCACAGTCATCTATAGCTGCAGGGATCACAATCTAAATCTGCTTAGCTCTGAAGGAACCCTTTATAAATCTGGGGTCCTCCTGAATTCTACTTGAGGGATATTGGTATACCCTTGAGCTGAATTTGTTTTAGGTTGTACGCTGGGTTCGCCAAACCTCTGTCCAACATCATGGCTCTATAGGTATTTGAAAATTATGGAGGGAAGATGCCTTCTGGAACAGATGCTTCCTAACACACCAAACTCCTCCTTTTTTTTTTTCTTTTTTTTTTTTTTTCCCTATGCAGTGTTTGCCCTGAAAAGATAAAAATAGGTAATGTTCTTCTCTGTTCTAAACTGCAGAGGGCATCTGTATTAGGATGGTTTCTGCATGGAACAAAAACAGGCATGCTGAACAAAAGAAAAAGTGCTGGCAAATGAAGTTAATCACTAATGCCTGGGTACTGTCCAGCACACAATTACTTGAGTGTAAGCCACATCCCAGTAAAGATGAGCAAAAAAAAACCCACAAACAAACATAGCCTCTGTGTGCTTCTGGTAAATGCACAGAAGCTGTGAATGACCTCTGTTTGGTATCTGAAGGGCTGTTCATGAAGAGCTACTCTATTGAAATTATGGGGTTGAGGCTAATGGGATTAGCCAGATCGTCACGTCAGGCATTTGAAGGCTCCTGTAAATGGTCTGTTGGCAGTGTCATTCCTTCATTTTAAGACAATCTTCACCTCCAGCCCTTATTCTTGATGATGAAAGGCCTTTCTGAGTTCCAGGCTTCTGCCAAGCTTGTGGCAGCTGGGTTGTTGCCTAAGCATCTCCTCCCACATCTCCAGGTGAGGAGATGGGTATGGAGATGCCAAGCATTGCATCTCTACACACAAGTTTGCATCTGCAGGGTTTCATGAGGCTTCCACAATGACAGTGGACTGTTTCATAACACAACATGGTAGCTGTGGGGAGGAGCAAGTAAAGCAGACAGCTGAGGTCTTGGTGTCTGATTGAGATTGTTCTGGCTACTCTCCACAGGAAAGGTGAGATTGTTTTTGGGGGTCTTGTTGCTCTTCGTCTCTGGAACTTGATTGGTGGAAATTTATATGAAGCACTGGAGCTCCCCTCGCACAAATCCCTCACCTAATAGGTTTTTATAGCAACAACAGGAGAGCCAAATCTCTTCTGAAACACATAAGGCAGTGTACTATCCCAGCATTATGCTGCAAGCATGGCCACCTCTAGGCTAGCACCTGTATGAAAAAGAGGGCTACAGGTAGTGCCTTTGCTCATGGTGTTCTTCAGGTGTAATCCTGTTTCTCCTTTGAGTTTTCTCTAGCACAGCTTTATCAGGAAGATAATTCAACAAGCAGGCAGGACTTTGTGGTGGAGCTGTGACAATAGCCATGTTCTGCACGGCTGTAGTATCAAAGAGAGTGCACGTGAGTAAAGTCACACTGGGCTCCTTTCTGATTTAAACTAGTCCTAGGCTATTTTCAGTAGGCAAGAACTCTGAAACACAAGGAAGGCATTTGTTTGTAGCACTGATCTTTAGTACACCATGGCCTGAATGTCATGTCTAGGATCCAGTGAAGATCTGTAAGTACATCCTGCTCCTATGCTTACAGCCCTTTTGGCTAGCTGCTGCTGAATCAAAAAACATGCTTCTTATGAATAATGAATTTCTCTTTATCTCCAGGGAAGATGCATAAACTTCACTCGGGTAAAATCGGATGGGACCTCTACACCTTACAGCCCACCACCGAAGCTGCCACGAAGGGACAAAGTCAACGATGCTCCAAGGAGTCCTTCTCCTCCTGTGTCTCTGCAGCCCCCCTCCAGGCAGCCACCTCCTGGGCCACCCCCATCCCGAGCCCCTCCTGGACCTCCCCCTTCACGGCCCCCCCCGCAGCCCATGGCTTAGAGTGCAGGAAAATCCTGAGTGACAAAACACGTCTCTTTGCTGAACACGGCATATTTATTGAGTATTGGTTTACAGTTAAAGATAACAGAATTTGTTGCTGGTCAGCAAAAAAAAAAAAAAAGGGAAAAAGTAAAAGAAATTACCAAGTGTCAGTTTTAGTGTATGAGTATATTTATACCGCACGTGCTGAGTAAACATTCAGTGGATAGATTCAGAGCTACGGGGTACACAAACAAACCAAAATGATCAGCTAGATACAGTAGCAGCTTTATTTGTATACCTTTCAAGTTCTATTTACATATGACATTTGTCTGACTTGGTATGTCAGATCATACATTAGTAACTGTAGCTGGATACATGTGCATCTGTTGTTTTGATAGCTGCCACCTGCAAGTTGGTTAAATGTAGTTCATTGAAGCATTTGCTTTCTTTCCCCCAACAGTACTGCATCCAGATGTTAACACGGCACAATAATTACAAAGATAATTTCTGCCTCTAGTTCCGCTGGTGGAATTTCCATGAAAGTTTATAGGAAGGCTATAACAATAAGGAGGTAAAATGAGACTGTGTGCCGTTAATCTAGTGTAGAAGAGGGGTGTCCTTCTCTTGACAAAATCAGATTTGAACCTGCTGTGTCTGAATATGTTTTGATTAGGTTGTATAGGTTAGACACTGAAGGCTGGATTTTGGTTCCAGAAATCCAAATCCTGAGCAAGACCTCGGTTTAGCATTGTTCAGAGGATTTGCAAGGAACTTTTTGGCTAGATATTTTGTTTTCATTTATTGAAGACACTCTGAAATTGAACAAAAAGTTGTAACTTGAGCATGAATGCTACCATATGCAAACAGTACATTACGTAAATCAAGAGCATAGATGGACCAATTCCGTTGCTGTTTAATCATAAAGAAATTTCCCTTCAGTCTTACTGACAAGCAAAATTGGGTCCTCTTGTAATTCAAACATGAATCCTTTTGAGTGGCTTTCTTTAGACAGCCCGGCTCCCAGTAATCTAACCTTGCAGGCTACCTGTGATCGAGAGAGGCATGGTGGGAAGAGTCAGTGTTAGCTTTTTTCCCCCTCTTCTATAATGTTTATCTGGAGGATTTCCAACCACTGACTTGACCTCAATTCTGTGTGTCATCAGAAAGTGATGTGAGCACCTACACAGAGGTTTGACGCGGGATTGTGGGACAGCCCATGAATAGTGTTTGCTAAGCGATAGCTGTGTGGGTTGGTCCCAGATCATTCCCTAGTAAATCAGTGTAACACCTGAGCTTGCTTTTCTCTACCATCACCTGTCACATGGTATTGGAAGGGGTGGCTCCAAACCCCTATGCTGGTTAGCTTAGTCAGTAGCTATGTTGTTAGGATATTTGTAGAAATAATGCTTATGTTGCATTATGACTCTGCATATATCTATCTCTCCATCTGTGTGTAGGTGGGGGTGTGTAGTACATCACACTGATTATTGGCATATAAATCCACGCTCAAGCACTAACAGTATCATGCAGCTGCTCCAGATTTAAGGCCTTGTTATGTAGATTTTACAAGCATATAAAGTTGTCCTGTTGCAAACAGAAATCAGGCTTACTATTGCCAGTGGAAGTCCCACTTGCAGAACAACATACCAAGCTCTCAAGGGTCTGTGCTGATCACTGTGACATGCCGTGTGTATGCAGCTGAGGCTGTCAAACTCAGAAGAACCACAGAGCCTCTTTCTCCTCTTGCACTGCTCTGCTCTCGAGTTATGCTCTTACCTCATGCATATTGGTGCAGGTAGTAGAATCACACTCATGAGTGTCAGCTGGCCTTGGACCTGTTCCTCATTTAGGCCTGAGCCAGCAAAGCACTTCTGCATGTATTAAAATGTCCTGCAGGTCAAGAGGAACATCCTTATGCCCAACTGCTTTGCTGACCTGTGACTATATCATGATCAGAAAGGGGAATTGGGACGTACTCAACCCCCTCCTCATTCATTTTGGTCACTTGAATAGGGTTTGCAAAATGTGGTCCATAAGAATGGATTTCTCTTTGGAGGAGAAGTGTGTGTAAGTGTGTATGTGTCCGTGTGTGTGGGAACTGTGTAGGTTTTTATGTTTGGTTTCTCTTTCTTTACAAAAATTGTTCAGAGTAACACTCCCATGAATGGGAAGGCAACACAGTCATTGCTTACCTCCATTTCTTTCAGTTGAACTAAAATATATCCAATTTTCCTCTACATTTCCAGTGAAACTCCACTTTAGACACTAGTGGAAGGAACTGGATAGTCCAGTGAGGTGATGGGAACCTGGAAAAGGGGGAAAGGTGCTTCAAAAGCAGAAATCATTGGTTAATATTTTTTTATTTTTATTTTTTTTTACCTGTAGAAGACTATGTGAGACAGATTTGCTAGAGCTAGGACTTGTAATGTGAACATACAGTGTCTCATGTTGTCCTTGTAAGAATCACAAGCCAACAAATGCTAGTTAGGAATTGAAATGGCACATAATAATTAAAAAGAAATAAAAAGAAAAAAAAAAAAAGAAAAGGAAAAGAAAACAATGCTACCAGGGCAAAACATGGCCTTTGAGGCTTATCTGTACGTGGGATTGGGGCAGACCCAAGTCTCTTATCAACGTGTGGTGATCAGATTTTACCAACGGTGAATTCCACAAATGATTTAATACTGAAAGGGAAAATTTGCTGACAGATTTAGTATCTCTTCACACAGTCAAACTTCCAATATGTCTGTCTCTTCTAGCTGAGGAAAATATCCTCTTAAGCTACAATAGCCAGTCTTGCAGAAATAAGATGCTTACATTTGTTGCACAATATTCAAGTGCATCCAGAATAGGAATGATCTGAGTTTCCAGGTTATCAGATCTGTAAATGATAAAGCAGAAGTGCTATGAAAATTAGATTCAGCATAAATGGAGTTCCCAGCATCTTCATTCTATATAAAATTAAGCTTCAGTGCAGTTTAGGTGATAGTTTGCTGGTAACTTGGGAAGAAGTGAATCTGACTGAACTGTCTGTGCAACTGTGGGGCAGTAAATACACTGCAGTGGCTAAAGAAAGGCCCTTTGTCTTTGGAGAAAAATATCCATTTGCAGTGATCTCAGGCATTATAACAATGCAGTAGGAGAAACTGCTTGCTATTTTACATTCTGTTGAGCTTGATCCTTACCTGGTGTAAATCAACATAGGCCAACTGAAGTCAAGACAATAATAGTGGTGTAATTCAGCTGAGAGCTGGCTCAAAATAAAAGAAGGGACAGAATCTTTCCAACTGGCTTGATATTTGACTATATTTATTTTGGTATGCATATATATTAGTTGTGATTGCAGTACTTACACTGCTAAGAGATGTTCTCATGTGGGACGATTCTCCTATATGTTCCAGCTCATTGCATCATTTGAAACTTACAAAAAATGAGCTTCCTCTCATCCAAGAGAAAAAGTGTGGATTTGGGGAATCTTTGGCTCACACTTGGGACAGATGTTAAATGACACAAGGTGCAAAGAAGCGGGGAGGGAAACTCCATGTGTTTAAAGCTGATACAGAACCACATTGATCAAAGTGTATTTATGGCCATCTTTCAACCCCGGTGCGTGAATTGCCATCTGTGGGAGTAGCCTGCAGAGCAGACGGTCCTAAATGTGAGAAAGAAAAGGAAAGAAAAAGAATCAGATCCTCATCTGAATGAGTGAGCATAACAATGAATGACATTTTTTCATGAACTGTACCAGTTCAAATGCATGTGCACCTGGTGCTCCTAATGCTTTTACTCTTGTTGGTCTTTAGACAACATGATCAGTAATATGCTTTTTCTCTTTAATTTTTAGCTGTTTTTATTGCTGTTATTTTGTTTTGTTTTTTGAAAAAACAACATTTCACTGAGAAGACAGCCCTACTTCTGTAAATATAGAGTTTAACTTGGAGGAGACAGCACACTTCTGGATGTTACTGCTGGACAGTTATTTATTAAAGGGGCTTAAGGTGAATAAATACAGGTGGCTCAGGATACATGCATGCAAGTGTGATAATGCAGTATAGCATTTTCAGTTCTCGGTAGTTTTGGGGAAGGGGTAATTTTAGGGTCATCATAGTATGTTTAGAAGTTTGTTAGTGATCTGATACTTTTGATATTGCAATAGAGATTCCTAACATTTAACAGTGCTTGAGAGATTATGATAGATTTTTTTTTTTTTTTTTGGGGGGGGGGGGTGGGATGTAGTGAAGGAGAAATGTTTTTGTTTTTAAGGGAAAAAACAATGTACTGTACTAAACCTTTTTCTGAGAAAAAAATGATTCATGTTTTCAGAAACGGGGAATGGTGGCTGATGGACAGCTGGGTCATGGAGAGGGACAGAGGAATCAGATGGATTTCTGATAGACAAAGAAGTTTTAAATGGGGATGTGGGTTTGTTATTGATACATGTGGTACAAATTTCTGTAACTGACGTGCTGCTTCCATGTTATAATCATTTAACCTTTATGCATTTTATGCTCCTGCTCCGTTTTTCTGAGAAAACCTTGCAAATGTAATGCCTGCATGCAAATGTGGGAGATGTAGCCAAAGTCTTGTAATCCAACATAATGTAGTCTTAATGAATTCAAAATCAACAATAAAAGTGCTTACTGGTTAAACACTACAGAGAATTTCTTTGTGAGGGTCATTTTAAGAGGGACTAAGCTTGTCTGTGCCTGGTTGCTCTCAATTCATTATGTGACTAGAGACGAGGATATGATCTGTGTGTCAGTTTCCTGTTTCTAGCCTGAAAACTGCAATCCTTGCCTAACTCAAGGAGATAGGATTGGTTTTTTTAAGCTCTTCTTGATCTCAGGTTGCAGGGTAAAAATGTTAATAAAATTCCACTGAAGCTGGTACTCAAACACTGATTGATACATGGAACAGGATGTAAACCCTGCTATTTCAAAGAGAAGTCTAGTACATAGAAACAAGTTTTGAAGTAAGATGCTAGAGCTCAAATCTTTAGCAAACAGTGAATTCTATGGCAAATCCTACACCTATGAAAACTCTGGAGATGCCTGCCTCCAATCAGAGTTGGGTGTCTCAAGCACAACTGCTGATCTCTAGGAGCCTTGCCTAAGCACACAGGATTTGATCCTAAATTCCCTTCTCCCTCACTGTCTCTGAAGCTAGTTTTTTCTTCCCTCCCTGCTGGTAAGGCTTCCTCTGTATCTCTCCAAGCCCCACTGAAGATTTTGGGGGTGAAGGGCTGGCAGAAACATGATGCAGGCAAGGAGGTCAGGAGGGTTAAGCCACAAAAATCTCCAACCCATGTAGGCTGCAATTATGGGCAGAAAGGATGCTGCAAATCTGCTGAGCTGTGCAAAGCATGGCAGCCACAGCCTTATGTGCAATGGGAAAGAAAATAGGTCCTTGCACACACGCAGCCCCCTGAGCTCATGTGATCTCTCCCCGGGGCACATAGCAAGATAGAGTGAAGCCAAGGACATTTGTGACTTCTGCCATCCTGTGAAAGCAGCACGTGGCTTCAGTCAGCTGGGGGTGTGTTGCTCCCTGGACTCGGCTGGCCTTTTATCTTCATCCTTACTAAGAAGCTGTAATGGGAATGGTCAGTCAAGCAAAAGTTCACCTAATGGTGGAGTCTCATCTGCAAAAAATGTGGACATTGATTTTGAGAGGTCTGGTTGACAAAGGAAGGTGGGAGTTGTGTGTGCCTGACACAAGTGCATCCCTCCCCTGGCAGCTCTAATGGGAGCTCTACCTGGAGCTGTGCTCCTCCTCATGATGTCAAGGGCTCTGACAAAACCTCACTCCCACTCTGCTCCCCAGGCTGGCAGGACAATGCTCACCCAGAACAATTTTGTGGCCTTCACTCCTTTTTGTTCCTCCATCTGGTTCTTATGGGAAAGACAGGCTTGAGCTCTCGAAAGAGAGCAGATAAAAACCGTCGTAGAGCCAAAGACTCTGGGCATTTTTGTTCTGCATTAACAAAAACCCAACACTGGCTGCAGCTGTGGCTGGTTAGGTTTAATGCATGCCTGAGACAACAAAACTCAGATTTGACCTGAACTTCCCCAGAGACTGGGAATGTGCAGACCCAGGGCTTTGGTTACAGGCTTGTCTATAAATAGACCCCAGTGCTGATTTAGCACCTTTCATCAAACATACTTCGCAGTCTCAGGAGAGGCATTTGCATGTGAACGTACACCAATATACCCTATTTTGTTGCATGGAAGTCAGCAGCAGTGCTGAAGCCAGTAACTGAAAACTGCCCCTTCCTCCTATGCTCCCATTCCTAAAGAAACCACAGGCAGCCTATGCTGCCCATGCTGGAAGTTTTCTGACCTTTACTGCATGAATGTCTCTTGGCCTGTAGATGAGGACCTACCCTGTACTCCAAGAGCTTCTGCAACTAAATTTCCCCACCCCTGCACACTGAGGACCCCCCCATGCCATTGCAAGGGGGTGTATGCTGGAAGTCTCCTAGACAAGAGTTATTCTGATTTCTGAGTACAGCTCAGGAGGACTGATGGAGGCCCCAAAGCTGGAACAGCTATGAGCCCTGAAACAAGAGGGTACAAACAGACATTCTGCTGAATGGTTTTGCCTGTGTCATTGGTTGAAAAATGTTTCCTGTTTAGCTTTCTGAGATGCAGCGTTGGCATGCATGGATAAATACCTCATTAAAGATCTTCAGATAAACCCATCTGTGCCTCTTACATGAAATTAACCAGAGTTTGCTCTCCTCATGCCAGCCTGTCACTGCTGTGTTGCAGCTGAGTGGCTCTTTATCCATGCTTATGTCCCTCTGTGTCCTGCTGAGGCTCAGGGACATGGTTCTCGGGTACAGACCTGCAGGGGTCGGGCTTGTGACCCATAACACTCAGCGCTGGTGGTGTATATTTTTCCCTCTGATGGCAAAGGGGCTTTGATTTACATCCTGTGTCTTCTCAAAGGGCACAGAAGAACAGCATTCAAGACATCCATGTGTAATAAACACATTTTTACAGACTACCAAACAGAGCTACCCTTTGCTTAAAGATGATGGCTCACACACTGTGCAGGTAAAATACTAAGTGCACTCAAGTTGTATTCTAGTCTGCCTTTTTTCAGGACAAAGGAAGATGTTTTGAGCTGAAAACATGAGTCCTAAGTTTCCCGTGTGTCATCAAAGGCATACTTGGCTAACCAAAACCAATGAGAAAATGTGGTGAGCACCTGTGGCAGCTCTTCCTCTTCAAAAACACAACTAATACTGCTTTCGCCTCTATTTCAGAAGTAGCTTAGGTAAAAGTGAACTGCTGAGAGGCAGTGGATAGTTCTGGTCAGCTGTAGAGATCTTTTATATACTTTACTCAATTTCTGCTCCACCTCTGTAAGAAGTATTGGGATCTATGGCACAAAGGGGATGCCTAATGCAGTGATTACGCTGTGGGGCCTGCTGCCAGTGGGAAACTCTGCAATGTCTTCAGCACACAGATGGCTTCAGAAGATAGCTGATAAATCTTACAAGCCATTCTCATCATGACCTATGAACCTATGAATCTATGATGGCAGACTGGGGTCTACTGTGTGTCATCAGGTGCCATCTTCTCCAGGAATGCTTACAGCCTGTGTCTGAGACACTCTGAATGCCAGTCCATCCACCAGGACAATCACAGGGAGTTGGGTCTGTCTCACCAGCATCTACCAGGTGCCTTGCATCCCTCATCCTCTTTTAGGGAGAAACAGCAGCCCTGCAGACTCTGGAGCTTCCCAGCCTTTTGTCTATTTTTGCCAACTCTAATGGCTTCTGCATCCCTGAAGTGACTCAAAAGCCAAAATAGGAAGTAGCTCATTTTCCTTCCTAGCATGCACAGGAGCAAGAGCAAATCTGACTCCAGCCTATATGATCCCAGCATCACTGCAGGAAGAGCAGGCAGGATGTGAACTGAATGGCCTCAGACAGTGACTCTGGAAGGTCTACCTGGAGGATGAGCTTCCTGCACCTCCATGAATCCTGTCATTTTCTTTTCCCTGAGATGTGTACATGCAGGGTTCCTGTGGGATACATCAGTGTACATGCACTTCAACTGCAGGAAGCAAGTGTAAATATAGCCTGTCGGTGTGCTTGCACCCAAGCAAAGTGCTTGATGTCTCTCTGACTGAATCTGGACCCAGCAGCCCTTTTCTCAGCTGTCTTTCAGAGAGCTGCACTTAGATGACAAGCTATGAAGAAGCTTCTGGCCCTGCATTCTGCTGCTGCCCAGTCCACGGGCTGAGAGCAAATGTCAGGGAACCTGTTGGCTTGTTGTTGTAGGACTACCTGTGGGCCTCAAGATGTTCTTTTCTATTTCATCTTTCAGACATGAAGAAGGGAGTTGAACATCTCTGGAGGCCACATTCTGAGAGAGCCCTTCCTTCTCTACCTCAAGGTAGAGAAAGGACCACAAGCAATCTAGGCCTTGCTGTATCCATGCCACCACAGCTTGGTGTACCTGTGAGTCCCTTTGAAGCCCCTAGCTGGCCTCACCCCTTCCCTGCTCCTCTGCTGAGGGCTGCACCCCTCTCCCACCTTCTGCACCATACAGAAGCTCCTGCCCACCACATCAGGTCAGCTTTTGGGCCACAGACCCTGGCAATGTTGTGAGATGTATGCCCTGGCCAGGCTGCTGCTGGAGGGCAGGGCCCCACAGCCAACATCCACAGTGAAATGGCCTTCCTGGGCACCCTCAAAGCTTTTAAAGAAAAAAATGGACATGAAACAGTTTTTCCTGTGGCAGTCCTGGTTAAACCAGCAGCTCCCGCAACAGCTTCCTGCACCACCCACAAAATGAAGGTGCTCACTTTGCACCTGACCTGCCATGGAGCAACTCCCAGGCTGTAAAACTGGTGGCCACGTCATTCTCTGGTTCTCCTCACCCTCAGCAGGCACCAGGTGCCCTGAGCCATACTGGTTGCCATGAGTGGGCATGAAGTGGGCAGCAGCCTGCTGCTGGAAGGACATGTGTACCCTGGAAGGTTGGGTCCTGCACACAGCATGAGAAAGACAACATACTCAAATGAGAGTGGTAAAAGTCTCATGGGATAAGAATTTTCATTTGTTTCCTGGTTATCATTGACCTGTGATGTAACGCAGGATTCTTGTTACCCATATAGGAATTTTTCAAGCCTTCTCCTGACATTCCAAAAGTTATGACCAGAGCTGGACATGGTTGATCTGTCCAAAGCAATTCTCCAGGCATCTCAGAGTTTCTGCAGCAGTGCAGTGCTTTTCCTAGTGCCCAGCATTGAAGAATATGACAATCTAAGCCTAAGAGCCAATAGCATCTACCTTCACACAGCTTTCACCAAACTAATCTCTGCAATAAAAGTGGTTTAATGGCTAAGAGCTCCAATGAGGTTCAGTTCTGGGACCTGGAAGGGTTCAGCATCTCTAGGGCATTCCATAGCAGGACTGCAGCTAGGTGACTGCTGCCTGGCAATGCCACTGCTCAGTGCTGTTTCCACTGCAGGCTGAGACATGGAGATAACTTGTGGCAGACCTCAGGGCTCTTTACCACCCTACGGAGCTCACAGACCTGTGCCATAGCTGATCTCTCCTCAGCTCCCTCCTGAGCCCTTGCCACGCTTAGTTTTTCTTTTCTGGACCTTTTCTTTGCCTTCCTTAGTGCTCCTTTCTCAGCCATTCTTTTGTCTTTTGCAGCCTCCATGCAGAGCAGGGCAGGTAATGCGGCAGCATTTTTAACATATAACATATTATATACATAACATATTTTTTGTACTACACTTCTCATACAGGCACATTCACTGATGTTTTGTGATCTGGTTGCTCTATCACTGTCAAAGAGATGAAAATCGACCCTAAAGCACATGCTGAGTAAAGTCCTTCAGGCAGGAGAGCACTATCAGCCTACTTCTGTTCCTGCATCTAACTGAGCTGGTCTATGAGCTGATGACAATTTTATGTCTGAAACATCCAGACCTCATTTATCTTATATGTGTCAAAAACTAGTGCTGAAAATAGCTCAGAGTTTGGGCACAAAGTTGTCTCTTGAGGCACAAATGGATACTTCTCATCTTTCTACAACAGAGATGCTGTGGTGCTCTGCATTTCAGGTGAACTTGTCTTGATTTCTTGATCTCTCCATGACCCCAAGCACATCCTCTCTAGTTTGACCCCACAGCCTCTGATCACTTCAGCATTACAGAAGGGCTGGTCTTATTCTCCCCACTCCACACTTAGGATGTTTCACCCATATCAGGCAGAGATCTGAAAAGAAACAACAGAACATTTGGAAGATGTTCAAATGGCAGATGCTCGAAACAGCTAGACCATGGCCCTCAGCTTAAGGAGGGATGGCTGTTTTAGCAGCTACATTGCTATTAGTGCTCTTGAAACAAAAATCTTCTCTATTATAAACTTATTTGCCCTGTTTCTGATTCTTGTTACAACAAACACAATTTGTGCAACATGTTGGTTTTCCCTTAGAAAGCAACAGCCTCTGCATAAGCACACAATAAAATGCAAAAACAAACAATCCCCAGCTGAAAACATTTCCAGTAGTTGTGCATTCTTCACTGGGACCCAGAAGCTGGTGATAGGGAGGGTGAGCAAGTGTCCACACTGAGATTTGGCTCAGCAACCTTCCTATACCTTGAGTGACCCATTAGCACAGGCAGTTGCATTCATCAAAGCCTTGATCTTGTCCATGAGCACAAGAAAGGGAGAGGAAAGCAATACTTTGTTTCCCTGCTTCTTCTTTCTCTAGATTTTGAGACACAAATGCCTTTTCTACTTCCACAGGGATACTGAAATGTGCACAGAAAGTGGTCTGGGTACCAATCACGGTGTTACCAGTGTAACATGACCATGCTGACTGTAGAACCACAGTTCTGCTACAGAGGGAGAGGGACCAAAGTAACCAAGAGGCCAGGAGTTCAGCTTGACACTCACTGGGAAAGCTCCCACTGGTTTTAAAGGGGGCAGAGGCACATAGAGAAACAACTGCACCCGATGAAAATGTTCTTTCTAGTGTATTAGTCAATGCTTGTTTCTTTCGAGGACAGTGCCATGGAAATAGAGCGCCCTATAGTCTGAGTTCTTTAAACCAGGGATCACTTTTTAGCTCTAAAGCAAGTCAGCAGGGCCTACCGTGCAGCATCAGGCTGTCACCCTCAGGCTTCTTGGTGTACATCCTCCATTGCAAGGGCAATTTAAGAAGCAGGATTGTCTTCAATTGTGCATGGACACCTGTACGTGTTCTGACATGGACTAAACAACAAATAATGCCTATTAGATGTGGCTGGGGACACACATAAAATAATTTACGCACAGGTGTCTAACAGCTCTCTGCACACTGCTTCACACTCGCTGCTGGCACTCGAACTGCTGGCATCTGTCGTGTCCCCATCAGACCTCACTGGGCTGCTGTTGCTTGCTTTGACGTGGAGGGTGCTTTCTTTGTTGGCCTTTGGGGTTAAGCAAGAGCAGCAGTTGCCTGTTTTGTGTGGGGAGCGGTTGTTAGGGCGACTGGGAAGAATTCCTTGGCGCCAGCACTAACACAAGAAAGGAATGAGCAGAGCAGTGTTCAGCTGGAGTCAGAACTGAGCCAAGGGGACGTGCTCTGCTCTGTTTGTGCCTCACCCTGTCCCACCCACAGCCGAGGGGCCCCGTGCAGCACAGGTGAAGCCAGCACACCCTGTGCAAGCATCTGCGCAGCTCTGTGCGGCCCGGTGACACTGGCTGTCCCCTCTGACCTCAGCGCTAACCTCCCAAGCTATGGAGCTGGGGAATCAGGTCCTGAGATTTTACTCTGTTGCTACTTGAACATCCCTCAAAACATATTTACACAGATTTTCTGTTATGGTACTTGGCACGAGGCTGCTTGTGGTAATAAAGGAAACTTGGAAAATGAGCTGAGCTAGTGATTTTCAAATGGAAACAATTCTATTTTGGGATCATTTTCACTTTGAAAGAGGGTTCAAAGGCAAAAGAGGAAAGGGCAGGGCATGCAGTGAGCTGCCAGGTATGCGAGTACAATTTTTTTAAACTTCAGTGATTTTATTTTTGCATTATAGATACTCTCCATGTAAAAACTACTACCTTCATCTGTTCATTTTCCCCAGCTCACACCTCTTCCATAAATAGACAATAAATTTTGTTTGGTTTAGTCTGCTGGTGTTTTTATGCAGCCTTGCCATATAATGATCTGATTTCAGGTGATGGTGAGTTGATTAGTTGGTGTTAGAGCATTTGCTCTTAAAATCTCTGATGGGAATCAGCTGCTGGTATCTGTGTAAGTAGTAATAGGAGAGAGGGAGGAGGAGAGATAAAAGCAGAAGGTAGTGCTCGTACTGTGGAGCTGTTTGTGTATTTGCTTAAAGCCTGCAGGGTGATGCTGGTGCAGTTTGTGCAGTGAGGGAGTGTAAGCTGTCTGCAAACATAGCAGCTGCTGAGGCAAGAGACAGCTATAAGTTGGGGGGGAAGGTAGGGCAGAGTGTTGTCAGTAATGGGTCAGAGCCAAAAGCCTGGGAAGTAGGGAGAGGTAAAGCCTGGTCCTGGAAAGAACAGCAGTGGATGAGACAGTAACAATTTAGTATTGTATGAAAGAAAAAGCTGTGGTTTTCTGAAGTGGGTCCTTATCATAGCTGTGATTCTATGTGGTGTTACTTACAGACTGGGTTGGAGAAAGTTATTAATCTTATTTTGTTGTAACAGAATACTTTTCTCCTTTTTGGTCTGAGGGTTGTGCTTTAATTTCCTCAAGTTCAGGTAGTCATGTTTTATGACTTGTAAGATTATTTGTGTTAAATATCTTTGTGTTTTGTCTGTTTTTCTACAACTCCTGACTTAAAAATAAACTAATATACGAACTTTGGTGTGAAAATACCCAAATGATTTTGGTTTTTTTTCTTTTGCTGGTAAAAAGCTCCTATACCAGTCAAAAGCTGTGAGATAAGTAAAACTGCTGAAGAGTTTTTGTTTTGCATAAGCTTTGGTGTTCCAATGCAGTCAGCTCCTGGCCTGAAACTTTCCATACTTGAGGCCAGACTATGCTAACTTACAAATGGGAGAGGTAAGTAGGGGGCAGCCTCTACATAAATCATTTAGCTATCCTCTATCTAAACTTGAGCATCCTTTAAACTTCTCTTCCTGGTTTAAAACAAGCTGTCAGAGCTTAACGGGTGGTGAAAGCTTCTTGAATTAGTGCCAGTAGTGTGCCTTTTGATGGCTCTTAACACTTGGGTGTTTTGGCCTTAATTTAAACATAGAAAGTCCCAAGGGCAGAGTCAAGAGAAGCTGAGTATGCAGCAGCTCCTCATTATGTCTAGTTGAACATTGATTTGGACCAAATGGTCTAAAAACTTGCAAACCAAACTTTGTTATGGTGCATGTGCTTCTGTGGAAGGTTTCTGACGTTTCTGACTGCTCTTGGTGGCTGACTCAGCAGGAGCAGGGATTCTCTGAAAGGAGTTTTTGGGGGGCTGAGGTTTGAGAAAGCTTCACTGTGGAGACACTTAGGGATGTCTATGCCCACAATCTGATTGACTCACTGCTCAGTTAACTCACTTGAAGATAACTGTGGAGTACTGTGGATAATTTCTCAGGGCAAGCAAATTGGATCACTGACTCACATTAACCACCTTAATGTGCTGTTGGGCAGAGTTCCCACTGACAGTCTTGTTAGTGGTTTTGGAGCTCGCTTTACCTGGGGATGCAGAAATCACGTGTGAGACAATGAGGTCCTGCATGTTGTCTTCCAACTCCTTCTGATGTTTCTTTCCGAAGGACGATCACTGTACTATGTAAGGCTGTTGGGCTGCTTCAATGTGTGTCTCTTTGATATATAACAGCAAAGTACCTGACCCACAAACAAGCTTAATAGAATATCCATGTTGAGGGGGAGCCATGGTACATAGTGAAGACAGGTTTGCTAACCTGAGCTGCTCTAAACAGTCTGTTTAGAGCAGTGCTCAAAGAGAGATTCCCCTGGGTTCAGATTTTCCAGACCTTACCTCGCCCATCTATATTGATTTCTTGAAGTCTGGCAATTGCTTCTCTGCATTAAATTCTAATTCTGTTAAAATTTCCTCATTGTCCCTTTGCAGCTTTTTTTTTTTTTTCAGTTTTTTCTGGCAAAAACTTCTGCTTGGAAGTTTCTCCCATTTTCTGTCTGGTTTGGTCTCTGGTCCTTCTGTGACTACAGCTCTTAGCTCTAATTCTGATTTTCTGTCTAGACAGGTTTCTTTGTCCTTGGAGTCCTCCAGAAAGTTGACCTCTGTGGCAGGCTGACCTAATTAAATCCCAACACAGGGAAAATGCCTGTGCAAGGAGCCAGGCACAGCCTTGGGATCCAGAAGAAGCAAATCCACCCTGCTAAATCCACCCTGCTTTCACAGCCCTCCCCCCAGAAAGAGGGAAAATGCAGTACATGTGAGCCCTCCTTTCGGTATGCTGTTGATGACCCTGCCTCTTAAACCAAGACTGTAAAGACCCTGCTTGCATACTTGCAATACCAAGGGCAATGCCTTCTCTATAGCCTGTGTTCTCCATTCAATGGTTGGGTTTGAGCAGGGAGTAGCTGCCAGAGCTTGTTCCAGTGGGAACAATAGGGGCAGCTTCCCAGACCAGAGGTGACCCAGCTGGGTTAAGTAAAATAACTGTGTGGGAAGAAAAAGTGGTCTGTAGTTTGGTGTTTACCCATGGTCCCATGTGGGCCCGTTTATGTGAGAGAGAACCAAGTTCCTCTGTAGCAAGGGTTAAGATATAGCTGGTGGGAATGCATGTATCAGGGCAGCTTTCCATTTAAAAACAAATAAATTCTGGCACTGTGGGTTCTGACAAAAGTCTAGACAGGAAAATATTGCTACAGCCGTAAGATATTTCAGCTTATTTCATAGAAATGCTTCTCAATATTAAAGTATTAAGAACACAAACACAGAAAGGAAAAAAAAATTCAAATTTCCCTGTGTCTTAGTATGTAATAGCAGCTAGTGTGAGCCTTGTAACTTTGCTGGGACTGAGGCTGCTGAAAGCAGTTAGCCTTTAATGTGCTGGTCCTGTGTTAGCCCAGAGATGCTTTCTGACTACTCATGCTTTGCGTGTCCAAGTGTGTGACAGGGAGGGACCTCTCTAGTCAATGTACAGTCTGCTACTTATCTGAGCTTTACTGCAATTTGTAGGATATGTTTGGGTGGTTTTTTTTAATAGGCTTTTTGATGGAAGTAATATAGGAGAAGGTTTCAGTTTTGCGAGTCCTGGTTTGCTGTGGTCCAGGTTGGTAGAAATAGAGTCCAGAATGTGAGTGGCTTATTTCATTGCAGCAGAACCTGCTGGGTCTCATTGGAGTTTAATGCCGAGAAATTACCTGGCTGTAATTTGTATGTTGTGTCAGTGCCAGAGGCTAAAGTGTTGGCAGAGAAGGGTGTGGGGGGAAAGCAGTGGAAGTATTACAATGAGCTTTAGTCAGCTGAGGTTGAACATCGGGCTCCTCACAGGGGAAGCCTGGATTATTAGGCAACATGATCTCTCCCTGTGAGATCATACATCAAAACAGGTTGAGCCATGTCTGCGGGCGTTCCCCCTGAGGAATTTGTAGATAGGGACAGGTTATACCTGCCAGTTCCAGGCACAGAGGCCAGTTATATTCTGCAGCTTCCAGAGGGAATAAGCTTCCTGAGGAGCAGTTATTCTAACTTTCTTGTGGTAAGACTATTGAAAAGAACTTCTCTCTCTTCCTCTTTTCTACCCCTCTTCAAATCTCAGCCTCTTTAACTAAGAGGTGTAATGTGTGTGGTTTCCTTCGTCAACAGGCACAGATATCACTGCTGAGATCACAATGGCATGGTGGAAGGCCTGGGTAAGTAAAGGAAGCACTGAAGTAAGACACCTTGGTTTCTTTCGCACCAGTATAAGGTAACTTAGCGCACCAGGTGTTGTGGGAATTAGGTGTTAAAAAAACAAACAAAAAAAACCAATCTAAACCTGTTCATTGGTTTCCTGATTATAAAATACCTTTCAGCACTTCCAAAACCATGGTTAAGGATGGTATTGAGCTGCTTGCTGCCTTCAAGAAGACCAGGCTCTCCCTGCCCTTGAACTGAGTGGTGCAGGGTTACAGCTGTGTACATTTGTGTTATGAGAATATGGCACTAGGGACTGGCACAGCTGTCTGCATTAAGTTTGAAAGCTGGGAGTTCCTTGTCCTCTTCTTCACCTCTGCAATCAGTTCAGGGCACTGGCTGGTCCCCATTTGAGCTGGCAGGCTGTGCTCACAGAGATGTGGTCTGTCTTTGGTAGGTTTTGAGTGTTAGTGCAACAGTGTGGACTTGGACACCCTGTCAGTCTTCTGTGGAAGGCTGGGTTTCCTCTGGGACTTAACTCCAGATTTCTGGAGCCCAGGCCTGGAAGAGAGTTGCTGAAGAGCGACGTGTTGGGGTGCAGCCTGTACACAGGGCTCTGGTGTGCTCCTCTCCTCCCCAGGACTCTGCAGTCCTGGTGCTGGTAGCCACCAAGGAACCTTTGCCGGTGAGGCTGGTGGGAGCCCTGTGTCAGGCAGCATGGGGGAGACATCCTATGGAGGAGAAAGCACTTCACATGGATGTGACCATTTTTCAGACTCATATTTTTGCAGTTGAGAGGTGTGGGAGTTGGAGGGGGAAAAACACCTTGAGGGCATGAAACACCAAGCTCGTTCCAAGCTACTTCCTAAGGCTTCAGATAGAGAGCTCTCCCAACATTAGATGTCAGGCTTTTTATGGTCTAGCTTGTTGGTTTTTTGTTTTTGTTTTAACGTTAACACTGTAGTCTTCTTTCCTGCTGTTCTACTTCTGCCTCTCTATTTCCTTTTGGAAGTTAATTTAGTAAAACATTTTCTTTTTTAAAGCTTGGAGAAGCTATCCTGCTTCAATTTTTCACTTTCTGCTAACTTGTATCCTTCACTTCCCCCCAAGCTGGAAATCATTTGAATACGTAGTGAGAAAAAGAGGAGAAGACTCATTGAGAGCTCTAGAAGTCTCTTATCTGTGGTGTTGTAGGTGGAGGTGTAGAAGAGAAGGTGGCAATGGGAGGGTGATGGAAATTATTTTGGTTCTTAAAATCCTTCATAAAAAATGCAATTCAAATGCAAACAATGAAAAATGGGAAACTCAGAAGTTTTCCATTGAAATCCCACCTGTCATCCACATTCAGGTTTTTGATAAAGTGCTCATATGGTTCAAAAATATTTTGATAGGAAAACTTTTAATTCCCCTATTCTTTTTTTATTGGTGAAAAGCTTCTCTAAGCATCAGCTGTAGGGTACATGTACTATGTTGCTTTTGTGCCAGTTATTCATCTATGACTGGCACAAATGCTTTGAGCAGTTTCAGTTAGATAATTATGACATCAATTCTTCTGGAAAACAAGACCAAACTGATCAGGGTTTCTCTGGAAACCAATTGTGATTGTACCTGTGCTGGCACACAGAGAATCGACCTATGAGTGAGTTATGAGTAAGCTACTTGAGCCGGCATGAGCTGTAAATGTTCCTTAGAATTAATACTAAAAAAGGACCATTGTTGATTTGTTTCCAGTACATCCAAATGAAAGTTGAGCTTTGCTCTGCCTCTCACACTGAGTCACCAGGCATAGATCCAGAGTGTTTTTGACGTGGGCCCTTGAGTGCAGCTAGAGAGAACCGTGCAGTTTTTTCAGAGCAAAATCAGACAGATGAGCATAACCTGCTTTCCAGGGAGATCTGCTGGTGCTAGCTGATTTCACAGAGAAGCAGAAAAGGAGCTCCTGTGCTGGTCTTGCCAGCTCAGTCAACTCATTCTGAGCTTGTGATAAGCATTCAGGGATGGTTCTTTCTGCAGAGACAGCTTCACTACAGCCTTAAACTTGCTGCTCAGTAACCAGTGGGACTCAGGGCTACATCTCGTTAGAAGTTTCCTGTTGATGCTGTCTCTTCCTTAGCAGTTCCCTCTGCCAGGAGCAGGGTGTGGTGGCAATGGAGGATGACCCTGGGCTGACTGAAAAGCACACTTCAGCAAACTGAAGGGTTCTTTCAGATCTTGCTCTCTGTTGAACATACTGTTTTCCCCAAAGCTCATAATGAAAACACCATCTATATCTACCAGTAGAGCACTGGAGATGAGGACACCTGAGTTGGCTTGCCAGAGCCATCCTGAGTGTCTTTGCAGTGCAGAGTGGCTATGCCTTTAACTATGGTGCAAGAGTATACCTGGTATTTGTTGGCTCAGAAGCATCTGTTTGTAGTCTTCCAGACTGTCAGGAATGCAGGTCCTGACAGAAATTTCCACAAGTTTTTCTACCTAGCCAAGCCAAGACTGCTTGAAGATTAGCTCTGGGGAGGATTTCTCTCTAGGGAGGACCTGAACAGACTAGGAGGAGAAGAGTAAAACATTCTGTCTCTGGGGAACAGGAGCAGAATGGATTTGCAGCAGAGCAGGAGGTTGCTAGGTGGCACTTGAATGTCAGTGTTATACAAGTAAGACTGGACAGCCTTATCAATTACTTCTGGTATGTAAGCTCGCTTCTGAAAGTGCTTTTTATCTGTCTGTGAGACTGTCCCCATAAGGAAGTGTGTCAAGTCATTCTGATAGAATTAGTTCAATATTAATCATATCTGTACCATTTATGATTCAGTTAGTTCTCAGTTTGGTGAGAACATTGTAACTATAGTTCTCCAGTTTGATCCGTTCCTTCAAAGCAGCCTCTTGGTCTAAATCCTAACAGCAGGAATGCAGTGTTATGTAAAACTGGTTGTACTTGAGAAAAAAACTGCTGCCTAGGAAAGTGATTTCTGAGAGCATAGGTATTCCATGAACCCCAAAAGGCTATGCATATAACTGCCCTGTAACAAAGCACTGGAAAACACAGCTCCCAATAGCACCATGACAGATAGCATGCATGCTCTGAAGTATAAAAAGTACTGAATAGGAAAGTCCAGAATACTCTGCTTTTCTGCCAGACTACCAGCTCCTAATGATGGTTGCAACATTGCTTGACCTTGTTTTTCCTGCCAGAAGCCAGAGGCTGATGCAGGCAGGTGGAGGCAAGAAACTCAAGTGTACAACCCAAAATACCTTTTCTTCAAGTGATGGAAAGCAGTAACAAAAGTGCAATATTTTTCTTATTTTGCAGAGCGAAGAAGAGGGCAAGCCTGTGATAGGAGCTTATTCAAACTTTGACCCTGCACCTGATGCTCAGACTCTCTACAAGGCCATGAAAGGGCTTGGTGAGTTGACTCCATGCATCTGTGAATTCTATGCTGTGCTTATGATTTCTCAGATTAATTCCATTTCTTAAAAGAATTGCAGACAAATGGCATATTTTACATAGAAAATTCAAAATTAATGAAAAAAAGTTCTACAAGACACATTTGAAATTCTACATCACAAAGGCAATAAACAAGGGAAGGCTCTGGTTATTTGAATTGAGATTATTATTATTCTGTACACTGTGTTTATGGCTTATTGTTTCTCTCCACAGGGACTGATGAACAAGCTATAATTGAAGTCCTAACCAAGAGGAGCAACAGACAGCGGCAAGAGATTGCCAAATCCTTCAAAGCACAGTTTGGAAAGGTGCTTCCAAAACAAAGTCATATTCAGTCACTGTTTCATTGTGTGTGGGATGTAGCAAATGGGTGTATAGTTCATCCTGCAAGCATGGTGTAAACAACCTGCAGATCTTTTTCAAATAGGTTAATGTTTAATTAAAAGGCCTGAGGTGAATATGTGGAATTGAATACGTGAAATTTATTTTTGGTGGGGTGAACTGGTTTCCTTCCAAAGATTGTAATTCTCTCGTGAGTTATTTTGACCAGAATATAATTTGAAAAAAAGCAACAACAAAAAAGACCTGTTTTGACTTAAACTGTACATTCTTATTGTTTTTGAACCCACAACAAAAACTTACACTTTTCTAAATTACCTTTTGAGTAGAACATTGTTTGTTTGTGGCTCTTTTAAATGATGAAGGAAGTTCAATTTAAATACTTATTTCATTACATTTATTTGGAAGTTCTAAAAATGAAAACATATTGCAGTTATTGACACCCCTGTTTTTATGTGGCTGTCTTTCTATCTCTGATAGAATATTTCTGGGAGGAAAAATGTTGTGCTGTAAACTCTTCCCGCTACGGAGCCAATTGTGTGAGAGTTGCATCTAAAGGAGTGGGGGAAAGGAATGTAATGGGATGTACTGAAAAATATAGGCTTTTGTGTCAGTATAGAAATGGGAATCTCCAATGACCTTGATGGAAAAGGAACTGCCTTGCAGTGATCGAAGAGAAGGAAGTAAATGTGTATGAGGCTGAGTTCGGGACAACGAATAGGCTGCTTGCATCCTATGTATTCACTAACTCAGAGTGAGTGAGTCGTATCCTAAAAGCATATTACAGTGAGAGGAAGGTTTAAAGCTTGTCCTTAGACAGACTGCATGAGAGATTCTGCAGAAGTTCTGGGTGCATGTGCAGGCTTTGGATATCGTCTATGTCCCTTGCTCAGTTCATGGCCTTCAGTTGCCTCGTTCTGCTCCCAGTCTAGAAGAGGCAAGAGGAAGCTGATGCTCTCTGATGCTGAATTAACTGTATCTGGGAGAAACTTAAGCACTGGAGCAGCAGTGGACAGACCTAGGCTAAATCCATTTTGGAGTTAGGTGCCCTTTCCAGCCTTAGGATCTTTTCTCAAAAAACTATCAACACTGATGTCATGGGTTTAGAAACAGCGCTAGGCAGTAGAGATATTTTGGAGATCTTTATGTAACCTGTGAATGTTCAACAGGATCTGATTGATAACCTGAGGTCTGAACTGAGTGGCAACTTTGAGAGGCTCATCGTAGCTCTCATGTACCCTCCGTACAAATATGAAGCCAAGGAGCTGTATGATGCCATGAAGGTAAGCCAATTGCATTCTGGTACTTCAGTAGCATAAGTCAAGTATTAATTTCTTGTAACTGTGCTTATTAACACAAATGATACTAACTAGGCTGGTAGGTGATCAAGTTTGTTATCAACTGTATGTACCCTTAGAGAAATATTTTGTTGTACTATCAGTGTATATTCAAAATGCTGCTGAACTGTTAAGGGATGTATGTGAGTTTCTAGGCATATATGTTTCAGAGCCTGGAGAAGTCAACAAAAGAACCAAATTCTCCTTTGACAACAGATGAATATCACTAGATTAGTGACAAGATGTTTAACTGTAAACTGCTTTCTGTAGTGTGACTCTTGTGAACAGACTCAATGACCTTAGGCCTAAGGTACTGCTGTGATACCCCTTCTGAGAAGAGAAACCTTTAAGAAGTTAGATGAATTTGTTCCTTCAAAGAAAATGAGATTTCTTGGGATCCTACCTACTGACACAATATGTTTTAGTGGTATAAGGATGGACTGAGTAGGCAAGCATCAGTATCCCCATATTCCTCAAATACTGTTTATCAGCAAAGGTCCAGAGCCATAAATGTACTACAGAAGAACAGGGTTACATGAAATCATCCTTCATAAATTGAGCACATCACAGTAAATGGTTCTGCAACCAACCCAAATGTGCCTCGTGTCTCCACCTTTCATCCTGACAGTTTCTAACAACTCAGCACAGCCTGACATATTGCTGCCATCAGACTCCTCATTTGACCATCTTTCTTTACCTTTTTCTCCACTGTTGTTTTCCACTAAAGGGTGTGGGAACAAGTGAAGATGTTATCATAGAGATCCTGGCATCACGAACAAAAGCGCAGATCAAAGAGATAATCAAGGCATACAAAGAAGGTAAAGTGCTTGGGGCTCTGATTTATGTGGTCAGAGCAACGTGCTGCCTGCCTGCACAGCAGCAGGGGTGTTACCAGCTAGCAGTGTCAGCAAGAAAATGAGATTTTAAGAGTGTACAACCTGACTCTGCCTTCAGCATGCCAAACAGAACATGGTTATGCTGAGTGAATCTGAAAATCCCTTTCTTCCAGTCAGAGGAAAAGAACAACAAATCATAAGTTTTGTCTGTGGGACTAAGCCCAGTGTTGTCAGGATGCAAATAAAGCTGCAGCTATCCTCCTGAGTGTTTTTTTTTCTCTCCCTTAAATGGGCTGTAGGTGGAAATCTATCAAATACATGTTTGTAACTCTTAAATTACATCTCTTACATCAGCAACGAGTTAATGCTTTTGTCACTGGAGCTAGTTGCATGCTCTGCTGGGAATGCCTGCTTGGGTGTTGCTTAGGGTGTATGCTGATCTCATCCTGCATTTTTCACCAGTAACTTTCTTGACTAGAGTCAGGCTGTTGTATGTACTTAAGTAACACCCAAATAAACACTTCCATTGTCTTTCTCTTCCTTGCATAGAATATGGTTCTGATCTGGAACAAGACATAGCATCGGAAACAAGTGGCTACTTCAAACAGATTCTAGTTTGCCTTCTTCAGGTGATGTTAGAAAAAAATACGTTCACATTTTTCTGTTTTCTCTGCTTTCTTGGAGAATGCATGCAATAGAGTGGACAACGTAGTCATGGCCATCACAAATCACTTGGACTGGTTCTGTGTTTTCATCTTCAATGTAACTGAGGCAGGGAACTTACCCTTAGCAGCAAGAGTGAGCTAAGAGCTGGGAACAGTCAGCTCTGCTGCAGAGAGACAGCTCACTTTTATATAGGCATAAATTCACTATATTTTACAGGCACTTCAGATGTCTACACTCTTTAAAAATTAAAATTAAAAAAGCCACTGAAAGAAAACAATACTCGTTATGATTCACCACTATTCCAAAGTCTGCTCCTCGGTGCTGTGAGCATATTTGGATGTACTTACCCTATTGAATTTTCTGAATTTTCCTGTTCAGCAGCATAATAACTTAGCAACTTCTTGGCTCTATATTACTGAGCTTTTTAGTCGAGAAGTTAGCTCTCATATTGCCTGAATCATGAATGATTGAGTATTCTGCAAAAACAACTGAAAAAAATCTTTGCCTAGAATTTACTCTGTGATCCTGGTTTGGAAGATAAATATTTGCGCTCATGAATTATCTGCTTTCTTCCCATAGGGTGAGAGGGACAATGCCTCTCTCTACGTGGATACAGCACTGGCTCGCCAGGATGCAGAGGTGATCTCAAATGCCTGTGATCAGTGATATGCTCAGGTGACAGAGTTCTGATTAGCATGGGGTCAGAGCAATAATATTTGAGGGGAGGGATTTTCTTGAAGAAACAGCAGCTTTGGGTTCTTCAGCTTTGCCTGCACTGCTGAGCCTTTCTGTTCCTAAGAGAAGTGATGAGAAATCATCTCAGGCTTAGCTGCTTTTGACATGTGTGGATGGATGTGGGCATTGTGGAGTGGGATGTTGAAGGATAGGGAAAAGATTTCAGTAGCATTGTTGACTGCACTAATTGCTTCAGGAAGTAGCTTCCTTCACTAGAAGACAGAGCCTAGGGTCTACACAATCGATTATTTCAGGAGAATCCAATTCATACAGTATTTTAGGTTACTTCAAGCCATGTTACCAAAACAATATCTTAAGCAAAACTCTGTTCTGTTACCAGCTGCATGCACAGAAAAACTAACTATACTGTGTTAAATTACAGTCTCTCTTTTCTGCTGGGGAGAAGATAAAGGGCACTGATGAGATACAGTTCATCACTATTCTGTGCAAGAGAAGTGCTACACACTTGCTGAAAGGTAGGAAGCAGTCCACACTTCCAGGGTTCTAAAACAGGAAATAATCCTTGCCAAAAACAAGAGGCAGAGCTATAGATGTCAAAGCCTGGGCGGCCAGAAATAATCTGTCTCCTAATCCTTTGGTAATCGGTACCCAAAAGCTGTCAGCAGCTTTTGTGAGAGCTTATAAAGTCTTAGTGCCACTGATAATCAGATGGCTTATATAGGAGTCCTGATACAGTAGCGATGGCTAGATGATAAAGTTATTTTTAAAAGACCAAGGAGAGAGAGTCCCTTTCTGACCAGGTAGGAATGTGCTCTCATGATTCTTTGGACTTGAGTTCTTCTGGGGGAAAAATATCAATGACAAGGCCTGCTACGGTACTGTAGAATCTCAGGGCACTTCTTGAAGTTCTCCCTGGATTCTTCTGAGACCATTAAAGACTGCTTAGGAGGAAAGATACCAACCCAGCTCCATCTAAGTGAGATCTCAGCTCCCCATTGCTTCATGCAGAAGAGATTTGGCCTTGTCACCTCAAGACTTCCAAGTCAGTCCGAAGCTCTGACATGGATTTTGTTCCATATGCTGAATCTAAGCACTTCAACTAGTGTTTTTTTACTAGAGCTCAATTGATAAATTTATCTGCTGATGAGCTAGAATGCCTGAGCTTTCTCAAGCTGAAGTCTTGCGAGACAGACTTGAGTCCCCGGAGGCTGGCTCCCTCTTGTGTTTTCAAACCTAATTTCCCGACAGCTCTGAGGAAAAGGAAGTGGCTTCTAGTCTTTTTGTTTGCCTTTAAGAACTGATACGCAACAGTTGGTTTGGATGCTCTCAGTTTTTGAGACCTACTCAGTCATCAAGGAAATGAATCTAACTTCCTCTATACGAAGACAGACTATAACAGTTATTTTCAAAACCGTGCATGTATTTTGTTGCAATTGATTTTTTTAATGTGGAAAGCAGGTCTGAATTCATAAGGCTTTGTATTCATTTGTCTATTCTGTAGTGTTGCCTTTCACCAGTGTAACCAAGCATTAATATTTTAAGAATATGACCGTGAATGCTCTGCAAACTTCAGTATGATGTTCATTGCACTACATGGCGCTATTCCTTCTTTGGTAGCTTAAAATCCAGGAATCAAAACAGGTCTGTATGTTAGACCAAGAATATGAATTCAGCTGACGTTTCCCTTACAAACACTGCTGCTGATACTTTACATGCAGGTTTGAATAACTTGGAATCAGCACCTGTTTTCTGTTTGTTTTTCTGAGTAGTGTTTTAAATTGTGGTTGAAATAAATTCGTCTGGGCTGTTGATGTAATTTAAAAGTCCAAGTCCATGAGGAGCACAGTTCTAGACTTAATTTGATTCTTTTTTTTAATGCTGGTGATATTAACAAGAACAAGGCAGATGATAGAGTTGTGTCTGTCCTTCTGTAGCCTACTTCATTTGAGTGATTAAATGCAGTGATGAAAGATCAGATTTCTAAATATGAGGTGACTGGACTCGCATTTTCAAATGAAGGCAAGGAATTAAGCCTCTGATTTAGTCATTCTGGATACACAGAGGTACCTGCTGCTTTCTTTGGGATGTAGGTTTTGTTAACACTGTCATCCATTTTTGTAACTGATTTCTGCTCTTGATTAAAGCTTACTGAAGTTAGTTCAAATGTGGCCATTACATTAGTGGGATTTCTGTTTCCATATCACCACACAAGCAATACCTGTGAATGAATACGGGGCAAAAAATGAAAAGTTGTTTGGTGGAAATTCAAAGTGCTTTGTGTTTCAAACAGTGTTTGAAGAATACCAGAAAATTGCTGGTAAAAACATAGAAGACAGTATCAAGAGTGAAACTAAAGGCTCACTAGAGGATGCTATGTTGGCTATTGGTAAGAAAGTCATTTTTCACTTTCTTTTGTCAAAGTTTGTTGTCTTTCCTTCTGCAGCAGTTGATGATTACTAGATGAATGTACTTTATAAAGCTTTCTACTAGGAAATAAAGGGTTCTTAGCCCATGTTCTAGTGGCAGGCTGAATGACTGGAAATGGTGTCGGATCTGCTACTCTGGACTGCAATTACCATTGATTCTTACTAAGCCTTTTTATGTGCCTAGTGAGATGCACAAGGAACATCCGTCAATACTTTGCAGAGAGGCTGTACCATGCTTTAAAGGTAAGACTTTTTCTATTGCAATAAACTTTTTTTGTCATACTGGACTCAACTGCTTCTGCCAATGCTATTAAGAAGAGACAGTGTTGTGAAGAAGTCCAATAAACTTAAGAGAATTTCTTTGCAATGATAGCAGAATTCCTTCATGCATCTTGGGTATAAAAATACAATTCAAGCTCAAGATACCAAGGAAATCAATCCTTTCTGGCCTGGAAGTCTGCAAGGAGCCCAGTCTCACCTTCTGTAACATGGGGAAAATAAACTCTATAAGAAGTCCCAAAACAGTTTGCAGGAGCTTATCCCTTGAATGCCTACTAAGACTGCAGACTGATGTATGTGTTATTCCAGGGGGCTGGCACCGATGATGGGACCCTTATAAGGGTGATTGTTTCTCGAAATGAAGTTGACTTAAATCTTATCAAGGATGAATTCAAGCGGATTGCTGGACAACCTCTCTCCAGCATGATTGTGGTAAGCAACATCTTGATAAGGCAGCTCTTAGTCATCATACATATTCCTAACCTGCCCAACACTGTGGGGTGCTTCCATGGTTGGTTGTTTTTTCCAGTAAAAATATTTCCATGCTGCTTTGCCATTTTTGCCTCCTTGCTGTCCTTCAGTACCTGAAGCAAGTGTTGATATAAATCAAAGCAGTTGTGATTTTTTAATTATTATTATTTTTTTAAGCTTATTTACCACCATATGAAAAACCTGGTCCATGCTGTGGTGAGATGAGCTTTGACAGAGTTTGGTTTATAAACTTAGTGTATCTTTAGATGTTTGAGTCTTAGTGAATGACACTTCCCTGACAAAAAGCCATGTTTTCTATTAAAGATGAAATGCTGGGTTTTATCATTTGCTGGACAAGGACTCTGGGGCAATTCTTTCCCCTAGTGCAAAAGGCACAAGAGCCCTATCCTTATCAGCCCCAATGGGAAGCCTCATTCTATAATGAAGGTTCTTATTTCTAATTAACACTGTCATTGTCTGTCACGTTGATTAATGATCAGCCTTCAAGGGTCTGTATGGAATATTCATTCCTTCAAAGAAGCTGAAATGGCTTTATACCTGTCATCACAAAATATTCAAAGATAGAACATCTTTTATCTCAGGATGTACTCTGTAGTACTTTAGACCAGAGTGACCATATTTGTGGCTTTCTTAAAAATGTCCTTTCTCAGGGCTATTACTGTCTTTCCTCATTCTGTAAGGGAGGGAACGTTACACAGATACCCTGAACACAAATCTTGATTTCATTTGTTCATGCTGACTGCCTTTGCTGATCTGTGGAATGAAGCTCTCATCAATTGCTATCAGGATTCCAAATAAAATACCTGATAACTTTATTTTATTTATTTATGTATCAGGTAGATGCTATGGGCTTCATTTCTGTTTGCTTTTGATGGTTTTAGCTGGCGGTAACCCTGCTGGAGTCTCTTTCTGAAGTGTCATCCTTGTGGGGGCATATTCCATCCACTGTTAAAGGCAGCATTCAGCTTGTGCAGGGGACTTTCATACTCACTTTTTTATTTTTTCTCCTGCCAGGATGACACCAGTGGTGATTACAAGACAGCCTTGCTGAATCTCTGTGGCAGTGACTGACAAAATCTAGGAGAAAGATACTGAAATGGATACAGAGAAAAATTACGTTTTCAGGCACCTCTTCATTTATATGTAGAAAATCTTTGCACTGATACAAGTCAGGGAGAAAATGATCAAACTGAAGATATTCAAAGCTCCCTCAGGGCATGGTTGCTCAGTGCACATTAAAATCTGTTCACTTTGCTAACAGATAAAGAAACACTTCCAATTTTGTTTGTGGTTTTTTCTTTCAGTTTCTATTTCAATCTGTGCAGCTTCCCTTTTCTTTTAACACATTGTGAAGGGAAGAAGTTTCTGATCCTTTAAGTGCTCATTTCCAGGATTTATCCTGATTTCTCACCTGGACTAAAATGTGTTTTTTCCAGACTGAATATCAAGGAGGGTTTCTTCACTTAGGTTTTGGGGTATGAAGGCCAGATGAACAATTAGATGCCCCTCAGGAGCATCCTGCTCCAGGTCCTGTGTCCTGGATTCCTTCATCTGTCAAACACGGTGAATACACTCAACACAAACTGAGGTTTAAGCTACCTTTAAGTGAGATACCAACCATAAGCTCCTGGGCATGTTCCTCTAGTACCACCCGGACATCTCGAGGCACAGCAGAATCAAGGCTTTCAAGTAGCGTGTATCTGATTTGCTACACTTGATCTTGTGTATCTTTTACCAGTTTCCACA
Organism: Cyrtonyx montezumae; assembly: GCF_038088225.1. NCBI lineage: Eukaryota > Metazoa > Chordata > Aves > Galliformes > Odontophoridae > Cyrtonyx > Cyrtonyx montezumae. The sequence continues at coordinate 14,737,266 of NW_027072045.1, read as the reverse complement.
TTCTGCCTGAGCAAGCAATTCTGGCAATGGGGACAGATTTTGTTTACCTGACATTGCCTTGTGTGATTCTACTTTGGTATCTGACTAGGGCTGGCCAATAAAGAAGTTGGGTTGAGGAAAGAATTATTATGAGTAAAAGGAGGTGTTTAGAGGGATACGTTTTTCTTTTATTTAGGGATGATATATATCTTTGTGGTTTGGGGAGAAAAAAATGTTTTTGGTAAATATGATGTCTTGGCTAAAAGAAAACTGACTTCTAATAAATAGTTTTAAGCAAAGTAAAAAACGTGTCACTGAACTATCTTCACAGTGTAATTATCAGTGGTCTGGTTGCCGATGACCCATTCTTTCTGTGGTAGTCTCTTCATCTGCTCTAAAATCAGAAGTGCTTTATGCAGATGCACATCATGCACTGGAAAGGGAAAAAAATACATATTCTCTTTCTCCTGGAAAAATATTCACTCAAGCTGAGTCATAAACATCCTGGTTGCTACTGGTGAATGAGTAGGTTTTGGCTTGTTTTTACAGATGTTAGTGAAAGAGAAAATTGCCTTCAATGAATGCCTCTGAGCTCCCTAAATGTTTTATATGCAGTTATTTACTTTTTTTTTTCTGCCTCAGTTTACTTAACTATGCAGATGCTATTTGTTGATGCTACTGATTGATCATAGGGTGCTAGGTCTATCATCCTGTACTGCCTAACCTCTTCTGGAGTATTTTTAATCCTCGGGCCTCTTTGAAGAACAACGGCAGTGTTTGTACAGTTTTAGGGCAAGCCCCACTAGCATTTGCAACCTGACAGCTGGGGAAAAGGGCTTTGTATTTCCAGTTAACACTTCCAAGCACACATCTGAACGCCCTCAGGAGTGCGGGGTCGGGAGCTGATGGGGATAGAGGCAGCTGGAGCGCTTGGCGGTGCTGCTGGCTGCGGAGATAGCCGTGCTTGCAGCGCCACCTGGCGGTGGGCGGCCGCGCTGCAGCGCAGGCCCGAGGTCGCTCCGAGAGCTGCCCGCGGGGCGGCGGCCGGCACCCGGTCTGCCTTCGTGGGCCGGGGTCGGAGCTGCTTCCGTGTCATCGTGGTTCCTGGCAGCAGCGTCCAGGGGGGTGAGGTGAGGACCCCGTAGCTCACAGGTGATCCGGGATTAGATCTGGAAAGGAGGAACCTCTGAGGGAAGCTCAGTGTAATTGTTGGGAAACAAAACAATTGTAAAGCATCAATAAAGATTTAATTACATATTGATTGCTGCTAAAATGTTCCCTGGGTGAACAGGTGCTTTAATAAAGCAGAATCAATTCCTAAGCTGTTCTAACCAGACCTTTCCAAACGCAAATATTGACTCCGGGTCTTTCCATTCATCCACAGTTTAAGTAACACAATACTGTTAGAAAAATGGAAACTTTTAAAAAGAAAAAGAAAAAGAAATCATGATGAACGCTTGGCAAAACAAAACACAACACAGACTGTGATGGAGACTCAGTAAGAAATACCCGAGCCTGATGCCTGCCTTCTGCTGCCTGCGTGCCAGCCCTCCTCCAGCCCACCAGCTTCCCATGCTGTGAGCAGAGCTGTGTGCCTGGAGCTGGGGGCTGCCCCTGCACCTTGCTGTGCCCCAGGGCCAAGCCACTGCTATCTGGGGGCTGCCGGTGCTGCAGCCCTCTGCTCAGCTCATGCCTCGGTGTGCTTAGTGGTATGCTGACTGCAGCTACCAGTGCTGTTCCTAATCCCGAAAAAAACTTCAAGTTATGAATAACTATTCAAGCTATGATGTCAATGTTTGCAAATAAAAGGATGTTTAACCCCCAAAGGCTCAGATTCCAGAGAAAGGTAGCTGTTGTTTGACTCTCCCAGCATCCTGGAGTAGATCAAAGAATTGTGGGGGTTGAAAGGGACTTCTAGAGATCATCTAGTCCAACTCCTCCCCCCCATCCCCCCTCCCGCCGAAGCAGACTCCCTAGACCAAGTTGCATGGGTGAATATGTTCTAGAAGCCCAAAGAATGACTGCAGGATCCCCAGGCGGTGGCTAGCCATGGGCAAAGGAAGGCTCTGAAAACATTGGGTGGGCCTGGCTTCATTTGCACCTCTGTTTTGCAACAATTTGGAGTCATTTTGGTGGTAGAATGTTTGAAGATAGTATTAACCTGTGAGCTGCAAAGGTGGGACTGCACCAAAGACAGCATGTTTTACTTCAGCCTCTGCCCTGTACTCAAATCCCTGAGCTGACTCCGAAGACTCTTCAGACTTGTAGTGGTCAGGGTCAATAAGTGCAGCACATCCCTGTGCTGGAGAGACCACAGCAGCAGAATAGAGATGTTTTGTTCAATGTAGTGCAGTGACCCCTTCTCCTCAGACCACATGTAAACAAGAGGGCCACTCCAAACTCCACTATTCCCATCACTGCAAACAAAACTGGGCTAGTAAGCAGTTGTTCATTCTTCTGGTGTCATACATTTGAACTCAAAGGACTCATCCCTGAATTTCCCAGAAATTATCAGTAGAAAATCTTTTGTTTACTAAAAAACCTTATGTTAAGCTGCAGAAATAAATTAAAAAATCATAGTTAGTGATTTATGTCTGTCTGCCCTCCCAGAAGATAACAGAAACAGCCAGCCCTGGGGACCTGGGCTCCTGTCTGTTTGGCAGGAAGTATGACTTGTTCAAGCTATGCTCCTGTTTTCCCAATATCCCTTCCTGTTCCAAATCTCAATTAGTCCCAGTGTGTCTGCATCATGCCTTGGGTTATTCGCATACTTAGACAGCTTGGGACTGACATTTTGGACCAAGAATTGTGCACCCAATGCCTAAAGGTGCCATTGGTATGGGAGTTTGAGTCTCCTAGAGGTTACCCCGTAATACTTAGTATTTCTTTGAAACTAGAAGAACGTATATTTTTTTTATAGCATGTAAGTCATAAACATTCATCCAAGTGGTTCTGTAATCTTGAGAAACCTTTTCTACATAACTTGCTATGTAAAAGTACTTCCTGCAGAAGTGCAGATTTCCATGGACTCTGCACATGTAGGAATCTAACACTGGGGAAATAAATAGCTCTGGAACACACAGAGGAACCAGTATTGTTCTCTCCGTGGTAATGAAGAACAGGATATGTTGTAGGCACAGTATTATTAATAAATAGTGAGCAATGCAATACAAATCTGTAATTCAATTTAGGATTTCAGTTCAAATTGTTCTTTGGAGTTACAGATGACAGTAAGCTTGAAATTGAGTTACAGTCCAAGCAGGAACTGAGTCATGTGTAGCAATGTTCTAAAGAAGCTTACAATCACAGTCTGCAGTGGGCAAAATATCACTGAGAGTAGTATATTCACTGAGAAATGGCATCTGGAGGATGTAAATTAAATTGAACTTATAACTAAATGTCAGCGAAAGAAGGAAAAGTGAAAGTCAGCATTTCCATATATTCATTTTAAGATGGCAATGTTATTTTAGAAACTAGTTCAAGCTGAAAAACAATTGTTTAAAGGTTTCATTAATCTGTACCTGAGACATGACATTTTGGAGAGGAAAACAATGGCTATTTCAGTTTGCTTCAGAATAGGTTGTGTTTTTTTTTTCTTTGTTTTTTACTTTCCTAAAGATCTCCTTATTTTCTATTTTAGTTTAAGCCAAGCCATCTCAGTTTTCCTTCAGTTCTGTTGTTCAGACACTGAGCTGTGTCTTTTTGTATTCTTTTTGCCATAAAATAGACTGACAGTCTTCATAAGAGAGGAAAGAGTCCTTGCTTTTAACTTCACAAGCCATCTTCTCTAGCAGAAAAGATGTGGTGAGGACTAAACTCTGTATGAGTTTAAACTGTAAAAGTGGACCACAGAGGAACTGGAAAAGAAAGGAAGAGTACAGCTGATGTCAAACTTTAGCTTTGCCAGAGCTCTGATTAAATGTTATGAAGGGTATCAGAATAACCAAACAGCTCTCTGCCTTCCTGTGATAATTATTTTCTCCTTTCCACACCTTACAGATTTTTCACCTTAATGTTACTTCATTACTTTGCTAGGAAGCAAAGGACAAGATGACAGAAATATAACAAACACATTCAGATGTGACTTTTTAGCTATTTAATAACAATTTTTCCTAACCTGAAATAATAAAATATTCATTCAACACTGCTCAATGACTCACTAGACTCAAAAGAAGTTTATTTCACAAATGAACAGAAATACCACTTCTACTAAGATCGTACCAACCATTCACATTAATTGAAGGAAATACTGCTTAAATATGACAAGATCTCATGGTCGTTTCCATGCCATCACCACCTCAGCCTTAGCTTTCTTTGTGCAGGCAAGGATTTCTGAGTCCCTACATCACACATGGAATGTGTGGGGCCGGAATGAAAGATATCCTGCAGAATCTGAAAACCGTTATATAAATCAGTTTATTCCTCACTGCTTCTCACACTTCTGGGACTGAAAGAAAATCCCTGCTCAAGGCAGTCTTCTGCTCTGCAGATGTGATAGCTCTGTATTTCTAAGCCAGAGCTGTCTCACCATGAGCAATGTGCTAACTGTAAAAGCCAAGCTGAGATAGATCTTCACTTCCTGGGACTGCCTGTAATGAGGCTATATTGATTAATTTCAGGAAAGAGTTCCGATGCCATGGTGCAAACTGTTAAATAAATAGCATTTTCAAAGCAGTAAATAACAAGATCTGTTTCTTCTGAAGCACCAGATATCACGTAGAGTAAGAAACTGGTGATCTAATGAGACACAGATTATAAGCGCCACACTAAGTAGCTAGTGTTTTTTTTTTATTTATTTATCTAGATCATCTCACAAGAAATAAATCCACAGTCACACTACTTACCTTTTTTCCTACCAAGTAACCTGGTAAAGCTGGTCAGACAACCTAGGACTCTAAAATCCAGGCTAAATTCAAAGAGTTTGACATGCTCATCTGTCTTCATGTACGCAGTCATCTGAGTAACAGCTGCTTCCCAAAGGAAATGAGACCTGACAAAAAGCTGGAAGAGCTGCTGGTGTGGGTTCTGTTTGTTTGTTTGTTTGTTTGTTTGATGGAGAGAAATGTTTTCTTAAACTAGCCAAGTACCATGTGGGCACTATTACTTTTTTTCTGGTTCCTTGGTGAACTTTTCACATATTATACTGGTAGGCCATAGCCACTTCATCAAATGTTTTCACAACAGTAAACACAACAAAAATAATTCTCATGAGTGCATTGTGCTTTAAAACTCACTAGTTTAGAAAAATCATGGTTAAAAACCGTGGCATTTGGATGACCTTCTATTAGCTGTTCTTCATTCTAATACTAATACTCAAGTCTGGTATAGAAGAGGCAAACATTTGTGATAATAAACATTCAGCCTCAGTCATTGACTTGTTTATGTAAGGTTGGTACTTGAGGGATCTAGTGTAATTTAAAAGGCAATAAATTGAAACTGACTCCATTTTGGAGACTGCTTATGAACTCTTTTAATTTGGTGTCATATTTATTTGGGGAGAATTAGATTATCCTATTCATTAGATGCAGTGGCTGGTGATGAATGGAACAATGTTCCACATCAATGGCATTAATTGAATCCTTGCAAGCACAGATAATACCCCTGCAGGAAACAGGAGAAGATGGAAAAGTTCACCAAAGTAGATCTGCAAATACTACTGTGAAGAGGGAGCCCTGCTGAACAGCCATGGTTGGTAGCAGCAGTTGACTGGGTTTTTCTTGTTTGTTTTTTGTGAGACTGCTTAAACAGTAGTTATGATCTCTCAGCATGCAATGAGGATCAGGTCCTCCTGCTGCTGTGAATTGCACAAGTGCATGTTAAGGGGAAGCTCCTTCTTCAAAACTCAGCTTAACCAGAAAAATGACATGATGTGTGGGACCAGAGGTAGAGTTAGCCATTCAGAAAATAAGTGGTTTAGGATTTGGTTTAATGATCCACTCTATCTGATGTGGTAGCTACATGCTGCCTTAGAAGACCACTGGAACTTCCTTCACTCTGGCACTGACCTGGCTCGGTGATGAGTAGGCAGAACCTCACTCACTATCTGCAGTTTGAGAATGTGTACTTCTTCCAAGGGGCAGCTTGAGCCACCTGAGAAGCTCTTGGTGGTGAAAGCAAGCTGTAACACTGCCCTGCTCCCATCTTGCAGCTCTTGCCTGTCATTGGTCCTAGGCCTGCTTTTGACCACGTGCTAGTCACAGTCAGCTTGCGAAACCAGCAGAAAACTATCTTGGCAATTTATCAGTAATTACAATTTAGAGAATTGCATCTGTTTAACCTAAGATGAAAGCCAAGGCAAGGCCTTACCACAGCCCAGCAGTATCAAACTTGCTTCTTGTTCAGAGCCCTGCCAGTAGAGTGATGCTGCCAGTACCACTATGAGGGAACTGGGCTGCCAGATGGGAGGGAAGGGCCATTCTGGGCCCATCATGAGTCTACCTGTCTCAAGCTTTAGCATGGCACCCATAGGTGTGTTTACAGATGGGACTCCAGCTCTTAGGTTGCTCACCAAGCATGGGAAACTTTCTAAAATGCCTTGTCTGGCAGTACCTGAGGCAGAACCAAGGAGAGCTGCAGATCTGTGACATAGCCAAATCCTTTGCCTAAGGGAAATATGCATTATCTCAGAATGAAGCTATAATTGCTTAGACTGGCAGCCATTTTAAATGTCATTTTTGTAACCAGACCCAGGTGATTTTTCCCTCACTCATTAGTAATACATTATTAATACATGCTCAGGTCTGTTTAAAATTTCTCAGAAGCATGCCCTATTCATATAGCCAGAAGCCAGTGGCAATTAATCAGGGCATAATGCAGTGTTCAGTAATGAGCATTAGCTATTTGATTCACATCCTCTTTCAAATGAGAATCTGTTATCAACAAATTACTTTATTGAAGTGAAAATCAGCCTGAAATATTGATGCAAAAATAGTACAGAAAGGAAAACTAGACTACTAAACTCTGTTTCCTGATTGCTTCCCATGGAAGAACTTCTTCTGCCCCACATCCCAGAGGCACAAAGCAAAGCAAAGCAGCTCTGTCCTGGGAGTGTGGGATCCCCAGGGTCATGTCTCATGACATGCCTCATGAAGCCTGCCCTGTATTTCTGATGGATCCTTTCCATCACTGATGTGCTTCCAATCTTCTGTCTGCGGGCAGAAGTCACTGTGAGTGCTCCAGGACAGTTTTCCTGGGGAATTCAGGGGCAGCAGTTGGGGGAATTTTTCCTGAGTGTTTTGGAATACATGCCCCAGAGCCTCCTGCTTGGTAAATGAGAGAAGCAGGTAAGCAAGTCAGGACTGTTGATTACCTGTGACAAAAGGAGAGGCCAGAACTGGTCTCTAGGAGCACTGCTGACTCAGAGCTCTCCCGTTGCACCTCCTCTGCCAGGGCAGTCAGTAGTACCATCCCTATTTTGCTGAGGCAGAAGTGGAGATGAATCAGTGAAAGCAGTGGATCAGGCTACAGACAGTCTGAGCCCCAGAAATCATTCACCCTGAAACAACACCTTTCCTTTCCACTTGCAGTGGGATATGTTTCTTCCTGACTTGCCCTTTCAATAACGCAGTCCTAAGAAGATGCTTTTAGCCAGGGTCTTGAAGAGGTTAAAGCAGTAATAACCACAAAGGGAGCAACATGGACATCTATAAAACTAACCATTTCAGAGCACTAATTTCATCAGCAAGCTAATTGCACATTTTGTATCTAAGAACATTTCCAGCCATCTGCAGGAAGGGAATGTCACAGTGCTTGGAAGGCATGATGTTTTTATGGTTTTGTCTTGCTGATAAATGAATGTGGTGCAGTGAGTTTGGGATGTCACAATGATTATCATGTAGAGCAAGCATATCTTGCTGTTGTCTGGAAGTGTTTACATAGCACCTTTACCATGGTATCTGAATACTAGTTTGTGTTTATCCTCCTAGTACTTCTGTTACATTATACCTCTGTTTTAGAGCATGGAGTTGTGTGGAAGTGGGAACTGCTGCTGTTCCCTACAGCAGGTCTTGGCTGTACTGTTCTCCCACAGGAAACCTGTAATATTCAAGGAGCAGAATCACAGTTTCCCAGATCCAAGGCCGGTACCTAGCCAGCTGTTTCTCACACTTCTACTGTGGGTCCAGCTAAATATTTGCAGTCTCTAACCAACTTCCCTCTTAGCCTAAAACTGACATGTGTGAGATGATCAAAAGAAAGGTCTGTGTCCACTCCCTGTGTAAGAACAGCAGTATGTTAGAAGAGTTTGTGCTGTCCCTGTGATCACCTCATTCTAGGCTAGGTAAAATGAAATCCTCACTTGGAGATTTGGACAGACACTAGTTCTGCTAGAAGGTAAGGGATGTTTATAAAGCAAACAGGGCAGAATTTACCATGTGGTACACCTTTATTTAGACTTCAGTGTTCTTTGACTTGAGCAATGGAGTTTGATCTCTAAAGGAAAATGCTGCACCATTGGGTAGAGCTGCAGCAATATTTGACTTTCTGTCTACTTGGAATCAGCTCCTGAGTCTTGTGGCTCTCTGGGAATTGAGTTCTGCTGTTTGACTGTGCCTCACATACCTTTCAAATTATCTGTTTGTAAGCACCCATTTTCAAGGACTTGTGTATAAAGATACTTGTGTTTAGTTTTCCTCAAGTGAAAAAGTGACCTGCACTGCCCTGATGTGATGGACCCAGTGAGGTGGCAATGCAGCAAATAACCTGCAAGGCTCACCTCCTCCTGCTCACCAGTGTAATGAAGCAGCACAACCTTGCCACCACAAATAACTATGTCTGTGTATAGCCTGTAGGTTTTGTGTGTTGCCAGACAAGGAACTGAGAGTTCAACACCACCACACGCCCTATGCTGTGAGAGCTGATGGTCTTTTAAAAAGAAGCCAGAATTATTTTTAAAAATACTTATTTGTGAGTCAGTTTAATGAATGGGGTTATCAACCCTTCTGAGAGATGTAATATTGATCAATTGGACTCTTTTCTCACCTGGAGATCACTGGAGACATTATATTCTGAAGTCTCAAAAGTTTGTGCTGAGATGGATATCCTGCCAAGCACAACATTTATGCCTCCAAGACAGGGTGAAGTTACTACATCTAGAGTTAAGGCTAAGTAATCCCAGAGGTCAAGAGTTTCAGGCTAGACTTGCAACATAGCTCTTAAAATATTTCCCATTTTCCTCTAGAATGAGGCAGTTAAAAAAACAAACTCATGTTTCTTGTTAATTCAAGCACATAATTATCAATGAGACCTTGATGTCTTGTGTGAAGGAAATTGAAACCTCACTGCAGAAATAACCCACTTTACAAGGATTTGTTAGCATCCCAGTTTGTCTGGGCTCCAGCTCCAGCACTAGGAGTGAGGACCATGGATTTGGTTGAAGTTTGCTAGAAATGCTGGGGTCCAGTCAACAACTTCTCAAAATCACGATATGTGAATGGATGCAGTGAGCTGCACAAGACTTCCTTTTCCCACTGATTTTAGTGAGAGGTCTGGAGGCTAAGCATATGTAGTAATAAATAAGTGTGTGAGTATGAAGTCCTTATCATAGTGAATAAACAGAAGTAGATTCTGAACTACAACAATACGAAGGGACCCTCTGTGAGGATCTGCCAGAGGAACCTGTGGCAGGTCACTAACTGTATCCTGATTTTCCTATAGCTTGTGTTACATGACTGTCTTGCATGGTTTCTCAAAGGCTGAATGGAGTTTGCTTCAACTTCTGCATTAACACACCCCAGCTACAGGTCCAGCTGGTTGTGCTTTTCCTGAGTACCAGAGCTGGCAAAATCTGAGCCTAGGCCAGTGGGAAACTCAAAGTAAAAGACTGGTTCATGTCGGCTGACATTTTCTTACAGAAAAAAAAAGCTTTTTTTTTCTTTTTTCTGTGCATGCTCCCAAGTCGACTGTTGCATTTTTGTCATGGCACAATGGGGCCCCATTTTGCTGAGGTGTGTAAAGGCAGGCAGGAAACGTCACCTCAAATTTTGAAGCTCTTACAGTGTAACAGAAGGTCTTTTGGAGAAAGCAGGGCCTGCACAATGTCTTTGATAATATAATAATGGAAACATTAGCCTCTGCTCATCCTACAAGAGTGGAAGTATTAGGAGGAGAAAACTTTGTTCTTTAGACCATGATATAAAAGGTCAATTGGAGAAAAAAATCAGCAGATTCACATGAAAGACAGAGAGTGCCCTTAACATTACTCCCAAATTATAAAGTAGTTGGCTCCTTTGAAAGTGAAATTCTCAGCTGTTGTGGAATCATCTAGCAGAATTCGACTTACAGTAGGCAGAAAATGATTGCTATTTAGGTGGAACAAAAATAGTTTGTAATACAGGCGCACTTGATGACATATATATATGGAAAAAAAAATAGCCTGCTTGTTCGTGCCTGAGTTCCCAGTCCAGGACGCCTGAGTACAGAATGAAGCATCCTGCTAATTAGGTGTGCTTCAGGATATGCTTCACACCTGAGAGGGCCTGGGCAGTCCCTCTGCTTTGGCCCAGCTCCCCTCACGGTAATGGCTTGGCCAGGCAGCAGAGACCATTTCCACTCTCAGGAATAAAATCTGTTTTGCTGACTCTAGTGGAGCTCTGTTGCTTTATAGCAGCTGAAAATATGGTTTTAATTCAGCCAAATGTTAATTCCCAAAGGCTGGGAAAGTTTAGAGTGCCTGGAAATAGGTTTTTAAAAATTAAATGCTCTTCCAGCCTCCCCTACTGGGGCAGCTGCCACTTGATCTATCTTAACCTCAGCCCCATTTCCAAGATTGTTGTGAGGCATTCTTGATGTATCCAAAATTGCCTCATGTTTTGCAGAAAGTTGATTTTTAAGTATAATGGGCTTGCACTGCCTTTTAAATGTTGAAAACAGTCTAAAAATCAGGAAGCATATTGATTGCTGTTAATTGGGAAGAACTGGGTATAAAATCATCACCTGACAGAAGGAGAGGTGAGAAATCAAACTTCATTTATTTCCAATCTAAGATAATTAAGCTTGAGTGGTAACTTTAAGAGAAGGCCCCAGAAGATTTGCTCTTCATTTGTGTTGATTCAGGGGCTGGGTTTTGGTTTCCTAGGTGAGTTGCTGCAGAAGGTAGGCCTGAAAAGAGGCAGGAAACTGCTTTACTGCAGAAGCTTAGCATGTTTCCCCATATTTTGGTCTTCAACAGCAATTAAAATTTATTAAATGTTTTTGTTTGTTTGTTTTCCTCCAAAGTTCTGTTCTGAAGCTCTTGATACGTATGTATAGAGAGATTCATCTGGTGGTCTGGAAACTTGGTGTGGTTCTGTTTAAAAACAAATTTATTCTGAAGAAGAAAAATCTTCTGCACTTACTGGGAGGAAAAAGGATGTAATGATTGGGCTACTGCTGAAAGACTTACACTGGTCCCTGAGGAGGTGGGTATCCTAAGATGGGATTATCCTGGGGAAGCTTGCCCACAGGTGGCTTCTGTAAAATCAGTATCTTTCTTGCTGTGCATCACAGAAAGACATATGAAGTACTGAGTGCTTTAGTGACTTGGCAGGATGGATTGGAGAGGGAAGATTAGAGGCAGGGCTGGCACTGAGACTGTGGCACTGTTTGATGCCGTAACCACCTGTCAGCAGAGCACAGGACTGTAAGGGCTGGTCCACAGCTATCATCTGCTACAGCACCAGGTAAACTCTTCTACTAGCTAGACAGGCTTTATTCTCAAGAAACATGGCTTCAATCAAAGCCTTCCAGTTTCTAGCACTACAGTAGTTGTTTTCATGCTAACATTGCCCATTTATTTTCAGATTCTTTTCTTTCTCTGAAAAAATCTGTTCACTGAAGGTGTAAACTGTAACTGTAGCCTAAATAAACAGGGTCTTTTTGCCCTTTTTGGTACATACCTTTCCTGTTTCTCTGATTTTAACAATGTTACTTAACGACTTGTCCTGGTTACTGTAGCTGTTTCTTTCAACGTGGATAACTGTACACCTCATTTCGCACGAGGTCCTTGCACAACAGTACATTTGGCAAGCATTGCAAACTTGTTTCTTTATGATGACAGCGTTTTTCCGTCTCACAGCTGCCTCCTGCTATGAGCCCACCTAGTTCTGGGACGGCAACATTTTCCCTTACCCTTGGCAATATCTGGCTCCTGAGCCTTCTGCCCTCTTTCATGCAGCTTATTTAAAAACAATTTTAAGGCTCTTTGTTTACAGCCTTGCACTTTCTATTAAGTTTCATGGTGTGTTAGTTATGCGCTTTCTCAGTGTTGTCCCATCCTATGCTGCTGGTACCTTCAAGTTTAGAGTCATTTGGTTTGCTTGCTTGCACTTATCCAGGTCACAACAGAAAATCTTAAATAATGTCATTCCCCTGGTGGAATGTGCTCACACTGAAAATTTTTGTTTCTACAAATCCAGTGTCTCTATTGATTGTGCAATATGTTTTGTTTTTTTTTAAGTTTTTGTTGAATATCTTATTTTATCTTCATTGTCTTATTAGCCAACTCTCCTCTGAAACCCTAAATGCTTCATTCAACTGCAAAGATTCTGAATTTGCTATGCTACCGTGCCCAAATGAAGTCTGTGAGATCACCAGTAAGAGATGTCAGCTAACCTGGCATGTGCTCCCTGAGGTGAATTTGTGTTGTCTCTTTACCTCCAGGGCTCAAATTTTACTTTTCTTCAGCACATGCTTAGAAATTTTGTATAGCACCACAGCTAAACTCATAAACATTTGAATTGTCTGCATTCCTAATTTGGGAAAGAAATAAATGTATTTAGTATGCCAGCTCTTTTATTGATCAGATCCTCCTCTTTTGAGCAGCACTGGGTTGGTTTTTGTCTGACTTTTCAAGCTACCTTTCTGGTGGTAATTTTTGGTTATCGTGATTAGTCATCTCATCCTTTTCAAATCTGTGCCACATTGTTATTCCTAATGAGCAATAAGTAAAGTAGTTAACAATTTGTGGATCTGAAATAGAGTGAGTTTCTTTAGTCACAGTGTTTTTCAGTTTTGATAGCAGTCATAGAATCTTTAAGGTTGGAAAGACCAGAAAGATCATCCAGTCCAACTGTCAGTCCAGGGTTTCTTTCTTCACTTGCACGAGGTAACTAAATGGTGTACAACTTACTCATATGCTTGTCAGACAAATATTACTGCTGCTGATTTCACTCTAGAATGCTAAACAGGTTCAGGGCATTGTTGTTTTCATTTGATTTGTGTAAGTGCCATTCATACTGAGAAGGCTCATGGGGATTTTTGCCTTCCAAACCTGCTTTGGGTAATGGCAATCCAAATGGCTGGTGTTCCTGAGAATATTAAAATGGGATGGATTGGTGAAGAGTTAGTGTAAACTACTTCAGAAACACTCTATATATGCTATGGATAAAGCAGTTCTCTATGGGAGAGCAGTAGCAGGCTTGGTACAGCACAAACAAGGGACTAGGGAATAGTTCTCTGGGAAATACACTGTAATCACTGTGCTGATCCTTAAGAAGGTGGCTTCAGGACTCCAATATGGAGTGGTGCTGCAACTAACATTTTCCTGTGTTGTGTATTGCGCAGTCCACAGAGGGGCTCAAAGCCTATGTGCCCACCCAATTAAAGCTTCACACCTAGCTGAAGCTCTGGAGTTAGTGTTGCACAAGGGGATATTGCAGTATCTCTTGAGTATTGAGGTGTTCAGATGTGGCTATGGCCAGACAATCAAAAGTGAGATAAAGTTATTGGAAGAACTCTCTGGAACAATGATTTTTTTGTGTGGTCTTTTCTAATTTTCATGCTCGCTGATAATTTGCTTGTTAACAGCTGTACACATACGTGTTAATTTAGCTTTTATCAGCCAACAGTTCTGAGCCTTTGAGGTTCCAGCTGACTCCTTGTTTCTGTTCTTTTGTCACTGAGGCCAAAGAAGCAATTTTAGTAACTGCATATTTGTTCAGATTTGTTTGTCTAGCTCTCATTACTTAGTAAGGGTCACTTAACATCTCTGCAGTGTTGTATAGAACAAGCTGAAAAATGAGGCTGTCCTTAGAGGAACTGAGACAACAGAATATAGCTATGCAAACTGGAACACAACCAGCATCCAAAACATACAATAGGAATTCCCCTTGGCACAGGTGTACTCAGAAAACATGCCATACATTTACAATAGCTACAGAGCTTGGATTTACCACTCACTGGAAGAAAAAATGGACTTGACATTTTTTTTCTGCTTTAGTACTTACACCAGGCTTGTACCTGCTTTCCTGTGTTACACTCTTTTCAAGCTGAGGAAGGTCTATGGAGTTAACAGTGCTAACATAGGAACAGGATTTATTTACTGAGAGTAGGAAAGATACTTAGTCCCAGCTGCAGGCTGAATGCCTTTTGTTTTATCATTATGTTGTCCATGTTGTCAATATGGTATGGTATTCTTCATTTCCTGCCCTGAATAACTGTTTCAGTTGTACTGACTGTTGCAAAACAGATGTAGCACTTCACCCAGGATCTGGTTGTGTTTCAATCCTGGATAAAGTGGTTGCTGTAAAAAAAAAAAAAAAAAAAAAAAACCTTGCAAAATGCTTTCTGTCTGAACAGAACTATGGGCCAGTTTTTATTACATGCTATTATTATAATTATAGGTTCTTCTGCTTAATCAGGATGTGCTTAATTAGGATAGCCATTTAATTGGGACATCTCCCAAGGAACCAGTTTAGCTTAATGATATTAGTGCTATCTAATCAGGGCAGTTTCAGGGGAAAAAAATAAAACAAGCTTTTTTAAAAAATGAGACCCCAGCAGAGGAAAAGATAAGCTGACATTTTGCTGGTCTGACGCATCTACTCCATTCTCTAAAGTTTTGAGATGCACTGAGCAGCTGCAGGGATTTCTCCTTAAGTTTATGATGTAGTCCCACTGTGAAAATACCCAGCACCATATTTGCTGCTGGTGGTGGTGGCTGCAAAATAGCCTGGAAGATGAAGACCAGGAGCTTCATATTTTGCCCAGCAGAAAAAAAAAAGTCTCTGACAAATAGGAGTACTGAATTTAATCTTACTTTCACAGAACTGTAGGGGTTGGAAGGGACCTCTAGAGATCATCTAGTCCAACCCCCCTGCCAAAGCAGCTCCCTAGCCCAGGTTGCACTGGTAGATGTCCAGGTGGGTTTTGAACATCTCCAGTGAAGGAGACTCCACCACCTCTCTGTGCAGCTGTGCCAGTGCTCCATAACTGCACTGTGAAGAAATTTCCACACACATTTGTGTGGAACTTCCCATGCTTCAGTTTGTGGCCATTTTCCCTCTTCCTACCACGCACTGCTGAGAAGAGTCCAGCCTCATCCTTTTGCCTCCTGCTTCTTATACATTTATAGATGTGGATCAGATCCCCTCCGAATCTTCTTTTTTCAAGGCTGAACAGACTCAGGTCTCTCAGACTTCCCTCATAAGAGAGGTGTTCTATGCCCTTTATCATCTTTGTAGCCCTCCTCTGTTTGTACATTCAGTATTAACCAATGGAATATGATCATAAAAACAAAAGCAAAAAACAAGGAGGGGTGGGGTAAGCTGCTGTTTTAAGGAAACATGGGATCATACAAGTTAGACCTAAATTTCAGTGTGAAGTTTGAAGGGACTCTCTTCTGTTATCAAGCTGGAGACCATGTCTGGACCTGTGGGCTAACCTCTATAATTCTCCACTGATCCTTGAAAATAGGTGAGGAACAAATTCCCTGACTAATGGCTTAGTGGAGCACAAGGCTGACTTCAGTGGTGCAATTGGCTTAAGGAATCTCAGTACCCAATATTCTCAACCCTCTGCTTGTTCCCATGCTGCAAGGTTACTTTCTCTTTAGTTGCAGTGATGATACAGCATTAACTGGATCAGTGACAGGACAGGGTTTAAATTTTTATTTGTTTGTTTTTTTGTAGAATGTTCATTAGTTTTTCTTACTGATATTTTTAAATGCATATCAGTTCAGCTATCCGTTTGCCAACCCCTCTGGGATGCATTGCCATTGCTCATGGACTGATGAACAAGGGGATAGAGAGAGCTGGAAGGACACTGGCACAGTTCATGAACCTGATGTTCTGTATAATTTCATACTGATTTATGCTGTCTCACTGAGAGCAGGAATGGCTATTACTTGATAGTAATTAAAAAAAAGAATGCCTCAGCTTTTATCTGGCTCTACCTCTTGGGTGCTTTTTCTATATGGGTATGCAGAATCAAGTGTGCTTCCTTCAGTGCATTTGAGTAGTACACAAATAGTTAACCAAGAAGAACTGAAATTGTATGAAAGTATATCCAGCAAGTTCTGCACAGGTCAGGAGCTGCAAGAAGTGAACTCATTCAAGCTAAGTTAATTACAAAATCAGATGATTCCCCAGGAAGGATAAATGTCCTAATTTTGTGCCTGCCAGTTATTCAGGTCACCTTGTGCAGCCTCATCTTCTTTTCAGTGCTCTTACTCTTGGACTGAAGATGCTGGGCTGTAGTTTTCAGAGTTGTGCAGATGTCAGCTGGCTGGTTGGTAAGTGTAGGGCTGGGTTCCACATCTGCTCAGCTGTCCTTTGATAGTCACCATGGAGCTACACTTGCTGTTAGATTTTGATAAGGTTTTAGGATTCCCATTTGGGATTTGGGTGTCTAATCTTAGAGCTCTGAGTTGTGTCGCTTCTCTGCTGCACACAATGTCCTATTGTGATTTGTAATACTAAAACATTTGCCAATGTTTTCTTCAATAGATTCTATAAATATTATTTAGAAACAAGTGTGATAAAGAGTAGGTATTCCTCAGTGCTGTTAGAACTTACTGGCCCTATATTTTTAATTAATTTTTGTTTAGCTTTAAAAAGAAATATTTAACATATTCTACGTGTGAAATATGGGATTGCTGCTGATAAACACAGTAAGAATAAACATAATACTGCTTGTTTTCATTCTCTAACTGTAATAACAGACTACTCAGACAAAAAATGAATGTAGCTTGCCCAGCTGTTGGCTGAGTTTTAGTAACAGCATCAATTAATTTGTTTCCAGGTTCAAGAAACTAATAAACGCTTTGTGCAGTTGCCAAGATGCAGGAGGCATAAATCTGTTCTCTACACTCATGTGTTCTCTGCACACACAGATGCCTGCTACCACATCTTCCATTAAAAAATGTTAAGAAGGAATCATAGAATGGTTGAGTTGGAAGGGACCTTAAAGGCCATCTAGTTCCATGTTCCCTGCCACGGGCAAGATGGATGAAATAAAGGCATGTTTCTTCTTACTATACTTAGGAGAAGCTTAATAGCTGTTCTGTGCTGTGCAAAATCATAGCATTCAACTACAGACCAGTCACAATTCTGCTTTCATGTGTGCTCTACAGTCTTGGATGTGGATGTTTTTATGGATTATTTTAAAATACATATAGTATACCATGCTCCGTATCCTAGGAAATGGTATGGTAATTATATATATGAATCCTGGAATGCTCTGCATGTTGTTGTTTGAACTATTTGTGGTTTGTGGAAAACTGAATGGTGGAAATAGTTTCAACCATAAAGCTGCCTATTGTTTTCGCTTAAAGTCTAGCATTTGCAAATTTGAACTGTAAAACATCTATTTTGCAGTGCAGAGAACTGAGCTGGATCAAGGTATTGTTAGTAAATACAGTGCCTGTTGCTCTGAGTGCAGATGGAGTATTTCTCCTCATCTCAATCAGATAGGTCTCTTCTTCCTTCCAACCAATGATAAGATGCTCCTTAGCAGTACTTCATTGCATAAGTGTAAGCAACTCAGGGAATGAAACTGCACTGCTGGGAAACCTACTTTTGCAATGCACGGGGAATAAATTCATCCTGTATAAGATCTGTATTTCACAGAGTATTCCTGAGGGAAAACAGCTGTATTCGAAGCCAGTAGGTTTCATAATCCCGATTTATCCGCAGATGATGAGCTCACTTGGTGTGAAGTTGTGCACGCCTATGTGCATTGTGCTGTATGGGACTTCTGACATGGCTTGTGAAAATGTGGGTTGTTGTGAAAGGACTTTTCACAATCTGCAACAATTTAGCTGTATTTCTGATGAATGGAATTCATCATCTGTATTCTTGATGAATTTTACAAGGAAATGGTGTGGTTGGATGATTTCGTCAGCTTTAAGAAGCTTAGCCTCAGTGTCAGACAGTTCCTGCTGTCTTTGAGTCCCATTGGTCTTCCCAGAAGCACAGAGCAGAGGGCATATGCACATTATAGTCCTCATCCAGTCAGTGCCTTTGCTGTTATTTTTATCAAAACTCCCCATTTGAGTATATTTGCTGTGACTTTAACAGAACTTTCTAGTATTTTTCAGCTGCCTCTCTGTTTTTCAGAAATTGGTCTTTAGGACATCAGAACCTCTTATAGTGTCTGCCTTTAAATGAAATAAATACTTGGTATACGGAATTATTTATAGTCATTATGTAACCTATCAAGCAGACGAATCAGTGGCAGTTACTTCACTGAGGGCATAGCATGGGATAAGTGCATTCTGCTTGCAGTCATCTGTAATAAAGTGGAATCGAGGCAGTATATATGAATGATAAAGCAGTATTTGCCCACTAGCTGTCAACAGGGAGGCTTTTTATTCCTACAGTAGGGGACTCAATAATTCATGAGCTACAGTTATTGCAAAGGACAGAAATTTTTAGCTGGAGCCTTAAGGACAAAACCAAACCATATGTTTATGGGTTAAAATGCAAGTTTCGTGTTCTGTGTGTTATCATAGCTTGTGACTGACAAAATCTTTCTACTACCAGGGGTGTCTCGAGTCTAATAAAATTAAGCTGTACTTGCATCTGTTATCCTACAGTTAAAATGCATTATTATGACATCACCATGTCTAGCATAACCCACCATATTTTGAAAGCTGTTTGAAAAAGAAAAGAAAAACAACTATGCAGTGCTGTATTTTCTGGGTACCATGACTAAATATATATTTTCAAAGTTTTCTAATTTATGAAAAACAACCAACAACCCACCAGTGTTCAGCTTCATCCTGGGTTTTTATCATACAGTGTGCTGCTACTGGGCTTTAAGTTTATTGAGCGGTTATTGGAAAGATAAGAACTGGATAAGATTGGAAATTCAGAGCAAGGCCTAATTAGCCTTGTCTGCCAGGAAAAGGTATTATACAGAAGTATAAATCTCAGTTGTATTCTGCTTATGACTTCCTGAGTTCAAAGAAATGACTCTGTTGAGCAAATTGAGATAGTGAGGGAAAGCCATAAAAGCTACATGGATGCTGGATTTCATGAACCACATGTGTTTATGAAATATAAACTCGAGTTACCCATGGTACTGAGCAACAAAGCTGATGTTAATGTTCAATATCCCCTGAAAATCAGGGCAGTATTTCATGGATTAGAAATTCTGAAGAGAATGGCTTTTGAAAGAAATGTCAGGTGGAAATGCAAGGAGACACACGTCAAAGTAAAAGAATCTCTTAGTGGATACTCAGGATGTGATGTTTTAATTTGCTTTAGGCTCTTGGCAGCCTTGGTTGCTTCTGGTTTTGTTTGTGACTAGGATTCAGGACAATACATTGTGTTGGGCTCAGTTTTGTGAAATCTGGCAAGCCTGCAAAGGTGAGCTGTGTCCTGATATCAGAATATTCAGGTGTCCCATGTTGAATTTTTGATACCTCCTTAGTTGTCTGTGTTATACCACTGTCTGTCCCAGGCAAGAATTCATCAAGGTTTTAATCCTTTGCATATCAATGACACTTATCGTGTAATGTAACTTCTGTTTTCTCTTCATAAACACTATTTGAGAACTAAATCTTATGTACTTCATACTGTGATTAGTGTAATGCCATTTTATAAAAGCAGAGACAAAGTAACACAAGCCATAGAATTTTATTTGTTGTTACTAGATTCTTCAGAATTTGCTGCTTATATAGCAGTAACAAGTTGTTTTCTTGCTCTGAAAATCTTAGTCTTTTTAAAGCATATCACAGATGCAGGATCATTAAAAGCTTCCTTTATTTTCTTTAGAAAAAAAAGAAATAAAATAAATGTTAAGATAAAGTCTTAAAATTGCATTAACTGATGATTTACATTACTTGAGGATGTTTTCCATGTAATTACCTTTGTAACTCATTAGCAAGGCTTTTCAAAGTACATACTCTAAAGCATTGCTGTAGTACAATGAACACAAAACTGGTTGATCCTTCTTAAACGTTATCTTGGTTAACTATTTACAAAATGGGTAAAATATGCATAAGCCATTTTTGACCTGTTACCTTCTTCTGGGACTGAAGAGACAGATCCCCCTTTTGGTTGGTTGCGTGAAAGCCTCAAAGCAACAAATGAAATGGCTTTCAGCATCCACACAGACATAATTATGTCCAAGCTTGTGCCTTTGCATTCAGTGGGAACAGGGAAGAGTTGCTAGAGCTGCTCACAAAAAAATGAATAACGTACTAATTTCTACTGCATGTTTTTTTTTTGTTGTTTGTTTGTTTTTGCACAGCTACATTCTGTGCACCCTGTTGTCCCTATAAAATGAAGGAGTGGTTATAAAAGTATGTTTTATGTTCTGGCTATTTGTGAGAGCAAGATGCCCAGTGTATAATCAAAGATAAAACTTACATAGGGCACAGATAGTCAGCCCTTTGAAACTTAGATTCATTTTCTGGGTTTACTTTAAAGTTTGTTTGTTACCTGGGGAATCTTTAAGTCTTTATTCAGCCCAAACTCCATTAGTGATGGACAGTGCTTGATACCAGACTTGACACTTCCTCTCTTCACTAGAGGGAGCTGCATTCCTGATCATGTCAGTATGGGTTATTGTGAAATTGGATCAATTTGCTTTGCATATTTACTTCAGTCCTTGGGTACAAATGGCCATGAGTTGCAGTTCAGAGACAGACCCTACTGATACTTCTCTACAAACTGATTTAAATCTTGCAGCGAAGACAAACCTGTGAAAGGAAAAACTCTGAAGATAGCTGTTTCCATTTAAGAGAGTGATGCTTGAAGAACTGTATATGTAAGATTATAAATCCTAATCTTCTATGTTTATATTTAGAAGGACATTCTTACCATAGCTTGATATACATTATTTAGGTACTGAAATTACAACAAGCACAGAAAACAGGCAGAATTACTTAACTAATTTGATGAATTAACCCTAAATATAAAAGCAGTACAAAATTTAATCGGTATTCAAGCACTCGAAAAATACAACATAGTTTTGGTAAGAGTGAAGATGTTTAGGAGAAGTTCAAGTATTGCTACTCAGCATTTCAAGGCTGTGTCAGCTCTTCTTTCCACTACAGTAGAAAACTAGAGAACTTCTAATTTGGGGTAAGACATAATGGGTCCTCTTGTACTGCATTTCTTCTAATGGGCTCAGTGTCCTGTCTAGAAATGACATTGCGTACAAATAATAATAATAAAACAATGTATTAGTTAAAGAAAAACAAGAGGGATTTGATTTAGTAGTAGTTTAGTGAGTAGGGATGTTAGGGATGGTGATAGGAGGATGGTTGGACTAGATGATCTTGTAGGTCCTTTCCAACCTAATGTATCTATGAAAAAGATGCAGCAGAAGACCATGTGGAAAAAAAAAAATGTCTTGCCAGGTAATTGAGGAAGATGTAAGAGAAAATCACACGAACTCTCCTCTTGGCATATACAGGTTCATATACAGAATCAGAAGTGTGGCTATGTCAGAATGGTTTCTGCCTTAAGATATGCAAGAATTCAAGGTCCAAACCTGAAGTTTTGCCACCAATTTCTGGGCCCTACTCAAGACTAGGATTCAAATTCCATTCTTTCCCTCTGCATCTATGAATTCATCCTTGATGGCTCTTGTTACCCTATAGCTAAGAGTTTGCTCTTGCCTTCAGATGCTCTGTCCCAGATCCACATTGTCAGTCAAGGCTGATCATCTGTCTAATGGGAGAACATCAGTGGAAGATTACTGCAAAATTGTGCTTTCGATAGCTCCAACTCTGTGCAAACCCATTAACTACAAGTAATGACCTATAATAAGTAATAACAACTCAAGTTACAAATGACCTCATTTGACCCCATAGTCAGTCTACTGCTAAGGTTAGTTTAAAAACACAGGACAGAATACAGTTCCACACTTCTTTATTATTAACCTGCTTCATGTCGAATTAATTTGTTGGTATTCTTTTATAACAGTGAACTTCACACTTTTTTATTTTTTTTCCTCAGTATGAGCCTCTTTGTTCACCTACTTCTTGTTTCCTCAGTAGACACTGAGCAATATTTCTTTACTATACTACTTATTTACATGTAGCTTGGCTTTAAGATTTGTGTTTCCACCTGACCTGGATTCCAGTTATGTGGAATAACATATAACATATCAAGACTTTCTGTTGATGAGTCAGAGTTTCAGCTCCCATCTTTGTTGCTGATGCCAGCAAGTGGAACTGGTGTCTGATACTCACTTTTATGCTAACAGGAAATGGTCTACATGTGTTTACTTATTTCTTCAGGACTGTGCACACTCTAAAAAGACCAGGCTTCTTCAAATAGATTTTCACTCTTGTTCAGGTTATCTGAATTAGATGGAATTAGAACACCAAGGAACTAATGAGTATCTTGCTGCTGAAGCAGAAGTGAAATCTTGCTACCAAGGCATGGAACAGCTCCAGTAACATGGTCACCTTTTCTCATCGTGATGTGCGCTTCCAGCATTACAGAGCTTTGTGACTGCCAGCAGCAGGAATTGCAAAACCAACCAGATTCATTTCCATGCAGACCTGCAACTGTTTTTCATTTGCTTAAAAACAGTGCTCTGCATCGTGTCAATGTGTTCCAAGAATGTAATCCACCAAGCAACATTTTCATTTCCCACTGCTCCTCCATGAGTAACTTCCATCCTGTTCTGTGCCCCAGCTTGTGTGGGCAATGGTGATTTCCAAGCCTATGTGATGAGAGGGAGAAGTTCCAGACAGGCATCCAGTTGTTTGATGCAACCTGGATCTGATGAACACTAACAGTCTGTCAGTTAGAAAAGCACAAAAACATATATATTTACATATCTCTGTTCCACTGGTCTGTCATCAGTGCATAAAAGTCTTAATACTGAAAAATAAAGCCTTTGTGAATGCAGCTTTTGGCAGCCTTCAGTGTGAAGTTGGATGCGTGAGGTTCTACCTCAGCTTTGGTGGAGATGTGAGCTTAGCTGATAGACCCAGTGTCAGTCTATGTGCACCACAGCTTAGCTATTGAGCTATCAGAGCAGCTGCTTGCACACCAGCCTGCTGTCTGCACCTCCTCGAAGACATGAGTACCTTGTGCACCCCAGGAGCTACTGAATACATTTACCAACTTCCTTTGCCTGTTCTTCCAAAAATCAGGCAGCGGTGGGCTCCTGTTTGCATTCCAGCTTTAGCATCATCAGTTGCTTTTATACCCATAGGTACGACTGCTGTATGGTG
Organism: Cyrtonyx montezumae; assembly: GCF_038088225.1. NCBI lineage: Eukaryota > Metazoa > Chordata > Aves > Galliformes > Odontophoridae > Cyrtonyx > Cyrtonyx montezumae. The sequence goes on along the minus strand of NW_027072045.1, from coordinate 14,713,889 downwards.
TCAGTACAACCTCTGAAGTGCTTTCTGCTGTCTAGATAGAATTATGTCTGCAATTCAATGACAGCGAGCCCTTGGAGACTTCAGTCTGCATAGTGGATAAAGGTAAATGATCATATTCTTCCATTGATGCAGTTACTGAATTAGGCTGGCAGCTCAGAATCAGTGACTTCACTTCTTTTTTGAAGTTGCTATTGAGGAAACCATAGATGACAGGGTTGACACAGGTGGAAGCCATGGCTACCAAGTGGCACAATGAGAAGATCAGATTGTGGTGGCAAGGTGAAATAAGTTTGTAATTCCAGTCAACAATGGTGTTGAAAACATGCAGTGGTAACCAGCAAACAGCAAAAGCAGCAACCATGGATGCTAACAAAATATTTATCCGTCTTAACTGGACTGCCCGATTGCTGTATTCACTCTTCTCAAACATGTCCTTTCTTTTCTGTAGGCGTAAGTAGATACGCAGGTAGCAAAGTATAATGAAGAACAGTGGGATGCAGTATTGCAGAAGCAGTAGAGTAGTGGTGTAGATAAGCCTGTGCTGCTCAGAAGGCCACGAGTCAATGCATATAGCCTTGTCATAGGAAAAATTCATGATGTGCGAAAGCTGTTCATACAGATCATTAGACAAGATGGATGTGGTCAAAAAGGGCAGTGACATGAGACATGCTAAAGTCCAAATGACTCCAATTCCTAGATAGGCTTGGGAGATGGCTGGCCTCCAGCCAGTTGGGTTTATGATCAGTTGGTGTCTTTCCAGGGCAATAAGGACGAGGGAAAGAATTGACACTGTCACAGACGTGCACTGTGTGAAAGAGGTCATTTTGCACATGACCTCCCCAAATATCCAATAGTCCATCATGGTGTAAACAACAGTGAAAGGCAGGCAGACAAGGCACATAAACAAGTCTGAAATTATTAGGTTGGAAATGAGGATGTTAGTGACATTGGTCTTCTCCTTCTGCCTGGCTATAACAGCAATCAGGCAGATGTTTCCCACGATGCCTAGTACAGTCTCCAAACTGTAAGAGGTGGCCAGAAAAACAGTAAGGTCAGTGACATTTCTGCACTGATTAGAAAGGTGTGAGGGGAAGCTTCGGTTTGAACTCAAGTTCTTACTGTTTAGGAAAGGAAAACCATCATTAACTGCCCTTGTCTTATTCATCCTCAACCCCAAACTGTTCATCCAAAAAGGTGATAACCAAACACAATCTGGGTCTTCTGGAGATGGCCTAAAATGTTGTTATCTGTTCTATTTCACTTCAGAAGTTCTGGGTAGGTCTGCAAAGGAAAGGAAAAAGATTGCTTAGATATGTTACAAGAGGTTGATCAAAACTGCAATGGGGGAAAGTAAGACAGAGAAGCAAGCACCAATTATTCTGTATATCTTCAGCTCCTTTTTGTATGGCTAATCAGATCGTGAAATTGAATTATTTGCTAGACTATAGTATGGAAGTCTGTGCAAATCTATTGAAATATGATTTTTCTACTTGTGAAGTTATCCCCAGTATTTAATATAACTTACTTCAGTACCTTGAATGCCACTAATGCCATAGAAGGTTGGATCAAAACACAGCCAGGGGTAAAAATCATGTATGATCTTGTATTTCATAGCATCATAACATGGCTTATGTTAGAAGGGACCTTAAAGATCATCAGGTACTGAGTGCCTGCTTTGGGCAGGGCATTTGCATGATTCTGATCCACAGCTGTGTGGAAGGTACTTTACTGGGGGCATTTTCCTTCACTCAAGTAAAACATCGATGCAAATCTTAAAGTATATTAATACATGAAGCTAACATCAAAATATTTTAACATGAGTTAAACTGTGAACTGAAATTGTAATTGCAGCCAGAACATGCATTTGCTTGAGAGAGTATCACCATGCAAAAATTCAGGCTCATATCCTCAGGAGGGATAACATGGGACAAATTTGAAAACATCTGAAATAATTCAAAATCACTTCAACGTTTTTCTATTTCTACACAGCTGCAATAGGTCATGGGAACTGCAGTCCAAATGTCCTTCTTCCCCTTTCTGGATGAATCCCAGTGCCCATAAGGCACTGTTGTCTTCTTCTGGGTAGCCATCAAAGGGCTTATCAGAAATAAATTCCAGCCTCTTGATTTTGGCTTTCTGAATAGCTGTTTTTGACAACTCTTAACTCCATGTGACCAGCTTCCTCTCTCAACAAAATTTCACTCTTATTAACCAAGAGGGTTCAAATGTTCTAACAGTATGTGCTGTCTACCGGGTGCCGTTTCTGCACAGGCACGTGGATCTGCTGCTCAGCCACTGTCACAACCCCTGAGCTGTAATTTTTATTGGAATCTCAGGAAGCCAAGACCTCAGAGTTAACTGGGGCTGCATGGTTTTGGAAATCTACACCACAAGAGTGCCTGGGCTCTACCATAAGGTATGGAGGAGGCTGCTGTGATGTGCTGGCACATTCCTGGAACCCTTTCCCACTCTGCAATGGGGAGTGGTATCTCCTTTCCTTTTTGTTACCAGCTCCTTTCCTCCAGCTGGTCTCAGGACTCACTGATGTAAGTGACTACCTCTTGCTATAGCAGTCTGCTTTAATATCCTGACTCTGGAACCTGAATTTAAATCCAGGAATTGAAGAAAAAAATCTGACCCTGCTGGGAGCTCTCCTCAGGTCAAAGGCAGTTCCAGGCAGCTGTAAAGACTTGTGATGTAAGAAGTAAATAAATACATAGGGATTTACACCATTTAACCAAAACACAAGCCTTTCCTCAGCAATCAAACGCTACTCAAGTTTGTGAGGATGTGATAAATTTCTCAGAGCTTCAGGAAAACAAGTGGGAAATATATTAATGCATACATAAAGTGGTATGGAGAGATTATTACTGCTGGAGTAGCAGTAATTACTAAGCAAAGTCGTGCATCAAGCAAGGTCTTCTTTAGTTGATGCAGTGTGAGATGGTATCTCTAAAAAGTGGGTGACACAAAAATCTGCAGCAACTTTACTGGATACAGTAAAAAAAACAATAAAGAACTTTCAGATTTAATCTTTGTGAAATTCTTCATTTGTTTCCTTCACAGACATTCTTCTTTTGGAAGCAAGGAGACAGAGCAGCTGAGGTCTGAAGGATTTGCTTTGCTGAACTAAGAAAAGTCACCCAGGATAGCCCAAATGAAAAAAAAAAATCAGCTTGACTGTCTCATCCTACATGTGCCAGAAAAATTCTTTGATGGAAATGGAATACTGGTAACACTGTGCCCTGTCAGCTACCTAGGAAATGGCAGATTGTTCTTGCAAAGCTGACCATCACCAGCTCTTCTCTGCATTCAAGTCAGTCTCTGTATAGCTATGATGGGCAGCATGGGTTACTTTTCACATTAGATATAAGTAGTAGGGAAAAAAAATTTGCAGTTCTTGGCTTCATCATTTGGTACTCAGACAATTACTTGTCTGGCTCAGAACTTAATTGGTAGTTCAAGCCCTGTTTGCTGCTTCCAGTCCATAAGTCTTCATGAGAGAAACAACTCTTACAGCCAAATGACTGTATCACTGATTTAGAGCTATTATCTTGAGGAAAGCAGCTACAGGCTGTCTCTTATAAACTAGAAACAAATGAGTATTGGAAACATTTAACAGAATTCTGAAACATATCACTGAGAATGCACAGACATCCCACAGCCATGCAAAACCCATAAGGGATCTGATCCAGTGAAATTTAATGAACATTATTTATACTCTTCCTCTTGGTTAAATTCTATTTCAGAATTATTGGTAGGAGCAACCTTAGGTCATTAAAGAAAGTAATGTTAATTATTTCTAAAATTGGGGATATGAGACGTGAATTTAATATGTTACAAATCTGTAACACTGAGAGATGGATTAAATACCTGCAAAACTGAGTAAAGCTGGATGCATCTGTCAAAAACTGTCACTGCTCAGTGGAAAGTGATGGTTCAGTGTACCCATCTTCTGTGAGCTCAAAGCCGTATTAGTCTGGCACAGACAAATCAATTGTTTGCACAGCCTTAATCTACTATGAATGATAAAGTATTTACACCTCCCTTGCTTTTATAAACTGTCTCGATAAATTATTACCATTAATAATTGTGTTAATATTTATTGTGGCAGTATTAAGATCTAATTCAGAGTAGGTCATTTTGTGCTTGGTGCTGTTCAGGTCTGGGGGAGGAGAGCAGACTCTCTCTGGCAACAGAGGTAGTGAAAGAGCTTTAAAAGTATACAAACAGAGCAAAGTATTTATTACAGCTTTTCCTTGCCTTGTGACTGGATTCAGAGCACATTGATCCTTGTGGACTTTGGATCAGTTTCACTCCAGTTTCCATCCTTGTTTCTGAATGGTTTTAAAACCACCAAGAAATCTACAACAGTTTCATGGAACTGAATTACTGTGTAAGAATTCTTTGCTTTCAGGAATCTGATCTGGGCAAAGCCTTTCAGTCCATGGCTTCTCTTGAATTTAAACTCTACATTCCCATCAGCTCCAATGGCCTAATTTCAAAATGTAAATGCAAATTGAAAGTATTTCATTATTTCCCATGACCCTGATAGTTTAATGAATGAAAAATCACATCAGAATTCTTTTTAGTCCATATATTCATGTTCATCAAAAACTTGTTTTTTTTTTCTGATTTATATGAATGTAGTAACTACTCAACAGCTCTGCCCTGTACATTTCAGATATACAGTTCTTGCCTCATGTCTTGGGTTAAAGTTTCAGGTGGATCCTCACTGAGCTGACCGGTTTCTGACCAGAAAACATCACCCAAAGCAGAGGGAGATCAGAGCACAAAAGAATTAATAATGATAGCATCATCTGTCAGCAACTGAAGCTGACCAAATGCTGACAATCCGAAGTGATACCTTTATTAAAAAGGTCTGAGATCTAATAAATCTGAAATAAATACTTTAGAAAATTCTTACCTCTCACTGATGGAGGAAACGACTGCTGTTGCTGCACGTTTCTGTCTTGGAAGAAGGGAGAACTATTGCAGGAGCAAAATAAGACCATTTGTGTTCCAGCAATCCAGAAGAGATGCTCTACTCGCTGCTTCAGTTGGTAATTTGGGTGGTAGTTCTTTCCCTTTTTTCCCCCCTCCCTTCTTTCTCCCCTTCAGTTTAGCCAACGAATCCCACTTCATCACTATGCTCTGACTTTGAACTTCTGGCTCCCTCTGCTGTTCTGTAAGTGCAGAATTTCTACAGATACGTAAGATGGAGAGCAGCTTCAGAAAAGAGCTCTGAAGTGATTGAAGCACAGCACCCGCTCGATCTGTACTCTTAATGTGTATGTGAATGGAAGAGAGACGATGTGCAGGATCAGAATGCCATTCTTCTCCTTCCTAAGATTTCTGTAGGCTCCAAAAAGGATTTCACTCATTTTAGTTGTTGTTATTGTTAAAACAATGTCAGTATTGGTTTTCTAATTTTTATTTGCAGTTCATCACAGACTAGAATTGGAATTTTATTTTAGAAGGATCCAGGAGACTGATCTGAGACTAGACACCCAGCTTGTGGAAGGGGAGAGGTGTACTGTAACTCAAGCAAACAACTCAGAGATGTAAGAGCACTGCAAGATTTGGAAATAGAGACATTTCACCACCAGCAGCTTTCCTTAGATTGTTTGTTTATTAGCTTGTTTCTTTCTTGCAAAACCCCTAGGCAGAAATCAGAGCTGCAAATTTTTCTCATGCATTGAGAGAACATAGAGACAGAATATTTCCAAGGGCTATAACTAGGTAATCTAATTTTCAACTTTACTTAAAACATTCTTTAAGCTGAAGCCAGCTGCTTACCTGGTCCTGTGGCTGGTGCTCTTCTGGTGCCCTTCTCAAGGTGTGATAAGTTGCTGTAGCAAATATGTAGTTTCATCTGTAGGCATGTATTATGCCAACAGAAATCAAATGTTTCAATATCAAAAATAACAAGAAGTTCTTATCATCTAAACTAACTGTGAAAATCATCATTTATTTGTACTGTATTCTTTCGTTTTTTTTTTCCTGATACCAGCTGTTAGAGGAGATGTACCAATCTACTTTAAGCTCTTGCCCATCATCTTTCATCACTAAAGAAATAAAGCAGAAGTAGAAATATGTAAGGTATTTCTAGCTTGTATTAGCATTTCTTCTGCTTTGTGATGCTGAGAGGATTTGAAACTGAAATGTGTGGTGAATGGTTTAATCTAGAGAGTTGTCCTTATTTGCTGTTCCTTTCTTCAGTGCATGTCTGCTTTGCTTCTTAGTAAGTATTGTTCCCAGCCTCCTTTTCAGGAGCTTAATTTACCAGCTGGTTTGTAGCAGTATCTCCCTTTTTGCCACAGGCAGCTCCATATGTAGGGAAAGCAGCATTCAGTCAGCTGGGAAGGCAGCACCCAGCCAGACCCAGATCATCTTTCTAACTCCTTGGGCAGTAGAGACTTCCCAACCTACTGGAACCAGAGAAGCTGGAATGATTTATCTGCTCACTTCTCTTTCTTCCTTAATTTGTTTATCATTTGATTATTAGTTCTGCTGGTCCAAGCATCGAAGAGAGAGGAGGGAAGCCACTAGGAAGCAGACAGCAATTTTCATGGGGAATATTTTGATTCATGGAGCTGTTCCTCCAGTCTCCCTCAGCTTGCAACAGTGCTCAGCCAGCTATATCTCCACACCTCCCAGACAGTTAAAGTTATGCTGTGTCACGTTTATTCTCTCAACTCTTTCTTTTAGGAATAGCCTGCAACCACCAAATTAGCATCTGCTTTCTTCTTATGGTCAATAGAGAAAAGCTGCATCATTGTTTCTGAAAGGCTGCTCAGGCTTCTGCAGCACAGGGAGCAGGAAATGACCTGGCCATAACTAGTTGGCTATGGCATTGGGGTCTTCTTGACAGATTTTTGGAATGAATTGCTGTATCAAGGTTCTGGCTGTATTTGGTGAGGTGGATGAAGCTATGTTAGAGTCCTACTTCGTGCAGTTTTTCCACACACTGCCCAGATGTTCACTTTTGACAAGCTGATGTGGGATCAGCACTAGGAGCTGAACTGGAAACATGCAGCAGCTGCTGAAGCAGGATGTGGTGGTGCTGGGGCTGCCAAGTGCAGCTGTTCTAACCACAGCACAGCAGGAGAAACCTGGAGCAGCACAGAGCGAGAGCAGCTGCAGCAAGACAAAGGTGCAGATGTCTTTTTCCTCATCCAAGTGAGTCTTGTTGCCTTGGTTCTGTGCCTTGCTGCAAGGTCAAGGGATGCTGGTAGATGAGCTGTCTGGTTTGAATGTGGATGTGTTCAATTACACAGTTCAGTAAGGACTACTGAATTGCTACTAGCGGAGGGTGTCTGTGGGGATCCTGATCTGCTCAGGCTTTTGGAAAATGCATGAGAAGAGCTTGTATGAGGGTTCCAAGGGTGGAAATTCCTTCATATGGAAAACACTGTTGCGAAGCAGCCTGGAGTTCAGTAGTCTCAGCTATTGAAAGTCCTGTGTTAGTCAGGCTGGCTGCTCCTGTTCATGTCGGTAGGTTTACATAGACTCTAGCAACCAATGTACCAGCCCTTGTTCGCTATTGATAGGGAAGGGAGTAAAATTGTGACTGGTATGGTGTGAGCCTGTCCTCCTACCTCAGTGATAAGAACATGTACTCCCATTGCTGCTCACAATATGTGCCCCTGATTCAGGAAGGCACTTAATATCTGATCTCTTTCCTCTGCAGTACTTTTATGTAAGAGTTGGACTATATGGAGACAACCTGTTTCAAGGGGGTTGCATGGGAAACAGCACTCTGTGATGATTGGAATACCCCTTTCAGAAAGAGGTTATGGTAATAGCAAGGCCTCTGCCAAGGAATATTCACTAGATACAGTTAGCATTTTCCTGGGGATGAGGGGAATGTCACAGCACTGGGACTATGACTGCATCTTAGATGCTCACTGGAGAGTGTCCCCTCCAGTCACGCTGGCCTTCATGCATGGAGCCCTGGAGCTCTGTCTCTCTTCCTCTGAGCTTCGAATCTCAGAGGCCAGTTCACCCACAACACGTTAAGCAAATTGAATTGTGGTTCAGCATTTGGAGTCTTGATCTCTCTGGGACTCTTAAACAGTGAGTACGAGCTACTTGATGACAAATACATTGCAGAGGAAATGTACCAGCAAGCAGCACATAGTCCATGTATATGCTAGGCCTCCCAAGAAGGTGCTGGGAGGTACTGTCTGAAGGAGATACTACCAAGCAGGTCTAACTAATACTGAAGGCCACACATTTAAGGAGCTACAATTGCATTTCTCATTGTACTTACCTTCTCAGATCACCATAGTGACTTGCTGGAAGTACCTGGAACCATGAATGAATTTTCTTCTAAAATTTAGTAAGCAGCTCTTCTTAATGTATGTGCAGGTTTTATACTTGCATTGTCAGCACTGCCCTGAAAATAGGTTGTGTGACTGTGTTTTTCCTCAACATATATGGAAAAGATACTGGGTTTCCATCGGCTGAAATATGCCCTTGTTATATACTTCAGAGAAGTAGAAAAAAAAAAAAACAAGAAGAAAACATCAGTGTGTTACTGTTAAATAAACTGAACTCGATAAATGATTTATATGTGCTTTTTACATTGTACACCACTCTTACTATATTGCTATTTATATTATCTAAACATGTTTTGTAGAATATTTCTCATAAAAAACACTCTTGTGGACTTTGTACCAGGCACAATGTTGTGCCTGAAGCCTACTCTCTAAATATGCTTTATAGTCTAGGTTTTCTATACAAACAGCATTCATAGGGTTGTTTGTCACTGGACTTTGATCCAAACAAGATTATTGCAGGAAATTATACCCCAGTATGGAAAGCTACAGAACTATTTATATGGCATTTCTTTGCAATAGGTTGGATTCTAAGGCATGAGCTGGCCATTTTTCTAAGATATCAGTTATCTCCTGAAAAATATGTTCCTTTGTACATCTGCTCTAATGGACTGACCTACAGAAGGCACTAAGGTGGGAGAGGTTTTCAAAGGGCTTTTTTCTATTTTGTTCCATCCTGATCTTTTAGTCCACATGTCCTTGGGAGAAATGTCAATGAATGTAAGAGCATAATGTATTTGTTTGTCTGGCAGCTCTGTGTAATGCCTATTACTCTAATTGCTAGATTATTTTAAAATCAATATTTGGCTTTACCATCGTGTTTTTACAGACACCATGAATTCTGTTTTCAACAAGACCATTAAGTGAGTGCTTGGAAGAAAAATAAATTCATTTAACTCTGGATCCCAACAGGAAAAAAAAAAGTCACAAAGTTATCTGTGGAAAAGCTTTATTATAAATGTGTATATAATAAGACAAACCACCTAGAGTCAGAAATAAAACAGATGACACACCTAGCATTGTGAAAGGCATGAGGTGAACCAATTACTCCTGAAACAGTGCTGCTTTGCTAATTTTCAGTAAGTGAGAGATGTAGAGAACATAGCTTCCAGGGGGTGTGCAGAAGTAAGAGGAAGAGGAGAAATGCATCAGACAGCCTTAACCAACCCCATTGTAGACTTTGCAGCTTATGTCAGGATTAGTTTTCTTCACTACTCGGATGGAGCAGCTTTTCTTGTGAAACAGACCAACGCAGTTCACTCTGTCATAGTTCTTGGGGATTGAAACCCTGTCATTGAGAAATGCAAGGAGACAAATCAGGAGCCAAGACCTGGACCGAGATAAAGATGCTTACTGAGCTACAGCCTTCCTGTGGCAAGCTACATTATGGACTTGTTTGGCTCATGGACTCAGTTAATACCAACACTGAGGAACTATCACCAGAAGTATTTGGAGCTCAATGATCTTAAAGGTCCCTTCTGACCTAAGCCATTCTCTCATGGGGAAGAGCTGTCTTTAGCTGTGTTTTACATTGTTTCTTCCCAAATAAGCCTATTCGGTTATCAGATAATACTGCTTGGTCGTGATTAGAGCTTACTGGGATATAGGAAGAGGGATTTTGCTCAAGTGAATATGATATTCTAGCTAGGGCTTTCACCAAGGCTCTTTAAGTCTGAACATTTCAACCAGTTCCCTAATAAGCAAACAATAATTTGGGGGAACTTACAAGCTGCAGCACACCATTGCATTCATCTTACACTTGCACTGGTAACAATCTTCAGTCTTCCACACCGCACCAAAAACATAGAGGTTTCTGTTTGAAATGCACCCTACATGCACACAGCAGAAAACAATAGTCAGTAAATCAATATGGACATGTATTGACAGGCATAAATCACAGTCTTATGTTCATGAGCTGGCAACCAATACTCTGATTCACATTGAGATACATCAGGAGAGAATCTGACCCAGAGCTTTGCAGATGAGATACCAAGTCTTTGCTCCTGAAGTGCCTGAGAGAGTACAACATGCCATGATAGAGTGGTAGCAACCACATGCTAGAGAAATATTCCTCTGCTCTTGTGATAGATCTAAAGAAATACTTTAGCTGATGGCTACGGTAGGATATTTCTGCCCTTTCTCATACTTAAAATATAGATCTAGACTGTAGTTTCTTCCTCCTCTCTTCTCCCTCGACTTTTATTAAGCTTCAACAACACCAGTCTTGCAGCCTTAGCTTTGATTTTAGTGTTAGGTACCCTACTCAGGTTAGTCAATGCTTCTTGACAGTTCATGTGTTTCACCATGTGGGCAATGGCTTCAGCTGTACATCAGCCCTGAGGGTGCACCTAAGTCATGAAATTGTCTGTCTGTCTGCTGAAGATATATATCCTCTGTCTGAAGATATATTCAGGTGGGTTGATACCCAAGCATCCCACTGATCGGATCAGTCTTCGACACAGAATGAATTATACGATTCCAGCACTTTAAAAAAAATTAGACTTTGAGTCTTTACTTTAGGGATATCCAGTATTTGCTGTTCTTACCATACTTGCTGGATGTTCTAAAGTAACAGCGGGCATCACACAGAGTCCTTGAGAAGAGGATCAAGCAGAAGACCAGAAAGAATTTCTAGAAAAGAAGCAGGAAGATTTCTTTAAAACCAAGTGTTTTTTCAGTGATCTAGTGAATTGACAGATTTGCACAGAATTAAGGACAAATCCTACTATTACAAATAAGCTCAGACTGAAAAATACTTTCTGTATATGTACATGAGTGCACACATAGCATATAAACTGCTGACTTACCATACTTGCACAGTCTGCTCACATCTCATGGTGAGGGGCACCTGTGTATTTATACACAGTGTGGAAACAATGGTCACTGCAAAGGGAGGTGATGTCACCATGAGCACCCCAGGAGCCAGTGGACATTCTAACCTGTTCCTACCATCGATCAGAAGGTGTCACCTCAAAAAGCCTTGCAGAGGCTTGTTTTGTGCACTGATGTACATCTTGATCTCAGTTGTGCCAGCGTAAATTTGAAGAAACTCCAGGAGATACATTAGTTACTCCGAACGAATACCAGTGTTGGAATAAGACTGTGACCCCCCAAAAGCTGCCCCCCCCTGCCCTGGCAGACCATCAAGGAGCAATGGAGAAAGAGCATGTGCACAGCAAGGCAGCGGTGTGCTATTGTTCACCTGACCTGCTGCTGGGACATCACCCTGGGTCTGGAACAGGTCATTCCTACAATGCAGTGGTGTGGAGACTCCACTGTTCTCAGACTGATTTATTATAATTTCAATTTATATGCAATGTTATTTTGTCCATATTTAATGACCTGTAGGGACTAGCCATAGAGTTTTGTATCTCTTGGTTGCTGATGAAAACCCCTGCTTATGAGGCACACACACATCACCATGAACAGACAGGACCTTTCTATCAGCAAAGTGAGATGAGCTGCACTTGTATTGTCTCAGCTTAGAAGTGAAGCTAAACAGTCAGGGTGTTTTTTGTAGCTCACACCTTCCTGACAGCAATAGTAGTTATGTTAGGTATTAGGAAAGGCAAAGAAAACAACAATTCAGCTTTCTTTCACCTCACACACACCCTGCCTCCAAGGCAGTGGGGATATTGCAGTGTTGGCTCTGGAGATCATCAGGATATCTTATCACTAGCACCAGGAGCTTCTGCAATTGCACTGTTGCAGTACACAGTATGCAACACTGCATCTCACGACTAACCAGGAAAACTCTCACAGACCCCAGACCATCCATGGCCATGCCAGGGCCTGAAGGAATCCACTTCTTAACTGAATGGGGCACAGGCATGAGAAGCTCTGAAGTTTGCCAGAGGATTCCCAGCATAATGGGTGGCATTAATTCTTCTGTTAGGGGTTTTTCAGCAAACCTGTGCTTGATTAAACACCTTGGTTACTCGTTAGCTTCCACTGATTGACAAATAGTTGGAGGAAGCCAAGCTGGAGGGAGGAAGCCCTGGAAGGGGTTCTTGGATAAGAGATACGGTAGCAGAGCAAGTGCTGTTTCTGGAGAGGCCTGGAGCAAAGGAGGTTTCTTCAGAGGAAGCAGTCACTGCCTGCTGTGACAGAGGAGTTGATTTGTGTAAATGTGTTTATTTTTGTTTTTTGTTGTTCTTAACAAAAAGCTTTAGAGCTTTATTGTAGTTTACATTCAAGGAATGTTTAGATGTTGTGTTGAGGGATGTGGTTTAGTGAGAACTATTGGTGATAGGTGGACAGTTGGGCTGGATAATCTTGGAGGTCTTTTCCAACATTGGTGATTCTATGATACTTCTAACATTGTAGTTCTGTGTTAAGCTTTTGACTTTTTGTCTGTGATTTTGCTTTAGGAAACAGTTATGGTGACTGACAAAGTACTTTGAGGAGAAACTCATTCCATGGTAATCCTTAAATGAATGAACTCCTGTCTGATGGGAATGATTTGTTCAAATTGACTTTGTTAGCTTTAAGAGGAAATAAAGTGAAAACACTATACTTCTTATGCTATGAATCCTTTAAATTTGTGGTGGCCTTCAAATTTCTGGCTTGATCTTTCTGTCACTCCTGATCTTGTCATATTCCTTGATGAGTGACTGTTGAAGTATGTAATATCTGCAATAACAGGATAATTACAAAGAAATGTTAACACTCTTGAAGGGCAAGGTGCACTCTAAATTATCCTAAAATACTACGTTTATCGTATTTTTTTTCTTTCTTGGAAATAAAAAACTATATTACTGAGTTTTTCCAAGCTACTGCTGTTTCTCAGGTAGCCAAACTCAGTGTTTGAGGCCATTGCTGACAGAAATGCTTGATGGTTTTGGTTCCTTAACCTGAGGTGTGTGTTGAAGCATGCTATGTGTGATTTCTTTTTTGCCTTTAAATTAAAAAAAAAAAAGGCATTTTAAGGCCAGTTAGACTGAAAACATGAGAACGAAGAAGCCAAGTATTTCTGAAAGTTTTTAATATTGAGTTATGAATGGGATTAATATGACAATAGAGCCTGATCCAGACTCTCTGTCCGTGCTTGCTGACCTGCTCAGGAGTGTCCTCTTGAGTCACTAAGGCTTTCCGGTTCAAGTAGGTAGTGAAGGAGTAGAAAGGGTTCTCTGTTTTATAGATGTGAATGAATGCTTCCCCTTAGGGCTGTAGAGGTGTGTCTTTTGGGGTCCCTCTGTTAAGGAAAGGATAAGTCAATCTTACTCAGTGGATGCTTGAAAGAGGTGAGGAAGCTGAGTGTCTCCTGAAATATGGAGTGCTGCCCTTCTGCCACAGCTTGCTGCTTGCCTCTGTGCCTTCTTCCTTGAGATCTGTAGTGCCAGTGGAGCTCACAGCCTGGCTCCAGAAAGCCTGCAAGTTTTTTACTAGCTGTGGGATATGGCAGCAGTTAATATATGGGTGTTCTTAGCTTGAGGTCTGTGAAGCGATGAGAGGAACATCCAGCCCTGACTTTCCCTGTTTATCTTGCTGTTTGTCAGTGAAGCTGCCAACCTAAACTGGTTAAATAATGCAGTGGTTTGACAAATGCCGTGACTGTGCCAAACCAAAGAAGCAGTTCTGCCTGGAGATGCTTTTACCAGTTAGGAGGATTTTTGAGTAACTTGGAGATGCCTGGAGCCAGGCTGGGCTGCTCTCCCCACCTCAGACCAGAAGGGTGCCTTGATGTCACCCCTGGGTCACTGAGGCTCTGACCACAGGCCAGGTCTCGCTCCTGTAACTCAAGCAAAACTTGCCTGCATTGATATCCTACCCTGCCTTCAGAAGGCTGTGGTTAGACATGATCTGCTGGTTGACTGTTGCTTTCTCAGGCAAAAATGTTCTTCCAAGCAAAAATTGAGTTTTCTGACTGCTGCTCCTGCAGAATGCCTGACTCTAAACTATTCAGCACAATAACATAACACAAATGCAATGTAATCACTTCCTTGAAGAGTGGAACAATTTACTTTGAGACCTACAGACCTATGTGGACTGAGTCTTAAACTCTTTCCACTTTCAACGTTCCAGTTGCATTCTCAGGAACTGACCTTTCCACAAACCTTGGATCTGAGTCCCAAGTAGTTTCACCTTTTCTTGTTGTCTGTACTGTGCTTGGAGCACCTCTGCTTTGGTAATGGCTCTTTTGAACCAATGTGCACTGACCTCTTCTCAGGCTCCCCTGATGTCACCAGAGCTACCTGATGTCACCAAGTCTCGGGACTTGGTAGCAGCTCTAGTGATCAAGCCCTGCATTAAATCTTCTCTCATTCCTCTTGCGGATGTGATGCTGGTCATGTCTATGGATTCTGCTTCTATCCATGGCCTTGCAGATGTGTCTGACTAATAAAGTAATGCAGTTATATAACAATATGTCAGTGTGATATAGCTCCCAGGTAGTCCACAGAACTGCTTCCTGACTGGCATCTCTCAAAAACTAGTGCTGGGGAGAGGGGTGGCAGCAACTGATGGTGTATGCATTCTCAACTGTAAATGGGAAGTTCTGCCACTTGCTCCTTGCAGCCAGTGCCTGTGGTCTTATCAGCTCCGAGCTGCTGATTCTGAAGAAACATTTGCCAAGGATTACTTGGTAAACAAGCTTTTGTATATCTGTTTCCTGATTTTAATGCTTCTGAGGAGTTTGGCTGGAAATCTCAGGGTGCAGGGCTGCAGGCTGAACTTCTTATTCCTGTTTGTAGCTAAGTCCTTAGTGTAGGACCTGAGTAGGGGTGAGCTTAGCAAACAGAGCTTGTTACCTTCCAAGTTCAGGAACGCTGCACTAACACAATGCACAAGAAACTTCTAAAACTTCTAAATCTGACATTGACTGTGGTTACTGGCATGGACTATTGAAAAATCTGTCAACAGCAAAAATTTTTGTTCACTATATTGGAAATTTACTTTCTGGAATCTTCTTTTTCTACTCTATAAGGAAAGAAAACTACGTGGCGGGGAGAGGGGGTGTTAAGGGGCAATGTAGTCAGAAATAGGTATAGTAAAACTGCAGATTTTCATGAGAAGCATATAAAGAGGCTTGCCACCACAGACTTCAGAATATGAGATCAGTCTTATCACAAACTTGTCTTTATGTGTTTGTTTTGTTTTTGGTGTGTGTGTTTTTGCTCTGTTAAAAATGAGAGCTGCTAATGCGTCTACTTCCTGAATAAAGCTTTAAAGTAGAGGTATTACTGAGCTTTCTTTCTCTTATGTAAGTGATAATGATATGTAGGCAAGTCTATGTCCAAGTCCAAAGATCTAATAGGTGCTCAATCCTGCTGATGACTTCTTCAGAAGCTTCTCTCTGTACTAATAGATTAAAGATGCTTCTAAAAAGCTGCTTGCATTCTTAAACCCCACTAGAACAAACGAAAATTAAGCTCAAATTAGGCACCCAGCAGAATTAGGCTTCAGGTTTTCATACACTGTAGATTTGGCTTGACCAGTCTTTCCTTCTGACACAGGAGCATTGTTGTAGAACTAGGATGCCATCTAGTGATTTCATAGCAGAAAAAGTGGTGTTTTGTTTTTAGAAGTAGTTAAGAGTGATTTGCTGTATTAAATTCTTGATTCTTCCTGTAGCACTTGCTGGAAAGTTAGTTAGAACTTCCCTGCAATTCCTGGCTGCTGGTGAGCACCAGGTGGAGTAGCACCGGCTTTTCTGTTTTCCACTCTGTTTCTGGTACGATTTTGGTTATTCTAACTTTCAAATCCTTTCCTACTTGAGTTTGTGGATGAGTTCCCTGATACCAAATGCACAGCCAAAACAGATACTGATATTCTAAGTTTTACACTCACAAATGTTTCTGTCAGGACTCATAATCTTACTATGTACTGAGCTATGTACTGTATATAGAGAGTTATATACTGAAAGAAAATCAATATCAAAGTAAAATACTGGGGTGGGGATAAGTCTTACTGAGTGTTTTAGATTGGTCATATGACTTGTGTGTTCTGAAGTTTCATATAAATTAGTATTATAAAGCCAATCATTTTACCCTCAATAAAATGCAGCTTGGCTGTGAGAAATATGCACACAATGGATTTGAACAGAAACTTGGAGGCGTTCAAAAGGTGCCAAGGCAAATATTCCTGCATACCGACAGATACATTAATGAAGAACAAAGTGAAAAAGCTGACCAATCACAAACTGAGTGTATTTACATTTAAAAAATAGTATAAATGAGAAAGTGATCTACAACTTTTCAGCCTCCCCCTTAAGTATAATGTAAAGAAAGTATGTACATTCCTTGTTCAAGATAGCCTTACAAATAAAATTTAATTTGAACAGTGACGCTCTTGAGTAGGAAAATTTTCATCAGATTATGGCATGTGTGTTCTGATATGTTTTGAAGATATGTTATTTGTTAAGATAACCATTGTATTTCACTTTAGGGCAACACCTTACTGTTTTTTAAAAGCCTTGTCTTGGAAAGAATTAGTGGGATTTGAGGGATCAGGGCCACCCAAAATTCCATCTCATTTCTCACAGAGCTGGTGGGAGTGCTTCACTAGGTGTGCAGAGGGAAAAGGATAGAAGAGAGTGCACAGTTTCTTCCTGGTGCTGTGCTGGGCTCCTGACGTTTTGCAGTCTGTTGTCAAGATAATGGGGAACTCTCAAACGAATGTTTCCTTCCCACTGTGTGGAGCTAGTGGTGTTATCACCTGAAGCACAATGGCCTGGGCTAGGGATGTGTTCTTTGCAGAGGCTGTAGCTGTGTGTCTTTAAGAGAAGAAATGCCACGACATAACACTTGGCTTAACGAGAAGGAGCGGGGCTTTGTATTTTCTGTCTCTGCTTTCTAAGTTTGGAGGGTTTTGTGATCCTCCCTCAGCTAAACTCTTCCTACAGAAGTCAGCTAAGTCCCTGCTGTGCTTCTGGCATACTGAAATGAGATGTGATAGGTAACATCATCACATCATCTGTTTTTGTGCTGGAACTTGGAGTAGACAAGAAGAGAGCAGCTCTCTGGAAACTTTTTGGTTTAGGCTTGAAATGAATCTTTCCTATTTTTTCATGGCAAGCAGTATAGATCCACATACAATGTCAACAATTGGCAGATGGTGGAGGAAGGTGTCTGTGTGCATTTGGGATGTGGTTAAATTGGTTGGGATTGCATGGCTGTACTTGTAAGGATGGCTTTTCTGGAGTTTGGGTGCATGAGACTTGCTGCACACTATGAATGTGCTCCCTGTATGCTAATGGTGCATGCAGGATATAGGAGAGGGTGATGGTTTATTTTCTAAGGTCCCTTAAGGTGCGTAGGTAGTGTCTATCTGAAATGGCTTAAGAGCTGCAGTGCTCTCAGCCAATGGGCAACTGTAAGGGGGCAACATAAGGGGATGCCTCATTTGCTTCAGCTCTGTCTGACAGAGCTCTGACTAGTAAGCACAGTGGGGAACTCAGGACTGAATGGATTTCAGTGGATTTCATTCTGCTTCAGGGATCAGATCATGATATGCAGCAGAATATAGGTGCCTTCAGAAAAAAAGAGGAGATAAAGAAAATAGACTTTGCTAATGCAGAAAAGTAACTGAGGATGTGACAATGTGACAGGAAGGGGAAAACTGGTCCCCTTTTTGGGAAGATAGCACAGAACTTGATCTCTTCTCTACAGAAGCCATAAACACAAAGTTTATCTTCATTAAAAATAGGCCACAGTTCTAAGCTGATCAGATTCGGGCTGCAGTATTTCCAAAAGGGTGATGGCTGTTAAAGAATTTGATGATTCAGGGCTTCAGAAGCAGGTGTACCACCACAGAAATTCTCTGCAATTACTGAGAAAATACACGGTAGCCTTCAGAAATGTGATTGGAGCACATTGATCTTTTGTTACTGTTATGTTCATACTCTTCTTATTTTCTGTCTTGTATTCTTCCTGAATATTATTCACAGCACTGGCCAAATTAGAAACTTGAATTTTTTAAGGGTTAATCAGACCCACAGCCAAGGACTGAGACTGCTGAGCTGTGGGTAAGTGAGGTAGCCAGTGCCTCTCGCAGCCCAGAGACTGGGCAGATTCTAGGGAGCCAAGCAGGATGAACAGTTATCGTGTAAGACATTCTCTTAGGAAAGAGAGCATTCTGACAATGGTTTGTTGGTTTTTGGTTTTTGTTTTAAGCTGCTTTTCATTACTTTCTCTTGTTTTTTGGACTGTTCGTTCTTTAGGTCTTCTTCCTTCAGGGAAAAAGGAAAAAAAGAAAAAAGGAGAAGTCACAAGAATTTTTGATGCTTCATCTTGTTTTATTTTTAGCCTTAAAATACAGCTGTGTGTAGATAACAGCACATACTCCTTGGCAGTGACACGTAATGAGAGAAAAATTACAATCTGTTGATGATGCTTAAGGTCAGCTTAAATTCTGTATGTCTATGAAGTAATAAGTTAGCTCTTGCCGCACAGAGAAGAAGAAGGCAGAGAAATGGAGGGAATCTTTTGTGTGTAGGTTCTGTTTTATCACTCAAGAAGCTTCTGAGTAGACTTCACTTAATGGCTGCATTCTTCAGTATCTTTAAATTCACAAGAGAAAACCCTTGAAATGAAAAGAGGATCTCTTCCCCAAATCCATGGCTCTCCTTTGTTAGCCCACCCACTCATGTACTTCACATGTTTTTGAGTGATCAGCTTTCTCCACTACTTCATAAGCACATGCAGTTTTGTTGAATATGCTTACGCACTTTTCTTCATCGAAATTAACTGGTGTTCCATATCTGCCATTGGGAAGAGAAGGACAGGTGATTAGAGCAAGAAAGAAGTGGCTTCCATTTGAGTTGACATCTACACTTGTAATTTGGAGTGGTGATGTTGAGATAGTGTTTAATAACAGAAAAGGGAGCTCATGTGAAGCTGACAGCAAAAGACTGCTCACCCTGCTGCTTAAACAGGAGGAAGTCAGAGTTGTAGTTTACTGGTTTATATGTGAAGGATACTTGGGTTAACTTGCTACTCCAATGTCGTTGCTTTTCTGTTTAGCTGTGATACGGAATAAGAACTGCATGAATGGTGTAGGCAGGCCAGTGTATGGCTGGCTGCCCCTCAGAGAGATAAGAGGCAATGTGTGCTTGATTTTAATTAGCAGTGGCAGAAGACTCTTAAGTAACTAAATTTTCTCTTCTGATTAACTACCTTGTCTGAAATTTTAACCTGTTCACAATTACTCCCTTTTTTCTTTGGTTATATCAAGAATTATTTTTTAAACACGAGCTCTATTTTTCAGGGGAACTTCTTGTGTGTTCAGTGTTGGGTTAGTGCTCAATTTAGTGATACAAAAGCAGTGAGTGAGAGGAGGCTCATGGTGGTTTCTCGGGGCCCCTGTGTGAGGAAAGTGTTTTGTGCAACATTGTGCCAGTAGAGGGAACCCCGCTGCTCTGAACTTACGTGGTGCAGCAGCTGATCCCAGATCTTAAACAGGAGCACTCAAAGCAGTCTTCTGTCTTCCACTGAGAACCAAATTCATGTGGCTCTCCCTTCATGTCATAGCTGCCTGAAAATGTAGCATGAAGGCAGCTGTCAGACTTACTACATTAACGATGTTATTCCCTGCACAGTTCCTACAGGAATTTTGGTGGATTTTTACAATAATGGAGAAAGACTACTATCATATTAAAGCATGGAAAAGGGTACCCTCATCTCCTCTATTCTCTGTTGTTCTCAGCAGGTTCAGGTTTCCTAGAATAGCTCATCTTAGATCTAAGTGCCCCAGCAGGAAGGAAACCAGGCATGATTCTGGTCAAAAGTAAGCAAAGGCTTTGACTTCACTCCATAATTAACACTAATTATTCTTAACTCTAGATCATGTCTAAATCTGCCTGAAATTTTTTTCTGATCCTCAGCTGCAGGAAGAAAGCATGTAGTGGATATGAGGTTCTTGTCCAACACTCATGAAATAAACTATCAAGTGATTTGGAAAGCAAAATTTTATTAGGACTGGGCTAGAGTGAGAGGAGGAATTGGGAGTTCTGGGTTATGCCCTTGTCCACAAATGTATTGTTGTTCTTGTGTTGTTGTTGTTGGGTTTTTGGTTTTTTTTCTGCATCGTTAGCTCTCTTTTCTTCTAGTACCAATAGCTTTTCCCAAAAAACATTTATCTAGGGTCTCTTAGTTTATTTTGCATGCTGGCACAAATCAGCTCTTGCTGCATGCTGCTTTTGAATGCTTATTTTCCTGTAGAAGCACTAAAAATAAAAACAAGAAAAATGACATCGTGCAGATGTATAAAATAAGCCTGCACTACTTCCCTGGACAAAATCCATTTGTAATTTGACCCATGCCATGTTTTTTAAAAAAATTCTCTTTTATAACGTATTATAAACTCATTTCTTTCCATATCCTATTTTCCTCAATTTCCTGACAGTTTCTCTCCACTGTTTCCACTTATTTTTAAATTATGATAGATTGCACCAGCTAGAAAATCCACTCAAGCAGTGCTTGTGGGGCTGTATGACAAGTTGAGGACAGCTGATTTCTTACCTATAATCTCATCACCACGCATCACTGGCTTCAGTCGCTGAAAGTAGCAGGAAGCATTGGACAGTGTCACGCTAATAGAAAGAGCAAGAAGGCAGGCCAAAAAGGTCTTCTGAAGAGGAAAGCAGAATTGTTGCAAGTACTTAAGTATATATTAACACTTTCTGAGAGTAAATATTGATATTATAAACAGGAAAATACATTTGTGGTTTTGAACCAAAATCAAAATGTCATTTGTGTTTCAGGCACTTTAATGCACTGTCAAAAATATCAAGCCATTTAGAAGACACAGAGGCAGAAGATCATTTGAGAGGAAAAAAAAAAGTTTGCCTTTCCAAGCTGTTAAAATCAAGTGTTGACTGATCCAGGAGCAGTAGATCCAGTTACTGTCTATGTAAGTAAACTGTACAGAGAACGTGTTCTTCTCCTTCCCTTTCGCTATTCATTTCTCTAGTTATCCTCTGCCACTGAATGTATGGTTTTTAACAATCTCTCTCTCTCTTCCTGTGAATTGTGTGTGTGTTAATGTGTATTTATATTTTTTGAACAAAGTAGGACTGGTGACTTCTTAAAAAATAAGTTATACTTTAGATATGGAAGGAAGGATAAAACATGCATTTAATTTTGCAGGGAAAAAGTTAAAAAACACCAGTTTGTTTAACAGGCATTCCTGGAGGGACAAGATAAGTAAAACAATCTGAGCACTGAAAACAAGGAATTTAATTGGAAGGCAAGAAATCTATGAAGAAATGTGTATTTAATTAGTCAAATTTTGAGATAATTGATTCCATGGCATCAACAGTCACACAAACATGAGTATCACGAGCATCTGATCATCCTAGGCAAGTCTGGTACAAAATACTAATACATCATTTATGTTCGCAACTTGTTCTTATTTCTTAGCTTTCTCCATAGGTCAAACTCTTCCATGGAATGGGTCAGGTAGTCTTAATACAGGAAACAATCTTACAGGAAATTCAGTTGAAAAATGATGATGAGCTGCTTTCTGCCAGAAGAGTAATTACATTCAAACATCTTACACAAGTGAAAATCCTTCATCTGCAGTCCTATTGGACATTTCCTGTACTCTAAATGCAGAAATCTTTTGCCCAAGGTCCTCTGTCTGACTTTTGTTCTCAAAACTCTGCCTGTCCTCTGTCTGACTTTTGTTCTCAAAACTCAGTTTTGAGTTGTTTAGATCTGAGTGGTCAGATTAAATCCAACAGAACTTCTCTGAAAATCTGTAGCAACATATCATTATCTTTTACAATATAACATGTAAGGACTCACCATTCTTGAAGTGTTACGAGGCTTCCAGTAAGGAGATAGCCTGCAGAAAGGTCATCTTGCCCAAGAACTTATATAGAGAGGGAGCTTCCAATATCAGTCTTTGAGTAAACTGAGCATACATTAATAACTCCAATGAGGTTTCTGCAAAGTGACCTCATGAGGTAGACATTATTAGAATGAGGGAAGTTTTTGGTTCTGAAGAAATAGGTGTGGCTTTGTTCAACTCATTATCTAGAAAGGAGTTATGGGAGGTACTTCAGAAAGAATTTCAAGCCCAGAAGGATTACTTGGCATGTTGATAACTCTGTTTGTGACTGCGTAGTTGTGGTTGTTGCTCAAACTGGAATATGCACACTTAGTTTGTACCACCTAGATTTTAAGATACAAACTTTGAGAAATCTTTCAGCTTCCTTGTTCAGTTGCTGAAGACAAACTAAGGCTCTTATGAAAAAGGAGTGGAGGTTGGAAGGATCATAAGGAAAGTCATGTTTCTGTGGGGAGCTTCTGGCCTCTGAATAGTTGAAGGCCCTTAGGAAAGGGTAGTAGATAGCTATTTTCTTCTCTAGTCAGTTTTCCACCATGTACGAGACCCAAGTGCTGAGGCCTTGTCGGGACAGGCACTCTTTCCAAATGCTTAGGACAGTAACTTGATAGCAAAGGAGTCAAGTACAAATTCCTTTTGCTTAGCTTTGATCTAGTTGGTTCAAATGTTGAAAACTGTGTATCCCTGGTAGCAAAGGCAAGACTTCCTGTTACCAGGACTACACAATGTGCAATAATTTCACCAGTCTAACTGCCTAATTATTTTGCCTCACTGTGTGGATTTGAGAGTTGAGACTGAACTCCAAGCTGGAGTGACTACTCCCACATGCCAGAGTTGAGCACTAGTTCAGGATATCCATTTGAGAAAGCTGGCATTATTGCAATGTGTGTCATGGTGTGACCAGGACTCACAGGGAAAGCTTTAGCTGGCTTTCAGCTTGATAGGCTTGGTAAATAGCTACCATGTAATGAATAGATACCTTTTTTTGTAACTTCCCTATATCTTTTTCTCCTTCAGTTACCAAACCTTTCTTCAGGGTGGGCGAAAAGAGCTAAAGACTTGCAGGTATTCATAAATTTGAGAAAACTGCCCAGAACCACCTTGTTACTGAAAAGTTGGATTTGGTAATGTCAGTATACACACTGCCCTGAAGCAGGAGATGACTAACACCACAGCCATGCAGTTCACACCCTTGACTCTCAACACTTATAACCCAATAAAATGCCAGTCCATTAGCGCAGGCACTGGAAATTTTTTCAATGACATCAGTAATGAATAAATCTCCTTTTTGGACATCTTAGGTACATATATGAAACCAGTTCAAGTGGCATTGTTGTTTAGGATACTATCAGCTTTTCAGAGGAGGTATTGTGGAGCACACGCATTTTTCTGTTAATGGAAATTTAAGACTCAGTAGGTTACCAAACTTACATACCCTGGTCTTCAGCCAAGGGCTTGCTTTGTGTTGGACACAGTGAAAATGGAGAGGACTAGTACTTTCCCTTCTGTTGTCCTGTTCTTATTCTTCCTGACATAATTGACTTACGTCTGTGGAACAGCTGGGGACAAGTAATATTTTTGCTTGCCTGCATTTTGTAACCTTTATATTGTAAGTAACTATTTCACCTTGGCTGAGGACACTGTGGGAAGTACCACTGAGTCTTGTTCAAGGCGTTGGCTCTTGTGTGTCTTCAAAGTAGTGGACCAAAAGTATTCCATGACAGTTTGAAAGAAAAGGACCATCAAATTACATTGTCTTGATTCTGTTAGTGCAACTGAGCCATATGTTTTTTCTTCTTCTTACATGGTGTGGGCCTTGCATGCAATATTTTGCCTAATGGAAGTTAGGCAAAACATGTAACAGGTTCTGCATGTGAACTCACCACCAGATGCATTACAATCTGTGATGCAGGTGCACTAGAGTGCAACTTGTGGAATCTGTTACTGTCAAAACTCAGTACAACTTGCTCGTTTTGTGCTGTGTGACAGAGAAAGTGCTTGTTGTTCTAAGACAAAAACCCAGCCAGTGCACATAAGTTCTCTCTCAACCTCTTAGGTGAGCACTGACTTCTCAGCTGCCTCCATTGCAGGGCCTTCCCTGTTTTCTAGGTATACCTGGTACCAAGAGAGCTTCTTGCCAGCAGCTTTCTTGGGAATGCAGTAGAGATCAGCTGCAATGCTTAGGACAGTTAAGAAGCTCTTTTCGTGACCAGTGGATGTCTCCAGTATATCCTGTTTCCTCCTAAGGAAGCAAAAAATCTTGGAGACTTTGTTAAGGTTTTACCTCACCATTTCACTTAGTCATTCTTCACCTGAAAGTTTCTGGTTACGTATCACTGAACACAGATAACAGAGGTAATGCAAAAACATTTGCTTATTTTTTTTACTGTACTTTTCAATGCTAGACAGTCAACAGTGTGATTCCAGAGTAATGTTCTTAAAGGAAACAAACAAAAAACTAGCTAATACCTGTGAAAAGGATTATTCTATGAACAACGCTAAGGTAGGAGAGAAAGCAAGAGGAAATGTGAGGCATATCAGCGCACAGATCGTAAGTAAACACTATCTTGCAAATATATTCTTAGTGACCTTAAACTGACAATGCTAGGTGTAATATATATTGGTTTTACAATTGTTGAATGATGTCTGCCACATTTGCACATAAAATGGGACAATGTTTAAGGAGAAGCATAAGTAAACTTCTGTAAAGGATATGGCGTGCTTTTCACACACAAACATTGTGAATGTGGTAGAAAAAAAGTTTTATCTCTGTGGGAACATCGTTGTTAACTCAGAGGCTCATAAACCCACAAAACCTCAAAACCTGTGTCCTCAGTTCTGTTCTGCTCTAGGAATTATCCAAGAATTTTAAGTCTGAAGACAAAGCATGATGGTGTGGGTGCTTTGTCCAGGAGATATCTGGAAGAGAAGTAGTTTGAGACGAGGACTCAGTTCAGGCCCAGCTGGAGTCAATAACATTCTTCCCTAATCCAGACATCTCTATCCTTCCATGTGTAACAGAGTCCCCGTCCCTGAGCCATATTTCAGTTTGAATTCAATGCAGTTTCAGGGGGAGATAAACACTTCATTTTTTCCTGTTTAGTTCTTTGGGAAAGCAAAAATCCCTTTCGTTATGTTATGTTTCTTAAAATGCATGGAAATTCCTCTGATGGTCCCATTGTGTCATGATACTGAAAGGAAGGGTCAGTGTTAGGTAAGGAAAGTGAAAACAAGAAGATCTAAAGGACCAAATGTGAAGACCAAGCTGTGTTTGAAGGAGGATGCTTGTCTGCAATGCAGCAGCACTGGGAAGATAGCCACAGGTACTATAGCCCTAAGAAAGGGTGGAAAAACAGAATGGCGAGGAGTGAAAGAGATAGCCAAAAAGAAAAATCTACTTTACGGGAAATGCAATATTTCCTAATCCATTTTTCAGCTGAAGTCATGTGATAGCAAAAAGATCTCTGAAATCTTCAGTGAACCAGAAAATCAGAGAAGAGTTTATTTCAGAAATGAGAAAGCGCAGTGATTCCAAGCACAGACTTATCTTAAGTTATCCAAAGCCTGCAGCTAATAAAGCAAACGAAGACTGCAAGTTTGTGGAAAAGTGAAGATTTTGCTGGAGGTGTAACTTAAACAGTTTAATTCAGTGGTAGGAAGGGTGATGTGTGAGAGTGCTGCTGCTCTGCTTGCCATGGGTAGATCCCTCTGGCTCTGCAGGATGTGTATGTGTCAACAGCGAATCTGCCCTGGCTGCCCCAGCCATGGAAGCACTCCTTCGGTCCTCCAGATGACATCCAAATTTGGGCAGCCTTGCATCTTTAACACAGTCTACAATGTGTGCACAAAGTGAGAGGAAATCTTCCTGCTTATCTTCAGTTTTATGCTGTCAGCTTCTGAATTCAGTGACCCCTGGGCTTTCTGGGGGAAGACTAAGTTAGTTCTGTTTATGTTTCACCTACACTATATTGGCTCTATTCTGAGAGTCTGAGCTTGTTTTCATTTTCTAAATCTTTTAGTCACTGATTCCACAGTGATAAAACATTGCTTAGATATTATTGCCATGGGATATCTTGTCTGGGAGTACTCACTCTTTTTTTTACGTCTGTTTTCCACTGTCACATATATAATCCTACTTCCTTCCATTTCTTGTTCTAGACATTTTCTTGTTGCTACCAGTAGGTAGCAGCTAGACCAGAGTGACCCCAAGTGAGTTGTTGCTCTTACGTCTGTTAGTTTAATCTGAAAATCACTTACCTGATATTTGTGCTGAGGAATTCCTGATATTAAGAACATTAAATGAGACCATATGAGATACAACATAATTTCCATGTATTTCTGAAGAAATACTATGGTAAGGCAAAATGTGAAACGCTGAAATATTCTATGGCATGGCACAATTCCCAACTACAACCAGCTGGTTGTCAGTGCTGATTCGTGCAGTCCTCGAGGATTTGAACTAAAAAAAATAATCTGTAAAAAGCATCAAAGTCCCTTCTGTTAGCAATGTTAAGATTTCTATTTGAAGTGAGCATTAAAAAAAAAGCCACAAAAAGTCATTTTTCTCAAGAAGCAGTTCCATGAGCCACTGGTAAGTGGGAATCTACACATTCAAAAGATGAATTCTGCTAAGAAACAGAAGCTGTCTGTTTTTTAAGTTCATGGGGGGTTCATTAAGATACTAATTTAGGCTGTGTTCTTTGTAATTGTATGATGAGCTGGCAGAAAATGGAATAAGTCATTCAGGACAGGTTTCAAAACACTTCTGCAAACTATCTTCAGCAACAGGAAAAAATTCATCTCCACATGGTGTTTTTGGGGAGGGGAAGCAAAAGCAGAAACACAGGTATTTGGGAGGCCTCAGGTAGCTCTGTGTGCAGCAGGAGGCTGGGCTTTGGGTAGCCTTTGCAGAGCAGGAGAGCAAAAGTTGATGTCAGGGCATAGCATAGCTGTTCAAGTCAAGCAGAGACAGAAGAGCATTTGCTGACTCTGGAAGGTAAGGCGATCGCAAGATCTCACGTTGAGAGGAAAAGAAAAAGGAGCAAGAGAACTGGAGTTACAATATTAGCAGATGGCTAGTGGAGGCGGGGCAGAACACTGGGTGTGCCCAGCACTGCCCACCCAAGGTGAGTAGGTTGTCTTCATGGAAAATGAGATACAGAGAGGATCAGCTCACCCTGCAGCATGTTTTTCTTTCCATTTCTCTTGTGAAAGCCCAGCCAATCGCTGGCTATGTGTCACTTTGTCCATTCAAATTGCCAGGAACTCAACTCCTTAAATCTCAGCCGAGTTGATGTTGCATTCTGCTGGTGTCTGAGTTTGATAGGAGGGGATGCCTGTTGTTTCAGTGGCTATGTCACAGACCCGGAGAAGACAATGATCTTGGGATGAGAAGGCACCCCAAGAACATACCTTGAGACAGCTAAAATTATACTGAGATCAGACTCTTTACAAACTCCTGACATTCTGAATGTCTGACAGGTGGGTTCCAGCTGTGCCAGTCACTCTCAAGAAGGTACTGGAAGGTTGTCTCAGAGAGAATCTTACATGGAGGTGAGAGCTTGCTGAAGAGAATTTGGTCCACTGTCCTCCTCCCCTCCCAAGACTACTGTGTCTGGAGTACTAGTTGTGGCAGATCATGTTCCAAATAGTGCATCACTTTCATATTTTGACATGTAGGGAGCAAAAATGGCTGCTCTGATACTTGGCAAGAACAGAGCCTGCAAAGTGTGCAAGTGGCTTCTGTCAGGGCACAGATATTTGTCGTGTTAGAGTAGTGAGGAAAATCTCACTTCCTCTCTCAAGGAAGGTGTTGTTCTTCAGTGTTATTATGTACAATTAACCATCGTTATGAAGCAATTGTGGATGTTTCATCTGGATTTATTGCATTCAACAAAGCTCAGTGATATTAATGCAAGTAATGACAGAAATAAGACTTTGTCTCTGATTATGCATCTTGTATATTGAATTATTCTAATTGGGAGATTAAAAGGGATCCACTGAAGTACTCTGTTATAAAGATCTTTCTTTCATGTCTTTGAGCATCTCTGTGATGGCAAAGCTTCTCCAGGAATGGAACGGGCAAATTTCACAGCACACAGGGCATCGGAACAGGCTCTGTTAGCCGATACGCGTGTAGAAAGAGCATGGCTTTGAGGAGTCCTTCTGCACCACCTCATAGTCACAGTCTTTCTTGTTGAAAATGATTTTACATGTTTCTTTGTCATAATTCACAGGAGTATGAAAGCTGTCATTGACAAAGAAAAAGCAAATGTTAGGGAGCAATAAGCAATTCAATAATTCAGTGGTTTGGTAACTGTATCTTAAACTAGTGCTGAGTGAGAAATCTTTTGAACTAGCCTAGCTAGAGTGCCCACAGCTACAGCTTCCAGGACCTCAACCAATATCTTGCTGTACTTTGCTGTGTAGAGGTACCAATACGCTCAAAACTAGCCTAGAGATTTTCTAGCACAGCACTCTGTGGTTGGCATAAGCACAGTTTCATCGTTTATCTCTTTCCCAGTAATTTTTCATAACCTTCTGTATGCTTGGAATGTGGTTTCTGTCTGCTGACAGTGGGTGTCATCTGAGAAAAGATAAGGAACGTAATCACCCCATGTTAGCTCTTGGTGAAAGTGGAATATGAGGAAAGAAGGATGTTGGACAGGGAGAGATACCAGAGCAGAGCCATGCCACTCTAGAGTCTGTATTTTCAGGGCAGAAAAACATCCCTGGAAAAGGGATTCAGATGATCATGAGCCCTTTAGAGCATCTTAAGTGCTTTGAGGTATGAAATCCTTCCTACCCCCTACTTTCCCGGACAAGGAAAGACTTCACCACACTCATAAGTTGCTCAGCATTAAAGCCAAGCACCAACTGGATGTGTCTGAGAGGGCCTGTGTACCCTCCCAGTCAGCAGAAATTGATCCAAGGTTAAAGCACCGAGTCAGAAGCTGTATGTGGCTTGCTCCAGCTTTGTGAGGGGTGAGGAAGGGCTCTCTTTTGCCTCTAGAAACTCTTTTATTCCTAGCAGATGAAAACCTGTGGTCTTTTTATGGGCAGTGATGCCAGACTTACAGGGAGCAGCAATGCATTTCTTGTTTGCTGCAGCTGCATGTGTGGCAATCTTCTGTCCTTGAGATCTCTCCAAACGGGTACAATACTCCATCAATCATACAGCCTGTGTAACACAGGAATAAAAGATGTTCTTTAAGCCTCCATATTAGAGACGGAAAGGTTTAAAAATGACTGTATATTTTCTGAAAATATTTGTTTCTGATAATGGCAAAACAAGTCACTTTGTTCCCCTAGCTATTACCTGAATGATTTTGAGTGCATGAACTTATTTCCCCTCTACTTCTTAGAGACAATTTCATTGTTACAAACCTGGGGTGAAAGTGAGCAACCAAACTGCTGGGGCTGCCATCTAGGACCACAATGAATTCAGAAATGTTATGACTACCAGCAGAAGCTCCATGTGCAAGAATATTACTAGCAACCTAACACCAATAGTAATAATACTGCTACAACTACATCTAGTCCAGGAGAAAACTTTGTTCTTCTTCCCTAACTTTGAAAACTTGGTTCTGGAGCCTCCTGTCCAGACCATTTTGACATCTCCCACCTCCTTGATATTTTGAGCTCCTTGATTTTCTGAGTCCTTCCCAGCAGTTCAGCATAGAACTGAGCCAACAAAATACTATTGAGTGAGAGGACTACCCCTCTATTACCTTTTTCGGCCTCCCCTGGCCTGAAGAATTGACTAAAGCAGTAAGCATCACCCTTTGTCACTATGATGCCCATTGCAAGAAGGAAGGCCAGAAAGGTTTTCTGTAAAAGAGAAACAGATAATAAATTTAATTCCACTTCAATTATAATTATTCTGAAAATTTAAGTCACTGAATCTGACATTGAAATTAGAATCTTAGATGGACACTAAAATATTGGAAAAGGGAACTGTACATATTTGACAGCATTGATTTTCCTTACGTAGGAAGAGACAAAATCACATGACAATTTTGGCTGAAGCATTACTCCCTGTCAAAGTCCAATCTCCAGAAATTACAAAAAGCTTCCATAGAGGTTTATACTTAAAAGCCTTGTCAGATTCTTCTTAGCTCTTTTTTAATTGCCTTTGAGTCAGAAGTAGCTATTTCTCCTGCAAATCAGTCTGAGTAGCAGACCCATGGTTTTGCTTTGGGACACAGCAATTTGACCAGATGTGGCAGTAAGAGAGGACCTTATAGCTAATTAGATTCCACTAATAGGTGGCTGGACAGAGAATGGAGACACAGATTAGTGCCTTAGGGCAGAATATAAGTGTTGTACATTCTACTTAGTGACATTTGAACAATCTTGTCAAGCCACACACAGATTTAGGTATGGAACCGTGCATCCTCCATGCCTAGTGGTGCCAACAACTAAACAGCCACAGGACCCTTTCGGGGGTGTCAGCTGGGACCTGCTGAACATCCAGGACTTCTTCAGAAAGACCTGCATAACACTGTAGAGGTGCTTATAAGGGAGTAGAAAGACTGGAGAAGAGGATTAATTTGATGAATTACTCAAGGTGGATAACTTTAGGCAAGAGTTTAGAAATGGCCTGAGACTGAGAAGCAGTGGGGAATGTACTTTTCTTGATAGCATGTGCAGACCTACGTGGAAGTTTTGTAATACGAAAAGGAATTTCCAAGTGACTGTTCAGAACTCCAGAGGTCTCTTCTACTTGGAAGTGTGGTTAAAAATATCAGTGAGAGTCTTCGCTTTTAGACAGCTCTGCTTCCTACCTTGAGCTACTTAAATCATAAAAGTAAAAAAATAATGAAAAGTTCTGAACCGTGATGAGACAAGGGGAATCTCCTCTGTGTTGGAAGACACTTGCTATTTTAATTCTTGAAGTGCTGCTTTCTTACAGGGCTGAGGGACACTTGTGGTGTAGTGAAAGGAAGGTGGGGGAACTATGGAATGATATGGGAAGGATATAATGCTTAATGTCCATGGTGGTTCCACAATTTGTAGTTCCTGGTGCTTTGGGTTGAATAAAGCCTGCTCCACCATAGAGAGAATGAAAAAAGATGAAAAACTGAAACTGTCACACTGTAATTCAATGGTACCTGGCTAAAGGAAGATTGTGAGCATTTCCCATTCTGTGAAGCTGTATAAGAGTATGTGGCATAACAACTGGTTTCTCTGAAGGTTTTGTGTACATCTGGAGTAGAACTTTGGAGCTAATCATTTTGTGCAGCTGTCTGGGGCTATGGGAGTTCAGGGAGTTGTGGTTTTGTACAGAGGATCTCCGTGTGCTTAGGATACTGCTTGCTGTGTTTTAGTTGTCCAGAGCACATTCAGTTTGGTGGCAGCCTTCCTCCAAACTGGTGCAGGGCCCTGCAGCAGCTCAGTCCACTCCTAACAGAGGTTTGAGTGCTGTCCCTCATGTTTTCATAGCAATGACTGAAACTTCTCATTTGCTGTCCTGTGCTGCTTTCTGTGAATGTTTTATCCTTTGTTTGCTCCAGCAAACAATATTATCCTTATCTTGCTGTTCAAAGAAATGTAAATTGAATTGTCCTTATCTTGCTGTTCAAAGAAATGCAAGTCAAATGAAACTGGTCATGCTCCTCTTTCTAAAGAGCAAAGTTCTGGACACTAAGTGAATCTAAACAGAAAGAAAGGAAATTGCATGGTGTTTGATCTCTTCTGAGTTGGTCTTTTGCTGGAATAACTAAAGCAGATATGAGCTAAATAACAGACAACCAGGAAGAAGCAGGCTGAGCACAAGGACTATCAAAAGGATAAGAAAGCACTGGCAGAAATAACATTCTTTATTAAATTGGGAGATGTTATTTCAGTCACTTTAATGATAAGGACTTTTAGGTTTGTATCAGGCTTGTGTTTTTCTGGCCTTCCAAAAGCATGGTACTTCAAGGAATCTTTTTCACTTATTTACTCTCTTAAAAAGTGAATGCTACCGACCATCTTATATAACAGTCTTCTGAACTGGATTAAATGGACTCTGCAAGTGGATGGATGGATTGATGTGGAATGAGATAGCAGCTTAGCTTGAACAACTAAGTTTTTTCCACTGAGTACCATCAAACTCTAAGGAAAATTAAGCAGAGAAATAAGTAGATGATAATTTCTCTATTTCCAAATCTACATATATAACAGAAACTCTTCTCTAAAATTTACTCCATATTGTAGATTGTCAGCAGTGATAGTAATTGATGTCAGTAATTTATGAAGCTAGGTAAGCATAAATAAGAGGAAAACTGGGCCAAAGTCTTCACCTATCTATTTATCAGTATCTAACTGGTGAATCGGATTCTGCAAACACATTTGAAGCCCTGAAATGCTGAAACAGGACAGGTCTTGACAAATCAAAAGAGAAAAGCAGACAGAATACACTGTTATACACATGTCCTTGTAAAGGGATTTTTGAATTTCACATCTGTAGATTTTGAAAGCATGGTCCTAACTGCTAATAAACTTGTGAATATTTTCACAAACAATTTGGAGAAAAGGGTAACAGTGAAGAAAGACCCTGAGATATACACACAGATGTTGTGCTTTTTTTTCTCCTCAAATAATTACAAAGAAAAAAAATCATAGTGATCTTCTTAACTGTATTTCTTAGCATCTTCAGGCAATTTTTAGGGGAAAATGCATATTTAGGTGATTCTCTTAAATATCCTTCTGATTCAGTTTCAAAGTAAATAGTAATCTATACCCTCCTTTAAAAGTAATCCAAACCTTTGACTCACCATTGTGTAACGTGTGGCTTCCAGAGAGCTCCAAGTCTCCAGAAGATCTCTGCAAGTGCTTTCTGTGGAATCTGAAAGCAGATATTTTATGATGCCTTTATGTTGAGCAATTTAAGTCTAGAGAAATAGCTTGTTCAACTCAAATGCACTTATGTTGAAATTGCTGAAGAAATTGCTGAAATTTTGCCAGCTGGCAATGAGAAAATGTTTGGTTCTGTGGAGCACTGACCTGGGTAAAGAGTTGAACTCCAAACCATGTTTTCCTTGGAAGCTTTATGATTAAAAACCAAAATAATAAACAAACAAACCCCCTTTCAGATAAAATATAAATACTGATATGTCAGCTGTATACAGTACTATACAGGCTATTCCAAGTCATTTACAAGTGTGGCAGGACTTCAGGACTTCATGCTGACAATTTCTTCTCTCAGTGGGCTGGAAGACAATTGGAGGAGAAATACAGGAATTAGAGATATCTTGAGAGATCACTGGATACTCATTTTTGCTACTAATGCATGCACTGTAAGATAGTCAAAAGGAGTTGTTAAACTATTAAACTTCTTAACAATTAGATGTTGATCAAAGCAGGATCACACCACAACATTCCCCTTTACCTTCAGCTAAAAGAAGTATTTTCTCACAAACCAAGAACCTGCTGTTCTTGTGGGACTGTGCAGACTTTGATTTGAGTACCTGTGATAAAGTATGTGACCACTTTTATGAGTGCATCACAGCATTAATTAAATTCTCTTTCTCATACTACTGCAACATCTCTTCTGAAGGAAACAATAGACTACGGCCCTGCCTATCTTTAAAAAACAAAACAAAACACTTTGTTATAAATGTTAGCAAGAAATGGAAAATTATACACTCCTACAGGAGATTTAACACCAGATATCATAATACAGCATATAATTTATGATTACATTTAGAAAGTTTGGACAAATAAAACCAGTAATATCTGGCTTCATTATAAGCTAAATAAAGTTGGGCTTATTTATTCTAAGAGTCAGTTAAATAATTCACAGGGTTGTAAATACTTTGGAGTGGTGAAAAGAAAAATTATCATTCACTTCCGCATATCACATATTTCTGAGCACCACAAAAAATTAATTGAGCTTTTGGATGTGCTTATTCCAGAGAATTCATCAGGAATAACATCAACAACGAAGAAGTACAGAATTTCATGACCTTCTCAGAGAAAATGCTGAAACTGAAGTCTCTGCAGTTTTGATAATCACTTAGTAAAAAAATACATAATTTATGAGAAGTTTATAAGCATTCAATTTTACAGTCTATGCACGGCTCTTTTTGTTGCTGTCATCCTAGTATGTTTTAAATCTTTCTTCTCATGAAATTCCGTTTTATGCCACTGAGAAAATTCAATAACTTTCCTTTTTAATCCTTTGCTTTCTACATTCCAAGGGATAGTCTTTTATAATTGAAATCTTCCCCTTGTCTGTGCTTATAACTTCTTTCAGATGAGTACAGTGGTTTTAGTCTACAGATGGGTAGCACTGATACTTTCATTTCTGTAACCCATTTCTAAACATTTTCCAATTTGACAGCATCTAATTTCAAAACTGAGTAGAGAAAGAGGCCTGGAAGTTTGCCAGTGCTGTGGAAATGACCACACAGATGTTATGAAAAGAAATAATAATAAGTTTCCTGTATACCAAGTTTCACAACTGCTGTCTTAAGCACCATATTTTTCTAGTATGTTTTAGGTACATAATATTGCCTTTCCATCCCTGAATTCTTTTCAGGCTCACTGAATCTCCTGTAAAATTCCTATTTCTATAAAATGAGTAAAATCTCTAAAGCATAGAGGATTAACCAAGCACAGTTCCTGTTCATCAGGACAAACCTCACTTAGTCATTTTTTGTCTCATTAAAAATTATCTGCAAAATTTACCAACGGTGATTTTGTATTTTCTCACAGATCACAGATTCAGGGAAGTTGGACTATCTGGCCTTCAGAGGTCCTTTCCAGCTCTAAGGATTCTATGATTCTTTGATCACTAGGTACAAGTAATTCACACAAGCATAGAGAAACTTTAGACCAAGTGCGCCAACCTATGGTTTGCATCAGTTTTGTATTATTCTCTTCCCTTCACCTACCATATTCAGGATTTGTTGACCCCAGGTCACCCTGGGCTTGTCAAGGATTTTTATGCCAGTCCTTTTGTGATTTTTCATAGAGAGCTCAAAGTGAGACTAGTTTTGCTTTCAAGTCATTTGTTAGGCAGAACACCTTATTCCTCTGCCAGTGTGTTTCTTCAACACACTGGAGCCCTGCCAGACATGCTGCGTGGCGTAGGTAGGCTGGTGGTGTTCCTCTGGGTGTACCTTTGTATCTCCTGTCTCAGAATATGCAGATCTCACTTTAGAAAAATTGTTTCCCCAGCCTCTTCCTAAAGACTAGATCTAGGTATATCTCCACTGAACTGATTTTAATACATTTTTTGGAAGAATGATTGCTTTCATAATACCACGCTAACTGTCACATAGGAAGAAGAGAGACAAAACTGCCTTGAAGGTTTGCCCAAGACCACTACAAATCAGGAAATATTTTTAAAGCTTATTTGGTCTGACAACTGCTAAGTATTTACACTTGGTGCTTCACTATTTTCCCACTTGAATGCTGCTAAATATCTCTGCTCTCTTTCTGTTTCTCAGAAAGCATTTTCTCAGAAGCATTGACACCTAAAGACATATCTGAAAAGCTCATCCTGACCAACTATAGTGGTATTGTTTTTCTAGAAGTTAGGAATGCTTTTCTGGGGTCTTCCAGTATGCATCCCAGTATGAAGCAGCAATTTTGAGAAGCACCTCTTAATCCACTGTGGTGAACCTGTAGCAGTCATTCAGAATACCAGATGCCTTTGCCTGAGATCTGGCTGAGCAAGCAGATCTCGTGGAGCAGCAGGGGATACAAGGCAGCTAGCAGCTGTGGGAAGCAAGGTGGAAGGCACTCAGTAAACAGGAGCTGAATTGATGTGTGCATGATTTCCCACAGGGCTGATTTTGGTAACAGGAAGTAAGGTGATGCCATTTAGCATTGTCCCGTCCCTTCAGTCCTGCTTCACAGCCCATGGGCGTTTTGCAGCTCAAGGTGACCTGTTGTTAATGGGCCTTTTGCCAAGCAAATTTGTAGAGCTGGAGAAAGAAAATCCTTGCTCCCCTGGTTTCACTTCCAGACCATTTAAAAATCTAGTTAAAGTGATAAAAGACCCGGTGGACGCTCTTCTTCCATTTTAGGCCTACTGAACTTTATGGTTACTTAAACCTAGCACCACATTCAACGAGTAGTTTGGTAATAGTTGTTTAAGTAAACTCTTTCAGCTAAACTGCTGGAGAGATTCATTTTATCTGTAACAAAGTTTTTGCACTGGCTAAAATGAACGAGTTCAATTTCATTATGTTAAACCAAAGTAACACTAAGTATAAGGAAGAGTTCAGTTCTTGGAGGGAAACATCATATTATTATCTGCTATGGACTAGCTTTGTTGCACTGTTTCTGTTTCTCAGGACTGATGTATACACTGCAACAGCAGATCATCAGCAGAAATTAAGAAGTCCTTTAATTATCCTTTAGTATCTTTAGCTTAATAGCATCCTTTGGTATGGCCCTAGACGTACCCTGCAGCTTCATTCCCCTTTTGGCTGCTTTCAACTACTCATCTAATTCAGTGCATATTATTTTGCCATTTCCAAATTCACATAAAGCTAAATATGCTTTTCCCTACTTTTAAAATGTAAGCTGTGTTCTTACTGTCCATCATCAATGATATCTCTTTCAGCTCCTGCATAGCCAGAGGACAGACGTCCTTGTGGTGGGTGGATAATCGATGGGAGGGCAATGATTTTGCAATGTTCACTGCTGATTCCATCTACGATACATAAACCATGAAGATAAATATTTGTACAGAAGTGATACGGAGAAATAAACTGTATATACAGTGGGAATAGAGATTTTAGCTTAAATAAGACAAAGCTGGAGAAAGCTGAAAAATATCTGACAACTTCTGCATTCTTCAGATTAGATCTTAGCATTTGAATCAAGCAAAGCAGTTGGCTTTAGACACACAGGTCGTTTCATTGTTTCCAGTGGAGCCACTCCTTGTTCTCAGGCACATGCTTGTTAAAAGGCTTTGCTGGAACATAAACTCACAGCTTTCTTGCCTCCTTGTTGCTTTATCAAGTTGATAAATCAACAGATATCAAGTGTGCAATTTTATAATTTCACTTCTCCTTTCAGCTTCATATTTCAAAGTTTTCCTGAAGAGTGAAGGGGGTAACCATGGGGCTGTGATTCAGAAGCTTTTTTGTTGATTCTGATATCGTCCTGACACGTGACTTCAGGTAGCTCCCCTAAGCATGACAGTGGTGACAAGTTTCAGAACTCATGACGACTGAAAAGGACTGCAGACCCTAATAATAAGTTCATAAGTTCATAAGTTCATAAGGTTGGAAAGGACCTATAAGATCATCTAGTCCAACCATCCTCCTATCACTATCTCTACCCAACTACTAAATTAAGTCCTTTAGCACCTCATCTAAACGCTTCTTGAACAGCGCTAGGGATGGTGCCTCAACCACCTCCCTAGGCAGGCCATTCCAGTGCCTGACCACTCTTTCAGAAAAGAAATGCTTCCTGAGGTCTAATCTAAATCTTCCCTGGCGCAACTTGTGGCCATTCCCTCTCGTCCTGTCATTACTTATCAGGGAGAAGAGGCCTACCCCCTCCTCACCACAACCCCCCTTCAGGAAGTGGTAGAGTGCAATAAGGTCTCCTCTGAGCCTCCTCTTCTCCAGACTAAACAATCCCAGCTCCCTCAGCCGCTCCTCATAAGACTTGTGCTCCAGGCCCCTCACCAGTTTTGTTGCCCTTCTCTGAACACGCTCCAGGGCCTCAATGTCCTTCTTGTAGTGAGGGGCCCAAAACTGAACACAGTACTCGAGGTGCGGCCGTACCAGAGCTGAGTACAGGGGGATGATCACCTCCCTGCTCCTGCTGGCTACACTATTTCTAATACAGGCCAGGATGCTGTTGGCCTTCTTAGCCACCTGGGCACACTGCCGGCTCATGTTGAGCCGAGCATCAACCAACACCCCCAGGTCCTTTTCCTCTCCACATTCTTCAAGCCATTCTGCCCCAAGCCTATAGCATTGCATGGGGTTATTGTGGCCAAAGTGCAGGACCCGGCACTTGGTCTTATTGAACCTCATCCCATTTTGCTCAGCCCAGCTGTTCAGCCTATCCAAATCCCTCTGAAGGGCCTCCCTACCCTCAGGCAGTTTGACACATCCTCCCAGCTTTGTGTCATCTGCAAACTTACTGAGGGTACACTCAATTCCCTCGTCTAGGTCATCAATAAAGATATTAAACAAGATGGGCCCCAAAACTGACCCTTGGGGGACACCACTCGTAACAGGACGCCAGCTGGACTTAACTCCATTAACCACTACCCTCTGGGCACGGCCCTCCAGCCAGTTCTCCACCCAGAGAAGAGTGAACCTGTCCACACCACGGGCTGCCAGTTTCCTTAGGAGAATACTGTGGGACTTAGGAGAATACTGTGGGATAATCACATTTTCCCCCTCGTAACACATTACCCAATCCTATTCCACAGTAAAGGAACTCCAGAGTAATTGTCATCCTCTAAGACCATGATTTTACCTGCAGAGGTAAACTTTTGGGATCAAAAACCACATGGTTCTCCCATGGTGGGCCAACAGAGTCATGTGTGTCTAAGCCAACATTCTTTTAGAGGGTTAGCAGTTCTGCTCTGGATTTCTTTTTCCTTCTTTAGGACTTTTGGTTACCTGAAATGGGTTTATCAGCTCTGTTTCTTTGTTTTGTGTTGTTTCTTTGTTCATTTTCTTGCTTGCAGGGCAACCTACTGCAGTAAGAAAAATCCACTCCATTTGGCTCAGTGCCTGGAATCAGGTTTTACAGGTGATGGTGGGTAATGATAGTCTGCTTATTTCTGATACACAGTTTATAACTAATTATTTTGAATGAAAGGTCAGTTGATTTTGGATTCCCTGATACGAGTGGTACGTTCCATCAAGCATTAACTAGTAATGAATCCAAAGTAGATGGGGAAGTACCCCTCGGGGCTTCAGACCCCTGTGTTGGTCCATTGACTGCCCATGTATTTATTTCCAGTTATAGATAATCCTTTCTACACTGTGCACCAGACACTGAGGTATCCTCCAGCTCTGACTTCAATAGCCACTCCCAGGTTCTGGTAATTGCAGAGTTTGGACCATCACATCTCACTGTGTGCCCGTACTAAACCATACAATGCAACTTGTGCATAAAAATGAGGAGTGGCATGGAAAACGAAGAACAATGAGTGAACTGTGGTTTTGATTGTTTTATGTTGTTTGTTTTCTTTTTTGTTATTATTATTATTGCATGATAAAAGAGTGTATCTTTTTATTCTAATTCAACAGTTTCTTTTGTTTGCATCCTGTTCTAAAATTATTGAAAACATATTTACTTTGTGTTAACTATTAGGAAAGTTGGCTGTGCTATTCTCCTTTATTTTTCACTTTGTAAACATTTGCGAGATTAATCGAGTACTGTGTCTTTCAAGCTTTTGTTAACATTTCATACTTACGGTAACAGAAAGCAATACTTCTGATAAACATTTTACCCACAGAAAAAAGATCAAATGTTTTTTACTCATGCTAGTCCTATGGTATATCATTACCACGTATTATCAAGAAGGGAGAATTGAATTTAAATTTATACTGAATTTAATTTTAATTTTTAATTTTACAGGACTAAGTCTTTGTCCACAGTAAGCCACAAACTACTCACGAACAAACACTAACATGAATTTAATAGATGTTTCGTTCAAATGTTTTAAAAATCAGATCCTTCTAATAATCATGTACCAGTTCAGAATATTTCTTACTTCATAATATGTTGGTGTGTTTTAGAAATTACTCTGTCTTTAAGAGAGTTGCATATGGTCTAGAAGTGAATAAATATAGCATACACAGTGTCTCCCTTAAAGTTGGCCATGTTGCTCTGCATTTTTTGGACAAAGTAACCTACTACTTGCTTTGAGAGTCGTCATGATCTGTTCCAAATAAAAATATTTACCCTGAGTTCTGCAGAACTTGCACTGAAGCAATAAGCTGTGGTCACAGGTAACAACAACTGCCTCTAAATGATTTTCATCTTTGCATCATCTTGCATTTAGCATTCCACAGCCTTTCTTCAGCTACTGGAAGTCCTGTGCAAGTCTCATGGACCTGCAGAAATTATTGCGGATGGCACTGAAGACCAGCTGTCAGCTTGTGCAAGAATGTAAATGCACAGTTTTCTCCTTTGCTTTGAAATTGCTTCTATATTGATGCTTGCAGCTGTTTCTTTGTGAACATAAGGAATATGCTTGTGGGTTAAGACAACCTATACTTAAACAGATTTATTGATGAGTCCTACTGTGCTCTTTGGTCTGGATGTGTACAACTGTTTGCTGTACTTTTCCCACCCTTTTTTTTACTACATTTCAGACCTTGAAACTGTTTCCATATGAGGGAGGCTTAGGGACTTCAGTAAAGAGAAAGCCAACCAGAATGAGCCCCTACTGGTCAATATAACATCAGCTGATTTCATCAGTATACTGAGGAGGCAGACCTCAAACACGTACTTATACTCGTATCCCCAGTTCAGTTGGGAAATCCCAGAGTCAGCTGTCATTTCAGGCGTATTACTTGTGCCAAGTCTGTATGTAAGGAAGCCTTCACTCCTGAGCAATAACCTTTTGTTGCTATTGCTGCCAGACTGTTTTCTTCAGTCTTCTCTTGTCTTGTATTCTGGCCCACCACTGCAATCCACAAAGCCTTCCAGTAATTTTCTAATGGTTTGACTCCATCTTAAACACTTTCTTGACAGATCTTCAGTCTGCTGTAACTACTCTTTGTGACCATGCAAGAAAGAGCTTGTCGCCTTGACTGTTTTCAGAAGCCCTCTACCCTGCTCTGCAAGGCCCTAGGGAACCTGAGCAGCACAAAAACAGATCCTAGTGCCAAATGTAAAGAGAAAGCTATGTCACAGAGTTCAGGCATGCCTCTAAGTGTGGGTATCAGGCAGCTCAGCTCTATGTAATCTTACATGTTCTGCTTCTTGGTGTGCAGGCCAGATCCTGATGATAAATGTGATTTTTGATACCTTTGTATTGCACATTTATTTTTGAAGTTCTGAGGAGAACCACAACTGACTTTTCTGGTTTCTGTTCTCTCTCTAATCTCTACAATCCATCCAGTTACATTCTTGTCTAGAAGGAATTTTAGGACTGAAATGTTTTTTGGGTGCCTTACAACAATATTTAGGTTGCACCTTCTAGAAAGCAGATTTTTACTGTGCTCTTTGTAGTCCTGTTTGCTCAGAGAATGGTTTGTGTATCTCAGATAAATAATTGGCCCTAAGGAGCATTCCACGTTGCTGTCTTTTTTTTCCCAGTGGACCCTAATTCTCACAAGGCCCCCAGACTGAAACTGCCTGAGGGTAAGAACCTGCAGCATCTCAACACGTAGAGCACATAAACCCCACATTCTGTCATGTGCCAGTAGACAAACCTGCATTATCAACCAAGAGCTTGCTGGACTTCGTTCTGTATTTCAGTGGATATGGCAAGTAAGAAAAGGCAAATTGGCTGGGCTCTGGAATACTGCAGAGGAAAGGACTATGGCAAAACACTGAAAGAATAATTTTCAATTAATCCCATCTGTAGGGCTTGCTCAAGACTGTGTTGTGAAACTAGCCTGGACAAACATTTTTCCAAGTGGACTTCTTTTTTTTTTATTTATTTATTTTTCTGCTTTATTATCAACACATAAAAAATTCTTTAAACTCTTCTAAGGTTGAAGGATTGACCCAGCTCGGTAATGCTTATAAATTCGTTGTAAAATGGACTTGAAAGGAATGCGGTGATACTTTTCTTTTAGGAGTTCTTCCGGCCCTAATCCAGACATCCCTTTCGGGTGCTCGGATGCGGTCATCGAAATCAATAGGTGGCAGCCTGGATATGTCGGTGCTTCGCCTTGTTCCAAGAAATCGCCCAGTGCGCCGCTTCCTCGCAAGGCGGAGTTCAGCAAGGAATAATCGACACCATGTGTTACTACCGAGGGCTGCTCCGCACTGAGCGTTTGCATGAAGAACTTAGCTCCCAGCAGGGAGAACGCGATGTTGCTGTAATATTCCTTATTATTCAGTGTATTTGTAATGAGGGAGGTACGGGACGCAGCGCGATGAGTGCGCTCCGCAGGCGGTCGAGGCGGCACCGCAGCGCCCCCTGCCGGCCCGCCCGCCGTCCTGCACGCAGCGCCGCTCCGCTCCGGGCGGGGCGGAGGTCTCGGGGCGGGCCGCGCCGCGCAGCGCCGTGCGGCGGTCACGTGACGGCGAACAGCTGACTGCCGGGAGCGCGGCGCGGGGCGGCCCGCGGTCAGGGTGAGCGCGGGGTTCGGGCCGAGCTCGGCCGGCTCCGCTCGTTCGCTTCACCGCTCTTCTCCCGCAGATGAACGGCGCTCAGGATGCGGCGGAGCCGGCGGCTGTGTGGGAGCGGCCCTGGTCGCTGGAGGAGATCCGTAAGGGCAGCCAGAGCTGGTCCTTGGCCTCGGACGCGGGGGTGAGCGGACGCTGCGGAGCGCGGTCTCGGCTGCGTGTGCGTGTGCGGTGCGGTGCGCGGAGCCGCCCTGAGCGCCGCTTCCCGTCCCCCGCAGCTCCTGCGCTTCCTGCAAGAGTTCTCCCAGCAAACCATCTCCAGGACGCACGAAATCAAGAAGCAGCTGGACGGGCTGATCAGCGAGACGAAAGCCGCCGACTGCCGCCTTCACAATGTCTTCAACGACTTCCTCATGCTGTCCAACACGCAGTTCATCGAGAACGTGAGTACGCAGCGGAGTGTCCCTGTGCTGTGGGCGTGCAGCCGGCGTACCGAGCTTTGGCACGTTGCTACGCTTCCCTCCTCAGCTCTCGCTTGCAGCAAGCGCCTTGTCTCGAGCAGCGTTGTGCTCAGGCCGTGCGTATCTCCACTGAAGCCATCGAGCTGTTATGGGACAGACGCTGGCAGAGGATGAGGTGTTGAAAATCTGAGTTACTGGTGTTGATTTTCAGTGCTGCGATGTGTTTTCTGGCCTACCTCTGCTGTTCAGCTTAATGGCTTTGCTAAGATCAGTATCTAAAGGGGCTGTAAAAAAAAAAAAAGGACAGACTTTTTAGCAGGGTCTGTAGTGATAGGACAAGGAGAAATGGTTTCAAACTGAAAGAGGACAGATTTAGATTGTTGCACAGAAAAGGGTCCTCACTTCTAGGTCTCGATTTAGCAAGAGAGACCTGTCTCTTCTGAGGGGGTAACAACCACCTGTGTCTGAGAGATTTGGATTCAGGTTGGCAAGTTCAGGGTATGCTCTTAGGTTCATAGGTTCATTAGGTTGGAAATGACCTACAAGATCATCTAGCCCAACCATCCTCCTATCACTATCCCTACCCACTGAACTACTAAATCAAATCCCTTAGCACCTCATCTAAACGCTTCTTGAACAGCGCTAGGGATGGTGCCTCAACCACCTCCCTAGGCAGGCCATTCCAGTGCCTGACCACTCTTTCAGAAAAAAAATGTTTCCTCAAATCTAACTTAAATCTTCCCCAGAAGATTTAATTCCGCCATGTCTCGTAGTAGCTGATCCTGCACTGTAAATGGAGTTAAATGCTCAGCTAGTCTTCCACTGTTGCAGCACCATGTGTGGTCTTGAATCACCTTAGTTGTATTGAGAGGCTATGTGGTAGGACATTCATAATAACTGCAGCACATGAAGGATGCATGAAGATGCCTGGCATCATTTATGGTTTCTTTTAATATCTCATGAATTAATTTGTAATTTTATATTGATGACAATGCCCATGATTTAGCCCATGCAGCAATTTGTTGTTCTTACCTTGATTAATTTTGCTTGAATTTTTAGCGAGTGTATGATGAAGAAGTGGAAGAGCCTATACCCAAAACAGATGTTGGGGACAAAGCAGAGCAGGTAGCTAACTTCATCTTCCATGGATGCTTACAAATCGTTACCTTTCTTCTTGATGTCTTTACTCTTTAATAGTGTATGTCATTCAAACATAACATTGAAGGTAACTTTGAAGTCTCCTACAATATATGTTTATCTTTTAGGGCCTCCCTCTCCCCAGTTTTCAGTACTGTAATCTGATAGACAAGACTTGTGTTCATTTTCCAGCAACTACGTATGTTTTTTCAGGAAGAGAATTGGAGCTTTGGGATTCAAACATAGTGAATTATGGAAGTAGAATCTGACTGCAATTACCAGGGATGATTTCTATATGTATCTTATAGTCTAGGTGTAATATTGCATAACATAAAGGTTTCTGCAATAGGCTGGGAGCACAAAAAGGTGCTATGATAGTGTGGGTGTTTAGAACATCTCTGTTCACAGGATTGAAGAAGGTAAATTAAGTAAAAAAAAAAAAAATCACAGTTCCTGAAGCTCTTTTTCTTGTTTACAGTGAGAGACTTTTACCATAGTAATTTGAAATTTGATTTTTGCATGTGTGTTGCAGTGAGGCTGAGTCTTGAGTAAAATGCAATGACTGTATGCTTTTTCCCATTGAAGGAAAAGACAAGGGAACAGAAAGAAGCTGATCTGATCCCCAAAATCCAAGAAGCAGTGAATTATGGGTTGCAAGTTCTGGACAGTGCGTTTGAACAGCTAGACATCAAAGCAGGCAACTCTGACTCAGAAGAGGAAGAAAGTAATG
Organism: Cyrtonyx montezumae; assembly: GCF_038088225.1. Classification (NCBI taxonomy): domain Eukaryota; kingdom Metazoa; phylum Chordata; class Aves; order Galliformes; family Odontophoridae; genus Cyrtonyx; species Cyrtonyx montezumae. The sequence continues at coordinate 14,669,205 of NW_027072045.1, read as the reverse complement.
AGAGGGTAGAACTGATACTTGAGCCAAAGGTACAGAAACCTGTTTTTGCTGGGAGCAGTGGATTTGTGTTTATCCGTATTAAACTTATTCTTCACTTCAGTCCACAGTAACACTGTTGTTATAAAATTAATGTTGCTTCCCTAAAAAGAGGATTTAGTAACTGCATCTAAAGCAGAAATGCTCCTTGCTGGACTATTCCTTGGGTTGCCTGCTTGTCTTGCAGTTGGGATAGCATTAATGAATGGCAACTCTAAAGGGATTTAGTTGAATGTAGTGAATTTGAGAAGGGAGCCCTGAATTCTGAGTGGGCTGAGAGCTTTAAATGTCATGCTTTTTAGGTATGAACAATATTTTTACAGTCAGTTTTTACTGTTCCAGTAATTAAGAATCCAAGAGGTAGAATTTGCAAGGATTTTTTTTTTTTGTTAGATGTCAGTTAGAAAACATACTGGGACTATGCAGGTAGAGACAGTTCATGTTGCTTGATAGTGTAAAGAAGGAATGAATCTCAGCTGACCCACACCACTTGAAGAATGTTTCTAGTGAGACTCTCTCAACATAAGAAGTTTATGCTAAAACAAGGGTTGTAAAACATGTCTCCATCAGCAATATAAATCGTTCCTTGCTATCAGAAAGCTTTGATGTTGTCTCTTTCTAGGATCTCTATATTGACAGGCCTTTACCTTACCTAATTGGCTCCCAGCAGTTCATGGAGCAAGATGATGTTGGGCTTGGAGATCTGACTAGCGAGGGTATGTGCTGGCAAAACTTTTTATTTCTGTTGATGTAATGAGTTCCTAATCTGAAACTTCAGTCTTTTTGTTTTAACTGAATAGCTTGTGTTATACTGCATAGTTGGTTTTGCATGTTTAGATGCACGCTGCAAATAGCTGCAGAAAAACTTGTACCATGCTATAGCAACCACTTTTCCAGTATGTGAGTGAGCTGTCTGTAGCTCTTCCCTGTGTATTTGACACTGCATGCTAGAATTTCAGCAACCTACAAAGCTCTTTGAGGCTGCTCTTTTCCACCTCATTTTTAATTCTCATCACAGAGCTTTTTATGTTGCAGTACTTATGTCTGGTAACCAGCAAGCTCTATGTACTGATGTTATGTCTGATCTTAACTTTTCTGTTTTCATTTAAAATAGAAGGATCAGTTGATAGCGATCGTGGAAGTGTTCTTGACAGTGAAGAGAAGGATGAGGAGGTAAGCACTGAAATACTGGTTACTTTGCTTAAGTGTTCATGAGTCCTAATTTACACGCAAGGCCATTAGCTGCCTCACTTTTTCATTTGGAGAATCAAGACAATATTGCAATGTCTCCTCCCTATGCCTGTTGTGGTAAATAAACTTTTTTGTTGCTATTCTTATGGAGTAATTTTCTCTGCAGCCTTTTAGAAGAGCAGTAATGTGTTATTGGCTCTAACTGTTGCTATAGTAGAATATTTCAAACTGAAATGTTTTATCCAGTTTAATTTCACTTTCTGAAGCAAAACAACTTGATTCTTGTGCAAGAATTCAAGAATTGAATTTATGGAGGACAAATTTATTGTAAGTTACTGTGGCAAAGAATGGGATGTGAACTAACAGGAACAAGTTTAAACGGGCTTTGATGATTCTCCTCCAGGCTTTGCCTCATGAGTCCTGTGCATTGGATTGTCAGGTTCTGATATGTTTTGTCTGCCTTGGCTGGAATATCTATGGTTTGTAGCTGTGCTGTACTCCCTTTATCCTCAGGTGTTTACTCTTGGTATCCTTGCTTGATTAAAGTTAAATCCCTTTCGAGTTACTCAAATGCACTGTCAGACGGAGTTCGTTTGCTTGGCTAAGTTAACGAAACTTTAGTGAGCTCCTTTTCAGAAAGTTGTTTGGTAGTGGTCAAACAATTATGTGATCTGGTTAGGGTGAGGAGATGTGATGTATCCAAACATAAGCAAGTCCAGAGCTTCTCAGCCTACTCCTTTTACCACTGGACAATGTAATGTGTGATACCTGTCTCTGGGTCTCTTGTGTTCCAGGAATCAGATGATGAATTTGGAAACCCAAGTGAAGATGACCAAAAGATGGTATGATTATATGCCCTGGTACAACCTGAAAAACTTTCTGCTTGAGAAGCAATGAGAATGCAAGAAAGAGGAGATCAGAGCTCTAGACAATTAGCAATTAAACCCCTTGGTTAAGCCTAATTTGTATAACTTTGTATGGGTAGGTTGTTCTGACCAGATGGCACTGTGTTGTGCGATTGAACCTCTGTTGGGTCTTAAAGCATGCTTGTCAGCCATCATTAGATGCAGAGCCTGTGTTCAATGGCATTGCGTGATGTGTTTTTTTTTCCTCAAGAATAACTTTGGAGCTGTGGAAGTTGAAAGAATCAGCCCCAGGAGAACTAGGCTCATGAGGGATTCCTGTGTTTAATGACAGTTCTAAATTTGTGATAGAGGAAGTAAGGAACAGTACAATCTGAGTATGACATGAAATAAAGATGAGAACACTGAAACATTTGAGAAGTATGACTATTTGGATAACAAATGAAAAGGGGAAAATAGATGCTTAGGTTGAAAAATTCAAACCTAACTTCAGCTTTTGGAAGTAGGTAGGTAGCTATCTTGCTGAGGGGAAGGAATGTGACCCTTGTTTAAAGGCATCAGTGAAAAAGAGGCTTATGCTGAGGACCCTCCATCTAAAAAGATTCAAGACCAAAAGAACAGTGTTTCAAAAAGCAACCCTTTTTTTAATCTACATGTTGATAAAACAATGTTATAAAAGCAATAGTTATGTTAAGCTGTATTGATCTGCATAGGTTAACATCATATGCATGATGTATTTTTAAAATGAACAAGCATCTTAAGGTTGTTTATGACCTAGTTCACTTCTAAGCCCTTCTCTTGGTCAGCCTTCAGCTCGCAATTTACTTCATGCTTTTTATGACACGAGTGAAGTCAAGATATGGGCATGTGTTTCTGTCATTCTGCTTTCCACTCTTGAAAAAGCTCAAAATGGTAAAACTTTTACTATCTGATTTCAAAGTTCCAGAGTAAAAACTCAATAGCCATGTCTTTGGAGAGCAGTTAGTACACTAAGGGAGGCAGGGCAAGCAAAGCAGGTTTGTGTATGGTAACAGCATGCTCCTTGTGAGCACAGCCTTTGTGATGGTGATGCAGCACAGAGGTGTACTGGAGAACATGGCTGTTTGCAGCTACAGACACTTTTCTGTTACCTCTCAAAAGTTGTTCAGTACCCCCAAAATGGCTGAATGTTTCCATCCTTTCAGCAAGTTTGCTCTGAATGTTTTATCTAAGCAGGTGGAAATTTGTGCTTGTGCTTTTGTATGCCAACTTGAGGAGAACACAACAGGGTATTCTTTTTCTTAGAGGACAGCACAGATGAGTGATGAAGATGATTATGAAGGTTGTGATCTCTTTGACTCTGAAAAAGAAGAAGATGAGGATGGAGACTTCGAGGAAACCACAAGACCAGTAAGTAATTACTGCCTCTACCTGGGGTAGGTTTTTGGCTTGTTTCATGAGAAATCTGTTGGTGGGTGTGATTATAATGGTAGCTATTGGTTACCTGAGATGGGGATCTCGTAGAGAGGACCTGTGAGAGACTTCTTTCAACGTGATTGTTCGTGCTTTGTCCCTTGAAACTAGGGGTCTCCTAAACTGACCTCAAAACTGTATTTAAGTGTCTTTAAGAAATTGTTGTATTTGGGTATGGTAAATACTTCTTTCTTGTTATATTTCATAATTCAGGTGACTTTAAAAGCTTTATAAACATGAAGGACTACAAATGACTTTTCTTCGATGCACACAATCTTCTAATTACTTTCTTAAAATCTATAAGGGGGCTTCAATTGAAGACTAAATAGGAAATTGTATAAATGAGGCTGTGGCTTACTGCGTTTATAATTGAACACTTGCAACTGCATCAAACTGGCAATGGGATTGAGTAGAATAAATATATGGTTATTTGTCCCTACCCCTCAGAAAAAGAAAAGGCCAACATCATTTGCAGATGAGCTTGCTGCACGAATCAAAGGAGAAATACCATTTAAACAGGAGGAAGAGCATTCGTGTAAGTTAAGTTTTGATGAATGATTGTGAGATGGTGGTGAGCTCCTGAGAGTGTTGGAGGGGAGAGTTTGTGTTATAATATTTGAAACTACACAAATCTATTGTTTGAGCATGTATTAGTTGAAGGCCTAATAGGGGGAATTAAAAATGCTATTATAACTGTTTTCTTCTCTGAGAAACGTTTTAGTCATAACTTATAGGAATGAATTGGAATCTGTTGAGAAAACTCCTGGCTTTCAGGTGAGACAGATCACTTCTCAGGTTCATGTTATTGTAAAGATTTTATCTTAACTCTGATTCTCCATTGGTATGTAAAACAGCTGCATGTTTGACCACATATCCTTCCCTCTGTTTAAGGCAAGTATGTGGAAGCACTGTTAGCTGTGATCTTTTTTAGAGCTCTACCATGGAAAACCCCTCAAGCAGTAGTTTGCTTTCATGGGACATGGTTTTATTTTTTTCTGCTACTGTGTTTGGCTTAAATATGCTGTGGTTTGAGGCACTTCTCAGTCCTACTGTTTTCACTGATATGTTAAATAATCACTGCATTTACTTCAGTCTCCAATGGCAAGGCCACTGTCCTGTAGTTAGTCTTACAACAAAGCAACAGTTGAATATAAATGAACTGAAACTAAGTTGCAGTGTGCTCTTGAGCTTGCTTTCACCTTGTATTTGTCTTTCATGCTCTCAGTGCTATTATGTTTATTTTTCTTGCTTGGTTCAAACTATCAAGTTAGGATTTTGGATATTGGAATATGAAACCTGACAGCTTAACTTGTTCAGTTACAGGCTAATCTTCTATTAATTGAAATATCTTTGTTGGGGGATGAGAAGTGGGGGGGGGGGGGGGGGGGGGGGGGTAGAGAATAAAACTTTGTATTAACTGACTGAATCAATGCATAATCTGTGGCTGATTCTGTGTTCCCTGTGTGGGATGTGTACTACCTGTAATGCTGTGTTTTTTCTCTGACATCTTAAGTGGCACTAATCAGTATGAACAACAGTGTTGAACCCACACTGTCTGACACAATGATGCTCTTATAATTTTAAGTGCCAGTTATAGAGCTTGTAGTATACAGAATTGCTTAACTGGGCTGATATATTTAAAACACATAGTTCAAGTTGTTAATATTAATTTTAGAGATTCTTTTTACCATAAGTCAAGCACAGACTGCAAGTAAAGATAGATTATTTCATTTACACTTTGAACTTTTCTTCTTAAAGCACTGTCACCAGAGATCAAACCAAGGAAAACTCCAAAAGAGAAGAAGGAAGTTAAAGTTTCATCAGATGGTAGGATTTTCTCCTATCTTGTTTTTTCAGTTGTTGTTTGAATTATAAGATACCACTTAAGAAAACATGATATTTGCTGTAGAAACTGTATGTAATATCGGGGGCATCCTTCAGGGTGAATACATATACAAGTCTACACAGTTCTGTGTGTGCAAAAGTGGGCCAGAAACAGGTCCAGTGAGTTTCTCCTTAAATGTAATGCTGTGGAACGTCCACATACAACCTTATAGATCTACAGCAACTTCTCTTTACATATCACTGTGATAAGAGAGATGGGATGGAATCAAACTAATTTTTGTTTTGACTGTCTCTTTGTTCCTTTTCCTGAAATGCAGTCACTACTCTTGTCTCTCGCGCTTTCTAGATGATGAAGATGACATCTTCAAGCCTCCTAAGTTGACTGATGAAGATTTCACGCCATTTGGTTCCAAGGGTGGTCTCTTCAGTGGTGGTACAGGTCTCTTTGATGATGAGGTAAGAATACTAAAGAGAGTACAAATGGAGATGTGTGAATCCCTTTAGAACAAACAAATGAACAAAAAACCCACAAACCAATCTCACAAATTCTTAACAACTCTGAAAGGCAGAGAGAAAAAACGTTTTTGTTTCTTGTTAACATTCAGATATAATGGGACAGTGTGTCTTTCTACAGAGGAAAGCTATGTAAGTGAGGTACTTGTGTTGCCTTTGGCACAAAGCCTTCTTTTCTGCAGTAGTGCTGGTAGAAATGCAAGTGTGGTTCTGGCATTACATTAGAGAGATTTTGATTCCAGCTGTGTACTGAGTACCACGTTTTTATCTGTGAATAGAAACTAAATATTGCACAGTTTGTTCATTTTAAAATAGAAGATTTCTATTACAAATTAATAAGATTGAAGGGTCTGACAGAAAAGTTGTGTAAAAAAGATGATTACCTCTGATTTTTATCATGTAGTTTATAACATGCAAATAAAAGATCATTCCTCTTCTGCAGTAAACAGACTGATAATCACGGTGAATTACAGCTCAAATTAAATTCTAGAATACAGAAAACTCCTCTTTTGAACATCTCCCCTCAGGTGAACTCCTGAGTAGCTAGGTTTAAGTCTGTATGTACTGACATACATTTGAAAAGGGAGAGGTGGTTACCTCCTGTCTTGGCTTAGAATTGCATATTCTATGTGAAAAATATGGCAAATATATTTTCCTACAAAAGTCAAATTCACTACCCCCATACTCTTTTGCTTTTTTTGTGTACTACCAGGGTGATCTTTTTGCTGAAGCACCAAAAGAAGATTCAAAAGAGCAAGATGAACAAGTTCCAATCAACACAGGTAAGAATCTACTTTTGTCTCTATGCTCCCACCTATGCTGTTCTTTATCACAGCCAGCAACTGGGACATTATTTTTCCAACTAGAATTTCTGCTGTAGCAATTGTTTTTCAAATCCGTTATTTTCTTCAGTCTTAATAGAGAGCAGTTACGTTTTCTTTGAATTTTATATGTTCATTATGATTGCTTACACACACCTGTTTTCCTGGAACTGACAAGATATCCTTACTGATGTTGGTCAGAGCTAACTGCATAACATTGGGTTGCTGTTGCTGAAGAATACTTCGTGGGATCTAGTGGTTTTGTTGGGATCAAAATTGTTCCTCACAGTTGGAATGTCTAAATTTCACTTTTGTTATATATCCAGGCTCTTACGAAGTCTGATGAGCGCTCATTCTGTACTGCAGCAGTTTTTGTTGAAACATTACTGAATTTTCAGATAAGAGTTTGGAGACTGAGCCCTTTTGTTTTGATTGTAGTTTCAAACACGTGAATGTGAACCCTTGTAAGTAATGCTGTATGTGGATGCATACTGTATCTGTGAGCTTCTGATTAATAGGCAAGTTTTCATGGATCACAGTGAGCTAGGCTGCTCTTACATGCGTCTGCAAAAAGGCAGAAGTTCAAAGAGAACATCTTAAAGACTTCTGGGCTGTTTAGTAAAATGGAGCTCAGAAGACCTCTCAGGTTCCTAATTCTGTGGTAGAGTTCTAAAGACTTCGATAGTGTGAGTGCATCCAATTGTATTGTACTTCCTGTGATTGCAGCAACCTCTACAAAATCCTTAAAGAAAGTTCCTGCAGGTGCAGTGTCTCTGTTTCCAGGTACGATTCATTCAATAGCAAATTGCTTCTTGCACAAAACGTTCTTTTCTTTGAACTGCACTGGAGAGCTTTTAAAGAAGAAAGCTAAGGAAGCTCAGCAACACTGCACTGCTTCATCATGGGCTTAATGACAAATGCAGGTGCTTCTACTGTGCTAAGCCTAACTTGCAGCATGCTTTATGTTTAATTAGGGTTCTGCAGAAGTTCTGAAGGTAGGTGCCAATGATGAGAGAGAAACAGCAGCAGCTGACACCTTTGAGTTACACTAGTTTATTCCTAGGAGTACGTATTACTTTAAATACTAATATACTGTTTATATCTGCGGTGTGCACAGTCATACCTTCGACTCGTAATCTGAGAGGGAAATGCATTTTCATCTTTTAGTTTTTCTTAGATTTGCAGAAGCTTGTGCTTTTGATGAGACGTTGCAGAAATGCTTTTAAGCATTGTTGTGACGAAAGCTGTGTGTCTGGTTCCACTTTCGTAGGAGTAACTTTTTTTAGTAGTTTTTCAGTAACACTGGCTGTGATAACTATGTGGATCCCTTTCCCCCATCTGACCTGCAGGAGGGAGTGATGTCTTCAGTTCCTCTGTAATTGTGGAAAAAGACAAGAAATCTGCAGCACAGAGCTCAGAGAAAGCTCCTAAGCAGCCTGGGAAAGTTGTTCTTTTTGATGATGATGATGACTTCTTCATTGGAACAACTAAAAAGCCTCCAGGTAGTTCTTTGTGTGAGCAGTGACAGGTTAAATGTAGAAGATGATTGAATTTTGAATTGTAGGAGACAAGCAAACAGACAGTTACTTTTGCCTGGGCTTTTGTTTGTTTATTTTGGTCTGTGTTTGTTTTAACTTTTATTCTATTAGCAACTCTTTTACTCAGACCTCTCTCTTAAGATGTTACTTATGCTTCGAAGGCAATATCCAGACTTAAATCAAGGAAATAGTACGGACTTAATTCACTTAGCCTTGAGTACCTCTGCTTACCAGCACCTCTTGGCAGGCTCTAGGCCTTTAGACATGCCTAGCCAATGAAAAATGCTATGTTGAAGGATTTAGAAGCAACCATTCAATTAGTCTCCAACTCAATCCTTATTGGTTGCATTGTCTATCACAAAAGTGCTCTCGGGTTCACTTGTTTCTCTTTAAAAACTTGCATCTTTTTTTTTCTCTTAAAGATCTCTGGTACTGGTCTCTTTAAAAAGAGAGTACAGTATCTTTGACTGCTGTCTCTTGTTAAGTAGTGTCTTTGTGGTTCTTTTCTATTCATTACATTTTTGTTTTGTTTCTTAATGCAGTCAAATCTGCAGCTGACCTATTTGATGATGATGATGAAGGTGACTTATTCAAAGAGAAACCTACCTTTCCTCCTGTGGCTGCTGGCACAACTAAAGAAGCAGAGAGTGAAAAGGAGGCAACCATAGCAAAAAAGGTAATGGAATATAAATAGATTGTATGGCCAAGTTTTAGGAAAAAGGTATTACTGTGTCTGAGAACATCCTTCCATGTAGAACCCTGTGGAAGTGCCATATTTTTATGGCAGAACTGGATTTTAGGGTCTTATGTGAGCAGAAGTCCTTAAATGCTTCAGGAGCCCTTTAAACATCTTTTGCTTCTGTAACTTTGCATTTATTCAAGGCTTTTTGCTTGTGGACAATGATCAGAGAATCTTTTTAAAGTAAGACTGAACTGGAATGAAAATGAGAAATCTTTGCTATAGTTTAAACAAACTAACCCTTAACAAGCAAGCAATAATAAAAAAAAAAATTGAAATTTGTGACTAGAAAGAAGCCAGCCTGACCTAAGAACCTTTAGTGTCATGGTTCTGTGCTGCACAAACTGTACTTACACAGACAGTTGACAGGAGCTTTACTTGTAACCCATGACTTGCATATATTTTAGGACAGGATTGTTGGTGTCACATTTCTACCTAGCATATACAAAATTTTGAGCATTCAAGAAACATCTTTTCAGCTGAAAACTCTTAAGTTACTAAAAACTTTAAATGCTGTCTGGAGGTCACATGTGTAAAGCTGTGAGATCCTAATGCACACTCAATTTTGTTTTTCAGAGCAGAGTTTTGCACACAGTGGCAATGCTCTTTATTACTCTAACAGAGACTGTATGTGTTCATTGTATACGTACTCACTGTCTAAGCAGTATGTGAACATAATGATCTACAGTGAGTCTTCTCCCCTCCACACTGAGAACCGTACAGTGCTGAGGATGTATATTGCAAATTGCTGTAGGACTGTATTCATATTGCCTTTTAAAAAGGCCTTGAGCTCAAAGCTGAAAGCCAGCTCCTGTTTCCACTGCAATGCAAAAGCAGGAGAGGTAATGGGAGAACCTCCACTGCCGTTGTTCAGATCTCATAGTACTTTCCTTTTGTGGAGGAGGGGTTGAGAACTGATTTAGAACCACCACTCTTTCTCTGTCAGGAAGTGAAGGCTATTTTATACTTCAGACTTCTTGATGGTAGTGTCTGGGTCTGGAATCATTTTGACATTAATGGCAGTATAGCTGGTGGCAGGCCTGGGCCATGCTGTGCTAATAATGGAAATGATGGCTGGTACAAACTGTCCTTTTATTTTATTTTTAAATATGGCTTAAAAATCATTTTCCTTTGACTCAATGAGGCCTCATATGAATTGCTGCACACACTTTCTGCTGAGAAGGAAGATGGTGAGGGGGTAGACCTTTGCACAGCTCTGGCTGCATAAGAGTTGCTCAAACTGCAAATGGGACTTGAGCTCATGGATGGCAAGCATATCTCCTGTCCTTTTGACTGCTGTCAGCAGCATGCCCCTTAAAAAGGTCATAGTGTGCCTGTTCTTACTGACACTAAATAAGTGCTGATGCAGTGGTTTTCTTTGTTCTTAAGAGTCAGCCATCATCAGGTGATGATTTCAAGCCTTCATCTGAAATACCTCAAAGGAAACAGCGGGGCCTCTTCTCGGATGAGGAGGATTCTGAGGTGAGTATCTCTGAAATAAATTACTGCAAAAATCTTTGGAATCTGAGTCACTCTGGCTTCATTCCACTGATATCTGGGCTTCCTTGTTTAGCTGTACAGGTGGGAACTCTGACACCCGTGTACCTGCTCCCAGCTTTTGTGAAAACTTGCTCCAAGAGTAAAATTTTTGATAACTTCTTTCCCACTGCTAGAAACCTTTACTTGTGTGGTACACACAGACATACTTTAAAAGTCTAAAGGTAGGGAAAGAGCAGCAACTTAAGAACAAGAATCACAAAGGACTAAATGCATTTAGACTTCACAGAATCACAGAATTGTAGGGTTTGGAAGGGACCTCTAGAGATATAGTCCAACCCCCCTGCTAAAGCAGGCTCCCTAGACTAGGTTGCACGAGTAACTGGACTTGTGTTCTTGATTTCCAGGCAGTAATTAATCAACAAAGCTGGGGGAAATTGCCATGAGGTTTTGGGTACTTGGTGTATCTGAAAGACAATTGATCCCAACTTCACAGATACACTGAACAATTTTTTTTTAAAGGAAAAAATATGATCTCCCATTTAGAGCTCTTAAGTGTATAGCATTACTTTACATAGTGATATTTCTTTATTTTGTGTAGGATTTGTTTTCATCAAGTAATACTATGACATCAAAAGCTACATCTCTCCCCACCAGCAAGTCCACGACAAAAGCTCCACTCTCCTTGTTTGATGATGATGAAGAGGTAAGTATAGCTTCCTGTTTATGGGAATCCATCTGCATAGCCTGTTGCAGGAAATGTTCTGATGTTTAAAAATCTGAACTCATAAACAGAGCACTAAATTTAGGGCATCAGATTGATCTTACACTCTGTAGCTGTGCTGCATCATGGAGGCGATCTGATGAGGTACTCTTGTGAGCTCATGATTGAAGTATTTTAGGCAGGGCATATCGTCTCTGAACCTAAATGCTAAGGATGTTGTCCCTCTCATGCAGCTAAAGAATGCTGAGGTACAAAGCTGATATGAGCTTGGAAAAGTGGCTTTATCTTGGCCTCTTCTGTCTAGCCATGAGTGAGTTCTTGCTTCCATTGTGTCACAGCTGGCAAATCTTTTTTTTTTCTTGCTTTTCTGTATGTAAAAATGACAACTGCTTGTGTGGAAGTTGAGATCAGAGCACGGTTTGTGCAAGAAACTTTGCAGGATTAGTGTGTGCTTTCTTATCTGTTGCATCTGTTTTCTTATCTGTTCTTATCTCTTCTTCCTGCACGCGCTCCATTGAGCTTTCAACTTTAAGTCTGTAGCTCGTGGTGAGTTAAGTTACTCTAGAGTTCTAACGTGAGACTGACAGAAGGCCTGTTCAGAGCTGGAAAACAAAGAATCTCTGCAAACTCAAGATAAGGTCCCTTGTTCAGGAAGGGGCTGCTTGAGCTCTTCCCCATATCTGAACAGAGGCTGTACAGAGTAGTAACTGGTAGGACTGTGAAACATTTTATAATGTGGTAAAAATCTCTGGATTTTAGTATATGCCAGGAAAGTTGTGTTATGAAGTTCAAGTGCATAGGTGTAGAAACTGTACCGTTATTTTAGCTGTTGTGCTGCAAAATTGCTGTGTGGTGGATTTTTGGAGAATCTAAAGGCCAAAATCAGGCTGTATGCTTACAAGTTTCTGATCTATGAAATGCTGTGTGCATGGAGTTCCCTGTACCAGTGATGTATCACTTGAGAATATCTTCAAAAAGGGTTCACAAAAAATGCTGCTTTATCTTTCATATCTGAGAAACAGGGCAGTGGCATCTTGCATTCTGAGGACTTCTCAGTGAGCTTTCCATTGTGGATTTGGATTTTCATTTTATTGCTTTGGGTTTTTTGTTTGTTTTTAGGATCTCTTTGGTGTGGTACCTGCCAAGAAGCAACAGGAAAAGCCAGTGGAAGAGAAAGCAAAACAGTCAGAGCCACACAAGAAAGCCTCCAGCTTATTGTTCAGCAGTGATGAGGAGGTACTGAAGATCAAGACTTGATTGAAATGGGTTGCAGGGTTTTATTACTGGGCGAAACATAAAATTGTTCAGGCAGGAACTACAGTCAAACTACTGTGTCCACTTGCTTTGCCTGCCTCATTTCTGTGACCAGTTTGCTGCTGAGGATGCTTACTCCTGGCTCAGGTTAGCTCAGAATCTGGGCAGCAGAAATTACATTGAAAAGAATCAATATTTTCAGTGTAGTATTTTCAGAAAGGTTGATAGACAGACACTGCTGCCAACAAACCTGACTTAAAAATACTAAGTGAACAAAATACATTTGTTTCTTTTTACTTTATTTTTTTATGAGGGAAGTTTGAAGTCCTGGATAGATATGTTATTTGGAGTTTTGTTTGCTTAGTTTTCTGTTTGTTTTGTTGGCTTTTTTTTTTTGAAATCCAGAGGTGGGAAGAACAAAGTGCAAGGATGAAAATTTCTAGTAACCAGCATTCAGTTAGAGAAAGACAAGGTGTTGTCCTACATGTTAATTGAAACTCAGAGGCTCTGTGTAACTAAAAGCTTGCCTGGAAAGTTTACACTGACCTTAGTTCTTGAGAGCAGCTGTAATAGGAAAGTGCATGTACACTATTCTGCTGGTAAATGTATGCTGCAAGGTGACCAGGCCCACTGTGAAGCCTGATCCATGTCAGATTATGTTGGCTAACACTGTAATGCAGGGGGAAAAAAACAGACAGTAGAGAGATTAAAGAGCTGCCAAGAAGCTGAACTGCTTCAGCTTATAGAGAAGATGTGAAAGTGGCTTTGGCCAAGACTAAAGAAACTTAAGGGTTCCTTATTTTTAAGGAACATTGGAATGTCTCCAAGCCACTTAAACCTCCTTCAGAAGATAACCAAAAAGAGGACCCTGCAAAATCATCTAGCACCATCAGTCAGGCTAAAGCTGTGAAGAAGACGAGCCTGTTCGAGGAAGATGATGAGGAGGATTTATTTGCAATCACTAAAGAGAGGTGAACTTCCTTTGGGGGGAATCTTTTTCAGCACAGTCCAGCACTGCCCTAAAAACCTGACAGAGGCAGGCAGTTGTAAGTGTTATCTTGTATACACTGCTGAGGACAAAGTAGAGATGCATGAGTGGGGTGTGTTGGGTTGGCTGGGCTTCTTCATCATTTTATTGTGTCTCTGGTGGATTGTATTCCTCCACTGAACTTTGCCCTTCGTTTTCCTGCTTCTAATACCTTTTCTGATCTCTTTCATCTTCACTTTTGCAGAAAGGTGTGCAGATGAGAGAGAATAATGGTAGAATTGTTGAGATAGTGAGGAGATCAAGTCTTTTATCTAGGATCACACCCTGAGAATGAAGTTACACTTCTTAAAGAGATGCAGAATATGGGCCTTGAGACTTTTGCATTGATCTTTCGCTTTTATTCTTTTCCTCACTGCAGCCAAAGAAAGCCACAGAGGATATCACTACTGTTTGAAGATGATGCTGTTACTGGAGAATCACTCTTCAGTTCCCAATCAACTCTTCCTTCAACTGCTTCACCGGTATCTTCTCTTTCTTTTAAGAATAATGCAGAATGCTTGTACAGTGTTTACATACTTTATCCTCCCTGTTAGGTAATGTAAGCCCAACTTATTTTAGACAATAGTAGTTCTAGCGAACTTGGAATGGGATCAGACAGAATTCTTACATGTAAAACTTATTACTCTCAGGCTAAGAGAGATTTCAAAGTTTTCATTATTGACCCTAAACTTGTTGTTTATGCTGAAAGCCCTTTCTGGAGATGTTTTATGATCTCTCAAGCCATGAAGTACCATAAACAAGAGTAGACAGCTTTCTGTTGACTGAAACTGGAATTACATCTGTTGTGGCATCTCAGCTCTAGCTATCTGGCCTTCAGTGGAGTACTCTCATGCTATCTCATCTTATGAGCTCAACCCACAGTGTGCTGCTTGTCTGATTGTGCTTTAGAACTGGAAGTAAGAGTTGCAGAAGTTTAATGCAGCAGTCAGTGGGAGTTGCTGCATGCATGACCCTACTCTCCAGTCTTGCCTTTCTGGTTACCAAGAAAAGAGTTACCACAAATGTATTTCATACCCCTACCTTTTTCAGATTAGATTAAGTGCAGACTTTAGGATTAGAGAAAGAAACAGGCAAACTGTTGGCAGTCTTGAGAGTGTCATGGTTTTATGACTGCAGTAATTGAACAGGATATCTGCAGCATCTGCTTTAAGCTTGCAACTGCTTCCTGGCACTCTGATTTCTAGTATTACAGACTCTTAAGACTGAACGAAAAAGTCACAAACCAGGTTGTCCTACGCAAGAAAAGGAAACAGTGTCAAGCATATTGCCAGTGTCCATGTAGACTCCTGGATAGCAATCTAAGGGTCTGCTGTCCCTGAGAAGTATGTTCTTCCAATATACCAAGCAATTCTGTGTCAATGACATTATCGTAATTTTGCAGGAGAAAACAAAGCCAGAGCAAGCACCACTCTTGTTTAATGAAGAGGAAAAAAAGGAAAAGGATGATCAATTAGATATAGCGAAGTCTAACCAGGCAGAAAATGCATTGTGGTCTTCAGAAGAGCCTGAAGCAGTTCCTGTGCCCAGAGGAACAGATGTCGAAAGGCAGGTGGCAAAGGAAAAAGTAAGAGATTTTCTTACATTTATCTGAAACTTGGCAAAGATTCAGTTTAAAAATGTAACAGCACTGCTCAGGGACAGAGTTATTATTTTTTATTCCTTTGGCTATTACTTAAGAAAGAGTAACTCAACCTCTAGCAAAATCACTCGTTGATCAAACATGCACCAAATTGATTAAATGACATTTAATTTTTTTCCCAGCTAGCATCCATGCTTTGTGTTTTGGATTATTTTTTCCCTCTAGGCTGAGCAGGGCAACTTTTTTCACATGTGTAGAGTTCTCCTTTTGGAAAAAACAGAAAGCTTGTATTAATGGATATGTTTTGTAAAGCTTGATAATTTCATTGTTACAGCTTGCTATCTGATGAATTGTAGAATTTGTTGGTATCTGTAGAGTCGAGGCTCATAAGATTGTGAATTTCTCATGGGCATTAGTTTACAGACAGAGATTTGAGTGTATTATTGAATATGCTTCAACAGAACTTAACTCCTGGGCATTCTTCTTCTGAAAGATTGTTGGGAAATTGTCAGCTGATGGGCTTCCAGTGAACTCTTGTGGTGCTTTAAGCATTCCTGAGCACACTCAGTGTTCAGGTGATGATGCTCACTTCAGGGAATCCCAAATGGCATGAACTAGATTGCTTTCAGTTGTTCTGACATTATCTGCAAGGTGAGTTGTGGAGCAAGATGTAATCTGACATAGATGGGAAAGAAACCGTTTTCAGAAATCTGATTATTGGTATTACTATGGTGTAGAGTACAGAAAGAAAACTTTCATTTTGGAGTTATGAAGTATAATCTATTGAAATGCATCCTGATAATCTGCAGTGTTGTTGTTTTGCCTGCCTAGTATGATTGAATTGAACTTAATTGTCTGCTGTGATACCAGGTTGCACAGCTCTGGCTGCTGTTGACATTTAACCAAAGCTTAGTGGGTTTGAGGCAGGCTCAGCTTGATGTGATTGTTTATTTATTTATTTATTTATTTTGCTGGAGCCTTTTGCAGCAACACCTTTGGAGCCAGATCTGTTTGCAACATCACCACCAGCTCTGGAGAAAGACACTAGTATTCAAACTAGAAAAGCGCTGAGCTTGTTTGATGAGGAGGAAGAGGAGAGATTGGAAGATGATGGCATTAAAAATCCACACAAAGGCAATGATGTGGTGAGTCTAGGGCAGTTCTTGAATACTGGGAAGTAGTACATCTGCCTCTAAACCAGTCCAATTCTAGGTTAGTTTGTAGAAGGGTTTATTTGTTTTCATGTCTCCTTTCTCTGATTCTTGCAGGTTAATCTTTGTCAATTTCTAGATTTCTTAATTTTTGGATGAGAAGTAATTCCTACGTGTACCCGTTATCCTGAATCCTTTGCAAATTTTTCCAGCCTCCTGACTCAAAAATGTTTTGGCATATGCTAGTTAAAAAAAAAAAAATTGTTACAGATTTTTTGGTGCAGTTACTTGGTGCTCTAGTATTTTAAAGAACTGATTCCTCAGTTACCCCTCAAGGTTGGAGGTATTAGGAAGTAGAGGGATATGGAGTATGAAGCCTTGTGGTTTATCCTTCTTGTAATAGTGGTGCAATCTCTTGCTGTGTATAAGCCAGCAGACTTAGCTTTAAGATGACTCTAGCTGAAGCTGTTTAATTCTGTTTTCCAAGCATGTGTTCACTTTGTAAAAAAAAGCTTCTAGTTGCCATATTCTTGCTGCCTGGCTTTCCTGATTTGGCCTATTGCATCAAGATGTGGGCTTTGAATCTGCAGCAGTGATATCTTCGAAATTATGGCTCTGTTTGTATTTCTTCTTGATGCAACTATGCCAAAACTTTTTCAGTAGACTTGAAATCATATCTAAAAGTACATAGTGTATATACTAGAAGATTACAAAAACTTGTGGTATATTATTGTAACCTTGTAAAGCAGATTTTCAACACCAAAGACTATACGCAGTCTATTTGTAAGACCCTGGTGATGAATAACACAAATTACTTTCAGACAAAATTATTTGTTTATAGCTGCCTCTGTGTTATTTGAACACTTACTTAACTGTTATATGAATGTGTTTTGTTGTTTTGTGGTTTGTTTTTGTTTGGTTGGTTTTGTTTTTCTTTTTTTTTTTTTTTTTTTTTTGGAGAGAGGGGGGCCACAGGGGAATATGGGGTAGTGACTGGGAAAATCTTAGCCCTTTTAAAGCTTTCCTAGGAAGCAATCAGAATATAGCAGTGCTGGAGAGGTTAAGGTGCTGAAATGCATAATCATGCACAAATCACAATAGATGGTTTAGGAACCTTATCTTTTTGACAGGGAAATCTGGAAGGTGCTATTGTCTTGAGTGCTTATTGTGTGTAGCATCCAGGCATGAAACTAGATGTACATCAGATTTTTGTGTATTTGTGCATAAACTGCTGTTCTAGTGCTCCGAAAATTTGATCCAGCTTTTGGTGTAAAGCCAAAGCAGGTGAATGAAGAGGCTGAGCAGTTTAAAAATAAAAATAGTATAATAAGAGTGGACCAAAAAAATGGTGTGATGATGTGCTGGAAGCTAGCTTTAGAAGGCAGATGCTGCAGGTTGGTTTGACAGATTATGGAGGACTGATTAGATGATGTGTTTAACTGTTTAGCTTCTCTGCCTCTCAGGACCTAAGTTGAAATTGTGTTTGCCAAAGGCAGAACTTCTGTTCTTTGTTGTGAGGTACTTCTGCTTTAAAGGGAGGAGGGTGAGCCCTCTATTGAAGACAGCGGCTTTAAAGACCTTCACTTTATTTATTTATTTATTTGTATGTAGCTTGGGAAAACAACCAACAGGTTCTCTTCTCCCTCACTCCCTTCTGCACCCTCATCTGAATAATTCAAAGCATGAAAGTTACTTCCTGAAATATAAACCTTACTGTGTACTCAAAATTACCATACTGGAGATCTTTTTTTCTTCCTCCTAGAGAAGCATAACAAGTAAATAATAAAAGCTGGCTTTCAAATTGGCAGAGCTGGAAGTACATTTTGCTCGATGTCTTCTAATCAGTATTTACATTGTAGGTTTTGCAAACTGCAAAAATGCAACTGGTAGTTCAAGCTGTATTTTTGTTGCCAGGGTTGTAGCCTGGCCTCAGATGATTTTTAACCTGCCCTATCTACTTGGCAAGTAAACCCCTGAAGCAGTTGCCTTCTGTAAGTAGGGCTTTTTTATTGTATGTACCTTTCTCCTCTTCTTTCAGCCTTCTGAGAAAGGTGTTCGTCCCAAAAGCACCGGCGTCTTTCAAGATGAAGAGCTTCTTTTCAGTAACAGACTTCAGAAGGACAACGATCCAGATGTTGACCTCTTTGCCAGTCCCAAGATGTCAATGGTGAGTCCAAATCCCTTCTCTGAACCTGCTGTATAAAAATAGTCTTTGAAGTGTGCGTATGCACAGACTTGGTGTCTTTGTTGAGCACAACAAAGTCCTTGATCTCTAGGGATGCCCAAGTGCTAAAATCAATTAAAGCATCATGGGCAGAAGATGTGCTTTTGATTTGTGGCACTTTTTCTATCCTTTTTCTCTTCAGTCTGCAAATCGTATGCTGAAACCATCATCTGGAGGAAGTCTTTTTGGGGATGATGATGAGGATGATCTCTTCAGTACTGCTAAAACAAGCCCTCCGGTATCTAATCCTCTATTATAAATGGCTTCTGCAGAAGACCTTGGAAATAAGCATATAGAAGAGAGTTTTTCCACGTGTGTTCCCACAGGATGTGAAATTACTTAAAAGTCTTTTTGAGAGACTAGAAATGGTCTCTTATGACTCTGAAGACATGTGGAACAAACAGATGCAGGAGTCCTCCCAGAGCTGAGATTTGAGGGTTATATTCTTTTCTTCCTTTGGTGCCATTGGGATGGACTTGTATTCTTTAACAAGAATACAGCTGAGCAGAAATCAGAATAGAAGAGCTGTTTTTGTATTATTCAAGGTCTGGCTGGTTTAATTGGTAGTGATACCTTTGGAGATATTAAAACTTTAGGCTCACCATGCCTTGTGGGAGTGGTATCACTAAAGCCCTTTATGTAGTAGTTCAGATGAACTATTGATTTATGTCATTTAAGTGTGTAGATTGGTTTAATTTAAGGTAATGAATGTGTTAGTCAACGAATTGTTATTACAGGGCTAACAGTTGCAGTAGTGAATTGGACCCTCATACCATCCATTATGTGGTCCAAGTCCTAATGTGTATTCTAGACTTCTGGTCTAAGAGTACAAGGGTTGCTCCAAAAATAACACCTCTTAATTTTTTATGTTGGTCTGCTACATCAGAGGTGAGTGTTGTTGGTTTGGCAGTGGAGGTTGAACCTTCCCACCAATATTCCATTACTTTTTGTTGCTGTACAGCAAATGACAGCAGAGGAGCAGTCAGACAAAATGTCTGAAATGTGAAGGTGTGTAGTTGAATTTCTCCTTTGGAATTGCACCTGTTGACATTCATTGACGTTTGCTGAGTGTTTATGGAAACCAAACAGTGAATATGTGCAGACTGAGCTGGTGGTGGTGCACTTCAGCAGTGAAAACAGCAACTGTGGATCACCTCTGCTGGTGCAGATTTTTATGAGCACATCACGTAAGCTCTCTTGTTCATAGCTGGCAAGAATAATGGTGACTATGTTGAAAATCAGTCTTTTGGCTGAGAATTTGCTCTATCAAACAGTGTTAACATGCTCTCTGTAGCTCTTGTAGTTTCCATGGCAGCAAATAGGAGGCATTATTTTCAGAGCAACCTATATGCACTTATGGAACTTAACTAAATTGAAGTAAACTCTGATTTTAGTTTATTTTCAGGTCAGTAACTGGAAGCTAGGCTAGAAAACTGGCAATATTTCCTGGAAACTGGTTCCTTGAGAAGTGTGGGAGGGATGGTCCCTGGTCAGTGCTTGCAGCTATGTATAGTGCCTGCTTGCTTGAAACCCTGAAAACAGTAGTGTTCCTTAGCTAGCCTTATGCTTTTATTTTCCCTGCTGTTCTGTATATGATAAATATGTATACTTTTCGAAGCTTATCCAAACTCATCTTATTTTTCACTGGCACAAACAACAGTGGCTTAGGTAGGTTAAAAGTACGAGGGAGTGGAAGGCCTGGTCATTGCTGACCAAAAAGCAATGCCTGTGCATTGCAGGCCTGAAAGATGGTGGGCAGTTTTCTTTGGAAATGGAAGTCGGATCTTGTTTTCTTCTTCTGCAGGTCATGCTTTTTCCAATTCATGTTGATTTGTGCTCTTGATGCTTTCAGAAAATAGCAGAGAAGAAAACAGTTAAGACCAGTCCTGTCGCTTCCTCGGGGAATTGTAACCTTCTGGAAAATGCTTTAGGTGCCAAACAAGGAAAAGCCCTGAAGACAGTAGCTACAGAGGCAAGTACAGAAAGCTTGTGTCTTAAACAGCATGAACAGGAAAAGGTGTTTTAAATAGGTCTTCTGAAAAGATCAAAACTAATGCCTCGATTAATTGGTTGCAAAGCTGCAGAATTGGCCGTATTTGTCTCTGCTTGTCAACAGGTGTGCTGTTACTAGCAAGAAGTTTGAACACTATTGCTAATGTTTCATACGCTGCCAACGAGGGCCAAGTGCAAGGCAGTGAAGAACTTCATGTGCAGTTTGATGGCGTGATTTGATCACCTGCTCATTCTTTGAAGTGCCAGTATCTGCTGGAGTGATTGTGGTCTTTAAAGTATATGTGAGCTTTCTCAGAAAATAGATTATGGCCCATAGTGCAAATCTGTGGCAGCTGAGAGCCTTTTCATGGAAGTTTTATGATGAGCAAACAAGACTCGCTCATCTCAATCTCACAGAGCCAAGCACTCCCCTCACAGACTTCACAGGGAGTCTGTATCTAAATTCTGGCTTGTCTCCTCACAGCTACTTATTCAATTTTTCAGCTGGAGGAGACAAGCTTTTCATTTGTGGGGGACTTTTCATTTGCAATGGGCTAAGGGGAGGTTGTTTTTTGGCTCCTGGGCTGAGGAACATAGAATAAGTATGTAGGGCTAGTAGTAAGCTTATTTTTCCTTTTGTAGGGAAACACTCTCTTCTTGAATGCCTTGCAGGTTGAGATATCCAATTTTGGAACTTCCTTGGCTTCTGTGTGGGTTTCATTAAAGTCTGTGGCCCTACTGTAGCCAATTACAGAGAGAAAATTATGGCATCTATATATATTTTAATTTTTATATAACTATATGTATAACTTATAATTCTATATATGTGTACAATTATATAAGGGTGTCAATTTGATTTGACTGGGTTTTTGTGTGACCTGGAAAGAGGAGGCAGTTGTAGAGTTATGATGGTAAAACATAGTACTGGATAGAAAAGGGTGGAATTAAAATGTTGTAACAAAGATGGGGTTGCGACATGAGGAACTGAGAATTTAGAAGTCAAATGGCTGTAATTCTGGTATTAGAATGTGTGTTGAAAACAAGATACCTCCAGAAAAAGTTGAAAAGCAGTGAGATGGTTTCTTTCTATAGATGTTTTGAAATGCAAGCTGTAGTCTGGTTGAAGATGTTAATATTAACCTTGCCACCTGTTGTTTAATTCAGTGTAATTTTGTGCAGAAATCTACAGGTCCTGTTCCCATTAAAACCAAAGAGCCCTCATCTCGGATTGGAAAGTTACAAGTAATTACTTTACTGGCATTCTGGCTTTCGAAAAAAAAAAAATTAAAAATCTTCCTTGCCTCACTGATGGCTCTCCTGAAGCAAAATCTTTTTATTTCCCTACCTTACTCTTGCACTTTTTTTTTTCAGATGATATATTCTCTAATATTAATTTTACTGTGTTGCATGTTTAACGTTATTTCTCCCCTTGCATTTCAGACCTGACTATGAGTAGTGCTATTTAACTCTATTTGGGGGCAGAGGGTGGGCTGCTTTTTGGCCTGCTATTCTTTTTAGCAATATTTAAAGTACGTTCAGGTGTTCTTAGGGATTTTGACTTTTGATTATCTCCTTCTCTTGATATGAAAGATCTATCAACTGTCTATATAACTGTTTCACTCCGAAGTCAGAACCAGTCTTGTCCTTAGACAGGATACTAGGCTACATACGTTTTTTTGTGCAAGGTACTGTGACCATGGTGTTCTTGAAGTTCTTATACAGTGTAATAGCATTGAGTACTCAAAGGTTTAGTGAGACAGAACATGGGAGATGAAGAAGTGAGTAGAGGTGAGAGAGGCTGGGCACTTTTAGGAGTAGAACTTGAATGCCTAAACACACTAGTTCTTGCTGCTTCTCTGAAGCAGTATTAACGTGGTATCTTTGTGTGTGTATGTGTTTTTTGTTTTTCTGTTTTGTAGGCTAACTTAGCTATTAACCCTGCAGCCTTACTTCCTGGTGCAGTGCCTAAGATCTCCAGTGTAAAGTCCCCCTTCCCAATTTTGGACACTCCACTGCATGAGCCCAATGATGTACAGAACAGTGAAGCCTTCCCTGCTGCAGGAAACAATGAAGAACTAGGTGTAAGCTTTGATCAGCCTATGCGAGCGGATACCTTGCACAGTGCCAATAAGGTAACCTTGGTATTTAAGATGAGAGAAAAGGAGACTAAACCTAAATCAGCATCTTCTCAGGTTTTACAACTGCTTGTTTGCTTAAATGTACAGAAAGATGCTTATAGCTCTGGTTTAAGTAGCTTAAGCAAAAATTGAACTTAATCACAGTGTGCTAGTATGAAATGAGTAGGGCATGTTAATTTGCAGTGTGGAAAAGTAAGTGTTATAATGGAACAAAGCATGGATCCTAATCTGTTCCATAAGTTGTGGGACTATTTTTGTTTCCTTTCAATATAACCCTGCTCTGTTTTCATTCTTATCCTTCAGACCAGAGTCAAGGTTACGGGAAAACGAAGGCCTCCAAGCAGAATGGCCCGCCGGCTCACTGCCCAAGAGTCTGGTGAGAGTGAAGAGGTGGACAGTGCTAAAGAACCACAGTTCTCAGTACCAAAACAGGGATCAGCAGTAGAGAATGTGAAGGAGCTTGTTGTTACTGAAGCAGAGTCCAAAGAAAATGGCTTTCTCTCTGGCTTGTCACTACCAGCTCATGGCAGCGTTCTGACAAACAAACTTCCTCCAGAATCCACAGACCAAGGAGGTGATCTGTTTGAATCAGAAGACCTTTTTGCAAGCTGCTTAGCATCTGGAGCACCTACGCAATCAAAATTGAGGGAGGAAAAGCCAGACACTGGGGCCAATGAACCTGTCAAGGGCACAGAGAAAAAGCCTGATCTGTCTGTCCTGGGTAATCAGGACAACAGTGATCTTTTCCAGTCTGTACAGCAAAAATCTTCATCAAAAAGCAGCCCTATATCATTTTTAGAGGAGGAGGAAGATTCTCTTTTCACCAGTCAGAAGACTGGGAAGAAGGAGCTGAAATCTGCTGTTCGGCAAGCTGTGGACTCTGCTGCACAAGATATCTTTGAGGTAATGGTTGAGGCTTGCTGGAAGGAGTTGGGAAAGAAAGACTGCTACCTTGGCCTTTTTTATTCCCTTGTGCAAATATTTCTATTTAAACATAGGCTGAGTGGAAGCTGTTGTAGGAAAGGGGTTGTGCAGAACAGTTAATGAAGTGTCAGTTGTATTATGCTGTTGGTCGTCAGCAACCCTTACTTTGGGTGCTCGTCTGCTTATTAACAAGAGCGGATTAAAAGGTGAAGCCTTAGCACAGAGCAGACAGGGCAACGAATGTGCTGTGACAACATACCTACGATTATTACCTTCTTTGGATTAATTATTTGGTTATTTTCTGATACCTGCTCAGTAGCTCAGATCTTTCAAAAAGGGAATAAGGTTGGCATTCTGGAGAGGTGACACTCTGTATCTCCCTTTATGACTTGTGCGCAGTCCCTCACTGGGACATCTCTGGTTCTCAGGTTTGAGAAGCCCAAAGCTGTCAGTCTTCTAAATGCCTTAGCTGTGTACAGGTAATGATGCTTCTCTTGAAGTGTGCTGTGTATTGATAATCTCTCTATACTTTTCTCCAAGGATGACATATTTGCTACTGAGGCAATTAAGCCAGTGAGCAAAGCAAAAGAGAAAATGCCAGAGACTAACCTCTTTGATGATAACATTGACATCTTTGCGGATCTCACTGTAAAACCAAAAGAAAAGAAGACCAAAAAAAAGGTGGAACAAAAATCCATATTTGATGACGATATGGGTAAGTGTCTAATGTCTTGCTATTAGTGTCATGTCTCCAAAAGTGTTTGAGATGCTTTAGAACCTTCACTATCTTGACCTATTAACTGCTCTGAAGACTGTGAACATCCAGGATTTTAATCTTGTGTGAGAAATTCTCTGCTGTTCCTACAGATCTAGGAATTTAAATGCTTTAGGAAAGTGTATAAAACCTTTCTGAGAGGTGGAATAGTTTAATTCTTACAGCAATCTTCATCTGTCTTACATCAAATTTTCATCTGTGGGAATTAGAAAGTTTTTTATCTAGAGTAAGAGAATAATCTCATGCTGTTGAAGCATTAAGAAGTTCTGTGTTTAAATTTGCACAGCTTCTTGTATCCTGTTTTCAGATGAATCACTGAGTTGAATAAATCTTTCCCCACCTCAGCTGCATTAACTTAGAGCTCTTAAGATCTTAAGATTTTGTTTATTTCAGTGTATATCCAGAGCAATTTGGAAATGCTACACCTGAAAGTAAAGCTTGCTTTGTATAATTAACTGAAAAAAAGCATATAGTAACTTGAAATGATGCAAAGCATTGTCCTTTCTTGTTCTGCCAGTGGAGGTATCAGAAGTCATTTGATCTCTGAACTGCATCTGTTCTCAAACTATTCACGTTTATAGCTCTCCTTTGGGAATCACATTTTTTTTTCCTCTAACAAGAAAGTCCCTTCTCCTCTGGCTTTGATTCCTGTCTGCCTTCATTCTGTTCTGATTTATCACTGTTTTACTTGTTCTTCTGTTAAGCACTCCGACTTGATGAAATGATCTGGCTGAAGTCTGTAAAGGTGTTAAAACTTGCCAGAGAATGAAAAAGTTGAGATTTCAAAACATTCTCAATTGATATTTAAAAAAAAAAAAGCTTACAGGTTTGCAAGATTCTTGAAATATAAACTGAATCAAGAGAAATATTTCATTCTAAGTTTACTTCAGAAATATTTTATTTTAATAGTTTACTTTTTTCTGTGTAGCTTATAGCAAACAAAAGGACTTCCCAACTCTCTTCCTCTTCTAAATACTTCTGCGCAAAAATCCAGAGCCTTGTGTTGAAAAAATTGGAGAAAAGATTGGAGAGTGCCAATTTGAAAACAGCTTGAGGGGTCATTACATCGGATCCTGTCCTTTGTACTTCTGCTTCTGTCATGTATTCTAGTGCTAGAGCTTATTGTCTGATGTCATATTTGATGTTGATACATATGAGCATCTACAGCTCTCATGTATCTGATAGACTTGATCTTCCTCTAGAGCATGGATTTCTAACCTTTTGACTTTCCTGGGCTGCACTGAGTGAAGAGGAATTGTCTTGGGCCACGTATAAAATATATAATAAAAAATAACTAGAATATATCATATAGTTAAGTGACAAAAATTTTGTTGTATTTTTATTAAGACATAAAAAAATAAGGCAGTAAAAATATTTAAGCCATGCTCGACTCATGAAAAACATCACTAAAATTCACTTAAGACCATAAACTGTTAACATTATTGTGGGGACTGCATTTACAAGCTGTCCAGGGCTGCATGTGGTCCATTGGTTGGACTTGCCTGCTCTGGAGCTTTGTTTTTTGGTGCAGCCATAGGTCTGCAGCTTCTTAGGGCCCAGAGCCATAGGCATTAACTGGAAGGCAGGGGAGATAGCTGATGGTGAAGATGGTCTGCTGGCCTTAAGGCAGTGGAACTGGCACTTCCCTGCTCTGCAAGTTAAGGCACGGATACAGCAATGTGGTAGCACTTTATCTAGGCTGAATGCTGCAAAAGGAGATCCTTTCTGCTGCAGATAAAACACTTAACTGGCTGTTGTTCAATTGCGTGGAGACCACAAGCTGCTTGCTTTCTTTGTTCTTCCACAATTTTGAATTGTTATTTAGTACATTTGTGGTAAGCTTGTGGTGCCAGTATTAGGGAAAATTCTCTTGTAGGTCTCTATCCTTTGTGCCTCTTCAGTGACCATATGGATGATAACATAAGAATCTTGATGTCATCCCTGCCCATCTAGAAGAGTCCAAGAAAAATGAAAAGTGAACTTTTTTGTGCATAGACAAATGCTGGTATTCGCGGCCAAAACTCTTCTCTCTTTCACAAGACTTGTTATAAAATGTGTGATACCTCTACTGCTGAGAGCACTCACAGTACTTCCCAGCAGACTGTGAAACGAATCCGTGTGATGGCTTTTTGCTTTGGAGTGATGCCAGTAGGGGATTACTCTATTTTACTGATTTTTTTCAAACTACTCTAGTGCTGAGATGCTATCCTGGATTATTCCTGTGTAGTCCTTACGATCAGCACAGTAGCAAACGTGCTGGAGGGGAAGAAGAAACAAGAAGAGAAAGGCAAGCATCTGTGACAGACCACTTCTTGCACAGCCACTCCTCATGGTTAGGATATTCATTGAAGACTGGAATATTAATTTTCATACTCTGGAATAGTAAATAACCGTGAACCTCTGTGTGGGGTGTTTTCTTACCCTCTTACCTTAAGAGGGTTTCCCCTTACCTCTTGTTATCCTGGGAAAGAATTCTGTCTTAATAGAACAAAGATTTTTTTTTCACATTGTAATCCTGTTTACTTTTACTAATAACAGAAATGCTTACGCTGAGGAAGGTGGTGGCAGGTCTTGATTCAGGACTGTGGACAGACTTTTTGAATACTCAGCAGAATGGTGGTCAGAGCAGTGTTTCCTGTACCTTAGCTGTGTTCTCCAGTGACATATGCTGTGTTTTTATTGTGCTGTAGGTTAAAGACTCTCTGGTATGGCTAGCAGATGGCACAGCAAGTACTATGATTATTCTTTGGCACCAATCTCAACAATTCATGGACCTCCTTAAGTTCTTCAAGCAGTAATGTTCTAGATAAGCAGAGGGTTGTCTTTGGAACTTGCAAGATTAAATTTATTGCAGACATTTAATTTGTCAAATGCTGTTAAGAGCTTGAGTATGTTGTAAAATATAAGTATTATGCAGCTTTATGGAGGAGAAAAACTATTCTTGATTTGACTTGCAGCTTGAAGCAGCTCCCACATATGTCCTTAACAAATCCATCTAGAATTGCAGCAGAAAAACACTTGTTTGTCACAGAATGTCCTTGGCAATCCCCATTGTGTGCTGGGGACTTTTCTGTACAGTGATACTTTTGTTTAGCAGTCGATTCCCATTAAAGCTATCTACCTTTTTTTTTTTCTCCCCACATCCAGATGATATATTCTCTGGCAGCCAGATCAAGATACCTACTCCCAAAAGCAGATCTTCCCAGGCAGCTTCAGAAGCAAAATCTGAAAGCAAGGCACTGAGCACGTTTGATGACCCACTGAATGCCTTTGGAGGCCAGTAGCCAATGGGAGTGTGTTGCAGAGAGGAAGCCTGCCCTGCACCCTGTCCAGTACTAATACTATGGATTTCCTAGTCCAGTAGAGCTGAAATGACACGGCTGTGGATATTAAAATAACAGCTTACCCATTTTAAATGGTTAGTATGCTCTTGTCCTGGGTCTAATTGTGCTTAATGATATATTTGAAGAGGACAGTAACCTCCTGTTATTTTTTCCATGGTGGCCAGATGAATATAGCCTGTGCAATACCTTCAATGAAGTTATCTATTATACAAAGTATAGTTTGTTTTATTGAACAGATCTATAGAGAGAATCATTGATATTGTTAAATAGTAAATTGAGTCTGTTAACTGAGATATGCTTGTATGTCTTGCTTTCCTCTTTACCACGTGCTAAGGATATCTGCATCATGACTAGAAAATAATCAAAACCACTGTCAGCTGTCGATCTCCTGAGCTAATGTTAGTGTCAAACTGGGTTCTGTTATCAGGTGCAGCTCATCTTATGTAATCTCGCATTTAAATCTGAGTGCAGGGACTGACAGGAGAGGGAGACTGGTTATTTGCATTGGCAGCTAATGCAGTCTGTAAAATTAACAATGGTTAGAACTTCTCTGGCAGACTGTGTTACAGAAGAACAATAGAACCCTAATGTTATCTTCTGTTCAAGTTACATGCCACCAATGAGGTTTTTTCACTGGGTTTGCAAAAATTTTACAGATAGCGCATCCCAGGAAGTCCATTTGCACTGACCGTGTTTGGTTGCCTCCAGGTTGGCAGGCCTGCATGCAGCCCTTATTGCAGGGCCTCACAGAGGCTTGGTTCTCCTCTCACCACCTTTCTCATGGAGGAACACCCATATGCACACACACCATAGGTGGGCCTGGTGCTGACGCTCAGTGAGCAGGAGTAGAATGTGGGAGATGCACACAAGTGGTAGCTGCGAGGAGGGTGCCTGTGTGTTATTTATAGGCCGTGCATCTGCTGCTTACGCCTCATATGTATGGTTGGAGTGCTTGTAAGCTCCTTTCTGTTTTGCTGAGAAAGGATTCAGAGACAGGGTTGGGGATAGGGGTGAGTACTTCTGTTACGTTTTTCCTTCTTTTCACCTTGGTAAGTTAAATTAGCATTGTACAGCACTGCTGGCAAGATTTAAACTGGATATAAGGGAGAGGTATTTTACAGTAACAGGGCTGAGGAACAGGTTGCCCGAGAGGTGGTGGATGCCCCAGCCCTGGAGATATCCAAAGTTGGGCTGAGCACCTGATGGAGCTGTAGGTGGTCCTGTTTGTTGCAGAGAGTTGGATTAGATTGTCTTTAAGGGGAGTCCCTTCTAATTCAAACGATTCTAAATGAAATAGAATTTAAAAAAAAAAAAAAAGAAAAGAAAAGCTTTTTCTTTTAATGTGAAAACTCAGAGGCCAAGCCCTCCATCGCACCGCGCCCCGAGGCATAGCTGAGGGACTACATGTCCCATAAGACTCTGCGCCCCCCGCCTGTCACGTGTCCGCCGCTGCCTGCGACCGGTGCGCTGCATCCGGGTCCTTCCGCGCACGCTCCGCCGCCCGGCGTCTTAGCGACCACAAGTGGCGCCAGGTTCCGCGAGCCCCGCCCCCCAAGGGAGCCGATTGGCTGCGCCGCCGGGCCTGCCTCCTTATTGGGCCGTGGGAGAACTCCCGCCGGGGATGTCTTAAAGGTGAGGTGTGCGCGAGGGTTGCCGGGCGGCAACCGGCGCTGTGGGAGGTGTCGGCCGTTACCTCCTGCTGGCGGCGGCGGCGGCTCCTCTTCCTGTCCGCCGCTGCAGGAGGCGTGCCGGGCGGCGGAAGAGGGCCGCGACGCCTCGTCCCGTCTAGCCGAGCCCTCGAGCGGGCCCGGCGGCGGCAGGTAGGATGGTACTGTGCCCTCCGTCTCCGCCTGCTGGAGCGCTTCTCTAAACGGGAGCAGATGTCCCCCGGGGCGGGCGGGGTGAGGCCGCCCTGAGGCCCGTGGGCAGCTGCTCCCGTTCCTTCGTCTGCGAGAGCCCCGGAGCGCCGGTTGCTGCCCCGCACTGAGGGCCTCCGGGGCCGGACGGGTGCGCGGTGGTGCCCTCGCGCTGAGCCCAGCCCGTGTGCTTGGGCTGTGAGGACGAGGGTCGGGCTGTGCGGGCGGTGGGAGGACGAGCCGTGAATAAGCGGATAGCAAAAGAAGCTGGAAGAAGCTGTCTGGAGCTGGAGTCCCGGACCTGACGCGGTTCCCTGCTCGACCTAGATGCTGATTTCGCAGCTCTTCTGCGCTGTTTTGTTTTCCTTCCGCGATAAATGGGAACGGCTGTACCCAGGCGTTGTCAGACTGCTTGTTTGCTTTCTAGGTGGCCTATTCCAACGTGAGCAGCGATACACCACGCCTGTCGCCGTGGCTGGGAGCTTTCTGGCAGCACTTCCTATGGAGCTGTGAGCCCTTTGTCATGGCCAACAAAAAGGAGCCTCCTTTCTTCAATGAGGCGAACATGGGACTGTTTTACTACAAGTGCCCCTCCGATGAAACCATGGAGCTCTTCATTGAAAGGCTGACGGGAACGCGCTTCGAGCTGCACGTTTTGCCCTTTGAAAAGGTGATTTCTGTGAAAGCAGAGATTCAGCTGCTGGAAGGTACTGTGCTCTTTTGTTTCAGCCAAAACTTGATCGCTTCAGAGGAAGTCTTGTTTTACAGGTTACTCTTTCGGTAGTGCACATAAGCTAGATGCTCAACTTGTGGGTTAGGTTTCAGAGTTGTTTTTTCTTTAATTTTCCTATCGCTTCATATCGTAGGCTTCACCTGAGTGGGTTTTTTCTTATTCTTTATTACTGTGTATCAGTGATAATTCATATGATGTCTACTGCAAATCACTACTTCTCTTAACTAAATGGGGTGTAACCTTTTCGGTGTTCAGCATGTTATATGACATAGAAGTCCCTTGTTAATCAGTGGGAGTTCTCAAAGCAGGGGCTGTCAAGAGTCTTGCAGCGCATCTGTATTGCAGCTCTGAGCTCACATCAGACTGGGTGCTGTGGCTGTTACCCCTTAGTTTGGTTGGGTTATGGCAGTTCCTCACCACAGTTGAAGGTGTAACTGCTCAGCAGGCCAGCTGCAAGGAAAGCATGAGGCTGCTGATGAGAGTTCTGAGTAGATGAAAGATGTTGCGGTGGTGGCAGTGTGATGAACTTTGTATGTGTCTTGCAAAATGATAACCTTTAGTTTATGAGATTGGTATGATGCTAATGGAAGGAGGAAATGCGTGGCGGGTCAGTTCTCTCACCTCTTATTTGGCATGGAAGAACGTGATTCAAAATACCTCTGTATCAATACTCCGCTGCTTTGCAGTATTGCATTCTTGCACTTCATAGTCCTTACAGAACTGTGTAGCTGCATAAGCTGACAGTACAGCAGTTTCTAATTTCAAGACAAGGGATCTTCTTTCCTCTGTCTACCTGTCCGCATTTTTCATTCTTCTGTCTGCGTGGAACCCACTTGGGAGATGTAATATGATACTTGAATCAAGGATACTCTTCTCCCTTTATGGAAATCCATGCTAATGAACTGAAGCAGAAGCATTGCGACAGTAAGGGTGACTTTTGGCTAATGGGGCTACATACAAGAAGCTCCACCACGTGCATAGTGCATAAGTAGAGATTTATATCAATGTAGCTGAATTAGTGTAGTTATGTGGACATTCTTTGATTACATGTAGTAGAACCTTAATTAAACATGAGTCAGGGAATGTGTTGAGGAGCTTCTGGAGACTAGAGGTGAAATGTAAAAAGGATTTTGTTTATTTATGTTTTTAATTCCATGGTTGGTTATAGTGGTACAAAAGCTGCAAGCAGATATGATACGGCGCTATGAGTGAAATGAAAGAAAGCGTAAGCAGCAGGAGATAAACTGTTGAGACAGTACAGATGAAGGCAAGAGCTTTAAAGGATGCACAAAGACTGGTAGGAAGACTGTGAGGAAGAAGAGTTTGAATTTCTTGTGTCTGAAACAGGAGACTGCAGCTTGGTGCACTGAATTGTATCTATAGCCTAGTATTGTAGGCTGGTTATGCCCAACTTCAGAGTGTCATAGGTTTCTTCCAAGAGCTCAGCACTTAATAGAGATTTGGCTTTTATGTTGTATGTTTTAGGATGATAAATTAATGATTTAGGTGCTCACTGTATTGACTTCTTTATTAATAATCTGGTTCTTATAGTCAAATACTTTAGTACTCCAGAACATAGTTAAAAGATCTGTAACTTCCTGGTCAGTGTGAGTTATGGAGAGGCAGAGGAAACTGATTGGTTATGTATACAAGTCTGTAGGGGGCAGACACAATGATAAATCAATTTTGTACCGCATTTGAGGCTACTGTTGTATATTCTGAAGAACAAACAAAAGCAAAAGCAAAAAACTTTTCAGTAGTGAAGTTTCTGTTCTAGAGCAAAAGTTCAAGCAGTGAGTGAATCGCTCAGGTGGAGGGAGAACTGTGAAGTAATTTTGTAGTTATGGTCTGGCATGGGAAGCAGAAAGCTTACTTTTTATTTTTATTTTTTTCCAGCAGCTATTTATTATTATAACATTTCAGCTTCCATGGAGTGTGTGAGCCTTTCCCGGTTAAGCTGTATATGTGTCTGGAGAATGCTCCTGCGCTGCTAGGAGACTCTACAAGTCCCTTAGAGTATGTGTTGTCTCTGGAGGCTGATAAATGTGTTGAGGATGATAGTGCATAAGCATACAAAAGTAAGGTTTGGAAAAATGATTTGTTTTTCTACCTGACATCTCCAAGTATAAGATCTAGAATCATATCAGAAGTGAACAGGTTTGGTAAATTGCCATCAGTCCCTCTAGTTCTAGAAGGTTAATAGTAAAAACTGAGTCTGTCAAAAACTAGACTGATGATAGCTGTAGACTGTAATAAGAAGGGATAGTATGGGCAACACATAAGGAATTTTGAAATATTTCTGATGCTGTTTGTCATCTTGGTGCCTCTTCAGTGAGCTGATGTGGAAAGGGTTTGTTCAGACAGCTGCAGTAGACATTGGTACCCTGATAAAAAGAGCTATGGGTCGCACATCTCTCATTCCAGTTAGCTTTAATCAGTGAACGTGGGTTAAAATGCATTAATGGATTCTAGCATATCTAAATTTCCGTGCACATTGGCTTGTAAATTGAAGTTAACTGTGGCTTTGGATTGGATCCAGGCATGTGTCTGAAACATTGGATATTGAATATCTGAAATATCGTAGATATTGGGATCTTAAAGTTGGACCACACGTTGATGGTCAGGGGTAGGACAGTATCTGGGTTGCAAAGTGATGTGAAAGAGTGAGGTTTAAACACATTAATGGTGCTTAAAAATAGCAGGATTTCACTGACAGAGCAAATAGCATTTATTTTAAATGATAAACACTGGACACTCCCTCAAGTGATTTCTTCTTGCTTCCTCCATTGCACAAATCGTTGTGGCTGCTGGGCTGGGTGAGCTGTAGTATTTTCATTCAGAACCACATCTTATTATATTTAATTTTATAGAAGGAATGTTCAGACAGTGCACTTTTTGTAGTAATTAATACTTTGGTCTGTAAAAGAATTGTAGATAATACATGAAACTGCATATGCTGATGTAGGCTATTATCATATAAATGAAGGCTGGTGATTTTGGCAGTTATGGAAGCATCACCTGGTGCTGTAAGTTGTTGTGAACCTTTGCAGCTCTTCCCTGGTGTAGACAGTTTAGGGGGCAGAATGGAGGCTGTCATCCCAGCCTCTGTAAGCAGGAACAAAAAGTAAACGTTTAAAGAACTCTGCAGCAATTTCAACACGGGATGAAAGATAAGAACATTGCATTTGAACTTTGAGTTTAAAATATTTGTGTTCCTAAACATAGTAACATTCTACTTACAACAGAAAATAAAGGTTGCTTTAAAATCTGTAGGGCTTTTTTTAGGGTCAAACCACACCAGTTTTTTTGAGCCTACTTTCCATGCTAGAAAAAAAATGAAGAGAACCATAAGGGTGCGTCTGAATGTCTGATTCAGAGGTGGCATCAAATCCCTCCTTCCCTTTCCTCTGCCCCCATTATCACCACTTTAATAGGTCATCTTGTCTGTTGAAATGGCTATAGACCCGTTGACAGTCTGAAGAAACTTCTGTCTTCCTACAGTTTCACCTGGCTTGCTCAATTGGTTTTTGAGCACTGGGCTTTACCTCATTGCCCTATTTTCCTCTTAATACTAACTTAGAGCAGAGCAGCGGTGCAGTCATGTGCAGCTTAAGGAGAAGGGGATGGTAGATGAGTGTCTTGTGCAGTTCTCATTATTGTTGCCAGTGCTATGCTGATCCTACATTCAAATGTCTCCTTAAGAAAGATTTACTATAATCCAGAAAACAGCTGATGCCTAACTTTGTGCACATAAACCTGTAAGCCACGTAGCATTTAATTTGTGTATACATACAGAATTCTTAGAAAGCAGCATGAAAGGGACTTAATAATACGTACTTGTCTCACCTGTTTCCCATTATACCAGTGTATAGTGTTTGCATCTGTTCATTTAATCAAAAGTACATTGTCATTGTTAGATGAGCAAAAACATGCTTCACAGCAGTGCTGCTAGTTGCAAGCCAGCCTTTTTAACAAATACTCTCTCAGTTTATCAGGGTAATTGGAAATTGCTCCTTGGAGGCTGCTGAAACCATAACAAATGCAGACTGTAATGACTGTTGCTTTGCAGTCTCCTGATCACAAAGAAAAGGACTTCGTTGCAGGCTTGCTAGCTCTTGCTGGCTCATTCTTGTTTTGCTTGTGCTGCAGACTTGAAATTTAACCAGTAGTCAGTTATTAAATAGCTGGCAGGATAATAGCTATTACGTTACTCTATTATATGAACACATCTCCTCATAAATGGCTTGTGTACTTCAGATAATATAAGACTTGTTCTGACTACCTTCCAAGTGCAGCAGGGTTGTGTTGGTCATTCATAAAAGAAAATATCAGCTGTAGTCATTGTTCCTAAAACGTTAAAAAAACATGACAGTTCCACCAAAATGCAGTCGGTCTTATACATGGGAGTGTCCACTTAGCTTGTTGAATTTCTTGGACTTTTGGTAGAATCTGGCCCCTTTTTCCTCTGCTGTTGATGGGTGGTGGTGATTTCATGCCCTTTCTCCTGCTTAGGAAAAGACTGCTTTACTGACTTTCTGCCCAACTCGCAAGATGCTGTCACAAGCTCAGAGAAGCTGAGTGCCTTTGCCAAAACAACTGAAGGACCCTGATCTTCATATTCCCATCTCACTAGATGTATTTTTAGAAGTCTATGTGGTAGAGCTACTTGCACATCCTTTTAAGTATCTGAGCATGTAAATGAGCAACAGATGACACAATCTGACATTAAAGTGACAAAGAATGAACGTATACAATAAGGTTACTTTAACCTTTTGGAGAATATATTTATAGGTTTTGCTTCCTAATCTAAGTAACAGTGTTTAGACCTTTTTCAGCAAGTAGTTTTTGGCCTCTGTGGGTTTTGTTTTAATTATGTTTTTTCAGGAGTGCACAATGAAATCTTAAATATTGATTTCAGCAGGTACATAGAGCAGAAGTACTTCCTTGTGATGCATATGGAACGATTATTTACTTATTTATTTTCAAAGGCAAAAAAAAAAAAAAAAAACTCTTCATCTCCCCAGTAGCCTTGCTGTTTCTTGTGGCCAGAGATGTCATCTTCTCATAACTGTCCTAACTTATACTATCCAAAAGTTGGAAAGATGCAGCATTCTGATAGAAATGTGTGAAGACCTCAGGTTGTACCAGCTTATACTTACTCTCTTCAGTGTGTATCATGTCTATACATAAATGAATTGATTGTGCAGGGAAAAGGAAACAAAGTTGATCATCATGTAGACTGACTGTTAAGTAAGCATGCCAAGAACTTGCTCCTTATTCCTTTAAACAAAAAAGTGGTACCATATCTGTCCCAGAACTTGAGTTGAAGATGAGTACTAGATAATAGTATTAGAGCATTCTGATGGTCTAGAAGAACACCTAAAGGTGGTAGAAGTTTGTAGTATGAATTTCTTTGTGTTGAACATATGAGCTTCAAGTGGCGATAAAACATATTTAGAGCTGTCACCAGTTACTTTAATGCAATCTTGTCTTAGCTGTGAGTAACCCAGAATATCACGGACTTTATCTGTAATAAATAATTCAGTACCTCTGTAGTTAGTTTTATCCCATTTCTTGTGTCGGTAGACAGAAAGCTCTGAGGTGCAGATAAGGGGGAGGGAAAAAACAGCCCTTCCTCAACTGATGACTGGAAAAGAGCATGCGTTCTATAAAATCTAAAGCAACAGAGTGCTGCTACAGACCAACAAGCCTGCTGAAAACATCACCCTCGTTCTTAATAACTATTCAGAAGGTCAGATGTTTTGACTGAGGGCTGCTCAAGTGTACGTCCTTGTCCTGCTTGCTTCCTTCTCTTGTGATCTCCTTTCTTATTCTTGTGCACTCACATTCTTCAAAAAACAAAACTCCCCAAAAACCCTCTCATCAAACTCCAATTAAAATCTTTTTTTTTCCTTTTTGCTCCCTTTAGGTATTCCTGTCTCTCAGCAGCACTTAATTTGGAGTAACGTGGAACTGAAAGATGATTATTGTTTGAATGATTATAAGTAAGTATAGAATAAAATTGCAAGGAATGTTTCTAAGTAATTATTAGCATAGACAATGTATAATAGAGTATGTAACAAAAATTCATTTATTGTTATTTCCAGTATTTCAGGAGGCTGCACTCTGAAGTTAGTTCTGGCTATGCGAAGTGGACCTATTAAGACTAGAAGAGGTAGGTGCTAACTTTGTTAAAAACTAATGGTTTCAACTTCAAACTGTGAACAGCTACTGTTAACTATTTCAGGCAAGCAGACTTTAGTTTCCAGTTAATTGGAAAATACTTGTGTTGTGGTTTTGATGCCGGTATTCCACATCAGTGCATCATGCAGCAGTTAAGGAGTTAATGCTGGTGGGAGCAGCAGAGGGGCGGAGCTCCGCGCCGGGCGGTGCTGCCTGGGCATAGCTGCGGAGCTTCAGCACGTGTGCTTCCCCTGCAATTCCTCCTTAACGTATGCTCACAGCTTTTGGTTTGGAAACTTCATTTCTCCCTCAATTGTTCAATTTTATTAGATTTAGTGAAGTTACCGTTCCTTCTCAAATCGTGCCGTTGTTTTTTTGTAGACCCATCTATTCCCTCCGTTTCCCCCCACCCCCCCTCTCCAGCACTCATAGCTTTGCTGCAGTTTGGTTTCTTCTGTGTTTTCTCTTTTCTCTCTCCCTTCTCGGTTTCCCTTGGGTTACTGTCACGGACTACACCGTGACAACTTGGTAAAAATATCCCTCTTAGTGCAACAAATGCACCATCTCTTTTAATTTAGTTTGCACTTAGTTTGTGTATCTTTGTTTGTATAGCATCATCAAGTCTTATAGGCAACAATTGTTCACCTGTGGGAGAAAGAAATGCTACCTTAATGTCACTGTTTAATAAGAAATGGGAATTGCTTTAGGTTTGGTTTTGTGGATTGTTAATAGAGGAATGAAAACTGCAAATGGAGAATCTCTTTAATTTTCACTGGGAAAACAGTCAGCATGTCTTTTACCTTGCAAATTCCAATTGTAAACTTATCTGAGCTCTCAAAGGTGATAAAAACATTGTGCCTAACGTTTGAGTGCTTTAATGTAATGAAGCCTTAGTTGTAATGCTGTCCTAAGTATAGTTTACCAGAGATACTTTTTATAAAACAAGGTGTATTTACATTGTAAACTTAACTGAATTGACATTTTAGGTTGTATTACTGTAGGAGAACTACGTTAGTCTTTGTTTTAAAAGAGCTCAGTACCCTAAGAGGCCTGATTGTCATCTGGCAGCAGCTGACAGTTGGGTGATTTAAGATATGACAAGTTTTCTGTAAACATTTAGCTGCTCTTCCTGAGGAATCTCCTGTTAGCTGTCCTGAGTGCTCTTAGTAATAAGAATCCAGGGATCTGCTACCTTAATGGAAGAAACACGGCTAGGGCATTCCTTTTTACCATGAAAATTGAGCTAAACTACTTTTTTCTTCTAATTCTGTAGTGATAGAATTACCCAAATTGAGGCTGTTTTTTTTTTTTAAAGGTATTCCAGTAATTTTATTTTGGACCCATTCTTCTGACTCTGAAATAGGCTAAAAACCTCTAAAACATTTTAAAATTATTTTTATCGGTTGACTGTTTTCTCTCATGTCTGTCAGAAAATCTGAGAGCGTAATGGTTTAGAGTGCCTAAACTCTAAAGAGTACCTCTGGATTGGATTTTAAATTGTGATTAGTGAACAGGGGCTTTTGGAGGGTAGATTATTTAAACAGTAGATGTATAGCAGTTAACATCTCAGCTAGTTTATTTCTAAAGACTTCTTGTTGTTTCTTAGTCTTTGCTTGCTAATAAAGAATTCACTGAAATGCAGAGCCGTAAATCTGGCATATTTAAGCATCTGACTTGAATCTGTGGAGTGCTATTTACAAAACAGCAAGAGTGTCTGAAAGAAACTGCTTGAAGTTGAATCTTTGGTTGATGTTGTCTTCCAGTGGAAGGACTTGCTATACTGTAACTGTAGTTGTATTTAGGCATGGTCTGAAAATACAGTGTGATTGACAGAAGTTGAAATAATTTGGTTTTATTCTGTTTTGTTTTATTCTTCTCATAGTTCCTGTGAAAGACCCTATAAGGGAAACAGCTGAATACATGGATCCTAGCAGAGATGAGATCAGGGAGAAAGGACCATTTAACAAACAAGCTACCTTCTTAGTATATCGAGATCAGAATTTCTTTGGTGCAGTAGAGCAAGTTGATACTTCAAATCCATTGCCTGAATCTTTCAGGTAAAGTTGGTTTTAATCTTTATATGGCATCTCCATCTTGAAGAATAATGTAATTTTCAGCTTTGTCAAAAGAATACCTGGACTATTGGGATAATAGTGTACTAAGGGATGCCAAAATGCTTTAAGTGGTTGACCTGACTACACAGTAGGGCTCCGTGGTGGGTGATCATGCTGACTGTTGTCCATCGCTGTGTGTCAGTAAAGTGAGCTAGTGCTGACCTTGTACTTGAGGCAGTTCTTGACATTGTAGCCCTTTCCCAAAGGCAGTTTTATGCAAGTGGGAGTCAACCTGTCAATAAGGATATTAAAAACTTCCATTAATTAAAAAAAAAAGTTACTACAGTTTTACACTTAATGTCATAAAAGTTGCTGTATCCTCAGTGTAAATCTTCTTTTCCATATGGAAATGAATTGTGCAAGTGATTAGGCAGGAAGATAAATGATTGTCAGTGTAAACTGGCAGAGTTTGCCTAAAGCTTTAGAGAAACTTTGTTTCTTTCTATTTTTGTCTTTTCTTAGAAAAAAAAAATACTGAAATAATTATTAATAGAACTGACCTTTAAACATAACTTGACCTCGGTTTAGCTAATGTTGAAACACCGAACTTACCTTAGAATCATAGTACTGATATTATCAAAGGAGTTAGACTGTCACTTAAGCTACTGTTTTATAGTAAACAGACTGCTAGTCTGAATCTTCTTCTGACACTATCAAAATTGATAAAATATATTGGAAAAAAATATTATGTTGTCTTTACTGGAGCTTTGGGATATAGGTTTTTTAATCCCCTGAAACACTTAATATCTGTATATTTGTAAGATAGTTTTAAGATAGATTTGTAATGCTAGCTACATTTTCTCCAAGCCTCTTTTCACTGTTTACAAAGTGAAACCAAGGTCATGTTTTTCACGTTTGAAAATTCAGTGACTGTAGTTTAGAAATTAGGTGTTTTTTTGTTTAGTTGCTCTCCAGATTGTTTTACTTTTCTTGCATTTAATTGTTAAAGCTTGTCAAAGTGTAAGTACATACAGTGATTGTTGTCTCTGGATTAAAAGAAAATATCTGGAATTGTGGAGGAGTGCTGGCAGTGTTTTAACAATATACTGATTGTCTTAGAAAGACACGTTTTGTAAGCAAGAATTCAAGAATGTTGACACCAATGGAGAAAGTCAATTGAGAAATGAGTTCAAAGTATAATGAAGAACACATCTCCCCATCCCACTTTTATAGCTTTATATTCAAATTAAAGGAGAAACTCTTCTATTAATCTTTTTTTTTTTGTCTCCATTTAGTCAGGAAATGCAAAAAAAACCCAAACCAACAAACAAAAAAACCTTTTCGTATAGAGGGGGAAAGTAAAGCATGGGGCTGTTATATCCCTCTTCTTTCAATCCTTACATTGAAGGAGGGGAAGTTCAGAGAATGGTTTTGAGTTGATGACTTAAATCTTGGCAGATCTGAGATGATTGTGTAGTGTTGAATCTTTGCCAGGAGGGGTATGTAATGTACACGCTGACCATCCCTGTACAGAGCTGTTCAGTGTCTGGTAAGAAATGACTGGACTATTCTGCTGACTTGTTTTGAATCTGCTCTTAAAAGTCTGTCTCCCATATGTGTTACCTTCTGAGTTTTGCTACATTTTAGGAAAAGCATTGGAAAAGTCGGTACAAAAACACTGGCTCATGACTAAAGATTTACAGGAGTCAGAAAAGATGCCACCTTTGGTACTGGGTTTTGGTACTGACCTACCCATCACCTTTAGTTGCTGGAGAGAAGAAATTTTTGTTTGGTATAATAAAACATTTTTATGAACAGGAGGCAATCACCTGATTGTCACGATTTCTAGATGATGGCAGCCTAATGAAAGAATTGGAATACTCTTTAAAAAGTATTATATATGGGATTAAAAAGGCATCAATTTGTAATGAATGGACATTCATAATGATTTTTTTATTTATCTGTCAATTGTTGGATGTGTGTTACTGACTAATGCTTCCTAGGAAGAAAGCAAGTCAGATTCTGATTTTAAAATGTTGAGGTTTTGCATTCTTTTGGAATACAAATTGGAAAAATATGGTGTGAACTTCCAGTGACTGCTGAATTAGACTATTTTGTCTTAGATCTCAAAGTTCTTATCCGTATGCTTTTTTCCAAATGTGAGATTCTTGAGAAACCTAAACTGATCCTTTTTTATTTTTTATTTTTATTTTGAAAAGGAGAAATAGAATATCACATCCAAATGGGTGACCCCTCCATTTCCATTTATGGTGAGAACACCCCTCGGGATGGATAGAAATTTGGACTTTCCTTCCATGCCAGTGTCTGGTTAACTGGAAAACTGGTCAGCTTGTTGTCTGAGTCAGTGTTAACAACTTTGGCCTTCAGGAGACACTTGTGGAACTGGATATTCCCTCTGTGCGGAAAATATATAGTGAATGTGAACCAACTGTACATGGTATAACAACTTCCCAGAAGTGGGACTGTGTACTGGTTTCAGCATCATCATTTTTTGTGAGCACTCTAATAAGGAATGCTTATGTTCTAAAATAATGGATTTGAAATGTCTTTGCATACCATTTTTCATAATGCTTTGTCAACAGATCAACTACGGATTTGACTTTCTAGTTGTAAGAATACACTGAAAACATAATTAAGTCAGAAGTGAAAACAATTTTTATTATTTTCAGTGTTGGTTCAGTTGATAACTTAAATGCTGCTGATGAAGATGAGACACAAGCAACACCTTGTGGCCAACAGATTTTTGAAAATGCAGTTACTATGAATAAAATGAAACTGCTCAAGGCGAAGATGAAGAACATGAATTTAAGTAAAAAGGTAAAAATGATTTAAATTCTTCTATGATCAGATAGTTTGCACTTCCCCAGTACGGGCTTTTTAGAAAAACAGATTGGATACTTTACTGTCTGGGGAAGGGGAGTGGTAAAGGGTATGTGATTTATTATCTGTTGTTTAAAAAGAAGAACAGTAACACAAATGTTCTTCTTCCCTGGGGCATTGGCTTCTCTTGAATCTGCCTTTGAGTATTCAAAGAATTCAGTGCTTGTCGTGGATGTATTTACATTATTTTTGTGGTGGTTGTTCTGCTTTCTTTCTGATACTTTACTGTTGTTTTCCAGCACTCTTCCAGTAGAGAATGAACAATGTTTAACTGAAATGGAACTTATTTCTAATTTCATTTAAGAATTACTGTAACTAAGAGTCCTGTAAATATGAGAACAAGATTGCCTAGCAGATAAAACATTAGGCTGGTATTCAGGAGATCTGGATTAGTAAAATTCTTTAACGTCAATCTTGGTTCCCTAGGTGTAAAATGAAGATACCCATTTTCATTCATTTTTTTGTCTGAGACACTGTGCAGCTCTGAATAACTTCACTGGCATTCTGGCTTCCCTTTTCTTATTCCTCTGACATGCGGTCTTTTCTGATTATAATCTTTGATCTTGATATTCTGACGTTGGTGTGAAGTCTTGGTAGTTAGCAACAGGTGAGAGAGTAGTGTGAATGATATGGTGATGTTTTCTGGCCTTATGCTGTCAGAATTCCTCAGAATATGATCTCTGCCAGGTCTCTTATTGCCTCCATAATTCAAGTACTAACTGTTCTTGATCAGTTTTTCCTATTTGTTTTTCTTTTAATAGACTAAAAAAACTGTCAAGGTGAAACCTCATCCACCAACAGCTCCTCGACCATCCAGTGGCTCAGCAGCTGCTGCTCGTCAGCGGTTTTTAAGAGTGCTCCCTCATATTGGACAGTCCTGCCTACCTCCTTCTGGGAATTCGTGTCCTTTCCAGAACTCACTTACAGCATTCCCTTCTTTGGCCACTGCTGGTAGAACAATGCCGTCCACAGCTAATGACTTTCTTAAGGAAGGTGACACCTGGGAGAGCAATTTTTGGTCTCAGTCAGTTAGTAGAATCAGGTTACCACCGAAAATACCTCAAGTTGAACTAAAACATGCAAAAATACGTACAAATAGTATTTTGACTCCTGTTTCATCTCTGCTTGCAAATTTGGAACAAGTGTCTGAAAATGTGACTTCAACAACTAAGGAGGATTCTGGTTTGTATCCAAATCTAACAAATGTAGAACTGTATGGAGCAGAAGAAAAACTTCTATCTGAAACGGATACTTTTGCTTTGTTTACAGAAGCAAATTCCCCTGAACAGTGTAGTGAGATATATGACACAGGAAAGGTGAACCCAGAACTTGAACTCTCAGATGGAGATGAGGAGTCTGAGGTTATAGAACAGCACAAGAAACCTATAGGTAAAGTACTGAACACTGCAGCAACGGGAACTGGTCTTCTCAGTACTCGTTTGAGTCCTCAGAAAAGTATGCTTTTGTTACCTCTTTGGTATTCATCACAAGTGGCACATCATAGTTCCCTGAAACGACAAACACAATCCAAGTGCTTTGAGTCTAGTAACTCGAGAGTAGGTAAGTAAT
Organism: Cyrtonyx montezumae; assembly: GCF_038088225.1. Lineage (NCBI taxonomy): Eukaryota > Metazoa > Chordata > Aves > Galliformes > Odontophoridae > Cyrtonyx > Cyrtonyx montezumae. The sequence continues at coordinate 14,626,261 of NW_027072045.1, read as the reverse complement.
GTGACTTAAATAATAATTAAAGATGACTCTTTAATCGTTCCTGATTTATCATGTGTTTGGAAGATGAAAGTTTTATCTTTGTGAAGTATGCATCTTTTAAAGTTCTTGCTGTTACACTCTGTAGTGTATTGTAACCTTTAATATTTTAAGCAATTCTTTAATACATAAATGTCATCCTGATCTTGGGTAGATAAAACTGTGACTCTTTCCTAGTTTTATTAGTACTTAATGAGTCCTGCATATTATCTTTAGATATAAATATGACTTTCTCCTCCGAGGTTTCCAAAAGACAAGACCTGTGAATGCTTTTGGGTGTACTAGAATTGGAGGGACTATTTTGATTGATAGTGTTGTCTTTAGGACTGCAGCCTGAGCCAGAAGGATTTGGCAAAAGGAAAGCAAGGAAGGCAGGGATGCTGGAGACCATTAATACCATGCTGATTTCCTCTAGTTTTTGTGACAAGCATTGATCTGTCTACTGTAGTCTAGGTAACTGTAGCATACTTAATGCTTAACATCTACTGAAAGTGGGTGTTGTTAACCTGAATTTGAATATCTGGTGTTATTCTCTTGAGAGATACTTATTTGTCTAGAGGAACACTTCAAAAAGGCTCTTAGTCCATGTGAGTTGGTCTCTAGCCTGAAGCACCCAAGCTATGTGCTAGGAAAAGAGCAGAATGATTGTGAGCCTAACTGTAAAACAATTCATGGGATGTATCTCCTGCCTCTTCTGTGAAATAATACCTGGCCAGGAGAATAATTGTCTGGATTGTGTTCAAATGCTCATTTAAAAAAAGCTAACATATTTGCTAAATCTTGATTTTTTTCATTTTTATTCCTTCCTCACTGTGCCTATATTAAATTGCTAATCACAGCGGTTTGCTTCCCTATCTTCTGAAAACCTTTTTTTTTTAGGCTCATTTTATGGTATTGACAGATTAGTGTTGGCTTTAGGTCTTGCAGACTTTGTTTTAGTGGTAGGAAAATTGTCCTAGTCAATGAGAACATTGTTTTGAGGTCATGAAAGGTGTGCTGGTCTGGTTATTTCCAGAGCTGAACCAGAAGGACAAAGAAAATACCTGAAAACCATAGCAGTTCTAAGAGGTCTGACTTACTGTAGTTTTTACTGAAGGTGGTGAGCTAACGTATTTAGTAACAACTCTCAGCACAATCAACTTTTCTTCGTATCTTTGAGTTGCAGTTTGCAGACTTTCTCTTCTTTCTCTTTTCTCTTTATGATCTTTGAGAGAGAGGCATCTAGGACATTAAGTTCTAGGACATTAAGTTCCAGTACAGAGAATGAGCTAGAAGATAACTTCAGGAAAAAAAAAGTTATGCAACCATGTAAGGGCAAAAGCTGCTAAATGAGTGGCTTGTGCCTTCCTGTCACAACTGGAGTGCAGCTTTGAATTGGCAGTGAACATTAATAAATGTTTGTCTGTAACTACTCCTTGCCAAAAGAGACAAGTCTGCGTGATGGAGATTTTCAACTTTCTATCATCTACTCCATTTTGGGTGCAGCTGTGATGAATGGACTTCTTTGGTTTGTTTTGTCAAGCAAAAATGTTTTTCAAATGTTTCAGACATGATAAAGACGCAGTAGTTGTCATGTTATGCATCCTCCTGGGAGAAAGGTGTTGATCACTTCTATAACTGACTGAAGGACAGATTCCTATTCTTAACTTAAGACCTCGGTTTTATGTCTAGTGAATTCGTCTTACAACAGCTGCTATAGTGGCTCGTGTGTGTTTTTGTGTTTATGTGTGGTACACAGTGAGGAATGTTTTCAAGCTCTCTTTCCCAAACTTCACTAACTGGTGCTTCTGGTATAGTATGCTTTTGGATAATAAGATGGGTGGCATTGCCAAACATTGGTTAGAAGTTTCTGTTCTTAGATGATGGTAGAATGATGGCACTGATGGATAGATAGGACTGCAATGTGTAGTGATGATCAGGTGTTAACTATTGCATGTAGCCACAGTGTCTCAGCTGAGAAATAACTGTTGTGATTATCAGTGCACTTCAGAAAAACCACTTCTCAGCTCATTAGGTCATTTTTTTCAGGGGAGCTCCGCAATAATGGAGTGATACAAGCACTGAAATGTGTTTGAGAGAATGTGTTCTCTATATCCTAGCATATGGTAAGCATCCCTAAGTAAAAGCTTACTTCTGCAGAAGGATAAGAGATTACTTTCTTTTATGTGCTTTCCAGTTATGAAGCAACAGCCAAGAATCACAGGACAAAAAGAGTAAAATGAGTTTAAGTTCTTAAGTCTAAGGAACATCCACAGAGTGTCTTATGAATCTATATAGTTAATCATGCACTTCTACTGCAGTCTTTGTGTGCCAGCAAGATTTTAAAATGTTGCTATATTTATTTGGTAAACTTGAGTTATTAGCTACTGCATGTGCAGTGTACTTGAATGTTCAGTCAGTTCTTCAGAAAGCTGTGGTGTGTAGTGCTTTCCAAGTTGCACTATGTATTTTCATTTTGCATTTGGGAATAACATTAGTACATGTTTTATTTCTTCTGTAACTGCTTACTTATATGAATTTTTAGCAGATGCAAATTAATAATAATGCATCAAAATCATGCGTTGTCCTGCCTCTTCCAAAGGTGTTCATAAACTTGAGATGTCTTTCTCACTTTTGGCTTTTGTGATTTTATTTTCTGTTTGGGCTTGGTGTTCCCATTTGATGTAACCTAAGAAATGCAAAATAAATTGGAATTATTGGAAGATAACTTTAACTTGTTTGTGGTCAGGAATAAATAAAATTCTTCACTGTCTCTCTACATCTGAAAGCAGGTGAAGCAACCCATCTTCCACCTTTGAATGGCTCAATTCAAGCAAAAAGGAAAATTGCAAAACATTGTTTTCTTTGTGGCAAGAAAACTGGATTGGCAACCAGCTATAAGTGCAGGTAGGCTTGGTGTATAACTAGCTGTTTAAGGTAAATAGCTGGGATAACCAAAAGGTTTTCTGTGCTGCGTGATGTTCACTAAAACCTAGCACATCAAAAAACAGGTCTAAAGAACTCCAAGAAATAAAGTTTAGAAATACTGTATCTGCTCTGCTGTGGAGGGAGAACACATCCTGCTAGGAAAATAAAGAAATGCAAGGTATCTTGTAATAGAAAAGACTGACACAGGGAGAACTTACTACGGACTTAAATTCTGATAATTGTATTAATAATAATTATACTATGACCAACTTAAGCAAAAAAAAAAAAAGTTTTTGTTATGATTTAAGAAAATCTCCCTCAGATCTGGCCCTATTATAACACATCTACGTTGTTTGATTGCTTCTTAAGAATTTCTCTTTGACAGCATTTTAATCCTTACGTGTGTAAGAATTTTAAAACTTCAGTCACTTTGGAACATCTAGAGTATCTCAAAAGCTGAATGCTAGAGTGCTGGTCCCACAAGTTATGGCTTATAGATGGCAAAAGAGAGAGAAACATTTCTGTCTTGGTCTTGGTTGTGTACAGTTGTGTTTTCCTTAAGATATTCTTGATATCATTTGCTATGAACAAGCAAAGGCTAGAAGCTGCTGCACTAAGGGCTGTATTGGAAGCTGATTGGGGTTCATGCCAGTCAGCTGCAAAATGAACAGAACTTCTGCCACTGGGGAACTCTGATGGGAAGTTTCACAGTGAGAAACTACATTCTTAATGACTCTTCTTTGGTTTTTTGAAACATCTTTGGGCTGCTGTACAATTTTCTACTGAGTCAAGATGGAACCTCTTCTAAAAGTGACTAAGCAGCTTGCTTAAGGTTAAAAATGAAGCTCAGAAAAAGATGGCTAGAATCTAAGCAATCGTATCAAGTAAACAAGACATGATTAAGCCACAGGGCTCCCAGCATGTCAGAGTTAAAAGCTTCTAAAAGCTTGTAACTTCTAATATTCTTGATTCTTCAGATGTGGAAACAACTTCTGTGCAACTCACCGCGATGCAGAGACTCACAGCTGTACCTACAACTAAAAGAATGCAGGGAGAAGGTATTTGCAGGAGACCAATCCTGTCATTAGTGCACCGAAGATTCCCAAAATCTAATGTGGTTGTGCTGCATGTGGCCATTCTGCCACTGAAGAGTTGTCTTTCATTGAGAGAAGCACTTGCTTAAACTGCATAATTTTGCCATGCTCCGTATCTGAGGATTTGCCGAGTATCAAAAGCGCACAAGGATGCATCCTAGTGAAGAATACAGTGAACACTACATGCAGTTACAACTTTTCTTCTTTGGGGAATGGAAAGTTAGTTTATAAAAACTTACACTATGATTTAATTGTTACTGCCTGTCTTGTGTTGTTTTTTGTATTTGGAAATGGTATTTCACTAGACAAGTCTTTTAAAGATGCACTTTACTAACTTAATTTAGTAATTAAGTTAGTAGTTAATTTAGTAATTAAGTTAGTAATTAACTTAATTAACTAAATTAACTTAATTTAGGGCCCCTCACTACAAGAAGGACATTGAGGCCCTGGAGCATGTTCAGAGAAGGGCAACAAAACTGGTGAGGGGTCTGGAGCACAAGTCTTATGAGGAGCGGCTGAGGGAGCTGGGATTGTTTAGTCTGGAGAAGAGGAGGCTCAGAGGAGACCTTATTGCACTCTACCACTTCCTGAAGGGGGGTTGTGGTGAGGAGGGGGTGGGCCTCTTCTCCCTGATAAATAATGACAGGACGAGAGGGAATGGCCACAAGTTGCGCCGGGGAAGATTTAGATTAGACCTTTCTTTTTCTGAAAGAGTGGTCAGGCACTGGAATGGCCTGCCTAGGGAGGTGGTTGAGGCACCATCCCTAGCGCTGTTCAAGAAGCGTTTAGATGAGGTGCTAAGGGATTTGATTGAGTAATTGGGTAGGGATAGTGATAGGAGGATGGTTGGACTAGATGATCTTGTAGGTCCTTTCCAACCCAATGAAGCTATGAACCTACAATTAACTGTATAACCAGACTTGAGGGGATGTTGTAATGAGGGTATCGTGTAACGTCTTCTGTACTTTTGCATTTTTCGTCCATTGTGTGGTATCTAAGTTATTTCACTGGAAAGATCTTCCTTTCTTCCCATTTCTCAGACTGCCTGTTTCGAGCAAGGCAGTAGTGTACTCTGCCCCCCATTTCATCCAGATTGGTATTCATACACTGTATATCCTTTCCGAAAATAACATACCGTATTAATCACATTTTTCTTAAAATAATACTGTTTGTATTACCAATTTGTTTTTTAAATAGAAAATCCCCCTTGATCATGTTAAATATAAGGAACAACTTATTTTACCTTTTGTTTTTTTTGTAATCCTAGATATTTTTAAGACTTCACAGCTTGGTTTGTGTTACTGGACAAAATTTGAATAAATATTAAATTTTATTCTGGCTTCTATTCAGAAGTATGTTCAAAGTACACAAAGTATGATCCTAAACTAAGAGCTGGGCTTTGGGAGTGCGGAGGAGGAGATATTTTTGCCTTTTCAGAAGCACTGGCTCATCTCTGTTGCCACTGAAGTTGATGTAAGAATTCCCAAACACTTCATTAGAAATGTGACCAGCAGTGTCCTTTAAATAAACCTCCTGGATGTGGTAAGCAAAGGCAGAATGGATATTCAACAAATGACATTTTAACCTGGAGCCTTTATCGCCTCCTGTTGGTACCGTACAAAGGGCAATTCAGTATTTACTTGCATGAGGCACCCTTTAATGAGCGTGTAGCTACATCGTGAAGCAATACTTGGAGCCTTACCTGCTGAAAGCCTTTCTCTTTCATTCCTTTAATGCGTCTGGAATCCTTACAAGCTTATGTTGCCCAGGGTACTCCATTATGAATCCCCACATTGCATCTGCACATTTAGATGTCACCCCTTTCTGGCTAGATTCCTTAGTTACTTGCTTGGTTTTGGTGTTAAAATGATCTATGCTGCGTTGCAAACAGTAGCATCTGATGAGCACAGCAGGTACGATTTGGGCCGATAAAAGAAAGAAGATCAGTGAAACAGAAGTAATTTGAAGAATTGTTACCCTTGGCAAGAATCCTTTCCACGTGGTCCCCTGGCAGTTTCTTCCTTTGGAATTTTTGGAGAGCGATGTCCTTGGAATACTGTTTTCAAATTCATTCTTCTGGGCAGTCATATGGGGTAAGGTGTTTGTTCCATATGTGATCTCTGGACCTCTTCTTAGAAAAAGCTGCAGTGGATAAGAAGGACTGCGTGTAGTTTTTGTTCTCTCCAACACAGGGCAGTGGTTGATGCTGAAGGAAAAGGCAAAGAAACTGGGTGTGTGTAGTAGTGATTTCCCAGCAGTTGTGATTCAGCGCCTTCAAGACAGGTATAGATGTATGTTGTTCCTTTGTAGATCTCTGATTGGGAGTGGAATTAAAGTAATGTAAGCTATCATCACTTAATCTGTTATTGCTCAAGTGTAGATGTCAGGATTTTTTCTTTTTGTAGTGCACTAGAGTGACCATACTGAGTTTTACTGAGAGTTCCCAACTGAGTCAAGTCTTGGTTGTGACTCTCCCTTTCTGCATATGCTAATTACCTCCTATGGTGCACAACCTTACTTACAGATTACTATGATGCTCTATTTTATATAATTTCACATAATTTTTATTATACATATATATTGTGTATATATATATATATGATACGGGGCTTTTTTGTGCTGAAATCTTCTGGTTTTGTTCTGGTCTCCAATACTGTATTATAGGCACTCTTCTTTTCAACCAGTAGTACAGCAGCTAGGTCTGTAATTTACACTGTTTTATTTGCCAGGTTTTACTGAATCCTGCATTAGCCTGTGCTATGGATTAATTACTGTTTACTGTGTAAACTTACCTAAATGGTTTGGTTTTTCTGAATATCACTCAGTATTCTGCAGTGCTGTAGACAACCATTTAGCTTTCGCTTGTTTGTTTGTGTAATTAGTGTATCATACAGCTTTTACACAGCTGAAGTTCAACAGTGACTCCGTGTTTCTCTACCTTCCTTTCATTTTTTTTCTTCTTAACTGGAGAACCTATGAGACATAACCAGATTGGGCTCTTGTTGAACCACCTCCAGGATTCTCGTGTCAAATTGGTAAGTTCCCCAGAGCTATCAGAAGTATTTCTGGATCTTGAATGAAAGGTTTCTTTTTTTTTTATTTCCTGAAATCTCCCATGGTGATAGAAATCTGTCTACTTGGAATTCCTATCTCTATTCAGCTGACATTCTCTTGGGATGTAATCACATTGGTGCCTCTGCTAACAATCTTGTCACAGACAAGGTTGGAATTACTAATGTTTTATATTTGACAAATGAAGTCTTTCTAGCTTTCTTACGCATGATGTATTTGGTCTCTTTTCAAGTGCGTCCAATGTTTGTAGTGAGGCACCATTTCCTGGGAGTGAGCTGTGGGCTTGGAGTTGCTTGTACCTGCAGGGATTTGCTTTTTCTTGTTGCCTTTATGTTGAAGAAGACTTTTCTTATTTTATGCAACTCAGATTCACCTTGAAATGCATTTTATATTTTCTCTAGTTAGTACTGAGCCACAGTAACTCATGTGAGAACATTCTTGTAACTAAGAAAGCCACATGCAGCTATGGGACAGGTGTGTGAGCATTCACTGCTCATGCAAAGTAGTTCTTGAGCTTGGCCCCCAAACTACAACGTATGCAATGTTTGCAGTGGATAAGGGAGTGTGAGGGGAGAAAAATGGAAGAAAGTTATCTTTCCTGTGATTATTGTCCTGGTTAAGATTACTGTCTATTAAAATCAGAAGGTGTTCTCAGTAGAAAGATGAACTTAGTCTGTTCCCTATGCAGCAGCTGTGATTGGAGCCATCGGGATTTTGTAGGCAGTAATGCGCAGCTCTTCATTTAGAGAACTACAGTTCTTCATTTTCTCTGCTGAGTTTTCCCCAGTCTCCTCTTCAGCTCTTTTTAGTTCTTTTGTTATATTTTGTTTTCTTAATGTTACTTGAAAACCACTGAATGTTACAAGTGTAACATAAGTAAAGGGATATCTCTTTTTGTGGTATTAGTTTTGAATCTCCTTTTCCATACCCACACTGAGAAAATACAGAAATGAAAGGTTTTTCATGCAAAACTCTACAGTTAGTCAGAAATGTTTTTATATGCATTTTGCCAAAGAGAATCGCTCTGAAAGATAGAATGTTGTGTTTCTACTGTGGGATGTTATTTCCTCATTGGTGAAACTGAAATTCCTTGATCAGCAAGGTGGTCTTTGTCCTCCCAGCCCTGTGTACAGTATGGGTGGATGCTTGCCTTGTGCTTCCACCCTACTTTTGGTCACTTTGAGATGTTGTGTTGTCAGCTCTTCTGCATTTCAGTCTTGGTGGTCCTAATCTTTTAAATTGGAGCCAGTCTGTAAATAAGCCAGTATGTTTGGTTTTTTTATCAGTTAGTGCAAGCATGTCATTTTATTCCTCTTATGTTTTTATGGCTTTTGTGTACATATATATCATAGAAAATATTTTGGCTTAGGTAATTGTTTACCTTTCCCATTGAACAGTTCTGTAGAAAAGAAAAAGCTTGCAATAGCAACTATTTAATAGCATATCTGCAGAACTGTGCAGAAGAGAGCTAACAGCTATTTCCCAGGTTACTCTATATTGTTATTAGTGCAGTTCAGATTAATCTGTCGGAACTCTGCTAATTTGGGGTAATCTGGGCTGGAAATGAGACATCTGTTTTCTTTATTCTTCAGTGTCTTTTAGGAATGAAGCAGTAATTTGGCCTTTTTCAGAAACAGTTATTAGCATGCAATCGAACAGTGTCTACAAGTTCAGTCCGCTAGTCTGCAGTATAACCTCCCTCTTAAGCAAGGCCTTCCTGGCTGTGAACGTGATGCTGGTGGTCTGCATGAAGCTGCAGAAGGGAGACACCAGGGGGCACTGGAGACGCTTAAGAATGGGAAAAGTTGGTTTTATCTCATGAATTTCAGGAAGAAAACTATCTGTAAGAAAGCACAGATTCTTTAGGATCTTCATTCAGCCCTCTCTCAGCAGATCTGAGGGAGGGTACCTTGCCTTGGCCTATTTCCAAAGTGTTTCAAAAATGCTCTGAAATGACTGAAACAATGCCACCAGTATATGCTTGAATGCTCTTTTCTTTACTGATGAAAACTATTACGTGAACTTAATGCATTGCTGAGTAGAGAATCCTCCTCTGTTTCTCCCCACTAACCCTACAAGTGTAAATTTTGGCAGTGTTTGCTAACTGAGTTATGCTGGGTGCTATGTACACAATTAGAAGTATTACCTATCCCCATAATTTCATTCTGTAAGGAGATAAATATTGCTGTTGGATACGGGATGTGAACAGGAAAGAATAAATTCAGTGGTATATGAGGAGCGTACACCAGGAACTGCTCAGGCAAACTCTGACCACCCCTTGCTACGTGTTGTTTCTGGCCTTGCAATCAAGAAGTTATACAGGTCTTTGACAACAGGATTTTTTTCCTAAATCACACTTCCTGTTTTTTTTCAGTTCTTTTTAAGCCAGTCTTCGTAGGACTGATGACTGTGCATCTCTACGTAAGGATTATGAATTCTAATCACAACTAAGATGGTGAATTGGTAATGAAATTAGGTGTTCTACCTGGCATCAGTATTTCAAAACAATACATAATTACTAAAAGAGTATGATTTGCATGGTATGTGATTAAGAGTGTTAATGACTTGAAAATAAAAACGCTGGGGTATTCTTAAGAGGAAAAATCAAGGATTTCAAAACAGCCTCTTCTTTTTCCTCTGTTTCTTTAAATGTGATTGAAAAATAGCAAAAGCTTTCTTTTTTTTTTTAATCTCCTTAAACTTTATGTGGGGAGAGTCTTCTCATTTAGTTTGAGTCAAAGATATTTTAAATGCTATGGGTTTTTCTTTTTCTTTTTTTTTTTTTTTTTTTGTTATTTATTTTAATGAAGCTAAATTTATGCTTAATGCTGAGTGCTGAAACTGTTGCCCATAAAGGGCCATATTTGGGCTATAGTAATGGTTTCCATAAACTCCTCTTGTGCTGGCCAGTGCATAGCTACTATACAGAGATGTATAATTAAATATCTTTGATTTTAAACATGGTCTTGAGATTGAGAGCTTGGTTTTACGAATCCTCTTAAGTAGTTTGCTTCAGTGGAAACAGAAGACCCATCAAAATAGTCTGAGTCAGCTTGACATCACTCCGGCCTGGTGTTTGTCTCAAGGAATAGAAGGTAATACACATTTCAGAAGAAGGTTCAAGAACTCTTCAGTTACCAAATGTGCAAAGCATGTTTTCAGTGCTGGATCTTATCTCCTGTGCTAGTGACTGGTCTGAGTTGTATAGAGTTTTCTATGTGTATAGTATGATATTAATTTGGAAACCTATAAAAGTCTAAAACTATTTTTGAATCTTATTAGATTCATAATCTCAATACTAATTATGTGTAGTGTGAAAAGCATTTTCTTTCACTGCAGTTTTGAATTTCCTACCTTTTTTTTTAATTGAAATTACTTTGAGCTACTGAGAATGGGAAAGCATTGTCTCCTAAATCCATTTGTTCTGTTTGAATCACATCTCCTTTTGCTCTTTTTTTTTTTTATGGTACCATTTATCTTTGTTTGTTTTTCCAGAGCCTTTATTCTACTCACCGTTCTCTGAATCCTCTCTGATTTTGCAACATGCTTTCAGAAATCCTTCCGTCTACTTCAGTTTCCCAGTGCCCATTTTCTTGTCTTGTATATGAAGCTTTAAGTTGCTTGTGGTAGTGACTGTCACCTACTAGATACTGGTACAATGGAAACTTGAAAAAACATTATTCAAATAATATCTGGTAAAACAGGAAACTTACCCATGATTCTTTGAGGGAAGGCCCTATAGAAATGCTCAGTATTAATCTATTCTTTCTGGATAGAACAGGACATAAATAGCACAGCAGTATTAGGAGAAAATGTAGGAAAGTTCTGTAAGAGGAACATCTAGCTGAGATCAGCAAAGTAACTGTGTTTATGAGGAAGATGATGTCTGGATTTTGTTGCACAGAAACAGGCTGCCTATTTTTATTCCTTCACCATGTGCATGTGCTGGATGCACGTGATCTTTATGGCAGTGGGAGAGCTGAATCTGAAAACAACTGTGAAGAGGGAGGCTCAGCAAGGACAAGTGTCTTTCCACTGTGTCTTCAGGGCTGGGAGGTGTGAGCTGACATAACTTTCTACACTCTTCAGTAGTCTGACTAACAAACCTGGAGGTGCAGCAGGCCAGTCAAGTCCTTTTTCCATTTTCCAATTTCTTATAAGTAGAGAATTGAACTAATTTTGTTTTTTGCAAAGTAAACAAAGGTGATGAGCTGTTGTCCTAGCTGCAGTACCACCTGGTCTTTGGAGGTGCACCAGATCTCACTGAGCTTCACTTTTTTTTCTTAAGTGGTGCATATCCTGCCTGTGAAAGCATTACTTTTACTGGAGTATGAAAAAGGGACTAAGTTGCAGATTTCTTCTTTCTTTTTTTCTGGATGCCAGGTGGCTTGTAGTGTAAGAAACCTTATTCAAGTGTGATGCCACAACAGTATGGATTGGATTGCTCTAGAGCTGGTTCACCCATGCCTAGACAACCAATTTTGTCTAGAGAAATTGCCATAAGGTCAGTCTGTTGCATTTGCCAGCTTCTTCCTTAGTTTTTTGAGGCTTACTAATAACAAAATCTCTGTAAACACTCCTACAGAGGGATAGCATTTATGAGGCTCAGGTTAGGCTTTATGGCCACAGCAGCTTATCTGCTCTGAGACAGATTCAGAGCTGCATCAAATCTTGTCAGTCTATAAGGGCACCCTCACATGGCTCTAAGGACTTGCTGAAGTCTCCTGGGGTGAATAGCTGTGTGCCTGTCATGTGTTTGTGCCAGCCTAAGCCTGCTGTGTGTCAGGTGGCTGCAGCCATTGTCTGCTGCATGCACAACGTACAAGGGCCTTCAGCTCTCCTGAGAGTAAGGTTACGATCTAGTTTGCAGACAGGAATGCCTTTTCTTCTGGTTGCTTTCCTAGTGAGATTTTGTTGCCACTCAGTCTCAGAGATGGATTTCAAACGATCTCATCTTAGCGATTTTCCAAGGCCAGGTTTTACTAAAGCACATTACTGCACTTCTAATTTACATCCTGCATCTGAGACAGGAGACAGTCTGGTAAGCTTCAGGCACTTAGGAATGCACTTGTACACATCTGCAAATCGCCTCCTTGGAGCTCTGGAGGTGTTTTCATTGAGAGGTGATGTGAGCCTTGAAATCCAGTGCTTCACTGGCTGAAGCTGCATGGCACTTCTGCTGTATACAGACTTCAGTGCATTCTGCTGGGTCACTGCTTGCAGATCATACAGACAATAACATATGAAAGAAAAATGGCTCGCTTAGCTGTGACTGCAGCTCTTTGGGTATGTTGCCTGTGTGTGTTTCTTTAGTAGCCTCACCTCCTGACTTCCACTCTTTTCTCACAGAGGGTCAGTGCTTTAGTGCTATGGTGCTTGCTCAGTGTGTGGTATCATTCAGAGGCCTGCCCTGCGATTCTCAGACATCATCTAAATTCTTTCATTTCTAAGCTGTTGCCCTTTACTGGAGCAGAACAGGTTTCAGACAGTGAACATCTTTGAGTTATTGCACGTATGAACTCCTGGTTCACTGATATTCTGGGCAGGCGAAGAAAGGGAGCAGTAGCTCTTCCTTTCCTGTTCCTGAAGGAGTCAGGAAAATTCTTTTCTTTGCTCTTGAAATGATGTTAGCAAAGAATTTTCATTTAAAATTGGCAAGAAAGGTGCATCTCCTTTTCTTGATGTTCTGAGGGAGAGAACAGCAAAAAAAAGTACCCTCTTCTGTGGAACAGACTAAAAGTCTGCTGTGTAAAACACATTGGTAGCAGTTTTTAAGTGATTTCAGATGTCAGTTAAGTAAAACTTGGGGGGACATTCTGTCTCATCTGGTTTAGATTGGATGTCAGGGAGAAGTTCTTTGTAGAGAGAGCAGTGAGGTGCTGGAACAGGCTGCCCAGAAAGGCTGCAGATGCTTTGTCCCTGGAGGTGTTCAAAACCAGGTTGGATGGGGCCCTAGGCATGCTGGTCTATACCAGATCTGGAGGTTGATGGCCCCCTCGTGGCAGGGGGTTTGGAACTTGATGATCCTTGGGGTCCCTTCCAGCCCAAGCCATTCTGTGATCTGTGTATGTGTCCTATTTATTTGCACATGCAAGTACCTGTGCATGCGTGTTCCTAGCAGCCTGACTGTTCTATCTGGGTGTAAGGCTTCCTACTCCTCAGGTGTTGTTGTTATTCAGACTAATAGATCCACTTCTCTGCACACAACATTAACAGCCCCTGATGGGAGATGAGATGGTTTAGAGTGTGAAATTAATGAGCGTGTGTGAGTGCATGGAGGGGCTTACACTTGCCTGTTATTTGCAAGGGGTCTTTGGGCTGAAGTGGCCAGAAGGATTGTTTGGAATTAGTCCCCCATCAGCTTGTGTAATCCCCTGCAGGACGTCTGGGGCTGCTTCCATGGTGGCTGTCACTGCAATATGTCATGTTTTTGTGTAGAACAGGGCAAGAAAATTATGTTTTTTAAGGTAATAACATGGCTGACCTGTATAGCTCTTTATGGTAGCAATAATTTTAGTTTGTGTCAGGAAACAGCTTTTCCCCAGAAAACCCGAATAACTTTGGAGACCCAAACCACAGTGGAATTCTGAAGTAATCCCTTAAGTCGTGTGGAGTTGCTATGGGAACGTGCAGGTGCTCAGGCCAAGATCGAGGAATAAGATCATTTATAATTATCTGGGAAAAATCAGCCATGCTTTTCCACGTAAGAAGTACTGTATGTGTTGTCCAAACTGAAGACAAAGAAGAGTGCACAGTGCGTAGTTTTTTAGCATTTGGGGTTCCTGCTGAAAGGAGTAAAAGTACTCTGAAAAGCACGCTCTTAAGAGCTGGGTGTCAGAGCTGTGCTGCTCCTGGAGGGAACTGGAGCCTTGTGGGCACAGGGATAATTCTGTGGTTGTGACTTTAACAAATTGTGTTTACTGTTAACGGCAGGCATTTTATAAAGGCATCATCTGTGTGTGCTCACAGTGTGCATCCTGTTAGTGGGGCATCAGGGCAGCTCCTCCTGCAGACCTGTTGCTCTCCTGGCTAAGCATTGACATGCATTTCAAGGTATCTTGCCCTGCTACAATTTTACCAGTCCCAGTGATACTCAAGCAGCTACATTGGAGGTATTCTCTTTCTGTGTGTGTTTGTTTTGAAAACATTTGTCTCTTTTTGAGACTATTAGCAAGGCTAGAGGGAAAAAAAAATGTAAGCTTTCCATTTAATAATAGAGTTCAGCTTGAATTTATTTTTTTTCTTATTTTTTAGAAAAAGTTGTAAATTTGGGGAAAAATACTTGCAAAGCTGTTTGTTTGCACTTTCTGCTAGCTTGCTTTTCCAGTGTTTTAAGTTTGGTTATTTCTTTGTCACTTTCCAGTTCACTAGCAGACTGGTGAGGCCACACCTCCAGAACTGTGTTCAGCTTTGGGCCCCTCACTACAAGAAGGGCATCGAGGCCCTGGAGTGAGTTGAGTGAAGGGCAGAGAAGCTGTGAAGGGTCTGGAGCACAAGTGTTATGGGAAGCAGCTGAAGGAACTGGGATTGTTCAGTCTGCAGAAGAGAGGCTCAGGGGGAGACCTTATTGCTCTCTACAAATCCTTGAAAGGAGGTTGTGGTGAGGTGGGGTTTGACCTCTTCTCCCAGATAACAGTGATGGGATGCAAGGGAGTGGCCTCGGTTGTGGCAGGGGGAGGTTCAGGATGGATTTTAAGAAAAATCTATTCTCCAAGAGTGGTCAAATATTGGAACAGGCTGCCTAGGGAGATGGTGGAGGCACAGTCCGTGGAGGCATTCAGGAAACGTGGAGATGAGGCACTGTAGTTAGTGCGCTTGCTGTTGAGGGGCTGATGGTTTTATTAGATGATCTCAGAGGTTTATTCCAACTTTAATGATTCTATGATTGTCAGGCCCACAGGAAAGTGTTTCCAGTAGTGCTTTGCAGCGTGGAGGTTGGTCCCAGCTGTGCAGGGCTGCTGTCAGGTCATTGCTGCAGTTTTATCTCTGGAACAGCAGTATGCTTACAATACTAGGCAGGCTTAGGGGAAACATAAGGACTACATAGTAATCACAAAACAAAGGTTGGGCTTAGATCTGTCTACAAAGGAATTCAGACACTTTGCTTCTGTTGGCAATTAAGGGTGTTGTGCTGAGGGCTTGTGGTGGCTGCTTTCAGTTCAGGCCTAAGCATATGTTATTGTGTATTTGTGGTTGTTGTGTTATCATGTTTTGTTAGTGAAGGTCTGCCCTCTGTATGGCTGTAGCACAGTGTAATCTCTGCTTCCATTGGGCTGTGCTGACAGACCCCTGTAATGGGGCAAGGGGCACGTACCCCACACATGTTACACCCACAGACACAATCCTACCTTGGAAAATAATTCAAGCAAAAGGACTGAACGTCTGAGGGAAACAAAAAGCCTCCTCCAAGTCTTCCCAGCAGCCTCAAGGTAAGCCAGCAACACAGTGGAGCATGGGTCTCGTTACAAGGCAGGACTGTGCTACACTACCTGCTGACAGGACGTGGTTATCATCACAAAGAAACATTCCTGTTCTCTTACCTTCTAAAGCAGTGTAAGCTAGGTCTGCCACCTTACTTCTGTCTGTATAGGACTGTAAGCTAGGTCTGCCACCTTACTTCTGTCTGTATAGGACTGAACAGGAGCTTCAGGCACTGCTCAGGACGATGCACTGCATGCTCAGTAGGTGAAGCATCTCACACCTCCACTGCGTGAGGTGCTGGCCCTAACGCTGAGACGGTGACAACGTCAGCCCTCAACCTCTGGGCCCGATAATCCCCACACTCGTGTTGTGTTGGAGGGGGCGGGGGGGTCGTGCTCGGCATCGGAGCTCATTCTGTGCACCTTCTCCCTGTGCTCTGCGGGTAAAAGTTGTCTTTCTGGAGTCCTGTAGATTATTGGTGTGAAGAAGTGCAGACGGAGGAAAAGCTGTGCCCACATTCAGTGAATGAACTCGCGCTCAGTCCGGCGCTCTCATTTGCAGTCCGCTGTGTCCCCGCGGCTGCTTCCCGCCGTGCTGCAGATAGGAGCGGAGCAGCGCTGCTGCCTTGCTCGCTCTTACACTTCTTTCCACTAAGCCCAGACAGCAGAGAAGATCCCTCCCTCGGCAGTTCATTGCAAAACCCTCATTTTACTTCCCCTCACCCGCCGTCGTTCACCTGTCCCAGCATATAACGCGAGCAGACGTTCGTTACCCGTTTCTGCCCTCGGGAAGGAATGACGAAACGTGCACAAGTACAGAACAGCTCCCGCGGCCGCCCCGCTGCCCTCGGCCCCGCTCCGCCCTCCTCGCGCCGCGGCGCTGCGGGCAGGGGCCGGGGCTGCGGGTCTACCCCCGTCCGGCCTCGCTTCCCCGTCCTGCTCCGGGCCATGGCGGCGGGGGCGGGCCGGGGCGGGGCGGCGCGGTGACGGGCAGCGCTGCCGGCCGCGGAACCGCCGTAAACAGCGGGCGAGGGAGCCGGGGCCGCCCCAGCCCCGCGGGAGCCCGGCCGCTCCCGGGCCCGTCGGAGCCGCGGCTCGCCGCCTGCCGGCCCCGGGCATGGGCAAGCGGCAGCAGCCGGAGGAGGAGCCGCCGGCACGGGCCCTGCGCGGGGCACCAAGGTAGGCTCGGCCGCCGCCCCGACCGTGGGGAGCCGCCGCTTACTCCGGGCTCCGGCGCGGGGTTGGGGGGGGGGGGGGAAGTCGCTCGTCTCACGCCCGCGGGCACCGCGGGAGCGCTCTCAGCCCGCGGGTGGCGGCGAGCAACAGGCGGCGGCCCTCGGAGCGGGGTGCTGCCGGGAGCGGCTCCAGGTGCGGCCGTAAGAGGCTTTCCCCGCCGCCGCCGGCTTTGTCTGCTCAGCCTGACCTCGGCTCACTGCGCGTCGGCGCTGGAGCTGTTAGCGTTGGTCGGGAGGAACCGAGAGCGATCGGCCGGGTGTGGGACAGGCGCTGGTTTTGCGCCGCGTTTGTTTCGGGGGAGGACGCGAATTTGCATGCGCGTAGCGGAGCGGAATGGAGGCGATGGGCGAGAAAACTTCACGCAAGGTGTGCTGTCAGAACCTGACCGTACGGAGCCGTGCGGCTGCGTGACAGGCGGCGAAATAGCCCGAATTCTTTCGTGCCTCCGGGAGCTGGCGAGCAGATAAAGTACTCCTCGGGTTGTTCTCGAGTGTAACGCTAACTTCAGCGCGCCGGGAGTGCGAGCCAAGCTCAGGGCAGAACGTACGTAGCTGAGCTTCGGCAGCGGGGTGAGAACGCGGCCGGTACCGCCTTTGGAACGGGCAAAGTGCGCCCGTGCCCCTGAGCAGAGGCAGCCCGCAGTAGCCACGCAGCGACATCTCGGCGGGGAGCTGCTGGCAGCCACAGCAGCTCGCTTTGAGAACGTTTGTCTTTAGTTCGAGTAGTGTCAGGCCAGGCTGGGGTTGAATCTGCCACAGAAAAGTTTTCTTTGCAAAAAAGAAAAAAAAAAAAAAAAAGCTTATTCATCAAACCAAAGTTGTTTCCTTTGGTACCTGATAATGCTGTTGAATTTCTACTTGATGCTGTGTTCTGCTGTGCTCGCAACTGGAGTGGGACTGCTGGGAACACCAAGAGTCCTGGCTGAAGGATGTGTGCCTGCTGTGGGATGTCAGGAGCTGTGACCCAGCTGTCAGTGCCAGGCTGCCCAGAGCAAGCCTGGCACTGTGCTGTTAGAGTGAGACCTTCCCCAGGATGTCATTGTGCTGCAGCTGCTGAGACTGATGGGACTAACGAAGACTGAGCAACTGTCCTTCCACTGGGGACTTTGCATAATTTTGGCTGCATCTGATGGGAACCTGAAAAGTTCAGAATTTGTTGATTGTTTGTGGTGATGGTGGTGGTGGGATGTTTCTTAGACTTGGCTTTCTGCTAGCCCTAGTCAGCAGGTATGCTCATAAAGGTAAGCCAGTGGAAAAGAAACAGGTTTTTGTTTTGGGATGTCAGGTTGGAATAAAAGCTGTAACCTTTTTCTTGTCTAAGCCTGTGTCAGAGCTGGTAGTTATCGTTCTAGCACTGAGAAATCCACCTGTCCCCTGTCTGGTTGAGCCCAGTCTGAAATGTCATAAGGAAATACTGATTCAGCATGCTGTCTGCTTCCTACAGGATGAGGGGTTTTAATTTCTGTTGTTGCAGTCTAACCCTTTGGACAGGCAGCTCTCCCATGTCCAGTGGTGAGAGTCGTCCATCTGCTGAGGCTGTTAGCACATGCTTTGGGCAGCATGCTGAACTCTCTTCTCTGCCAGCCTGGTTTGCAGTGCTGTTCTAAGCACTGTTATTAGTGGAGGAAGCAGATCAGTGTGGGAGCATGGCTGCTCCCAGTAGTACTGACCTGGGAAGGAGCAGTGGGTTCTCATTACAAGTTCTTCAGCATGAGGAAAATGAGTCTTCTGCTCTTGGTCTTTCCTATTGTATCTCTCAAAAGCAGTCAACCCTAAGATTACTGACTGATAGCCAGCTTCATAAATGGCTGGTGGAGACTCAGTCTGCTTGTGGCAGAGCTCAGCACTCTGTGGGAATTTGGATGCAGTTGGAAAGATGGGGAAGATGCTTCCCCTCTCTTTGCTGCGGAGAGGTGGAACAGAGGCAGGAAGAAGTGTAACTTATATGTATAAACAGAGACTGTTGTTTCAAGTGTGCTGCATTTTTGTCATGGCACCCTTTGGAAAAACTCTTCTGCTGTTTTTGTCTGATTCTTACTATACATTCTCAAATGTAGTTTTTCATATGTTTTAAAGGAATGCATAGGAAATGGTTCAAGTGCCAAATTCCATCAGATGTCAGAGAAAGTTACAAAGACGCATCTGAATCTCTGAAAACCTACCTCAAAACTTTACTTGCAGTATCTGTTTGCATGGGAAGGTTTGGCCATCCAGAACTTCTGCAAGCAGCGAAGCAGAGTGTAAGACACTCAGCAATCTAGCCAAATCCCCTAGTGGAAATGCTGTCTTGTTTTCTTAATTATGGCTGTTCTGGCCTCTGAGACCCTTGAACTGCTCATCCTCTTTTGAAACACTGCCTAGGAAAATAGGTCATCTCTGGTCCAGCGTTTTATTTGATTGGCTCATAGGACCCAAAGATGTTAACTGTTCCTGGATAGCTGTTTCCTGGTGCTCTCATTCTCCAGTATGCAAACCCACGAGGAAGTTCCTGTAATTCCAAGTGATTGCTCTCGTCTGGATTTCACTCCCACTGCTTCCTCTCTTGTGGCTAAAACAAATGGGAGACCAATTTGTCTCTTTGGGTAGCATGGTCCAGGCAACATAAGGTTTTTCAGTGTAAGATATGGCCAGGTAATGTTTTGTAAAAAGAATACGTGTTGAGTTTGAGGTCACTTCTATGGAAAATGACATTTTTGTCTCTTTAGGATATGCTGAATTAATTTAATCCACCTCATTTGTGTATATAAATAGTGATTAGCAAAGCTGTAGAAAGCTCAACAGAATGGAAAACAAGAAGTCTGGGGAAATTTCAAGTCTAGGTCATGAGGTGTTAGAAGATGAATTTTCCTGGGGAACAAGCTGACGTGTTACTGCCTTCTCTGCTTCTTTCGTCTCTGAAAGATCTAGTGCTAGCTGCTGCAGGAACAGCACAGGCAAACCACATAAACCACACATCTAATTCAGCATAGGAATTTCTGTAGTGAGATATGGAAACAGCTGTGTTCATAGAAGTTGTGCAGAGCTTGCTGTAACTTCTGTTTTGCTGACTTTTGCATTGGCCTTGGAGATCTGTAGCTGGACTTGAAAGGGACCCATAAGGATCATCAACTCAGGATGTTCTGTGATCCTGTGGTTTGCTGGCAGCCTTTGTGTCATGGCAGAGCCGGTGTTAGACTTGCTGGGTGGGCTTTGCTGGTGGAGAAGTCCTGCACCTCCAGGTCCTTGCATCTTTACTAAGTCAGGGCCAGTGTTACTATTTCTGTCCTTTGGCCTTTCCTGAAAATACCACTTGGCCAAAGAACTCCTCATTTCCGAAGCAGATTCTCCTTTATTGCTTACCACAATATTTTTGCAGGTCTTTTATCAAGGAATGTAACATGTAACCACATTTCTGTGAAGCACTGAGCAACCACTTAACAGATTACATTGTGTTTATTGATTCCGGGGTAGGTAAATGGACGAGATGCCCTTGCAAAGTCTTTGCTAGTACTGTTTTGTCGTTGCTTGTTTGTTTTTCTGGCTGTTCAGCTCTGGCTTTAAAAGCTATGTCGGTCTTAAACGTAATTCATCACCAGACAGTTCACAGCCACAGAGACCTGAGCCATCAAGAGTTTCCAGTGCTTGCTGTTTCTTTCCCTGTAGGCTGGGGAATGCTGGCCTTCCCTCTGTGCCCAGCTGACCATCAGGTTTGGACTGCTGTGGGGGAAAGGTGCATGCACATAGCTGTTCAATTGCCTGTCTTCTAAAATAGATTCTTCTCTGGAGTTTGCCCGAGAGACCTCCAGACAGGTAAGGAAGCCTGGCAGCACAACTTGAATTCAGCCAGGGACCTGACAGAATATCACAGCTGATTGAAAACACTGTTGAAATTTCTGATGCCAAATGTATGTCTAATAGATCGCAAAATATTAACAGATTCTAGAAACTGTGGCTGAGATATTTTTTTTCCTTTATTTTTTTTTCTTCATGAAATGAGTTGCAGTCAGCTATTATGATGAGCACTTTACTGCTCAAGGCTCATTAAAGGATCTCAGTTTTAAACCTTGCAGAGCAAGCAGCCAGCTTCAGTACAGAACATAAAGGTTGTGTATATTGGGGTGGATAACTCCTTTGTTTCCGTTCTGTACGCCTTAGTATCTGCCTCCAAAGTTTCTGCCCTTAAAGGACACTAGGCAGGCAGATACATGACAGCAGCCCACATGCAGGTGGGGCTGCTCATGGACAACTGTGCCAGTTTTCTTTTCTGATAGAAGAGGCATTGAATTTAGGAATCTCATTTAACAGATGACTGAGAATGGCTAAGGGCAGCTTTCTCCTCAGCCTTGGCCACATCTTCACCAAGATCCTCTGTTTGCACACTGCCAAGGATGAGAGGTTCATTTTGAGGAACAAAACGTCCCCAGTTGTTCTTCCCCAAGCAGGTAGTTTGCTTTTGCCCTGACTGGACGTAGGACAGGAAATCTCTTTGAATCAAGAAGGCCAGTTAGGTGAGGCACAGAGAGGAGGAGAAGGACTAAAGGAACTGGGGTGACAAATCAGAAGCCTATACGTGGATACAAGGTTACACACAACAGTGCTACTTTTTAGAAAAGCATATGGATACTTGTAGCCTTCCTTCCTCTCACCTACTTTATTTTCAGCAAGCTTTTCAGTTCTGCTTTGTTGTTTGTACAGCTGGGGAGAATATCTGTAGGAATAAAGATGGCATTTCTTAACAGACAGATAGGCTTCCCCTGGGTCTGATCTGCTGGTTCTAATGACCAGGATAATTTGTCACTGACTCACTGGCTGCTAATAGCTCTGTGCCATCAGTGCAGCTTGAGGGTGGGGACGTGCTGCTGTTCAGGGCTGGGTTTTGGGTTCCAGCCTCCTGTTACCCAGGAATGTGCACAGGTGCAGTAGTGGGGATACTCACATCACTGTATTCCCTTCTTGACTGGTCTGCTTTTTGCCAGGAGAAATTTGCCTTTTAGAGGGCCATTTGAATAATATTGTCTGAACGGGAAGCAACAAGTTTCCCGTACAAATTGCTTTATATCACTGATTAAACACTGAGGAAATGTTCAGACAACTCTGGTAGAGTGCTTCACGTGGCAGTGGGTGTGAAGCTGGCCTCTGCCTTCCTGTGGGCAGGTGATGTCACATGGTCTGTTAATGAGAGTGCCTCTTCTCCTGGTTGCTGCAAGGATTCATTTCTTTAACTTTGTTCCTAATGACTTTGAAAAGCATCTTCTGCTGACAGCACCTCCTTCAAAGCCCAGGAGGCTGTGGCAGGACAAAGGACCTCCTGTGACTGTTTATATTTGCTTTCACTGCCACTGGCTCCTCAAGTCATCCAGGACAGAGGATTAATCTCTCTGATCCATCTATTTCTAGTTGTTTAAACTATTGAGGATGATTCACTATTAGGCCAATCCTTGTTATAAGCTCTTGTTAACTGCAAATGCATTGGACAGAACAGGAAGGCTAATGAAAAATGTGACATATTTGTGGTACGTATATGGAAAGATGGATAGATGGAGTGGAACATGGAGTCATGTGGTGTAGGGTTCTTCTACACTTTCATGCTATGGGCCATGTTATAGCATGGAGTTCTTGCAGGTTCCTCATCTTGCCCTCTCTGAGAATAATTTCGTGCCTTTTTCTCCCATGGCTGCCTTCAGCAGACTGCTCTTAAGGGATTTATGCTGAACAGCTTGATGAATTCTGTTACAATAGACAGAAAGTGAAAGTTGGTGATGGCTCTTCTGCTCTTAATGAGCCCAGTAAAATCTGACATATCAGAGCAATGTGCAGAACAAGGTTGTCTTTTATGGTACGTGACAGCAGAGTGCAAAATTCACATGGGGGGGGGGGCGGGGTTGGGGATTATCAGAAGATCTTGGTTTTTCCTTCCTTTCTGGTAAGTGAAATGAGTTTTCCCTGTAGATCTGCATCCAAAGTGTTGTCTATTTAAGTGTGATTATCATCATCATAGCTTTGGGGTCATTTTTGTGTAGAGCCTGCCTGCCAAATCTCAGCTGGAGGTGCCAGGACTAGAAAGTGCTGTCAGAAGTTTTCCTCTAGCTCAGTCTGTAATCAGTCAGTTGCATTCAAACTGCTTTAATGTAAGAAGTGTGCATGAATATACGTACATATATACACACATGAAATATATAACAAGTTGATTACAAACTTGTAGAGGAACTTCTGATCTTTGATATTGAACAGGAACTCTCAATGAGAGGATTTTCTTGTTCCAAACAGCACAAATGCCTATAGAACTGGCGTCTTGCTGCAAAGAGAATGTGAGTCTGCGCAGCTCTCTAAGGAAGAAGAAAGTTCACTTAGCAGCTAAAGGTTTGTCTTGAGAGGCAGGAAATCTGAGTCTTGTTCCTGCTTGCAGCCTGTATTTTCTGGTTCAGGTCACCTCACCTGTGCCTAGCGTAGATCTCTTCCAGCTCAGGTATCACCTGGCCTGCCTAGTGTAATGCTCTTGGGGCTTTTTTAGTGACTGGTTTTCAGCCTGCTTTCCGATCAGAAGTGTGCTTGTGCAATCATAATGCTAGTAACTTCTGAACCTGATGGCCAAATGTCAAATATCTGCTGAAACAGCAGGCATCACAGGAGGAAGGGAAAGCAAGCTGCAGTGTCACAGCCAAGAGCTGCAGCCTCACCCTGAGCCAAAGCTCACGGAGGTGGTACTTTTTTAGACACAAGACAGTCCACGTGAGTGGGTGACACTTGGCCTGCTACAGCCACAGGACACCAGAATGCAAGCTTATCAGCATGCCAATCCTTCTGCCCATTGGATGGCTGCCTTTTTTCAGAAGGCGTTTTGAGAGCCTGTGAGGGAAAAGCTTAAGAATTGCTATTAAATTAGAGTTGGCACTGTGCAGCAGCCTCTTCACAAAATTAATGTTTGATAACATAAGGGGGTGGAGGGAGGAGAGGTTCAGTTGTAAAATTGCAGGAGACTTGTCAGGATGGCTTGATCTTGAGAGGTAACAAGAAAAAGAAGCATGTTTGATTAAAAAAAATTGAAGGGAGGTTTAACTTTGCTCTTGACATAAAGCAGAAGCCAATAAAAGAGATCAGATTTCAGCCTTCTGAAAGGATTGGTGTCCTTATGCAGTGTGTTAATGCTGTATTGTTGAAATCTCTCTGCTTTGGGGTATGAAAACTCTGTGTAATGGCTGTTCAGCAGTTTCTTTGCATGAGAAGTGTCATTTGCTTCTGTGATTCACATGACAGTGAGGGTCAGCTATTTTGTACCCTTTGTCCTGGGATTGGACCTGAAAGGAGAGGATAACCTCCGAGCAAGGCCCCTGAAGTTGAATCTTTCAAATATTGTGAAAACATTCACTAAGTTGCTTTCATTATAAAACTGCAAGGCTTGAATGGGCCCTGTGTTCTTCTGTTCAAGCTGCTACAAGCTTTGGCAGGTGGGTGAGAAAGAGCCATGCTCTGCTACACCTGAAGAGCTCTGCAGCTCTGAGGTGTATTAGAGGTGAGATACTTTTTTACATGTCTTGGAGTGAAGGAGAACTGCACTGTGGTGTTTTCCAGGCACATTTCTGAGCAGGTGAGATTTGCAAGACCCTGTTGTATTTGTCAAATGGCTAGAAGTTCAGAATTACTCTTTGTCTTTTCATGATCCATCCGATTGCTTTTTTTGGATTGGTCTGATGTATGCTGTGCAGTCTTTTGTTGCTTTTTCTTCTTCCTGGGCTCTGAGTCTCTCATGGTCAGCATGTGATGTTTTGAGGGGACCCTGAGATATTTGTATCTGCACTGGGCATAGGTTTTTAGTTCACCAGTGGTATTGATATCAGCTTATCCAAATACAGTGCTAAGGAAAAGAAATAAGAAATCTTTGTTCAGCCATACCCTGGCAAGAAGCAAGCACAGTATTGTGTGGTCCAGCTGATGGAGAGTCTGAGCACAAGGAAGCTGAGTTATGATCACTTCTTTACACAGGAGCATCCATCATGCAATTGTCTCTTGACTGTGGTCTCCTGTTGTGTGTGTTAGACATTTATTACGGTTGCCTGCTTTCTCTGTGTACTTGAGTTCTACTTGTCACCTGAGACATGTTTGCCATCTCTAAATGCCCCCTGGCAAGTTTTTCCATCTGCGTTTTCACACTGCAGTATTACAGGTGCTTCACTTGGTCTTGGTGAGCCTGTGATGCTAGGAGATGTCCTGCTGGTTGGCTCCTGCTAGCTCACTTTTCAGGTCCTCCGTAGCCGCCGTATGTAGGCTCAAGTCCCACATGGGTCTGGCAGAGCCACTCTTAATGAGCTGTGCCTGCTGCAGGGCTTGTGGGATGCTGCAGGTATGGCTCTGCTCCAGGGCAGTCGCTTTGCTGAGGGAAGGTGAGTTTGCCAGTTGTACTGTGGTACTTCAATGTTACCGTGCTTTCCACAAGACCTTGTGAGTGGTATATTTATCCATGGTCATTTGGTTGTAATGGTGTTATTTCTTCTGCAAAGAAGGGAAGGAAACTCCAAGCTGATCATCCAGTTCTGACTGTCCTCCTTTGAGCCGTGTCTGTAAGCCTCATGGACAGTCCTTGTGATTGATGTAATCTAACTAATGTACATAAGAGACATCTGAGTCACAATAGAGAACTAAATAAGATGAGGAAGCCATCGAGTTTCAAATCTGAAAGTGGTTTTGTGTCAGCAGAGGAGGGGAATGGAAAGCAGCATGACAGTGCATCACGTCCTGCCGAGGCCACACCACAGATGTGGGGACACAGGCCTGCTTCTCCCATGTGCAGTTAGCCCTCAGCAGCCCCTGGGAGCCAGGGCAGAGCTGGTGACTTTCTGAGCTGAGCCCTTTGTGTGCTTGTTCTTCTTCCTTTACAGAAATGTGCCAAAAAAAAGGGGAGAAAACCACTGGTAGGCCAAGTCATGATTTAGCCTGGAGAGCAGTGACAGCGTAGTGCCTCCTGAGACCCCCTGTTTAGAATATGCTGCTGCAGCATGGCAGCTGTCGGAGGGACAGGTTGCACAGCTTGTAACTGCCTTCACTGCTGTGTGAAGATAGCTGTGCCTTTCCTAGACGCCGTTATCTCCCATTGTGATTCCTTTGAGGCTTTGCTTGAAAATCCTGCAGCTCTTAAGAAGTCTCTTCTGGGCTGAGTGATAGCTGCTTTTCCTCTTTTCTGTTCCCAGCAAAGATGACTGATAGATGATGGCTTTTGAAGAGATACTGAATATTGTATTGGAAGCTGGTGCCTAAAACATAGTTCTAAGAAAGGCAGTGACTCACTTATAACTCGGTGGCCCTGGCTCAATCAGACGACTGCTAAAAATAACCCACCTTCTAATTCCACCGTTGATCTCTAATTGGAGAAGTATTCTCATTTATAACCTGCAGATAGGGCAAGATCAGAGGTTGAAGTGAAATCTCTAGTTTGCCAGTTAGGAGAGTCAATGTTTGGAGGGGGCATTCTGGGGGGAGACTAGCTCAGAGTGATGGTGCTGGCTTTGTCCTGAGCTTCTGCTGGATCCTATCCCCAGCCAGATGCTGTAGGCTGCCTTTTTTTACCATCCTTGGTACACTGTCCTAGGGAAAATTCTTTGTCCCTGAAACTCTGATCGGGCAAACTCACCCACACTGTGTATTTGTGGCATCCTTTTTGTTTTGTGCTTCAAACTGTTCAGTAGCATTGGTTTAGTGCTAAAAGGGCAACTGCCTGCTTTTGCAGTAGAAGCAGCATGTTTTGACAGCATGGAAAAAGGAGTCTTTTCAGCTGTTACGTAGCATCTCATAAGGTTGCACTTTGCTTACTTTTTAGCCTCTTTATGTTTTATTTTCTAAGTTGGTTAGTTGCTGTCCTCTGTAGTGATGCACTGAGAGCTGAACTGACCTTGCTGAAGTGTGAACCCTCTGTTAGCTTTGCAGAAAATGCAGATGTGGGATTGTACCAAGTTACTTTGACAGAGGATGGCAAAGGGAGCTTGCAAAAGAGGAATTTTTGCCATTGCCAGCTGCTGCTATTCAGTGAATAGCATCTGTCCCTGTAAACAGGAGTGTTACTTCCTGCAGGACTAATGTTTGGAGCCTTGTTCACAGAGAGCACAGGTAGTGCAGAAGCATGTGAGGCCCCTGATCACCTGTGACACAGAGGGCACACTGGTTGAGATGCTTCCTCTGGCAGCCAGAGACTGAACAGAGATCGTTGGGTTCTCCATGGAGAAATTGTGAATATTTTGGTCGCTCGTGGGTTCCATCATTTCTGAAATGTCAGCATCCGTATCCTTCATCTTTAAGTACTGTATGGAAGTCTTGGTGCTGTTGTCCATCCAGCACTGGGCAGCATGTACCAAAGATGGGACTGTCTCTGGGGTGGATACAACGGTGAGCTGAAAACAGAGGGGATTTTGTCTTGATTGTCTGGCATTATCTGTTGTGCTTGAAATCAGGATTATTTTCTTCTTTTTTTTTTTTTTTTTTTTTTAAGTCTTGTATTTGTCATTTTAAGCTGGTTGGTTAGGAAATATGACCTTATTTCTCTATTATGCTAGTTCAGCAGACATTCATATTATGATTCTGTAGTAATATTTTACCTATTTTTTGTTTGACCTCATCAGGTTCAATACTTTCTTCTTTCAAACAATATACTTTCTTACAGTAGTGATGAAATTTCAACTAAAAAAATGATCTTCTTGCCTTCAGTTTCAACAAATACCTGATAGAAATTGCTGTTCCTTCTAGTTTTTGTCCTCATGAATGTTTCAGATTTTACAGTACTGCTCATGTGCACCAGAATTGCATGGGCCTTATTCAGCACACTTGGCTCATCACGCTGGCTCCTGCCTAAACTAATTTAAAGGAAAGCACATCCATTAGGGAAGAAGACAAAAAGCTGCTCATAAATGTGATAGGGTTGGAAGATGTGACATGTCTATTGATATTGGTCATGATGCTGAATTTATTTTAAACGTTTCCCTGTATGGACAACTTCCTATATTGACTTCGCTTGCCCTGTGCATATTCCCAGGAACCCTCCCACTGGCCTGGCTCAGAAGGAAGCTGGTAGAAGGAACCTTGTTTTGTGTGACAGTTCAGTACTCCCTAATGGCCAAGGCTTCTCACCACCTTTACTTTGCTTCGAGCATCTCCTGGAGGAAAAATAAGAAGTCCTTTAAGCGGGAGAGCGACAGTGTCATGAGTCACTCGAGCTGCAAGGAGCAGACCTGTATGATTCTTGCAAACAGGCACCATTTCTGTTTACCTGAACACTTGGCTTAGTCTTTGCAGCCTTCTGCAGCTGCCTGTAGTTGATAGGCTTTAGAAATCCTGCTTCTGTGCTGGTAGTAGACAGCTGCAATACATTTTCATTGAACTGCATACAGACCGTGTAAGTGCATAGGTGGAGTTTCATAGTGTTTCTCCAAACATCTTGAAGAAATGAGGGATCTAATAAGGAATAGGAAAGAAAGGGTCAATACTCGACTGCAGAACAAAGGACAAGGGCAGAGGGTGAGGAAGTAACCAGTGGACACTTAGTTTCTTGTAAGTGTAAGAAAGGAATCCACAGTTGTGTATTCAGCTCATGATCGCATCAAGAGGCTATTTTAGGTACAGTGGGGATGAATGGGCTTTTATAGATCATGGTAAGGAATGCCTTGTCCAGGGGCTCAGTGATGCCAGCTCCTTTTCTGGTGCCACAGACTGGGCCTATGGGGGAGGACACACAGACTCAACACACGCCTTGCAGCACACTTGCATGAAATAACTGGCTAATGAAAGGAAACTGTTTTTGCTGACACTTTGGTGCTGCCAGTGCATGTTGGAGTCAGCCCTGTGTTGCATGGGGAGCTGGGGCATGGGAATCCTGTCTGTGTGTCAGCACCCTGAAATTGGCTGCCTGTGCCTGCACCAGGGACGCTCAAGATAAGAAGAGTGTGTGCAGGCTTTTTCATCTCACTGCATGCGCTATGATGAGGCTGCAGCTGGGAGAGACCATCTTGTTCTGGTGCTGGAGAGAAATTCTGTTCAGACCTGGACCCTCTCTGTAGGCTTTACACAGCTTTGCTATTTAATGGTAATGCTGTTATACAGAGAGTTCTTACAGAATCGTAGAATCCTTCGAGTTGGAAGGGACCTTCTAAAGATCTGGTCCCACTCCTATACAAAAAAAAACAGGGACATCCACAGCTAGATCAGGTTCCCCAGGGCCTGATTAAGCCTCATCTTGAAAGTCTCCAGGGACAGGGCACCCACATTTCTGGGCAACCTATTCCAGAGCCTCAACACCCACACTGTAAAAGACCTTGTATCTAATCTAAATATACCCTTTATGGCACAATTGTCATGTTAAAATTGATGAGAAATACTGTATTTGTTTCTTTAGCAGCTCTATCAAATCAAGAACCTGGTGACTGTGACCATGCAGGTGTGCATCTGGGGAGTGATTAATACATGTGCTGCTGTTATCCCTGATCTGACTGCTGTGCCTGGGGTTGTGGTGGTACCAGATGCATTGTATTGCTACAGTAAGGAGCAATGCCAGCATCACAGAAATTATGTGTGTGTGATGCAGATAGAAGGTTGGCAAGTGGAAGTACTGTTATCCTGCCGTTGCACAGAGGGGTCAAATGAGGAATTTAAGCTCAGCTGATGAGCAGACCTTTGTATTGTTGATGTTTAGGGGCAGAAAAGATGGGCACTTGTGCATATGGAGCTGTGGATCCCACAGTGTGTTATCCTTTCTGGAGCATGAGTTCTCGTGCAGCTGGCAATGCTAATCCTTCCCCTGCTGCTCTCTGGAAAGGGGGGCTCTTGTTGGATGTTTGCAAATATATAGAGAAGGGATCAGTATGGAAGAAGACTGAAAAAGCCATAGTATGTTCAGGCATAGGGTGTGTAGCTTTCCAATAGAAAGCTCTCACAGAAAGCTGTTGCATTTCAATGACCTGTATGTAGTATTCCCCTGGATTTAAGATGTATTTTCAATTTAACTTCAGGGGAGAGGAAATGACTTCAGGTAGTTAGTTTTGCATCAGGAGGTCAGGTTATTTCTAAATGTGGGAAAATGTGGTTGAAAACAAAACTTAGTGGCGTCATGCACATTTGTGGAAGAATCCAGCAGAGAATACTTAGTACATTGGCCTTCTTGCTTTATACTTGAGATATGAAGACTGGTTTGGAGCTGTCCAGTTTCTGCTTTGTGCAAGTTCCAAGGAATGTAGTTTTTAGCTACTTCCTTAGAAGGAGCTTAACAGTATGTCAAAATGATGGGGAAACCTAGATCTATTTATTTTTAGGATTTCCAGAGTAAAGACATGTTGCAACTTAAGCCTGTAAATAAAGAGTTATCTGAGATTTAACTCATGAATCATTCAAAAGAAATACATTCTTATGTGCACCAAATTGGAAATTTCTTATTCACCCAGGGACAAAGAGGCAGTGATTTCATACTTCTTCAAAATACAGAATTGTTTAGCCAATACTATGTTCTTTTTACTCTGGCTTAGGAGGAATGATTTGCCTAGCAGCAATTAAACAATACTGAAAAACGTTGCTTGGGTGCCTGTTGTTCAGAAATAGCTTTCACAAATGTTATCCTCTGATGTACTGGAAAATAAGTGATGTAGCACACATCTTCTTAGAAATGCATCATTGTTATCCATGTATAATACAGAATGTGAGCAATGTCCTCACTGAACAATAATGAAATTGTTTAGTTCCTTCACTATCTTGCATTGTAAATATTTACACTGTTTGAGAAACATAGGCTTTCATTGTCCTCGTGTAAATTTATGCATTTGTTTTTGATAGTCTTCATTAACTGTGAAGATTAAGATACAGAGCAATTTTTCCCTGAATATCAGAACTGAGTTTCATGAACCTCAAAATGATTAGAATAGAGAATGGAGATGGTCACAAGTTGTAGGTGTTGTGTTATGTCAGGTGCACTTGTATCTTAGAATAGAAATTTGTCTGTGTGCAGACTTCTTTCCCTGGTCAGTGTACGTGTGTTTGTGTTTTCACAAAAACTGAAGGAACAGTTGTGGTGCTGTTGCACTTTGCTATCAGACTGAATATTGTGAAGAAGAAAGCTATCATTCCCATCATAAGAAAATATTAGTTTGAACCATGATCAAAACAGCCAAATTCTTCTCTGAGGCATGGATTCGGTGCCAATTCAGAGGGAGGAATGTGTTCCTCACAGGAAGACATTAATTTTATAGAAAACCAACTTCTGGTTACTGTGGGAGTTAAGGGAAGGAATCGTAGCCAGGAGTGATAACAAGGCAAGCCCTGTGTGTGCTGTGACACCCCCAGTACCAATGGCTGTGAACTGCAGCAGTGCTGTCAGAGGGCGCTGCTTGCTGGCTTGGAGAACAGCAGCCCTGGCTGTTGACCTTTGAGTCCCCCCATCCTCAGGGGTTCTCAGTGAAAAGAGAATGAAACTTCAGCTTTACCTTTGCATCTTTTCTCATGTAGTAGTTAGAGACTGTTCCAAAGATTACCTCTGTTTCTGAGATGCAAATCGTGCCCACCTTCCACTGAAGACAAGGAACTGCTAAGAGCTCTGGGATTTAACGGTTTTCTTGCCTTGTTCCATTATGTAGAAATGTTTGTAGAAACAATCATGTTTGTATTTAGAGAGGAGTCAGTCAGAGCTGGCAGATACCCTTTTTTCTTTGTGCTGTGTGTAATCTGCAGCTGTATGTTCCTGTGTCTTGAGAAGCTTTTTAAAGGAACATCTGGAATATGGAAAAGGGTCTTTTGTCCCCTTTCTAACTGTTCCTTTTCAGCTAAATAACATGATTTTTAAAAGGAAATTAGAAGAAAAATATTTTTGTCTCGAAGCTCATTATTTTTAGTACACTTGCAGGTGGAAGAAAGGAGGAACTGAGATAATAAAGTGAGAAGTTGCAGCAGAGTTAGTAAACATTGCAAGATACATGTACATAGGCATAGCTGTAAATAGCAATAACTCAGAATTGGATCTGTGTAGAGCAAGATCTGAGTCCAAGGGTTCTTTTCACTTACAGCATTGAACTGACCCTGCAATGCTCAAGGTTCTATAGGGAAAGAAGTGTCAGTTTCTCTCCCCTCTCAACTTCAACTCTCTTGATTATATTTGTCAAGTTAACAAATGCATGTGAAGTGCATAAGCCTTGACGTTCTTAAATGATGCTGTTAACAAAGTACTGATTAAGCTACAGTAAAACAAAATGAAGCACAGATGCAGGATCCTCTTTTTGAAAATGCACATCTGTTATCTCTAGAAAAGGATTACGTAAGCTACATTAGTAGGGGAGGAGTCCTGACAAGCTCAAAATAAAATAAATAAAAGCTTCAAACTGGAGCCTACATGAGGTAATAGGATTGGAGATATTTGCAAATATGGAATATGTACTGAAGAGGCACAAGATGTGTATAAGCCACGGCCAGTTTGAATGTCAGGGCAGGTAAGCAAGGCAAAGTGCACACAGGGGCTTGCTGAATATTGTGTGAGTGCTTCTGCTAAATTTGAACACACAAAAAAAAAAAAAATTTTTTATGCTCATGGGACTTGGAGACTCCACATTAAGACCTCCAGCAGAAAAACAGATTCCAAAGCTGCATTAATAGATTATTTTGAATCTCACTTAGAGAAAATAAGCAGTACAGCATAATGAAAAAAGAAAACATAAAGAACAGCATAATGTTTTTCAGAGGGTTTCTATGTATTCCTGTTTGGGTTAGGTTTCAGGCTGTGTAGGGGGGTAGTTCTAGGCACTCAGGGCAGTGTTTTACCAGCCTTTGGGGCAGCACTTTCAACCCTGCAGCTGGTACATGCCCTGAGCTCCATGGCAGGGTATTCGTGGCATTGCACAGCGCTGCAGTGAATGGATTATCTGGACAGCGGTGATCTGTGTCTTTATTTTTAACTTGCACATCCCCCAGAAGATTGACCTATGTGGTACAACTCACTGTCATCAATGGGAACTAAGGGAACTGAACTGTAAGAAGCCTCGAGGCAAACAGGAATAACTCACAGGTGAAATTCATTCTAGTTCTCATGTTAGCACCTATCCTCTTACTTATGTCACAGATTATAATGTTTATCTTTCATGCACACAAAGACAGATTCTTTTATAATCCAGAGAGACTATTGTACTTAAATAGGAAAACAGCTGAAATATTTGGCTTTTTTTTCTTCTTCTCCTGTGTGCAATGCAATGCAAAGCATGTGCATGCACCTCCATACATCCACAGAATGCTTTCCTATTGGTGTGGCCTATCTGTGTCCGCAGACTGTGCCACTACAGGTTGAGAACTTCTGCTGGAGTTCTTCAGCATGTGCTGTGTAAAATGAAAATATGGTGAACTTTGAAATTTAAATAACCTAATGAAATCTGCAGTTCATATTCCATATGTTTAGATTCTTTTAGATACCAAACCACAGGCAGGAAACCATGATTTGTGTTCACTTTCCCCAGTCTAGCTGAGAATCATTGTTTCACCTTTATTTTGGAACATGCTGTGGACAGAAACGCTACAGGTGGGGACAGCAGCATGCTTTGCTGTGTCTTGGTCATTCTCACATTCTCACTGTCTCTTAGTCACATCTCCCTGCAGTAGGCCAGCAGTTTGCAGAGCATTAGGCTCCCCTCGTGGCTGACATATGTCCTGGTTTCCTCAGTGAGGCCTGGTGTGGGGTGGGTGATAGAAATGGGATTGCAATTAGTCTCACAGTTGCTTTTGCTCTGTTGAGTTTTCCTGTTGATGTCAGTTGTTCCCTTTCATGTACTCGATGCTGATGGCCCGAGGGAATCTAATTTTCTGTTGCTGTCAGGAGATGTAGTGCAGTGCTCAGGGGGATGCCTCAACACCAGGCACCAGTTGCATATTTCCCTTTCCTCCCCTTTTTCTCCTTGAGTATCATAAAAGACAGTTTATCTGTTTCCCTCTGAATCTTGCTGATGTTGTCATGGCTGCATGCTTCTGACGTAACTGGGGTCTGATGTTACAGCTTAAGTGGTTTCAGGTGTGTGCTAGAAATCTCTTGAAGGGTCCAGCTATGAAAATAAATTCAGGTTATTATCATTTGGTTATTTATTGGTCATTTATTATCAAAATGGAGCTGGAGAGTCCTTCCACCACAAGTGGGACAGCATCCACACCGGTGATCACAGTGCCTCTCTTTGTGTGGGATTCACAGACTGAGTCCTGCACAAGGAGGAGGAAGTTGAGCTCCTATCTGCTACCTCCAGGGTGTGTTCAGCAATTGTGTTAATGGGGAGAGGTGCTTTGGCAATAGGATTCCTCACTTTGTAGGAGGAAAGGCTTACACATCTAACTATGCGCTGTGATTTACAGCTACAAACTCTGAGTAAAGGGAGCACATAGGGGCTGTCCCCTTGCCTTACATTGCCTTCTGGGAAGCCTTTCTGGCAGGCCCCTGGTTTGATGTACTTGAAGCTTACTTAGATCTTTGTTCTCATGTGCTCAAGTCCTCACCCTAGATCAGGAGCCCATGTTGTTAATTCAGCTGTGGAAAAAGTCCCACAGAGCTTGTTGCCATTAGTTTTGTATGGAAAGGCATTGCTTGTCAGTATGTACTTGGCAGTGCAGATGGGTGACTCGTGTAACTTTATCCTTTAATTAGCATTGTGGAGCTAAGGTGCTTCAGATTGGGACTGGAGGCCTTAGAGTGTGTGGTTATTAGGGCCCCCCAGACTGGAGATGTACAGTGTGGCATCTGGGGTAAGTTTAGAGCTTTTCCTAAGCTGCTCTTGAACAAAGGCAGGCTTTATTGAGTGTCTGTCCAGCTGCTCTATCGGAGGAAGGCTGTTTTACATCATCTTTAAATATCTAATTGGATTATATCTTTCAAAGAATTCTAACACCACACTATCCTCAAAGTACCTGCAGAAAAAAAAAAACCCAAAACTGGTATGATTTTTTTGTTGGAATCAGAGGGATTTAGCTGTGTTTTCTAATAATTTTCCTTGCTCTCCTTACAGTAGTAAAATGCCCTTGTCTGCAAGCCCTCAATCCTTTTTGGGGGCTGCAGATGGGCCTCTGTCTTCCTTGCCCCTTGGCTCAGGCATTGCTGGCAGTAGGACAGGACATACTTTTATTGTAGCTTGATGGTCCCTGGATTTCATGTATGTTTTCTTGGGAAAATACCTTCCATTCCTGTTTTGTTTATGGCAGTTTGCTATTCCTATCTCATCCCATGCTTACCTCCCTTCTGGCACTTATGGCTTGGCTCCTTTAGAGGATGAAACTAAATAGGTGTGGAGGACTTGAAAAAGTTCAGGGTACTTTCTCCTTGTGCTAGAACTGCATTTCAGTCATGCTGGTAAGTCCCATATTTGCCTCTGGCCTTCAATAAGGAAGTGTCCTTGTTGCTTGTTCATGCTTGTAGTTGTTTCCTTTTTAAGTTCATGTCTAGAAGTTATGGTGGTGTTACCTCATGTTAAGCTGTCTTGGCATTGATGAAAGTAATATAAATCCTGACTGGATGTTAGTAACACTCTTGAATTTGACTGAGCACTCTAATGGGGAGCTAGCATCATTGGTAAGCAGAAGACATTACCTTTGGTTTTATTTTTCTCAGTGATGTTCTGTATGACCTCTGATAACTCCTTTCCCCCTCAGTAGAAAGAGGATACTGAGCCATCATTCATTGCATAAAATGCCTTGGGATAGGTATTTTTTTCCCCTATTAAATCAAAAGCAGTCAAAGATCCTGAAGTGCTACCATGGAACCTGGTAGAAATAGGGCCACACCAGCATCTTTTACATAGGCCAAGCTCCCTATGTTGATTATCTTTAAAACTTCCAATTAATTAAATATTCAAGAGGCAGTGTATACCGTATATGCTAAGGGTATGCAGTGTTGGGTTATACCATTTCCAAATTGTTAAGCAGCATAATGTGTAGGACATCTTTCTAGTCCTTGTTTTTGGCCATGGCAGGTTAAAATATGAATCAAAAGGTGGTATGTTATGGAAACATAAGAACAGTGCTTCATCCAGTTGTCCCACTTAGGTCCCGCTGTGTTAATTCCTCTCTAAAACTTTCCTTAAACACAGTTGATAGAGTCTAATTTGCAACAGGTTGTGTTCCAACTAAATGCTCCGTGAACGTACATGTTTCAAAAAGCTTTTAATCTAATAACAGGTATGGCTAATTATGCCTGTCTTTCAGATTAGTTGCCAAATTTGGCTAATATATGTCTATTGCTGTCTTTTCTATGTGTAATGCAGAAGGATAAAGTGTGTTTAGTCTGGTGAATTTCTGATTCCTAGCAAGGGATTTTGATTATAATACTCTCCAGTTGTCTTAAGAGAGGAAAAGCTCACATGATGTGTCTTCCTATTGTTGCTACTTGTTTAGATGAATGATTGGAGCCAAATGCAGTAGTTAAAAACACACAGCACTCAGCCAGGTTGAGGGCTGTACCTGAGGCAGTTTGATCAGGAGCAGTAGAGTCAGGCATTTTAAGAAATTCCTTGCCCCAGCCTTGCTCTCTGCACCTCCAGCAGCACACTCCTGCTGCTCAGCATGAAGAGCTGCTCATCCGCTTCTTCCTCTCTACCCACGGTCTCAACACAAGCCCTGCCCTCTGTCCTGCTCTTGGACCACTTCCCAAACTGTTGATAACTTACTTATTTATTTGCATAGACTGCGCTCTGGCCTGTCTGGCTCCAGCTCTTGAAAAGTCCTCTGTCTTTTTTTCACCCAACCAGAACTCCTTGTTCAGAAGGCTGAGAGAGGGCAAGAGATGCACCTTGGTATAACTGATGGCTTAACTTTGGAAATAATTGCATTTCAAAATACTGAATAGTTGTTGGGGTTTTTTAATGTTATTATTATTTTTTTTTTTTTTAGATGCCAGGCCTGACAATGGCACTGAATGAGTGCTGCCTTCAAGCCTCCTTCCTGTAAGCGATAGGACCAAACAAGGCGGTGTGATGAACATGCCACTGCATCAAATATCTGTCATTCCAGCTCAGGATGTTACCTCTTCCAGAGTCTCCAGGAGCAAGACCAAAGAAAAAGAAGAACAGGTAATGACAGATGTATTCAATTTTCACAGGAACTGATCTGAAGATAATGTGGTAGGGGTTACCAAATCAGAACTGATTCTGATCCGAAGACCCAACTTCTTGCATGATTGCTGCTCTTAGTGAGAATGACTGTTAACCTAATTTTTTCTAATTAGTGTTCTAACATTTTCTATTTCAAAGCAGCTGGCTGCAAAATGCACTGTCATGAAAGTTGTAACAGGTGTATTTTCCCTT
Source organism: Cyrtonyx montezumae (assembly GCF_038088225.1). Classification (NCBI taxonomy): domain Eukaryota; kingdom Metazoa; phylum Chordata; class Aves; order Galliformes; family Odontophoridae; genus Cyrtonyx; species Cyrtonyx montezumae. Next base: position 14,589,248 of record NW_027072045.1, on the reverse strand, counting down.
TCTAAAAGAAGAATAATATGGGGTGTGAACTTCATGCAGCCATGCGTCCTGTTTTCCTTTGCTCATTGCAGCATCTCATAGCTGTGCTATGGTTAGTACAGACTGGGGTATCTCAAGGAAGGAAATATACACCTATATGTGTATTTACTATGCTGTTTCCTAAAGATAAGACTTGTATTCACTTGGGAGCAAGCGTGCGAGTGAAATTGTTTTGGGGTATTCTGGTAATAATGAGAAATGGAATGCAGAAATGTCTGAAGTATCTAATAGTTGCAAGTTTAATAGAATTTAATTAATAGGCTACTTAAAATTTAATTACCAAGGGCGTATTGTGTCTGGTCCTTGGATATCAGCCTTATTTGGACACTGGGCTGTGTCTCTGGTCAAGCCAAAAGGTCTTTGTGTGCATCATGTTTTACTTTACACTTAAGCTGCACTGAATTTTGCATTATCTGCCACTTCCATATAAACCATTTTGTGTTTTTGTAGCTTTTCCCCAGCACAAAAACAGGTCAAAAGGGCATTCACATTACAGAGCAACTGCAAGGGCTAGGCTTGTTCTGTGAACTAGGAATGTGTATGCAGCAGTGGTCACGTTCTCAGGAGACCCAGAGCAGCATTCTTAGAGACTGGATGCAGCTGAATTATAAGGGACTGCAAAGTCACTGTCATGTTAAAGAAAGGGATTCACTAAGACTAACTTTAGGTAGGATTACAAATGTATATATATGTTGTTACTTATGTGTTAGGAACTTCTGCTCTGACTAGCCCTTTCACCCATCAGCGGCCCAGATTGCACCTACGTAAGTTTGTGGTTTGTCAGTAAAAAATCAGTTGTGTCATAGTTGGCTTTTTGGAGCCTTCATCTCATTAAAAGCTTAAAATGGATTGTAGTCCTTTACCTTCTTAAACCTGTAATTAGTTACCTGGATTCCTGAATCCAGATAGACTGGCTTGGCATTAGTTTTGTTTGCTAGAACCAGGCAAGAAGTTATCTTCACAGTTGAGGTGCTTTGAGTTATTGAGGCACTGTGTCTCAGGATGCCACTGGAATCTCTTGCTTCCTAGCCTACAGCAAGTAGCAGCAGCCCGTGAATGTGCTGGGCAGCTCTCTGGGTAACAGTGCTTTTTTGTTGCTTCTTTTGGATTCCTCCCAGATAGAAACACTATGCTCTGAGAGAGCATGAAACAGTTCCCCTGTAAATACATGATGGTTCTCTGATTTGGCTACTCTCCAGTTAGATCATGTGAATTAGGAGGCCGATCAGATTAGAATGACCTGTGGTAACTATTTGACCATGCACTGAGCCCAGAAGTGAGAGTCCCAAGTCTCTTTCTAAACCCCTTCTTTTGTTTCTGACATAGCAACTTCAGTTAGAGGGTGCAGAAGAAGAAATTGTAGATCATCACTGGCATATTTTCAGTCATTTGAGATCACCTGTGCTGTGTATGAGGTAGATATCACTGCAAGATAAAAAGCACAATTTTGTACTGAGTGAATTTGCTTAGCAGTTACAGATGATTTTCCTGCCTTGGGTAACATCTGCAGTTCCAGAGTGAGACACTAAGTAAAACTAAGAGATAAAGCATTTGAACTGCAGTTTTGTAAGTTTGGTACACATTCAGTGTAACTCCAGTGCTTCTCTCTTTCAGTAGTGTAACTTTGCATTATGCAGCACAGCTTGCAGTTACTTCTGTGTTGTGACTGGCCTGGATACCATTCTTGCATCGATTTCTGCAAGAATACGTAATGTGCCTAAAAAACAAGTGAAGCATTTCACAGTTTGATTTAAGTACCTTAATTTTCTTTATTACACAGAAAAGTATTCCTTACTTCTAATGGTAGTAGGCACCTCAAACCATTGTATACACCGTGGTCTTAAGTTTTGAGTTGTACAAAGCTGCTTGCCAAGCTGAACAAAATCAAACATACCCCAAATCACAATCAAAGCCAGTGTGAGTTTTTAAAAGATAATATGGAGGTTTACTGTACAGTAGCAGATTCTTAGACCAAGGGCATCTCCAGGTGTGTGCTTTGTAGACTGAGTTGATTCTGTACACGTCTGCCTTGTTTATTACCAAACTTGGCTGAAGCCGAAGTGTATGAAAGGTGAATGTCAGGTAAGAGATCAAAGTTTGGCTTACTTTTATTCTTGTTTTGGTTTACTTTTCCTTTGGGAACTTGATATTTCAAACTAGACCATTAGCTTATTTGTACCTGCATAAACCATTCAGAGAAAGAGCTCAAGAAGCACAGCAGCAAAATGTGAAGCACCAATGTGTCTGGAGAGGGACCTTTGCCAGTCTGACGAAAATTAGTCTTTAATTTCTTGCCCAGAAGGAAGATGCTTTATTTCTCGTTCTGCTATCTTCTGTGAATATAGGTATGTTTAATTTTGCACATGATGTTTATAAGAAGTGCAGAGCAAATTTTCTTCAGCTGAATAGTTCAGATCTCTGACTATTTGCTCTTTCTCATTTCTGGTCAAGGTGTAGCTTTGATATGTCAAATTAAGGCTTGACTGGTATTAGTAATAGTTTTCCTTGTTACAAAAGCAAGTTTTCTGGACTAGTGTTTGGGACTGTGCAAAACAGCTAAAAATCTTTACCACTGTTATTGCACGATAATCTGTTTATCAAAACAGATGATCTGTAGTCCCCAGGCATGTGTTATGCATGTTCAATACATGTGGAAATCTGTGTCGGAAATCCTACTGCATTTTAAAAGGTGGTAAGATTTGCATAATGCCTGCCTACCATTAGGAGTCCTCAGAAGTTAGTGATATTTATTAGTGGAGCTTGGTAGATCCTCATTCAGGTTTGTGTGATTTTTCAAGGTTTGAAATAGTTGAAAACTGTTGGTAACCAACACTCTTCGATGAAACTTTGTCCATTTTCACAGTAAAAATGGGGTAGGTCATAAAGGGATTATTTCTCTTGCATTTAACTCAGATGAACTGTTAGCTTTAAGAGCTATTAATAACTGTCATTAGCTTCTTACTTGTCCTTCGCTAGGAATAGCCTCATACTTACCTAACTTAAGGGAGAGTCACTATTGCTTGGGAGGTGCAACAGACTTTGCCCTTTCAGTGGCTGTCCCGCTGACAGTGATGTTTCCTAAGGTATCCAACAGACAGCCCTCAGCACTTGAAGTGGAAATGAGGCAGTGGTGCTGGCACGTGGTTAAGGTTTTATTCTCCTGTCACAGAGGATATTTCTTATTTGAAAGGTTTGTTTGTAAAAGTATGGTGAGTGAAGCTCCCTAACCAAAGCTTTTACGCTCCTGTTTCTGAAAACATATTTGTAACTTCTCCACCAGTGCTCTGATCTCTGCGGATCTCATAAGCAGATCGGGGGTGGCCTGATTATGTGTGAATGGGAGATCATGGGGTGCTGGCGCAAACCACTTTGGGTGCACGATGGCCTGAACAAAGGAGGCAATACCAAGTTCCTCTCAAAGTGTGCATAGCGAAGATCATATACCACAAAAGAAGATAAATGTTCCAGTCAAATTTAAACTTATCAGTTTCATTCGACTGACCTAAAAATCCCTTCTGCCCTCTGTTCTAGGGCAACTGCCTTCTTGTCTCTAAGTGCTGTTAAGTGCTTATGGGCAGCATGCTCTGTGCTCAGCAGATACTTCATAACAATCTCACGTATCTCCAGGCGCTGTCTTGGGGCTGCTATGACTACGTGATTTGTCTGGATGAAATTAAGGTGAAAGATGTGCTGCGTCTTGCTAAACTTCTGCCACCTTAGTGTTCTCTTGCATTCTGTAACAGGAAAGACACTATAGCCAAGTAACTCACATAAGCAATGTCTTACCAGAAAAGCAGGACTTCAAGAGGAAGAAAAAAAGCAATGGATGCATTTGCAAGAATCTTTAATCATAGATCAATAGTGTAATATAACAGTGAATGCTTTGTATTGAATCCAGTGTAATGCCTTGAGAGCTGTTACATTGTTCTTAAGGTGCCTCTGTAGCACTCTCTGACCTCTTCAGCTCACTTTTTGGACTTTGAACTGTGTCTGTGGGCTCTGACTGGCTGAACTCGATTGAAATACTTGTGCATTTGTGAGGTGGTGTGTGTGGCTTTGCTTGTCCATTGAACCCAACCAGCCATTAAGCAAACAGGCTATGAATCCTCTGCGAGTTTCTCTCCTTATTATTTTTACACTGAGACTTATGCGTTTATATGTAGTTATGTACTATACTGACACTGTCTGGCACCTTTCCTTTATTAAATTCACTTTGTATAGTTAACTGGTTAACTACAGAAAAATTTTCGTCCAAGTATCCTGTAACTCTTCTGTGGGAAGCAGATGTCTCTTTTGCTGAACTGCTTATAAACTTGACCTCAAAGTGGGAATTGCAAGATCCTTTCCTGACAATACAAACTTTGGCTTTTACCTACCATGTTTTTCACTGGATCCTAAAGTGTTTCTTGGAAAAAGCTGATGTCACACTTCCTGCTTTTTAAAAAGTAGCAATTAGACAAATTTCTGTTGACAGAACAGGCAACAGAAGCACATCTGAGGAGCTGCAGGGTAAATGCTGCTTCTCCTGTAGTCTGTGACCAGGTAGGAACACTGAGAAAACACCATGGATGACAGGTGGTTGTAACAGCCTTCTGAATCATACCCTTGCAGTGATGCTGTCATGCTGAGAGCATGGTTTCCTTGGCTGATTTCTGTACTGACTTCTTCTGACATCTTAGTGTGTGTTTACACAGGAGCATGTGCTGAATGTGCTCCCACTCAGATTACCTTCAGCAGGTAGGTAAACAGTCTAGTGAAGAGCACTACAGGAAAATTGCTTGAGAAATTGCTTGACACCGGATCCCTCTTTTTCCTCCAGGGGTGTACTTGACTGTTTCAGCACCACCCTTCTTGTGATCTCTCCCTTTAGTTATTAGGAGAGTCCTTCCTGTGCTTGTCATGATGGCTTAGATGTCATTGCATCCAAGCCCTGCAGACATCATGGTGTTGTATATCTCTTTGCTACTACAGACATCTTGGTGTCTGGTGGCCTGAGGCACTCCTCCTGTGCTCCCCATGGGCACATGCCACTGTTCCCATTTGTTGCCAGCTTCAGGGCTTCCTCCTCCTCTCCAACGTGACATTGGCAAGGACACCACTGACTTCCTCCTTCCAGCGTGCCACCTGGAAGGCTGACAAGTGCATCGTGCACAGCCAAGCCTGGATTAAAACGCTGGTCTGGAATTTGGGCTTTGTCTCTTCCTGCCCGTTAGGTGGTATTGGGCAAGTCCCTTTAGTGCTGATGCTCTCTTTTCTCCATCTGTGAAAGTGGGCAGGCAGTACTGACTGAAGCCTTGTAAAGGGTTTCAGGTCTACACCTAAAAGATGAGGATAAAGAAGCCTTTGTCGTCAGATCCTTTGAGATACCCTTTTTGTCTGTGACCTTCCCAAATCTGCATGAATGCACTTTGCTCTTGTTGTGTCGAATGCAGGCTGAGAAGCTTGTCCCCTCCGGCCCTGCTCTCAGAAGCTGAACGCAGGAGCACTTTGTTTCCCAGAAACATTGGTGGCAGAGGAGGAAGAGAGGAAACGGGAAGTGGGAGGGAAGGGGCAGGGGGAGCTGCTCCCACTTAAGCAGTCATGACAAAGGAAGTTGGATCACACCGTTTGATTCTCTGATGCGTTTGTTTTGGAGTGTGTGCGGTATGTGTGTGTGAGGGAAGGAGCAGGTGGCTTCTGAGTGGAGATGAATTGTGGAGGTGCTTTCTGAAAGGGATTTGAAGGAGAAGAAAACCCTTAATTTTAAAAATGCAGTAGACATGACAGAAGCTAACAGCAGTCTGTACAGCAGTAGAGTTTTATTTCATATACTGATGCTTCAGAAATACAACTTTTGAAGTTCGGTTTTGCTGTTTGCTTGTTACCACGCTCATACAGCCTCTGTTTTGATTATTTTTATGCTTATTGCATGTGAACTCCTTGCTTTGGAGTCTCAGCACCAGAAAGCTGTGGTTAATTATTATGATCCATAGCTGTTGCATTAACCGGAATCCTTAAACCACCTCTCTGATATTAACACAATCTGTCTAGTTTTTTTTATCAGTTCATGTGAACAAGCTGAGCATAATTCTTAGGAAAACAAAATTTTATAAATGAACTGTTGACACTGTTTAATTGTGTGATAGCTGTGTGCATTTCCTTTGTAGTTTGTAGGTGTGTTCCTGTTTTGTGATTGTGGCATTTTTCTTTCCTGGCAAAGCCATGCATGCTTGTTCACTTTCTAAGAACAGTGTGTCAGTCAGGATCCCACACTGAGCTGTATCTGCATATGAATGTCTGTCAGAGCAGAGTGCTGCTGAAATCACTGCAGCTTCACAAAGACATGGATCAAGGCCCTAACCATACTTTTCAAGGGTTCCCATTATCTGATGGCTATACTGTTTCTTGAAAGTGATGCTATCAGGCTTCCTGCAAACTGATTCTTAAAGTTCTTTGCTAATTAAAGGTAATTTCTGTAAATTAAAGAGAGACCAGAAGTGAGGGGATGTATTTCTTTTTTAATCCTTCATGATAAGCCTAATGTATAGTGAGTGTCTTCATTTCTTTACTTGGTTGAGTTTTGTATTATTTGGAACTTTTTTGTTTTAGTTTTGCTTTGTTTTGTTTTTCACTGTTGAGAAGAAAGACTGTAAGTTCTGTGAGGGAGGAATGCAGTAGTGTAGCATCCTTAAAGTATCTGTGCTTTAGATTTTTCAAAGCTGTGTTTGGCATTCAAGTTACTGATTTTCCTTTTTACTCTCAATGTCTGTTTTCTGAGAAGTTGTATGTAGCCTTAATTGGGCACCTCTGAACTTAAGTAATTTTTCATAGCCTTTATGCTGTTTCTGAAGAAATCTTGCTGACAGGTGAAGGAGGGTTGGAAATCCACTTTATGATCTTTTAAAACTGCTTCTCTGCTCATTGCAGAAATGTAAGCACTTAGGACTACAGCCTTCTGAGTCAGTAGTCCTCACGCCTAGAAACAAAATCCAACTTTGTGATGCATTCAGCTTCTCTTGGCCCCAGAAGTGATGGTCTCTCATCTGCCTCTGAACTTCTCTTTGCTGGTTGACATTGTTGCTGGTTTAGAAAGTCATTTATGGAGATTTCATGACACCCACAAGTCAGAGTACTTCTTTTTATTTCTGAACAATTCCAATTTTTGATGTTCGTGGCTGGAATTCAGCCACTAATGTATTTCATTTTTAAGAAGTTAAGATTTCTACTGTTTTCAAAGGCAAAAATAGGATAATTTACTTGTTTATATTTAAGTTCATTCACAACCCAATTCCCTATTTTTGTAAATGAGCACTACTTTATATTAATGAAAATGAGTAAGTGGCCTTGTAACTTTTTTTTTTTTCATATTCCTGACTGTAGGATGTATCATATTCCTTGTGAACCTGACGACAGGTGGCTCAGTGGTTCATGGAGAGGATTGTCCTCAAATCTGCAGAATTTGGCCTAATCCTTGTGCTATGCACACACTGTGTGCTCCCAGCATGTTCTTCAGGGGCGTAGAATGTGTTGTGTGTTCCTAGAAGCAATAGTGTAAGACCAAGCAACTAAATGTATTGAACACTGTGCACCTGTAAGTGCAACTGCAAGTGTGCTTATTTATTTGGATATTCGTATACTCAAAATCTGAGTGTTCAAACAGTTTTTGATATAGTTTTAACATTATAACATTTTCAGTAGTAAGTTTGTATGTTAGTGTTTGGGTTTTTTGGAGACCTTATGGTTATGTTAATAACATACATCCTGCTTTTCTGTGTCTTGTTTGAATCTATATAAAAGGTGGTTGGAAGATGCAGATTTTCAGTGTGCCTTGGTATCCTGAAGAAAAATTTCCATTACTTTGCACATTAGCTAATTTCAGTCACCTTTCCCATATTTGTCTAGGATTGTTTCTAATCATGCTGTGCTTACCCTTCATCCCAGCCTTCTTGGATAAACTTCACTATCGTTTGGAAGGCAAAACATGATTAAATGTCTCCCCCAACACACACAGTTAGTATTTCCACAAGATTATCTGCTACTTCAGGGTGGACCAAACTTGTGTCCAGCCTGAGGACACGAAGATGCGGGTGACATTTAGTAAGGAGGCAGTTTGCACAGTGGGCAGTATGTGGAAGAAACCTTTTGAGATGTTATTCTCAGCTCAGGTGTGCTTTTCAGTATATAGCCCAATGATGAGCTGGAAAGGTTCAGAGGGCTGAGTTCCAAGTGCCACAGGACCTGCTCAGGGGAGAGGAGCTCCCAAGTGGCAAGTGTAAGGGTAAGTGAGATCCCATTTTTTTCTTCTTCCTGTACTGTATTTTAAATGTTACAACCATATTTTGTTCAGCATTACAGATTGGCATTGAACTGTTTGAGATTATCCTTTTTCTAAGAATTGAAGACAGGAGCCCCAAAAAAGACAGTTTGAAAGTGTGGGGGCTGTATTTGGCTTTTTTTGAGTGGCAAGAGTTGAAAGGATTTTTATTTTATTTATTTTTCTTTAAAGCAGTAAAGGAACACCCTTTTAACATAGATTACTAGCTTTTCCTGAATTGAAGGAGCCAGAGAAGGACTGATGCACAAAACCCACGTCGGTCTTAAAGTTTTTTTCTGGTAGTTGTCTGCCTATATATGTATATTTCTAAATATGTAATATATACATATTTATATGAAATACATGTATATTTCTGTCTGCCTGTGTATATTTGTATTATTTGTAGTCATTAGTCTCAAGCAGTAGATGTGTGGGGAGACGGTTTCTGGATTGAACAGTTCAGAAAAAGCAGTGTACATTTCCCTCAGCAAGTAGCTTACATGGATGTTATTTGGCTTGAGATTTTATTCACAACAGTGGAATCATTTGTTTGACCCCAAAGAATAGCCAATGGTAGGACTTTTTTTTTTCCCTTTCCCTCCACCTTCCCCAGTTCTCTTTAGTTATGCTTACTGTAATGCAGATGGCAGAAAGCACATTATTTGGATAAAGATTGCAAGGCAGGCTTGTATGCAACCAAGTGAAACATTCACTAGTTTTTGCATCTTAATTTCTCTGAGCTGGTTAATATAACAGCAGTTAAATAGATTTATTCCACATGAAATGCTGCAGTGTAACTTTCCCTTTGGCTGCCTACAAGCATCACGTACTGCAGAGCAACTTGAGTTACTGAAACATCCACAGGCAGAAATGTTGAAGTAACCCCCCTAAACAGAAATTCTGTTCTTAGACACCAAGGTTAAGGCCCTTGGGAAAAGGGAAGCACAGCTAACTGAGTACCTATAAGCTTTAAACCGTAGCTATTTGCGAATTAGAACCTGGGTACTGGGTACTTCCAGTATTATGTTGTGCTTAAACTAATATATAATAGCCTCTCCCATTACAGAACTGTTTCTGTTCTGTGATTAATATAAAAACCTTGATTGTTGTGCTTCGAGTCACCATGTAAAATATCTTGATCATCACACAATGATAACATATGTTGTCTTACACAGAAGAGGGTGAGACGTACTGGAATACAGATTCTTTTGTTGTATGAAATTTTTACTAGGTAAAGTGAAACCCAGCTATATAAAATAAAAGTAAATTAATGTATTCGTAGGTATTAGTATTAAAAGACTGTTTGTCCTTTAAACTGAAGTCTGCAGGACCTTCCATCCCCAAACCCTTTCCCATTAGTTAGGCTGAGAACACCTTGTTTTATTTTTATGGCTCATTTGAAGTTTGATGTTGAAGGCCAGGAGGAGTGGTCACATCTGACTTGCAGTAACCTCTGTTACAGATGCAATTAAGTCCATAACTCTAAAAAATGCCCTTTAGCCAAGTGGGCAGCCTTGAGCTGAAGACAAGGAGGCAGATGTTCTAGTTTGGTTGATTGTTTCCATGCTAGCCAGCTTCAGTTTACAGAAACCACACCTGATTTCTATTTTCTGTGTTTTTAATTCTGAGTTTGACTGGCTTCAACTCCCAGCAGTTGATCATTGGTGCCTCTTTCTCTTTAATTGAAACAGGCTTTAAATTATCCTCATGGACCAGTCAACATGTTGCAAACAAGTTAGTTCATCCTCTTTTTTAAAGAAGCCTACAGATGAAGTTCTTAAATCTCTTGCAGTAGGGTGTTTCCAGAAGCCTTGAAAATGCTTGGGGGCAGGGAAGGAAATCCTTTTCTCCCCTCCCTCTTATTTGCAAGGAAAGATTGGGACACTGCAGGTGAATACAAGTATCAATTACAAGGTGAGCTATGCTACTTTGCTGTTGGTGCTTTGTTGTTGCTACTGCTGTCCTCCCTTAATTCTCTATCACTTCCCTTTGGCAGTGCTGTATTTTAAAGGGAAAGCTGATCTCTCCTTGCTATAGCACAACGGCAAATCGCATTGATCAGGTTCTCATCTCCAGTTGTCACCTTACTGCAACTTACTAAATCCTTCACTTGACACGTGCTTTATAGGCTGAGTCCTGTATAAGTTCCAGCTGGTGTCACTTGGACTTGCTCAAAGTAAAGCACAGTTTGAGTTAATTTTTTTCCCTAAAAAATCAATTTTGATTGCTTGATGTCTGTGAAGTGCCTGTCAGCCTCTTCATTTTTACCTCCCTGCTAAGCTTTGTCATCTGTAAATGTAGCTGACAAAGACTTAAAGACTTTTCTGTATTATTTTTTTAATTCACATGAATTAAATCCACGTGATTTTTGGAAATATTGACTAATGCCTGGCTTAACACTGATCTTGTGGAACCAGTAGGAACATCTTTGTTTAATTGTGTATTGACAAGGCCAACTTTGAATCTGCCAGGAATTTGCTCATAACCATTTAGCAGGTTTTCTATTAGTATTGCTTTCCTTTTTAGATGGAAAAATCACATAACTTAAGGCAGTTGCAAATTTCTGCTTGTTAAAACTACCTGCGTTCGTAGCTTTAAAGAAGGATAACACTTGATAACATTTACCATCCTCCTGTGAAATCAGTTATGCCTGTGACGAATGAGTGCCCCTTTGCTCACATGCAAAGCAATGACTCGAGCCAATTCAGAGCCAAGCCATTTCACACCCTTTACATAGGGTCATCGGGCACCCCTGAAGGCTTCTAGGAAATCAAGTCAAAGTCTCACAGAAAATGGTGATCTGGACTGAATACAAATCAAGACAGACTTACTGGTAAGCATGAGTTTCACAAAAGCCTTGGACTTGATTACTCGTCCTCTTAAGGAAATATTCTTTACCTTGAACATGGCAAATCAAATCCTTTTATCTACCTTGGAAAATATTTCCAGTAACACTTAAGGCTTCCTTATAACTCCTGTCAAACAGAATCTTTGTAATTCATGCTGATAGTTGGAGAAAGCACTGCTCTTTCCCTGTCTCCTAATATTTGCAGGTTTCTGGGGGTAGCACCTCATTAAAGCAGACTGCCAAAAAACATGATGCTTTGTTTTACTCTGGGCATCAACTAACTTGAGATTGTACTGTAATTTGCAGAGAGTGAATGAGAAAGAACACTTGACTGCTGCAGATATAGTAAAGGTGGGAGTTTTGGTGCTCTAGAATAGATTGCTAGGGAAAGTTATTGAAAGACAGGAGGCTGGCAGACAAGCAGATGGGGAGAGCACATTTCCAGCAGCACTGTCCTCACTCCCTGTGGTGTCCCTGCTTCAGGAGGGCTGCTGGAGGAGTCAACACATGCAGGTATTGGAGCCTTCCTTTATCCTTTATACCACTTTTTCTATGGAGTCTGAAGAATAATGCTGTTTAGAAAGATGCTTTTTAGTAGTTAATAGAATGAACTGATTAAAGTGTCTGTACATTTTCTATATTTCTAGCAAGCAGACAGGAGCTCAGGCACATCCTGTGTGGTTGGACCATGCTGTTCTCCCAAGTATTGGTTCCCACTGAACTGTGTCCTTGCTGCGATGTTTTCTTGTTTGTTTTTCCTTTTAACCCTTTATCATCCTTAAATTTGTTTCCTTTGAATGCAGGTATAGCAAAGATCGTGAAACACTGTTGTTGCTTGTGGGCTCATGAACGTTTTCACAGCCCCCCCCCCACCTGCCACAGGTCAGGACTGGTGTCAGCTTCTTGCTGTCTGAAAGCATTCTCTGTTGTAGCCTTCTGTTCTGCCCCTGAACTGCCAGCAGTCCTCCTGCTGTCCTCACCCTCCAGCTGGAGCTGTATTTAGATCTCTAGGATTATTCAGGATGTCAGGGAAGCTTTCCTCATACGTATATACAAGTTACTGCCTGTCTGTAACTCTTGCTTGGGTTTACGCATTGTAACCATGGCTTGGCTGGGAGCTGGAGTCTACCACATCATGAAATACTTGTAAACTATGTAGTAAGGCCATTGGAAAGCTGCCCCTCCATGAGGTGGGCAGAGCCAGTGGGGATGAAACACCTGAGGACACCTGGCAAAGCGTCCAGGTGCTGCAAGGTAGTGACGGAGCCCTGGTCCAAGCACCCTGAGAGCAGTGCAGATGTGGTCAGCTGCTGGGGGGTGGACTGCAGGCCCTGGCATCCCTGTCACATCCGCAGCACGGTGTGGGGTAGCCAGCAGGAACACAGAGAGCAGATGGCTGAAGGCTACCTGTGGTAAGCCTGGCTGAGCCACCCACAGCCTCTGGGGACTACAGTGTGAAAGGAAGCAGACGAGATCAGCTGATTTTATGGCCCCGCTGTTTTTCTGTTCAGTAATTGAGATGAGTAACTGTGAAGTCTGATGATGATTTAGAAACAGGATTTTTGAGGTGTTTAATGCAGAGCCCTGACCCCAGGTCTGTTGCATCTTTTCTGTCAAAGCATTGTGCAGCTCTTAGGTGGGTTTTAGCTTTTGCTGGGTTTGAATCTATTTTGTTTTGTTTTGTTTCAGCAGAATTTCTGAGGAAGCTCTTGCAGTTCCTCTTTATCACAAAGTAATGGGTTGTTGGGTTTTTTTTCTTAGATTTCTCAAATGTTTGTGAAAGTGTCCTAACTAGTTCCTGCATGTGTGGTTTTGCTGGGCAAAAATTGTATGCAGTCCACCATTCTGAACTCAGCTATACCTACTGAGGCCAAAAAGCAGAACAAGGAGCCAAAGCTGTAGATAAGAGAGGAAATAAAACTATTCAGCAAGCTCCCATTTAGTTGTTTGGCCTTTTTTGTTTCATGTTCAATCACTCAGTTTTCTTTAGTATGAAGTGTTTTTTGTGGGTGGTTGCTTTTTTTTTTTTCCCTTCCATCTTTTAATCCTTTAAAAAAAGAAATCTATAGGCAATATTGTTCTAACACGCTCTTGTTTTGTAGCTGCATTAGTGACACCCACAGCACTTGGGTAAGCACCATTACATTGCTCTGTAGAAGTGTAATTTTACTGTCACAGGAAAAAGTACTTGAATTGGGCACAAGAGGTAGACCCAAGTCAGCTCCTACCCGCGAGTGCTGCTGTCTTTCTGCCTGCTGCATGGAAGCATGAGATTTTATGTGGTATTTGTTAATGCTTGGTAAAGAGTTTGAGTACTGATGCTAATTTCATTAAAAATAGATGTAAAATCCTTGCTTTTCTCCACTGTGAAATTCGCATAGGCTGGGAGAAACATCTGCTGTATCAAAGTCTGTTAGCTCCTCAGTGTGTTCCCTGATTTCTGAAGCTCCCTCCAGCCTTGTTTATTTGGAAGTAGTCTCAAGTAACATTGCATCTGAGCAGCCTGCAGTGTTTCATGAAGCAGAGAGAAGCGTCTTGTCAGGCATGATCCCGTGAAATTTCACAGGCAGGAAACACTTCGTGATATTTAACATCTCCTTATCTCTTCTTTCCCTCCTTGTCCTTGTTCCATTCACATTAGTTCTTCCTTTCCTCCACCTTCCTTTGCCTTGGACCAGGGGATGTCCACCAGCTGGAAGCCACAGGGTAGGGCTGTGGTTGGAGCACATGTGGCAGCAGTTGAGAAGATAGAAGTCTGCTTGCAGGCAACTCCAGTGCTGCTCTCCAAGGCTGTGCACAGACTCAGGCAGAAATATACCAAGCTAAAAATGCAAGGTGAGCTGCCCCTGGATGATGACTGCTGTCTCCTAAACCATGGCCAGGGAGGACCAGAAATGCTGCTTTGCTGGCTGAGATGCACTGCAGAGAAATGACCGCCTTGCTATCGTTATTTTGTGGATAGCACGTACCTTTTTGTACTGCAGGCTTCATTCAGAGTACTTTTTAATTATATTTTTTCACTACATTTCCACCACCACCATGTATACATCAAAGAAGTTCCAGTTGGCAGTGGAAATTTGGGTAAGGTCTGAGAAGAGGATTTATAGGAAATGAGCAGATGGTCTACTAGAGAATTTCCCCAGGAGGTGGCAGTTATTTAAAAGTGGGAGAAACTAAATAGACTATACAAAATTTGACTGTAAAATTAACTGGACAGCAAGTAGCTAAGTACTTAACCAACATGATTCAGCTTGGCCTCTAGCATAAGCATGTAATGAAATGATGTGTCTTTGAGCTGACACTGCACATATTATTTCAAGTTTCACCTAATAATTGTGCATGAATGAAAGATGATTTTGCTCTGCACAGTTCTTGTTGTGGAGAGGCCTTTCTTGCATCTCCTTCACAGCAGCACAACATCATTGTTTAGGCATGCAGATGTTACAAAATGCTCTTCATTCTAAATAAAATAAAAACTCTTCAACCAAACCCCTTTAATTTTTAAACTGCTTTTTCTAGCCTCCTAAACATAAGAATGAATATACAGTTTAAGTTCCTGTTTGAAGGCTAGCAAGATTTGGTTAAATAAATAAATTGTTTTATTTTGGGGACACAAGTCTCAAGAATGTGTGAACTCTTAGCAACTCAAAAATCACAAACTGCTTCAAAAATCCATGAACTCGTGGCAATTTGGAGTTGTTTGCCATGTGGCCTTACACTTTCCATATATGTTTCTGATTTTTTTCCCATAGTGCTGTAGCACCTCGAAATTGGGGGATTTGTGTGTATGAGTGGATTTTTGATGAAATTTTTAGTCAGATGAAAGGGTCATCTTAGGAAAAAAAACCTGTGTTCGTTATTCTTTAAAAAGTTAGGAAAGTGCTTTTTTAAATTTAAATCTCTCTGATAAAAGACCATTTTCAACAGGAAGATAGGACTGAATTCTCTCATGCTTTGTTTTAAACTGAAATACACAATGGAGAGAACTGTCTGAAATAATAAAGAGCATTTAATTACCCTTATGTTCATCTGTTTGTGCTCTGGTTTGTTTCTCCCAGAAATGCACTGCTGCCAGCCTAAGCTGTGGGAGCGGCCCCATGGGCCACGTGTGCACGTGGTTCTGGGACAGCCCTTCAGTGTAATGCTGGAGCAGAATGTGATTAAACCGGATTTCTCTTCCAGCTTGCCATGTTTAGAATTGTTTGAGTTGGAAGGGACCCTTAAAGGTCATCTAGTCCAACTTCCCTACACTAAGCAGGGCCACCTACAGCTCCATCACGTTGCTCAGAGCCCCATCTAGCCTGTCCTTGGATGTCTCCAGGTATGGGGAATCCCACATCTCTCTGGGTAACCTGTGCCAGTGCCTCACCATCCTTATTACAAATAGTTTTCTCCTTATATCCAATCTAAATCTCCTGTTTCAGTTTGAAACCATTTCCCCTTGTTCTGTCATAACAGACCCTGCTCAAGAGTCTATCTCCTTTCTTATTGACTGAGTTTAGAAACCAGCCTTCATAGCCTCTGACCTAACCTGGAGTGGTATAGTGCTATGTGGAAAAGGGAAAATATTCATAACTGAGCCTCAATGTATACTCCACTGTGTACAAAGCCTGGCTACTGTTAATGACAGATTTTTTCCTCATCCTCTGCTGTAATCCTGTTAGCCCCAGTAACTCAGAGTCTGAAAAACATCAGAACTCGAATCTAGTTTCCATGCCATAAGCACAGATGTTAAAGCAGATATCTAGAGAATGACTTTGTGGCAGTGCAGGAGTTCAGGTAAAAATTTAGACTGCAAAATCCTTGTTAGCAGTGATTCTTTGAGGAGCAAATCCAGGTATCACTCTGCATGCGTGCAGTAGTCTGCAGGGCTGGCACTGAGGGGAAGAAGGTTCTGATATTTAAACAAAATGTAGTATGAAAATAGACAGGTTTTGGACCCTAACATCAACAGAACTAATCTTGTACTTTATATTTACCGCTTGATGGTAAATCAAGTCAGGTACATAGATATGAGCAGAGCATACCCTGTTCAACAGCTCAGAAGTGTTACGCTCAGAATGATTAACTTCAGCTGTTTAATGTGCTACTGTCTGGTTATAGTGTGCAGGCTCTGAGTATGCCACATGACTGTTATCCCTAAGAAGGTGTATTCCTTTTGGCTTCCTTTGCAGAAACAGAAGATCTGTCTATAAAGCAGTCTTTCTGTCTCTGTCACATTCAGTCCAATTGCTTAGCTGGTAGGACATGATACGCAAGTCTGGGCTCACGAGCAGTTACTGCCTTTAGTGCGTGATACATCAAAGCTACATTTTGTTTACAGGAAACTAACCACTTTGAGAGAGCCTTGATAGTGTGTTGAGATGGCTCTGTCATTTGGACCCCAGCAGGTAACTGATAAACAGATGCCAGATAACTTATTTCTCTAACAGAAGTCAAAGTAAAACAAAACAGTTCTGGGAAATAGAATAGAATCTGTAAGTGGTATGCACTGACATTTGCCTACTGAAGTAATTGCACTTGCAAATTAGTCCTGTATTTGTTCACTCTGGAAGGATACTGAAAAGTAAGAGATTTTTGTAGTTTGCTTGTGAAGTTGTAGTGAGCAATGGAGTTTATTGCTCAAGAGAAGAATCACGTGAATTTATCTCCTATATTCTTCTACCCACTAAGTTCCCCTAAACAATCTCTTTTGTCTGTGAACTTTCCAGCTAGAGCAAGCTTTTATTTACCACCTTCTTTCTGCAGTATTTTTTTTTTCTAGTTCAATGTCAATTTTTACATGGCTTCTCTTATTCCCTTAGGAGTAAGAAACACTAATTTCTGAGCAACTGGATGAATTTACTGGCACTGGATAGTCCAGATATATGGTTCTGTGGTTACCATTTCTTCTTTGACTTCTAGCTGTGTGGACTTTTAATATTAAAATTCATAATACAATCACCAGATCTACAAATAAGTAGAGAAAAGAAAACTGATCTGGGAAGGACGTCCTGCTTGCTCTTCGCACACAGGGAGAATTGCTATGCTTCACAGCACAAAAATTGCTAGGAATTGCTTTTGGGAAGCAGGGAAGGGTGGACATCAGCTGCAGCAAGGAGTGAGCTGTTCTGGGAGCTCTCATGTATTATTCATCACAAGCTCCTTTCACTTAGATCAGCTGGAGGAAGTAGTTAGTCTAGTTTGAGCTACACTAGTATTACATTTAGGGGGCTTAAACAAGCCCAGGCAAGTACAGAACCAACTCTTTCTCTTCGTCTGCAGGCAAATGTAGGGCAGTCAGCAGCTCTGCTTTTACACAGCTCCATCTCTTTAGGCTGGCTAACAGTAGTCATGCAACCAAGGGAAGCTACGCTGAGGATATGTGCATGCGTTCATGCTGGAAAATGAAGATTCAGGTAGGCGAATGCCTTGTCAGCAGAGTATTGTGGCTCACAGTTTTTTGTAGGGATGCTGCTAAGTCTTGCAGAATAAATATGTGTTAGGGCAGCCTGTCAGGAGAGGCTGCTGCAGGGACTCCTCATTAGAGTAGTCCATGAATGATCCCTTTGGTCTGGTACTTTGTTCTGTCCTAATTGTGAAGCTGCATGTTTTTGTTGTCGAGCATCTTTCCTTCATTCATACTGCTGTAAGCAGAGAGACAGCTTGCTGGTTTTTGATGGTTGTTTTATTTTGTTTGTTTGTTTTTAATTCAAGCTTGCTTTTTAATTGTACTAGTATTAGCACTTTTATTTGGAGGGAGGTAATCATAAAAGGTTCTGCTATAATATAGCTGGGTGTGATAAGCCTTAAGCTCCAATTGTCTCCTTTCAGAGTGTGGGCATTTGAATGGATGCTGTATTTACTACTTTTTTTTTTTTCCCCTGACTAAAGATGCTTGGAAATTTGGTCTTGTGCTCTCAAAAAACTAGTCTGTATTTTCTAATGATATATGTTCTGAAAGAAATCTGTATTTCTTTTCCGTACAAGCTTTGTATATTTAAATCGTTGTGACTCAAGCAGCACTATTTAGTTTAGATCTAGACAAAGAAGGGGATTTTGCAAAACCTTATGGAACAATAACTCTTGAGCTCCCTTCCAACCCCTGCAATTCTGCAATTCTCTAATAACAAAAGGTCTTTGTTCTATTCTGTGAGCATTATTTTCTCTGTAATGTGTGGGTTTGTGCATGCGTGAGAATGGCAGGAATACAAACATGTAATGCCATGTGGCAAGAATGTTCAAATGTTTTTTGTTTTGTGGTCTGAAGTCTGTATGCTGCTGCTGACTGCTGAGCACACCGGTGCATGTGCATCCTGCCCGCCTGCCCTGTTTGGGGATTTGGTTTGCTTTAGGGGCAGCTTGTTATGGAGGTGTTTTGTTTTATTTTTTTGTTTTTCTTGAGAGATGCTCTGCTGGAAACTTAAAAAGTGCAGAGACCAAAGCCCTGCTACATAACTAGGACCAAACAGTGTGCACTGCTGTACAGACAAGTTGTTTTCTTTTAAAAATCGTAGCTTAAGTCTGATTCACTGTTTAGTAAATAAGCACTACTGGTGGCAGCAGAATTTGTCCGGCTTTATGTGAAATCCTCGAGGGAGATTAGCAATCATGTGCTTTTGGTGAGGTTAATTGTATGTTGCCTTGGCAGTATGTTTTCTTCCAAGATGACTTCATCACCTGAACAGAACTTGCATGTCACTAAATATCATATTCATGCGTACACTTCTGTTTACCTTTTTGCTAACAGCTGGGAGGGACTATATATTGTCACACATGATATCAGTCTGTGGTCTTGTTGGATGGGTCTCATCAATACTTGTGGGACTCCTAAGTAACTCAAACCCTGACTCCTTAAAAACTTGCTGTTCCCATGGACTTAGTGTGTTAAAGTTCTAGAAATGGATATGTTGTGCATACAGTGTGAAAGATAAGGAGGGGATAATCTAGTGTTCTTTTTTAAAACATTGTGACCATTCAGTGCATAAATGCTCATTTCATGGAAATTCACAACCAGGAATCTTTCTTTGATTTCTTGAGATTTGTGGGTTCCAGGCATTCAATTACTTGATTGAAGTCAGGGGAATGAAGAGGACTTGTGATTCTGCTATTTGAAACTTAAAGTTCTGTTTTGTTTTACATTGATAGCATATTTTACTGCTGCACTCCTTGGTTACACGTGTAGTCCAGAGCTACCTTGTTTGTCATCAGAGTGTAGGGAAGGAAGAGTTATTTCTGCATTTTCACTTGTAATGCACAGGGCTGGTGCATTGATAGTCTCTAGAAGTATTCTTGTGTTTTTCATTTTCAACTATCAACGTTCAGATTTTGCCTGATTTTTTATTTTTATTTTTTAATAATCAAATTACCAAGATTTAATACTTCCATTCTAGAACAAAGTGGCAATCACAGCCTTATTGGCACAGGGGGACCCAAGTATGTTTACCTCTGGCTTAAACCAACTTGGGCCCAGAGAAGTGTGTCATCTTTGATGTGCCTCCTGGAAATGCTCAGGTTAATGCCTGTGCTGCAGAAATTCCTCAAAATCTCCCTGCAGATGAGACTTAAGGGACCTTGTATGCTTGTTTTTCATTTGTTTGTTTGTTTGTTTAGTGGGGTGTTCGGGGGAATTAAAAAAATACATGAAAATACAAAAATACATGGTTTAGACTCAAAATCATGTCTTTAATAGTACAAAATTAAACATCTTCTCTCTGAAGTGCTGGAGTCCCCCTTGGTGGGGATGCAGAAAGCGCATCTCTATCTCACACTGGAGGGTGAAGGGGTGCCCCCAGTCTTATATTTGCCTCTCAGTAATGTTTAAAGAAAAGTCTTTGGTTGAGGTGACTGCAGACTTTCTCAACATCCAAGCTTGAAACTAACGGATGTGTCAGCACAGTTTGCAAGTGTTGGTGTATGGATGTTTGTGACCTTGGGCTTAGATACAACACAATGAATTCAGATAGGCCAGCTGGGAACTGCACACCTCTCCAAGTTCAACCACTGCAGTATTAAACCTTGCCAGAAGCTGCAGGCATTGTGACTTTCCCATGTTTCTGGAAGACTTTGTGTGAAGATAGTGAAGGGCTGGTGGCTTGAATGACACTGAGAACACAGAAGTCAGGAAGGAATTGGCAGTAGCTGTTGTAGTTGGGGATTTGGGGAATCTGTTTTGTTTTGTCCTCCTTATAGGATTGTCCTGGGGTAGTTCTACCTAACCAAGTCCCTGCGTTACAGGTGTCTGAATCACTGGTGGTGAAATCTTGTTTTCCTGCTCAATTTCTGGAGAGAGCTGTCTCCCGCATGGGAAAACAGTGTTCTCTTGAACCTGTTTGAACTAGATTCATGTCTCATGAATGATGATTATTCCAGAGAACTGACTCAAAGACCCAGATGGTCCCTTATGCTCACAGTAGCAGGAATGCTAAAGCTGTCAACAAAGTCAAAATCACATTTAGCATTGAGAGCACTAAAAATGCTGTTCCAGGTTGGACCAAAGCACTTAGTGTCAGTATGCAAAAGTAGGTGCTTGGAACTGGAATAAAAACAGGCATATAATTGCATAATATGTCTGAAAGTAGGTATATCATCAAGCTTACAGTGATGCCTCCCCAACCTTCCCAGTGATGTTTTCCCAGCCCCCACTGATTTATAGTACAAGGACTTTCCTGTATTTCTATTTAATAGTTCTATGTAGATTGCTCTCCACTAATCTCACAATCATTTTTTGAACCCAAATAAAATATTGAGTGTCTACGATCAGCTGGGTCAGAGTCCCATTGTTAATTATGGATTGTACAGAAAATTGTCTTATTTTGTCCTGAATGGCTCATGTCATTGGATGGCCTCGATTCTTCTACTGGAGAGAAGGGGGATTGTTTCCTACTTGTTTCTCTGTGACCACTGTGGTTGAGTGTGCTCTGTCATGTACACTACAATAGAAATCATTCGACCTCAGTGAGGAAACCCTGTTTGACAACATTAGAAGAGCATTTGGAGAAGGACAAAAGTAGTCAAGACTGTTTAGTTGAAGCTACAGAACAGAGCTAACTTTTGCTAAGTTAATGCAGTGTTGATTTGCTGAGAAAAATGGGACCACCAGAAAAAAAAAGGAAAAAGAAAAAAATCAAGAACTTTAACAATCACAAATCTGTAAGGAACAGAGGGAATTTCAGATTATGCTGTTCTTGCTGCCACCTCTCCTTTTTGATGTCTTTCTGTGGCTTGCTCTCCTTCCCTTTCATGTATTTTTGACATCATTACTTCTGGATATGTTGTTTTCACTTATGGATTCTTTTCACTTGTTGCTAAAACTGCACACTTCTTTTTATGGTTACGTTTGCTAAAAATATTATTCTGTAACATGTCTTAGAATCCGTGTGTTTCTTTCTTAGCAACATCCCTTTTTCTTCTGGTTGCTATACATGGATGAAAGATCATGACTAGGGTCTTTTATTTTTATTGATGTTATTAATGTTGCTAGATGCATATGCTTGTTGGCTGTTACAGATGTGTGGGAACCTTACTTCCCTTAAGCATAGATGATGCCAAACCAGCCAAACCATCAGTGCTTTGCCAGTACTCTTAGGAACTAAGATTTAATGACTCAGACAAGTTGAAGTGGCAGTCTGAAGACTTTTGTTGTGGATTTTCTCTACTGCCCCTAGGATGAAAACCTATGAGATTCATATCACTCTCATTTAACTCATTTGGTTTCTTGCAAGACTGATTGCAAAATGGGTTTGAAGGAAATAGTAATTGCCTTCTCTGGCATGGCTTCACAGTGCTTTCTTGGTGAGGATAGCTCTGAGGAAATCAGAAGAACCCAAATACACAGGTGTGGTTTTCTTTTCTTTGTTTTTTGGGTTTTTTTTTTCCTCTGTTTCATCTCTTACCTCTCTGTATGCCATTGCTGAGGGACTGCATGCCAAGGACAGAATGCCTCCAGCCCATTGGCAAGGTGCTAACCTTTTGTAGCCTTGCCTCTGTGAATGGCAGCCTCTTTTGGTAAAAATAAATAAATAAATAAATAAATAAATATATATATCCAAAATTTCAGTCTCAGTAAAGAAAATGGTAATATTTCCCTAAAAACAAAAAACATACATATTGTTGCTTCTTCCTGAGATTTAGCACTTTTAAAAGCTTAAATTAAACTGCCTTACTGAAACTGAAATGATTATTTTAGAAGAATTTGTAATTTTATCTCTGGAGTGAGTGTGGCAGTACCAGACCCATGCATCTACCCTGCATATAACTGAAAGAAAGCTGGTGAAGATCAAGGTACCTTTGGGTTTTTTTTAATCTTTTTTCTTATTTTTCAGCAAAGACTTGAAACATGCATTTTTAATATGTCTCCCATCTTTTACAGTTACTAGGCAATATTGCTGACTTATTTTTATCATGTGTATTTTAGTGCACTCAGCCTCTGTGATTGGTAATGTGCTCATACTTGTTTTTATGACTTTTAAAGAAATTTTATGACTTTGAAATTTGAGTCATATTTTGTATGTATCAGAGGTTGACAACGTTGAACTGTTATAAAAAGTGCAGAGCAGCGTAGCTCCTGAGTAGTACATACAGCGGTGCTTCAGTGGTACTTTGGTGACTTAAATTGGCATATTCCTATCAAACATTATCCTAGGTCCTAATATGTGGAGATGCTGAAATCTTTCATTTAATTTTAGTGAGCTAAAGTTCACCAGTGATAGACTGTTGTAATTCAAATGAGAAAGGTGGCACCGAAGTAGCAGGGAAGTGTTGTGAAGAGGAAGAAATGTCTTTAAAATGTTCTTCCAGGACCTGGTTTCTGCACCTTCTGTTGGGCAGCTAGGTTGCAGTCAACATGGATTCTCATGTTTTTCTTGTTTGAGGGTTGCTTTTTTTTTTTATTTTTTATTCTCAGCTAATTTAATGTCAGGTTAACCTAGCATAACAGGAAGCTCACTCGAAACAACCAATTTAAGCTCCCTTATGTTGACCTTGATGGTTGGTTGGTCTTCATACTGAGACATTTTGTGGTTACTACACACTGTTACTTCTTTCTCGTGATATTAGGTTAATAGTTTTCTTTGAATAGTTTTTGCCATTCCATCTGGCTTCTGTTAATGGCCAATTTTGTTGTTTTTTCTTGTCATCAGTTTTTCTTTTGCTGTCTAATGGAAAATCAGTATTTTATGAGTCACTGGGGTGCTTGTTTTATCTTGATTGTCATTCATTGGTTAGCATTATGACTTTGAAACACAACTGCTCCTCCCCAAGGAAGCGTTTTCCTGTCTCAAAGGGGTCAGATTGGTTTGAAGAACCAGATGTAATACCTTAGGCTATTTGAGGCACCATTTCTGCTTTCAAATCCAGGCTGGGACGTTGCTGAAATATTGATCTTTGTGTTTCCTCTTCCTGCTTTATCAAGGAACCATGCTTCTGCCAAAACATTTTTGTAATATTTTCTTGTCCCGTAATCATGTACCCATTCCAGTCTCCATGAGAGCACCAGCTATACATTGTTCTCCTAAAGATGAGCTTTGTCTCAAGTCAAGTTAATTTCCTGACTTCTGTTGACTTCCCATTTCCCAGGTTTTGGCTAAAACCGAAAAATCGAGCTAGGTGCACACAGTGATATTCTGACCCAAGGACAGACTTTTTTTTCTCTCTTTTTTTTTTTTTTAAGGTGTTTTAATGTGTTAATCAATGAACTAAGGTATTTTGATGCATATTCCAGAAACTCATTCTGGAAGAGTGGTAGGAGCTGAGGTTCTTTTGCCAAAAGATTCCTTAAAAGAAATAGTTGTAGGATGGATGTTAATGTTCTCACTTTTGCAGTCCATTATCTTGAAAGTCAACATGATACAGCAGGGACAAGGACATTCTTTGGGTGGGAACAGTTGGAAAGGGAGTTACGCATTGTCCTTTGTTATGAGATATTTTCCCCTAGCCCTAGAAGAATAGTATGAAGCAGGCCCTTGAGTCCACTTATTCTTGGTGCTTCAAACCATTAACAGTTTCTGCAACTTGTCTTTTATCGGAAAACCTACATTTCTCGTCAAAAATATCAACGAAGAAATTCACGTCATCTTGCCCTTAATAAAAGACAAACACAAAAACAAACAGAGAGGGAAAATATTTCTTTTGTTTTTCTCCTCAGTTGTATTACAGGCTACATTGCTTATTACTTGCCCTATCCTGTGGCTCAGTGGTCATCCTAACCTTTGCTCTTATTCTGGGATGCTGTTGGTAATACAAATGAGACCAACTGCCCCATCCTTGCAATTTAGCAGTCATTGCAGGGCTTCTCTTTTGAGAGAGCTTCTTGGGCTTCTACTGTACTGCATCCTTTGGGATTTGGCCTTGTTCAGTTTGGGATTTTTTTCCATTAAATTAAATAAAAATGTAGGTTATAGGTTTATCTATATATTATACACATATATGAATACATACATGTAGACATATGTTTATGCATTTATTTTAATGAATTTGATATTAAATATGCCTGGCTGCTTTTACTTATATCTAGTATACTAATGTCCATCCCTCTTAGTTTTTGTTGTCTGATTACCATAGTCATCTTTGTATTTTTCTTATTGGGTTATTAGCTTTCTGAAGCAACTCCAGCCTTTTACCACATTTTATAATGCTTAGCACCACAGAGCCCTGCTCTGGAATTGTTCTTTCTTGAAAGCATCAGTTGAATTTAGCACAGTGTTCTGATTTCCAAATGGCATCCAGATAGGATGTTGCAGTCCTGCTGGAACCCTCTGGCATTTGTAACTGTTGTTAGTGCATTTAATTTCATATCTTTCGGGAAACAAAAATCCTGCCATGGTAGTATTTGTTAGAAGAGTGTATTTAACTGGAAGCCACATCTAATGCTTTACCTCTGAGGGCTGTTGGCTAGCATAAAATAAAATCCTCTTGGATTTAAAAATGATTACAGTCATTTTTCCTAAAGCTTGCAGGACTTCCCTTGTACCCAGGATTAGATCAGCTGTGTTTCTGTCCATTCAAGTTTCTTAGTGTAGAAGCCACTGAAAAGTATTTCAAAATTATTTTCCTAGTGTGATAGGAAATGATGCAGAAAAACCAATATAGATAATTCAGAGGTGGGAGAAAAATGCTGATTCATGTGGTCAAAGCTGCAGCTAAGAAATAAGGGTGATAGAAGGCACGAGGAGACAGAGAAAATGGAAGTATGAAAGGGAGTAATTTGGAGTGGGGACAGTAGAGTAGACTGAGATGCAATTGATGTAGTCCCTGGTTCTTTTGCTTTTCTGCTTGGTGTTTCTCATTGCTGTGGAATGATACAAAATGATGCTTACTTCCAGGCAATATTTATGTGTGGGCTTTGCTGTTTCTCACTCTGTCACTCTCAGAAGCAGCTCCTATCTTTTAATCCCCCTAAGCCTCTAGTCTCTCACCAAAACATGTCCCTCCTGAAATGTAATCCTCTTACTTCAGTTCCACGGTTACAATACTTACGTATGCATGCTTGGGAGTGTGGGCAGCAAGGTTTTCATGTGCCAAAGGCTGAAAAAATCAAAATATCAACATACCAGTATATCCCACAGAACTATTATCCAAAGTAAAGTGTGTTAGGCTTGATCCTAAATCACAGCTTTTTTGAAAACCCTGTAGATGCTGTATGCTGTGGTGCTGTGATGGTTTCTCTCATGAGCCATCAAGCTTAGAGATCCAAAGGTTATTTACTGTACAGTCAGAAACATGCAAGAAGAACTGGGGACTACATTTACAAGTAAAGGAGACAGACAGTGAAGTTTCAAGGATTTACCAGATGGCAATTCCTCAGGTAGATCACAAAGTCTGATAGTGCACATGAAAATCAGTGCACTCACAGATTTCAGGTTGGAGACTTATGTTCTACCACTGAGAAAAATGAAAGGGAGAGATCTCAATGATGATTTCCTTGCCCTGGCATATTGTATGTTAAACTTACCCTGTGCAAAAGTATGATTGTGCAAAAACACAGCATTGAGCCATATGCCTGTCATGGGATGCAGCTGCTGTCTGTTATACTGAGAATCTGTGTGTGTAGGTGTAGGACAAAGAAGGCTGAATTTCTGAGGGCAACATAATTTCTGTGTACTTCAGGATTCTCATCTGCCGACTGATGATCGCATTTGCCTACTTTAGGATATTGGTGTACGAGGTCAGCAGTGTATGTTGCAAGGGTCTGTAAATTAAAATCTGACCTGATCATTTCTCTCTTACAGTTTGTGTTGTTGAGTTGTTATTTTGAGCTGCTGCCTACTGCTGCTGAGCACTCACCAACTACAGTATTCAACTTCAAATGTACAATGGTGTTTTGTAGGGAAGGTGTTAAACAGGAAGCATATTCATTCTGTGCTGAAGTTTCAGCCCTGTAGTACAGCTTTATTTTCAGTGATGATTCAAGCATGTTACTTAAATGCATACTTGTCTTGCAAGAGGTTCATCCAATTTTACATCGTCTCCTCGGTATCCTCCCCTTTGTTCCCTAATCTACTAGTAGTAGATGCTATTAAGGAATGTCAGAAGAAAAGTGTAACTTTTTTTCTAGATTGTGTTCTTAAAGTCTTGCTTTTCTAATTTACTGTTCTGTTGTACTACGTTATCTTTTGCATTTTCAAAAGTACAAGGAATCAGAAATAAATGTTTCAAAGAGGGGAAAAAAGGAAGTTCCAGTTCTGGATTGGAACCTTGTTGTAATGAGATCAGCAAACACTATGTCAATGTGGTCTCTGAAGAATAAAATCTTACAATCCAAGGATCCTACCCTTTGAGTGAATCCTCTCTGTTGGACTCCAGAGCCCATGGTGAGCCTCTTTTATCATTTCAGTATCTTGTCAGCTCCATTCCAAATGTAGAGCCTAAGAGAAAATGTTGTCTCCCCAGAGGTCTGACTTTAAAGGCATTTCTGTATGCCTTCTGAAAATACACGATCATTTAGCAGTTCTTTGAGGTTTTTTGAAAGTTACTTTTAAAAGCTACAAAATGTATTTTGATAAAATCTGTTATCTTCTAAATCATCCACAGATTTCATAGATGTTGCAATATGATTTCCACAGATAATGAATGTGTACGGCAATGAACAAAGAGAAGGAGTTTTTTAAATCTAGCTTTGGTGGAAGTAATTTTGAAGGCAGTTTGAGAGAAGCAAATCAAATAAGCTAATACACTTTTTCTGAAATCTTTGATGCAATTTCCTGTGACAAAAACTGCCCTAGCTCAAAGCTGTAGGGAATGAAGGACAGGAGATTTACTGTGAATATGAGACTTATTTATAAACCTTTCCCCTTGGGAAACAAACTTTAGAGAGTGCTATGTCAGCGCATGCAAGAATGCAGCATGGTCCCCAATAGGTCAGGCAGTGCTCTGACAGCTGCAGCTCATTTTCTGTTTCATATGCATAAATGCAAGAGGCAGAACAACCCAGTGAAATGAATTGTTTAATACTACTGACATAATACCAGTATTTTTGATCTGATGTCCATGTCTTTCCATAAAAGTTTCTAAAACCAAGTAGGATTTTACTGGAACTGGAGCATGATAGCTGGGGAAAGAGAATAAGTGAATGTCTTCAGATAAGTGGAAAAGCTTCTGTTTCAATAGGCTAATGGCCCTGAGATTTTATTTTAGCAGAAAATGCAGGCATTCCCGGGACTGCAGTGATAAATTTAGTTCTTATACAGCTGCTGGCATTTAGCTCATTCAGGCACACAAAAACTTCAGCCCTCCTGTTCGACTGTGGCTGCTGTGAAGTTTCCCAGCCATGTGAAGGGCTCTGCTCTTTGGAGGGCTTTTCTGCAGCCAGGAAGTCTTGTTAGTCTCTGCTGTGATTGCCTCTGATGCTCTTCCACTGTAACCTGACACAATTTTAGGATGAGAGTGATGAGAGATGAGGGATGCAGCCCTGAACAGGAGTGGTACTTGGAGGTGCTTTGAGCACCACGCTCAGTGTTCACACCACCTGCTCCTAAAACATCGTTCTTATTTTTGCTGTTTTCTGATCACTATGTTGTCAGCCCTAGTGTGCCAGGTCACTGGGCTTATCCCTGTTTTATTCAGCCAGCACAGCTCCATTGGCTGCATGTTGCTCAGTGTTAGCACTGCACGGTGTTATGTTCCTGCTTCTCCTTGCTGAACATCAAGCAAATGTAGGTTTCCATGCACAAGGGAAATGTGTTTTTGTAGCTAGCTTTTATTGCCATTTCTTTATTTCTCTGTTTCTCATGTGGTAAGGCAAGTGTTTTTATAAATACTCTAGGTCTCAGTCGGATAGAAGTGTGCCTATCACCAGTTGCAGTTCCTGAAATACTTTTTTAGGATTAGGATGTTGGTCGTGGCTCAGTCTGAGTCTTCCTGAACCCAGTGAGGTTTTTTGTTGGCTTCAGTGGGGCCACTACAGCTACACAGAGAGATGGTTTATTGCTTCCTCCAGGAAATAATGCTTGATAAGATTGAGCAAGGTCTGTGACTTAGCCTGCTGTAACTGGCTCACATCTTCTGCTTCTGGGTGTTCTTCTGAGGGTGTAAGACACAGCTGTGAAGGTTCGTTACTTAGCTAGATGTATTTTCTTCACTTTATTGAAAGAAAAAGTGAATAAATATTGTGCTGCTTTGACTGTCCTCATATAAAGGTTTCTCCATATTGTTGATCACCCTAGTTGTTTGTTGCTCTGAGTTCTGCATTACTGCCCTATATCCTGTTAACAGAGGCTGATCTCCTGACATGATTGGTGTTCTTGGTGGAATTCCCCCAACTTCCATAAAGTCAGGATTTAATCTCTAGAGACCATATGCAAAAGCTGTTGACTTGTCCTTGGTTTTTGTAATGTTTCAGTATTCGTTTCCACCCATCCTTTTCTTTACTGGCATTTTGTTGGCATTGTTGACTGCTGTTACATTTTGAGGACAGAAAAGATCTGGTAAGGTCTCCTTTTCAAAAAGCACTACTGCTGAATACAGAACTAAAACAGGTGTCCCTGTCAGAATAGGACTGTTTATTTTGCTTTTTATGCCTCTATGGAAGATTTTCCTTTTATCCTCTATGGCCATACCATCTTTTTTTTTGTTGTTGTTTTTTAGTTTTTCTTCTTTAATAACTTATTTAAGTAAAAAGTTGAAATGATCATCCTAACCTAGCATAAATCTGTAGGATTTTGTTTTCAGCCTCTTTTCCTACTCAGAAAAGATTAGTATAAGAGTAGGCACAGTATCAAAAATTGAAACTATTTAAATATCCTGAATGCTTGTCTTCCCTCAGTAAGATTTCTGTAATCAATTTTCATTTGTGGGCATAAGCTATTGTGACAGACATGGTAGAAAAGGTGGGAACGTGATGTATGCATATCCCAATGATCAGTATCAGTATACTGGATCACATCAGCTATTAGGTTGAGAGATTGGTGCTGAATTCTTCTGCTCTTGTATCAGGGACATATGTAATTATTGATATACAGGAAATAAAAACAGAATGTGTTAAATTTCTGCTTCTGTTCTTTTCTTTCCCTGCATTTTCATTCTTTTCCTGTCAATATCTCAGATAAGTAGTCCTGTACTCTCCCTGCTCCTGATGTATGGGTGGAAGGTAACCAGAGCCAGCAGGATTTACTGCTATAAGTAACACATCCTAAGTGTTCCTTGCATGACTGAGTGCCAGAATATCTTCTTGCAAATGAACAATGCAGTATTTCTTAGTTTGGCTGTTTCTGAAGCTTGTTTTATGACTCTTGGGAACTCATCAGTCTCAGTTCCCTTAAAGTTAGAAAATACATTGATCTTTCAAGTACAACACCCTGACTATGGCTATGAAATAAATGAGTACAGATTTTTAGGTTTCAGGAATAAGTACGTTTTCAGCATATTAAATCCCCAGTGTTTAGGGATTTTGCAGTGTTTATCACTGTGCAAACAAGAGAATTTGACCGTGAGAAATTATGGGACTTGACTCACTGTTTCTCAGACAGGACTGTTGGCAAAGGCAGGTGCTCAGGAGTGATGTGCTGCTCTCCTCTGCTTGCTCCTGGGTAGCCTCCTCAGGGCACACGTGGTGAATCATAGAATCACTCAGGTTGGGAAAGACCTCAAAGATCATCGAGTGCAACCACGACCTAACCATACTACTCTTAACAACCCTCCACTAAGTCATGCCCCTGAGCACCACATCCAAACGGTTTTTAAACACATACAGGGATGGTGACTCAACCACCTCCCTGGAGAGCCTATTCCAGTGCTTAACACCCCTTTCTGTGAAGTGTTTCCTGATGTCTAATCTAAACTTACCCTGGTGCAACTTAAGGCCATTTCCCCTTGTCCTGTCATGAGTGAGAAGAGACCAACTCCGCTGTCGCTATAATCACCTTTCAGATATTGGAAGAGAACAATAAGGTTCTCCTCACAGCCTCCTTTTCCCCTGACTAAACAGCCCCAATTCCTTCAGTCTCTGCTCGTAGGGCATATTCTCCAAGCCCTTCACAAGCCTTGTTGTGAAGACCCTCAGGAGACCAGCTGCACTCTTAACTTATACATCTTTCCTCCCAGATTAGTGTTTTCCATCACTTGGTTTGGTTTACTTATGGAAGGGCAGCAGAATGTATTGCTTCTTCTTAGATATAACTCCTTGTGTACTCTCTCACCTTACAGAATATTTTTGTTACAAACATTGTGTTTAAAACTCTCTAGAACATCGCATCTCCAATTTTTACAAGGATCTTGCTCTAACTGGTGTTTGGCTGTATAACGTCAGTGAGTACTCTGGGACCCGATTTCTCATTTAGCTAAATTTGTGCGGTTGTTTAATGCTGAGTTTGAAAGGCTGTGGGTCAGAATAATTTGCAATTTGCACAGTTAAAAATGGGAAGGTGAAATCTGAGGCAAAACAATGCTGGTATGCAATGAGTGGGTATTACTAAACAGGGCTGATACTTACTGGTTCTCTTTCAAGAGCATTTTTTTTTTCACGTTATTTTGGCCATATCATGTTAAATGTTACTAAAAATACCCTGAATGCTTTCCCAGTGTCACTTCGGGAGATTCCACAGGATTAGCAAACTGTGCAACCAAGTACAAGGGACATGTGATAGCATGCAGTCTGTTCCTTCAGTAGACAGCTGAACGTGCAAGTTGTGTAGACACTGAGAAAGTCCGGCTCCGCTGAGTTATCTGGGCTGCAGGCTTCCGATGTCTGTTGGCAGCTTGAGAAATTCCAAATTACCAGTTGCCTACAGGGAGTTTTAATCTGTGAATGTTTAAAATAGTCAATTGCTTTGGCATATTGACATGTGTAGTGTACCATGAGAATTCCAGCAGTTGCATTAAATGCATTTACTCTATGAAAGACAGAATGTTATTCCTGTTAATCTGTTCAAAATTGCTGGCTTCCTTGTTCGTATTTTTCTTTCAGCTGTTAAAAATATAAAATGGTTTGAAATGACATTTTCTCACAGGTAAGCTTAATGCATGCTGCTTCCATTGCCAAGAAAGGTGTATGGTTTTTAATAACCTTTGTAAATCGTGTAATTTTTTCACCAAGGAAAGGATTTATTTTTGTGTTGTATCCCATAGATGTGCATCCATTTTAGACAGGTTGTCTGGCAAAAGCAAGGTAAGAACTTTCATGAAACATCTTAGGTGCCAAACTCTTTGCAGTTTACTTGTTGTTACAAATTGGGCACGTGGTATGTAAGTGTGCAAATAGGTGGCAATGTTATTGAAATGCGCCAGGCAGATGATCTTATAGGGAAAGGAAAGCTTGCACTTTTACAGGCCTGGCAGACGCAGCTCAGTAGCAATAATGTCTGGAGGTAGATACTACCCACAAGCAGAGGTGGAAGGCTCAGATGCAGTTATTCTTTGATTAAATGCCATTACTGGTCCTTGCCTGACTCTTCTAGCTGCATGCTCATCAATGAACCTTGATGATATATGGTGGTATTTTGTGGATAAAGGTTGAAAGAAGTAAGGTGCAAGATGTTTGCAAAGTACATGCTTTGTAACCATCAGTATGTTGTTCTTCCATGAGCCTTGGGACTGCCAAAGAAATAAAGACCACATTTACTTGATATGACGCTAAATTTTCTGCTGAAATAATGAAATGTTGTTTTCTTTCAGTGACATAACCTTTGTAATTTAGCAATCCAATGGTGCTGAGAGATGAAGAAAGTAACTGACAAAGCCATTTCCCATTTCTTTCCCCTGATATAAGTCACTCTGGACAATTAAGTGCATGTGCTGATACTGTCAACAATAACAACCTCCCTGCCCAAGCTAAAAGTGTATGTTCTTTTCACTTTCTACATTTCAGGTATAGGATTGCAGTGCACGATTTGCATAAGCACTGAGAAGAGGTTGTTAGGAAATCTGATCACAGTTATGAAACCCAAAACAATACCTGGGTGTGTGTGGCTGCATGTCTGTGGAGCAGCCAAGCATATGTGCTTGCACTGTGGGGCACAGAGAAAGAACCGAGTTTCACTCCACACCAACTTGCAGCTGCACCATGGCAGCTCAGTCCTGAGTAGTATTGAAACAAAATACAAACCATTTCAGCAGGGTATTTTTCTCCTCCTTCCATCCTGGCAAGGACATGCAAGTCATGTTTCTTTAGGGTGTCCTCTTGCTAAGGCTGCAGTAATTCTACAGCTGAGTTTGACAGTAGGGTGGTGAACTACCTTGGTTTTGTGTGTACGTGAGAACACTTTTGGCAGCCTGAATTGCTGTCAAGGAACTGAGCAGTCCTGGCTCAGGCAGTGGGAACTGGTGTTTTGGGGTTCACATGGCTGTAAGAGTTACAGAGCTGTTGCACTTAGAGGAAAAAGGGTGTCTTATGGTACGGAAACAAGGGTAAAATACCTTGAAGTGCTGAATATAGAAGACTAAGATGAACGGGAGGGTGGAAGGGAGGTGGCAACTCAGAGATTTCTGAATTGAGGAGGCAAAAGCCATTATGTGAAGGTAAATGAGGAGTGGTGGCAGAAGGGAAAAGAGCTGGCAAGGTGGAGAAGGCAAGCTGGAAAGCTGCTCCAGGAGCAGCTGCTGCAGCTGCTGAAGGAAGGACAGAGTTCTGCTATCATAGCAGAGAGCAAATTCAATGGATAAAGAAAGTTAGGGGAGGAATTCAAGCAATGGCAAGTAAGTGTATCCGGAATTTAGAAACATGTGTGCTACAGTGGGAACTAGTAGCAGTTTTCCTGTTTTTAAATCATTTCTCCCCTCCTGCCTTTCACGTTTTTTCCCTAAGCCAGCATCTGACAGGATGTCAGAGCAGCAGCTGGCAGTGGGCGATTGTAGGGGGAAGTTAAGCCCTCCTGCACTTAGAAGCTTTTACTGTCTTTTTGTTTGTTTGTTTGTTTTTTAATTATTATTATTTTTTTAAGTGCTCACTCAGTGATTCTAGTTGAGTAGGATCCATTTTGAAAGGTAGAATTCCCATTATCCCATGCAGAAAGAGTGATTTGCTGAAGGAGAATCATGCTTTCTTTAAGTGGTGGTAATTGTGTGGTCCATGCTTACAGATGTTGCGTTTTTCTTGACCTTTCCATTGAAGTGCAGAGTCTAATGCTTTTACAAGAAAGGAGAGCTTGTTTAGAGCTGTAATTATTGGACCAGAATATGTCTTATTATGCAATAAGAACATACTGGAGCACCTTTATTTGTTGGGTACTCCTAGTAATGGAGTAATGGAGGCTTTGCCTTTCCACTCCCAACTCAGTGTTAATTTGTGAATAATCTAGAAGATTCTATGATAAAAATACTCATGATGTATATGATACGTATACTCATGATGGATATACTGTGATAAACAAGCTTTTATTTGTTTGCATTATGTCTGCCATTAAGATGCATCTATTCCAGAGGTTTTCCTGCTATGGTTTTGCAGTCCTTTTCTAACTTAATGACTGGAAAGCATACGGTATCCTTAATATGTTGTAGCATCAGAAACACCATCAGGTGCTACCTTTACTTAATGTCTTCTACAGTGTTTTTATCCCCTTATGTATAGATTTTTATTATTCCTTTTGTATAAGAGAACTGAATGCCACAGCTAGACCTCATGAAATATGTATGTTGCTCCAAAAGTAATGCCTTCTATTTATCGCCATGGGAATTTCAACAGATAGAAAGAGCACAATAACACTGTTTGTTAGAGGAATTTCTCAGCTACAAAAGAGTATTTTTCAGTGTAGCCACAACCATTAGCTATGCATATTTGGCAGTGATTAATGTAAGGACCTACATGCCACACTCATAACAATCTGTGCAAGTAGAGGTGACCTCAGAGTTCTTTTCCAACCTTTAATGATTTTGTGATTCTATGGCTCAAGTAGCCCTTATGAGGGCAGAATTTGGCCAATCTGGACTAAGGCTTCAGTAAATTTCCTGTTGGCTTTATGAACATACCAACTTTCATGTGGTAAAGGAATAGTAATATGAAAGCATTTATATGACTGAATAATTTAGAAATATCACGCATACTTTAATATGAATGCATGCACTCTCTGTATATACGGAATATTTTTTTAAGAGCACTTTTTGTTTAGAAATGATCACTCTTTCAATAAGAAACCCAACTGTTCACAAGCATGTACTGGCTGGAACCTCAGGTACATTCCCAACAGCAGATCAATAAAGATGATATGTGCATCTGTCTCTGTCATGCTGCTGGCATCCACCAGATAAGATCACAGCCCTGGGTGTGGGAAGACTAGTTTCTGTGGCATGACTGAAAGTATATTTGCTCTGTGTTGTGTAAATACAGCTCTTGTCCTCCAGCCTCTTCAGTTACTGAATTTTAGCACATCCTTTTCAGCACAGGTACTTGTGTAAGTTCAGTCATGCTGCCTCGCAGGCATCTTCTTGAGCTAGACAGCAGTTCTGGGAAGTGTTGAGTTAATGTGAAGAACCTCTGCTCTGTTTAATTTTCTATTTAGGAATTTCGCCTGGAAGTCTTTGATGTCTAGGGCTGCATTTGGGACTGTCATCTGCGTGGGGCTTTGTGCTGCTTCAGGCAGACTCCTTGCCTGCAGGTCTCCCTCCTCACCACCATTTCCCTTGTCCCACAGAGCTGAGCTTTGTTTACCTCCCACACATCCCTGCAAGGCCTAGCGAGCACAGCCTGCTTCCCCCACACCTCACACATCCGCAGTGACAAGTTGCTGTGCTTGCCAACTCGTGTTGCTCTCTCTTCGTCATAGCTTAAGAATATGTCCCTGCCCCCTTTATTCTTTCTTCTGTATTCTGTAGCTTCAATGAACTTTTTCCTGTTGCTATAGTTACAGTGTCTTTGATGAAATTAGCTGAGTCCTTCCCTTACGGTTAGAGTCGATTCTCAGCCAGGCTTTTTTTTGGCAGTAGCTTAGTCCAGTGTTAGTCATCACAGAAGCATCATGCCCATATTCTTTGGGGGTCTTTAGGTGTTTGTTTCTCTTCCAGGAATACTGATATCTAAGTAATAAAAGCTCATAGTCATCTCTAAAATCAAACTCAGCCTTGTAGGATGCAAATCTGGCATTCAAGTCAAAGATAATTTAGCTGTTCGGGACTTGCATAGATCCTTGCCAATTTTTGATTTGGTCATCAGACAGAATTTGTGAGGGTTCCTTTGCCATTTCTCCTCTGTTCTTCTGAAAGACTATTTCACTGCCTTGTAGGTACTTGAACTCCTACATGGAGAGGATTTCAGAACACCATATTTGCTTCCTCAGATTTTTAAAGGAGGAAGTGTGATTTATATCCATCAGCCAAGGCAGTGCCCATGACTGTGTTAGAAGGAAGAGCCTATCTGCTTTTGTAAGCATATGCTGAAATCTTTCCTTGCCTTTTCTTTTCTCATTGCAGAGCTCTCAAGCTCCTCAAGAAGTGTGCTGAAAGAAGGAATGTCTAGGAGCACAGGGATCCCAAAGTGTGGGTGCAGTGCCTAGGTGCTTCGCCTTGATGTGGGCTTTGGTAGCTGAATGTCGCTTGAATTGTAACAAATCACAGACATAAGGTCTCAAACCAAGAACGTTATAGCTAAGCTGATCTAGAAGTAACTGCAAGTTAATGGCTGTTTCTTTTTATTATTTTTATTTCTTTTAATTCCCCATTTGTTATGTATTCAGGATTTCTGTTCTCAGGTTCTGTCTGATCAGTCAGTGCTGATGAGAACTAGAAGAGGTTGCTAACAAAGCATCTCCTTTAGGTTGTTGAAATGCCAGATGGAATGGTGCATTTCAAGAAGGTCTTACCCAGCATGGAGCCCATAGGAAGAAGGAGTAAACCTGCCCTGTTTCAAGTGTTTAAGTCTTGAACAAATTTGTCTTTCAGCTTCACAAAAATAGAGAAGTGGTGACAGATATGTAACCAAACATTATGACTTGCTCAGTTTGTAATATTTTTTAGAAGAATGTGTTTCCTGTTGGATTTTATTCAGAAAAGCAAACAAACATTTGCAGGTAGGTTTCTAGTTCTTACCAGTGGAACAGTCATTTTCATCTTGGTACCATCGATGTTCAGAAAGCAGGAACCAGTAAATGATGAGACATCATAGTGAAACCTACAGTTTATTTTGGTAGTAGCTGAGATCGTCGTCCTTATCAATCAGGGTTTGCATACTAAAAAGTAACAGATACATTCATTACTTATTTCAGTTTCGGGAATTTCAGCTTTTCTATTTTCATCCTGTATGATATTTCCTGTTTAATTCTGAGTTCTGTGGTAGATGGGAAGTTGCTCAGTAACTCTGCTTCGTTTCCTGAAATGACATACACATGGCTATTCAGAATTGTTTCAGGACATCACTTGGATAATTTTCTTTACATCACTGTTTCCTTTAAGCAAGAGCTCTAATTTTCAGTGGTTGGAAGTTTGCCTTTGGTTGTCAGTGAGGCAGAGCTGAGAAATATCCTTTCCAAAAACAGATGGCATCTGAGGAAAGGGCTTTGCAGCACATATAGGGACGTCATTGTTCTAGTAGTTCTCAGTTTGTACTTGCCTTGCCTGTTTGATTTTCAGCAATGTAATATGTAGTTAAGCAAAATAACAGCTTAGTAAATGTGGCAAATCAGGCTGATGTCAATAGAATCAACATCCCCAAAAATCACAGCGTTAAGATGTTCTCCATACTTGGCTTCTAATACTAGCTTTAAAATACTCTCGTAACTGATTTACTCCTGCAATAATCTTATTCTTCTTCTTTCAGAATGAGAAGGCTTTGGGGCATTCCGTGAGCCGCTCTAGTAACATCTCAAAGGTATGTTCCTTGATAAAACTCAGTCCTTGATAAATGTGGGGGATATTGGAATTTCTTTCGTTTCAAATGAAGTGATAGACGTCGCAGTGTGACCAGTAGAAAACGCTGCTTATGGCTGTCTGTAATTGATAGTCACTCTGCTGAAACATTAGAATTCTCCGGTGTTATGCAGATTGTCTTTACAGGTCAAATGAAATGGAAGCTACAGGAGGTTTTCTCTTTCACACTGTCAGCCTCCTTAGCTTGCTAGGAACGAGATAGATGGCAGATCCCTGAGATTTTATCTTGGGAAAAAGGTGCTCCAAAACTATCACTCAAGTATCACTCAAGTGTGCTCTTTTTTTTTTTCCTTTTTTTTTTTTTTCCCATAAGCTGTCCAGTTTAATGTTTACCCTTCCGGGGAAGATTTAGATTAGATTTGAGGAAACATTTTTACTCTGAAAGAGTGGTCAGGCACTGGAATGGCCTGCCTAGGGAGGTGGTTGAGGCACCATCCCTAGCGCTGTTCAAGAAGCGTTTAGATGAGGTGCTAAGGGATTTGATTTAGTAGTTCAGTGGGTAGGGGTGGTGATAGGAGGATGGTTGGACTAGATGATCTTGTAGGTCCTTTCCAACCTTATGAATCTATGCTCTTTGTGAGATGTGTATTACCACGCATCTATAATACGTATCAGATACTTGCTTAAATATTATTTTATTGTCACCTTGTTTTAATTATATTGATAGCCTCATGAAGTGCATTATTAGGGCATGGCTATGTCAGTATTCTTAAGTTTTTAATACAATAAGCTCTGATCTTGTAAAGGAAGGATGGTGCACTGCCCATTCTAATCATGTTTCAGTATAACAAATGGAAACATCAAAAACACAATCATTTTATGTTGTCAGAAAAAAATATACTTTCTGTCCAAGACAACGTGTTGCAAGACCATTCTTGCTACTCCCACTTCTTAACAGACTTTTAATTAGCTGAAATCTAATGTGCTTTCAGCTTACTTTGTTGCTTACACAGGTACAATTGTTTAAAGGCTTTGTGCAAGAAACACTGTCCTGGCTGGCTAGTATTTTTCATGGGGTGCGTGAGCCTTAAGCCTTCTTTTTTTAAGGTTGTTGTTGCTGGTGATAATGATTTTTAATGACAGAGTGAGTCACTGTATCTCTGACAGGCTCAAGTCACTTTATTTCATTTTGGATACTTCAGGATATGTGAAGCTATTTGTGCCTGTCTCCAGCAAAGGAAACAGTGGCTTCTCTTAATGGCTCATATGGGCACAGGCAACTTCCACTTTGGAGCAGAAGGACAAGATTGCTGGACATCTTAAATAACAAGTAGGGCAACTGTCCAGTGCTTAAGGCATTGACCAAGCTGAAGGTGGTATTGTCATGGAGCAGTGCAGCTTTATGTTTTGTGTTCAGCTTCAGAAAACATGTATTCACACAAAGAATTTTGAAGTAAACGTCATGTCAGTATAACTTCTGATTCATGCTCTCCCAGAACAGGACTGTGTCTGTTCCCTGTTGCCTTTGCTCTTCTCTTCCTAGGGCTCCTTCTTGGATTTTCATGCATTGTTCAAAAGAAATGACAATTTTTTTCAAGTATTGTGCTTTTCCCAGAGTGTGCAAAATTCAACACAAGATGCCTTTCTGCAGCAACTGTTTCATTCCTATTCCCTCTGTTGTTCTCACAGAGGAGCCCTATCCTAGCAGAAGCAGTATACATAGGGCTGGCTGCACAGTTCATTCTTAATTCATCAAGAACTGGTGGTGCAATTGGAAGGACCTGGCTCTCTGGCTGACTTCTCCCTGAGAACACTGGCAAGTGGGACACCAGGATTTGCATTCTTGAAACACTGAAATGTTCAAAGTGATTCCTGTGTGTTACAAAAGCTAAAAAGTTCTCGAGGAGAGCGAAAGTCAGCTTTGCCTGTTCAACTTCTGAGAATTGTTGGTTCCAAACATCAATCTCCCAGAGGTACAAATGTTCTTATGTCCCTCTGTCACCTGTATCTGATCTGCTCTGTGCTGCTGCTTCATTCTGGAGATTGCTTCTAGCAAGGGCAAGAGGTGGAAGTCCCTCTGGTGAAATTAGTCAGTGATTTGCCTCATTCATCTGCATGCTGCCTTGTGCATCCAGACAATTCAGCGCTGAGTTGCAACCATTTATATTGCAGCCCACCAGTGGGGATGGCTGTCGTAAGCAATTTGTAGGGCAAACTAGGAAAGATTATAGTTAGCAGGATACTGCGTAGAAGCTTGCATACATGGAAAATGTCATTCATTCTGAAGTGTAATAGGAAAGTGCCTTTTATGTCTACCTAGAATAGTGTAACAACTGGCCAGTGGCCAGTAAGGCAGGTTGAATGCATGTAAAAGAAAATGTAAGGAAATTCTTAGCTACCTCTGTAGCCCTTTCTGCAGTCCTCAGAGCTTTTTGACACTGCTCTGTTCTAAGAGGAGCTATTTAACTGAAGTTGAGTTTAATCAGTTATGTGCTGCTTTTCCAGATCTGTTGGTGTGTATTTGTGTGTTTACAGAAGCAATGATCACACTTTCTGCAAATGACTGTTGCAGCTATTTTTTCCCACTGAAATCTAGCTTACAGTATAGCTGCTGCAAATGCTTGATGCTGGCACTTGATTCAAAGCCCTTTCTGGTGCTGATATGTCATTATGAACCCGCTGTGATTATTACTGTGCGTCTTTCCACTGTTCTCACTTGTACAGTACAATGTGAATGGAAAGGATTGAGTCAGAAATCAGCCTCTAGCCAAGAGAGGATGCTGTGTTACTTGGTGTGACTGAGGAAAGGAGCTGATGCTGTAGGGCTCAAAGTGGTCAAGGAGGGAGGCAGGCAGATGGTGCCACTAAAATGAGATCAGCTGGTGAAGGTGAGCATAGACCCCAAGTGCTGGGGCCATGTGGAGCATAAGGGGCAAAAAGGCAGTCCTCCAAGAACAGATGCTAAGGGAGGTGAAGAGATGCTGGTACATGTGGCCAGGCCAAGAAAAAGAATGTGAACATTTGGCTGGGGACGAAGGCCAGCAGTAGAGAAAAAGAAGTAGGGGATAAGATGTAGGAGAATCTTCATGTGATGCTGTTAGGTTTTATGCAGTCTGTTGCACACTGGAGGATGTGGCATTCCTCCAGGCCCTTCTTTGCTTTTTTGGTCAGTATATTTCAAACACTCCTTTTTAATCTGCTCTACAAAAACATTTTTGGATTTATGGAATCTTTTCTATATTTGATTTGGATTTTTTTTTAAGAGTGTTGACAGGAGATTGAATTGATTTAGCCATAGGGCTCAGACAAGGCCCAGTTCCAAACATCCCATTCAAGAACACTGACACTGACTGGAACATTTCTGACTGGCACACAGCTATACAGGCTGGATTCACATCTCAGCTATGTGCCCTAAGCCAGCATTTTTACCAAGAAGCCACCATTCATTAGTAAGTGTCTTCATCATACAAGCCATACAGAAATAATTAACCTTAATATGCTTCATCCTCACCATATAGATAAAATTGACCTGAAAGCACAGCTAGTCACTGAGGGTAGCTAAAAAGAGGATTTTCACAGTGTTGATAATTCAAATCCTCTGCTCCTAAATAAAGAAATTCTGCTAACAAGCAAATTAAATGAGGTACTGACAAAGCTGGTCTGTAAACAGTTAACCTCAAATTAGGGATATTGTTTAGCATTAAAGTGCCTATTAAACTGATGATGTGATGTAGGGAAATATCTTCAGGTCACCTGTGTACTGCTCCTGTCATCTGGTTTCTCTGGAGGCCTGATTTTAGTGTTCAGGGAAAGTACCTTTTAGTCTTATTTTCATAGCCCTCTGAGAGGCAAACTTTGAGAATGCTAATACCGAAATTGTAGCAAAGAAATCAAAAGTACACTCCTTAAAAAATGTAAATGCTTTGTCTTTTCTGAAGGACTGCACAGCTTTATCTTTTGAGCAGGGGCACACTATAAAGTATTAAATTATTCTTGGACTGAATGGCAGCCAGTGCAGATGCAAAGTGGTAGCCTAAGCTTGCTATGAAATTTAAAATCCATTTAGGCTGTTCATCAGCTTGGAACAGATTTAGAAAAGCATATGAATACACACATCCTCTGTTGCCTGAAGCTTTGATGGATTCAGTGAGCATTCGTCCATAGAAAAGCTGTCCAGGATTTTTAGTTGCTGAGCTGAGCTGTCCTGTCGTCTATCAAACGTCCAGGGCACACTGCAAAGGTCTGCTGCTCAGAGGTCCCCTGCCCAGGTACATGCATCTATGGGAAAGAGCAATAGCGAAAGAGAAGTTGCTTAAACAAAATAAATTTTGATGTGACTGAGATGCTCAGGAAAAGCAAGACTGCATAGTATGAAGGTGAAGGGATGCACTTTTCCCCATTCAGAAAGGCAGGTGAGCCTGTGCCAGGGCACAGTGCGATAGTGAGGACTTTCACTCCTAGTTTCTAGATGTAATTTTAATTATAGTCATACACATTATGCAGAGTATGGAACAGAGTCCTTCAAGGAGCCAGCTGCCAGTTCCTGTCAAATTGTTGCCAGAATTATTTGATGGAATTGATCATCCTGAAAATACCAGATATCTCTTTCCCACATCTTCATCAGCAGTGTTTCCTCCTACATCCTGT
The DNA here is from genome assembly GCF_038088225.1 of Cyrtonyx montezumae. NCBI lineage: Eukaryota > Metazoa > Chordata > Aves > Galliformes > Odontophoridae > Cyrtonyx > Cyrtonyx montezumae. Next base: position 14,547,219 of record NW_027072045.1, on the reverse strand, counting down.
ACCTTCATTTCAACATTGTTGAATGGAAAAATGCTCTGTTAATCTAAGATGCTGATACTATGGAGCATTTGAGACAAACTTAGGAACCCTTTTTTCTTTGTCAATCAGTGGTGGTTTTATCAAGCAATCAATGGTGACCTGTAGTGATCTTTTTTTAGTCCCTAGTGTTTTTTCTTGCCACTCTCCATTCTAATAATACATCATATTTCAGGCAAAGAAACTTGATATCAATGCACACTGGAAGACAGGGTGGCATATATCCGGTAGTGAGGAATTATGTATGCTAGAATTTACTGATATTTGATCCTACCATGCTGCTATTTAGGAAAAGCTTGTCAGCAGAGACTGACTGCCCTTCATGTCCAGTCTGCATGTGGATGGCCTCTTTGGCCATCTCGAGTGCCAGGTTGGCCACACAGCTAGTTGCTGTCATTGCCCCCATTGTTCTAAGGCATTGCTAGTCCAGCTGAAAACACACTCTGGAGACCTCAGCTGCAGTGCAGGAGCCTTCAGTCAGCTTGTACAGCCCTTGCTGGCAACATAAAATGCATGAAAACACAAATATGTTGCATCCTTGTGAAGGTGGATAGCTGGAGCAGGGGAATGGAGTAGAAGTGCCCCGCAGCCAGCAGTTGTGTGGTGTGCAAAATATTGTCCCCTTCCAGAAGAACAATAGTCACATTCCCTGGGTCTCTTTGTAAGCGTTCAAGTACCTGAAGAATTGCTGGGTTTTAGCTATGGAAGTGCCCTACAGTGGCACTTAGTGCTTTTTTTTCACCAAGCCCCACCTCTGTTTATTCTTCTGACTTTGCTAGTTGGAATAGATCCTGCCAGGGGGCAGATTTGGGGTGGTCAGTCCTGGTTTCCATGGTGTAAACTAAGGAGGTGGCAGAGCCTGGGGCTTTCACTGCCTCAGGAGATGCACTACACAAGATAAATGTCTGTTGTGTCCATGTCTAGTAGCAGCCTTGCCTTTTTAATACATGTTTAAGTGGGATCTGTGTGCGACAGATAAAATGGCTTTTCAGTAATGAGTTCTTCTGAAATACAGAGTGATAACCATCCTTCTGTCTTTCCTGTATGATTCTACCACGTTTGTCATTGTGATGTATTAATGCCAGCAGAGATTAGTCCAATTCAAACAGAGATCCCAGTGGCACTTCGCAGACCACAGCACTGTGATCTGCATGCTGAAAAGCATCACAGCCTCTGGGTTATTGGGGTGAGCTAGGTCCCTGGCTATAGTTGAAGGATAGATGACTTCAAAACACAGCAGAGGGAGATATCTCCCCTTAGTGAACAGTGATTACCTTTCTCTTCAAGCCCTCTTAGGACCTGCTTCTAGTTGAAGCTGGCTCAGCAAAGGTGGTCACTGTAGGGCAGACACGAACTGTTGCAATGGTCTGTTGGCATGCCACACACCTTGCACCATCAGTGTTTTTGACAGCACGTGCACCTTCTTAAGCTTTTCATTGCTTTTTTTTTTTTGAAGTTCAGCAAAAGTGAGTAGTTTTGAAATGGGTTAATCACTGTATAAAATTAAGGCAAACCCATAATCAAAATTCCAGATTGAAATGTGGGTTGTGATGTGTTCAGCTGCATGCTCTATTGTTACATTTGTATTTTTTAAAGCTCCTTGTGCTGCCGTTCCTCCCAAGTAAAAGGCTTAAAATTGTGCTGCTATCTCCAGCTCTTTGTCTGCCTTAATGTCAGAGGTGATCTATTATAAACTGTGTATAGTGCAGAGCATGTTAGTCGCCAAGTCCTTAGCTGAGACTTGAAGTTGTTTATCTATCCCAGATACCAGGGCCGCAGAATTGGTCCTATTTATGTGGCACCTAGAAATGGTAAGGTTTGTGATTCTGTGTTGAGGACGAACTTTCTTCACTTCCTTCAGACTTCCCATCAGTGGAGGAATTGTAATAAGACTGTTTAAATGTCTCAGGCCCTGCTCTTTAAAATGATGTATAATTACTTGTACTGAAGTACAGCTCAGGCTAAGACTACAGAAACTTTACCCAAGAAATGCCATCTCAGGTGAACAGGTTATTTAGAGATATGCTTAAGCCAATGGCTTGTTCACTATGGCTTACTTCAAAGATGATTTTATTTTCTGAGGCAGGGTGAGTGTTTTTGTTTCCAGGTGTGCTGCAGGTAATCTTCAGTAGGTCATTGGAATAGACCAAGTTTCTTTACCAAGAGATCACAGTTTGCAGAGTAGGGCAAGAATGAGAACAACCAGCTATGCCAACATAAACACACGTTTGTATATATAGGATATAAATCTTGATGGCAGCACTATAGAGAGCTGCAAGCCTCCAGGGATTGCTGCCTTCAGAATTACTGTGATTATCCAAGAACCAGAGGGGAGGGCCACACTGTGACCTCACTGAATTGCATTAGATGGGAATGTCAGTGGAAACAATTAACTAACTATTAACCTTTAGTTCGAGCTATTTTAGGCCACCAGTCTGTACAAAGTAACTCACTATTTCGTAGCTCCTAGGACTTCTTGTTGGAGGTGAGTCACCCAGAGTGACCGGAATGAGTAACCACAGAGATTCAGCAGTGATTCTGAGGTTATGAGTGTCAAATTCAAGCTTAGGATGTCTGTCAGATAATGAACATAGCAGAAACCCCCTACGATCATGGCTGCTTTAAAACCTATGTCTGCTGTCAACATTGTAAGAAGCTAGTTTACCCAAAGGTGCTACTACTTGTGAGACTGCTACTGGAGCATTAAGGATGGTGGCAAAGTCTTTGATTGCTCATTTTCCCGGCCTCTTTGAAGCTGAGCCTTCTGTGGAAGGACAGTCAGGACTCCAAGTGAGCTGGATCTACCTCTCTGCTATATTCAATCATCACATCACCTCTTTGTCATGTTCTGGCCACAGGCTGCCAGCGTTTCTTCCTTTCTTCTTTACATGGCTTTTGTGTTTGTTGGGCTGTGGGCAGCAGCTTGCATTTTACTGCACTCTCTTGTTGATGAGCTGTATCTCACCGTTAGAGGTTCACTGCTGTAACCAGCTAATGTCCTCCAGCAAACGCAGCTAGGGAAATGACTGACATTAAACAAGCTCAGGAAAATAAGTGCTTTGTTTGCTCTCACCTCGGTATCCTATCTGATCTGCAGTGCAGCTGTGTAAATAGTTTCACATGCAAAAGCATGGGAGGAACAGAGAGTGGGAGGTATGAGATGTGTTGAACCAGACATGGCTGTTAGTGGTAGCCACAGCTGACATCAACTTCAGCTGAGGATGGGACATAGCTTCCTCCAGCATTTTTTTTCTTCCATTCTGTGGTGCCTTTCCATGTGTGTTTACTGGTGAACATTTGTTGGTTGCATTTGCATTTAGTCTAAAGATAGCATAAAAGACCTCTTATATACAAGAAACAGGAAGGTGAGAGGAAAAGGAAAGTTGCTTCAGATGCTTTTTTGTTTGTTTTTGTTTTTAATTTTTGTACTTCTATGCAAGCTATCCTGAGCAGTGCTGGCATCTAGACACAGTGATATTGAAATACAAATGCAGTTTCAGTGTTTCTTCCCTGCCCCAGCTTTTTGATGTTCCAAGCAGTGAGACTTTGACATGCTGTCTTGGTGCCAGCCAGTTGGATCAAGAAACCAGTAATCTAGGTTCAGAAGGAAATTTTGGTTCATTGAATCTAGTCATCTGCTATTAGACTGCCACATTGTATGCACGTCTGTCTTTTTTGGAATGCTTCATTTCTGAAATGAAGCGGTAAAGAAAGCGGGTTCTTTATAAGCAGAATACCTTCCTTGATTTGCTCTTAGCAGAAAATCTGAGACATATATTAATTGATTTGTGACTCCAGTTCCAGCAATATATGGCTCTGTTTCCATGGCAGAATATAACGTAGTTTTTTTTTACTGGTTCAATATTTTGTTTTCAGCAGATTGCTAAATATGTCTTTTTAAATAATTCATTACTTAAGGCATATTAATTTTCATTTGCATAATTACAGCAGCAGATTATAGTGTCAGCTCTTTCACTAACCTGTCTTTCTTTTTTAAAAAGTAATTACTGCACTCTTTCTAAGAGATAGGATTTAGTCAGAGATGTGCCTGCTTTCAGGATAGGTTAAACATCAAGAAGAAAAATTCCAAACAATAGCTGAATTCACCTCACTGTATGATCAGTCCTATATCATTAGCATGCACAAATGGTGTAAAATGTAAGGATGATGCTTTCCAGGATAAAGCCCAAACTGATCTTTACATGTTTAATTTGTTTTGTCAGTCGTGACATTGTTCAGTTTGCTTTTTGGAGCAAGGTTATCCTGTTTTTTATTCTGGGTGCAAACCTAGCTGTCTGGGATGGGAAACAAGCTGCAGTGCCTTTCCGCAGGTCGAGAGGTGTGTGTTTGAGTCTTGCCCTTGGCCCCTGCCAGCCCAGCTGTAAGTGGATACCTGGGTTTTTGTACTCGTGCACCTGAGACATCCTGAGACGATGCTGGGCACATTGCGCTCTTCACTGCTGTTGGAGCACCTCTGTGCTTTGCAGGCTTTGCTTGGCAGATGAAAAGACCCATACAGCTTTGTTTGAACTGGGAAATGGGAGCAATGCTTTGCAGCAGCGGCTGAGCTGCACAGCACATCCAACAGCTGTGGAGTGTGGGAGGAATGGGTTTAGAGATTCTCTGCCCATTGCAGGGTTATCAACATGTGTCTCCTCATGAAAACCTTTGGGAAGTGTTCCCAAGTTTCAGTTTGTAACTCACAACGTACAGCAGCAAAAAGGCCTGTAATAGTTGACTATCAAGATTATATTTTACTGACTTTAGAGGCTTGTTTCTTAAGTCCCGAATAAGCAAAGGGCTTAGCTTTTTTGATTTTAGCTGAATTCTGAATTCTACACCTATTCGATTTCACACTGTGATCTTGTTGGTCCCATGAGTGTAGCTGCAATCACACCTTTTGTGCAAGGAGGTGGAAGTCCCTGTCAAGGCAGGAGCCAGGGTAAAAGACCTTGTGAAGTACAAAGAGTACTTCAGGGAAGGGTCTGGTTTGGCAGATGGTGTTCATGTGCATATACTACTACTGAAACTACCTCCCCTATAAATAGTCTGAGCTGCTAAATTACTGATGGTAATGCCTTGTGGAAAAAAAAACACAACAAGCCCCTTATCTCTTGTCATCGTGGTAAGTGGAAGGATTAGCTATTAGATGGTAGTTAAATTACGACTAGTCTGTATACACACCTCCATCTAATTATGCTAATTACTGTAGCGTTGCTCATTTCCTGAGCTATTGTTCTGTGCAGTGTCTGACAGCTGGCAGGTTCCGCTCCAGAGATGGCTGCATCTGACCTTGGGGAAAAGTGTTTCTGTTCTGATCTCTGTTTTTCCAAGGATGAGGCTGTGACAGCCTTCCTTCATAGCGCTTGACAATGACACCTCTCTTTCTTGCAACTAGCCCTTGAATTTCTGATGTAGAGTGATATCTGACTCCATATGCCGTGTTCAACTCTGAAGGTGACTGCTGTGCCTACGAAATTTCCAACTTCTGACTTGCTTTTTTTTGTGTGTGTGTGTGTTTGTTTTTGGTGTTGTTTTTTTTTTTTTTCTTTTTTCCCCTTTGTTTTCATGTCACTGCAGGCTGGAAGTCCAACCTCTATCACAGCTCCTCATAGCTTCTCTCGGACTTCTGTTACACCATCCAACCAGGACATCTGCAGGTAAATCTGCTTGCATAGCTACAGTGAGGCTTGTGTAAGGTTTGAGATGAGAAAAACCAAAAGTGAAAAAGCATGTGTATGGGGAAGTAAGCAACATGGGGTTCTGGTCTGAAGCGTCCCATTTGTTTGACTCGACTGCTGTCTAACACTGCTTCGTTGAATCCCACTGACTGGCCCGCTATGTTTGCCATTCCCACACTAGCTGTAATTCTCATTTCTTCACTTTTAATTATATGTGTTCTCTTATGTAATTGGTTTTTTACTTTCTGTGCTTTTTATTCCACTGTTCTGCATGCAGTTCCAGTGCAGTGTTTTCTGAATGTTGTCATCCAGTGCAGTCTGCTGTTGTCTTGAAAAATCCTCACTGCCAGAGCTCTCTGACACAAGGGGTCACTGTGACAGTAATCTGTCAGGACACGTTACATGCAGCAAAGAGAAGCTCCCGTGGGCAGGATCGGAGCCAGGCACTCAGGTCTGCTAAGAGTGTAAAGCCCACCCGCACTCTGAAATTCTCCAAGTCCCTCAATGACGTGGACCAGAAGGCACAGAGCACCAGTGAGTGCTTTGACTACGTGGAGCGAACATGCTCAGAAGGCAAATTGACCCCGACTCAAGAGCAGTGTTTGAGGATTAACAAATTTCATCTTAAAGAGAGGAAATCGCTGAATCTCAGGCCTCTTTCTTTTAGCAATTCTAAACACTCCTACATCCCTTCCCTTTCCAACTATTCGAGTGCATCAGGAGGAGCAGAGAACCGCAGCGCTGTACATATCCCCTTGCTGGAGGACAGAGTGGACCATGACAACTCAAGAAGCAAAAAACTGTTGCGTTACCTTTTTTCCTTCTCCCACACCTCCAGCACCAGCAGCCTGCACAAGTTCCATGAACTGGAGAGCTATTCCAGTCACTTCCAAGCTGAGAAATCCTCCAGCATGCTGGTGGAAAGCACAGACTTCTGCTCTGAGGACATGGGAGACGATGACGTCTTTGAGGACAGCACCTCAATGAAACTGAGAACAAAAGAGCAGCGGGCACCGCTCTGTTCGGTTGAGAAGGACAGTGACCTTGACTGCCCTTCCCCCCTCTCAGAAAAATTCCCCCCTCTCTCCCCGGTGTCTGCATCGGGGGATACCTGCAGGTTGGTGTATCGGAGAACTGCCTACCTTCAAGCCCTCCCGTGTGCAGTGGTGACCGTTCTCCTTTCCCTGCCTTTGTGATGTTTGTCTTTTCTTTCACCCTGTCACCTTGCTTTTAATACACGCAATGTGAAGCATGCAACCTTCTCTCTGCTTTCCTGCACCCCTCTGACGCACTTAACAAGCCTACTAAGCAAAAGTATTTCCTTGGGAGTCAAATAAATTATTTTGCAATTTGTTTCAGATTCAGTGTTCTGAGATGGTATTTTGCTTTCATCCTTGCCCAAACTGGGATTATCATGAGAGAATCAGCTACACGTATTAAAAAATAAGCCGAAAATTTCTGAACTGTTAATGAGTAATGTGTTTTCCAGACAGCCACTGCTGAGTTGTGTCAGAGGGTGGGCAATGAGGAAGAAGAGAATGCTTGAACACTGGTTATGAGATCTAGTCAATATAGCTTAAGATTGTTTTTTAACTTTTATTTCCCCATTAGTGGATGCCTATGACAAAAGGGAGAACTAAGCATTGGGTATTAGTGATGATAAGTCGGTAGTGAAAGGTCCAAAAAGGATGGGATGTCCTTGTTCCAGCTACAGAGGATTAACTATATACATAGGCGATAGGAACATGCAGCTCTGGACTGTCTTCATGGTGAACTGTCTGAAGGCCTGCCCTGTCCCAGCTCCAGAATAAATGTAGGGAGCAGGAAATGCCAAGTACAGGAGTAACTGTCACATCCTTCTACCAAGCATTTTCCTATCTTAATCTTTCTCATCTTCAACATCGCTTTCCGAAGATGACTTTGCTACTATCTGCCAGTAATTTTTTTATTCCCTCAGTACCCTGTTACCAGCAAAATCTAGTTCCTTACTGGCTTGTCATCCACAAGATGCTCTTTAAATCCACCCACTCTTTCAGTCCCACTTGCTAGCTATCAGCAAGGTCACGAGAGGCAAGATGCTACGCATCAGTGAGAGATTTCAGTAATAGACATGGATGGCAGCATGCCAGGATGTGCTTCACATATGCTTAGTAACTTGTATTCATTCCCTGAGCTCCTCACCATCCCCCTTTCAGTTTCTGGCTTCTTCCACGTGGTTCGAAGGACTCAGTGATGTTTGATGCAGCCCGAGTGCTGTGCGTAAATTGAAGCTGGAAATCAAATGCCAGCACCTGGTAGTAGCACTGTATCGGGTATCCTTGCTGTCTGCAGTCAGATGGTGAGGGAAACTGGGAATTTTGCAGAGCTGTTGCTTCCTTAGCAACTCTTGCAAAGTAGGAATTGGAAGAGCAAAGCCATTAGTCCTTTTAGAGTAGGTATATCTGGGGAAAATGGATGCTATAGCTTTGCAGCGTGGTTCTTAGTATTTGGCACTAGAAATAACCGTTTCCCTTGTGCAAAATTCAGACCAAATTAACTCTCCATGATACTGGGTTGGGCTTTTTCACAGTTCCTTTGGGAATTTTGTTTCATCGTCTGTGTTAGATCGTAATTCACCAGTAACTGTACCTCTCTGCGTGTATTTTGTCTTGGGAAGTGCTGTCTGATCTGTTTAAATGCTGTTTTCAGTTAAGTACTATTGTTCTAGTAGATGAAAGATTGTTATTTCTCACACCTTTTTTTTTTTTTTTTTTTGGGTACTCAATTTCTATCAGGATCTGTGTCTCCACCTCATCTGTTAGAAGGCAGCTGTCTAGTTAGCAGTGTCTGTGCTCAATTATTTTGTATGTGTGTGTGTATCTACTTGTGTAGCAAGGAAGTTCTTTAGTTTTAGCCCCTTTATGGAATTCCCTTGATATGTATGTCTTAGGATCCTCAACAGACAGCTGTGTGTGATCACAGATGTTACGTACCTTTTCCACATGCTTTCTGCTTCCTCTTCTCCTAATGAGCAGCTTTGCTTGTGATTCAGGATATGTCACTGTGAAGGAGATGATGAGAGCCCTTTGATTACCCCCTGTCACTGCACGGGAAGTCTTCATTTTGTGCACCAAGCCTGTCTGCAGCAATGGATCAAGAGCTCAGATACACGATGCTGTGAACTCTGCAAGTATGAGTTCATCATGGAGACAAAGCTGAAGCCTTTACGAAAGGTAGGCTTTGTACATACAAAAAACATACATCTGTGCTGAAAAGAGGCTGTCGTGGCCCACAGTCCCACAGAACCAATTTGGTGACTCCTTAGTAATTCTAGTTTCATATAGGTGCCAAAGGATTTCGGTTGTTTAACACTCAGCCTCATAAATTCAACATCAGTGGAGTCCAGCTATGAGAGGTGGCATTTTCCTGCTCTAACTGTTGTCATAATAATTCTGCTTTGAGAATTCATCAACTGCCCAAGAAGCAAGAAATGAGTCTCAGTCCTTCCTCTCTTTACAATGCCTAACATCTAACAGGAGAAAAAATATAGATTTAATACAACCTAGCAGCGCTCTCTGTAAATGTAAGCACCTACACTCACACTTGTGCATATGTGCATGCAGCAGCCTGATTTTTTCACAGTTGCTTTTCAAAGCTGATTCACAAAGGCATTTGCTTTCCAGTTATCCATGCTCTTTCTTTGGAAATACTGAATTTTGTATTAAGCCTCTGCTTAGGACTTCAACAAAGCTTTGCCATCTAAGAGTGGTAGAGTCCTAGAACAGCGCATAGAAGCTCTGAGCTGCAGTAATGGCTGCCACAAGCTCTGCTATCTGCACAGACAGCTCTGCACAGCCCATCTGTAGGACTTGAAAGAAACTGGAACAGCCCAAATAAAAAGAGTTGCCATAGGTGATGGTTAGTTGCTGACTTTTCTGTGCTCGCCCTGTCTGGAGTGGGCGGGAAGCATTTCCTGGTATTGGTATGCGGTGAGAAAAAAGCAGTTGGTCACCTTCAGAAATGTCATTTGACATCATTAGTTATATCTGAACATCCATGATAGAGAGTCCAGATGCCAAGGGTTGGGGTGTGAACCAAAAGTAGAAGGATAAGAAGGAGTTTACCTTTCAAATATGTCTGAAGGATGCTTTAGAGGTTCAGCTGCAGCCAGAAGACAAGCTGTATCTTCAGCTCATCCTTTATCGTATCCTGTCAGTCAGGACAAAACAGTCTGAAACTGGTGATTACAAACAGGATGGGACAAACGATGGGGCTTGTGCTTGTCTGCAGCGTAGAAATGGAATTTAACATCGTCAGCATCTTAAGGCTGTATTGCATCACTGCATATTGGCCTGTGATGTGTTCAAATGCTAAGTTACAAGGGGAGGAGAATGAGGAAGAGGCTGTATCACAGTGCAAGTGGAAAAAATGAGGGGAGACGAGACAAGAGAGGAAGGCTTCATTTTATAATTCAAATAATGAAAAAAAAAAAAAGCAAAACCCGAAGATTCTGTGGATTCAATAGAAATTCTGGCTTTTTTAATTGTGAAATGTTGTTTGCTGTGTCATTAGAATAATGCAGCAGGGTCCTCTGAATTCTGGTTTCCTCTCTGGGCCAGGAAAGTGTAAAGTTAGCATAATAGTTTCTCTGCTGTGCACTCTGGTCTTTGGAAAGATGAAGTGGTATGAGGTGGTTTGGCAGCTGTGATGCCAGCATATAATAAGAGTCTAGTGGAGGAGCTCTAGGTGCAGAACACAGAAGAGGAATACAGTCAAAATGCAAGTCCTTGTGGCTCTTACAGGCTCATACATGCTTACATTTTGGCAAAATAAAAGAATTAAGTTGTACTTTCTGTATAAATTAAACACCACCGTTTAGATGCAAAATCAATTTCCTATTGAAAGCATACTATCCTAAGCAAAAGTTTTGTCCAGTCTTTTTGTAGCAATAATTGGAATTGTATAATTTTCCATGACACGAGTCTAGTATATCATTGCTGGAAGTCTTCTCCTGCTGTGTTGAGATTTAGATGTCCACTGATAAAGAAATGAAGCTTGAACTTACCAAAGAGGTTGCTTGTTGTCAAGACAGGGATTATCACAAAATATCTTTTCTGTGGTTCAATCATTCTTGTATTTGCAGCAGTGGTAACAATAATTCAAGCTGTTGAGTGATCTCATTAAGGTCATCCTCATTATCTTCCACACTTTTCCTCCTTTTTCAAAGTCAACTTTTTCTGCAAGTTATTTGAGGAGATACCAAATGCAGCTCTGTAGAACACGTGGGTATGTATGTGCTGCTGTATGTATTTTGTGGAAAAACAAGGAAAACTTGTCTTAACACTGTTCCAAGAAAATGTGATCAGGGATGTGTAACACACCTGCAAAAGCTTTCTTCATACAGATAAATTGCTTTGGAAACAAAACAAAAACAAACAAACAAAAACCAAAACAAAAAAAAAAAACGGAGAAGAAAAGAAGAAACCCCAACAACAACAATTTACTGGTGCCATTGGTAAAAAATAATAATAAAGAAAGAAAAGCTGATTCTGAAAAATTTCCTGTATACTTGAAGCACCTACAGTAACTTTCTTTGTATCCTTTCTAAACTGCAGTGACCTAATGTCATGGTTTCTCCTGTAGCTGTATAAACATTACTGATAGGTGTAGGTCTGAGAGTTTAATTTCCTGCATCTTTTCAGTTATAAAATTGTCATCTCAGTTCTGCTGTATACTCTTAGGGTACATGTTCAAGTGTACTTGAAACACTGAAAATAAAATGCATGTTGCTGCTCTTAAGTAGCGCTAAATATACGTGAAGATTGAATGAAACCTCCAGAGGTGGGAGGTGAGAACTAAACAGCCTTGAGCTGAGTGCTGAACAGCTTTTGACTGCGCACTAGGGGACTCTTAACAGCTCACAGTGAGATGCTGCACACATACTGGACAATTGGATCATGTACCACTCCTACTGCAGCATGTTATTGAACGGCTGCCTGAGCAACGGCACCCTTTTGCCCTTCATGATGCTCATTTCTAGCTGTGGGTGCTTACTATTCATTGCTTTGCAAATACACTGAGGAGCAAACATGCTTGTGTTGTGCTAGGATCCCTGTGGGATAACTTGGTGTTGCAGCTTTGGATGGAGCTGTGCGCTGATGTCTCCTCCAGCACCAGGAGTGATTGTTCCCATTGTAGCAGAGCAGGCTGCCAGCTGCACATACTGTGATCAGAGCAATAATAGCATGACTTCTAAAACTCAGGAGGAAACTGGTCTTTTGTCTGCTTTTGGTTCTGATCAGTGTTTTCTTTTTATACTTTTTGGTAACTGTGATAAACAATCTCTTGTTCTGCTTCTGGATTTCTTGCCAGTGGGAGAAGCTGCAGATGACAGCCAGCGAGAGGAGGAAGATCATGTGCTCTGTAACATTCCATATCATTGCCATCACCTGCGTTGTGTGGTCTCTGTATGTCCTCATAGACAGGACTGCTGAAGAGATTAAACAGGGACAGACTACTGGTACGTTACTTGGTTATCTTCCTACTTACTCATTTGGAATAATTCTTGATTCTGAATGCAGAGAGAGAGGATGCAAAGCCTGAGAATGCAGGTAATGCTTTTACTTCGATCAGTCAGATTTAGGCTGAGATTGAGTTGGTTTAAAAGAACAGTTCTAAAGTGTTTTAGATAAATTGGTGTAAATTTGTCTGTAGGTGCTTTTAAGTCTATTACGGTCAATTTCGCACTTGTGAAATGTGCAGATACAAGAGCCAATCCACTGTAGCCAAACACAAAATTGCACTGTCTTTGCTAATTTAAGCTGGAACACTTACTGAGAAGATAAGGATGTAAGTATTTGTTTGCTGCTATGGCTACCTTTAGCTGAGTGAAATGAGAACAATTTAAAAAAGAGAAGAAGGAAGAGGAACCAAAATCCAAACCTCTGAGCCAAACTAACAGAATTACTCTTTGTATTCAGCTGTCTTTGAGACGCATTAGCACAGCTTTCCTGTGGGAGACATGTTTGACTGCAGAAGTTAAAGAGTGGTTGTGCAAGAAGTGGAGAATTTCAGGTTGATTCTTAGAATTCCAGTTCACTCAGCTGAGATGAGGTGCACTCCAATTGGTGCAGTGGTTGACACCCCTCTACACAGATGTCTTAACCAACAGGATAGCAGGTTTCCTTCAGTGGGCCAGCTGCGGGATTATCAAACTGAAATGGGTTGACTTTGGAGTGTCAGGCTGTGAATTTGAAGCTCTTACGGAGCTGTTTTTTCAGGCAGCCGAGCTCCCCCTGAAGGTGGGGATAGGAGGGATAGGCTGTGCAGTAAGGCTGGGAACCACAACTCTTAAAGCAAACTGTCCTTGCTCACAGAGCAGAGCATTGAATGCCAGCCTCATATGCAGTTAGGAAATGTCTGGCTTGGGTTTGAAGAGCTGAGCGTCAATAAACCTGTAAATCCACTGAGCTTTTACAGTCTCTGTAGAGCATAATCACACTTCAGAGAGCTTTGCTGTCATTCTTTTCAGTTTAGCTGTAGTATGATTGTTCATAGTTTCAGTCAGGAAGCTGCTTTGAATGATTGTAGTTTCTGTTCCATCCAACACCATCATTTCCACGTATGGTGAAAATTGTTCGTTCAGCGTAAGATTTCCATATGTTAAAGAAAAGCATATGCTCTCAAAGATTTATTGTATCCTCGTTATTTTATTCAATACATTAGATGACCATGACATGGAGTAGTATGACAATATAGTACTTGTTACTCTGCTTTCTTTGCTCCCTTCATTTGCATTCTAAATCTGAGGAGCTGGGTTACGTTTATGGAGTGTGCATGTGTTTATGCATTCACGTCTGCACAGCAAAGTGTAGGCTATTGCTGCCTCCACATGGCATTAGATAGCTCCCCTGTGAGTACTCATCACTAGTGGGATTTCATCAGTAGTCATGTTGCAGTGCTCTTTGGGTTTGGAGACTAAAACATTTGCATTCTTTCCTACATTGCTGTAAATTTCCAAAAAAACAGTGGCCTGTGTCTTGTAAACAGCTTTAAGACTTGGCTATGATTTTTTTACTCTGCTGATGCTCTGAGAAACCTGAGAGTAATTCAACATGGTTTCATATCCATTTTGGGATATTTATTTTTCAAGAGAAGAGAGACTGAGGAGAGAAACATCCTGTTTATAAGCAGAAGATTTAAAGCATCAGTAGTTTCTCATTTAAAAGTAGGTGATAGGGATGTAACAAGATCCAATGGCAAACCAGGCATGTTCAGTAAAAGCACTGGTGGTCATTTTTAATATGTCAAGTGAGTTTGCCAGAATGATTCAGCAGCTCCAATGCTTGCCATTTTGCATCAGAAGTGACGCTGTCATTCAATTACAAGCTGCTGAGTCTCATGCAGATAATCAAACTGTCAGGTTTGTGTCAAGAACGTCTCAAGCTGGATGGTGACAATGGATCCCTTCAAAGACTTAAGGCCATTTGTACTGTGTGATCATAGAGTGGAACAGACTCCTTAGGCCTCTGAATATCTTACTATCAAAAGGAAAGTATGCCATAGAAGCCCTTTCATAATCTGATCCAATTTTCTTCTAAAAACAGGTGTAAAAGGACCTAAGGTTTATTACTGGCATTTGCTTTGATTGTGCTGCACGAGAGCTCAGTTATAAAGGATCAATTGGTTTTGTGTTTTCTTTTCCCTTTGGTGAGCAATATGTTATGTGAACTCAACAAGCGTAGAACTCAAAGTATGTTAAACCTGAAGAGAGAGAAAAAAAGGGAAAAAAAGAAAAATGGCAAAATAAGAACTCTGTAATTGTCTCCTTAAGGAGTGTTTTTGAGAGATCCAGTATTGACATAATCTTTTCTCTATTCCTTTCTTTCTTTTTTTTTTTCCCCTTTCTTCCAGGGATTCTAGAATGGCCATTTTGGACTAAGCTGGTGGTTGTGGCTATTGGTTTCACTGGAGGACTTCTGTTCATGTATGTACAATGCAAAGTGTACGTACAGCTGTGGAAGAGACTTAAAGCTTATAACCGAGTAATATATGTACAGAACTGTCCAGAAACTAGTAAAAAGAACATTTTTGAAAAACCTGCACTAATGGAGCCAAACTTTGAAAGTAAAGAAATGCTTGGGGTTCACCATTCAGATACGAACTCTTCACATTACACAGAGCCAGAAGACTGTGCTGCAGAGATCCTTCACGTCTGATTGCTGGGTGGGAGGGGTGATTCTGTATGTCCTTGAAGATTTAAAATATCATTGTTTACTGCAAGCTGCTCTACCTTTTCAAAATCGGCTAATAGCTGAGGGCTGGTGGATGACTTTTTTTACATTTGTGTTTTGCTGGAATTTTTTTAAATCCCTTCAGCATGTCTGTCAATGTTATCATGGTTGCATACCTCTCAACATTGTGTCTCACATACTGGCTGATCAAAGAGCCACAGATATCTGGGTAGAATGAGCCTTGGCTGTGGTATCAAGCAAGCCGCTGGTGGACTGTCATCAACTGCTTATGGAGTCTGTTACTTTAGAAGATGACTGAATGATTCTGGAAGATGTGTGGAGTATGGCTTGGTTGTTTTTTGTTAGTTTGTTTTCTGTTTTTTTTCCTAAGCATAATGAAGGAGGTTGTCCCAGACGCTGCAGGAAATGAGGGAGCTAGAGTCTAATCTACCACTAACACTGCCACTAACATTTTGTCTTAAGCAGCAGGTGTAACATTATCCTTTACGTATTGTGATGAGATTCACAAAGCATATAGCACTTTTAAAAATCTTTATTTTGTAATGTGTATGTCCAATGAGAATGAAACTTGAAAGAATGTGTCATTTTTAGAACATTTCTTCTTTCTCTGCCCCATCCATTCTACTAGAACATAAGTCACTTGCCTTATTAAAAAAAAAATATATTAAAAAATTTCAACCTGTGATTTCCAACACATACCCACATTATCCTTTTAAACATAACACTAAAAATCTGCCTCTTTGGGTTTCCTTTGCAGAGCTGTTCTTTTTGAAGGATATTGCACTTGTGACTTGTGGATGTGTACAGTGTTTGTTTTCAATGAATAAGGGTTTCAGTGCTATACTTTAGGGATTGGTTTTGGTTTTTTGTTTTGTTCGGAACAGGTCAGACCATCAACAGATCTCCACATATATACCTAATGTGACTTTCATTCCAGACCATCGGTAAAGGGTTTGCTGGTACACTGGTAAAAATGTGAGCTGTTATGGAAGAAAGATAGTTAGTCAGTACAGTTGAAACTGGTGTGAATTACCCAAGAATCTGACATTGTGAGAGGAGATGCTAAGATCAAAATTCAGAAAGTAAATATTGCATTAAGTGAATGAATTAAAAAATACTTGCCTGTTTTAGCTCAGATGCGATGTGTTTTGTAGTCAGAGGATAGCTTTATCTGTTGCTTTGAATTTGGAACTGGCTATTTAATCTGTCAGCCTTAATGAAAAGAGAGACTATTTTAGAATCTGTTTGCAGAGTTTTAAGACAGATTTGTCCAAAGCCTGGGATGTCTGCTGTCAGTTCACTTGACCAGTTTGCTTCACGGAACCACTGTCCAGCTTTGAGCCTCATTCAACCAAAGTCTCACATCAGTATGACTGGGGTGGACACGTAGCCCCACTGAAACTTAGTGCATGAGGCTTCTGTGTTTCAATGCTAATTTGCTCTACCTGAGCCCAATCTAAATCTCTGTGAAGTCAATAATAATTTTCTGAATGATGTTAGTAGGAATCCCCCAGACTTCTCTGCTAGGTACAAGCCTCTACTTTCTTACTGAGACACTGAATGAAATCCCTAGGTCCAGTTAAGGTTTTACTTTATCCTTTCCAAGTACAACTTCACTGGGCATGACCTTTTCATAATAAAAGAAGTTGCTTTAACATATCCCAAAAAATAAGAGATCATTGATTTTTCTTTTTTTTTCTTCTGAAAATATTAATTTATTTCTATATTAATCTTTTTTAAAAATGCCTGAGATGGGACTAAGGTAAGAGAACACACACGATGAGCTGTTGGAAGAAAAGTGTGTGCATGCATGCCTCTGTATGGTCTCATGCTTGAAGCTTACTGGCTGTGTTCTTCATGAACAGCACGGTACCTTGTTCCTGAGATGTTTTAAAATACACAGACCTCTAGGCAGTCCTAGCAAAGCTGCAATGGCATGGGTTTGCATGCTGTGCTAGGTGTCAGGATATTCCATGCTTATGTGATATAGGCAGACAAGCCCTGCACACTTGTTGTCTACGCCTGCCATATTTTAAAGTGCAATTACTAAGACCCTTTCCTGAACTCTGCTATGAATGATCCTGTTCTGTGAACCTGGATAACATTCAGTCTTATTTTGTTCTTGGTTGGTTTTTTTTGTTTTGTTTTGTTTTGATCTGTGAAAAAGATTTACTGGATAAACTCAGGTGGGTTAATATCAGGTCTTACATACTTTCATAATTTTCTTCAGAAATGCCCAATGCACAAGGCTTTTCACATCTGCATGATGCACAGAATCAGCTGTGTGCATTCTCATCCAGTCTGTGGCCAGTAGCGGAAATGAAAACAGGCAAGTCCTGGTGTGAAACCTGTTCGTGCTCCAGTTTGCATCTGAGAGGCAATGGTATCTGACTGATGTTCTGACAGTGCCACTATGGCATATTGTAACATGCTCGTCCTGTTTTAATCACTGTCATAAATGATTCTTGATGAAATATTGTGAAATCTCATTTGGCATTTTGGAAGCTCTGTGCAGCATATGCCAGTTAGTGTTCAGTGTATTTGGGACACTGAATGTTTTTGCTGTGGTCCTGTGTATCCTAAGAAGGAAAAACATCTCCATTAAAATCGTCTGGGGAAAAATAACTGCAGATAAAACTGTTCTAGGCAGCGTTACTACTAACCATTCCCTTTCTCCAGTAGCTCTTACCTGAAGGAAAATAATGCCTACTATTTAAATTTTCTTTACTGGTGAGGATTGCTCAAACCAGGAAGGGCTGCAGAAGACATTTGTCTGCCGGGACTTCTCATTTAAGCTGATCATACCTGAGCTGATTCTTGCTTAATGTTAACAGGGGGCTTCTGGAGCTGCAGTTCTCTGCCTCTTCATGGTGCTATCAAATGGTATAAGAAGGCCGAATGGTGCTTTTTCCTTCTTGTTTCCTTACGATTCTGTTGACTGGTGTTCAGCTTCCAGCTGCAAGGTACTTTTGCTAGCTTGGGTGGGCACCCTCCTGCCCACGTGGATGTTGGTAATGGAAAACAGCGCCCCTATCACATCAGGCATTCCAGAACTTCTTCTTGGCAGCTTTTGAAATGACTGAAACAAAATCTGACTTGTTTTGGTCCTTGTTCCTTGTCCTTCTCTGGGACAAGAATTAAAATAGGAGGGAATATGGACTTAGTAGTAGCTACTGCAGCCCTTTCCCTAGACTGTCAGAATCTTTGCTCTAGATATCTGACCAAACTCCCATGCTATTGACTTACAGCTTGTCCAGAAAAGCACTGGTTATGCCAAGGAAATCTTTCAGTGCATCTGCCAGGTCATCACCATGCATTATGTTAGAAGTACAGGTATGTGCTGTAGAAGATTGCTCCACTTTAAGAGATCATGAGACATTAAATTCCTATGAATTCTCAGGACTTTCTTTGATCGTAATCCAATATTCTGGCTAAAGAGGTGGCCAGACCTACAGACCAGTGTCATCTGGTTGAACATCATTGGGGTTGGCTGTGCTTCAGCAGAAGGGATTCAGCAGAGGTTACACTGGTACAGAGGTAACTCCCTGTCCATCCCTCCTGCCACTTCCCTGCGCTGATCAGGGCACCTGGTCTGCATGTGCTGATGCTGTGTCAGGAGCAGGTTCCTCTGCCCTGTGTTTGATTGACATAGTGGGTTACATAGTGGGACTGAGGTCCAAATTTCCCCTAGGCTGAGGCATATTAAGAGAGGTTTCTGGTATAGCCTGCTGCGGAGGTTGTAGCCAGTGCTGAAAAGGAGGTCTATGAGTCTGGGTTGGGTTCACAGCAAATATGGGATGAAACAGGGCAAATACAAAAGCATGGCTATTGCTGGCTGGGGTTTCACTGCATTATATTGGATATGCAAAGAAAACTTCTAAACAGGACTTTTTATTTTGTGATTATCTTTTAGTTTGGAGATATTGCGGTGTCTGTATATTCCAATGAAGTACTGGGAGCACTTGTCTTTGTATAGAAGATAACTGTTAAAAAAACATTGCAGCTGATCTTGTATTTAGGTAAAACATTTGTAGATAGGTTATTGTATAACGTTAAACAACTTTACACTGGCATGTGTTGTATAGTTTATACAAGACACTTCACGGTTCTGCAGGATTTTTTAGTTAGTGAATTTCTAGTAACTTAAATGTATAGTTTTGTATCCTTTGATGTATGTTCTTTTACTCAGTATTACCACTTGCAGAATTATTTTTAGTTTCTTAAACTGTAATTGGTTATTTGTGTGTGATACACAGGGTTATTGACTGCAGCAATAAAGTGTTTCTATAAAAAAAAAAAAAGAAGAAACAAAACAAAAGCAGCATAGTATCCATTTTGTTTCAAAAAGCATTAATGGCCCAGTGTGGAGCAAAGCTGAGCTCCCCATAGTGAGATGATCAAATGAAGCCAGTTACTTTTACTGCAGCAAACACGGGACTGCATGGCTGTGTACGTCAGTGTAGCATACCAACATGCAATAGGATCCATGGCAGTTTGATGTCACAGATCATAAAGGGACAGTTAACCATGAAGAATAAGTGGGTGACTCTGTTGTTGCAGTGAGAAGACATGATCTTGTGCTTTGGGGTCATGTGCAGGAATCGTGGGAGAGGTTTCTGGCTTGTGCCATGCAGGGGGTGGAGAGATGATTCCCACTGCCCTTGGAATGAATGGGTTTTCTTGCATCAATGCTGAGTGTTGCTATGAATGCTTCATGTCTCCTGTTGGTGTTCTCAGTGCACTGGTGCAGAGCAGATGATGCTCATTGCCCTGATTGATGTCTAAGAAAAAATAAGTTTGTGTTAAGTGTGGAGCAGTGGAAAACTGTGATTACCCTTCATTGCTGCCTGCATAAGCATAATCATAGTGTTACATGTGTATTCATGCCAGGACTGAGCCCTAGCACAGGAAGTCCTCGGTAGCTTTTCATGGATAGGTTTCTACCACCAATAAGTCAAGGAAAATTGCCATCTGCTCTGCTGTGAGACAGCTTGTAACAGACGTGTAAACGCCAAAGAGCAAATAAGATCTGCAAAACTGTCTGCAACAGGCGCAGTGGGTCTCAAAGAGACTCTTTTATCCTTTTTTTTTTTTTTTTTTCAATAACTGGTTTTGAATTTTAATTCAGGTAGGAAATGGGAGGGGATTTTAATGCTGCAATTTTAGAGAGATGTTTTCCATGCAAAATGGAAGGTTGTCTGGTATTTCTCAGTGAAGCCAGCCTGGTTGTAGTACACAAAGGTACTTGTATAAAGCTTGCTAAATGCACCAGCAAGACCTGCATACAAAAATATCTTCCTGGAGAGATGGTAAGATGATTTCCAGGTCCTGCCATTTGATAGACAGTCTCTGGGAGGGAACGTTGATAGTCTACTTGATGAACAGAGCCTGTGGAACTGTCTGGCCTCTGGTTAAAGTGTTCCTTATCTTGGGTTTAGGCACCTCCAGCTAATTACAAAATAGCTTCTTCCCTCTTGCAAACTTCTCTTTGGTCTAAAGGAGTCTTGCTGTCACCGTGTGAAGTATCCATCTCAAGGCAGAGCCGCAGCTTAGTGCGGGTGGCACAGCTGAGATTCCAGGAGCTGACTTCCCTAGCTGACCCTGGCAGCTGAAGCAATGTGGTGAGTAGCTACTGTCACCCAATAGGCTAGACCAAGGCTGAAAGGCTGTACAAAGCAGGAGGGCAGCAGCGGGGCTTGTAAGATCCACTGGGTGCCTTCTGGAGGCTATGGTGGTGTCAGACAGGCAGAAGAGATCACCTCTCTGCAAGGGTGATACCAGGGATCCAGGGGAGGGAGGCCAGCTGCAGCAGAGGTGGCTGTGTCCAGGCCTTCGGAGCCCACAGCCAAGGGAAGGTTGTGGAGGAGGAGCACTACATTGATCAGAAACAGCAGGCCATCTCTTGAGAAGGCTGGTAGCAGAGCACAGAGGGCTTGAGGCCGAGCTGCCCCAGGGGTGAAGCCTGCTGCACGCACAGGTCTTTAAAGACCACGTAGCTATGAGAAGCACAATGCATTGCCCATCGTGCAGCAGCTGTGCCTCCTCCAGCAGCCCTCCTGCCACAGCTGCCCTGTGGGCCACTCACCAGATTTGCCCATCCTCTGCCTGTTTACCCATAGTGCCCCTTCCCATTTGTTCTACCAAATGGAACCCAAATGTCCTTTGTCTTCTCTCCACCCCTTCCCTTTCACTGCTGTCATTGTTTTTTTTTGTGCTCAGCTTGTGTCTGGGTAAGATTGGGCAGAGAAGGCTGTGCTGAGAGGAACTGAACTTACACCAGTGTGTGATTCATTAAGATGACTGTGAAGTTCCCAAACCTGGCACTGTGCAAATAAAGCTCAGCATCAACCTGCTATCCCAGTTTTTCCTGGAAATCCTATATCTGGCTACATTCTTCAACGTGTAGGATGCTCTCTAATGTTTTGGGATTTAGAGGGTACAGTGTTACCACAGTGCAAACACTCAGAAGAGGATGTTTCTTCACAGCCTTAGGGGGGATGAATGACATCAGAAAATCAGGAAAGAATATCTCATTATAGAATAAGAATCAAACAGGTAAAAAAGCAATAATTAATCATATCCAAACTGGGGGAAGGATGTGGAAGCAACTCAGAAAGGAGGCAGGGGATGTTTTGAAAAATAAAAATGAAAAATCAGTAGGGCTCTGGATAAAAGAAACTGGGAGTAAGCTCAGTGCATTACTCAAGGCAGAATAATTGGAAATGTAATGTTGCTTAGAGGGGGTCGAGTGGTGGCAACCTTCAAGAATACTCTTTTAAAGTGTGTTCTAGGGAAAAGGAAAGGTTGGCAATAGAGGAACTGGTAGCTGGAAATAGAGAGGAGACCTTGGCTGAGAAGGTTAAGGGGTTGAATGATTTTATCTCAAAGGAACATCAGAGGACTTGAAGTAACTGAATAAAACAACCAGGAGGCTGCACTGAGCAGAGGGAGAACACCTCTCAGGGAGTGCTTGCTAAACCTCTGAGGCTCAAGGAATCAGGCTGGCTATTCCTAACATTTTAAGACTTCACTAAAATTAACCTCCCAGTCTTTTGTGCTGGGAGCCCCATGCTGTGCCAGTTTGCTCTGATACTCCCTTCCTCAAAGGCCACCTGCAAACAGGGCAGGCCAGATGGGCTTAGGAGGATTCATCACTTGGGAAAGCAGCTTTCCTTTTCAGGGGAAATAGGGGTTTGGAGAGAGTACAAAATGTCTCTGGATGAAGACTTGATCACAACTGCCTTAGGCAATGTATGTAGCACTTTGTATGTGCCTTACTCCTGTGCACCCCAAATTAACTCACAAAGCACTGTTGTTCTCTTCTTGAGGATGCACTGAGGTTCCCCTGGAGTCTGGCTTGCCCCTTGTCTTGTTCTTGTGCTTAACTTTCTGCTCCTGATTGTGCTGCGCTATAGGAGGACTGATTCTTTTCCAAGACTACAGGATTATCTAAGTCAGTGTTTCTCCTGCCAGCAAGAACATGGTTTTTATTTTTATCCCCAAAGAGTGCTTTCAGGACCATGTAACATTCATGGCCACACCTGAGCTGTTGTTACACACCAGAGAAATCAGATGAAGATTAAATCCAACTGTTTAGCAGCTTTCTGGCAGAGCTGAGACAAATCAAGCGGTGGCAGAAGTTAAAAAAGTGTTACTCTGGGGATTAGTTTGGACCAGCTTGACTTCAGATGGGATTTGATGCTGCACAAACTCTGCCCCTGTTGCTGGGACCTGAGACATTCGCAGCAGGCTTCAGTCCCTTACTGCTTTTCCTGGCTGGCAGAGCGAGGGCACTCTGCTCACCTTGTGCTCCTGGAGATCTGTGGGTCCTCCACGCAGGGATGGCAGCAGGAACTGCTGCTTTCTGATCTGGTGGAGCAGCCACAATTAGGACCCATATATTCTCAGCTATCAAGCCCATGTCCCTTAGATTATTTATGTAGCCTGGAAAGATCTGTAGGCTCCGCTAATCAACTCCATTATTGGTAATTACCATGTTACATCGTTCCTCCCATCCTTTATTAGCATGCTTCAGGAGCCATCTGCCCATCCAAATCATCTGTAGCCTCAGGGGAGCAGTTAGGAATGCAACATCCTCACAGCACAACCTTGCTTGTCACTAGCATTGCAAGGAGGTCAAGAGCGACAACAATGGCCTTCCCCTGACAAGTTCAGTGCGGTGAACATGAGCAGTGCTTAGAGGGAAGGGGACCTGTGAATAACCATCCTGTCCCACAGTGCCCTGTGCTCTCTCCCAGCCCATGCTCTGGGTCCACCAGCCCCTCAGCCCAATGCTGGACCATCATGGCAGCTCCTTCCTTTCTTTTTATTTCATGTTTCTGGGCAATTTCCCTGGCTTTTAAGAACAAGACTTACAGGCATAGGTAGAAGCAATGGAGTCTCTTAGTAAAAGGGCTGTTTGGGGTTATGTTGTGCAGGTTCTTGATAAGAAGCATTTGATAATCCTGCCAATATTAAATACCACCGAGAATAAATGACTGGAGGTGGAAGTCAAGGTAAAATCAAAAGGTACTAAAGAAATAGACTAAAAAGAGGGTGAGTTGTGAAGGCGCTGGAGAGTGTTACGTACAGCACTGAGCTTATTGAGTTTTCTTTAGCGAGTCTACAAGAGCGGCCGTGCTGCACGGCACAGCCCAGCAGGAGGCAGAGCCGCACCGGGGAGCAGGATGGGGTTCCAGCACCGCACCTCCACGCGGGATCTGACTCACAACGAAACGTGGAAAACCACCGAGTGAGGTTTGCACAGCACTTCGCTCCGTATTTGCAGCAAAACCGAAGGCGCCCAGAAGATGGCCCCGTGTCGGACAGGTGGAAGCACCACTACCTTCACAGGTTGCAGGTGACTTGCAGTGAAAGGTGAATGAGCCTAAATTTGTTGCCATCTGTGCGAAAAGAAAAGCAAAAGAAATAGGTTGGTATGGTTTCTTCAGAAGGAAAAGCAAAAATAAGGAAGGAGTTAAGAGTTTGCAGGGTGAGCGAGGCAGGAAGGCCCCTTGGTGGCTGAGCCTCGGGAGGGCAGGTCCCCCGAGCTCAGCTGCTGCAGGTGTGCCTTGTGGTGGTAGCAACCTTGCACTTCTGGTGCTATTTAAAAAGCAGCAGCAGGTTGGACAGAGTTAAGGGGGTGCCAGCATGGGGCCTTCTGTGTGCCTGATGAAAATGCGAGAGCATGGCATCAATGAGCTTGGTGCACCAGTGCCAGATGTACAGCACCAGTGCTATGGGGCTCTTTTCCTTGGCGTAGGCTGAGCGAGAGAGAAGCACGGGCAGCTCTTCACTTGTCTCAGTGTCAGCATCTTAATTATGGCAGAGGCTCGGGGTGGGGACTGTGAAATGGTGGGATCCTTACAGTGCCCTGCGTAAAGGCTCCGTGGATGTGCGCGCAGCTCCGAGGCACCGGTGAGCAGCTCGCGCTGCAGGTGGTTGTGCGAAGGCACCGGGGCGGCTGGGAGCAGCTCGGGTAATAAAGCGGAACAGAGCGGGTGGGCAGGATCGGGGCGGTGCTCGGTGGGGGCCGGGCGAGGTTTAGCGGCGGGGCTCTGCCGTGCCGTGCCGGTGGGACCGTGCCGTGCCGTGCCGTGCCGTGCCGTGCCGTGCCGTGCCGTGCCGTGCCGTGCCGTGCCGTGCCGGTGGGACCATGCCGTCCTACACCGTCACCGTGGCTACGGGCAGCCAGTGGTTCGCGGGCACCGATGACTACGTGTACCTGAGCCTGGAGGGCACGGCGGGCTGCAGCGAGAGGCACCTTCTGGACAAACCCTTCTACAACGATTTCGAGCGCGGAGCGGTGAGTGCCCGCACGGCCCCGGCTCGGCCGGCAGTGCCCGCCCTGCTGCTGCCGGGCTGGGGGTGGGCGTCGGGGCAGGCGGGCCGGGGCACGGAGCTCTCCATCGCTCCGTCGTAACTTCAAGCCAAGGTTGGAAAACAGCGCGAGTGCGCGGGGACGTAGGGCTGTGCTGGCGCGGGGTTGTCAGCGGGGCTGCTCGGACTCTCCCCGAGGTGTGCACTGTGCTGTGCCCAGCTGCCATCTCCTGTACTCTGAGCACCCTTTTAGTACGGTGTTCATTTGTTTGTTGTCTGACTTGAAAATAATAGACTCGGAATTTTTTATTTTTTATTTTAATGTGTATTTTATTTGTAGTCCTAACTCACGGCTCCCCAAAGAGACATTTAAGGAACTTCAAAAGTTTTTCTTAAAGTGCCCTTTATCTCACCATGGACACGAGCCCTGCCACTGCGCATACAAGTTCAGCCCCACCATCACAGAGCTGCCTTGCCAATAGATGTATTTTTATCCATGGGATGCACAGTGTGAGCCAGCTGTCTGGCCTTCCTCAATTGGGCACCTCAAGTACTGTTCACGTATGACAGCATTTTGAGTTAGAGTTGATGGTGTGTGTAGATACGGCCCACAAACGTACGTGGATAAACGACCTGAGAAAAGTAAATTCAGAGGCATGGGTACTTCCCTGTTGTTGCTGCTGTTGAAATTACTTTCATTTATGCTTAAGCATTCATTGCATATTGATCTGGTCTCCCAAAAAGGCATCCAGCCCTTCACAGAATCATAGAATGGCTTAAGTTGGAAGGGACCTTAAAAGATTATCAAGCTCCAACTGTCCCCCCTCCCCTTCCCACGTGTCTTATTTTATATGGTGAATATAAGCAATGCTTAACAACATTAGCAAGAGAGATGGAAGAGGACCTCAGTTTTCCAGGAGAACTAAGCCCTTTTTGGCTGAGGAGCTGAGCTCCAGATTTCCAGAGACTGGACACCCTGCTCCCATCCTCAGGCTGCAAGTGAGGGTTCAAGAGTGCTGGGCTCTGTGGGTGAGAGCGTGAGTAGCCAGGTTTTGTGCAGCCCTGCAGCAGGTAATTTGTGCACCTGAAAGGAGTACGTACATTCTCCTTGGGAACCTAGTCTGTAGGTGGATTTGAAAGTCTTAGTCTGTATAAATACCTTTACCTGTACAAAGAGCTTGCCTGATCTTCTATATAAATATTGTGTACCAAATGTATTGTTAGGTAAGCAAGCTGAGACAGTGACAATCTCTTTTTTTTCCTCTTTTTTGTCAAACTTCTTTCTGGGTGCAAAAGTCCATGACTAATCTTTGACTTTTTTTTTTTAACTATCCAAATTATTTCCATATGGAGTCCTTCCTTAGTGTGTTCTGTGAGATGGCTGCCTCGTGGGCTGGCAGCATGATGTGTGAAGCTGTGTTGTTGCAGGTAGTGTTTCCTTGGGCAGCGCCGTGCATTCCTCCAATTACCTGGACAGGTAATGTTGTGCCCAGAACACTGTGAATCTCACTGATATGCTGTGCAAAGAAGGAGAGAGAATTAAAAATTAAGATATGGAACAAAAAGCAAACAAGCAAACAAAACCCCCTGAAGCACACTGTAACACTTCCAGGTTGGTTGCTTTGTGAAGTGCAGCAGTTGAAACCTGTTCTGCCTTTAGCATCTCAACAGCATCCCTATAATTTTCCTTTTCTTCCAAATAATTAAAATGTGATCACATCTGAAAATAAGAATAAATAGTACAAACAAATCACTTTTTTTTTTCTATAGATATCCAGAATTCCACAGAACTGTCTTGTAAGGCTTTGTTACTTCCTGGTTTCTTTACTAAATGTTGGGCCAGTCTCAGTAATGCCATTATCCTGGGAATGGCTTCATTGGAATGAATGCACATGGTGAGTTTTCCTAGACATGTTAAACAAGGCCTCTGATCAGCTCTGAGCAGATCTGTGTGCCAAATGTTGATAGAAGGAAAGGGATGTGGGAAAACCAGAAGAGGCTTTCACAATAGCAGTGTAGTTTTAGTTTCAATCTGACCTACTCCAAGCACAGAACGTGGGCAGTTTAGAAAGCTGGAGCTGCTTTTCTTCACTCACTTTCTTTTGAGTAAGTTCCTGTTGGTGCAGAACAATTTCAGTGTGGGTGTCAATGTGTCCCTTGGTTCTTTTCTTCCTGATACCCTTCCATCTGCTTTTTGCTGAAACACACTCAGAAGCACTTCCAGAGGGAAAATACAGTTCTTTGTGGCTTTGGGCTTTGTGCATATAGAGCATGCTGGTTTGTTGCTCCTTTTGCAGCACTGGGCTGGTCAGCAGGTGGCTCTTCCCAGCCAGGAAGAGCTCTGAGTTTGCAAAAGGGTAAATTGCTCAAACAGGATGCTAAGGGACTTTGGACAGTCCTACAGCCTTCATTCATTCTGTTCTCTGAAGCCAAAAGTTTAAAAACTCTCAGCTTCTATGGCTCACCATGCAGACATTGGGGTGCAATGTAGTTTACCAGGAGACCTCAAATAACAAATTCAACAAAAACATTGAGCAACGAAGCAGCTGCTTCTCTGGGCCTTGCAGTGCCTGTGCAGCCTTGCCACACCTTTACTGCACTGGCAAAACTGCATCAAGTGATCTCAGGTCGGTCCTTGGCCTCTCTGGCTTGGAGGCAGAGGAGACTGGATGAAGAGTCACCTCGTGTCTGGGGTTGCCTTTAACACAGAACCATGACGGTCATAAAATGGCTAAAGCCCCTTGGGAACATTTGGTCTGACAATGACTTATTAAGCTATTTCAGGGTTCTTTTAATACCTGCAGAGTGACTGCTACTGGAGGAATGCGGTCATGCCCGAAGTTTGGCTGCCAGTATGACTCTTGGGTCAACTCTTTGGGTTTGGTTCACACTGCTGCTTCATTTTTAATCCTAGATGTATTTATGTGAAGTAAGATTTTGTAAATTTTAGAAACTATATAAATAGGTATGGGTAAATGAGAATTTTAATTATTATTTTAATGGAAGCTAGCTAAACATTTGAAGAAGAGAAATTTTAAAAAGGGTAGTGGATTTTGTTGGTCAAGATATCAGATTACACCCTACAGCCACTGCCTGCCATAGTGGAGGCTTATGGCACTAGTGTGGTGATCTCTGGGAAAAGTCAGTCAGTACTTTTCAGTCTCCAGAGCTGGTTTAAACTCTTGAATCACAAAGGGAATGAATTTACATGTGGATGTTATCCTTCTAGCTGTTCTGGGATTGTGTGTGCAAGGGGGTTGGAAGGGTTGAAGATTCAGCATCATAAACTCTTAACATGAACGTAAGTGTTGACTATTGAAAAAAACTATTTCTATTCTGCTTGGAGATGCAAGGAAAAGTCAGAGACACCATTTTAATACGATGGTTGAAATCTGAGCACTGTGATTTTCAACTCCAGTCCTGTCAGGCGGATGCTGTTTTTGTGAAGCACAGTTCCCACTACCACCTTGTGTGGATGGGTGTGCTGTTGACATCAGCACTGCAAATTCCGAGTTAAGACCCAACGAGTCTCCTTTTTGAAAGAAGCTGTTTAGTGATTTTGGCTTTAGTAGGAAAGTGGGAATATAGCTCAGACTGAGATTAGTCTGTTAAATCTCACTGGTAAGTGATATCTAGACTGATTTTAAATGTTTGAGTTTAAGTGAAATTAGAAGAAATTTGTGTCCTTTGTTGATAGGAAGCAACCTCGTAGGAGATGCAGTGTATCAATCATAGCCTGAACAGTTTCATAGTTGGTTGATGAATGTCACTGGGGGAAGATGAGCAAAAGCAGGGTTTTATTATCTGCAGCATGGATTTCAAAGCCTTTTTTTTTGTTTGTTCCTTTTTCATTCACTTTTGTGAGTCAGATGAGCCATGAAAGCTGGGGTTTCATGTGATGCATTCTGAGAGAACTGAGGTCTACCATCTCAAACTTTGGTGGACACATAGATGTCTTCAACCTAGAATGATCACTACAGCTAGTAATTTGTGCATGGCTTGTAGAGAGGGTACTTTGCATCGATAACATGGGAAAGATGTTAAAATGAGAAAGGAAGGAGTGCTGAGGGATTCTTCTTAGCATGTGTTCTTCTAATCATATAGATGCAAGTTGCTATGGGTCTTTCTTTGCCACCTGGAGGCATTTTAAAATAGGTATTTTTTCCTTTCTCCTATCTGGAATTTAGTCTTGCATCACTTTTCAGTTTTGGTTCTTATTTGACATAGCCTTTTTTTCCTAGCAAATAAGACAATAGCAGTGTCTACCAATTGTGCGTACCTATTGCCTGCGGAGTGAGGAGGAGCAGCAGATAGTGGTGTCTGAGCAGGGAGCCAAACGATACAACTCACCCAGTCAGGAGGGTCTTGCAGACACTGTAGCATTTAGAGGAAGTGTATCTCACCCTTCGGGTATCAGCAGCTGGTTACTGTTTCTAAGGTTGTTGTCTTTGCTGCGGAAAACCACAAGAGAATACAGTCCCTTCTGGTAACCATTTTAGGCTTAGCAGGATCCTCTGAGCAGGCAGGCTATGGTCACGGTTGTCAGGATTGCTGCGGCAATTCAGCCTTTACAATGGGAGCTTGACTGTTCTCCTTTTCCTTGAACTGTTCACCCTGTTTGAAATGGAGAGTCAAATGGAGTTCCTTAGCACTGCATTGTGCCTTACTGGCCACGTGCAAAATGATTACTCATTTCTTACTGTTCTGATGTTGCCTGGTAGTGCAATTGCCACCAGAACTGCATTTTTCTTGATGCTGTCCCTGCATGCAGTAGGAGATCATGCAGGTCTTTTGTGGTTTTATGATATTTGTTATATTATTGTTATTCCACATCATAACATCATGAAGTGTATTGGGAGTTAAAAACTGGCTTAGAACTGGTTAGAGTGCCAGCTCCTAACCACTAGACCAAGAGCTTTAACTTTTTAACTCCCAATACACTACATGATGTTATGATGTGGAATAACAATAATATAACAAATATCATAAAACCATAACAAGGTCCCAGAAAGGTTATCCCTAGCCTCATGATGGGACTGAAGTACCAGTTCTTGAGTCATGAGTTTGCTATCCAATGTGTTAACCACATGATTATCCTTCCGGTGCAGCAGTGTGAATTCACTTGCCCAATCAATACCTATTTTGGCTATTGCAGTAGCAAAAGCTTTCATGCTCTGCAGATTTTTCTCAGTCTTGCAAACATTCAAATGAGGGGAATACCATCTTTGGATTAGATACAAAATGTTCCCCCATTTTTTGGAGTGTTTTATGTGGTCTTATTTGTTTTGTTCATCTTTCAGTTGTATTGCAAATCTATAATTCTCTCTGTCCTTGTACTTGTTCTTCTCCCCAACAGAAATCAGGAAAATTTCATTGCACCAATGCCATACTGGCCACAAGGAAGGCTGGGTGTGCTTGTATAGTGCTGGCTTTGCTTTCCATGTGTGCAGTGAGTCACTGACTATTTCTGCTCTGTAGGTTGACTCCTATGATGTGACGGTGGAAGAAGACCTTGGAGAAATTCAGCTAATAAAAATTGAGAAACGAAAATATTGGTACCAAGATGACTGGTACCTTAAGCATATCACTGTAAAAACACCACTGGGTGATTATCTGGAATTCCCATGTTACCGCTGGATTACAGATGAAAAAGAGGTTGTCCTTCGAGATGGAAGAGGTGAGCACCATAAGAAACCTCCTGTGCAGCACCCAGAATTTTCCCACCTCTCCTTCCTCTTTCCCCATGTACATCCCAGACTTTCATGATATTTGCCTGACATTCAGAGTATGGTGAGATGAAGAACAAAAGCGAGTGAAACCCGGTTGGTACCTTAAACAGCCAGCTGGAAACTATTAGCCACATTAGGTATATATTATCAGTTGTATTACCTCCAATACTTCCAACCCTAAATAGCTATTTACATAAAACTTCTGCTGACTATATCTGCCTTTCCATTTGCCTATGTAAAGCAAGTCACGTACTTTGTGCTTTCTCCTCATCAATAAGGAAATCTCTATCTTATTTAGCAGTATGGTGGATACGTGGTCAGAAGAGCAAGCTGTCTGGAACTGAAGCTTCACTGGGTTGTCTTTCTGTTCTCATGGCTGGAAAATGTGCTTATAGCCTCACACTGGTTGAGGAGAGTATAGCTCAAGGAGAGAGGATGAAAGATATTTCCTAGTGTTGTAGTTTAACTTACAACATTGTCCCAGACAATATTATGATTTTTTTCATTGATGAAATTTCTCCTTGATGCTGAAATATAAAATTAAGTCCCATGACTCTTCTGAGGCCTTTTAACACCAAGTGTCTGCCTTAGGATTTCTGATTTTATACAGAGACCAGATAGCCGTTCTTAGCTTAACCAATTTGCCCCTTGAAGCACCACATTAGGAACTTGAGGTACTACACTGGGTTGTGTGAGCATTTCCCACAGAAGATTTGTAAAGGTCTAGGACAGAAGTTTGAAGGCTTTGAAACACTGATGTCATTCTCAAGACCTGACTGATGACAGAGGAACTTCATAACCTTGTCTCTTTCTCCTGATCCACAGCAAAGCTCCCCCGGGATGACAAGACCCAGATACTCAAGCAGCACAGGCGCAAAGAGCTTGAGAATCGTCAAAAAATGTATCGGTGAGTCTCTCACAGCTCCCCAAAAGCCCAGGGCCTGTTGTCATCAGGTCAGGGGTTGGCAGAGTGCATTCAGACAATCATATTGCTCTAAATACTGAACTGCTGGTAAAACAAAACCAAAACTTCGTGTGTTGGCTATATATGCATTTTTTACTTAGATGGGATTCATTGTAAATGATGTTCATCCTGCTGCATGTGGCTGCATTACAAGATAGTTGAGTCCCAGATAAGCCTGTCCAGAAGAGGTAAGGTGAAATTCAGTGGTACAGTCTCTATATGAGCACTCTGACCTACAGTTGCACTTTCAAGAAAAGATGAAGATAGATTTTGTTTGTCTTTTACAAGTAGGACTCCAGTTTTGGAATGTGATATCAACATGTCAACTCATTCTGGAGCTTTTCGGCTGCTGTAGTGAGTTTTAGTCACTTCTTGAACCAGGATGTGGTGGAAGATCTGGCCTTGCTTGAGCAGACTGAAATGTACCATCAAAATACAGTGGTGTTACCCATCTGTAAGCAGTTGTAGACTTTTTCATAACTGAGAGAAGGTCCCAACAGGAAAATCTTTTATCAGTAGATAACTCTGGAAGACGTCATACATTTCCTTTTCATAGGAACATACTTTAAAAAGAATAAAAGTTTCTCTTGCTTCCCTCTCCTTATCGGGAGAATGAGAATAACAGTGTTCATTCAGAACTGATGGATTGAGGTTTGGCATATGTGTTGTTGGTATAATTTGACTAAGAAGGGATCTTGAACACAAATAATGGGAAACAGCAGAGGAAAATCTAGATGAAAAAGATAGGTGGCACAAAATTTTGTTTACACATGCAAAAAGGAAGGCAAAACCACTGGTAATTCCAGGAAGACAGCAATTTGCAATTCAGATGTGTAATTGATCATGCACAATGAATTCTATGTGTGGCAGGTAATTTGGAAACACTGTTGAAATATGCCCCATCACAAATGGCCTCCTTTTCTTTTGAGGTAAAAATGGTGCACCGTACAAGATCGTACACAGCAGAGGGCGAGCACCATGGCCATCAGGAGGTGGGGCTCAGGAGCTGAGCCGGGGTGCATGCACGTCTGGTAGCGCTGCCTTTCTGAGGAAATGAGATACATGCCTGATACTTTCTGCTGATAGTCATTTCACAGTACTTTTTTGCAAATGTGGGACAGATAATTTTCCTGCTCAGTGACTTCTGCAGTGCCAGTTGGGTAGGGCTTACCCTTATGGAGGTAGCTGTTTGAGTGTGCCTTTAGGCACCATCTGATAGCATTCAAGTCACTTAAAACCCATTTTTCTCTCTATGTCCACTGCACAAATATGATGAACAAAATGATGCCACATTGCTGTTTACTCCAAATCTCAGGCTGTTCGTTTCACCCTTTTATGGCTATGTTTTAGTTCGCAAAACTGCAGCCTCAAGAATGGGGTTGATGTGACTGAACAGTGCACACTGTACAGCTATCTTTCTCTCTGCCCCTTTCCCTTCCCAGTAAATTTGTAGTTACTACCAATTCCAACCAGTTGTGACAGACATTTGGAAATATCACAGGTATTAAGACACGTTAAGTTTTGTGACAGTAGTTGGCCAAGTAGATGCCTTCTGTTATACTTCATGTTAAGTTACTGGTAGTTATAAGTTACTGGTAGTTATCACTGTTCATAAGTTACTGGTAGTTATCACTGTGGTGTAAGTCAGATTTTTTCTCCCAGGTAGATCTGATGCAAGTTTTCTTCACTGCTGCTGTGACTCAGCTATAGACGTAAAAGAACCATGCAACTCTTATGCTGGTGAAATTATATAATTAATCCAACTTCTCTTTTCTCAGCTGGAAGGAGTGGCATCCTGGCTTTCCATTGAGTATTGATGCCCATTGTCACAGTGAACTGCCCCGTGACATCCAGTTTGACAATGAGAAAGGAATAGACTTCATTCTGAACTACTCTAAAGCGTAAGTGTTACTTCAGACATCATCAAATGTAAAGGAAAAGATTTTATTATTATTATTATTATTATTATTATTTTGTGTTCTAAAGTTTTCACTCTTGGAACTTGCTGATCCTCTGCATTCTCATTAGACACTGTTTTAGCTGTAGACAGGATGAGGGATGGCTCTGCTCAAAAGCATGGGAAGGAGAGTTATTGACACCTACTGCCTTAGGCATCTGCCTGTGCTCAGTGTTGCTTCTCTCCTCTGGCTATTTGGGAAAATTAGGCCTTTCAATCAGGTACCAAAAGATGGTGTCAATGCACCTTTGAGACCCTGCTGAAGAAAAGCTATTGCCATCAGATGTGGGTTAAGCTCATCACTTAACCACATATGAGTGTAATCTGCTACAGGCATCGAAGTCACTATCCTGCCTGAACTTGTCATGACATTGAAAAAACAAAGTCCTGGCCACTGGCTGAGCCTGAAAAGTCTTGCCCAGCAGTTTGGAATAGTACAGGATTAATGGGTAAATAGGAACCCTCTGCACTGTGGGTCTGCTTCTGAGCTGTCTCACAAGCCTGAGCCACGTCATACTGTACCAAATGGTGGGACAGAATGAGACAGGGCTTCAAGATCACCCGCAGTTCTTACATCTATGACTCTGATAACATGCTGGTCCCTCTATATTTTGGAAAGATATGCCTCTCAGTGTTTCAGTGATCAGATGGGGATTACATCATCAAGCATAGGTTGATAAGAGAACCAGCGGGTTTTACAGCCATTCTAAGAAAGCTGCAGCTCCAAATAACAGTGAACACTTTCTTACCTGAGTCCATCTAAGTGATCTGACATGGCTGAAACCTTACATGGTTACGCTTCCCTTAAAAGTTCATTTGACATTCAGACACTTAGAATCTGTCCAGGAAATCTTGCTCAATTCTCTTTTCTTCTTCTGATGCTCAGGAAAGGCCATTCTGTGCTCCTGGTACAATTGTTCTGTGTCCCTGTCAGGGCTGATGAGACCTTCAAAGAAGTTGTCTCCAGGTCCAGTCTAGATAATTGCACAAGATGCTTCCTAACATGCCTTCAGGCACCCCTACTTATCTTGACTGCTCTCTGTAGCAGCAGAAGCAGTCTGTTCTACCTGTCCCTTGTCTGGACTTAGTATAACAACAGCTCTTCTGTCTGATTTCTGGTTATGCTGATTGGAATCCTCTTTCAGAATGCCACTTGCTGTCTTTGTGGGCTTCTTGGGCTCTTCGGCCGCTTCTAATCCTGTTCATTTTAAGGTCTCAGACTTGGTTTATAATTTACAACTACCGCCTTTTGAAATTGTTTCCCCCTTAAATTCTGTTCAGGAGGATTTGCCATTTCACTGTGGCCATTCTTTGCTCTGTTAACTGCCTTCCCCATCTTAGTGCAGCATCTGTCCTTTTCTTTGCACATTTGAAGATGCTAGCAGAAGGGAAACCTGACTCTAAATACACCGTCATGTAATCAAAATAAATGTTTTCTATCTCATAACAACAAAGCTACCATTTATGTAACAGTATAAGACTTTGTTTTTAGGATGGAGAATCTCTATATCAACCGTTTTATGCACATGTTCCAGTCTTCCTGGAGTGACTTTGCAGATTTTGAGAAGATCTTTGTGAGAATCAGTAACACAATCTCTGGTGAGTTCATCAGCATTTTCTCACATGTACCTCATCAAACGACTAATTTTCTGTCTTGAATATGTCTGATTAAGAATGGAAAAGGCTGACATACACTTCTGCTTGCACACTGCTTACCATAAACAGACAGTAATCAGTAATCTTAGACTGCTGATCATACAACAACCCACAAGACCACAAAGCAGTGTTACCATAGAAACATAGATAGGCTTGGGTTGGAAGGGACTTTAAAGATCCTCCAGTTCCAAACCCCTGCCCATGGTTTGGATGCTTTTGGTGGTACAATTGGTTGTTTTGACAAAACTTGCAAGCCATCAGGCCAGTAAGTCTGGGGACATGTTGCAATGGGCTGAAATGAGCTGGGAGCTGCGACTTCTTCACCTGGTCCTGATGCAGACAAAACAGTCCATCTCTCCACAACTGGGCCAGGTGTAATTCTTCCTGGAAATGAGTCCAAGTTAGTGCTTAAAAGGGCTCACAGCATCTATCCAAGGTGTCACCTCATTCCAAAAACATGTTGGAATTTCTCGTGCACACTACAGTAAACATGGTGACATGTTTACCGTTATGTGCTCACATCTTGCCAGGGAACATAAATGTATATGTAGGCATCTGAGTTTCACTTTTGTGCCTTTGAATATTCAGTATCTGGAATATCCTTTATACTGATAAGAATTCCACTGCAGTAGTATTAAAAGACCAAGACAAAATTCTTCTTTTCTTCAATCCTTTTTGGTATGAAATCTTAGCAGTTATTTAAAAGCCAGGTAAAGGAGTAGCAGATGGAGATGGGCTGATGGAGTAATATCTGTAAAGTGGGGCTGGGAAGCCTTTGATTTGTAAGCCAAACCCAACCTGCTACTATGTCCTGCAGTTATATTATTTGAAATTATTTTACTGTAGTACTGGATATAATAGATTCACAGATGCTATTATTCAGTTAACATGTAACTTCTCAAGCATGTGTAAGTGCTCATTCTGGCTCTGCACAAGATCATACTTTTCCTTTCCGCTCTGAAGTTTTGCCCCTCTTCAGGCTGACTAAGGGCCAGTTAACAGAAATAGGAGGCATTTCTATGGTTTCAAGTATGAAGTAAAGCACACAAGGAGGCTAGAGCTTTTAAAACCAATTACATCAATTTGTTACATTTAATAAGATTGCTTCCTAAAGTGCTAGGATTAGATAAAACCTACATTTAATTTCATTGATAATGTTTCTGCACCTATGAGGAAAGCTCCAGTTCCGTGTTTTAAACTATAAGAATGGATCTCAGCTATATGAGTGTACCTCTGAACCCGATCATTAGCAAGCCTTAGCAGAAACAAATTCACGATGTTTTTCAGTCATGCAGTTTCCCTGTTGACATTAGCAGGATTTTGTTTTCTTTTAATCACGTCTTTTCTGACTCTGAACTTGTTTGAAGTGGTAATAGTGACATTAGGAAGCAGAGGACTGCAGTGTGGAAAACACACAGTACTACTAAAAATGTAATAGTAAGGAGAAGGAGTCCTCCAAACCAGTGTTTTATTCAGAAGAGTTGTTAATCTGCTTTTTATTAACAATTGAAAAATAAAATCAGCCAGTGAGCAGTGTTAGTGAGAAGCCCAAAGTCCGACATGATTATTCAGGTACCCTTCACCCAGCTCCAGTTACTGCTGTTCTTGCCCTTCCCACCTTGGGTATTCCCCTTTCCCTGCCTGTGCCTTCATATTGGGGCTTACCTGTCTATATAATAAACCCCAAGAATTTGAAGACTGAGGTTGAAGAATATCATGGAAGACCTAAGGAGGTAGCCTGCAGATGGAAAGTATATTTTTTCATAGAAGTTGTATGTTTCAGTGCAATATAACAAAAGGAGAGAAATCCTACATGTGTTGATATTGATGCTGCAAACTTGTTTTCCTTTAGAATATGTGATGCAGCACTGGAAAGAAGATTTTATGTTTGGCTACCAGTTCCTGAATGGCTGCAATCCTGTGCTGATCCGGCGATGCACAGAGATTCCCAAGAAGTTGCCAGTGACCATGGATATGGTAGAATGCAGCCTGGAGAGAAACCTGACCCTGGAGGAAGAAGTGAAGGTAGGGCTTAGGGTGAAGTTGGACTCCATCTGTTCCTTGTTGTGTTCTCTGACCTCTACTCCTTGTTCTAGCTAAGCTTCAGCCACATCTCCTCTCTTGAGCTGCAGGTGAGGCCCTTCTACAGGTCCAGTTAGAGGTATCACCAGGAAGTGAAGGGTGTACTTCACAGTGCTTTCGTCCCAAAGGATTGGGAGTGTGAGAGGGGCACCCTACCCTTTCACAGAAGCATGGTACCCTCTGTCACTCACAGAGCTGAAATAAAAGGCTGAAGAAGGACTGGGAGGATGGTACATTCCTTTTGTCTGTACAGTGAGCATGGGGTGTGGAACGGTGTGAAAATTGTTTGCACCTCAGTGTCACTGCATGAATGCCAAATGCATAGTTGCTCCTTGCTGAGATGCTTGCTGTTGGGCTCAGCAGACACAAGTCAGGTAGCCTGTGTAGAGGTGCTTGCTGTCCCAATGGCAAACATCACTCCTGAGCCAAGGGTGGGCCATCAGCTGCCTGCAGCTGCAGGGCATGAACCAGCCTCTGGCCAAGACTCTCCACCCTAAGTTCTGAGCCTTGCTGCTCATGCCTTTCTGCTTTTCTTTCTTAACCTCTCTCTGTGCTGTCTTCTTCCTTTCTCATCTGCCTTCCAGCTGCTGATCTGTCCTTTTTCTGTCCTTCCCACCAGGAACACTGTTTGCTGTATTCTTTCATCTTTCCCTCTCTCCATTAAAACACACCAAACTATTTTCTTTTCTTTTCTTTTTTTTTTTTTCCAGCAAGGAAACATTTTCATTGTGGACTATGAACTTCTGGATGGTGTGGAAGCCAATAAGACAGACCCATGCACGATACAGTACTTGGCTGCACCCATCTGTTTGCTTTACAAGAATCTGGAGAATAAAATAGTACCAATTGCAATCCAGGTGAGCTTGCTTTCAGAGAGTTTAAAGGGGCACGTTGCTTTGTCCCATCTTAAACACAAACGTATTTGGGGATCATACTGTTTCCATCTCTTTCAGCTTGGTCAAAAGCCTGGGCCAGAAAATCCCATATTCCTTCCTTCAGATGCCACCTATGACTGGCTACTGGCCAAAATTTGGGTTCGTTCATCTGATTTCCACATCCACCAGACAGTGACCCATCTCTTACGGACGCACCTAGTCTCGGAGGTGTTCAGCATAGCTATGTTCCGTCAGCTGCCTGCTGTGCATCCCCTCTTCAAGGTTGGTCCTTCTGTGAAGTGGTTCTGGGGGAGTCGGGGAGGTTTTCTTTTTTCAAAGGTATGTCCTGGTGGTAGCTCAGATGGGATGATTTGACTGGCTGCCTGGCAAGGCAGTGTAGAGCTACCTGCACTCATCAAGACTTCAAACTCTGCACATGCTTGCTGTTGAATTCAATCAAAGCATTTGCCCTCTTCCATTGTTTGTCATATTTCACAGCTGTTGGTGCCACATATGCGGTTCACAATAGCCATCAACACCAAAGCTCGAGAACAGCTCATCTGTGAGTGTGGTCTTTTTGACAAGGTAATCCTTTGCAAATCTTTACTATTTTTCATGGGTTCCTATGTGTCTTAATTTTTTAACTGTCACATACTGCACTGTTTCTTGACTTTTCTGCTAAAGCACAAACATTAACAGCATTGTCTGAGACACAGAAACAGTGCTTTGAGTTAATTTGCTTCCTGTTGTGCTAAAGATAGTATCTTTCACCTCTAAGTCACCAATTTGCAACTGTATGTTATCCAAACATCTAGATTCAACTGTAGTAGTATTTACAACTGCTCTTCATCTCCTTGCTGCACCAGAAACAGCATGCCTTATCTAGGAACCACAATGGGTTGACGCACAGCACTCTTTGTGGAAACGTACTAGCTGAAACCAGGACATTTTGAGAGGTTTCAGAAGACCTTCCATAGAGAGAGCCTCTGTCTCAGAACTGTTCCTCATACACCTCTGGCACTGGACAAATTCCAGGCTTAAATCCCAGGGTGCCTAACAGTAAATTCCATTCATAACCACCACTTGTCGTCAATCCTAAACCACTTTGCAGCAACAGTTGGTAGTTTAGCGAACGCTCTAGTCTGGTACACTCCTGACGCCCTCCTTCACACACAGACTCGTTCTGGAGCACGGAGCTGGCAGAAAGTGCTCTGGGTTCAGTATTTCTATACTTCTGTACTGTATTACTGTATTCCATAGTACTATTATAAGATGATACCTAAGATGTGCCCGTGGAATAAAAAGGGTATATGATCAGTGGTTTGTGGAAGGGATGTGAAAACTTGGAAGTCAAAATGCAGAGCTGCAGTAGACATCTGCAGTTTGGTACTTGTTTGTGTGGAGATGTGCTTCTCTCCCGGTAAAAACAAATCTCCTGGGAATTTGGACAGCCAGTCTTGGCACGAAGTGAGCCTAATTTATCTCCCACTGTTCATATCTTGCTGTTGCTCCTGCAGGCAAATGCCACAGGTGGAGGAGGACATGTACAAATGGTTCAGAAAGCAATGAAGGATCTGACTTACAGCTCACTCTGCTTCCCTGAGGATATAAAAGCTAAGGGGATGGACAGCAAAGAGGATATTCCCTACTACTACTACAGAGATGATGGCATTAAAGTCTGGGAGGCTATAAAGAGGTAAGAGACTGTAGATCTGGAAAGGGCCAATAGAGTCTTTGTCCCAGAGGCACTACTCCATTTTGTCTCTGCTCACTTTGCGCTACATCACAGCCTTGTGAATACACGTTTGATCACTTAGTGTCTTTTCTGTGCTAGTCATACTGGTTGGTGCCTGGTGCTCCTCTCTTCTGCATGTGGTTTGTGTGTTTCCTCTAGTGTGTTTGCTGCTCATGGAACTTGTTTGTAATTCTTCTTCCCTCTCTTGTCAGCGACAAGGCTAAACCATAAATTGAACAGTGTATTTTCAGAAAGGTGGGGGCTGAGGATAGAGAACCTGGAGGAGTAAAGAGAAATTCCAAGAGTTAGCACTGTTTAGGTATGGAAGAGAGGAGACAAGGGTGGAGTACTCAGAAAGATAACGTTTCATCAAGAAGAATTTTTCCCTGTGTCTGTAGACACAGGTTCTTTAGCCTTCAAGAAATCGAAGGCTAAAATGACAATAAAAAAGATTTTGGGTAGACCTCAGCCAAATTATTCTTTGATAGAGAGAAGTATGGGAACAGATTGTTTTGATAGCCTGCAGAGTCCCCAGGTGTGAGGGCTTCCAGTAACATTTAAAATAATGTTCTAAAGTGGTATAGATTGAAATGATATTTGTCTTAAGGCAAGGAATCAATGCCTTCACATGGGTGAAGGAAAGTGCTGTGAACCCATCCAGAAGAACAGTTCTTAGCTTTCAGCTCCTGCTGAGAGGTCAGGTTTTGCTGCCTCTCTCATATTTGCTTGTGTGAGGCATAACTGAACAGGACAATGGTACAGCTGATAACATGAAAAACAGCCTCTTACCTGCAAACTACTGGCTACCTTCTGCCTGGTTTTGAGCTCAGATAGTGTTTGAGCCCAGCAGTCATGCCACTAACATTAATTTCATCTGAGGAGAAATATATAGTCAAGCATATGCTCTTGATTTCCTGCCTTTTCTGAGCCTATGCTCTTGTA
The DNA here is from genome assembly GCF_038088225.1 of Cyrtonyx montezumae. Classification (NCBI taxonomy): domain Eukaryota; kingdom Metazoa; phylum Chordata; class Aves; order Galliformes; family Odontophoridae; genus Cyrtonyx; species Cyrtonyx montezumae. Next base: position 14,506,510 of record NW_027072045.1, on the reverse strand, counting down.
TTATGCATTTCAGAAACCCCTGTATAAGTATGTATTCCTCTACAGGATGTCACTTGAGATGTCCTTGTTCATTGCAGAGGAGGTGGACTCTTCCAACTCAAACGATTCAATGAATTTGTTCCCGCAAAGGGAATTTAATTAGCCTTTTTTAGATATGCACAAACCAAGAGAGAACGGAGCAGCCTGAGGCACCCATGTGAGCTCATTGGGGTTTTTGTGGAAGTGGAAATGTTAAGTATGGTTTGCATGAAAGAGCTGTGTTTTGGAGCCCAGTGAACTAAAGCATTAACTGATTTGAACTAAATCTTTCTTAAAGAGCTATAAAATTGCAAGGCACAGATCTAGCCAGGAAGGGCAGCAAGTTTTTATCTGGAGAGGTCTTGCAAGACTGAAACATAGCTCCTCTTCAGAAAATGGGATGTTTACAATGCAAAACTGATGTCAAGAACATTGGTTATATCTTTGTCTCCTGTGATTTTGGAGCAGGGAATATCTTGCCGTATTTCCTACAATTACTGGTGCCCATTTGAGAGAAAATGAAATTATAACTTTTCTGTGGCTGGTTGATTGATGTAGTTTCCCTGCCTGTGTATGCTTATTCCCACCCTCCTTCTCTTTCCTGTGCTTTCTTGTGCTAATTGAGATAGGATATCTTTTCAAATACCTGATAGCAAACTCAATTTTGTTTGACTGTTTGCTAGTGTTAGCTGGAGGAGGACTCAGACTTGGCTGAGAGATTCATCGTAAGTAGTTGGTTTATAAATGGTGTGGGCAGTGAGCTTCTGAGTGCTGGATGTCCTCAGACCTGAGGCCACAGCCTCCTTTTCTCTAAGGGGGTGCCAGACTCTGCTCTTTGATGAAATGACTTCTATCCCCAGCATTGCTGCCTGGGTGGTCCAAGCTCAAAAAGCTAAGCGTGTCCTTCCAGAAACACTGAGGATCACCCAGTGGACTTTTAAACTTCTCTCATGTTTTTTCCTCTGCTTTTTATTTCCAAACTAACTACACATCTTGACAAATATATTTCATCCCAAAAGGCCACACATGTACTTGATATCCTACTTTGTATTTGCATGGAAAGAGGGCTAAAATACTGCTGCTGTGTAGGAGAAGGATTCCCTTCTGCATGCAGTTGGTACACGTACCAAGGGATGGAGGCAGAGCTTAGGCAGAGTCACTTTTTCTCTGCATGTTGCAGGTTTTTCTTTTTGTTTGGTTTCTCATTAAATCAAAAATTGCAAAAACCTTTGATGTGTATGCAGTTATTCATCTGTCTGCTTCAGTATTAATATTTGGTTTGATTGGTAAACAGAAATTGCACTGACAGATTTGCAGAGGTCTCTGAATTTAAATTACTGGATAGAGAAATCTTAACTGGACAACAATTATTAATTCCACTGGTAAGCTTCTGCAGCTGAATGTTTCACTCTATAATTTGTTGTCATAATATTTGGCAAGAGATTGTAGGTACCTGCAGAGCTAACAAAATGTCTCCGCATACTTCATTTAATCAGTCATTAAGTCATGAGATACAAATCCACATGAAATCAGGCTTTTCTGTTCTCACTGCTTCTAGAACTCTTTCTATTATCTTCATGTTTTCAGACCCCTTTTTTTTTTCCAAGGTGAGTTAGCCTGTGCTGCGTTTATAGAAGGAGGGACTGTGAGAAGAAAAACTGAACAGGGAGATGTCTGCTGCGTTCAGTGGGCATATTGAGAAGCTGTAGACTTGTTATAGCCAACAGTAGCTTCCAAGGCCACCCCCACTTAGGAGCATGCCACTTAGGTTTTATGGCATGTGGTAGGAGGGAGTGAGCTGTCTGAACAGTATTCAGGAGCAGCTTTGGAATGTCTCATGTGCAGCAGGTCTTCACTGTTTGGGAACCCCTGTTCCCTGTGGGTGATGTACAGAGGGAGACTGAGCTAAGTGAAGAAAAGGATGTAGATGTGAGGGCAGAGATCTGGGGAGGAGAAACAGCTCAAAAAATAGACTAAGGAGCACTGGGACTATCCAGGAGATAAGAGAATGTCTGAATTTTGGGGAGTCATGTGTAGAGTCAAGAGTTGGATTTGATGATCCTTCTGAGACCCTTCCATCTTGGGATATTCTATACTTCTATGAGCGTGATCCAACGTACTTTTGGTGGTGGAACGGGGATTCTGCATTTAGAAATGTTTGCACTCCCACTTTTTATGGAGGGTTTTGAGCCCCACTCTTCTTCATGCAGTGTGCCCTCTCTGCAAGCTCAGCAGAAGGTCTTCAGTAGGATTTTTTTCTGCTTTTTTGTTTTGTCTTTTTCATTTGTTCCTCTGTCTGCAGTTTTGCCGAGGATGTGATTCAAATCTACTATGAGAGCGATGAGGTGGTGTGTGAAGATGTGGAACTCCAGGCCTTCGTCAGAGACATTTACATGTACGGGATGAGGGGTGTGAAGGCCTCAGGTAAGGTATGATGGCCTGGCCAGGTCTGCAGCTTGCCTGGCCCCTAGTGATGGCAAGGCTGTGTGCACTTCGTGTTTTAAACTGTTGGTGACCCCCTCCCTTCTTGGACTGCAGACTCAGTTTTATGGATTAGACCCTGGGTCAGGCCCTTCCTCCCTCAGGAGACCGCTCCTTTTTCTGCACCCCTCACCACAAGACTGAGCAATGCATGTCGTCTCTGTACATTGGGGGATCAGACCTTTGATTTTTCTATGCTGAGGCTTTAAGCTTGTTAGGAAAGAGGCTGTCTTTATCTGTTGCTGGCACCAAACAGATGGTGCTAGAAATCCTTTGAATCCTGTCCTTCAAACCTTGCATCAAATAACAAGTGAAAATCTCCCCATCAATATCATACTGCACTTTAACATACATGTCAAGTTTGAGCTGTTCTGCTCTCCTCAAGAGAAGATATTCAGAACTCTTTACAAGAAGTGTTTTCCTTTTCTCTATTTCCTCTTGCTGCCTTTTATTGCTGGAAAACTACTATTTGGCTGTATGAACTCTTACCTCTAACATAGTCCTATTCTCCCACATAAGTTAAGGGTCTCCTGCCTTTTCCTAAACACATTCTTTTCTTCCACACACATGTTGTGTCCAAGAGAGTTTTAGGAGTTTTTACAGGTGGGTGGAGATTCTTTGTACTGACCTAGCAGAGTTATTTCTGGAAGCCCCTTCTGGCTAGAGCTCGATGGCAGATTGCTGTGACACTGCCTGTGTGCATATTTGTGTCTGTGAAGTCCAGGCAGAACTCTGATATTTCCACTTGTTATAACAGTGACAACTTCATGTTTGATGTAAGCATTTTGATTGGGAATGAGTACAGTGCCTTTCAGCCAGGATGAGACACTACAAGTATCACCAATGACAGGACTGACCCTATAGGCTGGAAACCTGCCCAGCTGCTGTCACCTCTCCACACTGCTGCCACAGGGCTGGGGTAGAGTGAGAAGGATGACCTGGGTTGGTAAATAGGAAGAGCATAAGTGGGGATGCTGTTGCACAGTAGAGCCTGCCAAGTTCCTTTACAAGGAGGAGAAAAGGAGGGTGCAGGAAGGGGTGTGCATCCTCTCCTCTTAGGGCTTGGTGCCTGACCAGAAATAATGTGTCTTCTTGCCTGTGCCAGGTTGAGTTTTGCGTCTTCATCAGATTCATGGTACAGACGTGGCAGCAGCTGGCACAGAGGTAGTTCACTCTGAGCTGCTGTCAGCTCTCTAGGTATCCTGGGATCTGTCAGTATGGTGGATTGCGATGGGGTTAGGGAGAAGAGGGCAGGACTGTAATGCTGGGACAGGAAAGATGCAGGCACAGATGTGCTTTGGTGACAAAATATTTCCCTTGTCCCTGACTATTCTGCTCTTTCTTTAAATAGCTCTGTTTGATTACGCCCCCTCAAAGACTGCTTGATGCAACTATTTCTGTTCCTCATTCTGTTGTTTTTTGTTTCAGAAGTTCTCATTTCCTCACTTACTGTTTCAGCAAATAAGCTCTCCCCACAATTGTTCACACAGCATGCTTGATTGTTGAGCCTCAGACATTTAAATGTAAGCAGACAGCCATTTGCTCTTTGGCGTGAACTTTCCCTGTTTGCATTGCATTAGGAAGAAAAAGGGACTCTCTGGATTCCTTGATGCACAGTAGGTAAGGTGTGAGGACAGAGATGCCTCATATTTTAAAGGTATAATTATGCTTTACCTTTCTCCTAAGGAATGACACCTGCTTGGCAGACGATGATGATGCCTTACAAATCTGTATCAGGTAAAGCAGGATCATCTGCATCTATGGCTGGGCATCCAAGACTCAGAGTTTGAGTAACTCCTGTTATAGAACATGATGGAACCAGTAACAGGGTCAGAAAGAGAATGCCCTGCTCTTTGGTGACGGTTGCACAGTACTCCAATTAGCACCTTCAACCGATGTCTACTAGGTAACTGAGTTACTTCATGGCTGGTTAGTTATTCTTTTCTTCTCCTTCATTCAGGGTTTCCCAAGGTGATCAAGACACGAGAGAAACTAGCAGAATACCTCACAGTGATCATATTTACCACATCAGCCCAGCATGCAGCTGTGAATTTTGGTCAGGTAGGAATTTCTGGGACGACTGCTCATCCTTCTGGGCTGGGAGATGCACCTACCAGGGCACTGTCTGGGAAGTGCTGTTTGGAAGACAAGCAGACATTACATTGCTCTTTCTGGCATGGGGAATCACAACCCAAATAACAGGGATTACAACCAGATCTGAGGATTTTAAGAATGGTGCGTTATGACTGGAGAATAGCAAACATATCCTCCAAACACAATAAAAACTGCAAGCATATTTTAGTACTGCAGGCATGTTCTTAGAGCAGGTTTTGCAGAACAGAGCAGTTGGAGAAAATGAAATTGTACCACTTTTAGTGACTTCATCAGAGATGACCTCAGACTGTGTTTATTAAAGTAGCTAAATTCTTACCCTGACTAATGAATCTGGGCCTGTGGTCAGCAGAATAATTGCTCCTATGAAGATGACCCCACTCTCTCCATTATGACATCCTTCTGGGAAAGACAGTAGAGACTTTCTTACCTCAATAGCATCTCTCTGTCCTTTAGTTTCATTAGTGTCTTCTCTTTCTGAGGGACTAATATTACACAAACAGACTCCCAAGTGCCAAATTTCATAATTACCTTTGCTGTGTTCCTGAATACCTTCTGTTGTAGCTTTTTGCTGTGCTTTCTTGCCTTGTGCAGTATGACTGGTGTTCGTGGATTCCCAATGCCCCACCGACGATGCGCTGCCCTCCTCCAACAGAAAAGGGGACAGTCACCATTGAGCAGATTGTGGAGAGTCTGCCAGACAGAGGGCGTTCCTGTTGGCACCTGGGAGCTGTCTGGGCCTTGAGCCAGTTCCAGGACAATGAAGTAAGTTGACCTCCTTTTTCCAGGTGGTAGGGATGTTGGTGAGACGAGAGCTACGCTAAGACCACATTGACTCATGAGGTTGTAGTGACCATGTTTGACTTGAGCATTCACGATTGAGAAGCAGCAGCCAGAGATGGAGGGCGGACAGAACACATTTTTCCTTGGCAGTGCTAGTGTAGGCTAGCTTGAATATTGATTGGACATAACAGTAGCACTCCTAAAGCTCAGGGTGTTGTTATTCTAGCAGAGCCTAGCATTGAGACAGAACAGTCTTTTCTCAGACAGATCTCAAAGTGTGATTTCTTGGTGTTGTGTTTTTTTTTCAACTAGCTTTTTCTGGGCATGTACCCGGATGAACATTTCGTGGAGAAGCCAGTGAAAGAGGCTATGGCAAAATTCCGCAAGAATCTGGATGAGATCGTCAGCGCCATCACTGAGCGCAACAAGAACAAAAAGCTCCCTTACTACTACCTGTCCCCAAATCGCATTCCCAATAGTGTTGCTGTTTGAACAAGAAGAGCTCAGAGGAGTATAAAGCCAGTGAATGTTTTCCTGTTTCATATGGTTCTCATCAGAGACCTTCCAGAAATTGGTAAAATAACAAACACGCTCTCTCCATCAGAGCTGACCCATGGTCTATTTTGGCCTTCAAAGCGAATTAACTATGACAAATCTTGCACACAATTTAGATGGTTACTCCTTAGGTCAAATTTGTTACAAGATTACATCACCAAGATTTTTATATCAGTCTTAGAATCAATACCTGCATTTGTGTTAGCTTTCCTTTTCCCAGTCAAAGCAAAGAAATCACAGAAATTGCATTGCTTTCAAGCTGAGTACTGCCACACTGTATGTGAGAATTGGACAGTAACAGTGAAAAGGTACTGAGCAAAGACTGGTGTCTTCATATTCCTCATTTTGCACATCTGATTCAATGAAAATAGTATCAGGAGCAATAAAAAAGTCACATTTTTAAAATCCTTCCTATTTTTAATAGATGATACTCATGACATGAATTCGTAGTCTTTAAAGTTTGTGTGTTTTTTATAATCTGATTTTAAAAATGTAAGTTAAATATTTTCTCTACAACTTTGCCCCAGTCAGGATGAAGGTAAAAGCAGGACATCTTTGTAATGCAGACAAGCTTTTTATATCACCTTGAAATCACTTTCTATCACAGTGGAATCACTGTTGTCATCTGAAATGAGAAAATCTGATTTATAGGAGATGAATTCTTTTATCTATTTGTACCTATATATTTTTCACATAAAACTAGTAAGGTTTGTCTCAGCCTCTGCCAGAAGAGTTTTCTGTCATTGATATGCATGGGCAAATGTCTTGCTTAGCACAATAACAAGTACAGACTTAGAGCAGCAGTTATTCTGTTTCATTGCTGGGAAGGCTTGGGTTTTGTGGGTAGCTTCTTTTGTTCTGGGAGAGAAGAAAGACTACCTTGTGTAAAGAATATGGAGAAAGATCAAATGATGGCTTATAAGAGGAATCTTGGGATTTGGTTTATTAATCATAATCTGTTCCACCTCAGAGATATCAGAGTTGTCTGTTGTATTTAGAGATGATTGGGCTCAAGTATCTGGGCTTTGGTTTAACACTGAGAGAGTCACAGAGATAACTAAAGGGAAAAAACGAGGTTTGGGAAATTTAATAACTCCTTTGGCTTATTTTTCCCTGATTTTGTTCCTTGTGCTAGTAGTGTAAGCCTGCAGTGTTTGTTTCATTGTTTATTTTTTAAATAGATAAGAAAGCTGCTTATGCTAATAAAACAGAACTGAACAAGAAAATCTAGCTTTTATTTCTTAACCCACTTTCTAGTGCTGTATGTTTTGATAAACTTGATAGGAATCTAAGGTATACATAAGAAATTTAGGAAGGTAAGGTGCTATGTATCACAGAATCACAGAATTACAGGGGTTGGAAGGGACCTCTAGAGATCATCTAGTCCAACCCCCCTGCCAAAGCAGCTCCCTAGACCAGGTTGCACAGGTAGGAGTCCAGGTGGGTCTTGAATGTCTCCAGAGAAGTAGACTCCACCACCTCTCTGGGCAACCTGTCCCAGTGCAGTCTAAAGAAATGAAGCTCCTGTACACTGAGAAAATATAGTTATTTCTGTCACTCTTGTGAGTTTCAGAAAAGGCTGGTGTTAAAGTGTCCTTCATGTTTCATATGAAATACATAATTGGAAAGGACAACTATTTTAGACCCTTGAGGGTAGTCTGATTCCCTTTTTCTTCTACCAGCGAAAGAGCTTCACCAAAAATGTGGACAGTGAGACCACTTCCTTCTCTTGAGGAAGTACACTTATGACTTAAGCATTTTCCTCTTACCGCAACCCATGAGAAGTGGTGTCTGCAGACACCAAGGCATGCATTTGTGAGTGGTGCTGGAAGAGTGACAGAGGATCAGAGACCATAGCATGCAAACCACAAAAGAAAAATAAATAAATAAAAGAATAACTGAATTTCACAACAAACTAATGCAATATCTCATTTACCACCTTAACTCTGTTCTTCTCCTGTATATAAGCGTATATCTTATTGTCTCAGCTTTCCTATGATAATGATCTGTACAGTCAAGCACTTTTCTAGAAAAAATATTAAAAGAGAAGCTGATGGCTGCTCTCTTGCATCTGTTCCCACCCTGTGGAGCTGGGTCTGAGGGAAATTTGGGGAATTGGTTATGTAGCTTTCAAGGCTGATAGCAGCAATCTGATTTAACTGCAGCAGAGGCTGTGGAATGGGGTGAGGAGGTTACAAGTAACACCACCACTAATAAGGAAGCAAATATGAGCAAATACCTAAGTATTTATTTTTCCAGGGGATGTGGGTACACATACTCCCACCCTGCTCCCCTTTCAACCAGTCGGCATTCACCGGAAAGTCATCTTCCTGTGCATGGCCTGTGAATTGCTCCTCAGCATCCTTAGCCATGACTTGAACGGATGCATCCCTGAAGCCATGCTCCTAAGGTTCTGTAGTATCCATTCCCAAGAACATTCCTGGGCAGCAATGGCAGGATCAGCTCTCTCTGAAGTGAGCCATGCATTCAACTGTAATATTTAACAGGATTTGAAAGTCAGTGGTATGTGCCTTAGCTGGATGGCAGATGGCCGTTCCAAGAAAATGAAACCTGCCTTCTGAGCTCCAGGTATTTTATTGTCTTTCTCAGTTGTAGTGACTTTCTGTTGACTGGGAGATATCCCCTGCAAAATGTCCTGTCAGAAACTCAGGAGGCTCTGTTATCTCTGTCCTTCCTCTTGATGCTTGGTCACAGAAGAGGCCCTCCAACTGTAAAGCACCATCAGTAGTAGTAAGAATAGGAGCAATACTTTCCAACCTCTTTGGCCTTACAAGTAGAGAAAAAAACCTAATGTTTTTTCCCCAAGCAGATAACAAAAAAGGGAGAAGGCCTTGAGAGGGAGAAGGGGCATTAACAGAGGGACAGGACAAGCATGTCTCTGAATATCTGTTTGGTCTCATCGGTGACAGGGAGGAGTTAACACCCTGCAGCCATCCCTGCTTTCATCACTGAACCTCCTACGTTTTCTCCCTTTAGTAGAGCAAAATTCAGGTCAATTCCCTCGCTCTCTTCTGTGTTGCATGAGGGAAGACCCTCCCAGTCACCAGCCCAGCCAGGTCACCATCACTCTATCCCATTCCTCTGCCCAAGAGTGATTCAGTTCCCTGCTCACAACTATCCAGTTCTAGAGGGCTGATCTCATGTTCCTGTTTGGCAACCCAGAATTTCTTACTCTGTTGCAAACAGGGCAGAACGTGGAATAGCTCCCAGAAGACTTGTTTCTAAAAATTGAGTTTTAATCAGCATTCAATCTTCCCTGCCACAGGAGTATCTTAAGAAGTAATTGCACATGCTAAGATGGTAGCACAGAGTGCTTACTTTGTTTATTTGTACAATAAACAGGAATAAATATTGCACAATCAGACAGAGCTGATAAGTTTAAATTTTAACTGAGTCATGAGGGTTTTTTTTTTGTCCAGAGGATGAGGTTATGACTGCTTTGCAGCATAACACAGGTATTTAGATTTCCCTGAAGGATTTCCTTCTTAAAATTCAAGAGGCCCTTGAACTGTCTTTGCCAAAATTTCATAATATTCTGAAGTAGAGTTCACTCTGGTGCTTCACTCATCTCTCTGGTGATCTCTAGCCTGCGTGCATGCAGTTGTTGCTTCTTGCAACAGACAGCTTCTTGCAGTAGCTCTATGTGGCTGAGGATCCTTCTCTAACTGGTTCCCTACTACATCCTTCCCCTTTCCTTTACTAAACTAAGTAGATTTAATTTCCTGCAGCCTTTTGTTTTAAGGCTTCCTTTAAATCTTTTGTCAGTTCATATCACATATTTATTAGCACTCTATGCACAGTTGCCAGCCACCACTGTTGAACAGCTATTTCAGTTATTATTTTCCTAAGATGGATTTCACTCTGCCTGCAGCTATATATCTACAGTTTGTCCCTGGATTGAGATATTGCTGCCATCTGGAAAGGTGGTGCCTGCAGTGCTGGTGGATGTCATAGAATGTATGCCAGCTCTGCAGGCAGAGGGGAAATACAATCTGCAGAGATTTGGCCATAACGACCCAACAAGTTAGAGGCAGAACTCAGAGAAATAAGGGTGTCAGTTCAGTGAGCTGATCACAAGGCCTAAATTTCTTTCCCATATTGCTTGAGTTTCCTTACAAAGCCAAAGCTGTTGCTTAGGAAAAATTTCTTCCATGAAAGGGAGGTCATGTGCTGGAAAGGGCTGCCCAGGGAGGTGGTTGAGCCACTGTCTCTGGACGTGTTCAAGAAACATTTAGGTGTTGTACTAAAGAACATGGTTTAGTGGGGAAATATTGGTGGTAGTTTGAACTGGATGATCTTGGAAGTCTTTCCCAACCTTGGTAGTTCTATGATTCTCTGATTCTGCAGTTGTCCAGATGCGTGGCAGATTGATGAGTTGTAGACGAAGTACTGTTTGTCTTCAGCAATTGTAGGAGAGAAAAGCATTACCAATTAAGAAATTAAACTCCAGCAAAAGCATACTTTTATTTGGCAAATACTGGGAAGGCTGCTTGCCTTCTCTGACATAGTTATGTCTTATCTGAGGCTATTATATATTTTATATTAATGAGCTTTATGTAACCAAAGAACAACACAGCAAAGTAAAGGTTTGTGGAGGGTACTTTGGAGACTGTGAGGTTATCATTAAAGTCAGAAAATAATTTAACATCCATTACACATTAGACTATATCTGTACTATCTGTCAGTTTTAGGGTCAAGACTGCTTTAAGGAGTTGTGAATTATTGACCATTGCCACCTTATCTTCAGCAACTGTCAGGTTCTTGATGCAAATTTTTGATGCTGGAAACTAAAATGTTCTTGGCATGCTCTGCACTGGTGTAGTTAATTTGAAGTAATTCATAGTTATATGTACTAACACCCACTCAGAGCTATCTTTCATCTTTTCAGTTGTAGATGTTGTTGACTGTATCTATCCCTTCCCATTCATTCCTGGAAGCAGCACCCTTCCTTTACCTAACCTCAGCTCATAGCTAAGAATTGTGGACAGATAGTTTTCCAGAGCACTAGAGGGCAGCAATAGTATGTTAAAAATACATCTCTTTCCAGACACCATCATTGCTAGCACTAGGAAGAAGAGCCTTGCTTTCTCTTTTTAGTCCTCTGAGCTGTTGCCTTTTATGCGGCCTTATCTGACATGCCCTTTGCATTAGCATATTCAGTATTTTGATTTTGTATGCTGGGTTCTTTTCTATTTGAGGCAGTAATATCAAACATATGGGGGATTCTGAATATCATGTCAACCCTTAGTCTGGAGAGATTGTTGTCTTATTCAGTGCCTCTCCTGTTGCTGAGATTTCACAGGTGAAGACTGAGTTTTTCAGGTTATCTGGCATTCTTGCCCAGAAAGAAGAACTTCAATAGTTTCAGCTTTTTCTGTTTCAAGTAGAACAAATGAGGCAGGCAAGACCAAGACAGCAAGAATTTAACACGTTAGATGACAGAGAAAGGTGTATGTGGTTAAAGATCCTAAACTCTACAAGGGTCTGAGGATAGTTGCAGTAGGTTTCATAAATCTTGCACTTCACATCACAGTCAGAACAGGAAAAATCCTTTAAGTTTCAGCAGGGGATTCAACATCTCTACTGCTGTAACAAGCAAGACTCAAGAGCCAAAGTCATTCCTTTTTCATCTAAGGAGATTTGGTTTTGTGTTCTGCAGAAATTAGTGAAGCTAGGCAATTTCAAGGCAAAAGACAAGAAAGAGCATGGGGTAGGGAATGATTTTTAGGGAAAAGTTTCCAGCTCCTGCTGTAAAGGAGCTCTGCAAACAAGGACATGGGGGTCTTGGTGGACAACAGGTTGGTCATGAGGCAGCAATGTGCCCTTCTGGACAAGAAGACCAAAGGTATCCTGGGGTGCATTAAAAAGAGCACAGGTGGCGGGTTGAGGGAAGTGATTCCCTCTCCTCTACTTTGCCTTGGTGAGACCACATCTGATGTACTTTGTCCAGTTCTGGGCTTCTGTGTTCAAGTAAGACAGGGAACTACTACAGTAGAGGGCCTGCTTTAGCGGGGGGTTGGACTTGATGATCTCCAGAAGTCTCTTCCAATCCCTACAATTCTCTGATTCTGTAATTATATAACTGGGTTATCACCTCATAAATAAAACCAAGAAAAAGATATGTGAGAAATCAACAAACTTGATTGTTCATAAGGCCTCCTGTTCTTGCAAGACTTCTGTCAAAATCAAGGGACCACCAGGTGGCAAGTGGGCATGCCATGGTTTATTTATTACGGGAAGAAACAAGACAACAAGTTTCTTGGCATATCAGTGCAAAGTTCGTATCTCCACCTTTTCCGAGAGTTACCTGGACTGAAGCCAGGACTGAGTGAAAAACAAAACGAATGAAGCCATGCCCCGAAACACAGGTAAGCCCTGAGTACTTCACCTCAGCTCCCTGGTCTAAGCCTCAGCTGGATTTCTAGCAGACACCAACATTTTCTACTGCTTTCCTAGGCAGCTCCTGACATAAGAAAATTGGATTTGTACAGAGAAGAAGAAAAACTAAAAGGAACTGGCAACAGGAGAAACCAGGAAGGATGTTTTATTCTTTCTAGAAAATACACATTCAAGACATAAGAAAGGGAAGAAGCAGACACCCTGCTTGGGCTTGTGCACCATGTGGTAAGTAGTACCACTTCTATTTCTTGTGGAGGCAATAATATATATATTTCTGTTCTCATTACTGAATTTCTCAGTGATTTTAAAGAATAGATGTATTTGTCTTTGGCTTTGCTGGCATTTTCCCTACTTCCTTCCTGACATGCTCCCTGTGGGATGAACTGCACTTTTTGGCTCACCTCCTGAATCCAGGCTGCTCTTACTGATAGAGTTATTTGGTGACTGTAAGACAAATGTGCTTGGGAAGAATGTCAGCAAGCAAGACTAGTTGGCAGGTTCAGCTAGAGATCCTGAGGTAATCAGAATGGTTTTGTACTGGCTCTGCTTTTCTTTCTTTTTTAGCCGCAAAATGTATATGTTTTATTGTGTATTCACCTGCTCAGAGTGCTGATAGATCTATTTTACAGAACTTCCTGTCTGACCTTGTTCTCTGTCTGATCTCCAGGCTTGCCCCTGATCCCTGACAACAGTCTGGCCATTGAGTGTGATAAGTCATATCACTGTGATCTGCTTCAGGTGAACAACAGTGCCTTACTGAAAACAGAACAAGGAACAGTACAGGGGAGAGGTCAAGCACACACGTGAATGTCACAGTCATTTGTTCTGCGATTCTACAAACACACTGAGAAGAATGAATCCAAACAGTGATACAGAAATCTGTCTCCAGTGTGGAGAAAAGAAATGTGGTAAGGGTCCCCAAAACCAGTCCATGTAGGCTGCAACCTGCAGCTGCTCCACAGGCTCAGAACATTGCTATCTGAACTGGAAACAACCCAAGCTCATTATTAAAAAGTCAATATTGTCCCAGATCTGTGGGGTAGGTCAGAGGAGATGGTGGGAAGGAAATACTTGAAAGTTATCAGCCTCTTGGAAGAAATCATCAACAGGGAACTTCAGAGCAAACAAGGGTTACTCAAGTTTCAGTCTTGATGGTATAGTATGCTAATTGTACCATACCTTAACAAATATGTTAAGTCTTAATTTTCAACAAGCCAAATGCAAGAGGAACTTAAGGATAAAACTTAAGGGAAGTTTTAATCCAACACTGGAATAAATGCATAGCTTTCTAGTATTTGAAGGGACTACTTACAAACAGGAAGGGAACTGAATTTTTATACAGTCTGATAGTGATAGGACAAGGGGAAATGGCTTTAAACTAAAACAGGGGAAATTATAGTTAGATGTTAGGAAGAAACTCTTCACTCACCAGGTGGTGATGTGCCAGCACAGGCTGCCTAGAGAAGCTGTGGGTGCCCTATCCCTGGAGGTTATCAAGGCTGGGTTGGATGGGGCCCTGGGCAGCCTGATCTGGTGGTTAGCAGCCCTGCTCATGACAGGGGCTTGGAACTGGTTGATCTTCAAGGTCCCCTCCAAGCTAAGGCACTCTATGATTCTATGAGTCAGAACCTGAGTTTCTTTGGGGCTGCTCTGATCTGCAGTGTTATTGTTCTGGTTTGCTAGTAAGCACATCAACATCTCTTTGGTCTATGACTATTGAAAGCACTGGGTATTTTTAAATAGTTTAATGTACCTTTGGCATTAGTCCTTCAGAGCCTCTTCATAAAGGATCAAGGGGAAGTAGATTTCTTCTCCCAGATCTTTAACTCAATTCCAAGCTGGTTGTGTTGAATAAAATGGGAAGAGGATGACCTACTTTACCAAGATCAGATCTTGCTCTGTACTTGACCTTTTTGCTAAAGTAAAAATTGAGACTGTCCTGAAGAAAAAATGCAAAAATCCAAAATCTTTTTCATGAAAATTTTCATGAAAAATGAAATCATAAACTAATTTGATAGATACTATTTGCTTTCATTCAAAGTACAGGACTCCATTCAGACTCTGCCTGCTTATGCACTGCCCAAGTGCATGTCCAGCTGGGAAAAACTAATGCTCTTCTTCCCAGTGAAGGAGCAGTCCTTGCACTGTAAAATTAACTGAACTTCCTGAAGGGACATTCCCATGTGGAAACAATATTCCCAAATGAGTGGAGTGAGCTGTGTTTTAGTCATCTTGTGTCCTTTCAGGTGACCTCATTTTTCATAAGCTGTATTGCTATGACCTCTACATTCCATCTGCACCTGCACCGCGGAATAAGGAGCAAATAGATGTTGACAACTTCATCAATGAGAAGATTGTTGAAGTCCTGGAGAAAGATGATTACTGCTGTTACCATGGCTGCAGGAATTTTGTTGGTGGAGATACCATCATACAGGCCATACAGAAACCCATGAAGATTATTCCAGTTACACTTATACCTGTCTACAAAGATCAGTACTCCCTAACTCTTTTAGACATGCTTATAACTGCAGATAAACTGAGGAGGATCATATTGCTCTTGTTTGATGCCACCCAAATTAAGTCCAATCTATGGCAATGTTGTTTTTCAGTAGAAGCAAAAGACCCCAAACTTTTGGATAAAATAAAGAAAACTATAGATCGTCATAGAGAACAGACATCATTGAGAAGGAAACAGATAGTGTCAAGAGAAATGGACACGGGTAAGATTATAAATCTTGTCATGTTCGACTGTTGGATTAATTTAATTTGGAGTTTATTTTGCATGGGAGACGGAGAGGGGGATGACAGCTTTGGAGAGAGGCAGTTTCAAATAGGAGAGGTTAAGGATTGTGAAGCAACACTGGTGCAAATTTCTGCCACGTGTACAGTATTCATCCAGGCTTCCTCCATGGATACAAGTTGGACCAACAGTTTGTTATATAGGTACCTCACTTCAGAGACGATTTTGACAGATCCCCTTACTTTAAAATGCCTAAAGCTATACCAGTCAGACCTCATAATGATATCAAACTATCTAATTTGAGTGCAGTTCTGTGCATATAAATGTTTTCTACATAGAAATGAAGGCAGAACAAGGACATGCTCTGTCTGGTGATGGAGATATATACATCCTGAGAGTGTTACCAAATAACACCTGTATCATTTATTTATGCTCTTCTGTCTCTGAAGTCTATCTCCTTGGTCACAAGAGAAAACACATTCTACTTAAAACTGAAGGGCCTCTAAGGCAACCTGAAATAACTACTTTATTTGACCTAAAATATCTTGTCTAAAGAATTCCAAGAAATCTCAGTGATTCAGTGAATTTTGTGTATCTTGAGAAGCCAGAATCTTTTCTTTCCAACAATATGAGTATCTCATTTATATTTCTAAAGAGCCAGGGGGATGTAGAATATTCAAGCCACTGCTCTGTAGGACTGATCATAACTTCCTAGCCATCAGTTTGGTATTCTGATAGAAGACACACTTCTTGTGGTAGATTTTCAGTGTCTGAATTTGTTTGGGGAATATACTCAGCAATAAAGCTCCTGAGATGTAGACATTCACTGAGTTGTGTATATGCATCCAGAAGTAAATATACGCATGGTGCCAGATAATAAACATTCATCACACATTAGCTAGCGTGCTTATTCCATAACAGATTAAACATGATTATACCTTATGATTATTTATATTCTGTTACATTCCAGAAAAGAGCTCTCCTTAACTTCCCCCTTTTCAGATTCTACATCATTCTTGTCCCTCCACTAGCAGAGACTGCAATTATTCATAGATTCATAGATTCTTAGATACATTAGGTTGGAAAGGACCTACAAGATCATCTAGTCCAACCATCCTCCTGTCACCACCCCTACCCACTGAACTACTAAATCAAATCCCTTAGCACCTCATCTAAACACTCCTTGAAGAGCTCTAGGGATGGTGCCTCAACCACCTCCCTAGGCAGGCCATTCCAGTGCCTGACCACTCTTTCAGAGAAAAATTTTTTATTAAAAAATTAATACCGCTATTTTAATGTATACACTTCTGCAGCATGTCTGCAGGATAACAGAGATGGATTTAGCCAACTAATGTCTCTGTGTTCTGTTTTTTATTACAGCTCCTTTCAGAACACCAGATGGATCAAGGAAATCATTCAGACCATGTTGCAGACATCCCTGCACCTCTTCCTCCAGCAACTCCTTCCTGACACAGAGAATGCTTCCCCACAGAGGTACTGCTCCTGCTCTCTGCTAATACTGTCCCAGCCATGGTGCTACCCAGCACATAATACTCCCACACAACAGTATCAGGGGGAATTTTATTGCAATAGATTCTAGGACATTTCAAATTCTGCACAAAAGTCTCCTGCCTTTGCATTTGTGCTTTTGATTTGCAAACCAATGGTCATGTTTATCTGCATCAGAGTAATTACTTGTAGATGATTCATATAAGCGCAATGCCTTCTGGTTAGTAAACACTGCAGTGGAGTTGAAAAGTGGGTTCTTAATGTATCAAGAGTTAAGCCAGAAGACTGTAAAGGAAAGACTTGGTGGGGAAAACAAGCATAAATTGTATGTGTCTTTCTTATATCATTGTGTACAGCTGATCGGTGAAACTAGGTGGGAGAGATGTTATAATTCAGCTTGAGTCTCATAGGATTATATAGTCTTAATGAGCAAGAATAAGCTAAAACTTGGACTGCTATTAATTCATGTGCAGCATTACTTCAACAATGCTATGAGCCAACTTCAGACCATTGCTGGTAGTAAGATGTCACCTATTCCAATTTATCTCCTCCAAGGGGACAGTAGATTAACCCCTTCATGAAAAACACAAGCCACGAGCAGGTTGTGACTACTGCACCATGTTCAGGATAAGTATATGGCTTTGTATTCAAGGAGATTTTTGAGGAGCAATGTGTGCAAGGTTTGGCCAGGATGTCTAATAGCATAGTGATGACTTACTTTCTTCCACACCTTTCAGACTTCTGGTAGCTTGTAAGTACATTCATTGCTATGTTCCTGGTAACATCCCAAATCATATCTTCCTCTCCATGGACAAGCACACTAATGGTCCCTGTAGATTGTGATTCATCATAGAAAATAGCTAAAATATCTGAGAGAGTTCCTAATGGTATGTTTATTTTTTCTATCCAGAAACTGAAGACATTGTGAAAGAAATGACCAATATATCCTTTCAAGAGATAGATAATTATTTTGTGAAATGCTGGGATGCTGGCAATGCATGGACCAGGCAGCGAATCTGTCAGGCTTTGGTCAAAAACATCAAGAGGGACTTTCTGACCTTCTGTAGGCTGTCAAACCTGGAGAGATTGGAGATGAAAGTGAGAAGTCTCATCCAATGCAATGGTTTTGCTTCTAGTCAGGAGCTCCACATTCAACTGGAGAAACTATACTGCTGGATTCTGGCAGCAATGTTTGTTCATGTCTCTACAATGAACAATGCAAAGCTGGATGCTCTGTTGAGAGGCATGGTCTTTACAAAATGCACAGACTCTTCAAAGGAGAGGAATTACAAGTATCTGTGCTTTAGCGCCTACCAGAAAATCAGAATGGCCATCTCCACTGCTGCAAAGAAAAAAAGACCCTGGCAAAATTCCATACAGAAACACCTGAAGCACCTGGAAAGTTTCCTTAACACGCTGGAGAAAAGAGTGAATTTTGCAAATGAGAGGATCCTGCAGTTCCGATACATCCAGAAGCAACTTCAGAGAGTACCCTGGATTATAAGACATATATTCATTCTTGTTCTTACTGAAAAGGTGAGTAACAAAGTGATCCCACTATCTTGCTATTCCTTTTATAACTCCTGACTTGTCCACCTCTCCTTGGTATGATGTTAATCTGTAAGCATCATATACAGGAGCGGGGAAAGAGACTTGATTTATGCATTTTTTTTTCTTAGTCAGATGTGCAGTCACTTAATATGAAAGAAGGCAAATGGCACCAACCAAGTTCACAGTAAACATGTACAAGTGGAGCGTAGTCAACTTCTGTCTGTATTTTCCAGGTGTTTGAAGCCAAACTGCTTGCTGTCAGCCAACCCTTCTTATTTCATGTGTGCACAAAGATGGGAAAAAAGCACTGGGAGATCTTTTTGGAAATCACAGAACGCCTCACTGAACATATCCAGGCCAGCCACACACAAGGTATGGAAATGCAGGACTCACTTGGGGTGTAGGACATGCCAGAAGTTACCATCGGCATCATGTTACAGGCAACAGATAAAAAAAAGCCACCTCTCCACTGATCACCACTACAAAAAGTCTCAGTCGTCTTACTTATTAGACTGTATGTCCAACTATTATTCCTTTTTAATCTATCCTTCACCACTGATCAGTGTAAATGAGAAAAACTATGGCAGTGACAAAAGTAAAACTTTTCAGGAGGAAGCAGGACTGGGCTTTCAGTTTCTTAGATAAAGCAGCTGAGATTTTCACTATCCAGTTTTCTTGAGCTGATTGCTTTTCTGACCATTGAACTGAGCCCTCTTCTACTAAGATAAATCTCTCCATAGAGCCATAAGCCAGCCCTGCAGTTGCTTACAGATATCCAACCTGACACAGCATTTACAAGATTATGGTGACTTGGCTTTACTTAGTCACTGCTAGAGCAGGTAAACAACATTTCTCCTCTCTTCCAATACCAAATCATTGTACCATTGTGCCACATTCTTTTTAAAAATTGAAATGTGTGGTTTTATGTCTCACTGAGGCTTCTAGCCTTTAGTGAGATATACTGGCTCCTCTGATACACATTAACAGATCACTTCTCTGTCACAGGGGCAGTAAGAGAATGCCTGGATCTGCTCCAGGGCCTGTGGGAATGGTGCATGCAAACTGCCTCTGAAGAGAAGAAGAGTTTGGCAACGATCATCCTTAATCACTCCTTCCATAAGCTGCTTTACCATTCCCTGAGTGAGGTGAGGCACTGTGTTGCACCCCTGCTCTTTGGTGAGGATGGCACATATACACCCATTGCTGAGCTGGGACACAAAGCGATCCCAGCAGACCCCTGCCACGTGGAGGCAGCTCTCCAGGAATGCCTGCAGGACGCCTTCCCTGAGCTGACCCTCAAGGGACAGATGAAGACAAATGGCAGTTTTATGTTTGTGCAAGGAGTCACACATGCAGGCAAAGCAAAGGTCTGCATAGCCAAGCAGCAGAGCCTGAATGATATCTTGCAGACAAATACCACTGAGAGTGACTGCGAAAGGTTTCAGGAGGTGATCCAAATAGTGGCTGTCTGTCAAGACAGGGAGTCCATTGCCAAACTGCAAATGTCCAGTGCCTATGGAGTGCCCCCACTATATGTGATTGAAGATGGGAATCCACTCTTGACTTTTCTGCAGGAGAAGAGGAATAAGCTCACCCTATCTGCTATGATAGGCATTTTGAAAGTTATTGCTCGAGCTGTCTGGTCGTGTCACCAGAAAAAGGTTTTGCTTTGCAGCATCACTCCAGCCAGCTTCATTGTGGTCAGAGGTGAGCAGCAAGGAACAGGAGCACCTCAACTCCGGGTCAAGCTGTCTGATTTCCTCCAGGCCAGGCTGACTCCCCCTGAGGATGAGAAAGACTACTCATCTAGTGACTGCCTTTATGAAACTATCAAATCTGTACAACTTAGAGGTACAAACACATAGAGATTGTTGTTTTTAGTGGGTTGCCATTCACTGAGCTTACTTCTGTGAATCTTTTCTTTACCCTGAGGTTTGGCATACTTGGGGAAATCAAGATTTGTTTGTCCTTCCCATATCTGTGAAGGCCTCAGAGAGCTGTGATAAATGCATGCTAAGACTATTATTGATATCAATGTGCAAAAAAACAAAAAACAAAAAACAAAAAAAAAAACAGGGAAGGGAAATTGAAGAAATCTCAAAAAGGGCTTGTTCTTACCCTGACTGCAGTTGAAACAACTGAATTTGTAGAATCATAGACTCATAGATTCATAGAATAGTTTGAGTTAGAAGGTACCCTTAAAAGCCATCTAGCCCAACTGCCCTGCAACGAACAGGGACACCTACATCTCCATCAGGTGCTTAGAGCCCTGTCTAACCTGACCTTGGATGTCCCCAGAGATGGGGCATCCACCACTTCTCAGGGCAACCTATGCCAGTGCCTCATGACCCTTACTGTAAAAAAACTTCTTCCTTATGTCCAATCTGTATCTATTCTCTTTTAGTTTGAAAGCAATTCAGGTGCTGGGATCTTGCGTTGCTCTCTTCCTGATCAGTTTTCAGCTCCAGCCATTCTGAAGTGGTTATGGCTGGGGCTGGCTGGCTCTTAGGAATTATTTATGCATGCATAGTACAAGTAAGCAATCAAAACTGCTCAGATAGCTTTAATCACGTGTTTCTAATAAGGAAATGGGTTTAACAAAAATAATCAGTTCACAAAGTGCATAAACATTCAGCCAGTTTCTGTAAACAGCACCCCTTGTGTCTTTTCCTGAGCAGTTACCATACAGACTGATGTTAGATCACTGAGTTGTCAGAAGTGATAGAAAGCTTGTTCTGTAAATGATCTTCATCAAAGATTAGGAGGAAAAAACTGTCCCAGAAAGTGACATGAGTATTTAGACTTTAAAGTCTTTCAGCTCTGAAATCTGAAGCAAAAGCATACCTCCTTCAGTTCCCCGTCCTGTTACTGGAGCCATGCAAGCCTGGTGGCCCAGGAATACACTGTAAGGGTGAGTGACTGTGTGGGTTCTGGCATGTATAATACAGGCTGAGCCATGCTATGGCCTTCTTCCAATTATGATACTATGAGAAACCCCTTTCTTCACACCCATCAGAACTTCTCTGAAACCTCCATCCTTCAATCAAATGTGGTTTCAATGTTTTTCTAAATTATTAGGGTGTGATAGGGACAGCCTCACACAGGCAGAATGAAATGTTTTCCATATTTTGCTTCTTTACCCTCCTTATGAGTAACTTGTATGCTGCCTAGTATCTGTTGCTAAGAGCAGTTTCACCTTTTATTTTATTGACCACATCCAGGTGCTGTGAGGGTGGTTACTGACATTTACAAAGAGTAATCTATATCCACAGTAAGGGTATGAGATTTCTGGTCATGGCCTTTGTCCTGAATTTCTTAACACAGGAGACAGAGAGGATCCACTGCCCATATACTTCAGTGCTCCTGAGTGCCTGCAGCATCATCTCTTCTCGGCTTTCTCTGATGTGTGGGCCACTGCTGCTACCTTTTATTCTGTTCTTCTGTATGGTGCACAAACATACTTTGAGCTCAGGCACTTGCCTGTGGCCAGATTCATAGGAGAGGTAAGTGGCTTTCACAGAGGATCAGAAAAACTTCACTTCTACCTAATGGGGGATGTTTTCTTCATGCCAGAGAGTGGTGAGTTTGCGGAGGGACACTAATAATGGGCCATGAATAGCAGCCATGAACAATAATTCAGCCTAACATGCTGAAGTTCGCACTGAATCTGATCTTTCAAACCTGTGGATCCCGTCAGCCATAAAAATAGACTGTACCTATCCGACTGGCTACACATCCACGTACAGGGTCTGGATAAGCTCAGTTTTCCACAAGGTAAATGGAGGAATTAAACTGTATTAGAGCTCTGTGAAAATCACTTGTATATGAGTATTGTCTCTGAACTGGCACGGGAGTAGGGTCCTACATCCATATGCTTGAAAGATCTATGGCTGTTGTGTTGTAAACTGAGAAAAAGAGAAGAAGAGTGGGAGCAACTAGGGTATAGAGGGATATAATTACAAACTGTAGGATGCTTTCAAAGATGAAGTCATCAGGGAAAGTGCTACGTGCAGTCAGAATAGCAATGGTTTACAAACACACTTGCAATGGGGAAGTGGAACAGAGGAGCATTTCAGTAGATCAAATTCTGCTCCATTATACTAGAGTTTTCCTGGAAACCAGTAGGTGACTCACATTTCAGTAACCTGTGATGTCACCTAGAGATAACAGCGATAACCACTGCCCAAGGCTCTTTTGCTTCTAAGTTAGGCTCAACTGCAGCCACTGACTGTAGATCTTTATCTTCGTCTTTTCTTCTCAGATCTGTAGTGGACACAGAGCACAAAGACCAGGCTCAATTCCTCTGAAACTATGGGACATAATAACCCCCAGTCTGGAGTATGATGAGCAAAAACGTACAACCATGGAGGTGCTGGTAGAGTGCATGGAAAGCTGTGGGAGTACCATGGGTATGGGAAACACTGTCACTGACAAGTCTCTTGATCAATATCACTGTCCTTTCATTTATTCTCCAGACTCTCTCTGTGATCCCTCCTCTTGCCAGCAAAACTCCAGGCTGGTGGTCTGAATCTCCTTGTGCTGAGACAAGCCAGGTCTGAGGAATTCAGACAGCAGTATGCCAGTTCCTGTCATCTTCCCAGCTCACTTACCCCTTCCAGAGTGATTGTAACAGTGACCAAGCAGACTGTTTAATGGGTTAAAAATGGTGTACGGTATAATATACTGACTGGAAGGGTCCCTATTCATTACTCTAGCTTTTGTTAGCAGCAGGAACTGGACTGAAGTCATCCATTTACACGGGTTGCTGAGAAGTCATTTATTTCCTGAGCTGCTCCTTGTCTGCAGAACTCTTTATTCACTTTTCAGTACATTATTGCTCACACACAAAAAGTCACAAACATGATGTGCAGGCTAACAGTGGTCTCATGTAGTTCTTCCCTCTTATTTATTTATTTTTTTAAAACTCTCCACTTTCTGCAACTTCAAGTTGATCTTTTCCCACCTTAATGATTATATTTAGTAGACATGATGGTGATGAGTTGACCTTAGTGGTATTTTCTAACCTTAATGATTCAAGATCCATTTCCAAAGAAATCTCAGCCACTGGGTGAACAATGCTCTACTTTTCCTGAAGCCTTGGCAGCAGATTCTGTGTTCTATCCATGCTAGAAGCACAGCAGTATAAAATAGCCACTGTCCCTTCTGTGGCTGAAGTGTATAGGTAACTCACTTCACTTACTACCTGTTAGATAAGTTGCAAATAATGCCCTGCTGCTAGGACACAGCATGAAGTTCATGACCACACTTCCTGCTATAGCTCAGCAGCGAGTGGGGCTGTACTGTTTGCTTGCCTCAGACAGTGCAGTCATGACAGCAAAGGGAGCTCCATTCCCGCCTCAGGGCCATGTACAAAGTCCAGTTTCTCTTTTCTTTTTGTAGGGCCAGATCTGGACAAGCTGCATGAGGTCATGAGTCAGTTCTCTCCCATCTGTGAAGAGGACATCATAAGGGTAATTGTCAAAGTTTTTCTCAGCATCGAGCACAGAGCATCTTGTGTGCTTTAAACACAGGCAAAACATCATGCCACACACTTGTTACATACTGTAAGTCCATGCCTTTAACAGTTTCAGATGGACTTCTGTATTTATGGGATGTATAGGAGTGTTGCCTTACATTCACCTGGCAATGCATTTGTTACACATTTAAGTGCCCATTTAGCAGATTGATAGTTGGCTCCATGGTTTCAGAGATGAAGATTTTTTTTTCAATTTTAACCTAAAAGCAATGGTTTTGCACAACTGAGATATATTTTAAGACTGTGTTAGTACGTCCATGTTGCAGCAGCAGCATTTTACTGAAGGCTTTGTGCTTGGGTAATGGAAGGCCATCTGTAGGCCTTCAGCTTCCAGGATCTCAGAGGGCAGTGAGGTACTGCACAGGCTGCCCAGAGAAGTTGTGGATGCCCCATACCTGGAGGCATTCAAGGCCAGACTCAGTGAGACCATGGGCAGCCTGATCTGGTGGCTGGCTGCCCTGCCCACAGCAGGGGGTTGGAACTAGACAATCTTTAAAGTCGACACCCCCCCCCCCCCCCCCCCAGGCTAAGTCATTCTATGATTTTATGATCAGCACTACTGAAAACTGACTTTATTGGCATCATTGCATCTGATAGGTTAATGAGGGCTACCTGATTGAAACTTGGGAGTAGATCTGTCTGCCTAGAAGAAAGTAAGCGGAGATAATAACTAAGATTATTTATGTTTCTTCTTCTTTTTGTTATACAGGGCTACCTGGACAGCAGAGGTATGAACTAGTTTTTTTCAGAGCACACGAGAGAAATGTCTGTGGCAAGAGCACTTTCTTAACAGGACTTGTGTCTCCAGGGAAAATCAACACATGTAATAGGAGGAGGATGCAGCAGGCTTTGCAAAATGCAGGTGCTGGAAGCTGGGAGATCTGAAGAGAACAGGGGCAGAGCAGGCTGGGCTGCACTTGTGTATGACACAGAAGTTTCAGGGATTTTGCTGTGATGTAACCAACAAACATGGGTTTATATTCAGATGTGCAAAATGATTCAAGGGATGGAACATCTCCCCTCCGAGGACAGGCTGAGAGAATAGTAGTCTTTCAGTATCTAAAAGAGGGCTGTAAGAAGGAAGGGGACAGGCCCTTTAGTAGAGTCTGTTGTGATAGGACAAGAGGAAAAAAATCTGACTAATGAGGGGAGATTTGGATTGGATATAAGGAAGACATTTTTTTACAATAAAGGTGGTGAGGCATTACAATAGATTGCTCAGAGAGCTGGTGGGTTCCCCACCCTTGGAGACATCCAAGGTAAGGCTGGACGAGGCTCTGAGCACACTATAAAATATGAGGCCCAATCTGGGCATTTCATTTAAGTAAGGAGCAACTGTTCTGGCATTTTTGCCTGTGTCTCAACATACAGCTGCTATATGTATGAGAAAAAATAGGCTTCCCTGTTGTTTTGTCATGTTGTTTCTTTAGGCAACTTCAAGAAGAGCGATTCAGCCAGCATACATACAGAGAAATGTGAAGACAGTGTTAAGAGAAAGGTTTGGTTTCAGAGTTATCTCTATCTGCTTTATCAACTGAAATACTTAAATCTTATGGTCAAATCATGTCAAGAGTCAATAGCTAGATACAGAATCCTGAGAAATTCAGATAGTAAGTAGGACTGGTTGTAGTTTTATCATCAGTGGCATTTTCTGAGGTCAGCCTGGCTTAATCTTCAAAGACTGTGCTAGCAGTCAAATAAGCAAAAATTGTGCTGCAGAAATTCTCAAGTCAAACTGCGTTAGTTTTTCATGGCCTCATCATTTATAGATATACATTTTAATGGGTGGAGTCAGTTTAAGCAGAGTTGAGGTAGTAAGGCAAAATCCTTGGAAATCTGGGAAAGAGATGTGTTGGAGGAGCATAATCATCTGTGGCTCTGATGTGGTACTTCTTAATGATTTTGTTCATTTGTTTTCGTATATCTCGGCCAAAGTTGGGCATTTCATTATGATTATTATTACATAAATAAACTGACAGATAAAAACTTCATGTAAAACTGGGTTTTCTATAAGTGATGTGTTTTGCTGAAGAAACAAGTGGTCATTTTTAACCAAACCTAGTTAGGCCAACAAAACTACAGAATACATTTTAGATATATGTTTCAGGTTATCCAAATTTTGGAGCAGTTCCAGTTAAAGCTAGAAAAGAAATCACGTTTCTTCCAAATAATAATTAGGTTAAATCACCAAACTGTTCTTTCAAACACAGCCATCACTCACAAATCCAATCAAACTGATACATTTGGTTAATGCATCTCTTATCTCCTACAAACTCTGTAACTTCACTGATTCCTTTGAAGGGAGTGGGATTTCAGTAAGCTTTGCTCCTTGTTTCCAAAATAAGTAAGATTCAAATTCTATCCTTTCCTCCGTAAAGAAGATTGCATCTTGCTGCTGGCATTGGCTGTTCTTTTGTCTCTCTCACAGGATGGCTGCTTGTGTGAGCTGGTGTCATTCAGGATGAACCATATCACCAAGATGGCCCTTTATGCACTGGAGCATGAGAATATACTACCAATAAAAGAAATCACACACTACTCCCCCATGAATACCTCTCTGGTGAGTGCTCTGTGTTGTCAAGTAAGTAGTGGCCATGGCCTGATTTCCTGTGCACAGAGCACAGTCCCCCTGGTGTGGGACCACTCTGTGTGCAGACCTGGGGGGAGATGAGAAAGAGGAGATGTGATGCAGATGAAGGGGTATTTTGGTTTTGTAAGGTCCGATTGGTAGGTTGGTGATGATATCCATCTCTAATCAGTCTGACTTGAAATCTGACATGATTCTTACACCCTTAATACTGTGGGTTTTCCATGGGTTGTGTCTTGGTTTGGAGGTAGCTTTGTGATTGCATTTAGATAGTCTGCTGTGCTCTGGGGAACATCAGGAGATTCAAGAAAAAGAAACTGTTCACAGCAAAATGAACCTGGTGACAGATTCAGTAAGTGCATTTCCTAGTGGCTGAGACCTCTCAAATTCCTGCTGTGGATGATGGTTCAGAGTGGGAGAGTATGATGGAAGCCTTTGTATGAAAGTGGTGGGGCAGTCTCTGGGAAATTATTTCTCATCCTTCTTCCTCATGGCCTGGTAAAAGGGGGTGTTCTGGCTCACCTCTACAGTATTTATAAGAGATTATGTGTAAGCACCTGCATGTGATTTTCCTCTTTGATAGTGTTTTACTGTTAACAGCACCAGGGTCTCCTCTTTACAAGTCAGCAAGTCATGGAGTTGTCTGCAGTTATTCCTGCTGCTCCAGTTTCCCTTGGAATCAGCCTGGAACTCAGACTCAGTGTTTCCAGGAGAAGGTCATGTGTTTGGCTAGACCAGTCTGATCACCTCGTGCAGTGATTTTTCAGTAATAAGTACATAGACATGGCTTTACATGGATGACTAAAAGGTCATTGTCATTTCTCATTCCATGGTTATCAGTGTAAAAACACTGAGTCATTTTGTGTAGATAACATTCCTGTTCCAGAGGTGGGTACAGATCTTTTTTTTTTTTTTTTTTAAACTCAGTGAACCACACTGATTCCTCATTATCAGAAATCACAAAATACTTTGCTAACATTTGCTGAAATTGTCCTCCAGGTACAGTCACACAGAGGACTCTTTATTTTATTTTTATTTTTATTTTCCAGCCATAGGAGAAACATCAGACCAGTATCCCAGCAGTGGGCTGTGGCCATAGGGTGCATGCAGAGACCAGCACAGGGCCTTCAGGTCTATCTAAGCTCTGTGACATGGGTGGTCTCAGGTGCAAGGTGTTGCCATCCAACTCTATCTCTAGGTGCATCTCTAAAACTTCACAAGTGCAGATTTCTGCTGCATAGTGACAAGTGTGCATGCATTTACATGAGGCAGAACTCTGGGGAGAATTAAGAGTAAGTTTGCACCTGTAAAGGAAGGCTGTGATTGCCCATCAAAGCAAAGCAATTAGATAAAGGTCATTTTTCTTCTCTCTGAAAACAGCGATGGAGATTTCAGTAAAGGGATATTCACAGCAATAACAGGGAGATACTAGTTATCTGTGTGCTTTTTGTTTTTCCTGTAAGCAAGGGCATGAAAGTGGAGCTTCACTGCAGAATGGTTTTCAGCCTGTTATCAGTAGATTCGTTTCTCTCTACTTACCTGACTTTCATAATCACCTGAGAACTAGACTGTAGCCTGTTCTTTTCCAGGGTTTTACCTGGTCAAGACTGAAGGTCAGTCCATGATCAAACCATGTTGAGGTCTTTCAGCAGACGATGAAAACATTGCTGGATAATTCCGTTCTTACTCCCATTTTAACCTGGAACAGTTCTTCTGAGTTCAGGACAAGTTCTGCAGTGTGGTAGAGCAAAGAGTATTTTGCCAAGAGATTTTCTTGGCACATTTCCTGGTGCCAGGATTTGTCATGTCTTGACCTGAGATCCCGCACAGTTCCTCTAGGCAGACTGAGGAATGAGACTGTTACCTTTGCAGACTTGCTGATGTTTACACTCTTCCCACGAGTGCTGAAATAACTGTGTAGCTGTAACCATGTGAAGCATTTCATGGTAATGGCTTTGTGGTACACTTTTGTGCATTTTCAGGAGCTAAGCAGCAGTGCAGAGCTGCTAACTTCCACTAAGGGACTGTAAAAAGTGTTCAGCAGTGCATTTAGCCACAGCAGGGACTGAATGAGCTCCATGGAAGTAAATGAAGAAGTAAACTAAGGGATGTTTTCCAGGAAATGGACCACAAGCTCTGAGTCAGAGACTGTCCCTGTTTG
The DNA here is from genome assembly GCF_038088225.1 of Cyrtonyx montezumae. NCBI lineage: Eukaryota > Metazoa > Chordata > Aves > Galliformes > Odontophoridae > Cyrtonyx > Cyrtonyx montezumae. Next base: position 14,478,057 of record NW_027072045.1, on the reverse strand, counting down.
TGACTTCCTGGTCATTTGCAAGGTGGAGCCCTGGTAAAGCACTGCTGCAGAACTAGATGTGATTGCTGTGCTACTGCTTGTGGTGTCTGGGAGAGTGTGCTTCTGAAATCCTGTCTGTTAAGGGTGAGATAGTGTCTCCACAGTGCCTCACTGAATGCATCTTTCTGACTTAGTTCTGTTGCCCCTGCTTGTAGAACTGCAGGCTCTGCCCAGCCAGGGAGCCTCTGCACTGCATGTCTGAGTGCAGAGTGGGCAAACCATGCACACCTGGGGCAAAATGCAGCATCTTGCAATTCACACCTTGGAGGTAGGAAGCTGCTGGCTGGGAGGAGCACATACAGCAGCAGAGCTCAGCTTTGTGATAACTTGCTAGCAAGTACTTGCCTTTTGATGACACTTCCCCATTTTCTCATGTCATCCTTTTGCAGATCTCCATGCCTCTCCATGGCAATCCACAGTCCCTAATAGAAGTTGCTGCACATCTTGGCATGGATGACAACAAAGTTCTCACTTGCCTGGAGCAGGTTGCTTCTGCCATGGCATATCTTCATTCTAGGAGGATCATACACTGCGACCTACGATGCAGTTACATTTATGTTAATGCTGGACAGAGCTACCCAGAGGTATTTTCATTTTCTGCTGCTTTTCCTGCCTCAGCTTGGCCCACTGCTGCCTGCAAACACAATCCACTTCCACCCAGATCGATCCTTGCCCAAAGTGAGCCCTCAACAAATCAGTAGAAAAGTACACAAAGAGGGATACTAAGAAGCACAGCACTATAGTCATGGATGGCTCGTCACATGTTAAATAATCCAGTTTTTGGTAAAAAAAATAAATAAAATAGTCTGTTTTCTTAATCAGATGCTATTGCAATGAAGAAGGGCACCTCAGACAAAGATTCAGCATAAGCCAAGGCAAGTTTCAAGAGCAGAGGTGCCTAAATTGTTTTCTGGAGATTCTCAGTTCTGTCCTGTGAGAGACACTGTATAAAAAACTTATATTGACTGTCTTAACTTCCAAAAGGTTAATTCAGACAAATGTCATAGCCAGGTCAATCCCTTTTTATTCATTCTTGAATCAATTGGTGCCAATTGCCATCAATGTAATACAGAAGAACTGTCTAGCAATTCCCTCGTTTTAACCACTGAATTATTGCTGCTCTTTCTAAAAAGGGGATAAATGCTGTGAACTTAAATCTTCCCTCTCTCCTTTTGAAAGATGGTGGCAAAAGTTGGTCGCTGGGGAAGAGCAGTCTGTCTGCCCCATCCAGGGACAGATGAGAATCTCTTTGAGCCTTATGTGCACAAACTTATGCCAGCTGACTCAGCCAAATGGTAAGTACATTGTTATGTTTTATTTCCCCTCACTTTTCTGCCCATTTTCCCACTACAATCTCTGACCCATCCACCTACAGCTTTAGCACCAATTTGTCCTTCTCACATGGAAAAAGGGGAAAATGAGTGTTTTCTTTTAAAGATGTGTTTTTCATTTTCTGTGTTGTACTTGTCCAAACAGCAGAATGTAGTCCTCTTCAGAGAAACTGTCCTGTTGCCTTTTGTTCAGCTGGAAAATGTGCCAAAAATTGAATGTTTCCATAAACCTGAACATATATATATATATATAAAATACTACTGTGGCTTGTGCCTTAGCCATATGTCCCATGATACACCTTTTTCTCTCAATTCTTCTTCACTTAGACATCTAACCATAGCTACTAATGCTGAGTCTCAAATCTCTGAATCCACAGTGAAAGCCATGGACAACTCTGCTTTGCCTTGCCCCCTAAGTCTTTAACATACTGAAACAAATTGGGTGAATAATCTGTTCTTTTCCTCCCTAGGGCCGCCCCAGAGGTAAGAAATTATGGGTTCTTTTCCCGAGCATCAGACGTCTTTAGTTTTGGGATTGTGATGTGGGAAGCTTTAACAGCACATATGAGCCACCTGCACATGTTCAAGCCACTGAAACCTTTCCACTTATTGAACAGCAAGGAGGTAAGGATGGTAGGGGAATTTTGAGAGCCAATTCAGCCTTCTTGTAACTCAGGCATTGCTAGGGATGGGAAGACCCATTCTCCATTTCTTCTTTTTCATGTGTGAAAAGAAAAACCTCCTTCACCCCTAGTGCAGTTGTTGCTGTTTATCAGTAACTCATTATTTTCTCCATAATTCAGTAAATAGTTGGACTGAGATATATTCCACCATGCTGTTAGTATAGGACCTGTAATGCCAGTCATGAGATTCCCTTAACCAGGAAGTTATTTTACCCATAATCTTTTCTTCTCTTCTACATTTTCCTACATGAGAGCTATACTAGGCTTCACAGGAATCTTCCTCCTTCCCTGCTTACACATTTAACCCTGTGCTGAGGGCAGGAGACCTATCTAATGGCACTGTGGCTCTAAGTCCATTGGTTTGCTGGTACCCTCACCCCTTTTTTCACCATGACTTTTCAACCTGTTGGCTGAGTGTGGTGGCTGAGTATAGATCTCAGTGCTATTAAACACCTGCAGAGCTTTTTGGATATAAATTCCCTCTGCAGAGGGAAGAAATTGATTATTGCCCTCAATAATAAAAGGCTGCAGTGTAAACTCAAGCACACTGCTAAAGGATTTACGCAATAACTACGCAAAACCTCTTCTCGAGGAGCTATTTATTCCTACTAACTTCAGTTAACACATAAAAATTGCTCTTTGTTATACAATTATTATGCAGCACAGTGCGAGCTTTTCCCTTTTTACTGCTGGAATGATGGTGGTGGGGCCAAACTGCATCCAGGCACCAGTTTTCAGTAAGCAAACACAACACTGTTTTTTGTTCTCTGAATAAATGCAAACAGGTTCTAAAATTCACAGAGTTAAGAGATTTCAGCTTTCCAAAGTTCTCCAGACTGACTGAATGCATGAAATCCTGTTGGAATTACAATCCCACCCGGAGACCGGCATTTTTGGCCATACTCGAAGTGATCACAAAGGAAAAACAAGCTATTAGGTAATAATATCCACTTTAACCTTTTTTTTTTCTTTTCTTTTTTTCACAACCTTGTAACTGGATGTTCAGTTTCACTAATGAATAATTAGTTATATCCACAAGGGCTGCTTCTACCCAAGGGAAGGTTCACAGCCTTGAGAACATCTAACAGTGAACAGTGATGTTTTAGTTGGAATAGCTGTGTTGCTAAAGAGCTAATCTATACGGGAGAAGAAGGCTAGGAGGAAAAGGGAGACCATTGTATGCAAATCTCCTCCTGTACTTCAACAAGAACTGCCTGGGTAGGCTGTGTTAGAACCATCTAGAGAAGACTTCTGTATCTAACTAAGACCCAAAACTCTTCTGCACAATGCACTGTGGAAGAAGGATAAACGGGCCAGCACAGAGCAGTGCATTACCATGCTGACTGCTTGCAGTAGAGCAGGCTTATGGTTCCTCAGACAACTGGTGTGTTGTCTCACAAAATTCACTATTAGAGGAGGAGAGCAACAAGTGTTGAGCCTTACTTTCAGATACTTTGGTATAGATCTTGGTTGAGTAGGCCCTAGGCGTCAGGGAGGCCTGTGCTGACCAACCTGCACATCCCCAGAGCCTACTCATACATTTTGAAATCATAAAATCATAGAATCATTACAGGTGGAAAAGACCTCTAAGATAATCTAGTCCATCAACACATTACCACCGTGCTCACTAACCATGTCCCACAGTGCCATATCTATGTGTTTCTTGAACCTCCAGGGGCACTGACTTCACCACCTTATTGTGCAGCCTCTTCCAATGCATTATCACTTTCTGAGAAGATTTTTCCTGATATCCAGCCTAAACCTCTCTGGAGCAACTTCAGGCCATTATGTCTCATCCTTTCACTATGTACCTGGGAGAAGAAGTTGACCTCCATCTCACTACAACCTCCTTTCAGGGAGCTGTAGGGAGCAATACGGTCTCCCCTGAGCCTCCTCTTTTCCAGATTGAACAATCCCAAGATAAATCCAGACTAAAATACTTGGATGAAGGATTCTGAAATAATCTGCCCAAAATTTGTTCCAAATTCCTGTTCAGAGGAAGAAAAGTGAAAGGGGAGTTATTCATGCATCAGCAATATAATAATGTTAGTACTTTACTGCCAGAGGTGTTGTTTTGGAGCCACACCATTTACTCTGTTTGCCTTCATCAAATTCCCCAAGGCATGGAGATATGTCCTCTGCTTCCTAAGAAGTTTATATTGTTCTTTTAGTCTATGTACAAATAATATCAAACAGTAGAAAAACAGGTGCCTGCCTCCTCCACCTGCACACTCATCAGTTGCTGCAGAGAGGGAAGACACTCCCTTCCGCTGGGCAAACCCAACTTAGTACATCTCCAGTAGAGATGTTCCTCTCTGAAGGTGCAGGGCCAGCCAGGTCACCCCAGTAGCAGGATGTGGGTGTCACTTTTTCTCTCCTCTCTCCCAAGGAACTCGGAGGCCACCATGCTTGCAGCAGAGTCTGACAGCACTGACTCAGAAGACTACGACTCTGTCTACTTCAGGAGCGATGCCTCAAATGAGGACTCCTGCAGTCACATTTACAGTGTGGTTGCAGAGTCTGACCCTGGTATTCCACACTGCACCAGTGACATGTTGGACCCTCCTAATCTCCCCTGGGACCAGCCGCTAGAAGGGGATGATGTTTATTTCTCCAAGCAAGACAGATGGGGGGAGATGGTCAATGAGTTTGAGACAAAAAGAGGAATAGAGAGAAGTCTGGCTCCTATCAAGGAGACTGAGTGGTATGGTGATACTGGTATAAGCTGGAATGAAAAAAACAAACACGGGGAAAGCAGGAAGTTGGACCCCTGAGAATCCCAGCATGGCCAGTGTTCGCCAGTAGAGGACACTGTGATCTCATTACACTCAGAGCAGCCTAGCCCCATAATCCCTCGTGGGACGGAAAGTGTAAAACGGGAGGGCTGTTCCCTCCTGCCTCCTCCTGTTTTGCTCAGAAATGAACAGACTAGTCAAGCAGCTGTTGTACATCTCTCATAATAACACGGTGTTGGTTAACACTGGTTAATATTGGTAGCAGATCCTAACAGCCTTTCAGTGGGCTGCTTAATGATCATATTATTTCCAAACACTTTTCCAAACTAGTTCTCTGACAAGGAGAATACATTAGTGGCAGACAGAAGTCTGCCACCTCCATAAACTACCTCTGTGATTGTGCTGCAAAGTCTTTAATTTTGCTAAACACTTACTTAATTAAAAATAATTTTAACACATTATTGATGTTTGAGTACATGAACTTTGGAATAAAGCTGGGTGACTTTGCTTACTGAAACACCACTGTGATAACAAAGTGTTTGTTTGCTTGCTTTCCAATACGTATTGGATTTGGATGAAAACAGGAAAAAAATAAGAATAAAAATTACCTTCAGCTGGAGCTACAGTTCTGCCCCTCCCTTCCTCTCAGCTCTGTCATTAGGTGAATTAAAGACCTCCTACACTGTATAGCAACATGTTCTGTGTAAGCGCTGCTCAGCAACAACTAAAACATCCATATGCTTTTAGCAGCATTTTCATCAAAAATCCCAAACACTGCATCCTAGAAGCCCCTGTAAATTACCTCTACCCCAGCCAAAACCGTAACATCTGTGATTGCTCCTGGAGTACACTTCTGGCTGCTTGCAGCACAATCAGAAGGCAAAGAGATGTTTGATGTAAGATGGCAGCACTGAGAAAAAGTCTGAAAGATTTGACTGTCTGAATTGTTTGTCTTAGCAACAGCATGTGAGACAGAAAGAAAACTTTCTGGCTGTTATGTGTTACAGTATTTGTGCAGGCATCCAGCTTCAATGGGCACAAGATACCTCTGACAAGGTGTATACGGTATTTACCACCAGCTCCAGATGAACATCACACATATTTGCTCTAATTTTAATCGTACTGCCTAACATGGTATGTATATGATGGTTCTGCAGGCTTGGATATGTCAGATATGGCTATATGTCCCTTCTGTATGGATGTAATTGCATTTCACGTGGCTGGTTGGTTTGTACAGCCAGTAAGGTAAATAAGGTGTTCTGGGAAGAAAGAGACTCTGCATAGCACCTGAGAAATATGTTAGTCTGCAGACAGTTGGAAGAGTTTATTTTTCTTTAAGGGGAAAAATGTTGTATGGTCCTTGTGTATTGCCACGTGTCACTGGGGCTTCTTATTTACAGTTGTGGTTTATTTGGGAAGTATGTTTGGAGTCTTTAGGGAGCTAAAAGGGAAATTCTCTGGCGAGCTTTCTTCAACAGTTTTTTTCTGATGTGGACCATTTACTGTGAGTGTATGATTTGCTCTACTTCTCCTTAGAGCTGATTTCCAGCAGTGCTGTTCTGCTGCCAGATGGTAAAATGAAATAAGAACAGAATGGTTAAGCTCTGACTGATATGGTCAAATGATGCTGATTTGGTTTTGAACTTTTCCTTTGGAACTAAAATTTTAAAGAAAATGAAAAGTGAGAGAAGAGGCATATAAAGAAAGGAATGTGTTTACTTTGTTTGTTTGTTTGTTTGTTTGTTTTTACTAAAACTTTGCTTGTTTTGGCACAGCTGTAAGCAATTTATCAGATTGTTACACACAGGTAGGGTGAGCATTGAATTAAATGAAGACCAAACATCCAGGTCACCAGTAGCTGTAAAATTTCTGTGCATATCAATAAAGACAGAAATGAAAAAAACTGGCTGAAGCAAGCAATTTAAAATCCATTTTAAATGCATATACCATGGTTATAAAATGACCCAGAAAACTATATTTCTTTATATGCTTGCTTTATCTCATCTAAGTAAGTTTGTTCTTTACTCCTGATTACTCCTTATTATTAATCAACCAAGAGTTATTTTCTTTCACAATAGAGACACCTCAGAAAAGCCTCCTTGACCTTTGTATGGCTTTGCCTTCCAGCAGTACAGAGTGGGTGAGTCAATTATAGCATGAGCCACAGTTGCATAAGGAAAAAATCTAGTTAAGTTATTGAGACTAGGGCTTGGGGAAACTTGATTCAGACCTAGAAAAACACTTTATGATGTAAAACAAGGGTGGTGATGCTCCTTTTCTTCACCCCCACTTAATTTGCAGATGCTGTCAAGCACACTTGAATAACATAAGCAATTATAGTCCTTCCTTAAAAGCTTTTAATCTGAGGTTTCAATGTACCTTGCACTGAAACGTACAATGAAAGAGATTGTGGAAGTTCAGCATGCTTTTCAGCAACAGCTATGTGGAATTTCTGATAATGGATCCTCTTGGCCAATGCTTGGATGAACTGAGTTCGTTAAGAAAACTTTAACCAACTCATCTGAATTGACAAATCAAATATCCTTGCCAAGTCCTTGTGAAATATCAGAAAGACTGTACAATATGCCTGGTTAGCTTCTTGTTTATATCGTTTTGTCGGATCATCCAAGCTATTGAAGACTAACAGGACACGGTGTATTGTACTGCTATGGGTCACTGTGTATCTTTTGCCTTAGCACTAACAACAGGGAGACTCATCTGAAATTCACAAGGCATCTGTACATAACCAGATTTTGTTGTTATTGTTATTGACAACTTTTTGTTGAAAGGCAGTATTTTTCATATCTCTTGAGTGTGGAAAATAGATCATAGTAGATGTCCTCCTCTTCCACTATTTCACATGAGCTTCAGCAGAAGTACATAGGACATCCATCATGTTTGAGAGAGCATGTGTTTGGCGCAACCACTTCCAGAAGGGATTATATGTATGGTTAATGATGATGGCTAGAGAAGGAGTTGAGGAACCATTTACTCTTAGAGGAGGAGCAGAGAGCTGCAACAAAAGAATCTCTTTATTGGAGTTGTTTACCCAGTTGTGTCTTGCATGAAATGTAGTGGTGGGGAACTGAAAGAGCTTTTTGCATGCTGTAGGTTTGGGATAGAACGAGGAAATCGAGACTCAAATTATGACAGATGCCACAGAAGAGAACAGGTCAATCACTGTAATTAATTAAATGAAACTGAAATATAATTATTAGCTTAAAAAAAAATCTCACTTCAGCATAAAACACAGAGATACTTGCTCTAACAGTGTGAAAACTGGCTTTGGTTCGTTCATAAATTCATCTTTTTTCTTACCTTCCAAACCACTGCTGCTGGTGTTCAGCCAGAAGAGCCTTGTTTGTCCGTGTCCTACTCCAGTGAGTTCATGCAAGTTCTCATTCTTCGTGAGCTGCAGGTCATAAACTATCAGGCAGTGACAGCCAGTCGATCCCTGCCAGAGCATTTCATAACAGGCTCCCACTGATTTGATTTGCAGAAAACAGTGCATTTCCCAAATTCTCCATTTCCCTCTCTCACCATGCAGCTGTCATAACTCCTTACTTAGGAAATAACTTGGGATCATCAGTCAAGGGAGACAGCCGAGCTCCCTGTTTCCCATGTCTCTGTCCTTGCACCCAGTGGTCCCATTGCTTACTCACTGCTTACTTTCTGCAGAGAAAGGAAGGTCCCTTGCAGTGGATCCCCCTATGCCATCCTGGGCTCTCTGCACTTTTCTTTGATGGGTGCTATATTAAACACACTTCCTTTATTTCCATCCATAGTCCTTCTTTCTCAAGTTATTCTACATTTTCTTCCCTACTATTTAGAGGTGGGAAATGTGATCTACACTTCTAATGTAGTTGCTATATTTTGTCATGTTTAGGATAAATCCCAGCTGTTGGATATAAACACCTGTAAGAATGAAATATAAATGCCTGTGGTTTCTGCAGTATCCTCCAATCAAAAACTGAATATTTCCAGAGATTTAGAAAATACGTAAATCTCTCTGAGGGAAATTGTATGGAAGCTCAGGCAGATGAGGAGAATAGCTGGTACTACGTTCCCCTGCAGACATCTGTATTGTATCACACTTTGGGCTACTTGCTGAAGAAATTGCAATATCTCAGCTTTCTAAATAGTTGATGGGAAGGTGATGTCAGCACAATAAAGGACAGTCCTCCTGCTACAACCATGCTATGCAGGCTGTGCACTGATGGCATCACTTTTTAATGCTGTATAGTTTCCTTAGCCATTTCTTCCTTTGTCTTCCCAACTCTCTCTGCTACATATGTGATTCTGTCTCTGTCAGGATTGAAAAGTGTAGTGAAGGCACATATTATATTACCTGGTGCTCATGACAGTTAAATTTTTTCTACATGTTTTAAATGCATGATATTATTTCATCTGTTTTCTGTATTACAGTAATTAAATGATATCTGAAAGTGTAGCCAAATGTTTTGCTACTAAACGATTGCAAAACTTTTCTGAGATTTTATATTGTCAATTGGTGAATTATTCCATCAACGTTTTTCTGTGTGGTATGCACTGTTTTCAAAGCATCTACACTTCTCCATATACTGCCCTGATTCATGACTTTTTCTTCCTGGCCTGGGGAGGGACCTCTTCTATTTAATGCTGTCTACAAGAAAGAGCTAAGCTTTGTTCAAAGATGATCATCAACAGGAGCAACACAGAGGTTTACTGCAGGAGTCACTGTACTGATCACGTAACAGGTGAAAAGGCCTGAACTTCCTTGCCCTTTTGGAGATCAACACAGGGTTTAACAATTTGCTACACATTGCAAATGACTGAAGAGCACAAGTCACATCATTGGCTTGGTCTTGAGTCAGCCAAGTTGCGTTTTGGGTCCTGTGAGTTCAGACACAAATGATTAACCAAACCTTTTGTGCTGGTCTGTCAAACCGGCTTTCTGCAATAACCTGAAAAATAATGACAAGGTCTGTAACTGAAGTACTAAGGCCTGAACAACAGGCTTCAAACCAAAGTTGACCTCTAGATGAATCTCACTATAAATCATTATGTAACACTGTCATGGTTTTATGATTTTTGGTATTGGTAGTGCATTGGAAGTTAAAGAGTTAATGCTCCATCTCTGTGGATCATCGATAGTTACAGGTATACCTGTCTGAGAATAGAAGAGAAGAACTACATACCCCAGAGGACTGTGTGGCTTTGCGTTTTTATGTTTTCTGCTCAGAGGGAATGATAAAAACTGTTTGCATGTCATGAGACACAGGCTCTTCCTTTTCTGACGCAGCAGCGGGTGCTCGCTGCCGTCTCGCCTTCAGCGTTTAGCGTAACACCTTTGGTTTTATCAGACACTCCCTCTTGCTCATTTTATTTGATTTATTAGCTTCAATTCCAATTATATTGCACTATATTGTGTTATTTTGCATTCTGATGTCTTATTTAGTACATTAGCTTTCCTTCTCAGATCATTGCTGCTGTTTTGTTCTTAGGCTCATCTCCCTTCTCCTTTTTCCCTTTCCCCCTTCGCCTTCCCTGGGGTGTGGGTCCATGGGTCCCCCACACCAATCGTCACGGAACCAGGCAGAACAAGCTTGTAAAACGCTGACAATCACACAACTGTGATCATTTGCATTATGTATCTTGGATAAAATTCATCATTAGCAAAATATGTAGATTAGATCAAACATTATGAGAATGTACTCATGTTCCCTTGTTCAGAAGTGTGGTATCAAGGCTTACAAGTACACTTGCTTCCACCCTAGCTAGGCTTGATGTGGAATCCGAAAAAAGAGAATGAAGTCATGTTTCTGTACCTGAAGTTATGTAAACTTGTTTATTTAACAATATGAAAGCTGGACCTTCTTGCAGTGAAGTTGTAGCCCTCACCTACATGTGGACACACTGTGACGTACATCCAAGTTGCCAGGAAATGCTCTCCAAATTCTCACTGCAACTGGGGCACCTGAGCAACAGTGGATTTGGATGATGGTAACATATTAGGGCAAGAGGTGTTACTGTACAGATCACACGATAGGTGATAAGGCCTGAATTTCTTTGCAGTTTTGGAGACCTAGAGAGGATGTAGCAATATTTTGCATGTTCAAAATGCTTAAAGAGCAGAAATTGGCTTGGTCCTGAGTCAACTGAGTAGTGATTTGAGTCCTGTGTGTTCAGACACAAATCATTAACCAAATCATTTGCGCTGGCTGGTCAAATGGCAATACTGCAATCACATGAAAAACAGTGACGAAGTCTGTATCTTATCTGGAGTACTACCTGCATAGCATGTTACAAGTAGGCATGTTTTATAAATTGTTAAATTATTAAGGCATCATTAAATTTTAATACATCTGGAAGAAGGCATTTGCCTTAAAAGCACCATTTATATCCCAAAAAAATGCTCTGGCTTGAATTGATCTGGATCTCTGAATTCTCTGCCGTCATACAAGATTTGTTGTATCAAACAAGATTTGTTTCAATGCAGGGAATACATCAGTATCGCAAATAGTAAACACTGAGAATGAGTATCCAAGTAGCTGAAGATCAAGTTGTCAAAAAATACCCATAAAGTCTGAATTTGACTTACTTTATTTCTTCAAATGTAACAGGCAATGCTGGTTATTGATTGGTGAGGGGTGTGACCTTGCATTGCTGATGACTGTGGATCAACAGGCAGTTGTATTTTTGTGGTACATCGATTGGCAGGTAGACTATTTGTTTTGCACCTATTCTTGTTGTTATCATTGCTTCCATACTGTTTCAGTTTTCCTCATCTGCCTTGGTAAATAGTACAAGACAAACTTGTAATGATGCTCTTTTCTCAATCACAGTACCCTGCTCTCTGTACACCTCTTGAAAGGGCTGGAAGGAGAGACACCAGAGCAAGAATTGAAGCATAAATTCAGCAGCTAGGATCTAATATTTCTCCATTTTGTGTTCATTTGGCAGCATTAGACCATGATTAGTACCATATGAATGATTGCCCAAAGGAGCACAAGCTGTACATGTAAAACATTCAGACTTAACCACGAGTTCATGCCAGTTTGCTCATTCTTATCTTGAGCAGATTAATAAGTAATCTCCTATGTCAGCAGAAATAAGGAAGTGATATTGACTGATCTAATCCACGTGCTTTTGTTCTACAGTGTATAAATAATTGTGGGTTTGCAGGTCCCCATTCAGACTCTTCTGACGCTTGACAGCTCTTCCTCTGCCCACCATGGCGTTCCTGGGATTGCCCACGATCCTCGTGCTGGTCTGTATCTCATGCCTTCTCATTGCTGCATGGAGAAGTACATCGCAAAGAGGGAAACTGCCCCCTGGTCCCATGGCAATCCCCATCATTGGAAACGTTTTTCAGCTGAACCCACGGAACTTGATGGAAAGCTTTAAGGAGGTAAGACTGTCTCTTTCATTCCTGTGTTGTCTCCCTCACCTGTATTGCAGAGCCAGTCTAGACAGTCTCAGCTTAATTCAGCAGGCAATGTTGATATTGCTTGGAGCAGCTGTCACACTTGAACAGAAAAGCTTTTGTATGAAAGTTTACTTTTGACGTATTGTGCTGCCTATTGCAGTAACCATACGGATGACGAGTTGTGCACTGGTCTCACAGATGTACAGCAATATGCAATAGGTTTGCAGTCAAGGTGCTGAGGCTTTTGCCATATTCACTGCACTCCTTTTGTGCCTGTCTCCTCGCTGTTGTGGCAACAGGGCCCAGCCCTGTTTTAGGGAGGGCCTTGTTCTCTTTTGTTGCCTCTGCTCCCTGGCAGCTAGGTATAATCTGCAGGGTGGGGAAGTTGTGAGTACAAGGGCTGAATCAAAGGAGTTGGGAAATCTAAGGCTGAGGAAATACTTGGTATCACGGCACTTTGAGAAGGGCTCTTATTAACCAGATGAAGATATACAAACTTCTTTTTACACTATTAACTTTCAGATGTGATGTTCCTTGTGTTCTTCCTTCCTACAGCTCAGCAAAAAGTATGGTCCTATCTTCACAATACATTTAGGCCCCCAGAAGGTTGTGGTGCTGTATGGCTACGACATTGTGAAAGAAGCCCTAATTGATAACGGAGAAGTCTTCAGTGGAAGAGGACTACTGCCACTGATTGAAAAACTCTTCAAAGGCTTAGGTAAATCCCTGTAAACTGTGCCATACAGAGTTGATCGTGTAATTGACACAAAAATCCACCTGTGAGAGCAATGGAAATGTAACTGGTGAATATACTACATTTGTACATAAAAATAAGGAACAAAATTATTAGAAACCCAACTCATTACTCGGACCTGGCAGTAGGATGAAGCCCTGGAGAACTGTTAAGGTCCTAGGCTGGCTCCAGTGAGTTCCTGTCTATTTTCAGCACCCTTCAAATTCTGGCTAAAGCTCTGTTCACAAAATGTGCCTCTAAGACATAATTGTTCTTCTTCCATTTCTGAAAATACTGGCAAGGCCCCTACAGCTCAGGAGCCAATCACTTTAAATTTCAGAGCACAATAACAACACACTAACGTAGGCTGTAGTAGTACGAGTCACAGTCACGGTTAGGTCCTGGGCTCATTCAGCAGGGCAGATCCCAGTGCAGCATTTATTCCAGTATTTTCAGTGATGATACGATGTGTGAAGGTGCATCACTGAACATGTGGATAGTTGTGTTTTCCATCTGCTTGTGGCCAAGTTGAGTTTAGTACCTGTGGTACTTTTTATTGACAGCCCATTGTCATTTCTGTTATTCTGGAAATAATCAGTGGTGCTTTGATTGGCTTGATCAATTTGCCACCTCCAAAACTGCAAGAAAGTTAGGTTTTAGGTCATATATAGCTGTTGTGGTAGACAGCTATGCCGGAGCAGGGGTGTGGGGTGTTAAATCTATTACTACATGGAGTCTCTGTTGTTCCTTCTTGTGACAGGCATTGTGACCAGCAATGGTGAGACATGGAGGCAGCTCCGACGGTTTGCCCTCACCACCCTGCGTGATTTTGGGATGGGGAAGAAGGGCATTGAGGAAAGAATCCAGGAGGAAGCTCACTTTCTGGTGGAGAGGCTCAGGAACACACATGGTAGGACACGGATGTGTGCTGGGAAACCTTGCATATCTGCACTGAGACACTGGGGGTGTGCCACTGTACAAATCAAGGACCCAGGAATTGAGCACACAACTCCAGTTTCTGCTACTTTAACCTATACATGCATTTCTGGTAGGATATAAATTACTATTTCTTTTAAGTACCTTCCCCGAGTGTGGTACTCCCCTGGACCACAAGCTTCCTTTTCACTGACAGCCCTCCCATGGGATGCTCTGCACAGAGGAAAAAGCAGATGGACACAATAGGATGCCAAAGTAGCACTGTTTTCCGTGAGACACTGGAAAATTCATTCTGGATTCACACATGAATATCCCTGCTACCAATCTGAGAAAGCGTGCTCAGCTGCACTGCCATTTTCCTTTCATTAATGCTGCACTGTATATGCCACAGTGCAAGCATCCAGCTCCGGGTCACTTTGTTACGCTTTATACTGTGTTCTGTGTTTGACTGTGTACCAAAAGGCTTCACAAGCAAGGCACGTACAACTGAAAAGTCTGAAGCATTTTTACTCTTAATGCTAGCACTAAACACGTAGGACTACTAACCTTCTAGACTTAGGCTTAGCATTACTATGCTCACCCCTTCTGACAAGACATCTGTTGAGGCTTTGCTGACCAGGAGTCATCAGCAAGGCAGAGAAGGGCTGGCTCCACTGCTGCACGGAAGAGGCTGATCTTTAATGTTATCATTTTCTCTTGCCTTCTTTTTTTAATCATTTTATACCTTGTTATCTTGATGATTCCCATCTTCCTTCCTTACGATATACCGTACTGCTGATCTCTCGTACTTTTGACTTTCCTGTCTTTCACGGAGTCAATCTCGCCTTTCCTCACTCTTTTCTAATTATTTTATTAGAATATCCTGCTGCCATGCTATCAAAACTCAACATTTGATCTCACGTATCTGAACATCTAGGAGAGAGTTATACAGCTGAGGTTACGCCAGTAGATCTTGTAAAGAGGTGCCGTAGCCTAAAGACATGGCTAATGCAAGGTGGTTAGAAGCTTCATTGCATTTTGGTGGGATTCTGCAGGCAGTCTTAATCAACAGTATGTCCTGCCATGAGACGTGTCAGCTGAAGAGGAAACAAGCCACTCAGAACAGGATTATAGGAAGAATGGGACAAAAGAGGTACTTAAACATCTCAATCAGGAAAATCAATCAATTGCAAGTAATGAAGAACCAACTGGATAAGCCTCTCTCTGTCTTCTTAAAGGACTGCACTAATCTGGGCATCACGTGGATACAAAAATTCCTTGTAGGTGTCAGGGGAGAAGATGAGTATTGAAGTACTGAAAGCATGTGATATGTTTTTGTTATTGCAGATAAACCTTTCAACCCTGGTAAGTTCTTAATCCACGCTGTTTCCAACATTATCTGCTCCATTGTATTTGGGGATCGGTTTGACTACAAAGACAAGAAATTTCTGGATTTAATTGATATGCTGGAAGAAAATAATAAGTACCAGAACAGGATACAAACACAGGTTTGTGCAGTTCTATATCATTAATAAATATATTAAGGGTTGTGATTTTAAAAAGAATATTTATTCATATTGCTCATTGTTCATTGGGAAGATTTTTCTTTTTAATTTTATGGTTATCTCATTGTATGTCCAAAGGACAGAATTACAAAAGCTACTGATGTTACGAAGTTGGGAGGATTGGCTGACACACCAAAAGGCTGTGCTGCCATTCATTGAGACCTAGACAGGCTGTACAGCTGGGCAGTAAGAAACTGGATGAGGTTTAACAAAAGCAAGTGTAGAGTCTTGCACCTAGGGAGGAATAATTGCGTGCACCAGTAGAGGCTGAGGGATGAGCTGCTGGAGAGGAGCTCTGTAGAGAGTGACCTGGGTGTCCTGGTGGACGACAGGTTGACCATGAGCCAACAGTGTGCTCTCATGGCCAGGAGGGCCAGTGGCATTCTGGGATGCATTAAAAAGAGTGTGGCCAGCAGGTCAAGGGAGGTGATCCTCCCCCTCTACTCTGCCCTGGTTAGGCCTCATCTGGAGTACTGTGTCCAGTTCTGGGCTCCCCAGTATAAAAAAGACAGGGATCTCTTGAAAGAGTCCAGCACAGAGCCATGAAGATGGTGAAGGGCCTGGAGGATCTCCCCTATGAAGAAAGGCTAAGTGAACCGGGTCTCTTTAGCCTTGAGAGAAGAAGACTGAGAGGGGACCTGATCCAGGTTTACAAATATCTGAAGTGTGGGGGGCAAAGTGGCGAGGCCAGACTATTTTCTGCACTGTGTGGAGACAGGACAAGGGGGAACAGACAGAAACTGCAGCACAGGAGGTTCCACACGAATGTGTGCAAGAACTTCTTTACGGTGACGGAGCACTGGCACAGGCTGCACAGGGGGGTTGTGGAGTCTCCTTCTCTGGAGATATTCAAGACCTGCCTGGATACCTACCTGTGCGACCTGGTGTAGGGAATCTGCTTTGGCAGGGGGCTTGGACTCAGTGATCTCTAGAGGTCCCTTCCAACGCCAGATTCTGTGATTCTGAGATTCTGTGAAAAGTAGGTCATCTCATTGTATGTCCAAAGAAGGACAGAATTACAAACGTAGCACAAGTGAAGTATCTCCCTGAGTACAGTGAAACCACAGTAGCTTCTCATAATAACAGTTAGGGGAACAATTTATTGCAGATCCTTCAACCAGAGTATACTTTTCCCTCCTTTTATTATTACAGCTCTACAATTTCTTCCCAACCATCATGGATTCTTTACCAGGACCACATAAAAAGATAATAAAAAACATTAACAATGTTGATGACTTTATTTCTGAGATTGTAAGAGCACACCAGAAATCCATCGATCCCAGCTGCCCTCGAGACTTTATTGATGCATTTATCAACAAAATGGAGCAGGTAATGTAAGAGTGAGGAAGAGCTTTTTGGATGACAGGAAAATTAGCTCTTGAATCCTTGCATCTTCTCCCAGTTGTAGCAGTGTGCTGGGCTTTTGCAAATACAGAAGGACATTTGTCTTTCTTGGCAATTTCCTTCTATCCCCTCCATTTTCCTCTTAAAGGTTTTTAAGAGCAGCACTAACAATGGCATGCAGCACTGGCCAGAGCTAGGAAAGCTGTAGACCAATCTCATGATGGAATTCAATGCTCTTCCCATATTATCCCAAATGTCAGTAGAAGAACTGTTATTCCTGATGTCCTGAGAAGTGCTGTATTTTTGAAAAGACATGAGGTGTGTCTAACATACAGTATAGGCACAAATCTTCCTTTGTAGAAAAGCTTCTTATCATTTTTGCTCAAAAAATTCTGCTAAATTTTCCTCCAGGAGAAAGGGAACTCGCATTTCACTGTTGAGTCCTTGACCAGAACCACACTTGACTTGTTCCTTGCGGGAACTGGGACAACCAGCACCACACTGAGATTCGCACTGCTGATTCTCCAGAAATACCCAGAGATTGAAGGTAAGAGGAAAGGGAATATCCGCTTGAAAATATATTCTAATCCATGGGTTCAATGAGGTGTGTTTGCATCACTCCCACTGGTGGCAACAGTCCCTAATAGCAGAGATGTCTGTCAGTCTTCACTTTACTTCCACAAGTGAGCCATCAGTACCAAGTACGTTCATATATTCTCGGGGGTGGGGGCTGAAAAGCAAGCTTTGCTGAAAGCGTGAGGAAAGCTTTAGGGAAACAGCCATTCAATTTGCTTTTTCCCTAACAGAGAAAATACAAAAGGAGATTGACAGTGTGGTTGGCCGAGACCGAAGCCCCTGCATGGCAGACAGGAGCCAGTTGCCATACACGGATGCCGTGATCCATGAAATCCAAAGATTTATAGATTTCCTTCCTCTTAACGTTCCACATGCTGTGACACAGGACACCAAGCTCAGAGAGTATATCATCCCCAAGGTCTGTTTCTCGGAATATTCATAATCTCTTCTGTGCTGTTCAGTAATAGTTACATTTTTCTTCAGTTTCAAACACACTGGAATCCAATACAGAATCTGAATAATTTGGATTGGGAGAGGAAGTGGTCCTTTTGAGATGTTGGTGTGCATTAATTTGTAGAATGTTGTAGGCATTTCTATGAATCATTCTTCCAACTTTGTACTTGCAATACAAACAGCTGTTACTGAATGACCCACATCTATGGGACAATGTAGCTGGTTAGCTCCTATATATGAGTGGGTGGTATGAATATATGAAAAAAAAAACCAAACTTGTTTCTCTAAGTCTGTTTCCAACCACTGAATCTTTTTGCAGTTCTACCAGCTTTCCTCATGACAATTTAACACTGCCAATTCTGACTGACTGTGGAACATTAAGGGACCACAGAATGGTTAAATCAAAACAGTGCTCACGTATTCAACTCTGAGAACTGGTGGATGGGACATGACTTTGGAAAATCTCCACTTTAATTTTCTTCTCTCTATGCTATTTCAGGGCACTATGGTATTCCCTTTGCTGTCTCCCATTCTGCAAGACAGCAAGGAATTTCCAAACCCAGAAAAATTTGACCCCGGACATTTCCTGAATGCAAATGGGACTTTCAGGAAGAGTGAATACTTCATGCCATTTTCTACAGGTAAAAGAGCTCTTTCTATGTCCGATCCTAGACTATCTTCACCTAGAACCTCTTCAAGGATTTCAGGGGTTCTGACACCAAATTCTGAAAAGTGATGTCTGGAGATCTGCAGGTCACTTCCAGACAGTTCTATCCCATGTACTACAGTTTCAGTTCACCTCCTTTTCTTTCCAAATACAAGAGCTCCTCCAGTGCATTCTACAAGAAAAGGTGCATGAAGTGGGACTCATAGCCATGCACTTCTCTCTCCAAACTAGCCATAAAACAGCAGAAGTGGAAAAGCCTTTAAACTGCATTGGCCCACCTGGTACTCTCACATTGTTCAGAACACTGAGACCTTAGATTAAATCAGTTCACTTCCCCAGAAGAATGCAGGGCTGCCTGCCCATTCTGAGAAATCAGAACTTTTGTGGCAAAGGGATTAAAATAAGCTACCAGCAAAAGTTCTCCACCATCACCTCCTATTTTTTCATTCTTTCTTGCAGGAAAGCGCATCTGTGCAGGAGAAGGTCTGGCCCGGATGGAGATATTCCTATTTCTAACATCCATCCTGCAGAACTTTACTTTGAAGCCTGCCATAGACCGCAAGGACATTGATATTTCTCCAGTAGTCACCACTCTGGCAAATATGCCCCGACCTTATGAGGTCTCTTTTATTCCACGTTCTTGAAGTGAAGAAATCTCCCAACTCCCAGATTCACGAGAACTCTTCTTGAATGACAGTCTTTGCCCAGCCTGACAAGACTGCAACACTCAGATCATTTGCTAGGTTCTTTGTGGACAGAAACTTTTCTCTGTGAACCTAGAAGGAAATGCTCCAGTGGAAGACCTTCTTTACAAAACTTAAATTCTCACGTTCTGTTCACAGTGGTACATATCTGGCTGTTTCTTTTCACTCATTCATAAGAAATGTGTGATGGCTCAAAGACACAATCTAGAATATCTCCATTCACAGTATCAATGTGCTAAAAGGCTGGAATGCCCTTATTAGTCCTACAATAACAAAAACTGCATTTACATCAATGCACATTGTTTCAATAGAGAGGGAAATAGTATTGGGATCCCCATGATGCCATTTACCAGCTGAATGACAGCTACTTGCATCTTCCCACTACTTTTATGCAGTATGTAAAGGTCAGTAAGGAAATTTTTCAAACATCATGCACAGGGTTTCTTTGTGCTGACAAGCACAGCTGTATGGATGTAGGACTGGCATTTCCCAAACTGATCACATTCCCTGAGTTGTATAACTTACTGTGATTGCAGTGAGAACAGAGCTGAATCCATGCTATGCAGAACAATATAGCACTTAAACAATGAATGCCACTGCACTGATATTATAAGTAAGCAGCGAAATGTTTATTTGTTTCTCTGTATTAATAGTCTTGATATATCATGAGTAGTTTGGTTTTACACAAAGTTCAAGGCAAAAAATATCACAAAATTACAGAAATACAAATGAAAGAAAAATATTTGAAAATACCATCTACCTTATCAGTGTTTGTAAATTGGACCAACTGTTAGAAGTCTTCTTATAAGAAGAAAAAATAAATAGAAGGAGAAAGCACATTGTACTTGCCCTTCAACTTTGCCATGACTGAGAAAAGCAAAGAAAGTGGCCTGGGGGGCAACTTGCCTGTTCCAGACATCTTCCTCCATGCTGAGAGCAGTCAAGAACGTGGCCTGTGCAAAGCAGCAAGAAAACAGCTGTAGCTCCTAGAGTCTCCACCATCATATGAAGCAGGAATCTGAGATCAGAGAAGCACTAAAGCTGAGTCCTGCAAGTCTCACTTTGTGTCACCTGTGGTAAAAGCAGCAGTACAATAGCAACCAATAGCTGCTTGCTTTTCCTCTGAGTTCACCTGATTGAACACAAAGTGGTTTTAGCACCTCCTGGGAGATTAAGAATCATATGTTTAAAAGGGGAGAAGAGCTACTGAGCAGGCTTTATTTCATCAATCTTTGTTGTCTGTTAAACTGAAAAACATTAGTTAAAAAAAGTAACAAGCAATAAAAGCCTGCTTTTCCATGAAGCCATGCTGCTCTCTCTGTGTGTGCTCATGCGCAGAGTTCCAAGGCTCTTGCTTCTGCTGGGTTGGTACACAGCACATTGCATGCTTATGTGCAGAACTGAGGCAGGGCTCCAAGAATTTTCATGGCAGACCTGACACAAAGTCCTGTTGCTTAGCAACAAAAAGAGCGCCCAAACTTGATTAATTCATTCTTTGCCCTGTTGCTATTAATTCCCAGATACATCTCACAGAACATAAGAACCTCTGTAAGTTTAAAAAGTTTCTAGGAAGCTGGGAGACACCTACGTAAATGTCAGTCAGTTGGGCAAGCAGTAACAAAGGATAGAAGCATCAAGCTTCAGACCCACTAAAGATATCCCAGACAAGGAACTCAGTGAACCAATACAGGAAAAAAACCAAAGCTGCCTGAGCAGTTTCCCCCTAACAGGGCAGCAGCACTTGCCTGAGCCACAATTGTAAATTAATACAACACAAATAGGTAAATGGTGGATGTATTCCAGCAAAACTGAGACACTCCCAAGACAGGAACTTGAGCATAATGAACACAAAAGAAGAAGGAAAAAACAAAACTGAACGCTCTGCTAGTAAAAAAGAACATTTATGGAAAGCAAAGACTCTACACGATCACTGCTGAACACACTTCACAGCTTCTCAGGGGATCCAAAGTAAGGGAAAGGCAAAAGAGAGTTTGGAAACTGAAGGAAACAATTTAACTCCTTGTGGAAAAAGACAGGAACAACACGCAAGTGGAGGTGAAATACCTAGGAAAAAAATTGCAATGATGCCCTCATTTCATCTACAGCTCCCTTCACTGCGCCCTCCCATTGGAGAGGCTGGCAGGAGTCCCCCTACACAACAAGGACAACAGCAAGAGCTGAAGCATACATTCAGCAGCTAGGATCTAATATTTCTCCATTTTGTGTTCATTTGGCAGCATTAGACCATGATTAGTACCATATGAATGATTGCCCAAAGGAGCACAAGCCTTACATGTAAAACATTCAGAGTTAACCACGAGTTCATGCCAGTTTGCTCATTCTTATCTTGAGCAGATTAATAAGTAATCTCCTATGTCAGCAGAAATAAGGAGGTGATATTGACTGATCTAATCCACGTGCTTTTGTTCTACAGTGTATAAATAATTGTGGGTTTGCAGGTCCCCATTCAGACTCTTCTGACGCTTGACAGCTCTTCCTCTGCCCACCATGGCGTTCCTGGGATTGCCCACGATCCTCGTGCTGGTCTGTATCTCATGCCTTCTCATTGCTGCATGGAGAAGTACATCGCGAAGAGGGAAACTGCCCCCTGGTCCCATGGCAATCCCCATCATTGGAAACGTTTTTCAGCTGAACCCACAGAACTTGATGGAAAGCTTTAAGGAGGTAAGACTGTCTCTTTCATTCCTGTGTTGTCTCCCTCACCTGTATTGCAGAGCCAGTCTAGACAGTCTCAGCTTAATTCACCAGGCAATGTTGATATTGCTTGGAGCAGCTGTCACACTTAAACAGAAAAGCATTTGCATGGAAGTTTACTTTTGACGTATTGTGCTGCCTATTGCAGTAACCATACGGATGACGAGTTGTGCACTGGTCTCACAGATGTACAGCAATATGCAATAGGTTTGCAGTCAAGGTGCTGAGGCTTTTGCCATATTCGCTGCACTCCTTTTGTGCCTGTCTCCTCGCTGCTGTGGCAACAGGGCCCAGCCCTGTTTTAGGGAGGGCCTTGTTCTCTTTTGTTGCCTCTGCTCCCTGGCAGCTAGGTATAATCTGCAGGGTGGGGAAGTTGTGAGTACAAGGGCTGAATCAAAGCTGTTTGAAGGTGAATTGTACTGCCTAATTTCTTCCCTAGATTCTGTCATGCATCTGTCAAACGAAAAACTGTGTGTTGCATTGCCTGCAGGAGAATAGACAGAATGTGTTTGGCTGTGGTGCCTACTCCTGAGGGGACTGTGAGGAGATGATGGTTGGTGGATAGGAAATGGCCGAGGAATTACTTGGTTTCCAGATGCTTTGAGAAGGGCTCTTACTCACCAGCAGTGCACGTTCTGGGGAAACCCCACTTATACGGAGAAAGCAGGCCTGTTGGGAAGCTCTAGGTACACAAACAGTCCCAGAGAATGAATAAGATATAACAGTTGTATGAAACACAGTGACTATGTAGTGTTCTCGTAATTGTGAGATGTCAGGCAGTAACACAACTGCACATGTCATTATGTCATTCAAATATAGATTTTCCAGTGTCATTATCAGCAACCTCCTCCTCTTCATTCTCTACAGCCTTTCTTTATCTGCCCCAAGAGGCAAAGTAATACAGCAGAATAGTTGCTCAAACCACAGTACATGTGGCAGGCTCAGAGGTGTGTGCCTGGAACAGTTGCCCATTGTAGATTACATTTGCTTGAGTCAATGCGTTTCCCAGACCTCATCTCACACACTCTTCGTACTGACTAAGGTGAGGTCTGCTGAAACAAAGCATGCTCCAAACTTCTGTGTTTCTCACAAAAATGCAGTTACAGTGCTCTAGGGATTGGTACAAAAAAGAAGAGACCTTTTGTCTGTCACTGCTGTGCAATCTGCAAATGTAGAGAAGGAAAAAAAAAACAAAAGAACTTTGATATGAAGCTGCGAACTTATTTTTACATTAATAACATTCAGATGTGGTGTTCCTTTGTTCTTGTGTTCTTCCTTCCTACAGCTCAGTGAAAAGTATGGTCCTATCTTCACAATACATTTAGGCCCCAAGAAGGTTGTGGTGCTGTATGGCTACGACATTGTGAAAGAAGCCCTAATTGATAACGGAGAAGTCTTCAGTGGAAGAGGACTACTGCCACTTTTTGAAAAAGTCTTCAAAGGCTTAGGTACATCCCTGGTAACGTTGCCATGGAAAGCTGATCGTGTCATTGCTACAGGAATCCACATGTGAGGGCAGTGGAGGATTGACTGGTGGACTTCAAATAGCACATTAATGCATAAAAATAAGGAATAAAGTATTAAAAGTGCAAGTCATTACATGGATTTAGCAGTAGGTTGAAGCCCTGGAGAACTGTTAAGGTAGTAGGCTGGCACCAGTGAGTTCCTTTCTGCTTTCATCACATTGCAAATTCTGGCTAAAATTTTGTTCACAAGATGCACCTCCAATATGTTACTGTTTTTCTTCCATTTCTAAAAATATTGGCAGCTCAGGAGCCAGCAAATGGAAATTTCTAAGCACCACAACAACACGCTAACATAGGTTGTACTAGTAACGGTCACACTCAAGATTAGGTCCTAGGCTCATTCACCAGGATAGTTCCCAGTAGAGTGTTTTTCAAGATAAATGGCTATCCCATAGCACTATTTTTCCCAAAGTGTTTTCAGTGATGATACAATGTGTGAAGGTGCATCACTGAACATGTGGATAGTTGTGTTTTCCATCTGCTTGTGGCCACATTGAGATGAGTACCTGTGGTATTTTTTATTGACAGCCCATTGTCATTTCTGTTATTCTGGAAATAAACGGTGGTGCTTTGATTGGATTGATCGAAGAGTCACATCTAAAATTGCATGAAACTTAGGGTTTAGGTCACATATAGCTGTTGTGGTAGACACATATATGAGGGGCCAGTGTGGGGGAGAAAAACCCTGTTTCCCTCATGGAGTCTCTGTTGTTCCTTCTTGTGACAGGCATTGTGACCAGCAATGGAGAGACATGGAGGCAGATCCGACGGTTTGCCCTCACCACCCTGCGTGATTTTGGGATGGGGAAGAAGGGCATTGAGGAAAGAATCCAGGAGGAAGCTCATTTTCTGGTGGAGAGGCTCAGGAACACACATGTAGGACACGGATGTGTACTGGGAAACCTTGCATATCTGCACTGAGACACTGGGGGTGTGCCACTGTACAAATCAAGGACCCAGGAATTGAGCACACAACTCCAGTTTCTGCTACTTTAACCTATACATGCATTTCTGGTAGGATGTAAATTACTATTTCTTTTAAGTACCTTCCCCGAGTGTGGTACTCCCCTGGACCACAAGCTTCCTTTTCACTGACAGCCCTCCCATGGGATGATCTGCACAGAGGAAAAAGCAGATGGACCCAATAGGATGCCAAAGTAGCACTGTTTTCCGTGAGACGCTGGAAAATTCATTCTGGATTCACACATGAATATCCCTGCTACCAATCTGAGAAAGCATGCTCAGCTGCACTGCCATTTTCCTTTCATTAATGCTGCACTGTATATGCCGCAGTGCAAGCGTCCAGCTCCGGGTCACTTTGTTACGCTTTGATAACTGTGTTCTGTGTTTGACTGTGTACCACAAAAGGCTTCACAAGCAAGGCACGTACAACTGAAAAGTCTGAAGCATTTTTACACTTAATACTAGCACTAAACACGTAGGACTACTAACCTACTAGACTTACTTAGGCTTAGCATTACTATGCTCACCCCCTTCTGACAAGACATCTGTTGAGGCTTTGCTGACCAGGAGTCATCAGCAAGGCAGAGAAGGGCTGGCTCCACTGCTGCACGGAAGAGGCTGATCTTTAATGTTATCATTTTCTCTTGCCTTCTTTTTTTAATCATTTTAAACCTTGTTATCTTGATGATTCCCATCTTCCTTCCTTACGGTACACCGTACTGCTGATCTCTCGTACTTTTGACTTTCCTGTCTTCATGGAGTCAATCTCACCTTTCCTCGCTTTTTTTTTAAAATTATTTTATTAGAATATCCTGCTGCCATGCTATCAAAACTCAACATTTGATCTCACATATCTGAACATCTAGGAGAGAGTTATACAGCTGAGGTTACGCCAGTAGATCTTGTAAAGAGGTGCCGTAGCCTAAAGACATGGCTAATGCAAGGTGGTTAGAAGTTTCATTGCATTTTGGTGGGACTCTGCAGGCAGTCTTAATCAACAGTATGTCCTGCCATGAGACGTGTCAGCTGAAGAGGAAACAAGCCACTCAGAACAGCATTATAGAGGATGAATGGGACAAAAGAGGTACATAAACATCTCAAACAGGAAAATCAGTCAATTCCACGTAATGAAGAACCAACTGGATAAGCCTCTCTCTGTCTTCTTAAAGGACTGCACTAATCTGGGCATCACGTGGATGCAAAAATTCCCAGTAGGTGTCAGGGGAACAGATGAGGATTGAAGTACTGAAAGCAAGTGACATATTTTGTTATTGCAGATAAACCTTTCAACCCTGGTACATTCTTAACACATGCTGTTTCCAACATCATCTGCTCCATTGTATTTGGGGATCGGTTTGACTATGAGGACAAGAAATTTCTCAGTCTAATTGAAATGCTGAGTGAAAATGAAAAGTATCAGACCAAAATACAAGTACAGGTTTGTGCAGTCTCATTTCATTAATAAATGTATTAAGGGTTGTGGCTTTAAAAAGAATATTTATTCATGTTACTCATTTTTCATTGGGATTATTGTCCCTGTGAATTTTGATGGCCAGAATGTCAGTTAAATGGCCAATTCCTATTGTTGTTTCTCTTCTGTATTTTTAATTTATGAACATCCCATTGTTTGTCCAAAGAAGGAAATGATTGCAAAAGTAGCTCATGTGAAGTCTTTCCTTGATTATAGTGAAACCATGATGCAAAAGGCATTAAATTCTATTTGAATAACAGAAACAGTTCCAAAACATTTCTTCCTTCTCAAAGTAACAGTTAAGGGAAGAATTAATTCCAAGCACTTTAACCAGAGTATGTTTTTCCCTCCTTTTATTATTACAGCTCTACAATTTCTTCCCAACCATCATGGATTATTTGCCTGGGCCGCATAAAACTCTAATAAAAAGCATTGACGATGTGGATGACTTTATTTCTGAGATTGTAAGAGCACACCAGAAATCCATCGATCCCAGCTGCCCACGAGACTTTATTGATGCATTTATCAACAAAATGGAGCAGGTAATGTAAGAGTGAGGAAAAGCTTTTTGGATGACAGGAAAATTAGCTCTTGAATCCTTGCATCTTCTCCCAGTTGTAGCAGAGTGCTGGGCTTTTGCAAATACAGAGGGAAATTTGTTTTTCTTGGCAATTTCTTTCGATCCCCTCCATTTTCCTCTTAAAGGTTTTTAAGAGCAGCACTAACAATGGCATGCAGCACTGGCCAGAGCTAGGAAAGCTGTAAACCAATCTCATGATGGAATTCAATGTCAATAGAAGAACTGTTATTCCTGATGTCCTGAGAAGTGCTGTATTTTTGAAAAGACATGAGGTGTGTCTAACATACAGTATAGGCACAAATCTTCCTTTGTAGAAAAGCTTCTTATCATTTTTGCTCAAGAATTCTGCCAAATTTCCCTCCAGGAGAAAGGGAACTCGCATTTCACTGTTGAGTCCTTGACCAGAACCACACTTGACTTGTTCCTTGCGGGAACTGGGACAACCAGCACCACACTGAGATTCGCACTGCTGATTCTCCAGAAAATACCCAGAGATTGAAGGTGAGAGGAAAGGGAATATCCGCTTGAAAATATATTCTAATCCATGGGTTCAATGAGGTGTGTTTGCATTACTCCCACTGGTGGCAACAGTCCCTAATAGCAGAGATGTCTGTCAGTCTTCACTTTACTTCCACAAGTGAGCCATCAGTACCAGGTACGTTCATATACTCTTGGGGGTGGGGAGTGAAAAAGCAAGCTTTGCTGCAAGCGTGAGGAAAGCTTTAGGGAAACAGCCCATTCAATTTGCTTTTTCCCTAACAGAGAAAATACAAAAGGAGATTGACAGTGTGGTTGGCCGAGACCGAAGCCCCTGCATGGCAGACAGGAGCCAGTTGCCGTACACGGATGCCGTGATCCATGAAATCCAGAGATTCATTGATTTCATTCCCCTTAACCTACCACGTACTGTGACACAGGACACCAAGCTCAGAGACTATATCATCCCCAAGGTCTGTTTCTGGGAGAAATTATAACCTCTTGAAAACAGTGATGCGCTAAAATAGATGTGTTCTCCTTTAGCTTCAAACACACTGGAATGCAATACAGAATCTGAATAACTTGGTTTTGGAGGGGATTCTGTAAATTATTACATCCATTGTATTTGGAAAAAGTTTTTCCATTCTCTGAATGAAGAAAGACATCAAGCTTCCAGTTTTTGTCATACAAATGTAAACTATCAAAGTTCTCATTTATTTGAAAGCAATATTAAATAGTTTAACCAAGCTTGTTGTTAAAATCCATTACAGAACTTCCTTGCCATACTTACAGAAGGAATTTTTTATTTAATAACTGCTAGTTTTAAACTGCCTATTCGTTGCCTACTCAGACAAAACGTGCTGTGTTATCTTCCTGCAGGAGTAGTTAAGGACCATGAATCATTTATTATTAACATTATCTGTCCAGCTGTTCTCCTTTGTGTAGGCAAAGAGCACTTCTAACTTTATTCTAGTATAAGTGAACTTCACAGAGATTCAATTGAGCAGTTTTCTACGTCACCAGGTTTTTCGTAACACATGCATGTGCAGAGTTAGGTGTTCAGAGGCCGTAGCTCAGCTAAGTTTTGAGATGATCCTATCCTTCTGATCTGTGTGATACTGAAGGAGTCTGATAAAGCTGAAAAGATAATTTACTGTTCATTGTACTAGAAAACCAAAATTGCTCATACTGCATGTCTTCCAGCTTTCCTCATGACATTTTCACACTGCCAATTCTGACTGACAGTGGAACATTAAGGGACCACAGAACGGTTAAACCAAAACTGTGCTCACGTATTCAACTCTGAGAACTGGTGGATGGGACATGACTTTGGCAGATTTCCAGTTTAATTTTCTTCACTTTATGCTATTTCAGGACACTATGATATTTCCCTTTGCTGTCTCCCATTCTGCAAGACTGCAAGGAATTTCCAAACCCAGAAAAATTTGACCCTGGACACTTCCTGAATGCAAATGGGACTTTCAGGAAGAGTAATTACTTCATGCCATTTTCTACAGGTAAAAGAGCTCTTTCTATGTCCGATCCTAGACTATCTTCACCTAGAACCTCTTCAAGGATTTCAGTGATTCTGTCATCACAATCTAAAAAGTGATGTCTGGAGATCTGCTGATCTTCCAGACAGTTCTATCCCATGTACTACAGTTTCAGTTTACCTCCTTTTCTTTCCAAGTACAAGAGCTCCTCCAGTGCATTCTACAAGAAAAGGTGCATGAAGTGGAACTCATAGCCATGCACTTCTCTCTCCAAACTAGCCATAAAACAGCAGAAGTGGAAAAGCCTTTAAACTGCATTGGCCACCTGGTACTCTCACATTGTTCAGACCTTAGTTTAA
This sequence comes from Cyrtonyx montezumae, assembly GCF_038088225.1. Classification (NCBI taxonomy): domain Eukaryota; kingdom Metazoa; phylum Chordata; class Aves; order Galliformes; family Odontophoridae; genus Cyrtonyx; species Cyrtonyx montezumae. The sequence goes on along the minus strand of NW_027072045.1, from coordinate 14,449,320 downwards.
ATCAGTTCACTTCCCCAGAAGGATGCAGGGCTGCCTGCCCATTCTGAGAATCAGAACTTTTGTGGCAAAGGGATTAAAATAAGCTACCAGCAAAAGTTCTCCACCATCACCTCCTATTTTTTCATTCTTTCTTGCAGGAAAGCGCATCTGTGCAGGAGAAGGTCTGGCCCGGATGGAGATATTCCTATTTCTAACATCCATCCTGCAGAACTTTACTTTGAAACCTCCCATAGACCGCAAGGACATTGATATTTCTCCAATAGTCTCCTCTGTGGGAAAGATACCCCGACCTTATGAGGTCTCTTTTGTTCCACGTTCTTGAAGTGAAGAAATCTCCCAACTCTCATATTCATGAGAAACTCTTCTGGAATGACAATCTTTGCCCAGCCTGACAAGACTGCAACACTCAGATCATTTGCTAGGTTCTCTGTGGACATAGGAGTTTTGCTTTTATAGAAAAGTAATTGCATGCTGCTTTTATAATCAGCACAGCCAAGTCAAAAGAAAAGCAGAATAGGTGATTGCATAGGGAAGGTGACAATTCTCTGGGGAGAACGATAGAGGCTCTCCTTTGCACTTATGTCACCTGTTAAGGTTCCTGTTTGTTTCCTGGTGTGTCAAGGTGTGAGGGCTCTGAGAACTCTTCCGCTGCTGCTGCTGCCCTTGTCACCTGATCCACTCAACAGAGTAGGAAAAGATGCTTGCACTGTATGGATTTCGTAGTCACTGCTTCAGGCACACCTCTCTGCATTTTCAGTTTGCTTGTGACCTATTTGTAAAGGAAATCATAAAGCAGCATGGAAGCATTTCCTTCTGTCAGATTATGACCATCTACTGCATTCTTGCCCCAGTACATATCATCGCTAATAGTGTGGATCAAGTCAATCTGGTGGTTGGGCAAATAGGTCCTCTCTTCTGTAATTATAATGAAGGTCTGCAAAAATAAAATTTATACTGCAAATTAAAGAAATTATGCACCAAATCGTTTTCCTGACATACTAGGAAGACGTGCTCCAGTGGAAAACCTTTCTCCACTAAGCTTAGGACTCTCACGTGCTGTCCACAGTAGGTACATATCTGACTGTTTCTTTTCACTCACTCATAAGAAATGCATCATGGCTTTAAGAAAAGAAGCTTTAAGGACAGCAAGCACTGGCCTAAAATGATCACTGCTGAACACACTTCACAGCTCCTCAGGTGATGCAATGCAAGGCAAAGGCAAAGGCAAAGGCAAAGGCAAAGGCAAAGGCAAAGGCAAAGGCAAAGGCAAAGGCAAAGGCAAAGGCAAAGGCAAAGGCAAAGGCAAAGGCAAAGGCAAAGGCGAGTTTGGAATGTGAAAGAAACAATTTTACTCCTTGCAGAACAAGATAGGAACAGCACGCTTGCCTGAAAAGTGCTGTCTCTGTCCCTGAAATGCTTTGCCTTAAATTGAATTGAATCTGGAAATTCTCTGCTGTCATACAGGATTTGTTTCAATGCAGGGAATACATCAGCATCCTAAATAGTACACACTGAGAATGAGTAACCAAGTACACGAAGATGAAGTTGTCAAAACCTTCCCAAGAAATATGGATTTGACTTACCTGATTTCTTGTTTATTGCAGGAACCTCTGTTCCCTACTGCCATATGGCCTCTGCTTCTCCATGACAGTGTATAACCAGTGTCCTGACAATAGCAAACATTAAGGCTTCTAGCTCAGCTTAGGCTCTGTATTGGAGGGCGGAAGCTTCTCCCTTATTCTGTGACTGACCTATCAATTAACTTTACATGAGACTGCTTTCTTAAATTTCCCTATCATGGTCTTCTCACATCTCAGGTTATTATAGCCTTAATAAAGTCCCTGTGTATTAGGACAAATAACATTGATTATCAGTAAATGGCTTTCACCAGATTTGGTATCCACTACTTTGCTTCTTGGACGTGACATAAACACCTCCACCTCCAACGTTAGTTAAGCACATGCACATCTTATATTCACGTTAGTTAAGCACATGCACATCTTATATTCACAATCAAGAAAGATGGCTGCATGGACAACTTTAACCCAAGCTGAAGACAATTCCACCAGAAGGCTTCTCGAGCTCTTCTCTTTTGGGATACTAATATCTTGCTGATTTATTGCGAATTCCATAAGGGGAAAAGAGTTTCTTCTGCACCTCTTCCAGCAGACAAACTTCAAGCTCTGAACACAATCACATTCAGAACATATGGAACTGACTTTAGGGAGGAGGTGCAGTCTGAGCCATGTATGTTTGGTTGTAGAATGGGGGATATTCAGAGGTTCAAATGAGTAGAATCACTGAACCTCCTGTACGACAGAGTTTGTATCATGCAGTTAGTTTTAATCAGCTGAAGAGGGCCTTTCTGAGCTTATACATTGTCAGTTGGTGAGCTGGTTCATCGTCGTTTTTCTTTGTGTTCCTTATGAACTATTCACATGTTTATTCAGGTACAGTCAGTGAGTATTTTTCATTCCTTCGTTTCTGTTTTGTCGGCTCTAATGTGTCAGAGCAGGAAAGAATGGTGATTTTTTCTGTACTATCAGTCCTCTTGTTTCTTGGGGATTGTAAGCCTTAATACAAGCTGTGTGTGAGACAGCTCTGCATTTCGGGATGCATGCCTGGGAGCAGGTGGGCAAAGCTGCTGCATTCATTCCACAAGTTGATCTTTTAGGCACACATAAGCATAAACAAATTGGTTAGGGCACAGCCACAGGTTCAGCTACAAAGCTGAAGCAAAGGTAGAAGCCTTTGATTACTACCTATCCTGCTCCACAACTCTAGGTTTTCTTAAAGCTTTTGTTAATATATGAAAAGGAGTCACCAAAAAAAAAAAAAAAAAAAAAAAAAACCTACCCAAAGTAATTCTCAGAGGAAAATGCATGGCACTAGTGAATTATGAGAATTAGCTATAGATGAAAACCATCACAGTAAAAAAGGCACCAGGTAGTTCACAGTATATTTTTTTTCTTTCTTTTTCTTTTCCTTTTCTTTTCCTTTTTCTTTTTCTTTTTCTTTTTCTTTTTCTTTTTCTTTTTCTTTTTCTTTTTCTTTTTCTTTTTCTTTTTCTTTTTCTTTTTCTTTTTCTTTTTCTTTTTTCTTTTTCTTTTTCTTTTCCTTTTCTTTCTTTCTTTTCCTTTTTCTTTTTCTTTTTCTTTTTCTTTTTCTTTTTCTTTTCTTTTTCTTTTTCTTTTTCTTTTCCTTTTTCTTTTTCTTTTTTCTTTTCTTTTTCTTTTTCTTTTTTTTTCCTTTTTCTTTTTCTTTTTCTTTTTCTTTTCCTTTTTCTTTTTCTTTTTCTTTTTCTTTTTCTTTTTCTTTTTCTTTTTCTTTTCCTTTTTCTTTTTCTTTTTCTTTTTCTTTTTCTTTTTCTTTTTCTTTTTCTTTTTCTTTTTCTTTTTCTTTTTCTTTTTCTTTTTCTTTTTCTTTTTCTTTTTCTTTTTCTTTTTCTTTTTTTTTCTTTTTTCTTTTTCTTTTTCTTTTTCTTTTTCTTTTTCTTTTCTTTTTCCTTTTCCTTTTTCTTTTCTTTTTCCTTTTCCTTTTCTCTTTTCCTTTCCTTTCCTTTTCCTTTTCCTTTTCCTTTTCCTTTTTCTTTTCCTTTTCCTTTCCTTTTCCTTTTCCTTTTCCTTTTCCTTTTCCTTTTCCTTTTCCTTTTCCTTTTCCTTTTCCTTTTCCTTTTCCTTTTTCTTTTTCTTTTTTTCCAACACGCAATTTAGAAACTCAGAAGTGGCTCAGAATATGCCTGAGAAGGACTTTTCTGGAGAACCTGTGGATGAGGTACCCAATAGAGAGGGAGTGCATTGCCATCCACAACTGATAAGTGTCTGGACAAATACAATTTAACTCAAAAAATACACCCTTACTATTAGAAATACAGTACAGTCCCAAGTTTCTCAATTGCTGGACCAGGTTCTTCTTAATGTGCACCACTGCACCCACCAAATCCTGCAATCTCTCTCCATCTCTTCTGTAGTTTAAAGCAAGTTATTCTTCAGATGTAGTTACTACGTTTCTTATGAAGGGCAAAGCAGGTAACTTTGCTCAGGAGGCAACTTCTCTGTTTCAGACATCTTTCTCCATGCAGACTAAAAAGACAAGGAGACAAACAATGCAAACTGTAAGGAAATGGTTGTGGATCCCAAGGCTTCCGCTGCAACATGAAACAGGGATGCAGGATCAAAGGAGGGCTTGATGCTGCATCCTGGAAGTCTCACTTGGCGTATAAGGTAAAGAAACAAAACAAAACAGTCAAAAACAATCAGTAGCTCTTACTTTCTCTGGATTAAGCATAACAGTTAGCTAAAATCAGTAGATACTGGCAAACTTGGATGAACTGCTTTATCTCTTAACTTTTTGTGACCTCAGTCAAAGTTCCACTGTAATATCAGAAAGCAGGGACATACATTAATCATTAACAAATCTATCTTTAACGAAACACATCATACTATTATAGAATGTTTGTTCTCCACTTCTTGTTTGGTTTTTCTTGTTTGGTTTATTTTCCTTGTATGTTTGCTGTCCAGTGCACATATTCACACCTGTAACACTGCATATATGACATATGTAGCTGCAGGCCAGTACTGAATAACTTTTGTCCAGTTGGATAACTTTTAACATCTCCACTTAAACACAGAGTTCCAGGTTAAAAAGTATACTCTAAGGAGCAGAAGAGGTATTTTTAGCAGTTGAACACCTTGTAGTTTCCACTAGTGATTTAAGACCCAATTCTGAATTATTTTTTTTTTACATCTACACGAAGTACTATTCTGACACTTGGATCCAACTTCTGAAGAACCTGTTAGAGTAGCTGGGCAGAATTGCCTCAGGGGTACCAGGGAAAAATCCTCATCTGGATTTGACCTCTTACATTTCTGCTTAAAGAGCTATGCTTGCTGTACTTGCTAGGCTGCTTTATCCCCTGGTTAGCAGTTAACAGTTCAACCTGTCAAGAACTGTTTCAATTTCAAAGCAATTGCACAGATCACTTCAGAGCTCTTCATAGATCTTCAGAGCTCCAGGAGTTTTTCACACTTGTAATTTTAAAACAACATTGCTTCTTTCTTTTTTCTTTTTCTTCTTTTTCTTTTTCTTTTTCTTTCCCTTTTTCTTTTTCTTTTCTTTTTCTTTTCTCTCTTTTTCTTTTTTACTTTTCCCTTTTCTCTTCCTTTCCTTTTTTTCTTTTTTCTTCTTTCCTTTCTTCTTTCCTTTCTCCTTCCCTTCCCTTCCCTTCCCTTCCCTTCTGTTCCCTTCCCTCCCCTTCCCTTCCCTTCCCTTCCCTTCTTTACTTTTTTCTTTTTCTCTTTTCTTTCCTTTCTTTCCTTTTTTCCTTTTTTCCTCTTTTCTTTTCTGTAGAAAAGCAAGACTTTCAGCACAATACTGGTCCTTAGTTTTCCTTAACTGCTTTCTCTTATACAAGTTTTCTCTGCTGAAACATCGCCCTCTTGTGGCTGTCTTGCAAATCTGTCACACAAGACAAGAAGCAGAGAAATGCTGCATTACTTTTCTTTGAACATTTCTGTGCCTTGATCGTATAGATTCCCACACTCTCCAATAGCATGTAAGTTTGTACGTGGTGAAAGGACCTCACATCAACCACCAAATGCATCCATGAGTGGAAAAAAAAACATGGCTAAGTCACCGGTTCTAATAAAATATACAACTGTCACTGAAGCATATTTAAACCTATTCTTCAGCCTCACTGTAAAGACAAACCAGATGCTGGACCCCTAACTATACAGAGGTTGCACGGGGAAGGCTAGGAAGCTCCATGTGCACTCAGCACTCTCCAGGGTGAGGTAAGTGTAGAGGATGGTTGGACTAGATGATCTTGTAGGTCCTTTCCAACCTAATGAACCTATGAAACTATGAACCTAGGGAATGAGATATTACTTGCATGTGACCATATTTATCTGACCACTGCCACTGCCCTGACCCTGAAGAGTGAGAAAGAGTACCTGCTAATTCCAGCTGCATGGATGCTCTTAGAGGGCACTTAACCCAGTTTCAGCAGTGACACTGACAGCGTCCTCAGTTTTCAGACGTCTCTCTGGAGATTTGAGAGGCGTTGCTCAGCACTTACAGCTAGTACATGTGTACTCCAGAGTGGTGTTCTGCAGTCACAATCTGTTTAATCACAAACTTCCAGTTCTCTGCCAAGCAGAGGACAGACCTTACCTTATTGCACCTGAGAACATGCTCTTGCTTGGCTAGCAAGTCTATCTCCACGCGCAGTATCTTGTGCGCAAACAGGGCACAATACATATCTAAAGTCTGTGTTAGGAAAACTTCCAGCTTGGTTGCCGTAACATCCAAGGTTGGCAATGGCAGTATCACCTGCTGCACAGCCCTAGGCAACCTGCTCCAGGTGACCATGCTTGAGCAGGGTGTTAGAGAATTGACTTTGAGATCCCTCCAACCTCAACCGTTCTGTGATTGTGCACAATACGGGAAGAAAGGCTGGCACGGGGTGAGCTTTTACACTGAGCAAAGATTAAGGGTGATACACTTAACTGTCTTCTGTATTGTTTCAATTTTTTAAGCAAGACTAGTAGCTCTAAAATATTTTCTTCCATTGCATGCCTCCCCGTGGTGCCAACAGCTGCCTCACTGGATCCAAGGCAGCCACAGTAGGGAAGCACTGAAGGATGCACATAAAAAACAGAGCGGAGAGCAGCACAGTCTTTCATGGTCTGTTCAGGAGGTTAGGCAGCCAGGCTGCTAAAATGATCCTGATGACAGAGGATTCTTACAGAGTTTCAGCATTTCAAGTGTAATGAGGACAGTATGTATTAAGGAAAATGGGATAGTGACTGCAATGCATCTGAAATACAGTGGGGCGGACCTGTATTCAGTTCTGTACCCAACTTGGATCTGTGCAGTTTGTCTCCACAGGGTCTAAGGACATTGAACACATTTGAAAAGGGAGCTGACTTGCACATAATTGCCAGCATGCTGCCATTACAGTATGGAGTCTGTGTCATTTTCCATTCTGTATCCAGTACTCGATTGGCAGGTTATCTGACAGAGGACTTTATTTGTCTTGCTGCCTAGTGATAGGACAAGTCACTATTTAATATACACATACCTGCCACATCACATGGACAAGAACACAATGTTCTACACAGCTCTACATGGCAATACTGGAGTGCAAAGTCAGTACTTGTACTGTCCTCTACTGCAACCCCAGCTTCAACTAGTCTGGGTCAACAGGTATAAAAAAGACCCAAATTTTGGCTGAACATTTCTGTTCAGTAAAAAGGTTTCTGTTAAAATTTGCGATTTGAGCACTGTTCAGCTGGTAAAAGAGTTTTCTCTGCTGGGCTTGCCTCTTCAAAAATGAATAGGATTAAAAATGCAGAAGCTTCTTTGGGAAAGTAGAGAAAGGATGTATTAAGTTGTAGATGTATTGCTCTCCATCGGATATGAAATAGACACACATGTTCCACTTTCAGTTCTGCTTCTCTTCCTGTCTTTCTTCACTTACACCTCCCCCATACTACTTACAAGAATCTGCAGAACAGAAAAATACCAGACAATGTTCCGGCTGCCGATACACTAAAGCTTTGGAAAAATATCTGCACTAATCAGGGACTTCATTAAGCCACTAATTCACCAATGTCAGTGTTGTCAGCAGCCTAGCAACATGTAAGTCATGGAGTGCCAGTTTTGTCAGATATTGTAAGATAGTTTACACAAACAACACAACAGAGTTCCTTAAGAGAAAATGAAAAGAAACAGATATTTACTTGCAGGACAGCACTGCAATGCCTTACCTGTCAGTTCACCTGTTAAATAAGTGGCCATTTTGCTGAACATATCTTTACAGAGCTCATTGATGTCTGCTTCTGCTGGTTCCTTAGCTTCCCCTGCTGTTTCAACAGCAGGATCCTCTGATCAGAGTACAGACATCACAGGGTCAAGGGAAATCAATGAGTACAGACATAGATAACAAAAATTAAAGTGACCCACTGTTTTTTTTACGTTGACTAGACCTACTTCCCATACAAACTGTTTCCTTTACACTGAAAGATAACAAACGACCTGGTACTCTCACATTGTTCAGAACACTGAGACCTTAGATTAAATCAGTTCACTTCCCCAGAAGGATGCAGGGCTGCCTGCCCTTTCTGAGTAATTGGAACTTTTGTGGCAAAGGGGTTAAAATATGCTACCAGCAAAAGTTCTCCACCATCACCTCCTATTTTTTCATTCTTTCTTGCAGGAAAGCGCATCTGTGCAGGAGAAGGTCTGGCTCGGATGGAGATATTCCCATTTCTAACATCCATCCTGCAGAACTTTACTTTGAAGCCTCCCATAGACCGCAAGGACATTGATATTTCTCCAGTTGTCACCTCTGAAGGAAAGATACCCCAACCTTATGAGGTCCCTTTTGTTCCACGTTAGTGAAGTGAAGAAATCTCCCAACTCTCATATTTCGATGCAGGGAATACATCAGCATCCTAAATAGTACACACTGAGAATGAGTAACCAAGTACACGAAGATGAAGTTGTCAAAACCTTCCCAAGAAATATGCATTTGAGTTACCTGATTTCTTGTTTATTGCAGGAACCTCTGTTCCCTACTGCCATATGGCCTCTGCTTCTCCATGACAGTGTATAACCAGTGTCCTGACAATAGCAAACATTAAGGCCTCTAGCACAACTCTGGCTCTACATTGGAGGGTGGATGTTGTTCAGATGTCACAGCCAGTAAAAAGGCCTAAACTTCCTTGCCCTTTAAGAGATCAAGTGTGGACATAGCAATTTGCTGCACATTCTAAATGACAGAAGAGTAGAAGTCATGCCATTGGCTTGGTCTTGAGTCAATGAAGTTATGTTTTGGGTCCTATGAGTTTGGACACAAATAATTAACCAAACCATTTGTGCTTGTCTGTCAAACAGCATTTCTGCAATCACCTGAAAAATGACAAGGTCTGCTTCTTATCTTCAGTACTACCTACATAGCACATTACAAGTAGGCATGTTTTGAAAATTGTTGAACGATGAAGGTATCGTTGAATCTTAATACATGTGGTCATGGCACAGCTTTAGTCTTGTCACACAGAAGTTGACATTGTGATTTTCTACAAGAAGTGAAAAATAACCCTACCTGAAAATGGTAAGGTTTTATCAGCAGATATGTAATTCTCATCAGAATAGACGTGATGGTTTAGACAGGCTAATCTGCTTAATGAGAATGTTCAAGGAAATAATGTATTTTATTGTAAGGACACAGGAACCTGAGGATGGGTGCACTGCATCGTGTCAACAGTCAAGTCAGATCAGAAACCTATCTGAGATTGGCTGAAAATGAGGTCCCAGGAAATAGCATCATGGCAGCCACAGAGGAATTGCTTTTTGATTGTTCTCCAGTGCCCAGAGACCTGGGCATTTTTTAGTATCCTCAGTGGATTTTTCTGCTATGACGTTGCCTGATCACTTCTGAACACATATAAACTTAACATCTACATCCTGCCTAATGGTGTTCTGTAGCTCATGATCTGAGAAGAATGTCATCTCTTTCCCCATATAAATGTTGCCAGTCACAGAATCACAGAATTGTAGTGGTTGGAAGGGATCACCAGAGATCATCCAGTCTAAACCCCCTCCCAAAGCAGCTCCCTAGCCCAGGTTGCACAGGTAGGCATCCAGGCGGGTCTTGACCATCTCCAGAGGAGACTCCACCGCCTCTCTGTGCAGCTGTGCCAGTGCTCCGTCACTGCACTGTGAAGAAGTTCTATTGCACATGTGTGGAACTTCCCATGCAATGGCTTGTGGCCGTTTCCCCACGTCCTACCACCACACACTGCTGAGAAGAGTCCAGCCTTGTCCCTTTGCCTCCTGCTCCTTAGATATTTATAGACGTGGCTCAGATGCCCTCTGAGTTTTCTTTTTTCAAGGCTGAACGTATCCAGGTCTGTGAGCAATTCCTCATAAGAGAGGTGTTCAGTGCCCTTTATCAGTCACTGCTTAAGTGTTTTGTAACATCATGCAGAAGGCCATAAAGCTGAGGGGAGCTGGCCTGGGGGCAGTCACTGTTCAGGAGTTGCTGGCTGTTGGTTGGTGGAGGGTGTGACCTTGTGTTGCTGATGGTTGTGAGTCAGCAGGCAGTTATATTATTGCTGTACATTGGTCAGCAGGTGGAGACTAATTGCTGTGCTCCTATTCTTATTGTTACCATTGCACTTTTGTTTCCGTTTTCCTCATCTGTCTTGGTAATATGTTTTGATCTCAACCAACAAATCCTGTTCTGTCTCCTGTCTCCTCCCACATCCCACCTGGGGGGAGAAAGTGAACATTTGTGTGGTCTTCAGCAGCATGACAGTTTAAACCACAACAGGTTGTTTTTCTTTTGGGCATTGTCAGCAGTGTGTGATGACACAACAACGGGAAATGGCCACAAACTGAAGCATACAAAGTTCCTCACAAATGTGCGGGGGAACTTTGTCACAGTAATGGTGACAGCTGCATACTCCTCATGTGCATCTCCTTCCTCATTAAAGCACAACAAACACGCAGTTGTGTCTCAGCATTTGAATCTCAGTAAACGGATCTAGTTTCAAGTTCTTGTGGTATATATGGGATTGGTTAAGGTTTAATCTGTGTAAAACTGTTCTTAGACCCTTTGAAAATCCAGCACATTTGACATGCCATCATTGGCTAGGAGGGATATATTCTGAAGCTGTAAATGTTTGTATCTGGATAGTTTCTTCACTGGGCAAGATTTTGAAGTCTTGATCCTGAAGATTATTTGAAAAAAAAAAAAAACAACAATGAAAATTGTCACTTCTATATACATGAGGAAGAGGAGTGGGAAGTGTACATTTTGTGTGAGGTATCCTGTTATATTTTAAATAACTACTATGAATAAAACCAACCAATCATTCCATCATTCCCTTATCAGAATGCCATTAACTTTTACCAATCATCAGATCTCTTCTGGATCTTCCAATAGTTTCTTAAAACATCACACAGTAAAGGAGGTCACAGGCTGCTAGAGGGCTCTGTGGTTTGTGGATATCTTGTCAAATCCTCATGCAAATGCTGTGGACAATGTTGATTACCTAAAACAGATTAGGACAAGTGAAGTTTATTCCTCAGAAATCAGCATGCTTGACCTCAGAACAATGTCATTGTTCCATTCCAGAAGTGGAGGTGAAATACCTAGGAAAAAACTTGCAATGATGCCCTCATTTCATCTACAGCTCCCTTCACTGCTCCCGCCCATTGGAGAGGCTGGCAGGAGTCCCCCTGCACAACAGGGGAGACAACAACAGCAAGAGCTGAAGCATACGTTCAGCAGCTAGGATCTAATATTTCTCCATTTTGTGTTCATTTGGCAGCATTAGACCATGATTAGTACCATATGAATGATTGCCCAAAGGAGCACAAGCCTTACGTGTAAAACATTCAGAGTTAACCACGAGTTCAGACCAGTTTGCTCATTCTTATCTTGAGCAGATTAAGTAATCTCCTATGTCAGCAGAAATAAGGAGGTGATATTGACTGATCTAATCCACGTGCTTTTGTTCTACAGTGTATAAATAATCGTGGGTTTGCAGGTCCCCATTCAGACTCTTCTGACACTTGACAGCTCTTCCTCTGCCCACCATGGAGTTCCTGGGATTGCCCACGATCCTCGTGCTGGTCTGTATCTCATGCCTTCTCATTGCTGCATGGAGAAGTACATCGCGAAGAGGGAAAGAGCCTCCTGGTCCCATGGCAATCCCCATCATCGGAAACATTTTTCAGCTGAACCCACAGAACTTGATGGAAAGCTTTAAGGAGGTAAGACTGTCTCTTTCATTCCTGTGTTGTCTCCCTCGCCTGTAGAGCAGAGCCAGTCTAGACAGTCTCAGCTTAATTCAGCAGGCAATGTTGATATTGCTTGGAGCAGCTGTCACACTTAAACAGAAAAGCATTTGCATGAAGTTTACTTTTGACGTATTGTGCTGCCTATTGCAGTAACCATACGGATGACGAGTTGTGCACTGGTCTCACAGATGTACAGCAATATGCAATAGGTTTGCAGTCAAGGTGCTGAGGCTTTTGCCATATTCGCTGCACTCCTTTTGTGCCTGTCTCCTCACTGCTGTGGCAACAGGGCCCAGCCCTGTTTTAGGGAGGGCCTTGTTCTCTTTTGTTGCCTCTGCTCCCTGGCAGCTAGGTATAATCTGCAGGGTGGGGAAGTTGTGAGTACAAGGGCTGAATCAAAGCTGTTTGAAGGTGAATTGTACTGCCTAATTTCTTCCCTAGATTCTGTCATGCATCTGTCAAACGAAAAACTGTGTGTTGCATTGCCTGCAGGAGAATAGACAGAATGTGTTTGGCTGTGGTGCCTACTCCTGAGGGGATTGTGAGGAGATGATGGTTGGTGGATAGGAAATGGCTGAGGAATTACTTGGTTTCCAGATGCTTTGAGAAGGGCTCTTACTCACCAGCAGTGCACGTTCTGGGGAAACCCCACTTATACGGAGAAAGCAGGCCTGTTGGGAAGCTCTAGGTACACAAACAGTCCCAGAGAATGAATAAGATATAACAGTTGTACGAAACACAGTGACTATGTAGTGTTCTCGTAATTGTGAGATGTCAGGCAGTAACACAACTGCACATGTCATTATGTCATTCAAATATAGATTTTCCAGTGTCATTATCAGCAACCTCCTCCTCTTCATTCTCTACAGCCTTTCTTTATCTGCCCCAAGAGGCAAAGTAATTACAGCAGAATAGTTGCTCAAACCACAGTACATGTGGCAGGCTCAGAGGTGTGTGCCTGGAACAGTTGCCCATTGTAGATTACATTTGCTTGAGTCAATGCGTTTCCCAGACCTCATCTCACACACTCTTCGTACTGACTAAGGTGAGGTCTGCTGAAACAAAGCATGCTCCAAACTTCTGTGTTTCTCACAAAAATGCAGTTACAGTGCTCTAGGGATTGGTACAAAAAAGAAGAGACCTTTTGTCTGTCACTGCTGTGCAATCTGCAAATGTAGAGAAGGAAAAAAAAAAAACCAAAAGAACTTTGATATGAAGCTGCGAACTTATTTTTACATTAATAACATTCAGATGTGGTGTTCCTTTGTTCTTGTGTTCTTCCTTCCTACAGCTCAGTGAAAAGTATGGTCCTATCTTCACAGTACATTTAGGCCTCCAGAAGGTTGTGGTGCTGTATGGCTACGACATTGTGAAAGAAGCCCTAATTGATAACGGAGAAGTCTTCAGTGGAAGAGGACTACTGCCACTGATTGAAAAAGTCTTCAAAGGCTTAGGTAAATCCCTGTAAACTATGCCATACAGAGTTGATCGTGTAATTGACACAAAAATCCACCTGTGAGAGCAATGGAAATGTAACTGGTGAAAATACTGCATTTGTACATAAAAATAAGGAACAAAATTGCTAGAAACCCAACTCATTACTCGGACCTGGCAGTAGGATGAAGCCCTGGAGAACTGTTAAGGTCCTAGGCTGGCTCCAGTGAGTTCCTGTCTATTTTCAGCACCCTTCAAATTCTGGCTAAAGCTTTGTTCACAAAATGTGCCTCTAAGACATAATTGTTCTTCTTCCATTTCTGAAAATACTGCAAGGCCCCTACAGCTCAGGAGCCAATCACTTTAAATTTCAGAGCACAATAACAACACACTAACGTAGGCTGTAGTAGTAAGAGTCACACTCAAGGATAGGTCCTGGGCTCATTCAGCAGGGCAGATCCCAGTGCAGCATTTATTCCAGTAAATTCTTGTCCCATGGTATTTTCAGTGATGATACGATGTGTGAAGGTGCATCACTGAACATGTGAATAGTTGTGTTTTCCATCTGCTTGTAGCCAAATTGAGATGAGTACCTGTGGTACTTTTTATTGACAGCCCATTGTCATTTCTGTTATTCTGGAAATAAACGGTGGTGCTTTGATTGGATTGATCGAAGAGTCACATCTAAAATTGCATGAAACTTAGGGTTTAGGTCACATATAGCTGTCGTGGTAGACACATATATGAGGGGCCAGTGTGGGGGAGTAAAACTGTTTCCTCATGGAGTCCTGTGTTGTTCCTTCTTGTGATAGGCATTTTGACCAGCAATGGCGAGACATGGAGGCAGATCCGACGGTTTACTCTCACCACCCTGCGTGATTTTGGGATGGGGAAGAAGGGCATTGAGGAAAGAATCCAGGAGGAAGCTCATTTTCTGGTGGAGAGGCTCAGGAACACACATGGTAGGACACGGATGTGTGCTGGGAAACCTTGCATATCTGCACTGAGACACTGGGGGTGTGCCACTGTACAAATCAAGGACCCAGGAATTGAGCACACAACTCCAGTTTCTGCTACTTTAACCTATACATGCATTTCTGGTAGGATGTAAATTACTATTTCTTTTAAGTACCTTCCCTGAGTGTGGTACTCCCCTGGACCACAAGCTTCCTTTTCACTGACAGCCCTCCCATGGGATGATCTGCACAGAGGAAAAAGCAGATGGACCCAATAGGATGCCAAAGTAGCACTGTTTTCCGTGAGACGCTGGAAAATTCATTCTGGATTCACACATGAATATCCCTGCTACCAATCTGAGAAAGCGTGCTCAGCTGCACTGCCATTTTCCTTTCATTAATGCTGCACTGTATATGCCGCAGTGCAAGCGTCCAGCTCCGGGTCACTTTGTTACGCTTTATACTGTGTTCTGTGTTTGACTGTGTACCAAAAGGCTTCACAAGCAAGGTACGTACAACTGAAAAGTCTGAAGCATTTTTACTCTTAATGCTAGCACTAAACACATAGGACTACTAACCTTCTAGACTTAGGCTTAGCATTACTATGCTCACCCCTTCTGACAAGACATCTGTTGAGGCTTTGCTGACCAGGAGTTATCAGCAAGGCAGAGAAGGGCTGGCTCCACTGCTGCACGAAAGAGGCTGATCTTTAATGTTATCATTTTCTCTTGCCTTCTTTTTTTAATCATTTTATTCCTTGTTATCTTGATGATTCCCATCTTCCTCCTTACGGTACACCGTACTGCTCATCTCTCGTACTTTTGACTTTCCTGGCTTCATGGAGTCAATCTCACCTTTCCTCGCTTTTTTTTTTTTTAATTATTTTGTTAGAATATCCTGCTGCCATGCTATCAAAACTCAACATTTGATCTCAGGTATCTGAACATCTAGGAGAGAGTTATACAGCTGAGGTTACGCCAGTAGATCTTGTAAAGAGGTGCAGTAGCCTAAAGACATGGCTAATGCAAGGTGGTTAGAAGTTTCATTGCATTTTGGTGGGACTCTGCAGGCAGTCTTAATCAACAGTATGTCCTGCCATGAGACGTGTCAGCTGAAGAGGAAACAAGCCACTCAGAACAGCATTATAGGATGAATGGGACAAAAGAGGTACACAAACATCTCAAACAGGAAAATCAATCAATTGCAAGTAATGAAGAACCAACTGGATAAGCCTCTCTCTGTCTTCTTAAAGGACTGCACTAATCTGGGCATCACGTGGATGCAAAAATTCCTTGTAGGTGTCAGGGGAGCAGATGAGTATTGAAGTACTGAAAGCAAGTGATATATTTTGTTATTGCAGAGAAACCTTTCAACCCTGGTACATTCTTAACACATGCTGTTTCCAACATCATCTGCTCCATTGTATTTGGGGATCGGTTTGACTATGAGGACAAGAAATTTCTCAGTCTAATTGAAATGCTGAGTGAAAATGAAAAGTATCAGACCAAAATACAAGTACAGGTTTGTGCAGTATCATTTCATTAATAAATGTATTAAGGGTTGTGGCTTTAAAAAGAATATTTATTCATGTTACTCATTTTTCATTGGGATTATTGTCCCTGTGAATTTTGATGGCCAGAATGTCAGTTGAGTGCCCAATTCTTATTGTTGTTTCTCTTCTGTATTTTTAATTTATGAACATCCTATTGTTTGTCCAAAGAAGGAAATGATTGCAAAAGTAGCTCATGTGAAGTCTTTCCTTGATTATAGTGAAACCATGATGCAAAAGGCATTAAATTCTATTTAAATAACAGAAACAGTTCCAAAACATATTCTTCCTTCTCAAAGAAACAGTTATAGGAAGAAATAATTCCAAGCACTTTAACCAGAATATGTTTTTCCCTCCTTTTATTATTACAGCTCTACAATTTCTTCCCAACCATCATGGATTGTTTGCCTGGGCCGCATAAAACTCTATTAAAAACCATTGATGATGTGGATGACTTTATTTCTGAGATTGTAAGAGCACACCAGAAATCCATCGATCCCAGCTGCCCTCGAGACTTTATTGATGCATTTATCAACAAAATGGAGCAGGTAATGTAAGAGTGAGGAAGAGCTTTTTGGATGACAGGAAAATTAGCTCTTGAATCCTTGCATCTTCTCCCAGTTGTAGCAGTGTGCTGGGCTTTTGCAAATACAGAAGGACATTTGTTTTTCTTGGCAATTTCCTTCTATCCCCTCCATTTTCCTCTTAAAGGTTTTTAAGAGCAGCACTAACAATGGCATGCAGCACTGGCCAGAGCTAGGAAAGCTGTAGACCAATCTCATGATGGAATTCAATGCTCTTCCCATATTATCCCAAATGTCAGTAGAAGAACTGTTATTCCTGATGTCCTGAGAAGTGCTGTATTTTTGAAAAGACATGAGGTGTCTAACATACAGTATAGGCACAAATCTTCCTTCGTAGAAAAGCTTCTTATCATTTTTGCTCAAAGAATTGTGCCAAATTTTCCTCCAGGAGAAAGGGAACTCGCATTTCACTGTTGAGTCCTTGACCAGAACCACACTTGACTTGTTCTTTGCGGGAACTGGGACAACCAGCACCACACTGAGATTCGCACTGCTGATTCTCCAGAAATACCCAGAGATTGAAGGTGAGAGGAAAGGGAATATCCGCTTGAAAATATATTCTAATCCATGGGTTCAATGAGGAGTGTTTGCGTCACTCCCACTGGTGGCAACAGTCCCTAATAGCAGAGATGTCTATCAGTCTTCATTTTACTTCCACAAGTGAGCCATCAGTACCAGGTACGTTCATATATTCTCGGGGGTGAGGGGTGAAAAGCAAGCTTTGCTGCAAGTGTGAGGAAAGCTTTAGGGAAACAGCCATTCAATTTGCTTTTTCCCTAACAGAGAAAATACAAAAGGAGATTGACAGTGTGGTTGGCCGAGACCGAAGCCCCTGCATGGCAGACAGGAGCCAGTTGCCGTACACGGATGCCGTGATCCATGAAATCCAGAGATTCATTGATTTCATTCCCCTTAACCTACCACGTGCTGTGACACAGGACACCAAGCTCAGAGACTATATCATCCCCAAGGTCTGTTTCTGGGAGAAATTATAACCTCTTGAAAACAGTGATGCGCTAAAATAGATGTGTTCTCCTTTAGCTTCAAACACACTGGAATGCAATACAGAATCTGAATAACTTGGTTTTGGAGGGGATTCTGTAAATTATTACATCCATTGTATTTGGAAAAAGTTTTTTCATTCTCTGAATGAGGAAAGACATCAAGCTTCCAGTTTTTGTCATACAAATGTAAACTATCAAAGTTCTCATTTATTTGAAAGCAATATTAAATAGTTTAACCAAGCTTGTTGTTAAAATCCATTACAGAACTTCCTTGCCATACTTACAGAAGGAATTTTTTATTTAATAACTGCTATTTTTAAACTGCCTATTTGTTGCCTACTCAGACAAAACGTGCTGTGTTATCTTCCTGCAGGAGTAGTTAAGGACCATGAATCATTTATTATTAACATTATCTGTCCAGCTGTTCTCCTTTGTGTAGGCAAAGAGCACTTCTAACTTTATTCTAGTATAAGTGAACTTCACAGAGATTCAATTGAGCAGTTTTCTACGTCACCAGGTTTTTCGTAACACATGCATGTGCAGAGTTAGGTGTTCAGAGGCCGTAGCTCAGCTAAGTTTTGAGATGATCCTATCCTTCTGATCTGTGTGATACTGAAGGAGTCTGATAAAGCTGAAAAGATAATTTACTGTTCATTGTACTAGAAAACCAAAATTGCTCATACTGCATGTCTTCCAGCTTTCCTCATGACATTTTCACACTGCCAATTCTGACTGACTGTGGAACATTAAGGGACCACAGAACGGTTAAATCAAAACAGTGCTCACATATTCAACTCTGAGAACTGATGGATGGGACATGACTTTTGCAGATCTCCACTTTAATTTTCTTCACTTTATGCTATTTCAGGACACTATGGTATTACCTTTGCTGTTTCCCATTCTGCAAGACTGCAAGGAATTTCCAAACCCAGAAAAATTTGACCCTGGACACTTCCTGAATGCAAATGGGACTTTCAGGAAGAGTAATTACTTCATGCCATTTTCTACAGGTAAAAGAGCTCTTTCTATGTCCGATCCTAGACTATCTTCACCTAGAACCTCTTCAAGGATTTCAGTGATTCTGTCATCACAATCTAAAAAGTGATGTCTGGAGATCTGCTGATCTTCCAGACAGTTCTATCCCATGTACTACAGTTTCAGTTTACCTCCTTTTCTTTCCAAGTACAAGAGCTCCTCCAGTGCATTCTACAAGAAAAGGTGCATGAAGTGGGACTCATAGCCATGCACTTCTCTCTCCAAACTAGCCATAAAACAGCAGAAGTGGAAAAGCCTTTAAACTGCATTGGCCCACCTGGTACTCTCACATTGTTCAGACCTTAGTTTAAATCAGTTCACTTCCCCAGAAGGATGCAGGGCTGCCTGCCCATTCTGAGAATCAGAACTTTCAATGCAGAGTGGTTAAAATCAGTTAGCAGGAAAAGTACTCTACCATCACCTCCTATTTTTTCATTCTTTCTTGCAGGAAAGCGCATCTGTGCAGGAGAAGGTCTGGCTCGGATGGAGATATTCCTATTTCTAACATCCATCCTGCAGAACTTTACTTTGAAGCCTCCCATAGACCGCAAGGACATTGATATTTCTCCAATAGTCTCCTCTGTGGGAAAGATACCCCGACCTTATGAGGTCTCTTTTATCCCACGTTCTTGAAGTGAAGAAATCTCCCAACTCTCATATTCATGAGAACTCTTCTGGAATGACAATCTTTGCCCAGCCTGACAAGACTGCAACACTCAGATCATTTGCTAGGTTCCTTGTGGACATAGGAGTTTTGCTTTTATAGAAAAGTAATTGCATGCTGCTTTTATAATCAGCACATCCAAGTCAAAAGAAAAGCAGAATAGGTGATTGCATAGGGAAGGTGACAATTCTCTGGGGAGAACGATAGAGGCTCTCCTTTGCACTTATGTCACCTGTTAAGGTTCCTGTTTGTTTCCTGGTGTGTCAAGGTGTGAGGGCTCTGAGAACTCTTCCGCTGCTGCTGCTGCCCTTGTCACCTGATCCACTCAACAGAGTAGGAAAAGATGCTTGCACTGTACGGATTTCGTAGACACTGCTTCAGGCACACCTCTCTGCATTTTCAGTTTGCTTGTGACCTATTTGTAAAGGAAATCATAAAGCAGCATGGAAGCATTTCCTTCTGTCAGATTATGACCATCTACTGCATTCCAGGTTATTATAGCCTTAATAAAGTCTCTGTGTATTTGGACAAATAACACTGATTATCAGTAGATGGCTTTCACCAGATTTGATATCCACTACTTTGCTTCTTGGACGTGACATAAACACCTCCACCTCCAACGTTAGTTAAGCACATGCACATCTTATATTCACTATCAAGAAAGATGGCTGCATGGACAACTTTAACCCAAGCTGAAGACAATTCCACCAGAAGGCTTCTCGAGCTCTTCTCTTTTGGGATACTAATATCTTGCTGATTTATTGCGAATTCCATAAGGGGAAAAGAGTTTCTTCTGCACCTCTTCCAGCAGACAAACTTCAAGCTCTGAACACAATCATATTCAGAACATATGGAACTGAATTTAGGGAGGAGGTGCAGTCTGAGCCTGTTCTTTCTGTTTTGTCGGCTCCAATGTGTCAGAGCAGGAAAGAATGGTGATTTTTTTCTGTACTATCAGTCCTCTTGTTTCTTGGATTGTAAGCCTTAATACAAGCTGTGTGTGAGACAGCTCTGCATTTCGGGATGCATGCCTGGGAGCAGGTGGGCAAAGCTGCTGCATTCATTCCACAAGTTGATCTTTTAGGCACACAATAAGCATAAACAAATTGGTTAGGGCACAGCCACAGGTTCAGCTACAAAGCTGAAGCAAAGGTAGAAGCCTTTGATTACTACCTATCCTGCTCCACAACTCTAGGTTTTCTTAAAGCTTTTGTTAATATATGAAAAGGAGTCACCAAAAAAAAAAAAAAAAAACTCTACCCAAAGTAATTCTCAGAGGAAAATGCATGGCACTAGTGAATTATGAGAATTAGCTATAGATGAAAACCATCACAGTAAAAAAGGCACCAGGTAGTTCACAGTATATTTTTTTCTTTTTCTTTTTCTTTCTTTTTTTTTCTTTTTCTTTTTCTTTTTCTTTTTCTTTTTCTTTTTCTTTTTCTTTTTCTTTTTCTTTTTCTTTTTCTTTTTCTCTTTCTTTTTCTTTTTCTTTTTCTTTTTCTTTTTCTTTTCTTTTTCTTTTTCTTTTCCTTTTCCTTTTTTTCTTTTTCTTTTTCTTTTCTTTTTCTTTTTCTTTTTCTTTTTCTTTTTCTTTTTCTTTTTCTTTTTCTTTTTCTTTTTCTTTTACTTTTACTTTTCCTTTTTTTCTTTTTCTTTTCCTTTTTCTTTTTCTTTTTCTTTTTCTTTTTCTTTTTCTTTTCTTTTTCTTTTTCTTTTTCTTTTTCTTTTTCTTTCTTTTTCTTTTTCTTTTTCTTTTCTTTTTCTTTTTCTTTTTCTTTTTCTTTTTCTTTTTCTTTTTCTTTTCCTTTTCCTTTTTTTCTTTTTCTTTTTCTTTTTCTTTTCTTTTTCTTTTTCTTTTCCTTTTTCTTTTTCTTTTTCTTTTTCTTTTTCTTTTTCTTTTTCTTTTTCTTTTTCTTTTTCTTTTTCTTTTTCTTTTTCTTTTCCTTTTCCTTTTCCTTTTTTTCTTTTTCTTTTTCTTTTTCTTTTCTTTTTCTTTTTCTTTTTCTTTTTCTTTTTCTTTTTCTTTTCTTTTCTTTTTCTTTTTCTTTTTCTTTTTCTTTTTCTTTTTCTTTTCTTTTTCTTTTTCTTTTTCTTTTTCTTTTTCTTTTTCTTTTTCTTTTTCTTTTTCTTTTTCTTTTTCTTTTTCTTTTTCTTTTTCTTTTTCTTCTTCTTTTTCTTTTTCTTTTTCTTTTTCTTTTTCTTTTTCTTTTTCTTTTTCTTTTTCTTTTTCTTTTTCTTCTTCTTTTCCTTTTCCTTTTCCTTTTCCTTTTCCTTTTCCTTTTCCTTTTCCTTTTCCTTTTCCTTTTCCTTTTCCTTTTCCTTTTCCTTTTCCTTTTCCTTTTCCTTTTCCTTTTCCTTTTCCTTTTCCTTTTCCTTTTACTTTTTCTTTTTCGTTTCTTTTTCTTTTTCTTTTTTTTCCAACACGCAATTTAGAAACTCAGAAGTGGCTCAGAATATGCCTGAGAAGGACTTTTCTGGAGAACCTGTGGATGAGGTACCCAATAGAGAGGGAGTGCATTGCCATCCACAGCTGATAAGTGTCTGGACAAATACAATTTAACTCAAAAAATACACCCTTACTATTAGAAATACAGTACAGTCCCAAGTTTCTCAATTGCTGGACCGGGTTCTTCTTAATGTGCACCACTGCACCCACCAAATCCTGCAATCTCTCTCCATCTCTTCTGTAGTTTAAAGCAAGTTATTCTTCAGATGTAGTTACTACGTTTCTTATGAAGGGCAAAGCAGGTAACTTTGCTCAGGAGGCAACTTCTCTGTTTCAGACATCTTTCTCCATGCAGACTAAAAAGACAAGGAGACAAACAATGCAAACTGTAAGGAAATGGTTGTGGATCCCAAGGCTTCCGCTGCAACATGAAACAGGGATGCAGGATCAAAGGAGGGCTTGATGCTGCATCCTGGAAGTCTCACTTGGCGTATAAGGTAAAGAAACAAAACAAAACAGTCAAAAACAATCAGTAGCTCTTACTTTCTCTGGATTAAGCATAACAGTTAGCTAAAATCAGTAGATACTGGCAAACTTGGATGAACTGCTTTATCTCTTAACTTTTTGTGACCTCAGTCAAAGTTCCACTGTAATATCAGAAAGCAGGGACATACATTAATCATTAACAAATCTATCTTTAACGAAACACATCATACTATTATAGAATGTTTGTTCTCCACTTCTTGTTTGGTTTTCCTTGTTTGGTTTATTTTCCTTGTATGTTTGCTGTCCAGTGCACATATTCACACCTGTAACACTGCATATATGACATATGTAGCTGCAGGCCAGTACTGAATAACTTTTGTCCAGTTGGATAACTTTTAACATCTCCACTTAAACACAGAGTTCCAGGTTAAAAAGTATACTCTAAAGAGCAGAAGAGGTATTTTTAGCAGTTGAACACCTTGTAGTTTCCACTAGTGATTTAAGACCCAATTCTGAATTATTTTTTTTTTACATCTACACGAAGTACTATTCTGACACTTGGATCCAACTTCTGAAGAACCTGTTAGAGTAGCTGGGCAGAATTGCCTCAGGGGTACCAGGGAAAAATCCTCATCTGGATTTGACCTCTTACATTTCTGCTTAAAGAGCTATGCTTGCTGTACTTGCTAGGCTGCTTTATCCCCTGGTTAGCAGTTAACAGTTCAACCTGTCAAGAACTGTTTCAATTTCAAAGCAATTGCACAGATCACTTCAGAGCTCTTCATAGATCTTCAGAGCTCCAGGAGTTTTTCACACTTGTAATTTTAAAACAACATTGCTTCTTTCTTTTTTCTTTTTCTTCTTTTTCTTTTTCTTTTTCTTTCCCTTTTTCTTTTTCTTTTCTTTTTCTTTTCTCTCTTTTTCTTTTTTACTTTTCCCTTTTCTCTTCCTTTCCTTTTTTCTTTTTTCTTTTCTTCTTTCCTTTCTTCTTTCCTTCCCTTCCCTTCCCTTCCCTTCCCTTCCCTTCCCTTCCCTTCCCTTCCCTTCCCTTCCCTTCCCTTCCCTTTTTTACTTTTTTCTTTTTCTCTTTTCTTTCCTTTCTTTCCTTTTTTACTTTCTTTCTCCTTTTCTTTTCTGTAGAAAAGCAAGACTTTCAGCACAATACTGGTCCTTAGTTTTCCTTAACTGCTTTCTCTTATACAAGTTTTCTCTGCTGAAACATCGCCCTCTTGTGGCTGTCTTGCAAATCTGTCACACAAGACAAGAAGCAGAGAAATGCTGCATTACTTTTCTTTGAACATTTCTGTGCCTTGATCGTATAGATTCCCACACTCTCCAATAGCATGTAAGTTTGTACGTGGTGAAAGGACCTCACATCAACCACCAAATGCATCCATGAGTGGAAAAAAAAACATGGCTAAGTCACCGGTTCTAATAAAATATACAACTGTCACTGAAGCATATTTAAACCTATTCTTCAGCCTCACTGTAAAGACAAACCAGATGCTGGACCCCTAACTATACAGAGGTTGCACGGGGAAGGCTAGGAAGCTCCATGTGCACTCAGCACTCTCCAGGGTGAGGTAAGTGTAGAGGATGGTTGGACTAGATGATCTTGTAGGTCCTTTCCAACCTAATGAACCTATGAAACTATGAACCTAGGGAATGAGATATTACTTGCATGTGACCATATTTATCTGACCACTGCCACTGCCCTGACCCTGAAGAGTGAGAAAGAGTACCTGCTAATTCCAGCTGCATGGATGCTCTTAGAGGGCACTTAACCCAGTTTCAGCAGTGACACTGACAGCGTCCTCAGTTTTCAGACGTCTCTCTGGAGATTTGAGAGGCGTTGCTCAGCACTTACAGCTAGTACATGAGTACTCCAGAGTGGTGTTCTGCAGTCACAATCTGTTTAATCACAAACTTCCAGTTCTCTGCCAAGCAGAGGACAGACCTTACCTTATTGCACCCGAGAACATGCTCTTGCTTGGCTAGCAAGTCTATCTCCACGCGCAGTATCTTGTGCGCAAACAGGGCACAATACATATCTAAAGTCTGTGTTAGGAAAACTTCCAGCTTGGTTGCCGTAACATCCAAGGTTGGCAATGGCAGTATCACCTGCTGCACAGCCCTAGGCAACCTGCTCCAGGTGACCATGCTTGAGCAGGGTGTTAGAGAATTGACTTTGAGATCCCTCCAACCTCAACCGTTCTGTGATTGTGCACAATACGGGAAGAAAGGCTGGCACGGGGTGAGCTTTTACACTGAGCAAAGATTAAGGGTGATACACTTAACTGTCTTCTGTTTTGTTTCAATTTTTTAAGCAAGACTAGTAGCTCTAAAATATTTTCTTCCATTGCATGCCTCCCCGTGGTGCCAACAGCTGCCTCACTGGATCCAAGGCAGCCACAGTAGGGAAGCACTGAAGGATGTACATAAAAAACAGAGCGGAGAGCAGCACAGTCTTTCATGGTCTGTTCAGGTTAGGCAGCCAGGCTGCTAAAATGATCCTGATGACAGAGGATTCTTACAGAGTTCCAGCATTTCAAGTGTAATGAGGACAGTATGTATTAAGGAAAATGGGATAGTGACTGCAATGCATCTGAAATACAGTGGGGCGGACCTGTATTCAGTTCTGTACCCAACTTGGATCTGTGCAGTTTGTCTCCACAGGGTCTAAGGACATTGAACACATTTGAAAAGGGAGCTGACTTGCACATAATTGCCAGCATGCTGCCATTACAGTATGGAGTCTGTGTCATTTTCCATTCTGTATCCAGTACTCGATTGGCAGGTTATCTGACAGAGGAATTTATTTGTCTTGCTGCCTAGTGATAGGACAAGTCACTATTTAATATACACATACCTGCCACATCACATGGACAAGAACACAATGTTCTACACAGCTCTACATGGCAATACTGGAGTGCAAATCTGCCACTCCTCCACTGACTTCCCCTGAATCTTGCTATAGCACAGGGCCAGCTGCTACTCCGCAGTGGAGAGCAATCTCTATACATTAGCACTCGCTATGTACCTCTAGCACTGCTTTTCCAGAAAGAGCTGGGAATCAAAGAAATCACTAGGCTGGAAAAGCAATGGCCTTGTTTCGATCCCACGAGCCTATCCTGCCAGGACTTCCAATGGCTTTTCAGCTCTGGATTCAGACATCCACATGTCCAGAACCATTTGCAACCTGACATGAACTGTTTTGTTTTTTGTTCTTAGAGATGGAGAGGCATCAGGTTAAGGGAACTTGCAGGGGATGAGGAATTATGTTCAGCCACATGTGAATGCTGTATGCTGTAATGAAAATTCCAATTTGTACAGGGAGCAGAGGATCTGAATAGCACCCTCACAACAGATTTAACATCAGAAGCCAAATACCTGTGAATCTCCTCCATAATAGCAAAGAAAAGGCACAGTACTATCCACACTGGTGAGTCTGGTTGAATCATGCTCATCCCTTGTACAATCACAGGTGCATGAAACACTGGAGAAACAGGACTTCTAGACTCTCTGTCACCTTGTCTTATTGCAGTTGGTATGTTATACTTCTGAGCATCAAAGATCACAAACCACTGTCGTTCAAAAAACAGTTTCTAGGCATGGAGGTTTTCGATGTGTCACTACATTCTCTTGTCTACCAGAACCATGAATGCACTGTGAAACCTAAGTTGATGACATATCAGAATTAAAAACAGGTTGCTGTTCTGTATGGTTTGATTTTCCCAAACAAAGAAATAGCTCTTCTGTTGGTACCTTTTTTTGTTGGGCTGGAGGATAGTGCTTTGGTAACAATATTAATGTTTAATTTGCTTACACAGGTTGAAAACTCATCAGCCAACTAATTCTGAATAAAAGTAGCAGACACAGATGTATGGATATCTCTGGGAGACTTAATCCTGTTATTATATTGGTACCCATTCAAAAAAACCATTCTCAAAGTCTACATCAGGGTCATTCAAAGCAGAACTTTCCCTGTTAAAACCCAAGATTTTTTAAGTGAAGGCTCTCAAAGGACTCGCTTTACTGTTTTTAAATAGAACTAGGGAAAACTTCCAATCAACTATTTAAACAGTGGCCATACTATAACCGGCAGAATTTTTACCATATTGGCACCTGACTAATGATACCTCCAAACAGCCAGCATTAGGTTTGAACTTTATCAGTACTTGTACTGTCCTCTACTGCAACCCCAGCTTCAACTAGTCTGGGTCAACAGGTACAAAAAAGACCCAAATTTTGGCTGGACACTTCTGTTCAGTAAAAAGGTTTCTGTTAAAATTTGCAATTTGAGCACTGTTCAGCTGGTAAAGGAGTTTTCTCTGCTGGGCTTGCCTCTTCAAAAATGAATAGGATTAAAAATGCAGAAGCTTCTTTGGGAAAGTAGAGAAAGGATGCATTAAGTTAACAAAGCATGTGTTAAAGTGGTACATGTAATTTCACCAGAGGTCAGGATAGTCAACAGATATAAATGCAGGAATACTTGGCACAAGAGTGCAAAGCATGTTTTCTTCTATGATCTCCAGTAACTGTAAAGCATTTGTCTTTATTAATAGATCCTTTGAAAAATAGAAATACAACTTACACCATCTTTCCAACAGGAACTTGAGATTCCAGAGAGACAAATGTAGCAAGTTGTTTTATCCTAAATTTATAATAACTAGTCTCTCTATTTTAAACAGATAAAAATGCATACCAAACTTAAGTGTTTCCAATACCATGCTCACAACTCCAAAGGCTGGGGAATCTCCTCAATACAGAGCTCAATGAAAGAAAAAAGTAGGCTTATGTCTTGCTGCTACTAAGTGAAAATGTCTTCATAGGTTATGCAGGGCTTTTCCTAGGTAGGACGTTTCATCTTGAACATAAGACAAACATAGGGATAGCCAATATCAAGAGGCGGATTAGGGACAAGTTTTAATTTTCCACTGCAGAACTGAGGCAACAGAAACACCAGAGAAGAGGAAAACACCATTCAGCCTTAGGCCTGAATACAGCCAACTGTATTCAGTAGATAAAAAAAAAAATTACCATTTTTATGTTAGCTGTTACCAAATCCTTGTCAACATATAAAACTGTTGTTGTGCAACTCAGAGATCAGTCTGACCCACAGCCCAACTCCAACGTAAAGACTGTTGCAATCTCATCGTTTCTCCAGTTTTTTGTACTTGGCTTCTGCAGAAGGAAAAATAACAGCATTTTAGAACTGGGCAGGTAAAAGACTTGCATCTTATACTCTGCTATACATCTTGAAATCCAAGTTAATTTAGATGAATCACTTGAGGTCATTTTCTCCTAAAGGATTTGGGCAAATCTAATCGAACAATGGGATTTTTAAGAACTAGATACTTTGGGTAGACAATTCAAGTTAACATAAGCCCGACTTGGGTGCCTGGTGGAGCTTTATAAATCCCTCTATTTGCAGGACGAAATATCTGTCTTTAATATTTGTATCGGCCCACATTGCAAGTCAGAAATCAAGCCTCACTGATAAGCTGTAGTTCCCATGAGTCCATCTCCTTATAATTTTAAATATTAATCTTTTACCAACATTTGTCACTTCACATACACTTCTAATGTTCATTACTTTGAAGGTGGCTCAATACTACACTGCTTGAGCAACTCTGTCACTCAGACTTGTTAAACAAAGCAGGAGTTTACTTTGTAGTTTTCTTAAATCTCCTTACAGAGGACTACACTGCTAGGTATTAACAGCAGAAGACAGTAGTTACCAAGTTTTTTGGAATATGCATCCAATTTATATGCTGCCTGCTCCAGAGCTGCAACCTGCTCCTCAATTAGGTTGATTTGTTCCAGATATGGCTGAAGAGCAGCATCTTTAAAAACCAGAAAAATAATACTTGTCAGTTCTTACTTTCTCTTCTTTCTTCTTTTCTTCTCTTTCAAGAAACAGTTAACACTGGAAATAATTTCTCATCATGTTCTTCAGACAGAATACTTTAAAAGCTCCTTCCTTTCCCCACTCCGAAATCAGGTGGTGATACTGACAGACATATTCCAGCAACTTATGAAACATTTTGTACCTATTCAACACAAATATCAATACAATATATATATATATAAAGTAGTGTTATTTAATCCTTATCACTTCAAAATCTGGGGTAAAACAGTATGTAAGTTCTTTTAGTTTAGTCTGTGTAGCCTATAGTTGTAACAAAATACAGAAGACTGGCATTTTCTAACATTACAAAATGTTTAGTAAGTTTTTTTTCCCTACAGAACCCACTGGAAGGTAAACTATCAACACCTTTGATACTTCAAATCCCAAACAAGTGTACAGTTAATTATTCTCCTCCCTTACTTGGTTTACTTACATTTTTGATTTAAATCCTTCAGATTTCTACTGATGTTTATAGCAATATCTTTCATTTCTAGGTACTTCAAGCTAGTCAACTTGTTCATGTTTTCCAAGAGTTTGTAGTCTTCACTGGTGGCTTAAGAACAATAGAGTTTATTTTAATTAAATGTTGGTGCAGTTTGAACTGGGCACAGACTTTTCTAAAAGACAAGAGAGTTCAAAACAATAGCCAAATATAACGAGAATAGTTTAGATGGCAGTGCAGGTACTAACATAATGCTGCATATTTTGTACGAAGAGATGACATTTTGTGCACTGTAAAAATAAGTTGGACTGATGAATATATACTCACTTTTTCTCAGGCAAAAAATTAACTGACTAACAAAAATAATCCAAGAGCAACTCCAGAAAGAAGGAAACTTGTCACTTTTGAAGCTCCAATTCAGCTAAACATGAAAAAGAAGGGTGCTCCAAATATGAGAATGGTAGATTGAGCTTTGGGCAATCCCAGTACTTTCTCAGCCTCACAGACATCTTCAACTATCTCAGCAATGTCACCTTGATCAAGAAACTGAAGACATAATGCAGTGATATTCAAAGCACAAATTACAAGGTTTCTGGTTCCCTGTTCATGTAACAGGGATAACAGATTTTCTGCACATGCACAGTAATTTGGAATGACAATTGTATAAGAGATATCATCAGCCTTAAGAAGTATCTCAGCTAGAAAGGTATATGCTTAAGTGATTTAACTGACAAGTCTTTCTTGCTTTCAGCAGAAACTCAGGTCAGATGATCTGCAGGGTACCTTCCCACCTAAATAATGATGTCATTGCCCAATACAGAACCAAAGCAGTCAGACAAGACTGATCTTAAAAATGAGCATATGAAGCACCTAAGACAAACAGAACAGTTACCAAACACTATTTGTCCATGACTACTTCAATTGATAAGCAACTTAAAAAACTTTTAGAAGTTCCCACAGATCTAAAGCAGCATCAGTCTTCAGAAACTGACATTTCAGTAAACTTTCCACAGCTTATTCTAAAGCACAAATGCTGGAAAACATATGTACTAACTTTGCTCTCCATCGGATATGAAATAGACACACATGTTCCACTTTCAGTTCTGCTTCTCTTCCTGTCTTTCTTCACTTACACCTCCCCCATACTACTTACAAGAATCTGAAGAACAGAAAAATACCAGACAATGTTCCGGCTGCTGATACACTAAAGCTTTGGAAAAATATCTGCACTAATCAGGGACTTCATTAAGCCACTAATTCACCAATGTCAGTGTTGTCAGCAGCCTAGCAACATTTAAGTCATGGAGTGCCAGTTTTGTCAGATATTGTAAGATAGTTTACACAAACAACACAACAGAGTTCCTTAAGAGAAAATGAAAAGAAACAGGTATTTACTTGCAGGACAGCACTGCAATGCCTTACCTGTCAGTTCACCTGTTAAATAAGTGGCCATTTTGCTGAACATATCTTTACAGAGCTCATTGATGTCTGCTTCTGCTGGTTCCTTAGCTTCCTCTGCTGTTTCAACAGCAGGATCCTCTGATCAGAGTACAGACATCACAGGGTCAAGGGAAATCAATGAGTACAGACATAGATAACAAAAATTAAAGTGACCCACTGTTTTTTTACGTTGACTAGACCTACTTCCCATACAAACTGTTTCCTTTACACTGAAAGATAACAAATCTTGGCTGTTTCCTTAAGGGGGTACGAAGATTATCTTAAAACTCTTTATGAGGTCCCCTCCCACGGTGATTTGGGGAGTCCTTTTGTGAGATGTGGCCTCCAACGACTTAGCACACCACGCAGCTGATCTTTACTTACAGCCACTGATTTAAAACACGAGATCCGACCCCAGGGCAGCTCCACGAGGGGTGAAACAGGATTTCCAGCCACTATGAGCGCTATGCGCTGCTTTTCCCACAGAAACCCACTCCCACACCCTGCCCTCGTCCTCGCAGCCCGCAGCCCGCTTCAGCTTCGCCTCCGGCCTCATAGCACAGGCTCCCTGTTTCTGCCGTCCCAGCAACGGCCCAGAGGGGGACTACGATTTCCCTCTAGACGGACAGACGGCCCCGCCCGCAGCCAGCCCAACCTGCCTGCCCCTCCCTAGGCCCGCCACAGGCCACGGAGCAAACTCAGCCCCAGCCCCCCAGCCCCTTACGCTTGGCGGGCTGCACGCCGGCCTCGGGCAGCCCCTCCGCTGCGGTCGCCATGGCGACACTGCCCTGTCCCGCGGCGCCCACTTCCGCCGTCACCCTCGCGCCAGGCCGCGATCCCGCCCCCTGCGCATGCGCGACCGCGAGGGAGCCGGGTGACGCCGCCGCCGCCGCCTTCGCGCGCCGCTGGGGGGCGCTGTCCGGCTGTGGGGTCACCGTGTGCAGCGGCGCGAAGGACAGCGGCAGGTGCGGCACGGTGTTACTTTTTGTCGCCTGTGCGGTGGTGATGCAGCTCAGAAAGCACTCCAGCAGGTCCAGCTCTCTCGTGTATTGAGGAGTATTCATCTGGACACAGTACTCCAGGTTGGGTCTGCCCAACGCAGAGCAGAGGGGCAGCATCACCTCCCTCACCCTGCTGGCCACACTGCGTTTGTCATTAATGAAGATGATCAAGGGTACCGACCCCTGAGGAATAGCACTTGTAACTTACCTCCATCATTTCCCCTTTCCTCAAATAGTCCATCCATCAAATCCATATTTTTCCAATTTGGAGAGCCGGAAGTTATGGAGCACTGTGTTTATGCTCTGGCCTGGTGCTTGGTGTTTGCCCTCTGGCTTTGCTGCAGTTAGTACAGCTGAGCTGCATGTCTTTTTCAGCACAGCCTTAAGTCCTACCATACAGACGTGGTGCTGCTAAACAGGAAGTCTGCTAAAAAGACTTCCTACATATACACTTTGTTGTTTTTTTTTTAACAAAGAAGTCTTCAGTAGTAAAAGGTTAACTTCTACATTACAATAGTAACATATTTCTCACTCTTTGGACCCGCTGCTGTTTAGATTTCATCAGCATTCCAATCCCTGCCACCCACCAGCTCAGGCTGCCCAGGACTCCATCCAACCTGGCCTTCATTGCCTCCAGGAATGGGGCAACACAGCTTCCCCAGGCAGCCTGTGCAGTGCCTCACCACTCTCTGAGTAAAAAATTTCTTCCTCCTACTCCAGTGACACACCTTCCATGGAGAAACCACAAGAAGCATAACTGCTCTTGCCTGGCATCGAGAGCTCATTCTCAACCTGAATGCATCTCCAACACACTATGAATGGTCTCTGGCTCTCAGGTGTGCCAGGCACTCATAAGGGGAAACATATCAAAGCATGAATGTCTTCATTACCTTATATCATTTATAGTGTAGAAGCTTGCAATTTTTTCAAGCTAAATGTTTCCTTCTGCCTATTTTCTTTACAATTTGTCCACAGCAACTGTACATATTTAATCTGGTAAGTACCTAAGAGAATCTATTTCTCATAATTCCTTACCAGAAAAAAAAAAAAAACACTTATGGAATCTTACAGTAATACATTTCTTCTTGACAAACAAAATCATACAATCATACGGAGATCATGCTCCAGAAACAATGGGGCAGGATTTCCATCTTAAGTTCAGTAAAGTCAGTTGAAATCTTTGGCAACAACCAGTAGGCTCTAACAATCTTTGTAGCTTTAAGACCTGAGAAGCTGTACAGCAAGGCAATGCAGGAACTTATGTGAACTTTCTCATAAACCGGAGTTTGAGATATGCAATGAGAAGGAAGATAACAGTCATGCATAGAAGAGCCACTATGTTTTCCCACATTGCCATGTTAGTAGGGGCGATTCCTTGGCTGATCAGGTAATCTTCACCAGAGCACCTGCAAAATAGCATGGGGCAGAATTTGGTATTACTATGCTGTGCAAGATACCACAAGTCTTCAAGCAGTTACATTTATTTTCCTGTTGTACAAAGATTCCTCTACCCATAACTGCAAAACAGACATGACAGAAACAGACTGACTTAACTTATCATGGAAAAAAAGAGTAAGGGACAAATCTGTTTCCCTGGTTCTCATAACTCTTCAGCTGATCCCATAACATGCTAATTGTTGCTTACAGATAGCTAGCAGTTTGAGTAAGTTGAGTAAGCCTCAGAACCACATAAAACTGTGACTTGTACAAAAGCATTTAATTTCACACAGCAACTGCTGAAAGCTGTAGGGACTTGAGGTCCAAAAGTTGTAGAAACAGTCTTCTAGTACTCTTCCTTGCAATAACGTCAGTTCACCAGCTCTGGTTAGCATTTACAAACAAGCTCTGAAGGACAGGCACGTTTCTGATCACTAGTTTACCATTTCCCACTGCTACTGTGGTTGTATTCACGTTGCATTTCCACTGATAAGTGACTCTGGGATTCGCTTAAGAAAAATCAATAACCCAGGGCCAAGTTATCAAAAACAAAATATAATTTAGCTAATCTGCCTGCTTTTAGGAAAAGTTTCATCCCTATTTCACTCTGGGGTAAACAGCTACATAACCCTTGTATAGGGACTGCAGAGTCACAGCCTGAACCACTAGCTGAGCACCTGGAGAAAAGAGCCCGGCAGTGCTGGGAGCACAGGTGAAGGCTGTTTTTTCCAGCTGTGTGACAGGAAGGGGTGGAGCCAGGCTCCACTGCTTTTAGACCTCATTTAAGGGCTGACTGCCACTGAGGAAGGATTTCTGGTTAGAGGCCTCTCCTTTAGGAGTTCTTTCCTTGCAAGGCTAGATCCTCAGAAATGGGCAAGAATATATTTTCATTTCTTTTGTAAGATCTCCTTTTTTTGTGTTGGTCCCTCTGCCTTTACAACCCTAAAACACAATGTTTTTTAACAAATTATTGAAGAGGACTAGCTTGTGAATAGTTACCCTGTGAGTAATATAAAGTCTTGAAATAGTCTGGCTAGTTCATTGCAGTTCAGACCCCCAAGAACCCTCATGAGGTAGACTTACCTTACTCCAGAAGTAACTGGTGGACAAATGGTTGCATTTCCCACAGACGCTGTAACGTTTGGTTTATCACCACAGAAGTAGAGATCTCTAAACTCATTAACTTGAAGAGCCTAGGGGAAGGTGTCAGATTTTTACAAAGAGGTAGTGATTTGGTGTGCTAAAGCTGAAACAACTCAAAGGAAACAATAAATAGAAGACGTATCACCACCATTCTTGGAATCACATGTATCTCTTAGGTTTAAACTGAGTTGCTCAGAAAAAATTAAGAACTTTAAAATAAGGGCTGTGAACTACCTTTCTGAGAATATGCTTTAAGTTCAACATACAGGATGGTTTGGTGTCTGAATCTGTAGCTTCAGAGTTACATTTCAGTGATCTAGCCAAGGATTTCTGTCTTCCCAGCTACATGTCGCTATTTATCCACTTTTATCTGAGTTCATCTGCACTTCCAGAAAACATGGCTACATGCACACAACCCAGCAACAGCACCCTGAAGCAGGAGGGACAGTCAGCCACGGCAAGAAGCAAACGGCTCCTTTGCATTGGTGCCCTGGACTAATTGCAATCTTAAGAAGCACTTCCCCATCCGATGAAATACCTCAGTGATACCCAAACTTCTCTAAGACACAGCACCGTGATTACTTAATCCATAGGAGACCAGTGCTACATTCTACTCACAGTAAGGCCATATCGAGGGATGCTGAAGTACTTCAGCCAATTCAGCCAGCCCATTACAGAAGGGAGGTTTACAAGGAGGCCTGAAAAGATCTGAAAGAAAACAAAAGACTGAGTTACAACTCAGTTTACTGCAAACAGTGTCATTCCCGTACGGATATTACAGCTGTCAAGTAAAGGCACACCGTGATAGATGCACATCATACTGCTATTGTGCCTATGATTACAAGTTGGCAGAGGTAAGTCTATGACTACAGCAATAATAAAATTGCAGGCACGAGGCTGGTGAGCTACTGGACTGTGGATTCTCAGCATGCTTAGGGCTGGCTCAGTAGAGGAGACAGACCTCTCAGTATGGATCCTAAAGTCATCTGTGCTCTGAAAGCTGTTTCCTCATCTCCACCAGAGAAGCATGCACTCTTACAAGCTGTACTTACAAGCATAAGGACAAAACAAATAGTGATGAGCAGATTGGCCACCGCTACCACTTCCATCCCAGCACTGATAGCCAGAGACATGGCTGTAGCAGTGTAGGACACCAATACTAGGGCCAGCATGAAGAAGAAGAATCGGCCTGCTACAGCTTGGAATCCTGTCAAGAAGCAGAAAGAAAAATGTGCAGTAAACAGCCATATCACAAATCCCACAGAAGTACCCCTGGACTCCCACACAAGACATGGAAAGCAAGAAGAAAGGCTGAGTCTGGAGTTGGCAGCAGCTGTGAATGCTCTAAAGGTCCCAAAGAGCATTACCAAAAGATATGGACAAGCAGGTCCTTGTTTTAAGATTGCTGGTACCTCTGAAGGTTTAACTCCTCTCTCTATAAATTGAAACTAAACTCTGGTTAAGTCAGAAATCAAATGCATTGAAAGATGGCAGGTTCAGTGAAAGCATCAATTCATTACCAATCATCCAGTAAGTGATGCATGAGAATATGATGGCTGGAGCAGTTCTCATGGGAAGCAGATCTCCTAACATCAAGGCCAGGAAGTAGGCAGACACACGATAGTATCCACTGGTGTACTGATGGCTGTGAGGACAGGAAGGAGGGGAGTTGCACAGGTTTAGAGCTTATCTGGGAAGAAACCTCAGTATATGTGTCTGGTTTATCCTGATTTAGTTTCTGCTCTACCACTGACTCCTATATATGCAAAGTTGATTATTCTCTCTGAGCTATCACTTCCCACTCTAAAGCAAAAGCTGATCCAACACATAGGCCATGTAGTGATATCCATAACACTGTGAGGGAAATGCATGGAAAGTGAAGCTAAATAACATATTGGAAAAAAAGCTCCTAACACTCTGTTTAAGAAGAACAGTCCTGAACAGAAGAATGGGGTAAAGTATTAGATTTATTAGCTGTGGATGAACTGTTTCTCTAGTTAACTCATACAACTGTTTCCAAGAAAGAATGGCAGCCAAGAATGGGAAAACACCTTTAGGACATCAACTGCTCTCCAGTTCACAGAGCAATTAAATGCCACTATGAACACTTTGCTGCTTAATGGAGCTCATGAAAAGATTCTTCAAGTGGTAGAGTGTCAGAATCCCCAGTGACATAGCCAATAAGCAAAACAAAGCAGCTGTTAGGGAAAATGCCAAGCATGAGCAAGCTAGGGGCAGATGTACGCACATCAAAACTACCACCTCACAGAAACACAACACTCATTTTCCTGGCACAACTCTCCAGTTTCCTCTTTACTGCATAGGATATGTATCTTACATATGTATCTCTTGCTCTTTCATCCCATGAGCTGGAGGCTATTCCAAACTACATTTTTGACATACGTGTATATATTACACATTCATTTATGCATGTGTGTATTTAATATAGATGTGTGTATATATAGATAGATAGATGCAACTGATTTTTTTTAAGAGCTCTTATAAGCCAACCAGCAGCCCTCCTTTTCTGGTCATCTATTGTGAAGATTTTTCAAGAACTCTCCCAACATCTTTGCAGTCTTACTACTCTGGGATCATTGGAAAACAATGTTTCAGCCCTGCCAGCAAAAGAAGAGGCAGAGTTTACAGTCTGAAGGATTCTGAGAGACTTCAAAAACAGCTGTTACCAAAAATGGGAAAGACACTTTTCAGTAAACTATGACGCAACGAGCAAGTAAGAGCATTTGACTTTTCTCCTCCTTCCATCACCTCTTAGCTTTTCAGCTACTGTTTCACAGACTCATTTAGCATTGCTAGTGAATTCTAAGGTTGGAAGAAGAAATGAAATCTTAAGCTCTGTCAGACAGAAACCTTTCTGGTTAGCCTGTAAGATATCCCCCCACCTCTCCTCACTGCACAGCAATAGAGCATCTAAGAGCATTGCTACTTACACAAATAGCTTTTTATCTCTGATAAACAGCTCAATTGCAGAGACACTGGAAAAACACTGGTTTGTGGTGACAAAAAACAAGGATCCAACCCTAGAAAGCAAAACAGCAGTCAAGAAGTAAGTAAACAGCCAAGACCAAATAAGATCTTTTCTGTATCTACACACAGAATGGAGATATTTAATTATGCAACTGTAGATCTTATCTGCAAAGCCAGGTTTTTCCTTTGTGTATAAAGGAGATGTGTAGGGAATGACATGTGCAAGCTTGATGGAACTGTGGTCCCTTCAGGACTCATGGCAATACCATTCAAACCAGTGAACCAAACCCTCTTCTGTAGTCCAGGCAGAGCCCAAGGCCCTCCCTGTGGTCAAAACCTGTCTCCTACATGTGGGGAAATGAGCAAGATGTGGGTTTCCCAACTTACCGATTCTGAATGCCACTTTCATCCAATTTTACACCAAAAAAAATGGCCCCCACAACCAAGGCCAGAATTACAGTCACTGCAATCTAGAAGTGAAAAGAAGATGGTGAAAAAAAAAAGTCTTTTACATGGATAAATTTGAATAAATCAATACATAGTCATTAAGGTATACACATGGTTTAAGACTCACAATCATCTAAAACTTCCCTACAACACAGTCACTATTAGAAGCTTTACACCAAGTTTTCCTGGTAAATTCTTGTCCCTTTTTTCCTTCCTCTGATCTTGGGCTAGTAAAAGCTAGCAGAAACACACTAAGAACAATCCAGTTTGAAATGTCAAGTGAGCAGAAAGCTCTTCATGTGAGCCAGATAATGGAGCATTTTCCCCACTCCCTAATATTCAGGGCAGTAGTCCTGCTGAAATAGAATGGAGATTCTCTTTCAAAGGCAACAACCTGGGTGTAGTGGCACACGAGTTTCTTGTTCCCCTGGCTGACTTTGAAAACAGAAGTCTGTTCTACAAACTGCAGACTGTGGGACGGAGAGCAGAAGTCAGAGACTTCTAGTAATTGTTACCAACCTGGGCAATTGAGGCTTGTGGGTTCCTAATGAGGTTTTTCAGGGAACGCTTGGACACCCAGTACAGCTGTGTGAAGAATCCATTTGCATAGGTAATCTCATGCCCTTTCTTGGATGCTTTCTTCTTCCTTCCCTGTCCAAGTTCCACTTTCCCCAGTGCTTCCTTTGTGCTCTGATAGAGGCTAGAGTTGAGATACTTCTGGTGTAGCGTATCTACCACGCTGATGGACGTGTTCTCCTCTATTCCATTTTCATTGCTCACTTCTAAGTAAGAAAGACAAGACATGATACCCCACAAATGCTTACCTTCAGACATGGCCCATCAACAAAGGTCCACTCAAAAAGCTGGACAAAAATATAATTGGCAATGGCTACAGAATTTTAATTATTCAAGCCTTAGCTCTGAGTTTAAGAGGCTAGTTGGAATGAGGTTTCTTTACAGTTTTAATCCAATCTAGCTCATCTGCCTGTTCTTTGTGGCACAGTAATGGCTACAGACTTAGAAAAAGCCACTAGAAACCTTGACAAAGTTTTAGGGAAATCAGCGATTTACTTTGATCCATTTCCCCATCCTTGAAAGGAACCGTTACAAACACTTTATGCTCCCTTAAAATCCTTCAGTCTCAGAAAATTGAAAGCACTCCCATAAAATATTTCTCAACATTTCAGTCACTGTATTGCTAGAAGAGTTTATTCTCATACCTACTTCTAGTATCTCTTGCTGCCCCAACAATTCATTATTCTCATGCCTACCTAACCTCTTCTCTGCACCAGTTCCTTACATGACTGAAACATTTCTTCACTCAGCTGTCTCTCGGGAATAAGCAATTCTAGTTTTTCTGTCTTTCCTACATGTTTTACAGACAACTAATATTTATCATTGTCCTATGCTACTGAAGGAAGAAAAAAAATCCCTTTTAAGTTGTTCTGAGTTATTTAAAGAAGACCAAAGCAAAGAAAATGTTAGCAAAAAAATAAAATGACAGAAAAGTGTCCTTAGATTGTAGTTAACACAGAGAGTAAAACTTTGCCATCACCACATGTAGCTTCTCTTCTACAAAAGAGAATGGTGTGTTTCTCCTTGACAGGCTACCTTTTTCTGTGTCTGCAGGGTTGTAGTCTTCCTTGCTTGCTGCCACAGCTGTTGAATCACCATTTATGATATCAAGGAAGAAGTCAGCTGGGTTGTTAAATGGTTCACATTCATATCCTTGGAAAAAAAAAAAAAAGAATAAATTTTAAAAACCCACACAATGTACTATACAGCTCCTATGATCATATCTAGGCTAGACTGGAAATTCACTCCACTTTCCTTTTATTATTTCTTTTCTCTATTCCTGCACCCCCCCCCCCACTCTAACCTAACACTGTTCAGATCATTTATGTACAATCTCTAGTATCGTACTGACAAAAAAGCACAAGAGCTTTAACTAGGATGAGAACCCATCCACAGTTCAAACTCAAAGCTGCTTACCTTTGCTCATAGCACAGAAGACTTACCAATAGAACTAAAATACTCCAGGGCCTGTTTTGCAGGACCATGGTACAGTACTTTCCCCAAAGCTAGTAATGTCAGACTGTCAAACAGCTTGAATATGGAATAGCGGGGCTGATGGATAGAAAATATGATGGTTCGGCCTCTTCTAGAGAGCCTGAAATAGGAACAAAAATTCTCTTAAATACATCACACTTTGCATTTCAGAGAGGTCATACTAGCTGAAGCAAAAAGTAAGTAACCAAATCCAAGGCCCAGTAAAGCTCTACTTCCCACTTCTCCTTCGCTGTGTAAGATACTGCCTGTAAGACCTTCAAGCATCATTTCAAGAGACTGCTGCTGCAGTCCAGGTAGACAGAGTATGATTTTCTCTGCGGCTAGCAAAGGTTAAGCCCACAGCTATGTTTAATCTGTCCTTAAAATTTTTCTGTAGCAAGCTTCAACTTGACTAACAGAAGAGATCCTCAATAGCACTGCCAGGCTTTACACAGTAGGCTAGGGAAATCTAGACAGTTGCAATTTCTCTAAACTCCTCTGCTGAGGACTTACTCTCTACAAAAGTAAAAACTAGTTTTCCTTCAGGTCTGTCAGACACTCTTCCAAGTGCTTTAGCATTGATGCTCAAGAAGCATCCCTGCTGATTAAGACCTCCTATCCACAAGCAGCACAGTAAAACATTCCCTCAGGAAAATTAAACACACAAACCCAGAAGGGATGTCAGGAATTCATTCTCATTATGTGAGATTATGATTACAAGGTTTGACCTCGCAATCCACAGTCTTTGTGGCAAAAAAAAGCTGTCCAAGCTACAGCTGCTTTTTGGGCTTCAATCCAATGCTTGCTGTCAAAAGATTCCCATCAACTTTAAAAAGCTTTGGACAAGACCCACATAAAGAGTCTACTACTCCTTATGAGTCTAACAGTCTAACTGTTTTAAAAAAAACTGTACTCAGTCATAGCAGCATTTGTTCTTTATATAATAAACACGAATTCCAGCAAAGCCCTGAAGAATTGACTCTTACTTCTTCAAGAGGATGAGGACAGCATTGGCTGTGCTGGCATCAAGGCCTGTTGTTGGCTCATCCAGAAAAAGCACTGGTGGCTCTGTGATGAGCTCCATCCCAATGTTGGTTCTCTTCCGTTCCCCTCCAGACACTCCACGGATCAATTCAGTTCCTACCTATAAGCAGAAGTCAGGCATTTGCAGAGATCTGTTATGGAGTTCAGGGTACCTCTGAAAAGCAGCCCTTTGACAGTTCCACCACAGAGCCAAAGCAAATGATGGGGTTGACTCAAAGAGCACTATGAGGGACGGGGGAGCAGTAAGCAGACGTTCTCAGTTTCAGAGATGCTTAGACACTTAGACATTAGAAACAAATATGACAATGATAAGAATCATAAGAAGGCCAGAGCAGAGGTAACACTGGTATCCAGGGCTGACTTTCATGGGTAGCTCACCTGCTGAGCAAGTGAGGCAAATAAAGTTAGAGAAGAAATGCAGCTAAGAGGAATAAGGTCTGCACAGAACTTCTCCATCACAGCCCAGCTTCCCATCCCCCACAGCTGTCAGTGCTGTAAAAACAATTCCCTTGTCTTGTCCCACAAAGCCAGGAAGTCATCAAGTGGCTTTCCAAAGTGCTGTGATTAGGCAACTGCTTCCCCTCTGCTTATAAAACACATTGGACATGGTCCCAAATCTTCCTCTTTTATCAACAAATACACATACCTCTGGACTTCTTTCATGTGTGCAGTATGGTCTTGTCTGGCTCCTGCTTAGCTGAGTGCAGCTGCACTACATACTCCATGCTGTACAGAGTCAAGCAGCTTAGTTTCCACAAGTAGTGTGATTTCTATGACAGCTGTTCTCACTACTCACCTTAGCATCAGCCACTTTGCTTAATCCCAGCTCGCCAATTATCTGTGTGACTCGTTCTTCCTTCTCTTGAAAGCTGATGGAGTTGGGCAGCCTCAGGGCAGCAGAGAAGTGCAGGTTCTCCCTCACTGTCATTGTGCCCATGACAACATCATCCTGAAAGCAATATCGATAGATAGGTGAAAGCCTTGTTCTCAGCTACCTGACCGGGCACCAGAGTCCCTCTAGTGGTGGTTACTGGATAAGTTGTTTGTGGAAACTGGACTGAGTCACAACTCCTGCCTCAAAATGTACAGCACACAAAATTCAGGGTCACTCTGTAACAGCCAGACAGAAAACACAGCTCTACAGGCTCCCAGCTTGTGTCCAGCACCACCTCAGCATGCTTTTGCGCTCATGAGTTCACATGCAGATTATATCATCTCACACTGGAAGTGTGCTTTCCTTACAAGTCATAGAGAGTCAGAAGCTGTTTTCACTGCTGGTGCTCAGCATTCAGGTTGGAGACATTCAGGGAGTCATCTAAGTCTGCTCTGTTACCACTCACTAACTTACTGTGGTCACAAGTAACTGCTGAGGCCAGCTGCCAACAAGTTTTTCCCATCTTCCTCCCTGGTTCTCAGAGAATGAAAGCTATTGCAGCGAGATGCCCCACATTTTTTCCCTTTTTCAAATATCCATACTTCTTGAGCACAAGACCTTACTCCACAGTTCAACAAAGCTCCAGCAGTCACGTGCATTTTGAGTACGAAACAGATCTATCCAGCTGACAAACACATGCCTACACTAACCTGGAACAACT
Source organism: Cyrtonyx montezumae (assembly GCF_038088225.1). Lineage (NCBI taxonomy): Eukaryota > Metazoa > Chordata > Aves > Galliformes > Odontophoridae > Cyrtonyx > Cyrtonyx montezumae. Next base: position 14,407,854 of record NW_027072045.1, on the reverse strand, counting down.
AGCAACAGAACTGATGCCAGTTCCATCACGAGCCCCATGCCTCCCCACTACTGAGTGGAGTCACTTACATCCTCATCTGCAAGGCAGGAGTGGAGAGACCATCAACAGTTTGATAACACATGATTTAGCAGGTCTATATGCTCATCTGCATAAAACGGATGAATGCATTTACGCCTTCAGTTGTGTTTTGACACTTTGAGTCATCCTTATCAGCAGAATCATCATTATGCAGGGAATAGTACACGGGGGTGGGAGGGGAAAGCAGCCATTTGATGTCTTGCCTAGTTGCCTATCATTTCAAAGTTCAGTTTATTTGCTTTTGACAACGGAGACACAGACAACTCAAACTGGAGCCATTTGCAAGAAACTTCTTGGCCATTTATGAAACACTGAGGATTCAGAGATCTTTGCCCTGCAGGATCAAGACTCACCATCAATCTTATCATGCGTCCTCTCAAAAGCCCCTCAGCTGGCAGCTTTCAGCTATTTCCTACCTGCCTGCAGCCAGAAGTCTGAATGGTTTTCAAATTTGACAGTTCATACAGCTGTCAAGAATCCTATCCTCAGCTCCTCCAGGGCTTTGAGGGTTTATTATTGGCCCAGGCTCCCACCCACTTCCACAGATTCAGCTGACTTTTCCTGTCCGAGTGGAACAAGGCCCTGCCCCAGCCAGCCAGAATCAGAGGAAGAACATCAAGGATCTACTTACTTCCTAGAATTATTGTCTAAGAGCTTGAAGTAGCTCTAGTTGGCAGAAGTAGCTTCAGAGTTTTATAAGAGATTTTAGGTGTTCCTACCCCCAACCTTTTTTTTTATTTAAACTTAACTTTTATTTTTAAAATCATCTCTGGAACCTCAGGGCAGAGCCAAACACAGTGACTTAGGCACACACGTGGCTTTAGGAAGACCAACACCTCCATGCTTTACTTGGCTGGAGTAAGCAGTTTGATCCTCTGCCTTTCAAATCACAGCAAAACATTAACATCTGTTACCAAATTAAGTCTGTAGGGATCATTAAATATTATCTTAACTAATAGCTCATGCTTTGCTCATCTTCCGTGTCAGAGCCCTGCCTTTCTTCTCAAGAAGCTGTTCCTGTCCCACCACAGCCCTATTGCTCACCAGAGAAGATGCCATCACCCACTCATGAAGCAGTGATCAGCTCCCGACAGTGAATCCCTCCTCTTCTCATGGAGGACATTTCTCAAAGCCTTTCCACCAAAGTCTATACTATGCTATCCCTCCCAAGGGCTCCCAGCCTCCACTGATGGCAGTTACTCACCTGCACAACATATCCTGAGATGCATTTGAAGTTTGGAGGTTGTGGGATGCCATCTATGAGGACTTCTCCAGACAGACCTGCTGGGTCCTTTCTGGCAGCCAGCACATCTAGAAGACTTCAGATAAACACCAGGCATTAGGTTTTGTCATGACAACTGCTTTACTTCAACTGAGCAAGTACCACAAGTGAGCACTGCAGTTACAGCTGCTCCAGTCCAAACACGGGGCACTCAAAGGGGCACCCTCTGCTCTGGAGCCTTCTGCAGAACTCTCATTTGCTAGGCATACCACAGCGGTTCTGAAGTACACAGACCCTCACAGCTGCCAACCCCCTGCAGACATTAGTTCAGGCTCTGTATTAGCAGCTAACCTCAAATACACACACACAAAAGCACCATATCAAGCAGCTGCAGTCTACTCTCCAGCCAGTGGAGCACAAAAGAAATTACTTTGATCTCAAGGAAATTAATCCAAATGGGTATAAACAAGACTGGAATAAAAAATTAATTTTCTAAAGTTGTTTTAATGTATGTCTGGATTCTCCTCACTGCAAATTAGACGTCAGACTGTCTGCTAGCTCAGTGAACACTGCCCTGTCAGAGTCTAGCTCTTGGAAACATCCTGGCAACGTCCTAGAGGGGAAGATAAGGGATCACAACAAAGCCACACCTGCGTGAACTCTGACCATACTCGCCTGTCCCTGACCTTCTCAAAGGAAGACTGACACAGCACTCATTTACTACGGTTATACAAGAGAGAAAACAGCATCAGTACTGGCTGGAAATAGCCTGCAAAGTATTCTCCATGTTTTCACCCAACGATTCCAAGCACGCGCACACCAGGCCACATCCAGACTGGGTGATGGATGATCTACAGCAGGCATCCCACAGACCGACAGGACACCCTACTCCTGGCAGCCATGAGGGGGGTGTACATCTGAGGAAGTCTTGCTGCAGCAGCTTCACAGGTGACAACTTCCCTCCTGCTCCTGAGAGAGCTTGCCCCCACACCAAGACAGGTCTGGAGCCAAGCCTACACCTGTGCTTAAGGTGTACTACACAGGTGTAGCACATCTAAATACGGTTCACTCTAGTTCCCCTGATATCCTAACTCAGGCCACCACCAAAGGTGACTACAGTAACACAGACCACAGACTGGAGGGGTGCGACACAACTGCAGGACAAGAACTCCAGCAAAGCTGACATCAGAGGGACAGGAAGTATGGCCAAACTGCATCACCAGATTTTTCCCCAGGCACACAGAAGTCTGAGCCTGAGGATCCCTCATCCCCTCTCAACCCTAACAGTCCCACACCCCCTCTGAACATTGACTGGCCATTTGAAGAGCAAAAGAAAGTACTCACGAAGATTTGCCACTCCCTGTTGGCCCCAGGATAGCATTCAAGCCTGGCTTCATAATGCCACTGGAAGAAGGAAAGAGTTATTTCCAAATGGAAGACTGTTCACATGTGGCTCATAGTAGAGGTAAGGTGTGAACAAAATGCTGTTGAAAGGAAAACTTCAAGATTATTAAATTCTTAAATCTGGAATCAGAAAGCATTTTTCCTTTCTTGCTCCAAACTGCCAGACAGAACAAAATTAGAGCTGTGCATAAAAAATAATTATAAAATATAGAATAGTTGTTGTATTCTTGCTGAGTTGGGTCTGGAAGAAGAAACAATTGCTCTCTGTTACTCACTTCCTCCCACCACAGCTCAGACCATAGTTAAGGAAACCCTCAGATCTTCTGGCAGAAGTGTTCACACAAGTTTGGTCCTAATTTTCTTACACCAATGACTGACACTGCTCCAGTTATATCCCAGCTTTCACGCCTAAAGCGTGTTAGCAAGTGCTCACACGAACTGCAGACTGGCAGGAGGGCAGTCATTTCTATACCAGTACAGCTGGATCTGGAAGGTGACATGATGTTACTAACTCACAGCAAGAGACAGACTTCAATCCCCTGGTATTTTAGTTAAGCAAGAACTTACTAAACATTATGAAGGATCTTCTTTTCCACAGTCTTCCGTCTACAAAGGAATCCACTGGACTGCTTAACAGAGTACTGGATGTTATGGAAACTCACAACAGAACCTCGAGGGGATCGGAGGGAATCTCGTGTTGGAAGAGATCGTTGGAAACTGTTTGCTCCTTCCTCCTCTCCAACAGAAATGACACTATGATCAAATGTGTCCGGCATCATGTCCTTGTTACACAGGTCAAACTCCACTGCCTGAGGGTTTTTGAGGTGACTGTTATTTTGAGCAGTTCCCATCTACCAAAACAAAGAACAAAAACACACAGGAAAGAAGACAAGTGAGCAAAGAGATCTGCAGAAGGTGTCCTGGAAAAGTTCATGCACACCACTCCAACCTTTCTATGTGCCAAGTTTCCAAAAGGATGGACATCCGTGCTGGAAGACATCCAGCAGTCCCCAAAGGCACAGGAACATTTAGAACAATACATACAACCTTTAGGAACAAGGCATGGATGCTCTTGAACAAGAGACACTAGCTCAAATAACATCCAATAATAAAAAAGAGTCCACCTTTGATGGTCACTGTCATGCTTAATACAGTGGGGTCCCCACACTGCTACTCTTAACCTAAAGAGACTGAAGCTCTCTTCCATCATACAGAACATGCTTACTCCCTCTCCTTCATATATCCCACAAGGAAGAAAAGCAAACTACAAACGTATACTGCAGAAAATTAAAGATAGTATTTGCCTGCATTCACAGGGAAAGGTACAAACCATCCTAATTCAGGCAGATAAGCTGCTTCTGTAGCTCGGGGTGGAGCACACTGAAGGGAAGACATGTGAACAGCAAAGGGAAGGAGCAGTTCTCCCTGCCTCTGCATCAGGCCCTATATAATAAATAGGGTATCGATATCAGTATAACCATTAACAGGCACTTGGCAATGACTCTATTAGCAGTGTCCTAGCACCATGGCTCTTTTGTGAAGGGGCTGCTTCTCTGGTCTCAGTTAGTTACAGCAACAGAAAATCACAGAATCACACAGAACTACAGAGGTTGAAAAGATCCTCAAGAGATGGAGTCCAGCCCCCTGATAAGCAAGTCACACAGCTATGTGTCCAGAAAGCTCTTGAATATCTCCACAGAAGGAGACTCCACAGCCTCTCTGAGCAACCCGTTCCACTGCTTCATCACCCTTACTGTTAGGTTCTTCCACATGTTAGTGCAGAACTTCCTTTGTTCAAGTCTTAGGCCTTGTCATATCCCTGTGTGCCACCAAGAAGAGCCTAGCGTCATTATTTTGGCTCCCATCTCCCTTTAGATATTTATAAACATTAATCAGCTCCACCCATCAGTTTTCTTTTCTCCAGACTGAACAGACCCACGTTACTCAGCCTTTCTCCTCATACAGGAGATACTCCAGGCCTTTTATCATCTTTGCGGACTTCACTGGACTCCTTCTAAGAGGTCTTTGTCTTTTTTGAATCAGGGAGCCCAGAACTGTATTGCAGACGTGGCCTCACCAGGGCAGAGTATTCATGTATATACATGTATTCCACATGTGATATTTTCCCTTCCATCTGCACCCACAGATGACACTTTTTCCATTGTCTGCACTTCTTTCCTCCAAGGAATGAGAGAATGATAACTTGAAGGATCAACCACTGCAGAAGCAGAGCATTTCTCAGAAAGCGAGATGGTCATCTTTTAAGTAACCAGAGTTCCAAAATCCAAATATATTAAAAAAAAAAAAAAAACAAACAGAAAGAAGGACTCCAAACTGCCTTTTCCTGTCATTTTAAGCTATTTGGACATAGCCCTGAGCACCAGGTAGCCCTGCCTGAGTTGAGGGGAAGGGGGGGGTGGGCAGGACCAGACAGCCTCCTGCCATCTTCAACTATTCTGTGAAAGCTCAAGAAATTGCAGAGATTTTTATTTCTGTTTAAGTAAATGAAAAGCAGCAGGGGGAGGAAGAGAAGGAAGGGTTGTTTAACTTGGATGCAATCCCATACTTGGAGGCTGGTCATTCCTGGGAAAGCCATGCTTGTGGGAAGCACGAAGGAACTGCTGGTTACATCAGCATGAGGCTGCTTATATATGAGAAAGGTTGCACAACGCATTGGGAAAAAAAAAAAAGACAGGATGCCCATGACATCAAGGGCAAAGACCCGGTTAGACCTTTGAACATCTGACTGTCTTGTAAACCTCACATCATAGCCAGGTTTTCTATTTACAACGCCATAAACCCTTTTATGTGTGCTTTTGCAAAGTTACAGATAAGCACTGACAACCCACTAAGCAGCTGCATGCAAGGATAGAAGAAGGCTGAAAGAAGAGTAGGAAAGGCCCAACAGATGCTACAGGTGGGCTCCGGCAGCCGCACGTCGCCCCCAGCAGCACCCCACGATCCGGTACCGGCACCGCCCCACTCAGCTCAGAGCCCCAGTGGGACAGCTCGCACCGTTACCTCCGGACCCCGCGGCGCTCCAGGCGGCGGACACGAGGCTGTGGCTGCGGCGCTGCCTCGCCTGCGTTTTATAAGCGGGTGAGGGCGGAGGGGTTATATAAAGCGGCGGAGAGTACCCGGCGCCGTCACGCAACACCGCCGGGACGCGGGGACACTGAGCCCCGCTCGGCCCGGCCCGATCTGCCGCGGCTGCGCGACCCCCGGGGCGGTGCCGCCGGGCCGGGCCGCCCCCCGCTACGGGGGCCGGGAGCGGGGGCAGCTGGCGCGGGAGCGCGGCGGAGCCCCCGAGCGCGGGGATGCTGCGCCGAGTTGTACTGCACCTTCCCGTGGGGGGAGGGGACGGAGGGGCGGGAGTAGGGTAAACGCTTGGCTTTCTTCCGCAGCCACCAAGCGGCGGTCGGGGTCGGGGCATCTCCCCGCGACCTCTCCCGTGTAGGGTGGACGGCGGCCCCGTTTTTCCCCCTGTCCTCCGTGACGCCTGCTGTAAGGTGCCACCAAGTCTGGCAGGGGCCAGCGTGGGACAGGGACCGTCCTGGCGGTGCCATCCTCCTCGGCTGCCACCCGGCCGGGCTCACCTCTCCGGGGCTGTGTGCTGCTCGGAGGTCCCGCAGCACCGCCGGGTCACCGCTGTCCGTCGGCCGCCCCTCGTGTTCGTGCTCCGTGTGAAAGCGAGGCGGTCGGATTTCCGCTGCTTTGCTGTCGCCGTCTCTCCGCAGCTGCCTGTTTCCGAGCGCTATTGTCTCATTATAAACGAGCTCTCCTGCCGCAGCCTCCGTGTTGGTGTGAGTGCAGGAAAGGCCTCACTTTTATGGTTCATAAAGATAACTTCTATCAGTGCTGTCAAGCCACTCACTGTATTAATTACCTCTGACCTGACTGCACTCCGCAACTCTTGTACAGCGTTGCATTTTCCCAACGACTGCTCTTGCTAGATGAGTCCAAAGCTCAGATAAGCAGAAGCATGCGTATGGCCACCCAATAAATACCAGCAATAAAAACTCCAAAGGTTCACCCGTCCCTGTCCTGATACCTGCTTGCCCCCAGATGTGCTGATGCAGTGGGCAGAACAGATGCCTGTACCTTGTGCAGCTGCTGACAGGAGTTGAAAGCCAGGAGGGTTTGTGAAGGTACTGAAATAGGAGTGGCAAAGAGTACTGCAGGAGGTGTGACAAGGGCCGTGGGTACACTCACAATGCATACATGCTGAATAAGGATGCTATTTGCAATCACTCTGTGGGACAGAAGTGGACTTGAATTTGTTTTCTTTGCATTTTAACTTCCTCCTTCGAGGAAAATTTGCCTACGTGGAAGACTTTTGCCCTATTACTTCACCAAGTATGCATATTTCTCTTTGTCCAAGTGTATTTCAATCCTAAACACCATGGAGCCCACACTGTGCTGCAGGGGCAGCCCTTTCATCATGTGCTTGGGTGGGCAACTTGCTGCCTCACCCATACCCTGACAGCACAGAAATGGAGACCCAAGGGATGGGAAGAAACCAGACTTGAGCATCCAGATGGAGGCCCTGGCTTTCCCCTATCCTGTTCCTGAAGCAATAATCTCTTGGACTTCCTCTGGGCTTCTTCTGGGCTTTTGACCTTTGGACTTCATCTTCCCAGCTGGTAAGTCTGGGAAGAAAGACAAATTCTCTTCCTTGCTCTGGGCACATGCCACCACTGCCTTCTTACTTCTGATCGCAGCAGGGAAATTGCAAATGAAGCTATCAGCAGCAAGAAATAGGAAGGAAGAGAGTATTTTCCAACTGTAACATTTTACTGACCTAGTTGATTTAAATCTTACTATTGCTGAGGCAGATTTCTACCCATACAGGAGCAAAAAACTGCATCCAAGGCTGTGTAATGGGACACTCACAGCACGCCTAAGGAGAGCTCCATGTCAAACACTGCATTTTTCTGTCAGTACCAGGGCCTCAACACCCCCTGAATAAAGAATTTCCTCCTAACATCTAATCTAACCCTCCCCTCTTCAGGTTGAAAGCAATTCCCCCTTGTTCTATCACTATTAAACCATGTGAAGAGTTGATACCTCTCCTCTTCGTAAGCTCCCCTCAAGTACTGGAAGGCCATAATGAGGTCTCCCTGGAGCCTTTTCTCCAAGCTGACCACATCCAACTCCCTCAGCCTTTCCTCATGTGAGAGGTTCTCCAGCCCTCTGATGAACTTCGTGGCCCTTCTTCTGGACCCACTCCAACAGCTCCAAATCATTTTCATTTGAGGCTAACTTGAGCACTGCTCCTTTCTTACAAGATCTGGTCACACTAGACATCTTGCATGTTCCACAGCACACAGAGCGGAGAAGTTATTAAGTACTAAGAGTTCCTCTATCTTCTGAAAGTTCTGGTCTCTTCACAACCTGAGTGACAGGATTGCAAAAACATCAGTTTGCAGGGGTGCTAGGGGTTCCTTGGAGTCCAGCTTTCCATTTGGGATGGGGCTTGCCACCACACTGTCAAAGCAGACATGGCTTTTTCTAGCTGAATCGCCAGTCAGAATTTTTTCAGCTCTGATTCCCTGTTACTTTCCTACGGATGCTGTTTTGCTTGCCCTGAGAATCCAGGTTGTTTTAATCCTGCCTAATTCCGAATTTTGTAAAGCTCATAAAACATTTCAGGGACCTGAGCCAGTGAGAGTGGATGAGAAACATGTGCGGGAGTAACTGCATGCTCATTATTATTTTGTTCTCTACCAAATGAAGCAAGAAGCAGATCCTGAAGCTCACCATGCAAAAGCGGCTTTGAGAACAAAAGAGACAGCAACATTAGTCACCGTGCATGTGAGTGAGGAGCACTTCCTAGCTCTTCTTTTCCAAAAAGAGATGCCAATAAACCATTCTAAAAGACACACTCTGTACAGATGCATTCAGATGTGCTGAATTGGCTGCGCCTTCAAACACATCACCTGAGGCTCAGAAAGACATCTCAGCTTGTCTTTTCCACTCTGAGAGTTCATCGTGTGAAAGGTGGTGCTGACTAGCCTCCCCTAATTAGTTAAAGTGCTGCTTGCCTTGGAGAAGTTAGCTTTTGAAAGACTTGATATAGAAGAAATCTGACTGTCAAGTTTTGTTAATCATTTAATCCATTATCTGAATACATAGTAGCACTAAGTACTTAGCTGGTTGAAGATAAGAGAGGATTCAAGCAAATCTAGGAGGAAAGGAAATTAATACTTAACTAGTGTGCTACATTCATGTATGATGACTGACAGATAGAAAGATTGGCTAAACAATAGGATCAATAGAACTGTGTGTAGGTGTTATCTGTGTAAAGCAGATAGACAGGGATAAAATATCTGAAGTCTGCAAGCATCTAGAGGATCTGAATCACCATTCCACACCTTTAGAAGTTAAAAAGTTAAATCATAGGTGTGCTCAGATATTTACAGCTCCAACTCGCTGCTGTTAGTGAGGCTACAGGGAACAAAGGACTAGCATAAGATGTACAGTGCAAATGTAGAGAGGCACTTCTTTCCCTTCCACATTAGAAAAAATGAAGAGAGGGATATAAGACAGGTAGAGAGAGCAGAAATGGTAAGGCCTCATGAGAAGGGTGCAACCTAGACCTGGGTTGCCTCTTAGATATGCTGTATAGCAGCTATGAGGTTGATAAGCTTTAGAAGCCTGCTGAGAGTGGAAGCCCCATGTCCTCTCCGACAGAGCAAATATGGAGAGACACCAGTTGTGACTGCCCTGTGCTCTTAAACTTTTATGACAAGGCCTGGAACTGTGGCCTTGCAACCAGGAGGCAAAATGGCACTGAGTTAAGCAAAGGTGCACACTTCTCCCAAATTCAGCATGAGTCCTGGGTCAGGACTGCCTCGAGCTCAGTTTCCATTGCCACCGGCAGTTCAGGCATGGCCTCTCAGTAGTTCTGCTTCCCATTTGACTGCTTCAGAGCCCATAGGAGGTTAACAGGATTACACTGTGTTTTATCTGTCCAACCTCAGATTTCCAGAGGTCATCTTTGTCCCTAGGCATTAATGTTGACACACACGATGTTTCATAGTAGTTTCCACTCCTTCCTCAGGAGCAAAGTCCAGACTGCTGCACCACCCATTAAAAAAAAAAACAAAACAAAAACACCACCACCACCAACAACAACAACAACAACAAACTGTTTAACATTTAAAAATTCACAGGGCCTGACACGTTAGCATTTACTGTGGAAGCAGTGAACAGATTCAGACCCTATTTTCACTAGGTGCTGTATACCCATAGGGGCAGTGTCCCCAGAGGGATGTTACACAACAGCAGGATGAGACAACTGCGTGACAGCCTGGATATTGGAGCAGGAGGGAGAAGAAACTAGTTCTGGTAGGTTCCTAACTTCCTCCTTCTTTTGCATTTTCCTAGATGTCCAAGCTTGCTGTATGACAGAGAACTACTACATCATGTCCTTCCAACACAGGACACAGCACCATATTAGATGCCAGAAGAGGCAGAGTGCAAAGACTCAGAGATTACATCTGGTCTGATTGTCATGTCCTACTATGTCCCATATTAATGTCAATACTTATTTCATTCAATAGAGACATTGCCTGGTGCTTGTCCTCACCAGAACATCCTATGGTGTTCTTTTAATAGTGTCATCTCCAAACATGATTTGGAAACTGCTGTGTTAGGGGGTTGAATAATGCATGCAAAAGGGGAAGCTGTGTGCCCCAGGGCAGGAGATGGCAATTTGAGGGAGGCAGGGAAAGTGGAAATCTAAGATCAGTCTGAATAGAGAGTAAATGAGAGTTTGGGTATGGAACATGAGGAGGGGTCACAGGTGTCTGTGGCGCTGAATTTAACAGCTCATCAAGGACATCCATACATCTAGGGGTAGTTTCTCCAGGCACTCAGACTGGGAGATAAATGACAATCTGTAAATTTCAGTGACTTGCATAGAATAATAGAATATCCCGAATTGGAAGGGACCCATATGGATCATTAAGTCCTAGTCCTGCCTCCACACTGGTCCACACAAAAATCAGAGCATATGACTGAGAGCAGTCTCCAGATGCTGCTTGAACTTCAGCAAGCTCAGTGCCATGACCACTGCCCTGGGCAACCTGTTCCAGTGCCCAAGCATTCTCTCAATGACTTTTCTTATCTCCTGCCTGAATCTCCCTTGACCCAGTTCCATGCTGTCCCCTCAGGTCCTGTCACTAGAGAGCAGAGATCCCCTCCACTCCTTCATGAGGAGCTGCAGCTGCCGCGAGGGCTCCCCTCAGCTTCCTCTGCTCTGGGCTGAACAGACCAAGAGACCTCAGCCACTCCCCGTATACCTTGCCCTCCAGACCCTTCACCATCTTCAGAGCCCTATTTCGGACTCTCTAATACCTTTATGTCCTTCTCATGTAGTGGCATCCAGCACACACAGTGCTCATGGTGAGACCACACAGCACAGACCAGAGTAGGATAACTCCTTCCCTCACCTGGTGGCAGAACTGGGCCTGGTGCACCTCAGGACATGGATGGCCCTTTTGACTGCCAGAGCACACTGATGGTTTATGTTCAAGCTTGCTGTTGATCAGGAGTCCTGCATCCCTTTCAGTGGGGTTGCTCTTCAAAGTCTCATCCCCCATGTGTGTATAGTCAAGGTTGCCCCTTTCCAGGTGTAGAACCCAGCACTCACTTTCATTAAACTTCATGCAGTTGGTGACTGCCCAACTCTAGTTTCTCTAGATTCTCTGCAAGGCTTCTCCACCCTTGGCAAAGTCAGCAGCTCCTCCCAGTTTAGTATAGTCAGCAAACACAGGAGGAATGGAATGAGAAACTGAACAGCATCATCTCTCAAACGGTATGAAAAAACATGCACAAAACAACCATAAGCACTGTTTGCCTCTTCTAAATGCAAATTTCCCGTCACACACCTCAGTGCGATGCAATGAGCAGTTGAGACCGTGGTGCTGTGAGTTCAGCTAGTTGCTGCCTTTGTCTTCATATTGCTGTGGTGGAGAACGCAGGCTGGTGGAACGGCCTCTTCTAGGCCTGTACGTGCCAATTCCTTTCGTGGCTTTTTGCCAAAACCTTAGTATTCCTGCAAGGATTCAGAAATCATGCTAACTCCAATTTATGTAACACTTGCCTATTCCTTGGGAAACTAAGGAAAAGCTCTGCCCTTTTGTTTGTTCCAAAAACCTTTATGCACAATTCCAGATCTTGCTTTGTTTGATGAATCCTAGACATGTCTGAACAGCCTAACTGGCTTGGTACATTAGAGAAATACGTGTTCACGTGTATATGTGCAGTTTCTCTGTCTCTGAGAAAATCATTTGCTGTTATTTCTGGTGCCTGTTAACAAAAGGGGAGTCTGCAAATAATCACAGCCAGCAGAAAGGATCGCTTGGGATGGTTTCTTAGCCCTCTCCTCAGGCAGCACAGGCCCAGTTGCCCTCAGGCTGAGGCCTTGCTGGTTGTTCTGCCAAGCTGTTTCTCCTGCCAAGCTGTTTCTCAGGCTGCTGGGCCTCTCGGGCATGTAAAGGTGAGCACACCAGTTGAGTATGACTGCTGTCCTTAGGGAATGGCAGCGGTGAGGACATAGGGCCAGGCTGAGCTGCTAAGGGATGCCCAGTGCTGTAGCCTCTGTCATGATGCCAGGCACGCAGGCTTTCCTGGTGACTTGCTGCAGCACATCTTCATGAAGCCAGGCTCTGAAGCGTGAGCCGAGGTCAGAGGCTTGTCACCAAACACCACACTGCGTTATCAGTCTGACATTGGCATTGCTCCTTCAGAATCAGGGTGCGGCCTGAGCTCACCACACCCATGGGCCAGCACTCTCCAGCTGCCTGCTGCCATACTGAGCACATGCATGGCTGGCAGCTACACCTGGCACTTCCTGTTTCTGAATGCTGGTCAGATCCTCAGGCATTGTGTCCTGCTAACATCCCCTCAGATATCTGCTACATTCACTTTAACACACTCCTTGGTATCCAAACTCAGGAAGAATGGCCCTTTGTACCCACTGAAATTCTTCCTTTGAGGAATGTTCTCCCAGCAAGAGGCTTCCTGCTTTTATGTTTGGAGAAGATTACCTGGGTTTGTTATCAGCTGGTTTTTCCACATGATGACAGTTTTTTGCCTCCCTTTTCCCTACATTCTAATAAACTCTATGACTGAGTACTATTGGTTTATCACCAACTCCTGCCACTAAGTGCTTGTAAAACAGGCAGACAACATGCTCCCCAGCCAGCTCCTGGTGCTGAAGGCTGAGAAGTCTGCACAGTCTGCATAGGCCAACACTAGCTCTTATTAAGAATCTTCTCATTTGTTAAAAACTTACTCTTTGAAAAACTTCTTGTTACAAAAATGAGCAAAACCTGTGGTAATCCTGTATAGGAGTCAGAGAGAAGACAAACAAGCAGAGCCTGCCTGAGAAGGGCATGGTTTGTGACAAACGCGTGTGAGAAGATCAAGCGTCACAAAACACTGGAAACTTTGGGTTCTGCATCTTTTTGACATAGAAGAGGCATTTTTCTAAGTACATCCTCAGTAAAATAAACAGCTGCTTGCTATTGACCTCCTGCAAGAACAGCAGAAGACGGCTCTCAGGTGTGAAAGGCTGGTAGCGTTGCTAACTGACATCTGCCAGAACACTTTGCATCACCAAGTGTCTCCAAAAGCTTGGCTGTATTTGTCAGGTTTGGGGGATTTAAATGTGCCAGGGCAGATCTGTTCACTGGTGAGGCAAACACATCCCGAGAGACACACTGAGAAGACACTGCAGGAGATTTCCATGCTCACAGCCCATGCTGGGTGTGGCTGTCTCTTGCTGGTGACCTGAGCCCAGTTTCAGACAGCCGTACATGCCCCTCTCACTGCCAGGCCATGGGTCTCCCCGCACCACATAAGTGCTTCGGCACTATGGTTGTGACACTCCTTTCTCCCCCAGCTGCCTCCATGAGCTCTTTAGCCACCCTAGTGCGCAGCAGTTTTTTTTTCAAAGCAGGGGCTCTCTGTCAGACAAATTGAAACAAAACACAGCTCTGCTCCCACTGTTGAGGAAAAAGCACTTTACTTTCCCCATGAGACATGTATTATCTAAATGACATCAGTTGCTGCCTTACAACATTCATCTGAAAATAGCACCTGAATAAACTTACCCTTCAGTGTATTTATGTTGTTTCTCAACCAGCCTGAGCACGCAATTGAGTATTATACACAAGCAATTGCTGGAAACAAGTAATTGCCTTGCTAACTCTAAGACACATTGTTTACATGACAGCATGTCACAGCACAGACGAGACAGTTGCATGTAGAGGTACAAGAGAGAAGAGAACACAGGCATAGGCATTCCTGATGAGAGAGGTTGTTTTACACTCAGTGATACTGGCACAACTGAAATCACAGTATGTGGCATAGGGAGTGGTCTTTCTGACAAAACACTGGGTGAGAAGGGAAGGAGCTCCAGCTGATACCGAGGAGACCACTGCAGCCTGTGTTTCTTATCTGACCCCAGATAGAGCTGGGCAAAAGCTTCTCAATAGAATGAGGAGACACTACGCTCTACCCTTTACAGAGGAAAGATGGCTTCCCAGGGTTCAGGCATGAACAAACTCAGCCATGCAATGTGACCACTTTGCTCTCCCAGTAGCCTACTGCCCTAAATAGCAGCCTGTGTTACCTGTGACCTGCCTGCAGCTGATTGCCCTACTGTGTCGTTCTGAGTCCAGCTGATGCACTCCTGTCCTTTTACCTCTCCTGCCTTCCATGATTCAGGGGATCTCTGAGCAGGAAGGATGGCGGGGCAGAGACTGGGTCCTGGTGTGCAGGGTTAGCAGGGCTGTGTGCTTCTTTCCAGTGACTGCAGCATCCCTGCACCAGTGGGCAAGGCACAGGAGGGGAACAGGAACAGTGCCAACATGGAGGGCTTGTGCCACCTTTACCACTTAGGCAGAACAAAGCAACACTCTTCTTGTGTGAGATCTAAGGCTTATAAAGCAAGGCCTCACCTTCCTATTCCTAGCAGTACCTGGTTTCAGATCCTGTTAGCCCCACAGCAGTTATGGAAAGCTGAACCTCAGACAGCAACACATCTTCCACCAAATCTACTCTCCATAGATTTCAAAAGGGAAGCTTATAATTTTGTTTATTTTGCAGTTAAGCCTCAGTAACCATGGTCTGCCACTGAGCCAGGATCTCAAACAGGGTTTTCCAAATGATTTTAATGGAAGAATTTTCTTACATACTTCTTGACATGCAGAGCATTAACTATTTCCACCTTCATTTGCTAACATGTTTCAGTTCTCACACTGGCAAGGGGCTGTGCATGCCATTCAAGTCTGTTAGAAGCACGTAGTTCCTTTTCTGGATTATAAATTAGCATATGGATTTTTTGTTTGTTAACGTTCTCAGGTCCCTGATCTAAGCCATTTTCTCCTGCATAAAATAATGGTTTCAATGCTGAGAGAAGAAGGAAGTAAGCAACATCATTGTTCTAAGTTCAGCTGGGAAAGCTGAAGGCAAAGAGCTCATGCTCGATCGAGTTCTTGCTCGGTTCTGAATTCAATAAAACTGTGAGTCAAGAACCATGACAGTATCTGCCAGGGAAGTCTTGTCCCCATCAGCAGAAGCAGCTGATGGGAAGAAGAGCTGGGAGAATCTGTAGATTTAGCTGAAGTCCAAGGTCCCTGTGGGCAATATGACATGGTCTCATGGCTCCTGCTGAGGTCTTGCAGCTGAATGACCCTCTTCCCTCAGTTTATCAACACTGTCATGTAGCTGTGACAGCTCTAGAGCCTGGTCAGTCCAGGGCAGGGCTGATCCTGACGTCCCTCATACATTTCCAGGGAGGCTTTACCCATAGCATATTGGCACATCCTTCTTGAAAGGGTGACAATACAAAATGCCACTGCACAACTTCCCTACCAGGTCTTTCACATAGCACACTAAACAGTGAAGCATTAATCTGAGTTGTTAGCAGTGGTCTGGTACAACTCACATTTCCATTGGTCTTAAGCCTAGAGAACCTACTTGTGGATAACTATTACAGAACTCCAGCAATTAAGATACTTCAAATGCCTTTACAGTGGGGTCCCGCCCTGAAATTTTTCTACTAGTGACTTTTTCAGTCCATAAGTGGTTGTCTTTCAGCAGTGAATAAAGTGACCTCTAAGCTAAACTTCACTGCAACCCTGGGATGAAATTCACTATTCATAGAATGCCTTGAGTTGGAAGGGACCCCAAGGATCATCAAGTTACAACTCCCCTGCTACAGGCAGGGCCACCAACCTCTAGATCTGGTACATTAAAAAATAAAAATGGAAAATAGGATAATGATGAAGTAAATTTTTACTCCTGCTGATTTCACAAGAAGATCTCACGATAACATCCCTCAAATATATTAACTATTTGTGTGCCATAAATAATAAATATTTGTTGCTTAGAACCATAGAACCACCAAGGCTGGAAAAGACCTCTGAGATCACCCAGTCCAACCATCCACTAACCTAAACCATACAAAATAGAACCGATGAGCTGGAACATAGGACAACAAAAGCCAACTTCCCTAGAGGTGTAAGTCAGAATACATTCATTAAATGCAGTGCTGACTTACATTGTCTACAGTCTGCCCCAGCTGCAAGGAAAGAAGACTTTTGAAGTGAAAAATGCCTGTAAAAGATGCACCTTGCATGTGATTGAGAAGTTGATGTTCACATCACATTTTTCACAATATTCCTAATCTGAAATGGTATCAGCACTGCAAGTAAAATTGTTTTCATGAAAATTAGAAGTGCCATGATTTTGTAAATATGGTACTAGCTTTGTACAGTACCTTGAAATGCATCTTAAGTAGTGTGGAAACAGACAACAACAAAGAGCTTTTAAATGTCAGCATCAGTGTTAGAAACTCTGAAGTCTGTTCCCTGAACATTCAGACCTCAGAATATCAGTAACAGCTGCTGCTTCAATTTCAGATCTCCTCCTAGTACACTGGGAGTGAACTCTTACTTTAAAACACCTTGATTGAGGTGTTTATATGCTATTTCTTCTATCATCTGAATCTGAAGTAACCAACCCACCAGCACCTGAATCTTTGGTAACCAAAGAGGGTTACCAGAGTGTTCTGGATACAAATTACAACAGAACAAAGTTGATGGTAACCAGGTAGAAACAACTGTTTTCTCCTTTCTGTCTCATGCTAATGATTATATTCTGCTTTGTTTACATGATTTCCTCAACTTTTTCTCACAATTGCGAGGGTAGGCACGTGTTTGTGGGAAACAACTTACAATTTCCCATTCCAGATCTAAGTCCTTCCAGAGCTCTGAGGCCTTTACACCTTGGGAAAATGTAGGTAAAAGCACTTTAAGTTGTCCTTTTAAGAGACAGAAACCCAATACAATACCTTGTTTCAAATTTCTACTTTGGCCAGAGACACAGGGGCCAGAAGTTCTAGGTCTGTGACATCACATATCACTATACTGGAAAAGAGCACCCCCAATTTTTCACATTGCCAATCTCTGACAACAGTGTTGCCTGTGTTCAGCTGTTCTGACTATTCTAACAGTGGGGAAAACAACTGATAGTGACTTAGTACCATGGAAGCCAGACTGGGAACACTGGGCTGTTTGCTAGAAGCACTCATCAGACTGTGACTGGACGTTTTTGGGTGCCTGGGATCCTGGT
Source organism: Cyrtonyx montezumae (assembly GCF_038088225.1). Lineage (NCBI taxonomy): Eukaryota > Metazoa > Chordata > Aves > Galliformes > Odontophoridae > Cyrtonyx > Cyrtonyx montezumae. The sequence continues at coordinate 14,390,501 of NW_027072045.1, read as the reverse complement.
ACACTTGACCTGAGCAAGATTGGGCAGATCCCATGCTGAGAAGAGATGCAACTTGGATTATTTCCCTGTACACATTCCACTTCCCAGCCTTCTGCTGCTTCTTTCCCCAGCTGGTCTAGGCTCTGGGAGAGCAGTTCTTCCTGACCGGGTTCTTCCTCCTGTTAATCAGAAGAAAGAGTGACCTGCATTGTTAGAAACACAAATAGCAGTCAAGCAACACTGCAGAAGAGAGACAAAATGCCCATGATACTTAAATAATAATTTCCACGTTCTTCTAGAAACTAGTACAAGCCCATATGTCTATTAGAGGTTCAACACACTCTTGCAATGCTTTGATAAGTAGATTCAAGCAATAAACTGATGAAGAGTATCATCCTTTTCTGCCCTTTACAAGAATGTTGACAGGAATCCTGCACCACAGCTCTTGAACAGAAGAGGTCTGACCATGCAAAATGATGACCCTGTCCAACTTTTTTTCACCTTGCATCAATGGCGATTTGAAAAGAAAAGGTGCTAACAGGCCCATTCACACGACAGTGTTGGTCACCAACCCTGAAGGTAGTTCAGATGTATGGTGGAGGCTTACCTACCTTCCTACCATTATCCAGTGGCTTGCCCATCAGATCCTTCCTTTTTGGCTTGTTTCTTTCCAGTACTTCTAGCTTGCTTACCACTGCATCAATCTTGGAGCCAATGCTGTGTATGGACTGTTCCAGATGCAGCACACGTTGCAGGAGTCTGAGGAAGACAGAGGGCATTTGCAACTTCTTTTCTTGTTATAAACACTAGGATTCGCAAGAGTTATCTCAACAACAGGCCAGATATAAAACAGGAATGAATGTTCCACATCAGAGATACTGATTCATACTCAGAACACAGAGCTCCCTCCATAGTCAAGACACAGTATAATCCCATCATTAATATTGCATCTGCCTCTCCTTTAATATGGTCTTCTGTGGATTGCTCAGTGTTACTCAGTAGAACAATTATGATCTCCTGATTCTTTGTGTTGTATTTATTCCATACTCTTCCTGCATAAGAAACAGTCGTGTCATTCTCAGACCTGGAGGATGATAGGCAGTTAGGCTACAAACGAAGGATATTTTTCCTCAGAACCTTCTGTAAAGGTATCAGCTTTCCCTGGCCATGTTTTCCAGGCTACCTTCTGATACTGAATATGACAACTACAGAGGTTATTCAAGAGGTAGAAAGTAATATTTCCCAGTCTGATATTTTACTGAAATGAACAAAACACATTACAAGAAATGCTCTGGTTCTTTCCTGACCTGCTCATTCACATGAGTGAAAGATGAAAAGGGACCAGATCTTTTTGCAACTGATCAACACCAGTGCAAACAGTTACATCAGGGAGAAAAGCAGCAGGGATCAGACCCTTGTTTTAGAGAGATTAAACAACTGTCAGCATCAACATACACTTGGAACTCTTCTTTGGAGACCCAGCTGGTCTTACTAGCATGGTTATTCTTTGCTTCCATGTAGGACAGAGTCTCATCCAAGTTGTTGCCACCATAGGATTTCCCTAAATTTTCAATCTCTGTACTCAGAGCAGCCTGGAAGATAAATAAATAAACTGCTGAGAAGTTGGATATTAACTCTGTGTCAGCTTCACTGTTAATATAACACACAGCTTCACAAGTAGGTCATGTACTCTGCTACTATTAAGACAGAGTTGGAGCTGTATTGCCTGCTTATTTTATCACAAATCCAAAGACTCCTGAGGCCATTCTGGATTGATCTCTACCAATCAGAGCTTCATTCCTTGGCTTTTTTTTTTTTTTTTTTTTTTTACCCTTTTTGCCTCTAGGTCATGCTTCATCTGCTGTTGCTCCGCTTCATCAAGGATGTGGTTGCCATCTTTGTCAAACCTGGAGAAGGCTGCTGTGATCTCATGGTCTGCATGGCCCATCCTGTGGAAAAACAGAAGGGAAAAGCTCAAGGCACCAAATTACATAAGCCATAACAACACAGAACCTCTCCTGTAGAAATTAGTGTACTGCTGCCTCCTGCCAATGAGGAACTTAAATATTCCACTTGGGAAAAAGACAGCAACACAACTCTATTTAGATCATGAGATTAAACATGTGAGAATATACGATTATATCTATTTGTTTTGTGCATCTTTTATTGCCTCAATATGACTTAATTGCTCTCCAGGCCTTGAACATCACAGAGTTTAAGTTACAACTGTGACTGAGAGAAAAGGATAAACAGATATCCCGCAAGCTGATTCACTCACTTCTTCAAGCTCTTCTTGAAGTCCTCAAAGTCCAGTTCTTTTGTTCCATTCTGCAGTGCTTTCTGAACATCAGAAATCCGTTCCTTTTTCAGCTTCAACCTCATGAGTGTGCGGTTGTAGCTCTGTTAACAAAGATGTAAATGAATTTAGAATCACAGGCAGAAGAGTGAAAAATAAGAAAGGGTGGAAAATACGAGTAAGCAAAAGCAGATAAATACAAGACTTTCAATTTTATAGAAGCACAGGTACAGTGCTAAAGACTGTGTCTCATTTCTAAACTAGGTTAACTTCTTTAAAGCAGCACTAACACTGTACCCAGAGTCTCCATGAAAAGTTTGTCATCTGCTTTTCTCCTCTCAAGTCTCATTTTACCTGAGCTCCCAGCTGCTTAAGATACTTTAACATCTTTCTTTGCAGAATATTGGTCCTACAACATAGACAGTAGTGAACTTTCAAGACCTTTTCTGGAATTTGCCCGTGGGAAATCCAGATGTGACCCACCAGATTCACACTACTGTAAAACGCTCAGTCACTTCATTTGCTATTGATCACAGTGCACTGTATAAAGAACTGAAGGAGCTTTGAGAAACTTTACTGGCATGCTTAAGCAACAGGATTTCCTCAACTCTTGCTTTCTCATCCTCCCATTGCCAAAGAATCCAGGAACTTGATCTATCTTAGAAGGGAACTATGACTGCTATTGCTATTATACATATCAGTAAAGTGGATTTGGAGCTGGCAACCAGTTTCTTCAATAGTAAATTCAACAGAGTTCAGGATCTCCAAGAAAATGTTTCAGGATTTGGCTAGAAAGTAGCAGTCTTTGCTATTCATCACCTGCTTCAGGATGTCTGAGAGCTGCAGCTCATCCTTCTGGCTCGAAAGTTCCTCCTTGACTTCTGAGTACGTGTCATTGATGATGGCCAGAAACATGTTCTAAAGAAGAGGGAAGAAAAGAGTTGAATTAGCTTGAGACACCTTGCCTACCCCAACAGGTGAGGCAGTAAGATACCAACACAGCTGCGTAGGGCTCAGGTAAATAAGTAGCTGTTCTCACATGGGGTATACCTTAGGCAAAAGGAAAGAATGGGGAGGAAAGCTGATAGCTAAAGCAGTGGCCTAAGGCACATTTGTTCCCAGCTCAGACACCATCTCTGGTAACCTTTCCTGCAGTATCTTAAGCTACATTCAGATTCTTGATAGTAGTATTTAACTTAATGAACATCCCACTGCATCCATTACCTAGGAAGTCGGAGAGGGGGGATGGATTGAGGGGTCTCTCAAACACTGCTGTCAGAACAGAGGCAAGGAGGCCTTTCTTGCTTACCAGGAGCACAAAGAAAACAAAGAACACATAGGTGACGAAGTAAACAGGCCCAAGGACCCTGTTGGCATTGTCAATGGAATTGTAGTCAAAGTCACCAAGAATGATACGAAATTGGGTAAAGCTGGAAAAGAGGAAGAACACAAGGTCACACATAGGCACGTACATTTATCTTAGCTCCTAAAGACAGTCCTGAGAAGAACCCTAAACCAGCCTAGATGGTCCAAAGCAAGGCCCAGTTCCCTGAGAGGGGGACTACTTCTCATATTCTTCCTGAAAGCAGAACCTGGATGCCAGAGGTCTATGAAGCATAGGCTGAAAATGACTGCTATACAATATACCTCCCATATATCATCCTAGAGTGCATGCAGACTGAAGGACTGTCTGAGGCTGACATTCTTAGCTTGCTTCCTTGACAGACTCTTTCTTCAAGTACTCATCTACTCACCCCACATCTAAGGTGCCCTGCCACAGTCTGTAAGGCTTCTCTGGAAACTAACCACTGAATCAACCCTTGTAAATAGACAAAGGCAGACAGACATCCTGCAATTAGGAAGGGGAAAAAAAAAAAAAAAGGGATACAGGACAGAGGGGAGGCATGCAGAAAGAGACACACAGGTGGCAGGAAAAAAGAATCTTGAGATCCTACAGCCTGTCTCAGAAGTCCAAAGCTCCATTTTGGATTCCTGTGGTCTATTTGAGAGAACTGAGAATGCTTTTCAGGTCTAAGAAAGAGAAATATAGTATTGCTTCCTCTTCTTCGATTTAATTTGTTCCCATTCAGTAATTTTGAAATGTCTCCCTCCGGTAGTAATTTATTATTATTATTATTATTATTTCTTTTGCTGTGAAAATTTCTACTTCATCTTCTTTTGACTACTGTATGATTTAGGAAACATGCTGCATGTGTTAAAATTGGCGTATGAGAACTACCAACTTTCCAAATGACCTGTTATTTTGAAGTAGATATGCCATGATATTAAAATAACATATAAACTACATAAAACATTAAGAAAACATTTTATTGGCAGTTATGATAGAGTAACTGATATCTAATATTTACATTATAGAATATTCCTAACATTTTTAGAGTTTAATATAAAACAATTTAATAAACAGAAACAGTTTGACTTTTTCCTGTTTCAGTGTTTAAAGCTAACATATCAACTAATGCATTACTTCCAGTCTTTTCTTCTGAAGCGAGTAGTAATATCCTTACTGAATCTTCCTTTATGTTAAAATATACCATCTGAGGAAAAATGAAAACATCTCCAAGCAGCTGTTGCACAGACACTGAAATGATGTGATCAGCAACTCTATTTGGAAGCCAAAGAATTTTAAAGCACCAGAGCTTCTATCTGGACCACTTCTTCATTACAGAAATTACATCAGGCTTACCTCAAAACACCTATTTGAGTAATTCAGTTTCAGCCACCAAAATTACAGAGAAGCTGAACGTAAGTAGAGCAAAAGCTACCTGCTGCTGTATAAAACCAGAAATCTGCTAAGGTCTCAGCAGCAATCAAAAAGCACCATTCTATTCCCTCAACAGACTCACAGGAGATAAGATGACAGAGTAATGAGGAGAGCAGTAACTACACTGTACATTATCAGCTGAGCTGTAATGCTTTTCTGCAGAATTACTGTAAGGTACTCTGCATGCCAAGTGCTCTTGCTGTACGTAACAACTCCACATCAAATGAAAGATATCTATATTACAAACAAATCTGCTCACTAAACTGTCAGGCTGGGATTTCTATTGAATCAAAGGGCTGCAAAGAGTCCCAAAACATCAGTTACTCACATTCCTGCTGATAAACACCATACAACCAAAAAACTGTTACCTTCAATTTTCTCACTGTGTTCTTTTGTCCATGAGGACATTACAGATGTGGGATACAAGCAACTTTTTAGCCACTGTGGCTTTAGTACATGAGAGATAACAGGTGTCCAACTGACATTCAAATTTGCAATTGGGAAAGCACTTAAAGGTTTTTAGACAACACGTGGTAACAGTGAAAACTTAGTTACGACCAGCACACTTACATGCATTTAACAAAGGTACTAAAGTTTTCCACTTGTGTCCCAAAAAGAAGGTAACCCAGCTGGGCATAGGCAAAGAAGACAATAAAGAACATAATGGCAAAGCCCAAGATGTCCTTGGCACAACGTGCCAGTGTAGAGGACAGCTGAGTCATTGTTTTGTTAAAGCTAATATACTTGAATATCTGCAAGAAAAAAGAAATGGGAAAAAGTTAGTTCAAACCATCAGCAAGATCAGTCTTTTCACGTACATGCTTACTAAAACAAGAGGTTCTCTATGGTACTAAAACACCAAGGAGACAGCCAGGCTGGGGCAGTAGTGGCGTAGAGTTCAGGATGTTTGTCTCAGATGTGCTACCACTTTCCTATGGGGGTGACAGACATATGAATTTCTTCCCTGTGTCAAATTAAAATATATAGATATAGGACAAAACATAGATAATAAGGACAAACATCTCGATGACAGTAAGGATCCCTGAGTACAGCACAGCTTTCCATCACACCAAGATGCTTTAGTTGACAATGCAGGATGCCTATCAACATACAAGTTATCTCCAGTCATTGGACAGTCATCCTGAAACTAGGACACGATAGACAAAACTGTACTGTACTCATCATTAAAAAATAAAAATAAAAATTATCTTACACAACTTCCAAGCTTATTTCCCTGTTTATCTTCACATAGCTGGGCTCAGAATGTAAGGTGAAAAGCTGTTGGATTAACTATGAAACGGAGCTTATGTCATTTAGAGAAATAATTCCTTTTTCTATAGCTGTTAGCCTCATTCTCTCAGACAGATGGAAGAATTAATCCCCGAGCTATCTAGAGTCCAAGCTACCTAGAGGAAGAAATCTGAGTGTGGGAGCCCGGGCACCTCCCTTACAATACCTTGATCCAGGCAAAGAATAAGTTGACTGCATTCATGTTATTGTACTGAGTCTGCCAGAATGCTAGGAACTCAAAGTCTGCGTAGGTTTCAGGATGTCTCAGCAGCTCCCCCATCAGTCTGTTCACCTCAATGGTACGAAAGATGTGAAACCCAATAGCAACGATGGAGAGCTGTAAAAATGAAGGATCTGCAGTGACTAGAGAAGCGTCCACAGAAATTGAAGTGCCACAGAATTTCTTAGTATCACAATTCATAAAAGAAGTCTACTGGTGGGGTTGTAAACAAGGCTCCAATGCACCGAATGATGCCCTTACTTCATAGCCTCTGAAGCACGATTAAGGAAAGAATTTTATTCTAATACCTGATAGAAAAACATCTGTCCATTTATTTTGCTGGTTTGTTTTTCTGTAAGGGCAAAACACGTGCCAGCTCTTATCTAGATGAGTTTCCCCATTTCCTTCATTAGCTGTGTTTCTTATACCTCTCAGCAAAGGAAAAAAAAAAGTGCAAGCATCCTCACCAGAATGACGACCACATCCAGGATGTTCCATATGCTGGTAAAGTACTGAAGCTTGTGGATACGCAGCTCCAAAATTTCCTCCACCACATAGTAGAAGATGAAGACACAGAAAACAATTTCACAGGCAACAATGAAGAAATCCCATGCACTGACATATCGTATAAGCTTGACTGTCCGGATTTGCCAGGAGGGAATGGCTCCACCAGTGGCTGGAAACTCAACCACTAACCTTCAAGGGGAAAAGAAAACACTGATAATTACAAAAGGGGAAACAGAGGCATCAAACTTAAGAATCAGATATCCACCACATCGTGAGTGGAAGAGCTGTGCATGTGTTTATGCATTCTTTTTTCTGATGCTTCACTACTCAGGATAGGAAAGATGAAAGGCAGAGAAGTGTAACTAGTAATGCCAGGAATCATAGAAGGGCCTGGGTTGAAAAGCACCTCAAAGATCATCAAGTTTCAACCCCCCTGCCATAGGCAGAGTTGCCAACCACTAGAGCAGGCTGCCCAGAGCCACATCCAGCCTTGCCTTGAATGCCTCCAGGGACTAGGCATTCACAACCTCTCTGGGCAACCTGTTCCAGTGCAGCACCACCCTCAGGGTGAGAAGAAGGAAGGCCAAGTCTAATCCACACAACATCTACTGATGCCATCCAGTCCTATAACCCATGGTGTACTGGGTTATTTTTTCACTTTAAGACACTGCAACCTCAAGAAAAAAAAAAAAAAAGAAAAAAAAAAAAAACAAAAACAAAGACAGTAAAACTTCCAGTGGGACTCAGCCTACCTCAGGACGCAGAACAGATTGATATTTGCATTATACACAGAGAAATCAATGAAGACAACTCGTGTCCCTCTATCCAACCATAATTTCTCCTTCAAGACTTGCAGGGTTTCAGCACTCTCTTCTCTGGTTAACTTGAGGTCTACATAGTATCCTCCGCCACTGTAACTGGTTAGTCTTCCCCAGTGAGACGAGCCACCCAGCTCTTCCTCAGAATGGTACCTCCACCTGCAACAGAAAGCAACGAGCAAAGGCATCATTTACCATGCACAGCCTGGGATACAACCTTGCAGCCAGGAGAAATTAAACCATTCTTCCAGAATGCAAAGCTGTTAATGAAAGAGTCAGCACTTAACTCCTATTCCAGATCTGAGCCTACGTCAGTTCTTCACTACTGACAGATAACTGGACTAGTGACTTTCAGTAGTGACACAACACAACATATTATGGAGTGAGAAATCTGCAGGTTCATTGGCTACTTTATTTGCTTGGAGGTTACTCCCAGGATCTGCTATATTGCCTTCTATCATGTCTCACACAGCATTGTGAACAACAGCTTCTCTTTCACAGAGAACAACAAAACCTGCAAGTAAGGAGTTATTAAACTGCAGCTGTTTCACAGTATTATATAGGAAAATCCACATTGAATTGCATGAATCACTATTAAAAAGAAAAAAATATCTAAGTGTGGCTTTATGTGCTACATTCTATTTCAGTGTAGAAATTAGGAGGGCTGGGTCTTAAGAAGATGATTCAGATATCTCTGAAAAAAAAAAACAGGCTGGGAAAATCTTGAAAAAATGGTTTTCAAGATGAAAGAGGTACACTCCCTTAAAAACAGACAAAATGTCTACCTAATTCTTTACCTTCAATTGCAAGGAGAACTCCAGCATTCAGCAGATCTTATTTTAACCAGAAGGGAATAATGAGAGTCAATAAAAAAATAAAAATAGAAATCACAGCCTTTTTAATTCTCAACAGCAAAAGATGTACTTACGCTGTTCCATTGATGAGTCCAAAAGAGACTTTTTCCTCTTTGTCTTCTGAGTATACATCATAGCAGCCTGAGATCTCCTCTTTGAAGTCATCATGAACCACACAGGAATTGTTCTTCACCTTCAGCTGTCGCATGCGTGGGACACCCAATAACAGGTTCTCATAATAGATGTACGACTGAGTGTTTTGTGCTGCTAGGGACTCATTGTTGTACCACTTTGTCCAATAAAGATTATCCAGAAGAGGACCTTGTGCATACTGCATGAGAGAGAGAAGAGAGAGGAATTTTCTCATCCTGGACTTGAGATAATAAGATCTGACCCATGCTGCTCTACTCCCCAAAGTGGGAAGTAGTAGAACTTGTGCAGGACAGATGCTATGGGGGGATATGTGTGGGGAGTTGCAGGACAGAAGAGGGATGCTGAGCAGCAGGGTGCTTTGTTGGCTCTTCACAGGCCTGTAACATGCTTTTTGCATCTTATGCTTATAAAGAGAAAAGGCCTCTGCAAGTCTCTGACTCTTCTTCTTCAGTGAACACAAGTTTTGAGAAATAGTCCAGGCATAAGGTATGAATCACAAAGACAAGGTGGGCCAGCTCCCTGGAATCACTGAGAGTGAGAGCAACAGTTCATCGTCCTATTTTATTTAATATGTCAGAGAAAGATCAAAATAGCTGACAGTGAACTTCTGGCTGACTGTCAGAGATAAGTGGTTGCAATATCTCAACAGCATTCACTGTGGTCCAATATTATTCCTTCTCCAGTTCTTTGATAAAAACATGTTAGATCACAAGCATTTTTTTCCATCTTTATTTTCTTTCACAAAAGTCAGTATAAATTTTAATCCAGCTTCTTCATTAAAAACAAAAAACAAAAACAACAACAACAACAACAAAAAAACCCTACAGATCAGACCAGCCCAGGCATAAATTACAGGCAGTTTAAGTACGTTGTTCCCACAGTTACTCATGAAAATGGAAAAACAGATTAATACTAAGTAGAATGTTTTGCTGAAAGCATTAAGTAGCGCATTCAGGGGGAACTGAATATCCCAGCCTAGCTGACATTTCCTTGGCTCACCATGCCAGGACGTATGTGTACTCACCACCCAGAAATCAGCCATGCTGCCGATGGACTGGAAGGAGACATGGTTGTTTGAAGAGGTCTGCAGGAATAGCTCAGACATCACTTTAGTGTAGTAATAGGCATTGGAACTTGTCATTCCATATGTCACTAGGAAAAGAGACAAGAGGAAGTTCCTCCCTTACACCTGAATACTGGAGCTACACACACACACACACACATTCACTTTCCATGCATCTTTTTCTATTGTAAATAAGCTGAGCAAGATGCAGGTGATGTGACCTTGAGAACTCTGATCCCATTACTTTCTGCTTGCTTAAGGATTTACAACCTCATTTGCTGTATGCTTCAAAATGTAAGCCAACAGACTGACAGATTTTGGGTGTTTAAAGGCCAGAGAAGACCACTGGATGATTGACAACTTAGTATCCTGTGTAATGTTTTTTTTTTTTCCTCCAAAAAAAAAATCTGAGATAAATCTTTCTCAGAACATAGTTCTTGAGATGTACTTTGAATGCACCTAGTTTTGATCTAAAGAGTACAGACACTGTCCATGTTCCTGAGTGGAAAGCTCAGGGTAAGCTTTCACCTACTGAGAAACCTCAAACTTCTCCGAACATGTTTTTTCAACTTGCCAGGGCTCCACCCTGCAAAAGAACATTCATCGTGGTAATCACTAAGAACACATCCAACTACTGAAAGGGTACCATACAAATAAAGCAGCTGACGTTCAACATCCAGCTCCCCATCATTTCTAGATGAATCAGTGCGCCACTGTGTGCACAACCCAGTTCTTTAGGAAGCGCTATCTCCCTGGGTCAGTGTGATAGCACCTCAGCTTGGCATTGTCTGTCTCTCTTTCCTGACGTAGGGTCCATGAAATATAATCCTTTTCACTGTTCCGTGCCACAGGTGCTAATCTGTGATAACAAATGAAGCTTCACAAAAAGCAGACAGGCATTGTTCTAACCACACAAAGACCATTAACAGTCAGTACAGGTCTGCATTCAATCCACCCAAGAACAACATCAGCTGCCATCTGCATCATCACCTCAGCAACCCCACCAGTCTCAGTCAGGAAAAATCTCTCAGAACCATATGTCTCTGATCCCAAGAAGATTCTAGAGCTGCTGTCTTAGGCTTGAATATTTGCTGTAAAACTAAGGAAAAACTTTGCACTGATTCTTCCCAGACTGTGATGTCAACAGTTGGAACTGATAATGCAGTTTGGGAAACACTTCTTAAACCTAGCAGGTTTAACCAGTCCAGAGCGATTTTCAGCTTCTTCACTTCTTCATGAAGCAGCTATTCTGTGGGTTAACACACTCACATGCTGCAGCAAGTGTATGTACAATAAATTTAACACCTACAGCAAGATGAGGAAGTCTAATAATAAAGCCTCACATTCTTCCCCATGTGTTGCTCACCAATGAGATACGATAGTTACTTACATAGACAAATGTCCACCAAGAACACAATGTAGACTAGGAGCTCTCGCAGAGTAGTCTTCACATAAAGTTCTCTGTTTTCAGCTGTGTTCTCAGTTAGTGTAGTGCCCCACAGACCTTTGGGAGGTAAAGAAAAAAATGTTCAACAGCCGTTCGCAAAGGCTTTGTGAGAAGCCCTATTTCCAAATAGCAAAATTTAACTAAAAATGTCAAATATTGCCTAAAAAGAAAAACTTTAGTGTGAAGAAAATATTCGAGGCTGGTCAAAACTAACATTTGACTTTTTTTTCTTTTGCTAAATCCCTCTTCAGTTTTCTGCCTGAATTCAACATGAACTGATCTATTCCTGCCTGTTTCTCAGCTTACTTTCTGCAGAAATTCAGTCTCTCGTAAGTTCCTAGGAACACCATAATTTCATCTGAATCATGCATATGCCAACATCTTAACTTCTAGTAAGAGCTTCTATACAGAACTGCATCTGACGTTAGCTTTACTGTTACTAGTTCTTTTTAGTATACAATGAACTGCCAAGCTTGAAATGTTTGTTCCTTGGTTGCTCACAATCTCACAGATTTCTGGTATGTCATAAGATTCAATCAAATAGCCCAATTCAATATTTTCAGCATAAAAAATAGATCCAAACTGTCTTCAGGACATCCATCAATGGAACTCTGTTGACTCCAATAAAATATACCAATTTATACCATCTAATGTTCTGATTTTTTCACATACTGAAAGGAGCTCATTAAATGTCATCAAGATTGATCAAAAAGACAGGAACACTTCCTTTTAAAGCGGCTTCAATATTTCGGTTTTGATGAACCGCCTAACACCACTAATGTGCTTCCTTGTTCTTGCTGTAATGGCTTTATGTTGTGATTTCAGAAACTTTCCTTTGCAGTTGAAAGGCAGAAGAACTTCCACTTGAAAGCCTGGTGATGGAATCTGTGTCAATAACACCTACAGGCTCTGTGTTTTCAGCACCTCCTAGAGAGCTTAGCGCTGGTACTTATCCCCAGCAGTGCACAACCATCTTCCTGCAAGCCAGGATCAAAGGGTGCACTTCTGAAGTCATCTCTGGCAGAGGAAGGAGTCAAGTTCTTTGCTTTGGAGCAAGCAAAAGTGCTATAGTGGCCCATGAACATTCACCTCCATCCTGTTGATAGCTCTTTGGCATCTCAACAAAGTAGAGAGCTTTTTGTACTTTGAGATGCCATAATAACTGTCTTAGCATCTGCACTCACTCTTGGACAGACTGCTTTGCCCATCCAAGCCTAGCAGTAGAAATGAGAGCCTACAGAAGATGTGGATTTACTCTACTGCATGCAAGCTGCTTGTGGTCTATGAGAATTTCCACAATGGAAAGAAAAATAGAATATAACAAAACAAATCTGTGGGAAACAACAGGGCAGAAACATTACTGAAAACAACAACAATAAAGACTGAGTCAGCATAAAGGAAGTGCTGTTCTCTGAGTAGTTGGCCTAAGGTTCATCGTAGCCATTGGACTCCTGATGATTTCAATCTTACTCTTTTTTTTGTGTGTGTGTAATAAGCAATGAGAAGATATGAGCTGTGTAACCAAAGGTATTTAGGGAGACAGAACTTAGTCCTTATCAACAGTCACACTCAATCTGTTCAGGTCACTTAAATTACCCCCTTCATTTCTGAATATGAGTATACCACACTATTTCGGGTTTTAATTCTCCCCCATCCTCCCCCTCCCCCCTCAAGGCAGGGAACCCCTAGTACCCACATGCTGAGAAAAGAGATATATCTGTGAAGCCAGATGAGCCTTTTCTGCTGTCTATCCTGACCTTTGGACATCAGCTGCCCAGCTCTGGTCTATCCTACAACCCAAATGTTTTCCACCATTGCTGGCAGGAAACATGGCTGCAAATGCCATAAAAGAAGGGAATGCTGCAGTGTCCTGATCTCTATTTTCATCTGCACGCCCCAATTTCAAAAACTGAATTTTGCTGATAAAGTATAGATTTATTTTTTCTTTTTCTTTGCCTACCAAACCCAGCCAGCATTGTTCCTTGGTAAGCCAGAGATCTCTATAGACCTCTACTCTGGCTTCTTTGTCAATTAACAGCACTAGTCTGTAGCTGTAAGAACAACTAAGATCAAAGAGGAGCTGTGCTATTTAGGACCAGGCAATACCATTGTTCACTCACATGCAACAGCTCTGACACAGGTTCTTACAAGACCAGGAAACAGATCTCTCAGCAAGAACAAGTCAGGAAGAAAGAACTTATTGGCAAGAAAATTTCCCTGAGAAATATATTTTACTGACTTGTCTGCCTTGTTTTTACAGCGTTAGAGCTGTATCCTGTCAGGAAACCTAACTTGGTCCCAGCTTTTTGAGTGCCTCTGAATAAGCCAATAGAATATTTTACTGCCCTTCATCTTAAAAACTGGAAATTAGCTCTTCTTCCTTTCAGGTCTGTCCCAGGCAAAACCATATTTGTTACATTCCTCTTTTCTTCTGTATTTCAGTCCCAGCTGCTAGATTTTCTACAGTGGCTGTTTATGACACTTCTTAATTTGCTGTAACATAGGGGCCAGTACTACTCCAGCAAGAAAATGCACAGAGACTGAGGTGACAGCTCCTATGGATTTGGGACTCCTAAGCATGACCCTAAACACATCACTAAATCTCTCCATATATCCTGCCTTGTAGCAAAACTGACAGGACAGACACTGGAGGTAGAGCAAGGTACACAATGAGGATGCTCCTTTCAGATCAGCTAAAGATGATATCCAGAGTAACACTGGTCTATACCGAGCACATTTCTGCACTATACCAATACTATGCAGCTTCTATCTTCTGCAACCCGCACGCTTCTCTCCCAAGTATCATTGCTTTTCTCAAGAGCTAGTAAATCCTAACTACTGAGATGTCAGAGCTTTACCTCGGATGCCTCTGAAGATGTAGAAGCAGCACCTGAGGAAAGGACTTGTCTTCCCACCCATAGTTTTGTTCTGTTCCTCCTGGTATGGCAGCGGATCTCCCACCTCTTCAAAGCTCTCATAGGGATTCTCCAGAATGGATTTAGGGTTGTAGATGGCTCGAATCTTCAAGGAGGTAGAGGGAGAGCCATTGTAGACAGGATTATCCCAAGCTTTCTTCCTCACAGCCTCCAGTTCATGCTCCTCTGGGCATTGAAAATGGCTCTCAGCTCTGTTGCTTGGGTGAGAAGAACTCATGGCTACTCACTGGCAGCAGAAGTGCTTATCAGCTGGGGCTGCGGGGGTAGGCTGCCCCAGCTGGAGCTGTGAGCTAGGAGAGGCAATCAGTCAGTGCCAAACAGCACGTCTGCCTCGGCTGCTTGGGAGAAGGCGCATCACCAGCATCCCACAGAGAGCACGCACCCTCCGTTTTATATCAGCTCAGCTGGTGACACATATGGGAGGGAGGCACCAACCACCCTAAGAACCACTGTCAGCCCTACAGCGATACGGCCCCGCTCCTAACCGGGACGACAGACCCCACCGGGGCTGCGGCAACAGGAGACTGCCAGAGCTGCAGGGAAGAGGGGATTCAGTTGGACCCCTCAGGACACCTGCAGGGTGGGCGGGCTCCGGCCGGGATCCGCGGCGGGCACACGGTGGGCGCAGCCGCACAGACCCTGCGCTCTGGGGTAAGGTCTGGGCTTCCAGGGGTGCGTCGAAGAGCGGAAAGCTGTATGGGACTGCGCTGAGGGTGTCACCAGATGGCGCTGGCAGCCCAGGCTCGGAGGGGTTGCAGCTCTGGGACCCGTGCTCTCAGTGGGAAGCCGGGGTTGGCTTTACAGCGGTCTCGCTCGCTGCTTCCCCAGCTTCCTCCTTGCTAACTGGTTATTAAAGGCAGGAATAGAAAGCGGGAGTAAAGTTCTAGTGTTTGCTTTGGAAGCCAGGGGCTGAGCTCTCCAGCTTTTGCAGAGCTCCCACATGCCCTGCGGTGCTTGCTCGCACTGTGGCAAACCAGGACTATAAGGCAAAACTAGAAATAGCAAGAACAAGGGAGTGACAGCGTTCACCCACCACTCAGCAGCAAAAAGTAGTCCCATATCTCACAGGTGCTGCAGTAAGATGTTAAAGGAACGTAGACTGACCCTCCTCAAGACTGAATATGCGACTTGCAGCAAGTGCTTCTCCTCAGGAAGGTATATTTCCTGACTATCCAGGTTTGCAGCTATAGGGCTACAGGGCTCATAGGTACCAATAGGTATATTTTTTCCTGGTCTATCATGTTCGTACAGGTGATGTTGCCAGGCCAGCTGAATGCAGACATCCCCTTTGCTCACCTACTAGATGCTGGCATCCAGCAGCACCTTTCTGCCTTTATCTCTTATGTATTCCTTTATTCACCATCCATTCATTCTCATGAAAGCCAGTTTCCAGTTCTTTTCCGTCACAAAGTCCATTTTTTCAGTGTGCCTAGAAGAAACACTCCAGAAGTACTCAGGCAGGTTTATTTCTAAACCCAGAAACAGTCATCACAGTGGGATTCAGCACAGTAGGGTAAGACAAGAAGCACAGCCCCAGAACTTTGGACCAAAGTGCCTCCTTCTCACTGCTGTCCCCTACTGGAACACAGTTTTGATAAAGAAGAGGAGCCTTATTTGATTTGTCTCATTATGCAAAGTGAACAGGAACATTCTGAAATAAATGCCTCGTTATATACAGTGCATTGGGAAGGAGTTAATCACAGTAAAACACATACAAAAGTAACAAGGTGGTACGTTTGATTTCATTTTCACTATAACGTTTGCTGCTTCTCCATTCAGACAGGACGGGCTTGAGTACCTCTACTGCTTCTGGTGACTCGCGGCGAGAATTTAGTGGGGAAAGAATAAACGGCCAGAGGGGGGCGGCCGCGCTCCGCCACAGGGGAGAGCTCCCACCAGCACCAGCCCCAGCCCGCAGACACCCCGCTCTTGTAGCTGAACGAGCAAGAAGGGCTAAAACATAACATCATCTTGGTAACTTGGCATTCGGGCTGCTGCCTGGTGCCCAGTTGTGCCTTCTGCCCCAGGCCATGGGCTGAGGTGGCACTCTAAATGACAGCAAGCTACTTCTTTTATTGACTTCCCGTTCACGGGCTCACATCAGGCCAAGGGTGGCTGGTGCTCAGGCTGCACCACCAGCCCACCAGTACAAGCTTGAGTTGTAAACTACAGCTAGGCCTGATTTGAATCTCTCTTACCACAACATAACTTCATTCCCTCTCACTCCATACAGAGAGGGACTGGATTATTGCCTCTTTCCAGCCTTGTGTTTGCCTCCCCTTGCGTTCCCCCTTGAATGAATTCTCTCACCAGCCAGCTCCTTCAGGCTAACCGCTCACCTTGCATCCCTTCCTGTTTTCCTCACTCCCCTCAGGATTGTCTCAAAAACTGGCTCTGTCTTTCAGACAGCACAGTGCCTACTGCTGGACACATTTCTACAGCTGGTTCCTTCCCAGCAGCAGAATGACTTCACATGATGACCTTTGGTGCTCATCACGCCACAGCACAAGCTTTAACAGCTTATCTAACAACCCTCTGGTACTGCTTGTACATCCTCCTTGGTTTGCTCCTACTGCCTGGGACCACATCTCACAACAACCACAAACACTGAAAATCCCAATCCTACCAGCATTCACCTTCCAAGCCAGCTTGGTTTTATCCTCTGCCAAACCCATTCAGTTGTTGCATACTCTGTCCCCTTGATTAATAAAGAAAAGAGGCAGAATCAGCACAGACACACACACAGACCCACTCTGTCACTGCTAGAACAGAGTTACAGAAGCACCTGCTAACAGCATAAGAAACAGCGAACCTTCTATGAACTCTACACAGCACTTTGCTATGAATCCTCTCTGAAGATCAGTGCAGGTGTTTGGGATGAAGTGACTGCAATTTGTTTCACCTGGGAAAGGTTTTCTTGCAGGTTACTGATCCTTGCATGTCATCTGTGTGCTGCAGTATGGTGGATGGGACTGAGGGGCTAAAATGGAACAAGTAGTTTAAATTAACATCCTTAGCACTGGTTAGATATCACGTAACTCACTCCTGGCTAGAGCAACCCATCTCTGTCTGTTCCTGTCATGCCCACAGCAAGCTTTAGAGATAAGATGCACTGAGATCAAGGACTTCCAGAGAAAGACCTTGAGTATCTCTGCAACTGCTTCAGGATTATCTAGAGATTATCTGTCTTCATCTTATAGATGCCACCTGTTGACATTTTCATGCTGTTTTAATTTTCCCTAGGCCCTAGCTGAGATTCACATTAGCACCTACATGCTGAATAGGAGAGACAGACAGTCCCCAATATTTCCACCAGCACAAGGGGAAGAGGTAAATCCCTAATCCCGAGGCCAGCAAACCTCCTGAGATCCAGCAACAATCCCCAGAGAAGAAATGCAGAATGAGGAGTCCTGGCATCTTTGGAACCTAATGGAGCAACTCTGGGCACTAAAGAACTGCCTAGTCCTCATGTCCTAAGCTCAATCCCATGATTCTCAGGCTGATGGAGCTGGCCAAGTCCTGGCTAGAGTGCAGAACAGATTTCTCAAGAGCTGGAAATGATTCACCACCTTTCTACCTCTGTCCATGTGCAGTTGCTCTAACCAAAGCATTTTCTAGATTAAGATCATTTGTGCACAGAGCAATTGCATTAACTCAGCGTGCATGGTTCTACAGCACTCCGTGTTTCTCTATTAATTTCTGATCATTTCCAAATTCCAATATTCCAAATAATATATGAGGACCTCATTTTATAGATAGAAAAACAAGGTAAGAAAGGCTCAGGTGGCTTTTAAGATAAGCCAAGGGGCTGGCATCAGTGTTAAGCTTAGATGCTACATGTGCTTGATACTCAGGGATGAGCCAATCACCTGGCTGAACTCACCCTTGACAGATTGAGAAAGAGGTGGTGAAAGAGGAGCCTGAGTAGTACTAGTCACTGGCAATACTGTGTGTTTGCACACCAGCTAGTGTTCCAGCACTTTCCAGGCTCATCCTACTTCAGTACCCAGGCAAGTTAGGTGGGATCCTGGGGTCCCTGTGAAGGGGTCCAAGGACATTTCAGAAGTTGTGACTTGGTTGGGACATATTTGTGTGCCTAAGCAGGATTATCCAATGTGTTTCCAACTCTTGATAGTTTAGTACTGTCTATAGAAGTAGAAAGCTTGATCTTTCTGTCATCACATTTATCAGCAGAGAAAGTGAGTAGCCCTACCTCAGGAATGGTTCCTAGCACTGCTCTAGCAGTCCTCAGACTGTGTGCTGTCAGTATGCTTTCCAAAACCTCTAGGAGTGAAATAACAGACATGGCATTGTTGTGTAACTACATCAAAAATCATAGTGAAGATAGCAACTCTGCTACTTTGCCCTTACTTTATTTTCTTTTTGCAAAGACTCATGGATAAAAAGGCCTGTCATCAGCTGGAGAAAGTTGAGTAATTTCTGTACCCACTTGGGTTCTTCTAGAAGTTTATAACTGAATTCTCTGGAAATGTGACCCCCTCCAACACAGCATGGAGGAAGCAAAAGGCATACCTTTCAGAATGTGCCAAATGCATGCTGTGCAAATGTGTGAATGCACGTGGTGGGCAATCATCTGCTGCAGCTCTCCAGTGTCTTGGGATCCAGACTTTGTAAGAAGCCTTTGTAGATTGAATGGGACTTCTATCTTGACACCACCACAAGACTTAAGAGACAAAATGAGCAAGCTTTAAAAAGGACATCAGAAATAACTGAGAGTAGACAGTGGGTTGCAGAGTCTCTTAAGTGTTACTTGTCAAGAAGTTAATTTACACTTGCAGCAGATCTCTTCCCCTGTTAACACTCCAAATACAAACACATAGTTAACGTAGGTCATTTTACCCACCAAAACTAACGCAATCCCACAGTCCACAGCCCTTTTCTTAAGAGACAAAATGGATGTGGAAAGGGATGAGTGAGTTTCCGGCTCCTTTCTATGAAGGAGACAGGGCAGACAGGTTCTTCAAAGACCTGGAAAGGCAGCAAAACCAGGCAGGCAGGTAAGGGCTTCATTCCCAACAGCAAACTTAAAAACATTCCCAACAGAAACATAACAGCTTGTAGCATCTCCCTCCTTCAGAACTCCAAATGTCCTTTCTTTGTCCATTGCTGCACACTGTTGCAGCCCACTCCGAGGTGGTGGGGGATGCACTCTGCTCAGATGGGAATTGAGAGGGATTTTCAGTTGCAAATGAGCTTGGGCACAGATCACAAGTACCACCCCCATTTTATAGACAGAAAAACAAAGAAATCAAAACAAAAAGACAAAAAAGATGAGAGAAGCTTCCTGCTTGTACTGACTATGACTATGGGGCTGCCATGGCAGGCTCAACTCTACTCTTGTTGCTTATAAAATTAAGCTTTGGTATGGGGAGTAGCTGAGTTAAGGCCAGGTGTACCCCTGCCATGAGGTCTGGTTAGTGCTGACACGTTGGAGCAGATGAGGACTTTGTACCTTGAAATAACAGTCCTCAGCTGTTTGTCTGTGAGAAATCATGCCTCCTATCAGGCCTGCTTTACCAAAGAGGTGGCATGGACAGAGATAATGTAGCATGAATCAATACACTTCCCTAATCCTGGAATACCTGTGAGGTCATGTCATGGCTTTGTTAGTGTTGGGTTAACCCAAGGTTGGTAGCCCAGTTATAGTCATATAATGGTCTGAAGGACACTTTGGCCCTCATCCTCTGGATAGGGAAAGAAGTATTAAACTCAGGTAGCAAACACTTTCTGGGATAAACCATTATTCCCCTTCTAGCCAAGATGTAGTATGTGTGTAAATAGCTCAGAGAATGCAGCTCTAAGTAAGAAAACTCACTGGGAAAATGCAGCATTCCAAAGAGGTTCTGTTAAACCAGTAACTTCCTCCTATTCCTGCTCACAAGACATAGTGTTTCATTGGGATAGATGAAGAGACACAGGAGAAATATCAGGGCTTGCCACTGAGAAATACAAAGGCAACTCTCTGCTCTAGTCCCATTGCCCATGAGGAAAGAAAGCATTCACTTTAAAGGAGACTGAAGTATAGATGTAGGCAAAGTTGGAGATGGCAGACAGGGAGAGGCACACCCCATCTTTGGGGTTTTCCTTTGTGTGCCACTGGCAAGTGTAGTGTGGGAAAGGATGGGATGAGGATCCAGCAGGTTCTCCCTCTGTCCTTTCTTCTCTCACTTTTACAGTGAGGTGGTGAAGCACTGGAACAGGTTGCCCAGAGATGTGGTTGATGCCCTATCCCTGAAGACTTTCAAGGCAAGGCTGAATCAGGCCATGGGCAACCTGATCAAGCTGTGCATGTCCCTGTTCATTCCAAGGAAGTTAGACAAAATGACCTTTAGAGGTCCCTTCCAACTCTAAGGGTTCCTATGATTCTTTTTGTACCTGCATTGTGTACATGTTTTCAGGACAGCCCCATCAGTTTCACCTTACAAAGGTATGTCCACTTCCCCTACCACAAGTCTATCTCCAGAAAGACCATGGAGCAGGAGATAGTGTGGCCCATGCCACCTGAGCTGAGTCAGAAGATCTGCCACTTGTAGGTGGCATATCTCCCGGCCCTCACTAAGCACTTACACGCTGCCAGCAGCAGAAGATACCTGAGGATGGTTGCAGCCTAAAGAGAAGGGGCAGGAAGCGTGGGAAAGAAGGCACAGGAGAAATGGAGGAGAAAGGGCAGCTGAAGTGACCAGGCCAAGCTGCAACCCACAGAAAGGAGGCTGCAGGACCACAGAGGGTCCTGCCCAGTGAATGCAGGCTGGGATAGTGAGGAAGGGAGTTTGGCATGCTGGCTCCTTGGCACCTGGCCTGCCATGTCCAGTGTGGGTAGAAAGACACCAGAGAGCACCAGTGCTGAGGAGAGGGTGGTAACACAATGACCGCAGTGTTCCCCTGCTCTCCATCCCTTTCTCCCCCACCCCTCCCAATTTATTTACCCAAGTTCAAAAGACAGCCTCACAGTCCGAAGGGGCTGGCTGAAGTGCCCAAGGGGTGGGCTGTGAGGTCATCTTTAACGAGGGCAAAAATCCAGTGTCAACAATGCTGTCCATTGTATAGCCCTGTTTAGACAATACCGGCTGGGTTCTCGCTGCTGGCAGCACAAGAGCTGGGAGCAAAGCCTGTTTGGGGTAAGAGGAAGGGAGGATGGGCAGGGGATCTGGCGCTTTGGTGGTTGGAAGAGATGGGATGGGGCAAAATTCAGAGATAAGCACCCTATCACTATCATCAGCCTATTTTCAGCCTAATTCTCAGAGATGATAAGATTTCTGCGTCACTGGCAATGAACAGAGCCATTCTGCTCACAGCCCGGAGGCATGGTCCATCATCCGAATTACATCTGCTTTCCTGTCTGACCCTGGCAATCAGGTCTCATTCCCTCCTTCTGACCATGTACCCCTCACTGAGCCAGAGGAGAGTGGCAAAGCGACTTTCAGCCCCAGCCCTTCTCAAGGCTGTTGCAGAAAAGCAGCTGGGACAGTGGCCACTGCTGCTCTTCCAGGAATACCCTGGAAATAGCTGTTCTCTAAAGAGCACAAGTAACATATCTTGAATGCAGCCATGCCTTAAGGGAGAGGGTGGGGTGGGGGATTTCCAGGGATCTTGGGATCCACTGCAGCAGATTATGTTTTAAGGAGAGAATAAACTCTCCTTAATAAAAGTAAGCAAGCAAGCAAACAAGGTGATATCAGTCCCTGTAAACTTAAATCTCATTTTTGTTAAACACCATGATAGATTCCCCAAAAGTCCAAGCTTCTGAGGCCAGGTGAATACATAGGAGTGTTAGCTTTCCATGTCAGAAAGGAAATTCATTTGCCATCTCTCCTGGCTGAGGAAGAGTGCATGATTCCAGAAGAGAATGCTCAGGGAGAAAGCCACATTAAATGAGGATAGTGACCCAGAGAGCTGGGATCTGATCCCTAGTTCTGAGTTCCTGGAAATGACAGTCCTGTCTTACCTGCAGCTGCACCTTATCTTTCAGGCGGGCATTCATGCTGATTTTTGCATCCTAAGCTAAGTCTTGTCCCAACTCATTCTGTGGCCCAGGGCCGTTACCCCATTTCTCTGCAACATGTAACTGTGCACAGAAGTCAAACTTGTTGAGAAGTAGGGAACCATTAACCCATGAAACTGCTGGCAGTGGTGAAACACACTGATGTTCATCTGCTCTCCATAGAGGGCTAAATGCCTTCGAAAGGCAGATTCTGTATGAGGGGAGGGAGGAGGAAGAAAGGAGGACTGATGAAATGGCATTAAGCCACCCCTGCACTTCTCCTTGGATTAAAGGCCCTGGCATGCTTCTCCTATCCTAGAAAAACCTCTAGATCTTCATTTGCTTCACGCTTCTTCATGAAAACAATGCAAGAGATGCAGAAAATAACAAATAATCCTGCCAGATATATTGCAAACCTTTATTTTTGGCAGTGGGGTAGGAGAATGGGTCGGTTCTTTCCCCAGCATTCATCTTATTTCCTTCTGCCTTTGATTCTATTCTTTTTTTTTCCTCTATTCCTAATGGTGAAACAGAAAAAAAAAAAGGAGAGACGAGGAATGCTGTAAAATAAGACAAACAAATAACATGAAGCAAACCTTGCAAAGCCCTTGCAACAAGCTTTGCCGTGTGTGGTTTTTCAACATTTCAGAGGGGGCAGCTGAGGAGATTCGCTAAAATTTCCAATATGTCAACATCAGATGAAATCCTCTTGCAAAACTCAACTACTGTGTGGAAAAGCAATATTTATTTATTTATTTATCTATCTATTTATTCTTAGAGGATTGTGGGAACATTTTGATGAAATGTACCACCTTAAGCCTTGCTCCTGTTTTATTCCTGAATCTTGGCAATAGTTGGTTAGCACATCCTATGAGAGGGATGCAACTGCTTCCTCTTATTTGAACTGCTTTCAGAGAGTGATTGGTGAAGCCGCTGCCAATCTGTGCTTCTCTTTACTCAGCTTTGATAACCCACTTTGAGATCCTCAGACAAAAAGGACTTTGCAAGAGGTTTGCACTAGTGCAATACCTTGATTAGGCCATGAATCCATGGAGGGCTTCTCAGAAAGGTGAAACCAGCTTTACATTAGCAGCATGTATTCGCAATGAAAGACTGTGCTAAAGCTCATGGTCTGTTCTGCTCATGGTACAGCTGGTGCTGCACATTGCTGCCCTGTGCCCCACTCCTGGCATTGCCTCAGCACATTTATGGAAGACCACGACCTTAGGTAGCAGTCACCAGATGTAGAAGATTTGAATAATTTTCCTGGAGATGATGACTGAAGAATCTTTCGTAAGAGATGATAGTGAACTCCAGCAGCAGTGTGCTTCTACTGCACGCTCAGCAGGACTGCTCTCCCTTGAAGGAAAAGCTGCTGGATCCCAGCCCCACTGCCCTGCCCCTGCCCTGGCATCCCCTCACTTCTGCTATGTGGGAGCAAATAGTGCTCATCTTAGAGAATAGCAAAGTCTTGCTACCCTCTAAGTCCCAAGTACCACCTTCTTTCTTTTTCTCCTTTATTTATTAGCCTATTTTTTATTTCTCTTATTTCCATAGGGTAGTGTTTTAGCACAGTGTTCTTCCAACACTCACGTACGATTTGAATCTTTAACTAAATCATTGTTTCTCTCCAGTGTTCAGTGACCATCAGTGTTGTCAACCAACCATTTAACAAAGAGTCTTAAAAGAGGTGGTTAAAATCCCTCTCTGACTCATGCCAACTTTCACTGTCTAGGAACGTCCTCTGTTGTGGCTTCTCTCTTTCAGTATTGTGTCTGAGAGTAGGCAAGACTCGATTTCCTAATGTAAAACTAAAACACAGACCCCTCTCAAACCTCTTCATCCATCACAGTGAGATGAAAAAGGAGAGACACATTTTTTTACCCTTTGCCAGCCACCTCTGGATACAGAGAACTGAGCCGCTGTTATTTTTCAATGTCACTTTTCCCTCCCAGTGATTACAATGCAGCTCACTTTTGACAGCTTCCACTGAATCAGCCCCACTGTGTGTGAGCTGGGTCAGCCCAGGGATGGACTGACTCTGCAAGAAAGTGGTTGTCTGTCTGCACCTCATTTGGTTGGCTCCTTCACTGAGAGAGAGCTGCCTAGGCAGGATATGGCTCAGTGGATACAGGCACAACTGAACGTGGCTTTTGATGCCTCTGTTCCACTGTGACTCCTGTGCAAGGGGTGGGCGCTGACTGAACACAGAGCACACTGTAGTTGTGCTAATTACACTAGGACATCCCAGGCCTCTCTGCTGAATACCTGAGAGTGCCTGGCGTGGTGGCCACATGGTGGGGATAGGAGAGCTCCTCTGCTCAGCCGCCAGCAAGGTGGCAGCTGTAGGGCCCGACCTCTTCACTTTGAGTGGGAAATGTCTCCCCGGTAAAGAGCCGCAGCAACAAGGAAATCCAGGTTCTGTTACTGGGGCTGGTGAGAACGTTGTTAGGGAAAATAGCTGATATCAAACTGAGCTTTTATTTTCATTTTTTCCCTTTTTTCCACCCTCCACCAGAAGGAACTGTTTGCTGATTGAAAATGCCCAGGATTCATTTTAAAGGTTACAGCCAACGTTTTCCAGACTGTGTATATCAAGACAAACCCCTACACGGATATATGTGTGGATCCAGACATACAGTTGTGAATGTGCTTTTTTCTGCAAAAACATACGATTTTTACATAAATGCATAAAGCTCTCCATGGAGCTCCCAATACAGAGCAGCCGTTCGACAATCAAGTCTCTTCTCTCCAATTCGCTGCTCGGGAAGTGGGTACCCGCACTCCTCTCGTTTCTCTCCGGCCAAACCCGGTGCCGGGGGGGACGGCTGCTCCGCGGAGCCCCGCACGGAGCGGTGCGCGCCGGCAGCAGCGGCCGCGCAGGGTGCGCGCCGCGGGGAGCGAACAGCAGATTGCGGGCAGCCAATGGCGAGGGCAAGCCGAGGTGGCACCAAATTTCCCTCAGCCAATCGGCTCGCGAGGGGGAGGAAAAAAAAAGAAGAAAGAAAAAAAAGGAAAAAAAAAAAAGAAGAAGAAAAAAAAGAAGCCAGGCATCATGCGAGAGCCTGGCCCTCGCCATCCTCCTCTTCCTCAGCATCCTTCCTCCCGCCCCCCAGCCCGCCCCGCCTCCCCTCCCGGGCACGCCGAGAGTCAAGCCCCCGCTGCGGCTCGCCGCCCGCTGCGCTGACCCTACGCATCCCGCAGCGGACAGGGGGTCACAGGGAGGACGGGGCGCGGAGAGCCCGGCCCCGCTTAAATACCTCCGCACCCGCCTCACCAGCCGCACAAGTCGCCCGGCGAGGGGCCGACAGCAGCTGCAGTCCAACAGCAGAGGAGCAGCAGCAGCAACCGCCGCCGGGGACATCCGCGCACCGTCGCTGAGGGACAGGGACACGGAGCCACATGCCTGCGCACTTGCTACAGGAGGAGGTAAGCGGAGGGCTTTGTCCGCTCCTCGCCACGTCCTGCTCCCTGCTCAAGGGAGCGACCCGGGCATCCACGCGTGTCCGCGGCACACGTACGTGCGTGGGGGCGCGGGCCAATTCTCAGTCGGAAGGCGAAGGCGCTCGGTGCTCTCGTAGGGCATAGCTCAGCCCCATCGGGAGGCGGTGAATGAAACGGGGACAAACAACAGCCCTATCGCCCGGAGAGGTTTTGGCGAGGGGGGAGAGCTCTCGAATAGACTGAGCGTGAAATACGGGCTTGTTTTGAAACATCCACCCAAAGCTGCTAGCGGGGGATAAGCCCTTTGCGGTATGAGGTCGTGGGGATTTGAGGAGTGGAGTGCTCGGACTGTGGTTTGTATTTTTTATTTATTTTCCGAAAAGAAAGGGCTCTCACTTCGCAGCGTTTTTAAGCCAAGTATTGCAGCAGGGAGCGTCTCTAGGACAGACGCAAGGTGAAAGCGGCCAGCTGCCCAGATGAAATGAATGACTGTCTGCACTGCCAAAGCCAAGCAAACATACAATGGGGAGACGGCCCATTTTTGGCAAAAGGCAGCCTGAGTAGCAATCTGGCACCGGGAAGATATGTGGAGTTAGAGAACATTTGAGTTTTTATTTGCTTATTTCTTGTTTGCCTCATGGCCGTCACTCTCCCCAGGGATGCAGGGGCTAAACCTGATGCTCCTGCTCGTGCATTCTCATCCTTTCCCGTTCTCCCTGTGCTGGGGAACGGGAGGTAAACCACAGCCCCCTGCCTTGCCTGTCACCAGCACGTGGCGGCTCTTCCCATCCTTTTGTGCAGCTGTTGTGACCTCCCAGGGATGCTGTGCTGTAAATAATTGTATTCCCTCGCCACCTGAAATGGATGCCAAGGACGGCATGCTCAGACCACGTTCCTTGGTCTTGACGTGTACTTTGGGGTATATCCTGGAGAATCCTGTCCCTGGGTCACATTGTGCATACTGAAATATGCAGGACCTGAGATTCAGTGCCCTGGGGCCCCTGGGCTGAACCCTTGGAGCTGCAGCTGGCTGTAGCGCTGTCTGCTTGCCAGGATCACCTATGCAGTGTTTGATGCTGGTAGGGTACGTGGTGGGGGATGTGGAGATGGGGAGCACATCTGTTGTGCAGATGAGAGCTGCAAAGTCATTCAGAAAGGAGGGGAGCTCGTGAAGATGCTTTAGTTGATGCTCTCCCCCTCTTAGCTGTAGTCCCCAGATCAATTCCTGTCCCATTTTCCTTGGTAGGTGCTGCAGCAGTTACTGTGGCCTAAAAGGACACAAAATCCATCTTTTTTTTTTTTTTTTTTTCCTCCTTGTTTCCCTGGTCTCCAGATTAATAGCTGCCCACTTCTACCCTCCCTCCTCCTCCCAATCCTTTCCACCAGGTCTATAATGGTGGAGCTGTTTTTCACAGCCGTTTTATGGCCCTTCTGATTTAAGGTTAGTTTACATGTGAGAAATGACCTGTTTGATATCAGTGTAATTCTAGCAGCAAAGGTATGTTGGTAAAATTCCTCACTTGTCTACTGCAACGCAGTAAATAAGTATTCTTTTCTTTGCTGCTTCCTTTGCACTCTCCTGCCTCCTGTTCTGCTCCTGTGTAACTCTGACTGTGACATAATCTATCGCAGAGGAGAAAAATGCAGTTCCAACCCCACATTCTTATTGTGGAAGCAGCATGTCCATATGGGGAATATTACCCGTCTAATTATACCACCAGATCTCTGCTGGGAATTTTTCCTGCGTAGACAAGTCTTCAGTCTTTTTGGTAGATTGTCTTCCAGCCAAGGAGGAAGACTGTGCCTTCCTGCCAAAATGTCAGATGAGAATATCTGACACTTTGGAACGGGCAGGATTTCTGTTTGTCTAATCTCTGGATTAAAAGCCATTTCTCACAGCTCTCTTTGAGGGATTGCCTCTGAATTCTTCAGCAGCTCGGAGTATCACACCCTCAAAGTGACATTAATTGGAGAAGCAGGGAGGGATAGCCAGTGGATGGGATGTAGAGGCTGGTGGTCCCAGCACAGCGGTGTCTGGGCTCACTGGGAGCAGCAGGGTGCTCAGCTGTGTCCAGGGTTTATCTTTCTAACTGGGGTATGTTCAACTGCAGAAGGAAAAGCTTAGAGGGCTCCCTGCCTAGCAGTCATTTCACTTCCCAGATGTGAGGAATCTCCCAGCTTTGCCAGCTCCTCCCCATAGGAAGGTATGCCTGTAACCCTGTAGTTTCTGCCCTTGGGAAAGGGAGGAGCTGGAGTGGCCATGTAAGCTGCCTGGCCTGATTTTAATGCTTCCCTCAGGAAACTAGGCCATGGCGGTGGTCCTTCACGCATCCCAGCTGCCTGGGCTTCAGTCTGCTTTTAATTCTGCAGGGTCTGAGCTCCCTCTGGGCCGCATCCCAGCTCGGTGCACAGCACGGGCCCACGGCCCCACGCATGGAGGCAGGGCTGGGCAGCACTCCCCCACCACCTGCAGTCCACGTGCACGGCACCTCCGGGTCAGGCCCAGGCATGCATTTGGGCTTGAGCTCACAGATAGGGTGCGAGTGCCAGCAAACACGCAGCTGTCAGGATGAAGGTGGAAGTGGGTGATTCAGGGTTCAGTGACCTGTTTCACGAGGGTCAGTCCTGCCTGCTCTTTTCGTCATGTGTGCCTGCTCGGGCGGGCTGTCACTGCGCCAGGGCAAACAAGCATGTGGAGAGGGAATGTTGTGTCATGGTTACAGGAGAGAGCCGGGAGCCAGATCCAAAGAGCTTGCTTCTTAAAGCTTCCTGTCCCTGCGTTGGTGGCCTCAGCTCATGGGATTGCCTTCCCGTGCCTCAGGTTGCATGGTGAAGAGTGAGAGAGGGATAAGAAGCCCAACAGCAGCTGTGAAGTGGGGGCTGTGGGGCTGACTGGTCTGTAGGTGAGAGATCCTGCTGCATCCCAGCCTCAGTGGGGACGCATGGGGACACAAAGAGGCTCTCCAAAGGAGCTTCCTGACATTACCTTGTGATCCCTAGTGGGGTAACACAAAGACGCAGGAGGCTGGGAGCAGCCTGATGAATTAAAAAAATACATATCCTATTTCAGATCATATTTCTCCCCCATCTCTTTGCTCATTCACAAGATTTCCTTTATTGTTGTCTGCTTGTGCACAAGCCCAGACTGAAAGCCCACCTTAAAACCACCCACTCATAAAATGAGGAAAATAAAAATCCTTGCAGCCTGCAAAAGAACTCACCAAAGCCACTGACAGATGAAAGACTGGCTCTCAAGTCTTTTTGTTCACCTTTTGCATGGTGTTCACCATTCACCTCCAACCCCCAGAAAGAAAAAGCCCCCTCCCTTTTGCAACCCATCACTACACTGCTGCTTTTGTAACCACCAATTTCTTTTTTTGTTTTCCCTTTTTTCATTTCTTGAACACATCCATCTCTCCAAGGAGTTCTCCTCCGCTTCCAGCACCACCATTGTCACCTCACGGGTGACCAAGAATGGGAATGCCATCGTGGAGAAGGACTTACTCAATCATGACGACTTGGCAGCAGAACGAGGCATGGTAGATGATCTCTTTGATGAGACCTACCGTGAGAAGGAAGGCCCCAAGCCCCCTCTACAATATGTCTGGAGGAATATCATCCTCATGAGCCTGCTGCATCTAGGGGCCATAATCGGGCTGATGCTGATCCCTTCTGCAAAGATCCAGACCTTGGCATGGGGTAAGCACATTTCTCCACTTGTTTCTCAGTATCTGCAAACATGGTTGTTGGGTGGGATTTTTTTTCTCTCCAAGCTTCAAGAAGGAGAAGTAAGCGGAGGTCTAGAAGATGCTTAGTCAGCTTCATAGCAAGTTATGGGAAGATGTGCTAGTGTCTCCTGTGAGAGAGAAGGATTTGACAGGGACTGCCAGGCTGCTTGAAGAGCAAACCTGGTGCAGGGGCATTAGACAAGATACAGAGAGGAACTTTGCACATTTATACTGCATCCTTGGTGGCTCATGGAGGACCTCCGCTTGGCAGGCATTTACTATGGGAACTGGCAGAAGTAGGGGTCCAGTTTTCTGGAGTATTCAACCCTCACAGAAACATTCCTGATGCTGAGTGGGGGGAAAATAAATCTGGACACAGAGCAGTTCTAGTCTGCTAGGCTTTGGGGTAACCCACATGTGAACGTGCAGCCCCTTCTAAGGGGGCACATTCTTGATGGAGCACAGTGACAGTCCCGGAAAGTTAGGAAGATATTAGCAAGAGCCCATTCAGAAGTGACTGGGAACAGAAGATATGGGGAATTTGGTGAGAGGCTGTTGCCCAAAGTAACTGTTCCTTTGCAAGTCTGCTGAGACTCCACGTGTTTGTGAGGGGAAAGAGACAATACAGTTGTGCTGAAAGTAAATGTTCACTCATATCATTCTTACAATAGCACAATTAGCTTCCACCATGCCAGAATTAAGTGTGACAGCTTTCAAAAAATAAATAAGTGGCTCTCCAGGCAGCAAATTCCAATGGAAAGCACAACCAAGCAGAAGGTAGCTAGGAGAAGATCTTTTTTTTTTTTCTGAGACCTATCCCTGAGTAGGAGCCAGACTTCTTTGACAGCTTGAAAGACAGCTGGGACTGAGGCCCAAGCTGCTGGGGAGCTTCACTTTGCATGAGGCTTTATATAGACTCCCAGAGGGTTCAAGAAGCTAAACTGTTCCCAATGGGGAGATACAGAGATTGCATCCAACCCTTGCCTTTCTGCAAAGCAGAGCATCCTGAAATAAGAAGCCCCAGTCATATTCAGAGACCTGCTGGCGTGGCAGCAATGCTTTTAGTTTCAGCAGTGTCCCTGTGAAGTGCTCAGATGGGAACACATCCTGGCCAGCCCATGAGAGGCCCCAGAGAAGTCCTTTGCTCTGCCTTGCTGCCCCTGCTGGATAGGGCCGTGGGTGGGTCATGCTCTCAGTCTGTTCTCCTGATGGCTGTGAGCTATAAGCATTGCAGCTGGCTCCCAAGGCTGCCAGACTTTGTGCCTCCCCAACTACCCAAGCATCTCACAGTCAGAAGCCTGGGGATGAGCCCACCAGATGCCACAGAACTCAAGAGTCTGGCTACAGCATCTGCAGAAACAGAGGCAGTGTTCTCTGTTCCCGCACTGTCAGCGTGGCCTTTCACGGGGATGTTATGAAAGAAAACTATGCTGGCCTTTCCCTTGTGAAAACTTGACAGGCCTCAAGGACAGGCTGCATTTTTCCCTGGGGCTGGCAGGGCTGGGCAGAACACGCAGCCTCAGCACAACATTGGAGGAGTGTTTCTGGGTTGTCTGTGTGGTGGGAAGTCCCCTTCCTGAGCGTTTGCCTCCAGACAGGAGCTGCTGACTTGTCTCACACCAACATGCTGGCAGCTCTGGTCATCCAACCCCCAGCCAGACAGCCTCAGGGCTTTACCTACCAGTTTAATGTCTGCTGAGTTGTGCTGTTATTTCCAATCCATCCAGCCCTTCTCCTTGAGGTCCCCTGAGATGTTTAAGTGGGCTTGAGCATCTCAGAAGGTAAATGATGCCTTGCACTCTGCTAAGCCCAGTCTTATCCTCAAAATGGCCTCCACGGCAGTGTCCTTGCAACCACCTGCTTGTTCAGGATGTCTGAATGTCTCTGTATGTCATCCTATGGCATTTCTTGGGAATCTGTCCTGCTTTTTTTCCTGGTTCTACTCACTCCCCTCCCTCAGCCAGCTCTGATGTGAAGTGCCAGCAGTTGTCCAGCCACTGTGAGGCACTGCATGATTCCTTCATGCACTGGGAAGGGAAGAGCATGGACTTTGAGGAACTGCATTGTTTTGGACTAGCTGAAAATCCATCTTATGTTAACAGAGCTGCAGTGGCTCCAGTGAGCTCCCCATCCCAGACCACATCCTCTGGAAAAGGACCACCCTTTTTTGCACCCTGCAGTCCAGATAGAGCTTTTCTCTAGGGCACATTCTCTGGGGCTTGGACACTTTCTTTGTAGATTTGACTTCACAACAGGGCTCCTTGCTCTTTCTTGCATTGTTTCTGCCTCAGCTCATCCCCTTTTTTTTTTTGGCAGGACATAGAGGGCCTCACTGACTGTCATCTCACAGTCTTGTTACCTTTCCAGCAAGGAAAGGACTACAGTTCCCCTCTGACACACAAAGAAAGAATAGCAGGGACTTTGTTGCTCCCAGCCACAAGCCACATGCTCATGGCAGAGCAACTCTCCCAGTTGTAATTTTGGAGTGGCTGGTTTTTGTTTCTTTGTTTAGATCACTCCTTAAGCTATATACATGTAATATGAAATCAATGTGGCCCCAGATGTTCTCTATTGTGGTGTCTGTTAGCTGATCTACCTACTGTATTTTTTATAAGGAGCAATCCTCTGCTTGAATCCTCTTCATCTAGGCCAATGTCTCCTTGATGTTTCTGTCCCTCTGAAACCAGTTATATTGGTGACTGTGTCCTCTTTTGTTTTCATTTCTCTGTGTGCTAATTCCTCTTTGTCTCCCAAGCTCTCGAGCCCTGCCTTCATCATTGTTTGCTGTTCTGCATTGCTGTGTGCATTGTATCCCCTGATCTCTTTCTGGTACAGAGCTTCCCAGAACAAGCTGGGATTGTTGATCAGGTGAAAACTCACCATATCCAAAGCTTTCTGAGCCCTTCCAGTGCTGTGACTTTCTTGCTAGCTCCCCTTTTTAATCACTGTCTTCTCCACTACACTTAACAAAAATCTGGTCCAGACTTTTAAGGGATTGTGGGCAGATTTTGTTTCTTTGTCAGACTGAGCCTGGAAGGGCAGGATGCAAAGGGGATGGACAGTTCCTTCTCTCACTGCTCACACCTCCAAAATATGATTTGCATGTTGTCTTCCGGGCCCTCAGGTGCATCAGACAGTGATGTTTGTGTTAACCCCTGATGACCTGGCTCCTCTCAATGGTGGCAGAAACATGGGTTGCTACTTTTTTGAACTAAAATCTTGCTGGATAATTTGGACAGCCTGAAAATCTCCAGCAAAACGTTTACAGAAGCCTGTTGCTACTTTCTCATAAATGCTGCTTCTGGCAACACCTCACCTAGCATCCTCTCCAGGCATGATGTGCAGGCAACAGTGTTTCTCTGCTGAGTACAGAGGGGAAGTTCTGATTTTGCCAGACAGGGAAGTTAAAGTTTAGCAACAGCAGCTCCTATTGCTCCTTCAAAACACTGTTCCTCTTATGCAGCCTGCATGCATTTCCTTACTATTGATTTATTTCTCCTACAAGCAGCAATTGTCTGCTATCCTCACTCACAACCTGATTAGTTGGACTGGGAAGCAAATTGAAAACTATCTAGAGCTGTAGCTTTCCCTCCCTCCCTCTCAGCAGAAGACCAAGAACACCTGTGGGAGGAGGGACACATCTTCATGTAAACATCCTTGGTGACAATGCCTTTAGCAAATTCCCAGCTTCCCATCATAACTTGAGGTCTGAATCTGAGTCGCAAAGAGGTAAAGGCTGTTGAGTCATATAGGCATGACTGAATCTGAAATGTTTTTGGACTCATTGTTTGGACCACTGAGTGCATTTTACTGCCAGTGGTCATAATTCTTTGTCTTTCATTTGAATGGGTCATTGGCAACATCACCTGGGATATGCCAATCTTTTGGATACTGTATACTTCAAACCACAATCATGTCACAGTACAAAACATGACACTGAAACCTCAGCTGATGGAGTGCCTATGTTCTTCAGTTTGGGGCAACATGACAAGGCAGCTATGAAAGCCTGGGCTACTTTATCTTACT
Source organism: Cyrtonyx montezumae (assembly GCF_038088225.1). Lineage (NCBI taxonomy): Eukaryota > Metazoa > Chordata > Aves > Galliformes > Odontophoridae > Cyrtonyx > Cyrtonyx montezumae. The sequence continues at coordinate 14,356,956 of NW_027072045.1, read as the reverse complement.
TTCCCTGTTTCCATTCAATTCCCATCTTAATGGGTGATCTTGGAAAAGCTCTTCTTCATCCCCTGTGAGATGCTCATTCCCTATGTCATAGTCATCCATTCAATGGGGTGAACCCTCTGAATCATCAGGGTATCCGATTCCTCTGTTTACCAACATTTTTTTGTCTCATTGTCCATATCCTGTTCCTGCTCCAGTTATCACTGTCATAACCTATACGTATGTCTGAAAGAGCTGATAGCCCCCAAGAAGAGTTCAGGTTTCTGTGGATATGGGTGCCATGTGTTCATAGCCTGAGAACCAGGTTCTTTCCCACAGAACACTTCTACTCCTTAGATAAACAACAGCTATTGCATACGGGCCAGAGGAAAGGCTGCATGGAGTTACAGTTAGTTGTGGAACAGCATATGAGGGTTAATGAGAAAGTGAGAAAGGGAAGCCTGAGCTTAGGCTGTAGGGCCTGTACTCACCTAACCCAGTATTTACTTTCTAGTGCCATTAAAGATAATGGAAGATGGCACAGTTCCATCTCTGTGCCCAGTTCACCCTTCATTCACACCTACTGGCCCTACAGCGGGAACTTGAGCTCCTTCCCTAGGAAGTTACCCCTACAGCCTTGATCCAACATCCACTGCAAACTGCCATTGTTTCTTTTCCTATGGACTCCCTGTTTGGTGCCTCTCAGAGTATGCAGAGGTTGGAGGGATACCGCTCTCACCTCTGCCTTAAACTGCTTGTCACTCTTGGAAATCTACCTCAGCTGCCAAGATGTGCACAGTAGGTTACCCAGAGGTTTTATGAAATGTGGTTTGCAGGGCATAGCAGCTTATGCCCAAGGGAGAATTATGGTGTCACATTCCTACTGCTAATGGGGAGTGTCTGCAACATCCAGGAGTGGGTTTAGTTATTGCTGCAGTGTCTGAGATTATTCAAAACAGAGTCAAAGGTCTGGATTATTTGAATGAAGGAACGGGGCACCAGTGTCCTACATGTGTCTCAGATCTCTGATTTCAGTCACATTTCTAGAAGAGTATTTTTTTTTAATTATAAAGATATGGTACTGTCAAGCATACTGGTGACCCTTAGTAATGGGCCTACTTGCAGGAATAAGGAGCTGTTTGCAGGATTAAGCATATCAACTGAAATCCACAATTTTTTTTTTTTTAGCCAAGTATGGAGTTACCCTTTGGGAAAGCAGGAAGACATCCCTTCTCCCAGAGCTTTCATTAGATTGGTAGGTTAGATATTTTTTCCAGCCAGCTCAGACTAGAGAAGGGAACAGAAGAAAAGCCTAACCCGGGCTTGAGTTGTCCTACTAAATAACTCTAAGATAATTTACCACCTTTAGGTTAAAAGAATACAAAAGAGTAATAACAGGAGAGATAGGAAAGAGATTCTTGAAGGGAAGAATGTGGGAAGCCACTCTCTGGTAGACTGCAGAGTTGTCTCCACAAGGCTGTGTGGAACCAGTCACTATATACAATTTATGTACCCTGCCAGACAGCACTAAGCCAAGAAACCAACCCTTGGGACAAGTCTTGAAAAGGAGTCACCTACCTTGCCAAAAATGAGGAGTGATTTACCCCACATCGTGTAGGAAGCCTGTGATAACTCCATTGTCCCAAGACCTATAGTCACATCCCGATACACCTCTCTTCCTCCCAGATGAGCCTGTCTGATGAGAAGAAATGCTTTGCACCAAAGTAACTGCACTCTCAAGTTGATATATTACTGCCTAAGCATGTGCTTTACATGGGTTCTTCTCTGGATTACACAGCTTTGGGGGAAAGGTTCCCCTTTCTGTTGCTTTGCCTGAAACTGTGCTGGAGGCTGACTTGCTCTAACCACTCCAACACTTCTATTTCCTCCCCAGCAATCCTGTGTTTTGTGTTGAGTGCTCTGGGGATAACAGCTGGATCTCACCGCCTCTGGAGCCATCGATCCTACAAAGCCACACTGCCCCTGCGGATCTTCTTGACCATTGCAAATTCCATGGCCTTCCAGGTAAGCAACTGCTCTTTGTGCCAAAAGAAGTGCTCCTCTGAGTCTGCTTCAGGTACAGGACACAAGACAATTTCAGGTTCCTCTCTTCTACTACCTTTTCTTAGCAAGTAACATGCCATAAGGCCAATAGAACCAGTGCAAACAAGGAGATGCTACAAAAGGAAGGAACAATGAATGCTCACCCATCTCCAAGGATCTTGCAAGGAAAGAACTCCAAAAGGAGAGATCTCCAACAAGAGACCTTTCCTCAGTGGCAGTCAGCCCTTAAATGAGGTCTAAGAGGAGTGGAGCCCTGCTCCACCCCTTCTGGTAGCACAGGTGAGTTAACTGCCTTCACCTGTGCTCCCAGGGCTGACCAGGTCTTTCCTTCAGGTGCTCAGTCAGTGGTTTAAGCTGTGACTCAGCAGTCCCCATACACCTGTCCTTTCCATCTAACACTGTGGTGCTGAAGTCCATCGCATTGTCTTCACCTTGCCCTTTCAAAGGGTGACTGTGAGATGAACCTTGCTAATGAGATGGGGGGCGGGGACTGCTTACCAAGTTCAAGGGTAGGAAAAGTTCTCCAAAGCAGGAATGTATACTTCCCTCAAGTGCATTCTCCAATACTTGCCTTAGGAGGATCTGTGAAGGAGGTGTGGATGTGCCAAGTGCTCTTCTGGTACTTGGGTGGCCTCGCCCTCCTCTTTCTGCACTGTTGTTGACAAGAGTGGGACACCTCTGCACATACTGGAAAACCAGGCTGCGGAACTTGCTGCTGCAGAAAGACCAAGCACTTGAGCATTTAGGGGTGTCCTTCTTTGATCTGAAATACTGATGGCTGCGAATAACCCTAATATGAAGTCATGACACTAGCTTCCAAAGAATCATCCCAGGGCAGTGATGTTTCAAGGAGAGAGGGTTGGGCCCATTCAGAGTGACCCAACTGATTTGCAGGTAGCTGATAAGCACCTCAGGATATTGCCTAATCACTCCTGAGAGGGCTTCATCATCCACAAAAGCAAACAAGCAGTGAAGTCCCTAGGGACTGTGCAAAGTAGCAGAGATGGCCCTGAAGAAGTTAGAGTGAAAACCCTAATTGGATTGGTACAGAAGAATTGTCAGTCTCTCCTGTTTATTGCTGCGAGGCAGATCTAATGGAACTCCATCCTCCAATTGTACTTGAGGGGATTTCATACAGGCTTGCTAACTATGGTGGCAGCAGTGGGTAGCATGGCAGGCTGTGGCACTTTCTGCTAGAAATAGGTGCACAGAAAAGTGTCAGTGCTTTGCCCTTAAGTAATTTTCCAGCTGAGGTGTGGAGAGAAAGGTAAAGCCCAAGTGGACCAGCTATTTTAGAGACACTATGTCTCTTCGTACACCACACAGCCATAGAGGATATAATTTCATTGACGTGTAATCAGAACAGGGTGGGAATGTTTTTTTCTAGTCTTGGAAAGGTTTCTAAAATGCCGTTCACTTTCCCATTCTCTGTTAGTACCAAATCAGTTTTTCACGAAGAAGAGGAAGGACCAAGCTATTGATTCCAGCTACTGGTCCAGCACTCAGCATGGGAATGAGCCAGGTTGCTGTGTATTGGACAGTCCCTTACAAAGATCATCCTTCACAGGGTTATAGGGCAGAAGAGGGAAAGAATTTGATGAGCTATGGTTATTGGGAATAGACAAAGATGAGACATACACAGATATTCCAGCTTCAATAGGAGCTAATTCAGAGTTTTACTGAAAATTCAGTACCATTCCTCTTGAGTTTTTTCTTTTAATAGTTACTTTCAACGAGATCAAGAGAAGGTTTATTTGCGATTTAGCTCATTCCTGTTATTGACAGCAGCTCTAAAATCAGACTGGTAATTATTCAAGCCAGAAAAGATCATAGATGGTCTTATCTAAGGTCGTCCAGAAAATGCCTGTTGGCTGCTCAGAGACCTGTGGCTTCTGGTTTCAGAGAATTTGAGCCCTGTCTGGTTCTTCCATCATCAAGACCAGACAGCTGCAGTGCAGCAGAAGTCCCTCTGGTTATAGCCTATAAGCTGGAAACTCCCAAGGAAAGAGGGCTATCTGAGGCTTCACCTGCTGACCTGAGAAAGTCAAGGTTGCAGTTAGGGCTAGATATGTAGAAAAGACATACGATGAAGTTTGGATCAAGGTTCTGCCTTTTCTGCCTTGAAATCTCTGATATGTGTTTGTGCACGTGGTATGAAAGATGAGGAAGTACAACACTGCAGCTGGAGAACATGGCCTCTTTAAAGATTTGTGCCTCCTACCTCCAGCAGAAGGCATAGTTAATATAAGTCCTATGTAGTAATGAGATTAAGGAGTCTCTGAAGTAACAGAGGAAATAGATACTTCCTTAGATATGTTTCTTGCTTTCTAGGATGCTGCAATGCATGGTTTTAAACAAATCAAGATTTTGCTGAAGAGGAATGAATATAGGCTCATTCTTAAGAAATCCATTCTTAAAAGTGGCCAAAACAATAGTTTTGTAATACAAATGATGAAAACTTTGACATTTTCCAAGCCATATTGATTTCATAGCCCAAAACGAATGGGCAAATTTTGGTAACTGGTCATTGAAATTGTGTGTTTATTTCTAAAGAGGGACTTATCTTTTAAGATTGCTTGATTTCCAAGAAGGAAAAAAAAATTTAAAACAGGATTGCCCCCAGGTCAAACAGATTTGGCAATCCCAGGAAATGTAAGGCAGACTGACCCATGGAAAATGTCATAGTGGAGCTAAGGGGCAGGTTGATCAATACCTACTGGCAGCTCTAGGGACATGGTCAAGAGACCAGTGTGTGCTGAGTGTGTGAGGGAGGAGGCATCAACTGGCCAGTTAGGACTGGCTGTTGTGGGGTGGGGGAACAAACAGGCCAATCAAAGCCTGTGATGCTGTAGAGGATGTGCAAACCAAGACCTAAAGTTAACTAATTAAAAACAACAGCAAGAAAAGAGAGAAAAAGAAGACCCATCAAAGAAGCAAATGTTACAGAACAAAGAAGATCCAACCTCTGCTTTAAAAGTCAAAAACCTCGAATCTTAAAGAAAGATCGAACGACTAATAGACATCCATGTCAATAGGATTTAGGCCCTTTTGTTTATCTCCAGCCCTAGCTCTAAATTTCTGCTCATCTTGCCTTGCAGAATGACATCTACGAATGGGCCCGGGACCACCGTGTCCATCACAAGTTCTCCGAGACAGATGCAGACCCTCACAACGCTATGCGGGGCTTCTTCTTCTCCCACATCGGCTGGCTGCTGGTACGCAAGCACCCAGATGTCATAGAGAAGGGCCAGAAGCTGGACCTGAGTGATTTAAAGGCTGACAAAGTGGTGATGTTCCAGCGGAGGTGAGTAGTGGGATGTGGGACCCCAGAAGCAGGCTAGGGAGCTCCTTTGGTGGAGAATGAAGGGAGCTGGGCTGTCACGTGAGAAATGTGAATTCTTGGTCTGCCTGAGGCTCTGCCATGAGATAAGCTCTGTGGGAAGTCAGCTGTGCCTCTTCTATAGGAAGCATTTAGAAGCTGGTGCCAGGGTGCCAGACCTCCCACACCCGTTTCTTACCTACCAGTCTTGTAGCACCTCACTGGCATGGGCTGAATTTCTCACCACAAAGCACTTTCATGCCTTTTTGCCCACAGTCCAGCTGCTGCCTGAGCTGGCCCAGAACCCACCTGTGTGTGCCTCTGGGCCATCCTTGGAGAAGCTGTGGTTCATGTTCCAGGTCACACCTCTGCCTCCCTCCCATCAGTCTGCTGGAAAAAGATGAAAGGAGTTGAAAATGGGGACAGGAGAGGGGCAGTCACTAGAAGGACAGTCTTGACTCATTTGTGCCTCTTGTATGAGGTGTCTGTCATCTGTCTGGGGCTGTACCGGGGCTCATCCTTGGAGAAGATGAGCTTGTCACCAGGGCCACAGGAATGGGACACTGAATGCCAACTCAGTCCCAAATGAACCAGGCAGTTTATGCTCTCCTACTTTTTGTGCCCTGGATTTCTCCTGTGGATCACCAGGGTGGCTCAGCTTCCCCTACTCCCATCCCTCCAGTGCAAGAGAGACGCAATATGTGCAGCTATTTGAACGGGGCAAGCGTCCTCTGCTTGCACTTGTTTGTGGGGTATATTGGCAGACAGGGCCAAGCGCAAGGAGGAGATGCAGCACGGGGCCAGAGCTGAAGAACAGACCTTCTGCAAACGTAGCATTGCCTTGTAGAGACCAGCTAATGGATAAATGGGAGATCAGGAAAAAAGCAGCAACTGGTGTCTAGACTTACGGAGATGGGGTCATTTCTACACATGTGACACTGTGACAAAGAGGGCAAGTCTCCTGCTCAGAGACAAGGCTTGGAAGTCTCCAGCAAGGGCTTCTGTGCACCCAGGGTAAAAGATATGGGGCTCAAGATTGAGATATTTCTGCACTTGATTTTCCCTGTATGGCTCAGACAAACGTGAAATCTCCCAAGGGAGGACTGAACCATCCCTGCCTCTGCCACTGAACAGTTTCTTCCTGGTCCCTTCCTTTCCAGATACTACAAGCCCTCCGTGGTGTTGCTGTGTTTCACGTTGCCCACTGTAGTACCCTGGTACTTCTGGGATGAATCCATCATCATCAGCTTCTTAATTCCAGCCATCCTGCGCTACACCTTAGGGCTCAATGCCACCTGGCTAGTGAACAGTGCTGCTCACATGTTTGGCAATCGGCCGTATGATCAGAACATCAACCCACGGGAGAACCCGCTGGTCAGCGTGGGGGCCCTAGGTACGTTCAACATCCATGGTTTTTCACTGCTGGTGCTGCAGCTGTTTATGGAGATTTCTGTGAAGTCAGGTGTCCTCATTTCTGCAGCACCCTTCCCTCCCTGCCACGCAGCTTTTGTATGTGGAGGTGTTTCCCAGTCTAGTCAGTGAGTACATAAGGGCAGTGGGGTTATCAGCTTCCACTAGCCTCTCTGCAGCCTGGAAAAGACTCTGTTAGACTTAGCACCTCCTTATCTCAATAGCAGTTTTTTATTTACCTTGCTCCAAGGTCTCTCTGCCCTGTTTACCAGACCAAAAAATTTGTTCTGCATTCTCTGCTTATCTCTCTTAGATTTATCATCTTGAAAACCAGCAGATGCATATTTGTATGTGCTCTTAGCGTGGCTAGTGATTTGGGGTTACTTGAAGATGAGACAAGCCAGATCTCATGCATTTTCTCAAATGCTGAGAATCTAGGAAAGTATATCGTAAAGTCAGCATTTGACCATATCTGTTCCCCTAAACTCAAATCTCAGCTGGTATGTATCCTTGTATATTACTGTGGCTGCACTGATTCCCATCACTGAAAGATCTATTCATGAATTTTTAGAAGGGAGGGATTTTAACTGTGGAAAGCCAGGGGGTAGGAGCAGGAGTTCAGGCAATGTAATTAGGCACTGAAGCCCACCTTAACACTCTCCAGAGCAGAGGATAACTGGCTGATGTAGACTGCTTAATAGAGGTCTGTCTGCATTGCTCCCATCTGGAAATACCTTTTGGATTTTGGCATTAGGACTGTTGACTGGCCTCTCCTGGTTTGTCATGGACTTGATGCACATCTGTCTGGTAGTTCAACTTATACTAGAAGGTATCTCATTGTGGCAGAAGAAGAGCCATTAGGATTCCCGCAGTTTATTAGTGCAGTCTGTGAACCAGAACCTTTCTAGCCTCCTCACTGCATGCTCATTTTCCTCCAAAGTCTCATAACTCTATTGCTGTCATCACCTCTTTTGGGCCAGCACAGGCTTCCTCTAGTGCTGGACTGAGCCCAAATGAGATGGGGGGTAGATCAGAGGAGAAACTGAGCTGAGAGGAGAGAGCAACGCAGACTTAATCCAGAGCCTGTTGCAGAACTGTGGTGCTCTGGGCCAAGTAAAACGGGCCCTAGCCTAGAGCTCTGCCCATCCTCTCCATGGTCTTGTTTTGCAGGAGAAGGATTCCACAACTACCACCACACTTTCCCCTACGACTACTCCACTAGCGAGTTTGGCTGGCGCTTCAATTTTACCACAGCCTTCATCGACCTCATGTGCCTCCTGGGGCTGGCCAGCGATCGCAAGAAGGTCTCCAGGGAGGTCATCTTGGCCCGGAAAATGCGGACTGGAGATGGGAGTCACAAGAGCGGCTGAGTTCCTACTTCACACACACATCCACACCTCTCCTTCCTCCTTTTTCTCCCTTTCTCCTTTCCTGACCCCCCTGAACACGCTGGACAAAGGTTTAATGTTCTGTTTACTAACTACTGAATAATGCTACCAGTTTGCTTACGATAATGATAATGAGTTTTAACCTCCTCCCATGGTGTATTTTACGTGATGTATTTAAGACCTGGAGCTCTGCCTTCCTAACACCAGGCCACCCCTTTCCCTCTTCCCCTGCCCCTTTTCATTTTCATTTCTAACTCCTCTGCCCTGTCTTCTTCTTTGCTTAGTCCCTGCCTTTCCCCAGTGGAGGAGCTGGTGAGAAGCAGCTCAGGCCATTTTAGCCGGCTGCACACCGCAGCATTGAGGGATGCCCATACTATCCATCTAAAGAGTTGAGCCAAAGTCAGTGTGACTGTCTCCCCAAAATTGCTTCCTCTCTTCCCTCTGTCCCTCCTTTCTCAAGGGCTTTTGATGCATGGCATGCCTAAACCGCTCTCTGGGATAAGCAGCCCTGTCCCTTTCCCTTACAGTTGGGTGCAGAGCATGGGGAGTGCTCTCCCCCTCCCCACCTCTCATCCCTCTGATGGTGGGAGGAGAGCACCAAAGGTGTCTGAGAGCTCCAGGCAGGTCTTGGGTGGTTTTGTTGGATGCTGCCGAGATTTTGCCAGCAAATAGGATGTGCCAAAATTGAGAGGGGGAGAAGGATGTAAACCAAAGTTCCACTGCTCTATTAAGCTGCTTTACTTGCTGGAGGAAGTGTCCCTACATGCTCCAGAATGTGGGTGCAGAGACACAGGGGACATGGCTGGTGTGGCAAGGGAGCACCTGTGGGCTCAGGAGGGTCTGTGGACATCTTGGAAGATCTAGAGAGCAGGTCTCTCCCTCTGCATGAGTTCTGCTTGGTCGATTAACAAGTGCCTGACAAACACTGAGATGGAGCGAGGTGGCAAGGAGCTGAGGGGTTTTGCAGTCCCCAGCTCCCTGAGGAACGGGGATGCACTCCCAAGAGAACACAGGAAGAGTACACAGCACCTCCTTAGTCCCGCAGCTTGCTTCCTGGCCCCCTGAGACTGCCAGCTTGCTGCTCAGCCTGGTGAGCAGGCTGCTGTCCCGCTATGCAGGCAGCGCGGGTGGTGAGGCAGTGCAAAGGTCGGTTATATCACCCGAGCCTGAGACAGCGTGGGCAGGAGCTGTAGGGCGTGTAGGGAAAAAGGAGTTCCTGTGGGCGTTGTTTCCTGCAAGCTGCACAGGCTGTAGCAGGAGTTCAGGCAGTTGGGCAGTGGGTGCAGCGGCCCCTCACCAGGCTGAATGTTTTTCTTTTTTTCCTCCTTAGCTCCCCCCATCATTATCCACTTTTATTTTTGCCATTAGTCGTAGCAGTAGTATCAGTTGTGTTGCTTAAACGCGTGGATGGAACTGGAGGAAAGCATGAGAGGTGACCAGGAAGGGGTAATGTTGGAGCAGATTGGACCCCGCCCCCTCCCCAAATTAGGGACCACCCCCCAAAATTAGGACCCCCCCCCCCCCCTACTAGTTCTGGAGGCAGCTCATCCACCCGGCCCCTTGCCCTGCTCCTCATAGCACAGCTGGGCAGTCCTCCTCTCCTTTCCCCTCCCTCCCGCAGCCTTGTCACTGCTCATCAGCAGGGCCCCTCTGCTCTGGCAACCGGGGTCGATGCAGTCTCCAGCTGAGGGCTGCGATGAGGAGCTCCCAGCGTGCTGCAGGTAGCGGCAGAGGGCTGGAGGCAGCATCCTTACAGCCCCATTGCTCCGTCGGGGTCAAAGGGGAGAAACACTCTTAGCTCTACCACGGTGGGCTGCCTTCACCAAGGGTTCCTTCTGAATTTCAAGTGCTGATTTGGGTCCAGAATCTGGAATTAGGGTGGAAGCTGAGGAACAGTAACCAAACAGTCCTGGTGTTTGCCCAGTCACTTTCAAGGTGGATTGGCAAATATCTCTGGGTGCCTTAAATCTTTCTTTAGTATACATAGAAGTATTGACAGCTGTCTGCTGTTTTTCGTTTTGTTGTTTTTTTTGGGATTTTGTTTTGGTTGGTTTTTTTTGTTTTTGTTGTTTTTTTGCTGAATAACGAACATTTGAGGGGTTTCTTAATTATTTAATTGCCTACATTGAACTGTGGGTGCAGGTGATTTTGAATGTACTTGAGTTAGAAATTTTTGTTAGATTAAGAAACAGGTACAACATTTTAGGTAGACCTTTGATATATATATATATCTATATATACACCTATAAATATATATATATATATATTTTTGGTGGCATGTTTGTATCCTGGATGCGTCGTCTGTATGTTTAGTGATTAAATGAGTCTGTGAGAGGTGGAAGTGAGTTCCCTGCTCGGGGCTGCACGCTGCCTGCAGGGAGTGGGAAGGAGGCAGCAGCACACCACGTGCACACTGATGCTGGAGGAAGCATTTTCCCAGTCCCAGTGGTGTCATGGAGAGAGCAAGCGTTGGGTGCTCGGGGAAGGACCGGAGAGCTGAACCTGTGTGCTGTCTGAGCTCTGTCACTGTTGAGAGTAGGATACGATTTTTCACAGCTTAGGAATTTCTGCATAGTAGTATCTCTCTGTTTTGTGTACTGGAAAACAAACAAAGAAAAAAACCTTTTTGAAATAATTTCTACTAATACGGAAACAGACATCTGGTTGTGCTGATCTGGAATTTTATTTGTTCATAATAAAAATGTTACTTTGAAGACCTGTCTGGCTCTCAACGGGGTACCGGGAGAGGCTCAGCAACTCAGGGGGCACACAGTCACACAAGCTTTTGGCCGAGCTGGTCCTCATGGGCCCCTTCCAACGCGAGATACTCCGCGACGCGCGGGCTGGGAGTTACCGACGCCAGCCCTGCTCCCTCGCGGCGGTGGCGGGAAACGGGTGATCGCCCCGTGCCTGTGTAAGGGCTCTGAGAGAGCGGCTCACCGATCCGTCCCGGCACGGCTGCCCGGGTTACTGCCGATTACCCAGCCGGGCCCGGTGCCAGCGGCCGTGCATGCGGCACAACACGTAATACCGGCAGCCCGGCCCCGCGTCACACGAGTTCATTCACCTCGGCCGGGGGAATTTTCCTCCCGCTGCCGGATCTTTCCAAGCTGGAGGGGAAGTAAGAGAAAAAAGGGGGAATCCCCGCACCAAGTGTCACTTTAATCGCTGTACGCTCCCCCTCCCCGCCTCGCCCAAACACCCTTCAGTCGCGTGGCCCCCAGCTCGCAAGCTTGGGACGCGGGCTCGCGCAGCACCGAGCAGCGTGCGGAACGCGGCCCGAGGGGCCCCGCTGTGCCTCCACGCTGAGCTCCGGCCGCAGCGCTCAGCCCCGGGGGGGGGGATGGGGCGAGAGGGGCGAGGAGCTGCTGCTTGCGGTAAGCAGCGCTCTTCTGATTCAGCACGAGCCCTTTGAAAACAAGCGAGGCAGAAAGCCCACCTCCAACCCCGATTATTCAGCCAAGCCTAAAAATAAAGTTAATGATCCCCCTCTGCCTGCGTTTCACGAGAGCAGAGCTCAGATCTCTGCCTCTCCCTCTTTCTCCAAGGCTGTCATTAAATCCCCTGCCCAAAATATGCTTTCCGGCACTATCGAGCCCCGCAGCGCTGCCAGCTCAGCACCGAGCTCGCTGCCTGGAAGCGTTTCTCGATTCCTGTTCCCTGTGTAATCTATGAATTAGGGGTGCCATCCCGGTGCACCCCAACGCTGCTTCTCTGCGGTTCTCCCCCCACACCGGGGCAGGGATGGGTTAAGGCGCTGCTGGGAAGGGAGGGCAGGGAAACAAGCGATCGCTTGTTCGCACCAACCGACGGGAGGGAGGGAGGGAGCGAGCGAACGAGTGCCGCAGCCTGCGGGCGGACAGGTGGGGCTGCGGGCACGGCCCCTTCCATCCCCGCCTCTCTCTTCGCATCCGGGGGCCGTGGGCACCGGGCAGACCGGCGGACACGTGGATGCGGCGACCCTCCCCCTGCACCGCGGCCCGGCGCCAGGCCGCTCGGCCCCCGGCTCGCGGAGCCCCATTGGCTGGGCACAGCCGCAACGGCTGACGGTGCACAAAAAAGAAATAAATAAAAGGGAGGGAGGGGGTGGGGGGGGCAGGCTGAGTTTGCCTGGAGGTTACTGTCGGTCAGCCCACGGCCTCCCGGAGCGTGTCGGCCCCGGCTGTTTACAGCAGCCCGCAGCTCCTGACCCGCGCAGGGCCAATCGGCGGCTCGCCTGCCTTGTGTGATCCCGCCTGGCCCAATCCGCGGCCCGGCCTCCGCGTTTCTGCTCTGCTTGCGGGGCCGCCCGCCGCGCCCCGGGCCCCGCCCGCACCCGGCTGCGGCACGAACGGGCGGGGCGCGGGGCTCCGGACGCTTTGTCACTGAGCGCTGCCGTCGCTAAATACGACCCTCTGCTGGGAATTGTTCACTGCGGCAACCTTTTCTCACTAAGCTATACGGATAACCATAGCGCTTTGCAGAACAAGCAGGATTTCATAATGGGAGCGACAACAGCTGCGGCATGCCGGTTTGGCACTGTAACAAACACATCTGCTCGTCCCACGTGGTTTGTTTCTTTCGGTTCTCCTAAAATAGCTTTTTGCAAAACCCTGCCGTTCTGTGCTCTGTCAGCAGTGCTGCCCGCCCTGCTCCAGGCACCCGTGCACCCACGCTGTGCTGTCGTTACACATGAGCAGAGGTTACCTCGTGGCACAGTGCTGGTGACGCCTGCTGCAGGTCTTGTCACAGCCAGAAACGTGGGGGGACTCACGCGGCCGTAACGCTGTGCTTCTGTCTTTGCAGTCTGCTGGGTTAGGCAGCGATGATCTAGGTACCAGCTATTTAGCTGCCATTTGATCACCAGCCTGACCCCGAATCCCAAAGAAATGACGCTGAGATGCATTGCTCCTGGGTGACCACCAGGAAGTGCATCATTGGAAAAGCAAGGTAATTAATGTCAAAGACCTGGGATGTTACAGCTGTGACAGAGGATCCTAGGCCCTCCCACCTCCAGCAGGTGAGGATGTCAGGCCATGCTGTGCTCACCTGTCCTGAATTCCCCTCTGGCCAAAATTCCTCCAACCCAACCAAGGGCTGAAGTATCTCTTGTCACAGGCAAAGATGGCGGGGGCAGGTTTCAACCCACTTCAGCAATTTTAAAGTGATGCGTGAGATCCACATAGGTTAAATAAGCATCTTTTATAGCTGAGAGAGACAGGGAGGCGGTTCCTAGGCTGACTCACAGCAGCAGCCCAAGATACCGGGTTTGGAAAAGGGTGAATCACCTCCAAGTGCTGCCTCTCTGCTTTCATACCCAGATGCCTCCACTGGGTTGGATGAGGCTGGTGCAATGGGCCCCACTCCTGGGTGTAGGCGGTGGGAGCCCTCAGCCCCCAGCAGTGTCCCGAGAATGCAGAGTGAGCTATGTCAGCCTGAGAGCAGTGGCTGTGGCTCACCGTCCTTGTCTGGGGGCTGAGGGGGTTCAAAACACCCCAGGAATTACTGGAAATTGGAAAAGCAGAGCTGAGCTTGACTGATAAGAGTTCTTTTAACGCAGGAGGTGATAAACTGGGAAACGTTGCCAATGGGCAGCCTGCATCAGCACATGCAGCGAGGGGAGGGTTGAGACTCACAGTAAGGAGCTCTATAGCAGGCTGCCAAGTTCAGGGCTGTGCCCTCCAGCAACTGCACACCCAAAATTACCACGGTGTCTGATGGCACACAATGAATATCCCATCTTTGGGGGATGGAGCTCAGTGTGCTGCTCCTGACCCATGAACTCATCTCAAACCCATAAATGCAAATGTGCTCTTTGAGCTAATCAGCACACAATGGGCTGGGACTGATGTGGTGGAAGAAATTGTGGACCCATGAAAGTACTCAGGAAATATCAAGGCCCTGTAAAAGCACTGCTAACAACATTCCAACTTTGGTTTAATGCGTATGTGGGATTTATTTTCTGTGTTTATGAAAATTTTCTTTGTCTCTCTCCAATTCCTTTTTGGCTGTGGCATGTGCAGGCAGAGCATTAGGGGGCGTATGAAGAGAGCACCAAAAATACATTTTCTCTTTGCAGAAGTCAGCTATACCAGTATTAGCTTCCACCTGGATTCAGGGCAAACCTGAGAATCAAAGAAAAAAACCATGGTCTTTTCAGATCTATCTGCAGACAGAGAGCTGGGATCTCCCAGCTTTCTGGTGTTGTTTTTTCTCCAGGTCGTTGTCTCTCTTAGTGTTTTATTTCTTTTCAATTTGGACTCCTTCCATTATAATGCATATAATCAACACTCTTGCACACAAATACAGATGAAAAACCTTTTTCAAGCAAAGGCCAAAAACATTCCATTTTGAAAATATCCAAACCAGAACACATCGACACAGCAGCAAAACATTTTTTTCTTCTATTCATTTTCTTCTTCAGGATGCTGTTCCTGGCAGCACATCAGTCCTGATGGGATGATGGCAAGAGGTCCCCTGAGTGGCACAGAGCTGCTCAGGAGGTGACACAGGTTCACACCCCTTGGGCTGGGCCAGCCCAGAGCCTGAGTCACTCATCATGCATTTACTTCTCGCTGTGCTATTGGCTTCTCATACACACCAGGCAGGTCACCTAATCCTCCTGCAACTGGCACAGGTGATGCTTTCCTGCTTCTCAGATTTTCTGCTGTGGTCTCTGGAAGAGAGCCTTGACATCTAGTGTCTAGCACAGAGAAGGCAGGCTTTGGTTGGGCACACTGATGGCCGTTGCACTGTCCCACTTGGGGTTGAGCTGCCTGTGTTGCTGTGAGGCTGACAGGGCCTTCAGCTCTGCCCCCTGACAGCCCAGCAGCACAGTGCTGAACCACGCTGCAGGCAGACCCTGAGCTGCGTGAGAGCTGGGGACTGTCTCTTTGCCCTCCAGTTACACAACAGTGATACATCTCCATTCCACATGGCCAGAGAATATGGATATTTCTAACCCAAATGTTTGCCTGGGCGCAGCATACAGTGTCAGCACTGGTGGCCTCTGATCCTCTCTGGCATGTGGGGGGCAGGTCAGGTGCCTGGCCTCGTGTCACCAGCTCAGCACAAAGGGCAGTAGCACACATACTTACAGACGCTTTTGCTGTTCATTGCCATGCTCACATTCAAAAGACTGCTCAAAGCACATCAAACAGTATATATTTACTAGGCTTGGATTAAGCATTGGATCTCACACACAAACCCACTTCATAGCACACTGGCCTATTAAATGCAGTTGGTTCCCCTCTGTAAAAGGACTACTGAGGGGAAAGGAGCTGTTTGTGATCATGAGAAGGGGGACTCAGTGCAGGAAAAATGATGGCAGTGCTCATTCAGTGTGGTAAGCTTAAAAATAATCCCTTTGCTCCTTCAGTTTAAATATAATCCCCCCATCATCAGTGAAAATCACTGAGACTCCTGACACTGATAGAGCACCTTCCAGGAAAAGCTGAACTTTACAGCTGCTGAAAAAAATTTCCCTCTTTCCTCCTGTGTTTGGAAATAGTTTTTCCATTGTTTGAGAGGCTAGGCAGATCTCTGCGGGGAGATGGGACACCAGTTCTTATTGCAAGAGTGATTGCAGGGTACGTTGGCAGCAGAGGGCAAGAAGGAACTGAGCTGCTGGAGAGCTATGATTGAGCCACTGGGAGAAGGGGGTGGCTAATTCCAGTTAAGAACATGATAGACAGTAAGTGGCACAATGCACTGCCAACAGGTCAATCATAGAGACAAACAGAAGTGAGATGCGTGGCATTGCAAATCTCAAAGCTCATGCAAAGCAGGGTCTGTCTGTAAGGGCTACATGTGCATCTGATTTCCCAGAGCTCTGTAATTGGATGAGGAACTTGGCTTCATGAAACAACCAGCATTGCCTATTTCAGCACTTAAACCCACCGTCAGCAGCTCAATGACACCTTTACACACTTTCCTGCTGGTTTATGCCTTTTGTCACATGAGCACAAACCATCACCCATGTTTAATTTGTCTGTTTGGTATTTCTGAATGCTTTCAGAACCTACCACAAAATGCCAGCAGTGTAAAGAAGAGCAACACGTGTCACCCTGCACACTGACTTCCCCACCACCTCGAGAGCTACCTGCACAGCTAGTGCCATGCATGGCAGCACAACCCTCTCAATTTTCACCACAATAAAACAGGTCTGAAACCGTTCCTTTTCCCCACCACATGCCTGGAAGAAGCACAAAGGTTTCTTTGTTCCAATTCCTCCTCAAAAACCCAGCTCCTGCTGTTTTCCTGCTCACACTAGTTGAGTCCCCCCATGCTTCCTGCCCAGCTGAGCAGTGAGTCAGAGCATCCAGATCAGACCTCCGGTTCCTCCTCTCCTCATGACTGCTTGAGTCCTGCCACAGCAGGCCAGGGCATGGCTCTCTGCAGGGTGGGCAGAAGACTCTTTGGTAGCACATGGACTTCCCCATTACAAGCAGCCATTTACCCACATCCCCAGCCACTTGCTCAGGGCAGGAGCCTCTTGGAGGCTCACACTCCATGGAGGGGAAAAGACACAGCTGGAATAGGAAGTTTCAGAACACTCACCCTTTCCTCCCCTGCAGACATTCAAGATGATAGCAGTTCTCTCTCCCAGCTCACTGACTGGCATTACATTCAGACATGCCAGCTGTACACTACCTACAGCCCAAATTTCTCCAGAACCCCTTCCTGTGCTGCCAGAAAAGGTGTTTCCTCCATCAGCAGCAGGAGACCCAGAGCCATGCATGCAAAAGTAAGAGAAGCCAACTGAGACCATTGGCAAAGCTGCCAGACTGAGCCAGTGCCGCCCACAGAGCAGCCACACTAATTGAAAGCTGTGGAAGTAGACTGTCTTGTTAACCACATGTATAGGAAAGCCCCAAGTGAACCTCTTCAGGAGTAACCAGTGCAGCATGCCATATGGCTGAGATCCCAGGAAGCTCTCTGCTGAGGGTCTGGGCCATCCTGCACTGCCAGGTTCCCACGTAAAGCAGGTATGCAATTTGCTAGCTGCAGTCAGTGCTCCTCCTAACCCTCTGGAGCCCGTGAGGAACTCCTGAGACAGAAGTCTATGGATATCACAAAAAAACAAAAACACAGAAGTGGTCACAGAATAGAATCACTGAATTGTTAAGGTTGGAAAAGACCTGAGATCATCTAGTGCAACCATCAGTCCATCGCCACCGTACCCACTAACCATGTCTCCCAGTGCCACATCCACCCTTTTCCTTGAACACCTCCAGGGACAGTTACTCCACCATACCACACTTCAGGTGAGAGTTCAGAGCAAGCTAACAGTTTTTTCAGATTTTCCTTTTCCCATTATTCTCACAATAACACAGTGGTCCACCTGGACTTGTGTTCACATCTGCATGAAGATGATAGCATTGACATGCCCAAGTACTGAACCAACTGCCTATAGACCCAGCTTATTCCTAAATTGCTCAAGCATGCCTCTCACCACAGGATCACATACTCTGCCAAGGGCATGCATCTTGGCAACAAGCCTGTGCTGCAAGGGCTGATTGTGATACGTTGTTGTGTCTGTAGGTGCATGCCTTGCCTGTTTGGAGCAATGCTGCTGCTCATTTCAGTCTGAAGGCTTGGGGCATTTCCAGGTACCAACAACACAGAGTTCATTTCAGATGGATTGTAAGCTCCCCTAATCAATCCTACTGGCCAAATAAATTTGCCTTTCACCAACCTAGTAAAGTTATGCCTCCCAGAATCATAAAAACCCCTTGTGCAAGTTTGCATTTAAATCCTATATGTTTCTATAGATTTGAATGGAGAAATGGTTGCCAGGAAACATGACCGGGCAAAGATAAGAAAGATATGTCCTAAGAAGATATTAAGTGAAAGCTTTCCAAGGAGTGATAAGCTCTGAAGAATGGTAATCCTGATGAGTTTAGAAAAACTGATAGGCTCCAGTGCCTGATGTTGAACAAGGCTGCCAGCACACATTAGCATCTTCAGCAGGTTGTATAACTCAGATCACACCCACGAGAGCACTGGCTGCTGCATGCAAGTGAACAGTATGGAGTTATATATGCACCTGATGAAATGAAGTGCCCTCTGAAGGAATTTAACTCCTACCCAGAAGCCACTTGTGTGTCAGGATGACCTCCTGCTTCCAAGCATGCACACTGGGGTCGGCCTCCCAGCTCCAGCTGAACAACAACAGTGAGTGTGAGTGAGTACACAAATCATTAAGTGAACATGTTCTGTGATTAGTTGCCTGTTATTATTAATAGAATCCAAAGCTGTTATTAGTAACAACAGCTAACAGAAGATACTGTAAGAAATAACAGCTGTAATCTGTCTTCCCCTAGCAACAAAAAAGGAAATTATAACACCTGCTTGGAAATGACATTAAAGAAGGTACAGCACTCAGACCTTGGTGGTGTGCCTTGCAGATGCAGTCAGAACTGCAACTGTTAGTTCAGACAGCTTCTTTGGCCAAACAAGCCATCTGCATGAAGCAGTTCATGGAAAACCATGTGAAACCCTTGCCACTGCTCACAGCAGTCAAAGGGAGAGGGTTCCAAGTGAGAGGTTGCTAACCGTGCTGCTCCATCACCTACACATCTCATGCTTCAGTGTTCAGCTGAGGACCACAGCTGCCACCAATGTCTAGAGAGACTATGCAGAATTGGCATTTCTAACGTGGAACAACAACCACATGTTGCAAGTTGCATTACCCCCAAAAACATAGCAGCAACATTTTTACCTTGCTAGCCTCCACCTGGATTTGCCTCCAGGTAATCAGTGTTCCTATCATCTCTCTGGGGCTGTCATGTCTGTACCTCCACTTAAGGAGCAGATTTCTCCATGCGTGCATAAAGAATGCAAGTTGTTTGAATTACTATTGCTACCAAACTAGCTTTATTGAGTCAGACCTAAAGTATCCTCTGATTAACCACAGGCAGCAGCAGATGCCTAGAGACTGAAAGAACAGTCATTAAAAATAAGAGGCTAGAGATAATATGACTACCAAAGAAGTGCTTGAAGGCTTGAACCAGGTCATGCAGCCTTGCACATAAAAGCAGCTCTGGCCCTATATAGAGCCTGCAACCCAAGAGGCAGAACCCCAACATCCAGTTGCAGGCACAGAGGCACCTTGTAAGAAGCAAGCCCAAAGCACTCATTGTGAAGCTGAGAACCAAATGTGATCCCTTGATATCTACTCCTGGGCTGTGTTCTCAGAACCATCCAACCAAAACATGCCAGGAACAATCAAACTAATGAAATAAACACCTTGACAGACAAAACGTGTTTCCAGATTTTCCAGTGGTATTCCAGCCCTGATCACTGAAGTTTCACACACACACCACATGGCACTAACACACTGCACTGAAGCAGCACTCAAGCACAACTTTCTGCTTCTGCAAATGTGTTTCCTGTTATCTCTGCTAAACCCTTCAGCCCCAGCACACAGATGTGAGCAACATCACAATTTACTAAGACACAACAGGCTGTTTTTCCCTCCTTCATTGTCATCACTTGTTAAGTCCCAGCTGTGAGAGCTGTCAGCTCAAGCAGCTGATGCTGGCAGCCCAATGAGCTGCAATCAGAAGACATTTTCTGTCAGCAGCTGGCCTCCAGCTCCCACCTTGGGCAGACCACAAAGCACTTCAGTTCTGTGCCCAGCACCTCACCTGGGAGCAGGAGAAGACCCCCAGCTTGTGGGACTTCATGAGCTCATGCACTGCCTGCAGCCATTGGATTCATTTAGCTCCCAAGTAAAACAAACCAAACTGGGTGTGAGTGAAGATAGAGCGCAAAGTGAGCTAGCTCAGCTCTGCTTTAATGGTATTAGTCATGAATTTTCACTCACTCATAGTTCTCAAAGCTTGTTTTCCTTTTTTTCCCCCCTTTTATCTCTTTCATCTTTGTGAAACACAGGTGATGTAAACTGTGCTGAGATAGTCCCAAAAATTTTGCTTTGCTTTGACACTTCCACCTCTACCTCAGACTTCAAGGAAAGTCTGTAGAATGTCAGCAGCTGTAAGCCTAAAGGAACTTCCTTCCAGTTCCTTTCTCTCAGTGCCAAATTGTTATCAAATCCCCATGTTTCAAGCAGAAACCTTCCTACTTCAGAAAGCAGTGTGCTTTTCTGTCTGCCTCCCCCTTGCATCAGCAAGCAGTGAAGCCACCATCCCCAAAAGTGTTTAAGAAACATGGAGATATGGGACTGAGGGACATGGTTAGTGAGCATGGCTTAGTGGTTGGACTAGTTAGCCTCAGAGGTCTCTTCCAGCCTTAATGATTTTAAGATGCTCTGGCTCCTGTACCCACTGAGGCTTCCAAACTGCTCTGCCAGCATTTGGGAACACAAGCAGATGCTACTTTTGTCTGGAAGAGCGGCACTTAGAAAGATACAGAGAATCAAGTGGGAGTTCCCAAGGCTGCTTTACCGGAGTTACTAGAGAGAAGCCGCAAGAACCTCAGGATTAAATCCCATCAGTTTAGCAGCTAAATTAATTACAGTGCAGATAGAGTGGATGAAGGAATGTGTATCAGGTAATCAAGTAACACAACGCCTACTCAAACTCCAGGGACACACACTCCCTCGCCCCAGAGAAGTGTCTCTGGTGTGGCCCCACATGCAATAAGGTAAACATACCAGCTCCTCCACTACTTCCCCTGGCCTCCCTCATTCTCATGAGGATCAAAGTGTTTTGTTCCACCCCCCCCAACCTGATGCATAAAACATATACTGGATTGGGACTCAGGGAGTTTGGATGCTCATCCACACTCTACCATTGACCCATAGGTTAACCTTTGCTGTGCCCTCTTGATCCTTCTTCGTGAGAAGGAACAATCCCCACTTCAATGAACCTTCAAAACCTGAGCATTTTGCAGGTAGAGAAAATAAATCAACTACAGATGAGGATACTTGAAAATAAATTAAGCAATATAAAAGTTTGCTATTACTTTATTTACTCAGTGATGAAACAGCAAGGAAAATATAGCCACTGGAAACCTTTCAGCTATGATATCTGCTCTTCAGATATCAAAGGAGATGAGAGCTGTTCAAATGTAGTAAGATTCCCTATGGACATTGTTTGAAGATCAAACATTTGTAACTACCTCAAACAGGACAGCCTGCCAACCACCACAGGGACATGGTCACACTAACTCAAGTGCCAGATTTTCTATTTGTCTGCAAACAGCGAGGCCAGAGAGTTGCTGAATCTCTTGCTGACCACAGAAGCCAAAGAACAGTAAACTTAATGACTGATAAGAACGATATCAATCGACACAGAAACCAGCTGATTGATGCATAACCCTCACTCTGACACGACAGAAGCACAGGGGTTACCTAAGTGAAATGAACTGGTCAGACACTGCTAGCACACAAACATCCCCTAGTCTAAAATCACCTAACCAAGATAGCAGCTCAAGGACAAACCTCAACACAGGGTGGCCTAGCTCCTCAGATAACACTGCCTAAGCTCTACCTTGCAACCCAAGATCTGTGAGGTCACCAACTAAGAAGTACCCTGGCTTAGCCAAAGAGACTCCACGTCAGAGCTGCTCTGGTGTAAAGCCTACAGATCCACATTGAATTGCTCAAAGACACTAGAAACAAAGCTCACGCAGACCTCTGGGAGAAGACACAAAGCATTTCAGAGGGCAGCTGCATCCCCAGAACCAACACACATGCTTGAAGACGGGTGGCATCCCAGCAATAAACAGAGACTGACATATAATAGGTCAGAGTACTACATCATCATTAGGAGGGAAAATTTCAAAGTCCTCATTGTAAATAAGGCCTGGGATGCCAGGTCACTCCTTCCCCCAAACACAGGATATTCTAGAATTTCAGAAATACTTACAGGCTCTAGAGTCTCAGAATCACTTCTGGTTCTGAATCTTATTTGTCTTAGACCTTCTCCTTCACTCCTTCCAGAGCAGAGGACAGCTGGAAACTAAGAGGAATTGCAGAAGGCAACTCTCAGAAAAATTACATTTTCTCTCCTGAGAACAAGGCATTGCTATGCTCCCCTTCCCTTACATGATACCAACCATAAAAAGTAGTTTCCAAATACATCTCTTCTCTCTAGTAGCTGTCTAATTAGCTTTCAACAGCTGCCTAACCGCAATCAAAGTTAGGAAGTTAAATCTCTAGATACACACTCCGAGTTTTGCTGTAAGCCTATTGTTCCCCTAGTGCATCATATCAGCAGCAGCCTACACATTCTCACTCCCAGCTCAGCTACCAGGTAACCTTCTGGAGGCTCTTGACCCAGCAGGTCCCTTTTATAGCAGAGCCTCACGGCTGAGCTGCCCTCCATCCCCCAGCATCTCACTCCCCACACCTGGAAGTGGGAAGGAGGCACAGCTGAGGCTCAGTCTGCCTCCTTGTAAAGGGCTGGTCCAGTTTTCTTCAGCTGAGGAGTTACAAGCTGGTGTTAGTTTCAGTACAAGCTGTCCAAGATGTGCAGTTGAGCCCAATACCTGAAAGAAATCTCTTAGCATATTTGTTTGAATGTGAGAGCGATCCACCATCTTAGTCCTGAACAGAGGACATGGTGAACCACTCCAAGGTTTACATATGCCAAATGTCTGAAGGCGATTTTGGGAATCCTACCAAAGATACTGTAAAGGGCTCAGTTTTCAGAGAGACAGTTTCCACCATGCTAGAGTAGTTTGGAAATTTTGGCCTTTGTCCACTCAAGGTAACTCAGCTGAGGGGGAGGAAGAACAGCTCCAAATAATTATTTAGCTGATGTTACAAATGATATGTTTGAGGACACCTTCTCATTATTACAGAGCTTATTGCATTTTGACTGTGTGCTTTTACTCAGCACAAATGAAGCCTCAGGAATGTCTCCTGGCCACTCAGATCTTCATCAGAACACGAAGTACGCACTGGGGCTGGGCCGTGAGAGAACATGGCAGTGGGGAATGTTGCTGTTGTTGGGTCACTGAAGGAGGTCCTTTCTTTGTGATAAATGTGGGTAAGATGGTGGTCGTGGTAGGACTTTGTGAAACTCCCCCTTTCTACATCATCAGTGCAACTGCTTTTGGAGAGAAGGGAGAGAGAGTGCTAGTTTGGTGGAAATGCTGACAGAATCCTGATGCCCAGATCTTTTCTTTGAGAAAAGAATTGTTTTTCAAGTCAGCTTGGTGAACAAGATGTAATTTGATTAGTCAGTTGTCTTCTGTGCCAGTATCACTAGAAATTATTTCAAACTGCTCTTCCTTTGGCCAGATATTTGATAGAGTGCCACAGAATATATTTATTAAGGGAGTGAAGAAATCCTAACAGGATAAAAATAGCAGGGCCTGGATTAGAAACTGGCTGGCAGATGAGGAACAGAGCTTCACTGTTGCTTCAGAATGCCTGGTGTCACCAGAATGATTCTGTACAGCGTTGGCTTGGGTCGGCTAAGCTGAGGCAGGCGGATGCAGAAGGCATGAGGCTGATCTGGAGAAGTACAGTGAGAAATACCAGGTCTTTTGGATGACTGGCTGATATCTTGATCAAGAAAAGGAATACACAAGTGAAATATGCTCTCACTCAGGTCTGCTCCTTGGAGCCCAACAAAGCTGGAAAAACATGCCATTGGAGGGGAGGTGCACAGAGGGTTTGCTTTTCTGCCTTGTAAGACGGCAAGTTAGTGCTCGTAATACCAGGAGGAGCAGTATTCATGGTTCTCATATAATTTGTGGAAAAAGGACAACCCTGCTCCCTCTCCTCATCCTTCCCCCCCCCCAAGTCCTCAACAGTTTAAAATCTCGTTGACAGGATTTTTCTTGGCCAGCGTAGTTTCCTTTGTGAACTGAGACCTCCTAATTCCAGTGATGTTCCCAGTTGACAATTAAAAATAGGTAAGGACTAGGTACAACAAGTATCCTTTTGTAGATACTTCCAACAAAGGTACCAGTTCATCCTCAAGTGTCAGTGTGCTATTAGCCCCATTCCCTAAGGAGTTGTTCTCTGCAGAGGACCACCACTATTGCAAAAAAAATGCCCTTTGGGATCCAAGCCCAGAAGATGATTCCTTCTCACACAGAAGACAGATTGAGCAGGAATTAGAGGTGGTATACACGTTGTGTCTGAGGTGCAGTGTTTGAGGTATGCTTGGAGGGCGGTCACCTCTGCTCACAACACAGGTGTTAACACCTTTCAGTCACGCCAAACTCAGAAAGTGGTTTTATACACACAGACATACACACGTTCATACACACAGTTTCCTCCATAACTTCTTATCACGTGTGGTCTATCACCAAGGCCAAGGGAGCATTCTGGTAATATAATTTATATGAAGACTTTGATACTGACTATTAAGATAATGTGTGAAGTCTGCCAAGGCCTGTGTTGTGCCAGGTGCCAAACAACACACACCAGGAGATGCTCACTGTCTCCAAAAGCTTATGGACTAAGTAGAGGCTTCAACTCTGGGCTACATGAAAGAAGAAACATTAACTCACATTGAGAGGCTGAGCTGGAATTTGAAGCCCCTGTGTCCTGAGCAGGATCTGGTACGTCCCCTGAGCATCGCCACCTACAAATCATTGATACAGAATTTAAATAGGCGTAATAAAAAGCCTCCCTGAAACCGGCCACACAGAATTCCTGCAGTCACTTTGTTCTTTCTCTGGTTACAAACCATGGGCGTGTAGGGCTGTTCCAGCAGCTGCGTGCAAGGCTTCGGACGTAGCAAGAGCTACAGACAGGCTGTGAGAGCGGCTCCTGTCGTATGCAATCATCCATCAGCACGCCCTGCGGTGCTATAAAAAGAGCCGTGCACAGAGAGCACAGTGCTTTTTGTCGGACGAAGAAAGAGCTGCAACAGTATCGCCATCCTTGTGTCAGAGAGGGAACTGCAGGGACAACACATTCCGAGTCGGTGCCTTCTGCTGCACTGAGGGTTACACGCTCCTCTTGGCTCACCTTGATGCCACAGTGAGGCCTGGATCATTCTTCTGTATTTCTGAAATCTGAGGACTTTCAGGGTGGCTGCAGGTAATGACAAGGTTATCGGAAGTACCTCGTTTCAGAAAATACCACTCAGTAATGGATTAATACGAACACTCATCTCTTCTAATGTGGTGGCCGCTGGGGTTTCTTGCCTTCTCCTCTCTATTGGTGTGGCATGAGTGGTGTAATTAGTGCTTTGTACTCTAAACACAGAGCTTATTCCTACTTTGCATGTGTTAAAAAACAGCACAACATCACTATTGATTTGTACTCTGAGACCAGATGCAGGTCATCAAATAAATTAGGGGTTTGGGAAGAGCTCACTTCATATGAGATCCTCTTCTGCACCTAGCAGGGAGCCATCCCGGTCCCCTGGGGTCTGAGGCACCAGCAATCCCTGACCAGAAAGTTCCCATTTCACAGGACAGTTTGACACCCGCCTCATTAAGGTACTCCCCCATCTCACCACTGATGAGTTGTAGGGAGTAACCACCCTTCCCCTCCCCAGAAGCATGCCATGCTGTTGTCTGTTTTCAATGCAGATGTATCATACAAGGCACTGCCTGACTCTGGGCAAGTTGTTACCTGTGCTATGCCTCAGTTTTCAGCGGCCGCTTAACAGCTGACATTTCAAAGTGTATAGAGAGGCTGCAGTGGGCTGTGTTCTGGGGTACTCTGGTGATGGAGGTCTGAGAAGGATGACTTAGTAAAACACTGGTTCTAGCAAGCTTGACTTCTGTCAGTTGTGACAAACGAACGTAGCATGTCCAGAATAGTTTGCTGTTGCGCATTGACTCCCCTCAGCAGCACCTGACCAGACTGATGCCTTCTTTCCTAAGTGTGCTTCGGCATTCACCCTCAGTAGAGTTACTGCTTCTAGTCACACTTCTCTTTCCTTCAATCTCTGGGTCTCACCTCCTTCAGAAAGTGTTGTGCTCCAATAAAGCTCCTCTCTCTGTTAGTCCTCACCAGTGGTGAAATGTTGTCAAGGCTGACAGTAGGAAAACCAAGGGACTCATTCCCAAAGCACTGCTTTACTGTTTTTGTGGCAGAGGTCAAGGTTGTATAACAGCGTCCACAACATTCTTCTAACAACCATCAATAAAAGCACCCCCTCCCCCCTTAAGAATTTGGAAGGAAGCTGGATTCTGTCTTTGTCAGCAATGACATTTATGAAGGATTTGTAATAGATTTTATGGTGCCAGTTTACCCTGAACTTCTTAAAGCTGTTTCTTCACCTCAGCTGTCTGAGTCAGTCTCAAAGCTCCTGATCATCACCATTTATTGGGGCTGACTGGATATTTTGGCAGAAGAGATGATCCTGGTCAGTACTGGAGCCAGAACCCAAGCCCTGTGTTTTATTAGCAGAGGATTCAGCTTTCTTTACAGCTCATTGGGAGCCACGGCACTGCATAGGCCGAACCGATGCACATCACTGAAAGGCAGCCACTCCCAAGGTGGAAAGCAGCAACAAGTAACACAAGGAAAGCCAAGTGAAATTCTTAGCCAAGGACAGACCAAGAAAGATCCAGTATTTAAATGCATGTTCACTGAATGCATGAGATCTCTTGCACAAACAGCCAGGACCAGTGCTCGGCCCATTTTGGGCAGCTCATGGAGGTCCTGCTTGCCTTCTCAGCCTTGCTACCTCCAAAGAGTTATTGCAAGTTTTTTTGACATTTGGTGTTCGTCATAAAGCCTCGTTGCCTGCGGCTCAGGGCTCTGGGCTTGCCTTTCACTTGTGAGAACAGCATGTTCCCAGCCCTGCCAATTCGAGAGGAAACAAGCCCCAAGAGTACCTTAAAGGCTTGGACACAAATAGCTCCCACTGTGTATTATTCTCAAGCCAGTCTCATGATTTTGCAGGCTTGACTCATCCCAAGTAAATGTCGAGGGTTTGTCATGTTAGTCATCATAGGCAAAGAGGAAGGACCTCACTGGACTTGCACCAGCACTATATTTACCGCATTTTTAGGGCAAAGAGCTGAAGAAGACCTGCAGGACCCTGACTCTGATGGTAGTCCTAAGATCCCCCAAGTCACAAGTATGCAGAAGTGTGGTTCCAGACCTCCTTTGCATTCCCCTGATGGCTTTGCATCCATCTCCTTCTTGAGGATCAGCGAGCTGTGGTCCATCCTTAGGTGTCTATAGAAGACTCAGCAGCAGCAGCAGCAGCATCCTGCCCAGATGAAGCTTGCCACAAGACACATGGTGGCTGCAGAGAGCACAGCTCAGGGCTCTGCAGGCCCTTCACCAGCAGCTTTGCTGGAAGGTCTCTGAGACCTGAAGGTATACTCAGTAAATTTGTTAATGACACTAAGCTGGGAGGAGGTAAAGGCTCTCTCAAAGGCAGAGAGGACTTGCAGAGAGGTTGTGAATAACTGGAGGGCTGGTTAACCCCCAGCTGCATGAAGCTTAACAGGAGCAAATGCTGGATTCTGCACCTGGGACAGGGCAGAGCTCTGCTGTCTGGTAGCAGTGACAAGGCCTGAGGGAACAGCATGAGGCTGTGCCAGTGGAGGGTCAGGTTGGGTGTCAGGAAAAGGTTCTTCACCAGAGGGCAAAAAAATCATAGCCCCAAGTGCCAGAGTTCAAGGAGTGTTTGGAGACCACACTCAGACACAGAGTTTGAATTTTGAGTGGTTCTATGTGGAGCCAGGGGTTGAGCACAATGATCCTTGTCCTGTCTCTCAATGAGCAAAAAGAAGAGCTTTAAACTAAAAGAAGGGAAATGTAGCTGAGATGCTAGGAATAGATTGCTTATACAGAGGGTGTTGATGCCCTGGCATAGGCTGCCCAGAGAAGCTGTGACTTAGAGCTGTTCAGGGCTGGGTGGGACAGCTGGAGAGAGAGGCAAAGATGGGTAGAGCCAGATGATCGTTAAGGTTCCTTCCAACCCAAGCCATTACACAATTCTGTGACTCCTGCGCGTCCCATCCAACACAGTATATTCTAAGATTCTGTCATTCTATTCACGGTGACCTGTAGATTTCACCCTCGCTGGGGACTCGAGGTGCATAGGTCTGGGGGGGAGATCTTTGGAGGCGGATCCCCCGCGCAGCCGGGCCGTGGCAGCGCGCCTGTGTCCGGGATGCTTCCGAGCGGCAGGCGGGCCGGGAGCACCATCTGCCGGCTGCGGCACGGCCGCAGGGGCACGGCTGCGGGAAACGCCGGCCCATTAGGCTCTGGTGAGGGCCGGCAGGCTGCCGGGGCTATTTACAGCTCCGGCAGAGAGCAGCGATGCTTTCAGCTAAAAAGGATCAAAGCGTGCCACTGGGCAGATTTCTTAATGAAAAGCCTTGATTTTGTGCAGTTTGAAACGAGCTCTTGTTTCTAAATATTCCTGATTATACTGATATTGAGGGGAGCACAGGAAGCCTGAAGGGGAAGCAAAATGTACGCAACGGTGCACCCATCTGAGCAGCTTCTATGTACAGTCGTCTTGGCTTTCTCATCTCTGCCAGAGAGCCGTGCAGGCAATTATTTACACGACTCTGCATCCTGCTCTTCCTAATAGCACCTTCCTAAAGTGCTGCATATAATTCCCCTGCCACTCTCCCTGTCCTGTCCCCCTAAGCTGATAGATCCTGAAATGAATCATTCCCAGCTACCCTCCTTTCAGCACTGCTGTCCTTTTTGGTGCCCAGTCACAGCATGCTGGCAGAAGGTACTCTGGGTATCTACTTGTTTTCCAGATTCTCAAAATAAACACTTTTTGGGGAATGTTGTGTGAGCCTCTGCAAGTTGGGTTATTCAAGGAAGGGAGCCAGAGTGATGCGGGAAAAAAGAAAAAGCCTACAAAGTCCCCTGTCCCCTTCTTGCACAGACCCCACTGAATCTTACTGAAGACTTCAGGTTTGGCTTTGGGTTTCACCTATGCTACCCTTCTCCTCCCAGCCTGGTCACGGCAGTAGCATCCCCTGAACTGGCCTGGTATTAACCATAGGGAGGACAGAGGACAGATTTAATGCTGGTAAAACATAAGAAGACCTCCTGTGAGCCTGCTCAGCATGTGTCAGCTTGCAGGGAGCAGAGACAGAGAATGTGAAGGTTAGAGTCTAGTTTACAGTGAAGAGGTCATGCAGCTATTTACATGTTCAGGTATGTCAACGTCATCAATACCAACATGATTTCACATTCAAATGAATTAATAAATAAACAAATAAACAGGCTTCTGGGCACACCAGCACCTTTCCTGCCTTTTCAGAGCTGAAATACTCAAAAAGCAAAGAAGCTTTTTCCATTGTGTATCAACCCTTCTAATAAAAGGTATTACATTTCCCCCGCTTTGTTTCCAGAACCACTTGACTGCAGGAGCAGAATAACACAGGGCACTTTCAGTAGCAGATTGCAAGTGATACTTGCACTTTTTGGGACCCTTAGGGGATGCTTTGACAAGGATGAGATCCCTCTGAAGCCAGATTTGGCTGTTGTAAAAGGCAAAGCACAATCAGGTCAGTCAAAGCTCTCCTACTGCTGTGTGAAAGCAGACCTTCCTGAGTCTTCTGCTCTTTCAGGGCTGAACTCTGCATTTTCATATCATAGTTCTGGTATACTGGTAATTTTTTATTTCTTCCTGACCTTTTTAAGGACCATTCCATTAAAAAAATAAACAATTATAATCTGTCCTTTTGACACTTTGAATTGTTACCAGAAAACTTCTGAGATATCAGTGGGCTGGACTTGGAATTTTTACACTCCACTTCTTAACCTCCTTTTCATTTTCATCATTTACACTGTTATCAAGGTAGAAGGCAGAAAGAACATTAGAGACCTAAAGTTTTTCTGCAGTTACTTTTACAGGCTCTTTAAAGAGAGCTAAGATCTTCTTTGGACTCTAAATTAAAACATTTTATACTCGTGGGTTTTTTGTTTGTTTGTTTAAACAAACAAACAAACCAAAACAAATCAGAGATGGCTGCAGCTCTTCCATCTCCTGTCACCCCAAACCCCACCTGCCTTTCTGAAAGGAGAGCAAACAGTCAAACACACATTGCAGAACCCTATGCAAAGGTTCCATGGGATCTGCATGAACCAAAGGGTCAGATGGAGTGACACACCACCAGTCCCTCTGGTTATAAAATGTATTTTAATGCTCTCTGAGTCCATTTTAGAAAATATACAGAGCTTTTGTTGGTAACAAGAACAACATTCTGAGAATATTATAAAACAATTTCAAATTCCATTTCTTTAGAGAGTACCTCATAGGCCCCGTTAGACAGCTTTCAAGAGCTGTAATTAAGTGCTCTGAAACATGTTGGGGTCTGTTTTGTGTCAGGTGTTGCCTCCAGTCTCTCTGTCTTGAAAAAAATGCTTCTTTACAGGAATGTTACTATTGCATTAATGGAAATCAGAAACAGATTGGAAAGGCTACTGGCTCTGAAGCACCCTGGGCTCCTTGTGTTTGTTTGAGCTTGGGGAAAGCTTGCCTGCCTCTCGGGACAACCTGATCACAAAAATATGAATTCCTCATCTTTATTTTGCATTTACCAGTTTGTCTTTTTCCTCATTTCTGCAGTCATCTTACTCAACTTGCCATCAAGTAAATAACAATAGCTCACACCACCAGACTTTCCTTTCCAGTTGGTCAAGATGCATCTGAAGTTTTGCCTGAATTCAAAATGCTGATGCTGCTGGACCCAAGGAATGAGAAAATCCTGGGTCAAGAGCAAAGAAGCAAGCATTTGGACACTTGCAAGAAGTACCTGCCATCAGAAATGCTTGCCAAGTGCAGAGCGCATTTTGAAAACTGGTAGCTATAGTGTTTCCTTCTCCCCGGCAGAAGCAGACCCCTTCAGAATCACCTCCAAAACCAATACACTGTGCACAACATTACAGCATCAAAATGATGACTGAGCTTATTCCTTAAACCTTTCAGTTTCCAAGGCTTTAGCTTCTACTAGATGTATTTTCAGATTTGTTTTTCAGTGTACGTAACACCTTATCTTTTAAAATGCTCATGGCTCCAGGAGCTGGTGGGGCATTAATGAGTGCAAATACTGCCATCCTGGCAGTACTGGGAGGCACAGCTGGCCCTGGAATAGGCTGATGGTGGCTGCATTTTTGTCTCACCTGGTTGCTCGCAAACAGTCAGGCCACCCTGACAGTGCTGAGGGCAAAGGTAATGCTTTGCCTGCAGACCACGCACTGTGTCCGAGATGTGGCTGAGAGCGCATCTCTGCTGCCACGTGGAACAAGCCAGGAGCCAGGGGGATCTGCTCATTTTGGGAGTTTAGCCACGTCCTCACCTTGGGCTGGTCCAGCACTTCTGCTTCGCAGCTGTTCCCTGAGATCTGATCATCTCATCACAGATCTGATGGTTCTCAGCACGTGGTTTGGCTGATCATGTCCACAGCACAAAGTTCAGTTGTGCAACACGGAGGATATACAGCTCACACTCAGGAGAAAGCACGTGGCTCGAGTCATGGAAGGGCTTGAGGGCAGACTGCATGGCATTGCTAGTTCTGTCATGGGCACAGGAAGGGGAAGGGCATGGGGTTGTCCGCTAGTGTCCTTATGGAAGCTAACTAACCTCCCCAACAGATCCTACAGGGCACTGCTCCTAGGGCTCCAGGAAAAGTTGGTAAGAGTGAGCAAGATTGGTCCTATTGGCCTGGGGCTGGTACGAGTGGCTGTAGTGTGACAGTAACATGTCCTCTACAGCCAGGAGGGATGGGCTGGGTGCCCTGATAAAAATCCTAAGACTGTAGAACTATAGAATGGCTTGGGTCTTGGTTTGGGATAACCATTCACTGAGAGACCACTGACTCTTCCAAACCCTAGATACCCTCCTGTGGACTTCACAGGACACCCTGAAAGAAAAAATCAAGGATGTAAGAGATGATTTAGCCAGACTTTTCTCTGGGGCAATGATGGCATATTGCAAATGGGGTGGGAAGAAAGGACAGGTCACCATGATGAGGGAGGAGCAGACGGAGGTGGGAACAGGCACCGATACCCCTTAAACTTCTGGGGGAGACTGAGGCAGGGATGGTATTATCTGCCCCTAAACATGGGTATCTTATCTGCCCCCAGACATGGGGTATGGGTGGGCTGGTCCCAACCCCAGCTGGGAGCACCCAGTTCTTGGCAGGAGAAGGTGAGGGCACCCGAGCAGCCCCTCCCTCCTAGGAGGGGGATGGAGAGACAGGGCAGTGAAGATGAAGATTGATTCTAGTGATTGCTTTAAGGGATTTGCTGTCTCTTTCTTTCTCCCTCTCTCTCTTTTTCTTTCTCTCTCCTTTTTCCCCCCTTTTCATTCCCTCTTATCCCTTTCTCGGTGCATTTGTCTTCGAGGAACCTGGGGTGTTCTTTTCATCAGTTCAATCTCTCTCTGGCACTTGAGTTCTGATTGGCTAAAGGTCTTAGGAAAAAAAAAATCTTTAATTAAGTAGATAATCTCTTCTTAGGAAGTTCTGCGGCTCCATTTCACCAACCCCCTTTAGCTCTTACTTTAGGATTGGTTAACCTTCGCAGAAGTTGGGATTCAGGAGACATACGCTTCTTCATCACACCAGGAGCACCGGGTGGAAAATAACTCCATCCCTTCCCTAATTTTATTTTATTTTTTTATCTTTTTTTTTTTTTTTTAACCCCGGTGTTGGTACCCGATTTTGTTTGTTGGTGGTTTTTCTGTTGGTGGTGGCTTTTTTTTTTTTTTTTAAGGATGTCCTTCCTCCCACTTTATTTGGATTTTATGTTTCACATGGACCCTTATCTGGGCATCTTCCTCCTCACTCCCTTCTTCCAGCCCTGCTCTGCCTGGTAAGTATTGGGAGCACCCCAGTCTGTGTGGCAGGCTGGTGCCCTTCCCAAAGACCCTAAGCATATTCCTCCTCATCTTCCTAAATATTCCTCTTTCCATTAGCTCAGTTCTGGTCTTTTGAGGTACCAAACACTTAGCTAAGTTCCAAGAGAACCATTGGCAGAAAGGCTCAATCTAAGCAGAGATTTCCCTTTCTTCCCCCTTCTATGGGACAAGTCCTAAGCTGGGGTAAATTATAGCAGATGCCCCTAGAGCAGATGTAGAACATCTAGCCCTTGGGTCAGGAAGAGATTTCTGCTTTTCCGAAGGCTTGTCTGTGTGAGCCTTGTCTTAATCAAATCAAATGAGGCTTCTCTCATTCTCCCAGGAGAAGACAGTCCCTGATTAAGAGCTCAGAGACAGCAGGGATAAGCTCGATGTGTGTGAGCATCACTCCATGAGAACAGCCTGAGACCTGACTCCTCGGCAGGCATGGGGTCAGGATTACATGTGTCTGAAATTTGTGTATTAGGGTTTGCTGGAGAGAAGTTTTTGGTACAGTTTGGTTTCCATCCACCTGGGTCTTGGCACAGCAATCTGTACAGATCTGCACTCACTTCTCAGCACCCCACTGCTCATCCTCAGAGTTGCTTATTTTTATTTCCAGAATGTTATTATAGGTGAACAGAAAGAGATGATGTTTGCGTGGATTCTACTGTCATCCTTTATACAGTGTATCTAGCCAATGCTCAAATGGAGATGGACTCAAATGACCCGTTTCTGTAGATATTTTTTTCATGTGTGATTTCTATCGAGTACCCAAATTTTATTCTCCCTTTCTGTGATGCCCCGGGGAATTTGCTCAGTGGGTCACAGACTTACCTCAAGGAAAGGCTTTTCCCATTCAATCACAAAAATCCCCTGCCTCCCCCATAGCGGTTCTTACCATTCTTACTGTGGATGGAATAACCAAAATTACAGAAACTCAAGACTAAATGGGAACTCATTCCTGTTAGGGCGGGAGGGATATCTCTGTTCTCTCAGAGGTCTTCTCCCATGTATATTTCAAAATACTGTACAATAGCAAACTCGAGATAGCTTTTCCTTCCTGAGTGAGGCAAAAACTCATGCTGGAATTATGTCATTTTTTTTCCCTTCTGCCTATATATATCTCTTGCTTTCCTCAATATAAATGGATTTAGAGTACATTAAAAGAGAAAATAAATCAACATTAGTTAGAATAAGTTCAAAGGGTGTGGATTTTCAGAGCATCAAATTGATGTTAAATACAGAAATCCCAGACATTTTCAATGGAAGTGAGGTGTTTAAATGCCCCGCCTGTCTTTCAGAAGGTTTTATCTCAGGAAAAAGTTTATAGCTCAAGAAAATGCCCAGCTCCTAAGTCAGAGTTTCCTCAGAGAAAGGAAAACTGCAAACTTTCTTTGAAATGACCTTATTTCAGACCCTGTTCCTTGGCTCTCACAGAGGAAAAAAATGTTCATGGGAATCATGTGATAATCCTGTTTGCATTTTTTGCTGTTTATCATTATCTGATTCAACTGCTTAGAATGCATCAAGATCTATTTTTTCCCCTGTGATTTGATGACAAAACAGGGAGCAGAGCAGAGGGAAGGTATTTAGAACAGCAATAAAACGCCTTTTATATATATAACTGCTTTCCTTCTCTGGGTGTGGATTAGATTCCTGTGTATAAGTATGCTCATAGAATGGCAAAGTATCAGAACTGTATCTAAGAAACAAAATAAATAATTAAATAATCAAATGAATAAATAAATAAATGAAACAAGACAGAGAGAAATTAAGTAAAAAATGTAAAGTCCTCCTTGACGAGTTGCCTCCCATTTTTCTGTTTTATGGGAATAATATAACCTTTATTTTAGAAACTTGTTTCTAAATGTTTCGTTTTGTGGGTTTTTTTTACTGCATCTGCGGGATTGCCCATTGCTTCTGATGTCAGTGGTTTTCTCATAACTTGAGGATGAAATTCAGATCTAAAGTGAAATTGTATTGAAACACAGAGCTTTAAGATAATGTTGGTAAAGATCTAAATACAGCTCTAGAGAGAGAAAAGTGATGCATGGTAGTGTGAGAGGGTGAGCGGGTACCCAAGATCTCTAACGGGAGATTTGATGTAGAACTGAGGAGCAGGGTGCTGTTATTGGGTAAAGTTGTGCATGAGAAGAAATTGTCAGAGGCTTAGTAGTATTCAATATGTGTAAAATATGACAGGACAGCTGCTTGGCAGAGTCATTTGCTGTTGGACTCAATATGATGTGATAGAGAACCCATGCTATAGATAGATACGCATTAGCTTTGAAATAATTTCCTAGTGCCTGACACAATGAAGCCTGCTTTGCCTTGGGTCTGCTTTCTCCAGATGAGCAGAGCTGCAGAGAGGATCACACCATGCCCAGGGCACTGCGTGGGCCCAGGGTGGCTGCAGCACTCAGGGCTCCTTCCCTGCCTGCCAAGCCTGCTTCTGCTCTGCTGCTTGTGTCATGCTGTCCTGCAGTGTAAAAGCAGAGGGAAAGAGCATGAGGTGGCTAGAAGCTGTAAGCTGTGTGGAAGAAGAGAATCATTTCAGGAGTTTCCTGTTGGGTGTGTGATTTCAGTAAGTGATACATCTGCACAGTGACAACAAAGCTGTGGGAAGTGGGCTGGGTACGGATGCAGCTACCTACTTAGCCTAGGATTACATTCTGCTTCATTCAGTGATATGGATAATTATAATAAAAAATCATGCAGCAGAGACAAAAATGAAGAGACGTTCTTCTTTCAGTGATTATCTTTGCCTTGCAGAGATGACTCCAGTGGCATTTCCAGTATTGCACTACTTCTGTGGAACAAGTGGCTTAATTGCTCCCTGTCCCACTAGAGATTATATTCAGAAAAGAGACACATTTTTCTTATCCAAACCATAGATACAAGGACAAAATGCAGTTCGTCTCCATTAACACATTTAGTTCATTTTCAATATAAATAAGAAAACTTCCAGCTACTTTCCAGATACACAGTGGCCCACTTTGCAGCAGGTAGCACCCTGACATTTAAACTGCCCCATCGTCCCTTCTCCTGAATCCACTTATAGCTGCAAGAGTTAAATGGAGGGGCCAAGCATACCAGTCTGGATGAACTCTTTGCTCCTCTAAGCCCTACAGGCTACCCAGCAGCATGCCTGCCGACCGATCCGAGGGCTCTGGGGAAGTGCCTTCTGTCTCT
Organism: Cyrtonyx montezumae; assembly: GCF_038088225.1. Lineage (NCBI taxonomy): Eukaryota > Metazoa > Chordata > Aves > Galliformes > Odontophoridae > Cyrtonyx > Cyrtonyx montezumae. The sequence goes on along the minus strand of NW_027072045.1, from coordinate 14,320,909 downwards.
CTGACTTACTAAAAATGTTGAGAATATCCTGCAGGGAAATTGCTACTGTGCCATTTGCTCAGCTGCAGATCAGGAATTGTCATATCCTGAACTTGGCCTCTTTGTAAAGCTGGAGGTTTATCCTGGGAGGAACAGACACATAGCTTCAGTGTGGTTGTAACACCCCACACCTGCTAGCAGGCTGGTTTTCACTTAACCCTGAATTATGCATTACTGTCCCCTTCTAAAGCCACTCTTGCAGCCTCTCATATGTTCCCAGTCCAGAATGAGGACAGCAAGAATTTAAAACAAATACTTCTTGCACACAATGAATTTACCTTTCCTTACTGATGAAGTGAAAAGCAGTGCTGATGAGATGTATCTGTGTTTCGGACAGTAAAGCTATGTAAGATGACTTGGAATTCCCTAGATTTTCCCTACGCAAGGCCATTTCAGTAGAATTTTCTCACAGCTGCTACCAGGGCCTCAGATTCACACTGACCCCACCGTGAGCACTTAAGTTAGTGTGGTCCCCACAGCTCTTAAGGACAAGGGGAAGGGCAGGAGTGAAATCAGACGGAAAATAACTTGTTCATGCTGCTACCCGCTTGTGCTAGGATGGGGACCCGCAGAGCTCACACAGTCTGAAAAGCCCTGGTTCATGCCCCTGTGTGATTTGGGTTACTGATGTTCCAATCACTCGGCTGCAGATGCCGTCTCACCAGTTCCCAGGAAATATTTAATTAGTTATACAATGCAGAAGTGGCTCCCAGAGGAAAATTTCTCTGTAAAACAGACACCAGCTCTATGTGAAAGCACCCTCTGGGGCTGAAGGACAGCCGGGGCTGAATCCTGGGCCCAAAGCAAACGGGAAGGGTGCACTGTTCTCACAGTGTGCCCTGGACAAGGCCCCCTCCTTCCCATTGAAGCCCAGGGCAGCCTTTCTCAACACAAGCTGCATCAATAGATACTTGATGAACTTGCCAAGGTAGAACTTTGCAAACCAGTTCTCTGAACTCTTTCTCAGTTGTGAGTAACAGCAAAGGTCAGGTTTCTTGTGTTTTTGAACAAGCTGGAATAGCCAGCCCTCCTTTGTCATGTACCTCTGAGATCCCTTTCAGGACTGTTCTAGCTGAGGGGACTGTGGCACAGCTTTGTTGTGTCCCCTGGCATGGGACAGTAACGCCTGCTGTGGTCCATGCTGCTGCAATGCTGGAGCCAACCCTGGTGTACCCCATCACAAAGGCCTGGCCAAGGCTGGCTGAAAAGCAAGGGCATCCTCCTCTGGGATATGACTAGTAAAGTTAGCAGAACATCAGATTGAGCAGAAGCTGTGGAGCCCCATTTCTCTCAGTAAATACTCTGATTTTTGCCCTATCACTCACTGCAAGGTCACAGTCAGCCTGTGTATCCTCAGTGTCCTCCCTGGGAATACAGCACTCACCCACCTCCTCAGAGCTGCCAGGTGCATGCAGGGCAGGTATTCCCTAGGGTCACCAGAAACAGTCATGAGAGTTATTTTGCAAACCTGGAGATTTGGAATGAGCTGACTATAGGAGAAACCTCACTACTCTTTGCTTCATTTCTGGCTAGGGACCATTGGGATTTGCCCTCAGTCCTTTCTGCCAAGCACAGATAACCTGAATTCATCCTCTAGAATGGTAGTCACAGCTTCACTTGTAGACCTGAAACTGATGGTCACTTGCACTGAAATAAGCCTCTTCAGCTGGAAAAGGTAACTCAGATGGTCTCAGCGACCCTAACTTGCAGCCCAATCCTGCATATGGTTGTGATGTTGCAGGGGAAGGAGCTCAAGACTGTAACAATGGGAAAGGCTGGTGGGGATTTTTCCAATTGAGAAATACTCAGCTAGATGCTGGCCTGTGTGCAGGCGTGGCTGGAGAAGCCCATGGCCAGGCAGCAAAGGCAGAGAAGCTATGGGCAGCAGGCTGTAGGTATCATAGAACACAGCAGAGACTGAACTCCGCACAGATTTCAAAATATTCTTTGAAACCCATGCTTAAAAACAGCCTGTGCAATTGGCCTGGTGTCTCCCAAGCAGAATGCTCAGGCCACCCCTAGTTTCCAGGTGAGAACAACTTACTTTCAGCCCACAGCCCATTCCAGCTGGCAGCCACTGCCCAAACGAAGGCAGAAGTTGAGCTCAGTCATCCACAGAGCAGATCTCATTAGGGATAGCAGGCCTTCCTGGGCATGGAATTTCCAGGTGGGAGCAATGATAAGAAACTGCTGCTTTGCTTTTTCCTCTCTTCCCACCGCCACGTGAGAGAAAAGAGTTAAAGATGTTGTCATGCCATAGCAAGCAACAATCTTGTGATTCAAAAATAAGTATGAGAGTCTCTAATTTGCTTTGAAGTATGTTTAGAAAGTATGTTTTGAAGTTTTTCCCCTTCTGTACAAGAAATAGAAGTTGCTGATCTACAGAATAGAGGAAACTGAAACTTGCATAGCTGAAGGCTCTGGTTACTAAAGCAGGCCTAGTATATTCTCAGTAGAAAAATGAATTTCTTTGAACAGCGTGAATTTAGTATCCTGCAAGAATACCAACAGGCACCCTGAGAAACATTTCATCTAACCTTTTCATATTTCACTTGAAAAGCAACAGAAAACTTCACTTTGGCACAGCAAGAGGAGAGTGTGGTCAGCCAGAACTGGCATTACAGAAACACAAGGGACCACAAGGCAGGGGGATGGCACTGAGACACCACCACGATCCAGCTGTGTTATGACATCCTCGCCTCTAAGGGACATGGCCCATCTCCTGGGGCTAGGGGCAACCCCTGAGCTCAGCAGAGCAGCAAATGGGTATGGCAAAAAGCAAAGCTGGGGGAGCAGAGAAGCACCAAAAAGGTGGGGGAATCTAACTAGCAGCTATGAGAAGAGCAAAAGGAAGGAGTGGTGAGTGAGGGCAATGGGAGGGAAGAAGGGGTGCAGGCAGCAGCTGTAGAGAAAATGGAGAGCACTGCCATGGGGAACAGGGGGCCATGAGGCAGGGCAGGCAGACATGGCCCTGATGGGTGTGGGGGAAGATGCTGAGGGACCAGAGGTGACTGAGCCAGGAGCCAGGCAGAGTGAGAGGAGAGCCCTGGGATGCCAGGCATTCCCCAGGCCCCTCCACCATCACCCCTGCCCTGCTGACACTGTCTCTGTCTTCCAGGTCAGTGAATAATTTCCTGATGACGGGCCCCAAGGTAAGATAAATCTCTTTGATTTTTGTCCCTGATCCCACTAAACCCAGGGGAGGGAAGGGGGGCTCCTTCTTCCCACCCCTCTCCAACCAGCTTTGGTCAGAGCTCCCCTCAACCCCAAGCACCCAGAAACAAGACAGGGGAGCGCCAGGGATGCCCTTCTGAGAGCTCTGCAGGCTGCAACAACCCTGAGCAGAGGGGCTTGGGGCCCTTACAAGCCGGTTGGGTCAGATGGTGGAAACGTGTTTATTGACCCTAGCTGCCAATCTCACCTGTCATCCATTGCTTCCTGCTGACCAGTTCAGCATTAGGACCCATGTTCATTCAGATGGAGGGACATTTGCCATGGGCCCTGCAGAACATGCCTCCACAAGGAGCACAGCTGGAATTGCCAGGGCTTTGTTCAGTGGTTTTGATTCCTCTCCTCCTTGCACCCCTCTTTCAGAGCCTTTATTTCCTAACCAGGATCAGATGTAAAATTCACCTCATAGTCTTGTTCCTCTTGAAAAATACATATTTAAAAACCAACTCCTCTTACAATGATAATGGGTTCCCTCACTGCCAGGGCTGGACACCACACAGGTCTAGCACCCCACAGCTCCGCTTGACCTTTTTCCTTCAGGAGGCTCAGCCTCTGAGCCAGCACAGCAGAAAACATGCTTCCTGCTGCTGCTGGCAACCACCAGACACATGGAACTAAGCTAGCCCCTCAGCTCTGCACTTGTCTCTGTAGATGGTATGTGAGTCCTTTACAGCTGACTGCCAGCGCCCTGGCAAGGCTGAAGCTGTGCTTCTTGGACCACCTAGACCCAAACAAAGCAGGACCTCAGGCTCATGCTGTCCCTGTCTTGAACCACTGCTCTGCTTTCTCCTAGGCCTATCTCATCTACTCCAGCAGCGTGGCAGCTGGGGCACAGAGTGGCATTGAGGAGTGCAAGTTCCAGTTTGCCTGGGACCGCTGGAACTGCCCTGAGCGGGCACTGCAGCTCTCCAGCCACGGCGGGCTGCGCAGCGGTAAGGAAAGCATTGGATACCACTACCGGGACCCACTTGCCACAGGTTAGAGCCCAGCAGCCCCTGCTCTCTTCCCAACTGCCTCCTTTCATGTCCCATCCCCACCTGGGCTGTCCCTCTTCTGGGGCAGGCTGGGCTGGGGCCTGGCAGAAGGCAGGACTCGAGGGGGCTGTGGGGAAGATCTTTGGTCCTTGGAGAGCGTCCCTTCCTCTCTGGGATGTATCGTTGAGATGTGGGGGACATTTGGTCATCTGTGCTGTATAATCACTGGTGAGCACATCCTTGCCCTGGAAATGACACTGGTTGGTCTGGATCAAATCTGGGAACTTTCATTTTCATGCAGTTCAAGCTAAGACTAAGCTAATCTGACCTGTAGGGCCTCTTTTCCATCCAACATAGCCCTGCCCACTGCAAACATTATCTGACTCAGTCTTCTGCATGACAGGAGCCATTCTTAACACCAGTCTTACCATGAAATCTTTAACACATTTGCTCTCCTTGTGCTTCTGCTTCACAGCAAACCGAGAAACTGCCTTTGTCCATGCCATCAGCTCTGCAGGTGTCATGTACACACTGACTCGGAACTGCAGCCTGGGGGATTTTGACAACTGCGGCTGTGATGACTCCCGCAATGGGCAGCTTGGTAAGGAGAGATGGAGAGACAAGTGTTGGTCCCTCTACCAAACCCAGGGCTGCTGGAGGAAGCTCTCCTGTTCCACCAGGATTACTGTTGGGGAAAGCAGGATGGCATCTACAGACCCTTTGAGTATGCATCAGCATGTTGGGCACACGAGAGCACAGACATGAGAACTGTTGTGGCAATGCCCAGCATTCACCTCACCCCATCTCTGCCATCCTCAGCCTGCAGCCCCTGCACAGCCTTGGTGGGGAATTCCAGAGACAAAGTGTTGGCACTTTGGCTCTTCCCTCAGATGGCATACAACAGTGAAGTTTGGGTGTTTTGAAAGGAAAGAAAAGTCAAATTTGAAATTATCAAAATCTTTTTGATTGAGCCTCTCCTTGCTCAGCTCTACTTGGCAGGCGGTAGGTGTCAATTTGTCACAAATTCCACTGGAGTGCCCAGTATTGAGTAATTTCCTTATTGGCTAACAGTTTTTATAACAGCCACTGCTTTGTAGGTGTCTGAGGCCCGGGACAGACCATTTTTCTCACTTTGGGGCAACGACACAACAAATTTTATTTGAGCTAGTCATGCTACAGTTTTTTTCCTCAAAACATGTTTGTTTTTCATGAAAATTTTCCAGTGTGAACTTAAAGCCTTAATGAGAAATTTGTGTACGTCCAGAACCAAATGCCACTGTGCTGACTCTGAGCTGCTGTAGCTGCATTGTTCACATCTTTCTATTCTCCCTTTGTCATCCACTGCAAACACTCACCCTCCCATCAGACACACCACTGCCTTTCCCTGCAAGAAGGCACACAGGCAATGGCATAGGCTTGCAGGGACAAAAGGCACAAGACCAATTAAACTGCAGTGCCTATGATGCACCTCTGAAGCACCCAACGGTCAAACAGTTTCAGATTTCAATTCTTCCTAAAGCATTTAGTATTCTTCTATAGGAAGAAAACAAGAAACTGCACAACGTGCTTCCAGGCAGTTGTGCTAGATTATCAAGCCCACGCTAGGTTAGCAAAAGTATTTGCCCCATTTTCCTGTATAGTTTCCCAGTCCGTGCTGACTCCCTTGTTTCTTTATGATAACTGGAAAATCAGAGCCTTCTGAGATGCTCAGCATCAGCCTGGGATTCTGAATGTATCAAAAAGAAGGCCTCCTTGATATAGGTGTACCTGGCATGAGTTATTTTCTGGTGGAGGGGACTCTGTTCTCTCTAACCAGCACGTGCACACAGGACATCCCTTCTAACGTTAAGGATTCTCTGATTCTATGCACGTGAGTTGGCTAATCCATGTCAGGAACCTGTGCTGAACAGGTTAACCCATCCCTGCAATTCAGACTGTGCCAGTTAAAGTCACGGTTGGAAGGAATGTGATTAAAGATCCAAAGCTTCATCTCCGTAGGAGAGCTAATGCATGAATTCTGAATCCTGCTCTATAGGAAGCCTGGAAATCCTTGGGATTGTCACGTGAGGCATACTCCTTCATTGCCCACATGGGCCACTTGTTACCCAGCCCTGAGAAGAAATAGCACAAGCCCAAGGGGAGAGAATCTGAGCATACCACTAGGCAAAGGGCTGGCTTCATCCTTCACCCAGCCTTCATTCCTTTCATCACTGCTGGCTACCACCCTTTCTCACCCTGGGGCCACAGCACAGTGAGGGCTGGTAGCGCACCTCTCATCTCCTTTCCTAGGTGGGCAAGGCTGGCTGTGGGGAGGCTGCAGCGATAATGTGGGATTCGGGGAAGCCATCTCCAAGCAGTTTGTGGATGCCTTGGAGACTGGACAAGATGCCAGAGCTGCTATGAACCTTCACAACAACGAGGCAGGAAGAAAGGTGAGCCCCTTTCCTCCTTCCAGACCTGGAAGCACCTAACTGATGTGTTACGGTCATTCACTGTGAAGTAGCACTACTTGCTACGGCTAAAAGCACATGCAGAGTAGAATGTAGCTGAGGAGAGGGGGAACAGGGCAGCAATATTGATGCTTGTCCTAATGTAGTAAATCTTCCATGCTTACCCTGCAAGCTCTTCCTTCTTGCTGCTTTCTTTCTCTCTCTTCAAGTAGTAGTATATCTTGAAGAAGCCAACGTGGACCTTCAACCAACACTCCCCAGGCAGGGCTATTGTACAAGGAGGGACCACGACAGACCCTTCCACAATTATGAGCCAGACTTATCCATGAGAAATGACCCTGGTGAGCCTTCTGGGCTTTGTCCTGCATTTCCTCTCTCTCCTCATCTCACAGGCCGTCAAAGGGACCATGAAGCGGACTTGCAAATGCCACGGCGTGTCGGGGAGCTGTACCACGCAGACCTGCTGGCTGCAGCTGCCCGAGTTCCGTGAGGTGGGCACTTACCTCAAGGAGAGGTACCACAAGGCCTTGAAGGTAGACTTGCTGCAGGGGGTGGGGAACAGTGCTGCCAGCCGGGGGGCCATTGCCGAGACCTTCAGCTCCATCTCCAAGAAGGAGCTGGTCCATTTAGAAGACTCTCCTGACTACTGCCTGGAGAACAAGACACTGGGGCTGCTGGGCACGGAGGGCCGGGAGTGTCTGAAGAGAGGCAAGGCGCTCAGCAAGTGGGAGAAGCGGAGCTGCCGGCGGCTGTGTGGGGACTGCGGGCTGGCGGTGGAGGAGAGACGGGCCGAGATGGTGTCCAGCTGCAACTGCAAGTTCCACTGGTGCTGCGCTGTGCGGTGTGAGCAGTGCCGCAAGCGGGTCACCAAGTACTTCTGCGTCCGCAAAGAGAAGCGGGAGCGGAGTGGGGGCGGCGGGGCCAGCCGCAAGCTCAAGAGGAAGCTCTAACTGCCCCCCGCTCCCTTCTGTCCCTCTGCTCTTCTCATTCCCTCCCTACCTCCCCTGGCACCGTTTCCTTTTGGGTTAGTTTTATCTCATTTCCAAGCAAGGCCCCTTCACACAACATCACCTCACAGAGGGATGTGGACAAGGCAGAAAAGCTCCCGTGATTCCTCAGCCACGCAGTACTGCAGTGCCTCAGGTCTTCTGGGAAGGCTCTTCAGTGCTGGTATAACCAGGTGTGATTTGGTCCCTTCAGCCCAGGGTCACTTATCCAGTAAATATAGTTTTATCGTTGAAAAGGCAGCTGCCCTCCACAGCTCCTGCTCTTTTCAGCATGCCTTCTCAGACAAGTACAGATGGCACTGCTCTAGGCCTTAAAGCAAGTAAGGTCTAACATTCAGGAGAGCAGGAGGAACTTTATACAGCACCTCTAGACCTAAGCCACTCAGGGTGGTAGTCGCTAAAAAAGAGGCTTCTCATACCTTAAAAAAAAAATCCCTCAAAGAAAAATGGTACTGCTTTTTATTAAAACCCTGTGCTATGAGGAAAGAGAAAAGGCATGCGACTCCTTCCTGCAGTGAGCCAGCTACCTGGGCATCACCTCCATCCTTCACAGCTTAATTCAGCTCTCCAGTGCAGCAAGATTCCAGCTGCTGCTTGTCCAGCCCATTAAAACATTTATCCCACATCAGTTGCTTATTTACACGCTTACTCTGAATGTTCTAAGCCTCCAGGCCTGCCCCCTCTTCTCACTCCAGCCACCTTGACTGATACAAGACCAGTGCCCTCACACGTGTACAGTCCTACTTCCCTTCCCAGTCTCTCCCAGAGAGGAGCTGCCAGCTGAGCCCATTCCCCTCCTGGTGTATACTCACCTGTCAGCTAACTAACTATATACTTCCTCCTAGTCTGACTTTTCTCAGTTACTATTTAATGGTGTTGTAAATAGGAAAGTGAAGCACTTTGAAGTTTAATTTATTGCACAGTTACTGTGGTGTATACATAACAGTTTTTCCTCTACATCTTATTGTAAATATTCTATAGGCTAAGCAAGCAGCAGGAAGATTTGGTTGATGCATCTCTTTTCCCTTGCCCTGGCTGAGGTAGGGAGGGAGGAGGCTGTCAGCTGCAGGCCCAGGGGAAGCTCACTCTGTCCTCAGTGATCTCCCCAGTGCTGTCAATTTATATTCTGCTTTGCTGTTTGAAGCGTCTTTAAACAGATGAAAAGCCAGCAGAGTTAAGTTACTGGCCATTAGACCTGTCTTGTAGTCAATACTTGTAAAGGAATAGCCAATGCAATAAATCAGTAGCCAAGTGCTTGCAAAATGCTGTTGTGTCCAAGTAGCTGGGTGTTTTTGTCTGTCCAATTGCATGTATGGGTGCGTGCAGCTTCAGCTCTGGAGACTACAACCAAGCCACTTGCTCATCTGATCAGCACAAGAAGAGCTGAGCAGTTCCCCCACTTCAGCCCTACCACCATACACACTATGGTATAGCTATATCCTGAAGCTTACCTGACCCCAGAGGAAAAGGATGTGGGAGAGAGGCAGAGGGGCCCAGTTGCCCATTTCAGACACACTGAAGGCACTCAGCAGTCTGTGTGAATCTTGGTTATCAACTATCCCCTTCATCTCTGGGCTATGTTGTCGGGGGTGGGCATTCAGACCTATGGCAACCTGAGGTCTCACCAGAACAAGAGACTCCACACCATGCAGGAATCTGGCACTTCAAAAATTCCAAGAAACCATCTCAGCCCATTCTCAGGGAAAGTAGAAACACTTCTGCTCCATGCACAGCTCCCAGCTGTGCGCATGAATATCCCTGTTAACACACAACCCGCTGCCCTGCCCTCTGCCTCCCCATTCTGGGGCTGCATCCTGGGGCAGGAGGGCAAAGAGACACAGAGGACTTCCCATCTGACAGAGCTGGCCTGAGGACAGCTGCAAGGCACAGAGGAGCTCCTACTCCTTGTTTTCTGTGCCATACCCCACACAGACACCCCGTGCGGGCCACAGTCTAGGCCGGGATGCACCCACTGGACAGCGATGCCCAGTGGGGAAGGGGAATAGTTCCCATCCTGACGCTTCTGGAGCAAGGGGCAAAGTGGGGAACACCGCAAGCAGGGCCCCACCATCGTGCCTTGCTTTCTGCGGGACAAAATGGCGACAGCGCAGCTGTAAAATGTGCTGACCTCAGCAGCGGGTCGGGGCGGAGAGGTCCCCCTCCCTGGCAAGAGCAGCCGTGAGCAGTAAAGGCACTGCAGCCATTGTGTGGTGGGATTGGATGCTTCCATGTATTCATTTCGGTTTAATGAAGGCGCATTCCTCAGAGGAGAAATATTTACATTCAGCTTCCCAGGTGGTCACCTTCGCCCAGATGACACACAAACAGGCACCCCCTGCTCCCTTTTCCAATCCAAACCTCTTTAGAGGTCTCCACGAGGAGGGGGGCTGCGGGGAGCAGAACAGAAAAGGGAACAAAATGCTAATAAATCAGCCAGCCGGCCCTTTTCCCCTCCCCTCTGCGGAGTCAATGGAAAGTGTCATTTCACATGCTAATCCCCCTCCGCTCTCTTCACAACACCTTTTCCGAAAAGTGTTTGGGAAAAGTCCTTGTGGCCCGCTTACAGCTCCCTGCCGCTTCGGATTCCTTCTTGTCTAAGGCCGTGGCCCCCGTGTGGGTCTCTCCCTCCAGCAGGGCTCCATACAAAAAAAATCCCAACAAAGACTTTGGAGTTCATCAGCCTCCCACTGAAATTCACAGCTGCTGAACAAACTAATCCCCTCTCTTGGCCTTTCTTCCTTTCAATGGGTTCTTGGCTTCAAAGACACTTTGGGAAAGGACTTTGTGGGGACTCACACTGCTCCCTCAATAGAAGTTAGTGCAAGCATTATCTTCAGAGCAAGTGGCTTTACAAACAAATACTGCCTAACAATCTCTGCCCCTGCAGCTCCCCCAAACACACACAAGCCTAGCCCGCAGACATGATGTTATCTGCAACAGGATTAGAGCTCTGCTCTCCATGCACAGGGATCCCTTCCTCCTGCCCCCCCCCCTCCCCGTTGTTCTTTGTCAATCCAAAAGCCTTCTCACCCAACAGAAAATGCTTTTTCCGTGCTGAGCTGCACAGGGATGCTGCAGCAATATGTGCCTGCATGGGGGGAAGCACAGCCGTAGTGCTGCAACTGAAGCAGTGCTTTCCAGCAGCACTTGCAAAGCAGCAGATAGTGCAAGGACCACAGAGATGGAGGTCTGGCCATCAGCCCCTCTGGGAACCCTGAGCAGGTCACCCCACTGCCTGGTTTCCCTGACAAATTTTAGGGATGGAGCTCACTGGGGTAAATCTGAAGCAGGACTGAGCAACAGTGGGACACAGGGAACAAGAAAGGGCTCATGGCAAAGACAGGATAAAGAGCAGGTCTCTGCGTGAACCCACAGGTAGCAGGAGCAGTGCATGCAGGAGGAAACTGAAGTTGGATGCACCCGAGAAACACATGGAAAAAAAATCCTTATTTCTCAGTCCCAAGTAGCCTGAGTGAAAGAAGAAAAAGGGCTGGGCTGCACAGGAGCTACAACTAAGTCCAGAATTGAAGAGTCTACCAGTTAACAAGTTTGTTAAATTACCTCAAAAAGCCTAAGGACTCTCCTTATGTATATACTAAGCAAATGGATGTCACTGGCTGCCTGCTCACTTGTTCAGCATCAGAAAGGTCACAACATAAGTGCAGTCCTTAATCATCAGCCTGCACCTCTCTGAGAGGGGACAGCTCAGAGGCCACACTGGCTGCTAACTGCTCCCACTTGGCTGCTGTACTTCTGCAAGGCTCCCCGACACCTGGCAGCATATATATATGTATATATATATATATGTGTATATATATATTTAGAGAGAGAGAGAGAGAGAGATTACAGCATTCTCTCCACTTTATCTCAGTACTGATGTTCCACTTCAACCTTCTTACATCCTTAAAAGACTGTATGAAATCAGCCAGCAGATTCAGACATTATTAACTAGAAACCAAGACTTCAGTGACATACATTTGATTCCTAAAGAGAAAGGCAGATCAGCAGGCTAGTTTAAGTGTAACTGCTTCAGTGGCATAACATTGGCTTCCAACAGGAGAGGATCTCATCAAAGGCTCTCTTTACTTACTGATGCCTTTCCAACTTTTAAAGTGAAGTGTAAAATCCCCAGCACCGCTGTGATTCCCCAGGGGAACTCCAGCCATCTCATGGACCCTCCTGTGCTTGATGCAGATGGATAGTCACAGCTGAGGATAGTCACTAAAGAACAACACTCTGGCCCTGCAGCACTGGGAGCAAGTAAGGCCTGAAATCTCATCACACAAGGATGTTTGCTGCCCACACCAGTAGAGCCCATGATCTGGTTTGCCCCACACCATTCAAAATTTGCTCCCCCAGCCAAAACTCTGTTGGTGACCTTGAGAACTGAGAGGAACAACTCTTTAGCCAGACATGACAGGCAGCTGCCTTCAGACCAAGGCTATGAAAAAAGCTAGCAGCATCACAAAACACACCTTTTATTTCACTGTTCTGCAATCTCTCAGTGCATCAAACTGCAGTAATAGAAACAAAACAAAGCAGCAACAAGGAGGCACTTCAACCTGGAAAGGAGAGAATGAGATGTACCCTCTTCCTCCATTCTCTGATCCCCCTTCCCTCCTAAGTCTCATGGTACAGCAGACTGATTTGTGTAAGTCACTGAACCACAGACACACGATGGCATTATCAATCAAGCAGCAAGCAGAGGAAGCAGGGGCTGGCTGCAGCCAAACACTGAGAAGAAGCCTTGCTCCCAGCTAGGGTCCAAGGACTGCACTGCTTGGATAGCATGAAAGAGAGGAAAGCAAGGAGGGAGGAACAAAAGGTAAGACACACATGGAAATGCCCTAAAATCCCATCTGCTTTCCAAGACTTCTTCCACAGGGTGGGCACACTTTATTCACCTATTTTACCCCAGAGGAAATGCCACAGTAATGGAAAGTGTCAGTACAGCCATATATCTGGGACCTGACAATGCCACCTACTGCAGCACATTTCTACTACCACTGTGTCAGGAGGCTTCTCCTTCTGCTCAAGTCTGGGCTGGTGTTTAAAGGGACCTGTACAATCTCTGTTGTTTCTAAAGCCCTTAGACTGCCTGGAAATCCCAAGGTAGGAAGTCTTTAGACAACATCAGTAGGCAATAAGCCCACTGTGCTAAAATAAAGTGAAAAAGGCCAGCCAGTGCAGCTTTTAGCCCAAACACAATGCTGCTGATTCTGGGGAAGACCACATACAGCATTCCAATTTGCTAGCATTCCTGAATGTCAGAGTCCCAGGAACTGGAAGGGGGAAAAAAAAAAAATCAGCTCTGGGACTAAAGCATAGGCTCAAGTCTTCAGTTTATGGGGGGAAAAAGGATACTGGAGGATGTGGAGGGTAGCTGTTTAATGTTTACCTTCTATGAAAGAAGATCTGGGTGAAGAAGAAAGAGAGAACCAAAGCTAGCCCAGAGTAGGCTGACAGGTAGCCTTAGCTGTAGCACATATGGGAGCAGAGGGGCAAGAGATGAGTTGAAGATTAGAACAAAGATAAAGGAGGAATCAAAAGAGATCCTGGCTGCAGCACAATGGAGCAGAGGCACCCCAGCTTAGGTCCCAAAAGAAGCAGCTATCACTGAGGCAGCAGGGAGTAGAGCCGGAGGTGTCAGCTGTTTGTCTCCTATACAAAAGCAGTGACAACCTGGAAGGGATTTCCCCTTTGTGGTAAAGGAACAGGGGACTAACATGGAGCTGTCCTTGGGGATCTCTGTGCTACCTGGACACCTGAAACTGAGAGCCCTGGGCTGGGAAGTGGCCTTGAGGGGAGTGTGGGGAGACAGAGAGAAAGAGAAGGAGGGAAAGACAGACAGAACAGTCTCCAGGATATCCAGATTCCTGTCTGTCTGCAGAGTAGACAGGGCCAGGCATGCTGGCCCAGCACAGTTTCAGATGCAGACTTATTTCTCCAGAGATGAAAGGAGAGTCCACAACCTGCAGCACATTGACAGGCGAAGGAGTCCACCAGCTCAGTATGTGCACTGTACCAGCTGCTCCACATGTTACACATTCAGCTTGCCAGCAATGGTCATGAGGACTTTCAGGATGGGCATGAAACCAGACACCTCACTGAAACTGCTGCTGCTCACCACTTGGGTGTGAATCATGAGACCCTGTTGGTAATTCCTAGCTTCAATGCAGCGGGCAATTTCATGGAGACCCATGAGGATAGCTGGAGAGAGCTGTGGGGAGGAGCAGAAATGAGTCAGCATGCTTAGTTCTGTAACACAAGACCCCACCTCCTTCCGTACCCCTCCCTCCTGCTCTCCACCTGATCCTCACCAAATGCAGCACCCACAAAGCCAGGCACTGACATGAAGGACAGCCTGCTCCCTTCTTCAGTTTCCTAGCCCATAAAACAAACATTAATCTAATACCTAGAGTTAGGTTATAGTGAACACACGTCCTATGTAATAGCACCTCAACATTAAATGAATATCTGATGCATTTGAGGAGATTAAAGGTCTGTCTAGCACAGAATCTCATCTTTATTCAGGCATAAAATAGACACTCATGGAAAAGATATATGTTGTGAAGGTTCTTCTCTTGATTGGTAACCCTCCAGCAATTGGCATCAGTAGCATCCTTTTAGCTGGAAGATACACTAGGTCCATAACCACCCCCCAAAACATTCCTTTACAAATACTCCTCCCCATCTAGAACCTGTCTATATATACTGGTATACTTCCTGGAAGGAAAACCACCCTACAAATAGCCCCTCACAGCTTCTCCTTACACTACTTCTGGGCCAAGGTTAAGGAAGAAGAATAGCTAAAGTTGGCTGAACTCAACAAGCATTATGAGGTTTTGCAATCCCTTTGCTTTCTTAAGAGGGTATATGCCTGGAAATACCGAAACAGACACCAGTGCCCACAGCACAGTTCAGAAATGGGATCAAGAAACCAGCTCGATAACGGGGAATGGAGGCATGCACTTACCACCTGCTCACGGAGTTTGTCATACAAAGTCTCCAGCCGCTGCGATGCATCCTCTAGCTTCCTTCGAGTTTTCTAAAGTAAAACAGACATTGCTAGCTCAGACAGGGTTTCAAATGCACTATTCCCTGAGTCAGGTTGCTCTTGCTCAGGTCTCCCCTCAGCACCCTGTGTTTCAGCAGCATCACAACCTCTACCAGACAGCTTACAGTCACACTGTGACACCTCACCATGGTTCATCAAAGTAGAAGTTTTTCCACTGGTCTCCTTGAGGAAGGGAGGAAACATTCTTCCTACTCTAGGTAACCACCAAGAAAAGGGTCTGGTTGTCCCACCTTGGATAATCCACTCAAAAGGTACATTACACCGTGGATGGAAATGCCTAGCTCTAGGCAATGCTGGGACAGGGCCAGCAGGCTTAAGAACTCAGGTGTATTGCACTGTTGTACCAATCCAGCCACTTGAATTCCACATTAGCTTAGAGCTTCAGACTATTAAGTCCAAACCATAGGTCTTTCCGTCCCTAGGGGGAACACCTTACAGATGATGGACTGGAGAAATTACAGTGACTCAAACACAATGATTGTATGGCTTTCTCATTCAGTGTATCTTAGCCTTTCTCTCTGAGGATGGCCGGCAGTATCAGCTCTGCAGGAAATACCTATGGATCAAGACCACGTTAAAAAAAAAAAACAGAGAAGGGAAGACTTACTGGATCAGTGGCAACAGCAGAGCAGCGTTGCACCAACCCTTCAAGAGTGGTCTTCAGAGCCTGGTGTTCAGGAGGCACCTCCTTCTTCTCAACTCTCTCTGCAGGTAGTTGGTGATACTGACAGAGAGAAAAACAGATAAATACAACAGAAGCACAAAAGGCAAGAGTAGGTAAATTTTCCTCCTGCAACTATGAATAGGAAGAATTTCATCCTTTGGCAAACTCAGAGAATACCTGGAAGCACAGACTACAGTATAGTTTCAGGCCCCAGGATTCCCATCTGTCTGGCCTGCCTCCCTTCTAGTCATAGACAGGTGTCATTTTCCACCCTGGCAGCAACTCTAGCAATTCCTCTAGCTCTCAGGCAGAAATGTTTTATAAATGCTGAGAAGCAGGCAGATAAGTCCTGCAGCTGCCAAGAAATAAGCATCTCAAAAGCCAAGTTGTTTTTCTACTTGACAAGGAGATGCTCGTTGGGGAACATCAAGCTTTCCCTTGATACCTGCAGGCTGCCTTCCTTGGGTGCTCCTGGGGGTGACTGGCCAGATTCTTGTAACCTGGAGAGCTGAGGATGGATCCCTTGGGGCTCAGTGGGCAGGCTCATTACTGGAGCTGTGATGGGAGCTAGAGGAGCAAATTTCTCAGGCATCTGTCAGCAAAATAGGAGAAAAATTAAAGAAGAAAGAAAAACCTGTGCTGAAAACAAACAAAAATACAAGTCAAAGGAAAGAGGGTTGGACACTCTCCACAATCAAACTCAACTTCCTTTTTAACTTTCAGAGAGCTTAGTTCTCAAGATGCGTAACACATCTCTGTTCTTTCAATCCCACCGACTCAAGAGCATGGGGCCCTTCCTCTTGCATTCTAGATGAACAGTCAAAGCAACAGCAAGAAAACCACTCTGGAATTGTTCAGTCAAAGAGATCCGTTGCCCCTGAAAGCACTGGTCCTCAGAAATCCGCCTTGGCTCTGCAACGGCACGAGTCCTGAATGTAGAGATTAGCAACAGTGAAGTGTCCAGCAGAGCAAGTGCTGGGGAAAATCCTATGACATGGGGAGAGAATCCTCTTGCAAACACTTCATCGTGCCCCTGCTAAGCCAGAGAGTCAGGACAGATTCACTTTGACAGGGGCTAGATCAAAAGGAGATGGCTTTAACAAGAGGCTAATCCTGTTGTAGTGAGCACAGCCTGAAGCAGGTTCCCAGCTACGCTGACAGAAAAAGGGTGAGAAGTCTCTTCCAAGCTAAAGAAGAGAAGTAGGGAGGGGGAAATGATGCCAAAGAAGCTTCTTGTCACACCTGCAAGCAGGCAGCAGTAACAGAAATGGGGTAGTGAGAGCATTTGTTGCAAAACTGCTCAGCTTACAGGTCCTTCAATGTAATCAGTACAAAGCAAGGAGCAGCAGGGACAACATGGTGCCATTATCAACCATTACCAAGCTTCTGAGGAAAATCACTGTAGCTGAGGGGAAATGCTGCCCCCAGCTGTCAGGTGTGAACTGACCATGATCTTCCAGTCTGAATGAAAAGAAAAAAAAAAAGGTGTGCGTGCAGAGGAATAAGGTTAAATCTGTATTTCTGGCAATAGGTGACTGTAGTCAGTCCGGGAAGTAGTGAGAGAGTCTGCTACATCACAGATGATAACCATGTTACAAAACCACTACCTAGGATAATGGTATGAGTACTGTCATCTCAAAGAGTTGAGATGATTCAGATTGCAGTTCTAGTGTTGTACATCATGTAGAACTGGATAAATCAACAAGAGCTGGAGCCATAAGAGTGGCTGAGTGTGACAATAAGCATTAAAAGGAATGTATCTCTTGCATGCAGTTCCCTGGCTAAAAGACAGCCAGCACATATTCCATCTCAAAGCTTACCTTTTTCTTCTGAAGGCCTCCTCTTGCAGCAGAGGGATCAGTCCAAGATTCCTGAGCTGTCAGGAGAGTAAACAAGACATGGATGTCAGGTTTTAAGATGGCCACTGCAGCAATTCATGGCTTGGAATTCCCCTTAGCTAAAGGGCTCATGGCTCTAATTCCCCCACACTTGTACCTTCAGACCATTTCAGCTGAGGAATTTAAGGTCCAATTGGCAGACCAGAAAACTGTTCTTGCTTCCTTTTCTTAATTACATTCTCAGTACCTGAGTATGTACACAGGCTTCATGAGCTGATGTTTGATCAGACTGTCCTGGTACACCCTCAGTCCCACACAGAAAGCCTTTTCTGCAACTACCTGAAGCCTTCGGCATAGGCTGCAGAAGTGAGTCTCAGAATCAGGGCAGAACTTTGCATGCATGTATGTTCAGGGACTTCCTGGGGTTCCCTAGACAGAAAGTCTAGTGTCATGATACTGCAGCAAAAGCTATGCTATGGGTGAGAGGTTTTCTCACTAATGCTTGCACAAGTGCCTCACTGTGGAATTCCACAGTGGTACAGGTTGCCATGATAGAAGGAGGAAGGGTTCAGAGGTGGATTGAATTTTTCCCCTTTCGAAGCTTAGGAAAATTTGCTGTCTTCCCACCTAGAAAAGAACAGATTTGGCCAATTAATATCTTGGGATCAGAGGGGTTTCTCAGCAGAATTTTTGTGGTATGCGGCCTCAAACCACACTCCAGGTAATTAAAAATCCATCAGATCGCATGACATCAAAAGACCTGCAACCACACTTCATTCTGCTAAGGTCAAATTCCAACTACCTTGTATGCTGCCGTCTTGTAAGAGTATCTGGATCTCTACAGAAAACCCCAGTGCTTCTTTTGTCATGTTGATCTTAATAACCTCAGGTCCATGAGAAGGGAAGAATCTGTGAGAAAGCCACGTAATCTAAGGGGCAATATCAAAATTGCTGGAGCTCAGTGCCACACTTAATGAGCCACTGATCCTCAACTGAGCTTTAAAAAAATCACAGAGGAAAGATGCTAAAGGTGCTTCATTACTTTAATTACCTTTATTATTAAAATTCTGGCAGCCTCTTTTTGCCTTCCCTTTTCCCATGATTTCAAGACTCAATCTCTGATGAGTTTGGATCAGCAGTTTAATTAAATTGGCACTTATTTCTAGCTTGGGGATTCTGTGCCCTAGAACTCTGCTGGCCCCCACCAAGCTTGTGGCCTAGCAGTCCCTGGCACTGTTCCAGTCCAGTGGCACTTTGAATCCTCACAGGAAACAGCTATTTAAATTATAGTCTTTAAGCCAGGCACTTAATCAGCAGACATGAGATGACTAGACTCTGCTGCATTTTGTTGGGATAAAACCCTGACTGCCTTGTCTGTGCTACTTGTGAAAGACGATTTCTTACCAACTCTGAATGGAGTGCTCCCCATGGCAGCAGTCTCCAGCAATGTTTATGCTAAAAAACCCACAACTGTCACAGGATGGAGTTAGGGATTTATCCTAGCCTGGAATGAGATCAGCCAACACATTATTATCATTTACCCTGTCCTTGATGCTCTCTGAGAACACAGAATTTCTACAAATGAAAAACTCTCTTCAGCATACTAGTGACGTTTTCACCATGAGCCTGAGTTCAGGAGTTTATAAAGCAGTCAGTTTGGCTAGATTGCAAGATTTTACAGTTCCTTTTCAGGTTGAAAAAAAAGTACCTATCAAAACCAGGACAACAGCAAGCAAGAAAGCACTCTCAAGGAAGCCTATTTGCACTGCTTATCCAGGCATGCCATACCACTCCCATTAGTACTTACTGGGGCTAAACGCTGCCTGGAGAAGGAAGCTTCTTAGCAGTAAATTACCACAGGGCACGTTCAGCCTGAGAAAGTGCTTGATATCCTTTTGCCTCCGAAACATCTTTCCTTTAACAGGGAATCATCAAGCCCTTTGTTTCCCTGTTGGAAGGACAACTCCCTTTCTGGAGTATGCATCAAGGACAGTGAGGACTGCTAGGTGGTATAAGTATGTACTCAGTATTCAGATTTCCTACACAAAGCTGAGAGTCTCTGGATAATCTTTTGTGCCTGGCAGATGGTCTGTAGTACAATCAGTCGCTGTGCAGAGCCACCCCAATAAGACACTGATCATTTCCCCTGATAGTATGGATTTGGAGATATTTTCTGTCATCAGTGAATTCCACAGAGTTTAATCAGAACAAAGCACCAGTCTAAAGAGCTGTGCAGTCCAACTTCCCCCAGAAGATGGAGATTCAAACCCTAGCTTTATCCTGTAACTAAAACCAAGAGGAATTATCAATTTCTCTTGGAAGAGAGTTCCCAGACTCTCTTGGGAAGCTCTACTCCATCGTTGTCTGTGTTGGACCTCCTCTCTTCCAGTCTAACTGGGAAGAGCATAAGCAAAGCTATGTGAGTGTAACAGAGAAAACAAGGTGAGTTACATCCACTGGCCTGTTCTTGGCCTAGAGAACCAAGAGCAGGGCATGCCTCCCTGTCCCACTGGCCCAGTAGCTGACAGAAGGCACACAGATTGACAATGCTCTAATTCTTCCAAGACTGGAGGCAAACAGAAGGAAGTAGTCCCTGTCTTCTGTACTCAGAACAGTAGTATTCTCATTTTACTAGTAACACCCCCAACTGTCACTTACCAGTCCTCTGGACAAGTATGACCACTACGTTGCTTGTACAGCTCCCCAGACATGCAATGAATAGCAATGAGCATGCATGCATGCACGCACACTGAACATGCACACACACCCCACATTTCATTGGAAGCAGCAACACTGCCTCCCCAACAGGTCTGGAAGCTTCTTTGTGTACTACCTGCATGATCCACGTGGGGATCTAGCCAAGGGAAGAAACCTGAAAATCAAGGCAGGGTGGGACAGTCATCATCACCAACAACTTTTATGCAGCAAGTATTGTCTCTGGACTACTACCTCTGCTAGCTTCTCAGAAGTAATTTGAGCAACCTTAGCTTAGACTCTTTGCATTTAGTCCCCACAGGCTTTAGAGTGGGATTTGCTATCTTTCGTTAAACTAGCAAACGATTCCAGGTGTAGGCAAACCTCGAAGCCACAGTTCCTTCATTTTACAGAACACAGATAGCTTGGAAAAGCAACTGCTCAAAGATATAAGGATTGTCAGCTTTGTTGATAGGGGGTCTCAACAGACTGGCTAAACCCATCCCCCCTTAGATGGCAAGCAAGAAACTATCAAGCACCAGCTGGGATGATGTTCTGGGAAACAGAAAGAGTGAATGCTCATCCACTGGGAAGTAGGACCAACTCTATGCTGCTTCTTCATCACACTTGTAAGAACTTCATACAACTTGCAGGCTGTGATGGACACAAACCACAAGCCCAGAAGGGACAGGCTGCAGGCTTAGTGTACTGCATGGAGGAAACCAGAAGAGAATTCCAGGGCTAGGAATTATGGCAACAGGAAACAATGAGGAAAACTGTAGCGTAGCATACAAAAATTTTTATCTTGAAGCTAGGCAAGAGGTATCCTACATACAGGGAAGAACCACCTTGCTACCCTAAGCACTTCAACTGCACTTCTCATTTAAGTTACAAAAGCAGGGATAAGGCCAGCAAGCCTTCCACCATGCATTCCCTGGGAACTACCACTCTTTCAGACAAACCAGATGCCTCTGGAACGAACCATTACTCAAGGACACACTGGGAACCTGAAAATACAGCATCTTGTAACCATAACCTGCGTGGCTGAACAGCCTGAATAAAACCATAATCACTGTTGTATTTCACCACAGCAGGACTCAGCACAATGTACCTATTAGGTCGACCTCAGGTAGTACTACATCCAGCCCTTAAGGTGGCAGACCAGGGCTCAGAAGGCCCATGTCCATTACTTATGTAAACCACATCCAGGAGCATCCTGTATATATAGGCAATACTTACCTATGGGAGGAGGAGGAAGGCTGGCTGCTGGCAGAGGCTTAGTAGATGGAGCTCCAGGACCTCCTTGCGGGTAAACCACATTCATGGGGCTGCTGAATGGTGCTGATGAAAAACCTTGAGGAGACTGGCTTGCCACTGGGAGAGGATAGGTTGCAGGTAGCTGAGATGATGCGATCGAGGGCGGAGTGAACAGAGCAGGTCCAGATGGTAGAACAGCAGGAGATGTCATGGGCATGGACTGTCCTGACAGAGGCAGCTGCCTGGGGAAGGGAGCAGGACCAACAGGTCTGGTTCCCACTGGGCTGAATGGCTGAGACTGCAACAGAGCTACAAACAAGAGAGAGAGTGCATCTGCATTGCTTGCTCTATGTCTAAACTACTAATTGATACTCTCCTTCATGTCAGTAAGTCTTTTCTTCTTCAAGCTTTACCCTAGATAATCCACACCAAGAGAATCCCCCATAGCCCACGTAACATCAGTCAAATAGTGCCACAAACTTTGCAAGACTTCTCCATTCCTGTATGGGAATAACAACAGTAGGAGGACAGCAACAGTTTCTAGAACTAGATACATAAAAAGCAATGAGAAGCTTCTCTGACTGCTAATTTGTTTTTTGCAAGTAAAATAGACCTGTGAGAAAGAAGCAGAGCAGTCGCCTATGCTGATGGCTACAGCCTAAGAAAATCCAAGAAATTTCTGGATGATGGAAACAACTATCAGACAATGCTTACCTGTCCCTGAAGCTGTTGCTGGAATCATGCCCACGTTGTACTGTGGGTATGGCGGCCCTCCAGAATGGACACTTGTCTGTGGACTAGTGCTGGTCTGGGGAGGGACAACATGGTGAGGTGCTGCTGGCACTGGCTGAGGCGGGAAGAAGGAAGGCACTGAAGGCTGAGTGGGTGCTGAAGGGGCAAATGATGACTGATAGTTGGGCTGCAATTAAAAACAAATTTGAAATGGTCAAAGACGTACAGGAAACATGCATACACACACAAAACAGCCTTGCTTTCTCCCACTGCCACTTCTCAGCTAAGAGAAGATGCTGCTTTTATTAGTGCTCTGGATGGATTGGATCAGAGGCCTCACTGTTGTTAGAAGCACAAGGGACCTCCTTCTACCCGTATGTATTGTTAGCAGGAAAAGGCAAAGAGCAGAAGGCTGAGTAATGCCTTCCCTGCTGGTACAAGACTTGATGACCCTTCCTGTCACACCACATAGCTTGCTCTTGAAGCTGGGAACCCCACTCTTCACAGTATTCTAAGGCTCTCACAAGGATTTAGGAACCAGTTCCTGTTCTGTGACTTCCAGGAAGCACAGCTAGCGGAAACAATGAAGAAATAATAATGAAATAATGGAAGCAAAACTTTCTGAACAGTTTTCTTGTGTAAGAATTGAGATGAAGCCCAAGTGCACTAGTTTTACTGAAATCTGAGGATGAGGTGGATATAGAAAAGTGATATCTCTTCTTATGTGGGTAAGGGCTTTGTGAAAAGAAGCCATCCAGCCCACTCCTGCATTATCAAAGAGCTTGTGTCTACTTCAGAAACAGACATAATAGATGAGTTCCTCAATGTATGGAGAATTGTGAGATGATGTAGAGTGCAGACATGTTCCCCAACCCAGCAGCCTTCCTCCTTCTCCCATGACCACTTGAATTTCAGGCTTACTTTCTCTGAATGCCTGCGATCTGTTTTGTGTGCTGCTCCCTCAGGGGTGGAGCCCCTCTGGGCTGCTGGAGATGTGTGCTTCATGACACCTACATTGACACGAGCATAGGGGAAAGGTGGTGGTGGCTGACCTTCCACATTCTCTCCTTGGGCATGGAAGAGCCGGTCTCGGAGCTGTTCGATTTGGAGCTGAAACAAATCATGCATTAGAATTGCCTTGAGAGCTTCAAATGGAGGATTACTGAGGAGGCATTCAAAGCAGACTGATTCAAAGCACTGAGCATCAATCTGTGAAACAGGCAACCTATGCAATAGCCATCAGAAAAGAAAGAAGCTGTAGGTGACAGAATCTAGAACATATATCTTTGCAGATGAAGTCTCACTGATCCTTCCTCCAATCTCTATGGTAAACCTCCTCCAGGCCCCACTAACATTTGAGCACTGGGCAGATTCACTTTAAACTACAAGGTAACCTCCCCATTCCCTTCTTCTATCAGCTAATTTCAGGACTAGACATAATTTCCCTGGAAAACTACCTTCCAGCAATGCTCCCTTTTTACAGTTCTATAGCTTCCCTCCTTTTCCTCAAATCAAAGCGGAAACAAAGAAAAAAAATGAATATAGATGCTATGTCTTAGAAAAACAAAAAAAAACCCCATCTATATTCTTGAATTACCATTGTTAAGGTGAAACCTTAAGTCCTGACAGAAGTAAAACCCCAAGCTCTCTTGTAAGAAGTATCATTTTCCCCATATAGTACTCTTTCTTACAAAAAGATGTTTTTTACTCACCTCTTTAGAGCTGTTGGGTAGGTAATTCATTGCAGCTGCCAAGCATCCTTGTGATGCCAGAAGACTGGCATACTGGGTGATTTGTTCTGCCAAGACAGGGCCTGGCATTGGATCTGCTGTGCCTCGGAGCATCTCAATGGACCTCCTCAGCACCATCACTTTCTCTATGAGATCCTGAATATGCAGGGAGAGGGGGAGAAACGAACCATTCAGAATCTGATTTCTTTTACTGGCCCATGTCACACTGAGACAACACCACATAGCTCCTCCCTTTCAACTGCCATTGGGTCCAATGTGAGCAGAAGTTACTCTGACACCAGATACAACTACAGACAACCATTTCCTAAGGTGCACTTTGTGCACAAAAATCAGGAATCAGGAAGCATATCCTGACACAGTTACTTTAACAGTAAAGGAAAAAAGAAAATGAGAAACCACAAGCCAGAAGACAGCCTATTTATAAGGGCAGGTAGCGAAAAGATGAGGGGAAATGGTTTTAAACTGGAAGAGGGTAGATTTAGACCAGATATTAGAAAGAAATTCTTTACTGTGAAGGAGATGAGACACTGGAACAGGTTGCCCAGTGAGGTTGTGAATGCCCCCTTCCCCAGAAGCATTCAAGGCCATGCTGGCAGGGCTTTGAGACACCAGGTCTAGAGGGAGGTGCCCCTGCCTATAGCAAGGGGTTGGAACTAGATGATCTTAAAGGTCTCTTCCAACCCAAACCATTCTATGATTAATTCCATGATTTGATGCAATAATGCAAACAGATTAACGTTAACGAACTGGCCTAGAGAGTGTCAAATCAACATCATAACTCCAGTACCTGCAAGGCAAAGGGTGATGAAGTCTCATGGTTTTTTACCCAGCATTCCACCAACCTCTCCACATTGCCTGATGAGATATAACAGAGGCAGGCATCATTGCACAGGGCTGCATCTCCTTCTAATTCTAGGCGGGAACCCAGCATGTCTAAAAGGAAGAAATACAGCCAATGTTTAACATTTCCATTTTGTAGAGCTCATAAACCCTCACAGTCCTCTCTCAGCAACCTTATGCTGTCCTGGCATAAAAAGGTACTGACAGCTTTGGGTCTGCACCCAATTCTATGATAACACAGAAAAACAAGTATTAAGGAATTGTAAAAATCAATGTAGTTGATAAGAGGAGTTATTTCCTATAAATCTATCATTTTTTATATGTCTGTCTGTTCATACAAAAGAAGGAAAAACCCTTAAAAATAACAGATGAACATGACAAAAATCTTCAATGCTCTTTTTTCCAAAAAGGTGTGGGCATCTCCAGGCAACAGTAGTGTCTGGTACTGGAGACAGTAAATAGCCTGGTAGTTATCTGTGTTTAGCAAAGGCTGGAAGATAAAAGGTGAGCTGGAACAGTCTCATTATCAGCACTACCATGGCAACTTCCCAGCCCTACAATTTAGCCTGTACTATATGCCATGTTCTCTTGCATTTCAAGATGTCATCTCACCTGTATGTAATGCTGGAACTTCTCCAATGGTGCTTAGCCACTTTTGCTTGCTAAGTGCTAGTTACCAGCTAAGCAGCACTTCCTACCTGCTTTAGCAGGGGGGCTGGACTTAATGATCTCTTCAGGTCTCTTCCAACCCCTGTGATTCTGTGTTTCAGTTTCAGTCACTAGACTGCCCCCCTTAACTGCCTCTCAGAACAAGCAGTTGCTGGCTTTTAAAAAGACTGAGGAAGCTACTGAAGCCCAACAGTCAGTAATCCAACTCTGAGCTCAAAAGGGAGGGGATACCTGCTCTTTTAGGCAGAATATACACAATACACTGCATACCACAGAGCTGAGTGTAGTCCTCATGCTTTGAGTATGTTAGCAAGATGGCCAGTGCTTCCTTCCAGCTCTGTAGATCACATGTGCAAACAATGTCTTGCCACTTCTGCTGCACAATGGAGGCAAGCAGCTGTAAGGGGGAAAAGAAGACCTATCAGTCACTGAAGACTAAGACAGTCTGACTGCTCAAGCAAGCGTATCCACAGGAACAGCTCACTTTCAGGCATACTTCCCAGTATGTAGTAACCACCTCACCACACGTGAGAGTTCACCAATCCCAGCATTCTAATGCTAACAGTAACTGATAGCTTATACTTTTAAGGAAAAAGACCAAAGGATTTAAGAAATGAAAGCAGCCGCACAAGGCAAGCCTAAAGATCAGTCTAACACATATCCTGCTTCAGAGCACCTGAAGTGCTGACAAACATCTGCCAACATACGGCATCTTCTGCTCAGTGGGTACACAAAATTGTCACTAACCAGGGAGAGCTTCGTCTTCTGCTTGGCAAAGTAGCGCTTCTGGGTCTCCTTCAGGAGGTTCTCCCCACCAGCTTTAGCTAAGATGATGGCATCAGCAAAGCGCTCTGCCCGCATGCACAGATCCACAGCACCCTTAAAATTCCCCAACAAAAGAGCTTGGCTGATCAGTCCATCTGTATCTATAGAGGTGAGAAAGCAGAGTCAACCTACTGGGGCATCATCCAGATGCACAACTGTGACTGTTCTAAAGAGCAGACAGTAAGAAACAGCAACATATGGAAGTCCAAATAAAGGAAGATTTGGAAACACTAATCAGGTTTTGCACTTAAAAACCAAAACAATCCAACAAAAACCTCCACTGACTTGACAGTAAGTCTTCCACTATCTACACCATTCTCCTACACTTCAAATGGGTCTCTTATCTGTGAAGAGTATTTATTTACAAAATACATATAGATGTTGCATGACAGTAGAGTGGGCCTTCTATTTTAAAGCTAATCATTTGTTGGAGTGGACAAGATTCTTCCTGCTCTCTCTAAGTGTTACCTTCCTCCCTTTTTCTAAGATGTCAAAAATACATTTCAGGTATCATACCTTCTGTGATAGGAATCTCCAACTTGCTCATATTCTGTGGGATGAGGTTGTCAAAAAAGGCTGAAGAGGAGGAAACAGCAGCTACATCATCACTGGAATTTATCAAAAGCTGTGCAAAGAATGTAAGAGGTTAATTTATTCATTGAACACACAGATCCAGACCAGAACAGTTTGATGGTTTGCAGGGTGGGATGGGCCTGCTCCCCATTTGGTTGAAAATGTTCATATAAATCTGGATTTCAGCTTGGAAACTTCCTACCACTGCTCTACCAGTGTGCATAGCTTTACTGAGGCAACAAGACAAGCAGTGCTGCTATTGACAATGCTTAGGAGAGTGACAGTGTAAGACATGCAGTGACAACAATATTGCTGTCTAGTTTTCCTGCCTTCAGTGGTAAGCCTGTAAGCAAGCTGAACTATTTTGCATGGAATAGAGATAAGCCCAGCAAAAGATATGTATAATCAACAGGCAGGATCACATACATCCGTGGTGCTCAATAAGAATGAAGGACACAGCTGCTGCCCCTGGAGTATCTCAACAAGCATTCAAAATCTGTGAAAAAGATTACTAAACTGAGGATAGCAGCTCTAGATTCCTTATTAGGACACAATTTACAGAGGATGCTGAACCAGGCTTTGGAAGGCATCTGAAGACAGCCATCTCAAAATCATGTGAAAACACATTTCAAAGGATAGAAGTGAAAAGGAAAGAAATGTAAAAGAAATACAGCAGAAGCTTCACAGAGGAAATCCAGAACTGTAGCATGAAGTTAAGCTAGGGTGAGGTTAAGTCTGTCACTAAAGAAATCAGCACTGACAAAGCAAGCCCCCTTGCAGTGTGAATGGTCAGGAGTCCATCTTCATCATTCACAGATTTGTTTTAAAGTCAGAAGGGACAGCTAGGATCACTTAGTCTGACTCCTTGAGAGTCTGACAGGCCTGTGAACTGCCCTCTCTGATTCCTGCATTGAGCCCAACAACTTGTGCTTGAAATTAAACTTTCCTGTCCATTCTGCCCTCTGCTGATCACAGAGACTGGTAAGATGTAAAGAACATACCTGATCTGGCTGTGCAGTGTTTGTCTCATCTGCCTCAGGAAGGGGCTGTTTATCTGGGATTCCATTACTCAAACACGAGGTGATCTAGAAAAGAAACAAGAAGATATTCACAAGGCAAAGATTAAACATGATAGCAGTAAAGCCACCAAGTGACTAACAGTTTCTAGACAATTCCCTGGCTTTTCCACCTGTGTGAAAAATTCTATCTCCCTGATCCTGGCTGGCCACATGGCAGATATTACTTAGCCTTTTTATAAATTTGTCCATGCTGCTGCAGTTTCAACTGGTGCAATATCTTCATCTGTCACCTTCCTGGCTAAGGAACTCCCTGAGATGCAGAGCTGGATGCTAGAAGCTCTCACAGCTGTGCTGCTGTTTACACCTCTCTGAGCATCAACTGGCAGTAAGATAATAGGGCTCAAGACCATTTTTGTCTGATCCAGTAAAGCCACTGCTAAACTCTTACTAGTGTCTACATATTCATTTTAATGGGAACTCTGGGAACTGGGGCCCAGTTGATCAGCATAATCAGAAAAAAAAAGATCTGAATGGTCATTTTGGACTTTCTGTCATCATTCTCTCAAAGTACACGAAGTCTCTTTGTGATAAGCAGTTCACCTTTGAGCTGAGGACAAGGAATCTGCGTAGAGATTTAGTTATACTTGTTACACGTCTTGGTCAGCTTCACTATTTAAGATCTAAAAAGAAAACTGTTGAGTGTAATGCAAAACAAGGAGGCCTTTGTACAGCTTCAGGTCAGGAGGAATGAATCTGGGCTGATCCAGCATTCCTAGTGCAGTCCTAAAAGGAACCACAGAATAAATCTTGCTTATGCTCCCTACCCATTGCAGTAGGTTTCAGACTGAGGGACACTTCAAGTGCCTTTCAACTGAAATACCATACAGTTTGGTCCTTTGTGTACTATGAGGCATTTGTTCATTTCCAGTAGGAATCCTATAATGTTCCAGCAGAAGCTTTAGCCCTGTAAAGGTCTCTCTCTAACACAAGACTCCTTACCTTTTTTTGCAGGTCCTCTTTATTGTAGCCCAACAGCTTGAGGAGTTTAGTCCTAGATTCCTGCTCCAGGTTCACCTGAGTCCCAAAGAATGTTGAAAAAGACAAGAAAATATGTAAAATCCTATACATCTACACACTGTCAATAGCTAGCTATTTTTAGCAGCAACAAAGTCTAGAGCTCAGCTTACAGACAAATAACTATGACAAATACACCCAGTGGGAAAATCTATAGAATTGAAATTGTGGTAATGATAAAAGGGTAACATTCAAGTTTGTCATATAGTTACAAGGAAGTGGCAGCCGAGCATCAAGTCTATGTAGGTGCATATTTAGTGCACTTGGCCATTAATTCCCTGATGGTCCAGGATTTGCTGATCTAAACTCTGCAGAGAGACCATGGACTGACCTGAGCTTGGATGAAAATGAAATAATGAACTCCTAGCTAGCTTCAGAAGAAAAAGGAGTAAATTAGTTGTTAGAGAAATGTTCTGAGTAGGGATTTCAGACAGACTCAGAAATTCCCTCAGGCTGTACACAGCCCAGTTCACGTGCTACGTATATGCTTTAATGACCAATTAATACATTAATACCTTACAAGGAGATCTGGCTATTTCAGTAACTCTTTCAGGCTGTTCCTACTACCAGAATGAACAATCTGTACATAGACAAGATACTTGTAAACAGTCAGAAACTCTTCCTGCAGACGCAGAAATGGTCATGCAGAATATTCTCTTGAACAGAACTAAGATGCTTGGTTTGTAGTTTAAGACAGTAGTAATGAATCTTGCCTGCCCTGGAGTGGTTTCACGGGACCATAGGCTAGTTGGATTGTAAAAACTCAGCAGAGTAACAGTTTGGGATCTCCTCCAATGCTACTAAAGACACAGTCACAGTGATCTTTGCAATGGAGACTCTTGTCACCCCTTAGACAGCAACTGGCCACCCTATTTGAGAGATCAAATTTACTATGCAAATGTTGTACTTTGGAGAAGACCCCAATACTTCCCCATACACAAACACATAAGAATTGTCCCCTGTGCTTCACCTACCTTTAGGAACTTCCACAGGTTCTCCTCATACTTCAACTTGGCTGTCTGGATCTTGCCTTGGCAGTAATCAAGGAGGTTTCCAGACTGAAGAGCCATCTGCAGTTCTCGGGACCGGAGCAGAAATTCAGTTTCAGTAGTGACCTGACTGATGAAAACTTGGTGTGGGTAAGTCTGCTGTATCTGCTGCCCAGGAGTTTTGGTAAGACCAAAAGTAATCAGTTTCCCTCCAAACTGAGAAAGATAGAAAGAGACAAAATAAGCATTTTTGCAGTTAACAACTTTACTCAACTCTTCATTTAGCGAGGCTGACTCAAGCTCCAGATGTGATCAAAACAGAACCCAAAGTTTCACATATATGTATAGCAGAAACATGGAAAGCGTCCTTCAGATGAAGAACCAGTAATTCCTGCTGATAAGCATGTCACTCATATGTGTTCTCAGGTACTGCTAATTGCAAATGACAGGGAAGCACAAAGGAAAAAGTACCACTTGGAACTGTTAGTTCTTTTCTGAGAGGCAGGCTGTGATGACGAAAACCATCATGCAAATAGTAGGCACCAGACAAAGAACAAGCCAAAACAGAGTGCAGGAACAAAGAGTTTTGATTTAGGAAGAACAGAGGGGAGGAACAATTAAATACTGGATAGAGAGGAATGAATAGAAACGTATATCACAGACCACAAGGACAGGATTTATGAGTCATGTTTAGCTCTATTAACTTCTACTTAAGACTCCTGTTCTCTGCCATAGGACACCTTGTTGGAAGTACACCCAAATGTTGAGCAAAAGAGCTTCTCCAGATGGGAAAACACACTGTACCTTAAACAAACGTTAAAACAACTAGCAGCAGGAAGATCAAAAGATTTGCTAAAGAAAGGGGTTGCATCCCTAGAAGGCACTGGCTGCATTTTCAGTGAAGGATGCTCCTTTTACTTACTGCAAATGAAACACCCACAGGCCTGCGAATCCACTTGGGTGGCTTTTTTAACGGTGGAATCAAGGTGGTTTGAGCTACTTGCTCTGGCACCTGCAAAGGAGGAAGGGTCTGTCCTGTGCCAAAGGGATCCAGGTTGTTGAAGGAGGAAGAGATCTAGGATTAGATGGAGAAAGGGATAAGATACAATTCAATTTCTCTCTGTAATGAACTAAGCATAAGAAATACTGCTAATAATTAATTACTCTCCTTCCTGATAAAGAAAGAGACAATGACAGGACATCTTTCTGAAATACAACCAAGTCCTTTGTAAGGCAAAGAGTGTTACCAAATAGTCCTCAAAATTATTTCTCAAAGCTTCACCTTCAGAGACATTCTAAGTTTTCTAAGTAAGGCAAAACTCCCCAACAATGCTTGGCATAGCATCCAGCCCATAAAAGACAGAGGTTACAAAATTACTTGTTTTACACAAGATAGTGACAAAATATGGTCAAAAGTTGTCAATCTACTTCCTGTATTGCTCATTGCTGTGTCTTTCAAATGACTTAGTTTTAAGGACTTTCTCAAGCTTTTATAAGACTCTGATTGGACTGATGAAATAATTTCTCCAGACTTAATTGTCTAGACAAGAGTATGTCAAAAGTGACCTCCGTTCTGGATTTCTGACATTTAGGAAGTTTGTGAGTATATATATAATGCTGTTTACAAGAATTCTTTATTTTTAACATTATTTAAATAGATTTGGTGTTTGCTAAGGATAAGCTTGACTGGATCACAGGATATAGCTCAAAAATGCAGCTGACTAGAATGTCTGAAAGGAAGCAACACAAACCCACAAACCTCAGCAAGGTAGGGTTGCCAGAGGTACACAGGCAAGATCCATATGTTTTACTTTTCAAGTCACTCAGTCACTTGAAAGGAAGCTAATTTCAAAGAAAGACCATTTCCTAAAGGAACAGCTAAAATTTAATAGATCAGTTACCCTAAACCTTAAAATATACAAACAGGTCATACTACCATGCTACGGAGGCACCAGTAATATTAACCTTCAGATCTCTTACCTTGTCGGCCTGTGTCTTCTGCTGAGCTTCTAAGTTCCCACCCATAACAGAGTAAATGTTAATCCACCCATCAAAAGTAGCAGCAGAGAAGACTGAAGGGTTCCTAGGACACCACTGGACGTCAAAGCACCACTGACTACGAATGGGCAACTCAAACACTACCTATCACAGAAACAGAGAATACAGAAGCATATGACAATTTGTTTTCCTCAAATTACTAGCCCACACTTTATTTTCATATCACTATTGCATACAAGTGTGACAAGAGCCTTTTATTTTTGCCTCTTGAAGAATACCTTTGCAGTATCAGAACAGCAGCACATTAAGTCCCAACAACAGAAAGCAGTTAACAACAGGATTTGTAGAGCAAAACTGACTTGCTACTTCTGTATTTTGTTCTGCTTTCTAAGTATCAGAGCATAATAATATTGTTGCAACTGCTGTTAACCATGGGAGAAACATCAGAAAACAATGCAGGAAAACCAGAAGTCAATAGGCAAGAAGGAGCTATGAGTAAGAATATGTGGACAGAAGTGACAGAAATAAAAGCTAATGGAAGGAAAAAAGTAGAACACAAAAAGAGGATGGCAATAGGGCAGATAAACAGCTAACAAGTTTGTGGACCAACCATCAAAAATCCAAACTTCAATTCATGGCCCATTCATAGACTTCCTGCCTCTTTCAGGGCAACTCACTAACACAGCCTTGATTTCAAACCAGTTTGTAAAATGAAGAGATTTGCTTTGTGCCTCACAGGTACAAAATTTTCCAGCACAAAAAAAATATCAGTTTTGTTCTCTGCAATGATCATTTGTGTTCTCTGATCCTGGATATAAAACCTTGCATTTACTTACATTAAAATGTAGACTACTTTAAAATAAATAAATTAATCCTGCCTTCCCCTCCCCCCTCCCCCCCCCCCCAAAAAAAACCAACTCTTTCATCCAAAATTACCAGACCAGCTGTTATGTGTAAATGTCCCATCCTTACCATTAAAAACTCTCCCAATTCTGGCACTATTTGAAAATTTTCTTATCATTGACACTAAGCCACAAAAGCACCCCAAAAATAAACTGCATTAATGCCTGAACTTGAATTTAGACTCTACAAATCTACATCAGCACGCATAAAGATGAGCCAGCTGCACCAAAATTGCTTTTTAAATTCTTCCTCTAAAACAAAGTGAAAAGACTTCAGTAAAAACCGGACACCAGAAACACATTTCAGAGTCTGATTCCCTTCTAACCATCAGCTGTCCATACAGAGTGAGCTCCAAAGCCCATGAAACTGCAACAGCACATTTAATGCCTCTGACAAAAAAGGTAACTTTTTTTCATGCCTCCAATGCAAGTGGTCAGACATCAAGTTGTCCCATGAGATGAATCCACCCTGGAGCCCACAGACTACTTTACTCGGTATTATAAAAGTACTTCCCCTGTGACATCACCAACATCCACCCTGTAAATTGTGTTCAAAGTTCAAAATTCTGTTTTATCCAGAAACTCAGCACTGAATGAGGAGGTGTGTAGAGAATGTTCTTACACAGATTTAAATGATTTTAAATGTTTAAAGTTAGTGTGAAGCTGAAATGCTTCAAAAACGTTAATTTTGAGATACATGACAAGGTAAACAACTACATGTGAAATCACTGTATTCTGAATAAAGTTTGCAAGCATATTTAATACACTGTTCCCTTCTAATGACCATAACAAATGATCCTCATTCCCACTCAAGTACCCCCCATTTTTTAGTATTCTTGGAGAAAGAGAAAGAAACAAATGGCCAGAGAGAACACGAAGTGCGTGAACACAGAGGAACCTTGATTTGCTTAACTAAAGTTTTAGTCAAAGCTTTCTTTCTTGTATGACCTCTGGACACAGATATATCAGAGAAAATCTCTGCCTGTTGTTTTTAGTCAGGATATGGACAGTATTGTCATTTTATCCAAAATAAAACAGCGCAGAAGACATACTGAAGGAAAAGACATTGGCACTCCACACAAATATAAAAAAGGGATAAATACATTGTGCAGCACAGAGTTTTGTATGAAGGAGATAAGGTGTATAGCTGTTAAGTACCTCCCCTGTACTTGGGTTCCAGCACAAGATCCGGTTGTCTTTGGCGCTACTCAGCAGCAATTCAGGGTCTGCCTGGCACCAGGAGACTGACAGAACTCCCCTAAAACAGACCAGTAAGAAATCAGTGGTACTTCATGCTCAGCCCTCTCTCCCACTCCGTCAATAAGAAATGCTGCTGCATGCTGGTTTAAGTTCAGAAACACTGGTTTTCATATTTGCTTCAACTAGAAGTATCTGTGAAACAAAGCAATCTAAAATAAATAATATCATTTCCCCAAAGCCAGTTTTGCTGATGTTGGCCTCTGAAAGATGGAGATCCTTGAAAAAGCAACATGACAAGCAGGCCCTCACCTAGTGTGTCCTTCCAGCTGGCTCAAAGGTGAGGTAGCAAAACGTAAGTCCCATATTTGGATCACTGGCAAGCGGTCATCCTCAGAGGAAAGAACTAGCTGGGTTGCAACTTCTGGGTGCCAGGCCATTCCTGAGCAATGCATCTCGGGACAAAAACAGCATAAGATGAAAATTCAGCAATGCAAGCTGGCAAAGGCACATATGGACAAGAACCACTCCTTTCTGCAAGTAACTTGCCTAGAATGCTTGACTAGAGCAAGTCTAGCAATACCTCACTATGGGAAGCAAGAAATTCTACTTTCTCTATACAACCAAAAAACTAACCAATACAAGTTGGAGGACTAGTTCAAAGTTGGCTGAGGAAGACAGCTAGGATTAAAATGTGGGAGGCTTCTCATAAACGAGATGTGAACACAAATGTAAAACAAGGACGTTCTACTTCAGGAATAAGTTAGGGGCTTGTTTTTGCAATTTGCTATTTGCTAGGAAAAAAGATGCGCTGTGATGCTGTAGCTCCAAGAGAACCAGTCACAACAGCTCCCACAACACTTGAATCCAAGAGCTGTGCCACTGCTTTCCAGCTACCGTGGTTCCAGATTGTAAAACAAGTCAGAATCACAGTCTTCACTCACTCTGTTACTGTGGTCACTGACTTTGATGATAGGTTCATTCTTCCTGAGGTCCCAAACCACTGCCTTGCCACTGGGATGAGCAGAGGACAGAATATGCTGCACCTGCCGATTCCAAGACACCACACTGATGTCTTCGTGAGGCTGCAAAGATAGAAATGGCCATAGGTCTATTATCTCTGTGTTGAGGAAACACTAATCACAGGATTCTGACACTAGACTGACTAGAACCTGCAATACGTGTAAGATCAGGCTGTAGGCTAGAGAGAACTACAGCTGAGAGAACATGCATGTTTCTACTCTGACTCTCAGGAGGAACATAAATGGAAAGATGACCTTTGTGCTACATTTCAGGAGTGCAATGAGACAGAAAATGGTATAGAACTCAAGGCTAATTGATGTTACTGTATCTCTTGCAGTGCAGGAGATAGATAGGCAAGGGAATAAATACAAGGCATATTGGAGAAAAAGCCAAACTGCTTTTAGGCAAGTTATTTAGGGCAATCGTAGTAAACATGATTGTAATCAGAAGCTTATGCCCCTTCCAACTTAGGAAAAATTATCCTGGAATAATAGCTGAGAAGCATTAAATGGCTCACTGGCTGTGCTGGGTATATTCTGTCTTCACGAGATACGAAAAGCTTCACCACGAAGCCTGAAGTAAATACACTCCTCAGAGAAGGCCCAATAAGATCCATCTGGGGCATGTATTTTAGATTAAAAATGCTTAAGACAAACTTGTCAGGTATTTGATGCAAATTCACAAAGAGCTTACACATCCGTGCAAAGTGCATTGTTTCACAGTTTATTAGCCCACCTCATCTTCCTTACAACACTCTTTCCACCTTCTCAAAATGAAGCCTATCAGATATGATTCATCTTTCTCCTGACAAAGGTCAAGGTCATTTCCTGTTCATAGAGTAAACACACCAGGACAATTCCACACAGTCACACCTTTCACCTTGCCTACTAATATACAAGACTCCAGGGCTATTGCCTGGAGGAAAACTCATTTACCTGTGATTTAGTCCCTGGAGTCATAGGCACACTGAAGTTATTCAAGTCCCAGATAAAAATTTCAGAATCATTGGCTCCAGAAGCCAAAAGGTTGCTCTGCAGAAAAAAAGAAAAGGTCAGCTGAATTTCCTGCTTATGGGGAAAAAGGACCGATTTCTTTAGAATAAACGTAAGCAAAAAAACCTCACAAATTTCACAGCCAGACAAGAGCTGCATTTAACAGATGCATAGAAGATTACAAACTAAGCATGTTCCTGGCCCTCAGCTCTTCAACTGTGCCATGGCAGAAACCCGTTTAAAATCTGCCTGGCAAGCTAGATTAGCAGTTGGATAGTGTTACTCATCGTGAAACTTCGCCACAGATCTGGAAACCTCTGTCCAGTTCAGCCTTTGCTCTGCATCCAGGCATCAGGTACATTCCTTCTCAGGAAGTGCCTGCTTCCTGATGGGGTCTGTGTTCACAGACCAATTTGTTTTTGTGCTGCCACAAGAACTTGTGCTCTGTCCACTTTTTACTTATTATGCAATCTCTTGTGTGTGATTCAGAACCCCACTGAACTGAGCACTAATATAACAAATGAAGAAAAGATTCCCTGACTTCAGTCGGGTAAAGGTCCGACATGTAACAGCATTACAAGATAGGTTTTGTTCCAAGGTAAAATGACTTGATCAATGTCACAGCATAATACAGGGACAAAGTTGTGAACAGTGCCCTAATCAGAGCTCCAAATCAATCTCATGGCACCACTCTCACATCTCTCATGCTAAATGCTGTTCCTTCACTTAATATTTATCTGTATACACAAGAGAAAAGAAAATCCAGTTTATAAGATAAGCAGCATTATGTTGCATACTTGGAAAGGATTGAAGTCAAGAGCTCGTACAGGCCCTGAATGCTTCTCTGTCTGCCCAATTACAGGATCAC
Source organism: Cyrtonyx montezumae (assembly GCF_038088225.1). Taxonomy (NCBI): domain Eukaryota; kingdom Metazoa; phylum Chordata; class Aves; order Galliformes; family Odontophoridae; genus Cyrtonyx; species Cyrtonyx montezumae. The sequence continues at coordinate 14,284,225 of NW_027072045.1, read as the reverse complement.
TCTTTGAAGCCAAGATCCGGTGTGCACTGTACATCGTCAGCACACCATTATCCCCGCCACCAATGATCACTCCAGAGGACTCTGGGGATCCGTTTCCAAAGTTACCCCAGATCAGCTTATGAAACCTGAAAACAGAAGAAAGTACAGCTGACACAGGCCACAGCATTTGGTGGAAGTCAAGATGATCTGAGTAAAGTAAAAAAATATTTAGTCCTCGATGACAGAGATAAACTAATTCAAAAGATCACTTCATACCCTAAAAACAAATCCCCTCTCTCCTTTCTTATACCAGAAAGGCCCTCTTCAGTTCCACTGAAGTTCCATGAGACATTGATACCTGTTAGAGGCAGGAAGCGTTCCTTTCTGCTTCATGTCCAGAGAGGGATCCCTGAAGTCAACCTCAAATATTTCCAAGGTGGCATTTGTACTGAAGGATGCATCCAGTTGCTGGGCAGATGTTCCTAGCAGAAGAACAAGGGTAGTACTTAGAACTGGCTGCTTTTTCAAGATCACAAGGTATAAATAGAACAAGGCACTGGTAACCTTAGCCGTCAACACAACATCAAGGCTGTGCCTATAAGGGAGAGGACACGTATGAGTACCTCAGAAACAGGAACTGTTACGACAAAGACTTAAAATTAAAACCTCTTTGAGAAATTTTGGTCACCATGGTGACTGCTATGCAAATATCTTCCTCTTTTTGGATAGATGTAATTCATATACCTTATCTAAATTACCAAAGTTTCTGGTATTAAACTGTTATCTAAATTATAAATACAGTTGCTTCTTCAAATCCAAGTAATATGGTGATGCAAAATATATCAGTATACTACTCAAATTTGACCAGAGGTCACGGTCATAACTTGTATTCTTAGCCTACAGCAGAAGTTCTCCAGTCTTAGCCAAAGCATTCCTTGGCAACCCACACAGACACAGTAGTCACCCAGTGATAGCTTCCATCTCCATGGTTTAGGGAATAAAAGTTAAAAATAGATTTAACATTGCCTAATGAGACACTGCCATGCAAATAATTACCCAGCTACAACAGGGATTCTTTGTAACTGCCTATGGCAGGAGAAGAGCCCAAGAGACCATAAAAAAATCAGTACAGACAATACACTGTGCAGCTTCTGATCTAAAGCAGATTGAAGCCAAGGCCTTTGGTCCAATCAAAACTCTGGCCTTAATAGAAAAACTCAAAATAGAAAATCTACCCCAAAAGCAGTGACGCTGCTTTTAAGGCAACAGCTGAACTTCAGTCAGTTTTTTTTTCTGACAGCCACTCCTGAAAAAAAAGCAGAACAATATGTCAGCCCTGAACAATCCAGACAGTAAATAGGCCTGACTACTTCCCACGTTGGGTAGACAACACAGTTCGATTCACCTACTTTCAACCCCATGTGCTGATTTTGCACTTCAGAAAATAATACGTTTATAAAAATGGTAAATGATGGTTTTGCAGAAACATTGAAAATTGAATGTAAATCAAACCAAGTGAAATTAGGAAGAAAAGAATTTGATCTTTTGGTTGTCTACTTGACAGTGACAGAAAACCAACAAACTCCAAGTGATCTTAAATGAACATAAATAGAACAAACATAGTTCAACAGCTATACTAAGTATCTTCATTTTACTTTTTTAGCAAGTAGGCACAGGAGTTCATACAGACTTAATTAGAAGCTAGATCAAAAAAGCAATGTATTCACCCTCTGTAAAATGACTGCTCTTTAAGCAGTCAATGCCAGGCATAAAAAATAACCACTATGGAGGAGTCACTTAAAAAAAAAAAACAATTACATTTTCAGCATATTATTTGTAATTTTTCAATATATTATTAAAGTGCAAATACCTGAAAGCTAAAATGAATACAACTCTACATTAAGTCTCTCTGTGATTCATACTCTAAATTTATTAAATTGTGAAGAACTTTACCTGTTGCTAGATAAATGGGGTGGTTGTTTGCTGGACTCCAGGCCTCTACAGCTGTTCGCTCAATTTCCTTTAGCTTCATTTTCTAGGCTCTAGAAGAAATTTTACACAGCAGTTAGAATAGTTAAACAAAGCCAACACGAAAATAACCACAACAGCAACAAAGCATAATCCTTATAATTCTACCAAGAAAAAAAAATGATAGAGAGAAAGAAAGTATTTGCTGCTTCTAGAATTTGAGCACAGTTTTACTGGTACAAATTCATGAAAAGACAATTCCAGCTGTCTGAGCCCAGACCTTCCCTACTGCACATTTCCTTTTCATATACCCCAGTTACAGGAGAATTTCAGTGAAAGGAAGGGGATCTAAATTAAACAACATACTCAAGTCTTCAGCTGGTTTAAATCAGCTGCTGAAATTCACTTAAATGTATTTGCAAAGCACCAGTTGCTCTCTCTGAACACACTGTCGTCAGTACACACACCGGCAAAAATGGAGCAGACGGAATTGAAGGACAGGGTAAATTCCAAACAGCAAAGTGATGTGGCAACAGAAAACAAAGTGCAGTGCTATCACGTGCCAATTTCATTAATGTACTTTGTTCTCACTCCTCGGGGAAGCTAAAGGAAAAATCATTTGACCTTCTGCTTCAGTTTGTAAATGGTAGCAGAAGGTGAGAGGAAGTGATCCAGAAGTAACCACTGGGTTTCAAGCCCAGCTCTGACAGAAATCCTTTTTACTGACTGAGTAGATGGACACACACCTATACAAGGGCAACACAATCTGTCCATGTCACTGCAGAGAGATAGTTGGGCAATAATGTAGCACGATAATTGAAAGACAAACATCAACAGTACACAGTCAGGAGGCTGCAACATCAAATATAAATGTAAACAAACTTCTTTTCCTGGTAGGATCTCATTCCTACTGGGTAGAAAGAAGATCTCCTGTCTAGTAACTCCAGACCTTGTTTAGGGTCTTCTCCATGGCCAGTCAGAAGGGTAAGGACATACTCCCACTTCCATATGTCATGCCAGGATATGCTGCTCAATTCGAATTGATCGAATGCTTTTTAGTATTCATTTACTAGGGAGCACACTCCTAGAAGAACACTATCCTGGCCTGCTCCCCTTATCAGCAGTAGGGAATGAAAGTATCCCCAGAAGGAGACAGGAACCTGCTAGCAAGGGCCTAATGCAAAAAGCATCCCAACTCAATCAGAATGGGGGCATCAGAAAGCTGGTGTGTCTGTTACCAATCCTCTCCCTGCCTCTTCCTCCTCCACTTGCATTCCATCAGCTGCAGGGGCCGGATGCACACACAAGCCTTGCTGCTTCACTTTGGAGATGACAACGTCCTGTTAAGACACTAACATGTATGGACAAGAGACCTCCTCCTTCTGGTAAGGAGACAAAAATAACCATCACACTCCTGGTACAGGCTCCCTCTCACAGCTCGCCCTCTGTGCTGGACAGGCTGTGGGGATGGCTGCCACAATCTATATTTCATAGGCAAATGCAAAGACAAAAAAAGTTTTTGTGACAAAAAGTCACAAAAACATGCAAAACTTTACCAACTGATTGTCCAGCTCTTCTTGTCAATAAAGCACATTTTCCATAAGAAAGTCAGTTTTATAGTAATCTTTTCATAAACTTATGTTAGAACAGCACAGGAAGGTAAATTGTCTTGCCCATGATAACTCAGATACAGGAAAACAAACAAGTGGCTTGCCTAGTAGACTGGCTCAACATCAACAGGACAACTGCAGGAGTGCTGGACCACAGGAACTGGACAGGTTCTGCATCCCCATCCATCGAGGCAAAGCAGCAGCAGGGCCAACAGACTTGAAGGCCCACACAAGACACACAGGAAAACAAAAGATCACAGTATCATGTCCTAAAGCAACTTCGACCAATTTGGCTTAATTGAAGCTGAGGTTTCGTAACAACGCAGCAACACTCCCTTAAATCGCTGGGCTCTGAGAGTGGAAGGTAAGAAGCCCCGATTTGAGTCTTTTACGATCATTAAAGAAAGAAAAAGCTCTTTAGCAACCTCCCGTGGCTGTCTGAGAAAAACTCAGAGGACTCCACCACAGCAGAATTTTTAGGGAGAGATTGCCACCTGCTGTCACCTCCCAAAATAGCATCTAAGACTTCTGAGAAAGCTCACGCTTTTCTTATGACCTCTAATTAATTGGCCATGACAATTCCACTTATACCTCCTCCAGAGGAACATCTGATTACAGACACAATGCATTAGCAGATCTCAATCCAGTAGCAGTTGCAGGACAGAAGCAGGGCTCCCCCAAAGCTTCCCCCAGCTTTGCTTTCCTGCACGGCATCCTTAAATGGTAATGCTGCCTGCAAAGACAAACCTGGCACTGCTGGGCATTGCTCACTGCTGGGAAATGGAGGGCATGGGTAGGAGCACACACTCTAACGTCATGATGGATTACACACAGTGCTAACAGGCAGAATTTCTCAACTCCACTAGCCTGAAACACTTGTAAAACAACAAATTGACCTATCTTCTGGTTGATTCTCAGAGCTGCCACAATAACCAACACCAGTACCACTTCTGCAAGGCCTTCTTTCTCCCTAACCACCCAGGATTGTCAGTATGGCCCTACTCACTTTTCCAGTCCCTCGCACCACTGAGCATCTAACCATTCCCCTTTCATAGGATTACAGAATCATTAAAGTTGGAAAGACCTCTAGTATCAGTGAGTCCAACCACCCACCCATCACCACCACCACACCCACTAACTATATCCCTCAGTGCCACACCTCCACAGTTCTTGAACACCTGCAGGGACAGTGACACCACCAACTCCCTGGGCAGCCCACTCCTTCAAACACTTCCCACTGATGCTGCCCTCCTGCACGGTGCAGGAAGGAAGCTGCCAGCCTGACCCCTGTAACCAAACGTGCAGCAGAACAGAACGCTCAGCCAAGGTCACCTGCGAGTAAAGCAGCCCCCCCCTAGAACTGACAGAGGCTGTATAGCTATGAGACAGGAGCTGAGATGCAAACTGTGTGATGCTCCCCATCCCAGGATCAGCTCCAAGCCCTCGCACTGCTCCTTCCTTTTCCCAACTCTCAGGCACGGCAGCCTGCAGTTCTCCCAGGTGCTTATTATAGACCCAGATTACAGGAGGCACAGGAACTAATCGCGGCTAATCGCCGGCGCTGGCAAGGCGGGGTTGTAGCAGGGCAGGGCTCAGCATTCCTCCATGACGCTATCGCGGCACAGAAAAAAACTTCTGAGTTCTGTGCGCTACACGCACACGCCTAAAGAAACTTTTTTCTGCTGCGAGCACGTTCACACTATCGCCGGCTATCCCGCGTGCACAGCAGCGCGGACACAGAGCGGGGCAGCGCCGCGCTGCCAGACACAGGGCCGCTCCGAGGCGGGGGCACGGGCCCAGGGCCGGCCTGCCGCACACAGCCCAAGCACGCCGGGCCAACGAGGGAGACGGGCGGCGACAGAGCCCCGGCGACGCCGTGCTGGGCAGCCGAGGTGTGCGGAGCCGTCCCAGGGCTGATTCGAGAGCTGAGGGGCGCAGAACAGAAGCGGCTGCTCAGTACGGGCCCGAGCGAGGCGAGACGGGGAGGAGAGGCCGCGGCCCTTACCGGCTGCCGGCTGTCCCGCCGCTCGGTCCCGCAGCTGAGCCCTACGACGGTGGCCGCCGGGAGACCAAAAGGCGCCGCCTCCGCGTGAACGCGCCCCGCCCGCCGCACCGCGCATGCGCCAGCGGCGCCTCCCCGGAGGCGTAGGGAGCCGAATCCACGTGCAGCTGGAGCCGCGCAGCTGTGGGACGGTATCCCCGTTTCCAACGCGTAACTGTCTGTTTCACGGTCCCTGCAGCTCAAAAAGTTACTTGAAAAATCAAAACCCTGCCGAGGGGAATCGTCGTTGTTTCCAACTTAAAAGCAGGTCTAACTGGGACAGCATGTGGGAGCTTACAGAAGCCAGGCAGCATGGCGATTACTCAGCACGTCCCAAGAGGTCAGCAGAGCAGGAAATGGAACTAATATCCTACACCCGTATGGAAGGTATTGTCCCTTTCAGCAACAGAGAGAAGAGCTTATGGGAAACGGCGGAGCTAGAAAATAAGGGAGCTTAATTAAACTGTATGCATAACTTCCTCAGTTCAACAGAGAACAGAACCATAGGAGGCTCTTTACCTGAGCTCAGGCCATGCAGTACACAGCTTGAGCACCTGTGCTCTCAGACCTGAAGTCCAGGCCCATCAGAAGCTCGAACCAGAGCTGGGTTTGCTTGCTAGCTATTTTGACAGGCTTCACTGAAGTCACCTAGGGCAGGAAAAGATCAGCGCCAAATCCCACTGAGGAAGCACAGTTATTCACCTGAAATGAGACTCCCAAACACTGGCACTTAGTCCGGTTCCACCTGTCATTTCACATCAAGTGATACACTCTAGTTCAATTCCAAGCAGTGCCTCCAATAAGCCACTCTGTAACAGGCAGTATCTCCTACATAAACAGGTTTAGCAAATATACTTTGTACAAAAATATTTATAAGCCAGAAGTTTGCCCCACATCACAGCCTGTCTAGAAAAATGGCAAATATCATTTCATTGGCCATTGCTTCAGCTTTTCGGAACAGAAGACAACTAGAGCAATGGATATCATTGATATATTTCACTGCAGTGAGTTGTTTAGTGTTGAAGAACTAGCATTCACTTATGCTGCAGTGGAAACTGAAGAAGATGCCAACCCCAGCAGAGCTGGAGTGGGAGGAAAAGCACTTCCAACAGCTTTCAGATTTTGTAATGCGTCACAACTGGTGGCTCTTTGTTGGGGTCTCCTCCTTTCTCCAGATACAGGTCATTGAAGGGATACTGCTTCGGTCCCTATAAAGACAAAAACAGCGGCAAATACACCTTAAGGAGGAAGAAGAAAACATCTCACACAACTTCCCCCCAGTCTCTTCTAACACCCCTACCCCTCCACTGAAAAAAAAAAGAGGTGTGTCAGCTACACCTCAAATTTCAGTGTAACTGCTTCAGTAGACATATTTTAATACAACAAAAATGGGGAAATTCAGACATGAGAGGTTTATTTTTCTATTAAAAAAAAAAAGCCCTTTAGCAGGGAAATATTTAATCAACCAACAGTTCATCTCACAGAACAAGGACAATACATTGCAAGAACTGTTTGTGCATTCAGACTTATTTATCAGTAGTATTCAAAATGATCCAGATCATTTGAGAGAATGAAAAACAAAGGGCTAGAGAAGAGGAAAAAAGAATTTCTCGTGAATATGGGCTCACAGGCAGAAGAAAGCCTAGACCAAATGAGAGATCTTGTAAGAGAACTAAAAATTAGTTCCCTGAAAATGAGAACTGCTCATTATGAAACAACCTGTGAGCTGAATCGAGCCAGCCAACAGAGTAACTCAGGATGAATGAAGCCCCTCATGTTGCCAGCAGGATTTCACATCCCCACTCATAGGTTCATACTCAATTTAGCAGAAAACACTCTTTTGAACATCAGCAGTGACAAGCAGCACAACAATTTTTCCCCCGTTCACCCAAGGGCATCACTCACCACAGGCCTGTAAGATGGATAGATCTCTCCAAGAGTAAACATGACCAGCATGGTACCCAAAAAAATAAGGAAGTGGTTGCGCATAGTATGCCACGGAACTGGAGTGGGGGATGTATCAACACGGTTCCGAATATACATGTCAAAGTCCCAGTGCATCTGAAGAATAACAACAACAACGGATAGAGATTTACCAGCAGTACTCAAGCTGCTTTTACCTAAAACTTTTACAATATTCTCAATTACAAAACTGCCAGAAGTTTACCATACAAGTGGAGGTAAAGTCACAGAGGCAGTGAGTCTCCTACAGTTACAGCACGTTGTTGCTTATGGTAAAACAAGGCTCCAAGTTCCATCCTATGTTCACACCTGGCAATCACGCTTAATTATAAGACAACACCTGGCAATCACGCTTAATTATAAGACAAAGCACAATATTTTTTTTTATATACACAATCATTCCACCTTCTCCAGCACTGTTGAGAACTCATGGTAGAAACCAGGACCTTTTTTTTGTGGAAGATCAGTTATGTATCTGAAAATAAGTAGCAGTTTTATTCCAAACAAAGAAGCAATCACCTGCTATTTGAAAGCTGGTTCCTCAAAGCAGATAAAACACCTGCTGCTACTCCAAGAGCCAAAAAAAAAAAAGGCATAAACCAGTTCTTACAAGTAAAAATCTTATACACTTGAAGGGCAGCATTATCTATACAAGCCTTCATGCGCTGACCAGCACAAAAATACAGAATCACTGCAGCGTTTTCTATGTGACAGCTCCTGCAGACACTGCAATACGGATCTTAAACTTTAGTCAGTGATACTAGCATGCTCTTGCATGTTTACACAATGATATATTACATAAATTTACACAAGCTCTATTTCTAGTAAAAAGAGCTCGAGTCAATTACTAAGCTCAGTAATAACAGCTAGATTCACAGAAAGGCCACATACTGACTGAAAAGCTACTCCTGACCAGGAGTTTGAGGAACTGAAGATAATGCAAGTTGATGTAGATGCTTATTTGAACAGTTTTCTTAAGGATATCTTATATGCTTTCTACACAGAAAGCTTCTATTTCTGTTCTATTTCAAAAGATCCTTGGAGCAATAGCTGTTTCTATTAGCTCTATAGAATTCATTCATATATTGTTTCTATTAGCTCTGTAGAAGTAGCTATTCTAATAGCTACTTCTACAGAAATGATGGCTTCCTAGCTAGATGAACTTGAGCTATGTTCTGATGCTGAGTTGAATCCAACAAAGAAAAAGGACAAACCTTTCCTGCTCCTACAGCAAGACTTAAATTTGTAAAGCTATTCCTAAACATAACAAAATGCTACCATTCCTCAACACTTCTAAAACAATTTCTTAGCCTGATGACCACAACTTTACTTCCAATTGACTGTCGCTGTGCTGTGCATAATACCCCTGTGCTTGAGGATGTGTTTGGACATGGAATTACAGAGCAAGCACTGTGAGGATGTTCATGTCAGCATTCAGAAACAGCAGCACAGTGCTGCTGGTGTTCTCACCGGCTCTCCCCAGTTGCGCCTTATGTCTGGCTGGTCCCACTGGTACCAGGGGTCTCGTTCATGTTGAGACTTATTAGGGAGCATAGGATAATCACCATACCTGTGAGGAACAGACAAAGACCCAAACATTCAAGAAATCTGCATTCATTCCAGCACATCTGACATAACGTACTACAGATCTGTGAACACGGATGTAGGTGCTCATACACCTTTTTAAACAGAAACCCGCATCAACACGCCCACCCCAGCAATACCCAAGTCCAGAGGCACGCAGCAGCGAGGACTGCAGCAGGCTACAGCCAGGCCCCGCCCGAAGGGACACGGGGTCCCCGACTCACCCGAAGCCATCGTCAGGGTAAGGCTGGTAGTCCTCCACCCGCATGTTGTACTTCTTGGCGGCGGCCGCCCGCTCCTCCGCCGTCCGTGGGTAGGGCCCGGGCAGCTCATCCTTGCTCAGACCCGAAGCTGCCGGAGAGTGGCGCGGTGAGCGCGGGTCCGAGCGGGAAGGACGCAGTGCCCTCGCAGCCCGGCGCTTCCGGCCCGCAGGCCTCCAGCACGCCGCCCACCTCTCTTACCCCGCCGCGGCCGCCCGCTCCCGGCTTCCCCTTACCCGCCCGCGCCCCCAGGGGCGCCGCCCCGGCAGCCCGCGCTGCCCTCAACCAGCCTGCCGCCCGCCGCCAGAGGACACCGCAGCGCTCCGCCGCCGCCATCGCTCCGCCGCGCAGGTGCTGCCGACGGTGGCCGGCAGGGACAGAAGGGACGAGAGGAAAAAGCGAGAGCCGGGGCCGGTCCTCCACTGGAGCAGCCGCTTCGCACGGGGGCGCTGCTCACCTCCGCGCCCTCCTCCCGTCTCCATGGTGCCCCTCCCCCCACTTCCGGCGTTGCAGTGGGCGGACAACTTCCGTTTCCGGCTTTGTAATTCCGGGTTCCCCGGCCGAGGCGGTGATGGCGGCGGCCTCCTCCTCCTCCTCCTCCTCGGCGGCGGGGTGTCGGGAGGGCTCGGTGGGGCCTGGCTGGAGCGACTCCCAGTTTCGTCACTACTCCTTCGAGACGCGGCCCATCCCGCGCCTCAGCCACAGTGATCCCCGCGCCGAGGAGCTCATCGAAAACGAGGTGCGGCGGGGAGAAGGCGGCCCTGCTCCTCCGGCCGCGCGGAACGGGGCCCGCGGGGCGGCTTGTGGGCTGCGGGGCTCTCCTGACACCAGTGCCTTCCGCTGCGGTTCCGTCCCTCGGGGTTGCCTCTTCTTCGCTCTGCATGCTCTGCCTGCCCCTCTCCGCGCAGGCCTGCTGCCCGCCGGTGTCCCGGTCCCGTTATTTGTAGTGAACACTTCCCGTTGGTGCCACAGTGTTGGCTCGTATACGTGCAGTGAGCTTTTGCATTGTTTACTAAGGTGTTCTTTTGAGTGGAAAACAAAAATGTTGTGTAAAACTGTGTGTATGCAGTTATTCTTGACACGAGTGTGGCTGCAGGTGTAAAGTTTGCATTACAGTGGCTGCTCTTCTATTGATTCTGAAGTTTGTACCAAGCTCTGGGTTTGGTAAGATTACCGACTTTTGGGGGTAGCAGTCTGGCAGAAAGGAGTGTTGTGTGTGCGTGGTTTGAGAATGCAGCAGGTGTCATTCTTGTTCAGGTCTCATAGTGTTTATGCACGGGGAGACTGGTAACAATCTTTGCCTTGCTTCTGGTCCTGTTTTTAGGATAGAAAAGAGGGTGTAATATCAGGTTTTGGATGGTTGTGGTTTACAGTTATTCTCCAAGAAAAGAGATAAGCACCTCTTTTTCTGGATTTAGAATTATTTTTTTGCCCTTAGTAGTTAGAGCTGGAAATGATGAGGTAGAACTTACTGTTTCCTTGCTATGTGACAAAACCAGGCAACTCTAAAACAGTCCCCAGCTTCTGTTTGTCTAACCTCCCATGTTAGAGATTAGCTAAACAGATAGCAGAGTCTGTCCTGTTACTACTAGGAGATGACTGTGGAAGTAGCCACCACTCTCTTAAGGCTTCTTATCATGTTTTGCACATTTTTCTCTCCACAGCAAGGCATGTCATTGCTCTAAGTGCCTTTTCCAATTATCTTTTTTTTTAAAAGAGAGTTTGTAGGGTTGTGGTAACAAACATGATTATTCTCAAGTTAAAAGGATCTTTGAATCGATGAACTTCCTGTTTCTCTCCAGGAGCCAGTGGTGCTGACGGATACAAATCTGGTTTATCCTGCCCTGAAATGGGACCTGGACTATCTCCAGGAAAACATTGGCAACGGGGACTTCTCAGTGTATAGTGCCAGCACACACAAATTTTTGTACTACGATGAGAAGAAGATGGCAAATTTTAAGAATTTCAAACCCAAGTCAAGCAGGGAAGAGATGAAGTTTGCCGAGTTTGTGGACAGACTTCAGGAAATACAACAGAAAGGGAGTGCTGAGAGGTAAGTGATGTGTGGAAATTCCTCCATTTCTTCAGGTCTGCATGGGGTACATTTCAGTGAGGGCTTAAAAGAGCTTAAAACGTTTCAGACTTCATTTTTGTAGGCTTTTTCTACATAACTGCCTATTGACAACAGCTGTGTTAGTTTACAAAAGAAATATGTATGTTTAGTTCACAAAACTGTTCAAGCTGTTTTTTTCTCTCTCCATAGTAGGGTTTAGACGAAGGTTTTATACATCCCTTGATTTTGGTGAGCTATGATATTGGTAGAGAAGTTTATTTAACTATAAAAAAGCAGAGGCTGTAGAGCTCAACCTTTTTAGAGAATGCTGAGGTAAATTGTCTTAACTTTCTCCCCCAAAAAATGAGGAAGAGTTGTCCCTGTGCTGTTTGTTTGTAGGTGGTGCTGGCCCACACCTCTGATTGGTCTGTAAGTTACTGAGGGAAGCTGTATTTTATATAGGACGTACCCATTAGCCACTAAAACATCCTGGTTCATTTTTTTTGTCTGTCACCCGCCACCTGAAAGGACTTATGTATGCACAGTTATGTCTTAATTTGAGGCAGCTCTGTATGTCCATGTCCACTGGTTGTCTGTACCTTTCCCTTCCTTCTTAGCTTTAGATGTACTTTTCCTAAGAGAGAAGGCAGTCCTTAAGCTTAGAAACATGTTTTTCTTTGGGCATCGTAGGCTACAGTCAGTAATACTGAGATTCTTAATCCCTTTGATCCTCTGTGTCTAAACATAAGTGTGGCTTTAAGGCAGCTTTGTACTGAAACACGTGTGATTTTCTGAGCCTTTATATGCCTTTAGTACATGGGGTGGCTCACTGCATGTAACTTATAGTGGTAACATTTGTCTGAGGATTATTCGTGAGTGTTTTTGTGAGCCAGTCTGTTTAGGTTTCTTCTTCCTGCACTCATGAGGTGGTGTTTTTGATGTAAAATTCCAATTTTGCCCCTGTGATTGTTCATATAGAATTGTGTTCTGCTTCATTATGTACCAGGGAAGCATTTATTAAGTCTGGGGACTTTTTGTAGGTGTTCCCTTCTACAGCCATTTATAGTACTGTTAGAATTAAATCTCTAGGAGTTATATTTCTCCATCTTTGAAGTCTTTATGAAGAGATGTGGACATGCATTTCTGTGTTGATTGCAAAGCTTAATATTTGCCTACTGCCTGTCTCTGGGGAAATACAGACTGTACCTGCAGCAAACTCTGAATGACACAGTTGGAAGGAAGATTGTGGTGGATTTCCTTGGCTTCAACTGGAACTGGATTAACAAGCAGCAAGGGAAACGTGGCTGGGGTCAACTGACTTCTAACTTGCTGCTCATTGGCATGGAAGGTAAGGAACTCCCTATGACTCGGGGCGAAGATTTGGTCAGTGTTTTTGTATTTGAGAAAGTCTTTCAGATGGATTTTCAACTAGTTCCTAAGTGTTCTTCCCAAGCAAGCGGATTAAAGTTTTCAACTGGAATGAGACTGCTGTCACAACATAACTTGGGTTATAAGAATGAAAAAAACCTCAAAACATTAGCTTGCTTACTATGAATGCCTGGGGGTTCTTCTGCTTGTGGAAAGGCTCTACTTGATACTGCATTTCCAGTAATTACTGATCATATTTTGAGACCTGTGTATTGTTTGATCACTTCGAATATCGTAGATTTGAAATGTCCAGAGTCTAAGAGTTTGTAAGATGAGCAAAGTTAGCCTTCTGGACTTTTATTAGGAGTGACTGATGTCCACCCTAATGGAAAAAACAGATGTGCACAAAATGACTTACTATATTTTAAGATTTGAATAAATTTAAGATCTAGTAATAACAGTCAAGCTTCGTAACCATTAATCAGTGCCTAAGATGGTAGGAGGGTGCTTGTATTATGAAGCCCTGATGACAAGGAGGTTTGTTTACTTGTTTTCTTGCAAAATTACTTGGACTTTTCTCAAAATCAGACTATTAGACTCCTTTTCTCTAGATTAATAATAAGATGTAGAATTGACTATAAAAAATTCTCTGCTAAACAGAGTATTTTATGAAAAAGCTTCTCATCAGCATTTGCCATCTGCTGTTCACGGAGACAAGCTGGAAATCCTCATCCTGCAGAGCACAGTTTGCTGAAAATGGATTCAGAATGGAACTTATTAAGTGGGGTAGTAACTGCTCAGTGAAAACAAACTGATAAAACGATCAGATTGTAACATTCTTGGAGTTATTTTCCTTTCTTGGTTTTCTTGATATGTTGAAGAGTATTTACTGTCTTCAGCAAGGAATAGAACTTGCTTCAGTCACTCACAACTGCACTGAAGTACCTTGATATCTTCCCTTTCTGCATAGGGAATGTGACACCAGCTCATTATGATGAACAGCAGAACTTCTTCGCTCAGATTAAGGGTTACAAGAGGTGTATCCTTTTCCCTCCTGATCAGTTTGAATGTCTCTACCCTTATCCTGTGCATCATCCATGTGACAGACAGAGCCAGGTGAGAGTTGCAGATCTGTTTATGTTCCATGGGAAAACAAGGGCATTTGTGAAGATGCTGTGTGGGAAGAAGTTATATTACAGTGTAAGCTGCGTAGCACTTCTGTGCTTTGCAGTATCTGTTTTCAGATCTGTTAACTATTGAATGCATTGAGTATAGGTGGGAGGACAGGAGTTGTTTCTGTTTGTGTGATCTTGACTTGCAAGAACTAGGATTATTAACTTCTCTCACTGATGGCACAGCTGGTCTTCAGCAGCTGTTTCCTCTGTTCTGGTTTGTAGATCGCTTGGCCAAAGACAGATTTGCTTGGAGACAAATTTCAGGACTGCTAGTGAGTTGGTATTTTTCAGGATATGCAGGAGCTGACTATGGAGATGAAATGGGAATGTAAAAGCCAGAAAGGAGGGATAAGGAGGAATTTCATACTGAGATCAAATAAGGAGGACTGTCACTGCAAGAAGGTTTTCTAAGTTTCTTAATATTTTATTGTTTTAGGTGGACTTTGACAATCCTGACTATGAGAAGTTCCCAAATTTCCGGAGTGTGGTTGGCTATGAAACGGTGGTTGGTCCAGGGGATGTGCTATACATACCTATGTACTGGTAAGAGAGGTGGTGGAACTGTGCAGTGACCAGCAAGTAGAAGTTAAAAAGTTCTCTGTAAACTCTTGGACTGGCTCTTAGGGGAATTTTGCTTTGCCTCTTCCAGCAAATGTCATTTTCTGTTACGTCTTGTGCCAGCCTCCTTCCTTGCTTTAAGATGGGAGTGATAATTCTTCCTGATGCTACCTTGTTGTGTGTGTTCTCTACTAATGTGCAAGAAAAGGATCTGTATTTAAGAATTCCAGAAGTTCTGTGTTCTTCATGCTGGAGGTATAGGCCAGTTCTGTCCAGTGCAGTCTGAATTCATTCAACCGAAGTATTTGCCTATAAGCTGTAGAAATAGCTTCTCAGGAGCTGTAGAAATGGCTTCTCAGTAGTTTCTTAGTTTTTTCATCCTGATCTTTCAATGCAGGTGGCACCACATTGAGTCTCTCCTGAATGGCGGGATTACCATCACTGTGAACTTCTGGTACAAGGTGGGTACAAGCACCTTCCTACACACCTTGGATAGCTCTGTCCCAGAGGATTGTTTCAAACAGAGCTGCATTGGCATATGCATCATTGTGAAATCTTTGCAACAAACTGTGTGCTTTAATGTTGAAAAATACTTTGTACGTTTCATGTGATGTGTGAAGAGCTTATTGGCTGGGAGAAGACTGCTGATTCAGTAGGTGTGCAGTGAGTTACTTTTGCTATTTCAGGGTGCCCCAACCCCAAAGAGAATTGAATATCCATTAAAGGCTCATCAGAAAGTGGCGATAATGAGGAACATTGAGAAGATGTTGGGAGAAGCCTTAGGAAATCCACAAGAGGTACGAATGAAAACCAGTCACTGTTGTTGTAATAGTTGTGGGTTAATGCAAAACTCACAGTGCAAGCTATTTGGCTCTGCAGCTGTTGTCATAGCACAGGTAGGAGAATGCAGCTTTACTCTTCAGCTGTGACTGGTTTTTGTGCTATCTTGAGAGTTCTCCTTGGCTAGAAAAATTCCCCTTAAATTATAGTTCTGTAGAGGAAATCTACAGGCAATGGGATAACTTCCTGTTTAGGGAGGAAGATCATCTTTGGTTTGGGGCAGTACCAAGAAAGTGTTGCTTCCAAGCTATCATAAGCCTTCTGTGCAGTATCAATATCCAGTATTGTAAATAAATAAAAATGGTTTTATTTTTACGTATTGAGTCCAAATCTCTTAAATCAGAAATAGTTCTTCCATAGTTGTGTGCTTATCAGTCATCTCTGCTTTTTTTCTTCCAACTTTAACTGGTATTTCAAAAAACAGTGGATTAAATACTGATATATGCTTTTGAAGATCACATCCACTATTTTCGCTTTCAGATCAACATGAGAATAGAAATGTTTTTGTGGTCTGTATCCCTTAACACTGTGCAGGAGCTCTTTTTTTTATTTTTAGCTCAGATAGTGTGAGATTACCTGTCCCCTGCAATTATCTTGCTGTTGTAACATGTTTAAGGTCTTCCCATCGGGCAGTGCTGACAAATAAGAGTGGTCTTAACTGAAAAACTGCCAGTATTAACCTTCCTGTCAAGTGACCCCAACAACTAGAGTGGATTTAGTGGGTAAGAGTGTTCCTTCTCTAACATGCAGAAAGCAACCCCTGATGACGGTTGGCTACTTTTAATAGCATGTTCTGAGAAATCATAAATCTATGCAGGGAAGTGGGAAAAAATGTCAAACCAATACTATGCATGTAGTGTTTTGGTGGCATCTGAAGTTGAATATTTACTGAGAACTCAGCGTGCCCCAGAGCTGACATTCTCTGCTCTGGGGCACTTGGCTCTTAAGCTGTCCAGATGTGGAAGGAGCAGGTTGTGCAGTTGCCTCTTTTGTTTGGATAACTGTCTTGGATAACAATGTGTTTTTGCTTTGAACAGGTGGGTCCCTTGTTGAATATGATGATTAAAGGACGGTATGACTAATGCCTGGCTGCCCAGGTGACTGATGTTGCAGCTGCTTTGTTCACAAGCAATGGAAGATACTGAGAGCTAGTATTGCACGCAGCACTTAATAGACTGATGGGTTTCCTGGCCCATCCCTATCCCTGCCCCACTACAATAAAGGGGGCTACTGGAACTGCAGAACCATTAGTACCCTGATCATCCTCCACTGTCATCTAATCGAACCTCCCAAGAAAGAGTCTGCACTTACTGGAAGTTGGATTCACGCTCACTAACTTTTTTTCTTCCTTTGCTCTGTTTGCCACGAGAAGCATGGCTTCTGGCATTCAGATATTGCTTCAGGATTTTCAGGCATTTGAAGAAGAGCTTGAAGGGGAACTGGGATCGGTTGTGTTTCTTCAGCCTCATGGGGTTTGGGCCTCCTGGCTGGGTTTATGTGTTGGTGCCTGCAGTGGATATGGAATAATGGGAAGTGACAGGTTTCACAGCTCTTCGTTATTAGAGGACCTGTCCATCCTCAACTCTGGCACCTTTTTGTATAGCGAAGGTGAAAAAGTGAAATGACCTGTGTATGATGAGCAACTGGACATGAGATTCAGTTTCTTCAACTCAAGACATCTGTGCTTGAGACTTTGTACAGGGTAGAGAATTAAAAGTTAATCAAGTATGTGAGCACCAAATCCTGTGCTCTCCAAATATCTATTGTAGGAGTCTAGATAAACTTCATTCTGACAGCAGCTTTGGGGGGTGAAGACTTCTCTCCCGCTCTTAAGCTGCAGTGTGTTAGAAGGGGATGAAGCGTTATGAAGGGAGATGGATAAATGTCAGGCCAATCTTTGAGTCTTGAATGATTAAGCCACATTTGAAAAAAAAAAAATCTGCAGGAGTAGTGAGAGAGACTGTAGAGACACAGTGTCAGACAGGTACAGAGCCTCCTTTATCCCCATCAGGGATGCCAGCTCCTCAGACGTTTTGCCCTTTTTACCAAACCTGCAAGAACTCGAGTGTGTGTGTGGCTGCACACATGTGCATGTTTGTGTGATGTCGTATGGTTCCTGTCCATCAGTTTAATCCATGCCAGTGTGTTGTTCCCTTCCTTGTACAGTCACTTGAAAGAGGTCAGGGCTTTCTGTTTAATTGTGGTTAAGTTATCTTAATCCTTCCCGCATTCTGGAACTTGGCGTGGCAGGCTGGAAGTGACAAGACCAAGGCAGAGGAACAAGAGGAGCTTCTGGTTGAGTTCTCAGCAGTCACCCTAAAAAATCATTTTGCTTTCTTCCACCTCTGCTGCAAAACAAAACAAAAACCATAGGCTCATATGGAGGCTGACTTTTTATTCCCTGGGGTGCACTGCAGCGCTGTTCCTGATTTGCAGATAGTGCCAAGGACTCTTATATCTAATGCAGTTGTAATGGGTCCTAAGAGAATAGATGGGAAAAGCTATTGTATCTCATTAAAGAAAATAGTGAGGGATTGTTGTTGTTTTTTTCTGATGAGATTTCCCATTACTTTCCCCTTTCTTCAGTTTTTATTCTGACAGGATTCTGATGAGTGTTAAGAAGATGTTGGTCAGTAAGTGCTCTGGCATTGGCCTCAGGCCTCATCTTCTGCAGGGATAGCTCATGCACCATGTGCTATTAGCTTCTCTTGGACTAAGGTGATGGACTTACTGATCTGGAGGGTCTAGGGGCTAGTTTTACAGCTGCTTTCAGGTCAGAGCAAATGAAGTGCAGTTGGCTGCTGCAGAGCCCTCCTTTAGGAAATGTGCATGTCACTGAATAGTCTGACTGCCACGTTCTCTGTTGCAGACTCTGCCAAGTTGTGGTCAGAATCAAACAGAGGTCACGCACCTTCTCAATGCTCTGCCTTTGTGCAGGTGGGAAGAAGGCTAGGCTACTGACTGGCCCAGAAGAAGGCCTTCCCAGGAATCCTGGGCACACGTGCAGTCTCTGCCCTTGCTTGAAAGGTGCTCAAATGAAATCCCATCTCTGCTATTTATTTATCATGCAGTAGTCTCCAGTACTACTTGTTAGACACCATCAATTCTTGGAGTTCGGGGTGGGAGAGAGAATGGTACTTAGGGAACGTTAGGATCCTTTTTATTTGCCAAAGGTCTAACTTTTTTAAGTGTCTGAACAGTTTTTGCTGCACTTGACTTTGTGAAAGCTCATTTACAATGCACTGATGGACTGACTCTCCCCTTCCGTTTTCACCTTGTGCTTTCAATGCCCCTTGCCATGGTATTGGGAAGCTGTGTGTGTTCTCTGCTAGGGGTGTGTGTGTGTGTGTGTGTGTGTGTGCAGGGGGTGGGGTGTGACAAACACACGGTACCTTCTGAAGTGTAGTTCTTAAATACAACCAATGTTGAACAACAGAACTGTGTGGCTTCTATTTTATGAGTGGCTGTATATGAAGGCTGTGTGAAGGGATGTGCATATGGAGTTACATTTCAGTCTAATGATGTCACTTTATTCTTAGCTGGTGAAGTCTGCTGGTCTCAATAGCTTCACAACCACAATACCAACTGCGTTTTTGTGTGACTTCATGATTTTCCCTAAGCTCAACCCATAAGCCTGAAAGGAAAGCTGGGTATAAGATAGTATCTTTGAAAACTGTTGTAAGTTTGTAACTGTTGTTAAGTCATGGCCTGATGATTGAGCACCTGGTGCAGGGGGTGGCTGGCCCAGGAAGCACAGGTGCAAGCAATTCATCTGTGCCTCTCACGTGACAAGAAGGGGTGGGTACTGGGTCCACCCCTCCCTGGGCTCATTTAAGGGCTAGACTCTGAAAGGAGACCATCTCCTGGATGAAGGCTACTTTCTGAGGGGGAGTATGCTGGAGCTAGAGGCCCTGTCACCAGCTGGGTGAGTCAGTTTTTTTCCTAAATATCATTATTGATGTTCCTAAGAATGCTTTGCCTGGTACCATGAAGAATTTTATCAGAAGCAGTTTTTAACTGCTTCCAAGGACCAATGCTTGTCAACAGCAAATACTGTCAGGGAGGCAACAGATTTCCCTTCCTGACTCCTTGAGTGGTATTGCTGTGTTCGGTGATGGGACCGAAGGGGCAAACTACAGTGAAGCCTAATGAGTTCTCTGTCAATTGTTTCTCCTTTGTGTGTCTTGTTCTCTGGTACTTTATGTGGTTCATATTTTGTTCAAGGTAATCTTAGTGAAAGCCTTCCTGTTTGTAAAGGTATGCAACCTCTCCATAAACTAAAGATGCATATTTCTTTCTGGTGGTAATAACACCACAGCGATCCTAGCATCTATCAGTGAAAAAGCATTGGCTAAATCACAACAAATTTCTAATGTGTAGTAAAATGGGGAGGAGTGGAACAGAAGATAGGGATGTTAGAGGGTGGTAAGAGAGACAGCTGTCTGACCCTGGGGTACCGTAACACTCATTCTTTCCTCACACCCTCAAGGAACAGTTTGAGTGTGGAGGGAGTGGGAAAGACTCGCAGATATGTTTTCCTGTGGCTGTGAGCATTCACCCTTCCCTGCTGTGCCTGCTGGGATCATCACCTCTGAATACACAGTTGGTTCTGTTCTACTGGGCATAGTTGTCTGCATTTGTTTGATGCTGTAGTCTTTCTGTTGTGTGTGTACTTCTTGAGTAATGTGTGCTGCTAGTACCACAAAGCTCAGAGATGTCTCAGGTTATGCAGAGAAGTAGAAGAATTTGAGGCATTTGAAAAGCAGGTCAGACTCTTAGTCTATCTTGTTTGTTTTTATTACCTTATGTCTTGTGATATTTTCCTTTTATTTTGCTCTCCCGTTCTTCTGTTTCTTGGAAAATTGATTTAATTTTTTTCTGAGGAAGAGCAAAACTTCTCTTAATCTTTGTAGGCTATGTCTGCAGGGCTTTTCCTGTAAGAATAGAAAAGCATGCAATTTTAGACTGGTGTGCTGTTTTTGCCATTCTGCACTCAAGAAGCCTGGAGGAGGAGGAGGGTCTCTGCCCAGGGATGAGTGATAGCAGACTGCTCCACCAGGCAGGCAGGGTGGTGACCTTGCTGATTAACAAAAGCAGAACTTCTCACTGGGTCAGGATCTGGTCCAGACTTAGTGATCGTGGTCAGCCTCAGCACAGTGATCACTCAAGAAATTAGGAGTGATAAAGCAGGTGCAAGGTGAAGCTAGCTGGTCAGGATCAGGGTTAGAACTGAGGAGGTATGAGATCAGGTGCAGACACAGCTGTGGTGCAGGGGCAGTCCAACACAGGTGTGGATGAAGGGTGAAACCTTCAGCTTCAAAGCAGCTCATGAGGGGGGAAAATAAAGGCAGGCCCTGGCTAGGGCAACTGCTGCTTTTCTTTGTAGCAGTTCTTATCAGCAGACAAGCTGCTCCCAACTCTGAAGTCTCTGGATGGGGACAGTGCACTCCAGCTTTGGCAATCTCTTTGCAGCAGGCCCCTTTGAGTATTCATTCGTTGTTGAGCCATACTGCTCAACTGGAAGTGCAGCAGCAGCTGCAGCAGGGAGTACACGTGGCTTTTCTAACAGTGCTTTTCCCTAAGCCTTCCTCCTGCCACATTGCCTGAAAGGCTTCCTTGCACTCTGCTTGTTTTATAGTCTTTGTCTTCTCATCTCAGATGAGAGAGAGCATCTCTCCTGCCAGTGTCCCAGGATGTTCTGAAGTTGCCATATTCAGTGAGTGATTTTCTGTATTGGAGCTGCATAGGAGTTCTTGTCCAAGGAAAGTAAAAGATGCTATTACTGTGACAAACACATGCAAAGTAAGTTCTAATTACTGCCTTGCAAAGTCAAATATTTGTTGCAAGCAGAGGACTAATTGTGGGGGGAGGGAGCGGAAGTAGAGCCTCTTGGAGTGTAAGTGGAACAGATGCCTGGACGCCTTGGGGAAACGCAGCTTTCCTCTACAAATCAGAGCTTTAAATTACAAGGCTTTTACCAAAGAGAACAGTTGTGGGAAGTCGTCTGCTCTCATTTGCGTAATGGCTTCTGTCACTGGTGATTAGACACAGGATGAAGGAAAAGAAATTTGACAATTAGGAATGAGCGATCATTAATCAGAATCTTTGTTAGAAGGAGGAAAGGGGGGAGAATATCCCTCAAACAATGGAGGCAGCCACGGGAGCCACGTGAAGTCCATGAGATGCATAACTGAGTGCTACTGCTGCTCTGCAGAGCCCCCTCTACCTAGGTATGGAGTGGTAGTGAGGGTCTCAACTTAGCTGACAGCTGGGCAAAATCTTTCTTGTGCTGCCCAGTAAGTCTCCCCTGCCTGCTTAGTAAGGGAGAGCTCATATCTTGGAGCCCTGTCCTTGCACCATCAACAGCTTCTGCATCCTCAGCACCTGGTCCCAAATTGTCAGTAGAGCCACTGAATCAATGTGTTAAACTTTTGCTGAGTCTCCTTTTCCTCAGTGTTGTATACTACTTTGCAGATCTGGAATGGGCCTTGAGTGGCATGTGGGAAGATTAAGATGAGCAGCATGAGAAGTTCCAGTTCTTTTGCTAATGTCATTTCTTATAAGAGCAAGGGGAAACCTGCTGGGCGTGTGGCAGGTAGATAAAAGAAGGCAGTTGTGATTTTTCTGTGTTATTTGCTAGCTTAGCTCACTGTCCAAGAATGCACAATTCAGCACATGCATTTGTTTGCATCTCTGTGGGGTTTGATCAAATGATCACTACACATGGAAAAACAGGTAACACACATTCCTGCAGCTGTCATCTTCAAAAGCATCCTGTGCAACTGCTGCTGCAAGAGCACACTAAAAGAGGTATAGTGAGCAGAACAGCATCTATCTACTACTGGTTGGCAGATCCCACCCCTCAGGTGAAGGTTGAGCTTTGTTCCAGACAAGGCGTGGCTGATGGGATAGGTGAGATGTGGTGGATCTACAGCTATAGACACCTTTGTAAAAATCCCAACCTTTCCCAGGAATGGCACATAGACCTCAATACATGCCCAGCTCTTTGTTTGCCTAACATAAAGTTATGCTTCTCAGCATCTACTGAGAGGTTATTAAACCAGTCAGAGCAATAAAATTGGAAAGAATATTCCTTACAGGTTATCTTATGGCGTGTTAGTGTGCCTAAATAGGCTGCTCTTAGCCTCCCAGCTTGGATTTCTTAACTGAACCTGTCATGCAGAATTACAGCTGTACTCTTCTGACTAATTTTAGCAGGCTAGATTTTTTATGAGCAGGATCACAGAATTGTAGGGGCTGGAAGGGAGCTGTAGTGATCATCTAGTCCAACCCCAATGATGGATGTCATTTTATCTAATGTTCAACTTGGTCTGTAGGCCTGTGTCCAGCAAGGTACGGAGCAACATTCAAGAAGTTTGCTGGTTTGCTTTCAGGTTTATAGTCTAGACTGTTCCATCAACATAATCACAATACTCAACTCTGTTCGAAATTTCCTAACCATTGGGAAACATTTATATGGATAAAAGGGGAAAACAGGTGAAGTATTTTAGCATTCTAAAAACAAACAATTTTTTCTTAGTGTGATTAGTCTATAATTAAGCTTCCCCATAGCTCCTCAACCATCTCCCTGTCCCAACCAAAGCTCTGTCACATAGAGATAATCATCTTCAATGTATGTAACTTACAGGGCTATGGCAATAACTATAGCCTGGGTGTAGGAGACCAAGTACTTTTAAAGGGTGTGATTACAAGGACAAATTTGTATTCAACTGGAGAAGGCAGCAGCTTCATATATGTATGCACATGCAGTGCTGGTTGTATGGGCAAACAGTAGGGTGAAGGTTAAGCACAGGGAAGAGAGAGTGGCTAACTAAAACTGAAGGACAAGAAGGCATTGTGGCATTATAGCGGATGCTGGGAGCTTTAGGCTTATTGCAGTAAGGTTCATGTGAGCTGAATTTAGTGTTATTGAAGTGCAAGGCTGTAGGTCACATTCTTGGTTCTCTAACTTAATTGACTTGTATGTGTATTTCCAAGTCTTGTCACACTAAACATTTTGGTGTGGTTTGCAGGAAGAGACACTGCCTCTGATTATATAAACAGATATAACTTGGGAGAGAGGCTGGCAGATCATTTGTGGAGCATACAAGGTTGCTGGGTGTATCATCTCAAGACTGGAGCTTGCTGGATTTATTGGTTTCAGTGCCAACTTCTTTCTTTGCAAGGCTGGACTATTCACTTGAGGCTGAGATCTCTGTCAGGGTGATTATTCTTTCTGTGATTGAAGATAGAAGAAGATATCTCCAAAGAGGAGAGATGAATCTATTTCTCTTCATTCTCAGCTGGCTCCAATTTTGAAGAAATGATAGCCTGGATTTTCCCAGTGACTTGTGTTGTTCACCAGAGGATCTCAAAATGAAGGAAAAAACAGCAGGGCTCAAGACAGGATCTGCCTGAACTTTTCACCTACGCTCATCACAAAAGCAGCTGAGAGAATCAGTGTTCTCATTGCACTGGGAATGTGAATGTGTCAGGCAGCAAAAACTAGTGGTGCCGGTAGGTGTTCAGGTCAAATGCCAGTCCCTTCCAGCTGGGGAGTGCAGGGTCAGTAAGGTCTTCCTTGGCATACGAGGCAATGAGCTCTTGATCTGCCAGCTCATTTGTGAGCTTTGTGGACCTGGTGAGTTGCAGAGCTGTCACTTGGTCTGACCCTGCTCTGGAAGGAGGGCCCTTAAGGCTTTGCTGTTTTGTTTGGAGTGGTGGAAGTCTGTAGGGTGAGCAGAGGTAGAAGTGTCAAGGCGGAGCTGTAGGCTCTGAAGAACTGATTTGTCTGCCACCAGTTGACTCCAAGCACAGCCTTGGAGCCCTTGCTTCTGTCTCCTCCCCAGTACAGAGGCAGACTTATCTCCTGCTTTTGCTGTTAACTCATAGATGTCCCCATTCCATCTGTCTTTCTCTCCTCTTTCCTCTCCTTCCTTTTCCCTCCCTCTTACACCTCCCCCTCATTCCCTGTAAACGATTAATCATTTTGACAGGCTCAGTGATGGCCTTTATTTTCTTGAGGCAGCCAAGAAATGTCTGTGAGCACCTTCTCTGACACCCCCTGTGTTCTCTCACCAATCAAATTGGCCACTTCTCCTGGAGTGGCATGACCAGAAATGTAGGGAGGAAACTGAAGTAGGTCCAGCTGTGCAAATGGACAGTGGAGCAGCATGCAGTTAGGGTGCCATGAGGGCCCCTGTTAGCTGTCATCTCACTATATCTTGAACGTGTCATACTTATCTTCCTCTACTCAGGCTCCCCTTCATATCTTGGTTTCAGTGCAAAAGCAGTTGGGAGGAAACAAGGCTGCTGAGAAAAATATCAGCCTTCAAAAGAAAGGCTGGAGGGATAAGCTGTTGAAGAAGAAGAGCTGTGAAGGAACCTTTCATGGAATCTAGGGATGCCACAATTCTAGAGTTATGAATTCTAGAGTTATGCTTTCTCCTCTTAGCATGGAAGCAAACGCCATCAGCAGCAGGAAGGAGAGGCCCACAAATGACCAATCTGCCTGCTGCTTATGGGGAGGTCTAAAGACTTTGTGTACAGCAATGGATTGTAGCAGTCAAAGAAGTACAGGAGATAGTGGAGGAGAACAACTAGAAGTTGGATGGAATATAATGTTAAGACCTTGTGAAGACTTGATGTGAAAGTGGTCGCATATCATAAGGCAGCAGACTACATACATTGACCGAAGGGCTCCTCTCTAAGTCTCATGTTCGTATCAGACAAGTACCAAGCCCTGAGTTGAGATTATAAGACAGTGAGCAGACTCATCCTGGATGAAAAGCCCTGGAGTAAGACTGCACCAGCTCCTTGGTAAGGGCAAAAAGCAGGACAGATAGAAAGCCACCTCTAGATCAATGCAGCCATGCCTCTGGAAAGAACAGTCAGACTACTGATAGCTTCCCAGAGTCCATTGAGAGCTCACAGGCTCTTATGAGACATTGTTACCCACCTTTCACCATAAGAGTTTGGGTTCTTGCTGTGAGAGTCAGCAGAGCCTTCAGGTAGCAGGCTGGGTGGGTTCAGAGAAAGCACTGAGGGAAAATCACAACCTCGCTCCTACACCTCTGTTATTTGTTTTTCCTTGAGCTAAAAGAATACCCTTCAGATACAGACCTAAAAGCTGTTATAAGCCCAAAGGGAGAAGGATGTCCTCATCTGGTTCAAATGTCTTTGCTCCCTGTGGACTGACTGCATCAGATCTCTGGAAGGTAAGAAGAGTTGAGCAGAAGAAGAGTTAACAGGCACACTTCAGTGGATGAAAGGGCAGTGTGCGCTCCCTTTTGACTGCCTCATGTTGCGTGTGACTTCAGCCAAAGTCACTGTTGAATTTGTCTAAAGTAGCCTTCTCAAGGAAGTATTAATTTTTGTGCTGGTGATGCTAAACATATTGTTGAATGGAAAGCTGTAAATGCTTGGTGGAGCAGCTCTGGACAGGCCATTGACCTGACTTGCTTTCCAAAGTCTTGTGCTCATGTGCCCATGGTGAGAAACACAGGCGCTGTGATTCCAGACTGGTGGCTGCTGGTGGCTTCACTGCCTCTTCTCTGGCAGAGGGTAGTTACATACACTCCCTTGTGTGTAGTCAATGATGGGACTCATTTGTTAGCAGGGCTTTATTTTATAGCAGAAGATAGCCGGGGGAGTTTACATCTAGTATGGGAAGTAATATTTCTTTCTTGGATGTAACATAAGAGAACATACTGAAGGTGTTGAACAGTTTATCTCAGTTGGAGTTTTCAAAGAACATATGAGATCAGCAGAAATAACATCTGACCAATGTGGCTAATACTGAGAGCCTATTTTAAATCATGAACAGCCCCAGTGGGGTCTAGGTCTTTCCACATTCCTGCCTGTTGCATGCACTAAAGGCTCTGAGTAGTGTGGCACTGCAGTGACAAAATTCATGAGAAAGCCATCAGCTGGAAGCAGAATGCAGTTGGGTTTGTCTCTTCTTTCTCAAGAAGGTAAACTATAGAAAGGGGTGGCTGAGAGTGCTCAGCAGTGGGTTCTCAATGTTGCTTTGTCCTGTTAAATTCAAATTTCCTTGCCTGGGATGGCTGTGATATTTCCATCCTAAGAATTAATGTAATTTCAATGGCCAAGGCACTGACCTGTTCTAAGTGTATCTCCTTTAAGTAGGAAGTTGAACCAGACGATCGTAAGATCCAGTGAGTTTACCCTAGAGAGCTTATCACCTGATGTGTGGTATTTCATCCCAACCCACCAAAGGATGGTTGGACTAGATGATCTTAGTGGTCTTTTCC
Source organism: Cyrtonyx montezumae (assembly GCF_038088225.1). NCBI lineage: Eukaryota > Metazoa > Chordata > Aves > Galliformes > Odontophoridae > Cyrtonyx > Cyrtonyx montezumae. Next base: position 14,257,554 of record NW_027072045.1, on the reverse strand, counting down.
AACATTAATGAATCTGTGGTTCACTGAAACAGCCTCAGAGCCTGGTGAATTTAGGATGTGCCCAGGGTTTCATGAAGACTTTTCTCAGTGAACTTGAATGTGTCTGTCAGCAGGACTTGTTAGTATAGCAGGCTCGGGTGGATGATATTTGATTGAGAGCTCTTAATCAGCACGTGGCAGATGCTTGTCACTTTCCTGCAGTGAGTGTCCAATGTTCAGTGGGAAACCTGGAGCATGAGGCAACTTCACATGCTCCTTTTAGGTGGCAGACATGCTTGTGCTCTTGGGGACTTTGGGACTAATGTTTGAATGAGCTGGAGTTAGGAATCCAAAATTTTGAGGTGCCCTGGCCTGTATGGAAGTATTTCTGTCTGGGCATGGTCTATCTGGGCTGCTCTGAACATTATGGATGTGTTGCTGCTGTCTTTGCGGAGTGGATGAAAGTGTTTGTGGTAAAATGTAATCAAGTGGAAAATTGCAGTGCATATAAACACATATGGCACTCAATGACTGGGCATTAGGCACAGTGACTGCAGGCAAAAAAAATTATCTGTAAACGTTTCGCAGCAAGTTTCAAAATCTTAAAGAACAATAAGATATTAGCAATTTAATGGGGTGATTCAGCGGAGCAGCGATCCTTGGGTTGGGAGAACGAGGATGCATGCAGCTGCAGTGACAGAGAGGCTGGAATTACTCAGCCACACTCAGCAAGCCCTGTCTCTCAGCACAAGACAGCTGCCAAAGGTTTCCTTCCCATGGCAAGGTGGCTGTGCTTGGAGAGGGGAGACAGGAGATGGCCCGTGAACCTCACCAGTGCCACCTTCCAGCCTCCTCCAAGAGCCTGCTGTTTACAGCAGCATTTGGAAGAGGTTGTGTGCAGCCAATGAGGCAGAACTGATGGGCTAGGTGGATCGGGCCTGGCTCAGGCTGGGAGCTGCAGAGTCACTGCAGGTTAACAGCTGCCTTGGCCTCCCAGAAAGAGAGTGCTGGGTCCTGGTCACTTTTTGTGCCTCCAAGCTCCATCTGCTTTTGCTGCCTGGGGTAGCATGTTCTCAGTCTCTGCAGAGCCTGCAGCAGCCAGATCCCTCCTGGGAGCAATTGTTTTTCACCCTGCCAAGAAGCCATGTTACCTGCTGGAACTGAACTTGAGTCTTTCATGTCTAATACTGTGAGATTTCACTCCGTGAGCTTGCTGTCAGACTCCAAACCTCCTGCTTTGATATAACTACTGGAAGGGGACAAAGGCATGTCAGGGCAGTGTGTGAAAGTGATTCTTTTATGAGTAACGGAAGTATCAGAAAGGTGCTTTTCCTCTTCTTTCTATACAACAAATTCACTTTTTCTGACATTGAAGAAGGTTGTCTTTTAGTGAGAGGAAAGGAGAAATGCATCTTACCAGTGTCACCTTCCTCAAGGGACCCAGAAAAGTGACTTCAGTAGTAGAAGGTATATAGCCCAGGTGGCCCTACTGACTGCCCTGAGTCCTGGATCTGGTGGCCAGACCTGCTGAGGCATTGATGAGGGAATTGCTTCTGAAGGAATGAGGGCACCAAATTAGGAAATACCATTGGATGTGAGGTATCGCCAATTTGATCTGGCATGGCCTGGCTGACTCCAGTCCTACCTGGGGAGAAACCTTCTCAGACAGTAAGATAAGTTGTCACTGACAGTAAGAACTACCTAAATGGATCAGTACAGCTCAGAAGCACTGATTTTGTCTGTAACTGTCTGCTTCTCAGGAATGTAAGGAACACAGTGGGGAGCTAGGCTGGTGTGAAAGAGCAGTAGGCTCTTTCTGCCTCTCACTGTAAGACCTTTCATTTCCATGCTAACTTGTCCACAGCAAGGTGAACATGCCTTATCTTGGATGTGGTATCTGATTGTGGAACCTGAGACCCAAGTGGCTGGATCATTAGCAAAGTGTAGCTTGGGTGAGATGCCAGGCAGGCTGCAATGGATGTCTCTGGCTTTGTATGGCAAGAGGCCAAAGGCTGGGCAAAAAATGCTTTGTCAAGGTGTGTGTTCAGCTCTGGATAGAATTTATGAGAATAATGATGGGAGAACTTTAAATGAATTACTATTCAGTGATGTTTTTCTTCGTTCCATGTTTTTATCCATTCAAGAAATTTCTGCCTTTAATTTCATTGCCCTGAACATGGAATATTAGCAGGAAAGATTACATTTTTTTGCTTGGTGTGTCTGCTGGTTTAGGCACTCATGTTTGCAAGCTTTGAGAATGCTTCCCTTTGCTGATACCTAAGCACCACAGAGAAGTTGTAGTCCCACTACCAAATCAAGCTAAGCCATGCCTACCTCTATGAGAACAGATACATTTACCTACAGAATTCCTCTCTATCTTAACTTTTAGACAAAAGCAACTCTCAAGGGATGCTCCTCCAAAAAGAACACCACGGAATATTCTGCTATGGTCAACTTCAAATGTGAAGATCTTAAGATTTGTACCTTGTAAAGTGCTCTGTGTTTGCTTGAACTACTTCCCTGCCTACTCCATTCTCTGCTTTGCTAACTTTGATCTGTAGCTTTTTACCAGCTTCATCTTTTTAGGTATTTCTGTGCTGTGGCAGCATTAAATCCAGGGAGTTTGAGCTTCACTTCCTCACATAAGAAAGATGTAAATTATGTCTTTTTCCCTGCTTGCTTTCATCAATCTGCATGCAGATCTAGAAGTGGAGGTCTCCTAGACCTCATGTATCCAGGGCAACAGTCTGTACCTGTGTCTGCTCTCTGCTGAGAATGCCAGTACTTAACTCCGGCCTCCTGAGCTGGGGCATCGGGGAGATGTTATGTCCAATTCCCATGGAGAAATGCAGGACAGTAGGAGAGCAAGTTTCAAGGCATTCAAACAATGAGGGCATCACTGGGAGAGCCTCTGTTACTCCAAGGAGTGGGCTACTTCTGAGAAGGATGAGGGGAGGGGAGGGAGCACTTCATGGCTCCCTATGAACCTCTGATATCTGGTCCTGAAGAGCAGATGGGTCCTATCCGCATTAGCACTACTTCTGTGCCAGGGTTGCAGTGCAGTTGCTCTGACCCTGGTGAAAGTCATCTGGAAGATAACACAAAGACTTCCTTCTGGCTTATGACCAGTCAGGAATGGAAATATGTCCCTCTTGCTTACAGCAGCAGCAGCTGGACTGATTCTAAGGCAAACTTGAAATTGGTGAAGTTGATGGCATGTGATGGTTGTTCCTGTGACAAATTCTGAAGCCACCTGAGTTACTGTTCTCACCCACATGGAGGTTGTGATACTGGAGGCAGGTCTGCCTGTCACACCTGAAAGAACTGTGCAGCTCAGATGCAGCTGGGGAGATATTTTAAGTCAATAAGTAGCTGCTCAGTTACTCTGTGTAAGTTTGTGGGTAACTAAGGGAGTTCTCCTGGTTTCTTTTGTCTAAATCCTCCTTCCCCAGGGGCCTTCTATCAGGGTTTGAAGACCCTAGGACAGAAAAAAATCCACTGCTGCTCTGAGGAATTTGCTCCAGAGGTAAAAGTCCCTCACTGATTCACATAAGACCTATCACTGGATCTCATTTTCGACTGGTCTGGTTTTACTGCTTCTGTGGGTTCTTTCATGCCAGTCCCCCTCCCTCCTTTTGGAGCAGAGTTGCTGATGCTAGTACTGCCTTGTGCGCTTACTTGACTGGGCTGCTGGTGCTAGGTCATTAGATGTTGCCTTCTTAAGGCACCTAACTGCCACTATGCAGTGTCCCCGTATGGGGCACAAGCAGTCCCTGACAGGGAGTTCTCAGGCCCTGGGGTAAATGCAGCCGTGATGTGGCTGATGCTAGACGCGTTCACAAGTATCCGCATGTGTGAGGACAGCAGAAGAGGAGTGCTGAGTGGGACAACTCCTATGTCAATCCCTGTCATCAGGATATGGTCCTGTGTGAGGGTTACAACTAAAGATGGTGGCTGCAGTGGGATGTAAAAACCTCAGGATCTGGAGGCTTAGGGCGCGGTTTTGCTTTTGAAACTCTTAAAAACAGACAGAAGCGTCATCCTCCTCTGTAAGAAAGAAGGCGACTGCAGGGCGCTGCACCGCAGCTGCGGGGTCCACGGGACGCGGTGGGGCCGGGCTCCGGAGCCGCCTGTACTGCCGCGCGTTGGCCACGGCGTGGAGCCCACGGTCCGTGCGCTGCTCGGCGGAGCCCCGCGGGACGGGGCTGCCCGCGGGGACCGGCGCTCCTGGCCCCGGGGCACCGAGTCCTGATTCTCCAGCTGCGTGGGGCTTTCGGTTCCACTTCGGCCTCCTCTTTTAAACCCTTGGTGCTCGACCAAGGCTGGATTTGCTTCTCCTGGACCACACGCACGTGAGCTGTGAAGGTTCACGAACCTGCACGTTGGTGTTGCAGGGTGGATGGTGTCTGTTGGGTTAGGTGCTGTGCTATTTCAAGCGTGTGTTGTACGTCACGTTTTCCTGTTGATATATATAGTGTCGTAGATTTACGGACTTTTGCATAAGTCTGTGCCTACTGTGTTCGTTCATCGAGCGTCTAACGGCAGCCTACGGGCACGCTGGGCTCAGCTCTGATGTCCGTCTGTTCACAGAAAAGGAGGAAGGACAGATCTCCCTCCCGAAGCACGCTCCGGTGCAGGGAGCTTGCTCCTGAGCCCCTTTCCCTCCGCCACCGCACCCTGCTGCAATGCGAGGGCCGGACCCGAGAGGGCAGCAACAGACTGCGGGAGGAGCGGGATGTCCTCCGAGGTGACAAAGGGGATGCCGAGCAGAGGCTTTTCCTGGACAGGGGTGTTCTCCGGGGCTGCTGCCTGCGAGGCTCAGAAGGTGCTGTGGGAGAGGGGCAGGGTACGCTGCCCTCCTTGGCCAGCTGTCTGTCTCTGACCCCTCTTGGGGTGAGGGGCTTGCCTTAGGCTGGCACCTCTGAGACTTGGCGTGTTGGCAATAGGGGTGGCTATGCCTAATGTGATGGGGATGGAGCTGGCCAACCAGCTTCATCCTGATGAGTCTTCATCCTAGCCCACACTGGAGTGCTAGTGAATCTGCCTTCTCTTTGGTCATCAGTCAGTGGAAAGAGGGTTGTTTTGCTTTTTTTTTTTTTCTCCCCCTCAGAACTGATGTATCAGGCAGACCTCTGTTTCTGGTTCTCACTACCTTCACCAAAAATCACTTCTGTACCTCATGGCTCAGAAAGCATTGAATGCCCTTTTCAGTGCACCTCAGGTAGACAGAAGCATGCCTGGGGCTGGGTGATGCCAACCATGGCTGAGCTCATCCCTCCCTGCTCTCCCAGCAGGAGCAGGAGCAAAGCCTCTCAGGAGGGAAGGAGCTGCTGAACTCCACAGTAGGGCACACAGTTCTGGTTCTTCAGAGCCCCTTGGTCTCATAGAAGCCAGAAGTGAAGGTGAGCTCTGATGTGGATGGTAAATGCAAAGCCACAGATTAAGCAAGGTGATGTGGTGAGAAGCTCTTCTTCCCTGCTTGTTGTATGCCCACCACCACAGTCAGACTGTTCTTGGCCCAGCAGGTACTCCCAGCACTGATGGAGGTCAGAGAGCATGCTCACCCTTCCCTGTCAGGGGAGTTGTGGAAAAGTGCAACAGCACAGGGCATGCAGAGGAGGAGGAACGAAGCAGGGTACAGTGGCTGCAGTGAGCAACATGGAGCCGTGACACCTCAGCCAGCCCACTGCCATTGCAACCCTCTGCTCACCAGCTCTGTGCTCACAGCCCCCTCCCTCTCCCTCCTTTCCAGATTTCTTGTACCATTTTCTTGGCAAGGGCACTGGCTTTCAGCTTCTGCACCTCATGTGCTCCATTGATAGCTGGTAATTTATGCAAATCTCCTAATATATGGATTCTGGGATCAGGACAGAGGGTTTGTGTGTGAGATGAGATTAATATGTTTGCAGATTCTCTCTGCAAAGAGAAGGCAAGAGGCAGGCAGGGCTGGGACGCACACCCTAGGTCTCTATTAGCACCTCAGCACACTGCTGTGCCTGTAGCTGGCAGTTTGAGGGCTTGCCTTGCTTTGCCACCCTGCTTGCCCACAGCCCACGCTGGCCACCTCAGAGAAAGCCTGCCCCTGGGAAATCACAAATGCTTGGTAGCTTTTTGTGCCTATGCCTGCTCTTCCAAGCTTCAGCATCTCCAGAAGGTGGCTGGGCTGAGCTGTGATGAAGTCTTCCGCTACTGCAGAAGCATGTGGCCTCGTGGAAGTCCTGGAAAACTGCAGCTTGGTGATGGTTATGGGATGTCTGCTGCCACTTGTAGCTGTGGGACTCTTGGTGCAGGTGGGCCGAAGCCAGGCAGAGTGACATGAGCAGCAGCAGGGAGATGGAGGGCACAGCTCTGGCCTTGGTGCTCAACTGTTGCACTGGGGTGATGTGATAAAGATGAAGGCCGGATGGACTGAAGCTGAGAGGTTGCAGGGGGATGTCATATATCCCTCTTGGGGACAGCAGGCCCTGGGGCTGGAGGTGCCCTATTTGTCTGCACTGCACCCAGCTGCAGCCCAGCTCCATCCTGGGGCCCCCAGCCTGGCACTTGCTGATTGGTTGTATGGGAGGAGAGGGAGCCTCCTCTGATTCAGATGTTCCCAAGGAGTACGTATTCCACACCTGACATTTAGAAACCAGGAATCCTGCTGATTGATAGAATTTGATGCGGTGGAGTATATTTCACAGTGTATCATTTATCCTGGTGCTGCCTCATGTGAAATGTCAGCCGTCTGGGAGCGTTTCTGATCACTCTTTGAAGCACTGATTCCTGATACACTCAGGAAAAGGATGCTCTTTCCCCTCAGCTCAGCCCCATACCCTGAGCTGCAGTAGGGTCCTGCTGCCCCCTCTCCTCCTACAGTACCTATGTCCCTTTGGGAACCATGCAAACACCTTTCTCCTAGATCACTTCCCTTCAGCAGCACTCCTTGTTGTGCTCCCTTTCCCCAGCTGCCTCTGGGTTTGATCCCAATGCTCTTTTTAGCCTTTGGAGGAATATTTTTGACTCTCCTGGGGTTGCTGCTGTTGACAATGGAAATCTATTGTGTTCTATGTGCCTGGAAAATGAATTTCCATGTCAGAAGAGGAGAGCAATTATCACAAGCAAGAGAGATCAAATTGGGTCTTTAAAAAGAAAATAAAGTTCAGATCTTATCTGATTAATGAGATTTCTTCCAAACCTTAACAAATCTTAATTACAGAGACTCTGCTGGAAGGGATGAGGTAAAGCTAGGATTGGGGCTATCTAAACAGAACCGGGCTCTCCTGAGCTAGAGTACATCCCTGCATGAAAGCAGCAGGGATGGCCATTGAGTGTGGAAAACTGCTCAGCTGGAAACCAGCAAGGCAGGATTCTCCATGGAGTCTGAGCAGCCCCTTCCCTGAAGGCCCGTGGTGCTAGGGACAACCCTGACTGTGTTGTCCTGTTACCTGCCATCGTAGTCACCCTACATCCATTGTGGCTGCTGCACATTCCCTCCCCCTTTTTTTTCTTCTTAATAATTGTTCTATTGTTGGGGATTTTTATTCTTGTATTCCTGATTATTATTATTTTCTAATTAGTCCCTCAGTTTAAAATGGGTGGAGGCTAAAAGTTTTTATACAATTCAAACAGACAGAACGGTTTTGGATGATTTTATTGGACTGCCTGTGTAATGTGGGGCACAGACATTCACCCTGCTGCCCCTCTGTTGCATACAATAAGTTGTGTGAGTCAAGCTGTGCTCCCCGAAGAAGCACAAGTCTTTATCCGAAGAGGCTGAGACAGGGAGACTGTGGCACTTCCTGTACCAGCCGGCTCGAATGGTTCATTGCCCCGACTTCCTTGTACAAAATAAAACAAATAAAAATAGTTCCCTTCTTTATTTTTTAATTGGGACTTGTCTGGCTTTGGCATTTATCCGTCGGTTCTTGTTACGGCTTTCTCTGGGAGATTAGAGAGTTCTTTAGTACCTGATATTTCTTCCCCAGGAAGAAGGGCATATGCAGAAGCAAGTCACTCATTAATAAACCAAACGAACGGATCCCTTCCAATCTTGCATGTAGTATATTTTTTACCCAGTTTTGGTTGATGTTGAGGGCTCTTCGCTCCTGTCACTGGAAGACAAGCAGAAAAGAACAGGAAACAGAAAGAAGTCCAAACCCCTGGAAAATCAGCCACACACTCCCTCCCCTTTGTCTGCATGAATACATTGTTCCCCTTCCCGTTGTCTTCATAACAAATTTGGGGAATTATCCCTGGTGCTATTTTCCAAATCTTGGTATCGTTTCAGATTAATTATTACCAGCAAGTAGCAGAGATGGAACTGGCTGTCAGTGTTTGAGTGAGGGGTAAAAATGACAGCCGGTGTGTGCATTTAGCCCCGCGCATGTTTGCAGGGTATGGGTGGGAATGAAAGGGAGCGTTGCAGAGTGCTCCAGCATCCTTGTGTGCTCGCCCTGCTGCTCTGCTCCGGCACAGGCACGCAGCTGGGTGGAAACCAGCGAGCCCGTGGAGCTCCCTGTTCAGTCTGAGAGGCTGAAATGTCCAACAGAAGCTCTACAGGAAGATCTGCCAAGGAGGAAAATACAACAGGTACCTGCGCTGCACGTGTGTCCTCTAAAAACTTCCTAGTCAGGCTCCCAGGATCTGTACCCCGTGCTTCCAGCTTAAACTGTTACCACAAATTTTGGTGGCATCCCTGATTTACTCAGCAAGATTTCGCGCTCTCTTCTCAGTCCTGCAAAGTTTCAAATGTGTGAATAATTTAAATTATTTTTGCCTCATTTCCACTGTCTGATGTGGTTCTCGTCTGCCTGTTTTGTTTGCCTGATTTACCAAGGTTTGTTTGTTTTGGTTTTGGTTTTGGTTTTCCATTTCTACTAAGGGAGAGAACTCTTTTATTGAGATAAATTTTGTTATTTGATTGCCAGCTTTGTCCACGAGGCCCAGGCTCGTGGAGCCCTTCTGCAGCTCTTCCACATTAGGTGTGGGCTTAAATCATCTCAGAAGAAATGATTTTGGGCGCAGAATTAAAAATTGGTATTTTCCTAAACTGGGAGTCAAATATTTAGGAAACGTCCCAGCTTGCCCTGTTTCTAATTGTGATTATATTTGCAGCCTTTAATTTCTTTTAGAGTGCTGGGAGAGGAGCACTCACAAAGACACTTAGAGAGAACTGTGATTTTCATCCCCTTTCTTCATGCTTTGCAACGAACGCTGCTTTTTGTGTTAAAAAAAACACCAAACCAACAAACACAAACACAACTTCCCTCATATATTCAAATTAAACTGTTCAAAAACCAAAGAACAAGCCCTCGAACCACCAAGATTATAAAAATAACATAGCTGGGATTCTTTTACTGGCTCTCTGTTTTAAGGGGCTGCATGTGTCACATTTTAAAGCCGTTCTCTGCATTGTCCGAGGTTAGGAAGTTACTTTTTAATTGAGGGCTGAATTCCTGATCCTGACACGTGATGTTCTTCTTCCTGACCCCCCCTTCTCCCCCCAACGGCTACGTACTATTTGAGCATGAAGAACCCTGAATATGCCTGTGATCCTGATGTCCCCCAGCCGTGTCTCTGGGTTAGAAGTAGGCACCGGGAGCCACCACAGCAGTGGGAATCTGCAGACAGAGCCTGGCTTGGCCGTACCGACTCCTCAGAATCATGGGCTTGATCCCCATTCACGGCTCGCAGTTGCAAAACTGGCTTAAAAATCACATTTTTTTTTTCTTTTTCTTTTTTTTTAAGGAGAAAAGGAATTAGCAAGTGGCTTCTTTTCTGATGCTATTGTGCAGTGGAACAGCAGGCCAGCTTTCAAGCTTTTTGCCGCATCCACAACAAATAGTTATTTCTTAAGAAAAAGGATTAAAAAAGTCTGCTCAGAGCTTTGCATATAATCCTATGACTCCAGGACCCAAGGCTTTGAGTAATATCAAAATCGAAATAAATTCTCCCTGTGAGAATCATAAGAATCTGCCAAATTAGTTCACAGGGGTAAACAAACAGCCAAATATTAGTATTCCACACTAAGAGCTAAATCCTGTAAGTGGGGCCAGGGTTGCACATGGATTATCCTTTTATAGTTCAGGCGTGGATTTACCGAGGGGATTATAGGCCTTGCCCTCCCAGCCCTCCCCAGCTCCCCGCATGCTGCCCGGTCTCAGCACACAGCACAACCCTCTTGGCACCCCACTTTCTCCAGTCCTCCCTCTGGGCACCCCAATGGAGGCGACTGTCACCCTTGGGTGCGGGATGAAGGAAAACAGGGCCAGGAGCAATGCAGGTATTGGCCCAGATCTGAAATGGGTGCAGCATCCCTGGGGGATGGGGGATTAGTCCCCACATGTCCCAGCCTCCTTTCTTCCTGCCTCTGCTTTGCATCACCCAGCCCCGTTCCCTGAACGGGATAAAGACAATTGGAGCTGACACCCCGCTTCAGTTTTCCTTCCGCAGCAGGCTGATCCCGCCGCCCTGATGGGCTGTCACTCCTCATCTCCTGCACGCTGCCCCTCGCAGCGGCGGGCGGAGGGCTCTGGCTGCAGCCAGGGAACTGCACGTGATGCCGAGGTGCCGCACGGTCACAGATGCCATCAACTTCTTCCCTCCTTAACTCCCTTTGCCGACTGTGTGTGTGTATACGCATATATATATGTATGTATTTTTATATTTGCATGTGAATGCACATGCATATTTTATTATTGAAAGCAGGTATTTTGCTGGATGTTGCTGTTCTTTTCAGGCAGAAATGATTCTGCACCATCACTGCTTGCACCAACCTTTTTATTTGCGTATTTTATAAATCATTACTATTACATAAAAAGTGCCCAGCACTCTACAAGACACAAAATACAGATAATCTCTGTAAAACCTAAACAAAACAGACAACGTAGACAGGGCTCCCTGAGAAGCACAGAAGAAGGAAGATTAGCCTTGTTTCATTTTTATAAATATACTGCTGACATTACTGGACAAGAAACAGACATTTTTCCTTCTTCTTCCTTCTCCGTTCTCCCATTCAATAATTCTTCCCTCTGATTCATGCAATAGACTTATGATGTGATGTGAAATAAAGCCTGGTTTGGGCTGCTGGCCCTGATTCAACAGCCCCGAGTCCCAGGCTTGCTCCGGAGCACTCACGTGCTTAGGATTTCTCTAGATCACGCCGTCTATTGACAGCTGCCCTTTCGCTTACAAATGAAACCATCCCTAAATCAATAAGAAAAAACCTTATTCTCCTCACCTGTTTAATGCCACAGCTGCGGGTTGCTGTAAGATTTGTGAACAAGCCAATATCTACAGAGAAAGCAGTAAGAAAAATAACACCTTCCCTACCAGGCTGAGCGGGTGTTCTGTGCTTATGTACAGATCACCTGCTGGGGGTTTTGTCGTTTTGCTGGGTAGCTGGACACACAGTCTTGTGTACTTTTGCCTGGTTCAGAGCTACATCGCTTTAAAGGGGCATTGCCAGCTTGAGCAGTTTTCAGAAAGGCACATTCTGGGTAATAAGCGTTTCTCAAATCATTTCAACAATGATTCTTACTGTTTAATCTCTTTATATTTTTTTAAGAAAAAATAATTTCTTGCTATTTTCCTCTGTACTCATACTTAACCTCCCATCCTGGTGAATTTCAGTACTTTGGGTCTGTAAGGGCAAAAGAAGTCAGTGATACAGCAGAACCTGTTCACTTGGTCCTGTACAAAGACAATGGGATGAGGTTAAAGTCGGTGCCCCATCGACTGCAGGTCTCCCATAGCGAAGCAGAAGAATTGCCTGGCTGTAGGGGGCTCACCTGGCACTTGTCTGGTATCAATTTAATGGCATTTGCTTGCTATGTGACCCAGGTCCAAATCACTGGATGAGTCCTGTGGCTCAGATTCCAAGCTGAAAGACACAGATGCCTTATGAAGTTGGGGAAATTCAGGAGCACAAAAGAAAAGCGAATAGCAGTTGTGATGCTCTGCACATGTTTCTTGTCTCAGTGTAGATATTTGCTCAGAATTTATTGCCTTCCTCTTATTGAATGCGGTGTGTGGAAGGACCTCTCACTTGGGCTTCAGAGGGTCACAGGTTTGGAGAAGAAAGTTGACTTGGAGAGGTCTCTGGGGAACTCCCATAGGTACCCCCAGGTACCTGTACACTGGAAAAGGCAGCGATGAAGACAGTATGTTCCCATTGGATTTCCTTTTCTCATTTTCGCTGGAGGTGGTACAGCCTGGAAAAATGTCAGTGTGCCAACATGGAAGGCCTCAGCAAGAGCAGGGATCTAAGAGCAGGAAAGCTAAGATTTGTTCATAACCACTCACCAATTCACGTTTTCAGGCCAGGTGTGCTTGAAACCCTTTTCTACTTGACTTGTGATGCCCCAAAAAAGCCTCAATGCCAGTGCAACAGTCGTGCTACACCACTGAATTGCCCAGGCAGGCAGCTTTTGCTCTTTCCCTGTTGCTGCCCATCCTGTTGGCCAGCATTTCGGGCAGGCATGTCCTCTCCTTTGGCTGTCCAAGGTGCCTGGTTACTCCTTAACAACTAGCAGCACCATCTGTGGCATGGCATTCCTTTCCTCCTCCCCTAACCAGAGCTGCACTGGGTCACACTGTAAGCATGCCATGCCCATGACTCAAGTCTTACTAATGACCCACATTTGCTATTGCCCCCCACTTCTGTGTCCCTCAAGGATCCAGATGCTTTGAGAGGAAGCTTTGGCTGCTGCCTCAGGGAGTTATATCCCAAGCCCCACTGGTTTGATGCTGAAATCAGGACCTTCTCCCCGGATCGTGTCTCAGCTGCCATGGCTAACCCTGCAACCTGTTGTTTTTGCCCATGCTCAGTTTCATTACCAGCACATTCTTCTTCTGAAACTGATACATCAGTTTTAATTAGTTAGGGTTTTTTTTTTCTATCCAGAGGAGCATTCCGCCTTCAAAGACAAACTTTCAAACATTAACTCTTCTAAACGCTTCCCCCCACACACACACCCCTCCCCGTCCTGCCTTGTAAATTATGTTCATCCCTTTACTTGTAGTAGGCAGGTACTTAGCATGATAAATTCAGGTTAGTGTCTCCTTTAGTGTTCGTATATGTGTGCGTATCTGCATGTGTGTGTAAAGAACAAGTAAAATAAAGTTGTGCCAAGCCATAAATTACCACTCCAGAATCATAAATTGCCAGGAGAATGCTCAATTTTTGGACTTCTCTTTCAACTAAATGAGATAATTAATGTAAGAGAAAAAGAAATGGGGGAGATCTTCCCCCTCCCTGAAGCCCTTTGCCCTGACGTTTTGCTGCGCAACTTCAAGGTTGCTGTGGGGTAGGGATTGTACTTCTTGACAGGGGAAGCAGCCATGAAGCCAGAGATCTGGGCGGGTGGGGGTCACTGGGACAGGCGAGTGTTTTCCTTTGGCCGAGGCTGTGGGAGGGACTCTAATGCAGGCTGTGACCCTATTTAATAAAATGCCTTGGAAAGCAAGGGGCCAGGAGGGGGGTGAGAGGGAGCCGCGGTGGCTGGGGCTGGCAGGAGACTGTCATGAGATGAAAGTGGCCCTTCTTCCATCCCTCTCCTCCCTCTCTGCTGTCAGCACTTTTTAATGTCAAACAACGCGAGCGGTTGGTGGGGTAGTTTCTGTATCCCTATATTTATTTTTTTCACTTTCTCCAGAGCTTCTGCTGGATGAATTCACTTCTTGGGAGCAAGTGGAGCATGGTCTGGGTGGGCCTGTAGACATCCTTTTCACCAGAATCTCCATCTGAAGGTGTTTTTTTGGGTCTTTCTCTGAGCCAAAAGACCGTCAGGGAAGGCTCCTTCCCACCCTGTTGCATGTAAGTCCCAGACCACCCTGGATATAAAGCTGTTCTGACACAAGCTACCAGCAGGACCAGGGAGGGCATCACAATGTGAACAACAGAATCATCGAGTTTGTTGAATTTGAAGGGCCATCTGGTCCAACTCTTCTGCAGTGAAAAGGGACACTTACAGCTCAATCAGGTGTTCAGAGCCCCATCCAGCCTGACCTCAGATGACTCCAGGGATGGGGCACTCACCACCTCTCCAGGCAACCCATGCCAGTGCCTCACCACCCTGATTGTAAAAAGCTTCTTCCTTGTACCCAGTCTAAATCTCCCCTCTTTTAGTTTGACACCACTTCCCCTTGTCCTACCACAACAGACTGCTGAAGAGTCTGTCCCCTTCTTTCTTACAGACCCCTTTAAATACTGTCAGCCCTACATGACACAAGGACAGGACCACCAAGCCATTCTGATTAAGGGTGGGAGCGGTGTCTCCATGGCTGGTGTGTGGCACAGGGCTACAGCCTGTTTCTGTGGGGTGATATGAGTGAGGCAGCGGGGCTGTCCCCACATCAGTGGGCTCGGTGAATGCCCTCTGCTTAGATGTGCACTGTGCTGCTTCCTGGCGGCTGGTGTTTGGTGAGGAGCTTTGCCTGTCTTAAGCACCTTTCGAATACATTGGGCACAGCTCATTGAATCCTTTAACAATCCAGCTCTCTCCTCTCCCCCCTCTCCCCCACAGCCAGCGCCTGTTTTCAGGAGGCAGCAATGGCACAGGTTCCCTCCCACACTCACCCCGTGGTCCTGTGGGCTCTGTCCCCATCTCTCCTGCTGGGGACAGTTCCCCCTCACCACCCCATTTTGCAGAGTCCCCTCTGAAAACAGAGGATTTTGTTGTTGGCAGAGAGCTCCCTGCTCAGGAGGATTTTCCAGAACTCAGCAATTCCCAGGCCCTACCCCTGCATGGCAAGAGCTGGGTAATGGACCATTAACCAGAGGAAGGGGAACTCTCCAGTGGCTGCAAGCAACAATAACAACAAAACAACCCAAAAACAACAAAACATACCCAGGAAAAATGCACCAAACACAACAAGAGGAGTTGGGGGTGGAGGGGAGAGGGAAGTAAATCCATAGAGAGGTGATAGTAAAACCTTGGTTAAAAACCAAAGCCTTGGGAAAGCGCTGCCTTCCCAGTACAGAGGAGAGAGGTTTGGTCCCAGCAGCTCCTCTGCTCCCCACCCTCACCAGGCCCAAAATACACACTCATGGGTCAGGGGTGCAGTGGGATGGCAATGCAGGGAGCCCTGTGCCATCTCTGGATGCAGGCCAGGAAGGAGGGATGCCAGGGAGACTGTCCTTGGAGGCGATGGTGGGGCTAGGGGTGGGATGCGGAGGAGAGGAGTGCTCAGTGTGTGCAGATGACAGCCATTCAGGGAAGTAATGAGGTGCAGGGGCTGAAAATGAAGCAGCGCAGGAGCAGGCACTGCACTTGCTGTAGCTGCAATGTCCCTGAGCCTGCTAGTGTCAATGGCTTGTAAATCGTTAACGGCCTACCCATTTAGTTGAGCTGCGCACCCAGTATAGTAAAGCTCTTTGGGGCAGGGGATGAGCACCCACTGGCGAGCGAGGCCAGTGCTGCTGTGCCGAGGCACTCATTTCACTGGTGGCTGCTGGGACAAGCTCCTCTGCAGCGTGACTGTACAGTGCCCTGCACAGGAGAGACCAGCAGTGTCTGCAGCCTCCCAGCGCTGCTGCCAAACAATGCAAATCATTCTTTACAGAGCTGCATCCACAGTTTTACTGTTCTCATTGCAAATTCACTTGTTTTGCTCTCTGGCTAAATACTTTGCACCTGGAAACATGCACTTGAATGCCATTTTGGTAGTTGGAAATCAATATTAATTTACTTGTGCGTATAAATATAGAAACGTATTTATAAGTTTCAGATCAGTTGCAAACACATGCAAATTCTGTACATAAATTCTCGCTCATTTATGTAATCTGTTCAGTAATATCATTAAAGAGAGCACATCTACTGCCTGACTAGAGTGACATTTGCAGTGTGCTGAGATCAGCTGTGACTGTTCACGCACTGCACTTCTGTGCCCATGCAGCTCCCGGCAGCGGGGGATGCTCTGGCTCCAGGTACCGCCTGCTCTTTCCTATGATGTGCTAATACTATCTTTAGAACATATATATCTTTTCAGGATTTTGTGTCTCTTCTGTGGTTTGTCATAAAGGAAAGGATTTTCTGCTTTCTTTCGTACTAAAAACCTGTTGCAAAGTCACCTGTGATCACAAATGCGCTGGGCTTGGTAGCATCCTGCGGTCTTGCATCCCTTCAGCTGCCGATCACGAGAAGAGTAGGAATTATTTACAATTCCACAAAAAAGAAACATGGTCAAGTGAGATATCGTTAAAATACACTCTTAACAAAATGCAGCGTGCGTATTTCTCAGAGATGTCATTTGAGAACTGCCCACTAAATTACCGCACAGAGAGGTAACTCTGAATGAAAGGAAAAATCATCCAGTTAAACATATTGTATGTCAGTGCTGAGAAAATCATTAACATATATATGCTGCAGAGAAGAGAATTCACCAGCTAAAGTCTATCAATAAAGATATACCACATTTTTATGATGCTGGAATTAAAGAGACCTGATAGAATAATACCACACTCATTTTATTTAAAAATATGGTCTTGTCAAAGCTGTTTCCCTTTCAGGATAGATGGAACTCGGCTGCATCAATATTACTGATTTTAAATTGTCGTTTTTTAAGCTGAATGCTTTATTATTTTTAATTATTTAATAATTCCAGCAGATGTGAATTGGTCATACGACTGATTTCTTCGTAAGCCACTGTGACTATTGAACACCCTAGGAAAGCAATGCTGAGGAAAGGCACGGAGTTCTACGTGCACAACAATGCCTTCAGTAACACTGCCGCTTTTTACACAAAAACATTGTTGAAGAAGGCTTTGGTTCAATGAGTATACATTTTGAATGTGCATTGGGGGCCTGCTTTAAACAGCAGAAGCTGAAGCACATGAGAATGAAGATTCCTATGTGCACATGTGAGAAACTGCATTCTGTGTTGCATTATTTGAGAGGGAATGTACGGCTATGGCAGCTCATGGTGTTACGTACTTCACCCCAGGGCAGAAGTAAGGCTAAATATTCATTCTTAGATTTTATTTTTTAATTTAACTTTTCAGAGGAGTCTTCATTGCACGCCCATTAATTTTCATTCGTGACTTCATACCCTGTTTTCAAATAGGAAAAACTAAACAAAGACAAACAGAAACTCAAGAGAAGGGGCCTGCTGAGGGGGACTGAGTGCAAAAAAGGGATCAGGTGGCTGCAGCCTGCTGAGGACAGGTCCACATGCTGAAGCACATACCTCTGCTAAACCGCTGTGGGTCATTATGAAGCCCAGGGAGCGGTCCCTCCTTACAGCTGTGCTCTCTGCTTGCCACGGTAGCACCGAGATTGAGCTCATCGTGATGTGTCTCAATATAAGGCAAACTGCTATCAAAATAACTGTCTCGCAGATATGTTTTATAGTGCGATGGGTATGTGAGAGCTTTGCTGCGTGCTGGCTCGGTTTTCCTGAGCTGAGGACACGAGCTGGCCTCCAAGCAGACATTGTTTTGGGTGGGAGCTGAGTGCTATTTGAGGCCGATGTCTGCCGACAGGAGCAGCTCCTGCTGCCGAACACCACGGGAGCACATGGGCATGCAGGCACATGTCACTCACTGCCCTGTGGGCTGGAGGCAGAGCAAGCAGCCCAGGCAGGATGGCAGGGAGATACGGAGCGCGTCCCGTTAGGCTGCAGAGCCGCAGCCTGTGAAAGGGATGTGTGTCGGTTACACTGCGTACGCACGTGCTTGTTAGTGGATAATCTGATGGTGCACATTTGCCGTGTCTTGTGCAACTGAATGACTGCACACAGGGGGCTGGGTATTAATTACACGCTTGAGAGACGTGTGGCTGTGTGCGTAGCTGCGGTGCCGGGGAAGACCCTGAGCCTGCCGCCTGCTCCTGGCCTATGCGCAGCTGCAGCGCGCGGTGCAGAGCCATGACCCACTGCCTGCACCCTTGCAGGGGTTTTGCAGAGCCCGTGGTGTGCAGGTGGGGCAGGCTGGCTGCCCACTGGGTGGGTTTTATAGAGCCTGCGATGCCTTCCTGAGCACGGCGCTGCGTCCACGGCCAGCCGCTGAACTCCGGTGGTAACAAACAGCCCCATTAATGCAGTGTCACAGATTTCATTAGGGCGTCAGTCCCGACCAACGTGGCCATAAATCAGGGAGATGGTACAAGGGCTTGCAGGCCCTGGTTTCAAGGGCCACATAGCCAGAGACTCATAACGCTCAAGAGGAAATGATCATGAATATTATTTAAAAAATCAGAAATGTATATTAGAAAATCTCTGAGCTTATCAGATGGAGTGAGGTTGGGTAATAGCTGTTATTTATACTGCTTGTGCAGAGTGATAAAGTGGTGCTTTATGACCTGTGGTTTATCACTTAGAATAAGAGTCATGTGACTCCATTAAGGTTCCTTCTGCAGAAATGAAAAAGGGTAAATTAATGTGTTTTTTTTATTGTTAAATATTTGCACTCTCCTAAACCCAGTTTTTATTTTCTCTACTTAAGAAGTAGCATATAAGCACAAATAAGTTTAAGTTCTGATTGATGGAGAGGTGGGGTGAAAACTCCCTTTATGTCAAAGACTCCAGCATGAGTCAGCCTCCCACCTGCTAATGTCTATCAGAATGGAAGGGTTCAGAGGGGAGGGAGAGACAACCCAGCCTACTTGTACCATGCGAGCTGCTCCCTCGGCTTCCCCAATCCACCGTCTGCTCAAGGAACATGCTGACATCCTGCTGCCACCCTGGCCACTCAGAAAGAGTGGCAATGCACTGGAATGGCTGCCCAGGGAGGAGGTGGAGCCACCATCCCTGGAGGTGTCCAAGAAACATGGAGATGTGGCAGTGAGGACATGGTTAGAGGGCAGTATTGGCGGTGGGTGAATGGCTGGACTAGATGATCTTAGAGGTCTTTTCCAACCTTAACAATTCTGTAATTCTGTGATTCAAAGTGCTAAGCCATTGTGGTGTGAGCTGTGAACTGCAGCTGCAGGGAAGGCAGAGGGCACACAGCTGTAATGTGACTCAGTTTCCTTGCTTGTAAAGCGGAGTTTTTCTTTTCATCTTCTTTGCGAAATATCTGCTGAGAGCAATAAGAAGGATGGAAAGTTTTCTAAAATTTTGGATGACATTTTCAAAGATTTTCTCCCTCAAAATCTGGATCTTGTCCTGTTTTGGAGAGCAAAAGTATTTTTGTCTTGTCAAACTGGAGGAAAATAAACTTCAGTAAGCTAAAAAAAAAACCAAACAGGTGGAAATGTGACAAAGCTGCCAGCATATTCTTGCTACCTTTCTTCTCTTAGGTCATGAAATAGTGAATATGAATAATTGGTGCCAGTTTTAAAATCCAGGTATTTAAAAGAGCTTACAGATGTGGAGCTGCCTGGAAGTGCAGGGAGGACCAGGTGTCACAGGCACACGGTGATTGCTGTCATTCCTGGGAAGTAAAGAGAGGCAAGGGTTTGATTTGGCAGCCTTCAGAGAGGTACCATCATCCCTGTTTGCCCCTATGCATACTTCATCATTTAGGATTTACCCCCACACCATGTGTTTGGCTTGTCCATCCACACAGCCTCCACACTGTCAGGGCACAGTAAGGAACCGTGCTTGTCTCAGAGAGCAGAAATAGCCCAGGCAGGCAGAAGGGGCTTTGAGGGCACACACAAAATCAATGGCAGGAGGCTGAGGTCTCCATCTCTTTCTTTCTGGCTACTGGACCCCAGCTCCCTGTCTGCATTCATGCTCTGTTCACAACAGCCAGATATATCTGAGCTGCATTTTGTCACACGTTCTGCCAAGCCCCATGGTGGGGAGAGCTTTTTATTCCAGGTGGGGATTTGAGTAGGGGTGGTGGCTTTCAAGTGACCTTGTCTGTAGGCAGGATTGTGCCTGATGGCTTGCTCTCTCAGCATATTGCCTGTGTGTTCCTCACAGTCATTTCCCATCATGGCTACGTGCTAATTGTCTCTAGGGGAAGTGAGGAGAAGGCTTATTAATCTGTGCACTCAGGAAAGGTTGTAAATCACTGTGTGTTTCCAGCGATAAAATTGGCTAAATAAATTAAAACAAGCACTAATGACCCAAACAGAGCTCTGATGTAGTGGGAGTGGGTTGGGTCATATCGCTGCGCTTGGGTATAGGGTACACATCATTTGTACAGTTTCTTTCTTCTGATAGCATCCTTGGTTATCTCCAGCCACAGTCCCTTCACCCAAACTGGAGTGCCCCAGTGCAGCACCAGTACTGCATGCTCCTCACCCCTCTGCTGCAGTGATGGCCATGGCTTTTTAGCTCAGTTTTCTATTCTCTTTGCTTTTCAGCCCAGCAGAGCTTGGAGGTCATTCCTCCTCATTCTCTGGCACTTCTCAACAAACCCAGTGAACTTTTCTTTAATGCAGACATGCTAAACAGCATCAAAGACAACAGAGATGTACATCCATTAACAACAGCACAGCTGTCATTTTAGACAATAAAATGTTTGGTCAGAGAGATTTCATGTGCTAAATAAAAGGTTTGCAAAGAGCCTGCCTAGTGATGAACAGCCAGGGTTGAAAAGTCATCCCATAGTTCTGTTTTCCAACATCCTCTTTCATGTAGGAGGCCCATGAGATCCTTCACCAGCTATTCATCAAGTGCCACTGGAATGTCCAATGGAGCTCTCTGGAGAAGACTTTGGTACCAGATAGTTAAACGTTTTCTGTGCAGCAACAGTTCTCAGAAACCTTCTGAGAATACACTCCAGAAATTTCTGGGATGATTAAATACAACTTGGAAACCATGTTTCTCAAGAGAGATCACAAGGAATGGAATTTCCTTGGTACAAAATCCCCCTCTTGTTCCCTGGATGGTTGTCAGGTGGAGAATCAAGACACGGGATCTAAAGGTGGCACTGCTGAAACTTCTGCCTGCTCCCTCCCCTGCCTGGCTGCAACCACAAGTTTCTCCAGGAGAGGAGTCCAACAGCACAGCCAGAAGACATCAATTCAAACAGCATGCGAGGAGCTCACTGAACCACCAGTGCCTCCATTTACCAAGAAGGTGAAGCAGAGACAACACTAGCTGTCTGCCTGTCTCAAGCTGGATTCAGGCAGCACTTCAAAAATAGCAAGAGTTGGCTTGGTAACATTTGCCTAAGTCCTGTGGTCTGAACGCTATCATAGCTTATCAACATCAGAAGTACTAAGGAAAGGGTTTTCAAAGTGGACAAAAAAAAGCTTTACTTTTTTTTTTTTTTTCCATTTCTGCTTTCTGTCAATAGGATACAAGTGGGATGTCACCAACCCAGCTGAGCTCAGAAGACAACAGCTCTCAGGCCCTACGAGAGCTCCTTTTTGTGTGCCCATACAGAAACTCACTTTTTGTCCCTGAGAGCACAAAGCTTTTCATTAACAGTTGTCTCCTTTGAATTTTTTTTCCACGCTCTTTACTCAAAAAAGTTTCTGTTTTCATTCACTGTATTTATTTATTTTTCACTTATTGTCCTCCTCTTCCCTTTTCCTAATTTAAGAAACGTGGAAATGTGGTACGTACAGATGTGTTTAAGTGGGCAATAATTGGTGGAAGGTGAATGGTAGGAATAGATGATCTTAGAGTTCTTTTCCAATCTTAGTGATTGTGTGATTCAATAATTACGATCATTTTCAAAAGCAGCAGGGCTGAAGGAAGGCAAAGAGTTACAACAAAACAGTTTAAATGAAAGAAAAATACAACCCACCAGCCATCCGTTTAGAAAGTCAAGAAACAAAACCAACAAGGAGAGCTTTGAGCTTTCTGGTTTGCTCAGCAAATTGTTGATTCCTTTTGCGCTGAGTGTTGGGCCCAATCCTTCTCTGGTAGAGTGCAGCCAAGAATTACAAAGCGAGTCAACAGACGGTGGAACTGAGTTCATCTGAAAAGTAGCCAGAAAAAATCCTCCAGCTATGTTCAAGGTGTCCATTTTTAGAAGGAAATTTGCTTAGGGAAAGGAATACCAGCGCACTCAGGGTGAGCGCCTCCTTGTGTGCATGTGTATTTTGGATCTCAGCACAGACACAGGGTGCCCTGCCACCCCCAGGGGTCGGGAATAGTGCATGCATGGGGAGGACCTATTATATTATTTTTCTTCCACCTTAATGAACTCCTCTCATGTCCACCTCTGATCATTGGAGTATGACAGAGGGTGATTGAAGGCCAGTCTCCCAGGAAATGAAGTTTGTTCACACAGTCCAAGTATGCTGGCCCTACTGCTGCCAGCCTCTGATTTATAGGACTGAAAATTCCTTCCTCTGGTAACAATAACGCTCTTAAACTCCAGACCCCTCTCCCTCACAGAACCTCCAGACAGAGCAGGCTGAGCCCAGGAGAGACGGGAGGCACCCAGCAAATATATCCATCAACGCAACTCGGGTTTCAAAGGAATACAAGACCCCACAGGGTTAGGCTCACAAAGGCAGGAGTGGAGGAGTCTGGCCATCATCCTGCAGCTCCTCCTGGGATGGGGCAGGATCAGGAGGGACTGTGCCAGAGAGGGCAGGAGCCTCAGCATCTCCTTATGCATGGTGACAGCCCAGCGTGGCATGCTGGGGGCTGATGCTTGGTGCTGGGGCTGTGAATGAGTCTGCTTTGGGTTCTCCAAATGTAGCAGACAGGAGCTGTTCTGTGACCCACAGAACAAGCAGCTCTGTCTGTCCATATCCACACCACACCTAGACAAGGCTGAAATAGCAAGAAAAGTGTGCAGCAAAGAATGGTTGTCACACAAATCTGAAGACATGGTGTTGCACGCAGCACACAGCAGTGTCTGGGGGTGTGTGGCATGCTGGCATGGCACTGGTCCATACCACCAAGTTAGACTGACTCATTCCCCAGACCATGGCCATACCACCCAGTGGGACACACTGTTCCCCAGACCACAGTCAGGTACACCCTCGTAGGCTGATACATTTCCAAGACAAGGAGCCCGGAGTTAATTAAACAGTAAGGATGATCTGGGGGTGCATTGTTTCCTGGCCTTGTTTAATTTAGTGAAATAGGTATGGCCCTACAGTGTGAGTACAAGTCTCATAGTCTCCATGCTGGCAAGAGCCAGAATAGCCACACATGCACACACACAAACTTTTTGGAGTCAGAACCCCAGATGTGAGCTGCATTTTACCATCAGAGTTTTAGGACAAGAGCAGAAAAAGAACTTGAGCCCTTTTACAATAGGATACTTGTGGGTGCCAAATTTCAAGACAAATCCTGGCAAGAAACAAGCTCATTCTGTAACTTTTTTTTCTTTTATCATTCACTTATTAACAGCTCTCTTTGGCTCTCACCTGAAGCTGCTGACCTGTTCCTCCTAGACATGGCAATTAGCAGGGAGACAATGATCTGCAGAGGGCAAGGAGCAGTGTGTGCTGAGGGGGGTGGAGGTGGGGAAGGGCTGTGAAGGTGGAGGATCGCCAGAGAAAGAGCTACTTATGGCCCCAGGAGGGAGGATTCAGTAAAAGACCATCTAACTCGACTTCCTTTTGACTTACCTGTTCTGGGAGATACTGGTGTAGCTCTCTGCCCCATGGGCTCCTGGTGGCATTTAGATAGCAGGTCTGTGGCACAGTAATTCTGAGTTCATGCTGGCAGCTAGCACAGAGGGCTCTGATTTCTATCTCACAATCTCCTGTGCTAACCATGGTCCAAGTAATTGCTTGACAAAGAGAGAGAGCAAGTCTGGCTTAAATGTGTGACTGGCCTCCAAATCTGGCCCAGCTCATGATCTCCTGCTAGAAACAATGTTTTGGAAAATACTGAAAATACTCCTTGCAACATATGAGTCTGAACATATTTGTTTCCTCCACATCCACCTTCCCTTCATTGAAGGAATCTGACAGGTCTGGTCAGAACCATGGGGGCTTCCTGGGCTGAGATCCCTGCAAGAAATAGCGTAACTGAGTGACAATGTATAGGAAGAACTCATCTTCAAAAAAAATGCCCATGGAGAGAAGGGTTTAGGCAATAGTGTTAAGTTAGACGACCATGTTAAATAGCATCTAAAAAGGAAATAGTAATTCCTTTTTTTTTTTTTTTATGAAAAATTGGACTTTTTTAATAATGAAAAGCATTTTTATGGAGCAGTCCTATGAGATGCCTGATGTTTTGGCCCTGATCTAGCTAGATATTTAACTGTGCACTTCATTTCTTAAGCTGCTCATGTGCTTAAATATTTTGCTGGATCAAGCCCAAAGCTCTCAGCATTCTGTGAGGTGTCAAAGGACCAGGGCTGTGTTTGCAGCAGCATTACTGAACTCAGTATATAATAATTTTGATCATCATACAGAAAACATTTCCCATAAATGTATTATCCAATAAAAATACTTCACCAAACTTCCTTGAGATTTTTCTCTTAGATGTGTTTTCTGACTGGAGTCTAGTAGAGATGTTTAATAGCCAATGTATTGGTGACCAAGGTGTTCTTAAGTAAAATTTAGTGGGAGTTATCAGAAAAAATATGATGTTATTTTTAAAAGTTCAAGATTCTCACTTCAGTACCTGACTTTAAAAGTGAAGACCCACATGTAAAGAAATGGAGTGCATGACCCTTAAATCCACTCAAAGCCGATGAAGATAGTTGGAATAATTCACAGAACTGATGTAACAAATCATTTTGAACAGTGGATAGGGAATTATCAGCTGATATCAGACAACCAGCGGGCAGGGGGAGACCAAGTTCTTGAGCGAAGCAGTTATTTGCAGATGGCTGGGTTCAGAAAGAAAGGATGGAAAACGAACCTGCCTGCTGATCAACAAAAAGTGATCTGGAGTGGCCAAGTTCCACTGGCCCTATTGAAGGAAGTACAATGAACAAGAAACAAGCAGCTTTACATGGGAAAAGGTGACTCTGATATCTAATCTTCTCTGTTGTAATGATGGTGTTAAATGTGCATGTGCAAAGTGAACGGATGAGATGGCATAACTAGAAAGAATTTGTAGAAGAGAGCTGAGCAGAAACAGGCTCTGTCAAAGCCAAAAAGGATGCATGCCAATGTTGTTTCTCTTGGCATAGGTCAAAAAGCAGGCTGTGTGACAGGAGAGAAATTGGAGAAGACTGAGATAATGCCCAATTAGATCATGCAGTTCACCTCCCTGGGGCCCGTGAAAGACTGGTATGGAATTTTCTGCTGGAAGGGAAAAAAGAAATTTGAAAAACTTTACTTCCCTCAAAATACTTAAAGCAAAACTCTGCCTTTCCAACTTGATATGTTCACTCTCTGTTGACTCTGACATGAAAAATGCATTCAGATTCCAACTATGAAAATGCACAGTAAGTCAACACCCCAGTTTCCTGCCATGGCAAAATTTTGAGATCTCACAGTCACCCGTGACGTCACTGAAGTTCTTTCATCCACGTGCAATCCTGAGCTCCATTGCTTCAGAGTTTAATAGCAGGTGCATGTTAATAGTTGTTGCTGATAGTGCATGGCCAGAGCAGAGCCTGACTCATAGACTTCTGGGTCAGCCCCAGCTGGAGAGAGCCACCCACCTCACAGAAATGAGCAATTTCCCTCTACTGGTTGTGTTTCCTTTCCATACATGCTGTAATGGCTGCAAGGAGCACTAGTGGCCCTGGAGGGAGGTTGACTGCCTCTGTGTTTGCTTTCAAGTGAATGGAGAGGGTGCCTCAAATTCGGAGGAGAATCTGTAGAATTATTACCATTCATGTGGGGACGGAAGTCACAATGCTTGTGTTACCTCTAAGAGAAGGGCTGACTAGCTGGGCTAGATCTGGCAAAGGATTTCCTTATACTGACTGTATGGGACTGCATCTGATCATAGAATCAATAAGGATAGAAATGACCACTAAGATCATCTAGTCCAACCTCAATCTATCCCTTCCATGTCCACTAATCATGTCCTTCAGTGCCTCTTCTTGAACACCTCCAGGGATGTTGACTCCATCACCTTCCTGGGCACCCTGTTCCAATGCATCACTGCTCTTTCTGAGAATAATTTTTTCCTGAACCTCCCCTAGTGCATTGAGGCCATTCCCCCTCATCCTGATCGTGTACCACAGCTTGTCTGCAGTGCTGCTGTACTGTGAGCTGCTCTCAGGGCCAAGAACAAAGCTGTGGTTCCCCAAGCTCTTTGCTACCTACAGTGCCACGACATCTGCTGAGGCACTTCTGTCACTGAAGTATTCCCTATAGCCTGCTTCCACAGCACAAACTTGAGAAGCTTTAAATAGTGAAGAATCCTTGTGGATCTCACTGTCATGGCATTACCCCTTTAATTTCATTCAGTGTGATTTTTATCTCATTTTTTTTGAGAGAATTCCCCACTGTCATCCTACATAACCCTATTTTTATTATCTTCTACCTATGAATATAGACATCCCAGGTTTGTCTCCATCCTCAGCAATGTATTTAACACTTCTTGAACTTGGGACTGAAATCCTGCTCTCTGATATGCTGTTGGGGATGTCAACCAGCTT
Source organism: Cyrtonyx montezumae (assembly GCF_038088225.1). Classification (NCBI taxonomy): domain Eukaryota; kingdom Metazoa; phylum Chordata; class Aves; order Galliformes; family Odontophoridae; genus Cyrtonyx; species Cyrtonyx montezumae. The sequence goes on along the minus strand of NW_027072045.1, from coordinate 14,231,213 downwards.
ACCAATCAGAATCACAGTTCATTTCAGAAAACGCTGTTGCTGACTTATTTTCTCAGCATTACTGTATTTCCTCATTGCCAGCGGAGCAGGGTGTGTTGAAGACGCCTGCTGCAGGGCCAGATCAGCTTGTAAATACGTTGCTCTTTGTTACACCCTAACCGCGCGCTAGCAAGTGCCAGCAGCGATGGCAGTGGTTACAGTAGCACTGGTGGGCCAGACTTCTTGAGCAACTAGCAGGAAAACGCTAGTTTTCATGATGGCATCGTCAGGACAGGAGAAGGCAGAAGAGACAGGAGCAGCCTCACCCCAAGGCAGGCAGCACAACGTGTGTTAGAGGGCGGCTACAGAGGGCTGAGCTCTGACTCATCCCTCAGCCCAGTGCTGAGGAAGGCTCTGTAGTGGAGCAAACGGCCGCTGTCTGGGCTGGGGACCTGTGTCCCTCTTGCCTGTGTGGGACCAGAGAGGTTGATGGCAGAGGGGGCTGCTCCGACATGTCCTCTTCTGGCGAGGAGCGGCCCTGTCCTTGCCAGGCTGGGGAAGGCCAGCTCAGTTCTGCATGACCAAGTACAACTGCTGCTCCTGTGTCCTTTCCCCCTGGTGCTGCGTTCATTAGCTGTGAGCCTTCGTTTTATGGGGGCCCTCCCACCCAGCTTCCTCCTGGCTTAATGACAGGCCCATTAAAGAGATGCCAATAAAGCTACGGTGCAAGAATAGTGTGAGGGCTTGCTGCCTGCTTGTCTTCTCCACTCATGAGCTTCTGTTGGGGGGTGGCTCAGCGTTTAGGGGCAGGAGAAGTCAGAGACACCCCTGGAGCTCGTGGGCTGGCTTTCATGCTCTGCTTTGGGGCTCTGTTGCATAAGCTTTCCCCAGTGTGGGCTTTTTTATTTTTTTTTTTCTCCCCTATTTCTGAGGAGGGAGGAACAAGGTCTCTTAATGAGGGGAGGATTAACAGCCCATAAGACTCGGCCCTGAAAGAGCCGTCGGTCTGTGGGGCCGCCCAGCAGGATGCAGGGTAATTGGATTGGACCCGAAGAGCACCTTGAATCGGTTCTGAGGCTGACGCGGTGGGTTGCTCCAGAGGGGTCCGGGGCTGGGGAGGAGGGGAGCGTGTGGCTCTTTAGAGAAACCAGAGCCAAGATGGGGGATCAGCCGGCTCATTAAGGGATTAGAGTGTTTGTTCTTCTCAAGACTTTTGTTGCTAAAACACTTTGCGCAGCATTTTCTGGAGCCTGGGGAGCTTAAAGAGCTTGTCAGAGCTCTGCTCTTGTCCCAGCACAGAAGCAGAGATGCTCTTTCCTCCGGCCTTCCTGCCAATGCTAACGGCGGATGCTGCCAGTGACAGCTCCGCTCTCCCAACCCTTCTCAGCCCTGATTGTAGCACTTCTGTCTCTGTGGTTTTGAAGTAAAGGAAGAATAATACAAAGAGAATGAAGCAAAAGTCACGAATCGGGAGGAAGTTCTTTGGCAGTCAGGGACACTCTTGTTTTTGTTTTTTATCCTAGTATTTGTTGCACGGGTAACTGAAGACTGTGGACGTTCTGTGGTGCTCACTGAAATATTTCACCTCCCCATGGGCTCTGTGTTTGATCTCTAGCACTTGTGGTAGCAACTCTGGTGCACAAATGGTGCTAATCTATGTATCTGGCTAATTTGTGTATTTGTGTCTTCATGCAAAGGTGGCTATAAATATTGCACAAACATACCTACCAGCATTGTCTGAAATGTGCTGGCTGTTGAGATGCAGTGACAGAAGCTTAACAGGGTGGGGATGGTGAAATGAGACCTTGCCTGTGAGCGCAGCTGGCCAAGAAGCCTGGTTCCCCTCTGAATAGCTGGGAAGAGATAAAAGCTCTAAAACCATAGAATCATAAAATCATAGAATGGCATGGGTTGGAAGGGGCCTTAAAGGTCTAGTTCCAGCCCCTGTACTGTGGACAGGGTTGCCATCCTGTAGACCAGGTTTGAGTCTAAATCAGGGTGCACACATACAGGAATATGGTCTATTAGGAGAACATGTTAAGGACGTATTGATAAAGCTCTACTGGCATCATTTCATTTGTCCTCATTTTAGGGACTCTTTTCCTCCCATCGCTGTGGGGTTGGTGTCTGTATGGCAGTGACACTCATAACACACAGTTGATGTTGTGGGAGCTCTCCCTCCAGTCTGGAATGAGTGTACTGGCATGACCTGGGAGGGAGGGAGTCGGTGCTTGTGCAAGGGCCTTAATGTCCCCTTGCCACTTTGTCATGACCCTGCCATGATGCCACGACTGGGTGAGTCTAGCCTGCCTTGGGTCACTTGTGTAGGAGATTTTGGAAGGAGAGGAGGAGAGCAACTGGGATGTCACTTGTGGCTCACCCCTGCATCCTGCCAGCAGCTCTGGCTGGTGAGCGTGCAGATGTGTCTCCCTTCCTCTCTGGGGGGCTGGCTGCAAGCACAGCATGCTAGCTGTGGGGTAAATTTGGCCCTCACCTTTAAAGATGTTTGGGGGCTGAGTTAGGGGGTGTTTAATCAGCTCTGTGGAGCAGCAAATGGAAGGGAGTTGCGCAGGACCTCTGAGGCTCCCAGTGTAAGTTGCACTCCCACCTCCTGGCTCTGCTGAACAGGAGTTTCAGTGGCAAGTGTGTAGACCGGGGGAGAGAAGGGGACAGCCAAGCAAGCAGCAGAGGGGTGGAGGGGGGAGAGGGTTACAGGGAAAATAAATGAGACTCCCATGAAATTAATTGTTTGAAGGGAGTGCCCCACTCGGCTGTGAATTCTAAAATGATTATTGGATTTGCAGGCAGACGGGGAACAGAACGGGTCGGGTGCACGATTAATATCTTATTGATAGCGGATTAAGAGAGCGAGATCAAATCTTTAACTGAGTGGAGATGCAGTTTATCAATTTGTCACAAAAAATGTAGCAATCAGAAGTGGAGAACATCAGGGGCGGCTTGTGGATCGATCTGTGTCAGTGCCTCACAGCGTGTTTTTGCATTGAGTTCCCCCCAGGTGCCCAGGGAGCCAGAGAAAATGGGCTTGGTGCTGTCCATGCCAAGAAGGAGGAACGTGGGGACAGCTGAACCACTGGGTGCAGGGTCATCACCAGGAGATGCTGGGGCCCCATGGATGCTGCATCGTGGTGCTCTGGTGTAGGGTATGGAAAAGCAGTGGTGCCTAGGGAGCACAGGCTTCTCAACTGGGTAGCACTAGGAAATTCAGCCCTTGGTATGGTATTAGCTGGGCTTATAACCAGCCAGGACTTCCCAGACCTCAGGGTAAGGTGCTAAATGAGCTTTACAGAGCTAAATGAGCACTGTAATCTTCAGGTACAGCTCACTGGAAACTAGTGAGGAAAAAGCTCATGTGCTGTTGAGCCATGTGGTTCAACAAAGTTGTGGGTGCTGTCTAGCTTATGGGTCATGGAGTTTCCACTCCTCTTAGAGACTTGATGTGTTGTTAACATCTGCATGTGAGCATTTCTGAGTCCCACTCACAGCACTAGTGTTCTCATCCTGCTGGTGAGAGCCTTCCTCCAAGCAGTCTGAACAGTTTGTGTTCTGGGTTTTGAGAGTCCAGACTGACTCCACAGCCTCAGTCTCTTACTGTTCGTGGCACATGTGTGAAAGATATTTGTGGCTATTGAAAGTGTCTTGACTGAAAGTGTCTTGGTTGAAAGTATCCTAGCAAAAAGGGAGGAACTTCACCAAAAGTATCCACCTTAATAAAAATACCCTCTCTGCAACTTGAGGTAATTTTGTTGGGAGTGTCACCATCTCCAAAGAGTGTATTGACTGCTTGGGATCTTATTAAAAAGTCTGATCTCTTGGTCATGAAAATCTGAGTTTTCACAATTAGAAAATAAAGATCACTTCTAGACCATGTGGCTATAAGCTTTTCAAAGTAAGCCCTAAAGGCTAAATAAAAACCAGAGGGCAAAGGAAGAAAAGCTTGTAGTCAGATGGCTGGTTGCATTTATTTTAATGAAATCAAACTTTTGATTTGCAGCTCTCCCTTATGGATTTTTGTTGTGAATGCTTGGGTATAGTGAACAGGGAAAATAAACCCAAGGCAAATTTTTAATGAGCACCTCTTTCAGAGCAGGCACTGTAAGCAGCTGTGATGTCTCTGCAGCAGAGCCTGGCACCAGACTTTAGTCACCAGTTGGACTCCAGCATTTTTTATTTTTTATTGCTAACGCAAAACTTCCTGCTATTCCAACAGATGGGGGATGGCCTGTAGAAGCCAGCAGCCTCCTTGGTGGGCTGTGGAGTCAACAGGAGTCTGATAGCAATTTCCCTTCTCCTAAGGCCTTGAAGAGCTGTTTCACTCCCTTGGGCCTTTGAAAACGAAGTTATGCACCTGGGTGAAGCGTGTGATGGTGGAAAGTCTGTTCTTACTGAAGGCAGTCTCTCATGCTGGCACTGCTAGCTTTGAAGGCAGTTATGTTATTGCTAGGGTTGTTAGGTTCATGCGTGAGGCCTCCTGGCTTGCAGTAGTTTTTGGGGTCCTAGGGTGTACAGGTGGGAAAGGACCCCATCTGGAAGTCACTGAAAGCTGAATAGAGAAGATGAAGGGGAAGGAAAATCAAAGGTGAGATGATTAATCAATGGCACTGGCTTGCTGCCTGCTGTCTGCTCCCCATCAGCATGTCAGCTTCCTTCCAGGTTTATAGTGTGCTCTTGAGAGACAGTGAAGGGTACTACGCTGCTGGGAGGGCTGCAAGCACCATGATGGAGAGCTGAGGACTCCTTAAGCTTGATAACACAGCCAACTAAATCAAGTGATGCGGCTTTTCTGTATTGGCACAAGAGCAGAAGACCTGGTTTAACTGGTATATGTTTGCTCAGCAAGACTAGTTCAGGTTTACTAGTGGGATATGTGATCTCTGTCCCTTCTGTTTGCAGAGCCCAGAGGAGAGAAAACAAAGATATTGCCTGGAGGTGCAGGCAAGTACCGAGATACGTTCTGCCCAGATTTGCTCATGGCAGAAATTGTGATGTGAACAAACTGATGGCCGTCACCCTTGTGTTTGCAGGACAGTGATGGGGAGGAAGTCCTGAACTGATCTTCATGTGTGACTTTCCTCACCCACAGTTCTCTCCCCTGGCTATTTCACTAGTCCCATCACTGTCCTTGAGGTCTCATATAGCTGCCCTCTGTCTCTTTGCTAGGCAAGCAAAGCCTCTTGAGTCTCTGAGCAGCCTTGCCCTTCGCATGCAGAAGACCCTGTAGCTCTGGTACAGCCACTGATAGAGTCTGGGGATTCCTATTTGATCTGATACGTATAGTCCTCTTTTGCCCACTTCTTACAGTACTAATTTGGGACCTGTAACAAGGTGATCTCTGCTAAGGCTTGAATCTAATGTTGCATAAATCCAGGGGAAAGAGGATAGAGCTACAGATAACTCTTCATCAGAAGTAGCTTTTAAAATGTGGCCGATGTGCTAGCTCTCCTGAATCCATGAGCTTCCCCACGCTGTGTGCCTGAACTGGGAGTGTCAGGGCCTGTCTCGGATGTGTTGATACCTCGCAGCAAGGCCTTGGGAAGACCCTACAAAGCAAAGCTAATGTGAAAGGGGGACAAATGTGAGTTTAGACCAGTAAAGAGGCTGAACAGGAGACAGTGCTGGGGATAAAATGAAAGGAGGCAGGGCATGCTGAGAGGTGTGGAGGAAAGGCAAAGAGGCAGGAGATGGGGGGGGCGGGGGGGGGAAGGCTTCAGATGATGCTTTGCTGCTCTTTCTCTTCACTACTGTGAAAACATGCTGAAAGCCATAAAGAGCTTTTGTTTTGGAAGGAGCTCCAAATTAATTGTGATGTTCAGGCTGCCCTTCAGGAAGCTCAGGGCCTCTTGTTCATTTCCCCCTCAACGTCTTTCATAGCTTCTACCTCCAGAGGGAGCGGGACCAGGCAGACCTGCCACCCCTTGGGGCTGGCAAAGCCGAGCCTTTCCTCAACCATGTCCCACTCAAGGCTACGGGGAGGGCCAGGCCACTCATGGCTGTCATATGACTGGTGTGGCATTCCCCACCACCAGGCTCGGTGGCTAATTAATGCATTCAGGGGCATTGATGGAGTGGAAAGGCGCTTGTCTGGCAGCAGGGAGCTGGGGGCTGGCGCTCCCCACTCTCCTCCTTCCCACCACTAGCCAGGCCTCCCCTCAATGTCCCATACCCAGCAGTGCCCCAAGGCTTCCCAGTCCCCAGTACTGGGGTGAGAAGAGGCTGGAAGGGAGGGAAGAGAGAATGGTGGCAGGAGAAGCCGAGGTCAGCCAGGCACTGCGAGCTGGGGTGCTGGCTGGTGGGCACTGCGGGGCCCTCTCCTTTCACCGCCTCCCAGTTCTGCTCCACAAACCCTTCCTTTGTCAGCCCTCTGAATGGCAGCCCTGCCCGCCTGTGGCCCCACTTTTAATTAGGGCTTCTGCTGCCTGTGCCTGCCCCTCCACTGCTGCCTGGCCTCCCTTGGCCTCCCCCCACTGCTTTTAAATTCTTTGACACAATTTAGTGCCTCTCTCCCTTGCCCTGGCTCTGGGCTGGGAAGAGAGAAAGGCAAAGGGAAGCCAGACGGAGCACCAGGGTCCTGGCATGTCCAGGGCTCTGCTGCAGGGGCAGGCACGTGTCTGTCCCTGCTGCCAGCCTGGCTTAAAGAAAACATGTCCTCCCTGGTGCGCTGCCATAGCCCAGGTTGCAGGGCCGGGGGCTTGGAGCCTTTGTAATGGTTCATCCTGGGAGAACGCTCACAGCTGAACTTCCCCCAAGCCTTCCCTCCATACAGCAGGCAGTGGGGTGGTTAGTTGTGGATTTGGCCCACAAGATGTGGCCAAGGTGTGGTTTTACTGTGGTGTTGGTGGGTGGTGGTGTTTTTTTTTTTAATCTAAGTCACCCTTCTTCTGATGTTTTGGTGACCTTTGCAAAAAGCAACTCTGGGAATTAGATGTTGTTTGGCAGATGTTGCTGGAAAGTGCTGTTTCACATCTGGGAAGTGTGTGAAAGGAAGCCCACTTTTAACTGCAGTTTCTGTCTTTGTTTTGGACTACTTGTTAGTAGTTAATGGCGATTCAACCAGGAGTTTCAGAGCCACATCCACCAGACTTCTCTGGACCTAAAGCTTGTTAGTACCCAAGGCAAAGATTTGAATCTTCTCAACAAAACACAATTTGGTGTTACACACAGATGTCCCACTCAAGTCTTCAGGAATTTGAACTGTAAGAATCATAGAGTCATTAAGGTTGGAAAAGACCTCTGGAAGGGAACTATTAAGTGACAGCTTGAACTAACTGATGATTGAGCACTGGGTGAAGAGGGTGGCTGGCCCAGAAAGTGCAGGTGTAAGCAATTCACCTGTGCCTACCACATGACTGGAAAGGAGTGGGTCCAGTGCCCACCCCTCCCTTGGCTTATTTAAGATCTAGCCTCTGAAATAGAAGCATCTACTGGGTGAAGGCTACTTCCTGAGAAGGAGTGTTCTATGGAAAGAGACCCTACCATCAGTTGAGTGAGTCAACATTTTCCTAAATATGATTATTGATGTTCCTAACGATGCTTTGTCTGGTATCACAAAAAACCTACTGGAAATGGTTCTGCTGCTTCCAACGTCCAGTAATTCACCTACCACAAATATTGCATATGACCAGTATTGCCCACTAAACCATGTCCCTAAGTGCCACATCTCCATGCTTCTTGAACACCTCTAGCTATGCTGACTCCACTACTTCCCTGGGCAGGCTGTTCCTGTTCTTTGCCACTCTTCCTGAGAAAAGATTATTCCTGGTATCCAACCTGAACCTCCCCTGGTGTGATTTTAGGCCATTCCCTCTTGTCCTATCAAGATACTTGAGTGACCATGTGCGACTAATCTTCCATGGAGAAGTGAGATGCTATGTTTACACAGATAAACACAAGGTAGATAAGCAGCTTCAGCAAGAACTTGTAGATCCTTCCCTGACTAAATCTTGTCTTGCTTGCTCTTCCTTGGGACAAGTGACCCAGAAGCCTGCTTTTCCTTGATGCTTTTGATATTCTAGCTCTGATGAGGAGGAGAAGCAGCTGTGGTATACGAGGTGATTATGATATGAACAGAACTTCCTCGTTGTATTGCAGCTCTCCCTCTCCTCTCCTTTGTTAGCAGCTGTTGGTAGCAGAGAGCCTTGGCTCAGCAGTCCTCCATGAGTGCTGGGTCTGCAGCTCCAGCCACAGGAGTTCCAGCCGAGCCCAGGGACCGCCTTGGTGCCAGCAGCACTCAGCCACAAAAGTGTGGCTGCTTCCCAGGCTGCTAATACCTGTGCATGGCCGGCATGGAGCGGCCCCAGTGCCAGCTGGGTTTGCGCCATGGCAGTGAGACCCAGCAAGCGTGAGAGGAGCAAATGTTGAGGTGCAGGCCAGGGTGGGTGGTGTGGTTTGGATGTTTCTACCTCATCTGATACAATCAGCATTGCTGTGCACATGAGAGGAAAGTTGTTCGATAGGAATGACCCATGATGCTGGGTTAATTCTGTTTACAAAAGAATAAATATTATAGCGGTGTCTTATAAAAGAGAATCAATAGCTTCCCTTTGCTGGGTGATCCCTTCATGTCTTCGAAAATCGATTCCCCCCCATTCCCCTCCTCCTCGCTGCACAGCTATCTGTTTTTCGGGGTGACGGGGGGGTCAGGCGATTATTGAAGTATATGTGAATTTACAATATTAACGACTCACGACGGTGTGTCCGCAGGTTCATGGTGAATTAATTATCTGTTTAAGAAGCCATGAAGAAATCAATCACTGAAAATTTCTCACTCTTTTGAGGGTGAGGAAGCTTGTCAATTTTTTTTTTAACATGCATCACATTTAAAGGAGCAGTACAGCCTATTTTCAGCAGAGGAGAGAAGGTAGGGAAGTAGTTTTGGGGCTCTGGGAGACCCATCCAGTTGGTTGCAGAACTGGCAGCAGCATCAGACTCATTGCTGACCCCTTCAGTATGCAGAAGGCACTAATAAGACATCCCAAGATGATTTTGGTTTGCACTTAAGCCAACGATGGCTTTGTCTAGTGTGTGAGGGTAAGGCCTGATTTTGTCTTAGCATGTGCTGTCTGGCAGGGATGTGCTGGGCTGCAGACAGTGGGATCTGTCACAGACAAGGTCTGCTCCTACCTTTCTGGCCTTGCTGCTCCTCCATTGGAGACTCATCTGCTGTCACTGAGAGGTCAGAGGGCAGCATCTCAGCAGCTCCATCCTGGGGAGAGTGATACATACTCCTTCCAGTGATGGCAGCATGAGTCTGGGGAGGGTAACAAGAAAGAGATGTTGAAAGCAACAATCATAGAATGATTTGCATTGAAAGTGTCCTTTAAACGATGATCATTTTGAGATGTGATGAAAGAAGCTGAGCAGAGTGCTTCTTGCCTCAGGCAGTCTTCAGTATTGACTGCTCTGTCTAAATTTGGGATGGCCACTGGTGAAGGGGCACCTTGTGCCTGCACACCTGAACACAGACCCTCTGGGCCTCTTCTGCACAGGCAGAGTCAGGCAGGTTTGGACAGCAAATGGCCAGAGCCTGCTTATCTCCCCACCTGGTGCTAAAGCTGCAGCCAGGGCCAAGTACCCTCATGTTCCTACAGACCTCTTCAGCAGGTGTTTCACATCCCTAGGGACATGAAGTCATCTAGGAGGATGAAGGGATGTGCTGGGTCATAGCAGTGTGTATACCATTAACAGCATCTGTCTGACATCCTGACATTATCTTGATGATGTTTCTCTGGGTGGGGTCTGATGACTCTTACTGGATATAATACTGGATTTGAGCAGTTTCTGTACATTTCCTGCTTTGGCAGGCAAACCCATATCAACTTTGATGCCAGTCAGAAATTGAAAGGGGAAAAATGGATCCATGAACTGCTCTGAAGGTGAAGGGGTTTGTCTGCAATTCCTTATATCTGCACTGGCCCTCCTAAAAACTGCTCCATATCACCTCTCTCATGTGTCAGGAGGGTTTCATGTATTGCCTCTTGGGTAGTGACCAATACTACAGTTAAATGAGAAACAAATGGCTCAAATGGGGAGGAGTGCAAGCTGAAAGGAGAAGAGGGCATGAGGCATGCAGAGCTTTGCCATGAGCTGGGCACTGCTCCTTTTCATCATCACTAGCTACCAAACAGGCAGCAAGGTGAGAATGCTGCAGAGAGAGAGAGCCACAGTGTTTGGGTAGAGGGGGAGACAGAGGGAAAGTGTGTGAGGACAGAGGTGGCAATTAGCTGGAGATCCTAACAAACAGGCAAGAGGAGGGGCGGAGCAGAATCAGCCTCTGAGGCTGCTTCTGCCCTCACAAGCCCAGGCAGACATGGCCCCTTCCCAACCCCATAATCCTACTGGCCTGTGTTGAGAGGAGTCCCCGCCAGGCACACCCATTGCTGTAACTGGAATGGAGAGAAGAGCCCATATTGACACAGGAGCATCTGTGTCAGTAATTGTCATGCAGCCTGGCAAATTGTTTCAATGTGCCGTCCCCTTCAGCCACACAGCTCAGTGGTGGCAGCAGGCCTGGGGGAGGGCTGTACTGCTGCCAGAGGCAGCAAGAACCCCAGACCCAATGGAAGGAGTCAGGATCCCACCGGAGCCTGCTGGGTCTTAGCCCAGGTCCCTGCTGCTTGACAAGGTCTCACTCAACGGCTAACTGCTCTGACTGCAGAGCTCTGTTTAACCCAGATCCATTGTCCTTTATGCAATATTCCTGATTTAGATCACAATGAGAGTGGAAAAAAGCCCTATTAGCTTTTCTGCTGTTTTTTTACACCAGCCAAAGGAGGTTTGAGAAAGGGTTATGCTGCCCCTTGATTGTCTTCTGTGCAAGAGATCACACAGGATGCACTGTGCAGCAGAGAGCAGGAAACTGTTGTATCATCTCTTGAAATGCTCATTCTTGGGATGGCACATCTTCTGACAAGTGCATTTACCTCCAGAAAGTGTGATATGATGACACAGAAAGCGTAATGGCATCACTTCATCCTACTCCCAGATGCCAGAAGTTACAAGGGGACATCAGGCTCTTTCACTTGGCTGCTGGAAACCAGGAATCCTCACCTGTTTCCTCTTGAAGAGCACCCAGTTTGTCTTTCATCCATGTATACAGTTGCTTCCTCAGTCTAGAAAAAGGTAGAAGAGAAACGAAAGGTGAAAGTTCCAACAGGAATCAGGTACCCAGTTTGAGGCCACATAAACCACAGCTTTTGAAATGTCATAGATAGACCCTTCGGTGCCCACTGAGGACACCTAATCATGATGTTCTGAAACAAGCAATGTTTCCAGAATTTGGCTTTGTATAGGAAACTCTTTTAAAAATGCAGTTATTTGTAAAAGATGATGGTTAAAGCCAGCCTCCTAATACACTTCCACCGGATATGTGTCCCTGCACCTAGCAGGGGTCCAGCCCTTCTTGTGTTCCAGCTTCTTCAGCAATGAAAGAAACAGTCAACAAAAACAAAGCTGACAACAAAACACCTGCAAGCTCAAGCATAGCTATTCAATTTGACACTAATGACTTTACCAGCATTGCTTTAATGGCTATGGATTTTGCCTATATATTGAAAAATGTCTGTGTTTGAAATGGAGACCTCATGTTCTGTCTTCCAGAGGAGATGTCATTGTTCAGACTTATTCTCAAGGCATGGTATAGCGTGAGACTGCAATGTCTCCTGGGCTTTCCCAGTGCAGTCTAGTTTGGGATGCTCCATCCCTTGTGGAGCTTTACAGAGGTGTAACTAATGCCATGCTCTCTCCTTTGGGTCAGCATTGTTAACAGTGCTTTGATTTGCTGCAGGTGGATCTCTAGCCCTGGAAAAATCAGCTTGGTGATTTTATTAATTTAGTTTAGTTAAATATTATGTCCCTGGTGCCAAATAGATGCAAGTGAAGGAATCCAATGGTTTCAACTCAGCTGGCTGTTAAGACAAATATACTCCATTTATCTCCAGACTTCACAGGTAAACAGATAATATTCTGTTAATGGTGTGGTTGCATCCTGCATTAGATGTGGCTGCATTAGAGAGACAGACAAAATGACATCCTAAACACAAGAAATTCTGGGTGTGTGCTAAGAACTAAACAACAATCTCAATTGCATGATTGATACACCTTTGCAGGATGACAGGTTTCTGACAGAGATGTGGTTATGAAAACCGAGTGAATATCACGTGCATAAGGGGTGACATCCCTGTGAGTGGTAGGTAATGTTTCAAATGAACCACCCTTTGCCCTAGGTTCACTAGGAAGGAAAGTTCCAGCTGCACTTTAACCGCATTCCTATCAGATCAGAAATGCCACAGGAGCAGTCAATGGAAACGCCAAGCTCCACAGCTAGAGCGTCAATTCAGAAGACCTGGATCAAAGGAGGGAAACATTGTGGTTTGAAATAGGCCTTCTATGTTTGATAGTACTGGACAATAATATTATGCAAAAGGGATGAAGAAGCTAAGAGGATTAGATGCTGATATACTGCTAGGAAATATAAGCAGCTGCTCTCATGGAATATATTTGTGTCCTTCGCATTGCAACTACAGTCAGAGGGAGGACCTCCCCGAATACCTGGTGAGTTCATCACCTTGTCCACTGTGTAGCATCCAGATCACAGCAGTTATGCACTTTGAGGCCTGGAGATAGGCTTATATTACATGACATGTCCCTGTAAATGCTTTAGAGGCCATGGACTTTCCAAACTGAACGTTTCTGATCTTTAAATCTGATTTCTGCCACTTTCTTTCCTGGTAGAGCAAACACAAACTTCCGTGTGACTGACCCACAGCGTCCTGGTAATTGTTGCAAGGCTCCCATGGAAGATCCACTGTTCAGTCCATTCATGTGCATATGGTGGCATGTCTATTCTGAAAAACAGTCCTACCAGTGATCTGTGAGAGGAGAAGCTCTCCCTGTTCCAACTCCCTGTGCCGAGGCTTGTTCCTCCAGGGCTACATGTGAACAGATAAGCCATGTGTCTCACATCTGTCAATCCTGACTCCTCCTGCAGGCTGCCATGCTACAGAGCTCGGCTCTGTCTGTACCTGACAGCACAGGCACACCCAGTGAGAGACAGTGCCCGCTGCCAGCTGCAGATGCTGAGAGGCTTGGCCAAGGACACAGAGGAAAGGAGTAGAGGAGTGATGACTTGAACCTGGATCCCAACCAAGTATGCTATCCGTTTGTGACTGAATGTTTGAACAAATACAGAAGTTTATTTTTTTCCCCAGAGAGAGCTCTGTCACTTCAGATGTCATGGCCTTTCTGGAAGCATGTTGGAAGAGGCTATTCTGCCAGGGATCCAACCTGACTCCTTCACTTCTGCGTGAGGCAGGGAAGGAAAGCTCCTCTTGGTCTCTGAGCTGGTATTTCATGGCAGGAGCAGTCACAAACCTGTCTCAGGACAGCCCTTCTTTCCTGGGAGACCTTCCAGGCCCAGGCTGAGAGGAGGAGTTCCCATAACAGGACTTCCAGCTGTTCAGCTGATGGTTAATGGATTGGCCTGTGCTATGAACCAGTCATTGAGGTGGTACGCACTCCTCAGTGGGTTATATACATTCTACATGTTTTGGTCTCCAATTGCTTCTGCATCATCTTCTATTCTTACCACCAAGAATATGTATTTCTGTATTTTCTGTTCCTTCTTCAATACTTAAATCTGAAGGGCTGGGTTCCTCTCTAGGCTACGCCAGTCAGAGTGAAGATCATCTGCAATGAAGATCTTCCAGAATTGCATCAGCTTGATAAGATATTTGAACCAGAGGGAAGTAATTTACAGCTAACAATTTAGCTTAATGCACTGAAGCCTCAAGGTTCATCTGTGATCTTTTGCACGTTGACATCATCAAGTGTCACCAGGCAGATGCTGGCTAGCTGTATGTCCCCTTTCCACAAGTCTTAGTGGGAACACAACAGGGAATCTTTAATGTATCTACTGCTCAGGCTTTACCATTGATCAGCTTCTCAAATGTTTTCTTGCAATGCTGTGACAGTGAGAATAAAGGCATTACCCACCAGGTCCTGTAATGGAGGAAAGCCATGGTGGTGGGAAGAATGGATTTTTTAGAGGTTTGTGGAGCACAGAGCACCCTGTGTGCATTGTCCTCTCCTAGTGAGTGCCCAAGTGCCCCAGTCTTCTCTTTACTGTTTGTGAATCCATTGGACAGCCCTGCAGCTGCACAGCTTAGAGCCAAGTTTGGCCAGCTGCATGTGGCATGTGGGGGACAGGGAGAGGGTCTAGGGGAGTGCAGAATTCAGGCCCAGCTGCTAGGAAATGTGAAGAGCGAGGTGACTGTGGGAGTGGCACACTTCGCGTGCAAGATGCCATGAGCCTGTGAAGAGACCAAGTGGTACCACAGACTGCTGTGGGGACTGGGTTGATCTTCTCTCCCTCCACCCATCTCGAGACGTCATAGTCTCACCCCTCAATCCACTCCTGGCCTGGGGAAACGGGTTGAAAATCCCACACTAGCACCCCACATGGGGTCCTGGGAAACCTGTGTGAGTGTGCGAGGGAGGCACATGTCCCAGGGAGGGGTCTCAAGTGCACAGTGGCTCAGCTGGAGTGCCCTCCTCCCTCTCTAAAGCATCCCTGACACTCTAGGTGAATATTTGAAAGACAGGATCGGGGCTTTGGTTCGAGAGTCTCTTTGTACAGTGCTAACTGGTTTCAGGGCTGTAATTATCTCTCCAAGAGAAGCTGTAAATTGGATTAAGGCACTGAGTTGCAGCTGAGTGAGCTCCCTCCATTGCCCCACCTGGTGGGCTGCTGAGCGATAACAAAAAATGCCGAGAAATCGGATTTGGATTCTGCTTCACACTCATGGCTTCCTTCTGGAAAAAATGAAATTTTTCCGGCAGAAAGGGCTGGCATGGGTTTGCTGGCAGTATCAGTCCTGGGCTCGTATCATCTGCTGGCACTCTTCCGGAAACGCGATCCCCTCCGTTATCAGAGAGAAATAAATAAATAAACAGCAGGAAATGTTTTGGCAAGGAAGGAGGAATCGCACCGAGAGGCGTGCGCATCCGTACACACATGCACGCACACAAATACACACTCACCTCGGCGCCGGGTCTTCGCAGCCCGAGCTGCCTGCCGCAAGCAGAGGAGAGGGAGGGAGGCGGCAGCACAGGCACAGGCAGATGGTTGGGTTTGTTGTTTCGTTTCTAAGTTTTTGTCCTCTGGGCTGAAAGAAAAGCCCATTTTTAGCAGCTTATATTGAAGGCAAAGAAAACAAAGGTGCGGGGCTTTTATTACTTGTGATGCAAATTCCTGCCTGCATTTGGCGGACCCCTCGTACATCTTTGCCCCCGGGAATAAGGTATTGTTTCTTTCCAAGGGTGCATTCAGCCTGATGTTAGAAAGTCCAAATCTTATACATTCCTGGTTGCAATGTTTTGACCAGGACAAACCAATGTTGGGCTCCTGAGAACTTATCCTCCTCCCTATTTGGAGTATAAGAAGGTTCACATCTTAGTTCATTTTTGTACACTGAGGTGTATATTTACCTTTCACAGAATTACAGAATCACAGAATTGTAGGGGTTGGAAGGAGTGCCTAGAGATCGAGTCCAACTCTCTGCTAAAGCAGGTCCCTGCAGCAGATTGCACAGGCTGGCATCCAGATAGGTCTTGACTATCCCCAGAGAAGGAGACTCTGCAGCCTCTCTGGGCATCCTATTCCAGTGCTCTGTCACTCTGACAGTAAAGTTCTTTCTTGTGTTAGTATGGAACTCGATGAGTTCCATTTTCTGCCTGTTGCCCTTCATTTCGTCGCTGCTGTCCACCAAAAGAGTCTGCCCCCAGTGACTTGACTACTCCCGCACTTTAGATATTTATTATAAACAGTTATGAGATCTTTGGAGACGTGGGAGCACTGCTCTGCAGGCATGTTTAGGAAAGGGTGTACAGGTAGTCTTGCAGGAAAGGGCAGTACTGATCAAGTCCCCTCAGTGTTAAGTCAGGACCCATGCTGAACAAGTGGTTGACAGCTTCATTTCAAAGACTTTCCCTAGGAAATGTTAATGATAGTGTGTTTCTGTCCATGGAATTAACAGGTTATCCTGGGCTTGGAGGCAGGGCTCCAGGAAGCCTTGAAGTTTCAAATCTTGAACTTTGTGTACCTCTTTAGGCAAATTTCTGTAATTTCAGTCCTTGTGAGATGGTGTCCTGCTCTCTGAGAAAAGCAGTACCTGCAAGGCACCAAAGCTGTCTTTGCCTTAGAGAGGGTGCAAAATTCAACCCAGCAGTCTATAACACTGCTGATTCCAGGACAGCTTCTCATGTGGGACATATAAGTAGATCATCTGTAGTCTAATTTATTCCAATCTATTGTAGGTTCTTCTCCCTTTTGTCCCCAGATATACATCCTCAGCTAAGTCCCACTAGTTGTCTGTGTCCTGCTGTCTGAGGACAGTCCTCATGCAGCCCTGGGCAGGGAGCCCCAGCCCTGGGGCTGAAGGATGCTTTGCAAATGGAGGCCATACTGAACCCTCCCAGAGGAAGACTTCATCCATGCTGCTCTCCACATTTGAGCCTTGTGTGCAGGGCGGGATGCATCTATGATAGCCAGCTGGCCTCCCTCTCCTGCCCTCATGCCACCCAAAACCCACTTTCTCCCTCTTGAGTTCTTAGAGAGGGAAATAATGTCCAAGGGCTCAGCATTCATAACTGAGTTCAGGTCTGATGTATTCCCTGGAAATAAAAAGACCAAATCCCAAATCAGGGTCCATATCCCACCTGAATGTGTATAGCAACACTTTCAAAATGTCCCAGTGTATGGGGTATGTATCCTACCTGCCCAGTTTCCTCAAGATCTGGTTGGTGGTAAACAAGGGTCCCACTGGAAATGTTCCTTCCTTTGGGTGCCAGATAAGGCTGCTCTTTGTGTTTCTGTCATCTTATCTTGTTTTTTAGCATTTCATTTGATAACAAATGTTTTATATACCAGGTAATGTATATCACAGATATACAGGTAAATACGTGTTTATGTTTGTGTGTTCTGTAAATTGTAATAAATATTGTGTTATTTTGTTCATCAGATTAAGTTCAGATTTTCTCATCTGTAAAACTTAGGCAAATTCTAACACTGGATCCTTAGCAGTGTCAAAACATTTTGTTGTTTTTTGTTTTTTTTTGCATTTGAGTATTGAAAGGCAGTACTAGGAGAGCTGCCTATTAAACTCCAACCTTCCAAAGGGGAATGGTATATTTGTAAGTGATGCTTTTTGCTTCATCAGTCGTGGACTCAATTATTCCTGAACACAGCAGGATTTAAGCCTCTGTGAGGAGTTCAGCACATGCTCAAGCACTGGGAACTTAAGGAGGAACTTTAGCTGCTGAGTACTGTTAGTAAGATGCTGGAATCCTTCCTCAGGAGTGGCTGTATTTTGGTGGTGGATTAGGTGGTCTTTTTCTGCAGTTTGCCATCCTCTACTACACCCTGAGCTCAGGAGGTTTCCGTGGATGTAATGCTGATCCCTTCTTGATGGCTCTTTCTTGGAGACTGTTACATGCCCTCTGTATAGTTTTAGAAAGTAGCCTTATTTTCTACCTAGAATGTCATCATTGCAAGCACTTCCCTTAGTGTTTGTGTGTATCTTTTATACCTTTTACTGTGTGTTTTATTGTCCTTGCCATTTTAAAAGCAAGGACAAGATTTATAGATGAAATTAATGAGCAAATCACCTGATGCTGAACTGATCCAGGATATCACAGCACTCTAGACCTGGTGCAAACAGAGCACAAGCATCTGCGGTACTCCTGATTCCCCATCCCCCAGACAACGTATCAGACCAAATATTTATGTTTCAGAATGGAGGAGACAGCCAGATGCCTTTCACATCCAATTTAAGAGTTTTCTGTGTAGCCACAGGTTCCTTTGGTTCTGTCATCTTAGTAGGATATTTTTTGGCTCTCTATGACTTACTACCTTTACATGTGGAACACAGGACATGGCAGGTAGGATGCCTCATCTATCTTCAGTATCTTCATGGATGATTTTGGCAGATCCTCTTTCTTTGAGCCCAGCTGCTGTGTCTCTGGCCTGTGTCACGTCTTGTTAAAGCACAGTTTCCTTTTTGCCCCTTGGATGGGTGTGAAGAGCCGAGTGAAAACCTCACAGGGCTTTTGTCAGAGCTGTACAGATAGTGTCTGCCTCCAAAGGGTGGACAAGCAGGATTCCCATTTCAACTTTATCTATGCAAGAATTTCTATCTGTAGCAGCAGGATAAACACAGTACATTTCCCTCCAGCACTTACACTGATATAAATAGGCTTTATACCAGTGTAACTTTTATTCTCTTGTAGGCATGAAATTAAGCTACACAGGTATTAGGTACACATATACAGCATAACTGCTCACAGACTGAGGGGGTTATACTGATTTCGCCACAGGGGTTTTTAAGCAGATTAAAGAAGTTAAAAGATGGTATTTAAGCCACCACTAGCTATGTACGTTGATTCCTAGGCAAAATCTTTCATTTATCCATGTCCACATTTTCTGTACTGAGGTACACACATGCACACAAGCTTTTGCATCCAAAGCATACTATTTTTTCTCTTTCTTTCCCCGTTTTTCTTTTTTTGACCACCAAGTGAAAAGTGTGCAGTTCAATTTCCTTTCAGTGAAGTCCAGCCAGCCACGATGAGTAGTGAATAACTGGGTATAACCATGAGATATAAGATGAAAGCAATACTTTCCTGTGACAGTGCTTTTAAAATAATTGCATCCCTGTTAAAATCCCTGTGCCATTCTCCACTCATCTTCTTCCTCACAGAAGGAAAATAATAATAATAATCATCATCATCACAAAAAATGAGATTTTGAGGAATTAATAATTCATAGGAGAAAAATGTGCCTATGTGCTTTTGTGAAAGATCTCGACAAAAACGTAAAGGGAGTTATTGGTTTTCCTATGCAAATGATACCAAGTGCAGAATGTGCGGAGCTGTGTGAAAGGGCAGAGGGCAGGGTGCTCATAGAGCTGTGGGAAATGGGTGGGCACACCTGGGCAGAGTGCAGGTGGGCAGGCAGGTAGATGGCAAGGCATGTGATACGGATGTGGAGTAACAGCTGAACATGACATAAATACACCTTTGTGTGACTGGGCTGTCAGGCAGGAAAAATGCTTTAGAAGTTCAGAAAGTCTCTGGTCAGCATTTTGTTCTGCCATCACCTTTCACGCAATCCTGGGTAAATCTCTGGCTCTGCACCTCAGCTTCTTGTTTGTGCGTTGGAGATAAGGAGATCATCCTGTGACACAGGACCTGTGGGGAGTTAATCCTTTGGAGACTGGGAGATGCTTAAGATGATCAGTAGATTTCAGGTTGGATATTAGGAAAAGATTCTTCTCAGAAAGAGTGGTAATGAACTGGAATGGGCTGCCCGGGGAGGAGGTGGAGTCACCATCCCTGGAGGTGTTCAAGAAACGTGGAGATGTGGTACTGAGGGACATGGTTAATGAGCATGGTGGTGACTGGTTGGTTGGTTGATGGTTGGATTAGATGACCTGAGTGGTCTTTTCCATCCTTAATGATTCTGTGATTCTATGAACTGGACTCAGACAGGTACTCTGAAGTGAGCACAGACATGGTCTGTGACCGGACGCTGCTGAAGTTCTCTGGAGCAGCATGAGTTCTCCACCCATTCTGCTACCTTGTACCTCATCCTGGTGATCCATGACAAGTTTCAGGCCAGCTGTTCCAGCATGTTTCACAAGATGTGGACCTGCTATTGCCCTTATTGCTTCAGTACTGTAAAGTTGGTTTAAAACGTATTCTGGAGCAGTTGGTCAGATGTTTGTAATTCCACTTGAACAAGAAGAACCCAAAGACAGTGCATCTCTGGACTGCTTTCTTTAGATGGAGCATGCAGACAAACTTCCCACACCTGTGTCAGAGTGGGATGAATAGCAAACCATCTGCGCCTTCACTCACTAATGGTCCAAATGACGCTGGGAGAATTCAGCATGTCTTTTAGTCTACAGAGATTGATAAATGTTTTCAATTTCAGTCTACTGACAAAGTGCAGGTTTAGCTGTATCTCTCAGTGGCATCTGGACTATGAGCAGAGCCATAAAAACGGGGCATTTGAATGATCTTGCAAGAACATCCTGCTGGTTCAGCAAAGCTCCAAGGAATTTTCTCAAGCGACACCACTTCCAGTTGGAGTATATTTACATTGCTGTGGAAAAGGCTTCTGCTCCCAGCAATTGCCATAACAGATAGCACAGAGCCCTTCAGATAATGCAGCAGTAAGTGCATCATGAACACTAAAGACAGAGCAGGTCTGAAACTACGGGTGATGGGCTTGGCCCAGGACCCCCTGAATTCGGCGCACCTCTTCTCACTGAGATTTTTGTTTGTCTGGTGAATCTGTCTGGTGCTGCTTTTCTTGAATCTTTGGTGGTTGGTAGGGAAATAAGGAAATGTGTATCTTCAGGGACTTCCATTTGGGATGGCCAGTGTGTCAGACGGACATCTCTGGGGTTTAAATGACAGGGACTTCCAGATAGAAGGGATGTTCATTCCCTCAGCACTGCTCATCCAAAGCCTCCTGTTATACCTTGTTTGCACATACCCATGCTGACTTTTTCCAGTTCTGTCAGCATATGTGAAGACACTGAGTACCAGGACCCGTCTGAACATGTATACCCCATTTGGTCCTGGTTGCCTTCCCTTCTTTCCTCGGTGGGTCCTGCTGAATTCCCTCCCCAGGTCTAGATCCAAAAGAATAATGACTTTATGTAGCTTGTAAAATTCTATTATCTCTGTATTCAAAACTCAACAACTGGGAAATGGCTGTAATAAGCGTGTTATTAAGCGTGTAAATACACTTTAACTTCAGACCTCCAAAGGAAGTCTCTTGCTGTCTTCCTTGCTGTTTCCCCTCCATGTTGTCACCGTGTGGTTGGATTTCATGGATATCCATGCTTTTTCCTCACTCCTTGCTGGCATGCTGTCCCATATGACTGTACAGAGTGCGCTGCTCCCTTCCTCTGAGGCAGCCACGGAACCTCCTGGAGATCTCAGAATCTTCAAGGGAAAATGGGCGCATGGTGATCATGGGGGGCTTGTGGAGGAGGGCTGGGGTGAGGAGGGGAGGAATACATTAAAAAAAAGAAGGAAAAAAAGAAAGAAGCCAAGTGCATTCTTTCTGCAACACTCAGGAAAAAGAATGTTTCACAGGGGATTGGAAAGGCGAAATTTTTTCACATCCAAATGGATTGCAATTTCCCTCCATTTAGCACCTGAAGGTAATTAGCTCGAAGAGACTGTCGGCTGAGAAACACGTTCATGGAACATTAACTCTCATACATTCTCCAGTTGCAGGGAATTAATAGGAAAGATTAAAGTTTAAAGAGAGCAAAATGCCATTACCTCGCAAGCCACCTCTCTCAGCGGCAGTAACTAGCCCTCACTAACCTAAAAGCACCATTGGAGTCCCTGGCTCCTGCTTCGGGCAACGGCCGACGAGCGGGCCCCCTGCACGGCCCCGCACTGCTCGGCTGCGGCGGCACGGCAGCCCGCAGCGGTGGGGACGGTGCTGGCAGCCGCAGCGGGGATGCTGTCGTGCTCATGCACACCTGCGTGTCACCTTGGGCCAGCACGCATGTGCAACGTGTTCCTGCACGTGCTGCCACCTCAGTGCTGGATAGGGACTTTCTGGAAAGATGTGGGCTGTGGGCATTCTTGCCCAGCAGAGCACAGAGTGAAGCACCCTCAGTGTGCTCTGCTATGGCACTGAGTGGGATCGCGGGGCAGGTGCCCACCCCCCGACCCCACAGCTGACCCCATTTCAGCACACTACTGCTGTGATTCCCATTGGCATGCCAGCACGGAAATGCTACTGGTGTAGCACAGAAACCAGCGCTGCTGCACAAAGAGGCCTCGAGACCATAAACTGTAGCAAACCTCCCCCCAATGGAGGGATCGCGCCTTCCTTTCAGATGGAAGGGAAAAAAAAGAAGCCTTAAAGGGTGGGGACCCGATTTAGGGGGCCAGGGGGTGAAGTTTATCTAAGCTTCTGCACTTTAAAGATTTCCATGTTGCTTTAGCATTTCAGGGAGAGAGCACAAGAGATAGAGGGAGAGGGAGAGAGAGAGAGAGCGAGAGCGAGATGAAATTGAGACATGGAAGAATTTATTGCCCAGAAAATTCCATTCTGCTATCTGATTCGAAAAGTCCAGTCCCCCCAGCTTCGGAAAATCTATTTTCCACATTTTAATACCCTGCAGAACAGTCCTCATAACTCATCCGAGTGTGTTAAGCACAGTTTTATTAGATCTGAAACAAATTTTGGTGGGGAGATACTATAGGTCATTAACCATGGAGTAATTTTATCCTTGTTTCCCTAATGATGCCATAATGGCGAGCGAATTTCTTAACTAAAGACCAAAGAACATTTTGAAGGTCAGTTTCATCTGTGAGCTCCTTCAAGCGCTTCTCGGAGAAGATTGGAAAACTCGCCGATTTTTTGAAGAGTCATTAATAATGTGAAAGCTGAAAGAGCTCTCTCCCATTTGCGTTCCTGCTTTTTACCTTTTAATTTTATATCGCTTTAGTCCCTTTCTTTTTCTCACTCGCTCTCTTTTTAACTCTCTTCTGGAGCGGCCCCTTGTGCAGCTGAGGAATAAAATGAGCCTTTGACAGGGGCATACGGGATGGGCTGTGGCAGGGCAGCAGGGCAGGGGGAAAGGGCAGCGGGCACCTGCTGTAGGGAACAGCCCTGGTGTGATCCCAGAGCTGGTGTAAAGCAGGAGAGGGATGGATGCAGCCAATGTGCTGTATCTGTGCAGAGGCAGGGATGGGGCTGTGCCCCTCCCTCCCCAGCAGCACATACGTGTTTGAGCCCTCGGGTGGCCTCTGGTGTGCAGGGCACATGTGAGTGCTGTAAGGGTGCGTGTGAATGAGCGCTCATATATGGTGTGCCACAAATGGATGGCATTGTAAAAAATAAAAATTGGCAAAAGCTAGCACGTGTGCACGTGCGTGCACTGGGACTGTGGTGCACACAGAGTGGGATTTGGAGGGTGCGGTATTTGGGTTGCATAGATTGCCATGCTCACAGAGGATATACATGCACTGGGGGGGGGACATACAGGGGGTCTGTGACTAGATGGTGATGGATAGCCCTCTGCATAGAAAACAGATAACAGACTTATCCCTATTTTGTGTGGGCTGTGTCTGTTGCGTGGGGAATTTTCTGGCTGTTTGAGGGGACAGGAGAAACCTTGTGGGGTCCACGTAGTGCATGGGGTCTTGGCTGCACGTGTGTGCCCCAGAGAAGGGTTTGTCTGTCTGCTCATTAGCGAGCAGGCGGCAGCAAGCAGGGCCCTGTGTGTGTGTTTTCCTCTCGCCGGGTGCGTGTGCTCCAGGCGCCTGCATGCGTTGTGTTTGCAGATGTGGGGGCCAGATCCTCAGCCAATGTAAAGCAGTGTTTTACGCCTTCTGCAACTGCAGCCCAGCCCCCGGGGCTGTGGGCTGAGGTCCACCCCAGGCCATGGCAGTAGATGACTTCCAACTGAGAACGAGACCTGCCCGGTCCCCTCCACCCCTATTTCCCAGCCCAAGGCAAGGACCATGGGGGGACGCGTGTGTGTCTATTTGGGGAGGGAGTGTTCCAAGGGGAGGGGGGCAGTGTGGTGACACACTCTGCTCCCAGATGTGATACCAGCGATAATTTCAATTTTATGCCTTTGTTATGGCTTTAATCACTTTCTTTATGCGTTTTGTTCCAGCGATCAGGGAGAGACACCTGATAGGCAAAAAGGATATCAGGGGAACAATTTTTATTTGGAATGTGGTGAGAAGTCTAATTAGAATTTGAATTCTGCTGAGCCTTGAAATGGTCGGTACTTTATCCTGATCGCCTTAGATATTGTTTCGAGTCAATCATCTGTCATAGTGCGGCACACTGGAGAGAAAGGCTCTCCATCCAGCCTGGTCTCTTTGCTGGGCTGGAGGCTGCTGGTAGGGAAAGGGAGGGTGGTGGGAGGGAGGGCAGCAGTCTCTGCTCTGCCAGAAAGGCTCCCAGGAGCCAGCACAAAGGGAGAAAGCCTTGGCACAGAGATTTCCGGGCTGCGTGCCCCCAGCCCCACCAACCTCACCCCTGGCCCCTTTGGATGTGGGGAGAGGAGGTCTGTGGGTCAGCACAAATGTCCCCCAGCTGCTGCCTGGGAGAGTAGCATCCTTCCCAAGAGAGCCCACCTGGCAGAGTGCCTTGAGAAGCTCCTTGAGGTACCAATTAAATGTAGGATCAGTTCTCACAGGCAATCTGACAGCTAGAAATGAGTGGAAGGGTGGATGGAAGGATGGACAAACAGATGGGTATAGATGAAAACGGTCCTCCAGATGGATTTGCATGGCACAGAGGTAAAGATGGCTGAACACAGCAAAACACGGAGATGGCTGGGGTGTTTAAGAAAGGTGAAAATGGAGCAGGACATGCCTCATCAGGCTGAGAGCAGTAAGCACACTCATAATGGGAAATTTTGGAAAATGAAGAGAATAGAATTGTTCCAAGATTCCTAAACTTATTGAAATGGATGGAAAGGTCTTTATTCTGTGCTAGTCCCATGCTCTGAGGTGGTGTTCATTTTAAATGTCCATAACATAAGAGACACAGGGTTGCATTGGCTGTTGAGGAAAAGACAGTCAAATGTTTTGCCTTCTTGAGGGAAGCAGAAAACGATCTGGACTGGAGGTTAATTAAATGAGTTGCAGATATCTGCAAAAATTTCCAGCTTGGAAAGCCATTTGAGTGGTTATTTCTAAAGTGTCAGCATTAGGTTTCAGAACTGATGTACAGGGATGGGTGTAGACATTGCTCAGCTACCATCCAGGTTGTCTGTAGACTTAGGTAGACATCACCGTGTCTGCACGTTCAATTTCCCTTTTCAATATCTCATCTGGGCAACATATTTTTTTCTTTTTTCTTTTTTTCTTTTTTCTTTTTTTTTTTGTGTTGAGAAAGTTAATATCATTACAGTTCAGTTCTAAGGATTCACCATACAAATTCCTTGGTACTCACATCTTTAACTATGGAAAGTCTGTTTTTGCACTCCAGAAATCATAGACTGGTTTGGGTTGGAAGGGACCATTTAGATCATCAAGTTTCAGCTCCCCTGCTATACACCTCCCTCTAGACAAGGTTTCTCAAAGCCCATCCAACCTGGCCTTGAACATCTCCAGGGAAATCATTCTGAGCCTCACTGGGCAACATGTTCCAGTGTCTCACCACCCTCACCTAGGTTTACAGAGAATAGGAGATATGAAATATGCTGGCATATCTGTAATCACAGCATTGCTGTCATTGCAATTATATTCAGTCAACAGTCTCAACACTAAACCAACATGTTCATGTTAGGAAGATAGTTACTGAACCGACAAATCTCTTTGTATTTTGTGTGCCCAGCCCTAGAATTTGGGCAGAAGTGCCACCATCTCTAGGAGTAGTGAGAGGCAATGCCTTGTCTGGGTGCTTATGCAGAAGGATACAGAAAAAGATTCACACCTCTCAGTGGAGGAGATGAAGTCAGCTGTTGTTCTTCAACTCCTGACCTTTCCTGTTCTTTCACTGTGACTCTGAATGACAATTTTTTCTTACAAGACAGTGAGTATAGAAGTGCTTAGAAGAGTCCCAACCAGTTTAGCCCTTACTGTGACCGCTGCTATCACTAGGATCATTATCACTGTTTGCCTCTCAGCACAGGTTCCCAACACCCCTGTTGAGCAGAGCATTGTGAGAAACTAAACAAAGACATAATGACTTGCACGGGTTTTCATAAAACATATCTGTGGCAGAGCTAGGATAAGAAAGCATACCTCTGAGCTCTCCTTGCTAAGCCAGAGGTGGCCATTGCGTGCCTTCAAGCACATTGAGCAGAGATTTCAAGTCAGGGCTGCATCTTTTGGCTGGCTGGGAGCCTGTGCAAGCAAAGGGCTGCTAGTTAATCCCACATCACCAGTGGTGGGAATGAAAAAAAGAACAGGAACTAATTAAACTCAATCCTCTTGGGCCCCTGCTGCAATCCCAACTCAACACCAGCTGGGGAACCCCAGTGAAATGCTCCCAGAGCTTCTGGCTCCTATTCTTTCCAGATTTCTGAGCCAAACAGATTTGGGTATGTTTCTTGCTGGCTCAGGAAGGTCGGATAACCCTGCAAAGTCTGCCCACATCAGCTGGAGCCAAGAGACTGGCTTTAAACTGTGGTTCTCTGACCTTCCTACTCTTTCCATCCCTTTGCTCTTGTGCCTTTTGCTTCATTCTGAGTAAGTGCTGACTTTCTTTCTTGGCCCTAGACTCCAGTCCCAGAGTCTTTCCCCTAATCAGCCCATTTCCCTTGCCTTGCTCCCAGAGGACTCAGCGTTTGCAGGCTCTGAGGTGTCTCTATCACTGGCTGTCAGGTAGAGCCCTCCCTGAGCACTCCAGCAGGCCTTTCTTTATTTATTTTTTACATTCCCCTGAGCCTACAAAGGTCGTTTGAACAAATTGGAGCTGACAGACATTAACTTGGAAAAAAGCCCATTGCACCATGATAAACTCTGTTTAAAGAGAAACAAAAGTGCCAGGCAAGGGAAGAACAAATGAACAAATGACGAGAGATTTGGCACTGTTACCATTAGCTTAGGAGATCCTTACCTCCTCCCAGTTTGCATCATCAGCTGTAAGAGCGTTGTTCTTTTCAGTGCAGCAGCACCCATTGGTGTGGACAGGTGAACCAGAATGTTCTGCAAGGCCATAGAAAGAGCCATTCAAGCACCAAAGAGACCATGCAGGCAAATTAAGCTGAAGGAACATAGACCCAGGGATAAGGAGAAAGAAATGAAGTCCATTCACTGAGGTGCTTCACCCTCAGTCACACAGACTATCAGCAGCTGAGCTGCAAACTGACCTAAGTCTTTGTCAACCTTCCAGTCTCTGGTCCCCTTTTTTGCATCTGTCTGTATCCATGCAGATGTGGGGACATAAGCATGGCCTTACACCTTGCTACGTACCCCAGCTGGGGAATGCAGCACTGCCACTGCTTGTCCCATGTGCAGAGTCTTCATGCATGACAGATAGACCAACTTGCCATGGCCACTAGCAGCTCTTCTGCAAAGTACCAGGGATGCTGATTTGCCTTCAGCTAGCAGCCAGAGGAGCTGTCTGAGGAGCTGAGGGAGATAGGAGAGGACGAAGTCAGGTGTATCAATCTTTGTCTGTACTGTGCTGATGAAACTTGTGCTCTCTCCAAAGATATTTCCTAATGCCTCCCATTCAATTTGCACATTGTTCCTTTGTGCTTTACTTGTTGCCCTTGAAGCAAAGGCAATTGGTTTCTCTTCTCCTCTGGGCATCATATGGGATCCAAGTGCCTTCAGCCCCACACGGAGCTGCAGCAGCTGCCAAATGTCCTGGCATGCTGGGATTGTATCTCAGAGAGGCTGACTGTATCTCAGCCCTGGGCTTGTTACACTCACCTGACCAGGTTTCAGCTAGGATTCTCTTTACCCCATGATCAAGTGAGAAATGAACTGCTCCAACTGCAGATTTGAGAGCTTAGAAGTGGCAAGAAGCTACTAGTACACTCTGCAGATAGAATGGAGCCATGTCCTCAGAGCATCAGGTGGAAGAGCACAGGCCACTCACTATACAGTGAGCCCAGACTCAGCACTGAAGGCCTTCTGCAGTCAGCCTGATTATAAATAGGGGCTGACTGTACAGGTTGAGAAGCAAGCGTCACCATCTGGGCAAAACTGTCAGCTGTATGAGACCTGAGCCTAGTGGATAGACCTCAAGATCATGAGCAGTCCCAAGCCCAGCTCAGCTCTCTGAAATCCTGCCTACGCTGAGTGCGCTGTCCCTCTGCAGTGCTGGCACAACAGCATCACCAATTCTCTCTGCATGAGAGACCTCCAGTCTTGGCTGGATATTCCCGATCACTCCGACCTTTGATCCAGCTCAAATGGTGCTAACTTCAACGTTCTGTGTTTGGGCTCCCTGCCCAGCATTATGGTTAAGTGTTACAGCAGTGCCTTTCCCGCTGCCCAGTTTCTCTCCAGGAAGCCAGGACTGTGCTTCTGCAGTGCTGCAGTTAGACCTGTTTGACCTTTCCCTGTCATGTGAATGCCTGGACAAGTCAGAAGGGCTCAGCAGAGGAGGGTAGTGTCCCCACAGTGCAGAGGTGGCCATTCTAGCTACTTGCCTGCGCTGTTCCACCTCCTGCTGCCTCAGGGTTTGGTCTCCAGTTGTGCCTGTTCCTGTAGTTAAGGTCAGTTCTGTTTTCCTCCAAGTGGTGTTTGACTGCTGAACAGCCACACTGCAGACCCGCCACTCAGCCCTGGGTGACCCGTCCAGCCCTGCTGGACTCTGTCTGTGTGGCCTGGCTCAACCCACACTGACCTTCAGAGCCTCTCTGCTTTGCTGTGTCTTTAGAAATTACTTGAGCATGAAAACCATGAGCACAGGAAGTCCACCAGGGCAATCCTGCCCCAGACCCCTGCTCCTAATCTTGGCTCTACTGCAGCCCAGCTGAATCATTCAGCTGGGGTTATATATAATGCGAGGTGGCATTCTCTGTCAGGATCCATGTCCTGCCTATCAGGATAACAGCTCTAACCCTGATTTTCAGCTTTTTCAGTCCATGATTGTCCTTTATTTGGTACATGGAACATGGTGTCCCTGCTTAGGGCTGATCATAGAATCGTTCAATCATAGAATCATTAAGGTTGAAAAAGACCACTAAGATCATCTAGTCCAACCATCCACCTGCCAACAACTTTACCCACTAAACCATCTTCCATAGTACCACATCTCCACATTTATTGAATACCTCCAGGGATGGTGACTCCACCACCTCCCTGGGCAGCACTGGCATTCCCTCTGAAAATAAGTTCTTCCTAATATCTAATCTGAACCTCCATTGGCACAACTTGAGGCCATTCCCTCTCATCCTATCACTGTTACCCAGGAGAAGAGGCTGACTCCCACCTCGCCACAACCTCCATTTACTGAGGGCAATAAGATCTCCCCTGAGCCTCCTCTTCTCCAGACTGAACAACTGCAGTTCCCTCAACCAATCCCCATAACACTTCTGCTCCAGACACCTCACAGCTCAGTTGCCCTCCTTTGGAAACACTTTGGGCTTTGATGTCTTTCTTGTAGTGAGGGTCCAAAAACTGAACACAGTACTTGAGATGTAGCTCAGCAGAGCTGAGTACAGGGATAATGGGTGCACTCAGTCCCCTCATCCAGATTATCAGTAAAGATATTAGGCAGGTACAAGTGGCAGTAAAGGGTGCTTCTGAACCTCAGCTACCAAACAGTCACATCAGCACACAGGACTAGCCAAAGCACTGAGCAAATGTTGCACAAATGTTTTGATTTCAATATAATTTAAATATGATTTTTCAGTATAATTTCTGTGTAGTAGGATTGTAATGGAATTGCAGTGTGTGTATGAATTAGAAACTAATTTTTTTCAAACAGATTCCTTCAGTCTGAAGCACGTTTCTATTGACATTATTTTTGAAGTATTTTTCTCCCTCTCTATAATGCCTTTTCAGTCAGCTTTGGTTACTGATACTAATTTTAAAACCGGGGTGAAATGTGATGGAAAATGGAGTATGTTTCTGTTGATGGCAATCCTTCATGCAGATTTGACCTTTGGGGGAAGAGGAAGGTTGTTTTTTCACCAAAAAAATCCCTTGCCAAAAATGTTGCCTGGTAACTGAAGCTGTGGAGAGGAGCTTGGATCACTCTGCTAGCCATTAAAGGGAATCTGACCCTGGAGAGCAAGAGATGGGCCCTGGAGATGGTGAAGTGTGAGATGTGAAATGGGCTGGTGGTTGGTGAGAGGAGTTTGGGCTGCAGGACATGCCTGCGTAGGCATAGGGTTTGAAATGCATTATAGGGGCAGAGAAGGTATGGGAGGTGAGGCTGGTGGGGCTTGGTATCAACAGTAATGCATAGAGGGTCTCATACAATGCTTTCTCGCAAAAAAATGAGAATGCTGTCTCAAAAATCCCCCCGCAAGTGCCTCCTCCCCCTTGTTACAGCAAAGATCAGTTTATCAGCATCCCCTTCCTTTATCCCTCACCCCATAACTGTACCCATCCCCTGGCAGCCCTCAGTCCACTTCCTGGCAGATAATGAGGGGGGCCGGGTGAGCTGCCCCTCCTGCACTTCTGCACTTCCCTCTGGATGCCAGCAACAAGTTTAATTGGAAAAAAAACAAGGCTGACTTGGAAGCAAGGCAAGGAGGCAGGGAGAGCCTGTACCAGCTGACACCATGATCGATTACCTGGAACTCCACCTGACACTGAAATTAGGGTTTTTTAATGATAGGCCGACTCTCCCTGGATGTGAAATTCAAATGATCTCCAAAGCTTCCCTGCGACCATCACTCGCTGCACGCAGTGGTACACGCCACATGCAGGTACTTTGTCTCTGTCACTGCTGAAAGGACATTGTTATTACCAACAACTCTTTGTATTAACCAGTCTCCTACCTAATAGACAACACTTTACGTTCTGCACCGTTACCCAGTCAGGGCTGCTGTGTGCCTGAGAGACACGTGCTTCCCCGAGCTCCCCTGGGGGCATGGGAAACCAGTGCTCAGTACGAGACACCTCAGTGTGGGAGGTGCACACAAATTTGTCCCCCCGCTGCCACCAGCCCCATAGCGGTGGTCACCTGTGTTTGCTTTGGACAAGGGAGGGGGCATTTTTCTCCCAGCAACATTTTTCCCATCCCTGGGAAATGCTCAAGGCATTAAACACTATTTCCTACATCTTGTTGCTTACTGGGGTTTTGGAAAACGGAGGAAGACTTCCTACCACAGGCAGTAATGTCACTCCGTTTCCAGAGTCCTCCGAAAGCACTGGGCAGGCATCATCACGAGTGGGAGCCTTTGGATGGACCACATGGTGCCAGTAGGAGGTAGCACATGTTCTGGGTGGTAATGATGCTAGAGGGAAAAGAGAAAGACCCTGGCTCCAAAACCATTCCCTGCAAATTCACACTTTATCCCATGATGAGTTCTGTGGGAAGGTTAGATGGGGACACCAACTGTTCCCAGCTCCAGCAGGAACTGCTTTGGGCTGTGTTGAATGAGAAAAGCTGGACACACGTGGGTCTGAATGCATAACCCAGACCTTCTGGTTTGCCTCACCAAGCGAAACCCTGGGTGATGGCAATATTTCTCACAGGCTGACCGCTGCAGTGCCCGTTTCTTACCTCATTTAGGCACCTACTTTGGCAAATTTAACAAAATAACCCAAGCAGCCTCACTCAAGCACTCAAGCAGCCCACCTTAAGAGATCTTCTTGTATTTGACATGTGGAGATCACTGATGAGGAAATGCTGCACAAGTTGCATTGGGAAAATCACATATTCTATCAACTTTCCATCTCCATTTTACCTGTATTGCTGAAAGGGGAAGGGGGTCTTTCCCCAGTCAACGCTCAGCACTGAGCACTGTCCTGTGATCTCGGCTGCCCTCTCTGGCCACCCCTCTGAGCATGCATCCAAAAGCTCTGGCGTCTTTCATCAGGGGGTGTCAGCTGCAGAGCTTGTGCTCATTGTTCAAGGTCTGCTAATATAAAAGCATGGGAAGAACAGCACAGTGCTTTGCTGATGTGTGGGATGCCTCTGCCCCATGCTACCCCATCCCACTGGGTGCCATGGGCAGCCTGTGCCAGTCGTGCTCTGAGCACAGGAGCCGAGCAGAGAGGGGACGCATGCGGACAATGTTCCCTGCTTTCCTCCATTGCCTGGTGAGCAGCCCCTAATCTGAGGGGCGTGCCAGTATTAATGCCTTTAATAACGACAGATCAGATTGTATGAAGAGTTTTAATTGATGTCTATATCCCTGGAAACATAAAAACAGCCATGCAAACGTCTTACCACTATTATTTTATCAAAGGTTTTGACGTGGCTGCTGCATAGGAGATGTCAGGGAAAAAATTCATGTCTGCAAGGCACAAACAGGCGAAGTAATGGGATATAAATCAAAAACAGTGAAAGGGGAAAGTGGTTAGTCACAAGATCATAGAGTTTTCACTACCAGGGAGAGCAGTGAATTCTCAATACAAGCAGCAGAATTCATTCACTCCCAGGGGCCACCACTGCTCTTCCCCTACCCGCTCCTCAGTGCACTCTTGCCCCTCTGTCACATGGTGGTCCTGAGCAGGGGATAGCAGTGCTGGAAGTCCTGCTCCTGTGTGTACAAAGCACAAGGATACTTAGCCCAAATGTGGGGTTACAAACAACACACCCTTCTCTTTGTATGAGTAACCCTTGAGCGTGTTCGCTCAGCTTGCATCACTCACTGATCTACCAGCCTGCTCCTATGTCCAGATTCTATTACGAAGGGGACAAACTGAAGTGTGGGAGATGAAAGGGGCCTACAGCTCGCTCGAGGTTGGTGGCAAAGAGGAAAGAAAGCATGAGGTGGGTTTGCCTCATTTGCCCTGCTGTTGCATTGGGACGCCACCACACAACACCAGCAGAGCAGTTTCATACCTCCTGCTCTTTAGCGACCAGCTCTGAACTTCAGAGCCTGTGGCTGGGACCCCACTGCTGACTCATGGCATTGTTGGCCTCTGTTGTCCCCTCTCCGCAGCCAGAGCTCAACTCCTGATCCAAGGAACTGGGAGCTGTTCACGAGTTCTTCACGAGTTGATGTAAGGTACTGGTGCATATAGGTGATGTAAATGTGCTGGTGTATTGCAAGCACTTTGTTTCTGCTCCCTGCAGTGTTCCATGGGGTGCCATGCCGTGTCAGGAAGACATCCAAACTGGCCAGAGAGAAGGCTTCACTGCATTGTGAGAAGTGCCTGCCTTCTCCAGGGCACTTCTGAGAGGAAGCACGCAGTATAGACCCCTTGCCCAATTGATTGGGTTGCAAATGTGAAAACCTGGAGAGAGGGTAAGGTGGTGGGAGGAGGGGGAGCACGGAGAGGATGAAAAGGAGGAAAGACTGGTGGATAAAAAGAAATTTGAAAAAAAGTAAGTGAAATATTCAAACTGGAAAGTGATATTATAGAAAACTGCAGGGAACACGCTTGAGTGCATTCAAATTTATTCAAACTCTGCGTCTGACATTGATGAATGCAACAGCTTTTTCCACAATATGTAGAGCGCACAGGGCATTTAGGATTGCAGCATCCCTTTTGCTGCAGCTGTCTCGGGGCCTGTTGTGAGCACTGCGCAGACCCCTACTCCAGGTCTTGGTGTGCCCCCTGAGCAAAGGGGCCAGGAAGGGAGATTAAAAATAAAGAAAAGAAAAAAAAAAAAGGTTTTCAGTAAAACATGAGGGAGGAGAAGTTTCAAGGCTGATCTAGCCTTACTGTGTGTGAGGTCTTTATCTCTGTGGGATGGAGGGACATGTCTTTCAGATGGATGCTCATGGAAAGAGGTGCAAAGCCATTGGTTTGCCAAGTAGACATCAAGCTTTCTCTTTTCTGCTGTGTTTGGACAGCACAGCGGAGCTGCCCTGTGCATACCTTTTGGTGTTGGAGCTGGTGCTGCTGTCCCTTGCCCTTTCCAAGAGGGACACACAGCTCACAAAGTCTGTCAATTGCTCTGGGCTGCAGGAAGCTGGGAGGCAGCAGCCGCCAATGGAGAAGATGTAATTCTGTCCTTCCTATTCTTTCCACCCATGAATACCTGTGACAAGCTCTGATTACTTTTTTTTTTCTTTTTCCAAGGCTTTTATTCCTTCGGGGTATTATATGCCCTAAGGGTCTTATATCTAGGACACAAGAAGCCTGAATTCATCTCCCAGGTGCACAACAGGCTCCCTGTGTATTGGGTCAGGTCAGGACAGCATTGCAGGCTGTGTTCCCCATCGATGATGTCAGAATAAGTTCAGAAGCCTGGTGTTTGTTTTTTTTTAAGTGAGAGATGTTTTCACAGTGCCATCACTGTAGGCTTTCACATTTTCCTCAGTGCCTCTCTTCTAAAGTACTGTACATAGCACTTATAATTTGATTTAGACTTTTGGCTTTCCTTCCTAGTACTGTTCAGTTACTGTGGCTCCATTTTTTGCTCAGATAGAGACCAAAGTGTTTGGCAGGTCAGAAAACCTGGCTGCTGGTCCCCCACCATCACAAACGAGAGCAGCATACAAGCACACATCTCAGTTTCTTCTATGAAAGGATTGCAGTCCATTGGAACAGGCTGCTCAGGGAGGTGGTGGAGTCACTGTCCCTGGAGGTGTTGAAGAAATGTGGAGATGTGGCAATGTGGTTCATGGTTAGTGGGCAAGGTGGGAATGGGATGACAGTTGGACTGGATTATCTTAGTGGTCTTCTCCAACCTTAATAATTCTATGATTCTGCAATGTTCAAAAGTCAGATCTTGGTTTGATAAACAAACAGGAAGCAAGAAAATGTGCTGTGCCCCAGCAGCAGAAGACCCTTGTCACAGCTCTGAGTCGTGTATTGGGAAGGGTCATGGGCTGGGAGGTGATATGTTCCTGAGGTCCATTGGGCAGCCTGGGTAGGGAATGTGTGCCATATCCTGACAGGGGAACCGAGAGCTTCTCCCTCTCTCCCCCTC
The DNA here is from genome assembly GCF_038088225.1 of Cyrtonyx montezumae. Lineage (NCBI taxonomy): Eukaryota > Metazoa > Chordata > Aves > Galliformes > Odontophoridae > Cyrtonyx > Cyrtonyx montezumae. The sequence continues at coordinate 14,196,694 of NW_027072045.1, read as the reverse complement.
TCTCTTTTTCTCTTTAGATCGTCGTCATGGTGTAAACAAACAAGCTAAACTCTATGAGATTTACAGTGCCCAGCTTCGGTGGCTTCCAGTGCGGCGCAGTGAGATATTTCTGTACAGGCAGGCTAAGCACTTTCCATTTTATACCTCAGCAGCTTTATAGCATCTTAAGGATTTCTGTGCATGCCTGGCTTCACTCAGAGGGAAAAAAATCAAGCTTGTAAATAAATACTAAATATATATGAACAAAAAAGACAGAAGGGAACAGAGAGGGACACACACACACGCACACACACACACTGGCAGAAGTGAGAGGTGATGCAGAGAGAGGGGACTGAGTGGAGATGGAGAGACTTGGGATAAAGCAGAGCTGTATCTGAGGATGGGCTCTCTTCCACCACAGCCAGATGGAAGGCAGACAAACCCATGCTAGCAGCTCCTGGCAGTTTGGGAATATTGATTTCCCAATGGGAGAGGCAGCGTCTGGGGTTAAGCCAAGTGGGCAGGGGAAGAAGTGCTGCCCCTCAGCCAGCATTCATTCCCATTGGGTTTCTCTGCACCTCTCCATGTCACCTCTCCACCACTGGATAAGCACGTCCCAAAGCCTGACCCCATCCTGCAGCAGATGCCCTCAGTCCTGCACAACCCAGAATGGGACCTCCCGTGTACACCTGCACCTGCCAGGAGGGTCAAGTCCAGCATGGGGAGACTGGCACCTTCCTGTCCTCTCTCCTTGTGACCCATTGCTGCTCTCTTCAGGAGGACAGAAACAGCCTGCAGCCTGCAGCTGAGACCCCATGGGCTGTTCGCTGTCCTCTCATTTGCCATGAGCAAACCCTACTGCCCAGTCAACTCCTAGGGATGGTCAGCAAGCAGTGCTTTGCAGTTCAAGTTGGTCCCAACAGACTTTAACCCCTGGTCAGGATCTTCCACCTGCACCCGTAACACAGCAAAGAGCCAGAGCCCTGGCTAAGTGGGCAACAAGCAGCAGCAGGACATGTTCCCTACGGGATCCTTCCTCTCTCCCAGCTGACATGGCTTCAAAACAGATGTAGTGTACATCTCTCAGAAATGGGGTTGGGACAAAGAAATGAAAAAGGAACTTAGCCCCAGTGATGAGAGCCAAACAGTGTTTGGTATTTTGTAGGCCTGTCATCCGTGAGGACTGTACCATACCATGTGTGGAAAACACAGAATGGAATCATTGAGTCATGGAGCTGTAGAGTCATAGAATCATAGGATCATAGAATTGTAGTTTCATAGAGTCATAGAAGCATAGAATCACAGAATAGCCCAGCCCAAGTCGGAAGGAACCCACGGGCACCCTTGCAGCCTGGTGGAGCTGGGCTGGGAGCCCTGCCTATAGGGCTGTGGCCATGACTTCTTCCTACCGAGTCCAGCATGGAGGTAGCACCTCTCCATCCCCAGGTATGGGCTGCCCCCACTCCACTCCCAACACCACCTCCTGGTGTTGGGCTGGGAGAGGGGAGCATCCCCCTTGGGTCGCTGGCAATTCCTCACCAGTCTTTCTATGCCCGGGACTCGCTTCCACTTCTCAGATATTAAGTATTCAAACCTCATTTACATCCTTATTTTTCAATTTGCTGCCACAGTAGTTTAATTTATTCTATATAATTTCTTTTTCTGAGGGGACATTAATCATTGCCCTGTGCTTTTTGGCGCCTGTGGGATATGTGTGTGTTTTTTTTTAAATCAATAAAATAAAGCAACCTTCCTTCCTCCTACCAACCCCCACGCTCCTTCCCACCCCCATTGTGCCCCTTTGCCAGAGGAGAGAAATATTTCTCTCACCGTTTCTTCTCCCCATTGTTTCCTTCGTTTGGAGGCCAAACTGATTAACTTGTCTCTTGGTTTCTGATGAAATGCTGTGTGAGCTGGGTGGGGACAGCACCAGGGCTGCCCTCTGTGTCACTAGAAGGGCGGGTTTAGGATGACGTCCCCACTGAACCACTGGAGCCAAGAGCCACTGGAAGGGGAAAATTGGTATGGAGAAAGGGAGGAGAAGGCAGGACTTGGGAAGGTAGTCCACTGGTGGGGTAGGGGGAATGGGAGGGTGTGGGAGCAGTGGTGAACCACAGTCATGTAGCCAGGAACATGGGGCAGCGCCTACTGCAGGGCTACAAAGGAATGGAGAAAATAATAGAGAAGAATGATAAGGGGAGAGAGCGTGGGAAGAGGAGAAAGGAAAAAGCAAGAGAAAGAGAAAATTAGAGAAGGACTGAAACACCTAGTGTTAATTCCATTTGACTCTAGCTGAGTGCTCACTCTTTTGGGAGCCGTGCTTTTGCATGACAGCAGAGCCTGCAGGCTGCGAGTTGCTCCCCGTGCAGGATGCGGCCGTGATGCAGCACTGTGGGGCCCCGGGATTTTTGGCCACTGCGGCTGTTTCCTTTTGTTGTTATGCGATCTCTGATACTGAACGTCCAGTCCTGAGATGATGCTTAATGCGGTATTAGTCAGTTGAAATATAAGTGTAAATTACATGCCTGCAGCTAGAAAAAAATGGTTACAGCGGAAAACATCCTTCTTTAGTAGCATGCTATAATCAAGAGAGCAGATAAAAAAAAAAAAGAATTTTGATGGACTAGTTTTCCACTGGAAAATGCAGAATCTTCCAAATTGAACCATTTTGTGGAAATGTTAAATGTTGACTGAAACTTTTGGCAGAGATTTGAACTGACCCAAAATGTAATGGATTATTTGTTTCTGCCTTCCTCATTATATTTATAAGTAATTTTGTGTTTTCACTGCTATCAAAACATAAAGTTTAACATGATTTTTATGCTTCTGCATAGGATTTGTTTCGGAATTAACATTCTGTTCTACCCCATCTTGCCCACTCCATCTTTTAATTTCACTTCATGATGAAAATTAATGTATAAATAACAGAATTTCTTGTAGGCTGAAACTTCTATTTCCTAAATGTTTCTAGAGATCAGCAAAGCTAGTAGGTAATGGAACATTTTCCCCAACGTTATAACAAGACAGAAGTGTTAATTTGAAAACATCTATCATCTCCACTGGAAAAAAAAAATCTGCTTTCTGCAGAAAAGCCAAAATTCTCCACCATCTTCAGTAAAATGGGGTTGGGCACTGGGGTGTGGTCTGCCTCAATGCCCAGATCCACCCATGTGGTGGAGGAAACTGCAGTGCAACTGTACGGCCCCAGTCCTGCCATTTGACAAACAGCACCCACGGTGCCGGTGGAAGGAGGAAGAGGAAGAGTACCCTCATCCTCCCATTCCTGCCGTTTGCACTGGGCTCAGCTCTTTGCCTCCAGGGCTCAGCTGGACCGCTTGCAGGACATAAACCCTGCACATCACAGCGTGCCCTGTGTGGATGCAGCCTCTGCCCCTCATCCATGCAAGGATTCAGCACTCGCCTCTGTGTGGCAAGCGTTTTCCGTGCATTTGTGGCTGTGCTTATGTTTCTTGCGGATGCCTCAGGGAGCACTCTGTGGAGCTGAAATAATGTAAGATCTGTTCTGCTCAGGGTGTTTCACTCCCTGACTGGTAGGAATACCATGAGAAGACCAGATCTTGCAGTATTTTAGCCCCATAAGTGGCTCCTTGAGGCAAAAAAAGACCCGTGAAGAAGAAACACAAACACAAATACCAAGATATTTGGTTTCCCAGTGCGTTCATCCCTCCTCTTCTGCCGTTCACGTACTCACTGGTAATGAGTACATGAAATGCATGAAAAAATAGTAAAATAAAATAAAATAAAATAAAATAAAATAAAATATTATTTTAAAATTAGAAAATAAAAACCTCCAGTCACAAAACAGTGGTATGTGAATACTGCAGAGTGCAGCTTGCAGGTTTCATTGAATATTAGAACACACACATACAGCACAGGTGTAGATGGGACAAAACAAAGACCTGTGTTTTCAGCAACATGTGTCCAAACTCTGCCAAGATTTGCAACACTGGCTGATGTTAAGGTCAGAATGTGCAACTTCTGTGTGAATAAATGCTCTGTTGCCTCTTGTACTGCTCTGGGGATGTCTGTGAGCATCCAGCTGCTCTTGGTACAGTAGAAGGAATCAACGAGGGTTTCCTTCATTTTGCATTGCCAAGATGTGGGGACATATTTTTGGGGGCACAAGGGAAGCCCAAATATCTCAGTATCCTTATGGGAGGAATCAGGCTTCCAGCATCAAGTAAAAGAAAGGAGGAAGTGCTGGAAAGATGGCACCATTCTTTAAAAAAACTCACGTTTCTCATCCAGACTTGTATTTGGAGGGATGTTTAGTTTCCTTTCTGCTGGTTTGGCATACAGAAAAACTTGTGAACTGTACGTAAGGTATCATTTTCCAGCCAGGTCCATTCTTCTCTTTCATTTACTCTTTGTTGTTTGTTCTTCTCCTCTTTGAAACATGTTAATTGCCTAATTAGTCTGCAGCATCAGCAGCATGTGACGTAGCCATCTCTTTCACATGTACACAACCCCTCCTCTCCAAGTATGAAATAGCAGCATCTCCACTGAGCCAACATGGCAGTGCACAGGGCACAGCAGTTAGAAAAGCCAGCAGCACCCAGTCCAATCTGAACTGATTATGATGCCCTGGGCATCCTGCCGACTGCTCACAGATGGGATGGGCAGCATGGATGCAGAACTGCCCTCTAGAAGGAGGCAGTGGGGCACTGGTGGAGAAGCAATGGGGCAGTGTCAGTGGGACACGACCCCACTGGTGCAGGGCTGGGTGCAGCAGGTGGCAATGTTTGCTGCTTCTGCACAGAGGCAACCTTGGAAATTTCCTGGAACTCCAGGTCTGGAGCCAACCCCTGCTTGGTGGAAGGAGGATGCTGCGTCTCAGTCCATAAAGTCCCCAGAATGGGAGGAAGGGGCGAGAGACACACAAAGTCAGTAGTAAAAAGAAATGAAAGTCGGCAGCTTGCCACAGCCGAGTGCAGACTCTGCAGAGCTGCCTCTTTTATTGGTGCCCAGACTGAAGGGAGGTTTATGCTCTCAAACATGCCAAATTGGAAATGGAGTGCCGGCCAGAGCCCTCCAGTGCCGCCTGGAGAGCCACCCTGAAATCTGCTGCTTCCCTTGACCTTTCTCTCCTCCATCCTTCCTTCTCCTTTCCTCTTCTCCATCTCTGCCCCCTTCAAGTCTCAACTCCTTCTTCCTCCATGGATTTGTCCCCTGGTGCTGGCTCCCACCATGGCTCCTGCCACCTCCCAGTGCTGGGAAACCCCTTGGGTGCTGGCAGTGGCCCAGCTTAGAAACGTAGAATCACTGAAGTTTGGAAAAGACCACTGAGACTGCCTACTCCTACCATCAATCCATCACCACCATGCCCTTGCTCAAGGGCAGTCAGTCTGAATGGCCAGGGATGGATGAGGGTGATAGAAGGCATCTGATCATCTCTTCCTACCTATTTGCTGCTGAGATTAGGGCAGTAATTTGCATTACAGTGATGATGTGCTGTGGGTCTGTCCTTAGTTTTGTGCCATCCTGCTGGAGGGCAAAGCATGGAAGATGTAAGAAGCAGAGCAAACAGCAGACATGATGGTGATGGCTCAGAGAGGAGAGAGGAGACCCATCACACAGGAACTTGGCACATAATCTGGCATGGTACTTGTACAGACTGAAGTGCTGTGTATGCCATGGAAATACTTTGCCTGTTAATGCTAAACTTAAAGGCCTGGGAACGGCCTTTAGGATGAAGCACCCAAACTGGACCTGATGTAAAGAAGTTTCTTCCTGACAACATGATAACAAATGATGTCAGCTGGGTGCTGACTCCTCAGCAAGATGCCCAAACAGGGCACTGAGTGCCTCACAGGATCCATTCAGACCTACTGACATGCCGCATGCTGGGTCACCCAGTACATTTGTAAAAGAGTGCTAGAGGCTGAAGGTGAGACATCAGTCACCCGCTCCTCTGGGGACATGGGTTCTCTGCTGCACACCAGCTGATTTTTTTCCATGTCATTTCATTTATCCAACGCCTCAGTTTGCTGCCTACAAAAGCCCAAAGGGATTATGACATCTGTTATCACATTAAAACACGGTCTTGACTATGAGGAGGTCAGGTATCATGGTGGGAGCTGTTCCAGCCTGAAACACCGGTCTTGTCCCTCCCGTTGCTCTGCAGCACTGCTGCTTCTGGTGGGAAAGGTCTTTCTGGAGTCAGCTTGGTGCTCGTAGAGCATCCTACAGCCAGCATGCAGGAAAATTGTTTGCTCTCATTCTTTCCTCCAGTTTTGGCTGCTGAAGCAAAAACACATAATAAAGAGGATTTTAATGACAATCTGCCAGCATGTTTAATATTCCAGCTTGAGGAATGATCCAGTGATGTACTGGAGCCAAGGGAAAGAATGTGGTTACTTCCAGTGGGCACCAAACTGATGCAAAAATAGGCAAACCTCACAGAGAATCGGTCTGGCTGCTTCCAGCTGACCTGCACAAAGAGCTGAACGCTGAGCTTTGGTTCAGGGCTTGCTCTCCTGTAGTCAGTGTGTCATACAGTTCCATGCTGAATGGAGCACCTGGGAGCTCTAGGCAGCTGTAAAGAGAACTTCTGTCCCCTGCTGTGATCAGTGAGTTCCTGTTCTGCTCAGGGAGAGGGACTGTGAGTTACTCACACACAACTCTGATACTCCTTTCTCCTTGCAGATTCAGGACTGGGATGTGTTTGTGCTGTTCTTGTCTGTAGCTGATCCTCTCTCTGGCTCTGATGGATTATTGCCCAGCTTGGTTCTGCTACCTAGCAATTGTTTGCAGGCACAACATAATCTGGATGATTCTCACTGTTTCAGAAGCAGCGCAGCCTGTGAAGCTCCACTGACATTACCTGCTCTGCCAGGCAGGTGGCTGCAGAGAAAAAGGCTTATTGATGCACTGCACGCTAGAAGGAATTTCTTGAGAGCAATGAGGGTGGGAGTCCTGTGAACATGAGGACCAGTGTCCTCTTTAGCCCCAGCTGGCAGTAGAGTCCAGTCTGTTCCTGGTCACACCAACATTGCACCTGCCTGGGCGTCAAGGTGATTGGAGATGGATCCAGGGCTCTTACAGGGTCTTCACTGCTCCCTGGTTCAGAGGACACCCCATTCTCAGGGTTCACATGGCCTGGCTTTTGATGGGGCAGGCAGTACCACTGATCACTTCAGGCATGATGCTGCCATCCCCAGCCACGACTGAGCTTGTGACACAGGGAGGCTTTACGAGACCCAGGAGAGAAGCTGAGGGCTGACCCTTCCTGTCATTGGGAGGAGAACTCTCTGGCTGCCTCCAAGCAAAAGGACAAAGTGTTATAAGATATATTTAATAAAACAAAACTGCAAAAAAAAAAAAAAAAAAGAAAGAAAGAAAAAGAGGCCAATGCACGAGAAGGTAATGTGTTCATTTGAATAATGGGCAAAATCAAATTAATTCTACATTAAATAGTTCTGAATAAAGGGTTTAAGTCAGCAGTTTCAAACTTGTTTTCCTTAATTACTTTCCGTGTTTAATGTCATTAAGAAGATTAAAAATTCATTAACAAGAGTAGTAAAGTGGCAAATCAGTAAAGCTATCACTCCAGGTTAAAAACTACGCTGAGGTTGACACTTTGTACACTTCCACAGGCGCCGTGTGGAACGCGGCTGAGGACAGCTGGGGGGGACACACCAGCCCCTAGGGGGGTGCCTGGGGTCCACCCTGGATGTGGCATCCACCAGCACCGTGAGCTCAGTGCAGCACTCCGAGAAGGGCAGTGCAGACCACAGCAAACACGGCGGTATAACCGTCGAATATGGCAAGCATCAGGAACAGACTGAAGCATGGAGAATGGCAGGTATTATAAAGCACTAAGGCGTGTTAAGGCAATCCAATTGCTTGATTGGCCTCGTGTCCTGAGCCCTCTCTGTTGGAAGACTCAGAGGGCACTGAGCACCGGGGAAGCTGTGCTGTGCTGGCCCCTGGGGATGAGGCAGGGTGGGAAAGGGGTCTGGGGCTTCTTTCTCCTTTCGCGGTAACACACCCTCTGGTCCTATCACTGGTACCAGAGAGAAGAGGCCGACCCCCATCTCACTATCACCTCCTTTCAGGGAGTTGTAGAGGGCAATAAGGTCTCCCCTGAGCCTCCCCTTCTCTAGATTGAACACTCCCAGTTCCACCAGCCTTTGGGAGCCTGCCCCACGCTGCCCTCACAAACAGCCCCAAGGTCCCTGATGCCATGCATCCCACCCCAGGCAGATCCATGGTGAAGGGTCACCTCCACACAAACAACATCTATCTGGTAGGCAAAGCAGGTGGAAGGAAGCCATTGGAGATGTCAGTGATGTGCCCCGTGTCACCCGACAGGACTGTGGTGGGGAAAGAAAGCGAGCCTTGCTGTCTCCAGCCCAGTGTGAGTCAGCTGGTGTCATCCTGCAGCAGCACTGCAAAACTGCCAATGCTGGCCTTGCAAAACCAGCTTCCAGGAGTCATGACATAAGCTGTTTTACAATCACCTCTTTGTATCTGCTTTATTTTCTGTTTCTTAAGCTCTTAAACAGACTCTAAGTATCTTTATCTTAACAGAGCTCCATCCACATAGGCAGAAGCACAGGGTGATGCTCCCTCTGCACACAGCCCTGTGCCTGGGTCCTGGTGGCTCCCCACCAGGGTGCATAAAACAGGCTGAGGGGAGTGACTGATGCATACTGATCAATGCTATAGGAAAATCTGGAAATGAAACCTATATCAATCCTAATGCCCAATATCAATCCCATTTCTAACCCTCAGTCAAGAGACTGAATGCTCCAGCTGGAGAAGGGAAGTGTTTGTGGTTCAGATGGAAATCTTGGTGATCTCCAGTGCCAACCCACCTCCCCACTCCTCCAGCTGAGAGATCTCATGTGCCCCTACCCACACAAACAGTCCTCATTCATGGCACAGCTTGGTGGTTCCTTCAAGGAAGGACCTTGGCTGGTGACACCCAGATCTGCCCACCCACGGCTGTGAGGAAGCCAAGACAAACCACTGTGGGTGAGTGTCCTCTTAGCAGTCCTCACTTTAGGATTGCTGTCCCCTCCTTGTCAGGCATTCCTGGTCATAGAAAATCATTTCTGACCAAGGAAAGCACTGTAACTCCATGACTCTGGGACTCAGCTGAAATCTCATCTGCAGCAAGGAGTAACACAAAACAGGCCATTGATTTTGTGACACAAGGAGAAGAAGGCCATGTTTGTATGGACATAGCCTTTAAAGAAAAAAGCATGCTTATTCTACATATTTTTCTAAGAGGCTGTGATCAGCCAGACCATGAAGAAGGGACTGTGGGCTGAATTTACCCCTCCTTTTGTTTTGCTTAGCAGAAAACACAGGTGTTTGGTTTTTTTCTGCTCAGTTTTAGAATAGAAATGTTTTTGTCTTCAATTGACAAATATTCTTTGCTCCAGAAAGTCAGATCCCTGCTTTGATGAGCAGCATGACAGAAAGACACATTTCCCCCTATTTTTCTCTGGCTTTGCTGAGGGGCTCCCATCTGCGGGGCCTATTCGTCCCTCCCAGGCTCTGTGGGATCAAGCAGAAGCCTCTTCGCTGCCCATTCTCACCACATCCCTTTGTTCCCAGGAAGCTACAGCAACCCCGTTTTGGAAGCAGGTGGGAGGAGGGAAAACCCTTTTTTTTTTTTTCCCTCCCCTTTTATTCTTTTACAAGCTTTAATTATTGAAGGACTGAATTTGAGCTGTTCCTGTCTTCTTCCTTCCCATCATTTCTCGGACAGCATTTTTAACAAAGGCCTGTGGTTTGGGTTTGAGGATTTTTTTTCCTTTTTCTTTTCCCCTCCAGAGATCTAAGGGCTGTAATGAGACACCAGCACCCTCTCCTCCCTGCAGCCCCCAGCCCAAGCCCTCCTCCTTGCCAGCCCTTCCCGGCTGTCCTGCTCCCGGGGGAGGGAGGGCACCCGACCTGGACAGTCCTCCTGGGAGGTGAGCATGATAGAGTTACAAGGGGGAGCAGCTTGCACACTGCCTCCACTTTGATGAGGCAACATTTAATTATATCTATCTCCCCCAAGCCCAGTGAAAAAGATCTCCTATTGTCTAGGCTAATTTGTCCTTTTTGCTTAATTCCTAAACCTGTGTGCTCAACCCTAAGCTCACATTACTCCACCACCCAACTCTCCAGCTCCGCTACCAGAGCCATACAATGAAATGGAAAGAGTCTGTCTGTCCTCCTTACAGTCCTTGTGCTCTAGAGCAATACCAGGATCTGAAACCCTTCAGGCACAAAAGAAATTGAAGCATGTCAATTAGCCATGGCCATAGAATCATTGAATCATTAAAGTTGGGAAAGACTATTAAGATCACCTATGCTGTCAAGCCATCACCACCATGCCCACCAAACCACATCCCTCAGTCCCACATCTCCACGTTTCTTGAACACCTTCAGGGATGGTGACTCCACCACTGCCCTGGGCAGCAAGGTGCCTAAAAACCTCCAGTGATTTTTATTCCATAGCCCCAGGTCTACATCACTTGTGTCAGCTGGGGAGGATGGAGGACAGCAGGACTCAACCACTCAGACACCTCTGCAAGCTCTCTGCCTGAGGTTCTGTACCAGGGGGACAAATGCCAAGAGCCTATGAGGAAGCCAAGGAGCTGCACCTTTGCCCCACCCTTTACTCCAGGAAAGGAAGGCATCATCAAAAGGCATAGAGCAAAGGGCTGGCGTACACAGAGGATGGGCTGGAGAAAGAGAGCAGAGGGGGTAAGAGAACAGAGCAGTTGCCAGGTTGACTTGAGCCAGTGTCTTTCATGGGGGGGGCAAGGGGCATAGAACATGGAAGATCAACGTTGTCTTCTCCAAAGAGGAGAAGAAAAGAGTAAGAGAATGCAGGAGGAAGACAAAGGGAAACAGGACTTGTTGGGGAAAAGAGGGAGACGCTCAGGGATTGAAGCAGGCTGTGGTCCAACTTAATAAGAAGCAAACCAAAACGAAACCCAAACAAAAAGTGACTCAAGTTGGCTGTGGGCACCCCCTCCCCCTCGCCGCCATCCCCAGAAGGCAGCAGAGCTGCGGCTTCAAACAGCCGCCTCACAATAAATTCATGGCAGCCAGGGCCGGGAAACAGGCTGCTGCAATTTAAAGGAAGCGTGGATTTGCATATTGAATTAAAATTAAGAGCTAATTATGCAAATAAATTATGACATTTGGCAGGAGAATTTGCTTCAAGATCATTTATTACGTTCTTTTTATAACAGTGCGAGCGTTTAACGGTCAAAGACAATATTTTAAAGGAAAATTAACGCAAGATTATTAACCTAAAAACAATTCCACATTAATGAGATGTATTTCTCTTCAACTTCTCACACCTGGCTGCCTATTGATGCCCAGCCAGGACTGTCTCTCAATAATTGGCATTTTTTTTGCAGGCAAATATTGAATGAGGTGGTGAACGTTGCTTTGGACAAACTCACTCAGGAAAATTCCTTCAGGGTTTTAGCTTGCTGGTCTGTAAAGGGAAGTTGTGAAGGTCAAACATGTTTCACACCGTTCTTTTGTGTGCTTGGACTGACTGGATCCAGATGCACTTGGGAGAGGACATAACACTGGCTACCCTATCCGCATAAGAATAAAAGCTCTCCTGCGAAAATGTGCATGATTGCTTTTTGGAAGAGATGTAAAATGGAGGTATTAACTGTTTGCAGTCATTGAAGATTGCATGGCTTTTTTTCACAAGGTCGGAGCCATTAGCCCTGGTGTCCTGGCTCCCTCCAGCCCCACTAACTGTTGCTTGCCAGGTGCTGGGTCCTTCATTTGGGGCTGCTTTCTGCCCTGCCTGTCCCAGAGATGTGCAGTCCCATCAGTGGCCAGGGCCCTCCCACAGGAAGGAAGGCTTTAAGAAAGTTCCACATTGAGTTTTGGATCAGGAACTTTTGCTGGGACCCCAATGGATGCAAATGGCTCCAGGACTCCAAAGATGCCCATTCCCGGCCATTGTCTGGGAAGAGTACCCAGCCCAGGCTCATCCCACACAGCTGTGGTGGTTGACTATAGCTGGGAGTGCAGCTGTGTGTCTACAGGGTCAGCTCTTATCCGAATAGGAGGGAGACCCTCCCATTTGGTTCCTGATGCAGAAGTATCTGAAAAAAGAGTTTGGCAAACAAAATTGGAGGTGTCTGCTTTTCTCTCTTGCTTTGCCCCTCTCCTCGCTACAGCCAGAAGAGATGCTGGGGAGCAGAATGCTACTTTTGCAGCCAGGTTTCAGGAGATATCAGCTTGGGCATTACAAGGGAGCTGCAGCCAGAAATGACTGGAGGGGAACAGAAGTCATACTCAAATGGCTTAAGTAGCAAGAAAGAATTTCCCTCCAAGACAGTACTCTGCAGCTTTGCCAAGGAAGACAGGTAATGTCCTTTGATCATCTTCACTCCTCCTGCTTTGCCTCTAGCCCTGGCTATTCTCCACCACGATCTGCTCACCCTTAGGGCAGCATGGGAGGAAAGGACCCATATCTGTTTTGGTACTGGGTTTTCCTTTTGTTCCATTTCTTTATCTCTGCATCTTAAATGTACCCTCTCAGAGCCATCTGCCTTTGTTAGGAGTTTCCTGAACTCCATGCCCTGACAAAGCTGGAAGGGTCTTCTCCCAGAGCTCAGTGGGCATTTTGCTTCTGAGGCAGCTGGAAGGTTGTCTGTCGTGGTTCTTCCACCTCATCTCCCTGGGGGATTTTCCCCCCTCTCAGGTTCAAGGTGGAGAGGACATTCCCTGCTAAATCAGTCCTGGCGCACAGCGCACAATGGTGTGCAGAGCCAACCACAGGTAACAAATTGTGTTGCAATAAATGAAGGGTTTGGAGCCAGACAAAATGTGTGACATTCGAAGTTCTCAGCTCTCCTCCCTCAGAAAGGCAATCTGTGACTTCTGGGCCCTCCTTAATGACCCAGAGCCGGATGGAAAATAATATTAATAATAATAAAAGAAACAAAGAAGGGGCTGGCGCATTTTTTAAATAAAGAAATTTCCCTCATCTTGCGGTTAATTTAAAAGGTTTATTTCTTGAAATGAATCCTCTTCATCAAATCTCCGATCCTTGAAAATCAGTGCAACCTGCCTCTGTGGATAATGAATTGATTTGTAATGTAAATTATATAAAACACCCTCCCCGCCAGCATTTGTGTGTGAGTGTGTTTAATCTAAAGCGTTTAAGTCTGAAAATGAGCTTCTCCATCAAAAGTCTCGATTCCATTTACATTTCTTGCATACGAGTCAATTTGTGCCTGACCCAGTCTATAAATCACTGCCAAGGAGTGCTGTGTCTGTACCTCTCCTCTTTCCCCCCCCCCCCCCCCCCCCCTCATCCTTCCATCCTTGCACATGCTATCTTCAAAACGGTGTCTTCAGATGCTGCCTGTAAACAGCCTCCATTCTTGGGCCAAACACTGGCTAGAGGATGAGGGACCCTGGCCCCAAGAGGTGTGCAGCATGGGCAGTAACAGCCAGGGCAAGAAGTCCTGCTCTGCTGCCAGCTGCTCAGGAAGGGTCTCCCAAGGGAAGGTGGCTCCTTTCCAACATGTGACTGCTTGGCCACCAAAGGAGTCCATGGTTGATGCATGTTACAGGTTATGACCAGGTCTTCTACAAGTGTACATTAACATGGCCTTGGAAAATCCACCAGAGTATTTGTCTCAATCTTTGTCTCCCCAAGTTTCTGATGACAACAACATTTATCATTCATGTCATCCTACTGGAATACCTCTTTAGCTTTCCTCCTGCTTACTGAAACCAATGGACCCCCCCCCCGTTGCTGGTTGGCTCTCCATATGATAAGTTCCCAAGACCCTTCAGGAGAACAGGGAATGTGCAAACAGTGGTATCTTCACCTAGAGGGTCTAGTGGCAGCTCTTTGATAGTATTAAAGGTGACTTGGTAGTGATGCATCTGAGGACCAGCAGGCCAGGAAGTCATTGCTTGAGGTCTCTTTGGTGAAGAATCAGCAATCATGAGGCTGTGAAACACAGCTTTCACAGAGCTGTGTTTGGTGGCTAACATAAAACATGAATGGGATCAACTGATCACTGACTCTGGTGGAGAATTTCTGACACACTTTTTTTTCTGCTTTATTTTTTTTTCAGAAAAGACACAATTGAAACTGATTTCTAATGTTGGGGAGAAAATGGAATCAAGTCTGGAAATATTTCATGAGTCCAAATATGAAAAAAATCCATATTGGTGTGAAACAGCTTACTGCTCTAGTTGAGGTAAGGATACTGCAAAAAAAAAAAAGAATTGAAATCTGAAATAATGATTATGAAATTGCTCAGAATGTATTAGATCAGCTGATATTTGCTGGGTTTGTTTTAATTTGAAGGGTTGGTGTTGGCTGGCTGGCTGGCTTGAGTTATAGCAGTGAACCTGCAAAATTGTTCCAGATTCGTGATGGAAAATGTTTTTGAATTCTAAAAATTTGTTCAAAGCAAGGAAACAATTTCCCACCCAAATTCCACTAGTTCTTTCACCAGCACTGATTTTGTTTTAGCAAACAGATCAAGAAAGTCCGAAACGAAGGGCTGGAATCACATCTTTGTTAATAGAAAATACGTACTACGGTAGTGCAGGATTCTCCCTGGGTTTGGCAATTTGGGTCAGGGACTGTTGCAGATTTATTCAGATGAACATGGGGAAGTTTTGCCTGTGAGCAGACCGGTTTCACCCTTTGCAATTCTCCAGTGTGACCGAGACATGTCACTGCAGTCAGAAATTAACAGTTAAATCAGCCAAAGAACAAGAGCAGAACAAATGCTAGAACAGCCCTTGGAGGTACATCCACATTTCCTCAAACCTGCACGAAGACTTACAAAACCAAATCAACCAGTCCTTGAATTCTCTTGGTCTTTCACTTTCTGCGGCATAAAGATGCCTGAAAGTATTGAAATCAGAACACAGAACACATCTAGGTCTTCAAAAAAGCATGAGGAGAACAGGACCAGTGATCACACACCCTACCTGAAGCCACTTGGTGTCCTCTCTGCACACTTTGACCTTCCCAAATTCTGCTCTCTCCGAGCCATCCCAGCAGAGGGGAACTCAATCTAAGTGCAACATCCAGAAAAAGTGATGTGAGAAACCAGCTTGAGCTGGCAAGTCAATCTGAGGTGATGGGCTTCTCAAAAGTCTTGTTTCACAGACCTACTACTGGCAAGATATTTCCTCTCTGTGCCTTGCTTATTTCCCTTTGAAAAGGGGTTAATGCTCATTTTCTCCTAGACTTCCTTAGTTTAGATATGAGTTCTTTAGCGCATGGTCTGTATGTTACTGTATGAGCATACAGCTCCAAGCACAGCAGGGATTCTGGCCTGGAGAGGCCCTCACAAACTGCTGTAATACCCATAGTAGGAAGAGTTTTTCCTGGAGATTGCCCCAGAGTGATTGAGGTCAGACCTTCCGCGAAGGAAGACACAAACCTATTACCAGTTTCTGTGGGGACTAATACAGTTTGCACTTCGTTCAAGGAATTCAAAGCAATTTGTACACATTAATTACTCCTCGCAGCATCCCAGCTGGATAAATATTATTACCTTCATTTTAGAGAAAGAGTAACTAAGATGTAGAGAAGTTCATTTGTTTGACTACAACTGTACAACATGCCAATGGCAGAAGCCAGGAATAAAACGAGAGAGGATTTCAGTTCCACCTCTCTCTAGACCTATGGGTCCCAAAGATTTTTTGTCCCATGAAGAGAGCGGCTGCATCTCCCAGCTGGGCTGGGTACCACCGTGAGAGCTCTGCACACTGGGAGCAGCACAAGCAGCACAGCCTGGGAGGCACTGCTCCAAACCCCAGCCTACATTGCCTTGCACAGACAGGAGGAGGAAATGAAAGTGCAATTAGCTGGAAACAAATGAATTTGTGTTGCATATATTTCCCAAGCTGATGGGTTGGTGAATGAACCACTCGTTATTTCATGAAGCAGCATCTTTAAAGGTCTGTAGAACATCTTAGGAAAAACACAACCTTGCTGTTGTGACATTTTTGGTAATATTTCTGAATGCTGTCTGTCCCAGTTTCAGGCATAGCTGCTTCTGTATTTACTTGTTGTTGTTGTTGTTCTCATGAAAAGGAATTTTTGAAGTTTTGTCGCTGTTTTAACTTCTCACCTTGAATTCTTCAGTTTTTCATATGATCACATTTTCAGTGTCAGTGTACGGCCTAGAAAGAAAATATTTTGTACCTTAAATATCAAACTCTCTTTTTTCTTATTTTCCCACTGATCCTACACTGTTCAAAAATGTGTTCTCCTCTCCAAAGGAAATGCTTCTCTAAAGCCAAAGGTTTAAAACTGAAAGGGAGAACACAAAGCAGAAACAAAAATACAGAAGAGAATAAACCCGTGAGTTGGTTTTGAGTTTGAATAATAATTTCTTCTTAAGGTGATTGAAAAAAAAAAAAAAAAAGTATCTTAAAAGAAAAATCCTTTTTTTTTTTTTTCCTACAAGAAAATCTACGCATCCAGAAATTTTCCAATCATTTATAATCTGTCGCATTCCCCCTGCATGGTGAACAGAGGCACTTGGTATTTCTCTGCTGCAGCAGATAGGCTCAGAAGATGAGAGTGGAGTGATGAAGTGTGAGCTTCCCAAAGGTGGCAAAATGGGCTCTCCAGGTAAGAGCTCTGAGAATATCACAAGAGCAGTAGTAAGCTCTGCTATATTAACTATTGAACTCGCATTCTGGCAGATGCCATTTTTCAGCCTGTGGTCTGCAGATCCCTGGCAGCACGGGGGCTCGCTGCAAGGAGGGTGGGAAAAGCCATTTCAGCAGCACTCTCCAGCAGTTTGGGAGCTGCCTGCTGGGGTGCTGGGCCTTCGCAGGAGCTTTTCTGGGAGTTCACAAATCAAAGCAAGTTGAAAACCACCACGGCAGGATAATGTTCTATTGATTGCTTTGTTTTTGCAGAGGATAGATTTTGTTTAATCTTCCTCTTCCTTACATTGCTCGACACCATTAGCTCTATCTTCACTAATATCAAAGATAAAAAATCACTAGAGGAGAGACTTTCTAATGCAGTTTGCACAACTTTCTGGCAGGCAATGATACAGGAAACCAGCAAAGCATGGACTTGAAAGTTTGGGCATTTTTTATTTTATCCAAAAGAGACTGAAAACCCAGGAACAAGAGCCAAGAGCTGCACAGAGCTACCAGAGAGCCCCTGTTGGTTCAGGAGCCCACCAGCTTACCCATAGCAGCACAGCGGGGCTGCACAAGCTGGGTGCTGCAGGGAAACCCTTCATGAGCAGTATCTTGGGTGTACAGTGTGGGTATGGGTAGATGAAGCACCTTGCCCCCAGGGCAGCAGGTCCAGGCTGGGGTGGACTCCTCTGGGTACCTGCCCTCCACAGCACCCTGCATGCCCATGTCTGTTTGTCCCTCAGGCACAGTGAGCCCAGAGGAGGTAGGAGGGAGGCAGCTTCCGCTCAGCAAACACAAACTTGTTTCTCCTCCTCCTCCATCTTTCACAAATTCCTAGTGCCCGTCACCCCGCTGGCTGCTCCGAGGGTTTTAATCAAAAGGGAAACCAACATTTGACGTGCTCACAGTGGGGAGAGGAGAGGCGACGAGGAGGGCGGGGGCTGCCAGCCTGAGGCCAGACAATGTCCCCATATGGAGAACAGAAGGATGCCGGGGCGGCCACATTCAGAGCCGTCCCTCTGCTCCCCCTGCACCGCATGGCTCCTGCTTGGTGGACGGGCTCTTAACATAACAAGGGGGGTGCGGGAGCGGCCAGCCTGTGCTCACACCCCCAGATTCCTCCAGCCCATCCCTGGTCTCCCAGCTACTGATCCCAGCAGCCCATGCCCTCTCCCTATACCCGTTCTCAGCACATCCCTGGCGGCCCTATTGTCTGCCAGCGATGGGAAACGATGCTCCTGGTCCACACCTGATAAAGGACAATAAATAAATGGAGGAAAAAACAACACATACGTCTGTGTACATACATACACGTATGTATGTATATATACGTATGTCTATGCAATAAATAAAGCAAACCAGCCAAGCCCTCCAGGCAATCTGAGCTCTGTCTATTGTTCAGGACGAGGGCTTTCCTCCCTCCCCTCCCATGTCCTAATGAAATCCCCCAAGCCCTCCTCATTTCTCCCCCGCTCCTAAAGGGCACTCACATGGGCGTGCTCTCAGGGACTTTGTCTCCTACAGCTGGAGCAGCATAGGCTGTCAGGATGGGAAAATCTTTAATCTGACAAGGTTGTGGGTGACAGAGACTTCTTTAGCCCTAAACCTCTCCAGAGCCCTTCTCACTCCTCCATGTGCTGCCATTTAATCTGGGGATGTGGGGCATCCCCCAGACCTACTCCTGCCTCCCACTCATCTCTCACCCTGCATTTGCATGTTCGTGAACCCAGTCTGGCCATGTGCCTACACTGAACTTCACTGAGCTGAGTCCACTTTCTTCCTCCAAAAACAGAGGAGCAAATTGGGGAAGAAATTTGTGGTAGGTGAAACATCTCATCTCAGAATGATCCATAGCGAATGCATACAGGGGACAGATGATGGCCATGAATTGTTACAGGGCATCACAGAGAAAGTCCACTTTTGCTTTCTCTAAGCCTTCTACTTGCAGAGGGTCTTAAATATGAGGCTTAGCTGAGCGTCAGTGGCCATTTTTTATCAGTTATAAACATCATTCCCTGCACATCTTGCTGACAGCATGGCAGGAGAGTGCTCTGCTATGGTGGTGCTTGAGCTGGCTCAAGCTCCCTCCCTGGTTTTCATTGCAAAGCTGTCCATTAAAATTCTGGCCTCTAGGAAAGACCCTGAAGTTTTGCTAGTTTCCAAGAACTAGTGGCTTGTCCTCTGGTTCGGTGATCTTGGGGGACATCACACTTGGCCTTGATTTCCCCAGCATTAGGATGGGGATACTACTGAACCTCTTCATCAGATCTCAGCAAATAGAATACGATCTAGAAAATGATCTTGACTGCTATACTATACTGTACTGTACTATACTTAATAGAAAGACCAGAAAAGGCCCCAACACATCCACCAGCAGCCAGCTGGGCTGGTTATGGGCTGCTCAGCTAGGAAGAAAGCAAAATTGCCACAGTTCATGCCAGCTGGGTGAACAAAGCACACCGTGTGATAGGGCTTGTGGCTGCAGAACATGGACCTGCATGGGTCTGAAGGCCACCAGTCCCGGGCAGCAAGTGCCAGTGAGGGGCTCTGTCTGTGCTTTCAGACTGTGGCTTGGCTGTGCTCATCCTCCATCCCCTACAGAAAACCCAATTTCTTTACACTGACTTCCCCTCCTCGGTGCCTCTGTTTTTTTTGCCTCCCGCTGCACACAAAAATGCTGACGGATTTCCCTGATCACTAGCCATGCTGGCTAGTGGCTAGAGCAGTTCATTTCAGACCCTGCACAGGTATTTCTTACCATATATTATAGTGAATAATGTATCCCCAGCCATGCAGCACAAGGCTTATAAGGCTATCTCAGTATTCTGGTGACAGCTTTAAACCACTCGACCATTGACCATTCAGGTCTCATGGTTTATAGAGTCACCAGCACACCTTGACAGGGTTATAGCCTACTTATTGGTATAAAGCATGGTTAGGGATACATTATTATAGCACGTTGCTTCTGAAACAGGGCTGTGGGCCACCAGTGGCCTAAGAGAGCCCTTGCTGGTGATCTGTGAGGGGCTGTGTATTGTGGACAGTACGATTAACATCTACCTGCTAAATCGCAAGGAGCAATTGTTAGAGTGACCTGAGGGACTGCTCAGACCCAGGAGGACAGGGACCTCGGTGGCTCTGAGAAGAGAGGGGCTCTGAGTTTCCTGTTTGCTATGGAAATGGGCACCTCGCTGCGCCTGAGGAACTCCCTCCAGCACTGATGACCCAAAGTGCTGCAGTCCCCATGCTCTTTTCCTAACCAGCAGGCAGCATGTGGTTGCCACAAGGCTGAAAAAGGCTTTGGTGAGAGCTGCCCCTCCTCCCATGGCTTATGTCCACCTTTCTGGGCTGTTCAGGCTGGATGCAACATGTCTTGCTTCTGTGCAAATGCCAACTTGGTTTGGCTCATGTAGATGCTCATTAACGATTACTAGAGTTAAGGCAGTTAATCACTACAGCTGAGGCTGAAATCTGACTTTTCTTCTAATTCCAAGTCCCAGATTTGCAAACTTTTCCCACTTTCCACAAAAGGGTTTTTTTCCCAGCAGCCATTTCCTTGTTCTCTTCAATAATGATTTTATTACAAAGTTTCTGAAGATTGTCTGAATTACCTTCCAAATGCAACATGTGCTTGCTGCAGTTATTATTGCAGAGCTGAGATGATTTAACAAACAACCCAGGTTAAAAACATTGACCTCAGATTCCTTCCTGATCTCATTTGATTTGTTAAATATTGAGCCAAATGTGGAAAAAAATTAGCTTGGTACTTTGAAAGTCCTCAGAACTGGAACTCAGCAATAATGCAGCTGTGCTTTAAAATTTTTCTGCCTGCATTCCCTCTTTAAGTGCTATTAAAGGAAATATTTGCTAAGGATATTTCAGTTATAGGGCTGGTTAAATGGATCCATTACAGAATTACTACATGCCAATGTTCAAGATGCCTCTGAAACAAATGGACTCATTTTCTCAAATGTTATGGTTAAGTCTCGGAGAGCTCTCGACCACAGCCCTGTTTGACATGTGCCTCCTCACTGCCTTCTCTTGGTTTCCCCACAGCCTTGATTCCTCAAAGATTTATGCTTGTGATTAGCTGTAAGTGTGTAAATATCCCCTCTGAGCTCAGTGGGATGGTTGCAGACAGCGGGGTGAGCTCACCCTGATGTGGCTATGGTCAGTCCCTGCATGCTCCCTGGGTGCTGTTACCAGATGTGCACAGATCTGGGCTCTGCCAGTTGCACAGACCTGTCCAGGCAGGTATCCTTGTGGCATCACACCTTCCCGAGCAAGCCAGAGCACGCACTCTGAGGTTTTTGTGCCAACTTCAATTTTCTTCCAGCTTTCTGCAAGCTGCGAGGGGATGACAGGCGATATTTTTAAGGCATAAAGTCAGAGTCGCGGAGAAATAATACCAAATGCACATTGAGTCTGCCAGGAGAAGTTAACCTGTCAGCACTCCCCTGAGGGATCTGAATTAGCAGATCAGACTCACAGAAGAGCAGTGGCTGTACCCCACAGCTGTGATGTTTCTCATTTAGGACTTAGAGCTTGCAGCCCAACTTTTCACTGGCTGAACCCAGGCTCCTGCAGATTTAGGAGAGCAGAGCTGTTGCTTGCCCTCGCACATTAAGTTCTGCAACTGCATGACTCGGGTGAAGTTTTACAAAAAGAGATCATATCCTGCAACAAGCAGGTGTGAGGCTCCAGGTCTTCCTATAGCTGTTTTCACTGAAAGAAGGGGAAAGCACAAATACCGAAGGAAGAGTCGGACAAGCAGGTGAGCTTTTGTGGACATATGTTTGTACTATCATTTCCTAGCATGCGCAACATGGTACATGTGGAAGGAACAGGGCAATTGCTGTTGTCAGAACAGCACAGTAACCTCTTCAGAAACCCAGCCCTGAGCAGTCCGACACATATGAGTGGCACTGCAGAGAGTGCGACAGTACCGACATTATGGATATACTGAAGTTTATGCTTCTCACCTCAGCTTTGCTCTTCCAGCACAGCAAGCCTCCACAATTGCACCTCTCCTCTCGCCACAAACCTCTTCTACCAGGTCATGGTCTTCTTCCCTGGGGCTGAGCCCCACCAGTGCTGGAGCAGGAGCACAAGGAACCAGCCCACCTCCATGAACATACAGTCAGATCAGTGCACAGATGGAGCAACTGCGAGATGCACAACTAATTAAATGCACAAGTGTGGGGTATTTATTACTGTAAAATGCTCACGAAATTCAGAGGCACCTAAGACTTACGACAGCATTATCCACTGCTGCTGCAGAATTAATGGGTAGCCTTTCCCAATGCGCTAAAGCAGACAACAGAGGGGGTACTCTGTCATCCAGGGGTGAGAGCCAGGAATGAATGCATATACAGTACTCCCCTCTAATGCTAATGGACCCTAGCACCAAGATTAGATTTACACCCTCCCTCTGAATGTACAGCAGGGGAAGGCAGCTCCCCCGGGCGGCCTCCTGAGCTCTGTGATGCTGTGCTCTGCTCCCCCACCTCGTCCCCTCGTCCTCTGCCCACCGCCCTGAAGCCAAGTGGGCACTGCAGTGCTCGCTTTGGCCTCGTGAGGCCCAGGATAGAGCTGGGCAGGAGCTTGGTGCTGCCCCCACACCTTCCTGCTGCAGGCTGGAGTGCAGGGTGTGAGGACCTGGGGGATAGCCCAGTCCCCGGCACAGCCCGGTCCCCAGGACAGCCATGCTTCATCCCACATGCAGGGCCAGCTCCTGGCAGCACTGCATCTCTGCCACGGGGAGGAGTGACCACAGGCCTGCTACAGCTCTCCCGGCAAATAATTCACACCAACTTGTTTAAAGGAGCAAATGGGTTTAATTATTAGTTACAATCTTGTCAATAATTATCACCCCATCTGTGGGTAATAAATGGCAGCTTCTCACAGACTGCATCATTAGAGTTTAAGGACACCAATGGGGTGCATTAAAATGCTGAGGAAAGCATTGATCTGGTGTAAAAATGCTCTTTACAAATTACAGGCACGGGTCAAGTGAGTCCTCCCTCTCCCACCATGGCCGGCCTGCCCTCTGTGCCGTGTGTCCAGCCCTGGCTGCTGGCAGCACAAAGACCAGCTGCAGGCTGTGGGAACATGGCCTTGTGTAGTTGGGGTTCCATGTAAGGAAGGACGTGAAGCAGTGAAGGGGTTGTGTAAGGCACCACAGCTCCCTCCCACTCAGCTCCGTGCTTTGTTCCCACCAAGGAGCCGGACAGATTTCCTCGCAGCAATGGGCAAGATGTGGAGGAACATGGAGGCAACGTTTCCTGAAACGCAGCTACTCCTGGGATGGAAAAGCATCAGTCATCACACAGCAGGATTTCTTGGAGGAGAAATGATAACTCTTTTTTTTTTTTTTTTTTTCCTATTTGAACTGCAGGCTGGAATATAGGCCGGCAGAATGTAATTATCCAGGCTGGAATTTGGCCAAGATGCTGGGGCTAACAGCCCTACTGTTTCAAAATATGCCACAGTACCCTAAATGATCACATCTTGCAGGATTTCATTTTGCATTTCATCCAAAACAACGTTGGGAAGGGAAGGCGGTGAGTAGGATGAGCACAAACTGGTCCTATCTAACCCTGTATGTGCTGGAAGTTTAGCCCAGAGCAGCTGCTGACATTTGCTTTCATTTTCTGTGAAAACATTGAAACAAGTCAGTGTTTTATTCCTTTTGTACGTTCTCCGCAAGCAGTTTCCAGCCTCCTCAGTGAAAAATACATCAACTTTCAGAAGGCGAAACTTGAATAAAGCAAGGTATTTCCATTTAAAAGAAAAAATAAATAAATAAAGGCGAAGAGCATTTCTTTACAACAATATTTGAGAGGGACCTTCTATTTTCCTTTTTTTTTTTTTTTTTTTTTTTTAAAGCCTGTTAGAAAAGAGGATTAAGATAGCTAATGGGCGGCTTGTATTGGCAAACAAAACTAACACCCAAATGATTCTGTGCATGCACAAGTGGCAGGCTCTCCATCAGGAGAGCAGCACTGACCACAGCGGGCTGGAGAGCGCTGAGCCGAGGGGTAAACAAACCTCAGCCCGGGCCCGATGTGTGGCTCTGCCCAGCGCCGTGCCACAGTGCTTGCAGCCTTTCCCCCATCTTTACACAGCTCCCAACGGTCTCTGCTGTTTTGAATGCTATGCAAATATTGGCAGAAGCATGTACCACAGATCTGACGACAGCCCAACTTTTGGGAGCGCGGCGTCAGGATTTGCCATTGCTCTCTTTACTTCAGTGAATAAAGTTTATTTGCAGAATAAATGGTGCCCTCAGCTGACAGACTGCTTGCGAGCTCATGCTGAATTTGGCCAGTCATCCCCCACCAGGGAAAAATTTAAATGGAAACGGTAATTCTGAAAAGTCAAAAGGTTTCATTTTAAATTTTGGAAAACAAATAATTGCAATTGATTTGTCATGTTGGAGTGGTCTTCCCTGTGTGAAATAACTGCTCTTTTTTGAAAGGACAGTAGCCATCAACACATCTCATTTGGCCTGGAGAAATTACAACGTCCTTCTGTTTTACTGAAATATCTCAGAAAAAAAGTAAACCCTCCTTGGGTTAACCAGCAAAAGCCAAAACTCTCTGAATTTTCTGTTGGATAAATGGAAGAAGAAGTCCTAATTAGGACTTCTCAAAGTCCTCATGAAACAACCCAAGTGTTGTACTCAGCAGCTCCTTCTGACGCTTGCCGCCATCAACTCTCATCATGAGCCTTGGTTTAAACCTCCTCCATGCAAACCTCCATGTAACCTCATGAACCTGCAGACGAGAGGGAAGGCTTTCTCTGTGATCAGTCCCAGTGAGAAGCTCTCTGCCCCAGGCATATCAGCTCCAGCTCCAGCAACTGCAGCAAGAGAGGGATGTTCAGAAGCCATTTTGGGTGCCAGAGCTGCCAGAAGCTCCAGGCGAGAGCATCCCATCAGCTCTGTATAGGAACAAAAACTGCCAGCTCCTTCCTGGTTTCCATCACATCTCTCTCTGCTATACTGTAAAGAAGGAAGATAAATGAAACGCACAAAACATCAAGTTCAGTTTTCAATTTGTAGGCATTTGTATTTTATTCCTGAATATTGAGGTAATTGTTTTTGTTTCCTGAAAAAAAAAAAAAGCAAATCCTAAAAAGCAGTGTGACTGTTAGAGAGAATACCTAACAGGCAGCCTGCACCAGAAGCAAACGATTCCCACGTTGTAATGCGTAATGCCCAGTAAGTTCTGCATGAGAACTGGAGCTGCCCACTGCACAAACACAATTCCGCCCGCTGAGCGGCCCGGCTCATTCATGGTACCTGTTCTGCAGTTTTGTTCCTGTTCAGAAAAATACCAAGCCTCTCACTTGACCGATGCCACGCCACAGGCGGTCTGCAAACACAAACACCCTTGTTTGGAGAAGATACGCCCTGGCTGATTTGAAAAATCCCTAAGCAGTGCATTCAAAATGAATCAGATTTGATTCATGACCGATTGAGTAAGGACAGAGAATGGAGGGCCTGGCACAGGTACACAGAGGTGGATGATCGTGTGCCGAGTTCACTGCAGCGCACTGTGCACCTTCTTCCATTTCCATTTTGTATAATTCCCAGCAGGTCACCTTCCTGAGAGGGATGTGCGTGCACCAAGTGAACACGGGAGAAAAATCACAAAGCCACGTCCGAGGAATTCCCTGTTGCAGCTGAAGGTCCTGACCCTGGGTTGGTGCGTGCGCGTGCACGTGTGTTTACACGGCTCATTTGCACACACACGGGAGCACGCACACGCACTGTGAAAACGTATGTGCGT
Organism: Cyrtonyx montezumae; assembly: GCF_038088225.1. Classification (NCBI taxonomy): domain Eukaryota; kingdom Metazoa; phylum Chordata; class Aves; order Galliformes; family Odontophoridae; genus Cyrtonyx; species Cyrtonyx montezumae. The sequence continues at coordinate 14,171,270 of NW_027072045.1, read as the reverse complement.
ATATTCCCATATTCACAATGAATTGTTTATGAGCAAGCTATCAAGAAGGAGTTTTCACTGAAATTATTCAGTGAATGACTTCAGACAATGAATACATTGCAGGAAATGGCGATTGGCTCCAGAGCAATCCACGAGCAGAAAAGGAGGCAAAAGCAGTTGAATAAATGGGTGGCTATGAATTACTCATTTAGCTGCATTATCTTATTGTGGTCCCAATTCAGCAAATGCCTAAACATCCACTTCCCATTAAGGGCATGAATAGTCCCATTGATTCAATAGGGTTATTTTCTCTGCCTTCCGTGGGGCAACTCAAATGCTTAAATTTAAGCAAGTGCTTAAAGTGCTTTGCTGAATCAGGAGGTATGTCCACACTGTATATACCTGTGTTATACAGAAGGTCAGATTAGCTGATCAAAGAGTCCTTTATGCTCTTAAGATCTATAAATCTGTGAATATAACCAGCCTTTGCTGGAATTGCTTCTCCATAACCTTCCCGAGCGCTGAAATTCATCCACACCCCAAAAATATTAATAAAACGCTCTGCGCTTAACTCTTTTCATATTACACTAAGTATGCCACTAAATAAACCTCTTAATATTCCAGTATATTTTGCAATGAACATTTTCCTGGTACGCTAGAGCGATTCCTCCTTTTGTGCCATCCAGAACACAATCCCCATGAAATACTGCAGTAAACATTTCTCTGAGTACTACAGCAAACACTACCAGCATTAGCAGATTAACCATTCCACTGAGCGCCATATTAAGCACACGTTTAAATACTGAGAGAAGACGTATAGCCTCCTCCTCCCACTGCGCCTCGTTACCCTGCCGAGATCCATATTTCTCGACATCCCCACACATACCTGCACTGTGCACACTCCTCTCTTTCTCTTCTCCTTGTTTTACTCATCCTGGGAGCGCTCTTCTGGCTGGGGAGATCTTTCTTGGGGCAGAAGGGGGGACGAAGGGAGGGCAGATCGGAACATCGTTCAGCCACAGAACTGACAGCAAATCCAACCTGCATGTGTGGAACTCTCTGCTTTGCTGGAGTCTGGTGATGGAGAAAGACAGGTTATCTGTGGGTCTCCCTCCTCGGACCAAAAGAAATAGTGCTTTGAACTACTAGTCTTGCCTAGTGCAGTTTGGAGTTATAAAGCATTGTTTGGGTTTTACAGGTGTATTTTAGCGTCAGTGAAATTACCATGCTCAAAACCTTCAATGGATTCATCTTTAGCAAGTATTTAAGAGCCACTGACTCGTCTCTTGTTGCTGACAAACCACCTAGATTCAACCCATGGTTCTGTTCAGCTTTCTTCCTTTCTCTCTCCTCTCTCTTTCTCTCTCTTTTTTCCTTTTTTTTTTTTTTTTTTACTAGCAATTTGATGTTTGATCATTTGAGGCAATGAGGCGGAGGGTAATTTACGTTATCAGGGAGGTATGAGGGGTGCTGGGAACCCAGACGCAAGGCCCATTCGCCTGCTAAAGCGCCATCGTAATGTAATGAGACTCCAGTCAAGTGCAGCTAGTAATGGAGAGGAACATTTCCCATTCATCTGCCTACCTGAGACTCCACGAAGACGACAATAACTTTTGCACGGGAGGAGCAGGGGGGGGACACGGTGAAGGGGGGCCAGCATCCTCACGGCACGGCTCGCTCCGTCTGGCAGAGAACCACCATGGCCTCACTCCGGGGAACAGAGCAACAGGGCTGTGAGCTGCAGATCAGGTTGTTGGGTGGCTCAGACCCCCCTCTCGGACATCCACCCCACACCTGGCTTTGGTCCTGACCCGTAGACTCACATCGTGACTGCAGGCACACTCTCACCTCTGTAGCACCTCTTTGCTGGGCCTTGGAAGAGGTACTGATAACCACACGCCCACCACCGGCGCGGACAGCAATGCACATACTCAAGTTCTCACAAAGGGGCCCTGCTGCTCTGCTCACTTTATTTGCAGGCTGAGGGTAATTATAGCTGGAGGGAACCTCCTGGATGCAGGCAGACCTCCTGGCACTGACAGCCCAGTGCATGGCAAAGGGTGGGTGGCAGGGGAGAGACATGGAAGCGGGAGAGATTTGTTTCCTCTCTGTCCTAAGCTGGCTGCTTGTTCCCAGAACACAGCCTGAGAAAGGGAGCAGAGAGCCGTCTGCTTCCCCTCACCAAATTCCTGTTGCACGGACCCTTCCAATTATACCCACATCTGAAAGGCTGCTGTCAGGATGAAAGGCACGGAGCAGTAATGAACTGACGATTAATTTGCAGTTGGCTCACCCAGCGCGCGATCCTCGCTCAGGCTCGCTGCGTGCGGGTGCTAAATATGACGATGTCAGCAGTTGTCAGCCCGAGCCGGGGCTGCCCCTCACACCAGCCTCTCCCTGCCACACTGCCAGGGACTCCAGCCCGGCCCCAGCTTCCCAGCAGCACAGGCAGCCCTGGACCGGCTCCGCAGCAGCCACAGCAGCATGGAGAAGGGGTTCCGTTGCCTGAAGGCCTGTGCAATACACTTCACATCCCACAGTCACCAGATGATCCATCTAGATTATTAGAGTTGGCTTCCAGTTACCATGATGGGATCTGTGGGGACCAGTCACTATGCTGGCAACCCTGTCCACAGCATTGGGATTGGAACTAAACCATCTTAAAGGTCCCTTCTGACCCAAGCCGTTCTGTGATTCTATGATTCTGTGATCTGAAAGATAGGTGCACCTTGAGTATGGACATCTAGGGCTTCAAAGAGCTGATGAGCAGAATATGAAAACCAGCTGCAAATGGCTGAAAAGCCAGGATTTATAAACCAACCACTCTACCTTCCTGATGCAAACACTGAAGCATGTATCTAATCAGTGCATATCCCAGAATGCGGATAGCAACCCCAACACCAGCAATTACAGTCATGGGACACTTGTGCAGCCTGTGTGCTCTAACATCATAGACTCATAGAATCACAGAAGCATTAAGTTTGGAAAAGGCCACTAAGATCGTCTAGTCCCATCGTTCACCTACCACCAATACTGCCCACTAACCACATCCCTCAGTGCCACATTTCCATGTTTCCTGAACAGCTCCAGGAACTGTGACTCCACCTCCTCCCTGTGCAGGCTGTTCCAACGCATTACCACTCTTTCTGAGAAGAAATGTTTCCTAATCTCCAACCTGAACCTCCCCTGGTGCAGCTTAAGGCCGTTGCCTCTTGTCCTTTTGCTGTACCTGGAGCTAGTCTGTACCTCCTTCATGGAGGCACAGGCAGGCTGCCTGACAGATTCTTCTCCTTAGGACACTTTTTCTTAGAAAGATTCACATCCGAGCTGTCTATGAATTAATGGCATTTTCAGCAGCTTGTGCTGCTCAAAGTAGCAAAAACTGAAGCCCTAGAAAAAAAATACTCCAGAAAATGGAGCGCCTTCTCTTTCGACACATCCTGAAAAAGCCCTCTGATCGCTGCTTCAGAATGACATTTCTTTTCTAATGCTATTTGGATGCTATTAGACAATGTTTACAGAGCTCAGTCACCAAAATAAGTGTTCTTTTTCACATTGAACAAGACATTTAATTTGATCAAAAGTGATGACTTTTTTCCTCCCCCAGCCTGTTGATTTGCAAAAAAAGAAAGCTTCAGCGGAACCAAAACAAGATTACGGCCAGCTACGTGCATCACTGGAACTGCCTGCGACGCATACGTATGCTGTTTGCCCACTCCCACCACACGCAGAATTCTGTTTCATCACTACAGTCTAAGGTTGCTCACACAACTTGGCAGTCAGCTTCCCAGCATGAAATCACACCTGTCCGAAAAAGGCACGGAATATAGAGAGGCAGAACAATATATGGAGGTGGGCTCTATTTGCAAAGCAAGTGTGCAGATGGTCTGAGGGCCATGGCAAAACAGGCACGGTGTCAGTGTCATAGCCCTCAGGTGTCCTGGCAGCGTTCAGTGGCACACAGCCTCTACCACCTTGGGTTCTGTATGCACTTCACAGAGGTGTTCACTGCTGGCTGTGGGTCTCAGTGCATGTTACACATCTGGCTGTCATTTCAGGTTTTGGTTTCTGTGCTCCCTCTGCCCTGTGCTGAGCCAGGCTTGCAGGCTCCTCGTGGGAGCAGAGAGCAAAGCCAGGCTCTAGCTGGGTGCCTCGACGGCATGGACACCACATGGCAAGTGATCCTGGCTGCACCGCAGTCACGCGAAGCCCAAACCTGAGGGCTCCTCTGCAAAGGAGACCTGAGCCCTTTAAGGAAGAGAGGAGCAGAAATCAATTGTCTGCTCGCCTTCCTCCCCGGGCCCCCCTTTCTCCCTCCTCCATCACCACCACCACCACACACGCACCCTATTCACCCTGCTGGAAGGTGACATTTGCTATTAACCTTATATTGGGCCATTTTGTAAATCAATGTCACTTACATTTAATAACAAGTGTAATCAAAGGAATTATGCAAATTTAATTTGATGCTTCTTGAATTATGCAAATCTGCACCACATATAATGGCTTCTGACATGTGCCCAGTTGGAGAACGTTCCATTACCTCCTCTCTTATTACCCCTATTATTATTTTTATTTTTTTATCCTGTGGTGGGGGGGAGGGAGAAGGGAGGGAGCGGCAGTTAGGCTCAGAGGCAGGGGGGACAAGTGAGTGCGGTGGGAAGAGAAGGGAAAGAAGAGGGGTGGTGGAGGAAAGCACTTCTTTGCCTGCATTTCGAGTAGCAAAGCCTCCTGAAGGCATTTCTGTTATTGTTATTGCAGAGCAAGGAGAGCGGGGCAGGGGGGGAGGAATGAGGGTGGGGGGGAATCATTTCCCATGAATGGCTTTGCAGGCAATAATACTATAAGCCTCTGATTCTAAATTACTGCCCTTCCAGTCCTATCTCCAGCACAATATTACTCTCCTTGGCCTCCTCTTCCTGAATTATAAGACAAGCTGGGGGAGGGTGAGAGAAGAGGGGAGCAGGACCCAGAGTACAATACACAGGGCAAAACTGTGAAAAAGGGGGTAGTTTTTGATGTTCCAGGGCCGCTCCAGGTCCTTGTCTGCTGGAGAATAACTCTTTTTTTTTTTCGCTCTTGACTTTCCCACCACTAGATCATTTCCTCGCATGTGACCCTGAAATCAGAAGACAGATGTGCCACAAACTGCCGTTATCTTCTCAGAAGCTTGTGACATGAATGCCCAGTTTCCTTTGCAACAGCTTGTGGTCCACAGCCACAAGTCAGTGTAGACCTGCCTCCTCCCACACTGCTTTCACTTGTCAGAGTGGATTCAGCAAGCAAAGCTGAGCCACGTTTTCCTCTGCTGTACCACTCACAACAACTGCAGTGAATCTTCAGGACAACTGATGCAGGGTGACTTCAGGCAAAAGCAACCCCACTTGTGTCTTGGTCTGTTCATGCTTGTACAGTGCAGATAAAGAAGTTCATCTATCTTCTGTAAGAAGGAGAAGAAAGAGGAGACAACACACATTTAACAGTTTTTGTGCTCCTCTGAAGGAAGTTGGTACACGGCAAGAAGGCATGCCTCCACCATTTCCATAAAGCAATGAGTCACTCAGATCAGTAATCTCCCTCCACCTAACTAGAGAGGTGAAAGGCAGAGAAGGATTTCTACACTTCCTACTTTGGAGATTTGACTTACCTGTGCAACCTGGTCTAGGGAGCCTGCTTTGGCAGGGGGGTAGGACTAGGTGATCTCTAGCGATCCCTTCCAACCCCTACAGTTCTGTGATTCTGTGACTTCTGAACAAGATGCTGCCTCTTATATGATGTGAACTTCTAAAGGTGATTTTCAAAGGCCTCCATTTATATTTCCTATGCTCTCTTCCAAAATACTGCCAGGAATACTGATTTGCTTTCCTTCTTTGATCTTTGTATTTCTATTTTATTACATGGACCTAGAAGACTGAAAGGTGTTTTTTTTTTTTTTGCTAGTGGAAGGAAATTTCCAGAAAGTTACTCTGCAGCTGGATTTAAAACATTATAAAGCAGAAAATATTTTGAGTATATTTTTTTCCTGCCTGTCAAAAGAAGGAAAAAGGTGAGGGTTTATTTTTTAATGGAATAATGTATATGTAATTTTCAATGTATTCTCATAGAAATTTGGCATTAAGGAAATATCTGCACTCTTTCCAAACTGAAAACATTTTAAAGTTCACGTGTGAAAAGCCATGTTTCAGTCAGATTTTGATAGCGGGTTTCCACCAGCAATGAGGTAAGATGCACATGCTTACCTCACTTCTGCTGGATGGCATCTGGCAGCACCACCATCGCCTTCCTAACATCATCAACTCTCCACCAGCTTTCTATGGAGCCCATACAGAAACGAGGGTGGACCTTCAGCTGTGAAATTCTACTGGAAGACCTGGGCTCAGCATCTGCTCCAGCCCACCCAGGCCCAGCAAGGAGGTGCCTGATGGGAGGTGTCAGGGGAATGTAAATATTTGTGTCTGGCACTTGCTCACTTCCACACATGGTTGTTGATTCACTGCCCAGAGATCCGTGTCTGTCATTAGGAGGCTGAAGAGAAGAATGAAGTTCATTTCAGAATCAGATACATCAATAATCTCCGAAGTCCTCTTCAGTCCAAGGTCTCCAAACTGCACAGAGGAGACAACTTGCCTCCCTTGCCTTTCTTTGCCTGGCCTTGCCATGAGAACAGATGACACTCACTGCTCCCATAGGCGTGGGGGTGATCAGCACCCACTCCCATCCCCTGGCACCAGGTGCTGCACAGGCAGAAGTTCCCAACACAGAGTGCTGCAGGGGAAGCCCAGCTGCTGCAGGTGTCTGCCTCACACAGCACCCAGTCCTGAAGATGCTTCTGGGGAAGGAGGTTAATGAGTGTGTGGAGCTGAACTTGTCTCTGGTGCTAAGCCTGCTGAGGTCAATGGAGGCTCTGCACAGCACATAGGGAACTGATTCTGAATTGCAGAGGTGTTTAGCAAGTGCCTCTCCTGCAGGGATAGCTCAGCTCACAACTCAGTGCTTCATAGCTGGTGTTTCTGGGCTTAGCTATCCATGGTGCTTTTCAGGGCAACATTGCTAAATGACTCCAAATGTGGATATTCCAGCATAAAAGGGATTTGTTGGGAATAGCTGTTGGGAACAGCCCTACATGGCGTAGAATATCTTGCAGGGCCCACGACAGCCTGCAGCACGAGGAGCAAAGCTAAAGCTGGGTACACTGGCAACTGCTGATACCTATGCTCAACGCTTGCAGTGTGCTCTCACAATTCTCTGCATGATAGTCCCACAGCCTGACAGCCTTTCATCTGGAATCATGCTTTCTACGCCTACTGATGCTGACTCGGAAATAGACTATGTGCAGTTTCCAGGTCCAGGCTGAAAGACCTTTGTCCCATTGCCAGGAGGAGGGATTTGCTTGGCCTGGGCGCTGGAGGGTGCATGCTGGGCTTCCCACGGGTAAATAAATAGAGTGGGGAAGTGCCCTGGAGGCCATCATTGACACAAGGACTCTAAAATGGGCTGCTCCCAGCGGGAGGCCCCACTGCTTGAAGTTTACATGCTCTCCCCTTCCCTGGAAATCACAGGTCATCGCTTGCAGCCACCTCCTCCCCACTAAAATTGTAATCAGTTAAGAGCCATAAAAACACGTCTTAGAAAGGGCTGGGAATGTGACCTCATGAGAAAGGAAACGCTGACCAAATGAGCATGAAGTATCCCAGGGAACAGTTTGGAAGGAACAGGCTGAAGGTGCAGGAGAATAGCTGCTTGTGGAAGATGGTGAAGGCTCCTCATCAGCCTCAGTTTCCTCATCTGCAAGGTGGAGATGACAGGGCACAAACCTGTACTCCACAGAGAAGGCCCAAACCCCACCAGCATGGACTCCTTTGCAGTATCACTCCACCGGCACCAGTGGAGGAACATCTGCTGAGCAAGTAAAAAAAAAGTGCTGAGGATGATGCTCCCATTTAGCCTTCCCTTGGCAATGCCAGAGAATGGAGACTTCCACTGAGAAGGAGCGAAAGTTTCTCCTTCCTCTTCGGGCAAATGAAAACAGGATAAAATTTCACAAGGAGTGGGTCTTAGTCTGGTACCCAGGAACAGGACATAAGAACTGGATAAGAAACACAGAAACTAGACAGGTAGACCAGCTGATTCTGTATCAGGAACTAATTCTATACTTTGTGATATGTCTTTAGTGGATTTTAAGCTCTGCATTCCATAACATGCAACGCTCCCGCACCTTCAGGATCATTTCTCACTCAATTTTTCCCCTACAAATGGGTGCAGCCCTGCCTGCAGCCGTCCTACCGAGTTATTCCTGCTTCATCCTGGGGCAGTCCTGTACAGCCAGCTGTGCTCAGTTTTCTCCTCCAACCTCCGTCCTGAGAAGCCAGCTCTTGGCACTGCAGGGAGAGGGGTTATTTGATCTTTATTAATTTATGGAAAGGAAGGAAGATGGTGGAAATTGCAACGAAAGGGACAGCCAGCAAGATGGCAAGGAAGAGAGGTTAAAAATGAAGTCATCATCTAATTGGCCCGCAGTGAATTATTCACATGTATAATCTTTTTAGAAAAAAAAATTCAGCACAAGGCAATGCAAGTAAATGCTGTTCATGTTTAAAAGTCATTTCCATAAGTAAGTGCAATTTCTCTACTGTTTGCCCCTGTTTAATGAAGTGAAATCTTGTTTGCATTCCTCCCAATTTCCCAACGAAAGGCGCCCAAGCGTTTGCACCAAAATTACTCGGCCCAAATTAAAACCCTCCAACACTTTAAAAAAAAAAAAAAGGAGAAGGGGGAAAAATAAGACTTATTTTTAAAATGCCTTAAGTGCATCCCAGCATCCTAATTTATTTTTAGACACTCGTTATTAAGAGTAGTAGTAAGTTTCCCCTTCTCTCTCGCTCTCTCTCTTATTTAAATGAACTTAATGGCAATAGATGCAAATGTCTGGAAGAGGAAAATAGTTAACATTTATTTATTCTTACTGTTGTCTCTTCCCTGGCTGGTGTCATTAGAACAGTTCGTTGCATCCCATTCGCTCCCATTAGCTCTGCTATCAGAGCCACCCAGCACGACTCCAGCACGGCTCGAAGTGCTTTCTGCGGCCCACATAGGGACTACATCA